>NC_092454.1:29239518-31694424 GCF_036169615.1 Heliangelus exortis
CCACCTCCTTCTCCACCTTTGCCTTCTCCCCTCCTCTGCCTCCAACTCCTTCTTTGCCTCTACCTCTTCTTCCTCCTCTTCTGTATGTTTTGCTCTCAGGCTCCACTCTCATCCTCATCCTCCTCCTCTGCCTCTTCCTCTGCCTCCACATCCTCTACTTCCTCCTCCAACTTCTTTTCTTCCTCTGCCTCCTCTGCCCCCTCTACCTCCTCCTTCTCCATCTCCTCTGCACCTCTGCCTCCTCCTCCACCTTTTCTTTTTTCTCTTCCTCATCCTCCACGTCCTCCTCGGCCTCATTTTTCTCTCTGTTTTCTGCCTCCTCCTCCCCCGCTTTCTATCTTACTTTCTCCTTATCTACATCCGCCTCCACCTCCTTTGCCTCTTTTTTTTCCCCCTCCACTGCCTCCTCCTCTGCCTCTTTCTCTGCCTCATCCTCAGCTTCCTTCTCCTTTTCCATTTCATCCACCTCCTCTTCCACCTTCTGTGATTCCTCCTCTTCCATCTCCTCCTCTTCCTCTACCTCCTCCGCATCCTCCGCCAGCTCCTTCGCTGGCTTTCATGAGCTGGGGTACCACACTTCTAATGTATTAAGAGGCCAACCTGTGTGTCTCCACATGTTTGTACACAATTTAGTTCAGAGCCGTTGTTTGGGTTTTACTGGAATGGCTGTATTGATTATAACAGATTCCTGATTATTGAACCAGTTACTAGAAAATCATAGAATTTAATTCTGTTATTCAGTATAAGAGTGCCAGTGAACCTTAAATTACTGCCATTTCAAATTACACGGAACGCATTATTATGTATTAAGCACTACACAGAAATCCCTGCACTTAAACCCCAGAGCTGTGAGCTGCTCATCAAGTCTGGGACAAGGAGTGGGTGCTGCTGTGCCCAGACTCCTCTCTGAGAAAAGATTAGAGAAGGCAAGGGGATTCACTCTGACTTTCCTGACTCAATGAGAGAGTCTTCCTCATTCTTTTCCCTGATCCCTCTGCAAACCACTCAAGCCCGTCCCCAACTCCGTCTCTGTAGAAATTACAATAAAATATTCACAGACATCTCACCTGCTGTTTTGTCCCATTCGGGACATTTTGTCATGGATTCCTTAAGCAGCCTGAACGCCTTCCACTCTTGTGTGCGAATCGAGGGCAGGAATTAATAGTCTGTACAATGCTGACATTGCATGGACCCGACCCCAGGTATTCTCAAGCAATTTTGTAACACGTGTTATTAAATTCTGTCTTACCTCCTTACCAATGTAGTTGCAGTTGAACTCTTCAGCAGTAAGACTTCTGCTTCAGTATTGAAGAACCAAGCTCACCACTCAGAAGCTTGAGCAAAAATAAAAAAAGAAGCGCCAAATAAACAAACAAAACAGAAAACAAACCAAACAAAAAAACCCAACAAAGAAACCAAAAAAGAAGGGAAAACAAAATTAAAAAAACAGAAAACAAACCAGAACATTCCCCCACAATAAGCCCAACCACCATAGCAAAAAAAATGCACAGCCATTCTCAATAAAAAAAAAAAGTCACACCGTTGCCCTGATGGTTCTTCCACCCCACTCCCATCTTACAGCTACTGCTCATTTCAGCGCCCTTGAATTAGAAGAAATGAAAGAAGGAAAAAATAAACCAGGAAGATCTCTGCAGCCCTGGAGAGAAGCCTTGCTCTTAGGCATGTGCACCCGGTATTTAAAGCCTTCTGGGCTGAAAGAGTCTGCACGCACATCCAATGTAATCCTCCCGTGGCACAGCTTGAGGCCGTTTCCTCTGGCTCTATGGCTTGTTCCTTGGGATGGTCCCCCTGCCCCCAGCTCCCCCCACTGCTCTCCCTGCTGCCATCCCTTCCCAGGGACAGGCTCTGGCAGCCTGAGCCCTGCCTGCTTTGGCGGCCCCTCTGCCCGGAGAGCCCCCTGCACCACGCCGAGTGCAGCGGACGCGGCTTTCTAGCGGGGCCACCCTGGCTGAGCTCCTTCCGAGAGGGTGACGACCCCCAGGGGACCCACCCTGGAGCTGGGGGGGGACGAGTCCCTTCCGCGCACGCTGCCGCCTCTCCGCGCTCTCTCTGCCCGCTCTGCCCGCTCTGCTGCTGGTCGCGGCGCCGCCCGGGCTGCTCTGGGGAGCTGTGGGGTGGCTGAGGCCCGGATCCGCTGCGGGTCGCTCCGGTCCCGGCGCCGCTGCCTCGGCGAGAGACGCTCCGGGCGGGCAAAGCGTTTTGAAAGCGTCCTCGTTGCCCCGGCAACGGACCGGTGGCGGCGCTCGGCTCCGCTCGGCGGTGCTCGGGTCTTTTCGTCAGCGCTCGGGTCGTCTCGGATCTGTCCGGCAGCGCTCGTTAACGCTCGGCCCCTCACGGCTCACGTTGAACATCTCCACACGGAGGGTGCGAGCAGAGTCCTTGCCAGGGCCGACCGAGGCAGCGCAGCCACTGAGTGCCTCGCTCAGCTTTCTTTTCCTCTGATCATTTCTGGGGTGTAGGGCAACTCTTTGTGGTCCTTTAGCTGAAACTTGAAGCTATGTTCCGATAACTTTCTTTTTTCCCCCAAGTGTCATGGTCCTCCTGAGGGAAAGAGGCACAGGGTTGTATCCAACTATTTTTCTTCCTGTCGCTTTGTTTCTATGGAAATCGAATTGCTCAATTCCCTGTAAAGTAAAAATGCCAAGGAGAAAATATCCTGGCTGCAGAAGAGGTAGCACATCCCATGATTTGTGCAGGTCTATAGAGGGACTCCGCCCTGGAAGGCTGCAGCTCGAGCTCCAGTGGCTCGAGTGGCATGTGGCACAGGCTGTGGGGACATCAAGACCCTGCCTTTCACCAAGTGAAAAGTGCTCTCTCCAAGTGCACCAGAGAAGCACTCAGAAGGATGATGGCACAGCCACTTCCCCAGTGATGTCCAACCGGCCCACACTGTGCTCATGTGGAAGGGCACAGGCAAGTTCCTCTCAGGGCACTGCCCGGGCTGGCTCCTGGCCACGACTGCCCAGCAGAGACTCGAGGGACACAGAGTGCCCGGGTGCCGCTGACAGGCTTGTCAGGGAGACCGTCTTGCAGCCATGCCGCAGGGTGGCAGCTCTGGTGAGGCTCGTCCCAGGGCTCTGCTCTCCTGCCCCCCGGGGCTGCACGGCACAGCCTCCCTGCGGCAGCTCCCAGATCGCTTCTCCTGTCCGGAGTCGCGGCTTGGTGCTGCCTCTGCATCGCCCTCGGGCTGCAGGGGAGCAATGAATTTGAGGAGCCTGTCATGCCACCACACTCTGCAGCCCCCTCAGTCATCATCCACCTGGCAGAAGGACACTCAGCTGCCCAAAATCCCCATCGTCCTGCAGCAACCCAGCCTGCAGCTGCAGTGCCAGTGCCCAGGGCTCCTGTGGGCAGCCTCGGTCCCTACAGCTGGGCATTCTTCTTCTAAGAGGACTCAGCTCTGTTCCAGCCTGTGCTGTCCCAACTACAACAGAATCTTGGGCTGATCTTCAGGGATACCCAGGAAGCAGCAGCAGCAGCAGCACAGATGTGAGTTCTGTCCTACTTGCTCCTCTTTGGCCTGGATGAGGAAAAACAGCACCTGCAGGACACCCTGGGCAGGCATACAGGGAAATCTGTGCACCAGCTGATCAAATCCATTGTGGACATGAGCAGTGGGGAGGGTCAATGTTGGATTGGCCTGGGGGACACCTGTGCTGCCAAGGAGCAGGGGTGAAGCCCTATAGCTGTCCCCAGCCTTGCTGCCTCCTGCAGAGGGTCTCCTGCCCCCTGCCCAGCCTTTCGTGGGGCTTCCAGCAGCACTCCTCTCCCTCCGTTCCTGCTCATGGGGAGCAAGAAGAGCCACAGGAAGATACAGAGGAGGATGTGCCTGGCTCCTCCACTCCCAGGTAGATCAGCAAACCCTCCCCTTGATGAAGGCTCCTCTGGGGGTCCCCAGCAATCCCTGAAGGGGAGGACCATCAGAGAAATCCTCCTAGACACCCAAGAAGCCAGCCCAATACCAATGACACTGGGAGGCTGCCTCAGGGGCCAGCCAAATCCCATTCTGATCAGCAGCTGGGACTCAGGCTGATCCCCAAGAGATCACAGATGCTCTATGTACTGATTGTGCAATAAATAAAATTAAGGCCTGAAAACTGCAGAAAAATCCTCAGTATTACTATTACATCCCTGACAGAGATGCCCTTTGCAGCACACAGAAAGAGAACATTGTGGGTCAGGAACAGAGCAAGGATTTTCTAATGCATGTCAACTCATTGAAACTGCACTCTTAAGAGGCTGCTCTGTCTTCTCCTCTCCACGTAGTCCTTCCAAATGTGTGATGGACTTTCCTGGGAAGAAATCTACAGTTTAGTCTTGTCTTTGGTTTTGAAAATCAGTGCCTGCAGCCATAAAGGAAGTGCTGGGGGATTTGTTCTGAACCCAGCAGGGGACAAGCTGTACAGTTCACAGCCAATGAGGAGACCAGTCGGCTCTCGGTAGCAGTCCAGGTCTAATTCCAATATAGTACAAGCAAATGGAGGGTTGAAGACTGCAGAAAAACATCTTCCCCTGGATTAACAATGTTAAAAGGTGGGGTGTTACTGGTGGTGGTTTCTATTTGCTCTGATTTGGATCTCCCTGGCAATCCGATATGGTTTCCTAGCTCTTTGGACTTCTTGGCCATCTGGACACACTGCTGGCTCACGTTCAGCCAGCTGTCAGCCAGCACCATCGGTTCCTTTTCAGCTGAGCAGCTTTCTAGCCACTCCTCCTGCAGGCTGTAGCATTGCCTGGAGTTGTGGCTGAAATGCAGGACCCGGCATTTGGTCATGTTGAACCTCATACTATGAAACATGCAGGTAATTGAACAACTTGTTAGAGCATCCCACTGCCCAGCCTTCCCACCATCAAGCAGCTCAACACTCCCACACAGTTTGGTGTCATCTGCAAACATACTGAGGAAGCACTCAATCCCCTCATCTAGATCGTGTTCTGGTGGAATTCACAGTGCTAAAGGCGATGAGTCAGTCAAGGAGCATAGTTAGGACCCTGAATTCTAGAAAAGCAACCTTCCAGCTCTTCAAGGAGTTTGTCAAAAGGAAACCCTAGGAAGCAGTCCTCAGGGAAAACGGAGCAGAACAGAGCTAGCAATGCTTTAAGGACACTTTCAATTAATGCAAGAGATCTCAATCTCCATTTGTAAGAAATATATCAATGGAGAGAAGAAACCAGCATGATGGTCAAACTAAAATGCAAGAAGGAGCTGCAGAGGCAGTGGAAGCAGGGATAGGTATAGAAGAGTATAGAGATGCTGCCTGGTTGTGTAGGGATGAGGTCAGGAAGGCTAGGGCACAGTTGGAGCTAAACTTGGCAAGAGGTGTGAAGAGTAACAAGAAGGGATTCTACAAGTACATCAATGGAAAAAGGAAAGTTAAAGAAAACATAGCCCACCCCACCCACCCACCCTCCCCCCCCGAAGAGCAATTCTGGTGAACTAGAAACAACAATGAGGAGAAAGCTGAGGTTTTCAACAAGTTTTTTCCTCAGTCCTGACAGGCAACCTCTCTCCCAACACCTCCCAAGTTTAAAAACCACAAGGTGGGGACCAGGGGAGCAAAGGCCCTTCCACTGTATGTGAAGATCAGGTTCATGGGCAGCTGAGGAGCCTGAACACACATAAGACCCTGGGACATGACGAGATGCATCCCAGAGTCTTGAGGGAACTGCTTTATATAGTCACCAAGCCACATAATATTTGAAAAGTTTGGCAGTCAGATGAAGTCCCTGGTGACTGGAAAAAGGGACACATTACACCTATTTTTAAAAAGGGTAGAAAGGAGGACCCTGAGAACTACCAACCTGTCAGCCCCACCTCTGTGCCTGGGAAGATGGAGGACAGGGAGGTGATCAAGGACAGCCAGCATGGCTTCACTGAGGGCAAATCCTGCCTGATGAACTTAGTGGCTTTCTGCGATACCATGACTGCATCAGTGGACAAAGGACAACCTATTGATGTGATACACATGGACTTCTGCAAGGCCTCTGTGTCAGACTCCCACAGTATCTTACTCACCAAGTTGGAGAGATACAGATTTGATGGGTAGACTGTTCAGTTGATAAGAAATGGGCAGGATGGTTGCATCCAGAGGCTACTGATCAGTGGCTCCAAGCCCAGACGGAGACCAGTGACAAGTGGTGTCCCTCAGGGCTCCATACTGAGACCTGTACTGTTTAATATTTTTATCAATGATTTAGACAACAGAATTGAGTACACGATCAGCAAGTTTGCAGATGACACCATGCTGAATGGTGCTGTCAATATGTCAGAGGTACAGGATCTCACCCAGAAGGACTTGTACAAGCTGGGCCCAGGTGAACCTCATGAAGTTCAACAAGACCAAGTCCAGGGTCCTACACCTGTGTCAGAACAATCCTCACTATCAGTACAGGGTGGGGGTGATAGAAAGCAGCCCTGCAGAAGAGGAGTTGGGCGTGCTGGTGGGTGAGAAGCTGGAAATGAGCCAACAGTGCTCTCGAAGCCCAAAAGGCCAATTGCACCCTGGGCTGCATCAAAAGAAGCATGGCCAGCATATCAAGAGTAATTCTGCCACTTTGCTCTGTATAGATGAGATAAAGATAACTGTATCTAGTTAGAAAATGTAAAATGCGCCTGAGATGCACAAAATCACTGTAGTGCACCATGTTTAGGCAGGAGCTAGGCAAGTTTAAATGCAGCCATTGCACTTTTTAACATGTTCCTGTGCTGCAAGCTACTACTGAAGAAGTCAAAAGTTGCCAGTGGACCAGGACTCTCCTTGTTGCAAATCCTTATCCCTATAAACTGCTATCACATGAAGAAAGGATAGTGTGCAGACAACATGCTAAATTGCATTTCCCTCCTGCAAGGGGTTCTCTTACAACTGTCCATTCCCTGCTCTCCACTGGACACTTCCACACTGGTGACCCTCTGTCAGGAAAACTCTGTGCAGATAAGCAGATGGTGCATGGTGATGTATCAGTCCTCCCTGCTGAGCTGCAGCTCTGTGCTGCTCCTCAGTGCTGCCCAGCAGCCAGGTTTTGCAGCACTCTCCCCTGTTGTGCAGTGCCTCGACACTTCTGCCCGTCGAGTGACACGGTGACAGCCCTCCCTGCAGTGAGGCAGCTACCTGCTCCCCATCTTCCCAAGAAAAACCTTCCTGTAGTCCTCCCCACTCACCTTCCATCCCACCTGTGTGTTATCTCTGCTCAAGACACTCCAGGCCTGTGGTAACAGATGAGGATGAATTTAATAGCAGCCTTACGCTGCCCTCAAGTGGCCCAGCTAGGAGGTACACTTAGGAAAATTTGCTCAGAAATGATACCTGCTATTTAAGAGAGATGATCCTTTCATTGAAAGGACAGCACGCTTATTTGCAACAGGGAGACCAGGATATTCTACTTCGAACACTTGTGTGTTATTTTTCATTTTACGGGCCAACCAAAGTACACGTTATTTCGATTACAGAACACACACTAGAATCAGAATGACCTGCATCAGATACAGGCATGTTTTACACTACTGCAAGAATTTTACATTCATATATAACTTGGTGGGAACATATAGGGATTTTCAGAAGTACTTACATTTCCACTGAAACTAAACAAATTTTTGGCTTTAAAAGTTACACAAGAGTGTTTGAAATATATTCCAATAAAACACACATAAAAAAATACACTTACTGCTATGCCCTTACCACCTGGATTGGAAGTCAAGTTCATTAAGTTGTATTTACCTAATGCCCTGTCTCAGTCTCAGTTTCCCATCATCCCATTATCTGTCTTGAAATTCACCTTCTTCCTGTTACATTACGTGATTATTAGATATGTGATTGTCTTAGTCTTTCTATTTTGTTCAGCTATCTATTGTTCCATTTAGAATGCATTAATTTTTACAATGTCTTTTTTTTTTTAAGCTCATACCACCTTCGAAACATATCAGATGCAGTTATTTTCATAAGTTTTAGCAGCTCAAGGTAAGAAACTAATAAAATACTTCCTTGCTACAGACTGGTTAAAAGTTATTTTGATCTATCCCAGTGTTTTGCAAACTGGGAACAGCAAGAAAATTAAAACTTATCACAATGACTTAGAAAAATGTAGTGCTAACCAGCAATAATATATTTTGTTTGGGGCAAGAACAGAGAAAGAATTTTAATGGCTGTCCACAAGTGTTGAGATTAGCCAAAGAGCTGCTACAGGTACAGTTCAGGAAGTTTTAATCAGCCACTCCCACCAAATAATGCCATTTTTCAGTTTCTGAATCGATGTTAACTAACTGGCCTTTAGACCTAGAAGTTCAAAAGACAGTAAAATTCAGGTGCCAGAGAAAATAATAGTTTTTCCTGTTTGAATGAATCACAGTACCAACTAACCAAATTAATGTTGTAAATCTTTTCAGCATTATTTACAATATTAGCAAGTATATTTACATCATGTGTATGCCTTTGTTTCCACTTTTCCCAGAACATAACTATATAATCATCAAAAATGGTTTGGATTGGAAAGGGGCCTTGAAGATCATCTATCTAGTTTCAACTCCCCTGCATGGGCAGGGACACCTTCCACTAGGGGCAGGTTGCTCCAAGCCTAGTCTTGGACACTTCCAGGGATAAGGCATCCACAGCCTCCCTGGGCAACCTGTGCCAGTTTCTCATCATTCTTACTCTATGGAAAGTCTAAACTAAGTCTATGATCTTCCAGCTTAAAACCACTACCCCTTGCCCTGTCACTACACACACCCAGCTTTCCTGGTGGCCCCTTCAGGTAGTGGGAGGCCACAGTAAGAGCTCCTTGGAGCCTCCTCTTCTCCAGGCTGAACAACCCCAATCCTCTCAGGCTGTCCTCATAGTAAAGGTGCCCCAGACCTCTGATCATCTTCATGACCCACCTCTGGGCTTCTTTAAGAGCTCCATGTTCTTCTTGTGCTGAGGGCTCCAGAATTGGGCCATCCATCAAATCCATGTATTTCCAATTTAGAGACCAGGATGTCATGCGAAACAGTGTTGAACGTTTTGCACTTGTCCAGGTAGATGACACCTGTTGTTCTTCCCTTGTCCACAGACACTGTGGCCCCATTGTAAAAGGCCACCAAATTTGCCAGGCATGATTTGTCCTAGCTGTAGCCATCTTGGTTGCCACCAGCCATCTCCACATTTTCCATGTGCCTTAGCAGAGTATTCAGGAGGACTTCAGGTGAAACTGACTGCCCCGTAGTTTCTAGCATCTTCCTTTTTTCCCTTTTTGAAAATGGGGGTTATGTTTCCCCTTTCCCAGTCAGTGTGAACTTCACTGGACTGCCAAGACTTTTCAAATATGATGGAATGCAGCTTTACAGCTTCATCTGCCAGTTCCCTCAGGACCCATGGATGGGTCTCATCAGGTCCCATGGATACATGGTACATGCAGAGTCCTCAAATTAACAACTGTCTCAAAGCTGCTGCCTTGACAAATTCGCCATTGTGCTTGGCTGGGTCTTCCATTGATGAACCACCTGGACACTGCTCTTCTTCTAAGTTCTGCTATTTGTAGTCCAATGACTTGAGAGCGTAGTGTGGTGTGTTTTCAACAAGCTTTATAATCTTACCCAATTTTAAGTAATGTTGTGTTTTGTATAAGCCTCCTGGGTAATACTCCCAGCGTACTGTGCAGAGAAGTCAAGAGGTTAATCTTGCCAAATGGCTTGCTAAGAGATTGATCAAGAAATGGTTGACCCTCCCTCTGGGGCAGTTAGAAAAGGTTAACACTACCCTTTATGACCCTCAGTGAGAGGGACAGGTTTGAGATGAGGACAGGATCTAACCATACCTCGGCTCTTCTCTGAGAAGTCCAGTCTGAGTCTCCTTGGGTTGCCCATCACTTGGGACGTGACAACGCACCTTCAGGTTCTTAAGAAGGTCTCAGACCTGCTCTTCTACAGTGGGCAGATCTTCTTTCTCCCAGTCCCTACCTTTGCCTTCTGCAACTTGGACTGTGTGACCAGACCCCTTGCCATTGAAGACATAGGCAAAAAAGTGGGACACATTGCTCCTGAGATTGAAAGAGGTGATCCTTGAATCCTGAGCAGCTTTCTTGGGTTCCTCTGCCTCTGAGGGCTTTATCCCACGATACCCCACCAAGCAGATCCCTGAAGAGGCTGGAGTCAGATCTCCAGAAGTCCATGGGATTGAGCTTGTTTTGTACCCTCCTTGTAGCTGTAAGTATCCTGAATTCCACCATTTCATGGTCATTGCTGACAAGACTTCCCTTAAGCTTCCAGCTCTGTCCTCAGACAGACATTGTCCACCAGCCTGTCTTGGTTGATGAGAACAAGCTCCAGTCTTAGAGAAGTACATTGTCATCAGCGCATTCCAGGAAACTCCTAGACTGCTGGTGCTGTGTGGGGCCTCCTACAGATGTCTGTGTGGCTGAAATTCCCCATGACAACCAGCTTGTGAAGGCAAAGCTGCTCCTATCTATCTTCAGAGGCCCTCATCTGCTTAGGCTTCCTGGTCAGATGGCCTGTAGCAGACCCCCACTATGGTATCACCTGCCCCTGTCTTCCCATTAACTCTGACCCGCAAGCTCTCTGGTCATCTCCTTATCCATATCCAGACAGAAGTCCATGGACTCCAGCTGGTCTGATGTAGAGGGTGACATCCCCTCCTCTTGCCCCCTGCTTTTCCTTCTTGAAGAGCTTGTACCCATCCTTTCCCATGCTAGAGTCATAGGAGTCATCCCACCACATCTCAGAGATGTGAGATGTTACCATCTTGTGCATCATCACAAAATGGTAACATCGTAACCCCACAGGCATGCACACTCCTCTAAGATGCACACACCTTGTTTGTTCCTCAAGTTACGTGCGTGCGTTTGCATAGAGGCATTTAAGTTGTCGCCCCATTGAAGCTGAGTAAGAACTCAGTTGTCCTATGAGCAAAATAGGAACTAGCTTTTCTAATTCTTATAAATGCCAAATGACACAAGAGGACTAAGATTTCACCAGCTCATGGGTTGGAGTTTCAGATGCCAATGCCAACAGAACACCTTTTTGTTTGGCTGTAACCAATGCCAGACAGCCTATCGTTATTACAACCATCAAATCTGCTTTGTATCCTTTAACAGTCTAATTAACTAGTTATGCTGACACTTCATTATGTGTTTTATAGATGCTTACTATAAAAGTATTGTGAAACCAAATTATATAATCTACCATTATCCACAAGTAGCCATTTACTTACTGTTTTGCAATTTTAAAAAGTACTATTTTTTAAATCTATGAAGATTTAAAGACTCTATATGTTATGTATAAGACAACAGAGCCTGAAAAAAAAACAAAAAACAACTGAGACTGCCAGGCAGAACATCTTAAAACTCAAACACATAAATTTGAACAAAGACATTTCTTTCAAGATCTGTTTCCTGTCTTCTGATTCCAAACTTGAATGTTTCTGTGGCACAGCTGGAAAAGCAAATGCATACTGTTTGCTCCACTGTGAATAAAAGAAGCAGCAATATAAAAGAAGCAGCAGCTCAACTGCTGAGCTATTAAACCATAAAAAAGACACAATACTAAGAACCAAAGGTCGTTTTTCTAACTAGAAAAAATATGGCAACAAGCTGATAAAATCCATCAAGCACAAAACCAAGTATTCTTACTAGCCTGAGATCCAAATACAATTTTATAAGTCTTTGGATTAAAATTAAACCTAGTTAAATCCTTTCGCAGAAATTATTTGGAAGAACTGTAATTTGCAACCTAATCACTAAATGTATTCCAATCAACATACTACAGAAAAGACCTACATAAGTACTGTGATGTTAGGTGTGCTGCCATACCTTATTGGAACATCCCTTCTGTGCAAGAGTAAGGCAATGTTATAAAGAGGTGGATGAGGACTGGTGCAAATCGAGGCACTGAGCCTCCCTTGAGTTGCACTGGATTGACACACACAGAGACCACTAGCACAGAGCTGAAGGATAGAGAAGCAGCCCCTCTCTGGAGCTACACAACTTCACCTCGGTTTCTACACCCGTGCACTGACCAGAGGACCCAGAGACCACAACAGTGGGAAAACATGAGTTCCCGGAGCCACTTAAGAAAGCAAAAGGGGCCTTTCATGAGAACATCCCTCTTCTTGCCCTAGCATAACATAAACAGGTACTCACCTGTGCTGCAGCACCACTGCATTCAATCATCACGTTGTCCACTGTTTCTTTTTTGACTCGTCTCTCCCTTTACGTTTCCACACAGGCACCTTTTTCTGGAACAAAGCTTATGGAATGGTTATTCTACCCATACTACACAGACCATAATCTAGATCTTATAATAACAAAAAAAAACCCAAAACCCAAAAAACAAACAAAAAACCCACCCCAAACCAAACCACCAACCCAACCAAAAAAAAAAAAAGCCCAACAAAATGAAAACACACAAACCCCAGTCATATGGATTAATGGGATTATCTCTGCAGTGGTCTCAAGCAAGAAGGTTTGAACAATGTTGGCATTTAGAGACCAGCTAAAAAAAAAAAAATCCACCTGCACCACGTGCACATTTTAAAAATCAACTGATAGAACTGTTTTTGTTTTGCAAGAGAACACAATTTCAAGGCCTCCAAGAGCTTTAAACAAAAGACATGCTACAAGGCAGAATACACTCCCTTTTCTCCATAACTAGGTGACAGGGTGGGGCTTTTCCACATCTAGTTTCCATCTTTCAACCAACATAAAGTATCAGTATGATGCTTTATCAAGTTTCTAGAGAATGTGTTATTTCCTTCAAAGCAATAGGATTTTTACATTGTCAAAATTTAACAGAAACACAACTACCACTACAACATAATAAAAGTATCTGATTGTTTTGGAGCACAGTTATTCCCAGCTCTGATATATCTGCTGTAAAAGACTGATTGGTACTTGACCTTCAAACAAACCAACGGCACAAATCCTCTCAGACAAATGGGTCAGAAACTACATCTCCAGCCTCTCTTACTACCCCATTACCTTTCACATCCTTAGAACATTGTCCCCTGTAAATCTGTTCTTACCAAGTTTAGCAAGCCCAAGTGAACCAAGCTCACATTTACTCAGTAACATCTTTATAGGTGTTGCTGCAGTTCCACTACATAGAACATTCATGAGTGGAATGTTCCACTCCTACATATTTTTTACAATGTATTTTTTACACTTAGCAGGCAGGAATGTCAACTTTTCCACTCTTACCACAATAGTCTCCTTCTTCTGAAAATTCCACACACTTTTTCCTTCAAGGCCACTCTGTTTCTCAGTAAAAAAACTCAAAAAACGTTTGCTCTCCTGAAGCTCCCTCCTCTAATGGGCTGGATCCCTCAGTATTTCCCAGGGATCATTCACTTACAAGGGCTGGGTAACTGCTGTGCAGGACACCAAGAACAGCTGTGAGGCTACCATTAACAGGATCACCTTTTTTTCTTAACTCATCCATAGACCAGACGTGCTAGTTGATTTTCCAGCTGAAGTTACATTGTAACTCTGTAAATGACAGAGTAAAAACTCTGAAGGTTCAGAACCTTCAGAGGTACTTAAGAGAACTTCCAAAGTGAAGGAATTCAAATCACTTCACCAAGCTTAACATCTTTTTCTCTAAATAGAAATTGCAACACAGAAACTTTACCTATCCACCTTCTACACTGCCACATTTCTTTCTTTACCACCTTTGGTGTTAAAGTTATTAAAATTCTCACTCTGGAGAAGTGGTGCTCAGAAAAAAACCAGTTCTTAATGCATTTGCCTAAACACTTTCACGTATCTTCCAACATAAAAACTTGCTAGCTGGGGCGTCCTGATATTAGCAGAAAGAACAGTTGCTTTATATTTACACCAGCAGATATCTGTAATCCTATCTTCAGGAAATTTCAGTGTCACAGTTTCAATGACAATGTTTCATGAACCACTGTAGGCAGCAATACAGAGAAAGTACTGTTTGCTAAAGGACAAAGTCTTCCCCCAAAGATCTAGAATCTAAAATGTCCATGTACTACATCATGCTGTCTCTATGCCAAGATGAAATGGCTTGAGCATCTTCTGAGGCCCTGCAGAGTTCAATATTTTCATTTAGATCCTCAATTCCACCACAATGTAGAAATAACTATCATTGTACTATAGAAGAATTACAGCTGCCAAGTCAATCTATTGCTTTACTCCTTCTCATAAGAGGGATGGGGCCCTGTAAGGCAGCCACTGACAGAAGACTCCAGCAGGAGCCACACATTTCCAATACGCTGCACTGCACTGACACATCCCTTTGCAGGGCACGTTCAGAATTTCATAAAACAATACTTTAAAAAAATCCCAAACATTTTAATAGCAGTCTACCCTGGTTTTATGAATATTTACACACAACATTAAAAAAACTTAGTTTTCTTCCCAAAAGACATGAAATGCTACTAAGCAGTTGCCTCTTTAGTTTCCAAGGTTTCATCAAGAAGCAAGATTGTTAACAGCAGACTGAAACACACTACATACCTAAACTCCAGAGAATACCATTTTAACTTGGAGAATTGTTTCCACCAGTAAGGCACACCAGACAGAGATGATTCCCACATGCTATATCTTTATTGTGCAAATGTTGTTCAGAGCATTTATTACTCTTCTAACACAGTCGGAAAAAAAAACCAAAAAAAAAATCCCCCAAAAAAAACCCAACAACAAATCACAAAACACATTAACAGTGGCTAGCTTGATGGGCAACACATTGGATCCACTTGGTGGGGACTTGTAAGTATGAAGTGAACTCCTGTGGTGCAATAATGTTAGCCAGGAGGCCAGCCCAGCTGCCGACCACCCAGAATATGGAGATGCAAGTGATACACAGACTGCCCTCCCTCGGGCCCTTCATTCACAACCATCCGGAATCCATTGGTCAGGCCCAGGTCAGCAGCACACTTCTTGCCAACAATCATTAGATGCCCAAGAAGCTGGAGGAGAGAGAGGGGAAAAAAAAAAACGAAACATGGGGAGAGGGCAGGAAGGGAATACATGAAGCCAGTGAGCCATTCAGATAAACCAGCAAGCTACTTCTTAGAAATTCAGGATTGCTCTTTAAATTGTTATCTCTCCGCAACTGACACTTTCCTATAAAGACTGATGGTGCATAATAAGGACAACAAAATAGAGTAATAGATGTTTTTTTCAAGCTAGGCTGAAACAGCTTACAGAAGTGTCACAGAAGCTAAATCTATCTCATGGTTAAGGCCCCTGTTGCTTCTTCAGGCAATATTTGAAAAATCAGGTGAAAAAGAAACACTATGCTGTCTTGTAAAGAAAAATCCCTGAACTTGACATTTACAATTACAAATTAGATATTCAGCACCTCTCAGCTAACCTTCCCTTCCTTCATTTCTGCTAAAAACCCCAAATCCATATTAGAATAAGTGGCACTGCCTTTAAACTGCAAGAGCAGACATCAAGACCACGCTCCAGTAAAACAATGCATTTTGCGCTGCAAATATATACGCAGAGATACATTTTACTTTGTAACACTACTTTTACTGGAAAACCTTTGCCTCATTCCTATTTTAAGCTAAAGAAACATAATATTGGACACCTACTGTTGCTCTTTTAAATGTCAAGAGGAAAAGGGGGAGTGTCTAGTAAATTATAAAGTAATAAGAGGTACAGTTTGTTGTCCACACAGCTTCTAACATACTTACAGATTCATCAGAATCTTCTGCTTCAGATAGCCTCACAATTGGCTTCTTAGGAACCACTAGGAAATGTGTTGGAGCTTGGGGTGAAATATCATGGAAGGCAAGGCACTGGAGGAAAAGCACATGGTTAAAACCTAACTTGCTTTAGAGAAAGGCAATTGTTTAAGTTAATCAATACGCCCCACTAAATACATATTTAAGCAGACTATCGGACACTACAAACATAAGTAGAGAACTTGATTTTTCTTAAGTCATGTTTTATTCAAAATCCTCTTACTTCTAAACACTGACTTACTGAGGTCTGCTGGTAAGAAAAAATGTAACTATTCTGCGTTAAGTATTATGTAAAAGCTATATTTTTCTCAGGAAGTTAATATACAATTAGATTCATCATTTATTGTGTCCTCATATGTGCAACAACTGACAAAGCTGAGAGCATGCAATGTCTATAGAAATTACACTTATGCTTATTTCACTTTTTCATTAACATGCTGCCTAATGTAACAAATAGCAAACAGATACTAATCATCTTTCAGTTATATCACAACATTACCTTGGTCAAAGAACCTGAAGTTATGTGACTGAGGCCACGTTATATTTCTGTTCTCAACAGCAACAAGTATTTCAGAGAAGTATTTCAAAATAATGTATTAGGGCTAGCTCTACTTTAGACATTCTCAAATTGAGAAAAAGGGATCACTTCTGAAGTATGAACTACGTGTGGTAACTACTTGCATCCCAACTAATTTTATGCAAGTACCAAAGCTACTACCAGCATCTATCTACATCAAATAAACCTAAAATTAGGAACTGCCAACAGATGAGAGAACAGGAGAGAAAGCAAAGGAGAAAAGGACGCTATGTCTCTGAGTAAATGGCCGATGACAGAACCAGGACTTTCTACTGTAACCACCACTCTGCCATCACATTTAGCAGCAAAATACACAGTAGTTGCTGTTCAGTTATGCCACAATGACTGCACACTTGTAAACATGTAACCTTACATTCTTCAGAATATTTATTTCCTAGATGCTTTATTTCTGAACCAACAAAGCTAGTCTGTTGTGCAACTATACTGCTTTTTATTTCAATTGAACGGAACTGCCACTTCTGCCTAGAGTGAAGGTGGTGAAAATCCCAAATTTTAATTACATTAACATTTAGTCTTAGCTAAAAATAGGGCAGAATAGAGGTATACAAGATATCTTTAAGAAGATAATACCTATTTTTAAGTCTCTGATGAAGTGCTCACTTCTCTCAGAGAAGGATGGTAAGGAAAGAATGGATTAATAAAATTAATTTGCAACTAGTTTAAAAAATCTTGCTTTGATGATTGTACAGTTTTTCTACCCCATGTGGTGCACATTGAGGCAGAATGCAAATGTCCAAAGTGACTCAAAGAATTTAATGAGCAGATGATAGGTAGCAAATAATTTTCTACAAGACAGAGAGAAGTAGTAGTATCAAACAAAAAGACAATCACAGAAGTCCAGGGTAAACCAGCTTTCATTTCAGTAAGTTTAGTTTCAACTAAAACAACAGTGATAAGTCTGAATTCCACAAGGATTTTTAATTTTTGATATCACATTTTGTCTGCATGTCAATTAATGATTAAAAGCCTTCTTTACATTCTTCCCTGTAACACATTCAGCCAGCACTAAAAAGACCTTCACAGAGTCAACAAAATTAATTAAAGATAATCTACTACAGTCAACTAAGCTCTAAAAGCAGTTCTACATTTCTGCATAGTTTAGGTAAAAATCAAGTAAGATACTGCAGATGCTGTATTCTGATTTTGTAGCTGTATGAGTAAGTTATGTACTCTCAAATCACTCATCAAAATCAGTGGCACTCAACCAAGCACAGTGCTGAGGTCACGTTGCTGTAGTCAATACAAATGAGGAAAAACCTCACGCAGCCATTTTTCCAAGCTATGCATAATTTTCAGGCACACAGATCAGACTGTAGATAATCCCCTATTTCAAAAGCAAAAAGGCTCTGTTAATGTTTGTTATTTCTATTTTTAAAAAGAGGGGCTTATAATGGACACTACTTGAGTTTACATCTTGAGAGATAAATAACAGTTGCATTTTTTCATAAGCAAACCACTTCACTTAGCTCCTAGGATGCTCTAGTGAACCATCATCACTGAACGCTACCATTCCCACCTAAGCACTGAAATTTATCTTCGTAGTGTGCAGGATGACCTTTGTGAAAAACAGAAAAAGCTGCAAGTCCTTACTTTTATAATCCCCCTGAGACATTCAATAACCAAAGCCTGGCAAGCACAGCAGTATCATCTCCAGATGGAGAAGCACTGCATTTGTGGCGTGCAAAAGCAGCTAATTAAGGTGAGCTGTTAAGATACACGAGCCCGGAATCCACAAGGAGGTAGATAAGCCTGTCGGTGGTTCATCTAAGACTTCGGGACTGCCCTCCTACACCATGTGGAAAGTCCTTTGATAGCAAAGGCTGCACCACCTGCTATTGCGCAAGGCTGCCACACCGAGAATGGCAGTGGCCGCCCCCGAGTGTGTTAGCGCCTGCGGCCCTCCCCAGCACACGGACCTCTGACACAGCAGGGCTGGGGCTGGGGCTGGGGCCGAGCCCGGCCCCGCACCCGCTGCCCCGCACCCGCGCAGGGCTGCGCCGGCCCAAACCGGGGCGGCCTCCCAGGCAGCGCAATGCTCGGGGGATGCTGCAGAAGGGCGCGAAGGGGCCCCTGCCAGTCCCGCCACGCTGCCGTCCACCCCCGGGGGTACCACGCTCCGGGCAGCTGAGAGCCAGCCGGCGGCGGCCGCTCACCGCCCTCACCTGATCGTCCTCAAAGATGATGGTGGCGGGGATCTCCTTGCGAATGATCTTCCCGAAAATGGTGTCACCGCCGGGGCTGGCGGCCTGCGCTTTGCTGATCTCGTCAGCCATGGCGGCCGCCTCCGGGCCTGGGCGCTCACACCGCGCTTCCTGCCCTGGCCACGCCCCGGCGGCCTCCATTGTCGCGGCCGCTCAGCGCGGTTTCGCGATTGGGGATTTTATCTGTCATTTACCTTTGTCCTCGCCCACCCCAACGCGGCGTGGTGGTGTTCAGGGAGGCGGGGGTTGGAACGGAGCTCTGAGGGTGTTGGTTGGCAGCTGTGGGGATGGATCTCAGCGTTGTAGCTCCCGGGAGCCATTGAGGTCAGCGCTGTAGTGGGGTGGTGGGGATGTGGGAAGCTCGCAGGAGTGTCTGTGGCAGCCAGAAATACAGTTTATTGCTGCTTCAAATCCAGCCCTGTGTGGCTTCTTGTGACTACAGTCTGTATCCAAATGACTGCTTCTTCCATGACTGCCCTTAGCTTGTCTAAAGGTTTGCAGAAGCTCACACTGCTGTCAGTCCTCTTCCTGGAGACCACGTTGCCTTAAGGGCAGAGGTTTCAAGACGAAAGCTGTTTGGTCCCCGGCACAGAGCAGAAGACAAACAGGCCACACAAGTGTTGAAAGGCCTTCTGGAGACACAGAGGCTGATAAAGAACATTTTATAAAACATCAACATCGAAGGTAAAATCAAAATACACAAGGTCAGTTGGAGGCGCTCAGTGGTGCTAGCAACAGGATAGCTTTTGCAGACAGGGAGTCACCAGCAGTTCAGTGTGCCAGCCCTTCCACAATTAACCCATTTCTTAATAATGAAACAGAGCAATCAAGATGACATTTTCTTATACATGACACCGGACATGAAATAGGAGAGATGAAAAAGAACCACACAGATTCACAGAAGACTGAGGTTGGAAGGGACCTCAAAAGATCATCCAGTCCAACCCCTCTGCCAGAGCAGGGTCATCTACAAGGAGGTAATGTAAGAATGTGTCCAGCTTTTGAATGTCTCCAGAGAAGGAGACTCCACAAACTCCCTGGGCAGCCTGTTCCAGTGCCCTGTCACCCGCAAAGTAAAAAAAAAAAAAAAAAAAAAATCTCCTTGTGTTTATATGGAACCTCCTATGCTTAATGATAGTATCCTAGAATTGGCTGGGTTGGAAGGGACCTCAGAGATCATCAAGTCCAACCCTTGATCATCTGCCACTGTGGTTACCAGACCATGGCACTGAGTGCCACATCAGTCTCTTCTTAAAAACCTCCAGGGACAGAGAATCCACCACCTCCCTGGGCAGCCCATTCCAATGTCTGATCACCCTCTCGGTAAAGAATTTCTCCCTAATATCTAATCTAAACCTCCCCTGGCAGAGCTTAAGTCCATGCCCTCCTGTCTTGCTGAGAGTTGCCTGGGAAAAGAGACCAACCCCCCCCTGGCTCCCACCTCCTTTCAGGGAGTTGTAGAGAGTGATGAGGTCTCCTCTGAGCCTCCTCTTCTCCAGGCTGAACACCCCCAGCTCCCTCAGCCTCTCCTCATAGGTTCTGTGCTTAAGTCCCTTCACCAGCCTGGTTGCCCTCCTTTAGACCTGCTCCAGGACCTCAATATCCTTCCTAAACTGAGGGGCCCAGAACTGGACTCAGTACTCAAGGTGTGAGCTTATATCTGTTGCCTCTTGTTCTGTCATTGGGCATGACTGAGAAGAGCCTGGCATCATCCTCCTGGCTCTCTCCCTTTATGTATTGTACAGCTAAGGACTGGACAATAGGCCTAAGCCAGAGTCTTGGATAGATAAATCTTGCCCTCGTATGGTGGTGCTGAGGCTTGGACAACAGGCTGGAATGGCCTTGTATGGAAATAGCAAAAATAATTGACCTTGTGTCCTCGTATATCAAATATAATTGACACTGTATCTTTATATTAATAATTTAAAATGTCATTTATAAAAAATAATTAACTTGATGCTTCAAAAGGGTGGGTGTTAGAGAAAGCCCTGCCAACCACACCCTGGACTCTGGCCCAGTCCTGGTCATGGGTGGTCAGGAGATGAACCAGATTTTCCACATGGTGTAGTATGCAAAATTGTCCTGACTTGCAGGTTGTTTAATATATGAGTGGACCCTCTTGCAGTGTCTTTGGATGCCTCACTTACAGGTGTAGGATTTTACCACCTGACGGGAAGGGTTCTCCAAATTCTCACTGCAAATGGGGCTCCCCAGCGACTGCAGAACTGGATGATGGTAACGTATGCAAATGGTGATGTATCTCTTTTAATCACTGTCCCTTCTCCTATGTAGTAATTATTTGATACATTACCCTTTATATTTTCTATCTGTCTGCCTTAGGTACTTCATTCCATATTTTCCTGATTTAGTTGTATTATTTAGCTATTACCAGTAAAACACATCTACTCTTTTTACTCTGGTGTCCAAGTTTCATTACCTTCCTCAATCGGCAAAACATGTATTTATAAACACTAATGAGGTCACCCCTCATTCTTCTCCAAGCTGAAGAGGTCCATCTCCCTCAGCCTTTCCTCATAAGGGGGATTTTCCACTCCCTTGATCATGTTGGAGGCTCTGTGCGGGACTCTTCCAAGCAGTTCTCTGTCCTTCTTGAACAAAGAGGTCCAGGAGGACAGGGACATTGGGCTGATTCCAGACTCCATGCTGCAGATTGCCTTTGAACTGAGCCTCAGTTATTTTGTAGTGCCTTTGGGACCACTGCTACTGGTGTCTCCCTCTGTCCTCCCACGCCTGGGATCAGTGTGTCCTCTACTCCAGGATGGTTTGCCCCACTGAAATCAAATTCTCTGTAGACTGGTATAACATATCCATAGACGTAATCTGTCACAATGTATCTGCTGTTATATGGTTAGTAAGTTGCTTCACTAATGGAAAGTTTACAGTAACTTGCAACGGTAACTTCCTAGTTGGTTGTTGCCACTATTGGCTTTGACAATAACTTCGATTGCTGGTATACAATTAAGTGATGCTATTATTGATTGCTAATAGTAATGGTGGTGTTGAGGCTTGTAATAACAAGTAATTTGTAATTTGTAATAACCTGGGACAAATATATTTCTTAATTACCATAGTTAAACTTGCTGGCTGTGATTATTTTGTGGTAATCTTAAATAAAGTAAGAGAATTTAGATGATGAAGCTTTCATGTCCTGATGTGTTATTCAGCAAGTTCATGGTGGTGATCTCCATCCAGCCACAATCTGGGCCACCCTGGCAGGACTGGAGACCCTGTCTGGGCTTCTGCTGCTGCAGCTTAGGCCATGGGAGGCTAACAGGACACCCTGGGCTATGAGCTGGTGTCACTTTCCACTCAGAAGAGGGAGACAAGTGACTCAGACTTCTAAATCCCCATTAAAGTGTGCAATGGTGAGACAATTCTCAAAGTCTATACACAAACATTTATTCATTCTCACAGTGTATTAACAGAATTAAAAATAATTTACCATGTATAAAACAAATTATGGCAAATACTATGATGTGCCTTGCGTTATTTGTGTGTTCCAGCTGTGTGAGCTGGGTAAAATCACAGTAGGGCTTTTGTTACTTAAGGATTTTAGGAATGGAAAAGGAGAGAGAGGGGAAGAGAAAGAAAGTTAATACAGAGATCGCTTGATCCATTGTTGTTCTTCAGAAGGGAACAGCTAAAATATTTTATTTCTAACACCACGCAGGGCCCGGCTGTCAGGCTCCGACGTGGTGATCCCAAGAGGGAGCCCTGGGGCTGCGGGCGGCCCTGCCCAGCGCTGACGCTGACGGAGGAGCCCCCGGGCAGCCCCGGCTCCTGTTGCCGGCCCGCTCCAACTCCCGAGATCAGCCGGGTCTCGGCACACCGAGGGGTGGCAGCATTTGAACGGCGGCGTCGGCCACACAGCGGAGGCAGCAGAGGTTCCTCTGAGCGCACCGGAGCGGCTCCAGCGAGCCGGTGGCGAGCAGCCCGCAGGCGAGTGAGACGATGTCTGCCCGGAACAACGGCGACAGGGGCTGACGGTCCGGGGGGGCCACACCGGCGGCGGCACCCGATATCCCCGCGGCGAGGCAGGGCCGGGGGTGCCGCACCGTCACTTCCGGCTCCACCGCCGCCCCGCTCCTCAGGGGCGGAAAAGGACGGCAGCGGCCATGGCGAGACGGCTGCAGGTGAGGGCAGGGCGCATGCGCGGCAACACCCCCGGGATGCCGGGCGGGGAGACCGGCTGGGGCTGCTGCTTTAGGGGCTTGATTGGCCTCTCCTTAACGAGGCCCCGTCCTGCCAGCGTCTTCAGGCTGACGAGGGGAATTGGCGCCTTCCCGGTACTCGGGGATAGCCCCGAGTCAGGCAGAGCCGGGGCCGCTGGAGAAGAGAGGGAGAGGAGAAGGCAGAGGGAGAGAGAGGGAGAGGGCGAAGGCCCCCGCGCCGTCAGTTCTCCTGCTGCCGGCTCTCCCGCTCCCCTCTTCCTCCACCCGCTCCTCTCCTCGTCCTCCTTCTCCTCCCGTTCCCGTCCTTCCTTCCTTCTGACCCCCTCTTGACACCGGGATTTCCGCGCTCTCAGGCGGTGACGGGGGGGGCTGCTCCGGGCCGGTCGCTGCCGCATCTGGGGCGCCTGTCTGCCCTGTGCTGTCTCTGCCCGGTGCCTGCGGCGCCCAGGAATCATGTGTTCTCCCTCAAATATGCATTCCTAGAGTGTCAGTAGGAATTAAACCCAAATTACATCCCATGGGACTTTTTTCCACTGGAGGGTGGGAACCTCTTTTTTTGTTCGCAGTAGGAAAGAGGTCAACGGGAAAAGGTTTTCTAGCCAAAGAAGGACACAAAACTTGGTATCGGAAAGCAGTGTTTTGTGTGCCAAGGTCGATGTGGGAAAACGCGAGAGGTGACAGTTGAATAGAGGTTAAAATATATTGAGAGAACAAATTGTGATGGGAAGATTAAAAAAAAAAAAAAAAAAAGGCAGAAAAATTATTTAAGCCTATACTTGCAGTATAAAGTACTTCTGTGAGGAGTTGAGCCCCTCTTTCAGAAGTGTTTGAAGCCTGGTATTAGCCTCGTATATACACAGATAGTAGCAGAATTCAGTTTCATTAGGTGCTTGTAGAGCTCAAAGGAGTCTGTGCATTAATACATCTTGCTTCAAAGTATAATTACTATGTGGTGAAGAACCTTCCAGGCTGGGTTTGCAGAAATAATCTCTGCAAATAGCAGAGAAAGATGACTGAAAGTTTTTGACCAAAGAGTTCAGAATAAGCATCTTTGGGTTTCACCATACATGTCTTCTACGCAAAACTATTTGTAATACTACTTTTGCTCTTTGCAAAAATGGCAAATACATGGTAGATACATTTAGTCAAATCTCATAAATCACTTTAGAAAACAGTAAATTTCTTTGCCAGCTTTTAATTTTGTTCATTTACTTTCCTCAGATTCAGCCATCTGGGAAATTCTGCAATTAAAGGCAACATGTTCAGTTGTGAACAGAAATGGTGAAAGGGAATTAGGAGTCCATGTTCTTTTTTTTATGTCTTTGTCCAGAGTGATTTTGCATGTGACAATCAGTTAACTCTTGTAACTGTGACAGAAGATACTTACTTAAATATTCCTGAGACTTCTAAGGAATTGAGAATGCACAGTTCATGCTCTTTCCAGAAAGGTCTGTAGTGTAAAAACATGTACTCAACAGGATGCTAAATCAGAGATTACAGTAGAAATCGTGATGTGGTCTAATTTATGTGGTAAAGCAAGTTTTGAACTTGTTCATATTTGTAAATTGCACCTTAGTAGTGCTAAAGTTGTGATAGTGTAATATTAAAGTAATACTTAACTGGAAGGTTGCCACTTCTCACTGGTTTACATCTCCTTTCTCAAAGCTGTCTTTTTGTCCATGTATGTTTCTGGATTAATTATCTCAAGGTTTACTCAGTGACCAGCTAAGCAGAGGGTGAGAAGTTAGCTTGTAAACCTATAAATACCTTGACATCTTGTGGAAACAATAGCTTCAGAGAAGCTTGCTGTTTCTCTGTCATTTGCAGATTTCAAGCAGAACTACACTTTTTTTAGTGCCCTGCCAGAATGTTTTTATTGGCCTTTTAGTCTTGTTTGCATCTCCATTTTACACATGCAGAGCGTGCTGATGCAGAAGATGTTCACTTTTCAGTTACATCCCTATATTTCCTCTTCATCCTTCTAATAAACTTTTTAATATTAATCTTGTTAACACATTTTAATATTATCATGAAGTACCTGGACTTGTGCTTTTTACAGATGCCAAAACACTGCTAGAAATAACTTCAAAAGGTTTTCTTTTCACCAGAAAATAAATTTAATTATAACAACTTGAGGGTTTGTGTTCCAAACAATCGAAATCATTATCACTTGCAGAAGATGATTCCCAGGTATTATACAGAGGCATGAAAAATAATTGATGAATTTGTTAATATACAGTTTGAGATCCTTTTGAAATTCACTTTTCTCACATCGGCTTGTAACTGTGAGAGTACTTTAGCCATTTGTATTTCTATTTTTGTTTTTGTAGTCAGGGAATATCCAGCAATGTACTCTTGATAGTTCCTTCAGGTGACTTGACTTCTAGTGTTATTCAGGTTCTGCTGGATGTGTTTGATAGTGGTACAATAAATGTGTTGGTATTGATGTATTTTGAGTATTATGTTCATGTCATGCCAAATGATTTTCTAGGACTGTAGCACTAATGCTGTCTTAGATAGTGTCTTAGATAAACCAAAACATCTAGAACTCTCTGGATTTTGATTTCCACACATCTGCTTTGGCTGCAAGTTATTTGATCAGGAGTTGAGGTAAAGTACCTTTCATACTGATTCTATGCCAAATTCTGTATTAAATGGAAAGAAAGCTTAACCAGAACAAAGAACACTCGTAATTGACACATGTTCATTTTATCTGGTAATCCTGGTAGCATACCAGCTAATTTTATTGGTATTATATTCACAGGTTTTGAAGCTTTTTAAATCATTACACAGAACCCGTCAAGAAGTTTTTAAAAATGATACCAGAGCCCTTGAAGGTGAGATACTTTTTTTGTGTGTGGAGAACACTTACCTGTCTTTCTGTGGAGCTTTTTTCTTTGAATACAGAAAAAGAATTGTTAACATAATCTCTCTTTAAATTACTTCCTTCTACATTTAATAAGTAATCAATGGGAAAACTTGTCTGTCCATAGCCAGACATTCTTTAATTTCAAACAGAAAACTTAGGTTTTATACTCAAGCACTAAAGCCACCTTTTGTAAAGAAAACATCTCTCTTTGGAACCTTCGTAGAACTTTTTTTTTTCCTTTTTTTTTTTCCCCCTCTTTTTTGTGTATTTCAGTCAAAGCTTATATAACTCTACTAAGTATTTGAATTAATTCACTTATCTTATATGGGCATGTAGTGATAGAATGAGGGGTGATGTTTTTAAAATGAAAGAGGGTAGGTTTGGATTAGATTATTAAGAAAATTTTTTTACAGTGAGGGTGGCAAGACACTGGGTCAGCCTGCCAGGAGGAGTTGTGGATGTCCCATGGAAGTGTTCAGGGTAAGGTGGGATGGAGTTTTGAGGGAGGTTTTGCAGAGGGTTTGGCTCTAGATGATTTTTGAGGTCCCTTCTAACTCAAACCATTCTGTGATTCTATGGATCATTCCTTCTCAGTTGTTTTTTTTTAGTAAACCAACTTCTAGTAGTGCCTTCTATATATTAGTTATTTTTAAAGTGCAGAATGCTAGATAGGCAGTCATATTTTATTCATATACCAACCAACTTAAAATTACATCTGCTGAATCTCATGGAAATCTTACATTCAAGTGTATCAGGGAGGTGCTATCAAGGACTGGGATTCTGATCTTTGAGGCAGTTACAAGTACAAGATACAATTTTGTGTTCACACTATAGTTTTTCTGTTTACTTTATTTAGCTGCAAGACAAAAGATAAATCAAGAGTTCAAAAATAACCAAGGTGAGACATCTGAAGAGAAGATAAATGAGGTACTTCCTGGTTTTGTTGTGGTTTTCCAGTTTGCTTAAGTATATTTATATATGAGTGTTTTACTTGAAGGTTCTCTAAACCAATGTAAGTACTTATTGAGACATTGTGAGGGACATATAATTTCCAAAAGGCTTTTAAAAGGATCTTTGTTTATTAATATGTTGATACCTTCGTTGGTATTAATAGTATTTTGTAGAATTTTGCATATGCAAAAGATTCTTATGGAGAAAGTGTCTTCTGATAGTTCAATGTTCTTATTTTGAAGATCGTAATAAAAATATGGGAAAAAAAAACTGGTTTACATTGCTGCTTTCATGTAAATTTTTTGTGTACTTTGCTCATAATATCTATCTGAACCACTATCACTTAAGTTTGTCTAGTCTTTGTTGTATAGACAAGCACAAGAAAGCTGCAGAGAAATTAAATAATCTTCTCAGTTACTGGCAAACATGAGAAATTAGTTTGATTCCTGATCATAAGTGAAGGAGCATCTAATGTTGAGGTATTAATTATGTAATTTTTTTCTGCTTCTTTTTTCCTCCTGGTGCATTAAAAGGAGTAGGATATCCTGTTTAGGTTACTATGTGTTGCTTAGTGTTATCTTTACACTTTTTAGCAAGTAATTTTTCTAAAACTTACTGAAGCCTGAAATGAACATATGGTTTTAGGTACTTTTAATTTCTAACATCTATACAGAGTGAATAATTCTGTCCTTGTCATTCAGCCTTTTAACTGAGGGTATGTTGCATTGTCATTGGGCACTAGTTAAAGGAAAAGCCTCTATCTGTCTGTTGCAGAAGTCAATCTAAATCTTTGCATCATACCATCCACTGGGCAGTAGTATAAGTACTTATGAGCATTTATTTAGGACTTTCTAACATTTCTGCTTGTTACTAGGCCCCTATAATAACACTCTTCTGATCTGTTAAATTTTATATTCTTTTTGTTCTAGATGTATAGGGTAAACAGTAATTCTAATTTTTTGATCTGTATTTAGGAATAGCAACAAACAAATTACACACACATAACTTCTTAATATGGCTTAATTGATATCTTGTTTAAATGTGTTAGTGAAAGAAATTCTGGACTTCCATCACAACTTCTTCATAGAAACTGTCATATTTATTATATATATATACTGAGTACACTGAGATGCAGAGGAACTGAATCAAACTTCGCAGGACTTGTGAGAATCTGTTCACCAGCTTGCATAAACACGGGGGTCTTAGTGTTCTGCTTTGGACAGCAGCTTAAAAAGTAAATATTGACATGCTAAATGTGCATTACTTTGTCAGAATAAAAAGCTGCAGTGTGTTCTGACGTGACATCAGATACTTAGTTAACCCAGTTAATGAAGGAGGCAGGAGTAATTATCTCCAGTATTAGAATGTTAGATGTGGCAGCTAAATTTACTGCAGCGTTTTAGCTCAAGCAGGTGTGCACTTCTGAAGTTGCCATGGTTATCTTTGCTTCCTGTGATCTGGCTTCTTTTGTGAAGCACCTCGAGACAAATGTCAGAATTCCTCCATGAATCTGAAGTGGCAGCTGTGCTTCAGGGGCATGCAGGCTTGCTGCTGCTGGGCATTCAGTAGAGGGAAATGAAAGATACCTGGCTTGAACCTGTAAAAGGACAAGGGGGGAGGAGAAACTCAGTACAGATGTCAAATCTTGAGCTCTTAACTCTTGCAAAGAACCACTTCTGTTGATACACTCTACTTCCTCATGTGAGCATGTCTCCTCAAGTCTCTCAGCTGTGTAATTTCATTTATTTCTGGTGTAGGTATCATGCAAACAAGTATCAGGCTCCTCTTAATTGCACAGCAAAGCTACCGAGGGTGCTTGTGCTTATCTTCTTGATCTTTTGCTAAATATTAATGCCTCTGGTAATTTTTAGATAATGCCTTATTCCTATACTGCTTTTCTGTGAAACAGCAGGAGTCTTATTTCTTGTCATGCTTTATTCTTATTTCAAGAGCAGAAGTATTAGAAGAAACAGATTGCCTTTTCACTAGGGCTTGTCAGATGTTACTGAGCCATTCACCAATGTCTATGATTGCTGAAGACTAATTATTTCTTTTGGTAGTTACGTTTTGCTTTATTCATTTGCAGGTTTAGTAGGGTGTATAGATTTTATACTGCTGTATGCTACTGAGCAGAAATTTCCTTTCTCTCAACCTGTAAGTTATTCTAGGATTCCCAAAGTAAAAGCTATGTATAGTGCATAACTAACTAAATCATAGAACTGACTGGCTTTATTGTTTGAAAAGCCATATAGTGTGGAAAACACCCTCATGAATAATTACATGTAATTTAAGTACTCTGTGTTGTTTTGTTTTTTATCCCTTTTACTAGCTTCTGAAAATAGCTTCAGATGTTGAAGTGATTCTCAGAACTTCTGTTATTCAGGCAGTTCACACAGATTCTGACAAAATATGTGAGTACAGCTGCATGGTAACAAAATGTTTATAAAACATTGTCGTTCTTTAAATAAATATAAAACTTGAAAACTAAGTAGAGAGATGGAGAGGGCAAAAATCAATCCACCTGTCATTTCTATGCCCAAATCCTTAATTTAAGCCTAATGATTTACATCTCTACCTAGGACTGGTGGAGGTTTCAAAGGTACAAAGTTTACACAAATAGTTTGATATACAGAGGCTAGTAGAAAAGAGACAGTGAGTGTATTTAATCTCTTCAGAAATCATGGGCCTCGGACCATTGGGATTATCAGGAGCAAGGATGACTTACTTTTGGTAGAGGAGAAAAAGACTAGGGAACATTTGAACAGATGAGAAATACATTAATTCATGGGACCTGATGCAGGGATGCCAAGGGAACTGGCTTATGTTATTGCAAAGCCAATCTTAATTGTCTTTGAAAGGTCAGAGTGATTAGAGGTGTGTAGGAGGGCTTCCATAGTCTTGTATTTATTACCTAGGAAAAATTTGTCCTGCAGCAAAAAATCTGGAATGCAGCTGTTAGCAAGGTATATTTGACCCACTTACAAATGCAAAGGATGTGATTATGCAGTTTCTTGCCCATTTTATGGGGTTTTTTTGTGTACGTATCTGTTTTGGATGGGTCTAAACTTTACTTCTCACTTCATAATTGATCTTAGTGCAGTATAAAATGAAACACAAATCTTGAAACAGTTGTCACAGTTTGAATGTGTTTTGTGTGTGATTAGAGTATATGATGAAGTGAGAAATACTTACTATTGATAATGTATTGATTAAAGGATCAGGAGCACTTGAAAAAGAAATCCATGATAAACACCATGATAAAGTTCAGAGAGTAAGAATAAGTAGTGTAAGAAAATGTGTAGAACAGATAGATAGTCTTACTTGTCCTGGTATAATTAACATGTAAAGAGCATTCAGTGAAGTTGGAACTTACATTCAAATGGAATACCAAAAAAGTACACTTTTATTTTACGCAATAAATAATTCTTGGAGGTAATGACAGTGGAAAAATCTTTGTGACTAGGAGCAAGATATTACCCAAAAAAGAAAAAGGGAGAAGATGCTTAGCTTGATACTGTAGTGAAAGAGTAAAAGCAATCTTGCAGAATGAATATACAGACTTTTGTAGTCTGGTAAGTTGTTAAGTATGGTAAGTTGATTAGTAACAGAACATTCCTAAATGCCATTCTTTGAAGCAGGAAAAAAGAAAAGTGCAAGTGCAGCCCTAAGGTTGCTGCTTTAATTGCTGTTTGTTGACAAGTAGAAATAAGGAACCACAGTTGAAAAATTTATTTCTCATAGTGCTTCACCTTAGGTGCTGTATGTTTGTTTTGAAAACTTTTTAGGTGGGAGTTTAGTTTGTTGTCACAGAAAGTATATTGGCCTATTTAGTAAAATAAAATGTTATAAAATACTTAGTTTTATATTTATATTAGTATGATGACCTTGCTTCTTCTCAAGCCATCAACCTTCCCCCTGACCTGCCCAAAAAAAGATTGGAAGTAAAAAGCTGTTTGAAAAAAGAGCTGGGGAAAAAGAAACTCAAGTGTTTCAGAAACTATCACTGCAGCTGGTTTTCTTCAGTGAGTTACTGTCAGAATGTTTTGACTCCTGCTTAGTTAACAGTGAAAACAAATATTGTCAAGGGGAACATTTTTCCTAATGAAATGCAATTATTCTGTGCTGTCATAGAAGCAGTGCACAGGACAGTCTTTTTCTTCAAAAAGGATTTGAGATGCAGTGGTGTGTAGTTGGGGTTAACTGGTAAATCTTTAAAAAAAGAGATTAGTCTGAGGTTTTTTACAAAAGAGAAGACAACTTCATTTAAGAGTTTATTAGTCATACTAGATTTTTTTTTTCTGAATTTTTAAGAAATTGTTTTTGTATGAGTTACTCAGTAATGTATAAATGTCTTGGTCTGGACTTTAGTTTTTCAGCACTTCATATGCAGCTGCACTTTTCTTTGGCATTTTTGTTTCAGGTGTGCAGATCAACATGCTTTGTCAAAAATTTACTCACAAGTATTACATCTGAGAGAAATGAAATTGAAATGTTACTTAAAACTCTTAGAAACTTACTAGATGCATCAGTGCCAGTGCACAGGTGCACAGGAACATGCACATACCTTCAAGGAAATCCGTTTGCTTGGTAATGGCATATCAGTGCCCTTTGTACAGGATGTTACTTATTACATAAACATACAAGCACACACAGTTCTACAGGTTTACTGTAGTCTTTGCAGCTGCCTGACCTAGTCAAAGATGGTAGTTTGTAGTAGTTTTTAGGTAAGTAGTTTGTGCTTTAGTTTTTGCTGATGGAGTAAATCCAATATGAAGAAAGGACAAGCCAATTTCTGAAGAACTAGATGGCAAGAACTTAGAGTAAGGAAGAGGTTAAGACGTTGTATAGACAAAACCCTATCACATGGCACTTTTGTGATGACACAGTGGCCATGATTTTCATTCAGTGCTTTGTCTGTTGACCTTTAAAACGGGTGTGAGAAAATTAATCACAGGTCAGACTCCAGGATGTGGGTAAGAAGGCTAAATAAAATTTAGTATTAACTTTTGGAGCTGTTGAAGTACGTAATCTGATACATTCATGATAAAATTTTGATTCTCTTGCTAAACATTACTGTACTGCTCTGTCATTTTTTAGGGATTCTCAGTGCTGTTAAAATATTTTTAGAGCTCTTAGAAGGAAAATGGAGAAGGTAACATTCTGAACAGCAGAAAGTAAAAAACATTGGATACCAGGCTCACCAGAAGTTCAGATTCTCTTTTTTTTTTTTTTTTTTTTTGTAGTAACTTGGGTTTTTTTTTTTTTTTGTTTGTAAATGTAAAAACATCTCTAGGTTTATATATATATAAAAAGATTGTAAGATGGTATTTTTTATTTATATAGTTTTATTTTTCTGTTACAGTACTTATACCAAGGAAAGATCTGCTTCAAGACAACACTCCTTACTTTGATAAACCAACAAAAAAGCATGAATCCTGACAAAAGTATGGCAGTCAACTCAGAAATTTAATATCCTCTTATGAGATCTCTGAAAACTGCTAATGGATACCTGTTTTAAAGCTAAATTTTTAACACAATTAAATATTGTTACCAGGAAAACAGACTGAAACCAAGCCATGGATTTTATTGTGTGCTGTTATGCTGTTGTATAATTTTTCTGTGAAGGGTACTAAGACTTCCATGAAAATGCAAGATGTGCAGTTATTTTAGCTGTTGTGTTACTTTGGTTCATATGGTTTATTAATTCAAGGGTTTGTTTTTATCTTGTGATTATCGTGTGACTTGGTGAGGTGTTTTCCAAATCAAAGAGGCTTGCTGCTTAGTTGCATGTGATCTGACTTGCCTGGAGTGAATTTATGGTGAGTTTATTTACTAGGCCTCTATCATTTCCATTTTTAAAGGGAGACTTCTTTGCTTCTTGTGGAATTCATCATAATGATCTGTTCACTTCATTTTAATCATAAGCAGGTACAGCTACAGTGATACCCAGAATCTTCACTGTGTGAAATCAGTAACAAGCAGTGTACTAGGGTCTAAATATCTCACACAGTAGTGAAGTAGCCAGTGATACCTCTCACCTGTATTTCAGGCCCCAGTGATCCTGTTTATTTTTTAAAAGCCTCCAAGATAGCAATATTGCAAACCCATATGGGTTCTGGCATGGCTTCACTGGCTTCCTAAAACGTTAAACTATTGGCAGCATTCAGTCTTTTTTCCTCACGCAGCATGTCAGTGGGGTGAGTACTCCTTTCTGCAGAATTTTAGAGCAACTGTACATACCTTGTTTCGAGAACTTTTCATCAGTCTTAAAAGATTAATGCTTAGAGGTAATAGTTCTTTAAACTGCAGTTTAGCTATATCTTATTAAAAAAAATCTGTAGATATCTTTGGTGCACAGATAGGAAATAAAGGATTTATTTTATTTTGATTAAAAGTTGCTTATTAAGATCTGCAACACTGTTGCTGATATAGCTACAAGGTTAGCGAGGTCTAACCACTGAGCCTTGCTATCTGGAAGTGTCTTCATGACCTGAACAGATACACTAACAGTGCTGCTTAGAGTGGACCGGTATTTCAAAGGTGTGGTTCAGGACTGTTTGAGATGATCCCTGCTTACAGAGAGTTTGGGAGAATAGGTGTCTCCTCAGTGATAACACAGAAGAAAATTCTAAGCACTTCAGCTTTTGACATCCTCTGCCAGAGACCTGTCTGTTAGAGCCTTCTGCCTCAGTTTCTCTTTCGTGAAGCGTTGAATTTGTGTACGCTGCAGCTTCTTAATGAAAACAGACAAGGAACATTTCCTGTTCTAACCACCTTTCTCTATCCCTTATTTAAGTTTCAAAATACAAGGTTTCTTCATTTTTTTTTCTGCAAACAGTAGCTTGGTATAGGGAACAACCCTGATATTGTACATTCACTACAGTACATTAAACACAGGTGATAGAATTAATCTATAAACTGATTTTGCTTGCATGGATTTGATTTGTGTTGAAGTCTTAATGGTCTTCAGGTGAAATGGCTTTTCTAATTTTGTAGGGCCAAAACAATCCCTTTCTCCTTTCCTGTGTGCTTTGGTAAAGGAGGCATTTAGTTGCTATTTTTACAGGGAATGCAGCTGTATGCCACAAAGTGACAGAGTTGATATGGAAGTAGCATGAAGAATTATACCTTCTCCAATGGGCTGAGTTCTCAGGCAATATTTCAGTAAGAGATCAACAAACCTGTCGCAGCTTCAGGGACTAAATCTGGCATTAGCAGTTATTCTTTTTCTTAGAGATCACGCCAGCTGAAGCAGCTGAACTAATCTGAATGCTGCATAGCATCATCCGTCCTGTTTGTATCATACTGAACCTGTACATAAGGTAATTCAACTTTAAGTACTTGTGGTTCTTTACACTTTCTTTAAAATAGGGGAAAAAAATATTGACAATTGAAAACAAAAAATAAAGGCACTCAGGCACACTGGGTGCTGGGAAGAGCTGTGACACCGCCCCTGAGTTAGCCTTGCCACAAGGGCTCCTGAGGCACCTGGCTCCATCATCATTGAGACTGGGCTTTGTATATTTGTATGTATTTCTTCCTCATCCTATGTGTTACTGCTCTGTCCCTGTCCTAGTAAATATGTTCCAGTTTTAATTTCCAGCCTTTAAGTCTCTCTTCCATACTCCCTTTTTATCTTACCTTGGGAGGGCAAAGAGGGTTAACAGAGCAATTCTGTCCTCTCCTTTTCCCTGATCACTAAGCCGAGACAGAATATTCAGTGCCCAATGTGGGCATGAGTTGAAAGTTTTCCTTTTAATTGAAAATATTTGGAAAGCTGGAAATTGAAACAAATTATCTTGATAATGGCATTTCTGCAACATTTGTTATATCATGCCTTTTTGGACTTCATTTTAAAGTTAATTCTTGGGATGGTGTCCTGTCTCCCATCTATGTTACTTTATTGTTTTGTTCAAACACTGCTTTCTAATGGGGCGAGCTGGGTTAAGCGTTTGCTTGGGGAGTTTGAGGTCAACTTTGTGGATCTCAGTATCATGGAAAGTGATTCTGGTCCTTGGTTTGGAAGCCCCGGGAACGACTGGTATTGTTTGATTTTATTATTGCTGTGCCTGAACGTCTTCCAGGGGCGGTTCATGGTTAAAAATTTGCACGGGAATGCTGCCCCTCTGAGCGCTTCCGCGGCCCCTCCCGCTGCATCCGCCGCGTGGAACTGCAGCCGCCCCGCGGCAGCACCGCGGGCTCGCCCTGCGTGCACCCTGCGCTGCGCTGCGCTGCGCTGCCACCGACGGGAACTGCAGCAACAGCGGCACCTCCCCGGCTAGGTCCGAACCAGCCTTTATCGCTCCAGTAGCGACCCGCAGAAAGCACTGAAAGAACTCGGACCACCTGGGTAGGGATGATGAGCCAGAGAGACAGGGACAGCAGAAAAACCTGGTTAGAGGGAGAGTCGGCCTCAGACCCTGAGATAATTGTTTGATCCAGGACTCTGAAAGTTACGAATTTTAATAAAGGATAATGTTTGTGATGAGGGCGAGTCACTGATTTCATGGCTACGGCGGTGTTGGGGCAGGGGAGCTGATAAGGTAGATCTGGAAGGCAGAGAGGGTCAGCAGCTGGGATTGTTAGCATTGACAAGAAAAGCTGCCACTCAGTCTCTGGAAACGCCTTCTAACAGCTGCAGAAAGATGTTATCCTTATAGGCAGGCAATGAAATGTCGCTCTATTAAATAGAACACCATGGAAAGAGGCATCAAATAGCTGAGAGAGATGGCAATCTGGGCTCAAAGCCCCAGCCAACCTGACCTTGAATACTTCCAGGGAGGGGGCATCCACAGCTCCCCTGGGCAACCTGTTCCAATGTCTCACCACCCTCACACTAAAGAATTTCTTCCCAGTGTCTAATTAAATCTACCCACTTCCAGTTTTATTACTCCTTGTCGGAGTGCTGCATGACCCAAAAAGTCCATTCCCATGCAGAGAGGTGAGACTCACTGGCCTGTAGTTCCTTCCATCTTACTTTTTTTCCCTTTTTGAAAAAGAGGGTTAAATTTCCCCTTTTCTAGTCAACAGGAATGTCACCAGACTACCATGACTTTTTAAAGAAGAGGGAAAGTGGCTTTGCAGCTTCACCTGCCAGTTCCCTCAGGAGCCTCCTATGGCTCTCATCAAGTCCCCTGGACTTGGGAACCTTCATGTTCTGTAGAAGGTCTGAAACGTGCTCTTCTACATTGAATGGATCTGTCCTCTTGCAGTCTCTGCCCTTGCGTTGTGTGACTTGGGTGTTGTGGCCAGAGCTTTTGTCAGTGAAGACTGAGGCAAAAAAAGTCACCGAGTAACTCAGACTTCTCCGTATCCCACATAACCAGCCTCTCCCATAATCTAACAGGCAGGACTGGATCCTCCTACCATCCAGGACCATGGTAGAGGCAAGGAGGCCGCAGGCACACCCTTAGTCCTGTTAATCAGGGGTGGTTAGCAATTATTAGCCCTCTGCACGGCAGTTCTTGGTGTCTAAGCACAAACACAGGAAGAAAAGTGCTGGAGAAGGCATGGGAGATGATGGAAGTTTGTGGAAGACAGAGATTGTCTCAAGAAGAGCTGAGTAACACAAAATAAGAGGATTTCTGAAAATATCAGAATGCATCTCAATGGTTCCCTTCAGAGCCCCTGAAATCGACAGTGTTTTTCTAATTCCCTTGAGTGGTATGAGAGCTTCCTGCTTAGACTTGCTTTGCAAATTAAGCCAAGTGAGTGCAGCACACTGAGATTCAGTTAGGATAAGAGGATTATGTGATGATACTGACCACAGAAACTCTTCCTTGGCTTTGCTCTCCTTTACCCAAGTAACTTAGTGGGATCCAACAGCCTCTGGGTCCGTGCCTCCCCCTCTTATTGAACAATCTATCAGCAGGTACTACCTACAGCTGGACTGTTTGCAAATCACATGCAATTCAGAAGTCCCAGATTTCCGTCTGTTGTTGCATTAGGGGATGGTAAGTATGTTTTTAAATTTCAAAATCTGTATACCTATGCCATTTATTATGTTTGCATTCTGAAGGCAGTATAAAGGCTGAAGACTAGGTGCTGTCATTTCCTCGATACCTTCATTATTGCCTCCTGATAGTAACACTGCTCCAGTCTAGCAACTGGTTTAGGGAAAAGAGACATGGCTTTTTTTTTTTTTTTTTTTTTCCCCAGGATTTTTTTGCTGGAGGTTAATTGACAAAGGGGTTGGCTGCATTGTACTTTGAATGCTTATACCAATAAAATAAGCAAAAGAAAGTGGGCTGCATTTTGGGCTGCAGTCCCAAAATGTCAGAATCAAGCAGGTGAGACAGAAAGCTGGCTTAGTTCAGTAGGGATCTACTCTTGCAAATCAGGCAATAAGGGAATATATACCCAGTATACCCAGTGGAAGTTGGTGACATGGGAAGAAGACAGAGACATTGCTAACCACTGTAGGGAGAAAATTTGAGTGTCCAAAGCTCAACTGGAGCTGTAACTGGCCAGAACTGTGGCCAACAATAATTTTTTCTCCAAATACATTAGTGGCAAAAGGCAGGAAAAATACTGGTCTTTTACAGGATAAGGATGGTCATCTCAATATGAATATAGACAAAGCAGAGGTATGTGATGCATTCTTTGCCTCTGTCTTTAACACTGATGGTGGATCAAGGGGCCCTCAATGCCTAGAACTGGAAGACCATGACTGCAACAAGGACTGAACTTGTACAGGATCTGCTGCTACAGTTATATCCCTACAAGCCCATGGTGCCAGATGGGATTCACCTGAGAATCCTCAAAGCTGGCTGATGTCATCAGGCCTCTCTAAATTACTTTTGGGGGGTTCTGGGAATCTGGAGAGATCCCAGTTGACTGGAAGCTGTTAAATGTTCCAACATTCAAGAAGAGTAAAAAGCAGGACCCTGGAAACTACAGGCCAATCAGTCTAACTTCAGTGCCTGGTAATATTATGGAGGCACACACACACAATCATTGGTCACAGCCACCATGGCTTCATGAGGGGATAGTCCTGCTTGTCAAACTTTATTTCCTTTTATGACAAGGTAAAGCCAGTCACGCTGACTTGTCGACCAAGGGAATCCAGTGGAGATAATATTTCTGGACTTCAGGAAAGCTTTTGATACTGTCTCACATAGTATCCTCCTGGATAAGATGTCCAGCATACAGCTGGACAACCATGCTGTACAACGGGTGAGCAACTGGCTCACAGGTTGACCGCAAGGAGTGACAGTGAGTGGGGTAACATCAGGCTGATGACTGGTCACTAGTGGAGTTCTGCAGGGCTCCATTCTTGGCCCTTGTCAGCATCTTCATCAATGACTCAGATGCAGTTCATAGGAATTCTAAGAGGTTTCCTGATGATACAAAATGGGGAGGGGCAGTTGACTCCCTTGAGGGCAGGCAGGCCCTGCAGAAAGGCTTCAACGTATTAGAGAGATGGAAAATCACCAAACACATGAAGTTTAACAAAGGCAAGTGCTGAATTCTGCACCTGGGATGGGGCAGCCCTGGTGTTAAGTACACATTAGGGAGAGCAGGACAGCAGAGAGGGACCTGGTTGATGGCAAACTGAGTATGAGCCAGCAGTGTGGCAGCCAGGAGGGCCAACTATGTTCTGAGGGGCATCAAGCACAGCTTTGCAAGCAGGTCAAGGAAAGTGAATATCCCACTCAACTCTGCACTGGTACAGCCTCACCTTGAGTACTGCATGCAGTTTTGGGCACCACAATATAAAAAAGACATCAAGCTACTGGAGAGCATCTAAAGGAGAGCCACAAGGATGGTGAAGGGTCTGGAAGGGATGACATAAGAGGAGCAGCTCAGGTCACTTGTATTGTTCAGTTTGGAGAAAAGGAGGCTGAGGGGTGACCTCATTGCCTATAATGCTTCCTCACAAGGGGAAAAGATGGAGAAGTTACTGATTTCTTTACTCCTGTGGCCAAAGACAGGGCTTGGGGAAATGGCAGACAGCTGCATCAGCAAAGGTTTAGGTTAGATATCAAGAAAATGTTATTCACGCAGAGGGTGCTCAAGCACTAGAACAAGCTCCTCAAGGAAGGGGTCACAGCACCAATCCTGCATTACAAGGAGCATTTGATGCTCTTAATGTGCATCATGTACATCGTGTGATTCTTGGGATACCCTACACAGGGACAGGAGTTGGACTTGATGATCCTGATGAGTCCCTTCAAACTTGGCATATTCTATGATTCCAAAATAAAAGAAAAAAAAAAAAAGAAAAGAAAATTTTGTGTGTATCTGTGTCGTGGCTTAGTCTCAGCTGGTATCAACCAGGCCTCTGCCAGATCACCTTTCACCCCCACTGGAGGACATGGAGCAGAAAATCCACCCAAAGGCTGATTAACTGAGAAAGCAGTAGGCAGGTTTTCATTCTCAAATTACAGAAACAGGCAGAAACAAACAGGCTCAACTTGGAAAGATAAAATCAAACACTAATTTACTGTACAAAGAGGAAGAGAAAATATGGCCTGTTCTTAATACCTTACATCCCCCCCCACCCCTCCCTTCTTCCCAGGCCTGGATTGCTTCACTGCTACCTCCCCCTCAGAGGCACCAGGGATGAGGAGTTAGGGTTTAGGGTCAGTTCCCCACATGGTGTTTCTGCCGCTCCTTCCTGCTCAGGGGGAGGACTCCTCACATTCTTTCCCATCTGACACAACGCAGGGTCCCTCTCATGGCAGAGAGTCCTTCAGGAACCCCTCCGACATGAGTCCCTCCCACAGGTGCAGTCCCTCAGGCACAGACTGCTCCAGCCCGGGCTGCTCACAGAGTCACAACCTGATTTGGGAGCAGTCACATCCTCTGACATGGAGTCCTCCACAGCTGCAGATCCACATCTGCTTCTCCCCATGATCCTGCAATCCACATTTGCTTACCATGGTCCTTTGGTGACTGCTCCATCCTGATTCTTCAGGGCCTGCTCCACCATGCTGCTCCACAGGTTGCAAGGGGACAGCTGCCATCTCACCGTGGGCAGCAGGGAAATCTCCGCAGGGATACACTAACCTTGATGTCTTTTGTCTGGCATTTCTCTCCTACTTCATCCTCTACTCTGCTCTGTGGGTCCTTTTTTAAAAAAATATTTTTGCAATTTTGTTTTCCCTTTCTTGCATATGTTACAGAGGCCCAGCCAGTTTCCTGTATCTGCTTGGCCTTGGCCAGAGGCAGGGCAGGGACTGGAACAGGGGAGCTTCCAGCAGCCTCTCACAGGAGCCACCCCTGTGGCCCCTCATCTTCCAAAACAGCAGTGCACTAACTCGAGGCAGTCTTTTAGTCTTTATGCATGTCACAGTGGAAAAACTAGCTAATTGGGTACTTTAAAGGAGGACTGCAATAATTACATGAAAAAATCAATGCTGGAAGTTTATAGACCACTAATAGCTGGCAAGTGTGCTGCTTGATGTTGTATGTTTCTACAACATAGATATAAAAAAAACACATGGCATGTTTGTCTTTAGATTGTCTTGTAAGACAGTTTGAAAGTTATGGTTAAGCTGTTAATAAAATGCCTTAGATTGTGCTACAGAATTCTCAATGAAGCACATTCTTGCAAGAGTGGGTGACACACAGAGTAAGCACACAATGTGTGCACTTAACATACCTTTTCATTCCCTATTCCTGACTGAGCTATCCCTCGTTTCTCCACTGGCTCGTTACTCCAAGGTTTACAGCCTATCTGATATGCCTAAAGTTACCACCTGATGTCCTGCCCCTGTTTACCTTGCACCATACTGTTACACAGCTGTTACCACCTGGGTCAGGTATCTAGGTGACCTTCTAGACACTATCCTGGTATGAATCAATTTTCTCTCACTCAGGCCCTGAGCAATGATGCACTAACTTTTGATTGTGTCTTATTTCTAAGTGGTCATTTCCTCTGTGCTACGTGCCTAACAGAAGACAGTGTCAACACCTGTAAAAGCAATATTAGCTTTTCTCAGCTTCCCCTCTTTCTCTTTCCATCATCATATTGGCTTTTGTATTTTAGAGCATATTCTATTATGATGCTTCTAGTGAGGACAACAGTCTGTAACGTTACGTTTCTCCTTGAGATACTTTATCCTCTTCTTCCAGAATTACTTTCTCCGAAGAGAGAGGATGATCTACTGACATTTGTTTTGTTAGATCCATCTCTATTGTACTAACCCCCAAACACAAGGAATAACATAACATTCTATGGCTATTAATGTTCCTGCCCCTATTATTAGTGAGATAAAAATGGGCACTGCCATCCCTTTCCACCATCTGCCAAACCAATAATCTCACCACCCACTTAAAGAATTATCTTTTCCAGAATTCTCAGCAAGCACTCCTGCTAAGGTTGTGAGTCCTTGAAGAGCTCTAGTGATAGTACCATCTGGTGCTATTTGCTGGTGTTATTTGGTATGAGAGTACAGCACTGATCCCCTAACATTAAGTGTACTCCTCCTTTCTCAGCTAACATAATGTCTAAAGCTATCCTATTCTCCCAAGTCATTTTACACCGAGTTGTTCTCCAGTCCCTTTTACTGCTTCTTTGGTATAACTTATAAATATTTGTTGATTGTAGTAAATATATTTGATACAATCTACCTTTTTGTTTTCTTTTAGCCACCAGAATAAAAAATATTCAAACCCTGCCACTATTTGATTTCTTGACTTATGCTTATTAGGGACTCCCCTAGGGACTGCAATTGAGTCTCTATATATCCACTCATCAAACAATTTTCCTAGACTTCTCTTAGCTCTGCTATTTAGGATTGAGAGCTTCTTTTCAAATGCCAGGGTGAATGGAATGGCCAATTGAACAGTGGCACATGTGCCCTTCCAGTTTGCTGGTAGTGCAGATAGCAGGATTTTTTCCTCCACAGCACTACCACAGGTCTGCTCTGGGGATATGTAATGCTGAATAGTTCCCTGCATTGTGTATGGTTACCCATTGTGGAGGAGAGGGCCAGTGACAATCTGACGTCTTTTATTCATAGGGCAAGAAATAACAGTGAGTTAAACCTGCAGGTTTTGTTTCTCCATGCAGCCTTTTCTTGGTACAGAGTGATCACACACCATGTTCTTTGTGGATCTTTTGTCCACCCCAGTGAGAAGGGAACAGTTTGTACCATGAGTCTCCCTGAATCACAAGCATAACAATTGGCCTGCCCTAAGCTCTGTACTGTGTTATTAACCCACACCACCCAGGCACTGGTATCCCTATATCCTGCTTAAATTTCAAAAGTTTGTTTTCAATCTTTTATCTCTTTTACTGTTACTATTTTTGGTTCATTTGATGGGTTCAGTTTTTTCTGAAAGACAGTGTTCAACTCTTTTGTTTTATTCTGCTTTAACTCTGATTTCCATGCTACTACTCTAAATCCACCTACTGGGTCACATCCAGTTGTCTTCCCCGAGTCCATATGTGCAATGGACTTCTTTGTCAGCCCTCTTGATGGCAATCACTTTAGGTTGGTCTGAAAAGTAACACTGCTGTTACCTTGAATACTGTCACTAACTGATCCTTCCTTTTTGTATTTTTTTAATGATTTCTTTCTCCCAAACCCAATTTTTTCTAAAGAGCAATGAAAGAATATTTGTTCAATGTAAGTAAAAACAGTAAAAAATCCTGCTCCCAAAAGCTTGTCAACATTTACACTTCAACATGTAGTGGTTGCTGCTTTTTCAGTGTAAGGGATTGTCAGTGGCACATATATCCCACTGTTTAGTTGTGGGTGGAGGATCCACTGGTTCTTTGAGTCAAACATAATGGATCCAGCCTCTCTCAGCAATCCTCACACTGGAACGTTAGTCTAAAATTGCAGTGGTCATCAGGCTTTATTTTAATTATCATAATAATTTCTTCTTTTTTTCTGTCCATCTTAATTCTTTTGGTTCCTCTGCTTGCAGTTTGGAGTCTGCAATTAGATAAGACTAAGATAATTTCTTAGTCTTCTGCGCATAGCCTTCTATCCACATTTGACAATAACCAATTAGCCCTAAAAATTTTCTTAATTCCCTTTTTGCTTTGGGGAGAGGTAATTCTACTATTCCTTTATTTTTCTCCATAGTTATTTTGTGACTCCCTTCTCTGACAAAATGCCCTAAATTTTTTTGACTCTACATATTGTTTTTGTTTTTGAAACTCTTAACCCTTGCTGACCTATAAAGTTTAACAACTTGTTGGCTGTTTTTCTTAAAAAATCTTTTTCTTTTCTCAAAATCAGTATACCGTCTACATACCGGAGCAAAATTATCTCTTGAGCAAGCTTATATTGTTCAAGCATCTGTTCCAGCACTTGTTGCTGGAAGAAGAAAGAAGTTCTAGAGGCTCCAGAATCTGCCAAGAAAACAATCATTTCATCCTGGGGTACCACCTTTAAATTTATCCAGGGTTCCCTGTGGGACTTTAAATTGAGGAACTTCTGACTTCCCTATGCATCATCAAAGTTCACCAGTGATGCCACTTTCTATTCTGTCTCTAAATCAGGGCAGTTTCATCTAAGATGACATTTCCCATACTGCTGGGGAGTTCTTGGTTATGGGAAGCAGTTGAGGTGGTGGTCCCTTTCCTTGCCCTACATTGCCTCCCTTGATGTCCCTGCTGTTTGTTCTTTGTTCTACAGTGAAAACCATCATCTTTGCTTTTAGTACTGTTTTTCTTTTGACATATACTTTTTGAACTTTTCATAACAAACCTTCTACAATGGCCTTTCATTCCACTCATCTATTATTTTGCTGTTTCCATACAAGACAGTTCCAGCCTGGGCCTGTTGTCCAAGCCTTAGCACCACCATACAAGGACAGGATCGATCTATAGGTCAGCTCTGGCTCGGGTCTATTCTGCAAGTCTTAGCATTACACTCATGCACAGGGAACACATTGCATGTCCCTGGTGGTGGGCTGCTAGTTCCAGTCAGATCTGTATAATAAGAAAGGTACAGCCGGGAACAAGAGGCAAGTTCAGTGTATTGCCATAATCCCAGCTGTATCCAAACAGTATCCTGGCATAAGGGCACTAGTATATGGGGACACTGGAAAGACAGTCACAACCCAATTAATGATGTATAAAATAGAGGCAGCTGGTGGTGGCAAGTAAACATGAAATTCTCAGCATAACTGAGGGCCTTTCTGAAACAGAATCAGACCTGTTCCTGTGTTATGATTTTTTGTGTATGGAAGAACTGTTTGATATAGAGGGGCTCTGGGGAAGGGAGTAATTCTGTACCTCCAACAGAAGAGTCTGATTTCTCTGTGTGTGTATGTGTTCTTTTTAAGTCTTGTTTTGGAGAATTAGGAGGAAGAAATTTTTAAAGAAACACCAGAGCATATTTAATTGTTCTGCTACCCACACTAGATTGTCTGGGAATAATAATTGTGACATGAGTCTTATGTCTCTAATTTGATGCTTTGAAAGACCCTCATTTTCTTTTTGCTCAAGACAGGCATCTATTTTCCTATTAAAGTTTCTCTAAAACTAACTAAGCTTAATCCAGCTTCCATGTCAGTCGGTGGGATTTTAAAAATTTATTTCACTGGGAACAGAAACATGCCTCTAGGATACATCCTTTGGTGGGTTTTTTACTTTGGTTTGGTTTTTTGTTTTGTTCTTTTTTGTTTTGGTTGGTTGTTCTTTTGTGTGTTTTTTTGGTATGGTTTGGGTTTTTTTGTCACATTATTTTAGCGTAAGTACTTAGGCATTCTTGAGGAATGTATATTGCAGGAGATAAGAGATAAGTAAAGAGTTTCACTTCCCAGGAAATCTCTTGGGTTTTCCCAAATCTGGAATGGTTGGGGAAGAAACCCGGAAGACCACTCAACATCTGTCCTATAATCTAAATGAGTTGGTAATTTTTTTTTTTGTTAAGCCCCTCGTTGACATATGCCTACATATTAAACCCAGTTTGCCACTACTAATATCTTATAAAGTATCTTACAGTACCAAGACTTTGCTAGATGCTACTAAATTTTTTTGTCAACCATTTTTCAGTGGTAGGAATCTGCTGGTGCAATATTATAGCATGACAGGGAATATTCTTGACAGCTACATGGAACAGTTTTGAGCAGCACTGATAGCCAGCAGCACGTCTTTGCTGTTGCTGCCACTTGTTCTTTACACTGCTGAAGTTGCCCCAGCACTGGCAATGTGTAGATTAAAAAATACAAAAAAAAAAAAACAAAAAAAAAACCAAAAAACCGAAAAAACCCCAACCCTCAAAGACAAGCTTAGCACTTTTGTGGATTAAAATGTTTTAAAATGTGATCACATTGCATGCATAAATTGTGATAGTTACTTTCCATCAAGATTTTGGTTTAAGCCCAAATCTGGCTAGCAGTACTTTAAGTGCCTTAGGGACAGGACCTCAAAATAGAACTACTATATATAACCTGATGGTGACAAAGCTGTTAGCATTTGGGGGACTTGTGAAGCAGACTATCTTTCCCAGTCCTTCACACACTGAAACAAGTCAGTTCCTTTTGGTGTCCTACCAAAAAAGACCCTCTCCTACACAGTAAAGCTACTAAAATAAAGCTTTTAACAAAAGCCTGTGTGATCCTGGATAGGGCAATGCAGAATATTAACAACCAGAACATCTTAGCTGGTTCTGGTTTTGGCTCGCATGTAGGCTGCATATGGTCTCAATGAAATAAGTGGTGGTTAATAATAAGAAGTGCCTTTGGACCAAAGGGGCTAATACAGAAACCAAAAGGGAAGGAATCATGTGGTGGAAACCAGGCACCAAAGTACATACTGACTTAAAAACTACACATCCACTAGGGCACAGTCCTATTTAGGTATCATTCCCATGTACAGCTCATCTGTGGGTTTCTTTAGGAAAAGACCCTTTATGTATTCATAGATGGATTTGGGTTGGAAAGGACCTCTAAAGGTCATCTGGTCCAGCCCCCTGCAGTAAGCAGGGACATCCTCAATTAGATCAGGTTGCTCAGAGTCTTGTAAAACCTCACACTGAATAGCTCGAGGGATGAGGCCTCAACTATTTACCTGGGCAACCTGTTCCGCTTTTCCACTACCCTCATGGTAAAGAACTTTTCCCTAACATCCAATCTAAGTGAATCTGATTTTCAGTGAGTTATTCAGCATAGAAATACTTAGAATATTTTCCTAAATATATAAATGTGAATCACATTCCCTACAGTTATCCTGCTGCCATCCTCCACATTTTCACTGTATTCTTTTTTTTAAATTTTATACACACTGTAATAACTCCTTTTGCCAGAGATTTTCAAAGCGGAGCACAGTTTGTCAGCATTTTGCTTGGCCAATTTTCAGGTAACCTGACAAACTCTTGAACCTGGTCTGGTCCTTACTTTGAATAGTAACTGTGCTACTGTGCTTTGTTTACAGAATGAGCTTCTCTGGAATGAATAGATGAAATCTACTCAGATGCAATGGAAGTTGTATTGATTTTTAAGAAGAGATGTTGCTAAAGCTGCTTTAAATTTCAGTGGGAGTTCAGTATCTGGAGCACCTCCAAGATCTGGCTCCTACCTTGGAACCTGAATTACATTTAGTATCCATTTAAAGCCTAGATTGGTTTTAAGTATGTCTACCAGTTTTATCATGCAGTGCCTGCTTTTTCTTTGCAAGTACTCAGAATCCACCAAATGCTGCTAAAATTGCAGAACATGGATATGCCAATTAGCAGCTGAATGCTTCTATTTACAGTGGAAAATCAGGTGTGCATTCCTGCAAATTTTAATAGAAACTTACTTGTATGAATTAGTGTGGTTGTTTTATTACTTTCACCTCAAGCTTTTTTTTAAATAGTTCCATAACATGATGGAGGTAAGACTTGGGTACAAGTGGTGAAATCTGAATGGCCCAAGATTTCTTTGAATGATTGCAAGGGGCCATGTTTCTCTGCAGTACAATCTTCTCCTGAGGTGGTGCTATGGCCCTCTCACAAAAAAGGAGGTTCCAGGAATATGTGAAATACAACACAGAGCAATAAATCTTAGTTAAAACTACATTTAGTGCCATTCAAAGTGTTGGCTATCATAATAAGGCTATCTAATGTCTTGTCTCACAGGACAGAGGCCAGATAACTTTGCTACTGCAGTGAGAAGGAAGCTTTGACTATTACAGCAGTGCTGACCTACTGCAGCTCTCCAGCTTCTGGCTGCCAGGTAAAACCCTGACGACAGGGCAGTAAGGGAGTTCCACTGTGGGCCTACACCTCTGAAACCCACTTCTCCTGACACTTCTTAGAAAGTCATACTTGATAATCTTTTTCTTTACAACTCTACCAATTAATTCATCTGGGATTTTTTTTGTTTGTTTGTTTTTTTTTCAGCACAAATTCCAAAGCAATAAATCCCCTTATTGTAGAACACTTACTTTTCTCTTGGGGTACAGCAAGATAGTATTTAATTCAGTTTAGATAACCTAGTGGTCTGCTATATTAAAAAGCAATGTTGCTACAGAAAGCGCAATGATTACATCTGAGGAAAGATTCCCATTTTTCTCATTCTTTTGTGAGGAAATGAAATAAATTAAGTGTAATCTAGTGAAAGGAAAGAAAATCGTTGATCAAATGCTGCTTTCTTAAGCTCATGCCATAGGGGAGAGAAGGCAGCTGCTCAAGACAGAGAGGAGATACAGTTTCAGAGAATATTTGTGTTTACAATGCGATTAGCTGACAGAATTTACTGCTACTATGTGTTTCCAAAGGTGTAAATCTGCTAGAAGGGTTGGGAGAATTTCAGAAAAATCCCAAGCCAAGCCAGAGTCAGGATTTATATGAAGCTGCCTCCAAAATGAAGCTCAGATGATAACTATGCCACAGAATATGCGTGTGAGAGGTTAAATTCATAGAATTATAGAATGTCGGATTGGAAAGGACCTCAAGGATCAGTCATGATGAAAAACAAGGGAGCCATATCAGCTTTCAAGGTGCTGGCTGAGTTCTTGTAGGGCAACTGTAGAAGGTCCAGAGACCTAGTAAGTCATATGACAAAGTTCCTGTTGATTTCAGAGGACTTTTCCTAGATGAATAACATCTAACTAGATAAATTATTGAACTTACTCAACAGCACCAGACAGATAAGTCTGTAAAAGTCTCTGCTATTAGTAAGGCACCTAGGAATATTAAGAGTAATGGTGAGAAAAATTAGATGTCAAGGAGGATTCTGGGGGCTTTCTTCTCATTCCTAGACCCATTGTATAGTATCATTTTGTAAAGCCTGAAGAGGGTAAGACCTGCTTTTTTACAGTGCCTAATGGAACGTGCCTGATCTCTGGTAAACCAAATAAAACTATATTTTCATAAACAGGAAAGCAAACTTAATCCCTAGAGCTTCTGAAATAATACACATTTTTAAAAGCGTAGAATTATTTATTACTTGTATCACAATAGCAAGTAAAGAAGCCAAACAATTGGGAATTGCTTAATACCAGGCAATGTGCAAACATAGCACAAGCTTAACAGAATCATGCAGCCTAAACCAGAGAGCCAGAGGATGCAGGTGGGAAAAGAGATACATGTTAAATAATTATGACTTTCCACAATGACAACAGAATGAAAACTAAGGGAATTTACAGAAAATACAATAGAAACTTAGTTACCAGCCCTTGTTCTTGAAAGTGTAAAAATTGCCATTGTTTGTGGGGATGAATTTCTTTCAGAAAAAGAGGACAGTGAATGAAGATATACAAAGATTTCACTACAGACTGATGATGCAGTAATTTGTATCAGTGCATCTTTTTTGTATGAGTGCAGCTCAATCTGTGAGCTTTTATTCAAGGATCTTTTTATTATGCAGAAAAGGTCTGAGCGACTTTGCTAAATTCAGATATTCACAGGCTGAATGAGAAGTGACTGAGTCAAGAGCAAAAATGTTCTTTCCCTTTCTTCCCATACATTTTTAGTGAGGGGTAAATCTGTCTCACACTACTGGATGAAAGAGCACCTTAACTTGTGGTTCAGGTCCCTGGATCTAACTCAGAGAGAGACATATGTTACTTAGAAAGCCATAAGGGAGCAGGCATGGTGCATTGGCTTCCACATGGACAGCTGTCAAGCGATGTATCCTGATTCAGAGGGTTTGCTGGGGTTTCTATATGAAACTTCTGCCTACCTCAGAAAAAGCAATGTTTTCCCCTTACCTGGACTTGTTCACAGGGAAGAGCCATTTTAGAGAAAACAGTGGACACTGAATATCCCCAGTGGCTTTCTCTTTCAGAAGAGGAGAAAACAAGTAAGAAGGCAGACTTTCTACTTCACCAAGCCACCCCCACCCATTGGGCTGAGCACTTAAAACTGGCACTTGTGACTGAATTAATCTACAGAATTGGTCTTAAACAGATCCTTGCAACCCCCTGAATGATTGGAACATAACATGTTTCTTCTTGTAGGATGAGCCACATTAATGTACTGTACTCCTGGCCCTTTGCCTGTGGTAACTGCGGAAAGAAATACATTTTCTTAGAATCATCATGAAGGTACATAGTTGCCAGAGGTAAGGAATGCAGGTTGGTCAGCTAATTCAGCTCAGTGAATACCTAACTTAACCACTTGTAATTGCTAGTCCACACATTCACTGACTTGTTCATGGCTACGCTAGAAATAGAGGAATCCCACAGAGCTCATGAGTGTTATACGCATGCTGCTATTTATTCACAGATAACATGTTCATTTTATTTTTAATTTTAAAAAGGAAAGAATGTATTGTTAAATTTGGAAATATAAAGTAATTTTTCCCTTTTAAAAAGCAGTCTTTTTTTTTCATTGATACCACCAAAGCCAGCAATGATAGATATCTGTTTGCTACACAAGCTCTCTGGCCTGTATGGTGGGAATAATGTCGTTTATCATTAAAGGTTCACACAGATATTAACTTTTTCTTCCTGGCAATTTTTTTTATGCTTTGGCTTGAGGCTTCAGGACAGCAGGGGGGGAAAAGGTTTTTGAAAGATAAAGTTTTTGCCTAACTGTGGATATAGAGGAAATAATAAGCAAAAGTAGTCAGAAGTATGGACAAGACTGTCACTCAGGAGAGAAATAAGAAGAATCATCACTATTTAGTCAGAAGGACACAAGAGATACTTGGTAGTGCTAAAGAGAGTGCAACTATGCTTTTGAGGAACTAACTGTAATACAGCAGACTACAAACTGTTGGTCAAAGCATATTTGTCTGACTCAGTTCAATCTATTGAAGGCTTGAGGTTATTTGCAAGCATGGCTGTCTTGTTTATTCTCACACACTACATGGTTCGTAGATGTTCTTACATCACATGCCTTAAATAAACAGTATTGAAGCAGCATGTTGCATGGTGTTCCCCTTTTTGGTTTGCACACTTACCAAACCAGGATAATGTTTCTGCAGATGTTTTCTATGTAAATATGCCTACTTGCAACATTTCCACCTAACTGCACATTTTTTTGCATGAGCTCGACAGAATTTCTGATGGTGTGTCTTCTTCAGTGTTTCTTGTTTCGCTGCTTCTCCCCAGAATTTTCAGGAGTGGAGTTGTGAGAAACATAACTCGAGAAAGAGAATGAAGGTGTGTTTAAACTCACTGGATTTGCACCCAAACTCTGGATTAAGTTTCTGGTTTCACAACATAGTGTATGCATGACCCAGAGGCAAGCTATACTGCTTCTTCATGCTGCAGTTTGTCATCTTGAAAGTGGGGATAAGGCTACTTTCTCTGCATCACAAGATTCTTGTGAGGTTCCTCACAGAAATGAGAAGCTTAAGCAAAATGGAGGAAACCATCATAGCTGATATTTGCAGGCATCAAATAAGGCTGTTAATCATCTAAACATGTGCAACACCACTGGCAGGATGCTGGGCTGGGATTGGTTTTCAGTGCCCATGTCTGTTCAAGGGGAGGTCAGTGGCTGGGCGTACCAAACAGAGTCACCTCTGACATGGGACATTTGAGGGCAAATTAAGCATTACCACATCCAGTACCTCAGTGAGCATGAATAAACATCTCCTAGAGAAATGGCCAAAATCATAAAAAGAAATCTGGGAAGAAGTAATAAAGACCAGTTAGCTAACGCAGGTCTTACTAACAACTAAAAATCTGTGTTGTTTTAAGTGTGCCAGGGATTCATACAATCTTAAGAGATCAGAAGTTTTTGAATTTTCTTTTTACATGCTTGATATCCTTTTCAGAAATTTTTGTGGATTTTGTTATGGAGCAGTAAACTTTTTACTCTACAATTGGTCTCCTCAGCCTCTTTCTCTGTGACACCATCTAAATGCAGCTTATTGGCAACTTGCAAGAACTGCCATATTTTCCATTTTAACCCAATTTGCTGAACCACAGATGACATGCAAAAGCAGGACAAGTGCACAGATGAGTTGGCAGAGGATAACATCCTGTTTCAGTGTGGAGATCTGCAACCTGACAGGCATCAAGGTGTCACTGGGTAGAGCTGCCAGCTGTACTCTGCCACCCAGCAAGGCATACCACCAGATCTTGAATATATGTTATGTTTCATATTGAGTCATGGTTGCCACTTTTAACTTGTTTAAAAAAAAAAATTAAAAAATTTATATATATATGGCCCAGTTGAGTGGAATACTGCAACTCGAAGAGAATTCTCTCCACTCTGTTCTATGAATGGAGAGAATGGAGAGAATTCTCTTCGAGTTGCAGTAGCACCACACCTATTTTGTACCAGCAAATCAGTTATGAGTTTGGAGCACCAGTGACAAATCATCACCTCCCAGCAGCAAGGTGAGGCTCCGTTGCTGTCATGGACTGCAGAAACTACTGAGGGGACCATAGGATGGGGAGGTTTACCATTGTGCAGCAGAGGTTTGTTGCTCTCAATAACTGGGGGTCAGAATCCAGTACTCCTCTCTTTTCCTGGAGGTCCAACCCTAACCACACAGTTTTTGCGACCTGCTTTCCACACCTCTTTTATGCCTCCAGAACAAAATTTTGGACAGCAGCTCTCCAGCTGTCCATGCAGTCAGGCCCTTGTGCTAACTGCCCCTGGGCTTGCTGTCTTCTCACAGACCGAAGGCAGGAAAAGCACCTCAGAAGGGGAGATAACCTCGCCAGCTTCGGGTGAGTCTGGAGCCGTGGGTGCCCCGCCCGCCCACAGACAGACAGATCATTCCTCTGTGAACACTCTCTTGAGGACCCGGACCCTACAACCCCCTGGGTCTCCGAATAAGGCCCACGACGGCTCCGCCCCGTCCGTCCGGGCGGGGCCGCAGTGGGCGGGCAGGGGCGCTGCCGCGCCGACCCCTGACGATGGTTTGAAAGCGCGGCGAGGGAGGAGGAGCCCAGTGTATGGATAGGGCTGACGGAGCCTGGTAGCTGTCCTCGCCCCTGCCAGACCGCTTTTGTCCCCTCCCCTACTCGGTGTGCCCAGCCCTGCCGGCGGCGTGGAGTTGGTGGTCCTGAAGATCCCTTCCCCGCGCCGCCAAGGTCGCCATCTTCACCCCGCGCTCCTTCTCAGAACCTCCCAGACGGGCTCACTGGCGCCGGCCGGGAAGGCAGGAGGGGCCTGCGCCGGGCGCGCCCGCTGCATGTAACGGCCGCGCGGTAGCGGCCTCCTGCGCGGATCCTCTCCGCGTTCTTCACAGCCCCAGCACCGCAGGGAGAGGGCGCGGAGCGCCCGGCAGCCGGAGACTGAGTTACCGGGGCGCGGCGGGCAAACAAAGGAGCGGGCGCCACCGTGGTCAGCGGTGAGTGGCGAGGGCAAAGGTCTGAGATATCTCCGCTCTCGCCGCCTCTCTTCTGCGGCGCGACCAAGGGGTAGGTACCGGAGTAGGTACCGGGGTAGGTCCTGCCGCCGGGCCGGGCCGGGCTGCGCTGCGGCTGCTCCCTTCCCCGGCCGAGCGCAGGGACTCCGAGTGCTGCCGGGCGAGGCGGGGTAGCTGCCCCTCTGCCGCCGCCACCTGAGACACCGCCGGCGTTCCCTGCACCGCCAAACCCGCGGCTGGCAGGGGCTCAGCGGTGTGCCCGGGGCGGCGGGAGCCGCAGCGGGTTGGGGTGGGGCGGGGAGGGGGCAGCAGGGAAAGGGAACGGGGCCGGGCAGCGTCGCGAGTGCGGCGACTGATGCTCGGTGGTAATCCGTGTGACATTCGGGCAAAAAGGAAGTGGCCGATTAGAAGGCAAGAAGTGAGGTGCTTGTGTTTGTTGGTTTGTTTTGTTTTTCTCTCGGCAAAGCGTGTGGCGGGAGGGTAGATGTTGCTGTGAGCAGGTTGGGGGGCGGCTGGGCGGCTGGAAGCGCGGAGCATCGCGGCCCGAGCCGGTTCTGCGCTGGGCTCCGGGCGCGGTGCGGTGCTGGGGATGCCACGCGCCTCCCTCCGCCCCGGGCCACGGCCACCCGTGTCACGGAGCACCGTGGGGAGCTCGGCACAGCGATGTGAGGGCCAGGAGGCCGCTCTGGGCTGGGGTATAGCTTCTACGACTGATGTGCATCCCGGGAGGTGAAGTCGTATTTAAAGCTGTTGTTTGAAATGCAGCGCTTGACTTCTGGGTTTAGAGTTTGGTTTTCAGGCAGTTATTCAGCATGTATAACCTTATGCTCTTACTGAAATTATAAATCTTACTTTCACGTGTCTGGAGGACGTAAGGTCCTGTGGCATTTAACTCTGAAGTTGGTTATAAAGTAAACCGTGAGTCTTATGATTTTGCGTTTGAACTTGGGTGGATGAATGATTATTTCACATTCGTGAGACAAAACCTTCAGGAGCAATTTAAATGAAACCCTAAGCAGGGTTGTCCTATGCATATTGCAAATATATCCTTCCTGGACTATGATAACTGGTTAAAAAATAGGAAAGTAAAGAGAATCTGTAAAGCCTTGGGGAAGGCTTTGCGTTAAGCTCTTTTTTTAGGTATTTTCTTGGTGGTGGGTCTAATGTACTCTTCAAGGGCTTACAGTCACCATTAAGTTTAAATCAATGTGTATGAAATACTGGTATGTTTTCTTATAGTTAGCTGAAGTAATTGAGCTTACATGGTGCAGTTTGTTCACTTATAAACAATCTTTAGTCTATTAATTTGCTCAGGTAATCTAATTATTAATAGCTCAGCAAAGTTATAAAAAAGTTTCTGAAAGGTGTTGCTGAAATATAGATGCAATTCTGAAAGATGTATTAAAATACTAAATTTCTATTTTAATATGTTTTTGGAGGGTGAAAGGGGCTATTGTAGATGGAAATACAGAAAGTCATCAAGCAAGTGATTACAACCACTAATAAACTAAAGCAAGCATTTCTCAAATGAGCAATGTGGTAATTAACTGTACACATTTTAGTATCTACCTAAATATAATTTTGTGTAAATAGTTGCATCACTGCAATGTTAAATTTAATTTCTCCCAGTAGCTTGGATGAGAAACTAAAATCTGGATATGGCTGTCTGGATACATTAGAATTATTTTGTTAGTTGGTAATACATTATACTCACTTTCTTCTGGTTTGAAGGAAAGTTGGTACTCTTCCCTTTCAAGAAACTTCCTGGTGAAGTTTCTGTATATCTAGACCAAAGTTGTGTAGCTGTATAGCTGTTCTGGGTCAAAAAAAAACCCAAAAAACCCAAAACCCCAAATTGACAATTTACTTATATTGTCATATAACCAGAAATAACAAAATAAATTGCTTCAACCTTATGAGTTGTGGTGAAGTTTGTGGTGATGAAATTATATTAGTCAGCAGTTGCTGCTGTAATTCATTGTTGACTAGGAAGGAGTGTGTAACACCTGGTAACTTGAGCAGGCCTTTAGAGCTAACTTGCACAAATCCTTTGGATATTTGTGCCAGACCTTTTGACCTTCTAAAGGTGGCATGTGAAGGGGTTTATTTTTTTGCCTCTTTAGTTACGGTTTCCTGCTAGAATTACAACTATTATGAAAACACTAATGTCTCTTGCTTTACATTACTGACACATGAATTACAAGAAGAATAGGTTTCATTCTGTGGTATGTGAAAAAGGTGCAGTTGCCTGGAGTTCAAGAATTTTTTTCCAACTATTAAGAATAGCATTAAGACAGTCTTTCAGTTAAGACAAGCTTTCTTGCTTTTTTCTTGATGTGGAACCCAGATGTGCAAATGGAAACACACTGGCTTCTGTTCAGTGTCCCTAGGTACTTGTGGAAAATTAAAGAATGACTCAGTATCACTTTTAAACCATACTTTGACCATTCAAACCAGCTTTCAGCAACTTAGCTGCAACTCTTGATTCCACTTGACAACCTGAGTCCCGGAACTGATTAGCACTTCAGCAGCAAATTCATTACTGCAACACATGTTTTTACTAGATAGCCTTCCAGCTAATACTGAAGACTGTCCCAGTACATAAACATGTGGTGGGATGGCCCAGTTATCTTTGGTCAGTGCCTTACCTCTGGCTATCTGTTTCTTGCTGTATGCCTCTCTTTATGCTTAGATAGAGAAAATGGTTGAAGGCTAATGTGGCCTTTCATAGAGCTTTGCTGTACCTTGCTGTCTTGTATTCATTAAAATGTGGTTGCTAGTAATTACCATATCTGTTTAATATTGTGCTTATAATAATATAAAATAGGCCTATAAAGCAACCAACTGTGTTTTAAAATAAAGGAGACTGTTGTGACAGTGTTACTTTTCTCTGACTTTTTACTTAAGGTATAAAAAGCTTTCTTCCATATGCTGAAGGGTTGTAGGGAATTGGCTGCTGTTTGCTCCGCAAATGTAGCTGGTAAAAATATGTCTGTCTTGGAGTGCAATTTTATCAGTGCTCAAAGCATACTTAGCAGGGTCAACGTGAAGGATTTTTTTAATATTATAGATATCTTGCTGAATTACTATTGTGTTAGAAATGCTGAAGCTAAGTGTACATTATGACAGCTGCACAAATACATATTTGTGTTGTTTGTTTGTTTTTTTTTTAAGAGCAAATTTTTGAATACACTAGGTAGAGTTGCATGAAAAAAGCAGGAAAATTCCTTCCTGTATCTAACCCTGAGAGGAAAAATGAAGGGGGCTGGATGAAGGAAAATGAAGGAAAAAAAGGGGGTCTTTTTTTTTTTTTTTGAGTTGCTTTTCAGTATTGACAGCCACTTAAAAGTTTCAGAATATTTTGATGAGACAAGTGTGCCTTGTATAATTAGTATTTCCTGTTTTATTGCATGCCTAGTGGTGATGTCAAGAAGTAATGGCAAATTCAAGAAACAAGCAACCTGAAACAAATGAAAGTGGTTAAGAGAGCGATCAAAAAGTTGCACTAAACATGTTGAAGTGGAAGGCTTCACGTAGAGAGCAGATTGATGAGCTAGTTTAGCAGTGAGAAAGTTCATGTTTTGAACAGAGAGAGCATAGGAAAGTTAGTCTGGTGAGTGTCCTACACTGGGCTGCTTGTTCTTGGTGCCTGATGCATCGCTGGGTCACTGCCTAAGCACCCCTTTGGTCTCTTCCTAGTTCAGTGTTTTGTGTGTGGTTAGCACTTGATGTGCAATACGAAACTACCAGTCCTAATGTAATTTTTGTCCCAAGAGGAACAGAGGTTTCTCTTGATCTCTTCTCCTCAGCTCCAAGAGAAAGAGGAACCTTCTTGTCTGTAAGGAAGGCACTGTTAAGGGAGGGTGTCACTCTTCCATCTTCCTTGTCAGTGTCACGTTAACAGGAGAGTTTAGGAGGGAGATGTAAGGCTGAAGACCTAAGTTGTTAATGTGATCATCAGCAGGTTTTGCAGGCTTCTTCCTGAAAACATGTCTACACTGTATCAACTTACTCTTCTGGTTTAGTTAGCTTTCTGTCCTATCAGATGGGTAATAATTTTCATGAGTTGTCAGAGGGGCAACTGATGTCTTTTCTCTGAATGTGCAGCAGTGCATTGGAGTGGTACAAAGGAGAAATCAAACTACTGACTGTTAAGCTTCCTGAAGAGCTAGGAGCTGCTTGCTTCAAAGTTATGGTTAGGATATATTGAACAAACAACTGAAACGGATGTCTTAGGATTATATTTAGTGGATGTCTGGTTTTTTTAATTGCTGTTGAAATATGGATCCATATTGTTGGTATAGGCACATGTCTAGTAATGTCTGAGGTCTATCAGGTTGCATTTACCTGAGGGCTTGATCTGATACTGTGGTTTTTAGAAAACTATCAGCTGGGTCCTTCACTGGGAAGAGTTTGAATGCTCTCATACATATACTGTGGCAGAAGTTTGTAAACCATTGCATCTGCATTGGAGGAGAGGTACTGGAGGAGAAATTGCAATTAATCTTTAGCATGGTAAAGAAAATTTCACCTTAACAGTAAGGGGTGCCTATTGCTGCGAGATTACACATTGTGATGACCACTCTGATTCAACACTTTTTCACAGTGAAACTTTTACAGTACTTGTGGTTGCGCTTTAAGCACCCAGTAAAATATTGTATCTCTAAGAGTTAGGCTAAGATATATTAAGATTTGTGTTTATTATTATATTTGTAAAATAGACTAAGATTTGTACTACTAATCATACTACGAGGTCAAAACAATGCATGAACCAAGTAAATTATTACAGGCTGCATTTACTGCTGTCTTGTGCTTTTTTTTATGAATTACTGTACATCTGAACATATTTTCTGACTGTACCTGCCTTGAACTTTATCAGTAATTACACAGACTTCAGAAATGTTTTCTTAGGAAAGCTGCCTTTCCACAGGATAGCAAGTCTGTTGTTGTCACCAGTCAGAATCTTACCATCCTCATAGAAAAAAGGTGGTGGTTTCTGTCTTAAACTTGCTGCCTTTTCTGTTATAAAATACAGACTTATCTTTCTAGGGCTAAGGAATTGCACCTACTCTTTTAAAGCTTCCTGAAAACAATTTTTGATCAACAGCCTATTTCCTCTCTTAACTCTTCAAGTGAATGTACCTTGCCCTGATTTTTTGTGCTGAAGTTCTTTTCTAATAAACTAATAAAACTAATAAACTAAGTTTTGTTCTACCTTGAAATAATATAAAGAAATGAAAAGTGATGTAAGAAAGTAGCTTGGAATTGAGTAGTCATGTTCACCTGCACCGTATAAACATATTTTGAGATAAAATAGGAACCTTTTTCCAGCCAAAAGGATGTGTATGTGGAGTCCACCTCTTTTTTCATTTGGTGGTGATACATTCAGTGTACTGTAGATTGACTATATGAAAGAAAAGTTTAGAGTTAAATGTTTTAGGTACTTTCTAATTTTTTAAGAGCAGGGAGCAGGAAGTGGTGTTCAAATAATTGCTTTAATTTCAGCATTTCACGCGATCTTTGCATATAATAAGGGAATAATTTGTGGAGCCAATGGAAAACTCAAGACTCTAATGCTCTTTTTTTTTTTCTTTTTTTTTTTTTTTTGTCATCCTATCTAAAATTCATCTTATACAAATGCTTAGTATATCTGCTCAAAGTGGGGACATGTCACTGATCATGTCACTAGTTCAGCCAGGGTTTGCTGCATAATCAAGTACTTTTATTCCAGTGTTGAGATAGTGATTTACTATGAATGATTAATCTAGGTGTCTGCCTCTGTTATTTGACAGAATTGTAATTTGCTTTTTGCTTCACAGTTTTGTATGGCTAAAGCGCTTCAATGCTCTTGAAAAATGTTAATGTGACTTAAGACTGTATTGAGGTGAATTTGAAGGTATGTCAGTACAGCCACTACATTGTGAAATATGTGATAGACTAATGCAGTTCCTTTATGTGGCCCGTTCCCCATGGTTAACCATTGCCAAGCTTCCTGAAAGAGCTCTAAAGAGCCTGTAAATCTCTGCACTGATGCCTGATTTTACCCGTGCATGATTGTTAAATGGTGCTTCCACTTTACAACAGGCCTTTTCTGGGAAGTAAGTGGGAGTGGCAAGGGATGTCTTTGACTTTTAAGTGTTTCAAGTTAAGCACTGGGTATGGTGAAATCAGTGGTCAAACAATTGAGCTCCTAAATCCATTATAATTGTGTCTGTGAAGAAAGGCAAATGGATCTCTGCAGAAATGCATTTGGAAGCTAGTATTTGATGTTATCTGCAGGTAGTGATAACAGTGAAGTCTCTTGTATATCTTCATTAGAGTCATACTTGCATTATTTGTAGTCCCAAGGTGTTTACAAACTAAAACATGAGATACTATAAAGGTTCTGTACACAGGTTGGGGAGATCCCAAGCACAAATATATACTGGGCAGAAAATGGATTGAGAACAGCTGGGAGGAGAAGGACTCAGAGTTGTTGGTTGATGAAAAGTTCAGCATGAGCCAGCAATATTTGCTGGCAGCCCAGAAAGCCAACTGAGCCCTGGGCTGCATCAAAAGAAGCATGGCCAGCAGGTCAAAGAGGGTGATTCTCCTCTACTCCACTCTCGTGAGACCCCACCTGGAGTACTGTGTCCAGTTCTGCAGTCTCCAGTATAAGAAGGACATGGAGCCAGAGGTTGCCCATGGAGATGATCAGAGATCTGGAGTACCTCTCCTATGACAACAATCTGAGAGAGTTGAGGTTGTTCATCCTGGAGAAGAGAAAGTTCCAGGGAGACCTTAGAGCAGCTTCCAGCACCTTAAGGGGACCTACAGGAAAGCTGGGGAGGGACATATTATGGTGGCATGTAGTAATAGGATGAGGAGGAATGGTTTCAAATAGAGGGTATATTCAGATTAGGTATTAGGAAGAACTTCTTTAGTATTTGAGTGGTGAGACACTAACAGGTTGCCTAGGGAAGCTGTGGATGTGTTCCCTGGAAGTGTTCAAGGCCAGGTTGGATGGCACTTTGAGTAACCTGTTCTGGTGGGAGGTATCCCAGCCCATGGCACGCAGGGTTGGAACTAGGTGATTTTTGAGGTCTATTCCTACCCAAACAATTCTGTGATTCTATGTGTAGGACAATCCATACATCAGAGGTTGGGGTGGATTTGTTTTTTTAACCTAGTTTGGCTGGGGCACGAAGAATCAATAATTATTGCCTTTGCTGTCAGTTCAGTGGCCTACATGTATGTATGTATTCACAGTGAGACAATCCTTTCATTTCTTAAGGTGATGGGTGGTGTTTTCTCGAACTGCTGTTGAGAATTACAGTAAATAAAAGGAAACTGCACTGAGTGACCCCCCTTGTGGGATACTCACAAGAAACATAGACTTGTTATAGTCCAAGCAAGTGTGCATTTTAGTGAAATAGTTAATAAATTAAGAATTCTTTTAAAGAAAATGTGAAAGTGTCCTTTCAGAACAACACAGATAGCTACTCAAATGTTGACCAAGATAATGAGCAATTCTAGCATATTCTTTTTATACTGAATGTATACTGTTTCTAAACTTAGTTTCCTTTCTTCCAGGCACAGAAAGCATAACGTGAAAGCTTTATTGTTTTGTTTCTACTGTTTGAGGTCATATTAAGATGTTTTTGCCAGTGTTATTCTGTAATCTGAAAAGACAGTTTTACCAAACAATTTGTGGCTTTTTGTCTCTTTTCGAGTATCTTAAATTGTTTCCATCTTTTCAAGCTGCTCAGGGAATTTCAACTACTGTACTGTTCCAAAATCCCAGCAGCATATATTATTAATATATGTGTGTTCTGAAGTCAGAATCTGTATAAATAGAATCTGTTAATATTATATATGCTGGCACTGCTTGTTCTTTGATATAGATAGGTTCTTTGCTTAATTAAAAACAAAGTAATGTGATGCAGCTAAAACTGTTTATAGTTGGGTATTATATTTTTTTATGATTCTGAAACTAATACACTGAAATGAATCAGACATGTAGGTAATCACCAAGTTGTCTTTCTGTTTGGGAGATGGCACATAAGAATCTTGTAATCTAGCAAAGAAACTTCAAAATATCTTTGTCTCTCTAAGAACTTTTGGGTAGGCTTGAAAATTGGTGTTTTACAAGTGGAGCTATGTACCAAGGACACTTACTACTGATAGCTGATGTTCTGGTAATTTCTATCAAGACATTGTGATTGCTTAAGGTTTTTTGTTTTGAGTAAGGCTGTCTGAATGCTTTTGTACATGATGTTGTTGCCTTAGCTACACAATTAGTTCAGTAATGTAGCTAGTTTAAATAAAATGAAAAAAAAAATATTAAGAGGAACTTTGTCTGGAGTGCTGAAACTGGTTCTTAATAATTATCCTTATTCAGTCAGTGCTGATAGCACATAAACTTACAAATTTCTAGGAATTTGTGGGAAGACTGTCTGTTGCTTTGTATGGGCGACATAAGTTAAACCTGACATTTCTTGGCTCACGACGACTGTAGTCTAAATAAACTGAAAAAAGTGAGAGACTTGGATGAAAGTGACTTATTTTCCCTATTATTGTATTGCTATAGTTTAAGGAGTTACAGTAACTTCCTAGTTTAAAAACAGTGGCTCACTTTTATTGAGAATTCAGAGGCATTGATACTGGTTCAAAATATAGACTAATTTATAATTACTTTCGTGTTAGATGGCCTGAGAGAATGGGATTTTTCACTCTCCTTGCATAGCTAAACCCTATAGCAAAACTACCATGGGGATTATGGAGTCGAAATGTTCTCTCTGCATCAGAATTCAGATGAGTAAAGGGAGGCTCCTGAGAGCTCCTCATGCAGAGGCAGAGGGGAATATTTACCTGGTGTGACATGAACATGCAGACTGATCTGAAATTAGTGTCAGCTGCAGGTCTGAACAGTCCATGTGTACACTCAGGTCACTTGGTGTATTTTATTCTAGCAATGCTATTCACTTATTTTATGCAGTCTGTCATAGTAAGCACAGATGCTTATTATTATAGACTTCTTTGGCATCTGGGGTCTCAAAAAGAGTGTGTATCTTCAGTGGAAGCACTGTACTAGTAGTAAGTTTTACCTTTTTAAGGTAATCCTTATGTAATGTATCATTTGTACTCTGTCATCTTTGTTATCACATGCAGGTTTTATACTGAACTTGGTATTAGCCTTAAAAGGGTTAATATGACTTTTAATCTGTGATGAACTACGTAAGAAAGCATCTGTGCAGATAATGTCAGGATAATGATGAAATTGCCTGGCTAATATTGCAGCATTAGTGATTTCTTGTAACTGGTTAAATCACTGATTTAATTACTCTTTGGAGATATAGGAAATGTACTGAACTGTTAGGCCTGAAAACAAGGTTTCAGACAAGCATAAAGCCTCAAATTATCACGCAGATACTAACATTTAGACAATTGCTACTTAAAACTGACATCCTTCATGAATAAGTGAAGGATGTGGACAGGTCTTCAATAAGCTGTCCAGGCTCCACAGAAAGTGGCTACAGCTTGATTAGTATTGTGCTTTGGCAGTACCTGCAAGCAGCCATTCTTCCCACTCTGCTGACTGGCATGCTGTGCAAGTTCATCTAAGAGCCTTTCGAGCCTTAAGTCTACAATTTATAGATTTGTGAATTATATTGTCCATTAAGATGTAGGTTTGGACTACACGCTTCATTCATCTGGGACTCTAAATAGCTGTGACAGTTCTCATCTGTGGCTGACTTAAAACATTTATATATAAAGGACAGCTTCCATTGTAAATCTACACCATTTATAGTCTGTAAAGCTTATGGTTCTGTCAATTCAATATTACTTTTTGTCTTCTTTTCATTATTCTGAAGCAACTAAAGAAAAAAACCAAATACTAAAAAGCTGCTGTCTGACTCGGCCAAAGGGAGGGTACTCAAATCTCATTGTTTTCATAGTCTCCTTTTGTCACTCTCAGGGCTATGCAATCATCAAAAATTATTTTGACATAGGTAGTTATAGCCAATTCCCAATACTTATTTGTGTTAGTAATCCACTGTTGTGAAGTCTTTCTTTTTTTTTACCACCCAGATTTCTATTCTAACAAAAAAGGTGATCAAAGCTTTCTGTCTCTGACATAAAACGCTGTCCAGACAAGTTTGTTTCTTCTCACTTTTCCTCCCCAGCATTCTTCTCTGGATTTACCATTTTTCTTTATTTATAATCTATTGTACCTCTTTCATTTGCCTCAGCTCTTTCTCTCAGGTCCATACGTTTTTCTATTTTTTTCTGAAAACTACAGTGTTGGAGGTTAAAAAAAAATAATTTTACTTTTTAAAACTGGTTTATGTCAGTCTGAGAAACACCTCCCCCCCCACTAAACTATGTATCCCTGTTTGTGAGCAAAGAAAGGCTAAAATATGACAAACCCCAGTGAAAGTCAGCAAACAAATGTCTTGCCATGTAGTGTGAAAGATAAATACCAGGGAGCTTGAGAGCAGAGGAGAGTTGGGGTCTTGAAGGGGATTTTTTGTTTTGAGTTTTTTTGTGGTTTGTTTTGTTTCTTTTTTGGTTGGTTGGTTTTTGGGTTGGTTTGTTTGTTTGTTTGTTTGTTTGTTTGTTTGTGGTTGTTGATGATGTGTGTTTGTGTTTTTTCAAATGCACAAAGCATTGTCCAAACTAACATAGGCATCTCCTGATGCAGAAAATTCTCAGCAGCATTTCAAGTGCTTCCCTGGCAGTGAGGCCCTGATAAGAAGTCCCACAGAATTATGATATGCAAAGGTCTTTTGGGCTCATAGTAAATACATTTATTAATATTAATATCTAATTTATACTAATTTTGATAGGAAGCCCAGATACTTTGTTGCCTTCAACTAATTAAAAAAAGATATTTTTGATGGCATTAAGTAGTCCTGTTACCCCAACAGACCTCTGGTATTCATGGTATGTGCAGCCATACATACTTCATCTAGCTTTCCTTTCCTGATTTTCTTACCCAGGTATATTCTCAATGGATTTGCTAGTTACTTTAGGTCAGTTTCACATTCCTGTTTCTTTGTTCAAAGTCAGTCTTCTAGATAGATCTCCAGTACCTAATTCTTCAAAACTACTTTGGTATTCTTTGTGTTACACCTTTCCTGGCTTTGTAATTTAATATGTGATTTACTGTATTTAACATCACATCGAAGCATGTGTACTCGATGAGCATTAGAAAGTAGTTAAGTAAAGCTCCTTCAAAGTTGTGCAAACTAGGATAAACATGTTGGTGATGTAGGTGAATGGTCAATATTTTTAATCATCTGCGTTTGCCTTTAGCAAAATTCTGGTATAGATAAATTCCTATTTGACTTCAGTAAGTGATATGATTGTAACAAGTTCCTGAATCTGGGTCAAGGCAATCCCAAGCACTGATACAGGCTGGGAAGTGTCTGGCTTGAGAGCAACCCTGAGGAAAAGGACTTGGGAGTGCTGGATGAGAAGTTCAACATGTGCATCATCAGTGTACACTTGCAGCCCAGAAATCCAACCAGATCCCTGGCTGCATCAAGTGAAACATGGCCAGCAGGTCCAGAGAAGCGATTCTGCCCCTCTACTGTGCTCTTGTGAGACCCCACCTGGAGTACTGCGTCCAGTTCTGGAGCCCCTACTACAAAAAAGACATGGACATGCTGGAGAGTGTCCAGGGAAGGGCCATGAGGATGATTAGAAGAGCTGGAGCACCTTCCCTATGAAGACAGACTGAGAGAGTTGGGGTTGTTCAGAATGGAGAGGAGAAGGCTCCAAGGAGACCTTATTGTAGCCTTCCAGTACCTGAAGGGGGCCTGCAAGAAAGCTGGTGAGGGACTTTTTAGGATGTCAGGTAGGGATAGGACTAGGGGAATGGGTTCACACTAGAGGAAGGTAAATTGAGATTGGAAGTTAGGAAGAAGTTCTTCACCATGAGAGTGGTGAGACACTGGAAGAGGTTGCCCAGAGAGGTGGTGGAAACCCCATCCCTGGAAGATTTTAAGGGCAGGCTGGACAGGTCTTTGAGCAACCTGATCTAGTGGGAGGTGTTCCTGCCCATGGCAGGGGTGTTGGATCTAGATGATCTTGAAAGTCAACCCTGAAAATTCTATGATTCTATATTTATGTAGAGTTTATTTCTGTGGATTACATGAGTACTGATGAAACAGTTAAACCCTGAAACTACTGGTTTCTTATGAGTTTAGTTTGGTAGAGCAACTTTAATTTTAGAAGCTTGTAAATTCTACTTGAATGTTTTCTTTTACTGTAACATATTTTAATGTCTAAACATCTAAATGACCAGTGAAAGATTCTGTTAAGTAACAGCACTTTAGGAAATGGTCATAAAAGTCTGTTACATGTGATGTGCTGCTTCTTCAGAAGCAGTGTAACTTGTGGAATATTGCACAATTCTCCATATTGAGACCAAAGTCTTAACCCTAAAAGCACTCAAAGTATGCTGAATTTTATTTAAGCACCAGCAAATGACTAGCATTTTCTTTTTCCTTCCTTCTTTCTCCCTTCCTCCATGTTTCCTGGAGAACTGAACTATTTTCAGTATGACTGGCAATACCAGATATGTTTGGGCTTATGCTTCCTATTGTGCACTTTCTTCTATGAACACAGCTACTTTTTTCTCTTCTGACTTCACTAGTCCTTGTAAAATCCTTCTGCCAGAGAGAGTGGGGAAGGAAGAATATCTACATAAATTCACCCTGGAGAAGTACATGACAGGGAGATGGTTTTGTTACTAGCAAGTGAAACTAGAAGTGTAGGTGGCATGCCAAAGTGGGAGCTGCAGCCTTTTCTGCTGGCCCTGCAGTTACTCTTCTGGTCTGCCTCTTGCTGCTATTTCTCAGGAGCATCACCAGGTGTTAATACACCCACCTTGTGAAAAAAAAACATTTCCTTGAGAATGAGAACAGTGTGTGGGGTGGGAAAACTCTGTCCTTGAGAATCTTGCCTGGAGAGGGAGGGAGAGAATAAGGGAATGGTAATGCCAGTGGGTGATTTTAAAAAAAAAATTTGTAACTAGCAGCCTCATAAAACCAAAAAAAAACCCACCCTGTGGAGGTGGATGAAAAGGGGAGAAGACAAGGTGTTAAGTAGCAGATGTAGAGGTGATAAGGGCAAGTAAAAGGTAGTGATGTCTGTTTGAAGGTTACTGAGAGGAACAGAGGAGGAATATTTATGACTGGAGGAGAATAAGGGCTATACTGCAGTCACAAGTGGGGACTTCTTCTGGAGCACTGGCATCAGCCAGTAGTGATCTTCCCTGGGGCATGGTGAGGCAGGGAGCAAACGGAAGTCTACATTGCAGAAATACATAGTTCATTATTATGCAAGAAATAAGTGAAGTGTTCCAAGCCTTTTGGCTGCCCTTTCTGTATGTGCTTCAGGAGTGCCCATAGCAAACTTCAGGCAGCACAGTCTTCTTGACTTGCTTCACTGGTAACTAACTAAGCAAGTGGTAATACCGCCATAAACATCTTACAATCTGCCCTATTCCTGCTAAAAGAAACCCAAAGGTGCTTGAAGTCTGAGTATTTTCCTTCACTTACCTTAAATGCTTTGGGGCTCAAACTGATAGTTTGTAAGATACTGATTCAGAACATTGGTCCAGGACCATTCCTTTCTGTCTCTTACCCAGAACCTCACAGCTTTCCCCCCTGCTATCATGTGGCTGTACCTGATCTTCCTTAACATAGACAGTGTTTTTTGTTGCATGACTGAACACATGGTGGGAGGATGTACTTAAGTCATGTGAAGGAGGAAGCATTAAGTCCTGTGGCTCTTCACCATAGGTCATATACTCCTTATCTGGTCTCGTGATACTCTGAAATGTATGCTTTCCTGTTGCTTAGAGGAAGCTCAGAACAATCTGAAAAAAGAAAATTTTTTTTTCCTTATGTTTTCCATTCTAGTATTTATCCCTTAATTCACTAAGGGTCTTAAAAACTGGGGAGTAGAGGAGGTTTTTTCCTCAAAGAGGAAAAAATTTCTCACTCTGGATGTAATATCAAAATGGTAGTGATTTTTAGATAAATGCTTCTACATCAATAAATTGAGTTCACATATAGTGTTAAATGCTTCTGTAGTATTTCTGAAGTACACTCTTGAAGACAGAAGTCCTAACCTAAAATGATGGCATCTATTCAAGTCTTGTTTTTGTGGCTGGATACTACCACAGAGAAGCCTGCATATTTTCAAAATCTGAAATAAGTATCTTCTGTTACCTTGCTTTTGTAGTATATAATTTTCAAATTTGGTTCATGGTCTGTCTTTGAGTATCTTTCTTGTGCATTTTAATTTAATTTCTGAGGAAGTGTTTAGGCTTGGTCACACTTTTGGATTACTCTAATTTCCAGCTGAATAATTGGTTCATAACCTTGGACCAAAGGGAGAAAGAAGTTTTAATTCACTTAATTAATTGTCATGTAAATGCACCTCTAAGGTCTAAGGAAAAAAAAATAAGATGTTGGATTTTTAACATTTTGTTTAATGAAGGACTTAAGTTTTTAAGTTTAGCTTAAATTCTTCTTGCAGCTGCTGAGCTCTAATCATTGCATGAATCCTGCAGAATACTTTTGAATTAACAGAAGTGTAAAAAAAAAAAAAAACAAACTAAAAAAGAGAAATTTCTTTTACTGCATTTCAGATACCTGTTTGTACAAATAGTGCTTACACACACAGTACTATGCAATCATTTTTATTTTAAGGTCATTTTATGTAGAAAAACACATTTGTAACTTAAGGCATAAAGTTTAAGCAGCCTAATAATGTAAATGACTACGAATAATCACATTTCCATAGAAAATACTCCAAGCCTATGTGATGTGTAATGCTCAGGACAAAGTGCTGTCTGCAGTGAGAACACTAAGGACAGATGTCTTGAAACTCCTTAAATACTGGTGTTGTGTTTCCTGGGAGAGCCCAGACTGAGAGTTAATAGTCCTTACCACAAATTATTCAGTGCTTACTGGCTGGCTTCTGAATATCAAATTTGTAGTTACCCTCCACAATGCATATGCAGTCTGAAAAGCTACCAGGCAATGTGCATGCATTGTCGTCGAAATAGATTGCTATAGGTATCAAATAATTAAGTAATCCTGTTCTACAGTATGGAAGCACTTGGGAGGCTTAAAATGTACTAAGTTAGGTAGCTTGGAGGCAGAGAAGAGCTCTTATGAAGTCCAAGAATCTGATCTCTACAGCAGGCTGGATGCAAAAGTGAACCCAAGTGGAAGAGATCAGTTTCTGTTACTATACCTAAATCTTTTTCTTAGAATTCTAGGTGGAACTTATAACCATGTCAACTGTCCATTTTCTTCAAAAGAAGGAAAACCATAATATTCTCTCCTATATTTGCAATCTAGTATCAAAAAGGAAAAGAAGTAATGAAAAGACCTTTGCTAATGGCCCAACTTAACTTCCAGGTTCATCTTTGCCATAGAGAATACTATTTCCATTCTGATACATTCTTTTGGACTACAGGACACTGAAGGGCATACAGTGAATTATTTTGTAGCTTTACTTTTTAAAAGTATGTACAGATTAGTGAATACTCCCTTAGCAGGAAATGCACCCAAAACTATGTCCCTTGGAGGAGGGATGTGTTGCAGTAAGCACCTACTCAGGACTTTGGTACACGGATTCAAAATACTGTCTTGAAAATCTTACTAACATTCAGCTTTGGATATTGAGATTTCATTCAGATTTCTTCCTGTAGTTTCATAGACACCTATTCTGCACGTGTACTCATGTCAAGAATTGCTGCAGCTTGGCTGGGACCTTTGGATGGTACCCTGTGTTCAGTAGGGACTGAACTAGTCATTAAATCATATTAAGCTAGCCATGAGACATCCTTCTCCTGTATCCTTTTTCAGAGCGAGCTAAGTAGTTTCTTGCTGCTCCTGCCTCCTTAAGCATGAGTTAGTAGCTGCAGCATTTTTTCAAGAATTTGACATCTTCTTTCAAAAGATGCACATCTCATAATTGTCTTTATATTGAAATGTATATCCAACTTTAATCCTACCTTTAATCCTAACTTTAATCCTAGTTTTTCTAGATGCCTAGTTATTACTCCTACCAGGAATGTTATCTGTTATTGACTAAACTTGGGAGGAAGGAAAAGCTGGGCAATATTTCCATTATTTCTGTTGTATAAAAGATCTGTGCCCCTCTAAGTGGATTATGCATGACTAGGCATTCTTTTGAGGCTAGTTTGTTAAGACTTCATCCTAGGTATTTGTTAGCATTTATTCTGTTAGTCAAGTTGGTCAACTTCAGAATTCAGCAATTTTAAGTATGAATCATATTCAGAGGTTCTGCATGTGAATTTCATATCCTGAGCACATTGATTCATTGGTGCAGGAGTTTGAACAACTGGAAGAATGGCCTTGAGCCTCAACTTCATTAAATCCCATTGAGAGGCAGAAGAGGAGTGCTGCTTTTTACTTGACTGGGGCAGGAAAATAGTGGGAGGGTAGAGAGAGGGAGGGAGGGTGAAAGAGTTGCAGGGGCTTCAGTGGGTTTTTTATTTGCTTTTTAGTGAAGATGAGCGAAATAAAAAATGAGGATGGTAATGCCAGCCTAGCCCCTTTTTAAGAGTAGTCTTTTCAAGTTAACACCAGTTTTGTTATGGAAGATGCTTTTACAATGGTGGATATGTGAAATGCTCTCTTTTAAAGAAGAGTGTGTGGGTGGTAGTTATTTCCTAAACATGTATATGGAAATGTTAATTTCCTTATGTAGAAGAGAGAAGACAAGTGTGTAGAGAGAGGCATGGACAAGTGTGTAATTAATTACTGGGGGGTCAGGACTGCCAGAGAAATTGTTTGTGTTGTAAAACAGCAAGGCAAATCTGTAGTTGAGTAGCATTTGCTTCTCAAAAATGTGGCATGCTGGATACTTAAGTACTTATGAAACTCTAACTACCAAACTTTCCAGTTGTCTTTTAAGATGTTTCCAATATAAGGCTCCTAATTTGAGATGCTACAAGAGCCTGAGGTGCTTCTGTGTTGCATGTTTTCTGCCTCTTAATGTGGCATAAGTACTAAATAAAAAGCCACACTGTGACATGAATCTCTATAGCCCCACATGATCTTTGAGTGCAGATCCCTAGACTAGTCTGTGCACAGATGATATTATGTTATTTATGTGTTATAGGGAAACCAAACTCATGAAAGACTACAAAAATTCCTCATTGTTAACAGCTTCCACAGAAGAACAATATTTACTGTCAAAATTTCATTATTACCTTTGGATAAGCCAATCTGGAAAAATCATTCTGTCAATGAGTTCTCTCCTGTAAATGCAATTGTTCCTTTGTTTCTGTAACATCTTTCTTTTGCTCTCCATCTACCTTTTCAATATCTCCTCACTATATTTGTCTCTGGGTGTTTAGATACATTACAGCAAAGCTGCTTAATGCAGTGGAATTATCTGTTGTGGGATCAGGAAAAGCAGATTCACCCTCTCTTGACAAATACAGCATTATTCACTGCATTCCATGTTCAAGAATTGCAGTTATTTCAGTATGACTGCTTTTTTTTTTTTTTCTGCTGCTTCTGACCTTGCCCCTCTTTATTCTTGTAGATACTTCTAGCCTTAATGCTGTCTGATGAGAAATACATGTGTTATTTTATTGTTGTGTTGTTGTTTTTTTCTTGGGGCCCAGCAAATTTATATCTTTAACGTGAAAGCAGAAGTTCTTCCTACCAGTTGTTCTACAATCCCAGTTGTACTATCATCCCATCTACCAGTTTCAGAGCTGTACAGCAGGAGACCCTGAGAGAGTTACAACATCAGGCTAGGTGAAAGAGGAGGTGTAATCAAATAATGAAATGCAAAGTATTACAAGTAAGCATGGTATATGTGTCTTTTTTTTTATTATTATTCTTGTTGTATTCATACTTTAAATATTTGAGATATTCACATGGAAGAAAGCCCATAATTGTAGGTTAACACATCACAAATTCTGGATTAGAAAAATTAATCTTGTTACTCATGATCCTCAAATAAAGTCAGTTGTAATCTTCAGGACCTCTTTATGTAAATGCCTGACCATTCCCTGCCTGTCCCCTTCCCCAGCAGGTTTTTAAATTGCTTTACACAGAAGTAAAACATCTAATCGTAAATGTATTGTTTTTTCTAAATATGAGCTTGGAGAATTTAATTCCCTTGCAGTCATTAAGGCTCTTGATCTCTCTCTGGCTTTGTGTCCATTCAGAAATAATCTTGCATGGCTGTAAGACTGAAATACCAAGCATAAATACCAAGAGAAAACACATGAGAGAAGATCTTAATTTGCTACTTGAAAGTTTATTAGGAAATACACAAGACTCTCTGTGTATGTCCTGCAAGAACACAGAGCTAAAATATCATACTTTGGTCTATTGTCCTTCCAGTATGAGATGACAGGTCATGGGATAGGTCTCATTCTTTTAATTTCAGACTGTATCTGGAAGGCTGTATCCACTGACTCTTTGTGAGTGTGGTAAGTGCATAACTTTGCCAGGATGCTCTGGTAGTCTTACCAGCAGCAAACACTGCAATTCCTATTGCCTGCTGTGGAGAGTGGGCTGCCTCAAAGCTGGCATAAATCCCAAGTGTTTCCTCCACTGTTGCTAAAGAGATAGAGCTTCAAGTATAGGACTGCTGATTTGGGGACCTTAAGTAAAAAACTAGTCTGATCTTTTGAAAAGGCCTAAAAAAACTTCTTTCCTTTCCACCTGTGTCTGCCTAATAGTATGACACTCTGAAAATGCTCTTGCATCCCATATATTCTCTGCAAATGCTTATTAATGTAAAACTAATTATGACTTTGGGTTGCTGTTTGTGAAATAAATCTTAGTTTCCGTTGTAAACTACTTAGTTGTATACAGCTTCAGAAAGTGTTTTAGGAGTTATGTATTGATACTCAGGGTTCTCATGGGAAGTTAATTTCTTTCTCTTCTGTATAATTTTCTGCAATTCAAAAAGTATTTTTTTTGCCCTGATAACAAGGTGTCCCAAGTGAAAACAAATTCTTTTTGCCTGTTTTCCTTCTCTGAAACTAGAAATGTTAAACAATAACTTTACAGGGAATTGCTGATAATCTACTGGCATTTACAAGCAACATGGCACCAAAACCAAGCAACAATTTTAAAATATTTTAAATTTGTGTTTAAAATTGATATATTTTGCTAAATTATCTGAATGAAAACAAACCTTGTCCATATCTCTCTCCCCTTTACAAGTTGCACAAATGTGTAAACACATTCATAGAATGAATCCATCTGTAAAGAACAACGAAGATTTAAATTAAATCCTGGGAAGGTACTTTGGTATGAATGAGCAGCACATTAGACCCTCTAATGTGCCGTGGGCTGCCAGTTTCATTGTTGAGTCCTTTTATGTTTGTGTCTTCATCCTACAGACACTTTTCAACACAACTCTTCTTGAAAGTTGAGAAACATTAGAAAACTTGTTCTTACTGGTTTTAAAAAATCTAATCTCATCCCACTAGTTCTTAAGGCTAACTGCAGTGTGAACTTCCCGTCAAGACTAAAGATGGCTGGATTGTAAATGAGCATCTCTGAAGACCCTTGCCCGAAGGGAAAGAACCTGTGCTGGTGGGAGGCAATCAAGGAGGTCACTACTGCGTGGCCGTGCTGCCTGCCTGCTTTCTGGGGAGGCAGACAGGGGAAGTGCTCCATTCTTGCACTGCAGTGCGTGTTTGGAGGAGCAGATAATGAAACCCTTTGTGCCCTCTCCAAAGACGTGCTGCACAGTAATGGGCCCTGCAGCTGCAGCCCTAGCAACCAGGAGCTGGAGGAAAGAATGAGGGCAGCTTCCTAGCCCAGGGTGGCCTTATTAGAAGATGAGCAAATTAAACCCGTAGCATGGTATTTAGAACTACCTTTGTGCCTGTTATTTTCCCTAGGAATATTTTCTTTATAAACTTTAACCTTCAGAGTAAAATTTATCTATGTGTTTTTACATAGATAAATCGATGACCTAAGACTTGTCACTGTCTTTGTACCATTAATGGCATCTTATCTGGGGCTTTAGGAATTTCTTGTATTACTGTACAGTATTACTTGTAATACTGTAAATTTGTTCTCATAACAAGTAGTAAAAATCTTTTTTTTTTTTTTTTTTTTTTTTTCCCCTCCCTTTTTTTCCCCTCCCTTTCCCCCCCCCCCCCCTTTTTTTTTTCCCTTTTTTAAAAAATGTGACTCTAAAGCCTTGATTTGATAGAGTATTTCCTGGAGAATTCACAGGACTGTTTGGTATAGTACACAATTCATTGTCACCAGTTAAATAGCATCAGGGAATTCACTTGAGATTGATTTTTGTAGGGTAGATGAACAAAATCCTTAAAGAAGGTGTAGTTTGACACGCTAATTTATTGTAAAAACAATGTATATATATTCGTGGGATGGTTTGCAAGATTTGCATTGTGTTCAAAAAAGTGCTTTTTGTGTTTATGCTTATTGTCACAGATGTTTTCTAGATAAGCTAATGGTAAATGCTTCATTTGTAAGATAGGCCAATCTTATCTATGTGCATGTGCAGCCCTGTGAATGAATCTGTATAATGCTACTGATGTGAATACAATAGGCTTCATTAATTACCCAGATGTGGATAGTACATCACGAGCCATGTTCTGGCAGCATGTCTGGGGCAGAGGGGGTGTTCGTGTGAGGGAGGGAGGGACTGAAGAATGAATGAATAGCTTGAACCAAGTGATCTGTGGCTGAGTGGCAGACAAAGATGGTTTTTGGGAAGTGACTGATGATCCTGCATGACAGGGTAGCAGTCATATCTGATCTTTATGGTAACCCTTGCACATGAGGCATTGCCTCTCCTTTTCTGCAAGAAAAAGAGGAAATCAAATCCACTGAGGAAGCAAGTACACCTCAGCAGTGAAGGCACTTGTGGCTGTATCATATCTGTCTAGTTACTGTAATGAAGAATGGTGAGATGGAAAGTTTAGTTATTTTGGTTCTACTTTCTATTTTCACAAATGCAGTAGCCATTTTCGTGCAAGATATAATTTTTTTTTTCTGTGTTTGTTTTCTCTTTCATTTTCTTACCTCCTAAATGCAGTCTCTAACATCCGTGCTACAAGCTGCCAGTAAGCAGAATCCAGAGCAAACAAAGCAGCAGATGCAAGGAGTCCTGAATATTCTCTGATCAGGATGACATGCTGACCTGGACCAGCAAGAAGTCAGGAGCACATTCCTGTCTGCTGACTCTGCTACACAGGTAACATTGTCCTGTAAAGGATCTGGGTGGAACCATGGAACCACATAATCTTAAACTATTCAAGAAAGGTTTACTGGAGCTTGATTCTAGATTAGATGAGTTACTAGTTTCCTGGCTTTTTCTCTTTTGCATCTTTGCTGACTTGTTCTGTATTTATAAAATATTTGGAGACACCTGGAGCCTCAAATGATAAAATTTTCTTTATTTTTTGTGAGGAGTAGGAAAAGTAAGGGAAATGTTTTGTGCTGGTATAGGGCTGTACTTAAATGCTACATTTAGCAACTGCACCATGTGCTCTTCAGAGAAGTTACTACTGGAAGCAAAACTACGAATTTAAAAGAGCTTGACACCCCCTTTACTAGCTCTTTCCTTTGTTTGAGAAAGAGGAACCATAATGGAAAGCACGTTTAAAGAGCAACTGTAACTTTTATCTAAATGCATGCATCTTACATATTAATCTTTCAATTTAAAATTGTTATTGTAGGCAAAGGAATTTGTGTATGGTTTTGTTTTTTGTTTCCAAATATATACAGAATATCTTTGACAGCAGATTCGACAAAGAAGTCCCCCACCCACACACAAAAGAGAAAAAAACCCAGTTTTGTGGCGTTGCAGGAGACAGGATTTCACTCAGATCAGGGAACTTTCTATGGTAAACTAAATTGTCACTGTACAAATGTTTGACAGTTACTGATTGCTTTTCATTTGAGTTGATTTACTTAAGTCAGTTCTGTTTGCAGATTTGATTGTACCCTCTAGCAAAATCCTAGTGACTCATCTCCAGATGTTTCATTGAAAACAGTTACACAAATGAAATACTGTTATGTATTAAATAACTTACAGAAAAAACAAAACAAAACCCAAACACAGCCAGGAGATACATGTTGGCAGAAAAGATTTTGTTTTTCCCTCTTGAATACAACAGATTCCACTGAATTTTACAGCTAAATTTTTCAGCAATAATGGAGTTTGCCATCAGTTCTGTTGGGTGCTGAAAGAACACTCATTAAAAAGTATGTAAAGGTCAGCATCAAGATACTTAGCAATTGTATACACTTCAAGGCTATTACAATCTCTTCTTCAAAAGTGGCTGCAAAACTCCTTAGGAAAAAAGAAAACAGTGCATCATCACTCTCCCTCTCTCTCAAAAAAAAAAAAACCAAACCAAAAATCTGAAACAACAGAAACAAAAAAACCCCAACCCTAACACAACAAAACCAAACAAATAAGCAAAACCAAACAAACTGATCTCTTTAGTAAATGTCAGTGTGCTAGTTTGGGCTATTTTTATCTTTTCAAAACTTGTTGCTTTAATTCCTGTTTCTTGGACATTCCCAAAGCAGTTCTTGAGAGAAAACGAAGCTGTGCTACTTAGTGTTTCATATCCCCAAAGTGCTGAGATCCGGCATAAACTTCAGCCAAAACTGCAATTTTTTTAAATCACAAGCATAGCCTCATTTGAGGAGAAGCATGTACCAGTCAGTATTCATAGGCTTTCCTGATCCTGGCAGTGTCAGAAAATGTCATGGGTTGGTATGTGAGGGAACTGTAGTGATCTGTCACATTTCTTTATAACAACATTGGAGCCAGGATGATTCTTCTGAATAGGTAGTATATATTTACCTGGTGGTCTTGGGAATTAAATATTTGCCATGAGAAATAACTCTGATTAACTAAGTTTACGTTTGAAAAGGGCCATATTAGACGACAATGGAGAACAGAATAGTTGATGTTAGCAAAGCATTTCTGTTTTTTTTCCAACCTTGAACTTCGAAGCATCTAATGTAAGATCCACCATGAACTAAGCCTTGTAATTAAATCACTTCACTGTCTGTGACTCGCTCTGCAGTCTTCGTCAGCATAGTTTATAAAAGAAGTTTTGGAGAAACTTGACAGTTCTTCCCAGTATGAAGAGCTGCTACGTTTGCTGCTGCCATTTTCCTTACAGCTTTGTTATGTGTGTTACAGAAAGATTGTTGCATTGGCTGTCTGGGGCACTCCTGTAATCTGTTTCAAGGAGACAAATAGTTTTGACAGATATGAGATGTACTTGAGTCTTCATGATGATATCAATTTGTAGACATTCTTACTCTGTGCGGCAGCAGCATTCTTTTCATAATGATGAAGCACAAGGCTTATACTTTATATTTGTTATTCAGGACCTTTCAAGTTTATCAGCAGAAGTACTGTATGTCTAGTAACTACTTCGGCATGAGAAATGCCATGGTCAAAACTCTATATTTTTCAGGCTTTCGAGGTCTTGTTTAGGTCAGAAGCCTGGAAAGAAGAAGGGTAGTATTTTCTCTGTATGTTTTGTTTCCCTTCCTTACCTGCTTGCAAACAGGTAACTAAGATAATCTTAGATTGTCTGGAGACAGTATGTCTCTGATCAATACCACAATTGCTGTTACTGCTTTCAGATGTGTTTTCTTGTATGTGATAACTTGTCCGAAGTTACAAGCAATAGAAAAGAGAAAATGGCATCAAGTTGCACCAGGGGAATTTAGATGGGATGTTAGGAAAAATTTGGAACTGGAATAGGTTGTCCAGGGAAGTGTTTGAGTCATCCTCCTCGAGGTAATTAAAAGACTTGTACATGTTGTGCTTAGGGATGTGGTTTAGTTGTGGATTTGTAGTGTTCCAGGTTAACAGTTGGACTTGATATTAAAGGGCTTTTCCAACCAAAGCAATTCTAGGAGTCTATAATCTCATTTCTTTCCTTTCCCTTTCCTCACTCCCAAACAGACCCTCCAGCACTAGGTCTTTGTGCTTGAAGGTGTTTATTCAGTATGGGTAAGCAAATACTGCCAGGTAATGTGATAGCAGAACTGAAGTGCCCATAATGGGAAAAAGAATGCAGCTTCTTTGCTTTGCTATGTTACAGTGATAAGATTTTGTTTCATGCTGGTAACATCTGCTGTAATAGATACTATTTTGACCATAAAAAAAAATACAGTAGTGAATCTTCCTTACTATATGTGTATGTGGAGGAGAATATAGATACCTTGAGGAAGGGGTGAGAAAGCAAGAAGTAGGTAGGCAACATCTGAAGACTCTGCTGAATAGAGTCCTGGACAATGCAGGGCCAGAGGAGGAATCATGACCAACAAAACTTCTGTGAAATAAACTGTAAAAGGGCTTTATAGCAAAATCCCCTAGTTCAAATTACTTTGAAAGGTTGTTTTTCACCATCATTGTATGAAAGAGGAGGGGTTAGCACAAAAGGGTTGCCTGGCTTGTTCTTTCTAATTTATTTTCCAAGTTTTGGCTCCTGTCCCCACTGCAACCTGGATTCAACATACTTGTTCTTCAGTGCAGTACTACAGGGAGAATAGAAGCAGCACAAAGCAGAAAAATGCTAGAGACTGAGTATCTGGCAGCTTGACTCACCTTGAGGGCAATTTCTTTGTTTGCAATATTGGCAGAAAAGATAATAGGTGCTCAAAACTCTTAAGATCAGGCTTAGCAGCAGAGTAGTAGTGTAATTATCTTGAGGGAAGAGTCAAGATGTTTACTAGATTGGGTTCACTTTTCCTAAATTCCTGTTACCCTTTGTCACTCCAGTATTTTTATTCCTTTAAGATTTGAGCTATAATAGGTAGATAATCCTAAAGAAGATAGTTACATAGACAAGACTGATAGAATTTTTTTTAAAACCAAATAGAGTAAAGGCATTTCAAAAATGTCAAGATAGGTTGTGAAGCAGGGAAAAATTTTACAAAGACTTGATAATTTATTTAAACACAAACCGATATATTGCATATCTTTTGTTACAATGTTATACAGAATGAAAATCATAGTAAAAGACATGTGGTGTGTGATCTCCCTCCATGTGCACGTATTCCAGGTGCTTACTTATACTGTTTCATATATCTTGCCTTTTGAAAAGGAAGGAAGTTGAGAAAATGTGTTTGAGAAAGGGAGAAAAAAATTAAGAAAAAAAAAGATTTTTTTATACTTCTGAATTTTACAGAAATGAAGGGGAAACTTTTAAACTTAGCTTGTTTAACCACCAGAATAACTTTTTGAGGACACTAGTGGATTCCCAATAATTTGTTAAAAACAATGTTGTGATTTTTGTGTGTACTTTTTAAGCTGAAAGATGGCAGATTATTTATTAGGAAGAAATTCTTTAGCATGAGGGTGGTGAAACACTGGAACTGGTTTCCCAGGGAAGTTGTGGATGCCCTCTCCCTGGAAATGTTCAAGGCCAGGGTGGATGGGGCGTTGAGCAACAGAGCATAGTAGAAGGTGGGCAGGGGGTTTGGAATTAAATGATCTTTAGGGTCCCTTGCAGCCCAAACCATTCTATGATTCTATCCCATCCTGAAACAGTTTGAATACAGGAATTTATAGTTATAATGGTAGAATGCAATAAAGCAGACACCAATACAGATGTGCAGAGTTTTTCTAAAACCCACTGCATATTAAAGTTTACATCAGTACATATTCAGTGGTTGTTTTCTATGCAGGCATTCAGGGCAACTTCAAAGTTCTATGAACAAAGCTCAGAAAAAGTTCTGCTGTGAAACAAACCTGTTGCTTCATAGGAAATTATTTTTCTTATTCTTTCCAATGACCAGTCATAAAAATGTAAAAGATTAACATACAGAATTCTGAAAACTAATATACATTTGCAGTCTGGTTTTGCAGGTGAAGGGTTACCCTGTGTCACTAGCACTGCAGAGCAGTTTCAGTCTCCTGCGTCTGTGAGAAGACATACATTGAAATCCATAAAGTGCTGGAAATGCATGTTTAAAATTAAGTTGAGTAAGAATGTAAAGTGAAAGAGGTCAGGAGGCTTCTTTGAAGTCAGAGTTCTCATGGCAAAGCCTATGTCTGCCATAAGCCTCCTTATTGTGTCCTTTTTTTTTTTTTTTTTTAACAGTTAAACTTTAATTGCTGTTAAATAGTTAGGAATACAGTTATTGATAATGGATTATATTAAAAGATCATTATACAAATGTCTGATACTTTTTTGCAGTAGTTCAGTAGTTACCAGCCTTTGCTATGACAATCCTGTCACAAAACTGACTTCACGAATTCAGCCGATGAAGTCACTATGGCCCAAGTTAGAGTTTCGCCCCTGGTACGCTGCTGGGAGGATATTAAGTTCCAGGAAAAAAGCTACAGTTCTCTTAGCTGCTTGATACAAAGTTTTTGCCAAGTCTTTAAATGGCTACTGAATCAATTTTATTTTTTTGCTAACTTAATTCTTTAACACTCATTAAAGACCTTTTGATTTCTTTCCCACAGAATCATTATGAAAAATGGAATGGAAAAGATCCAATCCGCTCATTCATCTGTGAATGTCTTTGCCAAGCTGTGACAGTTCATGTGTGGGATTTTTTTTTTAAAGTAATGCTCAGTACAGTTTTGTACTGATTGATGCATGTGTTGACACTCACCATTTGCCTACTGAAACTGTACTGAAATTTAGAAAAAAAGCAGGTGGGGCTATTTTATAATCACCTTCCTTTTTTCCCCTCTGCTATAGATTTTAATGATAAGCTGTATAGTTATTTAATTTGGGTCAAATTGATTGCTAGAGAAAGAATGCTGTATGCCAGAATACAGAAGTGCTGATCTGTAAATTTATTTTCAGAAGTATTATTAGCCCATTATATTAACATACATAGCCCATTATATAAATATATATATATATGTGCTTTTGGGCATAATACAATTTTTTCTTATTAAAGGTGTGCATTTTTTTCATCCATCACTGAAAGTGTTACCACATAAGTATAAAATGCCACATTCAATAAATTATCTAAATTAGGTTCTCATGCAACTTCTCATGTAACTTCAGTTTTTCATTCACTGGTAAAAACACTGTGCTGGTATCTTAATTGCTCTTGGTGATTAAAAATATTTACTTTGTATCACAGAATCATAGAATGGTTTGGGCTGGGATTCACCTTAAAGTTTATCTAGTTCCAACCTCCCCTTCATGGGCAGGGACACCTTCCATTAGATCAGCTTGGTCCAAGTCCTCTCCAGCCTGGCTTGTACACTTCTAGGGAGGCAGCATCCACAACTTTTCTGTATAACCTCTTCCCTCAAAGTCAAGTACTTTTTCCTGTCATCTAACCTAAATCTAACCTCCTTCACGTTAAGACATGATCCCTTTTTGTATCACTACATGCCCTTGTAATGCGTGGAGGACTTTCTATCTGGCATCAGCTAAATGAGAAATTTTTGTCTGTGTTCAGCAAAGGCAATTCTTTGCCCTCAGGGCAACAGAAGTTTGCTGTGAAATTGAAACAAAAGCATTGTGCTGACCTGCTTGAGGTGGCTGCGTGCTTGGAGCTTCACCTTGGGTGTTTTCCAAATGGGCATTTTTAGCAGTAATGACCTTGAACTTTCTGTCAACATGCAGGCAACACAATTCAATGCTTCTTGGCGAGATAGGCAGCTCATTTTTGAAGAGACAATTTAGCTTCCTGTGCTTTCAGATTTCAAAACAGCACTAACTGTTCTGCTGAGAATACCTACTTTGTTAAAATGTTTCTGGAACATTCTGAAACTCCCTTTTTTATACAACTCTGTTTCCTAACTAGGTCAACAATTCTGGTGTCTTCACTGAAATTGCATTTCAGTGTTGGAAATTTGGCTTGTGCTCCATGTATTTTTATTTTAAGCTAACTATATGTATGCTTGGCTATTCCACGTACATTACAGCATAGTGTCTTTTTGATTTTAAAGTTGCCTTAAATATTATCAGGTTTAAGATACCTGATATCCTAAACTTTATTTAGTTATAAGTAAACTTAATTCTGTAAAGTTGTTCATGCTGTCTAGTGTATAAAAGGATTTGTTGCAGGTGAACTAGTAACAGGAATTATTAGGTTAACTAAGATTAAACTGTGGTCGAATTATAATTAACTGATGATTGAATGAAAAAGAAATGGTTAATAAATTGTAATAAGTTAATAACTGAATTATAACTAAGCAGTGGTTTAACTAAAATTCCAAGAAAGATGAGAAGGAAGATCATTGTAGTTACAGGCTTGTCAGTCTCACTTCAGTGCCTTGTAAAGGACCATTGAAGGAGGTCCCAAAATAGGACACTGAATTATAGGATTTCCTCTAGGAAACTACCCTGTATTATATAGGTACAGGTGTTATAGCTGCTAATGAGGCGTGTCTGTGTGTGAATGTGTACTGGCTTAGTGTGAACAAGTGTAGGGATAAAAACATTCTTGAGTGTTTCTCTGTGTTCTCTCAGACTCTCTTTTTGTTTTGTGCAGGTTGATACACAGAGTTCAAGTCACCTAAAGCAGCTAATAATGGAGTATTGAAAAAGAGGGATAGAGAATAAATATAATGTTAAATAATATATATGCTAGGGCCTTAAATTCTAACAAATGGAAATTGAATGCTTTTTAAGATTTGAAACAAAAAACTACTACTGTTTTGTTGCTTGCAGGCTATGAAACAGAAATCTAAAGAAGCATGCTGTTTGAACTAATGCTTAAAGGGTGAGGGGTGGCTCTGTGGCTTCTTTGTTTCAATTTTGGGAAATGTTACCCTTTTAGAGTCTGCCTCAGACCACTAGTTTGCCTTTCTTTTTTTTCTCCGAGTGATACTACCCATTAGAATTAACAAGAAGGCCAGCTGAGAAGAGGGTTGTTACCTTCAATAGGACTTGCCACTTGAGAAGATTAGAACTTTTACTAACAAGACTGTTATTTATAATCTTTAATGTGAATGGACAGGCAATATGAAGTCAGATTTCCTGATCTATGAATAGACTCTCAAAGGCTTCTCACTTGTCCTAGTTGACTGTTTTTATAGGAAGGACTAAATATATTACACCTAGACTATGTCTTAGGTAGGACAAAACTTGTTAGTTTTGTCTTTAGTTTGTCTTCCTGTTAATATAGTGAATAGATTTGGACCATTAGTTTTCTGTTACTCTTTCTATGGTTTCATAATGCAGAACTATTAGATGTTCTGTGGTTTTCAGAGAAGTAGGTTCCTATCTGCATGTATATGTAGGGAATAGTATGTGCTGTGTATCAGTTGTTTCAGAAAGCTACACTGAACCCATGAAAAATTGTATTTTTATGTTGTTTCAAAGAAGGAATGGGGACTTCTAATGGGAACAGTGTAATATTGGCTGTTTCATTTGGTGGTTCCATGCACAATGTAGTAAGGCCCTTTCAGGACCCAGGCCACTTGGTTGAAATAATTACATTTAACAGAATGGTTAGGGAGTAGGTCTCTGCAACTACTTACCTGTAGTTCTGGTTGTGACTTTGTGCATACACGTGTATGTTGTGGTACGTCCTGTCGTGTCGTGACATAGCATGGCATGGCATGGCATACTCATACATGACTTTGTGCAGGCTTCTGAGTCTTTTTTTACTTTTTCTTTTGACATAGCAGTCTGGGCTTTGGAGCAAAACTAGTTAAATGCAGGTGTTAGCACCTTCCTGTAGTTTTTATTTGTGTCAAGTAATTGCTGAACAGTTTTGTTATTACACTTCCTGTTTGATGTTCTAGTGAACAGTATGCAGTCAAAGGATAAAGAGGGTTTGTACTTAAAAGGAAATTAATCGCTGTTTCTAAAAACAGCATACTGTTTGTTCTTAGGCTATATAATTAAAAAGTGGCTTTATTCTCACTGACTCTTCACAGCACACAGCATATTACTGTTTGGATCAATTAAGGTAAATGCTCTCTAACCTGTGTTTTGCCAGTACACTTGAAGAGCTTGGGGGAGGGATTAATTTCTTTTTTTTACACTTTTTTCCTTTCCTACTCTGTTTGTTTCCTAGACAAAATATAACACTGCTTTAATAAGCAAAAAATGCTGGTACTGCAAGATAATGCATTCTATCACCACTACCTCTTAAGGCAGTTTTTGTTCCTAGTGACTTTATGACTAGTATTTAACAATAGGCAGTGGTTTTGGTTTTTTAATAGATTAGCTGCAGTGGAATAAACTTCATAGTATTTAAAATTATATTACTGGTCTTCACTTTAAATTTTAAACACTTGAAATCCTTTTTAATATCTTAATTTCTTCATATGACTTAAAATTTCTATAAATGGTATTGAAGTTGTACAAAACGTATAAAAGCCTTAAAATGTGACCATGTTGTTCAGCACGATAGTCCTGTGTGTTCTTGCAGTGTGACTTGTACATTCTAAAATAAGTTATATTCAGTTCAGAAATTTTAAGTGGGAAAAAGCAAATAGGAGTTTCCCTATTCTCCACTCTGATTAACCTTCTGGTTCAGACAGAATATTAAGTGCCTTGTTTTTTCAGCAGGAGCTCTATGGTGTTCTGCCACTGAGCACCACAACTGTGTAAAGAGCAAAATACGGAGTGACAGAGCTGTTGTCTTAAAACGTGTTCTTCAGCTTCTGTTCTTTTCTTCCGGAAGCCTACACAGACAAATGCAGCAACCCTTGATAGCAGCCCCTCTATTAAAGCCTTGATTGTTCAGCAAGGTGGAGACCTAGCTGTGAAGTGATGAACGAGTTTTTTGATTGCAGCCAATTTTGGGGTGCAGTCTGGGCTTTGCAGAAAAACTTTCTCGTGAGATTGCCAGTGGGCTGAAACTACATAATTACCTGACTGGTAGCTATAGTCAGTATGGAGCTTTTTTCTATCTTTATAGCCAGTAATTTGGAAAAGAATACCTGTTTCAACTTGCTCTTTAAATTAGCAGTGTAAGAGAAACCCAAGCATGTTGCTGTTGACACTGCAGTGCAAGTATGCCTGTTTGCCTTTAGTTTAGTTTCTTTTTCTTTCTATTTTGGTGCAGTAGATTTATACCTCATCCTTAATACTAATTTGGCCAGCGTGTAAAATCATTTGTTTAGCGGAGTGGGGGTGTGTAAAATTACAGTGCTCTAAGAAATACTGCTGACTTTTTTTTTTTTTTTTTTTTCTATTATGAGGTACAGTTACTCTGTTTTTTGCAGACTTACAGATAGGCTCTCCCACAACCATATGTTTTGTTTACTTTGGTTGTTTCGTTTTGTTTTTTAACTAAAATACAACAGGTTAAAAAACTGCTTGGTACATGGTTGCAGAACAACAACATTAAAGGCAAGTGTGGCACAATGTAGGCTATAAAGATAAAATATGTTTTTAAGAATTAATGTATTATCAGAGACTATTATTCACAGACTCTGGCTTTGCGTGGCCATTTGTCAGCTTTTGATTTAGGAGAGGGAGTCAGTATTAAAGACAACTCATTCCTGGAGGACAGAAGTCCTGCACACTGAGAGTGGCTTCAAAACTCTTCAGTTTTGTTCCCAGGGCATCAGTGACTGTCAGAATTTCAGGAAATGTGAATCAGGTAGTTAGGTCACTTGTGAAGGAAGAAAGGCCCACTGCAATATTATCAATTTATAGCTCAGGCAGGTTACAATATATTAGGCTTCAGAGTGTTCTGAGTTTCAGTACTTCTTTTCTTCATTTCTCATAATCTGAGCAACTAGCACTTAGGGACCATTGCTGCACTTCAGAACAACTTGGAGACTGTCTTCTCAGAATTAAAATCATTAAGTTTTGAAAAGAAATAACCTGTTACTAGCTAACGAAGCTGTTAGCAGGAGTTAACCATGTTTTAGTTTCAATTTTGTTACGCACCAAATCAAGTTTAGTAAAACTGTGTAGCATTCAAATTCTGCGGTTGCAGAGAACAGTAGAGTATTTTTCTTATAAAACTTTTTAAAGTAAGTCCAGTTCTTCCTGTTTAAGGTTGATCAAAGTTTTAGTAACCAAAAGAACTTCCATAGAGACTTCTATTTTTAGTCTTGCATTTCACACTGTTGGCTGATAATTCCCATGGTTTTTGCAGCTTCTGGACATGTATATGGAATTTAGATTATCACCTTTGAAGTAGAAAAAAATCTTAAGTACTGAAAATGTCACATTAACACTCTACCAAGATCTTTTTTTTGAAGTATCTGACAAAGGGATAGTTAGGTAAAAGAATTTTTTTTGTTAGTTATTTGATTTTTACTTCAGTTTTTTTCTTTCTCTCAAGTTGTTCTGTTGAATAAGATTGATTTCCTCTATCTGATGTTAGTGATAGGAACAACTAGCAAAGCATTTTTTTTCTCTCTTTCTATTTCTGATCTTTAGGCAAGAAATGCCACAAGGAAACAGTAACTTAATTTAAACACTAACAGTAGCTTTTTCAAAGCAAGGAAAATCAAATAGGTTTGCTGGGGGGTTGCTGTTTATGATGGAGTTACTGCAGCATGAATTTATTTCTTGAAGAGTCTCTGCTAGTTAGTGGGAGCTTCCCTGAGGGTTTGTACTTAGTATATTCTCTCATAGCCAACAGTTCTGTAAAGTACCAGGCTAGTGGTGGCTGCACAGTACAGGGACTTGGCATGTATGTACTAAATGAGGGACCTCACTGCTTAAGGCTCAGCATGTAGAAAACTTGAAGGCAGTAGTAAGGTAGAACTATCCTGCCAGAGGATGTGGGTGTCTGTATGTTTATATATCTGTATTTTCTGAATCCCATAGAGTATCCAAACCAGCTCATTCTGTGAGGAATTGTGTGCAAATAATGTTGCATAGTTATGCAAACATGTATGTAATTTAAAATGCAGCTGTATATAGAATTATTAAGGCGTATGTATAGGAAAGCTCCTGAATACTCATTATTTCACCTTCTCTGCAAGTAAAGTTTGTGATAGGTGGCAAGATAAACAACTAGGTGAAATCTTACAGGAATTTTTATTGCACCCTTACTGAAATAAACCAGGTTGGAGATTAACCAATAAACATTAATTCAGTGAAAGAATGGTCAGAATCTGGAGCCTCAGTTGTTTCACATGAGGAATTTTAGAAGTTTAAGGAAACAGTTTAAAACTAAAAGAAATACCCTAATTTGAAACCAAGTGTATGTGAAGCATGAAGGTAGTGAAAGTAGAAGGAAAATACCTTGCATTTATCAATTCTAGTCATTTTGCAAATATCCTATATACAGGAGTTCCTTTGTTTGTTTCTTTGATGTTAAAAAAAAAAAAAAAAAAAGCATATCTTTGCTTGACAGTTGTGCAACAAGGTTCAGACTGAATACTCTTTAAACCTCTGCTGCTAATGGGCTGGTTAACTTTTGCATTGGGAAATACAAAATGGCAATAGGCACAGTTCCCTAAGAAGTTTAAAGGTCTGTTGCTTTCTATAATGACATTTGAAAGTTACAAACAGATCAAACAGATGGCTGCCAAAAGATTGGACACCAGTTCTTGGTATTATTTTATCTCACCAAAGCTTGAATGTAAGCCTCATAGATTTCTGGTGTGTGCCTGTTTTGGTTGGCATTGTAGAAGTAAGTGTATGAGTTGCTTACTGGTGTCTCTTCAGTCTGCGGTTCGAGATACTACCAAGAAATCTCTGGTGTGGGTGGCTGTCTGGGAACTCAAGGTTCTTTTATATTATTTCTTTTTGATGTAATGTTCTTCTGTTTTCAGGTTCATATAACACTAGGGACCAGAGGACCATATGTAACATTCTGTGGTGTTGGGACCAACCTTCTGAAAGAAGAATCTAAAATAACTTTTTGCCTTCAAGTTGTTTGTCCTGGGACTGACTTGGTTTTGGAGAAGAGCTCAACAGAAAAAAAGATTTTCATGGAATTATAAATAACCTATCTAAAGAACTTGCTACCTGAAGACAGAGGCTGAGTCCTGCTTTTCGTCTGTATTCCCACTTCAGATTGTAAACAATGAGTGAGTTTTGGTTGTGTTTCAACTGCTGTATTGCAGAACAGCCTCAACCTGTAAGTATGAATATTGGCAGTGCTTTGTTTTTATATAATTAACTACATTGTCCATGGTTGTTAGAGTTTTTTGTGGTTTTGTTTTTGTTTTGGTTTGTTTTTTTATTAGTGCTGTTCAGCCAAACTCAGTTAGAAAGAAGGAATTAATTATGACATCCTGGCTCAGTGGGAACAAAAAGTTGTCTGTTCTAGACTATTGTCATTCAGTATTTTCCTGTACTTAAGATCATCTCTATTCAGAGTCTTTGGAAAGAATTTTTTTTTTTTTTTAAATTGAAGAGGAGGAAAAAGGAATGGGAAGGATGAGGAGGACCTAAACTATCCTTCCAAAGTCTGTAATTTTTAAGTAGAGATCTATAAATGTCCTGACTTTGTTATCACTTCAGGCCTGCTTTCAGGTGGGCTGGACAATCATGAAGGAGGGAAATTATTCTCTTAAAAAGTCGAGAGTGAAACCCACACCTCCTCTTCCTTCTTGTACTTAACAATTTAAGCCTGAATTGTTTTGTTAATTTTTAGATAAAACCTTAGGAGAATGCAGGGATACATTTTACCTAAAATATTTTTTAATAGAATTTGCTGTGGCTGTTGTATAAACAGTCAGTTAAAAGAAAATTTCAAAGCACATGTAAGTAAGACAGAAAGTATAGATATATTCTTGTAGTTCATATACTCTCAAGTACCTTTAGTTCATGTTCCTAAGTCAAGTACTTCTGGGAGAAAGTCTGCCTACATGAAGGTACAGTTAACCAGGGATATTGACTAGCACTGTGAGAAAATCCATTGTCTGGTGTGGCATCCAGATCAAGCCAAGTGAATGTATAGGAAGGACAGTCATCTTGCAAATATCTGGAAAAAAGCCCAGTTACTGCTAAAGGTTATGTTGGAATTACAGTGACCGAGAGAATCCCAGAGTAAATAGAGCTCAGATAATAATATTTGTCTTTAGAGAAGTTAAAGGATTAAAAAATACATCTGATGTTAGCTGTTGTTATTGCACACAGCCTGAATGCCAGACTGATCCTTGGGTGGTGACTCAAGTATTCAAGTGTGGCCATTAACATTTCTGTGAAATTAATGTAACTTTATCTCACTCTTAGTCAAGTAGAGTTGTGAGAGATGAATGCCGAGATGGCAGCACGGGAAGGTGCAGTTGTTCCCTGTTGCTTGAATACCATGAAGTCCTTTAGAATGCTAGCTGTGTCCATATATAGCTGAAAAAATTTGCCTTGGGTTTGGAACATAGATTTCAATTAAAAGTAAAGCATGTCTGTTTAAAATGTTTGAGGTAGAAAATGGCATACTGTGGTTGTTTACAAATATCCAGAGGTTCAGTTGTTACAAAATCTTGACTCACACTTTATGATACAGTTAAGCTGTTGCCCAAGAAATGCAAGGTATGTTAATACAGCATGTGGTGATCTCTGGGTCATGATTCATAGAAAAGGTGGAGAATATACTTCACAAGTGGAGAAAACAGAAACAATGCATTTAGTATGTTTCTGTTGATCTTGTGGTGTGCATTTGCATAGAAAATGAAAACCATCCTTATGTTTAGGATACAATATCAAGCACTGACCTAGTCCCTGAAATCTGCCTTTCAAATGTCGTAGGAGCCTGGCTCGTTATGACGTGCCAGAAGTTTTCAGGATGCATCTCAGAGGAGAGTAGTGGGCCCTCCTTGGCATGCTTGTCAATAGTGCTTAGTTGTCCTTCCCCTGAAGCTACTCAGCTTATTTTGCAATGTTGTATAGCCATTGTTCTGCCGTGCACTATTGCAGTAAGTGAGGTTTTTAATCAGATACATACACATCTCAGTATGAACGGGAATACTTTTCTTCTCTGACATGCAGCAAAGCACGCACTGTTAGTGTAAGCAAACTGATAAGCCAAACAAATGGTAAGGAAGCAGTTTTCTCCTGTCTCTGAAGGTGGTGTGAGATTTCATGTTTGAAAGCCAGGCTGAAAAACCTGCTATTTTTTTGACAAAAAAATACTAGTACTTATTGCCCTAATGTTGCTTAAAAGCTGCTTGTCTGCCCACTACTGTGGACATTCAATCTGTCAGTTTAGTCCACTGTCCCAGGAGAAATACCTCATCTGCCCAATTTAATATCTTTCTTTTGTCTTCCTTCTCTTTACTCCCTGCATTTCAACTTCTTCATGTCCTAATGGTGGTCCATCACTTTAATGTTCAGCCATTTGATGCTCAGCATCCTCCTTCTGTGGAAGGACTAATGGGTACTAACTGTAACAACACAAGTAACCATTTTCCTCTCTGAAGTTACTTAGTTATCTATTTGTTGTGACCAATGCATAAAATGTTCCTTTTGTTCTTAAACTTGCATTCTCTGAAACATGATTTTTTTCCTCATCATCTTTGTTAAGTGTTAATGTCTAGGACAACTTCAATGTTATGGTTACGGGCAGATTTAAAACCTCTTCACTGGAGAGAAAAAAAGCCCTGAAACTTTTAGTAGTTGCATGTTTTCTATGATATTTATAGCTTGAGTTAACAGATTTCTCTCCCTTCTTGAAATCCAAGATGCAGGAACTGTCTCTTTATTCTGGGTAAATTCTAGCATATTGTATTAGAAACCTTCAGTATGGCATCCTTATTCTTTGAACCTACAGTGTCCTTAAAATGAAAGAAACTTACATGCACTGAGGCCTTTCAGTCAATTTTAACGATGACCATCATTCAGACAGTACACAAAACTGTTTTCTGGGTTATTGGCAATACTCCATGTTTTTCAGACTCTCATACTGGTGCTTTCCCGTGCATTTCATGGTTTTGATCCATGTCTTTTTAAGTAAGATCTTCAAACGTCATGGCAATAAGAACACATTTGTTACCTAATTTCACTGCCATTCCTTCCCTAGTAGCATACCCTAGAGCACAACAGTAACATGTTGCAGTTATATATTAGTGCATTTTGAGAGCTTCCTTAATTAAAAGACAGTATGCAAGCATTAGCATCATCTTTTATCAATATAACATCTTTCTGTCTTTTTTTTTCAGTGCTAACTGAATCCATTTTGTTGCTCTGAAATAAAACATAGGTGTCTTGGAGAGCAGTATTCTACTATCCCCTAATGTTTCTTTGTTTACTAAATATTTAAATTGGTGTTTCCAAGACTGCAGTACTCATAATAAGGTCATGTAAGGGTCGCGTTTGAAGGTTGGTAACTGTGCATCTATGAAATAGGGTGATTAACTAAGAAATTCAGTATCCAAAGAAACAAAACTAAATAGTAATACAGTTGAAGGAGGACTGCTTTTGATGGTGGCTTAGGTCTTGTTTCTTTATAGCCGGATGTTTTTACCACAGTAGAATGCAAGTTAAAAAAAGAAAAGATATTCTTGGATCAACTTGTAGTTTTCTCTTGTCAGGTTGGGACTGAAAACATATTTTAGCAAAGTTAAGACTTCAGAAAACTAGTTGCTTTTATATCCATTTGTTTGTTTGTTTGTTGGGCTTGGGTTCTTTTGGGTTTTTTGTAGGTTTTTGTGGGGTTTTTTTTGTAATATCAAGAAGATTAAGTTCTTAATAATTATGTTCAGGTTTTCTTGATTCTTTAAATAGCCTGAATTAATTTTATCGTTTCACCCAAGCCTCTTTTTATTTTGTTACACTGTCTGTGATTGCATCAGGTTTCTTACACCTCCCACTGGGTAACCTTTATGGGTTCTGTATGGTGGTCTTTCACTTCCCAGTCACAAAAGGAGTCCTTCTTCCCATGCTTCCTATCTGCTAATTTTCAATAAACTGCCAAATCCCCACTACTACCCAGAATTGCTGTGTAATGGAAGTTTAGAGAGTGTTTTATCTTGCAAGTTTTCAGATATCATTCTGTAGTTTCTATCTTAGATTGAGCTTGTTGCCTACACCAGGAATCTGTTGTTTTCTTGTGCACTTTTTATTTGTATACTGTCAATTTTTAAATAGCAAAGTTAATTCATGGTCTGAAAAGCCTTTGGTCATGATCTCTGGTGCACTTCCACCTGGTTTGGGCCACTTCCCAGTAGAGTTGAGCTCTTCCGTTTCTTTTGACTTTGCAGCAGAATTACTCTTCTGCTAAAAAAAACCCAACTGCTGCTCCTCCTTGCTCCAAGGTTCCTTCCTTAGTCAGTTAGTTGCTGTTTTATTTGGGATTTTTGCCTTTCTCTTGTTTAGATTATTTCCTTTTTGTATTTTGGCAAAGATTTCGCTGCGTGCTATGCCATAAATTTTTGAACTGGCTTAGTAATGAAATTTCCTTCGTGCCTTTTTTTTATGTTTGTAGGAGGACTAACAGTTCTGTATTTAGAATAGGGAGGCCCATCTTAAAATACGGGTAGAAAAAAACTTTGCATGTACTGCTTTGCTTATGAACTGGACTGAATGCTACAGAACACTTGATGATCTTGACTCTGGTTATCTGATGAGATTAACAACGGATGGGTATTGCCAGCTGTCCCTTCTTTTCTAGAGAAAGAGTCATAGATAAAGCTAAGGATGCACCTATTAATGCAATTTTAAAAAACTTGAACACAATAAATATAATCTGCTATTCATTATGCATAACAAGTACGAAATAAATCAACCCCAGTAAACATGCACAGTAAATTAGATGTTAGGAACTGGAGAACTACTGGGCAGACTCAGTTCAGTGTGGCAGTGCTGTGTAAGTACATCTTCTGGCTCAAAATGACTAAATCTCAGGTTCTTGTATTCATTAAATTTGATAAACCCAAGACTATTAAAATTAATTAAAATTTAACCTATGAATTAGGTTAAATTAAACCTATGAATGACTCAAATGTAAAAGGTGACAACTCTAGAGAGCCCTCAGATTTCAGAGTTGTCATTATGAATTATTTACTGAGCTGCCAGTTCAGATGTTTCAGATTCCTTCATTTTCCTTTTCAGTGCTGCTGTGGCAGGAGCATGAGGGAAGCCCTTATCAAAGGGAGCAGTTAAATAAACAGCAAAATACTTGGCTTTTCTTCCTCAAACGTGATCTGTTTGTGACACAGCTGCTTTAGATTTTTTTTACCTTTGAATTAGCCCACACACATCATAAAATATCTCTTGTGATATTCAAGTATTAAAATGTTTGCAAAGAAAACAAAAAAGGCAGTTATTTTGTGTTTATGTATAAATATCTCAATGAAAATTAACTGAATATTTTGCCATCCTTTAGATTAGCTGTGATATTTCTAGGACCTCTTACTTAGCCATGTTGTTGCTACTTATTTAATATCATACTAGTTGATTGGATGAACAATAGCTCTGAGCATTTGACAACAGCAATTATGTCAGCTTTTTGTCCATGAGAATGTATTTTGCCATTATCAACATATTTGAAGAAGGACTTAATATGCTTTTAATACCTATAGGCTCTTCAGAGCAGAGGTTTTCTCCTGAAACATGGGGAGGAAGTACATTGAGCTCTTTGATCTGGACACCAGTGTTGGTGTGCTTGAATTGCTTGCTTTTAATTCTCCAAATTTTTCAGTGAGAAGGCATCTTCAACAGCAAAACCCAATATAAGTCACTGATAAAAGGAGCTGCCACAATAAATAGCTGGTACTGCCTAGAAAAAGTTGATAGTTTTGTAGCTATCCTTGGAAAATGTGCTGGAGCATTTCTGCTGTATCCAATGCAATTCTTAATACAATTTTTTTTTCTTAGTGGGAGTTGAAGCTGCAAAGCTGTGGTGTTGAATTTCAATGCTCAGCAGTTCAGGCATTTTTCCCTTTTTCTGCTTCTCATGTCAGAATGTGAGAAATAGGGAGCTTATAGGTTTAGGGGCATTTCTACTTGCCAGCAGGTAGAGAGAGAGGTAACTTGGACATACTGTAAGAAATGTGCACTTTCACTAACTCCATGTGGGAATATTCTTTATATTAGTATATACAAAAAGTCAGTTGTTACCCTGCAGCTAAGTATTCAGCTTTTTACTTTTAACTGGGTTTGATATGAAAGGAAGTTTTGAGAGTAGAAGCTTCCTCTGCTGCTGTCTTACTCTATTGTTAATATAACTTTTCTGTAATGGATCTGAGAAACTGTAATAGATAGTTCTTAAGATCAATAGCAACTCACAAAATATGCATTTTTAAATTGATATTTTCAAGATCTCTGCTCACACTTACATTTTTTAGTTCACATTAATTCACATTAATTAATTCACATTAATTAATTCACATTAATTAATTCACATTAATTAATTCACATTAATTAATTCTCATCATTTTGCAATGATTAAAGTTGTCCTTTGTTAGACTGTTTCTCAGACTTTTGGTTCTACAGTTCCTGTCATGACTCTTACTTAAATTTGAGACATGCATATCAATGTTGCCACTGAATTGTATTACATATCTACAGACTCACCCTGAGTTCAGAGAGTCCATCTGAATCTTTTCCCCACACCAGTGCAGTAAGCTTCCTGCAAGTAATCCCTCTGCTTCAGCTCTTTGAAATTTAGAAAATAATTTGGTTGTGCCCAAGAGGGAATAGAATTCAATTTATCCTCTTAGCAATGTTGTCTCTGCAGGCATTGCGGGAATGAATATCACTGACAATTTATTTTTTATGACCAAACATATCAGACGCTCATGTTTGCAATGCGTGAGACAAGATGAGACAATGCATTTGACAATGCATTTAGCCAGGAGTTGGCAGGGCTTATCGAGGGGGCTTTAAATTAGATTTGAAGGGAGAATGGGATAAAGTGAGGCTGACTAGAGATGAGCCTAGGGGTGGTATGGCAATGGTAAAGGTGAAATCGATAGCTGAGCTCAAATGCATCTACACCAATGCATGCAGCATGGGCAAGAAACGGGAGCTGGAAGCCACGGTGCATCAGGACAGCTGTGATGTAGTTGCCATCTCAAAAACATTGTGGGATGAGTGAGTTGGGGGCTGTCTCAGGCTCAGCGACCAGAAAATTATGAAGTTCTCAATCCCAGGTAAAGCAAAAAATAAAAGAAAGCATCTTAATTCAGAGCAAGTTAATTTTGATAACGCTTCAGCGAGAAGTAGTACAGTACACCACTAGAAATCCAGGTAAATATTCAGTTATTTCATTGCATATGTGTAAAACAACCAAGAAGCTGCTCCTTTTTGGGCAAACTAGTGTCCAGCTTCAAAGATAAAATTTGCAGATATATTTAAAAACTGATGAATTCACTGTGTCTGTGGTTGTTGACTCTTGAGGATATTATTATTATTAAATATCGTGGCTCTGTTTTTGCCCACTGCAGAAGGAAGGATTAGAGCTTCCACCCATGAGTCCTACAGCTAAAATATATCAGTGCCATAATTCCTAAAAATCTATCTTCTCTCAGTAAGAGAATTACTATGAGTTGAATACAGAGGTATGCAAACATGTATGGCAATGCTTTTAGAGCTGGTATATTAATTCAGAGCAGTGATGTTTTATCCAGCTGGTCTAAAGAAAGCGTTAGACTTAAATGATTGGTTTTGTGTGGTGTGACTGGGGATCCTGTGGCAGTGGCTGTTAACAGTTAGAGGGTATATTTCAGTTTATTTTTTGTTCTTGTACTTTTCTGCAATGGAGTTTGGTATGTGCCTATCATTCTGTTTAGAAGGTTATGCAGAGTGTACATGAGAGTGCAGAAGCCTCATATGTAATGTACTGTAGGCAACAGGTATGCTTCCATTAGACGTGAGTATGTGCAGATGCTTGCGTATGCAGGCTATAACAAGCCTGTTTATATTTGCCTCCTAGCACTAGGAAGTCTTACTACAGGATGTGTGAGCATGAAATATAATTTCTTAACAGAAGAGCTTCGGTATGCAGTGTACTTAAGGATACCCAAAGTTTTTATTTGTGTTGTAGCTGGCAGGGAGTGACATTCGTTTGGCAGATCAGGAAAGGCTACGTTTTGTAATCCCGATATACATCCTCTAGAGAGCTACTGTTCTTGTCATGCTAGGTGACCTTCCAAATATTTCCTCCCTTCTTGTTGGAAAGGGTCAGCCAAAGGAAAGAGCTCAGTATGATGCTCTTGACAGTGTGTTATTATCAGGACTTTGGAATTTGTTTGTTGTTTTTTTAAGAAGCTATTGGAAATTTCCCGTAAGTTTGTATTGTGGCATATCTTCACATAATTTATTTAATCTGTGTATTTTAACATTGTTATTTAAATCACTGGGAAGACTATACTGTACCTGTGTTCCAGTGAAGTCAATTTGTTCCTGTTCTACATTATTCCTTGCCAGCTGAAGTTAAGACTTGGAAAAATAAATGTATGTGACAAGAGACCTCTGGATGCTGTCTAGTACAATTCACCTAATAAAGAACCAACTAGACTGGCTTTTGTAGGGCTGTGTCTGGCTGTGTTCTGGGGATTTCTAAGGATGGAAATTGGGGTTGTGGTGCAGTTTTGGAGCATCTACATAATAATTATTTTTATATTAATTTTTTCTTTCTTTCTTTCTTAATCAGTATTTTCTGTGTTGCACTTCAGGTTTCAGCTTCTCATACTACCACTGTCTAATCTGCCTGTCTTCTGTACCCTCCTGTTAGACAGTGGAAGATTATTAAAACCGCAAGTAGGTATCTCTTCTTAAGGCTGAAGGAACTCTCTCTTTCAGTTTTCTTTCCTGTAAATACCATGTGCAGCAGAGTTTTTGTCTCTTACCAGCTGTATGGGCTTGGTAATAAACACTTGTTCCAAGCAATAGCTAACATGTTGGAAGTCAGTGCAGCTTGGTGACTGTTGAGTTGAGTATATGTTAAGTGCTAAATTCTGATATTTTATAAGATCCTGCAAGCCAGTATCACAGACTTGTTCCTTTCATCACGCCCTGCTGTCCTTGTCATTGATGAATTACCTGTTACTCTACTTATCAGACTACATGGTCTGTATCTTAGATGACTGTTTTCTTTTATATTGATGTTAAAGAGACATTAATCACCAGGAGTAATGAAAATGCAAAGTGAAAAAAGAAGTTAGTTCACGGTATAATGTGACAGCCAAGTTTCAAGTTGTAAATGTTATCTTAAAACTGTGTTATTGTGTATTTGGAAAAGGACAGTACTTACTAGCTATTACCAGGGAACAGATCCAGTTTTATCATGTGACTTCAGGATTGTTTAAGCATCTGGAATAGAACAATATGTGAAATAAACAAAATTTTTAAAAAGACATGTTATCTTTCAGAATCACTTTACCTCATCTGGCAAATTTTCCTGTTTATTTAGAAAACATAGGCTAGAGTTACCGGGTTTTTTATGGGATGACTAACAACATAATATAATGGAATAGTGTTTAAATAGATCAAAAAGCACAAACTTCAAAAGATTCAGGGAAGTGCTAAATATGCCAAGAGCAAAGATGCTGTTTGAGATAACAATATGCAATCCAGTTTGAGGTATTAATTTACAAAATAGATTCATTCAGTTTAAAGATGTACTTAAAGTCAGGCTGGAAGATTTTATAAAATCAGCTTCTCACCATTTTAGATTCTTTTTTTTTTCCATAGTCTCTTTAATTTCATCGAGTAGACTCACAGCTTTTATAGCTGTTGGAATTTGCAGTGGGTTGCCAGTAGTGGGTTTAAAAAGCCGGGGGAAAAGAAAAAAATGGGAGGGTACCAAAATACCCAGTGAAATTTTTCGGAGGTTTGCAGCCTTTTCCTCTTCAAAAATACCATGCTGGTTATATGATGATGGTACACATCCAGCCATTAGCTTCACAGGACTAGTTTGATACATTAATGATCCAGTTACTAGAGATGGGAGTGCACTAGCATTCCAGCTGTATAAATGTACATAAAATAAATGTACACAAATGTACATAAATGTACACAAAAACAAATACAAGGGACACCCTTGTCCCTGCAACCCCTTTATATAGGATTTTATGAAAGATGCTCTTTAAGACCTTTTTAGGTTGTTTTGATTGGTCCATATTGGTAACACAGACACGTCACTCAGACAACAGCTTGGGAGACAGTTATCCTGTGCACATCAGGCTATTTTGAGAGCAGAACATGTACATGGGAGGACAGAAAGCCACCTTTACAGGGATGTCTCATACTTCCAGCTGTTCCTGTGTGACAGTATGCAAAGGGACAGCTGGAGGCATAGCATATGGACTTTGCTGCTGGTGCTCTTTTCAGAGCAGATACAAGAAGTGGGAAAGATCAAAGATGGAAAATAAAACCTAGTATGTTTTCTCTCTCTCATTTTTCTTCTGTAACCATTCAAATCTCCTATCTTGAAATGTCTGACTATCTTGTCTGATTAAATAATTTCCTTTAATTTCTGTCTTAGTTTCATCTTTGGCTTCCACTGCTTTTGAAGTTTCAGACGAGTTCTTAAAAACAAAGGTAGCAAGCAGCTCTATTTCGACAGAGCAAAAAAACCAGAAAAGTTTAATAGATCACATGGTTCTCAGGGAGAAGTCATGAAACACCTGTCTTGGTTAGTGGCAAAGAACCAAGACACTAAATGACCAGTTGATGCTTTTTGCATTGGGTTAGCCTGAAATTAAGCCTAAGGTGCATGGTAGCAGAAGCTCTCCAAAAAAGGGTTGCTGCTTGAGGGTTACTTGTGAAAAAAGGTCAAACACAGTAGCTGTGAGCCTCCATATTAATTTGATTGTTCTATTTAAAAAAAAACAAAACCTAGCAAAAGACATACTTACCTATTACTGTCTTGATACAGCACTTATATGGAGCTGGATTTATGAACAGACTCGATCCTACTTGTGAAAATGAATGCAACAGCAAGTACAGAGGAGAAACAGGAGAATATTCCTTGTTTGCATTTGTCCTGTCTGCCATAAAAACAGGAGTTGCAGTGGGCCTACTGGATGTATGTTATTTCAGGGGAGTTTGGGTTTTTTATTGATTTAGTATGTAAAGATGTACTATCTCTAGATCCCCTAGTGTGGCAAAGGATTAGATGGTGTGGTTACAAGCTATTGTACTTTATTATGTTAAAATTACCCTGCTGTTATTTAAAAATCAGGCTTGCAATAAGCTAGTAGAAAGTGAATTGCTTCTTACTGTGTTTGAGGTTACTTCAGTAACTGAGATAGCAGTGACTGATTCGGCAAAACAGACCTACATGTCCTGAAGACAAGTTTAAAAGCTGTGTAACTTGCAAGTGTTAATTCACATTCATCTTTCAGCTCTGAAAAGAGCAAAATTTTTGGAGGCAATAAATGTGAGCGATCATTCTCAGCCCACAGAAACTCATTCTGCAAAATTACTGTAGTGTCCAGGTGGATTGTTCACTTCCCTATTTGCCAGGGAAAGCTTTGCAGTAGGGAACTGGGGAATAAATTTGTTAAGTCTTGAACTAGTCTTCAAAAAGGAAGTAAATGTTCTTTAGTTATCTTCTTGCCAAGAGAGAGATAAGATTGTGTCTATGACAGTAATCGTTTAAGAAAAGGCAGAAAAACTATCTTAGGCTGCTGAGCCAACAGTATCTGAAATGGTGGAGGCAATCCTGGTGCATGAAGCCTCAAATGCTGCTGCAGTGGTCCAGTCTAGTACAGAACATTATTAATACCATGGTTTACACAATCTGCACTTCTTTTAAAGAATTAAAGTTTTTTTAAATAGTCTGAAACTGGAGAAGAGACTGATAAGAGACTGGAAAATTAATCTCAGGAAGTTGATGCTTTTAGTCTGCATCAGATAAGGTGTCAAAGTGTGGTGATTTGTTTTGGGTTTCCTTGATTAGGTATCAAGGCTGTTTTATGTTAAAATACAAAAGATGTTTCTCATAATTTCATTCAGAAAGGGACACTAGAAAGCACTGAGATTATGCCTCAACAAATGTCACTTCTTAGATATTCTGCGTATTAGTCTTTGTGGCAAGCTTACAGATTTTGTATTGAAATAACAGAGAAGCCAAAATAACGTCATGAAATATAACTGAGGTAGTCTTGCAGAATAAGGAGAAATTAAGACAAATTTGAAACAAAGTTCCTCTTCTACAGATAGTTACAAAAAGATTGCAGGCAAAAAGAACTAGGTCAAAAAAAGAAAGTTGGATTATTTCACATTATGGATCACTTCATATTGATTTAGATCTGGTTCAAAACATGTTGCACATGATTAGACCAGATAGATCAGATCAGCATGCTATTTCCTTTCTTATTCAGTTTATGGTGCCGTATATTTTTCATAACAGAGGTAAATACAGTGTCAGAAAAATGCCTTGAAAAGCAATAGGTCATATATTAATGTGCATTGTTATTTAGTACATGAATATATTATGTGCAGTATATTTTTACTGCATATAAAATAAGACAAAAGTGTAGTAATAAAAAATGGTACTTGTAGTATCTTGGTAAATGTTATGAAGTTAACAATTATCTTTGCCTTGTGGTAGCTTGAGAATATTAATAAATAAAATGTTCTTTTCAATAGAAAAACAACTGTATGGGTGTTAGGTTTAAATAGTAATGATTAAACAAAAATTTTCTACTTGTGACCTAAATAGCAAAATCTGTTATTCCTAATGTGAGACACAAAGTTCCAGTCTGGCCCTGCCACTAATTTTTTGCTGGTGTGTATGTGTTCTGTTTGTTCTCTGTAGTAGGCTTGCATTTAGAGTACCAGGTGTTCTGTTTTCTGGTTTCTTACCCTTTACTTGGAATCCTAAGTTATATAAAAGTTGGGACAACATACAGCTATGTAAAAACTGGCTATATAAAAAAGGCTGAAAGGGACCTGGCCAGGTCAGGTCCCTTTCAGCCAGGCAGAAAGGGACCTGGGAGTCTGGAGTGACAGGAAGCTGAACATGAGCCAGCAGTGTGCCCAGGTGGCCAAGAAGGCCAATGGCATCCTGGCCTGGATCAGGAACAGTGTGGCCAGCAGGTCCAGGGAAGGGATTCTGCCCCTGTACTCAGCACTGGTGAGGCCACACCTCGAGTCCTGTGTCCAGTTCTGGGCCCCTCAGTTCAGGAAGGAGATTGAGGTGCTGGAGCAGGTCCAGAGAAGAGCAAGGAGGCTGTGAAGGGATCCAGCACAAGTCCTGTGAGGAAGGGCTGAGGGAGCTGGGGGTGTTCAGTCTGGAGAAGAGGAGGCTCAGGGGAGACCTCATCACTCTCTACAACTCCCTGAAAGGAGGTGGGAGCCAGGGGGGGGTCGGTCTCTTCTCCCAAGCAGCTCTCAGTAAGACAAGAGGGCATGGACTTAAGCTCTGCCAGGGGAAGTTTAGGTTGGATATTAGGAAGGGGTTCTTTACAGAGAGGGTGATCAGGCATTGGAATGGGCTGCCCAGGGAGGTGGTGGATTCTCTGTCCCTGGAGGTTTTTAAGAAGAGACTGATGTGGCACTCAGTGCCATGGACTGGTAACCACAGTGGCAGTGGATCAAGGGTTGGACTCTCAGAGGTCCTTTCCAACCCAGATGATTCTATGATTATGTGAACTATTGCTGTGAGGCAAAAAAAGTTAGCAATTTTTCCTGTGTGTAGAGATAAATTAAATGATAGGTGCTAGGAGAAAAGTGCCATATGCACGAATTTTAATTAAAAAAGCATTGTTTTCAGAAATTCCACATGTTTGCAATATGGCAATAACTTATCCCCTCTGAATTTTTTCAGTTTTTACCATTTATTTCTTTATGCTTAGAAGACACATTTCTCAGCAGAACCCACAGTACTGCTTTCCATTTGAGGGTTGACTGGGGCTGAGATAGAAAGGGAGCCCTGGGAACCTAGTCCATGTTCAAGGATCACCTCCTGCATGTCCAGGACGAATATGTCCCAGTGAGGAACTCCTGGACACACTCATGGGTAAAAACAAGCTTTACAGAGGATGGAAGCAAGGACAGAAACCCTGGGAGAATTATAAAGAATTATAGAGAAATAGTCAAAGAATCAAGAGATCAGGTTAGGAAAGCAAAAGCACAGAGAATTGGACCTGGCAAGGGAGTTTAAGAGCACCAAGAAAAGTTTCTATAGGTATATCAATGGTAAGAGGAAGATGAGAGAAAATATGGTCCCACTCCAGAAGGAGATGGGAGAGCTGGTCACCCAAGACATTGAGAAGGCTGAGGTACTCAGTGACTACTTTGCCCTGTCTTCACCAGCAACGACTCTGGTCACACCCTCCATGTTACAGAAGACAAAGGCAGGGACTAGGAAAAGGAAGATCCTCATATCATAGGTGAAGTCCACCTAAAGAACCTGAAGTTAAGCAAGTCCATAGGACTTGGTGGGATTCACCTATGGCTCCTGAAAGAACTGGCAGATGAAGCTGCAAAGCCACTGTCCATCATATTTGAAAAATCATGGCAGTCTGATGAAGTTCCTGTTGACTGGAAAAGGGTAAACAAAACCCACACTTTCAAAAATGGAAGAAAAGCAGACCCAGGGAACTATAGGCCAGTCAGTCTCACCTCTGTGCCTGGCAAGATCATGGAGCAGATTGGTGACAGCAACATGGCTTCACTAAGGGCAAGTCCTGCCTAATTCAGTGGCTTTTTATCATGGGGTCACAGTGTTGTTGGACCAAGGCAGAGCAACAGGCTTCATCTACCTGGCCCTGTGCAAAGCATTCAACACTGTCCCACGTGACATTCTGGTCTCCAGACTGGAACAGTGCAGGTTTAATAGATGATGGACCATTTGTTGGATAAGGAACTGGCTGGATGGTCACACCCAAAGAGTTGTGATCAATGGCTCAGTGTCCAGGTGGAGATGTGTGATGAGTGGTGTTCCTCCAGGGTCAGTACTTGGACCCATGCTGTTTAACATTTTTGTTGTCAACATGGACAAGAATCGAATGCACCCTCAGCAAGTTTGCCAACAACACCAAACTGTGTGGTGAAGTCAACACACTGGACATAAGGGATGCCATCCATAGGGACCATGACAGACTTGAGAAGTGGGCTCTTGCAAACTGCATGAAGTTCAAAAAGGCCAAGTGCAAGGTTCTGCACCTGTGTTGAGGCAATCCTATGCACAAATACAGGTTAGGAACAGAAAAGATTGAAGGCAGCCCTGAGGAGAGGGACTTGGGGTGATGGTGGACCAGAAGCTTAACATGAGCATTCAATGTGTGCCTGCAGCCCAGAAAGCCAACCATGTCCTGGGCTGCATCAAAAGAAATACAGGCAACCAGTCGAAGGAGGTTATTCTCCCCCTCTCTACTCTTCTCTTGTTAGACCCCAGCTGGAACACTGTCCAGTTCTGGAGTCCCCAACATAAGAAGGACACAGAGCAACTTAAATGTGTCCAGAGGAGAGCCATTAAAATGATCAGAGGGTTGGAGCACCTCCCCTATGAGGACAAGCTGAGGAAGTTGGGGTGGTTAAGCCTGGAGAAGCAGAGGCTCCAAGGTCACCTTACTGTGGTTTTCCAGTATCTGCAGGAGGCCTAAAATAAAGCTGGGGTAGAGCTTTTTACACAGATGTGCAGCGAGAGGACAAGAGGAACTAGTTTCAAGCTTGAAGAAGGAATATTTAGGCTAGACATTGGGGAAAAGTTCTTTCCTCTGCGGATGGTGAGATCATAGAATCATAGAATCATAGAAGTAGCCGTGTTGGAAGGGACCTCAGAGATCATCAAGTCCAACCCTTGACCCACCGGTGCGGTTGCTAGACCATGGCACTGAGTGCCACATCCAGCCTCTTTTTAAATGTCTCCAGGGATGGAGAATCTACCACCTCACCGGGCAGTCCATTCCATTGCCTGATCACCCTCTCCGTAAAGAAATTCTTTCTAATATCTAACCTAAATCTCCCCTGGCACAACTTAAGACTGTGTCCTCTCGTCTTGTTGAAAGTCATCTGGGAAAAGAGACCAACTCCCACCTCGCTACAACCTCCTTTCAGGTAGTTGTAGAGAGTGATGAGGTCTCCCCTGAGCCTCCTCTTCTTCAGGCTGAACAGCCCCAGCTCTCTCAGCCTCTCTTCATAGGGAGTAGAATCCCTTCACCAGCCGGGTTGCCCTCCTTTGGACCTGCTCCAGGACCTCGATATCCTTCCTGAACTGAAGGGCCCAGAACTGGACACGGGACTCAAGCTGTGGCCTCACCAATGCTGAGTACAGGGGCAGAATCACTTCCTTGGACCTGCTGGTGACGCTGTTTCTGATACAGGCCAGGATGCCATTGGCCTTCTTGGCCACCTGGGCACACTGCTGGCTCATGTTCAGCTTCCTGTCAATCCAGACTCCCAGGTCCCTTTCTGCCTGGCTGCTCTCAGCCACTCTGTGCCCAGCCTGGAGCTCCCCATGGGGTTGTTGTGGCCAAAGTGCAGGACCTGGCACTTGGCTGTGTTGAACCTCATCCCATTGGAATCAGCCCAGCTCTCCAGTCTGTCCAGGTCGCTCTGCAGAGCCCTCCTGCCTTCCAGCTGGTCCACACTTCCTCCCAGCTTGGTGTCATCTGCGAATTTGCTGATGAAAAGAAAAACAGCCTACAGCACCCGGTATTCCCAGGTAGTCTCCCATCCAAGTACTAACCGGGCCCGACCCTGCTTAGCTGCCGAGATCAGACGAGATCGGGCATTCTCAGGGTGGTATGGCCGTAGGAAAGAATTGTTCAGGGAAGATGGGGCTGCCCCTCTCCCTGGAAGTGTTCAAGACCAGGTTGGATGGGGCCTTGAGCAACCTGGTCTAGTGGAAGGTGCCCCTGCCCCTACCCCTTTCAAGAGGCTTGGAATTAGATGATATTTAAGGTCTCTTCCAACCCCAGCCATTCTTTAATTCTGTGATCACACCTTGTGGAGATGGTTCTTGTCCTGAGCATTTCAGATGAGCAGTTCTCATCCAGTGGAAATGTATACCTGATGTGGGGTCTCTTCTCCCTAGTTAGCCACATATGATTTACTAGCTGATATCATGCATGACTTGAGAAATTTTCTGAATTAGTTAAGTGAGCTTGACTTCCACATTGGGATATTAGTGCATTGGTAGGACATGGTGATAGAGTCTTTCATGACTTATTATGACTCTAGGAGCTCTACAAATGTTTTCTGTAATCACCAAATCACAGAATGTTAGTTGTTGGAAGGGACCTTGAAAGATCGAGTCCAACCCCCCTGTCAGAGCAGGATCATCTAGCGTAGGTCACACAGGAATGCATAGAAGCAGATTTTTAATGTCTCCAGAGAGATTTCACAACTTCACTGGGCAGCCTGTTCCTGTGTTCTGTCACCCACACAGTGAAAAAGCTTTTCCTTCTGTTTATGTGGAACGTCCTGTGCTCCAGCTTGCACCCATTGCCCCTTGTCTTATCACTGGATATCACTGAGAAGAGCCCACCCTCCTGACACTTGCCCTTTGCATATTTATAAACATTAGTAAGGCCACCCTCAGCCTTTCCTCATAAGGGAGATGTTCCTCTCCCTTTATCACCTATGTGGCTTATGTGTATTGGACTCTTTAATGCATTTCCCTCTCCTTGAACAGAGGGGCCCAGAACTGGACACAGTATGACACCAGGGCACCCCTCTTGACCTACTAACCACACCCCTTATGGAACACCCCAGGATGCCATTGGCCTTCTTGGCCACAAGGGTGCATTGTTGGCTCATGGTCATCCTTCTGTACACCGGGATCCCCATGTCCCTTTTCTCCTTGCGGCTCTCTAACAGGTCAGTCACAAACCTCTGGAGTTGTTCTTTCCTACATACAATATTCTACATTTGCCCTTCTTGTAATACATTAATTTTTCGCTGCCCAACCCTCTAGCCTGTCGAAGTCTCACTGAATGGCAGCACAGCCTCCTGGGGTGTCAGCCACTACTCCCAGTTTTGTGTCATCAGCAAACTTGTTGACAATGCACTCTATTCTCTCATCCAGGTCATTGAGGAATAAAGTGAACAGTACTGGTCCCAGCACTGACCCCTGAGGGACCCCATAGATACAGGCCTCCAACTAGACTCTGTACTATTGACCACAACTCTCCAACTTCTTTCATTTAACCAGTTCACAGTCCACCTTACATCGTCCAGACCACATTTCCTCAGTTTAGTTGCAAGGATGCTGTGGGAGACAGCTTAAAGTCAAACACTATACTGAAATTAAGGTAAACTACATCCACTGTTCTGCCATCATCCATCCACCTGGTTAAGTCCTCATAAAAAGCTGTTGGGTTGGTTAAACATGACTTCCCCTGATGAAACCATGTTGACTGCTCCTGAAGGCCCTCTTATCCTTGATATCCCTAGAGACAGAGCCTACAATGGTGGTGAAGCTGACTGTTCTATAGATATGTGGGTCCTCCTTGTTACCCTTTCTGAAGAATGGAGTGACATTTGCTTTCCTCCAGTACTCAGGCACTTCTGTTCCCCACAGCTTACCAGAGATGATGGAGAGTGGCCTCGCAATGACTTCCACCACCTCCTGTGTAATTGAGACATCACAGTTACTTTCCAGAATGATTTTCTCTGTTAAAGCCCTCAAATTACACATATTTTTTATAGTTATTATTTTAGTTGGCTGATCTTCTCCAATTTGTTGGGAGTAGAGAATTCACTAACAGTTTTGGCATAGCTTGGGTAATTTTTTTTTTGCTGTTTCTGTGGGAGTGTTTTCTTCTCACCCCAGCTACTAACATGATAGAGTAAGGTACTGAAACCTGCTGAAATCTCCTTTTAGTAATTGAGAAAAGGTACACAAAAAGGATTAAATGTTTTTTTTTTATTTGGTGGCTAAACCCCATGGGGTATTCTCATAGTTGTGGGCTGTGATTCATAACAATTTAATCTGTAGCTTTGTTTTAATAGCTAGCCCACTCATGAGGGATGTACCTTAGTGTCTTAATCCTGGGTAGTTGTTAATTTCAGCAAGTGCAGCTACTTACAAGAGACTTAGCTGAAAGCAAAAGTACAAAACAGAAAATTACCTTTATCCTGGCCCAAATCAGGACAGTAGTCTTCTGATCTCATCACAGATTAAAAAACTTAAAATGAGACTGAGTGGACTTTAAGATTATGGGAAGCTTTTAATTGAGCTCAAGTAGTTTATTAGCTATTATACTCTATTTTATGTGACACACATTAAATGAAAATGGCTTTCCTCAGGGGTCAGTATAGAAACTGAGGCTGCTTAAAATATTTGTTGATGACACAAAGAGTGGAATTGAGAGGACTCTCAGCACCCAAGCTGTGTGGTGTATTTAGCATGCTGGAGAGAAGAGAAGCCACCCAGAAGGATCCTGACAGGTTTGAAAGGTGGGCCTGTGCAAACTGCATGAAGCTCAGCAAGGCCAAGTGCAAGGTTCTGCACCTGGACCAGGGCAATCCCAAGCTGAAATACAGGTTGGTTGGAGAATGAATTGAGAACAGCCCTGAGGAGAAGGACTTGATCATGAAAGAAGCTCAACATGAGCCAGCAATCTGCACCTGCAGCCCAGAAAGCTGTGGCCTGGGCTGCATCAAAAGAAACGTTGACCAGCAGGTCAAGGGAGGATTCTCCCCCTTTACTGTGCTCTTGTGAGACCCCACCTGGAGAACTGTGTCCAGTTCTGGAGATAAATCAAAAGGTTTTAAGGGTGTGTCATGTTATTACCAACTTGGTAGAAAAGACTGGAAGTCTATACAGATAAGTGTACCTAAAGAATGCAGGAGTGATAAAAAAGAACTAAAACAAGATTGGCTGCTGAAACAGTCTTGGGCAGTTGGAGCTATAGAACTTGAGATACCATGTCCTTTAGGTGAACTTGCATTATTATAATTATACCAACAAACACATCCCCAGGCCACAAAGACCCCTACCCAGGTGAAGACCCTTTCCCTGAGTGTGCATGATGGTAGAAATAGTGAGGCAACCATATTACAACTAGGTAAATTGCTAACCAATCAATGTGAGCAGGATGGATTTGAAAGCTTACTAACTTCACAGTTTTTCTATAAGTGTGTCATGGAAAATGTCATTCAGGGTGCTTGATTTGTGGGAAGGTACCAAGTACTCATCTTCATACAAACCTGCAATAAGTAACAGTATCTCCTTCCTAAATGTAGTCTTTTTGTCTGCATTTCAGGAGCTAACTTAAAATTGGTAGCATCGTGATACAAGATGCTACTTTAAATACAAGAATAGATGGAAATTACTGTATGAAATGTTGCAAATATGGCTTATTAAACCATGGAATGTAGTGAAGTTTTTAACAAATATTTTCTTGGCCTAAATGTTAGTCATGATATCAGTTCTGGTCTAATCATCTGCTAAAGATCAAGTTAAAAAGGAGTATTACCGATGTTATAGTTAACCTGGGAATTTAGACTTTGCTTTCTGACTCCATGAATGTCTTACCACATACGAAATACCCCATGGAATATTAACTGTTACATTTATGACAGACATTGGTTTTGCCTTTGCAACAAGTCTCAGTGAGGGTTTCTTTACTTTCGTTTCAGAAAAGACGACGGAGAATTGACCGAAGCATGATTGGGGAGCCAACAAACTTTGTTCACACAGCTCATGTAGGATCAGGAGACCTGTTCAGTGGAATGAATTCGGTAAGCATGAGTGGTTGAAGAGTATTTAATCTTCGAATAAAGGAACATTGTATATGTATTTTGTAGCTGAAGAAATGTGTCTTTTAACTATGTGAAAATCTGGAAAATAGAAGTACAACCTGCTAGCACCTTAAACTCTTGCATTTAAGAATATATTTTTTTTAATTCCTATATTTATTAAGAGTATATAATTAATAAATGCTGAATTAAATGTACAGGCTAGGTTGTAGACTTGTTGCCATGGAAGCCTAGCTGTCTACTCACACCTCCCCACTCTGGGATAGGGAGTATAAAATCCAACTGAAACCTCATGGGTGGGGAGAAGGACTGGGAGGGGTCACTCACCCATAATGGTCATGGGCAAAACAGACTCAACTTGTGGAAAAAGATCAGTTTACTTTGTCACCAATCAAATCAGACAAATAGAAAAGAAAACCAGGTCTTAAATGCCTTCCCCCAGCCCTCTTTTTTTGCCAGTCCAAATTACTTCACTCCCAATTTGTCTACCTCCTCCAACATGGTGGGGAAGAGAGATGAGAAATGGGGTTTACAGTCAGTTCATCATTCGTTGTTTTCTACTGCTCCTTCCTCCCTCATAGGGAGGACTCCTCACATTCTTCCACTGCTCCAGGGTGGGTCTCTCCCACAGGAGAACCCCTCTAACGTGAGTCCCTCCCTCCAGGTGCAGTCCCTCGGGCACAGACTGCTCCATCAGGAGCTGCCCTCAGAGTCACAGGGAGCAGTCACCTCCCCTGGCACGGGGTGTTCAGTGGCTGCAGGTTCACTTCTGCTCCACCATGACCCCCCATGGGCTGCATCAGGGGCAGCTTGCTGTCTCACCTCTGCTCCTGCACCTCCTCCCCCTCCTTCCTCAGGGTCCTGGGTATCTCTGCTCAGGCACTGCTCTCACCTCCCTCCCTCCCCTGCCATGCAGGTCTTACAGTAGTTTTGGTTTCACCCTCATGAATGATTGCAGAATTGCATCCACCATCACTGATGGGCTCAGCCTTACCCAGAGGTGGGGCTGGATTTGGAGCCAGCAAGTTTCAGCAGCTTCTCATGGGAACCACCTTTGTAGCAACCCTGCCACTACAACCCTGGCACACTGACCCAAAACAAGAATACTTCTTGATAATTCATTCTGATGGCATATATCAACCAAAATAGTGAAATATCTATGAACAAGAATACTTGAAAATATAATACAATGTTTTAGAGAAAACATTTTAAGTATCCTTAAATTGACAGTTTTCTTATCTTAAATGGTTTCAACTATTTTAAATATAGTTCACCTAAAAGTGTAATTTAACCTTGGTTTATGATGCATACAAGTATTTTTGTGTGTCCTTGTTGAGGTTTTTCTGTATTCTGAAGCCCTTTGCAGTGTGACTTTGTTTCAGAGAAAGCAAGAGATATCATGCAAATTTCTGTGGCTTCCTGTAGATGATAGGAGCGATAAATACTTTTATCTCTCTAAAAGTGAAAAACTGAGGCTAAGATAAATGCTGAAAATCACCTTATGAGGATAGATTTCTTTTGTACAGCTTCATATTTATGTGAAAGGTTGATCTGTTTTTAAGGTCAGTAACATGGAATCCAGAAAACGAGTGTATGTAGACAATGATGAAAAATACTTCTTGAGCTTAATGATCCTTTTTATAGGAAACAAATGTTTTGTGAAGAAAATGATGAAAAATATATTTTGCTAAAAGAGAAGAAAGTTCTGTCAGAGGTATCAGAACAGAAAGCAAGGCTGTAAAGAAAAGAGACCACTTTAATGTAGGCAGGTGATATAATTTGTAGCTTCATCTATTTTATAGCTTATTGAGATCTGGCATAAACTTTTGTAATACAGTACATATTGAGAAAGGGAAAGCTATAAAATCTTACGTGATAAACAATATACTACATTTTCCCAGAGATAACCTAACGGGTTAGAAGTGATTTGTAATAAGCAAGTTAAGTGGACAGATACAGCTTCAAATTGCTAAAGTTCATTTAAAGCTAATTACATATTTAATGCAATATATTACATTAATATTTAAAGCTATTATAAATTGAAATAATAAAGTTATGCTAAAATGAGCAGTTTTGGGGTTGTTTTTTTTTTAAAAAGCCTGGCTTTCTGCTTTTTAAATGTTTGCTGTTCCTTCTGTGAGAACCTTCATTCTCATAGCTGAGCTGCCTCGTGAGTTTTGTGGTTGTTGCCTGAAGCTTTTTCTTTCATCTCATACTTTGCCCTTACTTGTCCTCACCTTTGCCATGTGTAGTATCCAGTTAATCTCCAGACAGTAGGTAATCTTTATTGTGTTTCTACATACACTTTTTCATTTTGAATTCTTATAATTGGCTATCCCTTTCTCTTACTTTTTTTCTTTTGGATAATGTGCTGCATCAGTGACCAGAGCTATTATTTTTGCTGGTTCCAGACAGAAAGAATCTGTATGTAAAAGATAATCTTTTTTTTTCTCTCTTTCTTCAGGAGCACAAATATCTTACTTTTTCACACTACTTTTTTTCCTGCCTCTCCTGTGTTGACTTACTGTTTTAATATTGAATGCCATCTCCTTGTTCATTCTTGGCAGTATATATTCCAAGATTATGGTGTTAACTTCCACGTCTTTCTGATGCTTAATTTCCTTTTCAGTATGGCCATTACAATACTTTTTGAACCTTCTCTTTTCTGAATAGTTGGGGGGGACCTTCTGCAGTTTAATTACCTTCCCCCAAATAAATTAAGATTCCACTTATCCTCTCTGTGCCTTTTTTTGTCAGCATTGTTCTTCATTACATACCCCTTTTTTTGTTTGCCTTCTGTGTGGAGCACTTTGTTGCTTTGTCAAAGCAAATGATTAAACAGTGGGATCCTTCTGTGCACTGTTTTTTTCTCATTCCTATCACTTTCTTTCTTAATTTACCTCTGTATTTCCTGGTAAAATCTCTCACTTTCTTCTACCTAATATTCATCAGTTTAATTTTTGACTTGACATATTCTGTCCTTTCCTTAGTTTTCTGTTGCTTTTCTTCTCAAGGACCATCTTTTTTACTTCTTGATTTTAAAAGGGAGAGGAAAAAAAAAAAGAAAGTGGGTGATGAATGAGATAGATAACAACAACACATTGTGTGATCTTCAGTTGGTACAATCCTTCACTTATAAATCCTGATGCTATCTAAATTAGACATAAGAGAGAAGAACCTTGCTGCATCATCGAAGGAAGGCAGTGGCAAGGAAAGGGAGAGGGAGAAGGAGAGGGACAGGGACAGGGAAAAGGAAAGGGGGAGGGAAAAGGAAAGGGGGAGGGAAAAGGAATGGAAGGGAAGAGAAGGGAAGGAAAAGAAAGAAAGGAAAGGAAAGGAAAAAGGAAAGGAGAGGAAAGGAAAGGGAAAGGGAAAGAGAAAGGGAAAAGGAAAGGGAAAGAAGGGAAAGGGAAAGGGAATGGGAAAGGGAAAGCGAAAGGGAAAGGGGGAGGGAAAAGGAAAGGGGGAGGGAAAAGGAATGGAACGGAAGAGAAGGGAAGGAAAAGAAAGAAAGGAAAGGAAAGGAAAAAGGAAAGGAGAGGAAAGGAAAGGGAAAGGGAAAGAGAAAGGGGAAAGGAAAGGGAAAGGGAAAGAAGGGAAAGGGAAAGGGAAAAGGAAAGGGAAAGGGAAAAGGAAAGGGAAAGGAAAAGGGAAAGGGAAAGGGAAAGAAAATTTTATGGTGCTTGTTCTTATATCTCACACTGCCTCAGAAGGAGGATGCTTCAAAGAGAATACTATCTTACACACCTACTATTGTTAGACCTGCTTTTTACTTAGTGTTATTTACATTGCACATCTGCTATAGAAGGTTTCATATATAAATTGAAAATTAACTGGGAGAAGGGATCCTCAGTCCATCCCACTATTGCCATTTTGGGGCCAGTGCCAGTAATATATGTCCTGAGCCTGGAGAAAGGTCACAGGCCAACACAAAAACACCTGATATACAGGAGAATGTAATCACAGCCAGGAAGACAGGTTTAATGGAGGCTCAACTAAACACCTCTCAGAAAGTGCCTGTAGCATGGGGAACAAATGAGGAATTACAGACATGTGCATGCTTGCAGGGCTACAATGGTATCACCATCAATGAGATGTGGTGGGGTGACTCGGGTGGCTGAAGTGTGGGAATGGGGGGCTATAGGCTCTTCAGCAGAACTCACTAGAGTGTTGACTCTGAACAATTTTCCCCACAGGAAAATGTGAACATTGCTTTGCTGAATCACTTAATTGAGCAAAGCACCAATGTATATAATGATTTAACATTGTGCTACTTAACAACATAAAATTCCTATCTACTGTACAGCTCTATCAGATACATAGTGTTGAAGACAAAGTTCCTAAAACAGGTCCTTTTTTCCCTATTTTCTTGAGAAGCAGTGTGTAAGAAAGAGCTGTGATGATTCATTTTGTGTGTGTGCATGTTTTGCTTTGTGGTGGAAAACAATATACCTCTTTGTCTTTGTAGACAGGGTAAATATCACACAAGCTACTTGGAAATATTTGTCCAGTGCTGTTTTAATACAGCTTTCTAGTGTTGTTTTGAAGTCCCTGTGAAGGACCATACATACTATAATTGCAAATGCTGCCCTGCAGGCACAAGCTTTGCTGCAAGTTAAATTTCAGAAGCTGCAGCCTTGAATTAATACTATTTCGTGATCACTGTGTACTTGTTATGTATGCCCTGGGGTGCAGAGAGAAAAAGACCATACCACTAGTGTTGGAGCTGATGATTTTGACTCACACAACACAAGCTGGAAAGATCTATGGATTCCACTTTTTTTCTTTTTTTTTCTTTTTTACCTTCCCTGGGCAACCTGTTCCAGCATCTCACCATCCTGACAGGAAAGAATTTTTCTTTGTTGTTGCTCCTGGCCCTGTTGAACTTCATGCAGTTTGCAAGAGCCCCCTTCTCAAGTCTGTCAGGGTCCCTATGGATAGCATCCCTTATTTCCAATGTGTTGACTTCACCACACAGTGTGGTGTTGTTGGCAAACTTGCTGAAGATGCATTCGATTCCTGTCCATGTTGCCAACAAAGATGTTAAACAGCACGGGTCTGAGTACTGACTCTTGAGGATCACCACTCAGCAGACACCACTACGATATTTCTTGCCCCTGACTTCCCTTTAATTCTGACCCATAGGGTCTCTGTCAGCTCCTCATCCATCCCCAAGTGGAGCTCCATGGACTCCAGCTGGTCACTGATCTATAGGGAGACACTCTTTTCTCTTTTTCCCTTTTTGTCCTTCCTAAACAGTTTATACCCGGACATCCCTGTGCTCTGCTCACAGGAGCCGTCCCATCTGCGGTGATCCTAATAACATCAGACCCTGCAGGCATTCACAGATGTGGAACTCATCATCTGTATCCCCCATGCTTTAAGGATTTGCATAGAGACGTTTGAGATGTGTCTCCTTAGAATCAGCTTTAATGGCAGGGCTTGTATCTGTCAGTACACACATTTTTATCTTAGCCTATGGTTCTATTCCAGGCCCAGGGAATCTGTTAATGGCTTTGTCCTTACCTTGGTGGGTGTGGAATGAACTGAGGATCCTCTCTCCCAGCATCCCTAGTTTAAAGCCCTCCTAACTAAATTGGCAGCCTCTGGCCAAAGACTCTTTCCCCCCTTCTCTGACAGGCGGGCCACATTGGCCTCCAGCAGTTTTATCAAAATGGGCCTTCTGATCTAGGTAGCCAAAGCCCTGATTATGGCACCACTCCTTCAAACATTTGTTGAGTTTTATGTTACTGTTGGCCTTTTCCTGTCCTTTTCCACTGACTGGGAGGATTGATGAGAGCAATGCCTGTGCTCATAAATCTTTAACTGCTGCTCCCAGCACTCTGTAATAATTCCTTATAGTTTTCAGATTAAATAATTAATTGTGTTACCTTGTCTGGTTTATCATATTTGGGAAAAAGAATTTTCGATATAACAATATAAATTACAGCTTGTCAGATGGAGTAGAGTTGGATATCAGTAAGAGATTTCATTTATCTATTTATTTATTTTGAATGATCAAGCAGCTCAGTGAAAGCCTGATTCAAGGCATTTTCTTTAGGAGAGACAGAGAACTTCTGCCTTAGTGCCAGTTCTGTCATCTCTTCTTCTAAACTGCCTGCAGCAGTGAAAATTTCAGGAAGCCTGGGCTGATAATGTAGCTTTAATGGTGGAGGAGCACTTAAAAACAGACCTGAGTAAGAAATAAAATTGAAAGCAAGAAGACACCATAGCTCACTGACTGCCTTCCGTGTCTTCCCTAACCCCCTTTTCCTTCTCTCTTCAGGTCAGCTCAATTCAGAACCAAATGCAATCCAAAGGAGGCTATGGGGGTGGCATGTCTGCAAATGTTCAGATGCAGCTTGTAGATACAAAGGCAGGATAACCCTGGGGAAACCTTTCCAGTAAGTATTGCACTCTGCTTTCTAGGCTTTGTTAGAGTAGGAGGAAGAGTCACCATACTACTTCATAATTAGCTCCCTATAAATAGATATGTCTTTATGATGCCTAATTTGAAAACATGTTTCTGAATAAAACACTTCAGCATCATTATATAAGCATGTTAATTTTTTACACATTGAACAAGAGATTGTCCTTGCAGATTGCATCAGTCTGCTTGTAAACCTGTTTTTTACATAAGATGATATTGTAGGCAAATCTTTGGAAGTGAAGTTAGCCATTTAACATAATTTAAATGAATTTTGTGATATGACTGGGATACCATTTTCGCAAACGTTCCATCCATTTAAGTACAATACACATGGTGTTAAATCAATGAATAGCAAAATTACAGTAGGAAAATGTTCGCTCTGAATGTTCAAAACTCAGTTTCATGTGTTTTTTCTGTGTTCCAGGTTTATGTGGGTTCCTGTATCTTCTTTCCTGTGTCCCCTCTTTGCCTTGGTGACTGCTTTCTGTGCTCATGGCGAGAGATATGATTGCTCATTGCTCTCTCTTTGTGATTACTCGGGTAAAAAGTTGCTGTTCTGCTCTGATGATGCCATTTGTCAGATTGGTCCAACCGTGCCTTTTGGTGGCATATACATGCTGATTTCTACCAGTGTCATGGACATTAATGTGTTTATGGTTGGTTTTAGCTTTTGCTTTCTTTTAAGCCAAATTAAAGCACCAACTGTATTCCCTCATCCTTCAGAAGTACTAATGCACAACATTCTCTTGTGTTTTAGTCATCAAATCTCTTCTCCACTCAAGTAAATTAGAAACGAGTGAGTTTCTATTAATGTCTTAAATCATCTGTTCTTCATACCCATTTTTTGAAAGGTCTGGGACATGCAAGCACAGTGATATCATACAATGACCACATAGTTTGTGAGGTAGTTTTGTATAGTGGAAAGAAATATAGAAGAAAAAATTAAAACTGTGTATTGCAGACTGGTGAAAAATTTGGCTGCAGCATTAATTCATCCCTGTTTCTGAAAAACTGTAACTTTGCTACTTCAGAGCTATGTCGTTAAGACAGTTTTTATCCAACTCATCTTGATATCATAAAGAGAGAGCTTGCATTCACGAGGCATTTGTTGTAAATTTTCAATATATTTATTTTGAAAGAGCTGACCTTCAGATTGTAAAGCAGTGTAGTACCTATCAAATCTAAGTTTGTGGAAGTTCTTTAGTTATTTAAAAAAGAAAAGCATCATGTTTGGCTGCTTCTTTTTCTTCTACAGGTTTTCATAATTTTAGGCTGTGTGATCATTTCCAGTAGCACCGTATCAGACTGCTTGAAAAATTAGCTGAAAAATTTAGAGACTTAGCTCTAAGTAGTTGTCAGTTTCTGTGTACTAAATATTTAAGGGTCAGAGCAATTTACTAAGCTGGCAGAACAAATGGCAATGACAACAAAATACAGGGTAACTTTTTACTAAATCAGTAAAATGCCTTTTGCTCAGGTTCCAAAGCATGTTTCTTTTACACATTGTGAAAATGTGTTTTATTATCATACTGCTATCATTTGCATCTATAAGCTTTCCCTTTTTTCCCTCGTGATTGATGGTTTGAGAGAAGTTGATGCTTTGAGTCCTGGTTGAGTTAAATTTTAATGTGATAAAAAAATATCTTAACAAGTAAGGCATAACTGAGCCTGGTCAGATCCATTTTTATACACAAAAAACTCATGTGTTCATAAATAGAAACTGTTATCGTAAATTATTTTAATTCTTTTCCCATCTTTTCCTTGATTTCACATTGTCACAGCTGTCAGACTGATAGAAGCTTAGGTATGAATCTACCTGATCTCCTCTCTCAGTTTGCAGACAACACACAGAAGACAGGCCAGGGAGGTAGGATGCCCTCTCTGTGATGAATTCCAGTGGTAGGTGTCAATTACCTGGTTGAATAGTTCCAATTAGGTTGGATAGTCAGTCTTCACTGATTAAGGTACTGATTTGTAGTGAAGGAAGATCAAGATGTCCACATGTCTGGATGCACAAACACATGGCAGTGCAGTGATTGTTTTTTTAGAGGTCAGCATTTCCAGTGCCACTTCATCAATGAGTCCTAAATATGCTACAATTACAAAATTATTTGAACTTTGGCCATTGGTAATAGAAGATTAAATTTGCTTGCCAAACCTTGCAATTGTCAAAATGTTTTCAGTTCAGTAGCCAAGAAAAAAAAGGACATATTTTTATAACAGACATATTTTTTTTGTACATTGTGTTCGTTCTTGAATAAAGTCAGTTCAGTGTTGACTTGTAGATATTAAAAGGAAAATATTGTCTTTGATTTAATAAATGCTTTCTTTCAGCTGGTGTCCTACCCTTTTTCTTTTTTTTTTTTTGTAAATTACATGTGCATTAAAAAAACACTTGCAGCCTATGGACAAATTTGTGGTGAAAATTCTCTGACGAGTAGCCTGAGTATCATAAGCAATTTGCAGGCTTGATTTTTTTGTTTTTATGCCACTTGGCGTTTCTGCTGCCAAGGGGATTAAGCCATAATTTTCTTGGCCATCTTGTTGCATCGATTTAGAGTATATACCAGGGATTTCTTCAAGGACCTTCAAGGAAATAATTCTTAAAAAAATACACATATATTCATATACAAGATTTCTTTTCTTTTGACTGTGACTGGTATGTGTTTTACTTTGTTGTTTTAATGCAGATTACTGCAGTGATCAGTAGAAAACTTAATTGAACCAACTAATCATCATAATATGCACATCTGCATTAAACATACCTGCAAGGCATAATATTGTCTACTCTGTACTTAGCTCAATTAATTTTTATATTTGACACTTTCCAAGTTAATTCCCTATACATTCATTTACTATTTTAAACTTCATGCTAAATTGTTTTAAATACCAGTAAGGAATTTTTTAGCTCATGGCAAGGTCTTAAAATTTCTAGTTGAGGAAACAAGATAGTTCTAATGGAAAAGAAAGATCAAGATAAATCCATGATATACCAATTAACTAGAGGGTTCTTTTCTTTAAATATTGAGATTGTAGAACCTTAGTACTGTCTACAGAGATGTATCTTGAAGAACAGATGTTTTAATAACATCCATAAAAGTAACCCTGTCTATAAAAATAAGGAGTTTCAACTTCTTAAAGAGGGAATCAGGCTGTTCACAGTCTGTCTAGATATCTAAAGCAGTTGTATGGGCCAATCTGTCCCTTTTGTACCATTTTTAAACAAGAAGGTGCTGCACTAGAAACCAAGTCACTGAACATAGTCTGTATTCCATATCCCTTTTTCATGTCATAGCTTCTCACAAAACACTATGCATATCATGCATATTATAATTATTCACTATTTACTTTTAAACCTGTTCTTATTCCTTAACAGTTGGTAACATGGCAAAATGATGAAATCTGAACTAAATTGCAAATTCAGTGGTATAATGCAGCCCATGAGCACAAATAGTTGTATCAGGGCACAACACTTTCAGGATGAAAGACACAGACTCAGTTTCTGACATAAGAGCTTCAGGGGTTTTTTTTGTATTAAGTCTATAAAGACATGCTGGCTACAAGCATATAAAAACAGGCTACAAGTTCCCTATAGAAGTCTACTACTAATGGAAAGAAATTAAAATTATAATCAGCACAGCACTACCTTGTTTCTGATGTTCTTCTTCCTGACACATGCAAGAGATACTGAGGGAATCACCAAGCAGTGAATAAGTAAGATTCCTCAGAATTAGACATAATTAAAACGTAACCATTTCCTGATGGCAAAAAATTATGCATCTAAGTAGCAATAGGTAAATTTTAGATGATTCTTTCAGAGTTTGCTCATAGGTGGTAAGTAGTGATCTTTGTGACTAGACACAATAGGCCAACGTAAGTGAAAGTTCTCATGAACTGGGACCAATTACACTGTTTAGGTTCAACCCTATTGGTGGAATCATCACTGTGAATGTAGATTCATGAAAATCAACCAAATTAAGAAACTACATCATCATCACCAGGAGTCAGCCAACCACAGGCAATGTGTTTAATTTCTGCCATTGGTGCTAATTCTGTCTATCACTACTGCACAAGACATGACTTTCTCTCTTCACACAAACTAACAGAAGAGCAAGTTGATACTACAAGCATGTTTCCTATTAAGCCCAGGAAACACAGATTGCATGTAGAGTTGGCAGTAATTTGCTGAATACTAAGCTTGCTGAATACTTACTTAGCTGATCATGCAGAATCATATAGCTACATTTATGAATGATAGAGCTGTCATAGAAAAGGCACATTGATTTATTTTAGCTATTTAAGCATTTATGTGAGCTTCTAATAGCATGGATTGTCTACAGCCAAACTTTATATTTTACCAAAATTTTGAGATCTGTGTTTAGACACAAGATAGTCGCAGAGCCTCTTAGTAGAAAATAAAAGTAGTTATATATTTGCTTTATCATTTTTTTCATGTGAAATAGATGCTCCACTTCTGGACTTGGGTCGTCGAAGACACTGCTAGTGTGCCACTGCACACACACCAAGCAGGGCTGGGGATCTGGTAGGTAACACTGAAATTAGTGTACTCTGATTTTCCAGCATTTGAAAAAGGTGTTGGTATATGCAAGATAAACTTGTATCAGTGCAGCAGTGACTTTGAGGGGAGGGTGTATTTCAGCATGAAACAGTGAGCCACCCACTGTGGATACATGTGATTTTCCTTCAAAATACTAAGCAATTAGAGAGCTGCATATATAATGTCTGCATCCAGGGAGTGCTGGTTTTCCACCAGTGCTCTGCATATCAGAGCCACGGGCAATCGTTTCCCAGGAATGTGATATGCAGGGAACCTGAAACTAGATGATCTTTAATACAACCCAAACCGTTCTATGGTTCTGTAATGTGCGTGGGTTTGCCTGTACTGTGACTTCAGTGCCATGAAGGGGCTGTTAACTTTTGGTTTGTTTCCTAAACCTCTGACCATAGCATCAGCCTTTGCAGTTTATAATTGGTTTGAAATATTTGCTAGGCAATATGAATGTATTTTGCATTGTCATGGTAGGAAGTTCAGGTGAAAGACCACTGTTAATACAGCAATGGTGTGATGAGCTGTCACACACCATGCAGGAGCTGAGCTTTGCCTCTTTCACCTACTGTCACCCACCATCATCCCTCACCAAATGTGTGAGGTGGGCTGTTGTGAAAGGCCAGTGCTTAAAAGATCACTGTTAGGAGCAAGATGATGATTACCTTGAGTTGATTATTACTTTAAATTTAAGTCCTCAGATTCCATGAAATGTGGCAACACTTTCTTCCTCTCTATCCTCACTGACCTCGGTATCTCTACTCCGGCACTGGCCTTACCTTTATTATTTCTCTCCCTCCTCCTCCTCCTCCTCCTCCTCCTCCTCTCTCCTCTGCCCTGAGCTCTTACAGCCAGTTGTTTCCCTTTCTTGAATATGTTAATCACAGAGCCGCATCCTTTGTCAGTGATGGTGTCAACATTAGCCAGAGATGGAGCCAGACTTTTTGAAGCCTGGGGAGCTTTCAGCAGTTTCTCACAGGAGTTGCCACCCCCGGGGCCCCTCCTCCACTACAAAACAAACAAAGCCGGCACCACATCAACACAGAACAGAAGGTTTTTCGTTTTAAATGTTGAATTTCTCAAGCTGAATTAATTGAACAGGATGCTAGGGAGAGGTACATTTCAGTGTTTAAAAAAAAAAAAACAAACAAAAAAAACCCCACAACAAAACCTTCAAATTGAAATAGTTCTATTGATTAATGCACAGAAGTTTCTTTGTAATTTTTTCTTTAGAAAGTAAGCTATGTTGAAAATACTGTAGATTTGGACTGAAAAATTCAGATGATGAATATTAGTAAGACAGACAGTTTCCTCACACAGAGATGAGAAATGGCTCACATAAAAAAGGAAGTCTGTAGGGAAAAACAAGCATCTTTCATTACTGAGCCCACTGATAAACATCCACGTTCTATCTGCAATGAAAGTTCACTAGTAATAAACCAAGTCTTCAGAAGTACAACTGAGACTCAAACTTTGAGCCAAAAGAAGCTTTTAAAATTTTGGTATTTTCTATATTAACTTGACAAAAAAAGCCCCACTTTACAACTCAGCTGTAAATTCATGTATACTGTTGGTTTTCAGCTCCCTGATGCTTCTCTAAGCCTAAGCCCTGTGGCGAGTAAGGCTTTTTTTTCAAATAAAATTTCCAAAGGACATTTTAATTTGAGTTTTTCAACTCCCTTGGTTTAAAAAAAGTTACACTGACAAACTTGATATCCAGGGTGAACTCCGTAACTAAACACAAATCATGTGTTTGAAGAAAGTAGCAGCAAAATAGAATTTATTTTTTAAAAATTTATTATATGTTGGCATTTTAGTAAAATAAAGATACTTCTACAAGTTTGACCAGTTGACTTTTTCTATTTGACTAACAACTATCACTTTTTCAAAAGCAACAAACAACATGCATCACAATGATGCATGTTCATGTTACCAAACATGAAAAATAAAAATACAATGAAGTCTGGATACAAGTAGAAATAGCTGTGTAGTCAACTGACTATCCAGCCAACTGCTATGAATTTGCAACTTTTATGACATGCTGGGAAAGAAGTTAACTCTCTCATGGGATGTCTGGCTAGGTGACTTTCCTGATGACAAGAGAAAACTTTACTTAGCTGCCACAGAGGCTTAGTCAATTCTTCAGGAAACACCACAGCCTCATTATGCTGCATGTTCTGCCACATTCTGAACCTGGAGATTAGACAGGGCTGTGTTGAAAGCCAGTAAGTAGACCGAAGAAAAACTGATGAAGACAATGTATTTTCTCCAACATTAACTATACATGTTTGAAGTTAAGAAAAAAAATTGCAAACCAACCAACCCCTTCAAATAGGAACTTTATGGCCATTATGTATTCTGGAGTTGCTTTTCTTATGTACTAGTTATGCCAGTTTCTATCCTGGCAGACTGTTGATAACTCTTCAGTCATAGAATTGTAGAATCTTAAATTTTAAGCCACTGAAGAAGGAACCTGTCATGAGCTTCCAGCTTCTCTAGGAGAATGCTGTGGGACACAGTGTCAAAGGCTTTACTGAAGTTCAAGGCAACATCCACAGATTTCCCTTCACCCACTAGGTGAGTCACTTGGTCACAGAAGATCAGGTTGGTCAGGCAGGACCTGCCCTTCATGAACCCATACTTGCTTTGCCTGATGCCCTGGTTGTCCTGCACACCCTGTGTGAGCACACTCAAGGTGAAGCACTCCATCACCTGACCTCCCCCGGCACAGAGGTCAGGCCAACAGGCCTCTACTTCCCCAGATCCTCCTTCAAGCCGATGGTCACACCGGCGAGCCTCTGCTTTATGGGACCTGCTCTGTTAATCCCCAGAGACTGGGGATCTGGGTACCGCCAGAGCAACGGAGGGAATTTTAAAGGGCTGCAAACGGCCCTGCCCCTCAGACACCGAGCGGAGCAGCATCGCAGCGGATCCTGGCTAACGCGGGATCTTCTGTGTTCTGCTCTCACTTTCCAAGAGCTTTCCCCTCGGAGGAACGCAGAGTGACAGAGGAGGAACAGACAGCTGCCGCGAGTCACTCACACACGACCCGGGCTCTGCCGGAGGAACCCCCGCCCGCCCCGCATTACACAGCGGCCCCCGCGTAGCTGCCCCGACCCGCCCCGCAGCGCCGACGGCTAAGGCGGCAAACAGGAAGTGACGCGCGAGGAGGGCGTGGTGCGGCAGCGCGCGTGGGAGCGCGCGCGGAGAGACACGCGGGGGGGGCGGGGGGCGATGCGCGCGGCCCAGAGCCGAAGCCGCACCCACGGCTGAGGGGTCCCACCCACCCACCCACGGGCACCCCCACCCGAACAGAGGTGTCCGCACAGCCCCCCAGACCTGACCGGCGGGCCCGGGGTGGGGGCAGTCCTGTCCTGCACAGGTGACAGGTGGGGGGAGGACCCTCTGCGTCGAGTGGCAGAACTGGAGGAGGCGGTGATGAGAAGGGTGCGGGGCGTTAGGGGTGGGTGGTTTTTCTGGGGTACATACCTAGGCAAAGCCATCAACAGACAGACAGGAGGGAACTGAATAAAGATAACAAAGAGAAAGAGGAACGGAAAACGGTGAAGTCAGAATCCCAAAGTAAGAACAGACTCCCCCTCCAGACCTCGGGTGGGGAAAACCAACCCAAGGTGCAAGGTGGGTTGCCAGAGAAGAGGCAGGAAGCCCGTTCAGCTCCCTGTATGACTGCCGGTGCCTAGAAGAAACGATGAAGTGTAATAGCAGTGGGAAACTTTTCTCATAAGCACTGAGGGACCCATTTGCTGACCTGACCCTCTTACTGCAAAGGTCTGCAACTTACCAGGGGCTCGAATTAAGGACATCACAGAAAGATTGCTTAAACTCATGCATTCCACTGACTACTGTCCTCTTCCTATTTCATGTGAGTGCCAATGATACCAATAGGAGTAACATGAAAACGGTAAGGAAGGATTGCAAAGCAGTGCGAGCAATAGTGAAGGACTTGGAAGCACATGTAAGTGTTCTCATCAATCCTCCCAGCCACAGGAAAAGGGCAGGAAAGGGCTGACAGAAAAGTCAAAAAATGTTTAAGGAGTGATGCCATAATCAGGGCTTTGGCATACTTGACCATAAAACTCATTTTAATAAACCTGGTCTGATGGGGTCCACCTGTCAGAGAAGGGTAGTCTTTGGCCAGAGGTTGGTTAGGAGGGCTCTAAACTAGGGGTGGAGGGGGAGGGGGTCCTCAGTTCATTCTACACCCATGACACTGAAGACAGAGCCACTAACAGGTGTCCTCGGTCTGAAAGAGAGTCACAGGCCAACAGTCTGGAAGTCTGTTTTCTTGGGTGGTATGGTTGTTTCTAGCAAGCAGTCTCAAACGTAATCCAAGTTGTAGAGGAATATTTTAAAGTCAGTAGTATTCTTCTCACCACTTCACTATGGGTCTCCTCCTTAACATTTATTTTCCATTATCTCTGCCCTCTTCTTTACTACACCTTTTGGGACAGACAGACAGAAGTGGAACTTCCTGTGCTCCAGTTTGTATCTGGTGCCTGTCATCCTATCACAGGGCACCACTGTAAATGGACTGGCCTCTTCTTGACACCCACCCCGCAGATATTGATAAATAAGATCCCCTCTCAGTTTTTGCTTCTCCGGAATGAACAGCCCCAGGTCTCTCAGCCTTTCCTCACATGACAGATGTTCCAGCCTCTGATCATCCTCGTACCCCGCTGTTGGGCTCTCTCTGGTTTATCTCTGTCCTTCTTCAACTGGAGAGCCTAGAACTGGACACAGAACTTCAGATGTGGTCTTCCTAGGGCAGAGTAGGGAGGAAGGAGGACTTCCCTTGACCTGCTGAATACACTCTTTTTAATGCATCCCCGGATATCATTATCCTCTTGGGTTCAAGGGTATATTGCTCTCCCATGGATAACCTACTGTCCTTCACTGAGCTGCTTTCAAGCAGGTTAACCCCTAATATGTACTGGTGTTACTCCTCCCCAAGTGCAGGACTCTACACTTATTCTTGTTGAACTTCACTAGGTTGCCCTTTCCCACATCTGCAGTCTGTTCAGATCTCGCTGAATAGCTGCACACCCTTCCAGTATACCAGCCAGTCCTTCCAGTTTGTATCATCAGCAAGCTTGCTGAGGATACACTCCGTCTCCTCATCCAGGTTGCTGATGAAGATGTTGAATAGGGCTGAAGCCCTGGGGAACACCAGTAGTCACAGCTCTCCAGCTTGACCGCACCATTGATCACAGCCCTCTGAGCTCTATTGTTTAACCAGTTCTCAATCCATCTCAACATCCACTCTTCTCTCCCCCACTATCTGAGCTTGGCCATAAGAACTCACCAATTATGGTCATGGGCAAAGCAGATTTGACAGGAGGAAAAAACCAATTTACTTTGTCACTAATCAGATAGGAGTTTAAATACTTTATGCCACTTTGTTTTCTCCCAATTTCTCTGCCTCCTGGCCCAAAAAGGTGCAGGGGGATGAGGAGTGGGGTTTACAGTCAGTTCACCACAGATGTTGTTTCTGTCACTCATTCCTTCTCAGGGGAAGGACATCTCACAGCCCTCCCCTGCTTCAGAATGTGGGGTCCCTCCCACAGGACAGAGTCCTTCATGAGCTGCTCAGACATGAGTCCCTCCCACAGGTGCAGTCCTTCAGGCACAGAGTGCTCCAGCCTGGGCTGCACACAGAGTCACGGCTGCTGTGGGAAGAGCCACTTCCCCTGGTACGCGGTCCTCTGTGGCTGCAGATCCACATCTGCTTCACCCTCCTCCTCCATGGTCTGCAGGGGGACAGCCTGCCCCTCTCACCACGGGCTGCAGGGGGACCTCTGACAGGCCAACTTCTCCCCCTCCTTCCTTACCAACCTTGGTATCTCTACTCCGGTATTGCGCTCACTTCCCCCAGCTCCTCTGCCCTTCATTCTTGAATATATTAGTTGCAGGGATGTTGTCACTGTCGCTGATGGGCTCCTTATTGGCCAGAGGTGGGTCTGGATTTTTGAGGGGGGGAGCTTCTCACAGATTCTGCCACTGTGGCTCTTCTCCTGCTACCAGAGCCTAGCCACACAGTAGTGCATTTAAAATGGTATGAATAAATGCTCTGCTCTTTCCTGAATTTCAGTTTAACCAGAAGAGTTCCACTCAAGTCCGTGAAGGCGCATAATTTTTAACCACTATAGTTTCTGAAAGAAGCAATCTGGCACATAATTTTTAACTATTACAGTTTCTGAAAGAAGCAATCTATAGTGATCAGAGTCAAAAGTCTATTCGAGGAAAGTCACACATACATATTACCAAGTGATCGTATTTGAAAGGGTTTTTTTTACAGAATGCTACTTCCAACTCTTTGATATCTGGTGAGGATATGCTACACTTCATGGTGCAAATCTGCTCTCTAGTGGCAAAAACAACCACACTATTTTTACAGGGAAAACTTTAGTTAGTTCTGATATAATGAAGAATATTGTTGCTTTGCAATAACTGGTAAAAAGAAAAAAATAAATAATGAAATAAAAGTACACGAAGAATATGTAACTCTTTTTATATCTAATAGTTCTAGTTTATTTCTTTGACAGTACCAGATCAATCTTTTGTAACATACATTTGAAATACTTTTTAGTTAGATGGGGTAACCATAAGAAGAAATTTGACCAAAAAAAGAGTAAGTCTACTGCTGATGTGAACTGTGCAGGATTTTATCAGGTTTTAATCAGCAAGTTTGAAAGCTTGAAAGACTGGAATGTCAACTCTCAATGCACATGCATGTTGTTACACGTCAGTAATATTTATCCCCCTGTAAGCTAAGAAGTAACCATAGAAATAGGAGATAGAAATGTTTCATTTTCAATGTAGCAATACAATCTTTCCTCATGTAAGTTTTCAAGACAGATTTCAAGAAAGACTGGGAAGAAATATTGCACAATTAAATGTACAGTGTACCCATTTCACTGTGCAGGCTTGTAAACATTATTATTTGCTCCTGGAATCATGACTGTTTAGGTTAGGCTGAGCAGCACAGTCTTTTATAGCTTTTCAACTATTGTTCTTTATTTTACTAATTAATGCATAAATGGATGTTCACTTATGAACATAGTATACTGTTTAAAATGCAGTAGAATAGCTAAATTGGTCATGAGTCCCATGACCTTGGCTGAAATGCAAACATGGATTGAGGAATCACTTGCCAGTTGCCAGTCCACAAAGTAAAGGCTGCCCCAAACTGGCCATTTTAATATGCAGAAGTTCAGCAGCAGCTAGGTGTTCATTTTCAACTGCAGGCACAGATAAGAGGATGATGACAGTTCTTCCAACATACCTGATGCTTGAGAGCATATTGGCAGGATAAAATCAAGTTCTAGCAGAAGTTAAGTGTAAGTTTAAGAAGTATTTGGAGTCGTCCTTGCACCAATATATTTGTATGATAATTGCTGGATTTCTCAGATGTTCAGGAATAGGAAGGTTAAGAAGACTGTAAAAAGAGGGGGTTAACACATCAAATGACATTGCACTTCATGACAAATGGATCTGTCTTAGACTACACTGACTTTCTTAACTGCCAGCCCTCAAACGTGGGAAAATAAGACAAACAACAGTTTTTTGGAAACTCTCTTTTCGGGCACTACAGTAGAAGTTTTATATCAGTAGAAGACACAATTCTGGATTTTCAAGACAGAAACTCATTCAGATGTGCAAATACACACAGCTGCATAACCTGTTCACCTACCAGTAAAGAACAGCTATAGATAGGAAATCCTTTAGCACTTTCCCCTTGCTATGTTTTTGTACTGCAGTAGTCTGCAATAGTTCCTAATTATTTACATGCATTGGCACTTCTTATACTGTAATGAGGCAACAGTCTTTTCTAAAAAACAGATCATCCCTGCCCCAAATAGCTATCAACCTAAGGGACCAATGTGACAACAGCTGAATATAATTAACAAGAATGTTTGGGACACAGACTGGTGTGTGTAAAGGAAGCTGCCACAGTGCAGCAGCTACCTCACTAGCAAAAATGCCCTTTGCTGGCACAGCATACGGGGTGATGTGCTGGGGGATTTCGAGGAGGCAACAACTGTTCCGTGATTTTCATGCTCCCTGCATTTTGCAGTACTTGCAGATTGCTGTTATGGCCAGGTAGCTGTACAAAGTCAGTCAAAGATCTGTACAAAGTAAACACAATGTATTTTGTTTTGTGGACAGAAATAAAAGTAGTTCTACAAAACTAGTGTCCAGGGATGCCAGCTGTTACATTCTGTAAGAACAGGTTATATTATTCTTCTGACAGAGATATACCTTACATGGGCACTTATGAGCTTCTGTTGATATTTCTACCTCGAGTATTGTTCTACAGCATGAGAAAAATATCTGCAGTACTACATTCAAACCTACCTTGACTTAGAATTAGACTACAATGTCAAGGGATACCAGTTCAACTTGATTAATTTTAAACCAAGAAATATTTACATCAGGACTGGTATTAAATTTGGAGACACACGTTTTTAAGAAAATTTGAGACAGAGTTTTTAAGAAAAGCTAAAAAATTCCCACAGAGTCAAAACAAACAGTTCAGATAACTCACCTATCTTGAACTCCCCAGGACAGTTTAAGGTGGTAAAGAAACAGGATGCACCTCCTGTTCCCTGACTAATCTATCTATACACACATGGTAAGTGTACAGGGAAATCTCATACCCTGCCATTATAAGGCGATGCTCTATCTCAGTTCCAAATTACAGAACATCACTTTAAAAAAAAAAAAAAAAAGGATTGCCACTTCTATTCATAGCGTCTGATGATATTACTGCTTTACATTGTTCCTTTTACATGTTGTTTAAAAGCACATGCATAGCCCTACAAGGTTTTGCAACCATAGCTAAACTACTTCAAAGGTAATATATTTTCAAGTCACTGCTTCACAGCTGTTGTCTCTGTTAATTATGGGACTAGTACTTGTATAACCTGATGCTTTTATGAAGCATTGGGTCACACATACTTGCACCCCTTCTAGAAGAACTGAGAAAACAGGAGAGAAGCAATGTTGCTCTCAGCATGACCGGCTACAGAAACTGCTGAAAACATCCTTGGCTAATCACAGAATCAGCCAGGTTGGAAAGGACCTCTGAGATCATCAAGTCCAACCCTTGATCCACTACCACCATGGTTACCAGACCATGGCACTGAGTGCCACATCCAGTCTCTTCTTAAAAATCTGCAGGGACAGAGAAACTACCACCTCCCTGGGCAGCCAAGTTCCTGTTGACTCATTTTTCACTTTGTCTAGGTCCCTCTGATGACCAGGCCAGGATCCCAGTTGCTGTGCACAATCCGAATCAGTTTATTGTGTGGTTTGTTACACTTACATAGTATCCTTATATCTATTGATCTACAATTTGCACCTCAAAGTGCTCTCTCTACTAACATAAAACCTTATCTATCCGTTCCCACCAGAGGCACCTGATACCAGGAGGTAACATCGGCCAGATGGCAAATTCCTAAGTTATTTACAGCTCTTTGTTCTTCAGGGTCAGTGAGTGCCAGGGAATCTGCAGCACTCCTCTATCCCACGCAGGCTTTCTCCTCTGCTGTTCTCCTACAACCTCCAGCATTTTAACTGTCCCCAGAATTTTTTTCTGTATATGAATTTGTTGACAACATTCTAGGAAAGGTAAACATATTATTTTCTGGAGTAGAGATATGCAAGCGTATTTACTCACCTGCTCTTATTCCAAGAATACTGATATAACAACCATTCAGATTTAATATTATTGAATAACTTTATCCTAGCACTTAAAGGTTTTCAAGATCCTGTTTTGTTTTCTATTCTTTCTGTTCTGTTTTCAGTACACATTACATAAAAACAAACTCTTCATCTTTGCCCATGAATTAAATATATGGTGCTTAAAAACTATTATAAATGTAGCCCCTATCTCTAGAAATACATATATTTTAAGTTGAAAGCATTACCCTTTTCATAAAACTCTGTTATACTTGTTAGCTTTTAAATAACAATTTGAATGTTTACAGCCATAACATTGAGTAGAATTTATTTTTTTTTAAAGTTTTACTCTCAGAGTACATCCACCACTGTATGCTGCTAGATGCCTACAGATTGACTCCTGAGCCAAAACTGGATTAAAAAAAAAAAAAGAAAAGAAAAAAAAAAGAAAAAAAAAAGAAAAAAAAAAAAAAAAGAAAAAAAGAGAAAAAAAAAGAAAAAAGAGAAAAAAAAAAAAAAGAAAAAAAAAGAAAAAAGAAGATAAAAAAAGAAGAAAAAAAAAAAAGAGAAACAAAGAGAAAAAAAAGAAAAAAAAGGAAAAAAAAGAGAAAAAAAGAGAAAAAGAGAAAAAAAGAGAAAAAAAAGGAAAAAAAAGAAAAAAAAGAGAAAAAAAAGAGATAAAAAAGGAAAAAAAAAAGAAAAAAAAAAGAGAAAAAAAGAGAAAAAAAAAAAAAAAAAAAAAAAAAAAAAGAAAAGAAGAAGAAAAGAAAAAAAAGTTATTAGTGTCCTGGAAGTTAGATATATCTTGGGATAAATTTGTGTTAAACCTGGGAGAGGGGAAAAAAAAAAAAAAAAAAAGAAAAGAAGAAGAAAAGAAAAAAAAGTTATTAGTGTCCTGGAAGTTAGATATATCTTGGGATAAATTTGTGTTAAACCTGGGAGAGGGGATCACCAAAAAGTAGAAACATCGAATACCGTGGGAGGGAAGGAGTGATGGTTTGGGAAGGGACAACTGTCGCCAACTATCAGCCGCAACCCAGTCTCTGCCGCCACCTCTCACGCCCCAGTAAATCTCCGTCAGACGCTTTTACAGCCGCGGATCCTCCGCCGGGACAGCTCCGCGGGACCCCAGGTGGCACACGGTGCCCCTGCGGAAGGGAATGGCAGCACAGGCACGAGGCGCGCAGTGGCGCGGGGCGGTACCGGCACCGGGAGCTCCGCTGAGTCTTCAACACCGGCGGGAGCTCTGCGTGACCCCACAGGGAGCCCTGAGAGCCTGGCAGCCGGGGAGGGCCTCTGAGAGGAAGCGGAGGGGAGACTGCTGCAATGTACATTGCATTGGGGAGGGTCGGGGGGGCAATGGAGGGAGTAGGAGGAGGTGCACAGGGAAGGGGGCGAGCACAGACCGGGGGGGGTGGGGGAGGGGAAGAAGCGGGAGGAGGAGCTGTTTGCAAAGCTCCGGGGGCAGAGAAGCGGGCTACTTGAACACTGACTGCCAGGGGAGCCTGCTTGTCAGTCTCGGCTTGTCTTATTTTTCTCTTTTTGTTCTGGTGGTGGTGGTGGTGTTTTTTTAAGGTGAGGGACTTACAGGCACGGCGTGTCACCGCCCCAGTACCTTCCTCATCCCCGAGCACCTGGGAACACTGGAAACCAGCACTCCACCCCTGCGCTTCTCCGCCTTCTGCACCGGCGCGGCCACGGGCACGGGGCAGTGGGGCAGCCGGACACTCCCGGGATTCCCGGACAAATAAATACCTCCTGTAGTGCTCCCCACCCTCCTTCCCTCCCGCCTGTTGTCTTAGCTGGCCTCTCTTAGGCTGGACAGAATTTTTAATTTTTTATATCAAAGCGGCAAGGCCTCCCGCCAGGCGGTGCCTGTGTGGGGCTTCCCCTCCCCCCCTCCCCCGCCGCTCGCCCCCCTTCCTGCGCCCTCTTCCTCCTCCTCCCCTTGCTGTAATGTGCACTGCAGGCAGGGCAGGAACGAGCTCTCTGGCGGCTCTTCCTGCTTTTCCCGTGGGATACCCCTCACTGCCAGGCACTCGGGGCTCTCCGCGGCGCCGCGCACAGCCCCCTCCGATGTTCAGGAGTTTCGTGAAGCTCTCTACGCACCGGCGGTAGCGGTGTCACACTGAGAGGCGGCGGGGAGGAGCGGCTCAGCGGCCTGTGCCGTCCGCAGAAGTTCGGTTCGAGTTGTACTGACTGGGCAGACAGACGGCGGTGTTGAAGCGTCCGGCAGAGTTGTCAGGCGCGGGTTGTTGACGGGCCCCCTGGTGGTTTCGGTACCGTGCCTCACAGCACGAAAGAACGTAAAAAAAAATCCAACACACCACAAACCAACGAACCAACCAGAAAAAACAAAGCATCAAACCATCAATGGAAACCAAGAAAACACTTTTGTTTACATTAAATCTAAGCTTATACATAAACCCAAGTTTATATAATCTAAGCATTTTGTATTAAAACTATATTGAGAAGCAAATAAGTGTATACAACTAAATGTAGACCTTTCTGCTTGAAATCGCTGGAGGAGACCACCTTTACATTGCTTGCATGTTCTTGCTCAGCACCTATCCATGTGGTGTTTGAGCTCCCGCTAGGGCTTGAAGCAGCATGGCTAACATATGCCATATGTTGTTTGTACTCCTCTTATCCTCCCCCCAGGGAGGGAAACAGAAACAGCCAGGAGTTCTGCTTTCAAGGGGACTTGCTTTTGTTGTTTGGGTTTTTGTAGCGCATGTAACAAATTAACTTACCAGAGCTTTGGTCCAAAAAGATGGAAATTCACTTAGTCTCAGCTTGACAAACATTGCCAAGTCAGCAATGTTTCCTTCTTGGATGGCAAAGCACATCTCAAGAGCACCACTGCAGTATTAACTTGTGGGTGGGAGATGGTTTTATCCCCACCCATGTGAGTGTCAGAGATCAAACCCCAAAATCCTGAGTTTCACATAGAAATTCAGAGGCACACAATTACCTCAGTATTATAGGTACATGATGCAAAACACCAAGCAGTGACATTGTTCAAGCACTAGTTCTGGGCACTGTTAAGATTAAGATCTATGTAGAGTGTTTACAGTAGCACAGACTTTCCAAATGGAAAACTAGTATGATCGTGTCAACTGAAAGTTATATAATTACAAGTAGATTAAGTGCCAGAGGTAAATAGTATTTTTACAGTGAAATATTAGTGTGCACCAATCTAACATCCCTTGGACAATTGCTTTAACAATGCCCTTTTCAGACTGAATACATTTAAGAAAAGTTTTTTGGTATTGCTGTTGTCTTTAAATAGAGACTGTCTCAATAGTGGTAACCAATCCTATGTAAATCAAATATACTTTAAAAATATTTTGGTTGTAATGAGACCACTGCCAGTTCAGACTCAAAATGGTAATTTTCTGGTCATACTGATGAGTCACAGTGCACAACTCTTCCATGTAGGAGCCTTCTAGGGTTAGCCCAGCACCTTGCTTGGCTGAATGAAAGACCTTTCAGGATTTTTAGGGATCACAGGAAACCCCATTGCATGTAATCTAACATCAAGTGCCTCCCCCAGGCAACCAATGGCTCCTTGTGCCTATCACTTTACATTTGTAAAAGAATGCATGCAGTTTACATGAACAGTTTTTGTCGGTTAAACAGTGTAATTTTTTTTACTTCACTTATTTCCACAAAGGCCTGGGAATATGCAAAATATATTGCTCTTGTTTTCATAAAAGCAAAACTGAAGGATAAAAATATCAAAAGTCTGTGAATCTCAATTCAGTTTTTTGCTTTATGCTTTCAAACAAAGAAAATGAGCCTGATTATTCTTAGTTAAGTTTACCAATTTACAAAAAAATGAGTCAATCCATTAAAGACACTCCACTGGGATTTCTTAGATAGAATTTAAATGCATTTCCTCTCTAACACAGAACTTTTCATAACTGGGCACCTAAATATCTATTCTCAGGTGCTGGTTTTGACAGGATGGAGATCTAAATCAAAAGCAAGTAAACAAATTGAAAACTTTTGTATTTAATGTCTTGTACTTGACCCTGCATTTCTGAGGGTAACAGAATTAATTTCTGAGTGTGCACTACTTTAAGTAAGCATAAGTTCTCAGCTTTAGATACTAGAACATGGCAGGTCTTCTATGTTAGTGGAAGCAGGAGTAATCCTCTTAAGTCAGTTACAGCAGACAGACACTCTTAGCTGTCAGAGCTACTTCAGTGAGTTATAGAAATTTAAACCATACACCAAGAATTACTTTTGTGGCAGGGTCTAAGCACCTAGACAGTAGTGATTCTCTTTCAAGACCTCAAATGTCCTTTTGCAGTTGTAGGGATAACAATCTGGTGCAGAATTTTTGATCTTTTTTTTTTTAATGTGAGGTATGTTTGAATGTTTGAAGGTAAAAAAAGGGCTTGATGCTGTAGCTGGCCACAAATGTCTAATTTTATTTAACAACATTTTATTTTTTTATTTAACAACGACAAAATACAAAACACAATACTCCAGAAAGAAAGAAAGAGAAAAAGAAGGAAAATAAAAAAAAAAGGGGGAGGGAAAAAAAAGCCAAAAAACCCCATTTGGAAAATATATTGTAATTTAGCAAATGTTCTTTACACATTTATTTCTCCATATGGAATAAATAAATGTGTCTGGGAATGCTGGTGCCACAACTCCAAATTATTACTGTCTCGCTCACTTCCTGATGAGATCCATATACAAAAAGCTTGAAATATGAATTGATGGTGAAAACTCCTGTTGCACAAGCCACTGATTTCACAATAATACTGCTGGGCAATTTAATAATGTACGATTCTTGTTCTACCAGCTGTGCTTGGAGCAAAAGAAGACACAGGTGACATTACAACATCACAAAACTGTACACAAAATCCAAGGAACTACTAAAGGAAAAATGCTGAACTTAGTTCCTTCTACATAAATACAGGCATGATGCAAATAATCAGACCAGGATCTTTTACTACCCCACTACAGAAACAACAAAGGTTTGCTTAGAAGTGCCTCTAAATGGTCTCAATAGTTTTGTCTTTTTGATGAAAAGTAAATGTGTTAGAATTGAAAAACACAGTAGACGGACCACAATATGAAGTGATTGAATTACGTTCTGGTTTTGGTATCAAGCATCAGAGCTGATAAAGTTTTCAGCTTCTTTTCACAGAGATTTATCGAAAAGTATCTTCTTCAAGAATTTTGTCAGACTTTTCTCCAGATTTCTTCCCTTCCCCGAAAGAATCAAGCAGTTGCATTTGGATCAGTCAGTGACTTCTTTTATTGATAACTAGTCAGAAAAATAAGCTCTCATCTCACATTCTTCTCTGTTTGATAACTACCTAGATAGTGAACATGGTTGTCCTGTCCTGTCTCCGGAATAATAGATCAGAATCTTTATAGAGTTGCTCCATTTCATTACTATGTTTAAACATAGAGCAACTGCTTTTAATTTGCTTTATCATCTTACTTGTTAATTAAGACAAGTGTAATCTTTTAAAATAATCAGTCAGAATATAACCCCGGAGTACAGAAATATAATTCACAAAGAAATAGCAAGTGAAAACAGGCTTGCTTCTTTTCCAAACCAAAAAGGCACAGGCCAGGTAACCTCCAGCCCTCTACATTTCCCCGAAGACTGTTCTAAGACATCAGGTGTCCTGTTCTTAACATGAATTCTGAAGTGAAACAATGGTATAAATGGGAATTCATTATACCATTATACCCAAGAAAACGAAAACATTTCCTTTAGAAAAAAGAAAATACTACTAGGATAATAAGGAAACATTATGACAATATTCAGACATAATAGTTTTTTTACTGAAAACTGCACACAAGTTTCAGCAGCTGATGTGAATAACCACGTGCAACAAGCTTGTCTTCCACTACAAACATTTTACAGAAGCAAAAGCTACAAAAACAGTGAGCGTTTCATGATGCTGAAAAGTGTACTGGGATATTCTGAAATGCTTCAAGGAACAGGTTACTCTTTTATTTTATTCCAGCAGCCTTTAATTTAGATTTTCCTAGGTGTCAGAAGAATCTGTTTTACAAATGAACATTCACCCACTAACAAAGAACTGCACTGTTGTGTCAATTCCCCCTTCAACCCTAGTGTTTATGTCTCTCTGAAAGATACATTTCAACAATTACTTTGTGTGGAAAACTTGTGTAAAAGGGTTCTCAGTACGTTTCCTGGCATTATCGTTTTATCCAATTCATCTTTTAGATGTGAATTGCTTATAATTACTTCATTTTCTGAAATACCTGAAGTACTGTTGATGCTTAAAAATAGAGATTAGGGTTTGTATTCCACTAATTGTCTATGAAACAGCAGTGGAATAGGAAGCTATGTGTTTACTCAGGCGTCACTGATGTAAAAGCATACTGTTTAAAAGCCAGGCAAGGATTTCAGAATAGCAATGTTCTATCAATTAAAAATTGCTTTCAGCCACATCTGTTCTAATAGCAGTAAGGTTGCAACATTTTGAGTAGCAAACATACACAAGTTGTTGCTTGTCAGACTCTTCCAACACAAGCACACACATTTTACCTATAACCACAAGGAAGTTCAGCTTGTGTTCTAGTATGTGTTATGTGGATTTGCAAACAAAACAGTGCTTTTTTGTGCTTCAGTAGATCTGACAAAAAGAGAAAGGGCTACTTTGTGCTTTACTGGCTGAGTTTAGTTGATTCTTTCATGTTCAATTTTACAAGTATATCTTCATGTTTCTGCTTCCCATTGAACAAAATTCATGGTGAAAAACCATGCATTTAAATGCTGAAGTTACTGCTACTTTTCAAACTTCTCACTACTTTGATAACTCCATCTGAACTCCTCCCTTGTTTCTAAGCTCAAGTATGCTATTAAGAATTTTATAGCCTGTCATTGTTTGAGTGGACCAGGATAATCTTTGGTACCAGTACGAGGAACTAAAGAGAGGGTCTTCAGGGGCAGAACACAGAGAGAGGTCAGTATTCCCTCCCATTTCCTGCCCATTCCCTATAAAAATCAGAAAGACTGGAAAACCAGCTCTCTTTCTTTTGCCCCTTGTTCTGCTGCCATTCTTCTGCACTCCTTTATGATCACCTCCTTTATTTTAATGCATCCTTTTTTGATGAATCTAGTTGTTGTTATTATGTGCAGCTCCCTATATCACGTTTTCCTGCTTCTCAGTACTGCAGTGTCTGAAGTTCTCTGCATCAGGATGACCTGCAAATAATATCTTTGTTTGTTTCATAAATGCACTCTTTAGAGACCTCAATTTTATGCAACTCAGCCAGTGGATAATAGTCTGCAAGTGCAGGGAGCTTTGTGCAAACCAGTGTGAGCTTTCTGTAACCGCACAGAAGCTAAAGAGCTATTTGACCTCCACCAGGAGACAGCTTTTTACCTGGTAAGACCATCAAAAGATGAAATTCCATGACAAAATAGGAAATATGGAAAGCACTGCTGACAAGAAAGCTTAGATATTTATTTTAAACTGGAGTCTCCAGGTAAATCAGCTGAATTGACTCATGTTTAACATTCCTTCTCTTCCAGTTTCATCCTCAAGAGAGGAGACCTGCATGGTGGCAGTTACACTGGATAGTGATTAATAGGGTGGAATTTGAACCTTTGGAGCCAAACCTCATGAGCTGCTGTTGGCCACCTTAACAATGTCTGGAATTTATGCTAATTCTGTTTTTCTTTCTTATCTTACTGGTCACAGACTTTGCCTTTAATACATTGCATCTAATGTGTGTTACTGTAAAATTAACATCAGATGAGCCCATTAGATCACTTTTTAAAAATAACATATGAAACTTACTTTACAGCCTAGAAAATGGTTTTCAGTCTCATGCAGACACATACCTTTATGACATGTCACTCTACAAACACTTGAATCTACTCAGTGTGGACAATTAAGAGCTAATAGTATTTCACAATATGCTGCATTATGTATTTTTACTGAATTACTCTCTTCCTGAAAACATCCCAACTTCATCATGGTCAATCTGTTATAACTCCATCAGAATGACTTTGAGTATAAGTCTGTCCATTGTGTCTGCCACTTTTCTAATTCAAATGCTGTGGGAAACAGCAGCCAGTCAATTCAGTGTGAATGGAGAAGAAGAACAGAAATTTGTGTTTCTGAAGGAAATGAGCTTTAAGCTGACGCAATTTGCAGTAGGTCAGGTGCTGTTTGGATGAAGGTTTTGAAGTAAAAGGTAGATACCAGTTCAGCTGCATATTGAAGCGGGGGAGGGAAATGGGTGAGCAACCCATCTGTATCCTTCTGCAATATGGGCGGTCAGTCTAGGAGCAATTTCAAGATTGCAAAGTCTCAACCTGAGTATGTCCAAAGTCTTGAATCAGACATGTGGTATTTAACCACACAAGATAAAAAAATCCAGCTCTGCAACAGTTAGAATGCAACAGTGCATATAAATAATTGGCTCTCTGCAAGGCAAACATTCATAGAATCATAGAATCATAGAATCATAGAATCATAGAATAATAGAATCAGCCGTGTTGGAAAGGACCTCTGAGATCATCAGATCCCACCTTTGATCCTCTGCCACTGTGGTTACCAGACCATGGCACTGGGTGCCACATCAGTCTCTTCTTAAAAACCTCCAGGGACAGAGAATCCACCACCTCCCTGGGCAGCCCATTCCAATGTCTGATCACCCTCTCTGTAAAGAATTTCTCCCTAATATCTAACCTGAACCTTCCCTTGCAGAGCTTAAGTCCATGCCCTCTTGTCTTACTGAGAGCTGCTTGGGAGAAGAGACCGACCCCCCCCCGGCTCCCACCTCCTTTCAGGGAGTTGTAGAGAGTGATGAGGTCTCCCCTGAGCCTCCTCTTCTCCAGCCTGAACACCCCCAGCTCCCTCAGCCCTTCCTCACAGGACTTGTGCTGGAATCCCCTTCTGTTTTAAACAGTGTCTGCACTCTTTGTGGTCCCAGCAGCCTGACTGAGCAGCTTTTACAAGTTTCTAATACAAGTTTTCTTTAGTCCTGACAGAATTTTGTCTACCTCTTGTAATTTCCATTTTAAGTCGTTTAGTTCTGCTGTGTATTGGATACTTGGGTGCTTAGCCCAGGTGGGGAACAGGCACTGAAAAGCATAAGCAGAGTAAGACTGCTGTGCCTACACTCATCTCTGTGATGTTAGTTGTTTGTTGTTCCAAAGGTGAACCTTTGGCTGAATATGCTTTAAAAAGAGGACTCCCACCACCCTTAGGCAGTTACAATAATCATTAACTCAAAAAAGTTGTGGTAAAATTTGATCCCCATTCAATGCCAGGAAAATACCACAGTATTTCCACTTTACACGACTTTGTCACTGCAGTTGTTTGGGGTACCATGATACAGTTTGGGATATAGAATGCATCAGTGCTCAGACCAGCAGGTACCCTCACGCCTACTTGAAGCTGTCATGGTTTAGCAGTTTCGGCAGGCCACAATCCTGATGACAGAATTCCTCTCTATTCCCCCACCTGCAGCACACACACACAAAGGGAAGATAAAATGGGAATAAAGACTGGAGACCTTAAGTTGGAAACTGAAAACAATTGGATACAGATTTTACTAACACAAGGGAAAGATAATAACATGAAGGGTAAGGTAACAAAGAATACAAATATATACAAATATATATATATACAACCCGATAGCACCTGGCAAGCTGGCAGGAATGAACAGCAGCATGGCCAGAAAGAGGTGAGAAGAAAAAGAGGGAGGAGCTTCTGGATTCCAGATCTTTATAATACAGTATGTCAGGAAATGGGAGGGAATAGATCCCTCTCTTTGTGTTCTGCCCCTCTAAGAGACTGAAAAGCCCTCCTTCTTTAGTTCCTCCTGTTCAAATGGTGACAGAAGCTTATGTCAAAGGTTGCAAACTCCAGATGTTCCCTGGACAAATCTAAGACAGGTTTCTGTTAGTGAAGCTAATCCAGAGGTAGTTCAATATAGAACTAGGATTAAGCACATTTCCAAGATCCAGTGGTTTGTGGCTTCAGATAACACTAAAGTTATCCTGTGCTCTGCTTGCCTTGTGAAAAATTACTCCTTTGCATACCAGGTAAGTTATAGAACTTGGTACTGAAGTTCTTGGCACTTGTGTAATATCCTTGCAACATATTTCTGCTTCCCATTGAGCAGAAATGAGGGCTGGGGTATGATTTTTGGCCTTAATACTATGCTTCAACTGACTTCAGACATTTTCTGTGATTGCTGCCAGCAGCATCTTGGTTTCAGACTATCATGTTTCAAGGAAACAAAAAATAAAAAAAGCTTAAGTAGCACTATCCTGCTGTTCTTCTTGCCAGCACAGGATTGTTTTCCTAATGCTTCATTTTTATGGTAGCCACAGAGCCAACGAGTTATAACGAGGCACACTAAAACCACGTTAATATAAGCTAAGCTTTCACCATCCAGAATGTGTGATAATGGTTGCACATACTCCCTAATGTCCTTGGCCATCATCCCCCTTCTGTGTATGAGGCTGGAGTAGGCAGGGGAAAGGTGAATGACTCTCAGGACCTATTCCCACTAGTTCCCTCTTCTCAACTCTTCCATGTGCATGTGTCTCTATCACAGCAATACAAGTAGGATGGTAGTAGCAACCATTGCCATCCCCTCACAGCTCTGTGCCACTTCCTGCTGCCACTCTCCCCTCTTCCTGGCTGATGAAATACCAGGGTGAAACAGGACAGCAGTGAGTTCCAGGAGTGCAGAAAGAAGGTGGACATCATTCCTCACTTCAATTTCCAGCTCCTGTTATCTGTCTCATATTTGACAGAGTAAGAATGAAGAAGCCAGATGAAGAGCTAATAGGACCTAAGCAATAGGGTAAAGTGGACCTCAGGTAACTGGCATTGGCTACCTCTGTAATATTTAGGAAAAATAAAATTACTAATAGCCGTATTAATTCCCAATTTTCTGCTACTGGAGTGACCTGATAACAACTGCAGAGAGCTTGTGTGCCAGTGCTGACCCAGAGGAACTGATCTGTGAATTCAAAGCAGGATGTGAGAAATGAGCATATTCATGGGGAAGGTCCAGAATAAAAGCAGTTTATGAGGACAGAGAGAAAATTTGACACTTCCAGAACAGGAACTTCCACAGGGCTTAAAGCTTCAATAGCTTTAAATTTAAAGATAGACTCAGGATGTTCCTCCTCTCCTCTTTCTTCCCAGCATAAGCCACCATTGTGAAGGACCTTTCCCCTCCACCCTGCCAACTTTTTTGCTGTCAGAAGTGTAGCATCCTTAAGAAATTGGGATGTCTTGTGTTGAAACAATTACTCCAATGAACAGGGACAGGCCAGAGAGATCCAGCCCTATGATAATCCAGGCCAGGAACTCCAGATTCACTGCCAGAAAAGTACTGCTCAGTATGTTGTTAATTTCACAGAAACAATTCATCCAATGTTTTACAAAATCAGTTCCTTAGTCTCCCATGCACATGCATGTGGAACATTGAACGTCAGCATCTGGTGTTTAAAGCAGGGGCGTAACTTAATATGCAGCCACCAAGTCAACTAATGTGGCCTACTTTTCTGAGGGAAATTTAGGAGTGGGACGTGTGCTAGACACATTCTTTGAGACTGGTAGCAGCAGCCATCTCCCAGAGGCACAAGACTCCTCTCAAGGATGATCCACTGGCCACAGAAGTACTTAAAAGCAAACAGAATAATCTTCATGTAGCTAAAAAAACCAGAAGGGACACATCTTGAAGTTTCTGATAGTCTCAAATCATATTTTTTCTCTACTGTGTAAAGATTGGGATTTGAGAATTGTCTTATTATAAAGTTCAGAAACTGGGGAAGAAGATTAAAAATTATGCATTTCAGTCAGCAGGAAAGTGAAGTTCACTAATTTTAACCAGCTGATACTGTAAAACTATAGCTTACTGTTAAGCCCAAGGTTTTGGCTATTATCATCTGCTGCTGCCCCAGGTTCCTCTCTTTAACCATGGTGAATTCTAGTGAGTGGTGCCCCAAGGCGTGCAGCTCTACAGTGCTCTCCCAGAAGACTATCAGAAACCCACCACGGCTGTGTAGCTTTCATGAAGCAGCGCCCAAACATCTCCTTTAGTGGTGATGTCTTTTCTCTTTCCAGCAAGTACTGCCTGACTTCCAAAGTAAACTTTTTTCCAGCTCCCCCTTCTCTTCGCTGCCATTTAGTGAGCTGCTCAAGTTCTGCACAGGTGTGCATGGGGCCTCAGCCCCTTCCCCACACTCAGGTGCATCCATGCAAGATCTTCACCATTTCTTCATGAGGTTGATCTCTCCCCAAAAATGTTCCGCTTTTAGGGCTGCTCACTTTGGCAAGACTCTTAAAGCAGTCATTTTTCTTTTTATTTATCCTTACTGTTTTTTTCCACTATACTCTGCTTTTGCTTTACCATTCATTTCGTTAGCCAGGTATCTCAAGAACTGTTTCTTACAGCAATGAAGTCGCCAGTGACAGGTACAGAACCAGCAGGTGTAAGGTGTGCAGATGAGGTTCTGCAGCACAGGTACTGGGGCTGGTTCCCCTCAAGTCGGTGTGGGGTCAAAGATGGATATATCTGGGTGTGGAGAGAGACAGGCACCAAGATTACGACAGCACTTCCAACAAACAGGACCGGGTTTGAACTGTCATGGGGATGTACACATCGGTGCCTCCCGGTTTTTCCGCCTGTGCCGGTTCAACTTGCTGCTCGCTGCTCACACCCGGCCTCTAACGGGCCGCCCGCCGCCTGCCCTGCCCTGTCCTGCCCCCTCCGGGCCGCAGGGGGAGCTCTCCCGCAGCTCTGGGCCCGCCCCTCACGCCAGCGCACGGCGGCGGCGCCGGCTCCTGGGCCGGGCAGAAGAGGCGGAAAGGGGAGGGAGCGGTGATGGCAGCGGCGGGCATGGGGCAGCAGTGGGTGCTGGTGGAAATGGTGCAGGCCTTCTACGAGGTGGGTCTGAGGCGTGGGCCCAGGCGTGCCCGGTGTCCCACCGCCGGCGCGGGGCGGCTGGGGTAGGGCCGAGCGGCGGGTATTCACCGGCGGGAGTCGAGTGAGGGGGTGGGTGTGCCCAAGGGATTCCACTCCCGAACCGAGCCGAGCCGAGCCGACCCGCCTCAAGGCGGAGGGGGGCTCCCGGGCGCCTGTCGGAGTGGTGAGTCTGGGGGAGGGAGCCTGGTTCGTCGGCCGCTGGTTTAGGATGGAGGAGCAGGAAGGTAGAGCACGGCCCGGGTCGGGGCGGGCAACCGGGGAGCCTCGCTCGGTGGAGGCGGAAGGGTGGTGGCTGGGAAGGTGGTGCCGTGCCGGGCTGCATGGCTTTGGGAGACAGGGATCCGTGCGTCCTGCTTGAGGCTGCACTTGCCAAATTATGAGTTTAGGTATGTGCACCGCGGTAATGTGCTGGGAAAGCAGGTGCACGCAGTTGGTTAGTTTTTCGGTGTGTGCACCTTCATTTAAGGTGTACACCATAGCAGTAAACCTTATAAGAGTCACAGTGTTCTGTGAGCGTGAAGTCACGGTTTGTAACTTACAGTGTTATTTACAAAGGAAGAAAACCTTAAATGTTTATGCTTGTATCCTTTCCTGGAGGGGGTCTGCATGGCATGTTTGTATCCCGACTTTTTTTTTAATAGTGTACTGATGATATGCAGTCAATGGTGTGTTTCCTTCCCGTTGCACAGGTTTGTGACTTTTTGAATAATTCAAAATAGTGTTTGCAGCTTAAATACAAAAATGCATAACTACTGAAGCTGGCAGCACACTCTAGTGCTCAGACTTCAGGATAATTGTAGGCACTAAAAAGCATGGGGAAGTAGTTTTGACTTCTTCTGCTATTGTACTATGTGTTCTTTAGATGTCATGGTGTATATATGTATCCTTAATATGAACCAAGAAGTACTCTGCAAATTATAAATTAATTATTTGTAGTTTGATATGCCATGGGACTCCTTACTGTTTTCAGAAACTTGTATTTGGTTTTCTTAAGTTTCTAGATGTGTGATGCATTTCACATTCTTTACTGGCAGGTCAGATCCCACTAGGAAGCCTTGATGTATGGGAGATCTTCTACTAGTGTGTGTGCACTTTGAATCTTTTAAAAGTAGTAGAAATGCACAGAGTAGACAGGAGCCTTTCTGAAATGGAACAGCTAAACCCGTCATTAAAACTTGGTGCCAAATGCTGATGCCATAATTATACATTTACTTAAAACTAGCTGTGCTGCCAGACCTCCCTTCAAGCACCCCAAGAGGCTTTTAACATGGATCAGCTCTTTGTGCTGTATATATTCTGGTGTGCTGTATATATTCCTAAATATTGTGTCCCCCCAAGAGTAAATGACACTGGGGCAAAACTGCTTCTGGTGACTGTGTTGGTTTATACCTGCTCCAAGTGTCTGTAAAACAAGCAAAAATTGGGCCATAAGAATAGTTTCTTTGTAAATAATAATAGCTGTTTCTGGTGATGGACTAGAGGTTTTAAGAATGTGGGAGTGAAGTAAGTAGGTGTGTGTAGATAACACAGAATTTCAAGCTCTTGGTAGACTTATTGTTGTGAAAGCTTTCTGCCTTCAAAGATGCTGATGCAACCTGTATGGCTTATCTGCCTTTCCTCACAATATTAAATTTATGTAGAAGTGAAACCACTTACTAGTTTCGAGTGTGCCTTAGTTATTGACAACAGAATAAATCCATTCAAGCTCAAGTTAACAGGTATGAGTAGTAGTTGCAAAGCAATCCACTTTCAAATAATTATAATTTTTACAGATTTAGAAATACATATCAGCTGATACATCAGATTTTTTTTTTTTGGATGTGCAAGTAGAGACAAAACTGTTGCACTGTCATACTGATATAAATAGAATTCTGTGTAGGTTTATTTTTGTCCTTTTGTTTTCAGGCTCCTGCTTACCATCTCATTTTGGAAGGAATTTTAATTCTATGGATAATCAGACTTCTTTTCTCCAAGACTTATAAGCTTCAAGAACGATCTGATCTAACATCCAAGGTATGGTAGAAAAATATTTTTCTTTAGAGAAACAGTTTGTAGCTATTGATATATTTTGATGTAGAACCATGGCTACATCAAAGTTGTGCTGTTTTTTTCTTAAGGCTTCAAAGGGTAAACTTACTTTGAACTAAGAAACTCTTTACTTCTGAGATGCTCTTAAAGTAGCAATGTTTGAGAGTCTGAGGAAATATAAAAGAGCTGATGTGACTGTGATTGCTAAGCTATGAAAAGCTGGCATTACATCTCCTCAGCGGATGGCTTTATTTTAAAGAAAATATACTAAAAAACCCCACAGCAAATGAAATTAACAATAAGAATGCAGAGAGTGGGAAAATTATCAGCCTGTATGTGTTAAGTGTCTTCCAGAAAGCTTTATAGTTTAGCAGCATTTTTCTTCTTTTGCAATATAATTTTCTCAAAAAAAATCCCACACTGGAATTGATTTTGAATACAGAAATTTATCCCTGACTTCTCTCTGAAGACTATGAGGAGTGACAAGAACTTGGTTTGGATATTTTGGACTAGTTTGTGTAACTGGGCTTACTGCATATTGTCAGAGGCTGCCCTTGTAAATATTCAAAGGATGTATTCCAGGGCCTGAAGAGAGGGTCTTTTTACAAGGGCATTTAAAAAAGGAGTAATGGCTTTAAATGGAAGGGGGCAGACTTAGCTTAGACACTAGGAAGAAGTTCTTTACTGTGAGGGTGCTGAGACACATAAACATTGCCCAGGGAAGTTGTGGATGCACAATTTTCTTGAAGCATTCAAGTCTGGGTTGGATGGAGCTTAGAGCAACCTGGTCTAGTGGGAGATGTCCCTGCTCATGGCAGGGAGTTTGGTACTTTATGATCGTAAAGGTCCCTTCCCACCCAAACCGTCCTATCATATGGTTGGATGCATTCTCAGATTGTGAAAATAGTGAGGTGAACAAGGACTTGCTCATTATTCTCAAAGGTGAGCTATAGTGCTGTAGATCAGTGTGAAAAGCAGGCTGCGTACCTGAGAGTTTGATCTGAAGTCTCCTACAATAAACAAGCTTAGTTTGCTGAGCTTCAGAGCAACAGTATCCTTTACGAATGGGATGAGACGCCAGAATTTTGTCATGGTACTGAGTAAGATTTGTGAAACAGAGTATTTTGCCATGTCATTCCCAACTATATCGTGCTTTTGCTTACTTTTTGATCTTAAGTCTCACTGAGGATACACACGAAGCATCTGTGTTTTGGCTTAATGCATCAGTGAACAGGGTGTAGGGTCTATAGGTACAGGGCTGTAAAAGTGAGTAAAGCCACAGGCAGTACCCTCTTTTGAGGACTACTTGCTAAGCTGAGCAAGCTTGGGGTATTCTTAGGGACCACTGTAGTATGTATTTATTTGAGACATTTAATACTGAAGGCAAGAAGTGAGCTGAGGAGGACTCCGAAAAGGCCAGTTCAGTTTTGTACTCGGAAGGGTTTGAATTGATCCAAGGATTCTTGAGGCTTGCTGCCTTTGATAAGAATGTTCAGATCATCTAGGAGTGGATGAGGTGGCTTTAAAGTAGATGCTACTTGTCCATCCATAAACTGTGATAGTTCATTTAGTAGAATTTTCTTGTATCATGTGGTTTTGATATCTGGTATTTTGAAGGATAAATTTTCTTTTGGAAGATTCATTCTCTCGGAAGTAGATGGTGAGAAAAGCCTCTTTTCTATGTTGCATAATTATTGACCCGAAAAAACTGAAACATATGTCTTCCTCACAAAGTAAGGATTACACTCAGATACTTCTTATGTGCATCTTCAATGTAACCACCATCCATTTTCCCTTTATCTTATTTTCTGTCAAACTGTTTTGCTGAAACTGAGGTGTTAAAGAAGGTGCTCAGACAAATCTGGAATAGTGTACTGGGAAGTAAATTGTTCCGTATCTTCCTAATTGGGCACAACGAGCAATTGGGAGATTGCATATGCAGTTGGTCTGCTGCAGCTCAGTGGAAACAAGGGGTTAAAATCTGGTCAGGAGGGAGCAGAACATTTGGAAATGGCTTACACTTACAGTCCTACTTTTGCTGGAGGACAACAGAGAAGTTCGGTGACAGAACAGCAGTAGCAAGCTTTCTGAAGAGTAGAAGCATACCAGTATGTTATTACTGTGATACTTTTGATCAGATTGATGCAAGCTTGATTAAGCTCGGGGGATGGAAAGGATTGTGAATAGTAGCAAAAATCCAGTGTGATCAAGAACGGCATTTTATAGATACTGGATACATTGAGTCACTGTTCCAAGGCATGGAAGAAAAAAGTTTGCAGAGTGCTAGAAGCTATATTACAGCAGAGTGTTTGGACTTGAGTTCTTAAATAAATCAACAACTATAGTTCTTAGTTACCTGTGCCTTGATGGCAAAAAGAATAGTATGGGGGAATGCTCTTTGGTCTGATTGGTTCAAGTGGGCTGGTTATGAAGCAGATTTAAGTTAGTCTGGTTGGGTTTACTGTTAACCTCTAAGATAAAAGCAGTGTCTTCTTTGGGAAGAACTGTATTTGGAAGACAGCATCTTGTCTACAGATAGTTTATTGAAAGTAAACATAGATGTGACAGTGAAGTGAAAGTGTAAATATATCTTCCACAGTTGGAGGAGTTAAGCAAACTGATACATCAGAGGTGTGGAGTGATTCCATGTCCTTTTCTACAATGTAGGTAATTGCTGTGGAAAGACCTCCTTTATTTTTGGGGTGTAGTGTAGAGGAATCATAGGATCGTTAAGGTTGGAAAAGACCTCTAAAATCATCAAGTCCAGCCATCAACCCAACACCACCAAGTAAACCATTTCCTGAAGTGCCATGTCCACAAGATTTTTTTTAAAACCTCCAAGGATGGTGACTCCATCACTGTCTTAGGAGTGCCACTACCCGTGCCTGACCATTCTTTCAGTAATTTTTTTTAATACAATATCCAATCTAAATGTCTTCTGGCACAGCCTGAGGCAATTTCCTCTTTTTCTCTCACTTGTTATGTGAGAGAAGATACCAACTACTACTTCACCTCAACTTCCTTTCAGATGGCAGTAGAGAGCAATAAGGTCTCTTCTTGGTCTTCTCCAGACTGGAAAAATACCAGTTTCCTCAGCTGTTCTTCACAGGGCTCGTGCTCCAGACACTTCACCATCCTATTTGCATTTCCTTGGACACCCTCCAGCAACTCAATGCCCTTCTTGTAGTGCCCTAAACTGAGCACAGTATTTGAGGTGCATCCTGACCATCACCAAGTGCAAGGGGGATAATCACCTCCCTAGTCCTGCTGGCCACACTATTTCTGGTGCAGGCCAGGATGCTGTTGGCCTTCTTGGCCACCTGGGCACACTTCAGGCTAGTGTTCAGTTTGCTGTTCAGCCAGCACCCCCAGGTCTTTTTCTTCGGGCAGCTTTCCAGCCTCTCTTCCTCAGGCCTGTAGCCTTGCATGGGGTTGTGCAGAACCTGGAATAGGAAAAGAAGAGTAAAAGAAAGGAAACCTGTGAGTGAAAATAAAATTATTTATAAGCAAAGGAGAACTGAAAGAAGAAAGAAATAAAGAAAAAAATGATATGAAAACAGTCACTTACTACCTTCCATGCATGAACCAGCATGCAGCCAGTTCCTGAGCAAAAGATTACTAACTTTCCTAAGTGCCCCCTTTTCCTTTTTGTTGCAGAATGTGACATTGTGGTATGGAATATCTGCTAGGTTAGTTTGGGTAATTTACTTGGTTGTGTTTTCTCCAAGTCTCTTGTACACTCCCCAGTCCGTTTGCTTGGGGCTAGCATGAGAAATACAAGTCCTGGACACTGTATTAACACTGTTCAGCAAGAGCTACAACATTACTGGGTTTGGTCACAGATCTAAAGCACAGTGCTACGCAAGCTGCTATGAAGAAATTTAACACCATCACAGCCAGACCCAGTACAGTCTGTTTCATACAATATGGGTTCCCAAACAGCAAGGCCTCTGTGTGTGTTTTGAGCTGCATCTAGTAACGTGCCAGCTATTCAGTAAGGAGCTTTCTGTCATATGGGAAAGTATTTGCTTTCTGATTTGTTGTTCTAGTTTGACCCATGCTGTAGTGTCCAGTCTACCACACTATAAAGTAATACTAGGTAACATAGGTACAGGTACTGAAGACAGGCCAGCACAGGCAACTTTTATGTCAGCTACTCATGTAATGATACTTGGAGTTTCTCTGTGAATTCTTGTTGGGGATGCTGGCTCAGCATAATAATTACTACTGAAGAATACCACTATTGCACAGCCATCTTAATGTGATCTGTCAAAACAAGTCTGTCCTGGGGATCCAGGTGTTACATTGTGCAACCTGGTGCACTTAGGAGTCACACTTCTAAGACAGTGAAGAAATCCACCCTGAAAGGGGTTCGGGGTTTAGCAAGAGTACAGTGCAGGAATTGGCTTTCAGCTGGCCATCTGTCGTCCTTTAGTAACAGTGTTTGTAGGTATTCCTATTGGTTCTGTTCCCAATAATGAAATATCCCAAATTATTAACTAAGGAGGTAACGTACTATTCTGTGATTGCAGAAGCTGGGATAGGGCTTTCTACATGGGTCTGTATTGACAGGACATGGGGAAATGGTTCAAGACTTGAAGAGGGGAGATTTAGGTTAGACGTTAGGAAGAAATTCTTCACTGTGAGGATGATGAGACACCAGAACAAGTTACCCATTGAAGTTGTGTCTTCCCCCTCCCTGGGAGTGTTGAAGGCCAGGTTGGATGGAGCATTGTGCAACCTGGTCTAGTGGAAGGTGTCTCTGCCCATGCAGGGGTGTTGGAACTTGATGATCTCAAAGGTCCCTTCCAACCCAAACCATTCTGTGATGATTCTGTGATAATTTGGGATTTGGGGAAGTACAGAGAAGTCTGTGGACAGACAACAGAGATTTTTGTGAACTTTTCACACACACAAAAAAAAAATCTACAGAAAAGCAACTAATTTCCTCTGAGGACTGGAGCTGGCTGCAGGAGATTGCATGGCATCATTTAGCTACAAGCTCACTCTCCAGCCAGCAGTCATTTGTGTGAAAGGAAGGTCCTGTCCAGATACGTGTCTTTTATTCTGCAGGAAATTATACTGAGCTTTTCTCTGAAAATCTCTGAAGTCCTCCAAGGAGCCATGTCTTACCATTTGTGGATGGGGGCAATAGCTGTTTTCTTTCATTTTTAGAATTTTCACTGCAGTACTAGCATGGAAACAGTTTTATTAGAGTGATATGAGTCAGGAGGCTGAAAATTTCCTGTTGGAGACAAATGTTCAGCACATGACTGAGAGGTACTCTGTGCCACATGGGCTCTCTCTTGCAAGAAGAGCATTCAAAGATTGATTAGATATTGTTCTACAGGGAAGAGCAGGTGCTGTCTTCTCTTGTAAAGTTTTTCAGTCACTTTGACCCTAGACTCCTTATTTAGGTAATGATGCTCTTAACTATTAGCATAGTTTGAAAAAGAGGTTTCAAACTGTCATGTCCATTGTTTGTGCCAATTTATACCAGGCTGGTATATGCATGAGTCTATAAGTACCATATAATAACCTGTTATTGGAGGAACAGCAAATGCAAATAGTATTATTAATCTTTGGATATTAATCTATTAGATATTGACAGATAAGCATATCTGACAGTATTTCAAAACACTAATGGTAGCTTATTGTCTTTGTGGACATAATTGCTGCCTTTTCTTAAGAAATGGTCAACAAGGCAGTTTTACACCCAAGTGTTTCTCTTACACAAAGTATCTGATGTATAAAAAGCAAAATCTGCAACTATCAAAATACAGCCACCAAATCCATTTTATTTCTCTATGTGTGTGTATTTAGATGAATGCATTTAAAATGCTTATATGCACAAATGTATACATAGGTTTGCCTATTATAATACATGAAAGGTACTTAAAAACATTTAATATCTTTTATTTTCATGTGCATTGTGTATTAGTAATAAAAATACATTTTACAATGATGTAAAATTGACATTTATATAGCAGAATTATAAAAGGGAAAGTGGAAAAGCTGTGAGATGAGTTCACATATTACAGCCTGAGAGAGGGGAAATGAGAAGTTTTGAGTCTGTTCTTTTCAACAGGTGGGTATTTCCGATGCAGCAAATTCAGGAGAAGTGAATCAACTGTATATCGAGGATGTCAACTGCAATTTTACTACGCTAATTTGTTGTAGTTACTGTCCTTATATAGTTTTTCTTTCTGCTAGTCTTCACAGCAAAAAAAAAAGTTAATTGATTGTGAATCAGTTGCTAAATTGCTTGCTGATAATTTCTACACTTAATTAAAAAAAATTAAAGATAGGTATGTTATTCTTTGAAGAAAATGCGTGTTATTCTTCCTGCTCTGCTTTTGCATGGTGTTGTGTAAAACCTGTTCAAGGAAAAACATGCTTCCCAAGTCCTTCCCCTCTAGGCGTTTGGTGTTGTCTAATGCTTCTCCTACCACTCCATAACTGACAGACTGTACTAGTTCTCACCTGATTTATTTTTCTTCCTTATTAAAATGAAAAACATCAAAAAACAAAGGGAAGAAGAATAGCCTGACACTGCTCTAAAGTAAACATGAATTTGTTGATGCAATCTACACCACACATCAGGGATTTTGAGCCTTTCAGCACCGTTTTTAGGAGCAGAGTAAAGGCTGTATGAAGATGCATCCTGTTTTCTGATTTTCTGAAGTCTTTCTGACTCATTGAAAGTTAAAAGATTCTACAAGGCAACCGTAACTTGGATTATGGTTTCACAGTAGCATCAGCCAATTTAGGCTGGGACCACTTAGTTGTGAGACCTAGTTTAGCTATATTGATCCTGCTTTTGCTAGTTACTTTTCATCTGGATCCTTTCTGAATAAGGTGATTATCTGACTATAGTTTTGTAACTGACTATGCCAGCTCAAGGAACAGCAACATATCAGCAGCTGGGAGAGAGCTACAAGCAGCTCCTGGCTTGTAGAGCTCTGGAACAGTGTGCTTAGTGTTAAATTACATATTTAATTTTTTTTTTTTTTTTTTTTTTCCCCGAACAGCAATACAGTATAGAGTTGCACACTAGTACCTGTTCTGAGACAAGGATGGAATTATTGCTCTGTCTTTGGATCACGGGAGTTTAGCATACAGGCTTATGGTTGTGATTCTGCTCTGAGATTGAGCGGAATTTCTGTTCTACTTTTCCCCTATTTTGATTCAGTGTTGCATGTTAAACCTTGTAGGGCATATAATCTGGTAATCTTCTCCCATTAAGTTATTGAGGTATGTGCTAAATGAATCATACGGTTTGATAATGGCAGACAGTAATTTAGTTGTCAGTGGTGTTTACAGCTTAATTTATTATTGTTCTGTTCTCTGGTGCTCAGTTATTTGTTTGAATTTTTTTTTAACTGAAGCATTAAAATCGGCTGTTGACATACTGTGAATGGCACTAGTACAGGGTAAATTAACAAAATCTCCTACTTCAATGCTTGCCTTAATATATGCAACGGTATTTCAACATATGAAAAACTGTGCAAAGCTCCAACTGGGATCTGTCCTATGGTGGCTAAAGAAGATAACCATTTTTTCTAATATAAGTGTAGCTACTTCAGAAACTGAAAAGTATTTCAGTTCTATTGCACTTATTAGTGGAACTTATTTTATTTCCTTTAAAGTGTATGCCCCATACCTTAAATTTCAATTAGAGATGTTAAATAAAGCTAAATTAAAATATTTTTAAAGTACATCTGCAAAATATTAGAAACACAAGTGACTGCTCACATAAAAATTCTCTTTTCAGAATTACAGGTCTAGTAAAGTGTACTTTTTGTGTTTTGAAATTAACCTTTGTTCCGCCCCTGGGTAATTAATACTCTGGAAAAACCTAGAAACAAAGCTATTAATTAGTTTAGTAAAGGAAAGTGATGAAAATGCAGGAGACTTTTTGAACTGTTGCATGTAATTTGCATTTGAATGTTTCATATCTTAATTTAATTTTGTACTTTGAATGCTTTGAAAGTGGATTTGGAAAAAATAGAAGTGAAAAATGGTATTGCTATGGTGTTTCAAAAATCAATCGGAGAATTTATACTTAGGTTTTTAAATAAATGCTCTTAAATATTCTACTGCTTTTTGAGATAATAGACTAGTAGAAACCCATTGCAGTCGTACCATTCAAAGTTAGTGTGTTAATAAATAGGCTCGCAGGTGTGTCTTGCTGTACTCATAAATAATCTTCAAGCAAAGGTCTTCTTTCATGGTATGAAGGATCATTTTGGTTGTCTGCCTGAGTGGTTGCTAATTTATGTGGAACTTGTGTAATGCACCTATTATGGTGGTCTATTGTATGTCCTTTGTAAAATCATCTAACTGAGGTTTTCCAAATTGTTCAGAGCACTTTGAAAATAAATGTGCAGCGAATGTTCCTCCATGGTTAGATTGGGGATGCCTGGTTTAGTAGTGGTTGTTACCATTTCTTTAGCGTTTGGCAGCTTTCATCCACTATGTCTTGCTCAAGTATGTGTTACTTTGGTGTTTTAATGCCACAGTTGTTTAAACAGTACTGTTGAAGACTTGAGAATATAAAGCAAGGCAGTTTGTATTCAATTATTGTGTAATTTGTATTCAATTACATAAATAGTAGAGGAGGCTTTTATAATTAATATATTGAATGAAACAGTATTCATTACAGTTTGGCAGGGACACCAAATTAATACCTTTTCTCTTGATAATTGTATCATGATATCTTTAATGCACAGGCACAACTGTACTGTCTTTATACCTTGTTCCCTTTGAAAAGTTCAGAGTCCCTCAGTCAAAGACAACTGAGATAAAATAATCCTAAGTGTCTGAGAAAGTTGACACATGATGGAGTATATAATTTCTCATATGACTATTGACAACTTTTTGTTAGCATTTAATGTCTTTTCTAATGGAAATCCTTTTTGAGCAGTATTTTTTTTTTTCCTCCTGTTCAGGAAAAAGAAGAGTTGATTGAAGAATGGCAGCCAGAGCCGCTTGTACCTTCTGTACCAAAAGAACACCCTGCTCTCAACTACAATATTGTTTCAGGGTAAACATAATCAAAATAAATTCTGTTGTTTATTTCAGCTCTAATACTCGATGTCCATATATTTAGTCATATTTCTTACCAAGCATTTCCATATCCTTAAAACTTTCAATAAATTATTTTCATTTTTAGATAGCAAGACTGAATTTGCCCCTGAAAAGATGGCCTTGGTTTTACAACATTATCAATGTTATCTTGTAAAATTATTTCTTATTTTAAAATGTGCTATTTTTTTTTTTTTTTTTTTTTTTTTTAATATTGTGAGTGCAGGGAAGGGCAGTTTATTGTGTCTGTATTTTTTTGGTAGTAATTTGCTTCTTTTTTTCTGACTATGTAGACTTAGACCTCCAAAAAGTGGCTACTGGCACCTTCTGTGTTAGGGTTGGGGGGCAAACTGTCATCACAGTTCAGAAGGAACTGATTTTGAGACTAATCAGTTGGCACTTTCTGAAAAGCTGTTCTTTGGATAAGCAGAAGTGGAGGTGCTCGATGGTGAAGTTGTTTTGTAAGGAAATTATGTCTTGGCATTACTTTCTTGTGTGTTACAAAGCTTTTAAATTTTTCTGCTGACTTGGGCAAGACAATATTTCAAAAATTGCTTTGAAAGTTTTTTTACAAGCTTCACATTTATGTTAGTAGCTTACACAGTGTAAGCATTCTTAATATCCTTCTAGAGACAGTAATAATTTATAATAATTTAATGACAGCACAATTACTTGCTGCCATAGGGAGGTCCATCTTGATGTTTCTGCCATCACAGAAAAGTCTGCCTTAGAAAAGGAATTCCTATTTTAACAAGCTATGATGTGAACGATTGTTATTGTTCAGAATTTTGAAATGAGCTGGAGAGTTCCAGAGAATATTGGATGTTTTAAAATAATCTGAAAAAAATATAGATTGATACAGAAAATGTTTAAATTATTTAGACCTCCCCAGTTCTTACAGCTAGGGAATGTATTGTGACAGAATGTTAACTGTTAACTTAATAGTGGCTATGGGGGAAACTTTGCATTTTGTCTTGTGAGATTTAAACAATCTTAATTGTTTGAGCACCTTAGGGGAAGGTATTAAGTTGACAAGAGCTGAAAGATTGTAACTTAACACACATTTCAGGATTTATCCAGAAATTAAATTCTCTGCATCCCGATTTCAGCTCAAGTGTATATCTATCCACTTTTTATGAGCATTTTCAGGGGACCCCATTGATGCTAATAGTTTTCTTTTAGTCTTTTTCATGTGTTAATGCTTACTGTGACTGGTGATTTACACAAGTATAATAATTTTAATATGTGGTGGTTTAATATTGAGTATTTGCAGCAATGTGGATAAGCTCATAATCACTCATAACTACATCTAAATTTAATTAAAAATTTTGATCCACTTTGTGCAGGAGGCAGTGTTCCTCTGCCCTCAAAAGGCACAAACTACCTTGTATAATGTTCATATGATCCTTTCTGCTGAACACTCGCATAATCCCATAATGTTGCCAAGTGATAAGCAATGCCATCTACAAAAAGACTTGGTCACACTAAAAAAGTGACCAGTCTGAAATCAGCAGCGAAGAAGTTACAGATAGCTTAGTGACAATTCAGAAATTAGTTGCTTCTTGTTTTAGCCTGTGAACTAATCTGTGCAATAAAGCTCAGTTATACAATATCTCATTCAGAAAATATAACTCTTTTCTCAGACAGCGTGACTGCAAAATTCTCATGCTTTTTCTTGTTTTGCTTTAAAATAAAAAGGCACTAGTCATCTGGCTTTTAACTTTATTATATTCTTTGTTGAATTTTTCAGTATGTGCAACACTTGAGATGCAATTGAGAGAAGGTCCAAGTACATATGAAGTGCTTTTGATCCTTATAGACACAAATTTTGAAGATCTTGCTTATGAGTTGTTGTATTTTTAAAATATTTTTTAATATAGCTTCAAATTATATTTTATTCAGTTTCAACTGGATCAATCTATCTCATAATTTTTTTCCCTAACTATGATACCAAATGAACTGTGTTATACTAGATGAGATACATAGAATTACGAAGAAATCGGGTGTTTCACTGTTTTCCTTTTGCAAAAAACTGTTTTTATTGACATTACAAGGAATAATTTGTCGTGCTGTTAGCAACTGTATTCTGGATATAATTATTCACTGGCCTATGCTTTCCCATCTGTGTTTTCTGCCTAACCATGAGTGGTTTTTGAAGAAGAAGGCTGGGTAAAGTTCTGATAGTGAAGTGTGGCCATGTTTTTTATGAGGGCTGCATCTTTGTCAGGAGTAAATTGTAGATTAATAGTAGCGTAGGAAGGTATTTGCTGAGTATCGTAGTATATTTGTAATTTTTTCTGAACTTATGTAGAGCTTGGCAGATGGAAAATTCATGGAAAGGGGGAAGCTTGAAAAAACTGTGCCTTTTACCCCTGTAAAAAAACTGTTAAAAAAAAAATCTATTTTTTTGACTGCTTATGAAAATGGCAACTGTTTATTCATAACAATAGGTCTGTGATTTTTTTTTTTTTTTTTCCAGACCTCCTACCCATATAATCACTGTTAATGGCAAGAAATGTGTAAACTTTGCATCATTTAACTTTCTTGGGCTTTTGGATAATGAAAAAGTTAAGGTGAGTTCTTCCAGTTATTGTATTTATATGATTATTCCTTCTACTTTGTGCATTGTCTTGAAATTAGGAATGATTTAAGGAGGTACAAATATTGTCAAGGAAGTATACTTATGAAGTAGGAAGGAAGATTATTAGCCTTATAATTTTGTCTTTTTTTCTGAAGTTTAATCTGTTGTATTTGCTGTGTAGTAGCTGATTATCAATCTAGATTAGTCCTTAATCATTAGAATACAATGAATGGTAGTAAAACACTGCTCTAACATAGTTTTGATGTTAAATAAAGCCATAGACTTAACTACATTATTACTAAAGCAGGTCTTGTTACATGATGCAAGAAGTGGCCTGTGTACATTGCTATGTAATTGTCAACATGAACGATATAGAGGAGTTAATAGAGGTAGTGTAGAAATAAACATTTAGTGTAGTTCTTTTCTGTTAAAGAATGCAGCCCAGGCATCTCTGAAGAAATACGGTGTTGGCACATGTGGACCTAGGGGATTCTATGGTACTTTTGGTGAGTAACTTCTTTTGATCTGCCTTAAGTTCTTCAGATTGCTTTGGCAAGTCAGCCAAAATAGTCCTGTATATAAGCTCTACATAATTTCTATCACAGTGAAGAACAATTACAAACACATTTTACAGTAATTGTTAAAGACTGGTAGATTTTATTCTTCGTAGCTATTTTTCTTTGTCATTTTATGTGTTTTTCTTACTCTTTCTAATGCTCTTTTTGGAGGACAGTTGCAAAGTTAAATATAATCTGTTTTAGTTTTGGCCACTAATGTAGAAAGAAAACATAAACAGTAGAATTTATTAATGCATGGTGAATTTTTAGTGTAAATTAGTAGTAGTAAGTTTCTGAGCAGACCACAAGAGGGCAGTCTGATTTCTTTGATAAAGTTATTAAAGTTTATCTAATGCTTTAGTCAGAATGGAGATTTCCTTTACTGACGATTTGAATGTTGTAATTAAGAGGTGAAACCTGATGAAAGCAGGTGTTGCTAAGGGATTCTTTTTATTCCTTTTAAGAAATAGTAGGTTGTAAAATGTGAACCTCTGGAAATAATTCTTTATGTGCACTGGTATTTTGAAATATTCCATGAAAACCAAAGAGTAATACAGGAATAGGTGCACGGTTGCTGGCTAAAACTCATCATATTGTGAACTTCCTTTGCAGTCGTGATGCAATTCACAGCGTGTTTGCACTCAAATTATTTCATTAAATTACCTTCTGTGACTTCAAGACTAACATTTCCCATTTAATCAAGCTAGTTCTTCAAGTGATCGAGGTGCTGTACCTATCTTTATCTTTTAGAAGTCTGTATGTCAGAACAAAGCTGAGTTTTCAGTATTAATCTTACATATTTTTCATTAGTTTAGAACCATAATTAATTTCTAAAGAAGGTGATGGTAGCCCACTGATTAGGAGAGAGCTTTTAGGAAAATAGATTCCTTTAGAGTTCAGCAGTGATCTGTTGGAATTCACACAGGTTCTTTTTTTTTTCAGTAGCACTGAAAAGCTCAAAGAAACTCATGGGCTGCTTTGAGTCTACTAGTTATTCAAAACAAACCTGCTGAAAGTTGATTTTTCTCTGATGAGAGAGTCTTTGGGTTATTTCCTACCCTCTTTGGAAGTAAAAAGATATAAACTATGTGGCTTTTGCATTTAGTTTAATTGCTCTTCACTGGCTTCAGAAATTTTTTTCGGTAAAAGCTCCATTCCACAAAGCAAGGACTGTAATAATGGTATTGCTGCATGACATCACTACTGAAGAAATTATTTTATACTCGCCTATTCGAGGTACCATCTTTTACAGATGTAGTAATGGAGGACTGATTTAAATTTTGAGACAAAGACCTGTTGTTCTTGTTGCATCTACATCCGTCTTCCCACTTTTGCTTGACTTTAAGCATTCAAGTATTTCAGGATTATGAATCTCTGATAAGAAACACTTGTTACATCAATAATGTTGTATGCCTCAAACTTCTTGTGCTCTGTGACTTTGATAAATGAGTCTTGTGTTCAGAATTATGCAGTTTACTTTTACTTAACTGCATAGGATTTTTTTTATGATTGGCAATTGCTGTCACTCAGAATTACCCCTCTTAGGGGCTGATAATTTCATAGCAATATTAAAGATCTCATTATTTGGAAATTTAGATATCCTGTTATAATTTATTTTGAATGGAGGCTTGATTCTACACATTTCTGCCTCTTTGAAGGGATTTCATAGGTTTAGTGAGTCCCTGTTAAGGCAGTTTTACATTGTGCTGTATCCCTGAAAATTGCATCAATGCCTTTATCTCATGATAAGCTTTAAAAACTAGTATATTCATAGATACTCGAATCTTTATGGTTATTTTATGCACAGTGACAGCTGAGGGTTGTATCAGTTTCTTAATGGTGAAGGTTTTTTAAGACTATTGTCAATTGCTTAGCAGCCACAATTTCGGTATTACTATGAGGATCAGGACTGACTGCAGTAAAATATTTAAAGGATAATGAGGGATTTGGTCTTAATTCTTCTGTTCTTGTCTTGCATGATCAATAAGTGTTAGGCACTAAACTGGCACTTCATAGCAGCTGTTAACAATAATAGCTTTATTAATGTTCCATAATTATGTAGAAATCTGTAGATGTAGAAATCTTCCTCTGGGCAGATTTGCTCTAAGCAGTGTTGACAGCTTTCACTTAAACTGGACTAATCCTAATGATATAACCAGATTTGAAGCAAATCATTGTAATAAAGGAGAGCCGGGTAGGGTTCTAATTTTCATGATGGAATGATAGTGAAGCCTTAATTAAGATTTTCAACCTCACTATCATAGAAAGCATTTGTTCCCTTATGTAATGATCTATTACATTACCCCATGTTATATGTCACTGAACTTAAATGCTCTTGCCCTTGGCAAAATTTACTAGACTTGTAAATTTTTCTCCTTAACATAAATCTGATTATATTCATTAATTCATTATTGGTGACAGTATTCCTTTTGCCCATGTTTTTTACAGATCCCTTGCTCAGTGTAGTGGTGGATGTAGCTGAGTAAAACTCTGAGAAGCATTCAAGTTTTCATTTTTAATTCTGATGGTCTTTTTTTTTTTTCCAGTTTGTTAAAGGATATAGGCTATATTTTATGCTAAAAAACCCCCATTTTTCCCCATTAGGTTTCGGTAGCTGGGCTCTCAAATTAGTAGTTCAGTCCTTGTTTCCTGTAATTGTTAATTCACTAGTGACAGGGCTTCAGGAAGGAGCATTTTTGGCTGAATATTGTTCATAATGGAAGGTTTAAATCCCATGTGGCCAGCGTCTTTTATTTGGTGCTTGCTGCCAGAAAAAGATCTTTCTTGGGCTTACCGTTCAATAATAAAATCAAAGCTCATCCATCCTGTTTTGAAACCTGAATGGAGGTTGTTTAATTGGTCCTGAAGTCCATGCAACAATAAAGAAAAATATTCTGAAAGTAGATTAGATTGCTCCAATTGGTAGCCTTCCTTCTGAAGACTTTGGAGAAGAAAAGCTACTCTTAAGTTTCTCAGAATGTTTTTTGTAATGTATAATACAGCTGGATCAAATTGGTAAGTAGCAAAACAAAACTTTCAAATAATGTGATTGAACTTTTTGTTTCTATTTAAAACCAATGGAAAACAATATAAGAGAATTCCTTTGCATTTGATTTTTTTGATGCTCAGGTAAATATTAGCAAAAGGTTGTTGAATATTTATAGTTTGACTGTGATTTGGAGGCTGTTTGGCCTTTTACTTTTATTGTATAAATATATGAATCAGTCTAGTGTGCCCCACTAGGGGAAGGTTATGCTATATAGTTGTTTAATATGGCAAAATTAAGCTCTTTTCAAAACCCTTTCTTGCTACACCTTTGCTGTTAGTACCTGGCTAGAAATAGCAACCTTGACATAACCATTTCTCATCTGCTATTGAAGAAGCTGTATTTTTAACTGGTGCTGCCTCATTTGATTTTAGTTTTAGTGAACATTTAGTAATTCCAAAAAGGTAACATATGGCCCATGATGATCTTTCAAGTCACACACCAAGGACGTCTTCATCCAGTTAATTCCATTTGATAAAGGGCATTGTTCTCTGACTAACATTTGCTGGTAGAAGCAGATAGTGGTTAGGAGTTAGACAGTTGAAGTAGCAGATTGTCTGGTACAGATTATTTTGTTTAGGCGGAGTATTTAACATTGTGGTCACCTTTCTGCAGTGACAACCCGCTCACCATGTGGTGTTATTGTTAATCTTTTCATTAATGGGGTTTTGTGTCCAACTGGTCACTTCAGACGCATTTGTTTGGGAAATGCTTAGGTGTGTAATTGTGTCTATTTATCTTAAGGCTGAGAATAAGGATGATGATCTTTTCAACTGGCTGAAGTGTGTTCAGGTGATGGTATTTGATTGCAGTGTGACAGCAGCAGTTTTCTGGTATAGTGGTAGTTGTGACACTGATAGCGATGCTGTATGCAGTGGAAGCATCAGTTTCTAAGAACTGACAGTCTGCCAACAGGACCTTGTTACTAGATGTAAATTCTGTAACTATTTTTTGTTTTGAGTGTAGGAACTATTCTTCCTATCTTCAGTCCAGGAATGCAGCCACTGCATGAGGGAGGGAACCACATTATATAAATATTTTCAGATCTATCAAAACTTCTGATTAATATGGAGTTACTTGTCAACTTAATTAAGGCTGCATTGGTTGCAGCTGATTTTTGGAAGTTACTTGTTATAATACACTTCTTATAAATAAACTTCTGTTTCCTTTGACTCATTGATATCTAAAAGCACTTAGTCCTTCTGATATGAAAGCAAGTAAACTTAGATCTTTTAATTTTTTTTTTCTCAAATAGATGTGCACTTAGAATTAGAAGAACGACTAGCAAAATTCATGAGGACAGAGGAAGCTATTATATACTCATATGGATTTGCAACAATTGCCAGTGCTATTCCTGCGTATTCAAAAAGAGGGGACATTGTGTTTGTGTAAGTAGAGTTTTCCATTCAGTTTCTCTCTTTCGCTATTGTTAATTGCATTAAGGCAATTAGTTAGAAAATCATGTTGGTTTTGGTTAAGTATTTTGTTATATAGCGGTCAAATATCTTCTGTTACATCTTTCTCCAAATAAATGTTACTGCTGTTATCAGTAGCAGAAGAGCAGACTTGGGCACTGAGCAGAAAAAAAAACAATCCAGAAACTTGGGGGTGCGAGAACTAACAGAATTCCAGAATTCTAATACCTAGTTTTCTTCTTAAGAAACTGTACAGTCATATTTGCTTTTTATCTGTTTACTTCTATATTTTCAGTATTCTTGCAGGATAGTTGTTTCCCTCATGCCTATTTGCAATGGAATAAATTGAAAAGTTGAATAAATATTGATACATATAAAATACCATAAGAACAGTTGTGCAGGGTGAAGCTAAAGATTCAGCAAGCCCAGCATCTGGTCCCTGACAGTAATCAGTCAGTTTCTCTAGAAGTGTACAAAACCAGGAGAAACTGTATAACAATTTTCAGCACTTTCTGAGCCAAAGAGGAAGGTTTGGATTTAGTAGTTGTTAATGGATTTTTCTTAAGCCTTGGTATTCCTTTAGTGCCTTTGTAAATATTTACGATCCACAGTTCTTCTATAACCTGTAATTTCACAGGTTTTAATTTGAAAATTATTAGGAAATACCTGTTTTGAATATAAGACCTACTCGTTTCAATGGATGCATGTGACTAATTTGTAGACAGTGACCTGTTACATCTTCTCCATGGAGACAGTGCCTGGCTATGTGGAGCTTAGATGCCTGCTGGGGTTAAGCCACAACACTGTTATAATTCTGTATTCACCAAAACCTTTCTTCAGTGCTCTCTTCTCCAGGTGTAAGGATTGCACCCTATATGACTTATTTTACAGAGGTTACTTCAGAATTTTGGTCATGTTTTTTGGTCATCTTTGAACATCCTTTTTATGAGACAAATGACAAATGTGCACACTGTTCAAGATGGCAGTACATCCTGCATTTATCTATCTTGTACTGTTTCAGCTTGTCACTGACAAAAGATCTCACCACGTTTAAAAGCAATTTTGTAGAAATTACTGCATTTAGTGTGTGCAGAAGGTTTGATTTAGTTGCCACTTTAAAAATAATAGTTGACTTAAGCAGCTGTGAAATTGTATATCCCATGATGCTCAGAAATGTGCTTTTCCAGCACTTAAAATTGACAGATAGTTGTTAGAACCATGAGATAGTAATTTCCAAGGGATACTAAAATACAGGTTTTGAAGAATTGGAGGGCCACCTGTGTGTTACGGGCACATCTTTGTGCCTTCTTTGAAGGACACAGAGCAAATGGAGAGAGAGGTTTCTGGGATGATTATTATGGTGTTGTACCCAGTCTATGGAATGTTATGCTCAAATAAACCAATGTCACATACAAAAAGACCAGTGTACCCAATCAAGAAAAAAAGTGTTTGCTTGCATCTGGTGGCCATAGTGCATAGGAAAGTTTAGAAGATTTGGAAAAAAGTTTTCAAAATGTAAACCTAACACATGGTGCTTCAATAAATCTGATTTTAACTACACCTAAGTACAGATATCTGCTCAAAAGCAGGACAGTCCAAATAACTACCTTTCTTTAAGAAATTATTAAACCGAGTGCAAACTTAGAAAGGCTTACTGTTTTTACAGAGATGAAGCTTCTTGCTTTGCTATTCAGAAGGGATTACAGGCATCTCGGAGTAACATCAAGTTATTTAAGCATAATGATATGGCTGACCTTGAACGACTGTTGAAAGAACAAGAAACTGAAGATCAAAAGGTACCATTCCTTTGAAGAAATACTTGTGCCCTCTTGTACCACGTCCACCATGTTTTTTTCCTGTGCTGTATAATTGAATGGATGCAATGCTTATAGACATTTCTTTGGTTTTCAGAAGTGTTTATTGAGCAGTTAATGTTCCTATGTAATTTAGGTTTTTTTTTTCTTTAGAAATATTTATTTATTTACATTTGCCTGCTTAAATGAAGAAATACTTTACAGGCAGATGACTGAGGTGTGAGTTTATTTTCTTTTTTTGAAGTACTATTGCAGAGGTGGGTTGTTTGTGTGTTTTTTTTGTTGGTTTTTCTAAGAAATCATTCCAGTTAATTTTCAGCTCAAATGCCACACTGTAAAGTCAACACAAAAGCAGCTAGTCTTAGCCCTTTAGTTTATAAAATCAACATGATTTTTCTTCTCCTATCTTGCACTCAGCTCTTAAACTAGTCTCTGTTTTGAAAAATTTGGGTCTGTTTCATGGAACTGTAGAATCATGCAGTGGTTTAGTAGGAGGAGACCTTAAAGATCATTTAGTTCCAACTCCTCTGCCATGGGCTGGAGCACCTTCCACTTCGACCACATTGCTCATGGCCCCATCCAAGCTGATGTGGAACACTTCCAGGGAGGGGGCAGCCACACCTTCCCTGGGCAACCTATTCCAGTTTCTCTCCACCCTCACTGTCAAGAATTCGTGCCTTCAGAGACTGGAAGACTGCTTTAAGGTCTTCTCAGAAGCTTCTCCAGTTTTCATTCAGTTTGATGGCTTTACTTTCATTCTGACAGTATTACAAAAGGTTTTCCAAAGCAACTACTAAAATCATCATCAGCAAGTACAGATAACTTGCTTAAATGACTATTAAATAATTAGCTGTCACCGTTATGTGCTTCACTCACAGAATGCTGGAAAGTTACAGGCAATAGGAAGAAAGCTGATTTTGTGTGAGCATATTAAAAAAAAATAAAGAAGATAAACTGCATAATCATAAACCGGTCTTATTAACATCAGTCTAAGTCAGTAATGGGTCAGATTAATTGTTGATTTATAGAAAACATGCTAGTTAACATGCCTTCATGGAAAATACATTTTGTTAGATAATCTTTATATAAGTTTTTAGATGTGGTTGGCAGACTAGTGATGCAATTTGTGCAATACATTTGATTTGTTAGAGCAGAGTGCTTTCATTTAGCTACATGGTTAAAATTTCTCAATCTAATTAGCTTAATGTGGACATAAAGTTTGTTGCCACAAGCTTAACATAGACCATGTGTGTATGTATAACTTAAGACATACTGACTAGGGAGGGGTGGATCTCAGGATTGGTGTTGGTCCAACTTGTGGAGTGGACTGTATCTAGTTTTGATGCCTACCACTCAGAAAAGTCAAATAGATATTCTCTGAATCTTTTTACAAGAAAATTAAAAGATAAAAAAACATGGAATATCGTCCTTAGTCAGAAGATACCAATAAGCTTTAAAGTAAATGTCAGAGGAATGGCATTTTAAAACAACAAAACTGAAATCATGCCATTGAAGTCTGAACAGAAACCATTACAGGATACTCATATGGCCTCTACTGTCCAGACATCCAACAAAGATCAGGCGGAGATATTTTAATTTGAATTTTATTATTTGAATGTTATTAATGCTATAAATTGTGTTTTTAAAATAAATGCTCAGATTGATGATGGCTCTGATAGGGACCAAGATTTGTAGTATTCATGCCGTGGTTGTTTTGTTTGTATTTTATTAATGAAGTTCAAATGAATTGACTATAATTTGTTACTAAGTAAGTTACCTAAAATCTTATGAAAGAGTTAAAAGCTTTAAAATTATTACAAAGTAAAACCTACTTCAGTGAGGCATTTCAACTTTTTATGTATGATAAATATTAAGATGAAACTGAAGTAAAACCTTACTTGAAAAGGAGATGTTATCTTCTTTCCCTTTGCATTACTGTCCCTCCCTATGAAAAACTCTTCAAAGCTTCACTTGTAAGTAACAATTGATATGAACTTAAACCATATCTTTGTCTGAAGAATCCTCGCAAGGCCCGTGTAACTCGAAGATTTATTGTAGTGGAAGGATTGTATATGAACACAGGAGACATTTGCCCTCTTCCAGAATTGGTAAGTTTGTCTTTCAGACTCCACTTATGAAAACATGTGGCTAATGAAACAGTAGTATCATATTGTTAAGCCTACACAGAAAAGCTCTGCATGCAGGTTTTTTGTTTACCTTCTTGCTTTCCTGAACATTTGTGAAATGGCAGTCCCAAAATATACATTGTTTTGAAACTTTTGATCAGGACTATGATTCTGAAACTATATGTAATGAGACTTGAAAATTAATATCTGGCTATGATCTCAGTTTTTAATGTCTAAAATATACTGTGTTTTCAGCTATGCCATATGAGACTAAACTATTATAGTTAAATCTTAAAAACATAACATGAGGTTTCAGAGAAATCCTTACTGCGCTGTCGTAAACAGTGGCTCTAAGGAAAACATTTGCTATTCATAATAAATTGGCATTATGTGCAGGCTGTATTCTAGTAGAAAATTGAAGAAATGCTATGAAAATGCATCATCTTGAAAGTACTTGACAGCCTATCTTAAAAAAAGAGGATTTTTTTTTGTACATAGTATTTATTAAACTTGTTCTTGTCTTACATGATAGAAGACTTTCAAAGGTTTTAAAAATATCTTAATGACTGAACACAAATCTAGAGCTGATATTTTTTTCCGAATTCAGCATACTGTGCATGCCTCTGTTTATCTTATCTCCCCCCACCCAGTTGTTACTATATCATGATGAGCTTGGCTTGTATTTTGTATCATCTACTCTGTTTTAGATAAAACTGAAGTATAAGTACAAAGTTAGAATATTTTTGGAGGAGAGCCTTTCCTTTGGAGTTCTTGGAGACCATGGAAGGGGGATTACTGAACATTTTGGAATAAATGTAAGTGTCTTTGTTAGTTTGTTGTGAAAAGAAAACTTGTGGATAAGCAGTTTGCCAATTCATTTTTTATAACTGGCAGTAATAAATAAAGTCTAGTGTCTAATAGACATTTAAACATATTTTATCAGACTTGAAGTGTTCAGGTCTTGGCATTTCTGTTTCAGGTGCTTACTGGAAATAATTTTACCTGTCTTTAGTGAGGAAGATAGCAAAAGAATTTTCGCAATGCATATTTTTATAATTTTTTTTGACACAGTGATTCTCCTGCTGTACTTGGTGTTTGTGACACCACACCTTGAATACTGTGTTCAGTTTTGGGCAGCTCACTATAAGGTCATTTTGGTGGTGGAGTGTGTCCAGAGAAGAGCAATAAAGCTGGTGGAGGGTCTGGAGCATGTGTTTTACTAGGGGTGGCTGAGGGAATTGTTTAGCCTGGGGTAGACTGAGGAGAGATACCTTATTGCTTTCTACAGCTACCTGAATGGAGCTGCCTGTGTTGAGGTCATGGCTGGTGTCTTCTCCCACAGAACAAGTGATAGAATAAGAGGCAATGTCTTAAAGTTATGCAAGAAGAGGTTTAGAGTGGGTATTAGGAAAAATTTCTTTACTGAAAAAGTTTGTCAGGTACTGGAACAGGCTGCCTGAAGTGCTCTACCTCCAGGTGGCACTTTAGAACATAGCTTAGTTGGCATAGTGGTGCTGGGTTTATGGTTGGACTTTATGACCTTAGAGCTCTTTTCCAACCTTAATGATTCTATGGCAACTGTGGTTTCCAGCTGCATAGACTTAAAATTGCCATGCTTACACAGAAATATTAAGGGAATAGGGGTCAGAAAAATCTTCTTATCATGTAGGCAGCCTACGTTGCTCTATTGGTTTTTTTACTTCTGTGGGAAAAAATAAAATAAATGAAGCTTTTGATGATCCTTTCAAAGATGTTGTCTCACTACTTTACCGAAAGACTATGCCAAACTATTTTTCCAAGTATCTACCTTTTGTGGTGTTTATTCAGCTGAGGAGCACTTTGGAAATACAAACAGGTATCTTTGCAGTTGTTTCGAACCACAGCCACCTGAGCTGGGAAAGGAAGAAGTGCTCTTTCCATTCCTAGTGTCTTAGCATGATACATTTCTTTTACCACATTCTGACAGTGTCTGAGCTCAACTTGGAAATGAAATACGAGATTCTGAGGATTCATTCTCTCTTCTATCTCTTGTTGCTTTTACTTCAAGTATTTTCATACCAAATGTGGAAAAGAAAAAAATGAATGTTAAACGGCTTTAGAAAAGGAAACAGTGTTACTTTGGTGCTTGTCAAGTACCACCTGGTTAATTGGCTTGTGTAAATTCATTTACAGGGTTATGCAAATGTAAATTCATTTACAAAGGTAATCTTTCAGTTTTGTCTTCCTAGAACAGGCCTTTTAGCAGTGGTCCTCAGTGTGCATTACAGAACCTGCCAAGAATAAATTTGCAACTAGCAAGTGAAATGAGACTATTGTGTCTCTGAGCTTCATTTTCTGATTTGACTAGGATTATGGTCAATTTAAATTACATTCTAGCTCCTGTTGGCTGCAGTGGGACTACCTATTTTCTTAAAGGACTTTGTCACACTGCGTGCTTTGACAAATTGTCAGCAGCATCTTTATTTTGTTTGTTCTGTTTGTGTTCTTCACTTTGCAGTGCCTGGAAAACAGTAATCCTATATATATTACCTAAAGATTATTGAAAGTAGTTATTTCAATTTAATTGCATTTTTATCTGTGGTAACTTTATGGATCTTCTTTAGAACTTGCAATTTTATGAAACAAGATATGTCTTTTAATAGATTTGTAAATAATCTTGATGTAATCAAAAGCATCTCTTAACTTTTCAATTTATATGGCAGATTGATGATATAGATCTTATTAGTGCTAACATGGAAAATTCACTTGCTTCTATTGGAGGATTTTGCTGTGGAAGATCTTTTATTATTGACCATCAGGTAAGCCTGGTCTCATTTCTATGTGGTGCGGCAGAATAGGTTTATTAGAACTGAGATTTAGTTACTAATATAAATTTGCAAGAAGTGTTAAGATGTAAATTACTGCCCAACACTTGATTCCATAGAAAAACTGTCTTGTGCTATGATATATTCTAGATTAATTGGATACCTTCTTTGAAATCCTTCCATGAACCTGTAAATGTGAAGGAGAGATTGCTTAAATGTATGTGAATTGACTTTTAAAACATTGTCTATACTATTACAAACAAGTTGGGGTTTTATTATGTTTTTTCCCCCTGACAGCGATTGTCTGGTCAAGGCTACTGTTTCTCTGCATCCCTACCTCCTTTGTTAGCTGCTGCTGCTATTGAGGCTCTGAATATTATGGAAGATAATCCAGGTACTTAATTCAGGAAAATCTGAATACATGTCTTTCCTTGTTCAAAACTGTTATCTTGTACTTCTCCCTGCTTTGATTCCTCACCCTTTTACTTTTTCAAGTCCTCTATTTTACAGCTAATTAACTTTACATGCATGATATTTTTTCTTCATTTTCTTCATTTTTTCTTCATTTCCCACCCTGCTTTTCTTCAGCATTTTCTCCTCTTTCTTCCTTCCAGCTGAAAATGAGTTGGTTGAGGCTAAGAGGGACAGAGATGGTTATCGCTATGCAAATAACTTTTTATTCTGCTATATGGACTAGTGATATGCTTCTTCCTTGGAAATTGATTCCTTCAAGACAGTTGAAGAAAGGGAAGGTTACAGAGAAACAAATGGAAATATATGGACTGAGCAACCATTTCCTTCCTGCTTTCACTATAGTTTTATGCTTTCGTCAAGTAAGCCTTCAGGCAAGAATCTCAGGAACTGTGATGGTGCAACCACCTGCAATTTTGGCAGGACCAAGCAGAGGGCATTTGGATAATGTTGGCAGTCAAGAGTTCCTGCTTATGAGTCAGAGAACTGCCCTTGTTGCCAGAACCTAAGAAATACTCTTTTTTTCCTGAGGCAGGAGGGAAGGGTGGTGGTGTTGCAAGTGGTGAGAGGTATACAAAGTCAGATTGGATGGAGGATGTCTGCAGAGAGCTGCAGTATTTAATTTGTCTCAAGTCAATGAGAACTACTGGGGAACCCAAAGTTAATCAAAAGGAGAAAAAAGAGTCAGTTGTGGAAGTGTTGGCAGTCACGGAGGGAGAACCTTTACTGAGGAAAAGAACCAAGGTTTACAGATCCAGGAGCCAAAGTTCCCTGTTTAACCACTTGCAGTGAATTACTGAAAGGATTAAGCAGCTGAGTCTGCATGGCTGTAGGTATTTTATAGACAAGTTGGACATGCCATTTCAATCCCCTTATCCAATCTTTTTGTCACCTTTCTGTATGATAATGAACCAATGCAGTTGGACTAATGAGATAAAAGGAAGCAATGCATTTGTCAGATCTTAAAGGTTATCCAAGCCTTTTCTTTTTCTTATTTTTTATGTGTGTAGACATTTTTCAGATTCTTCGGCATAAATGCGAACGAATTCACAAAGCTTTACAGGGGTAAGTGTTTAGTGTTCTTTTTTTTGGAGGGTGTTGATTGTTTTTTATTTGATCATACCTTTATAATGCCAACTTCAAATAACTCTCCTTGCCCATATCTATTTCTGGTTTTACTGATGCTTATATTGGGATGTATATACTAAATTATGTGTATACTAATGGAAGAAAGTAATCCTTTTCCAGATGTCTCCATTATGCTACAAAAAAAGAGTCCGAGTTTGAAAAATCTCTTTACAGGTATTCAAGAGAGACTATGCCTTAATGCTAGTGAGAATGTATGCAAGCCCTTACACAGTCTTTAGGAAGGTGTAATAGATTTCAATTGTATGAAGTGCTGATAAGCATTTTGATTAAAATGTTGGTGAGTAAAACCATCTGGGGTATACCAAGTAGCTTAACAGATACTCTTTCAGGCAATTCAATGCATCTTGCAGTCATCTTTAACATTAAGAACAGTATTGTTCTTCTTTATGAGATTTTAATATTAAAAAGTAATAGAAGTATTCATTATTCTGAAGCAAATAGAAAATTGTAGAATTTATGTTAAAAATAAGGGTGCTGGATAAGACTTCCAAACACCATCTTATTTTAGAAGATGACTGTACTGAGTAATTGCATTTCACCTAACAAGTTTTCTATATAGTCTAGTGTGAAATTACTGTGAGTATTCAACAGTTGCTCAGTGTGCAGAATAGCTATGTTAGCTGGTATACTATGGTTAATTTTCTTCAACAGTTTTCTGTTGCATACTACAGAAAAGAATGACATTTGAACACACAAAATCTGTAGCAAATTACATTAGCTGATTTTTTTGGTAGTATTAATTACTTAGTTATTCAGTGAGTTGCTTGTTATTTCATGTAAGTGGTTTCCTGCTTAGATAATATATTATGTTAGTACATTCATCTTCTCTGGAGTAATCCTATCATCAAATAGTCCTTGTCTTTTTTTGCTGTGTTCTGTTTCAGCATGGGTTTAAATTGCATAGGCTTTCAGTCACAGATACCTGGATTTGTCTACACTTGAAATAAAAATTTTAGAGTAACTTGAGAACTGTTAGCATCTCTTATTTTCTAGTAATAGAATGTTATGACTTAGCTAAAAGGAGAATAATTGTAACATTTTTCTCTACCTGTAATTTTAAGGTGATAATTGTAAATATGTTTAAAATACAGGATGAAAATATAAGAAAAACGTATCAACCTTTTTCTTTTTAATACTTGCTGTAAAGCAGAAGCAAGTGAGTCATGGCTGATACTTTTTTTACCTTTGACTGATTCTAATTTTTTACTCCAGTGATTAGTATAGCCACAAATCAATGAGTTTGCAAAATGGCTGAGTCTGTGTAATAGAACTCCAGTATTTTTGCCTTAGAAAAACAGTGTGGTATTCTAAGTTTTAAAAAAAAAACTTGCAAAGGAAGTAGTTCTTTGAGGTCATACTGGAAAAATTTAATGACACCAGGGAACTGGGTAAGCCTACAGCAAGCAAGTAAGCTATTCTAATGAGTGCATAAAGCAGTACAGGATAGAAGATTCAAACTAATAATTGTAGGATCCAATGTGGTTTTCTTTTAATAATAAACATACTAGAAGAAGCATATAATGGATTGAAGTTCTTCATACTATTCTGGCAATGATAGAATGGAACTGTTAGTTTAAAAGAAAGCATAGAATGGTGATAGAATTGTATCCAAAGCAAGTGGGAAAGAATGCAATTTCTCTCCTTCTCATAAGAGAACAAACATACTGAGAGGAAATCTTTTTTTTTTTTTTTTTTTTTTTTTTTAGCCAGGATGTAACTAACCTGTGAAATGTAGAACTTTATATTTAAGGACCAGTGCATAATTAACATTAAAAAGATATGGATTATGTTGGGAGAAGAAACCATAGTGTTGTAAGCTAGAGAAATAATGTGTTTATTCCTGCTCTGGGTACAAGCCAAGTGCTGTTTTTTGAAAGAAATGGAAGAATTCTTCTGAATCCTGCATGCTTACTTACTGTCCCTGTAATAGATGATAGTTCTGCAGACGAGCCTTGTAGCTGGGGTGTAGAAAGCTGTGAGGAGGGAGCTCCCAGAAGCTACATCCATATTGGTACATTAATGTCAGGAAGCATTCCTTGGTACTGGATGTTGATTTCCTACTTTATCAAACTTCCAGAGTGATACTGGCATGGATTTGGCCCAGGTCAAGCAGCACTCTCTTTAGAAAGGATTCATGGATACACAGTTCAAGAGTTGGTGTGAGCTTGGAGCTGTTCCCAGCAGTCAGTTTGGCTATGAACACCTTAATGTAGAGGCTCAGATTTTTTAAGTATGAATATGAGTTATTCTGTACCCAGTCACCACTGAGCCAGAAACCCGTCCAAAGTGTATTTAATTTAGTAATACAGAAGCAGTCTTTTCTCCTTTGTTACTTCAAAATCTCATGTTTCAGACTTGTCTCTTTTTAATATGGAAGTTTTAAATTTTTGCTTGAAAAATGCACTTTTCCAGAATGACAAGTGAATTCTGATTCCAAGAAAGTTAGTGTGCATGCCATTTGGGTTCTCAAATACCTGTTGAATCTTAATTTGTTAGAGGCTCAGAAAAACATAATTAATACTTAACACAAAAGTTGAAGTATTTCCATCAGAATACCTCATATTAACTCTTAGGTTTCTTCACATGAAGCTATGTAGTTCATTTTGCCACAGCTGTGACTGACAGAAAACGTTTTAAGATGAAAACTGAGTCTGAGGCTTGTAAGCAGCCTGTATGACAAAATATACAGCAAATACAAAGTATGTTGTTCACGTAAGGACTAAATTTGAGTAGAAGTGATACAAAGCTTGCTTTCTACTGATCTTTCATAATTTACTCTTTGGACGGGATCAGTTTATTATCTGTTTAAATTGAAGATGACTATTTTATAGCTACATGGTAATACTGTGTTTTTCTGAACAAAAGCTAATTGGTTTTGTAGATTGCCTTAAATTCTGCTCTTCAGCTGTTAGATTTAAATTACAGTGAAACTTCATCAGCTTTCAGTCTTACCTCCCTACTTGTAAAATGGCACTTCTTAGAAGTCAGGTCACTCCTAGGGAACATAAGTAAGAATGGATATATTATGCAGCTGTTCTGTGTTTTGTCTTTCTACCTTTTAGTTGGACCTTGGACTGTTTTTCCTTTTGTGTTCTGTCTCCAAGATGTGTGTGCAGTACTGAGACAAATGTAGTGTATGTGCTTATTTATTAAAGAAATAGCCTCTGTTTTGTTAGTTTGCAAGTGTATGACACCAGAATGTTTGCAGTTTTGTGACTGAAGAAGAATATCAGCTTGGTTTGTCTTTCTGGAAAGGACTGTGATTTGAAATGGCATTGTAGAAATAATGCAAGATGCTTTCCATGCTAGAGTACAGTTTATTTTTTCGAGGTTATAATTGATTTGGTGTGTTTGTAGTGCAAATTCACTCTCCTGTAGGCTCCAGTTCAGTTGTTTATGGATTTATGTCTGTGGTGACTGGGTCTTGAACTTGTAAAAATAGAAAACATACTCGAAAATGTGGATGTTGACTTACAGTGTGTGTGGAGCAAGCTCATCAAAGTCAGGAATTATTGCTGATGGTAGGTGTGTTTATGGAACATCTTAATTCCAGAAACCAGAGGTCTTTCTTGGATATTGGATAAACTTGTGAAGGGGAATAATGAAGTTCTGAATATGATGATATGATGTGTAAGGACAATGTCAGTCAGATTTCAGTCATTTTTGGACTATGAAATCTCAACCTTTCAATCAAATTCTAGGAACCTAAATAACACCTTCCTATTTACATATGTGGGCACAATTCTAGTAATACAACTAGTTTTAGAGGAGCTTCTGCCTGACAGATGATGTTGTAAGGATTTGCTATAGGAAATAATTTAAAATCAGAAGTCTTGCTTGTTTCTTCTTATAACAAAAATGGTCAAGGAGATCTGTTCTTTCATATAGACTCTGGAGTCTTTACTTAGCTGTGTTTTTTCCCCAGTAACATAGAGACCTAGCACCGACATTTCTCCTACATCTTCATAAGGATTCTTTCCTGAATTTTTTCTCCTTTTTGCAAAAGGAGATTCATTACTGTTACACAAACTTGTACACTTCTTAGAAAAGACATTCACTTGATAAGTTTTCTTATCTTTACCTCTTGCAAGCTGAAATGCACCTCAGTTTTGTCTGCATTAGTATTCATAAAGTGAAATATCTGTCTCTTCTCACCACCTGTAAAGGGAGAACACTACCTAGAACTTTAACACATTTGTTGAAGTAGGTTATGTGTTAAAGATTTTTTTATTTGGTTTAGGATTTCTGGCTTAAAAGTGGTGGGAGAATCTTTTTCTCCAACATTACATCTACAGTTGGAAGAGAGCTCTGGATCTCGAGAAAATGATGTGAAGTTACTCAAAAGAGTTGTGGATTATGTAAGTGACCCTATAATGAATAAATAATAACATTGCCTTTGGATGTGAATAATGAAATGTGTATGTGTATGGAGGTTTGTTGAGTGACTTAGAATGTCTTGCAGGAATGCTGCAAGAAACTCAGTTTCTTTTCTGACTGTAGGTCTAGATTAAAGACCATCTTCTAATAAAGTCTGTCTGCAAATATAGAGGTCTATAGCACGGGATAAAATATTTGTTAGGCCTTTTGCTTCAGAAAATAATTATTTCCTGTTATGTACTTCAAAACACAAGGTAAATTTGCATATAAAATTTTTGGTTAGAATACTCTTATAGTGTTCAAAACAATTAAGGTTTTAACTTGAATAGAATTCTGATGGTGCATTTTAACCATTTGAGGTCTAGCTTTTGGTAATTTTGTTTGGCTTACTCTATAAACTTGTTTTTGTGTGAAGAATTTCATGTTTTGTATGGAGTATTTTTTCCATCTTTGACACACGTTGGTTCTTCTCCTGCCACATGAAGGACATGACCTAACAAATTTAACATTTCATCTGGCAGGTGCACAGGGCCACACACCAGAACAAAACTCTAGAGTTGATTTCCTTGAAAACAGACTTATGTGATCTGATACTGTGCTTAATACAGCATTTTTGTCCTATCTATTGGCGATGAAGCTACACACTAATTAATTTTATAAGTTTACGCTGTCTTAAAATTACAGACGATTTTGCACAGCTTCAAAACCTCCATTTTGGAAAGAACTTAGTTATTCTGGCACCAAACTTGTTGAAGTTAGTTGTGTGTATTTGATGATAAAAGAGTATGCCATCAGAAGTTCCCAGATTGGTGACTACTGTGTTTTTGTTATTTGTAGTGCATGAATAGTGGTATAGCATTAACTCAGGCCCGATACCTGGATAAAGAAGAAAAATGTCTTCCTGCACCTAGGTCAGTAGAAAGTAAATACATTAATGCATTTTAGTAATTATGACTCTGTTTCTTCTCATACAATGATAGGTTTTTGTTGGTACTGTGAGAAAATGGGAAAGGCTTCATTTTAAGATGTGTTTTCAGTGACTGTTACAAGATGCTAATACCCTGAAATGACTGTATCAAAACTACTCCAGTCTCAGTGATCATCATGTTGCTTGTTACCAAGCACATTTCCCTGAGCTGCACAGACACAGATAAAAAGGATAACAGTCATATTTCTGTGGTGTGGGTAGTGGGGGCTGAGAGGAAATTAGTCTGAGTGTTTCTATTTAGACATATGCCTTGTTTCTGGTTGTGTTTCAAGGAATAATAATTTTCCTGGGCATAGTGATCTAGTGAAGTCTAAAGCTGAAGGCACGGAGTAAAGTTTACAGTGTATGTTCTGGCTTTTTTTTTTTTTCTAGCATTCGAGTAGTGATAACAGTGGAACAAACAGAACAAGAACTGGACAAAGCTGCATCACTTCTTAAGGAGGCTGCACAATCTGTATTGAATTAGACTGCTGTTGTGGATTCCTCTTTCCTCAAATTATCAGGATAAGTGTTTTACACTGTATAGTGACTTCATTTCAGATATTCAAATTCTACCATTGATGGCATTGAAACTTGACTAACAAGATTGCTCCACAGTAGTGGAAATGCTGTGAGGGAACGAATGGTGAATTTTGGAACTGGTGAATGACACATGTTGCATCTTAAAAAGTTTTAAGGGTTTGGAGAGAAAAAAGTGTTTTAAAAAATGTGTATAAACAGCCATTTTTTCCCAAAATCGTTTAAAATTTATTGTTTTCACTGCATATTCTCAGGATGTTTTAGAACTTCAAATAAATTTGAAGACACTATTTCCCCCTCCTCCTCCCTAGTAAAGATATGTTGTTCATAATACTGCCAAAAGGGAGAAAATAACATATTGATGGATAATTTGGTGCTCTGTCATTTATTATGGAATTATAGAAGAAACTTCAGTTCTTTTTTATTTATATCTTTGTCTAACAGTTTTTGTTAGCTAGTTTTTAAGAATGCCTGGCCAGATAATTTCATTGTCTAAATGGTAAATTCATGTTAAATTGTATTTGCTTTCTTCATTTCATATATAATTATATGCATGTTTGACATTATGGGTGAGGATTTTCCTGTTACTGACTTTCAGACATCTAAACTGACACCTCTGAATTGTGAAACTAGTATATATAGTCCATGATAGTGTGTTTAGTCAGAGAGGATTTTTTACCAATCTTGAAGAGGAGTCATGAGCAATATGAAGAATGAACCAAAGTTTTGAAACAGCAGCTAAATACTAGCTTATTCAGACTACTTCAAAGCACTGAAATGGTGTGTTTATTTCTAAGCAGCTATGACTTAGAGGAAAAGATTCACAGACAGCCAACCAGAGTTTATATGGTACAGATACTACTGAAGTACAGCTTCATATGCACATAATTGAATAGTAATATTTGGAGGTTTTTTTGTCAGGAGTTTTAGTAAGCACAGATGGACGTTACACAGATGGACACACCAATTAGAGGAGACTGGCAAGGAAGGATGACAGAAAGCTGTACCTTTGTATAAAGTAAAACTACAGTAATGTGCTTCAGGACTTTAAGAATGCCCACTTCAAAATTTTATATTATACGTGATCTGAATTCTGGGTTGGTTTGTACTCATGTGCCTTTTTGGTTGCTGCTACAAAGAATTATGGGACTGTTGTTGAGAATCATCGTTTAAATAAGAAGTTAATCATGTTTGATTCAGAAATTTACATATCATATAATTAGGTTTTGTAGCATGATCAGCCCTATTCTGTTGAGTAATCTGCATAAGATGAGCGAGCATAGTCTAACTTGCCTCCTTCAGTTCTTGATGGCTTCCTGCACTGGCTTTCAAAACTTCTCATCTGTGTACATTTAGATAAACCAGTTGAAGTTGTGTTGGGATACTTGTGGTTTTGCTTTACTGTTTTAAACAGTCAAATAATTGTCAATGCAGTTGGGAGAAACCTTCATCCCAATATGAAGGAGTATTCATATCTCACTGCTTATTATATCTTCTCTACTATATTTGAGTTAAAGCCTGTGAGAAGCCAGCAATTTAAATGAACAAAAATGTAAGGAAGTAAGTTGATTCCCATTTTACAGAGTAGACTCGGTGCAGAAAATCAATCTTCTCAAGGCCCTCAGAAACTGCAAGAAACGGAAATTAAAACTTACCACTATACTTTGAGCTTGTGAGCCATTTCTAGTTTGATAATTGAAACCTGAATATTGAAGTAAACTCAAGCCTTTGATGTATAAGTAGGGAAAAAAAATGAGGTACTTGAATTCCTATGCAGCATAATAAATATTTTGGTGTTCAAGGCAAGCAAATCACCAGTTATCATTAAAATACGAGGTTGCAGAATTTATACTCACTTCTTGCATTTCGTTTTACATTGTCGGAAAATGGAGGGAATTTTTTTTGTTGCACTTTTGAGAACTAAGAACATCTTTAGATACATGGGTCTGGTTTGTTGTTCTTGCTTTTGTTTTTTCATTTAAAATGGAGTGATAAAACCTAAAATGGTAGGAAGCATAGTGGAATTTCTGGCAATTTCAAAGCTGTGTGTAAGTAGTTCTGATAGTAATAGTAGTAGTTCTGATGGTATTCCAAGTTCGTGTTTTGCTAAGAGATACTATCATCTGATTCATTTGGCAAACACACAGCATTAAAATATTGGTAAAACTGCCTTTGTCCATTTGTTTTTGCTTAATATCTAGGAAAGAAAACCTTTTCTAAAGATCAACAAGATCTTAATGATCTAAAGATCTGTAAGATCAAATTAAAGATCTTATGGTTGATATAATTTGAATTATTGTTACAATTTGTGTTGTACTGACAGGTTATATACATGGTCCCAGTGAGAAATGAAAATGTTTGAGATATAGCTGGTGGAGAGAGAGATCCCTGGCCATTTAAGCATGTCTGACCATATCATTTTGGGTTTTTTTAAAAAAAAACCTGCTCTGACATGGCAAGCAGATGAAGTAAAGGGTGAGTCTGGGGAAAAAAGTTAGTTGGGGTTAGGGAGACAGCAGGTAATTCTGGTTAAACTTTGTACATTAAAAAAAATCAGAAACCTGTTAAGGTGCTTAAGTTCTCCATGGTGTAAACTGATAAATACATGAGCAAGCCTGTTTTAATTGCTTTGTGTTGTGTTTTTTGTTTAATTGCTTGGCTGTAGCAGGACTTTTTAATCCATTTCTTCAGATGTGGGCATAAGGCTGGGATGTTAGTAAATACCTGGATTCAGCAGGATACTGTTAGATGTATAAAACACAAAAGGACTTATCCTGAAAGAAACTTTAGAGTTTCTCCTGAAAATAACTATTTGTATTCTTAATTTGTATTCAACTAATTTATGTATTTTGCCTTGCCTGGTATTTGGAACATCGTTTCAGTGAAGTGGAAGCATCAAGATAATTGTCATTAAAAAAAATGTTGGTGTTCTGTTTTTTTTTTTTACTGAAGATTAGTATGTGGTGGTTGAGAAGGAAAGGCTTTGAACTGTAGTAAGGTAGCTGTTTATTGAAATTGTCCTGATGAACATAATTGTTTGCAATACATGGGGACTGGAATGGACTGAAAAGAAAGATATTTCAGCTTGAAGAAACGTGTCTACGTGACATGTATATATATACTTTATTTAAAAATAAACAGAGATCTTTTCTTTGACTATCTAGAAATAATTGATTGTTATTTTTACAGGTTCATTGTTTTTATATGAAAACCTACAGATGCCTTTTCTGTTTATTACAGTAGTCATTATTTTAGGATAGGAGGTGAAATGCATAAGGAGAGCATTAAGAAAGGAAAAGACGGCTGAATAACTGAATTTTTAAACTTTTTTTTTTACCTTTGAAATATGATCCCAGTTCCTGCACAAAATGGTGCACTGTCTCCTTTCTGTTACTCCATCTGGACTTCATTATTCTAAACAGGGTTGTAGAGTGTTGGTATTCACTATCTATGAAGTTACTACTGCAAGTGTCCTGCATCTTAAGATGACTTGAGAAATGTACTTGAGCTGTAAATACTTGAGCTGTAAGAAGAGGAAAATACTTACAACTAAAACAAAGCGTTTGTGCGTTAAAGTGTTTCAGTGTCATAATAAAAGAAAGTGTCTGGATAACATGTTTTTTGTTGTGTTTTTATCTAAGGCAATGTTCATACTAATAAGGTAATGGACGTGCTCTGTCTTATTGTTCATGGATTTCTCAGATCTTAGTTTCTTGTCCAGTGTGTGCTAGGTCATTGCAAAATATGCATAATAAAAGCCACAAGGTAATAAATCAGCTGAGCTGTGGATTGCTGGAAGTATCTATCAGGGAAGGACAATTCTCTACATGACTAATTTCAAATACTCGGTAGCAGATAGTAATGAAAAACTGTTGGAAACTGGGCACTAGGCCAAATACAGTTTTACTGTGACTCAGTATAGAATTTCTAATGTATCAACAAACTCAGTTCCAGATGACACATGCCCGAGCTTTGTAAGACCTTTACAGAAGAAATACTGCAGTTTTTGCTCACCATATTATATGGATAAAATTTCTCAATTTACCTCTACTATTAAAGATGTTACCACCTGTCTTGGGATAACTGGGCTGCTTTTTCCAACAAGTGACTCACCATTGGTGAAACCCACTGAGTACACTGGAGTCAGAGGAGAAATTTAAATAGAGTTGGAAAGGTATAACCACTGGTTAACTTATTTTTGGCCTGCATCAAATATAAGAACATTTTGGGGGCATTACTAAGAGAGAGAGAGATGTGATCAACCATCATACTCAGCACTTGTCAAACTGTGTTTGTCACCACAGTTTAAGTAAGACAGGGACAGACTGGAGTCTCATGGAGATGACAAGGGAGGCAATAGGTACAGGTTGCACTGGGAAAAGTTGCATCTTGACATAAATTTTTTACCTAGGGAAGAACAGTCAGTCATGATCTCCCCAGTGATGTCTTGGAGTTTCCATCACAGGAGGTTTTCAAGACACAAGTAGACAGGGTACTATGAAGCTGCATCTGGGCTCTCTTTCCCATGAAAGGTGGGACCAGATGATATTTTGAGGTACCTTCCCCCCTGAGGGAGGCCTACAAGAGAGCTGGAGAGGGACTTATTTTTTTTAGGGCTTGTAATGATAGGACAGGTGGTAGTGTCTTTATTTTGGAAGAGGATAGATTTAGATTAGCTATCGGGAAGAAATTCTTGACTGTGGGTGAGACACTAGAACTGGTTGCCCAGGGAAGTTGTGGATGCCTTATTCCTGGAAGTGGTTAAGGCGAGGCTGGATGGAGCTTTGAGCCACCGATCTCATGAGATGTATTTCTGTGCCCATTACAGAAGGATGAAATAGATTGTGGTGTATCAATGCACAGACTCAGTTACTTTTCCAAATTGAGGCAAAAGTTTATTAAACTGAGGGTCTTATTTATAATCTAGACCTTTCCAGGGTCCTCCCCTCACCCCACACTCCTCCATCTCTCTTGGTGTTTTTTCAGTGATTTTCCATTCTCCTTGTTAAGCAAATGGCTTCATTTGCACATTCATTTCTTATCACTCATGTCTCTTTGCCAGTTCCCACACTAATGATCCTAAAGTCCCTTCCAAACCACTCTATTATTCATCTCCCACATAACAAGATAAAGAAATGGCTGTTCAGTTAAGTGGCTGTAATGAAATTGGCTTCACTGAGGGAAAATCCTCCCACGTTAGCACAGTGGTTTTTAATGATAGTGGCTGCACCAGTGGACAAGGGACAACTTATGGATGGGATTGGTCTTGACTTCCACAAGGCCTTTAACATAATCCTCCTACTAAGATCCCTACTCACCAAGCTGGAGAAATACAGATTTGATGGGTGGACTGTTCAGTTGGTAAGGAACTGGCTAGATAGTTGTGTCCAGGGAATAGTGGCCAATGGCTCCAAATCCTGATGGAGATCAAGTGACAAGTGATATCACTCAGGGGACCAGACAGCAGAATAGAGGTATATAGACAGTGGGATCAAGTGCACCATCAGCAGAGGTGTGTTACTGTTGTCTGATGGCAGGCAAGGGATGTACAGAAGGTTGCTTTCATTTTGAGGCTTAATATGAAGGCACAAATTTATTTGATATATTTGATATATAGATTCTGATTCCAGCCAAAGTGTGATGACTGAGTTAAGTCTTGTTCCAGTGCTCATCTCTGCCTTGGTACATAATGCTGGTAAATGCTGTGCAATTTGCAGTACATGCATATTTGAGGTTTGAAGCTGTAGAAACAGATAATGACTCAAGTATCAATGACTGCCTCTAAGCACAGAAGGCCAGCTTTTGCAATTTTAGTAACATTTTACTATTTGTAAACAAGGAATTAAGTGTGGATATGGTATCACAGCTGCAAGATCAGACATACTTGAGTTACAGGGTGATAAAAGGAAACATTTTCTGAATGTTATGAGAAAAAGACAGCAAGATAGTGATGTTTTTACAATGGTGGGGTTTGGTAGTATTTGAGGCCCCTCAGTCTGAACATGAAACATAAAGTACTCATTAAATGCTGGTTAAGAGAAATAAGATGTTAAGGATGTGAAGTCCTGCAGTGGAGAAAATGGACAACATCGCTCCTACCTTTCATTAGTAATGATAGTAGGTTACAGGAGTTAATTTTCACCAGCATTGTTGCTCACCCATTGTTGGTCCACCCAAGCCAAGGAAGTAATGATGCACATTGGAGAACAGGGAGCTTTATTCTGAATACTGGAAGTTGTTGCATATCAGAAAGTGTCTTGCAAAAAGAAAGAATTATAGTAACTCACCTAGCAGCAAAATTAGATGCAACCGCAAATCATATAGAAACTGGCAAATGAATGAAGTTTACATATACTCTTTGCAAGCTGGAGTACAGTTATGTGGTAACAAGGGAATTTATTATGTATGCACACTACCTTCTATAAATGCATCTGATATGTTGGGCTAAAGAAAGAGTTGAAAACAGACAGGTGTGAAAAAACTTAAACTTTTAGATGATTTTGAGCTGAGCTAAGAGATGATATCAAATAGGAAGGTTTGAACAAGTTTTGGCTACTTCAGCCCTTAAAATAGATTTTAACAAAAGTTCAGCATACATGTACTGCTGTGGTTACATTCTCTGTGCAGCCAGTAAGGCCAAAGAAAAGCTTAGTAAGCTAATTCATGGGTGACAGAGTTCTTGTCACAGATGGAACAATGGTAGCAATATTTGGCTTTGGGGTGGTTAACTGCAGAACCATTAATGGTGCAGGAAGTGCAACCAAATTGCAGTGCAGGAAGTGGCAGGATTGGCAGTGCAGGAAGCCAGTCGAATGCCCAATCTGTTTAGCATTTGAATATCTTATTTGGTGACTGAAGGGACTGATACAGCCCTTCCAGAAAATTGGAGTAGCCTCAGAAGAGTGTTAGGCTGCTAATACCCAGCTTTGGTTTGGGTCTTCTTGTTTTGTTTTGGGGTTCTTTTTTTGCTTTTTCTTTTAAATTGTCCTTTAAGGTAGTATTGGTAGATTTGATAACTAGAGAAAGAGCATCTTGCTATGGAAGCAGACTCTGTTCTAGCTATTCGCTATGTTCTATTCACTAGAACATAGCCCAAAAGACCACTGATTAGTCTTGATCTCTTGCTCTTTACAGATCTCACAGTATTGCTTTTGCCAGGCATTAATGGCAAAGGAAGAAGTTTTGGACTTCTGTGTTACATATGACATGAGAACAACTTCTAGATCAATGGATAAATTGAAGCGTTCCTATGTTTACCCAAAGAACGTGGAAGTGAAAGGGTGCTAATTTTCAGGTTTTCTTGGAAGATCTGGGCTTGGGTCCTGTCTTCTCATTATCACTTTTCCTGTGAAATTATCCACTACCTTGACATTATAAAATAATCTCCATTTCTCAGGTAGCACAGGAGCATCACGCTGTGTTTCACAACAATCTTGGTGTATATAACCTCCTTCTTACTTGCAGTTCTCTGTCTGTGTATTTTTGTAGTGTTTTCAAGTTGGATTGTTTTTCTGAGAACCACGTGAAACTATGGCAGAAACTATCAAGGTGTGATTATAATTTGTTGTTGTCAGCTAAAATAACTCATTTTCATAAATTCTGCATCTCCCTGAAATGTCTCAGCTTTTCAGAGATTACTGGAATGGAAATATATGTTATTACATTTATGTGGTGTTTGTTATCTTTCACATAGTACTGGTGATTAGGAAAAGTGCTCTGCAACAGAGATAATGTTTCCTTTGTTAAAGAAAAATATTTCACTGCTTCTGGTAAGCAAGAACAAATAGAAGTGCATATATTTTGTGTAAATGAGAGAGAACATACACATACACCTTTCACTTGTAACTCAGCTTTTTCTTATTCCATAGAACACATACAATGTGAATGACCCCTTATGCAAAAACATGCTAGCATTTTCGAAAGTGCAGTTTAAACTTCACCTGCCATTAATAAGCAGCTGCTTTCTGAAGACATAGGTATATATATGCATGTAGATGTGGGGCTTAGGAACACTGGTGGTCAGTTTCACAGTGCTAGATTAATAGCTGGACTTGATAATCAAAAATGTCTGTTCCAACCAAATGATTCTATGATTTTGTGATTCTATGTTATCAAGAGCTGAAATTTCTGATTTTGAAGTTCAGCCTCAGGCATGCAGGTTTTCCAGAAAAGTCTTCAAATGACTGCAGAGATGTTGATTCAGTCATATAGGGAAAACTGGTAATGAGGTCACATGTTGTTCTCCTCATATATATGCTAACTTAAAATTATAGGGTTTGTGTTTAAACTTTGAAAATAAACTAGTCTAGTTAACATTATTTCCTTTAAAGTGTACTTTAAAGTCCTAATAAATACCAAGTTTTTCATTAGCATGAGAGAATCCTTAAAACACAATGTAAGGGAGCATTTTGATGTTCTGAAAGACTTATTGTTCTATTATGTACAAGCACATGCAATGAAATAATGGAAAGCATTTGACTCAGGTCACTGAACAGCTGTTTCTGTCTGACATAGGAGTGCTGCTATAATTTGCTTGTGGTTTTTTTATTAGACAGACATGTTCCAAGTTTTAGTCAGGTAAGCATTTTCCATAAGTACTACAGGGAGCACTTAAATCATGAGGTATTCCACTCAAGTGGTACACCATGTAATGATAATACCAAGAGTAAGGAGATTCCCTGTATCATGGAAGTGAGAATATTGCTTCCCACTGAAGTCATGGTTTCACTAACTTTGTGCATTCATTGCTGCTAATACTCACCCATAAGGGAAGGAAACTGGTGACATCGTGTACATAAATTATTTTATTTGTTCTGTCTGTACACCCTTTTAGTAAAGTCCAACAAAAATAAACTTAAGGAGCAAAACTAAAGTACTGCATTCTTGATCAAAAAATAACAAAAATAAACCTAAGCAGCACTGAGGAAAAGGATTTGGGGATGGTAGTAGATGAGAAGCTCTACATGAGCCACCGGTGTGCACTCAAAGGTCAACTGCATCCTGGGGTGCATCAAAACAAGTATGGGCAGCTGCCCAGGGTGAGGGAAGTGTTTCTGCCCTTCTACTCTGCTCCTGTGAGACTGCATCTGGAATATTGCCTACAGCTCTGGAGCCCCCAGCACAGCAAGAATACAGAACTATTGGAGAGGGCCCAGAGAAGGGCCACAAAGATGATCCAAGGGCTGGAGCACCACTGCTATGAAGACAGGCTGAGAAAGTTGTGGCTATTCAGCCTGGAGAAGTGAAGGCTCTGGGAAGACCTTATAGTGACCTTCCAGTACATGAAAGATCCTACAGGAAAGCTGGGGAGGAGCTTTTCACCAGCGAGGGTAGTGACAGGATAAAGTGTAATGGTTTTAAACTGAAAGAGGATAGAGTTAGGTTAAATGCCAGTAATAAATTCTTCACCATGAAGGTAGCAAGACAATGGAATAGGTTGCCTAGAGTGGTTTTGGTGCCCCCTCCCTGGCAGTGTTTAGGTCCAGGCTGGATGAGGCATTGTGCAACCTGGTTGAGTGGGAGGTGTCCGTACTTATGCAGAGGGGTTGGATCTTGATGATCTTTAAGGTCTGTTCCAACCCTAACCATTCTATGATTCTAATAATGTACAATTAGTGTATTTTTGTTCTGATTTTAGTCCAGGCATTTTCACTAAGATAAACTGTGTTGGGTATTAATGCTGCTTTTTAGCATCAGAATGCAAGTGTGTCAGATTCTGATTGGGATCTTTGAGCCATCTGGACCAACTGACCAGTGCTGAATCTCTAAAGGTCTACCCTATGTTCTTACTTTCTTTTCCTTGGGTTTTGGCCTATTGCAGTTTTTTAATCATAGAATCACGTAACAGTTTGATTTGGAAGGCACCTTAAAGATCATCTTCTTCCAACACCCCTGCTATGGCCAAGGACACCTACCACTAGACCAGGTTGCTCTGGTCCATCCAATGGTCCACCCATTCAATGTGGCCTTGAATGCTTCCAGGGAGGGAGCAGCCACAACTCCGCTGGGAAACCTGTTCTACTATCTCATCACCCTCACACTAAAGAATTTTTTCCAAATATCCAATCTAGATCTACTGCCATCCATTTTAAAGCTATTACCCCTTATCCTTTTGCTACATGCCTTTATAAAAAGTCCATCTCCAACTTTCATGTAGGCCCCCTTCAGGTCCTGGAAGGCTGCTGTAAGGTCTCTTCAGAGCCTCCTTTTCTCCAGGCTGAAAAACCCCAACCCTCTCCACCTATTTCCATAGGAGAGGTGCTCCACAACAGGATCACCTCTGTGGGCCTTCTCTGTGACCCCATTCCAATAGCTTCATGGTCTTCCTAAGCTGGGGACCCAGAACCCTGGAGCCACTACTCCAGGTAGAGTCTCACGAGAGTGGAGTAGAGGTGGGGTATAACCTCCCTTGACCTGCTGGTCATGCTTCTTTTGGTGCAGCCCAGTATACAGTTGTCTTTCTGGGACTCGAGTGCACAATGAATAGCTCATGTTGAGCTTTTCATCAAACAATACCCCCAAGTCCCTTGCTCAAGCAATCAAAACTAGACTTACTTTTATGAGACTCATAAAAAATTACTGAGAATCTTAAGGGATATGAGAAAATTGGTATCAAATACTTTGTTGGATCCTTTGTTGGTAATAACTACTGCTCTGGTTGGTTTGAGAACTGTAACATGGGAGGCAAATGTAATATAACAGCTAGATCAAGAAAGCAAAACTTGTGCCCTCAGGCAGGTGGTTGTGTTTTTGACCCAATGTAGCTTCTTTAATCATTTAGCTACACAGCAGATCTGAGAACAGTCCAGATGGAGGCTGAACCTACAGCCCCCTGACATACAAACATCTATGATACCAATTACACCATCTGTTGGTCATAAAACCACATTCTCTATCTTTTCTTGGCTCTTGTGTTATACAAAAGCTGAAGGGTGATACTTGGAGCTGTTCTAGTTTATCCATGCAATTTAATGCAGAACACATTTTCACAGTGAGGGAGAACAAAGCACGATAGTACCGAAGTTCAATTTACATTCACAGTCAGTGAAAACAAAAATTAAAATAAAAAACAGTTGTCCGAGTCATTATTTATATCCAAACTATGGCTTCAGTTTTAGTTTTTTCCCCCCACTGCTTAAAAATCCTGAAGAAAAACTTACACCACCACAACTCCAGCTTCTGAGGGCTCTGAACTGAAAGAAGATCTGTAATGATAAAAATGAAATTATGGAAGCATTGAAGATACACAGATCACATTAGCAGACAATATGTGTCTTAACACAAACTTTTGCACTTCTTTAGGGATTTGTATTTGGTGGTGTTTGGGAATGTAGAGTACCTATCTGAGTATATGCTATTGTTAGGCTGGAGATTCAACCAGTCCGCTCAGAATAGGTCTCTCCCTGCACGGGCTCATCAAACTGGCATTCTGAAATACTTCAAAGACTTTCAAATTGGTTCTCAGTTTTTTTCCTCCTGAGGTACAATAGTTATTCCTAGATGATGGCTGTGGTCATCAGAAATGACAATGGAATGCTGAGGTCTATCATATAAGGAATGATGCACTGAAATATGTGATGTCATGTATTAGGGATAAAACCACTGGCATGGGTCCACCAAAGTTAGGAACTCAGAGAACATGTGTTACCTGTGTCGAATGGATAACTGAAATAAGGTATGTTTTACCTCTTTTAGGAATGTTGTGTTCATGTAATTATTTTTTTGGGTTTTTTTTTTTTTTAGTATTTGACAGGACTGTAGTTCTAGCTAGGAATAGCTGCTTAGGGAGGCTAAGTCATTAAATTCTCTTCTAGCAAAAACACCTTTCTTGCCTTATGGTGGTGGGTTGATTAGTAGTCATGAAGAGTAGCAAGCTACTCCCAGAAACATGGGACCTGTTAATTCTGATACCATGTTTGATGGATGGTTCTGTGCTTTGTGACCCTACAACACAGGCTTTTAAGAAACATTGTGTTCCAGTGCCACTATTTATCTGTCTAACACAAAAATAAATTTCAGCTCTACAACATAAGGAGTCTAGATATAAGCTAGGTGGAAATATTTCTTAGGAGAAAGTCCAATATCCCTACATCTTTATAGTTCTTTTGTGCCTTGAAATCTGGCTTCCTAAGCTAAGAATGAAGCACAGAATCAAGAACTGTTGAGTTTGCCATTAATACCTTGTTGTTTTCTTATTGTTGCTCTGTTGTTACTTTTTAATAAACCATCTTTTCTTTTCTTTCTTAAAAACAATAAATAATTCATTAAAATGGAAGGGAAATAGCTGCATACTGAAATTGCAAGGTTTCTGAAGAACCTTTGTCTTTGGTTAAACTGAGTTTTCTATTTTAACATATTCCTGTTGTTTGTTGTTTGCACTTATCCAGAGGGATATACCATAGGCTTGGCAAGTACATATGGCTAGGCTCAAGCCAAAAAGAAGGAATAAGTAGTACATGCCAATCAGTAAGATAGATAAAGTGACAAAAGCACAATTCAGATACATTTTTTTTTTCCAGCAGAACAATTGAGTATACTGTCACCAGCACCTTTATGCTTGGTTAATACTAACATCTACCTTAAAAAAAAGTTATTTTCATAATTTATGATAGAATCTATACTCTGAAAAATAATACTAGAAGCTATAACAGCAAAAAAAAAAAAAAAATGCATTTTTTAAGTCTTCAGTCATAACTTTTTTATATTCATCTTCATAAACAAATTTGGATGCACCAGTGTTTGTTCATGCCTGTGAACTTGCCTGTCATGGCAAAATTTACCATTTCATTGTGGTCACAGTTTTGGGTTTTTTTAATATTCCACATGTTAAGCATAGTACTCATCTTGCTGGGTTTTTTTAAGAAAAAATATCTTGTAAAGGATCTTGAAAGGCCCTGTAATCTGTTTTGAAGCTGAATCAAGTACAAATCAGGAGTCTGTGGTAGAATCTAGTCTTGTTAATACTAGAAAACTTCCATTGAATACTGTTTATCAAAGACTAACCATACTGGATCAAGGTCTTTGTGCTCAGAAACTTGTTATCAGATTGCTGGCTACAGAAGTCTTAGAGGACACCTGTAAGAAAGATGGCTTTACCTCGGTGGAGAATATCCTTTATGTTTTTAAAGATCTTGATGATCTTAGTGATGAAAAATAACTCAACACCAGACAACTTTATTAGTCAAATCCTAAAGTCTCATTTCTGTGACTTAGTGTCATTACAAATAATGTAAACAATATATTTTACTATCTGAAATATCCTTCCTGCAGTTCCTACAGTGTTTGAAAATGTTGTAAATTAAAATGTGTTTTTTTGCTTCCACTTTACTTTTTAGTGTTCAAGATATAAGAAGTAATGAAAGTAATGCTTTGCAGGGATGAATACACTTCTTGAAGAATTAGCAGACAAGGTAGATTAAGTCCAGAGCCACAAACTGAAAGTCAAAGTGATATGAGTTTTTGTATCCTGGTCTGAGATGCCAAAATCTCATACTGCCAAAATTTCTATTAAATTTTGGTTTATTGACCCGTAGTTTTGTTTTTTGACATCTAAAATGTTATTAACACAGCTTCTTGAACTTTGCGTTGCATATATTCATGTTTCTATATGACTTTAAGAATCTCTGAACACACTAAGTTGTGTTGTAGAATTCATGATGAGGCAAATCTGTCTTCAAGTCTCCTGTCTTCTGCTTCAGTGCTGTGTAATTTACAGTGAATATCTCTTCAGCAAACAACTGTTTCATCTGAACTCCTTTATAACTTCTGACAGGCCTATCTAAATGCCAAATTATAGCAGCATTAATAGTAAAATTTTAAAATAGTTTAAATATGGCAGGTTGTAACAATTATGGTTATCAGTGTTTGTACTTCAGACAGAGATCTCTCTCGTAGAATTTAATAAGACCAAGTGAAGCTGGACAGAATAAAACTGGTGGAAGTACATTGTATAAATGTTAATGTAAATGTATGGTCTTTACAGTGGAAAATAGTGACAGATGACCTCATAAATAACTATGTATTGGATATTATTTTGCTAATTGGCTACACATTTTTTCTAAGCTTAATGCCATTAGTTTGCATGAAGTATTCCTATATATGGTAGTCCTAAAAATTATGAACTGTGATGTTTAATCCCTCTGTTGGAAGGTTTGCATGTTTTCTTTATGTAGAAGTTTGTTACATTACTTTTGTTAAGCATATCTGATTAAAATTTGCCAAGAACGTTATAGAATAGATCCCATGTGGAAACTTCCCTTTTATAACATTTCAGATTTTATTTTTTCCATAAGTGTTCAACTTAATTCAACCCTTTGTTTCAAGTCTTCCCAAAAAATTTAGTTATGATTTTTCAAATCTTCTTTCTAATATATTGCATCTGATTTTAAATTAAATGCTGACAGCAGTAGTATTACACGCTGGATACCAAGCAGATACCACATGGTTTGAATAACAGATGCCTCTGTTGAGTGTGGATCAAATCAAAATACTTGCATAGGCATGTAAAATGCACTGATAGAAATCTGTCTTTAAATCTACTTTTTGATTTTAAAATGGATTCTTTTAAAGTTTTTCCTACTACTGATACATGTATATGATTCCCACTAATGCCAATGAAAATTGAAAATCTATTGCTTCAAGTAGTCTTACAAGTCTCAACTTTTATACCACTAAATAAAATAAAATAAAATGTATCCTGTGGAGTTTACTGTGGATAGTAGGAAGGCTATGTTTAAGGTATTAAACATCATAGTCACCTGGAATTACTAGCAATACTAAAGACAAGTTTTTTTTTATCAGGCTTTGGCCTGGAATTCATAGCAACACTTAATTCTTTTCTTCTACTTAAAATGCTGAAGATGTAAACTAATTGTTAACAGCAGAAGTTAAATTTCCAAGTACAGCATTAGCATTAACTCATTCATGTTGTATATGATTAATATGTGTGTGTTTTTGGTGGAATTTTATTGCCTGATAATATAGTAACATACTTATCTGAAATTTCTAATTGAAACAGAAACTGAAAATGGAATTTATATATGCAGAACTCTAGTTTAAGTTATATTATCCTTATTGCACTGTTAATTCTTTCTTCTTCAGGTATAGAGGAAGTGGTCTGAAGTTGCAGCAGGGGAGGTTTAGATTAGATTAGTAAGAATTCCTTTGCTGAAAGAGTGGTCAGACACTGGAACAGCCTGTCCAGGCAGGTGGTTGAGTCACCATCCCTAGAGTTATTTAAGAAACATATATATGTGGCACTTCAGGGCATGCTCTAGTGACCAAGATTGTAGGGGGTTTGTTTCTATTTGTTGTGTGTATGGTTGAATTCTGTGATCTCAGAGATCCTTTCCAACCATGACTATTCTGTGATCCAGTGATTCTGTAAGTCTTTATTTTACTTTCATGGCATTGTTTCCAAAGAATGTAAACAAAAAGGCAAAAAAAATATTGAGTTTGGGGTACTAGTAGTTTGCTGCAGTAGACAATTTTGTAAGGTTCTTTATTTCAATAATATATACACATCAGAATAAAGCCATGAGTGTGGTACATCATTAATAAAATACAAATATATCTAGTATACAATCTCCATGTTCTAGGAACTCAAGCTCTTGTTCACAAAGAAACTTCTTCAGTGAGCTTAGTATCCATGGAAAGATTTCACATGCCGCCCCACTGGCAACAGTTCTGCTAAAAAGTATTACAATTTTTCCCCCCCATTTTACAGTGGAGAAAAAGGATTTCTCATGGTTCCTTCCAACCAGATGTATTTATTTATTTGTTATTTCTAGTCCCTTGTGTGGCTCAGAAGCAGTCTGCTCCACTCAGGTTAATTTCAGTGCAAGACCTGTACACTGTAAGTCATTATATAGAAAAGTTTCCAAATTCCTTTCCTGCCCTTTTTAAAGTAAAATTATCTATGCCATCTTTCCACTCTTCCTGTTAAACTAAAAGCTATGCAAGTGTAGAAATGCAAAGTTTAAATAGATCTCTTTCATATGTTTTCTGTTACAGACTAAACATCAGCTTTTCTGCCAAATCAGTCTACGCCTTGTTGTCTGACCTAACTGCTATTTAATATTGAGTACTTCAGAACTAGCCACACAGAGAAAATATATTCTATTCTATTCTATTCTATTCTATTCTATTCTATTCTATTCTATTCTATTCTATTCTACTCTACTACATTACGTATTTATTTTATTTATTTATTGCATGTATTATATTTCATTGTCTTTGCTTTCCAAAGCTTACAGGCAAGAGAAAAAGTGCTGTTCCAGTTTTTCGCATTTATCCTTGATGTTCCTAGAGGGCTTTAACTTGGAGTTGGAAACAAGCTGTCCTGTTTTTCCACTTCCTACTTTTCTTAGTTGGGTTGATTCCCATGCTGCTGAGTAGTTTCTGAGAACCTGATAGCGCCCAGTTGTGCTTGGGGTCCAAGTTTCACTGGACCAGCACTGCATAACATCACCTGTTGCACAAGGCAGTATCTAGCTTATGTTGGTGCCTTTTAGATTAATTCCTCTACACAAAAATGACACTAGTGTCTTAGAGATATCAGTAAGCCTCTGCAATAGCTCAGAGTATCTGAGTCCAATTTCACTGCTATTTAATTTTATCAAGAGTTGTTTTAAGAAGTTGACTGCTGGGCTAAGGTCGGTTGAGAAAGATACCAAGAGGTGCTAATTTAGGAGGGTTTAATGTAAGGCAGGTAGACATCGTGTAGTGCAGCAGACCATGTTATGTGAGACAAACCTCCATCAAAACTTGCATCTCAGCAATTTCTGAGCAACATAGGAACCAAAATAAATTTTCTATCCTATTTGTGGCCAAATTACATCTGCTGGGGGGACAACAGCAGTGACTGATTTGATAATCCATCCTTGCCTTTCTTCCTCAAAGTGGGGAAATTATTCCAGATGAGGAGTACTGATCTCTCTATGCAAAACCTTGTATTATGGAGAAATTCTATTGCATAAATGGGACTTAAAGCAGGAATCGTATTCTCATGTTTCCTGAAGTAAAACAGGGCATGACCAAGTCCCATCTAAGTTACTCCTAAGGGCTCTTGGGAAAAGAACACACAACTCACCTTCCTGTTTGTGTCCTTGAATCACTGAATCACTGTGTTGATGTTAGAGATTGCCTGCTCTTTAGCTAAGGTTAGCTGTAAAAAACAAAACAAAAAAAACCCATTAAAAAACACAGGAAAAAAAAGAGTCCAAAACAAATAAAAAATCAAAACCCCAAACCATAGCAAATAAAAAAATTCTCACCTGTTTTTTCCCCTCTCCCAACTTCCCCTGTGACTGTCCTTCAGACACTGACATGCCATGCCAGGGCACTCAAAGGAGCACTTGCCATGGTCAGTATTGTTTGGGTGCTTACTTGAAATCTCTTGGTTCAGTTCAGTGTTTGTCTGACACCTTCATGTTCAGATGATGGTCTTTTGAAAAAAAAAAAAAAAAAGTACCAAAGTGTTATCTAGTTTTATGTTTACTTTTAAAGAATGGACACACAGATTTGTTAAGTTGAACTGCATTTTAATCCAACATACTGTAATGTTTTCTGGTGTCTAGATTTGATGACATTGCTATATTTGCCTCACTGAGACAATGTTGTCTTTTTTGGTGTTGCCTTGCAAACAGCAACACTTAACATAATAGAATCATAGAATTATAAAAAGTTAGGGGTTGGAAGGGACCTTGAAAGTTCATCTAGTCCAACACTCCTGCCGAAGCAGGGTCACCCATAGCAGGTCACACAGGAATGTGTTCAGATTGATTTTGAACATCTCCAAGGAAGGAGACTCCACAACCTTCCTGGGCAGCCTGTGCCAGTGTCCTGTCACCCTCACAGTGAAAAAATTCTTCCTTATATTTATATGGAACCACCTATGCTCCAGTTTATAACCATTGCCCTGTGTCCTATTGTCAGTGACCCCTGAGAAAAGCTTCATTCCATCCTCCTGGCACTCACCCCTCACATATTTATGAACTTTAATGAGGTCACCCCTCATTCTCCTCCAAGCTGAACAGACCCAGCTCCCTCAGCCTTTCCTCATAAGGAAGATGTTCCACTCCCTTCATCACCTTGGTCGCTCTGTGCTGGACTCTTTCAAGCAGTTCTTATTCCTTCTGGAACTGAGGGCCCCAGAACTGGACACAATATTCCAGATGTGGCCTCATCAGGGCAGAGTAGAGGGGAAGGAGAACCTCTCTCAACCTACTAGCCACCCCCCTTCTAATGCACCCCAGGATGCCATTGGCCTTCTTGGCCACAAGGGCACATTGCTGGCTCATGGTCATCCTTCCATCCACCAGCACCCCCAGGTCCCTTCCCTCTATGCTGCTCTCCAACAGCTCAGTCCCCAGCTTGTACTGGTACCTGGGGTTGTTCTTTCCCAGATGCAAGACTTTACACTTGCCCTTGTTGTAATTCATTAAATTTCTCCCTGCCCACCTCTCCAGTCTGTTCAGGTCCCTCTGAATGGCAGCACAGCCTTCTGGGGTGTCAGCCACTCCACCCAGTTTTGTGTCATCAGCAAACTTGCTGATAGTACACTCTATTCTTGCATTCAGGTCATCAGAAAATACATTGAACAGTACTGGTCCCAGTACTGACCCTTGAGGGACTCCACTAGAAACAGACTTCCAACAAGACTCCATCCCACTGACTACCTCTCCCTGGCTTCTATCCTTCAACCAGCTCCTGATCCACCTCACTGCCCAATCATCCAGGCCACACTTCTTCAGTTTAGCTCCAAGGATGCTGTGGGAGATGGTGTCAAATGCCTTCCTGAAACCAAGACAGACCATGTCTACTGCTCTGCCATCATCCATCCACCTGGTTATATCCCCACAGAAGGCTGTCAGGTTTGTCAGATATGACTTCCCCTTAGTGAAGCCATGCTAACTGCTCCTGATTAGCCTCTTGTCCTTGTTGTGCCTGGAGACAGCACCAAAGTGTTCCATCACCTTTCCAGGGGTGGAGGTGAGGTCTTGTCTGTAGTTGCCTGGGTCCTCTTTCTTGCCTTTCTTGAAGGCTGGAGTGACATTTGCTTTCCTCTCCTGTCCTCAGGCATCTCTCCTGTCCCCAGCATTTTACCAAAGATGATGGAGAGTTGTCTAGCAATGACATCCACCAGTTCCCTCAGCACCTGTGGGTGCATCCCATGAGGACCCATGGATTGATGGATGTCCAGCCTCATTAACTGATCCTTAACCCATCCCTCATCAACCAAGGCAAACTCATCCTTTATCCTGACTTCCTCAGCAGTCTTAGGGGCCTGGGGCTCCTGAGGACATCCTCCAGTAGTGTACACAGAGGCAAAGAAGGTGTTTAGCAATTCTGCCTTCTTTGTATCCTCTGTCACCAGGGCACCCACCTCATTCAGCAGTGGGACTACATTGCCTCTAGTGTTAGTTTTATCTGCTGTATCTACCCTTTTTTGAGTTTGAAATCATCAAATGTCTAAACGTAGCTTGACAGGTAGAACTTTTTTTGGAGTATATGAAACTTAAATAGTTACAATTCTAATGGTTCACATGTTATTTACAAAACTATAGTATTACAGTGCCATGGTTGTGGCTGACATAATCAAGCAAAAAAAAATATTATCATAGTACAAAGATAAATACAGGTATTTTTGTACAAATGGTGTTCCTCAAGGCTTGGTACATAGACCAGTGTTATTTACCATCTTTGCTGTTGACATGGACAGTGGAGGGAAGGGTTGCCACCCAGAGGAACCTTGGCAGACTTTAGAAGTGGGGTGGTAAAAACTATGTGAAATTCAACAAGGCCAACTGCAAGGTTCTGCATCTGGCCTGAGACAATCCCATCCGCAAATACAGGTTGGGAGGAGAAAAGATTATGTACAGCCCTGAGCAGAAGGACTTGAGGGTGGTGGTGGACCAGAAGCTTAACATGAGCTGTCAGTGTATGCTTGCAGACCAAAAATCCAACCAGGTCTTGGGCTGCATCAAAAGAAGCATAGACAGCCAGTCAAGGGAGATGGTTCTCCCCCTTTATTTTTCTATTGTGAGACCCCACCTGGAGTACTGTGTCCAGTTCTGGAGTCCCCAACAGCAGAAGGACATAGAGCTCCTGGAGCATGTCCGGAGGAGAGCCCCTAAAATGGTCAGAGGGCTGGAGCACCTCTCCTATGAAGACAGGCTAAAGAATTTGGGGTTGTTCAGCCTGGAGAAGAGTGGGTGACCTTATAGCAACCTTGCAATATCTGAAGGAGGCCTACAGGAAAGCTGGGGTAGGGCTTTTTACATAGGTGTGTAGAGAGAGGAGAAGGGGCAATGTTTTAAAACTTGAAGAGGGGAGATTCAGGGTAGACATCAGGAAGAAATTCTTTAATTTGAGGGTGATGAGATGCTGAACAGGTTGCCCAAGGAAGTTTTGGCTGCCCTCTCCCTGGAAGTGTTCAAGTCCAGGCTGGATGGGGCCTTGAGCAACCTGGTCAAGTGGAAGATGTCCCTGCCCATGCAGGGGTGTTGGAACTGGATGATCTTTAATGTCCCTTCCAGCCCTAGCCATTCTATAGTTCATATGATTCTATGATATTAATGTCACAAATCATAGAATGCCAGATTGGAAAGAACCACAAGGAACATCGAATCCAACCTTTCCAAGTAAAAATATAGTTTAATTGAGGTGGCCCAGCACCCTATCAAGCTGAGGTATATTTATGTCATGTATATTTAAAGCAGAATCAATAATAGCCTGAAAGTGTGAATCCTGATACTATTTTGCCTCCGGCAGAAAAAAGAGATTTCTGATGAGTGTTTTTGTATAGACTTCCAACAACTTGCTCAGTGACCAGGACACATAGCTGGGCTTCCTCTTGTGCCTCCTCTCTTTAAATCCAAGACTCTCATGCATGTTTACATAAAATGGCACAGCTTCAGTAAGTGGTGTAGAGTGTGTTCCATTCTTCTTTGTACCATCTTTTGACAAGACACTCGAGGGTGTAGATGCTGAGAAAAGTTAGGGGTTCAGGTCTTCATAGGTTAGGCTGGCATTTGCTTGATCTGTCCATAATATTTAGTACCATCACCAGAGTTTACTTCCAAACCATGCTTTTCAGAAGACAGCAATTAAAACTGGTTTGATGGTCAGAATCAGGCACTGGTTGTCAAGAGCCTCAAGATTTGTGTCAGGAAAGTTTCTGGGCCTCAACAGAACTGGGCATTTTGTTGGTATGGCTGGGTCAGTTCTGGAGTTGTGTAAATGTCCAGGTGTGCAAGCAATGCTTACACCAAGCAAGAGGCAGCTACTGAGTTGTTCAAGATTAAGCAGGTACAGTTTAGGACTACTAATTTGAATTTAGGTGTCTGAATACTATTTTAGATGTCTAAACTGTTTTATCAGCTTTGACCTGTATCAGAATTCTGTGGATCATACTTAACTCTTGAAGAAGAAAGCCCAAGAGTTGATCCTGCAAATGTGAAGCATATAGATAGTGTGTTTGCAGTAATGTTTTCTGCTCTGCTTTCATCACAGGAATATAAAGATCAGGTGTGGGATGAATTTTTAAAATAAAGATAGCACACCAATTAAAACTTACCTAATCTTGTAGAAAGAGTATAAGGACGCTAAGACCTTGAAGTTTGAACTACATCTGATCTTATATTTTCTTTAAAGTTACTTTTATTATATCTGCTATGAAAGCAGACACACATGGCAAAGGGAATCCATCCAAATTCTGTCAGGGATTTCCAAGCAAGTTCAGGCTGCATTCCAGCTTTGTCCATTACAGCTCCAATCAGGCACGTACCATATGGTCATGCAAATAAATACATGCACAGCTTTTTCTTTGTCAAACAATGACAAAACATTCTGGGACCATATGCTACAGAACACAAGCTAGCACTCTTAACAGCTTACATGTGTAGGGTGGACCAATACAGAAGAAACGTGCAGTTGTCCATGCTTCTTTGCTTGCTGTACCTATTTTTCTAAAATACAGAACAAGAATTTGTTCTGTGGTTTCTTCACTGTAGCAAATTCACCTCAGTTCTGCCAAGTGATTCTCCCAGCAAATGCAAAGTATGAAATGGCAGATTTTGTGGTCAATGACAGTCATTTGTGTTTGTAAAGGAGACTTTAATTCTCAATAGCTAACTTTTCCTAGTAATTTAGTGTTCAGAATTTACCAAGTTTCCCCTCATAAGTCAGAAGAATAATTTACAATTGAAGTTTCTATCAAATGCTAATTTATTCCCAAATGAAAAAATTACTTGGATCCATTTCCTACTTATTTAGAGATATTACTTGAGAGCATCAGAGAAAAAAACATAAAAAGGAACAAAACAAAATATTATTTCTTGGAAAGATTATGCAAAATGTAGCTTATGCAATCATTAGCTCCAAATGAAAACTGACTCAGAGTTTGTACCACTACAGGTTTTAACCATTTAATCCTTGTTGTGAAAGTCACAGCATTGTTTTTGCTTTAGCTTCTTAGGCAAGCTTCTTGGCACTCAGTTAATCCATTGCCCTGCACTGGAAAATTAATCCTATCACCTACTAAGGTGTGCTTTTCATTACAAGCAAACAGCAGATATTTTCAGAATTATGAAATAAAATGAAAATGGGGAAAATTGAAGGAATAAAATCAACTGCTGGCCTTGTTATGCTTTTTCCTTTCCTTTCTCCACCTCTCCTGTGCAATCTGCTGAAGGGGCTGCACTATTGTATAACTGGGAAGTAATACAAAGTCCACTATCTACTTATTGGTAGTGTCAAATAAGTTTTATTTTGAAGTGGAGTAGAAAAGTATATTGTGTTTTGTTAATCTCAGCTCACGTGCTACATGTGCTTTCTGTATCACATTATGTGGCTATGTGGCCTTGCTCATTTCCTCAGAGATCAAGGTTTTGTTCAGCTCTGTAGAAGATATTTATGAAGAGAGAAAAAAGTCATCCAGATACCTACAGATGTATTAGTTTGGCATTAGCTATGGAACAGTTTGGAAGAAATAAAAAGTACTTCATGGAAATGAATAGAATAAAACTTATTTACCAAAGAGATATTATGCCAGCTGGGCTTAATAACTTCCTTTCAGTATTTTTCAAAACAAAGGACACACTGGATCTCATTCATCTCGGCTCAAGTTAATAATTTGATATACCTCTATCTGGGAAGCTATGGGTTAAGACAGCATTTACAGGGAATCCTTGGTACCCTGTAAGAAAGACAATGGTCTGGCAGAAGAGAGGAAAATTACATGTTTTGAATTGCAAACTATTAGGTAGAGGAATGCTCTTTGCTATTGATCTCTGATATTTAATATAGATTTATTATATTTTTAAAAGCCTTAGGACATATTATCAATGTGCAGCTAAAATTAGATGCCATAGAAAGGGGAACAAGGAAGCTATTTATATGAAAGAACAATATTGACACGAGAGATAAGGAGTTTAAACTGGTCATGAACACATATGGGCTGGAAAATAGAAGTAGTTTTCTAACCATCAGAGGCAACATCTGGAGCAACCTTTAACGAAAAAAATGGAGCTTATAAAAAAGATTCTCACTACTTTTACGTTAGATTTCCTATGTTTATGAAAGGGATTATAAAATGTGTTGTTGTGATGGCAAGGGACTGAATTCAGTCAGTCCTACATTCCTGCCGAAAAGGGATCACAGCCTTCCACAAATCATCCGTAGGTGGCAGAAGAATTTTCAACATGGAGCTGAACACCTGAGAAGACAGAAATGGTAAAAAAGGAGGAAGAAAGAATATGTTGGTGCTTTTGCTTTTCTTTGCAATAAGAAGTAAATTTAATGGAAAATGTCACTAAAAAAAAAAAAGTTAATTTAAAGCTTTATTCAGGGAAGAACTAAAGGGATGTTTTTTAAATTCAGCGGTACTCAGCATCAAATCTTTAGAAATTACAATAGGACTGTTGCATTTATAGAGAAGACACTAAATTTGCTGATACATAATAGCTTTAAAAAATATGGCAAATATTCAGATGTTGCTCTGTTGCTTAACATATGTCTGTTCACAGTTCTGCATTATCTTAAGTGTACTATTTTATTGCACTGAAAAAAAAAATATTTTGAAAAGCATATTTAAATTGTGCTCAGAGTGTCCTTATTTCTGGTAGCATATAACTTGGAAATGTTTTGAAGCTGTACTGGAAGCAGAATAATTTTCTGTCTGTTGAAGGCATTAAGTAAAACTTGCTTTTGAAGCCCTAACAGAAGACCACGGGTAGGGCGTGCAGAGGAATACTCCAGCCCTAGTATCCTTCCTCCTTGCAGAACGTCGTGCGGGGCTGACGCCCCTGGGCGTTTTTGGGGCAGGAGTAACCGTTTCCAGTCAATATTTTGTGGTTGCAAAAAGATGTCAATTGTGCGGCGAGAAGGAAGGAGGCAAAGGACAGAAGCAACAAGAGTTTTGGCCTATGTCGTGGTCTTCCTCTCCCCTCCCCAGCTTTATGTTTATGGGGGATTTTTCTAAGGAATCTAGAAGGCTCCCGAAGTTTCTGAGGACAGGAATCGCCCTTCAGAAGGGCCTCAAACCCTTCAGACTGCTGGAGGTCAGCATCCCTCCCCACCCCTGCGAGTGGGGAAAGGCGGGTGCGTGGTCCCCGCAGCTGGGTCGGAAGAAGGGGGTCTCCCTCCGGCAGAGGGTGCCGGCGTGCAGGGACTGTCCCTGCCCTGTCCACCCCTCCGCTCCTTTACCCTCCCCTGTGCCGGATTTGTGCCGGGTGACGTTGGGATGCTGGGGAAGGCGGAGGAGAAGGAGGGGAAAGGAGCACGGCTGCCTCCGCCCCCAGACGCGGACAGTCCGCTAGCGGGAGCGCAGGGCAGGGCGGTGGTGCCGAGAAGTGCGAGGCAGCACCGAGCGTCCGCGGCACCGGACCCCGCTCCGCCCGCAGGAGCTGCTGGGTCGTGGGCCCTGTGCCGGGTGGGCAGCATGGGCTCCGCGGCGGCGGCCGAGCGGCGAGGGACTGCGGGACGCTTTCTGGCCCTGCTGGTGTCCGCTTCGCTCCTCCGCCTGCGTGCAGCAGGTAAGAAGCAGGACACCCGGCTGGGGGGAAAGATGGTACTGCTTTTCCGAAAGGAGGGTACGGGGCGAGGGGAGGCAGGGAAAGCTGCTCGTGGTTCTAGGGAAGTTGAGCGTATGCGTTTGGGACCGGCGGAGCCGCCAGCATCCCGTTGGTGTTGGCTGCTTTTCGTTTCTTATTTCTGCTTTTGTTTGTTCGGTTGGTTGGTTTTTAATATATACTTCTTTTTTTCTTTATTTCTTTTTAAATTTTTTTCTTATTTGTTCCTCCTGACAAAATGGAAACCTGATGTTGCATTTTTTTACAAGGGGGCGGGTGTTGGCAGCAGACGAGGGTAGCGGTGGCAGCGTTGAGCAGGGCTCGCCGAAACTTTTTTTCCCGACCTCATCCTGGCGCCCACGTCTCGGTCGGACGGCGGGTTTTTCGTGCCTATCCTCGTCCAGATCAGCGCACCGTAGCTGGTTGGTGGCGACTGGAGGGAGGGGGAAACATGAGGAAGACAAAGGAAAAGTTAGGGGTTCTGTTGTTGCCGAGGGTGTATAGCAACGAGTGGAGCCTCCTCCATTTCGCCCTCCCTCCATCCCTCTCCTCGGAGTGGTTATAGCGTGTTATGATTTGGGATGTAGAATGTTGCAAGAATCTCAGCAGGAATGAGGAGGAAAGATGGGGGATTAAATTGAGTGAGTGAGGGGAAGTCACTACGGTTGCAACTGATGGAGGCTCGGCGAAGTTTCTTTCTGTGTGTTTTTGAGCTTAGAGGGTCCCATTTCCTCTGAGTACTTGGCCGACCCTCGGGGCCTGAGGTCAGCCTTTGGGCTCAGGAAACACTAAGACTCGGTTCAGCGAGTTCTGCGATTACTTTCAGGGCTGAATAAACTGCCCTTATTAACATCTGACCTTGTGCCGTGGCAGCGGCAGGCGGCTGCTGAATAGTTGCCAGTTTGTCCGTCATCTCCGAGGGTAGCGCAGCCTTAGGGAGCATGTGGAGTTGGAGAGCCACGATGGTGTTAAGAGTTACAGTTTCTGTAAAAGAAGCCGCAGGAACTTCTCTCAGGTTTTTTTGTTTTGTTTTGTTTTGTTTTCAATTTTTTTCCTCCACACACGCCTAATATATGTGGTATTTTCTGAGCACAAAGAGAGAGGTTTAACATTTTCGTTCTCCTTGAGATGTGAAATGCACTGGGGAGGTAGGAGCTGACGGGTTCTCTTTGATCTTTCGTGAAACCATTCTCTGGAAAATTGCCCTTTCGCCCTTTGCAGTAGATAAACCTTGCCGGGGCGTTTTACCCAGGGACAGAGGGAAGAGATGGCAGGCAGCACCATTTCCATGCTAGGCTTGTAACCCTTCCCGTGCACTCCCCGCCGGGAGGTTCGGGAGCTCGGCGGGTAAGCAGAGCCTTTCTCCCTGAGCCTTTCCTCCTTTAATTTAATCGCACCGACATGCAGGAGACCGATGATGTCTTTAAGGAAAACTGTGATGCTGCAGATTAGAGGGGATTTGTTAATCAGTTGAACGTTTGAAAGGGCTTTTATTCCCTTTGTTGCTTTGGCTAATCCATTTACCTCTCCCCGGGAGGTGACAGATGCCTCTATTTCCTGTTATTCAGCTCCGGGGTCCTGGGTCTTGCCATTTGTTGTATTACCGTGAAGGGAAAGGGTCAGTAGAAAGTTAGAGGAGGTTTTCCGGGGGGAGAGCGAGAGGCGAGCGTGTTACAGCTCGCGGATTTCGGGTCAGTTCCCGTAGCGTTTATTTTTCCTAGAGCCTTTATTGCTCCCTTTGAAGGGGGTCCGCTAACAAATTGCGCTGCCTCCGACGCCGACCTCCCCCTCCTGCCGGGTCCCGGACTCCGGGGGTCTCTCGGCCCGCTGGGGCGGGACGGGGCAGGCGGGGGCTGCTCTAATCGAAGGCAAGTGTCTCCTCCTCCTGGAGCCGCATGGTGGAGGAGAGTCGTCCTCTAGAGATGCAGAGAGAGATGCCGGGATTTCTGGCCCTGTCCCTACTTACTTTCTTTCGTACCGAACCGCTGAATCTGGGTTTTTTGCGGATTCACCGGGACTATGGGCACCGCCCGGCCAAGCACGGAACTACCCACGGGGGCTGCTTAGCGGGAGAGGGAAAAACTGGCCAAAAAATGTTCGGGCTGCGAGTGTGGAAACGTAACTCCCTCTTTTTTTTTTTTTTTTTTTTTTTTTTTTTTTTTTTTTTTTTTTGTGGGCACTGGTACCTCTCTCTCTGCTTGCATATTCCATAATTTCAAATTTGGAGGGATATTTAAGCAGGAAACATTGCAAGTTTGGAGAGAGAGTTTCAGACTTCTCGTTAGAAGTACAAAATCACAAACTACCTATAAAAGTGCATTTTTAAAAGGAGATTTTTAAAAGTTATTATTTTTACTTTCTTTTTTAATGCTACTCCATAAACGAGTTTGTGATAATCGTCTCAGCCACCTGTGGAAAAAGTGGATTCGCCATATTTCAATTGGCCTGGAGTTCGAGGCTCCATTTTCTTCACAGCACACTGATTGAGAGCCCATCATCACAGCATCAAATACTTGCCTTCTCCTGTTGTTAAGCAATATTCTTCTGCTTAATTAGATTTGCTTAATGGTAAAAAGTATTTTTTTAACCTACATTTCATTTAAACGTTTATTTTTGAAAATGTCTTTTCAGCCTTTTCACTGTTCACTTTTCAATATGAGAGGCAATACTAGAATGGGCATTTGTTGAAACTTTTGATGCCGCATGTACATGGCTGACAGGCTTTTGGTCCCTTACCATTAAATAGGAAAGAATGTTTAATGAATCCAAAATTAATACTCTCATGACCTGAGAAGTATGCGGAACATTGTGTTCAGAAAAAATTCTGTTAATGGAATGTCTGGGAATTAAAACATAATGGTAACTTGCTATGATTTTGCAAGCCTTGAAATTTGTAATAAAGTAAAAAACCCTCCTAATTTCGCAGAGTACAATGTTCATGGAGAAAGTAATACAAGTACAACTGACTTCTGCATGCCTTTAAGTGCCTAAATACATAAAGTTGTAAAATACTCCTTTAAAGTTGCATGAGACTTAGCTATAGCTCCCTCATGACTTTTATAAGTGAGATTCAGCTCTGGAAATTGTACACAGGTCACCTGGTAAAAGTCGATACAACTTTGAATACAATAGGTCTTCACATAGGTTTTAATAAATGACATGACCACATTAACTATTTTTAGGTCTAACCTTAATAAACCTTTTTTAGTGTTAATTAAATCGTTAGATGAAGTTTATCCTTGGCTCAAGGGCTGCCACTGAATGTTTTTTTTTTTCTTCTTTTTCAGTGTCTGGATTATGTTAGGCATTTATAATGGAATTGCAGTTTTCTTCTTAATCTCTTTTCTGTTCTAAACAGCATAGAAATGCATGATGCAGGAAGAAAAGAACTAGTTGACAGATGAAGTAAGTGAATCCTGTTTAGTGGGCTTCCAGCTGTTTGAAGGAAAGCTGATACTATTTTTGTAAACTCACTGTACTTTGTGTAAGGTGTGAGTAGCTTTCAGAAATGTCACTGGTATCGAAATATATTTTCCCACTAACTTGAAAACTGACAGTCATGGCCCGCTGGCCAATGAGAATGAAATGGAATAGGAAAGAATGGTAGTAAAGACTGAGTTCTGTTTTGAGCATTGCAGGGAAAGAAAAATTATTAAGCAAACTGCCTTTGTTTTTTTATACATGAATCTTTCTATAGATACTCTGTGTTGTGCAGTTGCTCAGAGGGAAGAAATGCTACATACAGTATTTCATCTAATTTATAGCATCTGTCACTGTGTTCTCTGTGCAAAGGATGGCTTGCTATTTAAGTTTGTTTATTCAGTGTGAGGCTGCTGCTTTGTAAAGGAAGTTGTTAGACTCAGCATGTCTGGAAAGTATTCAAGTCCTCAAGTCCTCTAATCCAGAGACTACAGAGTAGTTGAAGCTTCAAAGAAAAGAAACAGCATTTTGCCAGTACTGAAAAAAGATGAGTTGTTAATACTTCTTTTAATTTATTACTCATACTGAAGATGCATTTCTAGTAACCATTCGGAACAAACAGCAATTTAACTTAACTGATTATTTTTCATTTTGGTTTTGTCTAAAAGTGTAAGTAGTTTGAAGTGAAATGTTCTTTGCCAACTGTTTTAACTTTCTGAAGCCTTTGCCATGCACCAGTATTCATTTGCAATTTCTGGTTATTTTTCTGATGTTCTACGCAGACTTAACTCACAACAACCAAAACCGGAATCCTCTTTGGGAAAGCTTTTTACTTTATTTTTCCAAGTGATGTCCACCAGTGATCTTTTTTGAAACTAGAAGTTTGTGAACTAGAAGTGTGACTTTTCTGGTGGCAATGAGATGCCTTTCAAAAACAGTGATATCTTAGCTATAGAGTATGACTTTGTCTTTTAACTGGCAGTGTACAAAAGCTTTCATTTAAGAACACAAAGAAATTGCATTGTAATTTCAGTGAAAACAAATTGTAAGAGTAATACATTTCACTAGTGGTACACAGTTATTGTGATGGCAGTAATATTCCATCTACATTAGCTAGGTAGTCTTTGCTTAGGTATCTTTCAGAGTGGTAGCTCTGGTCTTGAGCAGTTTCCAAAGCCTGTTAAAGAAGTGTAGGTATCTTATAGACCCATGCTTCTGAGCTCCTTTAAAATTAGTTTGTATATGTCTGCATGAGTTCTTGTGCACATGTATTGTATCAACAGCATGCCCTGCTTCATGAAAAATAGTACCCATACTGCTCTAATTGAATTATTCTTCATTTATATTGATGTTTTCCAATGCATCCCTGTCTGTGATGGTGAAAAAATGTGGTATACAATAGCTGATAAAAGAGAAAGGATATCACAATATTAGTTATTCAGCAGAAGGTGTTTGAAAAATGAGCATGGTCTTATGTAACTGTTTCCTCTGAGTCCAGAGTAAAGCTGACTGGTATCTCCTAAAGATTGTGTGTTTGTGAGGATGCAGTTTCGTGGGAACCTGAAGGTCTTTATTTTTTAAGTTAAATTGGCAAGTGTGCTGGAAAGTAATGATAGGGCAAAAGAATTCTGCAGGACTGAAAGACAACGTGGGCATAGGCGAACACAGAATTAGCATGATGAAAAGAGGTAAGACCTTTTCTTTTTCTACTATATTGGTTTTGCTGGAGCAACAGGAATGTGTTTTGTGAGGGTACTGCTTGCAGAAACAGCAAAGTGAAATCTATCCAGAACAGTTCTGGACCCCAGTTTGGCTAGCATATTATAGTTCTAAAGTGTGAGTGGTTCAATCAGGAAATTAGATTTCACATGGGAGACATGCATCTAAGTATATTTTACATTTGATACTTCTTCCACTTCAGGTGATGTGAATTTGTAAAGAGAAGCAACACACACATATCCTGTATTCTTTCTTGAAAGAAAAATTGCCATGTGTATACTGTCATATCTATGAAGCCTCTACTGAACTTCTGTCTTCTGATTGCTCTGTTTGGACACTTCCTCTTATGTGAGCAGCATAAATGTTGATCTCTGTAACACCAGGTTTATTGCCCTTTGTCCTCAACAACACTGTTCTAGGATGTTCACTTAATATTATCTTAAGATTAAATGGCTTCTAAAAGTGATTATCATTACTTTTGGTAGTTAAATGCTTTAACATTTATGTAAGTAGAATGACTTGGCTAGTTGCATAAAGAGAGGATAAAGTTAAGAGTTCTCCTAAAATTGTCTTACTTTTCAAAACAATATACACAATGGTCTAATTGAATCAGAAACCAAACTATCAAAGGAACATTTTCTAATCAAGGTAATAATGCAGTTACATATCCAATTATTGTGTAAATAGAGGACAGATAACAGCAGGGGCAGAAAAAAAGTTATCCTTGTTTCTTTGAGAAAAGTATAAAAACTGTCATTGTAAATAATAAATTTTAATTCTACTCAGCAGAAACACTCTCTTCTATATCATAAGAATGATAAACATAAATAAATTCATTATATGTAAGTCTCAACAAGGAATTACAGAACTCCTCCCAGTGCAAACTAGTGAGATTGGCAGGTTCCTGCACAAATGGAGGAGCTGTCTCTCCTCCCTGCCTACAATAGAGTAAATAAATCTCATACCTCTAGCTTGGATGACACAAAGGAGACACAAACTAATTTTTTAGGAATAAATATCAGGGTCAAAGATAACATGCCAGAAAAATTGTAGGAGCAGGTTAAGTCAGAGCACAGGTATTTGAGCTGTGTTTCACAGGAAGATCTTATTTATGTACAGTTCCATTTGTAAGACATTAATCTTTAACTTCTAAGGCCCTTAACAATTTGCAACTGTTGTATTTTTTTTTTCTTGCACGTGGCAAGGCACCATCCCTATCTAAAGTACTGTTAAATGCAGTTACCTCCTTCCCCTTCCCACAGCTCTTCAATATTTCCATGCTGTGTGATATTGCCACCTTCCAACTTGTGTGTCAGGGCAGTGGGGGAACATTCATCAGTCTGTTTCAGCCAACATCAGCAAAACCCTGCAGTTCACTTAGTCAGAACTAGCTCAGTTGATTTTGAGCTCGATGGATACCAGGTCTTCTCACATGAGCTGCTCTGCTCTGTAACTTCTACAGTGCTGTTAACAAGCGGAGATTTATCAGGGAGTCACCAGCTCACCAGCTTATTTAGAACTGAAGGAGGCCTTTGGAAAAGAGTTTTGCTTTGAGCAGGTAGTAAGAGGACAGGAACAGCACCAGTAGCAACATCTTCCAACAGCAGATTTAATGAAATGTCACATACTTTTTTGTCTCTGTCACGCACTTTTCCTACTTCATTCCTTCATGCATCATAGGATCTCCCCATAAATTACAAAACTAATTATTATCCTTTGCTGTCGTGATGTCATCTGCAAAACTCATATGGAAGCTTACAGAATGTGGAAAAAGGGATCTGCCGCTTAGGAGAAATACAGGAATGTTACCAAACTTTGCAGCAATGCAACGGGGAAGACTAAGGTCCACTTGGAATTAAATCAGGCAGGGGCTGTCAAGTACAACAAGAAGGGCTTCTTTAAGTATATCAATATCAAAAGGAAGAATAAAGAAAATGTGGACCCACAGCCGAATTAAGCAGGTGACCTGGTGATGGATGTTACAGAGAAGGTGGAGTTACTGAATGCCTTGTTTGCTTCAGTCTTTACGGCTGTTGTGGTTTGAGCCTGGCTGGTAACAAAGGACCATGTGGCCACTCACCGCTTCCTCCATGCCCCCATTACGGGATGGCAAGGAAGAAATTCACCCAGAACCTTGTGGGTCAAGACAAGGTTTTCACTCACCAGTTATGCTCACATGCAAAACAGACTCAATTTGGGGAAAAAAGTCAATTTGATTTATCATTAATCAAATTAAAACAGGGCAAAGAGAAAGCACAAACCAGAGCTTAAATACTTCACCCTGCCCCTCCCTTCTTCCTGAGTCCAACACACTTTGTTATAGATATTTCTACCTTCCTCCCCCCAGTGGCGCAGGGATGGGGTTTACAGTCCTGACATCACAGGCTGTTCTCTGCTGCTCCTTCCTCTTCAGGGAGAAGGATTCCTCACAGTCTTTCTCTACTCCAATGTGGGGTCCCTCCCAAGTGAGAAAGTCCTTCATGAACCCTTGCAACGTGAGTTCCTCCTGCCAGGCACAGTTCCTCAGGAGCAAGTTGCTCCAGCACTGGCAGCACACAGAGCCATGGACTTCTTGGGGAACAGTCCCCTCCATGGCTGCAGGTCCACAACATGAGCTCCGTGGTTCTCCCCAGGCTGCAGGTTCGCAGCTGCTCCACCAGGGTTCCACACCGGGGACAGGTCCACAATACCTGCTCCACTGTGCTTCTCCATGGATGCAGGGGCAGGCTGCCATCTCACCACAGATGTAGAAAAAAAATCTCTTCAGGTCCCTTCTCCCTCTCCATCCTCATTGGTCTTTGTCTCTCTGCTCCGGCCTTGTTCTCTCTCCTCTGGTGCTGTTCTCTCTTCTGTTGTTCTCTCTCTCTAGTGCTGCTTTCTCTACCCGCCCCCTTGACTCTGCCCTGCTCTTAACTACCATGTATCTCCCCTTCTTGAATATATTAATCACAGAGATGAAAATCTTTTTTGCTCACTGATGGCCTAAGGCAGGGCCAGGCATCTTGGAGCAGGGAGAGCTATCTTAGCTACTCACATGAACCATCCTTGGGGAAGGGGACCCCTTCCCTGATACCAGAAATGGCACCACATCAACACAGAACAACAGCTAAAGGCAGCTCTCAGGAATCCCAGACCTTGGAGGTAAGAAGGAAAGCCTGGAGAAATGAGGACTCCCCCTTGATCGAAGAGTGTTGTTAGAAATCATTCAGGCAAACTAAATACACACACACACACATGGGTTGCAATAGGATGCACCCATAAGTGACGAGGGAGCTGGCAGATGTTGTAGCTGAGTTACTATCCATCATCTTTCAAAGGGCACAGAAAACAAGAGGCTCTGCTTAAAGTCTTCAGTCTTCAAAAAGAGTAAGAAGGAAGACCCAGGAAACTACAGGCCAGTCAGCCTCACCTCTGTCCTTGGAAGATGATGGAACAGCTCATTCTGAATATCATCTCTTAGCATATGTCCCAATATAATTTATTTATGTGTTATGAGAAATCCAGTCCACGTGCCAAGACAAGTTACCAGGTTTATTACAACGTTGTGCAAGTTTAAGCAGGTTATTGCCGAAAAACTAACACATTTTCCTTGTAATACAGTGCTCCTTTTATGTATTAAAAATGCAGTTTTATCTTCTCTCTTGCGTACATTAATACTATAATCTAAATACTTGTTCCATGAGTTCTTTTGCCAAAATTGGGTTGTTCCCTAGTAAGTTTAACTGCTCATTGTGCTCAGGGTGCCTGTGACACTCAACTCCTATGACTACAGACAGCACTCTGAAGGTATTCCTGCTAAGCTTAACTACTCAGTTGTTCTCATTGCTGATGGTACCTATCTCTTGTGGCTATATATATTCACAGCAAGCAGCCCCTCCGTCCCTGGCCATGCTGTCCTGTCCTTTCCATCATAATGTGGAGGAAAAGAAGGCTATCAGGAGTAGTCAGCATGGATTCACCAAGTGGAAATCATGTGTGACCAATCTGATAGCCTTCTCTGATGACATTGACTGATGGGGTAGCTGAGGGGAGGGCCATGGATGCTGCCTATCTAGGCTTCAGCAAAACTTTAAGCACTGTTTCCCATCCTCCTAGGTAAGTGTAGGAAGTGGGGATTAGATGGCTGAGCAGTGTGGTGGATTGAGAACTGGCTGAATGACAGAGCTCAGAGGGTTGTGACCAGCAACCTGGTTGGAGGTTAGTGGTGGTCCCCAGTGGTCAGTACTGGGTCCAGTATTGTTCAGCATTCACTGATGACCTGAATGAAGGGACAGAATGTAACCCTCAGCAAAGTTTGCTGATGATACAAAAATAGGAGGAGGACCTGACACACCAGGAGGCTGTGCTGCCGTTCAGCATGACCTGGACAGGCTGGAGAGTTGGGCAGAGAGGAACCTAATGAAGTTCAGCAAACGCAAGTTTAGGATCCTGAATCTAGGTAGATATCACTCCCTGCACCAGTACTGGCTATGGGTTGGAAATTGTCTTCAGAGAAGGACCTGGGATTTCTGGTGGACAACAAGTCAACCATGAGCCAGTAACTGCCCTTGTGACCAAGAAAGCCAATGGCTTCCTGGGGTGCATTAAGAACAGTGTGGCCCGCAGGTCAAAAGAGGTTTTCCTCCTCATCTACTCTGCCCTGGTGAGGCCACACTGTAAGTACTGTGTCCAGGTCTGAGCTCCCTGTTCAAGAAGGAACTTCTGTAAATTCAGCAGAGGGCTCTGAGGATGATTAAGGGACTGCTACATCTTGCTTATAAGGGAAGTCTGACAGATCACAGGAACAAGGTGCCCAGAGAGGTTGTGAAGTTTCCTTCTCTGGAGACATTGAGAGTCCTCCTGTAAATGATGCTGTGCCACCTTCTCTGGGAGGGTTGCACTAGATGATCTTCAGAAAGTCCTTTATAACCCCTACCATTCAGTGATTATATGATGGCTAGAAATCTCTCATTTGAAGGTTAGGCTGACTGGTATCATGTTGATCACTGTTGTGTTTCTCTGTATACTCTCTCTTAAATTTGTCTCATATTGCAAGGTTTCTAGTACAGTGTAATACATCATTGACTAACCCTGGTGTATGCCTGGATTTCTGGTAAGGTACACGTATACAAGAAATAATAATCTGTTACTTGTATCCCATGTGAGAGTGCTATGATAACATGGGACTATGGGATATCCCAAAATCCCAATAATTATGGGATCACCAGTGCTGGGAGAATGGGCTGCATATTGAGGGAGAGGAGATCTGAGTCACAGCAGTGACACCTTAGATCAGATGGAGGTGTTGGAGGGCCTCACTGGTTCTTTCTTTCAGATGTAGATGTAGAAAAAACAAAAGTCTGATAGCAGAAAGATAAGGCATCTCTGAAAGGCAAAAGCTAAGAAGGACAGTTCTGGAAACACTGGTCATATTTGGGTTTGCATCAAAAATTACTTTTAATGCATGCATCAGAAGTTCTACTGAATAGAGAACCATGAGAAAATGAAAGAAAAAAAAAAAAAAAAAGAAAAAAAAAAAAGAAAGAAAAAAATGTTACTTGGCAGCCCAGGACAATAACAGCTGAATTACTTTAAAACAGGTTATGTGAACCTCTTGTATGAATCATTAATAAACAAAACTTTCTTCAAAGCTTAAGAGGCCCAAGATTTCTTAGTGTTTGAGAGACTGTGTATTCTGGGAGATAAGTTAACATCTGGTTTTACTGTGGTTGTTCCTAGTTTAGAAAAGTGACATGGCAGATTGTGTTATAGGAAAAAAACCCTCAATATTACAGCTAACACTATGGTGGCAATGTTTCTGTATATAGCAAACTTTATCTCTTTTTAAAAAACCAAAAGCATAAAAAGGCGAATGAAGATTTTTAGATAGATAAGCCAAATATAATACTGTATACTTATTTAAGTCTGTAGCAAATCTGTTATGATTCTGAATACATTTTGGTTTTCACGTTTTGCTGATAAATTAGAGAAGCATTTTAATTTTTAAAAAGTCATCTGAGGGATGCCTCCCCCGAGGCATAATTGTCAAAATAGTGCAAAACCACTCAAACTGTACATCAGGGTGCTGACTGGACAAAAATTAAGCCTGCAAAATCCAACCCGTTTGTGCCTGGGCTGCCTGAATTGTCTGACTTCCTGTCCCCGGGAGCTCCAGGGCTGCCCTGGGGAAGAGGCCAGTCCGGGTGGCTTGAGTGCAGGGAGAGGGATGCACAGAGCATCATCTTACCCTGCCCCAGCACTGTGCCCAGAGATTGCCTTGCAGAAATATTAACCCCATGGTGTGGGCTAGATAGGTCAGTGTCCATTTCAAGATACTGTTTTAACTTATGACTGGCTAAGGTTTGCGCCCTGCAGAGCTGGGAAGCTGTGCAGTTTAAATAAGAGAAATCTTGAAAGCTTACTCTGCAAACAAGTGTTTAAGTAGAGTTCAGGCAGTTATTGTCACCACAAATAATCTGTGTTATTTCTCTCTCTGTTTTTGGGCAATTGTCACAGTTACTGCTAAGCTGAATCTTAGTATTCTAGTAAGTTTTGTATTATTACATTGCTAGGTGAGAATGAATGATCTTTTAAAATGAAATATGCTACTAAAACAAAGGAGATTTTTTTTTTCTGTACAAAAAACAGGAAATGGACAAATGGAGAATTTTGTTGATGGTCCTAAAAATCTACCAGAGCTTTCAGTGAGCTATTTAAATATTTTAGGTCAAAAATAACTAGGATCTTGTAGCATCTAGCCATAATTACTCTTTTAAATCTTACAACTTTATGCTGATATTTATTTAAATGCTTCTTTAGAACAGACATGAAACACATCTTTGCATAAAGTTGAAAAGAAAATAAGGGAGGATGTCTATGACAGACAAACAAGAGAATTTAGTTCATGTAAGAAATTACTGGGGAATGGGACATAAAAATCATTGTGGTATCTTAGGAATTCAATAGCTGAAGGGTGAGCTTAAACATTAAAATCTATTTTAAAAGTTGTAGTTGTAGTCATGGTTAATGATTACATCTTTCATGATAGATCAGAATCCCTTACCAGGGGGAAAAGTGGTATAATTACAAGCTCCAGCAGGATCTGATCCAAACCTACATGAAGAAAATATATGTGCTGTTGTTTTTAATTTTTAAAATAACTGTGCTTCCTAGCTCTGCCTGGAAGCAATTTAATGCAGCAAATTGATGTAGGGTTTTTTTTGGTTGGGTTTTTTTTTTTTTTTTTGTGTGTGTGTGCGCGCGTGCGTGCGTGTTGTTGTTTTGGGGTTTTTTTATGGTTTTTGGTTGATTGGTTTAATTTTTTTTTCTTTGTTGTTGTTGCTATTGTTTGGCTTTTTTTAGTATTTAGTATACTGGAAGCAGTAGATAATAAATAATTTGAGAGGCTGCGTCTGTTTTTTATGCTTAGTTTTGCAAACTCAGTGGATGTGGTTATTAATATCTGAACTGTAGATAGTAGGTCAACCTGTTTTTCTAAAGTTGATCTCACATTTATCTTGTTCTGTGTCAATACAGAAAAAGGATTCAGAAATGTTCCCTAAAAAGAGGTAATAGAGCACCAGTTACAGAGTTCATGGTATTATTGTTTTCAAAGCAGTAAGGAAATAAAACACCACAACATTTATTTCAAATTTTATGTCTAGAGATATTTTGGATAATGTTCTCTTGGGAAAAATACTCATATTTTTGTTAATGTGTTAAGAACACATCAGGTGTAGAAAATGCTTCAAAGATCAAGCCAGTGAAAGAGACAACATCATGAAGACTTAGGGAAGACAGATTTCAGAAGTTATCATTTTGTAATCCAAAGGCCAAATTTAAATCTAGGAGCAGTTTTGGTTCTGGAACTTGGTGAAGGTAGGTTTATACAGCAAAAAGCAAAAGTCTCAATTTACAGTGCATTTTCAAAATTAAGAAAAGCAGAAAATGTTACTTTGCATGTACTGAATTGTGCCCAAAGAGGTGGCTATTACAAAGTATTAGTTCAGTGTGAAACTGCAGAGTAAATTAGAGTAGGAGCATCTTCCTGCAGACAAGTCTTTAGCAATCAGTGAAATACTTGAAATGTCACCTTTATTTGTGCTTGCCATTGGCACATGTTTTATTGTTTGTGCTTGCCATTGGCACATGTTTTATTGTTTCTAGAAATAAACAGACAAAAATCAAACCTCAGTACTGTGGAGTTAGACTGTAGAAAGTCTTCAAGTGTCTTTACATCTGTTATATTTTCTAGGAAGCTCAAGATTTTCTGTAACCTTAGTATGATTGGGGAAAAAAGGATGGGAAAGGACCTTGAGAGGGTGGATTATCTGTTCTGTACTGCAGAATCAGCTGTAGCTGGCATATCTCTTCTCAGGAAGTGACAGGAACACTGGTTTAGTGACTTCACAGGCAAGCAAGCAGGCTTAGTGCTTGCTTATGCTGGAATGTAATTTAAGTGGATTATTTCCCTAAAGAGTTCGAACTTCTACCTTTTGTAGTTGTACTTTTTTTGTGTGTGTGTGTGTGATACCTGAAACAGTTCCTCAAATCTGACACTTTTCAAAAATTACCTTGTTTTCTTGTAGCCATTTCTCTTCTGATACCACCCTGCCTCACCTGTTTTCTCAGTCTTCCCTCTTACACCATTTTTTCTGTTCCTCGGGATTGTGTTGATTCCTCTTCACTGGACTTGCTCCAAAGTATCTTTCATGAAGTACACTAAGCAAACCCGATGTATTCCAGCTCACGCTACAGAAGAACCAGCAAAAGGAAGACAATTATTTCCTCTATTTACCAGATGAAGTTGTTTTTATTTCCTGAAGTGATATCTGACAGCTTTGTGGAAGAATGATACTGCTCGAATTCTAATTTACTCCAGATTCTTCACACAAAGTTGTAGCTAAGTCTCCATTTGATATCAGTGAAATAATTTAAGAACATAACCTTCTGCCTGTCTTCACTCAGTTGTGCATATTTATTCTCACCTGTTTCATACCTGTTTTTTTACTAACATTTTTTTTCACTTACTAACACTTTTTTTCACTTTCAAGGCCTAGAGTATTGCCAACACTTCAAATGTTGGTGTTTCCTGTGGAATTCAGTAAGGGAAGTATCCATAGCACTGAAACTTGTGAAATTCAATCAGTACCCATTAATTACTGAAAGTTAATTCTTCCTTTATTTTTCCAATGAGCAGGGATTTGCCTTCGTGGTTTCTTTGTATTTCTTTGTATGATAATGTTATGTGGAATAGTTTTCACCCCAAAGATAATTATCATCTTTATTTCCTGCTGATGCCTCAACTTCATACTACAATTCAATACAGGATAGGAGCTGTCATCCTGCGTTCCTTGGGAGTTAAAACGTCCTCAGCAGAAACTCCTATGACCTATCAAAATCTTCTGTGGTTTCTTCTTAGAACTACTTGCTTTTCTGTAACTTAACTGGTAAGGTATTTTTTCATATTGTACCAGAGAGTGATATTACCAATTTGAAAGATAAGAGTCCAAGCCTGACCTTTTGTTTGTTTGTTTGTTTTTCCAGAGGTCTTTCTTTGTTGTTGTTGTTTTGTTTGACTGTTTTTATTTTTTTCTCTAATTCTTTTGCCCTTTACCTACCACTTCAGATCACAAATATTCTGTGGTTGCCTACTTGTTGTAGGAAGTACTTCAAATTGATCTGTTTATACTGATCTACAGGGGCTATTTCTAGCTGTCTGGGGAAAAAATGGCTGAGCAGCATGTATGAAAAATGCCTCCGAATGGATGGTTTTCTGTGATCAAATGAGCTATTAGCATGCTCCTTCATAATTTATGTTGCCTGAGAAACTGCTGGTATCAGCAGCTGTCCTTTTTTTGCATGAGATGAGGGAGTAAAGCCAGGAAATCTCAAATGAGGTGGCAGTGGGCTGGGGTGGATGGGCTTGACTGAACAGAGGATCTGAAATATGTAGAGGGTGTGGAAAGGGGCTTAAGGTTGTGGGAATGTGTAGTAGCGAGTGTAGGGGAAGCTAACATGCTTGTGAGCATGGACTGGCAGAGACTTAGAAACTTGTTCAAATACTGTACAAAGCACCACTCTGTGCTTGGGAAAGTCCTGCCTGATACAGTGGTTACTTTTTTCTTTTTGAGGCCGTACTATGTGTAACAGTTTAGGCCCAGCAGGTACCAACCAGGCCTCTGCATGCTCACCCTCTGCCCGCCCACCCCCACTGTGCGACAGGGAGGGGAAAATCGACCTAAGGGCTCATTAATTGAGACAAGGATTGGAAGCTTTTCATCCCCCAGCTCTAGTAATGGGCGAAAAACAGGCAGGTTCAACTTGGGAAGGAAGGAAAAAAAAAAAAAAAGAGAAAACACAGCCAGATCTTAATACCTTCCCCATCCCCACCCCTCCCTTCTTCCCAGGCCCGGATTACTTCACTGCTGCCTCCCCCTCAGAGGCACCGGACATGAGGAGTGGGGGTTTAAGGTCAGTTCCCCACATGGTGTTTCTGCCTCTCTTTCCCCCTCAGAGGAGGAGGGCTCCTCATATTCTACCACCTCACCGATTCACGGTCCCTCTCATGACAGAGGAACCTCTCCGACCTGAGTCCCTCCCACAGGTGCAGTCCCTCAGGCACAGACTGCTCCAGCCCGGGCTGCTCATGGATTCATGGTCTCCTTTGGGAACAGTCACATCCTCTGGCATGGGGTCCTCTGCAGATGCAGACCCACATCTGCCCATCGCCATGATTCCTAACAGGCTGTGGCTTTTCATCTGCCCACCTGTGACACTTCAGGGGCTACAAATCCACATTTACCCCACTGTGGTTCTTCACAGACATCTTCACCATGCTCATGCAGGGGCACAGCTGCCATCTCACCATGGGCTGCTGGGAAATCTCTGCTCTGGCTCCTTTCCCCCTCCTTCTTCAGTGACCTTTTCTCTGGCATTGGTCCTCTCCTCTGCTCTGCAGGTCTTTTGTTGTATTTTTTCAGATTTGTTTTCCCTTGCATATGTTACTCACAGTGGCACATCCAGCTTCCCACATCTGCTCAGCCTTGGCCAGCGGTGGGGCAGGGATTAGGCCTCTGGGAGCTTCCAGCAGCTTCTCACAGGAGCCACTCCTGTGTCCCCCCCACATCCAAATCAGCACTGAACTAACACAAGACATAATGTAAGCAATGGCCTTGTCTTCCACCATGTGTCAAACAGTAAGGTTTAATAAAGAAAAAGCAGTAAGGCAAAGCTGAGTCTGCTGCAGTGGTCGGGTATTTCAAATATCTTCTCCAATCCGAAACACTCAAAGTGGATAGAGACACATGAAGGAAGTAATTGCGGATTTGCCATCTACAGGTCCTGTCACTTTGAGAGACATAATAATGTAGAACAAAAGCAGACAATACTTATTTTTGAAAATATATGTGCTCTTTTTTTTTTTTTTCAGGCCAAAACTAAAATTATGAAATTGCTAGTTCCTTATCTTTGTGTTTCTCTGATGTATGCAACCCTTTTGTGGGGTTAATTTGTTTTTCCTGTGCTTTTTTCTGGTGTGTTTGTTGTTGGTGTTTATTTTATTTTACATTTCTTTCTTTGTTTTACTTGGGTTTGCTTTTGCCTTTTTTGCCCCTTTGAACAGATTAAACTGTTATTGTTGATTATTCTGAGTCAGTTAGGTCAGTCCTGGACTTTTCTGTTCAGAGCTGCAAAGTTTTTCTAAAATACAGGGTTTTTTTAGTGATTAGAATGAATTTTCAAATAGAACCAACACTTGAGACCTCCAAATTTGGAAAGGATCCATCCTGAGTCACAAGAGAGAAAAAGTGCCAACACATTTGTGTCTATTATTAGTCATCATTCTCTCCACTATCAGGGTTCCCCTCCTTTCTGAAAAGGCTATGGTTTGTTTTGCTGCTTTAACAAAACCAAGTTTGGTTGATTTAATGTTCTGTTTTGTGATGAAGTGTCTTTCCTATGTCATAGTTTCACTGGTAACAAGACATTTATGAAGTGGTAAGAATTCTCTGCTCTGTGGTGAATATAATCTCTAGAGTGGAGCAAAATGCTATTTAATTAGCAAATAAAGTAGTTCAGCTGCAAATTATGTCAAAGTTAAATGTAAAAATTTCAATCTTCTGGTAACCCTCTAAATAATTAAGAGTATCTGCAACTGCTCAAACATATGTAATTTGACCTCTAGTACAGGAAAAGCATTTCACATAGATTACTATTACAAATAGCTATTAAAGGGAGAAAACTTCTGGGTTTAGAAACCAAGTAAAATTCCTACTTTTGTTTTTAGACTGAAAATCTATTCCTGAGGTAATTTTTTTCACTAAAATTCACTGGACTGAATTATCAAATACTGTGCTAAATCTTTGTCAATATTTGAAGTTGGTATTTGTGATTTTCACTTGGGAGTGTTTTGTCTGTCATGTAACGTTATCAAACATTTCCCTCATATTTGCATAGTTTTTACCAGATCTTAACATGATGACAGACATAGTAGTTCAGATCCAAGCAGTGGAAACCTTCATTATATAGGTGTTCCCCAGACATGCAATGGAAATGCAGTTAGTTTGAAAGGAAATTCTGTATGAACCTCTGCTTCACCATTGAAAGTTCTGAAAATAGTGTTGTTTGGGGTATCAGTTGCATGTGATGCACTAGTGTTTTGTCTGTGTGTCACACACATGTGCTAAAAAAATTTTGCTGTAGCACTTTCTCTCCCCAGCTGAATGTCAGCAGACTTTAGCAGGCATGATTTTTGATGCATTGAATTTTGTGGTACGTAATAGCCTAGCACTTATATGTTTAGTAAGTAATTAGTGAACAATGTCACTAATTAATTTGCCATGCTTAATTAGCTCTAGAGTGCCAGATCAGCTTCACAGAACTAATTATTAATAGATTCTCAGAGGCTTTGTTTTACTTTAGGTTCAGTTACTTGAATACGCAGTGCTGTGAAGTCTATTTCTGCCTTATTCTAGTCAGGCAGACCCTTGTGTAGTGTAGGTTTGTCCTCCATTCTTATTTTATATTTTTCCTTGTGTTATTATGGTCGTGACTGGAAATAAATCTTCAGGAAGATTTTTATTCCTGGCTTCTATGTGCGTTTTTGCATTGAGATGGCGTCTTGACCACTGTAGGTTTTATTGATTTGGCAAACAATATGAGTGAACCCTAACTATCTAAAAGCAAGCTTGCCTGTGTCTCTATGAGACTGGACAATGTAGGAGGCAAACGAACCATGAGTTGTTCAGAATCCAGACCCTAAAAAACTATTTTTGTGAAAACTGTTCTCCTATTTCTACCCCAGAAGCCATCTTCTGAGATGCACTTCAGAAGACCTGGTTTCATAAAAACATTCTGCATTCATAAAAACATTCTTTATTTTATTTTTCTTGTAAACAAGTTATCGTATATGATTTACAGTCTCCTAAATGTACCTCTCATAATTAGTGCCACAAATAAAACTGTTTGCCAATGACTTCCAAAGTTCATGCACGCATACAAATTGTATGTGTGCATAAATTAGAGACCTCACTCTCTATAGGAGCCTAGCAATCAATAAAGCAATTCTGTTTGAGACCAGAATAGGTTAGGACATTCATCTGTTGGTCTTGTAATGGCATTCTAAATTTCATGAGGAGCCATGGTGTTCTGGAGGCAGTCTGTACCTTTTGCGTAAGATAGACAGTAACATTTTAGTAAATTAGTATTTATACCTCTTTGATAAAGGTAATAATGAGGTTTTAATTTTGCAAGAAGCCAGCTTCTCTCAGTGAACATGGAATATTTTTTTACTTGAATAAAAGTTATCCTAAGAAGAAAAAGAAGTCATACCTACATGATTATGGTATAACTTCATAAACTGGAACTGAACTGAAAGGCATTTCACTTGCCAGATATGTGTGCCAGTCACTTATCCCATTCCTGTTCGCACTCATTCTGTTGAAAGGAAGCAGTATTGGTACCAGGAGTTTAGAGAAGTAGCTTACATAGATGTGTAGGGTGACTGTGAAGATACTGGCTTGCCTTGAAGGAACAGTAAATACTACAGTAAACACTAAAAAAAGTGTAATGCCTGTCTAGCTGTTTTGAGTTGCCATGATTCCATTGTAGTCGATATAGTCACACTGAGATTGTTAATAAACAGTGAATCAAAGATTAAAATTAGGGTCTCTTAGACTTCACAGAGGATGTTTCTAGTTCCTGAAGACATTTTAGATTAGAAGGTTCGAGTTCAAGATAACTGGCCTCCCCTGGAAGCAATATAGATGTTGCATATAGCAACATTAGTCTGACCACAGATCAAGATACAGTAACCGACTTAATCTTCACCTTTTGTACATCTTATTATTTTATTCCAATAGGCCTGGTTGTTTTCCTTCATTAAAGTGGGCAAGGGGTGCCTGAATACTATTGTTTGGATTACTTGATTAGAAGTAACCTTTATTATAACCTTTCATTGTTAGCTTTGTTTCTTTCCTAAGTGTAAATCAGGAAGGTGGGGTATTTTAGATTACTAATAGCATAGAGATTCTTTGTGACACTAAAGGCAAATTGGTTAAAATTAAAGAAGTTAAAAATTTGGCTTTGTCACTCTGATTTGTGCTATCCTGGTAGATATGCTAACAAACATATAGATGTTCAACACAGAATGATGTGCAGGCTGTTCTGAAATTTGATAGTTTTCATTTGCCTAAGCAGCTGTTTTTCTGGTTTAATTTAGTACTGTAATGTCCTATAACTCACGCTTATCAGTATGAGGCTTGTGGAGACAGAATTTAAAGCAAAACTCTGGGACCTGATGGGATTCACGCTCGGTTCCTGAAAGAACTGTCCTGAAAGTGGCTTTTGCAACTGTTCCTGTTGCAAACCCACTGTCCAACATATATGAAAAGTCATGGCAAAACATAAGTCTGTGAAGTTCTTGCTGGCTGAAAAAGGGGAAACATCATCTTCATTTTCAAACATGAAAAAAGAGAACACTCGGGGAACTACAGGCCAGTCAGTCTCACCTCTGTGCCTAGCAAGAACATGGAACAGATCTTCCTTAAGGTTTTGCTAAGGCATGTGGGTAACAAAGGGTTAACTGGTGACAGTCATTGGTGATGGATGGTTTAGCTAAAGGAAAGTTGTGCCTGACTAATTTAGGCCTTTTATGATGGAGTCACATCCTTGGTGGACAAAGACAGAGAAGCAGACGTCGTCTGCCTGGACCCGTGCAAAGCATTCAACAGTGTTCTGCACAATATTCTAATCTCTAAACTGGAACAATATGGATTTGATAGATATCCAAATCTATACTGGTTAGATATCCAAATCAGCAAGAAACTGACCGGATGGTCACACCCAAAGAGTTATGATCAGTGGCTCAGTATCCAAATGGAGACGTGATGAGGGTTGGTGCTTGGACCAGTGCTGTTTAACATCTTTGTCGGTGGCATGGACAGTGGAATTAAATGCACCCTCAGCAAGTTTGCTGATGACACCAAACTGTGTGGTGAAGTCAACACACTGGAGGGAAGGGATGCCATCCAGAGGGAGCTTGACAGGCTTGAGAAGTGGGCTTGTGCAAACTGCATGAAGTTCAACACAGCCAAATGCAGGGTTCTGCACCTGGGTCAATGCAATTTCATTCACCAGTACAAGCTGGGAGGAGAAGTGATTGAGGACGGCCCTAGGGAGAAGGACTTGGGTGCTGAACCAGAAGCTTAACGTAAGCTGTCAGTGTGCACTTGCAGCCCAGAAACTGGGCTGTGTCCTGGGCTGTATCAAAAGCAAAGACAGTCAGTCGAGGAAGGTGATTCTCCTCTTCTGCTCTGCTCTTGTAAGACCCCCTCTGGAGTACTGTGTCCAGTTCTGGAGTCCCCAACACAGGAAGAACACAGAGCTCCTGGAACATGTCTGGAGGAGAGCCATTAAGATGATCAGTAGGTTGGAGCACCTCCTCATATGAAGACAGGCTGAGGAAGTTGGGATTGTTCAGGCTGAAGAGGAGACTCCAAGGTGACCTTATAACAACCTTCCAATATCTGAAAGGGGCCTATAGGAAAGCTGGGGTAGGGCTTTTTACACTAATGTGTAGTGAGGGGACTAGGGGCAATGGTTTAAACCTTGAAGAGGACACTAGGATAAAGTTCTCTCCTGTGAAGGTGGTGAGACACTGGCACAGGTTGCCCAGGGAAGTTGTGGCTGCCCCCTCCCTGGAAATGTTCAAGGCCAGGTTGGATGGGGCCTTGAGCAGCCTGGTTCTTGTGGTTGGTGTCCATGGCCATGGCAGAGGGGTTGAATCTAGCTGATTTTTAAGGTCCCTTCCAACCCTAGCCATCCTATGATTCTGTGATTCTAAGTCGTGTTTTTTTCTTTTGATCTTAGTGGAGCAAGTACACAGGAATTTTCTGTTTTGAGTCTGTGGTAATTTACAGCAGATTGCATATATTCAGGTTTCTCTCTTTTTTTATTGAAGAAAATCTTTCTGAGCATACTGGAGCACTCAAATGCAAAGCCTGGCCAATGGCCATGTGTGGCATGGCTTTTATTGATCTGGTTTTACAGTGGTGGTAATCCTGAAGAGGCAAATGTTCAGTTGCAAGATGAATTGATGACCAAATCTAATAGTGAAAGGAATGTTAGAAAGCTAAAGCAACTGTTAAAATAAAACGTTAGGTGAGGCACTGAACTGTCAAATGAGGTGGAAATATGTTCAATCTGGGGTAATTAGTATTGTAAGGAACCTCAGTCCCTCACAAGGTTTTGGCCCCTCTCAGAGCAGAGCTAACAATATTAAATATTTTTTTCATACCTTATTTTAGAGATATCATTTCCTAGAAACCCTTTCTTACCAAGTAGTCCTGCAAGTAATTATGGCTGACAGTAGAAATTGTTTCTGACTTCTGGAGGCTTAAAGAAAGAGAGAATTCTAAGATTTTCTCTTAAACTTACCTTCCCCCACAGATTCTTGCATTGTCAGAATAACTGAAATGCTGAAAATACTCATTGTTTTTCACTTGTCTTTTGTTTATTGGGACCTGGTATATTGCATCTTTCCTCTCAGCCTTGGAGACCTTCCTGTGACTGCTCTGCTAAACACTCAAAGAAAAAATAGATTTCACTAAAGCATTGTTGTTTTTTTTTTATTTTGGCAGTTCTGCTTTACAGTATTTTTAATCCTTCAAAAAAGAAGGAAATTTCTGATTTGTTATACTTCTGCCTGATAGTGCTTGATTTCACGTGAACTGACTTGACAGCCTGTGGTTGCCAACAATACTTTATTCCTCCCTATGCATGATAGGAACAATACTCTTGTGTGACTGGGGACTTGAGTATTCTCATTGTTTAATTCTTTGCAGATGAGGTGTAGTTACTGATAATACCCAACCTAATCCCTTTTTCTTTAACAAGGGAATTATTTCTTAATAATTTTATTTGCTCTGTATACTTTAACTCTGTCTTAGAAATAGCTGTTGAAGTGTTGCCTAGCCTTAAGAACTCGTTTCTTTAAACTGGTCTTCTTCCGAATTGCCCTAGACCTTCAGGAACTGAGCTGCCATTACATTTGACTAATATAATTTAGGTGGGCTTCCTAGCCTGTTTCTTTGTAATGCTGGCAAGTTTGATAACGTTTTCAGGTATATTACACTAATTCTCAATGCTTTGTAAGAGACTTTTCTTCTCTTTTTCTGTTATGAGAGGGTAGTGTTTAAAGTTGCGCAGTTCAGAGTATAAGAACAAAAGAAAACCTAATTCTTTGCATTCCAGTAAATCTGAGCTTGTTTAGTTAATGTCTTATTTTGCAGATTTGGGAAACATTTATGCCTGTATGCTGTGTAGTTTGACCAAAATTTTCTAACTTGGATGTAAAAAATTGCTTGTTAATTTTAGGTACCACTATTTTCAGAACCAATGAGTATGTGCATCTTTTACTGGAAAAAAACCAGTGCTTTTAAAATTTTTAAGTATTCTTTATTAATTTTTCTTTTATTGTGGCACATCATGTAGAAGAAGACATGGTTGAGGAGTCTACTCTGTTCATACTCTTCCATTAAAAAGATGCCTCAGTTCCAATATACTTTCTAACTATGGCAACTGAATAAATTTTGTTTGTTTGTTTGTTTTCCCTAGTATGTTTACAGTGTTACTCTTTTTATATTAATAGTGCAACCCTTTTTATGCCCAGAATCTTAAATATTCAGACTTGTTTGGATGTGATTCTTGGCCAGTTAAGAGTTCCAAGTAGAAGCAATTTAATAACACTTGTGAAGTTTTGGTTTTTCTCTCACACCATCTGGTCTGTATTCCTCTCCTGTCTTCCTTTTTTTTTTTTTTTTTTTTTTTTCTTTCCTGAGGGATAGTATTTATTAAATAATTTAAACTTTCGAGCATGTAATCTGAAAATGTAGGTTGCTCTGAAATTTCCCTGTACAATGTGTCATTCAAGAAAGAAGGCTTTCTCTATGCAGAGGAGAAAGAACATGAACAGGAACCTGTGGACGGGTTGGAATGGCAGGAATGTAGTGCACAGAAAAGATGTCTGTTTCTTCACAGTGAAATGTTATTTAAGCACATTTAAAAAGTAAAATTATTTAATGGCTCTGAGGTCTCCTGGATGGCTCTCTGTGTTTCTCTGCCTTCACAACACATTCTGTTGTTGGAGAGTGGCAAGAGATGTTTTAGAAATCCAAAACTGCTCAGTCTTTGCAGAGATGGATGTTAAATGCTGTGATGAAGCTTGTGGTCCACTGTTTTAAAATCTGAAGAATTGTTTGCCTGCATAAGCTGAATTCTTGTCCCTTAGTCTTTCTGTATGTTTTAAATACTTTGTTTTAGCTGGCATTCAGGTTATTTCTGGTTTATGCCTGTTTTTTTGCTAAACTGAAGTTTATGTTATGTAAACTAGAATGTTTGAAGAGGTAGGTCATGAGATGATCTTTGTGTGCATAATGCTGTGGGTGTTGCCCAGGGGAAGAATCGTGTGGATTACACCTATTGTAGCAGTAGGTGACCCTTAGCAAGCTGTTATATGAAGACAGGAGGGAGATCGGAAGGTGCCCATCCCAGTTTGGGCTGTATTTGACTTGATGTCCTCACAGCTATTCCTTGACACCTTCAGTCCAAATTGTACCCTTCCTTAAGAAGGTGATGACATTTTCTGGCTCCTGTGTGGTGCAGGCTGTGGGTGGTACACACAGTCCCATTGCTCACTATGCCTTCTTGTACTTCCTATATAGCAGCTAATTCCTCTGGTTGGGAAAGTGCTGGTCCAAGTAGCCTCTGAGGCACTGGCTCCTGCTGTTTCAAGATTGTCACCATCCTGTTGGCCTGGTCATCCTAGCAGATGCCTTCTGGGCACCTCTTTATCTTACCTTCAAGTCTGTGTTTCAACACCATGGCACAAACTCTTCTTTTGTGTTTGCAAGCCTTGCTCCTCTTCAAGGAGGATTTAGCTTCCCCTTGTCAGACATGCTGATATTCATGAGCTAAATTTTCAAGCATGGCTTAGTATTTTCTTCCATGGTAACAATTCTTGTTGATGTACATCTTTCGGTTTTAGATAGGAAGATGTATTTCCTTGCCTCACTGCTGTCCCTGTGATAACAGGTAAGTGAACTTACTGTGGAAAGTCACTGTATATGTACTGTCTCCAGTTTGCCTAGCAGAGTTGGCCAGTCTGGTGACATTTTGATTAGCACTGTCTAATTTCCCCCTATCCCTCTTCTCCAGCAGCCTGGTTTCCCTCATCAAAACCCAACTTTTAAGTTTGCCAGAGCAGTGCTCGTGTCTCGTCAATCAGTTTGTGCAGGATAAAGGCTTGTCTTTCACTTCTTTTACAGTGAAGCCAGTTTATTCCAAAACAGATCTACAGATGCCAAAATCTACATCTTTAGCATGTGCCATTACTGTAAATTTCACTGGGACCTAGTACAAGTTATTTTGTCCTTTGAATTTTATTTAGTTTTTTGTGTAAGTCATGAGGTTTTGGCAAGTTAGTAAAATTAGAAAGAATTAACCATACATGTGTTCACATACATATCCTGTAATTTTCTGGGTTCCATTTTATGTGCTGTCCCTAGTAGTTAACATGCTTTTATACAAAAGCAAAAAAATACCCCAACATAACTAATGGAATTTTTAAAACGGCATTTGTACTACACAGTATTTCCTATCATTTTTCTGCTGTACTGAGGGTGATAATTTCAGGTTGGTTGCAAAAAAAAATTCCTGGTTAAGTCTTTCTAAAGAGAGTTTTTAAAGTTGATTAATCCTGACAAAATTCAACAGGCAGTCGTTCTCTGAGATTATTAGTAGATTTCCATTTTGAAATTAGTTGGAAAGCAGTTTGAAATTCATTTGTTCTGTTTAATTTTGAAAAGTGAGTGAGGATCTTGCTCTGTTCTCTTTTTTTTCTTCTGGTGATTTTTACATTGCTTTTCAGAACAGCGGTGTGATTGGCCTTTATATAATACGTGATCTTTGTAAAGAACCTAAGAGATTAATTTCCCCTAGTTATATTAGTGTTTTGTTTCAAGTTTCTAGTAAATGTTTAACTTGAAATATATGGCACAATGTGCCTCTGTAAAATGGCCTTTAGGGGAATGTCTGTTCCAAAAAGCCTCACCTTGAGTTAAATTTGACACCTCAGTTTCTGTAATGGACCATAATCTAGTTAAAGTTATCTGAATTTTCACCTGTGTCAGATACTTTGGTGCATTTTTCCTTTGTATGGATATTTTTATGATGCCCTTCTGTAGATTGGAGACATGCATTTCAGGACCTGGTGTAGCAGGAGGAACTGCCTCAGTGGGCCTGTCTCAGTTTCCCTTTTGTGATTCAGTTGCTCTTTGTCTCTCAGCTTCACTGCCCTTAGCCTAGATTTGGAGCATCACCATGGAAAGCAAAGGGCACAGCAAATTCTGAACTGGTAACAATCTTGAAAGTACTGGCAGGAGTTAGTGCTGTGGTTGGTATCCGTGGTGCCAGCTGCTCTCCTGCAATGAAAAACATGGAGCCCAGCTTGGGTCCAGCTAGGACAAACAAAACCCAAACAAGAACGGACAGATAAATGAAAGAATTTGCTTGATAATGGAAAAAGCTTTCTTGACTTTTCCTTTGTTAACCTGTTGTTCTCCAATAGAGGATTTTTGAAGACTGGCTAAGCAGTTAAATAACAGCAGCCAATTCTATAAAATTCTAGCCTCATCCCTTGATCAGAGTCCTGTATATGTTCCCTAGAAGTTGTGCTGGATCTTCTCCCCTCAGATGGGGAAGTGGTTACTCCTCAAGGCTGAGAGTAAAGGGACATCCAGCCATACCCAGAGAAAGGTAAGAAGTATCAGATCTCTGTACATGAATTCTTAAGTTTAAGATTTTAGGATCCTTTTAGAGACAGTCATTGTATTACTGTATTGTTTCTAGGTATTGTTTTAATAATTATTCTAGATCTAGTATAAGATCAGTTACTAATAAGTAAGTTGCTAGTGCTCAAACAATTAGCCTTGTGTAGCAGTGATCTGGATATTTGAATATTTGCATATTTTATTATTAAGGTATTTTTCTTGTTATCCTAATGCTTTGTTTTGCTTCCCTAATATCCTAACATTGTGAGGGTGGTGAGATGCTGGAACAGGTTGCTCAAGGAAGCTGTTGTTGCCCCCTCCCTGGAAGTTTTCAAGGCCAGGTTGGATGAGGCCTTGAGCATCCTGGTCTAGTGGAAGGTGTCCCTGACCATACAGGAGGAACTAGATGGTCTTTAATGTCCCTTCCAACCCAAACCATTCTATGGTTCTGTGATTTCTCTGTGGTGAAGCATCTGTTCTACTCCCCAGAGTTTATCAGGCTCTCCTGTTAGTAGTAGTGGAAATGAAAGAGTGACCTTCTCTCTTATTTGACAGGCCAAATAAGGTCTGAGGCTGGAGATTTGCCAAATAATGAGGTGGTATATCCAGTTTCTAATTTGGAGGAAATGTTGCTGACAAGTTGCTGCCCTGACAGCTCTGGCATTTCCTTGGGTTCTCGGGTTACTGTAGTACCATTTGATTTCAGTCTGAGTTTTTACTTGAACTAGTTGTATTGATTACTCTGCCAAGACATTACCTGTGATCTGGAAACTGATTTTTAAATTTTATTGTTACTGATCAATTGTTAAGTTTTGGCAACATGGTGTACATGTGACAGCTCAGTATCTTCTAGAGAAAGCCTCAGAGGAAAATGTTTAGAACTGCTTGCCTTCTGGGAGGTCAGCCAGCAGGAGTCTGTCAGACTTTTCTTTTACCATTTCCCTGAATGTTATTTTGGTTTGAGCTAGATGCTAGATACTGAGCTAGATGTTTTTACAACATGAGATTCCTCCATCATCTCTTGGTTAGGCTGCTTAAGATATTGAGACAGGACATGTGCTGGTATAGTCATGATGGAATTAAATGAATTAGTCTTTCTGTAAGATTAGGTCTAAAAGAAGCCTTTATTTTTTTTTTTTTCCATTCTTGGAAATAGAAATTTCTTTGGAAATAGAAAAAAGAGAATTAAGATGACCATTTGTCAAGTGAATTTCATGCATGGATTTGTCATGGGACTCTTTTAGCATCTTCTGAAAGTCTACCTAAACCTTGCTTTCAAAAGCTTGGAGCACATGGGTTACTCCTGCAGCTGTGTATTGTGATGCAGCTGAGTACTTGGTTATGTACTCCTGTGCCTGAGTGTCTGAGACAGTGTCTGTGCCCAGATGAGGAGGGAAATCTCTTGCCCAAATCCCTGAGGATTTAATTTGTTACTAGATAACGCTAGGTCTAGTCAATGGTAACATGCCTAGAAATACTATGGGAACTACTGGGAAGGCATGTTCAGCTTTCAGTATTCTGCAGTAATATAAACAGGCTTAGGGCCTAAACAGAAAAATAGATTTTTTTTTTTTTTGATTACTAACATGTATTTGTGCAGATGATGCACTACTTACAGTTTATGAGCTTGCTAACCATTTCCATTTGCAAACACATCCAAATACATCTTGGTGAACTTTTAGTGATAATTTTGATGCTTTCTATTAAAAAAAATTTTTTTTCTATTTTTTTTTAAAAAAACCAAAACCCACACTTTCCCACAGTGTTACTTGACAATGTTTGAAAATAATGCAATATAAATGTTTCCCCTTAAGAGAAAAAGAAGTCTTGAACCATGGAAGTTCTTTGTGGCAGTGATTTCATCATTCCAACTAGAATATCTGCTGTTGTCATTAATTTATTAGGTGCATATTCATTTAAGCACATTATGAGCTTGTTTAATCTTACTTTTTGTGTCAGTTTTTGATGTCTGCAAAAAAAGGAAAAAACCTTGCTTTTAAAATATATAAGCAAAGTTTAATTTTAAGAGAGAGAGCAAAGTTTAATTTTAAGAGAGATACTTAGAATTGATGGCAATTCACAGTGACTGCCGGAGGGCAGACCCTCCTCCTGGGATTTAATATATTGCAGGGAGGACCCGCTTAGGTGCATTAACTTGCTTATTGCATTGCTGACTTAGTATAAGTGGTGTTTAACAGAACAGCAAAACTTGCTTTTACTTATTTTTGATAGCTTTCCTGTGCTATGGCAACAATCTACTATATGGTAAACTCATGTTTCTTTTATATTTTACAGCTTGATGCATCAAAAGTTTTCTTATTCTGCTTTGAGAATGTTTTAATCAGAATTTCTACTGAGTTTCATGTAGTTCGGAGCAAATATAACAGAACTTTCATTCTTGCCTTCATTTACATTGTTTTCCATATAAACCATGTAGCAGAAGTTAGCATAAATTTGCACCAAAAAATTATACATCTGAGTTCTTCGAGTAGTCCTGCTGATTAAAGTCAAACATCAGGCTTTGAATGTTAATGATTTATCAAGAGCCATAAGGTTTACCTTTAACCTCAGTGAAAAAATATTATCTTTGACAGCAAAGGAAGCAAAAATACTGATTTTCCTAAACAAAAGTATTGAAGTTTGCCTTGACCTGTTTATATAATTAAGTGGAAAAAAAGATCCCTCTTTTCTTAGGTTCCTAAGTATTTGCAGTTATTTAACTGTATTGAAAATAAAGTCGTTTTTATTGACTTCTCAAGGCAAAACACACTTACCATTCTTTTCATTTTCTTAACGAGAACACATGATGTGTCAGTCTGTGGTGGGAAGAGATTTCGATTAGGCAGCAGGCCTAAGTTTGGCTTGATAACTACCAGAGTTACTTTATCTCAGAAAATGTTATAAGTAATGCCTTTTGTGAAGAATGGCGATCCTTGACTTCTATTCTTGTGCAAATCTTACTCGCTTAGAAAAACAGGCCCGAGGTAATGAGTATGTCCTAGTCTGACCAAGCTGTCTGACAGGCTGACTCAACATTTCTTTGCTTGTTCAGCTCGCTGCTGTGTCTAATGTGCAAATGAAGTATCAGCTTTATTTATGAAGCGGGTTTTGCTGCCAGCCTGTCTCCAGAATGAAGTCCTACAGGAAGGAAGCGCACAGCTGAAAAATACGAGTTTCTCGTTTCAGTCGCTGTTGCCTGGAGGGGGTTTCTGCCTCACCTGTCTACACCTTGTGGTGTCAGTTTTACCTGACACCATTTTTTTTTACCAGTTTTACCTGGTTGTTGCAATATTCACAAGCGTGCATGCCCATTCCAGTGGATACTACACATTACCTTTTGCTTCCATAGCAACATACAGCCTTAAGCATATCAGCCATGTATGGGTTTTTTTAGAGACATCTAACATCTACAAATTGGTATCTACAAATTCTTAAAGGAATTACTAGATTTTTTCCACAAGATCCATCTTGCAGGAAGAAGGTGGTGTGTTAGCATGGATAGAGTCTTCGATGCCACTTTTTTGGGGGGTAAACTTTAAATTACTTTCAGTAGTTTAAAATAATCATTTCCAGGTGCATTAAGACCTTATGACTACTTCAAATATGCATATTTAAAAAAATAAAATGAAAATAAACAAAATAAAAATGAAAATAAAATAAAATGAGATGCAGAAATACAAGTGTGGATACACTAGTTGTAAAAATCACAACTCTTCTGTAAATTTGACGCCCAGTATCACCATAGAGACATTCTGGTGTAGAGGAAGAGGGTCTTAATAACACTTCTTGTATTCATGTCTGGGAGTGTCGTGCATTTTACAATGCTCTATAAAACTCACAAATAACCCAGCAACTGGCTCTTTTCTTCTTGCTCTGCCAGCATGTGACCTGCTGAAGGTACGGTTTGTTTATGTGCTCTAAACTGGAATGATTTTTTGGAATAACACACAGGATCACATTGTATTCTATTCCTATATAAGTTCATAAAGAAGTCATTAGCTTCATTCATTTGTGGTTGGTTTTCTTTGGCTGCTTTTTTTTCTTGCCACTCCTGCAAGGATTTGTCTCAGGCTGTTCTGACTTTGATCAGTTATTTTCAAAATCCCTCTCTTCAAATCTTCCTCTGAGTCTTGTAGATACTCTTATGTATGCTTACCAATATGATTGTGTCTAAACTGGGTATGAAACAGCACAGTGTGATTAAATTAGAACCAGCAGATAACATATTTCTTGCAGTGGAATAGCCTTCTAGAAAGAGAGGAGGAGATGGCTGAAAGAGACATTTCTGTTACTTATGAGAACTCTATGAAAAACAGATGTATAGTCAATATTCTGCTCAGGAAAGGAGAGCTGTAACATGAAGTTAAAGTTTCATCTTTAGGGTTTCAGCATGGTGGATGAAAAACAGTCTCAAAATAAAATGATTTATACTATGTTGCTAAGGCTGCTGGCAGTTCATCTAAAGTAAGAGGCAGAATAACTTTTTAATGGATTTTGGATCAAACCCATTGGCCAAGGAATGTTATATATAATTTTAATTATTCTTGTTATCTGAAATTAGTTTCTCTGGTTATTTTTTTGTGGTTTGTTTGTTTGTTTATTTTGTAGTGTTTTTTGTTGCTTGCTTGTCTTTTCTGTGTGGGTTTTTTTTGTGGTTTTTGGTTTTTTGTTTTTTTTTTAGGGAGTGGGGTTGTTCTTTGGATTTTTCTGCATTGGTTTGGTGTTTTTTTTGGTGGCAGAAAGCTTGCTCTCTGAAAGAATGTATGTCCACACATTATTATTAACTTTATTAGAAAAATATCTGTGTATCTTTTGCTTGGACAGTTATGTGGTACTGGAAAATTATCTCTTCCCTGCCAACATACTATTGGGCTGAGTTAATAAATGGTTAGTTTTGCAGAAGTAGTATTTAGACTCAAATGTTTTACCTATTTATTTTTGTAATAATTATTTTTAAGTGTCACATAACAGTTGGTGAACCTGAAGAATCATTGATCCTAGACCATTCTCTCCAGTGTCTTTTAAAAAACAAAGATTTCAGGAACAGGCTATGGCAATTGATCTCAGATTGAAGCTTAGATTTGCAGCTGGTTTGGCCAAAATTCAGACTCATTGAGAGTAGTGTTCATGAACTGATCTAGAATTCTGCATGTGTGTCAATTATTCAATCTCCAATTTAACCCTTACAGAAGTTTGTAGCCTTGCTTTGTAATGAAAGGTATGTTTTGAAATGAAGTATGTTGCCCAAAGGGAAAGAAAAGTTATGGAGAGAAATTATGTGTAGTAGAGCATGACTGTGTTTGCTGGGGCTGTGCCAAGTGAAAAGTAGATGCTTGTCAGGTCTGATTAAAGAATTCCATATTGTAAGAATTCAGTATTTCAGGATGATAATGGACGGATGGAAAAATCGTGAAAAGAATGCAGGTTTGGACAGAGTATTGTTTTGTTTTAATAAATTCTAAGTCTAAAGAAAAACAGAATTGCAGAGGGATTAAAGTAACATTTTTTTAAAAAAAAACCCAAAACCCAAAACATGCATGCTTTAAAGTTAGAATAACTTAAACTCCAACTATCTTAAAATAATATGGTGTAGTATTTCTTTGCCTCTTACATGAAATTAAACATCATAGTGGAAATGACAGGGATGGGTGAGGGAAATCTGGGGACCATCTGAAAATAAGTGTTAAATTTTTTGTAATTACATGTTCTCAGTAATAATCACAGACTTTAATATTTCTGTACACAAAATGAAAGCAGCTGTCAGAAGTAAATCTCTCTTTAAAAGAAGTCATGAGTAGCATTATTCAAAACATACTTTTCCTTGGAAAATTAGGAGAACTGGCACTGACCTGTGATTATACCAGTGGTGTTACCTCTGATTTGACATCTGCATTAAATTTCTTAGCCATCTTTGAGTATTTTTTCCAGAAAATTTGTCCTTTTTAATTTTTGTTCCTTAAATAGAAGTAACACCTACCTTACAAAAATCTATAACCACAACACAATTAGTTAGAGTTCCTGGGCAAAGCCTTTATTTCTGATTAAATAAGAGTAATAATGGGCAAAGCGTTTATTTCTGATTAAATAAGAGTAATAATGGAAAACAGCAAAACCAAAAAAAAAAAAAAAGCATAAATGCATACTGACCATTATCTTGGTGGCTAAGATAGCCAGTGTACTCAGTACTATTAAGTTAGCTGCTTGCAGAACTGGTCCTACGTTTGTGTCAGCCCATGTAATTTCTGTTTCTATTTTTATTTACTTTGAAGACTGCTCTGTGTCTTTGCTTCTGTAGAATAGCTTAACTTGTTTGCTGAATACTGATTTTTCCTTCTGGAAAATTTCCTTCTGGATCTTTCCTTCTGGAAGTTACTTGGCAAGTAAGATCCAGGTACAACTCTCTGATCACAATCATTTGGAAAACAAAGTTTTCCAAGTACAACTAATTTATATTGCTTCTCCTTGCACTTTTGGACCAGCCAAAAAATTCAGTTTGAGAGGCTGCTGGATGCTGTACCTGGAGGAGGCCAGCTCAGTGCTCAGGTTAATAGCAAAGGTCCCTGTTGGCTCCACTGAGGATTGGGTCAGGTCCCAGTTTTCAGTCAGTAAAAAATTTCTCTCTCAGAAGCCTGCAGTGAGCATTATTTGTAGGAGTTTTCTTCAAAATCTGTATACTCCAAGTACTACAGAGAGTAAAGCAATGTGAAGACAAACAATTCCAGAAGCTTTGTCTTAATACAGTCTTATCTGTAAAATTAAAATCTACTTGGCAGGGACTGCAGCACTATTAGCATTGTTTCTTAGAGCCACTTGAAGAGAGCCACTCATAGCCCGTATTTCTTCGGGAAACAATTTCACATTCATTTTTAAATTAGTATGTCTACTTCTGTGATTTTGGAAACCTTCAGTGAACTTTCCATCACTTACAGGCTGTGTTCTGGTTTGAAATGTGCTTCTGGAAGGATTAAAAATACAACAGGAAATGGAGCTAGTAGGTGCATTCCTGGAAAACTCCATTGCAGTTTGCAGGCTGCACCAGAAAGTTAACTGAGGCTGGGAAAATTGATTTATAGATCTCCTGCAGCTTTCATGCAAATACTGGCATCAACTGAAGTACTCTTAAGGAATATATATAGAAGTCTGATCTGAAGACTTGATAGTGTACAAGTGTTTGTAATATTGTGTCTTTGTTTTAAATGCTCTTTGAGATGGAGATAAAATGTACTTATGATCTTCCATTTGTACAATATTTTAAAAGATGCTGAAAACATTTCTTCAATCTGAGGTTCTATGAACGCTCAAAAATCACGATATAAAAATAACGATATATTAAGATCTTTTCCAAAATAAAACTACCAACCTGATCTTGAACACACTTTAGGAAAATCATGTGTGCTGGTGACCACACAAGAGAGACCAGAGTCTCTGATTGCACAAAATTTTTTTCAGTAACTAACGAGACTAGTTAAATGTGTTGGGTTTAAGTACTTGAAAAAAGTTGATTATTTTAATGAAGTTCCAACTTCTTAATTTTAAAGTATAAATTCTGCCTTGTAAAAGCTTCAGTAAGATATTTCACAGAGAATATTTACAATTTTGGAATATGTTAATTTTCTTTCACTTTGCAGGTTCTGCTTTTCAATATATCAGACTGTTTTCTTCTAACCATGTGTACCTGTTAAATTTTTCCACGTGCACATGGAAGATGTTTAGATACCTTGTGTAGGCAGACATGACAACATGATCAAAATGCAGTGCAACTGTATTAAACTACTTTCAGTCATATTGGATTGATTACAGAAAAATTGATTTGAAGAGTAAAAAAAGTTTCTAAAAGAGTACAGAACCAAAACAACACATGATAAAGACAGATATTACAATGCTTCTAGGAAAAGAAAATACACAGACAAGTGAAAAAAAACTATAAAATAACTATTGCACTATTATAGTAGAAAAGTACAATGCCAAAAAAAAAAAAAAAAAAAAGTTAAACTCCCTTAGTGTCACATCTACAGACAGAGAAATTCAACTCAGATTCTTCTGCTAGCCTTAATTCTGAGTATACACAGACTCGTACTGAATGGTGAAGTCAGTCTCACAGCTGAAGCTGGGAAGCCAAGCAGGAGCAGCACAGATGAAATCAACAGAAAAATGTTTCAGAAATAGTTGCATGCAGTCGGTTGAAGGAACAATGAGGCCCTTGTGATTCTGTTGCTTTTATGTAACACCTGGAACATACATTTAAAAGAATTTGTTGTACCAAACTTTTTCTTTTTTCTCCACTTCCCTATCCCTATACCTTTCCCTGTCTGTATCCCCATCCCTATTTCCCCTCCCCTTGCCTTGAGAGGGTAAGGTAAGATGGTGAAGAGCTGGAGATCCTACTCACTCCCACTTTGCAGTTCTTTTTCTTCTGTAGTGTCTCTACTAAAACTTTTTCACCATAAAAGGCATAATCCTATCATATGGATGCAATAGTTCCTGTAGTGGTAAGAGAGGGTAAGAGTGAGTTTTTCGTGCCTCTGCTGTGTCAGTTAACAATACTTTTTTTTAAGATTAGTGATTTTGCAAAGATTGTTCACTGGCATTGCCTCTAACCTAGCACTTTTGGACAGTGTGATATGACTTAAAGTACACAACATACTTTTTTTTTTTTTTTTTTTTTCCTTCTCTTCTCTCCCTACTGACAAACTCTGAAATTGGGGAGAAATTAGAGAACAGGAGTTGTGTCTGAAAATCAGTACTTTGTAGTTTGGACCAGCTATGTCCTGAATACAATGTGTTCTATTGCATAATAAATGAAGAAAACAACCAAGGAATCCTGGTCAGCAGTAAAAAACCAAAATCTGCATAATCTTTATCTCAGTATGTCAAAAATCAAGTGTGGGAACAACCACTGGTATTTCTTTAACCTATCAGATTTTACTTAATCTTCTATCATTGTGATCCAGTAGTGCAAATTCAATGAATGAAAATGTAAAAAACAATTTTTTTGAAATGTGTAGCCCTGTTTTCATCTTGAAAAACATGAATTGGGAAACATTGTCAAAAAAAGTAATTTAAAAAAAATTAACTCAAAATCTAGTGTTCGTCTTATTTTAGGCTTCTGAAAACAACTGTGGCTATATAAATAGATAAAATACTTGGACATAGATTAATTTGAAAGGATTTTTATAAATTTACTAGTGCTTCCACTTTTTTTTTTTTTTTTTAAATTAGAACTGAAACTTGCAAGAATTTTATATTTTCATTATACAGTGTAATTTCTGGAGCTAAAGATGTGTTTCATTTAAGTGTTTAAGACTGTGAAAAGATTTTAGATAGTAAAATTATAAAGTTTGTTCATACCTAAAATTACCTGCTCTGAAAAGTAATATTCCCATTAAGATGATGTCAGAACAGATCTGCTTCTACATAAAGTTTCTACAGGATTAATAAGGATTTTTTATTTTCAACTTTTTCTTCTGCAACTATAGCGTGTTTTAATGGACTTCTGTGATGGTTTTCACAGCACAGTAGTTTCCAGGTGGTGATTGCAATTTCCCTCTTCTGTGGCTTGGGTTACCTATGGATGTAGATCAGAATAGCAGGTCAGAGGAAGGAAAGGATGGCTTTTATCCTGAATTTGGCATAGTGCAGGAAATGTGGTCACTGGGAGACAATTAAGTGGTGTCTCTAGTTGTCATATAAGAAGGCAAAATGAAATTCAGTTTGTCATAGGTAATTTATAATCTCAGGTCTTTGAAAAAGCAGTGACTCAAGGGACATTGTGGCTAAAGAGCAAGGCAGCACTGATGATGTGCTGAGGATGCTTTTTGACTTGGCTGGAGCCAGCTGTGCTCCAGTGTGTGAACTGTGGTTCCATCAAAGATTTCACATTTACTCTTTTTGAGAAGGAATACCTTTAGTCAGGAAAACTACATGTTTATTTCAGTGGAAACTTTATAGTTGCTACTCAAAATGCATAGAGAACTTGTTCAATAAACTTTTTACAGACTTAGTACCCTACTACAATAGCAGATTCTAATTATTTTAGGATTAGGAAGGTACATAAATGCACTTCGTAACAATCAGTCTTTACTTTTACATAGATAGCTCTTTTAAGATATGTGGGGAAGGCTGAATGTGTTTAAAGTGTCTGTCATATTTTGTTTTATTCCCAGAAGAAAAATATACAGGAATCTATACTTGAAATTGTTCAGCTTTAGTTCCCATTAACTAAAGCTTCCGCAGTGTCTGAAGTAACATACTAGTTAGATACCGGAGCACACTGACACGAACAGAGATGCTGGAACTGCATGGCAGTATAGGAAGGTATGTTTATTTATATAGTATCACAGAATCATAGAGTGGCTGAGGTTGGAATAGACCTTAAAGATCATCTAGTTCCAACCCCCCTGCATGGGCAAGGACACCTCTCACCAGACCAGGTTGGTCAAGGCCCCATCCAACCTGGCCTTGAGTATTTCCAGGGAGGTGCAGTCAGAGCTTCCTTGGGCAACCTGATCCAGCATCTCACCACCCTCACAGGGAAGAATTTTTTCCTAATTTTTTCCTAAATCTCCCCTCTTCAAATTTTAAACCATTGTCCCCTTGTCCTCTTACTACACACCAATGTGTGCCCTACCCCAGCTTTCCTCAGATATTGCAAGGTTGCTGTAAGGTCACCTCAGAGCCTTCTCTCCTCTAGGCTGAACAGTCGCAACTTGCTCAGCCTGTCTTCATATGAGGAGGTGCTCCAGCCCTCTGATCATCCTTGTGGCCCTTCTCTGGACATGTTCAAAGAGCTCCATGTCCTTCTTATGTTGGTGACTCCATAACTGGACACAGTACTCCAGACAGGGTCTCACAAAAGCAAAGGGGGAGAATCGCCTCCCTCAACTGACTGTATGTGTATATTAAGTTTCCATATAAAGGAGAATGTTGGTACTTCAAAATGTCTTCTTTCTTGATAATGCATCACATACCTTAAAAGTCCATCATTTGGATGTTGAATTACTGCAAAGCTGCTTGTTCTGTAAAGGACACTACTGTGTATGAGTAAGTCTGCATACCGCTTTTTAAAAGGGTAGGTTTATGTTAAAGATATTAAAACTCTTATGTATGTTTACATTTTAAATTTATTAAATGCTTGATAGGGGAAAGTAATTACAGGTATGATGTACATAAACCTAAATTGTCATTGTTAAAATCCCATTGAAAATTCATACTACGGGCATAGCTGTATAGCAAATTTAACCATGTAATGTGAATAACCTAGATGATAATCCAATGTATTTCTTTTTTTTTTTGTTTTGTTTTTTGTTCATAGATTTTAAAGATAAAAAACCAGTTGAAATACCATAAATCATCTTGTACTTTCAAAAGTTCCACTGAGCACGTGTGTCCTCAATATGGTTGGTGGCCACAGATCTGGCTGTTGCTTGAGTAAATATTTTCCCCAGGTGCTCAAGATATTATGTAGCTCAACACCAGTTTTCATTTAAATTCTATTCTGCAACTGTAGCCAGAGGCAGTTTCACACTGCCTGAAATAATGCACACTAAACTGGCCCCAAAACCCCCGGAACAAATCCCCAAAAATCTCCAAGGGAATTCTCTTTGTTTTGATTTGTATTTTCAACATTCAGCATTTTATTCAGTTAAAAGCAGTATATTTAACTTAAGCAACCAAAGAAATGTCTCCATCCCAACGATACCTTAACTCTCTGGTCTGTCATACTGGGATCTCTCCGTATCTTTCTCGTAACTCTTGCTTACTTGTCACTAATTCTCTGCTCCCTTGCATGCAAATAGGCAGGTGCATCCTCTCACTTCTCTGGGATGAGTCCATGTTCTCCCTCTTCTCTCATAATTTCCAGTTTTTGAAGAGGTAGATCATTTGGGATATTGGCATATTCAGTTCCTTGAGAACATGAATGGAGGCAGGGACCTGCTTAAACATGCTTTATTGCAGAGGATTAAAATATGGGTAGCCTATTCACTGCTTAAAAAGTAACAGATGTTTGTTTCTGTGTGAACAGCAACCAGTTCTGCTGCTTAGAGCTAGGTCAAGGTGAGTTTTGCTTCCAAAAACTAAACAGTTAAAACTGCAATTTGCTGTGCCAGTTCTCAGACCAGGCAGTGAGTGAGAATAATGATTGTACTCTGCGGATGCTGATCCCAGGTTTTATCTAAGTGTTGCTTGTTTTGCATGTGTCAGCTATCCTAACTGTGAAAGTAGTATCTTTCTTTCCTGGTATCGGTCCCAATCTCTTAATTATTTCCTTGCTTATTTGGCAAATAGAGGTGCTGGTCTTTAGACTACTGAAATAAATGCCATAAAAATATTGTGGCCAAGAAATTGTCGTGGCATTTTTTTTTTTGTCCTTTGTAGGGTCTTTTTTTTTGTTTGTTCGGGGTTTTCTTGGTTTTGTTTTATGGAAGCAGATATGCATATGAATATGCTATTGGAATACAAGTCAAGACCATTTATTCTAGGCAAATCATGTTAATAAAAAACATCTGTATGAGACTGTTTAATTAATTTTTCTAGTGATACTAGTGCAAATGTGAGGAATGAACAATTTTTCATTTGTCAGTGGTTTAGTGATGTATTATCTAGAGTTATAATTGAGAGGTCACATGTCTAACTTTTTGCCTCCAAAGTTAACCTCTTTATTTTTTTATTTTTGCTTGAACAGGATTTATGCCTGATTAAGTTACTGTCTTTTATCATAATTAAAGAAAAATGTTGTAGGGGGAAAACTAAAAACTCTGTTCAATGAAAAACAGATTCTTGTGCCTGTAATGAAACAAAAGTCAACCTCTATAACACACAGTGCCTCCCACGCCACCCCCTCCCCCAGCCCTGTTACCACCCCATCAGAATAATCAGCAGTCAGAAAAATTTATCTGCTGTAAGAATGATTCGACTGTCCTGAGCTAAGGGTCTGTGGTGGGAGGCCACATATTTTATCTTTTCAGAAAGAAAGTAACATGCTTCACATGTTGCCTGAGATCACAGGAAGGGCAGCTCCAGCAACAGTGCTTATAACCGGTATTTGTAAACTCTCTTGTCTGCTTACAGTTCATGCCAGAAATGGATTAGCAGACTTTAACACTACCTCTCTTCCATACAGCCAGGAGAATTACTGTATACTGTGATTTATAAAGGGTTGCTTTTTGTGGTGCCTTAGAGTCTCATTTTAAATGAGTGTGCTTGGAATTTTTTTTTTTTTTTTTTTTTTTTTTTTTTTTTTTTTAATGTGTGCTTCTGGCAAAAGAAACTGCAGTGTTGCTGTCGGTTTTCACCTAGTTGAAGTTACTTTCAGGCAGTAACACATGGGACAGAAAAACGGCTTCTAAGTATCAAATCGGAGAACTGAATAGATTACAGATTCTAAAGTCTTTGTGTGCAGCTTTGACTACATTCTTTGCAGTTATAGTACATGGAACTTGAAATACAAATCAATACAACTGCTGCACATTTTCTCTCCTTACAACCTTATATATTTATATATGGTGTTATAGTAACATTTTAGCCCAGGCCACAGAGTTAATCTGTTTTAGGGTTTTATCACCTTCTAATGTTGTGGTGACAATTGCATAAGGTTTCTCATCATAACATAAGCAGATTTATAATCAGGAGTTACCAACTGAGTTAAAGAGCATATTGTGAATATAACCTTAAAATTATATTAAGAAATAATAAGCCATGTTTCTATTTGTGAATGTGCCAGTCTGGATTGTGATGTGGGATTTCATTTCTAAGTGTTTGAAACACAAGTAGTACAAGTCCAGTTGTGAGGATCATGAGCGTCAATGCTTTTCCCTGGTTGTTCCCTTTGTACTCAGTCACAGGTATTTGGCATACCTATGACAGAGGGCCATTCCAGTTCATAATTCATGACCAGATCAGAAAAATCTGTCCAAAAAGCAGAAGTAAGACACACTATATAATATTTTCCTCAGCGTTTCTGAAGCTGTATCTTCTGTTTCAGAAGAAAGACTCTTGATACACCTAGACTTTTTTTCATGTAACAATAGTGTCAAATTATTACTAATTTAATTTCAAATTGTTCCTGAGAAGTTAGGTGGCTGAGTCTAGTTTGGAGGTAAGATGGAATGATCCGGCTGCACATGCAAGGATTTCACTGCTGTTGTTAAGCTGCAATCTCATCCTTCAAAAATCTAACATCAGAGATGCTTGAGGGAGAGGTATCAATGTCTTCTGCCTGTGGAAGGGGACAGTCTCACCTTCTTGTTTTTCATGGGTTAAAAAAGCTCTTTACTGTGTTTCTGCTTAGACAGAGAACTCTCTGTTTAGCTAGGTAACCAAAGAAAAAAGTTGGAATATTGATCCCTGCATCCTGGTTTTAGGCTGAGAAAAATCTGCTGGCTAATAGTAATAATAAAAAGTGATATATTTTATTTAGTATTTCTTCATGTTCTCACTAATACAGAAGTGTTATTGGGGCAGGAAAATGGTAACTGGAAACCAACAATTTTGTGGTTTTTTTTGAATAGTTGGCTCAGTTTGTTTGGAGTTTATACTGGTAGCCAAGAGGTGTTGCATATTGGTTTCAAAGCCATCAACTTGAAACAGTATAAAATGCAGAAATTTCAAAGGCGTCAAAACCTTTTGGGTTTTTTTCAGTTGTAAATGGCAGCAATGGAGATGGAAGGTTTTTTTTAATAAGCATGGTGTTTGCTATATATTTCACATTAAGAAAGAATTTATGTATCTGTACCATATACTGTGCCTGTGCCATATACCATATATTCTGTCAGGGAAGTTCGGGAAACTAAACACTTCAGGATTGCCAATCAGTGTTGTCTGAAGTCAGAAGGTTTATCATGTATTGCTAGTAAGATCACTTTGAGCAAACCTGCCCGACTCCTCTCAGTGTCCTGCAAGAGATCTGTGATCTTCCCAGTGGCTCCAGTTGAGCTATGGAATACGAGACTTAACTGGGGAGCTGCAGGGAAGAGCTGGATGGAGACAGTGATACTTCAGCTAAAGCCAGAGTATGTCTACCCCACTAAAACATACACAGCCATGGAGATAGCACACTAAACCTGTAATCCTGTCACTCATCTGAGGTGATTTTATCTTTCTACTGGCTCATCTTTCATCTGGCTTACAGACAAGGCAGAAATGCAATCTCTGCTATGCTGATGATGACAATATGTTTTCTGAAGTCCTACATATGGCAGAATTTTGCTTTGTTTATTCCTGATTTCTGTGTAGAGAGGAAGTATCTCAGCTTGATGACTGGGTTCCAGGTCAAATGTGCAGGGAGGGAATGTAAACTGAGCATAAGGCTTTGAAAAACCTTGAGGCAATAACCCTGAAATACAGTAATGCCTATTAAGAAGCCACTCAGAGTGGACCCATAATTAGTATAAGAAATGAGAAGACTTAGGGGAGCCTATTGGGTTCTAAATTTTTTTTTTTTAATTTGGTCCATTGAATTTTTTTCTCATTATATTGCTCTTTCATGATTTATAAATCAGAAGTGAGAAGTGTCATTAGATTTTTTTTAAAGTTCTGTAATTAAAATATACTTGGTTTTTTGCTTCTGTTTTGGGGTTTTGGGATGGTTGTTTTTCTGTTTATAAGGATGTTTTGGTCTTTTTTTTTTTTTTTTCCTCCCAGCATATGCACAATTTAAATGTCCATGTTCAAGCATCATTAGTAAAAAGTAACAAATAATAAATCAGTGTCAGTTCCCAGCTAATCTGCTCTGTATTAACACAGAGTCTATATACTGTTTTGAGATTTAGCTTGGGAGTTGCAATGAAAATTTGTGGACATCCCTTTGTATGTATTAATTGCAAAGCAAGGGCCATCAATGTCAAGGTGGATACACCACTCGCTGGATAAAGAACTGGCTGGATGGTCACACCCAAAGAGTTGTGATCTGTGGCTCAGTGTCCAAGTGGAGATGTGTGATGAGTGGTGTTCCTCCAGGGTCAGTACTTGGACCACTGCTGTTTAACATCTTTGTTGGTGATGTGGACAGTGGAATAGAATGAATGCTCTGCAAACACCTTGTAACTGTGAGCACACTGACCATCCAGAGCACAGAACTTGATGTACATACTAATTTCTTGCTTGCCTGAGAGCCTAAGTATCCTTCCAAAAGGAAAAAAAAATATGTAGGACAAGTGCGCACACAGTCCTACCCTGACATGGAATCAAAACACTCTGGGATGCATATGAGAAGATGAGAATGAGCAGGCACATGTACCATGCAGGGCAAGATAGCAGACCAAGTGTGTATGTACAGAACAGGATTTATTGAAAATAGCAAAGGATCTTAAAAATTAGACATTAGGAAACAGTTCTTTCCTGTGAGGGTGGTGAGATAATGGAACAGGCTGCCCAAAGAAGTTGTGGCTACCCCCTCTCTGCAAGTATTCAAGGCCAGCTTGGATGGGGCCTTGAGCAACCTGATCTAGTGGAAGGTGTTCATGGCCATGGAGGATGTTTGGAACTGGATGATCTTCGAAGTCCATTCTAACCCTGGCCATTCTATGATTCTATAGTTCTATGAAAGGAACTCGTAACCATAGGGGGCTGCACTGTTTATACTGGGACATAATTCTAGTAGTTACTTAGCAGTGAAAGAAAATGTCCTGCTGCTGTTGTTTATTTTTTATGTAGTTGAATTAAGGGCTTGAGATTTATTTTTGAATATTTTTTCTCAGCCACTGTCATGATCAGATACAATAAAATGTCAATTTGTGGAGAAAATAATCTCTTTGTGTTAAAATAGAAATATCTTAAAAAAAAGATTGAGCTATGTTTTGTATAGGAAGGTAACTGACCTCTTTCCCCTGCACTAGAGGGAAATGAGGGAAAAATTAGTAATTGGAAGCACTATTTTGACTTTTCATAATATGCATGAAAAAAATTGCTATCCATTTGGCCAGAAGTGAAAGAATTTCTGGGAGGAGTGGGATAGGAAAATAAGTCTTACTCCCTCTTTTTTGCCCCCCATTTCCCTTGCTCACTGTCTTCTATTCCAAAGTAGACTGCTTCCCGTGTGAACAAAAGGGAAGAATTGTGTTCTTCTCCTAGAAGTTCCACTAGGGTCTTTGGGATGTGCTTTATGTCCCATAGGCTGTGGGATTACATAATTCAGCATAAACTCACTTTTCATATGGTCACTGACTGGAGCAGAAAGCCTGTCCAAAGTCTTCTTTGCCTCTCTGGCTCTTCCCTGTAGGGAAGGTGAGATATAGGTGGCTTCGGGGAGGCTATAAAACTCAAGTCAAGACGAGCCTGCATGGGTGAGGTGAGGCATAGTTTAAACACTGATGACAGTAAACAGCCTGACAGTACTGGTAATGTGACTTTACACAGTTTTAGGATTAGAGTTTGGCTGAAGGAGGTGGGTTTTAAGAGCTGGATTTCTTGTTTATGTTCTTGTATTGGCACAGTTCTTTCATAGCATAAATACTGTAGTTGAAATGCTTAGTAAATTTTTCATCTTCACAACAAAAGATGAGAAAACAAAAAATGCACAAGTAGTAAATGTAGACACAACTTTAAAAAACACCCTAGTTCTGCTTTTTTTTTTTTGCAATTCACAGGGAGTCTGCAATGTTAATTTATTAAGAAAGGCTTTACACACTGTCTAGCAGGGACTCTGGTTTTGAATTGGAACTAAATGACACTATCATCTGTAAGCAGACAAAATGATCAGGTAAGTAATGGATTCATCCTCCAGGACAGAAGAGAGTGTGTCTTCATTTCAGGGTTACCCACACTGCAGAAAGTAATTTTTTTACTGTTTATTAAGTGAAAGAGTTACCCACTTTGACAAATAAGGAGGGCAGAAAATTTGGGGTAAAAGCCAGTAACCTTAAAAAAAATGCATATATGCAACCCTCCTCAGGTGCCCTCCCATCAACCGCAGTGAGTAATATAATTTTTGCATTTATCTTTTTCTTCATGATAAATGAGAAGATAAATTCAGAAAAAAAGGGACTGGTAATAGGATGAAGGGAATGGACATAAACTGGAACACAGGAAGTTCGTTGGGGTCCATTCCAACCCCAACCATTCTATGATTCTATGACTCTATACTGAAATTTTTGTATGGGTATTAAACTTAAAGTGAAGAGTAGGTAGCTCATTATAAGAAAATAATCAAAAGTATTTGGCAGGAGGGGCAAAGTTTCCTATCCTCAGGTTCATGCAAGGTTTGTTTCAATCTGCTTTCCTTAGAAATATTTTTCTATGGAGTGTTTTCAGATTGAGATCTATGCTCTCTCTAGAACTGTCAATTTTTTCCAAAGAAAAAAACAAAAGATGTGTTAGTAGCTGAGAGAAATAAATTGCATTAAAAATAGTGACTGGTAGAAATCAATTATTATCCTTGCTATTATGGCTGTCCTCCTTCCATTGTTGCTGTATGTTGTAGAATATGTTATCATACAGCTGGACCACCCAGCAATCAGTTAGATGTGAAGAAAGTGTGCTGTGGAAGTACAAGAAGTGTATGGATATCTTTATGTTTGGATCACTTTGAAGAACCTTCCTATGTACAGCAAAATTTTAGTGGAGGTTTCAGTGCAATTAATAATTTTAGCTGAAAACCACTTAGATCTAGTCTCAGTGCAGAAATACTGGAATTAATTTTTTAACATACTGGGGCTTTTCTTTCCCCCTTGCAATTGGTTGTATGTCTTTTTGTTAGTATGGAAAATACAAAGCAGATATTTTTGAAAGAGTAGTATTGGCAAAAGAGCACTTCTGTTTACAGAATGATAGGACAGAATTAAACCAGACTGGGGTCTTACTTTTTTTTGGAGGATAATGCCTGTGTAATGACCACAGTATTTTTGCTATAGTTGAAGTTAATTTATTAAAGTTATTTAACATTTTCTGTAGAGGGTACCCAAACACTAGCATGATTTTAATGAATGTAAATGCATCTTAAATATCTCTAGAAGTTAAGATTTGGGTAACTATAGAATTAAATTTTTCAAATTCATAATCACATATATGAAAGAAAATCATGTTTATTACAGTTCTGGTTTTGTACTGCTACTTGCATTACGTTGGTGAATCACTTGTATTTTTTTGTGAAAAAATACTTCTGTGAAATATTAGGGACACTAATATTCCACCTTTACATTCTCTAATAAGAAGAGACATACCGATCTTTTCACTTTTTTCCGGTGTATGCAAGCTCACAGTTTAAGACTCCATGCTTTTTCTGAAAGTTTGTTCATGTACTTAAATGTGAATGAAAAAAATCTAAGTTCAGGAGTTAACAAAACCACTTACCTCCTCTGCCTTCTCCCAGATTAAATCAGCCTCTGGACTGTGATGAAAATTTACTTACATCTTTTGCCAGTATGACTTCATGCCTGCTCTAGGCTCAGTGGGTGTCTAGAGATGACAATTGCATATTAGATTTGCTCTTTTACGTAGTGAGACGGAGTAGAAGAAACAAGAGAATATTGCTTATGGGAAAAGACACCTCTAAACAGCACCTACTTAACAACTATTACAACCAAATTCAAGCATACTGAATTAGGAAGGGCTTTAGGGGAGGTTATTGGCTTCAGACATGTGAAGGATAAATTCCAGGTTCTTCTTACTCTGTTTTATAGTGCTTCATGTCTGCTTAGGCTGCACATAAAAACTTTTATTTATTGCTTTGGTGTGTACTTAGAATGAAAGATTAATCTGTGTTAGTGCTTTCCTCCATGACTTGGGGAGTGGTATTTCAAACCTGACAGTACCACAGGAACCTTTAATTAGTAATAACTCACCCCTCCTCTGTCTGTTACTTTCAGTTTTCCTTTTCCTTTCCCATAGGATGGATATTTTGTGTACAGCAAGATTTACCTATGTCTTTTCTTATTTCTCTTCCACCAATTTCAAAGCAAATGTTGGCAGCTATTTCATTTCTACCAAGTTTGTGCCTGGGAAGAGAAGGCTGGTGTAATAATTATCTGGGAATTTTCTAAGAAGGAACTGTTACAATATTAGGAGCTTAAACAACTTCTTTTAAAGTGGAAAAATGTATTGGTTCCTTGTAGATATTTCAGCTGTAGGATAAATCCTGCAGTGAAGTTATTAAATATTTAGGGCAGATTTTAGTTTAAAACAAACAAGAGGTGATGCTCTTAAACTTGCTGAGGGTACACTCAATGCCATCCCATTGTTTAACAAAGATGTTAAACAGGACTGGTCCAAATACTGATCCTTGAGGGACTCCATTTGTCTCTGGCCTCCACTTGGACACAGACCCACTGACAGCCACTCTTTGGGTGCAGCCATCAAGCCAGTTCTTAATCCACTGAGTGATCCATCCATCCATCAAATCCATGTTTTACCAGCTTGGAGACCAGGATGTCATGCAGGACAGTGTCAAAGGCTTTGCTCAGGTCCAGATAAATGATGTTGGTTGCTCTTCCCTTGTCTATCGATGTTGTGACCTTTTCATAGGAGGCCACAAGGTTTGTCAGGCATGATTTGCCCTGGGTGAAGCCATGCTGAGTATACCCAGTCACCTCTTCATTATTCTGCTGCTCTAGCAGTGCCTCCAGGAGGATCTGCTCCATGATCTTACAGGGCACAGAGATGAGATAAGAAACACCTCCCTGAGGTCTAAGAGAAACTGTCTTGGCTGCAAACTAAGGTGATTTCTCTTTCTTCTTCATGTACTAGAAATTAAAACAGATGCTATCTGTCTTCTTTATAACAATTTCTTATACAGTGGACACATGCTTGCCTATGTCTTTCTATTCTTAAACCTGGTTGTGCAATTTTTTTTAATTACTCCTACTTCCTATGGCTTTTGCACCTTCTATTGATTTTAGTTTTTAGTAGTGCCCAGAGCTGCACAGGGACTTCGTCACTTAATCAGTGGAATAATTATTTTCAGTGCTCATCAACATCTAGTAGAAGAAAATAATCCTCTCTTGTATCTTACTGTGATAGCTCCAGTAATATTCCCATGGGTTCTAAGTCTTACGTATAGTCTACTTTTTTGTTGTCTGCAGCAGCCAGAAGTTTTTCTGCAGTATTGAAATCTGAGTAGGGTCTTTTTGTAATTTTGTGCTGTTGTGGTTTTTGAATGTTACTAAATTTTGCACATGTCAGATATTTTTAAAGTTCATCTTTTTTTGATGTTAGACTCTTATTTGTGTTTGTGAGTATAATTTTGGATTCTGAGTCTGTTTCTAGGGATGCTTATACTTCCTGCATGGGAATTACTCGGAGGTTTGGTACTCAGACTCCAGTCTACCATTCAGGTCACTAATGAAACTATTTTATAGAATAAAATCCAAGGCAGCAGATCTGTGGAGTCCTACTGGATCTCCTCTTCTGGACTGGCAGTGGAGAATTGCTCTGCAGACAGATTTTTAGTTAGCTGTGAGTCCTTCTGGCTGATCTTTTTGCCTGTGTCCAGTTCCCTGTTTGAAGAGGTCAGAAGCTGTAGGCAGTAAAGATACTGCAAGACTGCCATTCAGACATTCCTCCTCAGTTCTGAGAGTTCCATCAGCCTGCAGACACACAGCTACAGGTCATCTAACCTTGCATGCATACGTGTGGTTTTGCCTCAAGGTGACAACCACTGTATGAGGTAGGAGCTTGCAGATGCTGCACATACCTGATGTGCCTTTGAGAAGAAGTACGGTGGGAGGAATTTGATGGGACAGAGTATGACAGATCAGGTCCTGATGATGACCAGAATAACAACTCCAGTTTATATAGCACTTGCTTGTTCTAACTCTGCTCAAGCCTAAGTTCATATTCCTTTGTTAAAAAAACAAGTCACAATTGAGTATTTAAAAACAAGTTTGAGGAAACAGCTTCTATCTCTTTTGTTTGTTTGCTCTCCCATTTAATTTTGGACCTTAATTCTGATATTTTCTTTAAACATATATCTTACAGAGAACATGATTTTACTGTCTTCTTTATCTGTGCTGGCTATACTCATTGCGTACTTTGGCCTTTATGATTTTACACATACTTGTTTCTTTTAATTCCTGCATACTCTAACTATTCATTCATCACAGGTCTTTTACACAGCTGTTGGTACCTTGCTGTCCTTCTTGTTTTTTCACTTCTTTTTAGTCAGTTTTTCATACCTAGGCACTCTGCTTACTGGTACCCACAGCATATTATTGTGTCCCTTTGTGAATACAACATTCCTTACTGTACCAGGTTGATTGGTATGTTTTTTTGTTTTGGTTTTTTTCACCTGTTAATCTTGTTTCTTTTTTCCACAGAGTAAAGAATTTATCATTTTGTGACCATTAATTTCACTTCTGTTTATTGAATTGCCTCTTTTTTACTTGCAGTTAAGTATAAATAAATATCACTTAAGAAATCTCAAAAATCCTGTTGGACTTCCCATATATTTCTTTTTCCCTTTTCTTCTCCTGCCCATGGCTTTCTTGGTGAGGTCCCCACTATTATCAGCTCTTCTATTCTAGATACCTCTATTAGTTACTTAATGTAAAAGCATCAATCATTTCTCCCTGATTGAGCAATGTATAGTGCATCTGCAACAAGACATGACTGTAATCACTCTTTTCACTTTTTATATTTGCTCAGAGATATTTAGAAGTCTGCTTCTCAACTTTCCTGAATTTCAGAGCAAGTGTATGCATTCTTGATTTACAGTGCAAGACCTTTTTTCTTTTTTTCATCCTACAATATTTCATCAGGAGGTTCTTTGCACCCCTCCACACCAATTCCAGCTCTGTGATTTATTCCCAGTCTTTGCGATGTAGATTCCATGGTGATTTAGTTGAATTTAAAGACTTTAAAGTTCTTCCTGTTTGTTGTTCTTGCTTCTGTCATTTCTGTATAGCCATCTCAGATGCTTGGCATGTTGCCTTGTTATTCCCACTGTTTTCTTTCCTATGACCCTCAGAAAGAATTTTGACTGAAAAAATCTGGTTACTTGCAATACTCAGCTAGAGGCACTTCGAAGGGACCCACTTTCATGAAGCTGCTGAGTGCTCTGTGCCAATACACAAGCCTTCTCAGAATGTGTGCCATTGATTATTCAGAAATGGAGGTGTGCAACATCATCAGTTTTGAAATTTCCAGCTACAAATCCAGAGTGTACTCCAGTAAATTTTTTTTAATGTTATCTTAGTTTCCTGCAAAACAATGACAGCAGTGTTGTTCAATGTGAGTCAGTATGGAGGAAAGAAAAAGCTAGAGCTTGTTTATCTTGATAATAGTTGGCTTTTGAATACCTGCTGTGGTTCAGATCGAATGATTGGTATTCTATTATAAGTTTTCAGTGACCGTATTCTGATTATCAGCTTTCTGGTGTATGATTTTAAGTGTTCCCATCAAATTCATGTGTTGACTTGCCAGCCAAGGAGAATTGGTGGAGCCACAGTATGTGGAATCCCAGTGGGTGTCCTAGGTTCTCTTGTGGGAAGAAGAGGGAACATTTCTAGGGCATAAACCTGATGTTTTCTGTTGACTCAAAGCCCTGCATTGACTTGTTTGTTACATGATTTTAGGGACCAAAATTTGTTTTCTTTCTCACTGGGCATTTTCTGTCCCCTGATGTACTCTTTGGAGAGAGGTTGTTTGGCAGTGCAAGTTAAATGTCCAGTATGTATACAAGCAGAGATGGGTGGAGGAATGGAAGCCAACAAACAAAGTGATAGAAGTCTGAAAGTCTAGCTATACAATATAATACTTCTGACAAAAGGAGATTTTATCCTTTCTGCTTGTAATAGCTGATTCTAGGTCTTACTGATGGGAGTGGGTCTGTATGGAACCTGGAAGTAATTGCATAGGTGGGAACATAAAAGAAGCATATTTGTGCTATTTTTAAAGAGAAAGAAATGGAAACTTTCAAATATTTACATGACAAACGGGCTTGTCAGCAACCTAAACTTCCCCTATATTAAAAAAAAAAAAAAAAAGGAAAAAAAGTTAATATTATGAAAAGATTATGAAAATGGGGATTTAAGGATAAATCTCCATGCAACTTCTGTTTGATGGCAATAATCTCTGTTGCCTGTACATTCCTTTATGATAAATAGAAGTTTTAAGAATTTTTCTCTTAATTTTTAGATAGCCACAGTTATTTTTCAACATGCTTTTGTTTTACACCTTACCTCACTCTTCATGTGAATGGTTCTGTCTTTTTGTCAGATAGCATAGGGATTCCTTTTTATCATTATCATTATCACAGCAAATCAGGATGCCTGACCTGATTTTCAAACCTCTGAGGTTTATTGAAATTTGCTTGTATATGTTTTCTTGATTCCTGCAAAACTTTCAAGAGGATTGTGCATACTGTATTTCTGTACTCAGAAACTGCCTTATCTCAAACACCACTCTGCACCATTTCTGGGACAAATCCTGCAGTGCAAGGTGCAGAATTGTATTTGCTGCAGCCTTGTACAGCAATCAGTGAGACACCTCTAGTGTAAATGGGCCCATTTCTCTTCCTTGATCTCCGAGCTGGACCATTTTACTTCTTTTTAAGAAACTTTTATGAGCAATTTAAGGGATTTTATAAAGAGGAAATTGATGCAGAGTAATATAAACAATGTAATAAGAAAAAAATGTGAATGTGAAATTTTATTAAATGCACACAGCTGCAATGTGAAGTGCGTGGGGTCGATTGAGACCTCAGTTTACGGAAAAGGTTCTTGGGTCTTGTGAAACAATCTTGAAAGCTTGCTGTAAACACGTTGTGCTTGCTTTACTAGTGATGCCCAGTGCTAGCATTCCCTATTTGAATCATTATTGGCCTTGAGGTATGTCTTTATCTTGAGAAGCATGGGTATCATCAGGATCCTGTACAGTGAGTGGTTTCTGCAACTGTATTTAAATGTATTTTTTTACTCTACTCATGATTTAATTATAAGCTTTTCCTCTGCTGAAACAGAAGGTAATCCAGTTTTCACTTCAGAGCACAGGAAGACACCTTAACTTCTCACTACCTTTAGTGAAGTGCCATTGGAGAACATAGAGAAAAAGTGGCATGGTCTTATTTTTTACACAGTACTTTTGTTTGAGAATATCATATTTGTGAATATTTTGTTTGCAAAAACACCTTACACATATGTTTTCTGTAATTAAAATACCAAAACAGTATAGGCCACTTAATTAATTTTCTTTTTTTCTGCCTGAAAGATATTCTATTCTTGGTGTTCACGTTTCCCTTTTGAAAGAAACATATGGAGTAGTATAGTTCATTGCAGGCTCAGAATATCTAAGAGATATCAAATAAAGCTGTAAGGAACAAGCTCATACCAGGTGGAAAATAACTCTTCATGCCTCTGGCAACAGAGATCCAGAACCAGTAGGCAAATTATGTTTGGGATGCTGCTTGTCAAGATGTCATTTCAATGAGGTATCTGGTCCAGGTCATGCAAGAGCAATCTAGTGAGGGATGCTAAGCATACATCCACCTCAGGAACTTCCTGAGCCTGGAAAGAGTTTGAAGCAGGATGACTACTAACAGGAAGAATCATGTATGAATCTAGACTTAGCTGTTCTTAGGGACAGGGCACTGGCCTATATTGTACTTTGATCTTATGCAATGTGGCCAATTGTACGTACTAGTTAATTTCTTACCAATTTTCTCTCAGAGTTGTTAGGTGGGGTAAGTTTTACAACTTGTTCCAGGTTTGCACAGTAAGGGATCACTAGAACTTGCAGAAGCTGTTAAACACCAAGTAACCACCTTTTAGTTCTGGAAGCCCTTCAGCTGCAGGCAGTTAATAAGTGTGAGATAATTCTGGAGATATAATTTTAAATGCACATTTCTTTTTTTTTTTTTAATTGGCTTTTCAAGACAACTGCCACAGAATGCTATGGGAGGCCTGGTACTTGAGGAGGTAGATTGTTGGCTTGACACAGCTTAGCCTTTCATATTAGAAAGTACCTGAACAGGGTGACAGTGATTATAATTGCATGGGTTTCAGGTGGTTTTGGCACTAAAATTAGTAGTAATCCTCAGTGTAAGAATCTGTAGTTTACTTTTGTGACTTAAAAGCATATAATGTATTTTAGGTTCCACAGCAAAATTAATGTGCATGGTGCATACCAGAGGGGTGAGAAAAAAAAAAGAATTATTCTCAACAATGTGTGGTTGTAAAAATTGATGGAAGAAGTTCTTTCAGAAAGAGAATAGTTTACGTTATTGTTTAAAAAAATACATGTTATATGTATAATTTGACTTTCTGATGACAAAAATCTGCATGTTTTCAATAACTACCTCCTTTCATGTGAATAAAGCTGCAGCATTATCTGGTGGTATTCTTTTTGGAGTGGTAAATCTATTACTCTAATTGCAAATAATCCATCTATTAAAATGGATTAAAATCATAACTGTTCTTTCATGGGTTGAGAGAGAAGAGCTTTCTGGCAAGAAGAAAGGTGTTTCTTTGTATTCTTGTTGAAATTATCACTTCTTTCCCCTCCAGCTTGAGGACCCACCTCACAAACAATGTCCAGGAAAACAGCATTTGTGAAAGGGAAAATTATGTTTGTCTGACCTTTCCTTCTTTATTATTGATTAAGAAGGCCTGAAATGTTCTTATCTATCTATCTTTTACTCACCAAAATTGCATTACTGCTATTTCATTGCTTTGTTTCCTTGTTCTTTGTCAAACAAATACTTATGAAGGTTGAGTGGCAATGAAGAAAAATAAACTTGAGTAAGCAGCAGATCAATGGTCAGATCCATGACCCTCAGTAAAAGGCAAAGTATGACATGTGAACAGTATTTATTAATACTTGCCACTGCTTCATAGTGAGAAAATCAACAACATGGGAAGAGAAGATGGGCTTGTTAGTATTTCTTGGGTCTAGCTGGGACGCATACAAAAGAACGTCCCATTCCTGTGTCTTTATAAGAGAGCTATTGGAACTTGTCAAGTGTGGGGGTTCCAGAGCATGGTACTTCTGGCAGAGCATGTCTCCTTGCACCTGGAGCTTTCTGAGGTAATACTATGAAGCACTCCTAGTTGAAGTGGCTACAGGTTCTCTGTAGTAAACATCTTCTCTTTGACCTTATTACTTAGCATGAACTTCCTGACAACTAACTGAAAGCTTTTAGAAGGTAGAGGCAAGAAAGGGTAAATTTTCTGTCTTGTCATAATAATTCCTTGTGCTAATTTTTTAAGATGTATATAGGTTTTGATAGCTCTCAGAGCTATGTAAATAGAACTAAAGTTACAGCATGGTTCCTATGCTCACCTCTTGTACCATGCTGAGGGTCTTACATCTCTATTTTGACAAACGCATTTCCCATTTCACATGCTAAGATTTTCTTTCCCTTGAAAAATATTGTCCTGTGGAGCAGTGTTTCCTCTAATGATGTATTTCTCTGTTGTTTGTTTTTGTTTGTTTGTTTGTTTCCTTGAGAACACAGTAAAATCCTTCTGCTACAAGTCCTGCTTCCTTAACCTGTTCCCCTTCTGCACTGAAATACTGCAGCTTCTTCCTGAACAGGTCTTGAGTGGGTGACTTTTTTTTTTCAGTATGACAAGTTTAAAGACTAGAAATGAAGTTTACTTCTAGCATCCAAAGAATTAAAATTCAGGTAATTCTTTTATTGTATATAAAGCAGAATACTCATGAAAACTGTGACTTAGTTTACTGAATTTTATAGTAAGGTCTCAGTTACATGATAGACGGCAGTCTAATAAATCAAGCCAGAAGACACAACATAATAACTGCTCAGAGGACATTACCATTACATGGTAATGTAAAATTCTGAATTATAAAATTACACCAATTCTGTAAGTCCAAGCTTAGTGCAAGATACTAAACAAGGCACCCAGGGCTATGAAGTCTCTCAAAGAAATTGGCTGCACACACTTTCCTTGTGAAGTTAAAGAAATCAGTGTAAAAACAGATAATCTGCGAGTTCTAAGCCTACGTGCCCATTGCTTCTCTGAATACATATTTAATTCTTCAGATTTTGGTAAAGTTACATAGGACTGGATTGTGTTGGGTGCACGTGCACACCCACTCCTGCACTCCTGCCTACTGACAGCCTCCAGCACATGCACCTCTATACTTTGCCACCTGCATAAACATCTTTACGCCTCTCTATGACACCCCACACCTATACACACACACAATTATACCCACATATATTTTGTGCACTGCACTACACAACCCTAGTCAGGTAGGGAAACACAGACCTCTACACATATGCTCCTGCACACTCCGCACGTATGCACCTACATGTGTACATGCATGTACTCCTTTGCACGTGTGCACATCATGCAAACTCACATCTGCTTACACATACTCACCCCCCATATGCATGCACCTGCACATAGAGTTAAGATGTGTGTCCCTATACCCACACATGCACAAACATACCTGCAGGTGCTCATTTATATCCAAGTGCACATAGTCTCCTAAAAAGAACCCCACCCTACATGAACACTTACACCCATTCAGAAAGATACGAACACAAACACAAACATGCACACCCCACCATACATGGTTGTGCATATGCACACACAGAGAAATATCTACCAGCCTGGGTTTAAATTTAAGAATAGGGACACACTTCTTACAGGCACATTCCACCTACTATTGAGAATAGTGTATTATGTTACAGCTGCATCTCCATACATTGCCTTTAATGTATGACCCAGCTTTTACTTATTACCAGGTAGTCCATAAATGTTTGGTGGGCATTAAAGAACAAAATCTTCGTTGGCTGGCCTTTTGGGGATAGATTGAGCTCAGAACAAGGCTTTTTCTGTTCTTCATCAATGTGAGAGACAAAGCTGTGATTACATGCCTTCAAAGCACAATCTTACAAAGTGCCATACAGAAACACTCCAGGCAGCCCTGATGGCTGTGGGCAATGGAAGTCTTCCAACTGCTTTCTTCCAGCACCAGCATGAGCTATGCCGTTCTGTCTTGTGTGTTTCTTATACTGGTCACTGTACTTTATTGTTTTAAATGCCTGTCTTTGATCACTCTAAGAACAAAACCACTGAATTAAAATGTGTCCTGAGCTGTTGGGTGTCACGGTTTAACACTGGGTCGGCAATTAACCATCTGACAGATGTTCTCTATTAATGCCTCTCCCCTCCCTGATAAGGAAAGGAGAGAGAACCAGAGATCGAGTGAGGAACTTGCTGTTAATTTCAGCATGTACAGCTACTTAGGAGAGACTCGGCTGAAGGCAAAATTACAAGACAGAAAATTAGCTTTATCCTGGTCCAAACCAGGACATTCCACCACTTATTCCATACCATGTATGTCACGCTCCAATCATTACTGTTTCTTGTCCCTGAGTACACCTATGCACAAATTATTACTACCTCTCTACACAAAAAACCACTAAGCTAATTTACTCTATGACTGCAGATGTTCATCTGTTGAAGCAGACTCTTAAGGCAATGATTGTCACAGTTCATGTCCATGGTCCACAGGTTGCAGCTGACAGATATCAGCTTTAAGGAAGTCATTAGATGTGAGTTATGATCTAGTTCTTGTTTCATAATCATGACATTATCCTGAAAAACACTCACAGAATGCTGTTAGTTTATGCAATAATTCACATAATAGCAATTAACATGGATCATGAGTCCACAGCCCTCCAAATTCTATGCTCTTCCAATTGAGTTAGTCAAGCAAAAATTAGATATTCTCACCCAGTGTTAGATTCCCTTGAGGTACACATTGTACCCTCCACCATCCTCCTCCATCATCACCCAAGTATGTCCAGACCCTTGAGCAAAAGCAAGCCCATGAATGGGCTTGCCTTTGCCTGAGGCAGGAAAAAGCCACACTTGTTTCCCTAGCAGATTCCTTTCATGCACCAAGGGCACTTTGTCCTCATCTACTGTGTGTAGAAGATCTGACTGAACAGGAACAGCTCAATTGCTGAAACCCCTGGTGTTAACTAACCAGGTATCTTGTGCCAAATGTTTGTCTGAATTTTTAAAGGTTCCACCACCTGTTGCCCTTAGGGTGGTTTTTAACAGTCCATTGTACCTTACCGTTTTCCCTGAGGCTGGTGCATGAATGGGGATCACAGCATCTCTGTTGTTGTCATCGATGCACATTGATGCTACATTGAGGTAGCAACTGGCACCTGCTGGTTTTCAGCTTTCAACAACCCCACTAAAGAATAATCAACTAAAAGGTCAAGCAAAGCATGCAGCCATTCTGTATTTTCAGTCTTTACAGCTGTTATGCCAAAGCACTACTGGTACTCTTTTGGGTCCTTTAAGTCACCTCCCTTGAGGTAGTCCATGCCAAGGATTCATGGAGCATCAGGGCCAGTCACTATAGGGTATGTATGCCACCTTATGCCAGTGAAGCTCACATCAGCCTTCACGACACTTAGTTCTTTACATCAGTCACTCCTGATATGCTGGCAGTGCTCACCAGCTGTGTCTGAGTTGTGGCCTTCCATGAAGGGGCCAAGCAGTGGCTGCAGAGGCAGAAATGGCTGTGCTGTATTTACAAGGTGTACTCGTCATAATTGTGGTAGTTGTCTTACTCCTCACCAATACATGAGAATATATTAGAATACGTATCAATATATGAGAAATGTTAATAATGACAGTCAGGAGAATCATAACTATCATAAGTATAATGCTATTTTGAGTAACATCTGGTCAGCTCAAGATGAAAACGAGTGGTATAATTTCCCAAATTAAAACTGAAAATGTAATCACCAACAAAGCTTGATATGAAACACCAATGCACCATGTACCACACTGTATATTGGTATTGCAGACCATATAATGACTACTGTTCTTAAGAAGTGCTTATTAAAGATAAATGACATATTAACACTAATCCCAGCTGCAAAGCAGCGTATTTCATACCCTGAATACCGAAGGTATGGTATTAGTGGTTTAATTTTCAACCCTGTGAAATTTCTAAAGGAAAAGGGTTGATTCCCACTCAGTGGAGCCATCTGGGTATCCTCCCACTGGAGCTGGAATTCAGACTATTCAGGCAAATTAGTCGAAATTTGAACCGGGGCTCGAGCTAATTAGCTTAAGTGACGTAGGGCACCATAAATCTGTCACAGTTTAACACTGGGTCGGCAATTAACCACATGACAGATGCTCTCTATTAATCCCCCTCCCCTGCCTGATAAAGAAAGGAGAAAGAATAAGGGAGAGAGACTTATGGGTTGGAAACTAAACTACACGGCTTTAATGAAACTGTCATGATAAAAAAGGAAAAATAATTAAATATATAAAAATATACAGAAAAACAACACCATGTTTCCTCCCAGTAATGCTCAGGTCACCACCAAGGCTGCAGGACAGCCACGAGAAGGTCCAGGCTGGACTTCTGGAGTCAGCAGCAGTTGGGAGCTGGAGGCAGGAACACACAGGCTCAGTCTGGCATGGATCAGGACCATGGGCAGATGACTGGATGGAATCCTCCCAGGATGCTGAAGCAAACAGGGACAGGTGAAGAAGGGCCAAATGCAAGAGTGAAGGGTGAAGATGAAGGAGAAGGGGGTTTGACCCTCGTGATCTCTCATATTTATACTGAGTATAATGCATATGGGATGGAATACTCTGTCTGGTCAGTTTTAGTCATTTGTCTTGTCCTCCCTAAAGGAGGGTTGCAGGTTTGACCTCTTTACTCCCTTTCTCTTTCCAGAGCATAAGATGTTCCTCAGAACTGAGCAGAGGCCTTGGTTCTGCACACCATTCTCTAACCATAACTATAAATATCGAGTCTTATCAATCATAGAAGCAGACACTGGCTGAGAAACTTGCTGTTAATTTCAGCAAGTCCAGCCACTTATGAGAGTCTTATCTGAAGGCAAAATTACAAGATAGAAAATCAGCTTTATCCCAGCCCAAACCAGGACATTGGGAAAATAAAAAACAGTTTTCCTTTAAGATTTAGAGAAATACTTAAATCCTTGCTGATGACAGACTGTTTAGAGTGTTTATTACCATAAAGAAAGATACTGACAACAGTTTTACAGTTTACATTGAAAACAAATAGACAGTAAGTACAGTGAAATTATGGCAGCCAAGGGATTCCCTGTTATAATTTTAACATTTATCATTAAATAATTTAATGATTATTGTATTATAAAAATATATTCCGCCTTTACAGAGGACTGTGCAATTTAAAAGTTAAATGTTTATATATTGAATCCTAGTCCAAAAATGTTTCCTGCTGCTTCACAGATACGAAAGAAGGGTGAAGGGCAGTAAGATTTACCTTTTCTTGCCTTCTTTTCAAGCTAAGCAGAAGAGTAAGTCCCTGTATCCTGAAGATGCTGAGTGTTGTTCCTGAAGTTCTGAGTAGTGCAGAAATCTATTTTAGGTGAGAAAGAGTAATTAGAATGTTTTAAAAGTTCTTTGTGGTGATTTTCAGATGATAGTTGCCTCTTGAAGGAGAACAACCTGTAGTTCACTGTAGGCTGTGTGTCAAGTATGGTCTATTCCTGTGGCAGGAATGCCACAACACCTGGAAAGTCTTCTCTTCATACTGTACAGTTCTGTACCATTGCTGAACCTGTGCAAAACCTGTGAGTCACTGACTAACGACGAGAAGACAACAGCAATGAGATGCTTCCACTGTAGTTTTAGGCATTGTGTTTGTCTACTTAATTAGTGAGAACAATTAGAATGAAGAGGTGCTTTTAAGAGTATCTCAGGTGTGCTCACATAATGAGCATCCATGAGAGGAGCATGAAGAGGATTTTCTATTAAAAATTCTACATTTTTCTTCCAGAAAATCTGTTTTGTAAAAAAATAGATTGAATTCATAAGGCACCCGTTCTTGAATACTTTCTGCTCTGTTATATGTGGCTTACACACTTTTGGCAGAGATCCAGGTACTTTGTTCTGGTTTTCTTGTGGTTTTAATTTTCACTTGTACAGATGGAAGTTATTAATATACAGTTAAATTTAGAAGCTATTGTTAGGCTTAAACGCCAATTTTATGTATGCTCTTTCTCTTTTGCTGTTGTTTTTTCCTTACTGCTAGGTTCTGAACACCTATATGATACAAGGTTGTAAACATGAATGTAATTAGCAGTACAAAAATGTTTGGAATAACTTAGGTCCCAATCCTGCAAAAAATTGCTTTTTGTAGCATTGCATTGTGAACAGCTACTGCAGGAGAAAGGTCTCATTTTGTTGGATGCGCTGAAGGTTACAATAAGCTGTTAATAGTAAGTCAGGTTTTAAAAATTATTCTCATCTTTAGTTCCTGTCATGTTACCACAATAAAAAGCCTTATGAAATATGATGTTTTTTTCTGAAACTATAGTGCCACTGAAATTTTTATCTAAGTACCATGTTTTTTCTTCAAAAACTATCGGTCCCCCATATTGATAGTTTTGATGTAGGAGAATAGGAATGAGTAGCTGCATTCTTTTCCACGCCAGTCTATTTGAAACTAAGAATATAGATTTTCAAGGATTTCTTGCTAAATTTTGTGTTTGTTCTTTTGAATATTGCTCTACTTATAAAACATCTGTCTTGAGGACCAGGAAATACAGGAAAACAGACACTGGGGAAAACTAAATAATTAAAAAAAAAAAATTCCCCTTAGTTTCTTCCTTTGATATAATGTATCTTGAAATAGTTAACATGTTTTTTAAAGATACATAACTTCACTGTTGTTCAAATGATTTAACAATGTTACGAATTATTCTTGCTCTTGTTCTCAGTTTTAATCTGGGAAATAATATCCTATACAGACATCTGTCCTATAGAGCATTTTACATTTACTTCCTAGACATCAACATGCAAAAAGTTGGCATTACTGCAAAACTCTGCAGAAAGAATTCAGCTGCTGTAGTACAGACAATACTCTGAAGAAAGACATTCTACAGAGAACTTGGTGGGATGGGTATCTGGTTCTGTTTTTGTCCTGGGCTCTTTTACATGAAGAAACTGCTCATCTGTTACCAAGATTTAAGAAATCTGGTTTGGTAAGGGAAAAAAAAAAAGCCATCTTTTCTTTCAGTGGTTCTTTATGGTGTATTTTCAGAACCTTAATATTTGATTCTGTCTGCTAGGAACTTGTTTTGGAGATCTTCTGGTGTCAGAGCTTAACAGTGAGACTCCATGACTGGAGAGATTACTGGAAAGGTACAACTTTGGCATAAAGCCTTGCTGAAGTCAGTAGGCATGTGACAGTACACACTAAGAGGAAGCATGAAACACATCTCTGTATCCTGCACTTCCCATACAAGTTCACTGACACAAATGCATTTCTCCCTACAAAGAGACAACTGACATCATCAATGCATTATATTCTCAAAAGGTGCCCAGCATCTTTGTATCTAACAGTAGTCTCACAGGTGAAGCTGCTATGAAGCATGTCAGGTGTTGTGTATGGTCCTTCCTTCATGTTTATTCCCTCTCTCCTTCCTGCTTTCTATTTCTGCTTGACTTTCTGGCTTACGGTAAGATGCCATTATAAAGGAAGGTTTAATCAAAGAGATCACTCTTGCATTTAGATCTGAATAAGACATAACTGCATGATATCCTGTGACACAGAGTTTTAGAAGTATTATTTAATGTTTTGATTAATGGCCTTCTGTTTTTCTGTGCTTTAAACTTAACTATTGAAAACACTGTAAGTCAGAAATTTAAATTAATCTTGAAATGAATAAGCAAACGAATCTCTTGCAATATGGGTTTTATGTGTTCATAACCATCCTTGCTGGTTTGTAAATGTGGTTCAGGAGTTTCAGATCCCTTGTGGATCTGTGATTTATCCTCACGTAATCAGAAATAAATAACCTGTTCTAGTAAAGAAAAAATACATTGATTTCAGGGGCAGTTCCTTCACTGCAGAACAAAGGACACTTTTCATTTGCTAGCAGAAAAGGAATAGTAAATGTACCTTTGTCCTTTGTGAATTCTGTGTGTGTTTTACAGCAAGATTTAGCAAGAGCTTAATCGTTACAGGTTTGAAAAGACCCTTAAGATTATTGAGACCCACCGTAAACCTAATGCTACCAACTCCACCACAAAACCATGTCTCTAAGTGTTGTGTCTGCATGTCCTTTAAGTACCTTCAAGGAACTGTGCTCAACCACTTCCCTAGGCAGCCAGTTCCACTGCTTGGCAAGCTTTTCAGTGAAGAAATTTGCCCTTTTATCCAATCTAAACTTTCCCTGGCACAACTTGAGTCTGTTTCATCCCATCCTATCACTCATTACTTGGGAGAAGAGACTGACCCTTCCCTCTCTACAGCCTCCTCTCAGGTGGTTGTAGGGAGTGATAAGGTCTTCCCTGAGCCTCCTTTTCTGTCAGCTAAACAACCCCTGTTCCCCCAGAGACTCCTCTCAGGGCTTGTTCTCTAGACTCTTTATAAGCTTTGTGTCTCTTCTTTGGACACATTCCAGCACCTCTCATGTGTACAGCCATTATCTTAGTAAATTTAATGATTATTTTTTTCTTCCAAACAGTTTTTTCTACTTTCCATCTTCGGCTTTGTGTGGCTGTCTTTGGGCTAATGTTTATGGCCTCTCTAACATAGACTGTTTGTTTACAGCAGATACTGTGCTGGTGATATAGACCCATCAGGGTATTGCTCACACCAGGCGTTGCTACCTTGGGAATATTTCTATGCCTACTAATCAGAGAAATAATAATTCCACCTTTTTTGAGTGTATTTAGTGGCTTTTAAAAAAGAAATAGATTGAATATTTTGTTTACCCTAAAAGCCCTTGATATACCAGAGATACTATTTCTTCTGGTTGTAGCTTACTGTCTCTAAAATGTCAGTATTATATTACTACTCTGGTCTTTTTCTTTCGCCTGTATGTATGCTTTTTGCTGTATTTTTGACCTAATGCTTGAGAAAGTCGAACTTCATTTGCCCAGTTATTCTGTTTTTAAAGATTTCTAGAAAAATCTAGGTGATGTATTAATTCCTCTGACAGCTGTGCTTCCTCTGGGTTTCTATATCTTAATTTCTATGAATATATTTATGTGTTTTGTGTATTGTTTGGTGTTAAATCTTGAGCTACTTGGTTAAGACTGTAAAATTTCTTCATTCTACAAATTGCCTTTTTACCCAAAGTTATTTTTTTTCCTGTTCCTCATTTACACTCAAAAGCTTTATACTGCAAGCAATTAAAACATTCTAGTGACAACTGAGACAATATACGGGCGTGAGTGTATCCAAGAATATCTTGATTTAAAAGAAGTTCTTCTCCTACTCCTATATGAAGGTGGCTACTGAGACACAGTCTGCATTACCAAGCTGAGTAACACAGATGGATTTGGAAGGTAACTGCCTGAGCTAAATCAAGGCCTCCAAGTATCAGTCTAAGAAGGCTGGTGTTCATTTGAGTTGAGTGTTAGACATTCATCTTCCAGTTGTCTGTTACATTCTTAACATCGATACCTCAGGAATCTAGTTTGTTTGGTTTTCTTTTGTGTTTTTTTTTCCTTTGTTTTGTTTTTTGTTTTTTGTTTTGTTTTGGGTTTTTTTGTGTTTTTTTTGTTGTTGTTTTGTTGTTTGTTTTTTTTGTTTGTTTGTTTGTTTGTTTTTTGTTTTTTTTTTCCTTTTTTCTCCCTGGTGCTGTATCAGTGTAAACAGTTGTTATATCAGGTTGATCCTGTAACTTGATGCAGGTTTGGCATGATGATATTCTGGTCCTTTTCTATTTAATACAACTCTGGACTACTTACAATCATGTTCTCAACTCTGGATAAAATGTTAATGACCCATGGTTTCATATGTCTTTCTGTAGCTGTATGACAGACTCGCACATCTACTTCATCTGTGAGTAGTCAAAAGTGTGACCTGAAGAGCTGTGGGGATGGAAAGATCACTTTGTTCTGTTTTCCCTGATGTAGCTATTGGAAACTGTTGAAAAGCCTGTAATTACATTTGGGTTTTATGCTCAGGTGAAGCAAGGCATCCTATTATGCAATTATTTTACCAACTAAGCCTCAGTGATAAAGTTGTTTTTTCTGGTAGCTTGGTAATAGTGACATCTCTATTGAGATGTTCACATCTTGTTTTTCTCTTCATAATTTCATTTAAGCTGTTTTCCCTTTCCTTTGCCTGTCTCATTTTCACGTGTCCATCTAAATTTTTCACAATTGCATTGTTGATTAATATTTTTTTCATTCATGTCTGTTCTGGCAACTGTTCTAACATTTCTTCCTGATATGATTCTGCTCTGAAAGGTATGTCCATACTGTTAAAATTTTGACTCCTGTAACCTGGTGATCAAGATGTGCTTCCCAGGGGGGGGGGTAGGAAGCTGAACAAAGATATGTTATAGGTTGTATGTAGGAAGGGGCAGTGGGGGTTTAGGACTACTCCTGGCTGGCCCATGGGCAGGCCACACCAGAGCAGGACACCCCAAAAAGGTTCCAGCCCATCGGGAACCCAGATCAGACCAGGAACACACCTGAGTGACTGCACCCAACAGGTAGCCCATGCTGGGGCAGAAACAGGGAACAGGAGGGCAGAAACCATCATGTGAAGCTGCAACAGACTGTTAAGCACAGAGTGTCAGACAAAATCCACTAAGTGTACACATTCATCCTGCTGTATTGGCTGTTGCTTTGCCAGAGCCATGTGGATGCAGTGAGCTTAATCTGTGGTGAAAATTAGGAAGCTGAGACTAGGGAAGAAAGTGGATATTTCTATACATAAGTGTTTGGTTAATAGTTTGTCTTTTTTTCCTGATGTTCAAATCGGTGATCAGAAGTTTGACTTAAATGGCAATAAACTAAATGAAATCAAATTCCCCAACTCCCAACAGTTTTGCCTGCAGCAAGATTTTACTCTGAAAAATCAATATAGTCGATACAGATGTAGAAGAATAAATGCAGTATAACTGTGTAGCAGAATTCACCTTATATTCTAGGCTGTTTGATGAATACATTAAGTTTCACTCAGTGAAGTGTGACTATTTAACACTCTAACCTCTACTTGATTTTATTCAAAATACCCAAACCTGGGAAATTCCCATGAATACATTTACAGTGTATAGCTTAATGTTTAGGCACTTTGGTTTTGGGTGCTTTGGTTTTTGGGTAATAGGAATAGTTTAATTTTAGTTTTCACTCTCATATACCAGTGGCTTATTCCACCACAGTTTCCCCTGGTGAGGGCACTGCATGGTTTCCTGCAGTAACACCTTTTAAGTAACTTGAATGTCTTTTTTGGGAGGAACAATTTCCTTCTCTTCATTAAAGGGTAGTGCTGTGGTACATTGTAATACATTTACCAACTACAGTGCTGTTTTTTCATTGCTTTGATCAGGAAGAATCTTCTTTAGTAAGGTTTTTTTTCTTAAAAGAAATTTCTGAGGATACAGTGACTTTGCCAGGAGGGTATGTATTAGTGGCGATAGTGTTAACATGCTATATGAAGTTAAATAAACCATACCTGTTTGTGGCTTTATTGTTGTAGACCTGATCTTGATTTGACTGGAGATGTAGAGAGTTAAATGTAAGGGAAAGAAAAGCAGAAAATTACACAGCATGTACCGTCCTTTTTTGTTTGCTCATCCTCACAAACCAGTGTGATAGGTGTGGTAAAAGCTAGGACAAAATATTAATCCTAACACAGTTATCTGAGGCCTAAACTTAGCCTTTGAATCCTCCTTTTCCAGCCCAACCATAAACTGAGAAGTTGTTGAAGGCAGACATAAGGCAGAGCAACATTCTTGGGCTGAACTGGAAAAGCAATCATTTCCTGGCAGAGAACACACTTGGTCAAGTTATAAAGTAGTTTCAGAACAGAGCCTATGCTATCAACTTTTATTAGGGCACTGTTTATCTTGGGCCTTGTGGGACTAAAAAGAAATGGAAGTTTTAGGTAAAACCTTCTGCTGCATCTAAAGGTTCATGCCTTTATGAAGTATGGGACTGGGGAGAAATGTTTTATTTAATTTTTAATTGCTTTCTTTTCCATTCGGAAATTGCCTTTTGTCAAAACAGCGAGTTTAAAAAAAGTGGAAAAAAAGAAGAGTAATTCCATTTCAGAAGTCCACTGTTTCTTTAGTATATGGGCTTAAGAACTACATGATGCATGTATCTGAAAAGCAAGCTCTATGCTTTTAGAAAGAAAAAGGTGTTGTAAGCACTTTTATTGCAATACTAAAAGTTATGATCTTTGTTCTCTAGAGCAGTGGTTTTATGTTGCTATGGCCTAGCAACATGGCCTGGTGTTTGAGTTTCAGAATCTAGCTCTTCATCTTTAGCCTCTTCACCCCCATGCCCAAAAGTTGTCACACCTAGCCGAGGATTTTAATTTTCTAGTGTGTCTTTACTGCATCTAGATCTGCACAAGGAGTGCTGAGATCAGCCAATAAACTCAGCTGAACTGAGCTGTGACTTTTCAGTGCAGTGTTTGGAACTCCCCAGATAATATTCCCTAGAGTTCCAGTAGCTGGTCTCACAGTGAATTAGACCACACTCAACACATATTTGGATTTGATGTTGCAGTTAAGGTGATGTAACTTTGCTACTGCTAAAAGGGGCAATCGTTTTCCTCTGTCCCCAGCTGCTTTCCTCCAGTGCTGCTTTTGGGCCAGCATTTGTTCCAGAGTTTCATGTGAAACTTAAGTCATGTGAGACAGTCTGTGGCTGAGGTGACATGTCTGCCACCTTCTCAGTCAGGAAAAACCCATCTGAGGTATATCCTGCTGGAGCCAGTCCACATCTGCAGGCTGAAGTGCTAAGCATATTGCTGGCTTCTTATTTCCTCCTCTTTCTGGTGTTAATCACTATGGCTCTTGGTGGTCATATTCTGCACTGTCTCAGGGACTCCTTTTTCACAGCCAATAAGTTGTAACAGGGACCAGTTGGAAGGAAAAGTGTGGAAGTCCAAGTTCTTTATGAGCTGTTGAATCCAAGTGGAAAAAAGCAGGTTTCCTAGGACTATAGGGAACCTCCTGCATCGTGGAGTAGTTTTCTGCTGTTGGAGATACTGTGCCGTTATAGACCCTTTATAGCTTATCTGTATAACTTATCAAAACATGTATCAAAAACATCTAATGTTTTCTTGCCTCTGCTACTTCCATCAGAAAGGCTTTTCAAGAACTTGATTGCTTTAACAGATAGGATTTTTTCCTGTTTTAAGCAAAAGCCTATCCATTCCTCTTTTATATCTGTTTATTTTTGTGTAACCAGTTACTTTTTATCCTGAACTTACTTATCTTGAACATTCCGTGGAGAGCAGATAGAAGCTATCTTTTATTTATTTTTGTTATGGAAAACAAGCAAAACTAGTTTCTATATTTTCTGTAAGTACTGTCTCTCAATTTCTTATTCTGCATCGATCTGTTTTATTTTCTGTTTCATTCTTTAATGAATTAAAGGTACCATATAAGATATACCACAGTGGTATTTATTATGCAGTGTTACAATGTCTCACCCCATACATTTAAGGATATTATTTCCCTGTATCACATCTGTAATGTACTAGTGCATTCAGACCCATCTTCACCTCAATTATACGATGAGCTCCCAGTATATAATGGAATTTTATTTTAGTCCCTAACTCCATGATTGTGGTATTGATTTATTCAATTTTTGTGATCTGTCCCTCAAGGTCATTATTTTCAGGCATTTTATAGTGCCATCACTGTACATTCTGATTAAGTGATTTCACCATCAAACTTCTGGTATTTGTTCCAGCATTATCAGTAAAAATAGTAAGCATACAACTGTGAAGAACCTCCCTAATGATTTCCTACCCATTTTAAGCTGGTATTTGGTATTTCTCCTCAGGAATTATTACGGTATCTTTTTAAACTTGCTCTTGTTGTACCTGATAATTTATCTGATTCTGTGTATAACTTTCACATATCAGATGCTGTATATAAGCTAGAAGACACTGTCTATAAAATCAGTGATGTTATTAAGACAAGCATATTGGGTAAAACCAGTAGCTTTATTATAGACACTGTATTATATATTTCTTTTTTTCTGTTTGCAATTTATCTGCATATTAATTATTCTTTCCTCAAAAAATATGTTCTGAAGCCTTGCCCATTAGTGACATCCTGGCCTGGAAATGCCTGGATCACATTTTGGTTACATCTGATTGTTTACATTCTAAATACTAGCTGTATAAGGCATGGTCCTGTCAATTACTTTTTTTACATAGCTGATTGCTTTTCTCCTTCATATTAGTACTTTCCCCTTGCTTTCCTTCCAGTGCTCACTGCTTTTTTCTTTACTGTAATAGTCCTTAAGTGTCTGGTTTACCTTCTCTTGTGCATCTAATATAGAAATTACAGATGCATCTAAAACTTTCCCCCATTGCTCAGTGTCAGTCATACCACCTTACTCAGAGAAGGACATTTCTTCAGATTTTCAGCTGGAGCTGGACTTCATTGCACCTAGCTTTTTGTAACTGGCTTCCTATAAACACAACACTAAGTCCAAATCATAGAAGAAATGCAACTTCCTTTCCTATACTATCACTTCTAGATAGTGAGGTTAATCACAAGACCTTTCTGTCACTCCTTCCCTTCAGAAAAGGAAGAGAAGCAGTAATGATTGCCAAAACAAATTTGATCATAGTAAGTGTTTTGTTTCCCTGTGGAATTGCTTTTGTTTTGTCTCCTGAGATAGTGCTATGCTGACTTGGTCTGCTGTTTCTTGAACTTCCCCCTTTCCCCCTGCCCTTTTAGAGAAAATACAGAAGTTACCTGAAGTGTAGGTAATCCTGCCAAAACTGCAAAGTGAATTTTCACTTACTCTGCTAATACAAATGTTATCCTAGAGGAGGCAGAAATGTGATGCACAGGTAAGAAGCAACATACAATGAGATCTTTAAGGTTCTCTTAAGTGCGTTTTCAAAACATGGAATAACAGAAAATGGTGAAGCTGCCTCTGTGGGATCAGCAATGAAACTTTTGCAGCCTTTTTTACCTATAATTGTCAGCAGTATGATATACTAGGTGTTTTCTGGGTTATTTGCACAGCATTGAGTTCATTGTGCTTGCTTTCTATTTTATACAAAAAAAGGTTTTGTAACAAGCGGATGTGTATTTTTATGACATAGTCTACTAGGTAATGAATAATCACAAAGCCCTTTCTACAATATTCTTTCATCTTTGGGTGGCTGAGCATATATTTCATGCCTTTACTAGCTGGAGAGTAAGCTACTGTTATGTTCTGTGGTTGGATCAAAACTGAAGATTGTCTCAGTTGGTGCAAACTGTAGTTCTTTGCTTCATGGACTTTTCATCAGCCTTTTGTATGCATTTCATCAAACTGAACATCTCTTTACCTACAGGCATTCAGTTCTCAAAGTGTTGTCACTGATCTTTGAACATTTATTGTGTCTCTGCTTTTGATATTGCTGGGCTAGATGTCTGACCAAAGCAAGGTTTTTGATCCCACTGCAAAATTTAAAATCAGTGTTTGTTCAAATTTGCTTTTAAACAGCTACTTTGGAATTGCTTGAAATTCTCTTCCTAGTAGTACATATTTTCAAAAATGCTGCTAAGGAAGTTGGGTCTTCTCATGTGAGTATGCCATAAAACTCCCTGAGTCACAGCGGAAGTTTGATACTGTTGTCATCTGCAGTGAAATGATGTGTTGCAGCAATGCAATTAACATAAATACACATGGTAGCAGAAGTAAAAATTGCTAGTTACCTTTTGAGGATCTAAAGTGGAGATAGAAAATTGTCACTGTCTCAGTAAACAATGCTCATCAATAAAATTTTCTTCCCAATAAAATTGCTAACTTGTATATTATGGAATTAAAAAAAAACCCCAAAACATGCAACATTTTACATAAAGGTGATACTTAATATTTTGGTTCTTTTTTGGGGGCCAGAAACATGAAGGACAGTATGAGTCTGTGTTCAGTTACCATGTGAATTAGTATGGTTAAGTAGCCTCTGAACACTGTCCTTTGGAAGGCTGTGGAGAAAGGGCAACAGACTTAAGGGAAGGAATTCCCATTAGGGCAGTGTAGCTGAGAGTTCATGACAATCCAGAAAAACATATTTCAAAGAGTGATAGCAAAGCAGAAAGACCAAAAAAGGGGCAGTATAAATGGAGAATATTGTGGCTAGAGACCTGTGAAACGGGAGGGACAAGTCCAGGCAGCTGCTTTTCCATTGGAGAAGGGTAGGGGGAAGAGAGTAATTACAACCACCCACATCCAAAAGGAGGACTTCTGACAATAAATTTACATTTTGTTTTTCTTCAGGTTACATTTTAACCCTACAGTGATGAAAGAAAAGTGAAGAGCTGTAGGTACTTAGGCCTTTGTCAACCCAGGTTCTGTTTTATTAACAAGAAGTTAGTTAAACCAGTGTGATTTATTATAGTTTGGTGGCTTGTCACTAGAAAAGATCATCTATGTCAGAGGTTTGCTGTATCCGACACAATTCATAGGCACCTGGATCCTAATGAAGATCCTATATACCTGTATTATATATGGTATATATATATATATGCTATATATATATATATATACCTATGTTAATGAATCCATGGGAAAATATTTTCTTATTTTCCCTCAAGGTATTTCTTCTATTTTGAAGTTTATAGTTCTTAAAAGATGAACTTTTAAATGAAGAACCTCTTTTCTAAGGTCTGGGACATTTCTAAGCAATTGTATCAGGGATTCTGCTTGCATGAGTATAGTTGAAGTGACAAAAATGTCCAGTATAGAAGGCTAGAATCCCTATGCTGACTTCACTGGTGATGAAAATATACTGCGTTGCTCTAGATTTAAATACAGATATTTACATTTAAATATATACATCTGAATATATGGAAAATATTCCATTATTTGGATTACGGAATAAAACCAGGTCCTCTTACCTGATTTTGCCTATATCTCATTTCCAACAATGAGTGTTTCTTTGCAATTCATCTCAGCACAGGGCTCTCTAGGCAGGCAATGAAGTGCTGTTCCAGGCACTCTTTCACAAGATGTTCATTATAAGAAGATGCTGGATTTTCATGGCCACAGTGCTGTTCTGCGTTACAGCCACTGCTTTCTGCTGCACATTCCAACTTCCCGAGTTCACATTAATTAATTGGTGTAACAAGATGCACCAGTGTAGTGGACTGTAAAACTGATTTGCATTAGAAATAGACTTTTCTATATCTGTTTTGGCAGGTTATTTTTAGCCTGTTTAGTTACTTGAACAGGTACACAGCTACCATAGTCCTACAGAGAAAATAAGTTCAGGACCAGGGAGGTAAAGACTGTAAGGCAGCATGGCTTCTGAAGGAAGGTCTCTGAATGTTCTTGAGAAGGGCTGGCAAGTAGGCTGCAAAGAAACAGTTTTGTGTAAAACAACATATTCTGTGTGGTGGGAAGGTATTGTGCTCAGCTGTTGCAGGTGTAAATTTGCTATTAATAGAGAGATATAAGAGAACTGAAAGGAGCTTGGAGAAAAGCAACAAAAATAATTGGACACCCTGTATATGTTTGCAGGTCCATGAAGTGGCTTGGCCAGATGTGAGTGTTTTGAGGAGTTGATGATGGTATAGGAAGGGACAAGCACAGAAATACTTGGTGTATGAATCACTGATAATGAGGGCCGTGGTAAAATAATAAGAACAATAAACTCATGAAAGCTTATATTATTTATTTACTGTCAGTATAATGTGCTGTATCATCAGAAGGCCTTTGTCACTGTCAGGAATAGTTTTTCAAGAGACATTCCAGTTCCATTTCTCGGAAATCATAAAACCAAACTGGATAAATGCTAGAAAACATACTGTATGCAGTTATTCTCCATTGGCAAAGAGATGAGTGACTGATGTTAGATGTTTGTATCTCTTAGCAACTGGGAATTGTAGGTGGTAAATGCTCTTAAAGACCACAACGGAATTTTGTGTGGTAAGTTCAAAATAAATGCAGAGTATGCTGTGCAATCATATTACTGGCTATGCCTGCTACTCTTATCTGCCTACCTGCTCTTTCATATTGAATTTGAAGGGCAAATATGAATGAATTTTCACCTATAATTTTCAGCCCAAATCCTGGTTCTGACTGTGCTTGGCTTTAATTATGCTGAATTCCTGGAAGCTGCTATCAGACCGCTTCATTCCCACATGTAAAATTATCATGAAATAAACTATTTTGTAAGGTTAAGTCACTATTTGACTCTGTATTGGAAAAAGCAGATTGCATTTGGTTTTTGGATCAGACTCTTCAATGCCTTCCAGGCACTGAAGGAGACTAGATGCTGGGCTGGCTTTTTAACCCATCTGTGTTAAATATGTAATATGCAGATATGGACTGAATGTAATTGGTTTTGTTTTTTGTATAAGTATGGAATTTGAGAGTAAGCTAATAATTTTTACTTTAAAAGGACTTTTAAAAGTACCACCATGGTATTCTGCCTTCCTTGAAGACTGCATAATTTGAAATTCCACTCTCATTTAGCGTTTTATGCATCTTTGTTGTATGTTAGGTAGTCCTGACATTTTCCTAATTTTAAGACTAATTCATAATATGACTTGCATTTAGTTACATGAATAATCCTAATTATTGTAGCTCAATGTGAAATCCCTTATAATAGTCAGCATTTTTACTGTCTTCTTTAAAATGCGTATATACTAATGGTACTGTACAAGAATAACTAGTTTAATCCTTCTTATGATTACCTCCTTCAGGTCTAGCTTATGTGCAGACTGATGAAAATTGAAATGTTTTCGACTAACCTTAGCTTGGATAGTTCCACAAACACACATTCTAATATATATTAAGTTTCTATGTATCTGTCTCTCATATTTTAAATTCCTTCAATTTCCATAACAAATAAAAATGGCAGGTTTTGTTGTGTATTTAAATTGTTGTGAAAAAAGAAAATTGTATGAGTTAACAACTACTACTGACTGTGCACCTGATGTGTAGTATTAACTCATCTGCTTTTCAATGCGATGAACAGGCAGACAGTAACAATAGGGTGATGTGGGCAAGAAACAGTGACTATTATTATCAGTGAAAGTTTGGTTTATTCTTTTCTTTGGATGACCATGGCCACCACAGGACAGTACTATGAAGCCAGCAGAGTAATCTGATCAGCTTAGAGTGCAACCCATATTTTATGCTACAACTTCAAAGCTTAATTTAAGATCATGAGCCACATAGAGTGATGTGATTAGTAAATTAGTAATCCCTTAGACTTTCTCTTAGACTCTAGCTTCTTAAGCCACATTTTGTTTATTACTTACCTTGTAGATCCAAAGATTTTAAGGTAAGCATTACAATTTTAATTTCACTGAGCAATAGGGACAGATGACTGAAATGCAAGCATTATTTACAAAGTCATTTAATCATGTTGTATTTATTCATTCAGTGCTAATCCTGAATACAGCATACTCCCTAGTGTTGCAGCAGTATATTGTAAGTAGTGTGTAATGCTCTATCTAGCAGAGGATATTTGCTAAGTATGACTACTCCACTGTTGTTCTTGAAACCGGCTACTTGTAATTATGAGATGTAGAAAGAAAACAAGAGAGGCAAAAGAACAATTTGAACTCAATCTTACCACATCCATTAAGGATAACAAAAAGTCCTTCTCCAGATACATTAATATAAAAAGGAGGGGCAGGGAAAACCTCCATTCTTTGTTGGAGGTGGGTGGAAACACAGTTACCAAAGATGAGGAAAAGGCTGAGGTGTTTAACACTTCCTTTACCTCAGTTTTCAAGACTGAGACATTTGTCCTGAGGACAGCTGCTTCTGGGGCTTTTAGAGAGAAACAGGAAGCTGAGTAGCTCCCCTGTAATCCAGGAGGGAACAGTTAGAGACCTGCTGAGCCACTTGAATCCTCACAAGTCTATGGGACCAGCTGGGATCCACCCCAGGGTGATGAGGGAGCTGGTGGAAGAGCTCGCCAAGCCGCTCTCCATCATTTACCAACAGCCCTGGCTCACTGGGGAGGTCCCAGATGGTTGGAAGTTGGGGAATGTCACAGCAATCCACAAAAAGGGACAAAAGGAGGATCCAGGGAACCCCAGGCCTGTCAGCCTGACCTCAGTGCCTGGCAGGGTTATGGAGCAGAACATCCTGGGGGCAATCACACAGCACCTACAGGATGGACAGGGGATCAGACCCAGCCAGCACGGAGTTAGAAAGGGCAGGTCCTGTCTGACCAACTTGATCTCCTTTTATGATCGGGTGACCCACCTGGTGGATGAGGGGAAGGCTGTGGATGGAGTCTACCTACAGGACTTCAGCAAAGCCTGTCAAAGGCTCCCACCATCCTCCACATCTTCTAGCATTCTGGAAAAGCTGTCAGCCCAGGGCTCAGTCAGGAGCACTCAGTGCTGGGTTAGGAACTGCTGGAGGCCCCCAGAGAGTGGTGCTGAATGGTGCTGATCCAATTGGCAGCCGCTCGCCAGTGGTGTCCCCCAGGGATCAGTGCTGGGCCCAGTTCTGTTTAATATCTTCATTGATGATTTAGATGAGGGGATTGAGTCACCATTAGCAAATTCACAGATGACACTAAGCTGGGGGGGAGTGTGGATCAGCTGGAAGGCAGGAGGGCTCTGCAGAGGGACCTGGACAGACTGGAGAGTTGGGCTGATTCCAATGGGATGAGGCTCAACACGGACAAGTGCCGGGTCCTGCACTTTGGCCACAGCAACCCCATGGGGAGCTCCAGGCTGGGCACAGAGTGGCTGAGAGCAGCCAGGCAGACAGGGACCTGGGAGGCTGGAGTGACAGGAAGCTGAACATGAGCCAGCAGTGTGCCCAGGTGGCCAAGAAGGCCAATGGCATCCTGGCCTGTATCAGGAACAGTGTGGCCAACAGGTCCAGGGAAGGGATTCTGCCCCTTTACTCAGCACTGGTGAGGCCACACCTCGAGTCCTGTGTCCAGTTCTGGGCCCCTCAGTTCAGGAAGGAGATTGAGGTGCTGGAGCAGGTCCAGAGAAGAGCAAGGAGGCTGTGAAGGGATCCAGCACAAGTCCTGTGAGGAAGGGCTGAGGGAGCTGGGGGTGTTCAGCCTGAAGAGGAGGCTCAGGGGAGACCTCATCACTCTCTATAACTCCCTGAACGGAGGTGGGAGCCAGGGGGGATCAGTCTCTTCTCCCAAGTCCATGGACTTAAGCTCTGCCAGGGGAGGTTTAGGCTGGATATTAGGAAGAGATTCTTTACAGAGAGGGTGATCAGACGTTGGAATGGGAGGTGGTGGATTCTCCATCCCTGGAGGTTTTTAAAATGAGACTGAATGTGGCACTCAGTGCCATGGTCTGGTAACCAGTGGTAGTGGATCAAGGGTTGGACTTGATCTCAGAGGTCCTTTCCAACCTGGCTGATTCTGTGATTCTGTGAGATACGGGCAATTAGGCTGATACCTAAGTTACAGTCAGATGTAAAAGAACACACAGAAGTGTGGTGTTTTGATGTATGTGTGGTATGTCATGCCACATGTTCCTGAAGGTCTTGATTTACTCTGGTGTGTAGTTTGCACCTTTGCCCTGCACAAATGAATATATTGCTTGAGATGTAACTGATAGCCTATTAATTGGGCAAATACAGATCTTGGAGGGGACTACTTAACTAACTAAATTTCTAATTAAATAGCACAGTGATGTTTCAGATTAGCAGGGGTCAAATCCTTCCCCTTATTAAGTGTATTCTTTAAACTACAGCAGCTAAACCCTTATTTATGAAATGTTCTGTGCTTTGCAAGGCTTCTGTTGTTTGTCATAGGTTGCTAAAATCTACATGATTGCATTCTGCCCTCTAGATCTAAAACCCATCCAATTTTTTTCTAAGGAAGGCAGCTAAACTCTTCCATTTTAGGTGTTTTTTGATATATGTATATATATGTATTGGAGCCTACTGTTTGGCTGTATTATTAAACATGCTAATACTGAGTCTTAGCTATGCAGTGGGAAAAAAACAAACAACAACCCACATCTGGAAAACAGCCTTCTATAACCTTTGCTGCTGTCGAAGAGTTAGCCCACTAACTAATTGCAAACACATGGGGAATATCTGTAAAGAGTAGGGTTTGGACTCAGAAAGGGACTGATCTCCCTGCTCTGGTTCAGCATATATGAATGACAGCCATTAGTAGCACTGTACCCTGTCAGAGCAGGTCTGCTTCATCAAACTGTGACCAAGTACAGCTGCTCTGCAGGCAGTAAGCACTCCAAACTATTTTAATGAAAATAGCATATGCTAAAGTAAACAAATTCTGTGAAAAAAAAAAAAAAAAATTTACCTTGATTAGAATTCAAAAGGAGTTTTTGCTTTTAGTTTCTATCAACTATCAGTGTACTGCATTTGGAAATGTGAGGAGAGCTGGAAAATCTTCTGTATTTCTGTTATCTTTCCAGTGTTACTTGATGCTTAGCAAGAATAAGTAATGGTAGTTATACAAAAGCTGGCCTCTGCACAGCAGGGCTGTGACATCATAGCCTTAAAGCATTGAACACATAGTTAATTTTCTCTTCCCCTGTGAAGCATTCTTCTCCAGAAGCGCCAAGTTTATTTCAAACAGGATATGGAAAGAAGGACAATAATTTAAAAAGACTGAAGCTTCTAGTTATTTTCATAATAGTTTCCTCACTGTGCAAGGGCTGGGTTTTTGTGGGTTTGTTTTGTTTTGTTTTGCTTTGTTTTATTTTTGGTTGGATTTTTTTTAATGTAAAGTGGTGAGTACACTGAAGATGTTATAATTAAGTTTCCTTTGCAACATCACTGTTGAAAAGTGAATGCACTCCTATTTTTAGTGAAGTTCAATACATTCTGAGGATGATTTTCATTAATTATTGGGAAAATATGACAGATTTTATTACAAAAAAAGTTCTTTTAACCAAGTGGCTAGAATGTGAGCTGCTGTCTGGCTCCATAAAGTATTTTGGTGCCTACAGAACTACTTCTGAACTCTCAGGAGGACTGGGGATTTTGAAACCACTCTTAATGGTATTTGGCATTTGTTCAACTACCTCTGTCATCACCAGAAAGTACAAAGTTACTTTCATATGCTTAGCAGCAAGAAGGGTTTTGAGAGAGAGATTTAAGCTGTTGTTTTCGTGGGGGCCATTTTATTTTTCCCTGCTGAGAAATCTGGGCTATTTGGTCTATTACTGAATTTCCTTCCAGTTAAAAGTCACATATTATGTATGTCGCTCTGCTGAAGATTTGAGTGTGTGCTCTCAGTCAGAAATATGAGTGGTCTATATACCAGCTTGTGTATTGCTTCTTCCTTTCCTTCTTGCTGGTATTTTTCATCACGTGTGATGCACAAAATGAGGCTGAGGCTGAGGCCACATTTCATGCAGCTCTGAGGTACTAAAAGAAAACTCCATGCAAGAGTTTGAAAAGAACACAACTGTCTATGTAGCTTTTACAGTAGTTGCCAGAAGTTCTGGCCCTGTACTGCCAGCTTTCCTAAGAGCTGGCTGTGTATGTGGATCTAGTTCTGTCACCATTTCAGACTTGGTACCCAGGCAAATGGTGCAGAGTATACTCTGAATTACTGCTTGCATTTCAAAAGTTCTGTGAAGTAAATATTTTAAGTTTAAGAATTTATTCATGATATGTGTAACTTGTTCTACTGATTTTTCTTGTAGTATTTGAGGTGGTGCCATAGTATTAGGAACTCTACTGTCCTGTACATTGTCAAGTTAATAGTGGCTATTTTAATTTCATTTCATTTGTTATTGTTTTTGTTAATTATTAACTTTTTAAAATATTATTTAATATTATAATTATATTAACATTATATAATATATTAACATTATATATATATGTGTATATATATTAACGTTGTTTAATATTATAATTATTTACAGAAAGTTCCCCACTGACTTCAATGCCTTTGTTTCTGATAAAATCTTGCATTGAAAGAGTGTTGGAAGTTGTGGTGGCGTGGCAGACCTTCAAGATCTTTTCTTGGTGTGCTGGACTACGCAGCACACTATGTACTCTAAACATAGGGACAATCTTATAAATTTTGCTTTTGTTTACTTTGGCTTTTGCTATTAGAAATACACAAGCAGGCATATAGCAAAAAAATGGTGTTTCTCAGAGTCTTTGACTGATTTAGCTGTTTTTTTCTACATAGCAATCCAGTTGACTACAGATGGTCTACTGAGTGTCATTTCAACAGTGAACACTCAACATGCATACAAAGGTTGAGCCCTACCCAGCAAGAATTTTTATCACATAATCCATAATTTATCAATATTCTTTTCTTTATCTGTTTTTTCTTTACTGTTTCCCTCTTGGCTTCTGTTATAACTGTTAAAATTGGCTAATGTTTTCAAGGTTCTTTTTATTAATTGTAAGGAGCATGAAGAGAGGGAAAAGTGCTATCAATGTATCATGTACTCACACAGAATACAGAAAAATCAGAAATAGGTTATTCCAGACATGTATAAACAAAAATAGTTTTCACATTTTTTGTTAATTTTTCCTTGTACGTCTGTAGTTCATGAAGTTCATCAGATGTAAAACTATTGCAATGGGTGAGAAATTTCTCACTCTGTTATAGCACAGTCTTCTGAGCTACGCTGTCATTTGGGAAGTAAAAATGTCCTGATTTCTTATCACCTTAAAGATTTTTTAAAAAATATTTAACACATTTTGATTTTTTAAAAAAAGAATTTGCAGCTCTTCAGGAGTGAAAGAAGGATTTCATTTGTGAGTTTATGTTCTTGAAGTGTTTATTCTTCCATTCAGGACCTAACATAAAGGAAAAGTAAGTTACATCAAACATCTGTGCAGTCAGAAAAAAACTGGAACATTTTTTGGAAACATGTTTGACTTTAAATTATTCATCAGGAAAAGCATTCCTGAATGCAGTTTTAGAAAGTATTTGATAAAATTGGAAAGTATTATTCTATACTACTAGGTAGTATTTGAATTTCAGGGTCAACAGCTGTATTAGCATTACCTGATATTATCTTTGGCAAATAAAACCAAATAAACAAACAAACAAAAACTAGCAACAAGCCCAAGCAAGCAAGCAAACAAACCAGAAACAAACCAGAAAAAAAAAAAAAAAAAAAAAAGATGCATTTTTTTCCATATTTTATAGGGTAAAATTAATTTATTTTGGTCTGAAAGGTTAAGATCTGAAACACTAACTTACTGTTGTGGAACATATCTGAAGAGTTAAGAGGAATACATTGTAAAGGCAGAAATTCATATACATTTTTGTTGACATTTTTGGAAAACAGGCTTCTAGTATGACTGGGAAAATTATGATTTTTTGTTTTTAAAAAAGAGGTTTTCAAAGACTGGATTCATTTAGTTTGGCAAAAGCTGCAAAATTCATATGTATTTAAAAAAGCAAAGACTTAAGTGATCACAGCTTTTGGCTCTCAGGGAGAAGGAAATGCCTTTCAAAATTCCATATTACACCAAAGTTCATTCTCTGCCTTCTCCCTCTTTCTAGCCCCTATTTAATGTTGTGTGGAACATCTGTTTTGTGAAAAGTAATGCTAAAACTGAATTTGTTAACCCTTCAGCTGGTATATGTCCAGGTTTATTGTGAGATGGTTGTTTCCTTAGAGGACTAATATGTTTAGGGTATCTTCTACTACTTTTAAATTTTTCCGCCTTTCTCTTACAACCTGTATGTGGGGTTTGTTTTTGTTTCATACAAGAAATAAGAGAAATAAGAGAAGAAATGCACACATTGTTTTTCACTGCTTTATTGAAGACAGTGCAGACCATAAAGCAGTGAGAAACAGATGCATTTGATTGCTATGCTCTCTCTTGCTGTGTTCATGTGAGGAGTAAAGATCTAAAAGAACTTTTCTACATCTCCAAATGAAATTTTGTGAAGAAGTGCCTTGTGCCTCTTGTAACAAAGGTATTCTGGACCTCAGAAAGTATAAGGGCCAAGACACTTTACAGAGAACTGAAAAATTAGGCTATAATTTATATATGTGTGTGTATATATACATACATATATATATATATACACATAGTTATATTTTAAGAGCAGAGGATATGTGGGGGATAAGCATAAGGGACCTCTGTTAGCTACCAGCTGCTGATTCTCAAATAAGAGGAGTGATGATCTGGATCTGCAGTCTCTACCTGTTTCCTTGGGCCCAGTGTCTTCACAGCCCTTGCTCAAGTATTTCCAGTTACAGAACGGTCTTTAGACGTTCCCCTTTGTCCCAGACCTGGCTACATTTACTCTTATTTTTGGATTACTGGGGCTGGATTACATTTTGCCAGGAGTCCGTACTACATCTGCTGCTGCTGCTAAGACAGCCATAAACCTGAGCTGGCCAAGGCCTCACATGTTTAATCCAGGAGGATTTCTTTTTGGCCCTTACAAATGCCAGCAACTGAATGCTGCTCTTCTCTCCACAGCAGAAACTGAGCTCCTCTTATGAAATATTCCCCATCTGAGTGCAGGAGAACAGTAGTTGTCTTTGTGGTGCCTGGGTCACCAGCTGAGCTAAAAGCTCCTCTTTCCCAGAAATTTTTTCTTGAAGCACTGTCTCTTTATTCACTTGACTCAACTAGAGACATCACCTACTTGCTGTGTAGTGCCTTATGTTTTGTTTGTTTCAGGTAACATTGCTAACAGAACTGAAAGTCCTCTGTATGAAGACACATGCTTTTCATTAATTTTTCTTTAAGTCAAGGTCTCTTTTTCACCCAAGTCTGTAACTATTGTTGATGAACACAGCAAATTTAATTAAATTACTATTTCTGAGACATAACTAATGAGGTAAGGAGAAGGAGCTGAATTAATGGCATGACAAGCCTGTGTTTCCTTATGTGACTCTAGGGACTCCCTTTGGCTTCTGAAGAACATTTCTAATATATGTTTGAGAGGGATTCTCTGGGAATGTTTCAGCAGGAGCATGACAGCTGATTTGTCTGCCTTCAGCTCACAGAGATAGTGCACAAGATTCATAATGCCTTTAGAAAAGAGAGTCTTCAGAAAAGAAATGAGCAAAGATGTGCTGAAAATTAATTAAAATTTAAAAATAACAATATTATAATGTTCTTGTTTAGCTAGATTGATAGTTTCTAGAATGTATTTATCTTCTAAACCAAGAGTTCTGTTCAAGACATCTCTTAGCAGTCTTCTAAATTGCTGAATATCAGTGAAAACATATTTTAACCACCCTATATTTTCTCTGTTGATGGAGATTTTTTTGAGGTGATGTGTTAAGGTTACAAGGGTGGTAACTACTAGTATCTGTGTTCAAGAGAGAGTGTTCAATAATTTGGGCAAAACTTTGTTCAAGTTACAGAAACACAAATCAAGAATGTAAATGAGAGAGAGACCTGTGGTACTGCTGACTATAAAACCTCTAAGAAATTTGGTCTACCATAGGTCTGACCTAATGCTTCATTATTTCACATCATGATTAGATCCTCCAGCCCTCATCTATGAATGCAGGAGCAGAGGCAGTTCATTTTTAACCTGGACTGACTAACCTACTTCTCTCCAGCCAAGTTCAGAAACAGGCAGTATAAAATTTTTATTTGTTTTAGAAAATCAATTATTTCATAGTAGGGTTATTACATGTGGGCACTATGAATTTCAGTTTTCTCCTTAGTAAATAGTCTGTTTCAAAAATTAGATTAAACTCATTCCATCAAATTTGTGCGTTGCTTTTTTAATTGTTGCATTTTACTTACACCTATAAATAGAATTATACATCAGGAAATAAAGGCCTTATGGTAAGATTCACATACACCCAGTGCCCAGCAGCCATGGAAAGAATGTTCTGTGAAAGAGAGTTCAGGGGTGCTGATTTCTTTTGAAAATCCAGCCTGTAGCTTTTGTGGTATTTATCAAGGGTCAAGTTTTCATCTCCTTCTAAGTCTCTTAGGATTATTGAAGATTTTTCATTTTTATATATATAGAAAGAAGGTATTGACCAGATATTCTGAAATACATATTAAATATACTGAACAGAGGCTGTTAAAAATCAATTCTTATGAGGTCTTCTGGATTACTAGTTCATGTTCTGTTTGAATGACAGGAGGTAGATACTCTGTTTAAGTTACTCAATCCCATACTTATTATTTTGTTACTTACTGATATTTCCTTGCCATTTTGTTTCTCCACAGAACTGACCCTGTTTGGTCAGTACAATTAACCTCACCTTGCTGCTACTGCATAATTACAATTCTGCCTATGATATGCCTAGTACTTACATGCTTGGGAAAACACTGGAAATGGAAGTGTAATGTTTCACTCACTGTTAGACAAGTGTGATACCAGCTGTGGGCACAACTATGAATTTAAGCCATGTGTCGTGATGGCTGTGCAAGAAAGTAGCATATTTTTAAAAAAGGTACGATAAAACACCTGAACTGGAAGAATATGTCACAGATGTTTTTATTTCACTTCAAGACTGGCCTGATTTGTTTTATCTGGGGAAGGTGCAAGAATGCTTATTGCTGCAAAGGCAGACCATGTAACCACTATAAACTGGCTTTGGCTTCTATATCTGAGCTAGATAGGTTCTGGGATCCAGCCAATATTGCTATTACTTCTGGTTTGTGTTTAGCAAACACTTAGCTCTATTTCTGATCTGAGTGTGTGGGGTTCATTTCATTCGCAGCCAGCTGGAGGTGACTTTGCCCTTCTTATCTGCTGTCAGATGTTGCAGGATCCATTTTCCCAGGTACTTCTGCTCCTTGTCTCCCTTTATGGTCTAACGGAAAACCATTTCGTTTTGTGCTGGATGCTGAGAGAAAGAATTTCCCTCTGGATATCAGGAAAGAAAAAATCTGTTTGTTCATTTGCACATGCCAGGACTTCTATCAGTTATAGCAATATTTGTTTTAGGTCAGATGATACTTCACCTACCACTTACTCCTCAGTGCTCTGACCATTGAGGTGTTCCCAGAAAAGTCAGGACAACCTACTTCTTCAACAAGAAGCTGGCTAGTTTTCCAACTCACTTTAATAAATTCCTGTGAAACCCAACCCTGAAACTCAACAGAGCAGACAGCCACCTTGCAAGATGAATGGGAGAGTGAGCCTCTTACACCGCTGAAAATTCTTCCTGTATGAACTCTATCTAGCCACAGTTTTCTGTCATAAATATTCCATCTCTTCTATCCTTGAGCCTGGATAGACCATTGGATTTCTAGTGGAAGATGAAGGGAGAAATGGTTCTCAGTCAAAAGGAAGCTCAGGGGGAGCAGATGATCAGGCAGAATCTGCAGAGAGCATCACTCAGGTCCTTGCTATTTTCTTCTCTTCCTTCATCCTGTGCCCCAAGTTCTCAGAGCTGCTCTGAGTGTGTCCTTGAGCCTCATGGTGGTGCTGGAGATTATGGCTTGGAAAACTGAAATTCTGCTCAAAAGCTTGATTGTATGCTGTCATACTGCATATGTCTTTGGTACAGTCTCCTATGTCCTCTGATTCTATGAGCAAATAGCTGGAGGACAGGAGTGACTGCCCATTGAAAACCAGGATGTTTGTGAGGCCACCAATACCTGAGAAGGTCATGGATGCAAACATTTTTATATAGAGTATTACCTATTTTGTAACATTCTTACTGCCTAAATTAGTGTCAGAGCTCAGGCAAATTAAGATTTCTATCAGCATAGCCAAGTAGCTCACCCTTCCAATCTGTCCAAGTCGTCCTGGAGGTGGCTCTGCCTTCTGGGTGTCAGCCTCTTCACTCATCTTGTTGTCATCAGCAAAATTCATTAGGCTGCTCTTGATCCCAACATCCAGGTTGCTTATGAAGATGTTAAACAGCATCAGGCCCAATATCAATCCCTCAGTGACTCCACTTGTGACCTGTTTCTATTTGATATTACCCTCTGATTATGGTCTATCACATTGGTCCCCACCCACTGCACAGACCCCTTGTCCAGGCCATGCCAGGTCAGTTTCTTCAGGGGGAAGCTGTGGGGTGCAGTATCAAAACCCTTGGAAAAGAACAAGTAGCTGATGTCCACCACTAGTCCTGCACTAAGTGAGTGGGTTACTTTGTCATAGAAGGCAATTAGGTTTGTCAGACATGATTTGCCCCTGATAAATCCATGTTGGATTTTCCAGAGTATGTGTTTCAATTGACTTGTGATCATCCCCAGGTGGGTTTGCTCCATTACTTTCTCAGGGACTGAAGTAAGGTTAGTGGGTCTATAATTGCCTGGGTCCTCCTTGGAATCCTTCTTAAAGATGGAGGTGATATTAGCCTTCTTCCAGTCTTCAGGGACATCTCCTTATCTCTCTTATCTCCATGACTTTCCAAAGTTTATGGAGAGTGGCTTTGCAATGACATCAGCCAGCTCTCTCAGCACCCTAGGGTGGATGGCATCTGAACCCACTGATTTGTATGGGTCAAGTTATGGAACTGGCTGGTTAAATACAGACCTTTAGGCTGGGACCAGGGATGCATCAAATTGACTGAGCTAGTGGTATGAATTTTTAGATAATTATAAAGTTGGCTAAGCTACTTGGTCTTCTATTGGTAAACACAGCTGTAGCAGTTTGCTAGATGTTCAAGTGGAAAACAAAATAAAAACCATTAGTTTATGTCTTATTTTTCATGAAAGTGTCCTCAACATGTTTATTAATGTTGTTTAATATCAATCTCTTTGAATCGAAGTGCCAGCCCTACTAGGCACCAAGCTCATACTAGGGATTTGAAGTGGTCTGACTTCATCTGTGCAACTTGACTACCACAGAAAACACCTCCTTATAGCCTAAATGGGCCCTTTCAACTCCCTGCTTGTTTCTTACTGACAGTACTCTGAAAATAAATTGGTAGCATCAAATTACTTAATTGGAAGCAACTTGATGATGTCTTTTTACTGTATAACCTCAGTAATTATGGAAGTGTTGTTACATACCAAAGAGTTTATTAAGCTCCCACCTTTGAAGCAATGGCAGACTGTGGCCTCAGATGGGGTAGGCTTTCACTTCCCTTGTCCTCTTTACTCAAGTATTTTAATTTTGGGGGGAGTTCTTTCTATCCTTTCTGTTTAAAGACAAAGGGAAAATACTGCCATAAGAAGGGGAGGAAACCTGTCATATAAAAGAGCTTTTTTTTTTTTCTTTTAAATAATAGAATAATAATAATGGGAAGGGATGGTGCCAACCAGAAAATCCCAGTCAGTTCCATACCTGCATATTTTTAGAGGTTTTTTTTCAGCACTTTAATTTCATTAAAAGAAGAAAACTAATTTATGCTTTTTCTCAACAAAAGTAGTCTTAGCTCTGGAACTTCCATCTCTGGAAGTTTTTAAGGCCAGGCTGGACAGGGCAACTGATCTAGTGGGAGGTGTCCCAGCCCATGGCAGGAGGCTTGGAACTTGATAATCTTAAAGGCCCCTTCCTACCCAAACCATTCTGTGATTCTCTGTTAAGGAGTATTTTCTGCTACTGTGAAAGAAACCTGAAACACACTTAGCAGTGGGGCTGAGTTGTTTCCAAGGACTGCAACCAATTCACTTTTTCTCCTGATTCTAGGGAAAGAAGAACAGAATAGAAAAATCTGAAGTGCATCAGACTGTAATTTAAATTGGAAAATAGGAAAACTTGCTTTCAGTCTTATTTCAATTTTTGTGCTTAGGTTTTGGGGTTTTTGATAGGGAAAGGTTGATTGTCTTTGATTAAAACAGTTTAAAGGTTGATTAGTATATTACTGGTATCCATCTTATCCATGGGGCTCTGCACTTTAGCAGTAGAGTACTTTAATATGCATATATTATCTTTCCTCATTTTCACAGCATTTAAAAAAGAAAGTTATAGTAAGGATTTATTGCCCGTGTTTGTGCTGTTTGTGCATATAACAAGCCTTGGAAAAAAATAGTAAAATAAAATCTTTTTGACATAAGTTTTTGAGAGAAAATGACTTTAAAAAAATATGGTTTTAATTGAAACATCATCGTCATGGCTTGGCTTCACGAACTAAGCTTTAATAAGGGCTCCCCCTAAGCTTTAAGAAGGGCTGATGAGGCCAATGCAGGGCAGGCAGTGTGGTTGCAAAAGGCACAGCAGAAAGTCTCCTGTGAGGGGACAGCCAAGGTCTCCCAATTGAAGCCATACTGATTTAGTAAATACAGTTTGATCTTTAGTACTGGATTGAACCGTTTGTGTCTCTTCACCATGGACTTCAAGATTTTAAAACTAAATCTCAAACTCTCTCCTCATTTTCTTCATGGATTGTAAGAAAAAAATAAGGCTTCCTGTCTTTTAAAATCCCAATTTGCTTCTCAGTTTTGAATGAGGTGGTTGAAATTGAATGAAATTGAATCATTCAGATGAATGAAGCAAATACTTATTATGCACCTGCAGAATAGTTTGTTTCTGTTAAAAGCTGGTTTAACATTTCAGCTTATTCTAGCTCCATTTTCTTTGGCTTTGGCTTCTATTTCTTTAGAGATTTTATTTTTCTTAAATATTCTATATACTACGGAATATTTTTGTAGCTCAAATTTGTGTTTACTAGATTACTACTTTGCACAGGATATAATAATTTCATATTTAAATATAAAATGGGGAATCTGAAAAGAAAAATGTCTTTAAATCAAGCAAGATCTGAAAGCCAGCTATAATAAAATTTCTTTCAGTTCTACTCACCATGCCTAGGTCGCAGTGAAGATCTGAGAAGCTGGCTCCCTGAAGAAAGGAGATTTGATAGAAAGCGTTAATAAGTTTTCCCACTTCACTAAACTTAGTTTTACGTGTCACTTCAAAAGGAGACAGATGGGTGTGTGAGATTAATTTCATTCTGCCATTTGTATAAGTTGATTGCTTTGTCCGAGAGATAGAATTAAAGTTTTAGTTGAAATTATTCTCTGAATAATTTCTGCCTTGGCAAACTTTCACTTTAAATTACAGAGCTGTATATTCTCTGCATTTCTGACCCGTAAGTATTTTTGAAGCAGACATGTTTCATTAAGGAGTATGTGGTCTTGGCCTTTTACACCCATAAAAAGTTCTGCCACATAGTGCAGGTGGTACTGTCTCCAAGTCAAACAGATAGGGAGCTTCCTGCTGTAAGGCAGGTCTTCTTCCACCTACCATGCAGAACTCTACCTCTTACAGGTGACAAACTAATTTTAATGTCAGGCATCTTTACAGCCTGTTGGAGAAGGATGACAGGCTTAATTTTCTTTTGCAAAATAATTTTAGCTTCATGTGATCCTTCTTCATTCCTTCACAGTATATTTTTGAAAGTATTTTTCTCGGTTGATCCAGAGCATAGAAAACTCTTTCAAAATCTACTTTGCTAGGTAGGATTTTTGTATGTTTATGACTTCTATCACATAATTTTTCTTTTAAACTCTGTGCTTACATAGGGACAAGCAGAAAAATTGAGTGTTTCTTTAAGGCTGTCTTGACAATCAAGGCAATGTCATATTTTCCATCAAGAATACCAGATCTATGTCGTGTGTGATTTAACCAGCAGTTTCTGCATGAAGAACAGTGTTCACTTTGTTTACTGGAGGATTACTGAAAATCCTATAATTCATCACTGGTCTGTTAGAAGCAAGTTTTGGCTGATTTAGTGCCTCATTCGGAATTGAAATGTACATATTTTGCCTTAAATGTTGAGTATTCTGTTTCAAGTCCTACATTCTTTCTTTGTGTAGACTACAAATAGCCTTACTATATATTTTTGTAAAATGACAAACCATCTTAATGAAAGAAGATACTTTGAGGCATGTTGCTACAAGATTTAAAAAGTGTAAGAAAGCTGTTTTTCAAAAGGAAATAACTATTTCAACTGTATGGCTATTATAATGAATTATGAGGATCTGCAGTACTTTTTCACACATGAACTAGTATGTGTAGCATTAGAGATCCGGATGGGTTGATTTAAGGAGAATAAATGCCTGTATTTAATATCCTGTTTCTTACATCAGTCACAACTCATGCATTTACTTAATACCTTAGCATGTTAAGCATTAAGTATGGGCTGGTAAGAATCAAAGACATTTAAAATTTCTGCTTCCTTAAAATCCTTTTCACTTTCCTTGCTCTCTGATGGTATTTTGCTCACATGGTATAAACCAAATGACAAGCAATCATGGCTAACCTTATCTCTGTTTTATCCAAAGTTATGCTTTCTTTTTCTGTAACAGTAGAAGCTCCATCACTTTCCTTGTGGAACAACTGGGTTGTTTTGGTCTTATGAATGTACAGATTACAACTAAAGCACTGCTTGAAGCTGAGGCAGATGTCTATGCAAGCATTTTGACCAAAGCTTTAGGATGGCTTATGTTTCCTCACATGTGCTTCCAGGAGGCTGAATGACTTTATAGAACTAGATAGTTAGCTGCTCTTTCAAAAAAAGTAGTCAAAGATGTAACTCATTCTGGCACTTCACAGCACTTCACAGCTTCAACAAATGAGCTGTAGATAATAGCTTTTCCCAGATATTAATTAAGAAATTTGCAGATAATAGTTTTTCCCAGATATCAATTAAGAAATTGAAGCAAGAAGAGGATTAGCATCCAACATTTAATTTTCTTTCAGTTAAAAAGTATTTTACCCAAACATCTCGTTTTAAATTAAGCTATTACAGTATTATTCTTAAAATAAACTCAGCTGAGCATTCAGACTTAATACTTTCAGGCTGGGATTAAAAATAAAACTTGCACTACTTTAGATAATTAATATCATTCAAGAAAATAATTGTGCACTTGATGCTCTATTTTTTGACAAGTGAATAGGAGTTCTGTTGAGAACTTAAATTTACCACCTGGCTTCCTGTTTTTCCCCACTGGGACCTCTTTTCCCTCTACTTATATACCTCTACATCCAAGCTTTTCTCCTAGAGCTCTGAAGTTCCTCCATATTCAGGCTCTCCATTACCTTCTGAAGACTTACCCAGACTTTCCTAGGTCCCTTGCTTTCGTTTTGCCTTCCTGCCTTTCTTTTTAATAATTTGTATATAGAAGTTCTTCCCTGCTTGGGGTTACCAAGCTAAGTTGCAGCACACACTGCTTGGCAAGACCTGAGGCCAGACATGTACCTTACAGCTGGCAGTACACCTTTCTTCACCCAGCAATCTCCATTCTCTTTGCATGCTTGGAGTGCCTTGGGCAAAACACCACTGCCCACCTCTCAGTCACAATACTGAGAATACAGAATTTCAGCTTTGTGGCCCACACATGTTGTAGATCTGTGTCCATTTACTTAATGAAGAAACAGTGACTTACAGGAGTAAACAAGGTGCCTTTAAATACTGTGTATAATTTCTTGTGTAGCTGTCACTTTGGTTTTCCTGTCTTTGGCAGAATTAAATGTTACAACAGGAAAGCTGGGGTACCATGTTTCTCCCATCCCTTCAAAATCAAAATAGCTCTGAAAAAACCCCACTGTGCTCTGTAAACAAAAGCCATTGCTCTGGGGAAAACAAATGACAAATGACTATTTTTGAGTGACCAGGGCTGTAAAATGCACACAGTGGTACCCAGTACTGGAGAATACAGGAGTCACCAGTGAAGCCCAGTGTAAAACTTCACATTTGTGCTTTTCCTCCTCTCCTTTCTGGCCCAAACATCAGCCACACCAGTTACCACCATTGTCTAGGTCTTACACTGTTCTTTCTCCAAGTACCTATCCTCACCTTTGTCCATACCTACTTTCCTTTCCTTCCACAGAAACGTGTGTATTGTCCCAGTGGTGGCTTCTGTGTGTTAGTTAAGAGTGCAGGCCTGATGTCTGGGATCATTAAAGAAACTGAAATCCCTTTCCACTAAGCTGGTAAACAATCACCTTTGTGCTGGGTACCTGGTCACTACTAGTGTTTTAGCATGAAACCCTTGACTTTTTCAAGTGGCTTTCGTGGTCTGAAATGTGTTATCCAGAATACTGTTCTACTAGCTTCTTATATTCATTTTCAGAAAATTACTTGAATTTCTACATTTTTAAATTTCTCTTAAAAGGTAAATGCTTAAAAGTTACTGGAGGAATGGGACTAGAGAGATAAAAACCCCAAATATTTACTAAATGCATAATTATGCACATACAACATAGTCCTACCTATGTTAACACTCTCTTTGCAGTATGATACAGAGTATCTGTTCTACATGTACAGATAAGATTTCAGATTAACTGCAAGTAATCTATTCTGTATATGCAGTCAGTTTTGAAAGGCATTTAAAATGCAGGAGATAAGAGATGAAAGAGTTTCTGCTAGTTCTGTGGGCACTGTGGATCTCCAAGATCAAAAGGCTCCCTATTTGAAAACCCATTTCTATTTTTGAAGATCTACAGAGCATTACTCTTGGTCTCTGGTTCAGTTATGAGATTGTTTTAACATGTCTTACATAACACTTGTCTCCAGAGCTGTTGTGTATACATGAGCAAAGTGATATATTTTTAAAAATGAGACTTGAAAATGTAGCAATGTTTGTTTATAGATTTAACAGTGTAAAATCTTAACAGTCAAGCAATGTGAGTAGAAGATATAAGAAATAACTTGATCTACATTGTTTGTTTGCAAAAACTGTTGCAAAAGATTTTAGGGAAAAATATTTTAGTCTTAGGAATGTACAAATTTTAACTCAACTTTGGTTGATTAATGTTAATTTTCCTCACATATATAATGCACAGCTTACAATTGTACAAATTTAAGTCAACTTACTATGGTTGATGAATCTTAATTTTCTTCATATATTTAAAATGCAGAGCCTATCTCTGCACAAATGCACAGTTCCTAAAACAAACCAGTCACTGTTTAAACATCTAGTATAAATAATGAACCACTCCATTACCAAGAATATAAATAAATGGAGACAAGTAAGGGTTCTCTAGAGCTGAAAGTTTAGATTATGCAAAAACTTCGACAGCTGTAATTTGTAGGTCCTTGTAGACTGAGGGGTGTGAGTGATGTAAGCTCTGGAACACAGGCATTTAATGTATGTCTGTTTTGTCATTTTGCCAAAAAGCAGGACTTCACTGTTATGCTTGTGTACAAATTGTGGCAACATCTGGCAGAAAAAAAATTCACGTAACGCATTAAGCTTTACAGTATGGAGCACAGTGCTCTACTCCATGGTGAGGAAGAACTCAACATTTTAGATAAGTCTGATCATAAACCTCTTTTCTCTGGATAAAACTGAGAAAGGAGAGAAAAAGATACTCTTTTATTTGCATGTTAAAATTTAAAGTTAATTTAAAACTAAAAGCTAGTTGAGTCAGAAATGGGCTTCTGATTAGTTTGTAACTTAAAAGGTTTGTTTGTTCTTATGATTAGCTAGTTGAAGAGGTGTAGGATCTTCTGATTTGAGCATGTAAATCCTCATGCCTAGGAACGTAAATAGAAGCAACTCAGTTCTCTCTCAACCCAAAAGTAACTACACGCCTCTAACTTCAGTGTACCACAGTGGAAAACAACTTAACCAACACCTGGGCAGTTTTGGTAAGAAATAACTTCTAAAGACCCAATATCAAGCCAGTAAATTTTAAGTATTTTCATTAGGGTTAGTGCAAGTCCTTTGGCTTAAATGGATAATCTCAAAATATAAATAAAGCAAGTTCTTCCCTTGGGGTGGGGGGAGAAGGAGAGAGAGGGAAGGAGGGAGAGTGAAGGAAAAGTAAAGATAGATGGAGAGTGCAGACTGATCATGAGCACACCAAGATGAAATGTATCCTTGGTCCAGGGAATTTTTAAAATAAACAGAGTATGGTTCATATTTTATGGCTCTTGTCCAGAATATTTACAGAAACATTGTAGCCTATTCTGTCTGTTAAGTCTGTATGACAACACAAGCCATCATGAACTACGCAGGTTCCATGCTAAGTAAGGTGCTCTGCTTAGCTCTCAATTTTGAAGCACTCACAGTTACCTCTTTCAGTTCATAAGGCTGTTTGGGTTTTTTTTTCTCCATAAAAATGCTAATTTTTTTTTTCAACTATGATTAAACTGCTCTTAGCTGTTTACTGCAATACAATAGTGACACTCCTCACAGCAGTCAACTCTGCTGTTTCTTACTACTGTGGGGTAAGGATTGCCACTTAAGGATTGCCACTTCATTCCTCTAGGAAAAGAAGAGATGAGTGGGGAAATGCAAGCGGGAAGAGAAAAATAAACAAATTAATGGATTTATTCATTCTAGTGGTATTAGGGATTTTTATAACATTTCTGAATGGTATGCAGCAACTTCAGATATTGTTTGCACAAGTTGTGGTCAGTGTGGTAGTGGTACCCCTTTGATTCTTCATTTCCATCAGCAGCAAGCCTTACAGTACACATAGAAAAGACAAAGCTCACTAGTAACAATTTGTCTCATGCCTGCCATTGGGAGGCTTTCTGCAGCTTACCTGGGGGAACTGCAGCTCCAGGCAGGAGGGCTGGAAAATGTCAAGAGGTATGTTGGCAGTGTTGCTGCCCTGCTGCAGCACATGCAGGGAAGGGAAACAACTCTGTCACTTCTTTGGTTAACTCAGGTTGCAAAAACTGTGGGGGTGTGTATTACAAGTTGTGTTTACTCATACACTCTCCCAACTTAACAAGAAAAGCTACCCAGTGTTACCCGGTGTGTTTTTTCTAAGAAGCTGGTCTGGGAAATTATTTTGATTATCAGAATTCCTTAATTATATTTATTCATATTTAAAAATAATGCTTAGTGACTTCGACCATGGCTAAGGAATCACAAGTACAAACAGAAGGGTTTTTTTGCCTGGCTTTCCTGCAACTTGGTTTTGCAGAACTTTTACTTTTGAAAAGATTTCCCACAATTAAAGTATCAGAACCTCTCATAAAATTGCAGTCTAGTACTGTGAAATACTGTGAGTAAATACAGCTGAGCTAACACTGAATAATTTCATTCCTATTGCTACTGAACTATAATTTAGTCTCCAAGTCTTAAATTTTGATTATCCTTTTTTATATTCTAGTTGACTGAAGTGTGATCAGTATTAACTACATCTGATCCTGCTGCTCTCTGCCTAGCTGTGCCCCGTGTCCCCAAGATCTCTCTTACAAACCTTAGCAGAGGAAAATGGCAACATTAAGGCTTCACATTACTTTTTTTGTATCATGTTAACCATTACAGCACCTACGCAACTTCTTTTGAATGCCTTATCACTAATATGTGGAAAAACTACAGCAATTTTATCTTATTTGTATTCTGTAATAAAATATTATGCTCAATATAGTTTATTAAACATACTTTTGCATGTCATAACTGACATAACTACATTTTTTGTTAACCTTACTAATGTCATACTTGCATGATACGCTAGCACTAACGCTGATGTTGAATGTTATGTTCTTTAACTGAGAAGCAAAATGCATTAAAAATGCCTCTAGTTGCACTAGGGGAGGATTAGATTGGATATTAGGAACATTTTCCTTTGGCACTGGAACAGGCTTCTCAGGGAGTGGTGGAGTCACCATCCCTGGAGGTGTTTGGAATACATGTAAGATGCGACACTTCAGGACAGGTTTTTTTTTGGCACGGTGGTGTTAACAGTTGAATTTTATGATCTTAGATCTTTTCCAACCTACTAAATCTATGATTCTATGAAAGTCTGATGCAGTCTTTTATATTAGCTAAAGCATCAAGAGGGTCTTGCTCAAGTCAAATTTTACAATAAATATAAAGTACACTGAGAATTACCATTTTATGACTCAGGCCATTTAAAGGTCAGTTCAAGTCTGCTTAAAAAACCTTGTTACAGTATCAGAATACAGTATATATGTTCATTTTTTTTTTCTTGGTAGTTCCACAAAATCGTGCCAAATGAAGTGACAGAAATTTTGCAGTAATTTGCAGAAATTTTCTCTCATGAAAGGTGATGGGTAGAAGGTAGATGGTAGAATTATGGTAAGGGAATTCAGTCTTTCTGTGACTACTAGAAGTTGAGTTGCTGTGCTGTAGAAATAGATGTGTATTCCTTAAAGCTGACTGTTGCAGTCTACGGATCTCCTTCTTTGTCATTATCACTTAATTTTTCTTTTTGCCATTTTGTAGAACTGAAAAGGGATATGTGCCAATTAAGGAATTTATCTGTTATTCATTTTTTAAAATCCTATTGACAGCTGTTAACCATGGAAGAATTGCAGTACTAGATATTAAATTGATCTACCCTTTAATTTCTGAATGAGATGTGAAATATGGAACTAATCAAATGGATGAAGTTAGGTATTTCAGATACAAGACATCATCGAGTAACAGAGCAGAGAAAAACAATCCAGACAAGAATAACAAGGTTGGGGGCAATACATCAGTTGGTTGGCTTTCTGGGTCACCGTAGTTATAAATATCTGAGAAGCCATTCCCAGAGTAAAACAAGAGTTGGTTTGTTTTAGATCTTAGACCAGATCTTATCTGCACTGACAGAACAGGACTGTAAATCACCCAGTCTTTTTCATGTTGTCTGCTTTGTAGAAAACCTAAGATGCAGTAAGTAGTAGTTGTAGCAGAAGATCCAGAGCAGCTTTTTCTTGGTGTATTCTGAATTTCGTACCTAGTGATAGTGCAGCACACGCAAGTAACAACTCTGCTCTTTTCAAAGATGCGTTTTCCTCAGTGCTACAGAGAGGTAATGGTGAGGTTGTGGATAGCATCCTACCTGGTGCTTTGAACAGAATTCCTTAAGTTACTTCTCAAAGCATTGGAACACGCATACAGAGCAGGAGAACTAACCTGTACCTTCAGTAACACAGTAACTGCTACCCAATGCAGGTACTCTGCCAAGATGTGGCAGGAAAGAGGCAGATTCTCATGTACCTCCTAACAGTAAGGATGAAAGAGCTGGATGCTGGATGCTCACAAAGAAAGTAATGTTGTAAATAACAAGAATTTAAAAAGATAAGTGCAGAGAAATTACCTCTTGATTCCAGAGAAGAAAAAGCTCTGCTTTCATGAAACTGGTGGCAGATGGAATAAACTCTCCTAACCTTTAGTACCATGATAGATTACATCTTTCCACTTTAATGATGGCATGTCTGAGACTGCTAGGAAAGGCATCTAGTGGTTGCTAATTTTATGGTAATCTTTTGTCATGTAAATGTCACTTACTATAAAAGATGCTGAGCCCCCAGGCAGCCGTCACATAATTATTTCTATTGCTGTGGAGTTCTGTCAGGTTGAACTCAACCAACTGGGCTTATTTCATAAGAGAAATCTATGCTTTTGATGGGAAAAAAGCTGTTGGTGTCATATTAATGTTGAATTGTGGCACTGAATTCAGACTCACAAGTAACCCTTGCTAAGACAAACTTCATTCATCTGAGGGTCCTTTTTATACTCTGAATCACTCCCCAGGATCCACCTGCAAGACCGTCCCAGATTCCTCCCACCAAGGTCCAGTACTTTTCTGGTGTTTTTCCAGTGCTTTTTCACCCTTCCTTCTAGTAAACAAGGTGGCTTCATCAGCACATTTCTTTCTAATCACCCACATTAACTTTGCCACCCGCCACATTTTCCCCTTTCTTGTTTTAGCAAGCTTATTAATAGCACAAGCTAATACAAACTAAAGGTAAACAAATATCAATAGAATGAAACCTCCCAACGTAGAAACTCTCCTTAACAATTTTACAAGAAAGTTTCCACCCCTTTTCAAATTCAAATTTTTAGGCTCAACAACAGAAGCCATCAGAATGATGATAATAAACAAAAGCAAAACAGGTGTTCCTTCAATAACACAATGGGCCTGCTGAGTAGAAACTGCTGCTGGAGGTCTTATTTAAAGCTTGTCGCATTTCATGGGTCAATGATCGGGGTGATGCTAAATCTGGATTGCCTTTTATTAATGAAAACAGAGGATGGGTGTCTTCTGTGGTGATCCCTAAAGGAGGCCTGATGCAATTAATAGCTCCCAGCAGTCTTTGAAGGTCATTGAGTCTGCACACTTGCTGTAAGTTTCACACTTGCTTTAAGTTTCATTTTCTGTGGAGTGATGGTTTGATTTTGTATCCTTCAACCAAGATATTGCCATGGAGCCACATTTTTCAGGTGCCACAGGCAGCCCTACTGCTTGCACACTGGCAGTAATTTCAAGATCATCTACTTGTTTTTGTTCTTTTGCTGCTATCAAGGTATCATCCGTATAATGATAAAGTATAACAAGTACTTGGCACTTGTTCCAAATGTATGGGAGCGAGTATTTTGGCAACAAGCCACCGACAGATAGGAGGGCTATTAACCATTCCTTGAGGCAGGACCGATCAGGAGGAGCCGAGGCATTTATGGAGGGAACTGGAAAGGCGAAACATGGAGCATCCTGAGTACAAGGGAATTGTAAAGGAGCACTCTTGCAGATCAATGATTACTGGAGACCACTCCGGCGATACCACTGTGGGAGGGCAAGCCGGGTTGCCGCGCCCCAGTGGGTTCTATTACCGCACTCACACAGGGTAGGTCCTGTAACAGCCTCCACTTCCCACTTTTCCTTTGAATCACACAGACTGGAGTATTCCAGGGACTCATAGAAAGCGACAATGTGCCCTGCATGCAGCTGCTCAGAAACTAAGCATCAGGGATGATGCAGCTTCTCCTTTGATAGGGGCCACTGATTCACCCGAACCGGGCGATCAGCCTTAAGGGCCGCGGTGCACTGCGTACCAACAGCCCCTATTAAAAAACCTGTCTCCGGCTTTGTATTGACGTAAGGCAGCGGAGATGTTACAGGCCATCCCAGGCCTCTGGGATGTTAGAGAAGGCCTTCATGGCCAGTCCAGCGAGCCGAGCAAGCCCTTCAGCTGGAATGGCGGCTTGCGCCGAGGACTGCTGAAAGCGTCCCTCCCTCATTAAAGTTTGGGCAACTCTCGAGTTCTCGCCTCTGCTGTCTCCCCTCTGGCCGGCGCCATCGCAACGCCGCTACGCTGCTAGCCGGTGGGGCTGGCGCTGCACAGTGCCGGAGCGCCTGGGCTGCAGGATGCGAAGGCCTCCGGTTCTCCGCCTGTGTTCGGCTCCTCCTGCTCCTCTCCGCTCGGAGCGGACCTGCTGGGGGGCTGGGGTTTACTCACGGTCACCCCACTCCTCCCCGGGTCCCTCCGCCGGACCGTGGCACCTCTCGCCTCTCCGGGGTCGCTCTGCGCTGCAAGCAGCAGAGGGAACCTCTGACGTCACAGCACTGGCGCACACTGCGTGCAGCGCAAGCTAGCGTGGCACGTGCGTGTCGGGTTATTTCCTCAACTGCTCCAGGCTGAGGGCGCCAGGTGCGAGATCGCCGCCATTTTGCGATCCGTCCGAGCGCTCTTCTCCCGGGGACGCACCCGCCCTTCCCGCCGGTACCCCTCCCGGATCAGAAGGAAAAAACTCCCGACGTCTCCGGTGAGGCCGACTGAGCCGACAGGGACAGACCGATGCTGTGTCTGAATAGGGTCGGTGTCACATTTCGAAACTGCAGCCTGGCCAGGCTGTAGCAAGTTAACTGTTTCCGACTCCACGGAGCAGACAGTTAGAAGGCCTGGAGCCCACGCAGATCTTTTAGGCTTCGGAAAGCCGCGGTCCCAGCAATGTAGTGGCGCTCTTACCATAGTGCGTTGCTAAGCCCCATAATTGGCCCCGATTCTGTCCCATACTTCAGAATCATACACGTTCTGCGAGTTTAAAGAGGGCTCCTGCTCCTTGGCCCGTAGAAGCAACTGCCTCTATGACTCTGCCTCTGCCTTAAGACTGTAACGTCTTAAGCCCCGACCTTGTTTTTCCAATGTGTGTCTAAGCACTATCAGAACACCTTCCTGTTTTGCCGTAAGAGAATTCCCTATCTCTAGTTTGGTTGCTCACCTTCTGACCAGCAGAACTAATCCAATGGTGCACCAATTATTTTTCTGTTCCTTTTTAGTTCAGCCACCAGTGTAGACTGCCATCTGCTTTTAATCTAGCGCCATTTGTGCCGCTAAATTCACTGACTCACACCTTACTCTTGTCTGTGACAAACTTCAGTTATCTGAGGGTCCTATTTATACTCTTAGCCATTTCCCACCCCACCCCCGCCGCCCTCCCAGGGTCTGCCTGCAAGACCCTCCCAGATCCCTCCCACCAAGGTCCAGTATTTTTCAGTGGTATTTTTCCAGTGCTTTTCCACCGTTCCTTGTGGTAAACAAGGTAACTTCATTAGCACATTCTTTTCTAATCACCCACATTAACTTTGGCACCTGTCACACTGAACAGTGTGTACAGCAAAATAGTCGGATGAGTGAGAAGACAGGAACTCTGCTTTAAGTCATCTTTCCATCCAAGTGTCTTGAACTGTAGTGAACTCCCCTCTTCCACCCTGGTCTGCTGTTGTCACTCCTACTGCCTGACTCCTTTCAGTCTTGACTGAGCCTCTGATCTGCGCATCTTGAGCTCAGACTGCTGTTTTCTTCATGTCTGTCAGTTTCCTTTCTGAATTAGCTGATTTGCAAAGTATCACAGATTACGGTGCAGTAGTGCAGAACAAGATGGCAATTGTCTTCTCAGCTCTGCACCAGCCAGACCTGGGAAATTCATATAATGCAGGGAAAGTAGTTTAACTACATGTGCAAGCAGGGATGGAAAGCATTAATTGAAATTATGTTTCAGTACCAGAGAAATTAAAGGGGAAACTCAGTATTTTAGAATATACCCAGTACTGAGAATAAACAAGTAGGGCTGGAAGGAGGATCTGCGGAACTATAGACCTGTCAGCCTGACCTTGGTGCATGGCAAGGTTTTGGAGCAGATCATCCTGAATGACTTCAAGCAGCATGTAGAAGACAATCAGGGGATCAGCCCCAGCCAACATGAGCTAGAAAAGGAAGGTCCTGCCTGACCAATCTCATCTCCTTCTATAACTGGGTGATCCACCTAGTGGATGAAGGGGAGGCTGTGGATGTGGCCTACCTAGATTTGAGCAAAGCCTTTGACATGGTGTCTGTGAAGGGACTTGGGGGAAACTCTTAAGAGGAGAAGCTGAGGGCACTGGGGTTGTTTAGCCTGGAGAAGAGGAGACTCAGGGAGGATGTTATCACTCTATAACTACTTGAAGGGAGGTTGTAGGTGTGGGTCAGGCTCTTCTGCCAGGCAACTGGTAACAGGACAAGGGGGCACAGCCTGAAGCTGCACCAAGGGAGGTTTAGGTTGGGTATCAGAGAGCACTTCCTCATGGAGAGGGTCATCAGGCATTGGAATGGGCTGCCCAGGGAAGTGGTGGAGTCAATATCCCAGGAGGTGTTTAAGGAAGGGCTGGATGTGGCACTTAGTGCCATGGTCTACCAGTGTGGTAGTGTTAGGTCATAGGCTGGACTAGATGATCTGAGAGGTCTTTTCAAGCCTCAGTAATTCTGTGTTTCTGTGAATTTGCATTTTAAAAGTTGCCTGTTAACCCCAGGAGTTTCCTGTCTTTCTGTTGTTCAGTGAGTGTCAACAATGTACAAATCACTTCCATGACCATCACGCAGCATGGGAAAGTTCAACTGAAGCTTCAAAATCTTAAATACCTACAAGTATCTAAAGTGTAATTTCTTGATACTATTCTCTGCTGTAATGTCTGCTTTGGCTGCTGTGTTGTATACTGATATATTCTGGTTCTAGCATCCTCTCCTGCTTTTTAGAGTTAGCAGTCTTTTTCTATACTTCAGGGGTAATGCAGTTTTAATGCTGTCTGTAACTAACATGAAGGCAACTGCTTATACCTTTAGAACAATTTATTTAACAATTGCTTACACTCATTACAAAAAGTTCATAAGTGAGGACATTTAGATTGGCATGGTTGGCTTTTGCTTGCAAAACTTTATGGTAATGTATAACACAAGTAATACCTGTGCAAATATTTGCTTAAGGCTAATGAAAACCACAGTTTGTCCACTCTGAGTAAGTAAACAGTGGTTACAAGGGAATATAAATATATAATCTAATACAAGAGTAACATTTGGATAGGAGCAGAATACCTGCTATGTATATTTTGAAATGTTGAAACCTAATAAAATTTATGAAAACAGAATACAAATATGTCTCGAATTTAATGCTCATGTGAAGAACATTCTCTTCCTGAAAACATAATCTTTTTCCATCCCAAAGCTGAAGGATCAGTATTATGTCTTAGAAGTGTTAAGGCCAGCATGTTTAGTAGTTGCAGCTACAAAAGGCTGTTGCCTTTTGCACTCTCTGCACCTCAGAGGTAGAATCAACCAGTTTTCCAGCAATAAATGCTGCTACTTCCACACAGCTTGTTCTGCTATGATGTATGATTATGACTGCACTAATTTACTCACAGACATGAGCTTTTTTGTTGCATATGTTAAAAGAAAAAGACTTGCTTCAGGTGAGTATTTTTCTGTTGACACATCTATGAAGTGTCAGCTGTGGTTGTATGTGACATTCAGACAAGATTTTTTCAATACATAAGAAGCTGAGGTCATGGTTCACTGCCGTAAGTTAGCCTTGCATTCTAAAATTATGTTTTGTGTTTTGTTTCTCACATGTAATGAAAACAGTGGTTTATATCCACAGTATTTTTTGATGATGCAGAACCAGATCTGTTCCATGTTCAGCAAAAAGTTGAGTTCTGCCATTGCAGTCAAAAAAAGGTGAGAAATTTTGTTGTTTGCAAAATATGATTTTAAAAATGCAAAATTCAGAGCTCTGCAGTGGGAAGATACAACTTTAAAAATGTACTGCCAAGAGGCAGTATTGCATGTCACTTTCAGGACTCATTAAAATGGCAATGTAGAAGCCTTGAGGGTTGCTGCTGAAGCAAAGTTGTAATTGAATCATAGAATCATAGAATTGGCTGGGTTGGAAGGGACCTCAGAGATCATCAAGTCTAACCCTTGATCCACTACCGCTGCAGTTACCAGACCATGGCACTGAGTGCCACATCCAGTCTCTTTTTAAATATCTCCAGGGATGGAGAATCCACCGCTTCCCGGGGCAGCCCATTGCAATGTCTGATCACCCTCTCAGAAATTCTTTCTGATGTCCAACCTAAACCTCCCCCGGCACAACTTGAGACCGTGCCCTCTTGTCTTGCTGAGAGTTGCCTGGGAAAAGAGACCAACCCCCACCTGGCTACAACCTCCTTTCAGGTAGCTGTAGAGAGTGATGAGCTCTCCTCTGAGCCTCCTCTTCTCCAGGCTGAACAGCCCCAGCTCCCTCAGCCTCTCTTCATAGGGTCTGTGCTTGAGTCCCTTCACCAGCCTGGTTGCCCTCCTTTGGACCTGCTCCAGGACCTCGATATCCTTCCTGAACTGAGGGGTCCAGAACTGGACACAGTACTCAAGCTGTGGCCTCACCAGCGCTGAGTACAGGGGCAGAATCACCTCCTTGGACCTGTTGGCCACACTGTTCCTGATCCAGGCCAGGATGCCATTGGCCTTCTTGGCCACCTGGGCACACTGCTGGCTCATGTTCAGCTTCCTGTCAATCCAGACTCCCAGGTCCCTTTCTGCCTGGCAGTTCTCAGCCACTCTGTGCCCAGCCTGGAGCTCCCCATGGGGTTGTTGTGGCCAAAGTGCAGGACCCGGCACTTGGGTATATAATGGGTAAGGGTGACCTTCTAGTTAGCATGTTACAATCATTAAACTGAAGAATGAGAAATTATAGCAGAAGCTCCAGAAATCCCTCTCAAGTGACAAGTGCCTTGAGCCTGCCTGCTACTGAGAGCATTCCCTGCCATCCTTTGCACCAGTGGGTGAGGGAAGATGCTCCTTGCTTTGCATGCACTTAGGTGTGGCAGGCAAAGTGTCTTATACATCACTGTTTCACTTGGCAGCAGCCCTGTTGGCTAATGGCAGTGGCACTGTGACCAGGTTTTCATTTTGTTCTTTCACTGTTCACACGCTGAAGATGTCATGTATCCACATCTGGAAGCACTCTGCATGCTCATTTTTCCACCTCAGGAACTCTACTCTTTTTTTATTATTGTTTTTGAGAGGAATATAAGCAAATAATTTCCCACTCTCTTTTAATGCAGAAAAGTGTTTCTTGGCTCTGTTAATTACAGACGAATAACAAAAAGCAACTCTATCGAAGTTCATTTTTACATCTGAATTGTTTGTTTGTTTGCTTGTTTGTTTTTTAAAACCTGTAGCAGCAATGGTAATTTAAACAACAGGACAAACAGAATTTCTTTCCAAGAAAGCAACTCATTACAGCACCACTGGATACATTAATTTGCAATCCAAGAAGTCAAACAGGTGTTAGAGAAGGAAGAAAAAAATTTTCTTATCTAAACTGGACAAATTGCTCATTAGCAGATATATTGTGTGGTTTAGATATTTTCTTTCAAGTGAGAAAATATAAATATTTATACTTTATTAATAATTAATGCTATTTAAATAAATAAATAAATCTGTAATATAACTAACAGTGAAAATTTAGAAAAACTGCTAAAGCTCTAACATAGCTTTTAAACTTTCAGTTAGAATAACTGCTTTGCATTTTCAATGGCTAAAATGTAGATCAGGTGTTAGTTTCCTTTGCATCCTGGCATAATTTCTTGTATTTGTCCTCCATTTCCTACAAACCTAGGCAAATGTACATGTGCACAGATGCACTCAACACAGTGATGTTCAGCCACCAAGAGCGTTTGATCTGGTCAGGAGTGCAGGGAATGCTTGTGACCTGCCTGGCCACTCTACCTGCACACTGACTTACTTGCTCCATACTTACTCCACAGTTGTCAGTACAAGCTGAACTGTTAGTGGAAGAAAGGAATTAGACTTTTATTTCTGTGTATACCAACCATAGTTAATTATTTATTATGAAAAGGAGTTTCAGTAGAAAATTGAGAATTTTAAGTATTTGATCTAGAGACAAAACACTTTGCACGGAAAAAACTTCACTCTCTCTCAGAATTGAATCTGTTGCTTTTGACTTTATTCCAATTGGTCATGAGTAAAGCCTGTGGTAAGAATTAATTTTGACTAATGAGCAGCTGCTTCTCTTTGGACATAGTATTAGGTGTTAATATATTAACAGCATAACTTTGTAAAATCATATTTTAATAGGACTTACAGGAGGCAAATCCCAGGTGGGAGGTGGAGCTCCAAATAGCCGGAAGCATAGTTTTGCATCTACTTGGATCTTCTAAAAATTTGTGATGTTTGGAGATAGGAAAGTGCCTGGGCATCAATTTAATGATTTTATTTAAAGATGATTGTCACCCTATCGTCCCTTCCATCAGTCTTGGTTTCTTACAATATCAGTAACCCAGATCTCTTGCCTGGCTATCCAGGTTTCTCAAATTGGTGTTTAGTATCAGGTACTAGGATCTGAGAATCAATTATTCATTGGTCTCTATTGTATCCTTTCTGTCATGATGATATAAAAAACATTCCTATAAGTAATTTTAACCATTCCAAAAATGCTCTGATTAACACAAGCATGGTATTTACTCTCACTGGCTGTAACTGTAATCTTCGAAGACTGTTGCTACAATTCCTGCTTTTGAAAAAGAGAGGGAAACCTACAGGAAGGTTTTGTTATCCTTTGTAATCTGTAGAAAGATTTGTTTACACTTAAAATAGTTCCACTGCCTGTAGTTGTTCAGTGTCTGTAGCGATTCCACTGCCAGTAGTTGTCAATCCTGCCAGAATAATCACTAGAGTAGGTAATGGCAGCTTGTACTGTATTCTTTTACACTCACATGTGATCTATGTTCATTTTATATTACCACCTAGACTGAGGGAGATTAACATTGTTTTTAGTTACAAATATAGGAAAGCATTTAACAGCGTGCTAAGAAATAAGCCCATTTTCAGGTATCTGTCTGAGTAAGAGTGTTTTTCTGAATTGGAGTGTTAAAGATTTCAGCCTAAGGCTGTAAACAAGACTGGAATTTTTGGATTCTAAGTTATTTTCCAGAAAAGAAAAAAGAGCACTGTGCAAATCATTGTTTAACTCGGTTGATGGAGTGTTACACTCATAAATCATGATTATTTTCAACTTTTTGCTTGAGCCTATTTTGTTTTCTCAGCCAGAAGCAATAAAATAATCAATCATGTAATAATGCCATGGATAATTATCATGTTGCTTGGTGTTCTCTAGGTTACTACAGGTCTGTTTGGAGCCTCTATTGGTTGTATTTAAGCTGAGATTTTAGAGCTGAGGTGATGAAGAGCTTTGGAATATATCCAGAATTGTTTTACTTTTTTTTTTTTTTCCTGCATAGTCCTGCATTAACAAGGATCATTTGTTATGAAAAGCAGAATGACTTAGTTTTTTCCATGGTCCAAGGCCTGTTTAATATCCTTTCTATTTTGTCTTAACTGTTGAATATACAGTTGTTATGAAAAGCTATGTTTATGATAGCTTAGTTGCATTGTTGCTAAATTAGAAATTACCTTGAAATGTATTTGTAGTTTAAAAAACCTAAAGTATTTTTCTGCTCTAAATAATGTGGAGTTCATTCTTACTTATTAAACATTCAGAACTGTTTTATTGGCATAATTAATGTCTTAATTTGTTTCCAAAAAGTATTTTGATTTCTGCCTTGTTTTACTAGGAGCAAAGCTAGCTGTCTGTAGTGACTCTAAGGTGTCCAGGATTAAGTTTTAAGTCTGTAATTCTGTGACAAGTTGGAAATGGCATAAATCACCACAGTCATCAAAAACCTTCCTCATGCCCTTTCCTGCCCCAGTTTCTTTCTTCAAATGCTTCTCCCATCCTTGTGCTGACTCAAACACTCATGCAGCTGCACCGAGAAGCACATCAGTGTGCTAACCTTTCCTCCTCTCAGCCTCTGGGCAACTGAGGGACAAAGAAATATCAGATATGTAGGTGATTTAGGAGATTTTTAGGTGCCCACATGCTTTTGTAAAACCTGGTAGACATCTGTCTGCATTTTGTGGTATCAAATGTTTTTAGCAGTCTGGCCCAAGTTTACTTGGCCAGGACTTTTCCGAAAATCCTCAGAACAGAAAATGGGATTTGGATATTCCTTTGTGCACGGTCAGTTCCTGTTTAATGACCTCTATGTTGTGTTGTAGAATAAGAGGAGACAAACTTCATTGTAATTTTTACAAAAGAGGGATTTTTTTCTGTGAATTAATAGAATAGTTTGTAATCCAGAGGTTATAATCTTCAGAATTTTGTTGTGTACTGAAAATGGTGATTTAAAATTAGTGCCTTCTTTTGCATGGGTGCTTTTTGTTTTATAATAATGTTGCAGTAGCTCTTAATGAAGGTTCCTCTAGGAATACAATATGAATAAATTTTAATCTTTAGTTTGTCTCACAACATTTCTGAGCTTTCTTTTTAAGAGGCAAATATAAAATGCAGGAGGACGAATTTAAGTTATTTGATCGATAAACTCAATGATGAGGGCTTTATAATGAAAGAGTGAAGGCTAACATGCAATTGAAAATTCAACTCTGTTATTAATGTAAAATATGAATTAGCAGGATAAGGCATTACAATAAATCAACGTAGTCATTCAAGTCTGTTTTGAACCCCAGGAAATACTATTTTAATACATTATCTGATTTTGTTCTTTCTACCCTGACTTCACAGTACTTGGCAAGGCACCAGGCTGATGACTAAGATAAATTTCATTTTCAGTGTAGTTTTTCTGTTTTGGAGGTTCATTGCAGCTCTGTGTGGAAACCAAGAAACATTCCTTCCCAGTGGTTTTGTGCTGGTGGCCGGCTGATTTCTGTTGTTTTGTTTTAGAGTGGTTTGATGGTAGGTTAGTAAGGATTGTTTTAACAAAGGATGAAGTCCCTGCAGGAACCTTGTGAAATTTGTGAAGCAAACTTTTCATCATGGACTTTACTAGTTTTTCTAAACAGACAACTGGTCTATCTCGGACCAGTCTGTGAGCAGAAACATTCACAATAACAGATTAATGCAATGTGCATTCACAGTAACAGAGAAAAATGCAATGGGCAGATTCCATTATTATGCATTTAATTGACAAAAGGATAACAAAATACGGAATTTTGAATATCTGTTAAGATGTGTTTGAGAAATGAGGTGTCACTGTGATGAATGAAACTTGTTTAGCATTTGTGTATGTTCGGATTTTATTTTAAATCAATGATAAATTTTCTGTCCAAAGCAAACAGTGAAGCATTTCTACACACTATGAACATCAGATCTGCCTTCTGTGCCCTAGTGTAGTTCAAGAATTTGCAACAGACTGTTATTCCTGATGTTTACTAAAATAAAACCATTTAAATATAGCTATTACTATAGGCAAAATAAAAAAAAAATCAAAAGAGAGAAAAATTCACACTAGTGGAACAAGAGATGTGTTTCAATAAGGCATGCTTATCAACTGTGGGAATTTATTCTGTATAACTCTACCCCCCTTCTTGTAAAGGGTTTCTTGCCTAAGTTTTCCAGTAGCTTTCTGAAGGCTCTGTGTCTTGCAGCCTGGTATTGGGATTGGTTTTGCTTTAGATATACTTACTTAATGTTATTTTGACATTATAACAGAGCAGGGATAGAAAAACCCTTTATAATGGTCTCACAGTGAGAGCTTTTTATTACTATGAATTCAGCTAAAAGTAACATAAAAGAATTTTTGATGGCTAAAGAATAAATTTAAATCAAGTAGTTAGCATACTATCCTGTGAACAATATGCTTTGCAAGCTGATAGCAAGCTAAGCTGATAACAAATTCCTGTTTTTTAGAGCTGACAGTTGTCACAGTGACTGCAACAAAAAGTGCAGGTTATTTCCCCCACCTTCAGCTATTTTTATGTGAAGCTGAGGCAATTAAGTAACGTGCACTGTGGAGATTCTTATCTTCCGTAAGTATGAAGGGGACACGCTGATTTTATGCTACAAACTGCATCTTTTGTAAACTATTCACTACCCTTTACAGGTCTGCAAGCTCACTCTGCAATTGGTTGCCAGGGGCTGCAGGTGCTGGAAAAGAGAAATTTCAATGAAAGGCCCTAATTCAGCAACCCAAGCAGCCTACCTCCCCCAGCCAAAGCAATCAGATTGGCAGCTGAATCAAAGGGCACAGTGGGGCCTTTGTTTGGGAGCTCCAGAGGTTAGTAATTGACAGAAGGTCAACAAAGTTTTATGAAGAAAAGAACAGAATATTGAGGGTATTAGACTGAAGAGAGGGAGTTTAGGAGTTTTATGTTATTAGAAGAAAGTCAGAACCTGAGTAAAAGGTTACAGCCATAGGAAGCATACTGCTGTCTAATCTGAAAATAGCTTCAGCTCCAGGAACAAGCTTATTGGTAAATGGTAGGAGTGTCTGAAAAAAATCTGCAGATTCCCTCACTGTATCTACGGGCAATTGTTTGTGTTGGAGAATTCATTTGTAAGCTTTGGGATTTAAGATACAACGTAGAGGGATGGTTTTACGAAAGATCTTAGGAGTTCCTGTTTCACCGGTGGAAAAGAAGCACTGGTTGTATCTGTGCAGTGTCACATGGAACAGATGGTTATCTTAAATACCACCCTGGAAAATTTTAATTTTCTGAGACCTGCGTGTTTCAAGAATGCTAACTCTCAGTGCATGCTTAGTCTCCTTCAGACTAAGCAGGTATAACAGTCATTAATTTTTTTGTTGTTGTTCTTGCTCATGTTTGGTAGACCATCCTCTTGGCACTAGTTGTGTCTCAGTTTGACCCTCAAGTATCTTGATGTGGAATACAAAAGAAAGTACTAGAGTAGATTAGAAGGATTCCTACTACTACTTTTGTGTCCCAGTATGATGTTTGCCCTGTTTGCAATAGCTTGAGATTGTTGACTTATGTTCAGTTATGATTCATGTAAGCCATTTCAGTGTTGGCTTCTGTGCTGGTTATTACACATTTCCCTGCTGTATTGTAAATACTGTAAAAAACCCTCTTTGTTCCTCTGTTTTTCCAGGAATTGATGTCAAACTGATGGGCCTATAATTCTTTGGCACTCCTTTTTCCCTCTTTTACCCTTTTTAATAAATAATGGGAACTATTTGTGCAATTTCCCATCTTTTAAGATCTCATCTGTGCTATCCGAGAACTGAAAGACAGTTATTAACTTTGCATGGCATTTTATCAGCCAGCCCTTAACTACTCTAAATTAATCAGGCCCACTCTGGCTGAAAATATTTGACTTTGTTATTCTCTTCCTGTGTGAGGCTGAGGCCTTGGCTTGTCCCTGTTGTCAATTATGAAAACTGCCTCCTTATGACTGGCTTTTTGATGAAGATTAATGTGTTGGTTTGATGTTTGCTTATGGCCATGAGCATTTTGAAATCTGTTTATTGCAATTAAGTCTCAAGTAATGAATGATCTGCAAAATCTGAACATTTTACTGTAGTAAGTCAGAGGAACATTTTGTACAGCAGAAATATGGAATTTTTTTTTTAATATTATTTCTTTTTTGGACTTGAGATTTTTCTTAAATTGAAATAGCTTGCTTTATTGCCCTGAAAAGTTAAGAAATTATCTGTTGTGGAGGTGAGCAGTTTAAAAGAGGTACTATTTACAGCATTTACTTTACTGTGTCATCCCCGATAAGAGGGGTATTCCTAGGAATCTGACATGTAGCACATCAGGCACATGCAGCGTCCTACACTGGCTATTGGTATTTAGGCAGAGTTGCTGGTTAGTCCTGTCTGGTCATGCAATATGCACAAAGGGCAGACACTGGTGATCTTTTCTCCCTCACACTATCACTGCAAACATAAATTTAAGAAGTAGGTGTTTAGAAATAAGCAACACATTTAATGTCTGAGCAGAGAATATATGGAAGTGAAAAATGTAGATTACAGGAGCAGACGAGAGATATATGTAAACTTTGGCTCTTGGGGCTCGAGCAAAAAGGAGATGCTGAAATAAAAGTGTAGGAATACACTTAATATCATTGAGTGCCATACTCAGTATACTTTATGCTGGGTACATACCTAGCCACCAGCCATTCTGAGCTCAGGAGTTCCTTACTCGCATAGGATTTCTATGAATTAATTAGGTCTGAACAGATTTCCATGTGTCTCCATTATTCTCATACAGCTCTGCCTTTACTCTCCTCCCCTGTCTGCTTCTCTTTTGTTAGTAGCCTTGAGTTTAATAGCCTGTATACCCTTTAACCATTTCTTTTTTGTCTTTGCCATGCCAGGAACATCTGGGCCACCCAAATCCCTCTGCTAGGAACTCTTTCAGGCTTGACTGTGCATGCTTGAGCAGACATTTTCTGTACATACCTGCACAGCTGCCTAGCCTGCTGTGGGGTTCCTTATACACCAGGGTGGATATGTTCATGGAGACACTTTCCAGATGCCATGGTGATTGATTTGTCTTCAATTAGCTATGTATTTATGTAGTAGCATGCTAGTTAGCATATAACTTGCCGGTGTGAGTTGATAATATCACATGTAATGTTAAAATGAGCATTTCTCTCCTTATCAGTTTTTAATAATAGCAATTCTGTGGGTTGCTGTTTTTCTGCCAGATTTCTGTTTCACAAGTCTATCTTTTTTCTTAGCATTGTTTGACAATGCTCTAATTGCGTTAGATATGAAAAAATCTGTGACTATCCAGTTGCATCTAAAATCAGTTTAATGAACAGTTGCATTTTTTCTAGAGGTACCTGCTTAGTGATCAAGACTGACACTGAAAGCTGGGCAACTAAAGTTACCTTAAGAATTTCTCTCCCCTTCAGGCAGTAGAAAAATATACAAAAGTGTTTCCAGAAAAAAGTGGAGTAGGAAGAAGAAAAGTAAAAAGTAGGATACCCTTACTGAAATTTTGAATAAACAAAGGAGGAAATGTGACATGAATTAAAAATCAGAGGGTGACATGAATAGAGTTGTCTTCAAACAAGATTAATACTTCAGTCTTTTAGTCCTAGCATGAAATCTGTACTAAGTTATCAATGTAAAATGAGAATACACTGAGAAAAATATTCAACAGGAATACACAGCTTCTCCTTGAAGCTCCTGACAGCAGGATTTCTAAATTCTGTTTTACTCCAGAGGAAAATGTTTTATTTGGTTATCTGATCCAGAATAATTGATTATATAAAAAACTTAATGCTTCATATTGGTTCCCATGCTTCCAGTTCCTGGTTTTAAGTTTTTTTGTACAGAGATTCTAGAGTTCAAGATTGGAATTCCTACTAAATGTGTGTCACGGTTTAACACTGGCCCAGCAATTAAACCAAATAATAGATGCTCTCTATTAATCCCCCTTGCTTCCCCCCTCCCTCCGCCCCCTTCAAGTCCCTCTCCTCAGGGCTGTCCTCAATCCTTTCTCCCCTCAACCTGTATTCATGCATGGGATTGCCTCAACCCAGGTGCAGAACCTTGCACTTGGTCTTGTTGAACTTCATGCAGTTTGCACAAGCCCACTTCTCGAGGCTGTTCAGGGCTCTCTGGATGGCATCCCTTCCTTCTATCATGTTGACTTCACCATGTAGTTTGGCATCATCAGGAAAACTCATCAAACACATAAAAATATCATACATAAAAATATCTTTGTTTTGAAAAGCTTTAAAGTGGGTGAAGAGTCTAGAGAATAAGTCTTATGATAAGCATCTGAGGGAACTGGGGTTCCAGTCTGGAGAAAAGAAGGCCGAGGGGAGACTTCACCTCTCTTTACAACTACCTGAAGGGATGTCGTAGCAGGGGGATTGGTCTTTTCTCCCAAGTAGCAAGTGACAGGACAATAGAAACTGGACTAGGGGAGGTTTAGATTGGGTATTAGGAAAAATGTCTAAAGGAAAGGTTGCTAAGCATTGGAACAGGTTGCCCAGGGAAATGATTGAGTCACCATCCTGGGAGATATTTAAAAGACTTGAAGATATTGTACTTAGAGACATGGTTTAGTAGCATGCAAGGTAATGGTTGGACTTTTTATCAAAGAATCATAGAATGATTTGGGTTCAAAGGGACCTTAAAGATCATCTAGTTCCAACTACCCTGATATGGGCAGGCACACCTGTAGTGGAACCTCTGGAACAGCTAAACCAGGTTGCTCAAAGCCCCATCCAACATGGCCTTGAACACTTCCAGGGAGGTTTCTGGAAAATCTGTTCCAGTGTCTCATCACACTTGCACTACAGAATTTCTTCCTAATGTTTAACCTAAATCTACACTCTTCCAGTTTAAAACTATTTATTGTCCTATCATGACCTAAAAAGCTCTTCTCCAGCTTTCTTATAGGCCCTCTTCAGGTACTAGAAGGCCACTATAAGATCTGGAGTGTCCTTTTCTCCAGGCTGAGCACCCCGGTTCTCTCCGCCTGACTTCATAGGAGAGGTGCTCCAGCCCTCTGATCATCTTCGTGGGTCACGTCCGGTCTTCCTCTAACAGCTTCTTGTCATTTCTGTGCTTTTCTTTGGCCATCCATCCCCAATTCTTCAGTCTGCAGATGAAGAATATCTGTAATTTCTATTGGCCAGTGCTGGGAATGGTGGAAGATGACATCCCTTCAAGCCTTAGTTGTTCAAATTTGAAAGACAGTGTCTTACCAGCAGTACAGCGCTGCCTTCAGCCATCACTCTAGTTTGTGTGTCTGAGAATGAGACAAAACTGAAGTAGAATCAGTATTGCTGCCAGCCTAGGAACCTCAAGCAGTGAGAGATCAAGGGCAAGATGTAGTGACAAAATGACAATACTGGGACAAAAGAAATACTTTCATACCTAAGGTAGAGGATGTCTATGATTTCTGTGTCTAATGTTTTCTGTTCTCAAATAATGAGTAAAAGGAAAAATAAAATATAGCTATTTTTTCTTTTTTCTTTTTTCATAGTGTAGTGGAAAATAGGGGTGGGGTTACTTATGTTTCATCAGTGTGGCTTCCAATCAGAGTAGGGTTTAGTCTGAAGGAAAGGGAGCGGGGACAAAGGAAGGAGGGAGAGCTTTTTCCCTGGTTTCATTCTACCCAAAACATCATTATGTACACTCCTGACAAACCTACAGCAAAAACCCAATCTTTCGTTGTGAATTCTGATGAACTTAGATTTGTATGCTCTCTTTGAGATATGCCGAGGTCATAAGGAATTTAAATAACTGAACGTAAATTAAGCAAGACAGAAGTATGGGGGATGTCATTTGAGAATCTGTTTTAATAAAAACATCCCTAGTGCTTGATCTGATTCATGAGCATAGCTCTGTTCTTCGCAGCATTGTAATTTCAAAAGGGAAAGTGGATTGACTAACTCCTGTGTTCTAATGGTCAGACTTTTCTAAGGTCTGCAAAAGCAGAGGAACATGGGAGTATGGTCTGCTCATAGCAACTGCTGGCTAAATTCTGTTTTTAGCTTGTTCTATTTTGTTAAACACAAACAAGGAAGGCATGCAGACTGTATGTGTTTGGAATAGTTGTCTGATGGTTATTATGTTTTCATTTGCGGGGCATATTTTCCAGGGATGTATCTGAGAACAGGGTAAGAAAGTCAGCAGAGGCAATGTGTTTGACATCCAGAAAGAGAATCTGAAAAACTGTAATGTAACTTGAACAACAAATTTATGCCATGTTTTAACAGATGTAGACAAACTTATTGATTTTTTCCTGGGGTGGCTTTCAGGAAATGTTTCTGTTCTTTGTAAAACTGAATGAATTTTATTCTGGTAAGAGCAGGAAATTAGTTTTTAAAGCTGTTCATATTGGCCAATCAGAAGGCAAGTTCACAAGGTAAACTCTTACACAATGGATACATCCTGACCTTACTAGTAGGTGTCTCTTGTGTCTTAGGTGTCTTAGGATCTGGACTGACTGAGTTTGCTGAATTCATGGTTGTAACAGTATTAAAGAGAAATAGTGACTCAGAACCTCAATTCAACAATTTATTTATTTTTCCCTAGGTGAAATGGAAATTCCAGATCCAAATGACCCCATAGGTCATGCAGATGGACTCGAGAGACCAATTCCAACACCTAAAGGTAAAATTTATTGTAATTACTGCCCAAATATAAGTGTATTTTAGAAAGGACCAGAAAAATCCTGTTATTATCTGTTCACTTGATTTACCTATGAATGTACATCTGTTAGACAGGCATCCTTGTGTGAGTTAATACTTCTGATTCTAAGAAGGGATAGCAAGGTTACAGGACTACATAAAAATTAATTTTAAAGCTTATTCAATCCATATGCCCATCTCATCCTCCCCTCAAGAGGTTAAATGTTTGACTTAAACACAGAGGGCTATTGTTATCTTTGGAGAATGTTTTCTGTCATGTTGGTGCCATGGAAATGATTTAATTTTGTTCAGTGGCACAATTGGCATCTATAAGTAAAACTTTGGTCTTAGTATCTCTAAATATCTTTGGTTTGAGGTAATTAAATCTAGCCCATAGCAACATAAGAATACTTACTTTTTAAGTAGCTCTAAAGATGTAAAAAAACCAACCAACCAACCAAGAAAAATCCCAGATTGTAATGGCAGAATTTCTAGCAACTTGTTAGCTCATATTTTTATACTTTATCACTTAAACTATAGGCCCAAGCACCATTTTGGGATCTGAAAATGCATATATTTATTGTAATTCCAATGGCAATGTGGTGCATCTTCCTCAAACGGTACCTTTTCAGTGTTCTACCTGAAGAAACATGTTTTCTTACTTGTAATACCATTTTTTTTTCATTGTATTGATGCAGGGCTGTAGTGAAGTCAACCCTATACTTAGAGAAAAATCAGATAATCCTGTTAGCATGAAGAGCTCAGCCTGTTTTCTGCCTTATTATTAGCATTCTCAGCAGGATGAGCACATGAAGCCTGTGGCACTGTAAGGTCAGATATTCTTCTTGGAGCTTCTCTTCCAGAAGAACAGAATTTTTGCCGGTACCTTTTCATACAGTCTCTGTTCTCACAGGAAGCCAAAGTAATGTAATCCTTATTGTGCTTCACCTGAACACTAGTTAGATTTCTTACCTGCACTGTGCTTATAAGAAGCCTTTTTTTTTTTTTTTTTTTTTTTTTTTTTTCTTCCCCCAGAAACTTCCATCAATTCCTGACCTTAAGAGGATAGAAATAAGACATGGTATTTCCATAAATAAAAGAAAATGTGTTTATCTTTGTCTTATAATGCACTTACTGATCATGCTGTGGGACTTTGTCCCTCTTATTTGGGAGGAAGCTTTGGTGTATTCCTCTTCTCAATCCGTTTCTGCTTCCTGAAGCTCCCAAATTATTTTAGAGAATTAAACTTTGTTGTCCATTCAGCACTGTATACCGCAGTTGTTTTATCCACACCACGCTCATGTACTCACTACTTATGACGAGAGAATGTCATGTTTTCTTTTAACTGCATCTTACAGTCTTATTTACTTGGAAATTTTGGTTCCACTTCCACTCTCTTGTTGTGTCTGAACTTTCAAGGGCATAGACATAAAATATTTTCTTCATGTGACACTACTTGGTTAAATTCTTTCTGAGAAAGGAGTTGCAGTTATTTCCTTTTTCTGCAGGGCTACAAGCAATACCTGTCTGAGGAAGTAATTAATCACATCACAAACATTTCTACATCATAAGGAATTTGTATTTCCTTCAGAAAGGAAAAAAGAGACCCTTGTTCTTACATGACTCATTGATACAGGATCAGTTGTTAGCTTCCAGGATGCCTGGTCAGGAAATGGCTTCATTTTACTCACCTTTTATTTTTATTTTAAAATAAATTAAAAATCTCTAAATAAGCAAAAATACCTTTCTTAATTTTTTGTGTTTGTTTTTTGGTTGGAATTTTACTCCGTGTGTTTCTGTATGATAGTGAGGTAGCAATTTTTGTTTGAAAAAAGCATTGGGCAGTTCTACTTCTGAGTTTGTGCATGCCATTGAGACCATCACACTGACCTGCTTTCCTTCCTTGAGATATGTTCAGTAAGTTTGATTTGGTTTTGACCTCTATTTTTCCCTGGTTGTAGAATAGATTCAAACACATTAAATTAATAGTAAATAGGCTTTAATAATGCCTCAAATCAAAGCCACCTTAGAATTACTATGTGTCACCATCTTCTGTAAAGCCTCCAAAAGCCTGAACCATGGTCTGTCTCCAAAAAAGTAACCGGGCTAAGTAATGTATTATTAATATTGTGCACTTTCATAAAGTTGTATGTCCGTTCCTACAAGAGAATCTAGATTTCACATAGCTGATCACATGGGACCGTGACTCAGCTAGGGCTTTAGCAATTTGTCTTTCGCTGTTTCTTTTAGGTGAGCATCTGAACCACCAGAAAAGCACTGCCTCTGAGCAATCTTTCACTGAAAACCAGAGCAGAACAGTGAGCATTTGCAGTAGAAGAATTTAAGTCTTCTTTGGATTAAAAAAAAAAGGACTGATTACAAATCTTCTTCCAGTCCAATGAGTCTTTGCAAAGATATTCTTTTCCCCAATCTTGATTTCAGCCAAGCATCTCTTGGTGGCTTTCTGTTCTGCAACAAGCACTCTAACAAATTGTCTCTGGTTCCTAAAAACTCTTTCTTGCTCATTTTATAGAACTGTGTCAGCTCTGTGCTCCTCTCTTGTAACACCCAGCCTTGCTGTCTGCTGAATCTTGCACTGCTTTCTGCACACTTTCATGCAGTCATCCAACTCTTCCTGCCAGGGATGCTGGGAAAGGAGGGAAGTTCCCTCTCTCTCTCACTGCAGAAGAGCATAAACCATGATAAGGCCAACAGGGAGCTTTCCTTTCTGAAGAGCTGAAAAATGTATCTCTTAATGGTAAATAAATGTGAGAGTTGTGGCAAAGTTTTTTGTTGGTGGTGAGCACTGCTGGTACTCATCACAAAGGGTCTTGCTGCTCACAATCTCATAGTCTTAAAACAAGTCTGAAGAAGGTGTTAAATGGTAAAATACGAATTCTTCTTGCATAGATAAGATGCCAGAAAAATCTGACATCATAAATAATGTCTGTTGGTGGAATTGTTAGAGCAATACACTCTAATAGCTAAAGAAATATACGAATAAGGGTAGCCTACAATAGCAGAGACACTGAGAGAGCTAGGTTGCTCCAGGAGACACGATGCCTTGAGCTTCTGACCTTTAACAGTGGCTTCTGCACAAGCTTGTCTAGGAACTTATCCTGGTTCAAGCGGTAGATACCAAGATACCTTGATTGATACCAAGCTGTGACTGGACTATCCTCATTGATTTGACCTGACATAAGGTAACCCTTCAGGAAACATTTGTATGTATTTGAAAAGTGATGGCTTTTTATCTAAAAAGTTAGTGGTGATCCAAAGAACAGTCTACATCCTAAGTGCACTGTTGTGACCCCCAAGATCTGCTCCTTAATGTGCAGTAACCTAGGGCAGTAACCTAGTACCTACCCCTTCACAATCTTATCTGAGTGTTCAGAAAACAAGAAAACCATTCCACCTCACAGAACTGAATTCTTGGGTGAGGTAGGCTCTTCAGTTCTTCCAAGTATGAGAAAATACTGCCCAGAAATTAATTTCCTGATGCTATTAAAGGACCTTAAGCCCACTAATTTCACTGTGGGGTACAATGTACACACTGTGGCAGTATTTCAGTGCTAATTGTGTTTCATTACCGAATTGACTACAGTTTGTTTCAAAGTACATTTGAAGATCGAGTGCAGGGTCCTGCACCTGGGTCAGAACAATCTGCATTATCAGTGCGGGCTTGGGAATGACACTGTAGAAAGCAGCCCTGCAGAAAAGGGCTTGGAGGCGCAGAGGGACGAGAGTTGGATGTGAGCCAACAGTGCGCACTTGTGGCCCAAAAGGCCAATTGCATTCTGGGCTACATCAAAGGGGCATGGCCAGCAGGTCAAGAGAGGTGATTCTGCCACTTTGCTCTGGTAAGACCTCACCTGGAGTATTGCATCCAGCTTTGGAGCCCTCAATACAGGAAAGACATGGATCTGATGGAGCAGGTCCAGAGAAGGGCTACAAAAATGATCAGGGGGCTGGAACACCTCTCCTACAAAGACAAGCTGAGGGAGCTGAGGTTGTTCAGCCTGGAGAAAATAAGGCTCTGGGGAGACCTAATAGCAGCTGTACTTGAAGGGGGCCTACAGGAAGGCTGGAGATGAACTGTTTGCAAGGGCCTGCAGTGATAGGATGAGGGGCAATGGTTTTAAATGAGATTTAGATTGCATGTTAGGAAAAAGTTCTTTACCATAAGGGGAATGGAAAAATGGAACAGGTTGCCCAGGGAGGTAGTTGAGGCCTCCTCCATGGAGATATTCAAGGTGAGGCTTGACAAGACTCTGAGAAACCTGATCTCATTGAGAGTGTCCATGATTACTGTAGGGGGGTTGGACTATATGATCTTTTAGAGATCCTTTCCAACCCAAATTATTCTGTAATTCTACAATTCTAATTCACATGCTTCTAGCTGCATTTTTTTGTACACTGAGAATACAGATAGTAAGGAAGTGGGAGTGCAAGTGGTGGGACTGATTTAGGCTGTAAAGGTATCAACTTATCTGGAAACAATATATAACAGTGTAGTTTCCTTATCTGCTCATGTGAGTTTTGGGACAGGTGCCACCATCCCTTCCATTTACTAACCTGGATTCAGTATATTGGTGGTGGCTGATCTTCATATTCTGATTAAATAAAGCAAAGGTGTGAAAAACTGGGAAGACTGTTTTGTATTTAGGAATGTGGTCTGTGCAAGAAATCACAAGCCTTGCAATTCTCTTTCCCATCCATATTAGGATGGGGATTTTTCAGTGTATTTCTAGTCCTGATTTACTTGTCAAAAGAGTAATTTTGCTGGACCCCCACCAGCTGCTAAGTTGTCATGGTGTGATACATGTCCCATTTGGGAACAGTGATGTCTTTCTCAAGTCACTTCCTGTTAATAGTAAGTCATTCCACAAGCTAAAGTATGCTCCCTAGGCAAATAAAGACATGCTGAATCTGCTTCTAATGGAGAAATAATTGGATTAATTTCTTAAAATATTTTCACAAAGTTTCTTTTGACTGTATGTAAGAGTATATTAGGTTTCAAATGCCATCATAGAAAGCTGTAATTTGAAAGAATTGTGGTGAGAGATACGATGTTCTTTCATTTATATCTGACAAAATGAGCAAAGTGTACTTTGAAAACAAATATGAGGAAGGGTGAGGAGGTAAAAAAAGAAAAAGTAGAGGGCTGAGGTGGAAAAAAATCCCACATTTCTTTTTAAACAAAGCATAATATGTATATATTTTAGTGGGTTTAACACTGGAAAGCTTTATGTCATGAATATGAAAGTGCTCTAAGTTGTGTGCAGTTATGCTGACAAAAAATATTTGGTTTTTTGTTATTTTTTTTTTTTTTAAAACCCTGGTTTTAAATTTTGACTATCTAAACTATCTTAGAAACTGGACATTCAGTACTTGTTTCCCTTGTGCAATGCAGAAAGAAAAGGGAATGAACTGTTCCACAAAAAAGGGATGATCAGCTCGTCACATACCCTCATTATCTCAAGAACACAGAAAAATGTGGAAATCATTATGGTATTATACATGTCCACTTAGTCAATTTATGAATTTGGAAATCCATTTAAGCTTCTCTTGCTTTTATTTCTTCATTTGGAAAACAAGATCAATGATATCTTCCCATCTAATGAGACTTCGATATTCATACAAGATTCAGAAGTTCTAACACAGAAAGAGTTGCAAATTTGTAATAATTGGTAAAAATGGAGACAATAATGAAGCTGGTTTGAGAATTATTAATGCATAATTATTTTTTAAATAATGGGGGATGGAAGGAGGAACAACAAATTATTAATAGAAACCAAAAGTCAAACTGAAAAAGCTGAGCCATAATTAACATAAAGAGGTTTGAAGTATTTTTTACATTGAACTTCAAAATCAGAGTTTAAATCTTAAAATAACAGGAGGAGAGCAATACATTTTGCATTGTGTTTATGCCAAGCATAGCATAATGTATGCTTTGAGCCAATAACTTGGATATCTAAGTGCAACAGTAATTATGAATACAGCTTTAAAAAATAACCATATTAGCTCTTGGAGATAGTTGCACCTTTTATATTTTTAGCTTAGTATTTATTCTTGTGCGTATCTTGACAATGATTTGACATATGCAGGAAAAAAATATTTTAATATTCTTGCCAAAATATGCAGAATAGACTTGTCATCCAAATTTTGACTTGCTACGGGACTCTGTGAAAGGTTTATATAAAATTTATTTCATTTAAAAAATATGAAGTACTGGCATCTTAACCAAGGCTTTTCAAAATATGAAAGTTTTGCCAGATTCACATCAGTCATTTCTCTAAGCTGCTTTGTTCATAGGGTATACTGAGTAGGATAGTACAACATAATATAAAGATTTAATATTGTCCTCTTGTAGCTAATTGACAGAACAGTTCTTACGCTGTTCAAGCAAAGTAAATATTAGTACTGGTTGCACACTATGTAAAAAAAAAAAAAAATAATTAAAGAGAAAATTATTTTAAAGCGTCCTTGCTTTACAGCAAATGCAGAAACATCTACCACATAATTTTCCTTTTGAAATACTTTAAGCCAAGCCATAGACCACTAAAGGCAAAGGAAATATTCTCCTTCATGTCAGTGAAATAGAATTGTTTATAATTGTTTATAGTAAGACATTTACAAGTTTAGTAGGGATGTTCATACATAGCAAGTCCAAAATATTTTATACGGAGTTTTTATTCCTTTTTCAAAGGTATGTCAGTATTAAAACAGAGTAACAAATCTGCTAAGAGTTTTAAAAAATTCTAGTTTTGTAATGCATAACAGAAAGCATAGGACGTGAGTGAAATACATGTTACAGTGGCCTCACATTCATTTTTCCTCTATACTCGTCCCAATGAGTATTTATTGAGGGAGGGAATTAAGTTGGAAAAAATTTGCTTTGCACACTATTGAGGTCCCTGTTCATCTTGGGAAATGGCTTGTTTTTTTCCCCAAACCATTGCATCCACTAGCATCCACATAGTACTTATGGTGTGATGTGCATCAGAAAAAGTAACTGCAGATTATCACCGCATAAGTTAAATAAAGAAAATATTGTTTAAAACATGGTTGGTTAAGTTCCACTTCTTTGAGAGATTTGCAATTATCTGTTATCCAAAGTGGGCAATAAATAACAGAGCACACAACAAATGGCTGCTTGCTCTGCCATGCTGTTACTTCACACTCAGTAAGTGTAAATACCAGACTTGAACATAATGTCTCAAAAAAGAGATGAAACAGTCCAAGAGTGTGCCCTTCACACATGGGCACACTCATGGCAGAGATTGTGGATACGCACTGAGCTGCATGATTGCTCCTAAGCTGCTCTGCAGAATGCTAAAGAAAACATTTCAAAATTTAGTAGGTTAAAATATTAGTTATAACTGGGTAATACAAAGAACTGCAAAAAATACTGTGGAATTGGCAGGAGAAATAATGAACTAAAATTAAATTCTGACCTGCAGAAAATGTCTTGGTACTCTGACTTCCGAGGGAGTGTATCTAATCACACTGGGACTGAATTAACTCATGAATGTTTTCTTCAAACTGCTTTTCGTTTTGTTATAGTTATTAATAGGATATGATTCATAAAATCATATAAATCCTATTTTTGATTAATGTGGTAATTTGAGCCTGGATAATAACAAAGTTTGAGCTGCTCACTCCCTCCTCCCCTCCATTGTGGGATGGCAAGGAGGAAATTCACCTACAAGACAAGAGGTATGAGAGCTCCACTCACCAGTTATGGCTATGGGCAAAACAGACTCAACTTAGGGAACAATATCTATTTAATTTATAATTAATCAAATCAAAACAGGGCGAAGAGAAAACAAAAAAACAGAGCTTAATTACTTTACCCCACCTCTTCCTTTTTCTGGGGTCCAAATCACTGCTCCCCATCTCTCTATCTCCTCTCCCCAGTAGGACAGGGGAACAGGGAGTGGGGTTTTACAGTCTATACATCACAGGTTTCCTGCCTCTCCTTCCTCCTTAGGGGGAAGGATTCCTCACAGACTTCCCCTTCTCCAGTGTGGGGTCCCTCCCACTTGAGAAAGTCCTTCAAGAACTCCTCCAGTCTGAGTCCCTCCCGCAAAAGGCACAATCACTTAGGAGCAAACCACTCCAGTGCGGGCAGCCCACAGAGCCATTGACTGCTTCAGGAACAGTCCCCTTTCCTGGCACAGGGTCTTCCACAACTGCAGGTCCACAACATCTGCTCCGTGATCCTCAACAGGCTGCAGGTCCACAACTGCTCCAACGGGATCCTTCACGGACTTTTTCAAAACTGCTGCACTGTGATTTCTCAAGGGTCTGCTCCACCCTGCTCCTCCATGGCTTACAGAGGGCAGGCTGCCGTCTCACCATGGGATGCAGGGAAAAATCTCTGTTCAGGGCACCTTCTCTGTCTCCTTCCTCGCTGACCGTGGTGTCTCTGCTCTGGCATTGCTCTTCTCTGGTGTTTCTCTCTCTCTTTCCTCCTCTGCCCTAAGCATACCCAGGTGTTTCCTCTTCTTGAATATATTAATCACAGAGGGGCACATCCGTTGCCCCTGATGGCCTCAACATTAGCCAAAGGTGGAGCTGGGCAGTTTAAAGGCAGAAGAGCCTGCAGAGGCTCCTTACATGCCTTGGGACCCCATCCCCTGCTACCAAAACTGGCACATCAACCCAGAACTGTCACTTAAAAACTGTGGAACAAATTTCTTCCTACAGTAATTATGGTTTAATTGGCATAACAGAAGGGTCTAATATGGATTTAATCTTGAGTTAGTAATATATGTTGGTCCTAATAAGTAAATTTACTATCTGTTTTCATCAACATTGATTTGAATATAATATCAGTGGCTAATTTGAAATGAAGATTCAACCCAGCACATTTTAAATAAGGAAAAATCAAGTAGTGGTATCTGAACAAACTGTATGCTGACTAGTCACACATATGCTGATGAATGGCATACATGCAATGTGGATCTTTCATAAACCTCTATTTTTAGAATAAAAACTGTGTCAAAAAGGTAGAAGAACTACATGCCCTGGCTGTCAACTTAGAGCACTTGAATTGTACTTGCCTGTACAGAAAGCACCATCTCTGCCTTTTTCTCTTTTAGTAATCAGGGTCATCCCTAAGCCAGCTGGTTATACTTTCAAGCTTGCTCCATGGTGGAAGTAGCTCACCTTCCTCTCAACCACAACCATTCCTTTTGTGAGCATATTCAGGTTTGCTTCCATGGCTGCTGGATCATGGTCCTATAAAACGACATAACAGTCCAGGTTGAGAAGGACCTCAAAAGATCATCTGATCCAGCCTTTTTTGGGAAAGGGAGCCTAGACAAGATATCTACCACCTTGTCCAGACAGGTGGTGAGGAAACTGCATCCCATAGTCTAAGAGGAACGAAGACTTCAAGGCCTTGGGACAGTTGGTGAAAGACTCTGGGGCACAAGTTGTTTTCTCTTTCCTCCTTCCAGTTGTGGGTGATTACATGGGATGCAATAAAGGTTCCGGTATGTAAATACCTGCTTCAGAGTCTATAGGCACTATAGACTATAGGAGCTATAGGCAGGGCTTTGAGTTCTTTGATCATGACTGCTTTTATAAGACACCATGTCTGCCAGTAACACATTGGAAAAGATTATCTTCCAGAGGGAAGAGGGTTCTAGGACAAGAATTGGCAGGGCTCATTTACAGAGCTTTAAAACTAGATTATAAGGGATGTGGGGTTGTAGCTGGGTTTGAACCAGTGGAATAGTGTTTTTGCATTAATGAAGACCAGAAGGCCTCCCAACCCCCAGGGTAGAATTAGTGTGCTCAGCTCACTCCCTGAAATGTCTGTACACCAATGCAGACAGCATAGGAAATAAAAAGGAGTTAGAAATCTGTGTGCAGTTGAGGGATTATGATACACTGGCAATTTTGGAGACATGGGGCAGCTCACATGATTGGAATGTGGTTATGGGTGGCAATGTCCTCTTTAGTAAAGACAGTCAACAAGATGAGGTACTGGAAGTTGCTTTTCACATGAGAGAGCAACTAGAATGTGTTGAGTTCTGTCCAGGGGTGGATGAGGAGCAAATTGAGAATTTGTGGGTGTGAATTAAGTGGCAGGCTAGCATGGATGATACTGCTTTGGGTGCCTATTAGAGGACACCTGATCAGGAAAAGGAGTTTGATGAGGCCTTCTACAGGCAGCTGAAAGCAGCCTTGCAATTGCAGGCCCTGATTCTCATGGGGGAATTAAACTACCTAGATGTTTGCTGAATGTGAGACATTCACATTCCAGGAGGTTCCTCAGGGCATTGATGATAACTTTGTGATGCAAACAGTGGATTAGACAACTAGGAGAGGATCACTGCTTCACCTTACACTCACTAACAAAGAGGGTCTGGTTGAGGGTCTGGTTGAAGCAGGGAAGGTTGAGGGCAGCCTTGGCTGCTGCAGCAGCTATGAGGAGGGACTGGCCACGTGGGAGGAATATAAGACTGTTGTCAGGGGATGTAGGGAGGCAACTAGGAAAGCCAAGGATTCCTTGAAATTAAGCCTTGTGAGAGAGGCCAAAGACAACAGGAAGGCCTTCTTCAACTACATTGCAAATCAAACTAGCACTAGAGACAGTATAGGCCCACTACTGAATGAGGTGGGTGACAGGGGATATGAAGAAAGCAGAGTCACTGAATGCCTTCTTTTGTCACTTTCACTTTATACTGCTGGAGACTGTCCTCAGGAGCCCCAGACCCCTGAGGCCTCAGAGGAAGTTAGGATAGGTTTATAAGGACTGGGCTAGGGATCAGTTAAGCAATCTGGACATCCAGATATCCAGGGGTCCTGATGGGATGCACCTGCGAGTGCTGAGGGAGCTGGCAGAAGTCATTGCTACGCCACTATCCATCATCTTTGGTAAGTCGTGGGCAACAGGAGAGGTACCTGAGGACTGGAGAAAAGAACTGTCACTCCAGTCCTCAAAAAGGATAAGAAGGAGGACCCCGGTAACTCACCTCCCTCCCTGGAAAGATGATGGAACAACTTATCCTGGGCTCTGTCTCTAGGGATATCAAGGATAAGAGGGTCATTAGGAGCAGTCAACATGGTTTTACCAAATGAGGTTTAACCAACCTGACAGCTTTTTATGAGGACATAACCAGGTGGATGGATGATGTTAGTGCAGTGGTTGTGCTTTGTCTAGATTTCAGTAAGGCATTTGATACTGTCTCCCACAGCATCCTCACAGCTAAACTGAGGAAGTGTGGTCTGGATGATCAGGTAGTGAGGTGGATTGTGAACTATTTAAAGGAAAGAAATCAGAGAGTTGTGGCCAGTGGGAAAGCATCTACTTGGAGGCCTTTATCTAGTGGAGTTCTTCAGGAGTTGTTACTGGAACCAGTACTATTCAATTTATTCCTCAGTGACCTGGATAAGGGAATAGAGTGCAATTTCAGCACGTTTGCTGGTGACACAAAACTGGGATGAATGGCTGGCACATCAATAGGCTGTGCTGCCATTCAGTGAGACCTAGGGTATATTGCTGACTCATGGTCATCCTTCTGCCCACCAGGACCCCCAGGTCCCTCTTCTCTATGCTGCTCTCTAACAGGTCTCTAACTGACCATGAGTCAGCAATATACCCTTGTTGCCAAGAAGGCCAATGGCATCCTGGGGTGCCTAAGAAGAGGGGTGCTTAGTAGATCAGAAGAGCTCCTCCCCTTTACACTGCCCTGGTGAGGCCATATCTGTAATATTTTGTGCAGTTCTGGCCCCTCTGTTCAAGAAGGACAGGGAACTGCTTGAAAGAGTCCAATAGAGGGCCACATAAGTGACAAAGGGAATGGAACATCTCCCTTATGAGGAAAGGCTGAGGGAGCTGGGTCTCTTCATCTTGGAGAAGAGCAGAATGAGAGGTGATCTCATTTATCTTTCTAAATATGTAAAGGGTGAGTGTACATAGGGCAGAGCCAGGCTCTTCTCAGTGATGTCCAATGATAGGACTATAGGCAACAGGTGCAAGCTGGAGCGTAGGAGGTTCCACATAAACATCAGTAAAAGCTTTTTCACTGTGAGGGTGGCAGACCGCTGGAACAGGCTGCCCAGTGAGGTGGTGGAGTCTTCTCTGGAGACATTCAAAACCCACTTGGACACATTCCTGTGTGACCTGCTGTAGGTGATCCTGCTCTGACAGGGGGGTTGGACTCCATGATCTTTCAAGGTCCCTTCCAACCCCAGAATTCTGTGATTCTGTGTTTCAAATTATTCATCAAGGCAGGATTTCTTTAGAAAGGTCAGTAGTGAAGAACAACATAATACTTAGGAAAACTTGTTTTTCCAGCAAAATCTGGCTTTGCACATTCATATAATGCTCCTTTTGCTTCCCACTCCATTGCTATACCAAGCCAGTAGAGAGGAACTGTTTGTTGTGGTCATATCAAACATAAATCAGAGTATTAAATTTCCTTAAGTTATTTCAGTAATTAGACTACAAATGTTGACCACTGCATTACTGGTGTTGGATTCATGCACAGTGATATGCTATTTCCTAATTAAACAACTGCACAATAATTTAACTGGGAGGAGGCACTTGTGGAAATCCATCAATGCTATTTATATTTGGGTCCATAAAAATGTAGTGTATACATTCATTGAAACAAACATATTAGCATCACAGCTCAATCGTTCTCATTTGTTCTGCCAATCACATCATTATTTCAGTGGAATTACATGCTTTTAAGGTTTGAACGTGGGATGTATGTCAGTTGCAGCACTCAACACCAAATTATATTTAAAAACAACAAGGTACAGATTTTTTTATTGTCAAGTTTCTACAGTGTTCCATTTTCTAGTCTTTTTTTTCAGTCTTTACAGTTCTACCAGCAATTATTTGCTTCTTTTTATTATTATTTCAGGTCACCAATAAGGCATATGTGCTTCTTGACAAGGCCTTTACTTTCAACAGACTACAAATTAATGCTTTTAGTTTCTATTTATAAAACTAAACCCATGCAACCAAATTATTCAATATCCATAAAGACCTTTCTTTGTCCAATTTAACACTATTTTAGGACTTGATATAAAAAATGGAAGTTTATCAATTTAAAAGGGCCCTCTGTATGACAGACGACTTCCACAGCTGAAATATAATTTCTTTAAATTGAATGTGAGACTCACAATCTTTAAAATTTGATTGTAAGATAGATCTAACCTAATGAGTCTCATTTTAAGATTTTCTTGTCATATGAGTACCTGACAAGTCAAATTAATATCTAAAAGTAACTTTTCCAGCTTTGCTATGAGCTGCATTTTAATACAAATAAATAACCATGTAAGAAGATAAATTGCAAATATGGCATGTTAGAGCTGATATGGTTGCAAATGGGATTATTCTTTTATAGAATAAGGATGTATTTTTTGTGATAACACTAACCTTTTCCCAAGAGATGTGGAAACTAACCAGAAAAAGTTATTATTACTCCAGGACAGCTGCCCACGAAGGGATTTAGGATTGTAATGGTATTAATTCATGCTTAGTCTCCTAATCTGCATACCTACCTGCAGTCAGGCATGAAGTCAATCATGAAAGAAAAATTGCAGTGTAATGTGCAGTTTCCCTTGAATTGCACATCTTTTGGAGTATATGCTTAAAAGAAAACTGAAAACTTCTGAAAAGAAAAGAAAACTTTTCAAGATCCTCTCTTAAAAAATGTGCCATTGGATGGTCTTTTATTGCAACTCAAATTAATTTTTATCTTTCTGACCTTTTACTCTCTTAGGTTACTTCCTGACCTTTTTGGAGCCAGTAAATAATATCACTGTAGTCCAGGGTCAAACAGCAATCCTCCACTGCAAGGTAGCAGGAAATCCGTCTCCAAATGTCAGATGGCTAAAAAATGATGCCCCAGTGGTTCAGGAGCCAAGACGGATCATCATCAGAAAAACAGATTATGGTTCACGTCTGAGAATCCAGGATCTGGATACTACAGACACGGGATACTACCAGTGCGTGGCTTCGAACGGAATGAAGACGATAACTGCAACAGGAGTGTTGTTTGTAAGGCTCGGTGAGTTCCTGGCTTTTATAATTACTCAGGCTGCTTTATAGAGTAGCTATTAGTTTTCACAATAGCATAAGAAAAAGTGAATTTGATGTTTTAAGAAGTCTCCACGTGAAAGTAAATAAATAAAGCCATGGTCTTGAGCCTCTCCGCCAATGTAGAACTTGTTAATTGAGGCTGATACAAGTTTACTGGCAGTAAAAGAAAGCAATATAGATGGAAAGGTCTGTAAATACATAATGAAGAAAAAAATTTAAAGAAGTGCCAGTATAAAGTAGCAGAAGGTAATGTTTCATTGCCTGGAGTTTTCACTGTACTGCTAAAGTCTGTAAAACAAAACTGGTGAGAATAGGAAGCAATTTTCGATGTTCATAGTGCTGGGCCCATCCTTGTGAATTGCCATGTCTGTACCACTGCAGAAAGCCTGGCCTCAAATTCTGACTGTTGACCGCTGGCCAAACCTTTCAAAAAGTGCCTATGTTGCATTTTTGGAAATTAATCATCTAGCCCAGAAAGCAACCTTTGATTGAGTTTGCTTCTGAAGCAATGGGAAAAAACTTTCAAGAGACTTCTGAAAATTTCTTCTAATTTTGTGATGAAAATTATTAATGATACAGTTTAGTTTGTAGTGATTCATTAAGTGATTTGTGGTTCATTCATTGGCACCTTTTTCCTGCTATGACAAAGGTTGAGAGCATCTCCTTGCCATACCATAAGCACTGGTAGGTAGCAAGGCTCAGGTAAGGCTTATTGAGAGGTAAATTATGTGCCAAGACAACACACCATATTTTTTAAAATATTTTTTTAAAGACCATGTTATTATAGTGGGAGATGCTTTCTAACAAAAATCAGATACACTCAAGTTGCTTCCCGAGCAGACAGAAGATTAATGGCTTTGAAAATAACAATATATATAAACATGTGCAGGAAAGCAGAGGATTTCACAGAGGATCTTGAGACAAACCTTTCATAAAGAGACATTTTCCTTTAGATTACTATTGACCTTTTTTATGCTGTTGTCCTTTAGTCAAACTTGTCAGCAGTGTTTTCTTTCTTTTATGTTTTCAGGTCCAACAAACAGCCCAAATCACAATCTTCAGTAAGTACTTTTTGGAAAATTACTTAATGCACCCTGACCTATTTTGTTCTGTTAAGAATTTAGTTCATAATCTCAGTAAACACCGCCTGCAACGACAGTGTGCTTGCGAAAAATATCTAATTTAATACAAAACTCACAGAATAGATGAACTTTTTTTCAGACATCAGTAGTATTCAGCTTGCTTATATCTTATTTTAGACAAGCAAAATACCACAAAGTCATGATTATTGAATAGCAATTATTTACAGAGGGAGTATGGGCTGTATGAGTGGCTAAAAATGAGTGGGCAGAGTGCTGAGGTTGCCATGGCTGCAAAATTATTATTGTTTTATTATTGTAACTTAAAAAGTCAGATAAAACAAGAGTAGATTCCTGTCTTTAGGTAGCTAGGTAAAGCCTCTGTTTATTAGTGTAATTTTGATTTTGGTGATTTTTGTTAGCTGCCTGGGCTAACTTGCTAGTCCATTCATTAGGATGAAAAATCACTTGGTTTTCATCATCATTGATTTATGTGTTAGTTTTTATGTAATTGTAATGCTACTTATTGTAGAATGTCTTGAAATAGATTCTGCAGCTGATTAATTAATGGAATGAGAAATGAAGTCTGAGGCCTTTTTATGTGTTAATAGCACAAGATGAGAGTTAGTGATTGGGTAATAAGAATAAGAGTATGAGCAAATTTATAAAAGAATATTGATGCTTTTCAGAAGTACATTACTGATTAGTGTTTGAGATTTCTTAAAGCCCAACAGCTTGGCTGAGAACATTTTAAATAACAACAGTGGGCTGAACACTAATCCATCCATCTTGCATGTACCTCACTCATTCATCTTACATATATAAAAATAATACTACGGTTCAAAGAACAGTTCTCAAATGCAATTGAAGTGTACTAAGCTCCAAGCACAAGGTGGAAAGCTGGCAAACAAGTTTTAGATTGATCCACTTTTTGTTATTAGGCAAATAATTAATCTGATATCTTTTTGGTTTCCCTAGTATTTCCCAAATTCTCCCCCTGTACCGAGAATCAACTTAGCAATATTTTAAAAATATCACCACCACCACCTCCAGCCGAGTGAAGGTGAATAAGGTTCCTTAGCCATCTTGTATGCATTCTGGCTTTGCCTAGGTTTTTAATGGTTGGCTCTTCAACCTTTGCTGGTTTTGAACTAAAGAAAGAAATAAAAAATAATAAAAAACGGGAATTCAATCATTTGGATTATGACTCCTTATTATGACACCTCTAAATTGGTCTTGTAGCAATGGTATTGGTGGTTGACCTGGAAGCAGTAGTGTGGCATCATTGTTTTGAACCTGCTGTTAAAATGTAAGGTGAATCATAAACTGCTGTTACGTTTTTATTATTATTGTTCTTATTGTTATTTCCACTAGACTGAAGAGAATGCTGAAACTTGAGTAAAACAAGCTCAGGCCAAAGGGTTAGTGAGAATTTGTGGAGGATTTACCATGCAAGTTCAAGGAGCTCTCAGGGCTTAAAGATTTTTGCTTCATCTCATGCCTGCTTCTGTTACATTTTTTTTCCTCTTTCCTTCTTAAATAGATTTTTCCCACCTTTCCCAAATTTCTATCCAGCCTCTGGATAATTTTTTCTTTTTATGCCTCACAGTAGTTCCCATGTTCTTCTGCTCTATGCCTCTGAGGTAGTCCTTCAGACAAAATGATGTAATTTAGTAGTGTTATCTTTTCTTTCCAGAAACTGATTATGATTTCTCTACTGAATGTTTAGTATAAAGTAATGCAGGTCGATTTGTATGCTGGAAAAGAGAAAAGGGGAAAAGTGAAAGTAACTTACTGCTTCGAGGAAGCCCACATAAGACAAAATTGCAGGAAAGACAACTGGCCTGGCTGAGCAGGGAGCTTTTACTGTGACTTGGGAAAAAAAGAGAGAGGGGAAACATAGCAGCCAAGGATAAGGAAAAGGCTGAAATACTTAGTGACTTCTTTGCCTCCATCTTCATTAATTAGACCAGCCATCCCCAGCGTATTCAGCTCCCTGAGCTGGAAGATGAGGATGGAGAGCAGCACAACTCTCCCATAATTGAGGAGGAAGCAGGAATGACCTGCTGTGGCACCTGGAAACCCACAACTGAGGGGCTGGAGAAGCTGGCAGAGGAGCTCACCAGGCCTCTGTCCATTGTCTACCAAGTGTCTTGGTTAACAGGGGAGGTCTCAGTTAACTGGATGTTTGCTAATGTGATGCCCATCTACAGGAAGGGCCAGAAGGATCCAGGCAGCTATAGGCCTGCCAGCCTGACCTCAGTGCCTGGAAAAAGTTCATGCTGAGTGCACCCACTCTGGCAAGTGCAGGACAGCCAAGGGATGGAGCTCAGCCAGCATGGGTTCAGGAAAGGCAGGTCCTGCCTAACCAACCCGGTCTCATTCTGTGACCAAGTGACCCACCTAGTGGATGAGGAGAAGGCTGTAGATGTTGTATAGCTGGACTTTAGTAAAGACTCTGACACCATCCCACACAGCATTCTCCTTGAGAAGCTGGTGGCTCGTGCATAGCCTCATATACTGGTCATATACTTAAAAACTGGCTCCATGGAAGGACCTGGGGAGCTGTAGTCAACAGAGTTTAATCCAGTTATCTCCCTGTCACCAGTGGTGTTTCCTCATGCTCGGTTTTGGGGCCGGTCCTGTTCAGTATCTTCATTAAAGATCTGGATGAGGGGATTAAAGGTTCTTGAGTAAGTTTGCAGATGACACCAAGTTGGGTGGGAGTGTTGATCTGTTTGAAGGTGGAAAGGCTCTGCAAGGGGACCTGGACAGGCTGGACCAATGGGCCAAGGCCAGTAAAATGAGGTTTAACAAGGCCAAGTGTCGGGTCCTGCCCTTTGGTGACAACAACCCCATGCAACATTACAGACCTGGGGAAGAGTGTCTGGGAGGCTGCCAGGCAGAAAAGGATCTTGGGGATGCTGGTCAACAGCAGGCTGAATATGAGCCAGCAGTGTGCCCAGGTGGGCAAGAAGGCCACCAGCGTCCTGGCCTGGATCAGGAATAGTGTGACCAGCAGGAGAGGGGAAGTGATTGTACCTCTGTATTCAGCATTGGTGAGACAACACCTTGAGTGCTGTGTTCAGTTCTGGGCCCCTTGCAACCATAAAGACATTGAGTTTCTGGAGTGAGTTCAGAAAAGAGCAGCCAAGCTGGTGAAGGGTCTGAAAAACAAGTCCTATGAGGAGGGGCTGAGGAAATTGGGAATGTGGAATCACCAGCCCTGAAAGTATTTAAAAACCATGCAGATGAGGCACTTCAGGGCAGATACAGATATTGATAAATATATATATAATTTTATTTGGGGGCAAGGAGGGCAGGGGGGATGCTGACAGTTGGATGCAGTGATCTTAGAGGTTTTTTCCAACTGACACAATTCTGTGATTCTGTGAACAAGGGGCTCTTTCTGTTTTCTTGCTGCACAAGTCTTATGTTGAACCACCCAAGAAGTATTCCTCCTGGCACTAATTCTTCCAAAACTGTACGCTTCAGTGGAAGCACTGAAACCTAAAACCATTGTAACTTCATTTTAAACTATACCTAATGAATTGTTAAAGGGTTAAAATTTTACTTAAGTAGATGCCATATCTTAGTAGATATCGAAGTATTTTTATGCAGTCCATGTGTTCTGCTTTGGATTTCTAGAAATTATATACAATTAAACATTGCCAGAGATCAAATGTGCCCGAGGCAGTCGGACTTGCCAGTGCAAAAAAGGGCACTGACTTTCAGGTAGTGAAGTTGAGTAATTTCAAATTCAACCAAAGACATAATCTTAAAATGTGTGTGGATGTTTTTGAGAGCTTGGAGTGGTCTTTAATTTCTTGGAAGGTCTGTATCTGTAAAATTTTCCAGAGTTTTTCCTACTGAGAAATATAATCAAAATTACTTATTTACAAAAGTATTTAAATTATTGCAACTATTAATAGCCACTAAAAATTAATTTACAAAGGAAATAAAATCAAAATACAATCTGAAAATTAGTCCCTGTCCAAAGGACTCTGCTGCTAGAGATAGAGGACAAGCAAGTTGAATCCTTTATTTCACTGCATAATGCTATTATCTTTTGTATCATTAAGATTATTATCTTTTCACCTTCTAGAGAGAAATATCCTCTCCGTTCAGAAAAGTACAAGTGTGTGGAAATAATATAAATGCATAGCAAATACCAGAGAATACTTTTTCAGCATAGTTTAAAATTAAGCAATGGATGTTAATCTCTTGGAACTTAAGAGTAGGAGGAGAGAAACTGTTGCTTTCCCTTCTAGAGGTGTTGCTCTTACAAATTAACATCATTCCAAAAGAGTATGTGTTCTCTAGTCTAATATATTTTTCTCTTGAATTGAACAATTACGTTGAATTTTACCCATTGGGCAAATTCCTCTTTTAAAGCTGTTTAGATATCTCATTAGCCTGTGCCACCTTGAAGAAAACTTAAAATGGAAGATATCTGGAAGTTTGTTGGCCCAAAGGGCCTCGGAAAAATCTGATGAGGCTTTAGTAGATGTGTGAAAGCACAACAGAATAGAGCCAGAAAGAAATAGGTATAAACCTAAGTGTTTGTGAACAGAACTGTCTCTCTTACCAGTGCTTCACTTTTCCCACATGAACCTCATGCGGTCTGCTCAGAATGCCAGGAGGTGAACATCTCCTTCCATAGCCTTGCACAGGAGCTTTCTAAGAAACTTGGAGAAGTCCCTGCTTTCTCACCCTGTGACTTAGATCAGTTCTGTGTTTGCAGTTGCTGATGCCTTTGTGCTAGACCCTTGGAGAAACATGTGGGAAGAAATACTGCCATCAAGTAGAAATTGTCGTTACTTTGGGGAGATGTGTTTGTTTTGTTAATCATTCAGAATAAATATACATGCTGTCATGCCTTATTTTCTTGAAGATTTGGGGACAGCAGTAACAATTTTTAGGTTCAGTTCATTGAAGAAATATGATGAAGCAACTGTAGTTGAAAAGAAGTTCTTCTAAACAATAGAAAACAGAATGCCTTTAAAACTTAGTAACATGTCTGAGTTAAAACTCTAGTGAGGAACACTGGCTGTGGTGGGCAGTTTATTCTGTGTTTCTGCATATATCATGGCTTTTAACATATAGCCAAAGCATACCTCCCCAAAGGGAGCTTTCTGTATGATGTGACAGGCATTTGTACAGCTTTATGATGGGGACAAGTATGTTTTTGTGATGTGACAAATCTCCACATAAGGTGGAAAATGGAATATGGGTCCTTGGGAAAAGAAGATGGAAAGGAGTGAGTCATTAGACCACTTCACTCTGAGGCCACTTCCCTGCAGTTTCCGTTTTTCTTTTCAGGATTGGTGGGGAGGCTGTATTCACATTGGTGTGGGGTTAGGGGTCCTTTCAGGGAATTTGACTTATGATCACAGATCTGCTTCTGGGATCATTGCTTTAAATGTCCTTTCACAGTTGCTCAGGCCCAGAGTAGGAAATTGATTGAGGAAGGAGTGTACTGTAACCAAGGCTGCACTAAACTGTTTTACGTACTCTTTTCTCTGTTATATTTTAGAGTGTAGGTTTTTTGTACAGTGACTTTTTACTCTGCCTGTGTAGGATACAGCCTGTAAGGGCTCATAATTACACTGCCTTACAAATAATGTATAACTAAATGTTAAGCTCTGGTCTCTCCAGATCTGTAAAGTGCACTCAGAAGAAGCTGACCACCTTGTCTGGTAATGAAACCCTCCTTTTTATCCTAGTCTTACTTTTGTGTTTAAAAAAAAATGTATTTTATTCACACGAGAAACCCAGAATATGCTTAATTTAAGGCAGAGGTAAAGAGCAGTGAAAGTACTGGTCTGAATTGCTTTGCAGATCCCAGCTTTTAGCCACACCGTTATTTCCTCAGCTTTAAGCTTCCACTTAGATATTTTCTAATCAGTAGTAAATAAATGATGAATGTTCTAATGCCTTTTGTATTATTCAGTGATGGAAGTAGAAATTCAATATGTGCATACAAAATGGACTAATTTAAAAGAACTAAACATATATTTAAACTACTAGGCATGTCGTCATGGAGGAGTGTCTTTAGTCCTGCAACTTATTATCTGGGCAAACTATTGCAAGTAGTAATTTTTCCTTTCCTACAAAAGAAGGGAAGAACAAAGGAGAGAAGTTGACAGGGCATATAGAAAAAATTGTAATTGTTTCTTTCCATCTGCTCTTTTCACCAGTCTATCTTGTTCAGAAATCCCCCAGAACAAAAGGAAAGGCAAGCATATACACAGGTGATTAAAAATAGCCCTTCAGGAAAGCTTTACCATTTTTGTACTACCATATAAATCAAATGCCCCTGAGACTTACTGTGTAATGCAGCTACTTTGAACTGTTTTCCTGAGAGAGCCTGGTTGCAAAGACAAGAAAGCAGCCCTATGGGACTTGCCTGCTGTTGGGCAAGGTTTCCAGATACCTTAGAAAGAAGAAGAAGGGATTAGCTACACTTCTGACCATTTTTACAGTTAAGCTAAGCTAGGAGGGTTAAATGTGAGCAAGTGCCTTCCCACTTGCGATTACCATTACTGTCAAGATACTTTTAAATTGGTTAGGTCACGCAGAGTAATGAGTGTAATGCTTACCTGTTTTGCATATATATTGGGTGCTACAGCATGCAGGACACCAAAGCAATTGAACACTTTTTCCCTAAGAATTCTGCTTTCCAAAATTCAGAAATTCAGCTCATAAGTAAATATTGAAAGAAGCTGATAGTTTCTGTAAGGGACTGTGTGCTGGGACAGCTTCCATACTCTTCAGGATGATGGTTATCTTTTGGTAGCCAGCGGGCTATCATATCAGGCAAATTGTAAGATGCAGCTCTGTGATGTGCAGTATATGGCAAAAATACAAGTACCACTCTGAATTTGTGAATATGTGACCCAAACATGCTCTCTTCCAGCAAATTCCAGCTCAGCTTAGGCTTGGACAGCTCGGAGTATTTTTATTAAACTAAGGAAGTTGCAGTCGAAAGAAGACGTGTTAATCTGCTTAAGGGTATATGTAAATTTATATACAAAGTAGTAATGGCCTTTGTGCTTTTGGCAAGTAGCTACAGCAGCTGTTGGACATCCCTGATATAACCAGCAATCTTTAGTTTGTTCCGATTTTACTTCCTCCCTCTCTCCATCCCTTCTGTCCTTCAGTAGCTTAACTGGCTTTCAAAGTATTTATTGTATGTCCTACAAAAGGACAATTATAGGTCCCTGAGACTTCCTGTCAGCATTTGATGCCACATTGAGTTTAATTAGAGTTTCTTAGGATGCTGAATAGCCTCTAAGTACATGCAAGGAAAGGGAGAAGGTTGTAGTTAGGCACAAAGATAAAGAAACACTATTCCAATGAAAAGAAGGCAGCTCAACACAATGAGATGTTTTAACACCATATCTCAAATCATCCTTTCAATTTTTAATGCTTTGTGGTTAATCTTTCTCTACTTTTTTCATTATTTTGTTTGCCATTTCAGTTTGAAAGAGCCAAGCTATAGATTCTACTAATTTTGTGTACTTGGGAAGGGAAACAGATGGTACAAACTGATAAATCTTGAACATTTCCATTAAAAAATAATAAATATTGAGTGATAGAGGACATATTTTTAAAAAAAGAAGGAGAAAGAGTAAGTACTAAGGAAGTCTAGAACTTTTGAATTGTACTCCTCTGTTAAGTCTAAAATCTGATGTAAAACTACCTAAAAATATAGTTGCAAGAAACGTGTCTCATCAGCAGTCCCTCTCATGCTCTTCAAGAAGTTCAATAATAATGTGTCCCGTTTCTCACCTTTTTTTTTTTTCCATCTGATAATAACATAGAAGATGCACTTAATTTCTTTACGTGGCACATAAGCAATAGCTGTTATATCGCAGGAACTTTTTTTTACATATTTATGTGTGCACACTTGTACACATAATTCCATCCTGCTACCCACCCACCGCCCCCCCCTGCCCAGGGGGTTTCTAACCAGAGAGTGCACTAAGCCCTGCTTCACCAGGCTTTCCTTCGAGTTGGAAAATCAGTTCCTTTATTTCGGTGAGACACTCCCGGAAGGCTGACCTGCATGTGGAAATCCTGATAATTTCATCTGTCTCAGTTTTTCAAATTACATTGAAAAAACTCCATTTTTGTTACCTATCTAATGCCAGCAAAGTAGTTTCAGACTGCAAAACAGTGAGTAGAGGGGTGAAGGAACGGAACAGAACAGAACAAAATGGAATTAAATCGTTCCAGTTGTCAGGGACTTACATGCTAGTCCAAATGCCTGTCCACCCCAGGGATAAGCAAAATTTAAAGCATACAATGAAGGGCATTGCCCAGTTGCCTCATTTTAAGGCACTGACAGGCATAGAGCATCAACCACCTCTCTAGGGAGCCTGTTCCAGCATCTGATGACCATATCAGTAAAGAAATGTTTCCAAATAATATCAGCTCTGAACTTCTTGCAACCATTCTCTGTCATTGGATGCTCAGTAGAGGAGAGCAGCACCTCCTTCTCAACTTCACCTCCTCAGGAAGTTGCAGAGATCAATGAGCCTCCTTTTTTCCAAACTAGACAAACCCAGTGTCCTCAGCCACTTGGCATCCATCTGCTGAGCATCTGACAGAGATGGTTCCTCTCCAAGCAGAGAAGAGCCCCTTGGTAAGCTTCTCAGGGCTCTTGCCTTGGCAGGAGGCAAGCCCAGGTTGATGCAGAGAGCAGCACCAAGTCATGACTCTGCACAAGAGGAGAGATTTGGGTGCTGCCGTAGCAAGGCTGCACCCAGCAGTACAGGCTGGTAGGAGAGCAGAACCCTGGGACATGAGAGCAGAGGGTGCAGGGAGTACAAAGCCAGGACTGGGGTGATGACTGGTGAAGCATGAGCTGTCTTTGGAGGCCACCTGCCTGGAAACATTTGCCCTGGGACCAGCTGCAGAGATGCAGGCCTGGAGATGGGTAACACTTTTGGCAGGGAAAACCAAAATAGTACATGGCATGCATAGAAGGACCCGTCAGCATTAACATCCCACTTCTCCTGTCAAAAAAGGGGTAAAATAGCACTGCCACCTGCACTGTTAGTAAGACTGAGGCGTATTGCATGGTTTTCATGTACTTATTTTATTTGCATAATTACATCTGAGGGGCTGGGAGCACTTGAAGGCTGGCATGTGCCCCAGCTGATGGCCCAGTCCTGGTCTGGCCATCCCCTGAGGTGTCCTCCACAGTCACTGACGTGGTGCTGGCCTCTTTTTGGCTGGAGAGTCCTCAGAGCTGCTGGTCCTACTCTTTGGGGGTTGTCGTGGCCCCCCAAAGGAGCATTCACTGCCTTGGCTGGAAGTGGCAGGCCTGGGCACCCACTCCTGTGGCTCCTCCTGTGGCTTGTCTTACTTCACAGGGATGGCAATGGGAGCAGAGTGGTGGCTGCTGGGACCCCCACCACTCTCAGTGGATGAGGTGCTGCGGAGCCCATCTGTGATGGGTCCCTCAGAGCTGCTGATGGGCACTGGGCTGGGAGAGAGAGAAAGAGAGAGACCTTCCTTGGGAGGCAGTGGGACCAAGAGCACCTATGGAGCTGCCCTCCCATCCCCCAACAGCATGGGTGTCCTGTCAGCCGAAAAGATGACAGGCCTCTGTGCTGCACCATTGCACAGTGACATGGGTAAGCTGTTGTACAAATGTCACTGTGTGGTTGTGGAGGGAGATCCTCATCACCTGGACCAGAAGCTCTGTATCCATCCTGTGACTGGTTAGGATGGCTGTTATGTTGTCCTCCACCATGGTTGCCTCTGACTCATTGCCAAAAATCTGCCAGTGACAGGCCTGGGGCACTGTCTACTTCTTTAGGGAGCCTGTTCCACTGTTTCGTTACCCTATCAATAAATAGGTGATTCCTAATATTTAGTCTGAACCTCCCATGATGTACCTTTAAGCCATTTCCATGTGTTCTACCACTGGATCCCTGGAAGAAGAGATCTCCCTCTCCACTTCCCCTCCTTAGGAATCTGTGGAGATCCGTGAGGTCACCTCTCACCCTTGTTCTCCCTACCAGCTTTGTTGCCCTCCTCTGGGTGCATTCAGGTTCCTTAACATAACTCTTGAACTGTGGGGCCCAGAACCACACACTGTGCTTGAGTTTAGTCTGCTCTAACACTGAATACAGTGGTTCCCCACTGGTCATGCTGTGCTGGATGCAGTTTCTCCTTGTGGCTGCCAGGGCACATGGCTGACTCATGCTGAATCTGCTACTGACCAGCACCCCCACATTCCTTCCTCTCCCAATTTATATTGTGTGTACTTGTTCTGTTCCAGGTGCAAAAGCCTCATTTTGTTGTCTTTGTTATATTCCATGCCACAGATGATTGCCCAGTGCTCCAATATATCTAGATCTCTCTGCAAGGTCTATTGTCCCTTTAGAGACTCAATGGCATCTCAAAGATTACAATTATTAGCAAAACTAACAACTACATTCAACACCTGCCTCCGGACCATTGATAAAAACGTTGACCCTGCAATTATGCCCTGAGGAGGACTGCTGAATGGCCACCAGCCAGGTGTGGTCCCATTAACTACAACCCATTGAACTCTACTGTTCAGCCAGTTCTTCAGCCAGCACACTGTATACATCCTCAAGAAACACATGCAATGTTACCTCAGTTCCCAAAACAGAAAGAATCTGTATTTCCTCCAGAGTAAGAACAGTCTGTCTCAGCAGCATGCATTGTAAGAAAATACTGTTTCACACAGGAATAAATATTCAATGATTTCAACAAGAGGATTGCAGGCTGTCTTTTTACTTTCTTCTGTAAGAAAATTACAGTTTATTACATAAAATTGTAGAGTCATCTAGGTAGGAAAAGGCCCTTGAGACCATCGATTCCAGCTATAAAATGTTACATAAAAATGTGTTCATAACTGTAAGATCTGCTAAATTACACAGGAATCTTAAACTTTGAAGAAAGGCATGCTTGTGACCATGCTGTGTTAATGAAGTTAAAATCTCTAGCTAGTTTCTGACTCTGAGCTGCTGTGGTGGTGTCCCCCATTTATTCTTAGTAGCTGCAAGGTAGCATGCTTATACTCTTTCTGTTAATTAATGTGGAAAAGAAAACCTCAGTGAGTAATGGAAGTCTAACTGCATACTTTTTACTTCACCATTAGACTAGAAAGAAGAGAGAATAGCAAAAATGTGTTAAAAAATCAGTAGTTACAAGATGCAGGCACTTCAGCGATGTGTGAATTGTCATTCAGACTGACAGCTAAATAAGTATCTTCAGATCATAGTTTTCTTATGTTAAGAACTCAGTGCTGAAATGCTAAACTTGGAGAAGAGTTTGATTTCCTAACAGAGTTTCCTACATATTTTGACTTATGAGGAGTTTATTAATGTTAAGCCTGATTAGATTGATTTACAGAGCCACTTACAGCCTATCGAGGTAATGTTTCATGTGTAGCATCATTTGTGAGGCATCTGAAAATAAATTATTACTCTGACTTTGGAATGTGAACTGTTTTGCTTTGCCTGAGATACAGTGCCGTAGTATGTGAAGATTAAAATGAACAAATAATGACATTTGATCATTAATTTGATATACATAGGGGGAAAAAAAGAAAAGTCTTTGGAAATGACGTGTGATAAACATTCAATAAATGTTTTTAAGTGCAAAGGAAGAAAAGGGGAAATTATTTCCTGGTATTACATGAGGGCTGGATACCTAGACTTCCCAGCAGTTTTGGGTGATTCAGGGTGCTGTGCCCTCAGCCCCCACGAAGGGTAGCTACTGAGTCAGAGGTTATACTTTCCTACCTCCTTGCAGTGGCTGAAGTATCAGAGTGTCTGCTTATTTTTAATTCTTGAGAACTTGATTTTAATTGAAACTGGCATAAAATTTCCTCTGCACAAGAAAAAAGATCAACAAACCTATTATGCGGAATGATGATGACACACCAGAATTATTGCATGACTTATGGATTCCCCAGCTATACCACCCAGTCCTCTGCCACTGTAACATGTAGATAGTGCTAATAATAGACTGCTGTCTTCAGTACAGATTAGCCCAGAAGAGGGCATACACACGAACTCATCTACAGAAAAATATTGCAAAACACAAAATATATTAGGTTTTGCTCTGGTTTTTAGAGGATCATGTGTTTACCTGTTAGTAGCCCTTTTATTCATCCCTGTCCTGCCTCTTCCTCCCACTTCCATAGCCTCTTTCTTCCTGGGCTCCCACCAAATTCCATACACCTTTGCCTCAATTAACTGTAGACACCAGCCCTGACAGGTGTGCCAGGCAGCTTTATTTTCTCATACACATCTCCAGACTTGCTGTAGACAGAATATTTGGAGAGTATTTGGAGAATGTATCAGCTACAGTCCTGTAGGCTGGGCTGAACACATGAAGATGGAAATGCCATAAAGCATGGAAAAACTTGAGTAGTGTCTCATGGGAACAGAAGAAGATACTTTCCAGCAAGTTTGAGATGTCTGCTTAATGGCAAGGGGACACCAGCACCACAAGCAAATGTCTGCTCCTTTTCCTGGGTTCTAATTTTCTTTTGTTTTATTGCTTGAGTGTTGATTTTTTTTCCCTAAAGAAAAAATGGTAATTTTTTTTTTTTTTACATCATTTTTAAAAGCACCCGAACCATATCTTTTGAAGTTAAACAAATAGACAAATATTTCACTTTGGACCTTGGAAAATTCCAGCACAATTAAGTGCTACAATGTTTAGAGCAGCTGTGAAAAAACCTCTAACATTGAAAAGTATTCATGAACTTTACCTTTCTGCAACATTACTTAGAGGAAGTAACTCATATTGCATGCATAAAAAGTATTAGAGAAGTTAACAAGTATTTCATATTGATGCTTAGATGTTTTTGAAGAAATAATTTAATCTATACTGGGGCTTTCTGATAAATGGAATACAGCAATTTCTCCTCAAAACTGGAAAAACTACTGTGAAACTGACACTACAGTATTATATGCTTAAAATAGTTGTTTGTGTAATTTTAATAAAATAAAATATGCTGTGAAAGGCTGAATATGAACACTTGCATATACATATAATTATGTAACCAATTTATTGCTGATGCTGTGATAATTTCCAGCTGTTTTACAAAACTCTTTCGGATGTATAATCACTGTCTTAACTGAAATAGCAAAGCCACCTTTGTTATGCTAAAAAAAAAAAATTACAACAGCAAAGCTCTTTTTTTTTTCATTTGCATAAGTGATCACAATTTTAATGGCATGGTCAGTTGTAAGACTTTTAATTATGAAAGGATTGTTTAGTTAATTATGGTTTTAACAATTTAAAAAATAAAAATATGTTAATAATTCTGTAATTTAATTTTACCTAACAAAGAGCTGGGAAACACTATGTGGGAAAACTGACATTACCCCTCATTCAAGAAAAAAAAAAAGGAAAGCCTGAAGCATTTCTACAGGATCCTAATTATTTTAATGAACTTAAAAATAATATAAAAATTCGTTTTGTGTGGAAAATCTGTTTGTGTGGCTAAATCATAATGTATTATTATCTCCCTAAAAACTATAGGGATTTTTTAAAAGAAAGACATTATATCATGCTTATACCTGGTGGCTTCTATGGAGGAGGGTGAGGGTTGATTTAGATGGTGCTGGAGCAGCCTGGCAGGAGGTGGGCTGCCTTTCTCACCACACCACAAGATGTATACAGGGACCTCTGCCTCCTCTTGTTGGGGCCTGATGCACTTCCTGCCCTCCCTCCCTTCTTCCTGTGGCATCACATCCATGAAGCTGCCTTTCACTCCTTCTTCCTCCCCTTGACAGCTTTCCTGTTCCCCTGGGCAGCCAACATGGGCTTTTGCTCTGCCCTCTCACTCCAAGCCCAGGTGACCCCCCAGGTATCTTCACCTGCCAGTCCCAATGCTGAAGCCTCCCCTGGGTTCCCTAGGATGGCCCCTACCAGTTTTAGTACTTCCTCTGTGTGACAGCAAGTATAATGACTTTTTTGACTTGCAGATTCTTCCAAGAACTTTTTGGAGCTGACCTGTATGTACTCATGCAGGATTGTGTGGCAGGAGGGGGAACAGTAAATGCAAAAAAGAATTTGGCTTTCCTCTGGCAGTTAGAGTAATAGGGAGCTGCTTATCAGAAGATCCTTGTGGGGCCCATTGACCCTTCTGTTTTTCCTTGGGATCTTCTGTTTGACAGCTGTAACACACCGGGAAGGATAACTTCCCTGGGAAAAAAAAAAGAAGGAGTGAGAAGAAAGAATCATAATGATTTACTTTGGTAGGTGAGAAGCTGGAATGCTGCATGGCTAGCTAGCTCCATGTTCCTGTATGTTGAAATTAACCTTGTGGAGGTTTTTTCCAATTCTTTAGTAACAGAGATGTTTCTGTTAAAATATCTGATGTTCAACAATAGATCTGCAATCTTCCTTGGATTTCAAGTTTTCATAGAACATAGAATGGTCTGAGTTGGAAGGGACCTTAAAGATCATCTAGTTCCAACCCCCCTGCCATGGGTAGGGACACCTTCCACCAGACCAGGCTGCTCCAAGCCCCATCCAACCTGGCCTTAAATACTTTAAGGGATGAGGATGTTTGCTTTCATCCCAACATGCAGACAGCAAGGAAAGCAGAGGGAGAGCTTGATGAAGAGCAGGTTTGAAAGGTGAACAAGTACATGGGACCTGATGGAATTTACCTGTGTCTCCTGAAAGGGCTGGCAGCTGAAGATGCAAAGCCACTGTCCATCATATTTGAAAAGTCATGGCAGTCTGGTGAAGTTCCTGTTGACGGGAAAACAAGCAATGTAACCACAATTTTCAAAAATGGAAAAAAAAAGACACAGGGAACTCCAGGCCAGTCTCACCTATGTGCCTGGCAAGATCATGGAGCAGATCCTCATAAAGGCTCTGCTGAGGCATGTGGGTAACAGAGGGGGCATTGGTGACAGCCAGTGTCTTTCCTAAAGGCAAGTCCTGTCTGACTGACTTGGTGGCCTTTTATGGTGGGGGTCACAGCCTTGGTGGACAAAGGCAGAGCAACAGACATCATCTACGTGGATCTGTGCAAAGATTTTGACAGTGTCCCGTGCTACATTCTGCGTCTCTAAACTTGAGATTCAGTGGACGGACCACTCATGGGATAAGAAGCTGACTGGATGGTTGCCCCTAAAGATTTATGATCAATAGGTCAATGTCCAAATGGAAATGTGTGATGAGCCGTGTTCATCAAGGGTAGTATTCAGACCCGTGCTGTTTAATATCTTTGTTGGCAACATGGACAGTGAAATTGAATGTACCCTCATTTGTATTTTTTTCGGAACTAGCAGATAAACATTCAAAACACAGCACAGTTGCTCTGTTGTAAATGTGATTTTAAGTACTCTTTTAAGGGTTCTGTTGTGTTACTTTTCAGATAAAAAGCACAAAACCAAATTCTATTTGTAAATATTTATCAAAATTGTATGCTCGATGTAAGGGAATCTTGCTTTTGGGGCCTGTTGTTACATTCAGTGAACATTTGGTAACAAAATTCATGAGCCATAGCCCTCGTGAGTGTAAGTTGTGATAGGTCTGTTGACTTCAACTGAGCTATGACTATTTATACAAATTAGCCTGCCTAGTATTTAGTTAGTATTTAGCTTTTTAACACTAAGCTTCACTCCTTCACTGATATATTTATTACATTCTGTTGGTGTATGAGAAAAGTTTTTATATCCCTCTTGTGTTTTTGTGAAGTCTCTCTTTGAGATGTTAACTACTTTCATGAGCATTTTCTGATATACTGGGAGCACTGATTTTTAGATGCAGGTCAAGATGTGCAAACAAATGATTTTTTGTTGATGGAAAGGTAGGTTATTTACAGATAAATCTTTGATCAGAGAATTAAACTGTTCATAGCATGGAAATGCTATGGGCAGAGAGGGCAGAGAGTCTGTGCCCTTCTCCCATGATGTGGCTGCACGGTGCCTTGATCGTGGCAAGGGCCTGATGCAGCAGCAAAAATGTCCCTGCCATTCTTGAGCTTCTTGGGTTCATCAGACAGGACACAGATGTGCAGGTGTGGGGGTTTTGGTGAATTATGGTTTGTGAGGTTTGTTTGACGTTTTCCTGCACAACTAGGTTTTGAAATCATTGCTTAAACCTCGTATCAATTTGTGTATGTCACTGAATTTCTGCCCTGTATAGGCAGAAGTAATGGGTGGTGTTAGATGGACCTGGCATTAGCCCAGCTCTCTGAATGGTAACAGCTCAAGCAACACTGGTTTTGAAAAATCCCATTATCTACCTCCATCAAACGTTTATAACCCAGTCTTATTGCTTTGAATATCAGCATAAAACTTCAGTTGATCTCCTGTGCACAACAGGAGGCCTGTGAGAGGGAGCAAAGAGGGTGCTTATTGTAAATATCAATTTAGAAGTCAATACCCTTGACAGATTTCAGTTCAAGGTTAAACAAGAACCTGAGTGCTGCCTAAAAGGTAAATGCACAGACCTTAATGGAAAATACTAAGCATATTTCTATGGTAACATTGCTATAAATTCAGTGTTTTTGACAGCAGGCAAGTTTTCTAGATACAATACAGCACATAACAAGGGTAGTATGTTACTCTTTTCTCAGGTCTTCTCTGTGAGAGAGGATGGCTGTTTTAGCCATTGAGAAGTGATACCCCTGTGAGCTGAATTCACTCCTCTGCACTATGGCATGATTCATGTCAAGAGTAAGAATAAAAAAGTACAAGGTCTATACTGTCACATTATAAGAGGTTCCGATTTTTAGATGCAGTATAAACAAACCATTAATAAATATGTGTATGCTTTCCTTTGTCTGTTACTATCTAATTGATTTTCTGTGCATTTTTCTTTGCTTTGCAACTTTACTTGTAATGGGATATAAGGGAGAGTCCTAATATCCTCTCTTAGGGTTTCACAATTTTTAATTAAATGCATTTTGATTTCTGGAAAATACAAAAACCTCAACAAACCTCAGGTGTGTTGTTTGTTACGGGAAATTTTATAGAAAAATTTAACTCCACTTAGTTTGCTTATGAAACTGCTGTAATGGATTTTCTACCATCTTTTAAAAAATTCCCTTTATGAACCCTTGCTAAATCTTGTTATGCCTTCATATGTTTTCTCTTCACCAAATCACTAGGTCTGCACTTACTCTGTTTTCAGGGGCATCAAATACATACTGAAAGCTCTCATCAGAATTATGTGCTTTGCAAGTTAACATTATTATTGAACAGTTGCCTTTTTTTTTTTCTGGTACTTTTTTGTTTCATATGCCATATGGACTGTTCAGCTGTGACAGCTGCATACAATAGATTATGTTATGTAAGTATCATACAGTGTATTGTGCCCAGATGTATTCTTTCAGCATTTCAGATTTTCCATGAAGAAATGCCTGTTAGGTATTTTCTTTTGTAATCTTTTGTTTGGTGTTCTTTCTTTGTCACATATGAAATTAAAGTAATGCTTTATGCAAGGGGAAGGGTGGTGATGTTCAGTATATTTTTGCAGCACATCCAGTACTCCTAGAAATCTCTTAATATACTTCTAGGGGAAATGTCTACCTTATGGAATTCTTGCATGACTTCCATCTTGAGAGATTCCTGCTCATGCATGCTGAATTTTATTGCTCCTCAGAGGCACCTGGTTCTTCTACTACTTGCTTTATAAGCCCAGATATCCCTGGAAGTTATGGCTTCTGTTAATGTGAGGAGATTCAATTAACACTGTACCACTGATTCTGAGTCTTTCTTCTACTTCACTTGTTTGGTTAATTCTCTGTTTCATAGAGACAACTTCTGGCCACAAACCTAAAGGTAGACTGTGTTGGATCAGGCAGTGCAGTGCATGCGTAATAAGGAACTTGTAATTGTCTTATCAGTGCTTGGTTCTTCAAAATGTTTCATGTCCTGGTAAGCCCAGTCAATCTTAGAGACACCCCATATTTATCATAAAAGCAGCATCAGTATTTTCATTTTATTTGTAGATGTCCAAAATAAAAGGTTCTCCTGCTTTAACTTTATAATTAGAAGGGTTAGTTCTTAACTTTACAGTTCTGTCAGAAGATCACCCTATGGCCCTGGAAAACTAATGGCATTCATCTGTAGAAAAAGAAGTAGGGTTTTAGGAATAGAGGGTCTGTATAGTCAGATCCTTTGTGATTTTATTTTTAAATCTCTAGTCAATATTTTAAAATATTTTTAAAACTCTAGTCAAACATCTGACAGGTAGTTGGGAGGGAAGTTCTCTCATCAGGAGAACATACCTTACCTCCTCTCTGAGTGCTGAGAAAATTTGTGTTTTGGATGCACTCTCTTTGGGACTGTTCTCCAGTGAAAGTGAAAAAAAAGGTAAACACATCTGTCTCTATTTTGTAAAAAAATTTAGTTATATAAAAATGGAAGAAAAACACAGTGAGAAAAGGTATGCCATTTTAAAACATTCAGAGAAACAACAAAGAAAAGAAGTAGGTAAGTTCCTATGATGGTGCACTTTTAAGATTTGAGCAAGTGGAACAAATGGAGCTCTCCTGGATTCCACTTTTGGAGTCAGATTTCTGTGTTTACCATGGTTCTTGATCAGAGCAGACTTTACAGGTCAAGCAGCAGGAAATTGAAGAGTCAGTATTTCCCCTAATTTCATCAACTTTTAACTGTTCCTCTGATAAGCAACTGAAATGCTGGCGTATGGTTTGGAGAGCAAATCAGGGCCACAGATTGTTGCAAAGTCTCCTGTTTAAATTGAGCATCGTGCCACTGCTGTGCTGTGTTACCAGATTCCCCCAGCCTGCTTCCTGCTGTGGACATTTTGACATGTTTGAGTGTAGCCAAGGGGAAGAGTAATCTGTAAGGAGGCATAAATGTTGCTGCTTCTACAGATTCATTGAAATCAACTATGTACATAAGAAGAATGGTGTAATATATTCCTGTTCACATGTATTAGTCATCCTGTATTCATTGACTTGCCTGAGCTGACAAAGACGTCAGAGTATGACATCAGGTTACTGTTTACTTTTTCTTGCATCCATGGTAATAGTCTTATCCAGTTTATTTTAATCATCAGCTGACTATAACATGGCAGAGGGGAGCGTATGTGTGTATATATAGTATCTAAACTGTATTCAGAAGTTCTTGACAGAAATAAACTGAGCTAAGAAAGATCACACTGCTTCTGTCACCAAATCCATGCAGTTTGGAGTGCTATTTTTTATAGGGTTTTTTGTGTGAGTGTATGTGCTGGCAAGAGAGAGCTGTGCTGGAAGTAGAAGTGTGAAGTACATTTTCAGTTAGATATATTGCAGACTTCGTTCTGCAGGATAGGTTATGAATTTGCTCTTGAGAAAGAGGTCAAATAGGGGTTTCATATTCATTCAGATTCTTAAGGAAACTGCTGACTTCCTATGGAGTTAAGGTTAAGGATCATAAAACAAGCACAGACAAAATTATTTCATACTTTTAGCCTTTCAGGCATTACGCAAGTATCGCAAAATTATAGAGTTTGTTATGAGAGTGAAGGAATTTCACTGCAGGAATTAATTTATCTTGAAAGATTCTTCCCTTACTTTATCCACCATACTGAAAAATCTATGTATCTTTGGGGAAACAGAACTTGTTTCGGAGTTTGTAGACAAAATGTTACTTTCTGACTATTTAAAAATTGTACTGTGACAGGAAATAACAGTCAGATCTGGACAACAACTACATGAAACACTTGGTATCACTATGGTTTATCTAGCAGCTGTGTAATGGACCAGGTCCTGTTAAGTCATTGTCTGGGAGAAAGAGAAAGATGCTTTTCAAGTGGTGATTGATGGTTCCAGCCTTTGACTGCACTGTATAGCCAGTTGCACCCAATTTTCCACTGCCAAAAAGTTAATACTTAAAGAAATATTGGTAACCTTTCCCGGAAGAGGTGAACTCTATCAAGGGAAGCACAGCAGAGGAAAAGTGAAAAGATGTTCCTAAAGCAGAATAACATACCAGAAATACCAGGCTGCACTCAGCACTGTGTAGGTGTTGGCTGATGTGCTCATCATGTCTAGCTGTTGTCAGGTGCAGTTTTTCATGCTGATTTGTCCCAGCTGAAGTTATGTGGTTTTACAAATTTACACTGACAGTCCTGTTCATATGGCATGCTATGGGAGGGTGAACGTTTTTGTAAGAGAAGTGGAAACATGAGTGACCAAAACCAGGTGTTGATATCCAAAGGCAATAAAGTACAAAGTGCAGAAGAGTATTGAAGTAATACTTAAAAAATTACTGGTATAGTAGAAGTACCTCAAACTTTTGAACTGACTTTTGAACACAAGCTGATTAAGCTCTCGGGTGTCCTAGGATTACCCCAAACTCATGGTATTCTATATTACATTTTATGCCTTTTTTTGGACCATCATGCAGTAAATTGTGTAGTGTGAATCAACCAGGCTAGTGAAAAGCAGGGCAGAAGCTGTGCCATGCCAGAGGAAACACACAGCTTACTGGATATTAACTGTGAGCGTGTTCTCACTCTGAAGCTCCTTTTCAGGGCTCAGGCAGTTACGATCTACAGATCAGATCTATATTATTTACTGGGGCTTTGGGGATGATGTGTTGAAATATTGAGTCTTTAGACTTGGTGCTTTTATGGCAAACATGTTGATGGAAGGGAGTAAAACTTGCCCCAAAACCTCACTGAATCAAAAAATGTATTTAAGAACTTGTTGGAAGAGGAATTTGGCAATAACTCTTGACTAGAGAGAAGAGAAAAAGAGATTAAATCTTGATTACTTTTTATTCTGTTTACCTATTTCAGAGTTCAAAATTATTCAGTGTTTTAGTTAAAGTTTGTCAAGTTCCCTTGTGCTGTTCACTACAGGAAATTAAGTAAGGGAGAGAAAGGTGGGAGAGGAGAACCAACCATTTGCCTAATCATACTGGGTGCTGCTGGATGCCAAAAACATATGGGATCGTGTCACAAAATCTATGTTGAGGTCTCAGTCTAACAGCTTTTTAATAGATTCGTCTGTCAAATGCTATTACTGTTAACATGGAATTTTAAAATTAATCTTGGGTTTTGGTTTACTGCTTTCCCTAATAAGATATCTGTAGGGTGCCTCACTAATACTCTAAGGCAGTTTAGAGAGAATTGGAGGAGAAAGTTGCAGCTGGAACCTGCAAAGGGGCATTTTCAGATTTACAGTCTTCAGGATTTTTCTCCTGTTTTTTTCCTTTTTTTAATAAAAAAGGCAGCTAGAATTCTGCTTATAAAATCCTACCATGTCTTTTGCAGAGAAGATTACCATGAAGATGGGTTCTGTCAACCATACAGGGGAATTGCATGTGCACGAATCATTGGAAATAGGACCATTTATGTGGACTCCCTCCAGATGCAAGGGGAAATTGAAAACCGAATTACTGGTAAGATTATATGTCTGTAATGGGGCAAAACACGTACATGAAAGTATCCAATTCAGGTATAAATAATATTATCATACTTTTCAGTTTTATCAGTCAATGTCTAAGGCATTATTACATATGACCTTAGAAGAGATGAACCAGTTTTCCACTTGTGCTGGTAGCAAAATTTGAAGCAAGAAAGATGAGTGTCTGCTGTCATGGATAGGAGCTTTTTCTTTAAGAAGACGTCCCTAGGTAAAATGTCAGAACATTGACTTCTTATAAGCTTGTAGTTTGTACTGCAGCTTTTTGTATAATGCATTCAAACAGAAGGCTTTTTTTCCAAATCAATTTGTTTTGTGATAAAAACCACGTTTTAATTTTTCTTGAAAAAGATGTGGTGGCTTTTACCTTGGGTTTCCTTTCTATTGCAAAAACTTGGCAGAGTCTAAATTTCACGTTGATTTATATAAAGCAAGAGTTGACATTCCTGTGCTCTGCTCCTGCTGATTATTTCTCTGTTCATCATTTTGGTACAGAGTCACAAACATGCATCCAAAACCTCAGTGACTCTTAACGGATTGTACATCCACCTGTTAGCTGAGCTTAGTAGCTGTGACTCTGATGTACACAAGTGACATCTACTGCTGACACTGAGGGCATTCAGCAACGTTACAGGCAACATCTATGGGGAATTTTTATTCTTGATTTTCATTTTCGCATGGTACTGAAGTGTGAAATATATTCCCCATGTCTCTATGGCCCCTGGTGCTGTTCGGTCCTGGCCATGTGGTTTGGTAAGAATTGCAGCCTTCTGTAAGAAAAGAGAAATGTCTCTGGAGAAAAACTTGAGACATGACTTGAACAACTGAAGTCCAGCAATAAAAACCCAACCCCTGATCTGTGAATATGTGTGGGTAGTATTGTCTTGGCTGTGCTGTTTAATAGCTGTCAAATAACAAAAATTATTCTGCTTAGATGCCACCACACAGTCCTGCTGGCTTTTGTGCCTCCCAGCAAAACGAGTACATGGTTCTGAACTGTGCCACTCATGAAGATCTAAATTCTGTAACAACTAAAGAAAAATTAGTGGTATATTTCAAGTAGCCAACAGTGATTACTTCACTCATCCAGGTTTATTTGTGGTCCTAGGGACTAGCTAATGACAGCATGTTACTGCTGTCATTTGAGGCCTGACATTGTACTTGCATGCAGTGTTCCCTTCATGTCTGATGAACAGTTACATTCCTGTATTAAAATAAGCAAAGTTGTAAACAATTCAAGAGGCTGCAGCTGCAGATGCTTGCTTCATGTCTGGTGTTTAGGAAGAGACAGAAGACTCTCTGATAGCAGGCGGCAGGAAGAAATAGATAGTTGTAAGGAGACAGCTGGATAAGAGGGAAAGAATTGTTTTGCAAGTTGCAGATTGCTGTATGACTTGAGCTGCTTTTTTCCTCTCCTTTTACAGTGTGTGCTGGTGACACATGCAATGTAGCAAGTCTCACTCACAAATTATACTTTCCAGTCTGGGAATGAATGTTCCTGCATTTAACTTTTGATTCATCTGTAGAAACATGATGCACATGTATATTTGTCATCGCAATATACAAGAAAACTTTCAGATAAATTTTAGCACATAGATTTGGAGAGTTAAAATGGAGGATTAGGTTCCTAATTCATTATGACTTTTATCTTAATGGGATCAGTATATAGAGATTAGTTACATTTGTTTTTCCCCAAACCACTGCTGCTTTGGCTTCTCAGTTCTATTAATATCAGTATCTTCTCCAATACCAATGGTACGCTTCCTTTTCCCTGTCAAGACTTGAGATCAACACTTGTCTTGTTTATTGATCAAAATGTCTACAGGTGGAAGAAACTTGATGATCTTAATTCCGATCTTATCTGCTTAGGAACATTGGAAATCCATGTCAGTGTTCTGGCAGGTGTATCTTGCTTTCGCTCTTTATCCTTTCAAGATAAAATTAGTCAAGCACCAACAGTTTGCTTAATACTAGTCACTTTGGCACTGAGGTCTTACATGTTCTGTGCAAATGTCAGGGGGACACTAGGATGCTGGGTTTGCTCTCTGCATTTGTCAGCTCACCTTTACAGGAGAAATTACCTCATTTCCCTGCTGCTCAGCAAATCTTTTAGGCCCTTACGAAAAAAATGGAAGATGTAACAGGAAAATGGCAGAAAAATTATGTTGTTTCTCATGCTTTTAATAAATTAAAACTTAAGCTGTATTTTTTTCCCTTTCCAGCTGCATTTACCATGATTGGCACGTCCACACATTTGTCTGACCAGTGCTCACAGTTTGCTATACCATCCTTCTGCCACTTTGTGTTTCCCTTGTGTGATGAGCGCTCCCGGACCCCTAAGCCACGAGAGCTGTGCCGGGATGAATGTGAAGTTCTGGAGAATGATCTCTGTCGACAGGAGTACAACATTGCTAGGTCAAACCCCCTCATCCTGATGCAGCTACAGTTGCCTAAGTGTGAGGATCTCCCACGACCAGACACCTTGGAAGCTGCCAACTGCATAAGGATTGGGATCCCTGTAGAGAGACTGAGCCAGTGTAAGTTCAGGTGTTTCATCACTGGGAAAAAGTGGGGTTTGTTGTTTCCTCAGGTTGGGTCTGAGAATTTTATCTGTTATTCTTTTTGTAAAGGAAGTACTGCTATACTGGATGCTACTACTTTTTGTCATGTTTATCCTGACCATAATCTTGCACTTTTGTAATGAACAGTTAGGATAGTGAGAAAGTTTAAAGGATGCTGCTTAATTCTCAGAAGGGTTAGATCCACCACAGCCTGGGCTGTAAAACTTCATTTACACAGCAGATTTGACTCAGATTTCTGAGGGGCAGCAGTGCATTGCAGGCTTCCTACATGCCTGTCCCCACCTCTGGCTCTGTCTTTGCCTTTCTGGATGCTGGATTCTGGACCCCATACAGATACTTATGAGTTGTGTTTTCTTATCAATAAACCTCCAATAGGTTGTGGAAGCTTCACTGAAAAACTGTTAAGAAATGAAACATTTAATATTCATTCTTTCTATATGAAATCTACCATAATATTAGTTCTGTAAATTGAGTAAGGAGTGTAATATTTTTTCTTCACCAGCACAGGGTGGATGAAAACATTGATCCTACTTCTTTAAATTCATATTTGCATCCGGGAATAGACAGTCTGTTTCAGGGTTGGTAATTATGTGCTGACAATTTTTCTGGCTACTCCATTTCCTAGCAATTAATCACCATTCCCAATGTTAAACAGGGAAGCTCTAAGACACTAAAGATACTTGAAGTTCTAAGTGTAATAAGACTATTCTGAATATCCATTGCCTGAACCCACAGTTACGTGCACAGGGATCATGTCATAACAGTGGGCATGGAAGACTAGATATGTGCTAATAAGACAATAATGTTAATGAGAAGCAGAAATAACTGAGAAACTGATGACAGAGACCAATCAGTCAGGGAAGTGGGATCAATAGAGAATAACATCAACAAAATATCTGGTAAAAGTTGTCAGAGATCCTCAGAGCCAGTAGTGCTAGCTCCGGTGGAACAGCTACAGCACTAATACCCCAGGTGTTCAGAGGAAAGGCTTTGAAAGATTCCTGAGGAATCTGGATTCCTGAGGGCTGGGGAGGGGGACTTGGAAAAATGAAGGAGGTTATATTGCAAACAGAGAGAAAAAATGCATGATTCAGGTCAGGTGATACATATGGGAAACAAATACTCAAAAAGTATGAAGAAAGGATAGATGTAAAAGAGACAGAGAATAAAGATAGGAGTTCAGCAGATATGAAAGTGATCTACCCAAAGAGAAGAAAAGCCCGAATTCCATCATCCTAAAGAAGATAAGAAGGAAGCATTGGCAAGAGGTCTTAGAAAATGCAGCATTAATTTCTCTAGGAAGCAAGGAGTGTGAGGAAGACAGGAAGGTAATGACATATAAAAGTAGTAGGAAGTTTAAACTGTTGACGTCTGAGGACTTTACCTGAAGTGAAACTCCTTCTAGTAGACAATTTAGTTTAACTTGTACTGTATGAAGAGGTCCATAGAAGCCTCTCAGTATCAGCTTGCATTCACAGTTACCAAATAACTGGTATGAATAGCCACAGAGCTGAGATGGTTCAGTGCAGAATCCAGAAATAACTGGGTATAAGAGTACAGTCACCTGAAGAACTGAAACCCTTTAATCCTGAAGTATCTGAATTTGATTGCTTACATGGTCTGTGCTTCAAGCCTCTTGGTAGCCCTGGATTGTGCTGTTATTTGCAATGTTTTGTCAAACTCTGTGTTGCAGATCATCAGTGCTACAATGGTTCCGGAGCAGACTACAGAGGGACAGTCAGCATCACCAAATCTGGCCACAGTTGCCAACTCTGGGACTCCCAGAGTCCCCACAGCCATGATCTAACAAGCGTACAGTTCCCAGAGCTAGGTGGAGGACATGCATATTGTCGCAATCCTGGAGGTCAGATGGATGGGCCCTGGTGTTTTACAAAGAATAAAAACGTACGCATGGAACTGTGTGACGTTCCTTCTTGTAGTATGTATTCGCTTTCTTTTTTTCCCCTACTACTGACTTGAACCCTTTGCATTTTTGAATGTTCCCTATTTTTACAAGTACAATTTGCTTGAAAGGGTTATGCTTTCAAGTGTTTCTCTTGCTATAATGTGACACCTTTGTTTTGTGTTGTAGACATTTAATGTTTTCTGGAAATCAGAGCTTGTAACTGTGATATTGTGACACTTTATTATGTGTGGAATGCTTAAGCTGAAACAATAATTAATGGTACTGCTGCAGCTTGTATTCTAACTTGCCAGATGACAGACTTGACATACTTACCAGCTGTATGTGTTTGATTTGCTCACAGTACTCCATGGTATATTGCTGTCACTCTTAGTGGTATCTTGGAAGCTACAAGGATTTTCAGATCCTGTAGAGGGGGATATAGCACTATGCTTTGGTGGAAGGAAACCTCGAAAAGTGCAGCAGAGACTTGTAAAACAGATTATTTTATCAGAAAGGCTCTACACTATCTGCTGTGATGCTCAACTGATAGTAAAAAGTAAAAAGCACAGCTCTCACAGTTTAATACTGTCCCACCCATTTCCCTCTATTGGTATAGCCCTCACCCTAAAGCTGTTAAAGTGGTAATAGTTGTTGGACATAACAAAGCCCCTTACTACTGTGCTTCATTAGGAATAAAGCATGTTTCCTGCAGCAACAGATGTATCATAGAAACCATGAAAGTGGTTTCATTACAAATTACCTGGTTATTTAAGAGTGGTCAAAACTGATATGACATTTCATAATTTACTTCACCTTTTTACAGTTACATGATTTGATATAATAAACTTCTATATTGCACTGCAAAGATAACACAGTGATGTGGTTGTGGTGAAAACAGTAGCTACAAATAGCAGTTCCAATGAATATTTTGGACATCACTGTCCTTTCCTAAAGTCTCTAATTACCAAGAAAAAGCATTTTAGGAATGTTTTTTTATGTCTGTCTCACTGTAACATAAAAGCACTTTAATTCTATTAAGTATAGGACAAATAATATCTTTGCTAGTGAGACAAGAGGTTTCTTTTTTCAGGGCAGAAGCAGTGCCAGTTGAGTCAAAAAGGGGGGGAAATGCTGATGAAATGGTTGAAGTTGGGCAAGGAGGCCAGATTGCCATGTTGTCCTGCAGTTTATCATATGCACTGCTTTAAATACTGTGATGAAGACTACTCACCTGTTTTTTAAACCCTGAACAAGACAATGCAATAATACTCTGGTCTATGTTCTACAGTTTCCACAACCAGAAACCTCAAAAGTGAAATAAGCCACTATTACAGTAAACACATTAGAAGTGGGGGTCCTAGTTTATATTGTTAGTTGCTATGTCTATTCAAATTTCTTTGAAAAATTTAATGGAAAATTGTGGAGAGAAGAGAGGTAGGGTAACTGTGACTTCTGCTTTCAAGCTATAGGAGTTTACTTTTTCTTTAAAATAAATATAGTATTAATAATAATCCCATACTATTTTCATTACTTTTTTTACTACTATATAAATGAAAAATATTTATTGTAAACAATGACTGATTCTGTGCCTGACAGGTCCACGTGACAACAGTAAAATGGGAATCCTCTACATCCTGGTTCCCAGCATAGCCATACCTTTGGTTATTGCCTGCCTTTTCTTCCTGGTCTGTATGTGCAGAAACAAGCAGAAAGCATCTGCTGCTACACCACAGTGCCGCCAGCTAACATCATCTCCCAGCCAGGACATGGAAATGCCACTTATTAATCAACACAAACAGGTATTTTTTCCAGAATTTTCTTCGGCCACAGGCTTCCAAAATGTTGTCATTGTCAGTGTAATAGGTTGTCAGTGTTCAAATTGAGCCATGTTGTAAGGGACCTAATTTTCATACTCTGCTGGCCATCTGCTTCAGTGAAAACCAGTTCTTGCACTTGCTAATTGTATCTAGAAATCCTGGTCTCAGAAAATTGTTTTCAGGGCAAAGAATTTTATGACATTTGCCCTCCATTTGCCCTCCATAGGGCAAATCATAGAATGGTTTGTGTTAGAAGGGACCTTAAAGATCATCTAGTTCCAACCCCCCTGTCATAGTCAAAGATGCTTCACACTAGACCAGGTTGCTCAAAGCCCCATTAAACCTGACCATGAACACTTCCAGGGAGGAGGCATCCACAACTCCTCTGGGAAACCTGTGCCAGTGCCTCATCACACACTACAGAATTTCTTCTGAATGACTAATCTAAATCTACACTCCTCCAGTTTAAAACTAACTTGTGCTATCGTGACATATCCTTATAAAAAGGTTCTCCACAGCTTTCTTATAGGCCCCCTTCAGGTCTGGGAGGCCACTATAAAGTCTCCCTGGAGCCTTCTCTTCTTTAGGCTAACTCCAGCTCTCTCAGACTTACTTCTGGACTTGCTCCAATAGCTTCATGTCCTTTCTGTATTGGAGGCTCCAGAACTGGACACAGGACTCTAGGTGGCGTTTCAAAAGAAGCGGGTAGGTGGAGGAAAGGCACCTCCCCTGACCTGCTGGCCACACTTAAGATACATCCCAATGTTGGCTTTCTGGGCTGCAAACACACATTCCTGTCTCAATCAAAACCCCAAGTTCTTTCCCTCAGAGCTGTTCTCAGTCTATTTTCTGCCCAATCTGTAATGGTACTTGAGGTGGCCCCAACCCAGGTGCAGGACCTTGTACTTGACGTTATTGAACTTCTTGATTGGCATGGGTCAGGCACTGAAGTCAGGCTGACAGGCCTGGAGTTCCCTGGGTCCTCCTTTCATCCCTTTTTGTGGATTGGTGTGACATTCCACAACTTCCAGTCATGTGGGACCTCCCCAGTGAGCCAGGGCTGTTGGTAAATGATGGAGAGCATCCTGGCAAGCTCTTCCACCAGCTCCCTCATTACCCTGGGGTGGATCCCATCTGGTCCCATAGACTTGTGAGGATCCAAGTGGCTCAGCAGGTCACAAACTGTTCCCTCCTGGATTACAGGGAAGCTACTTAGCTTCTTGTTTCTCTCTCCAAGCCCCAGCAGCAGCTTTCCTCAGGACAAACTGTCTCACTGTTGAAAGCTGACCTAAAGAAAGGGCTAAATACCGAAGCCTTTTCCTCATCTTTGGTAACTGTGTTTCTCCCCATGTGCAACAAAGAATGGAATTTCTTCTTGCCCCTCCTTTTGATATTGATGTATCTGTAGGACTTTTTGTTGTCCTTAATAGAAGTGGCATGATTGACTTCAAATTGTGCCTTTGTCTCTCTAATTTTCTTTCTACATGACCTAACTGTATTCCTAAACTCTCCCTGAGTAGCCAACCCTATTTTCCATAGTTTGGAAGCTCTCTTTTTTTACCGTTATTTCCTCCAAAATCTCCCTGTTCAGCCAGACCAGTCGTCTCCCCCTCCGCCTTGCCTTTCAGCACACAGGGGCAGACTGCTCCTGTGCATTCAAGACTTGCTCCTTGAAGTAGGCCCACTTCATATCTGGATAATACACATTTGACTGAGGAGAGGGTAATGTGAGATGTACAGTATTTGGCAGTCTTTCATTGACATCCTTGATTTGAGCCCCTAGTGAGCGGCAGACCTGTATAGATAGTGGGTCAGTCAGTCATTTGTCTGTACCTGTCAATGCCCTTTTTGCTTGTTATCTCAGTGACTGGAAATGTTATTTCTGATTAACTTATCAGCATACAGCTCATCTTCACTGCTAGTAATGTCACAGCCAGTTTGTTTGTTTAAAGGAGGATGCATGGTGGGGTTTGTTGTCTCATCCAATGGCTCAGTCCACTGGTGTACTGAACCATCACCAAGTGGGGACCTGAGCCACTGGGCAACATGTTTCTAAGGCTGTGTATCACAGTGAGCAGTGAAACAGAAATGGCTTTGAAATTCTGTCCACAGATCTCAGCTCCTGCATACTATTTTCTGGGTCAAGTAACTGATCTCCATGATAAAATCCTGTTCAGTGCTAACACTGAAGTTTTAGCCACACCATTTACAAGATAGAAGATCTAAAATGAACAATTGTCAACATCTGTTAAGGAAACCGTGAGATATTACCAATTGTAACAAATTGCATTGATTTTGTGTGATAAGTGGGAGGTTTAATTGCGGAGTCGGTGTGGTCGTGGAAACTGATCCAGTACAGTCTGTTGGCTGCTAAAATTAGAGCTTTTTCTATTATTATTAGAGCTTATTCTGGCTCACTCAGGAACTCTTTCAGCCCCTGCATGTCAGGATGGACCCATTATATCACCATCACAAACTCTCTTGTTTTCTCTGCCAACTACAGGAGGGAAGCTCTTGGGATTTCTTAGTTTTGTCTTTTTCATCTTTCCCTTCATGTACCAGAGAGAAATTCCTTCTTCCTTCTGCTCCTCTTCTACCCATGTCTTCATCAGAGCTTACATGTTTCTCAGCACAACTGTGTACTGATATGCATGGGAGGGGGCTGTTAGAACAAAAAGAGAAAGGTTTTGTCCCTCCTTCTGCTAGAAGGGGTGTTTCAGTTCATCCTGAGGCTCCAACCTCTTCAACCAGTTACCTACAGCTTTTCTGACACCTTCAGCAGGAATCTCTGGGCAGATTTGTAGGACAAGTGCAGCTGCCATTAGTAGACATTATCTGCCAGATGTACTCTGAACCCAATTATTCATTTAGCTTGCAGGAAATGTGGTTGGTCCTTTGTAAAAATAATTATACTCATCATCCTCCAGCATAATTCAATTTACATTTTGCATAGTAGTATAGCTTATTTCAAGGTTAACTGTAAAATCAATATACTGATGTGAACATACAAAGATCTGAAAAGTCTTTTTGGCCCAATTTATTTTCCATTTGGAGCATATAGCCACTATGAACCTTTCTTTAGTAGGAGATTCCATTGTTTAGAAAACATTGTGATTTCTACTGACTTACTTTCTTTACTTCATTTCAGGCTAAACTTAAAGAAATCAATCTCTCCACTGTGCGGTTTATGGAGGAACTAGGAGAGGAGAGATTTGGGAAGGTCTACAAAGGTCATCTTTTTGGTACAGCACCAGGTGAACAGACACAAGCTGTTGCTATCAAGACACTAAAAGACAAAGCAGAACTGGCTCTTCGGGAAGAATTCAAGCATGAGGCAATGATGAGATCACGATTACAGCACCCAAATATTGTTTGTTTGCTGGGGATTGTGACAAAGGAGCAACCCATAAGCATGATTTTTAGTTATTGTTCCCACAGTGACCTCCATGAGTTCTTGGTGATGAGATCTCCCCATTCAGATGTTGGCAGCACTGATGATGACAAAACAGTAAAATCCACCCTGGAACCAGCAGACTTTTTCCACATCATGACTCAAATAGCTTCAGGAATGGAATATCTTTCAAGCCACCATGTTGTCCACAAGGACTTGGCCACTAGAAATATACTGGTGTTTGATAAACTGAATGTGAAAATATCTGATTTAGGCCTTTTCAGGGAAGTTTATGCTGCTGATTACTACAAACTGATGGGAAATTCCCTCCTTCCTATTCGGTGGATGTCCCCTGAAGCTATTATGTATGGCAAGTTTTCTATTGATTCTGATATATGGTCATATGGAGTTGTGCTGTGGGAAGTTTTCAGCTATGGCTTGCAACCTTACTGTGGTTATTCTAACCAGGATGTTATTGAGATGATTAGGAGTCGACAGGTTTTGCCGTGTCCTGATGACTGCCCAACATGGATATACACTTTGATGTTGGAGTGTTGGAATGAATTTCCCAACAGAAGACCAAGATTTAAAGATATACACAACAGACTAAGAACATGGGGAAACCTTTCTAACTACAACAGCTCAGCACAAACCTCTGGGGCAAGCAACACCACTCAGACAAGTTCTCTCAGCACAAGCCCTGTTAGCAATGTCAGCAATGCTAGGTACATTGGACCAAAGCAGAAAACACCAGCTTTCCCACAGCCACAGTTCATACAAATGAAAGGGCAGATTAGACCAATGGTCCCACCTCCTCAGCTTTACATTCCAGTCAATGGTTACCAGCCAATGCCTGCCTATGGTGCTTACTTGCCAAATTTTTACCCTGTCCAAATTCCAATGCAAATGGCTCCTCAGCAAATGCCTCCCCAGATCATTCCCAAGCCAGGCTCCCACCACAGTGGGAGTGGATCTACCAGCACGGGCTATGTAACAACAGCACCTTCCAACACATCAGTGGCTGACAGGGCTGCTCTGCTCTCAGAGGGCACGGATGACACACACAATGGAATGGAAGAAATTGTGCAGAATCCCGTCCAGGAGGAGGAGGAAGAGGCAGGCTCTGTGCCTGAAACAGAGTTGCTTGGTGATAATGACACACTTCAGATGGATGAAGCAGAACTTCAATCAGAAGCCTAAGGAATCTGGCCTCATTACAAAGAATTTCACATCGCTACCATGCATGGAGACTGTAGTTCCTTAAGCTTAATAGCAGTGTTTTTAATCTTAGTAAAAGAAACAAAACAAAAAAACCTACATCCACATGAAGTGCAGCAGAAAACATATACTGGGTTTATTGACCATTTCCACCATCAGATTTTGCACATGATGGTATAGAATTGCTACGTTTAATCTTTTTTACTGTCCTACAGTTATTGAGGGAAGCTGCTTTCCAGTTATGTACTGTTGCTGTGCAACATGTTGCTGAGTAGCATTGCACATCATGTATATCATGATATGTGAGTGTAATGTTAGGGAATTATGCTTAAACCAATAACGCAAAAAGGAATCCATATATGGTTGCACAATTGCTCTGAGCATAAAAAAGTGCCCTGGATGCGATGGACAGATTAGTTTATAGTATTTATCTCTTTGGTAGAATGGCCATGAGATTGTTGTTAATTTTTTGAGTCTGAAAAAAGAACAATTTGAGAATCCTGATCTGTTTTTTATCTTATGACAACCAGAAAAGAAGGGAAACCGAAGATAAAATTGGCTGTGCTGCATCAGACCATGGGTCAGCCCAGCCCAGTATCTTGTCTTGAAAGGCCATCGATAATGTCTGCCCAGGGAAGACTGCAAGGTTGATTTACCTTGTGGAAAATCTCCAGGGTATTTTCCCAGCCTCCAGCGATTTGTGGCATAGGGACTTCCCAAACCAGAAGTGGACTTTTTTTTTTTTTTTCTGTTCAATCAACTTTGATGGAATTTTCTGCTATGAATTTATTCAAATTATTTTCAATCCGCATAAGCCTGTAGCATCCACAACATCCTGTGGAATAACATGAGAGGAGAGAGATTTCTTTCATCATTCCCAAAGAATAACTGACAGAAGCTTCCAAAGGAGATCGTCTGACTGCATTTGTGGATGGAAGTATCCCTTCTTTGCTGTATATTTTCAGCAGCAAGCAGCCTTAATACACTGTTGACCAAAAATGGGGATATTGTAGGGGATATTGTAGGTGTGCACTAACTTAAGAATCCAACTTTAATTGCGTATTGGTTATCAAGTATAGAAAAGGGCTCCATATATATGTTCCTACATTGTAAAGGTGTTGGGTTTGTGCGGGGTTATAGACTTACTTGATTTTCCACAATTACTGCTGGATTGCATGTGAAATGGTGTTTTTTCCTGCCTTTTTACTGAAAATGAATCTTTGAACTTCGGAAGACCAAGATGAGCTATACTGTACAAAGTGCTTGTTTTGAGATTCTATTTGCAGGATGAATCATGTACAGACCTTTAATTGTAATTTATGTTTTACTATATTTTATATACTTTTTTCATTGAAATATTTGGATTTTTGACTTAATGATTAATAACTTAACCATTTACAATATTCACATGTGGTGCAGTTTTACTATATTGTTGTTTCACTTTGTTAAATATACAGACAGGTCCATACATTTCATGTCCCTTTCTGTAATGCAACCAATAGACATTCTCATTTTATCATTGTGGCCAGCACACACTATAGCTGGAAGTTGTACATCCAACATGGAGTATTCAATAAAGTGGTGCAAAAAAGTATGATTAAGTATGTTATCTTTATAGCTCCTACAGCTGCTGTATTGTTTGGTACTTTGTGGAAACAGAAATGGTCACAGTCCCTTGGATTACAGGTTTACTACAACTTTCTATTTTCTTACATTGGGATTCACTTGTAAGTCATTTATCATTGTGATCTATACCTTGTGTTCATGGTATGGCAGAATTACTTGTTTCCAGTATTACACCTGACTTTGGAAATGCACTGGTAGGAATAAAATATGAAAGCTTTATTACTTGTGTTCATATAATGCAGCTCTTGTTGCTATTACTAAATAAAGGATAAAAATAAAAAAAACAAACATGGTTTACTTAATTTGTTCTTTGTTTTTGGTAGGTTTCCTATTCTCAGATTAATGAACTTTATTAATTGACTACATTGGTTTCCTTTGCTAACTTACTGCCTGAAAATGGAGAGTAAGAAATTCATTCTACACAACAGATATGTCAGTGAGAGCAGAGATACAATTACCAAACAAGTGGCAGTCAATGGAAGCTTCCGTGCAGCACCATTGGAATTACAACCATTTCTGACTGTCAAAGAGCATCACATCTTTGGGTGCTTTGGTACAATTTGGAAAACTCCAAATTCCTTATTTAGGCCTCATAAATTCAAGCCTATAAATCACTACAGACAGAAAATATAGGATAGGCTTGTATACTGATTTTCCTATCCCCACTGCAGTGTGGATGTGTTCTTAAAGTGACAGTGGAGGAGTGAGACCGAACTCTCTGGGCCAGCCTTGGTGACACACACAGTACTGCAGAAGGGTTTTCCCCCTGCTGTTGATGGGTATGCACTTGCCTCAGCTGCCATGATTTGAGCCACGATGGCATGCAGACACCTTGTCTGCAGCTCAGGTGAGCACCTTTGCACAGGTTACCAACACTTTAAGGTTTACTGTAAATCACATGGATTGTCAGTAACTTGTTGCAGTAAGATACTTCCCTTTGTTGTCTGCTGCAATGTCCCAGCCAGAGTCAGAATCTGGGTTTCCTTCTCACAATTTGGAAGCAAGACCATGGAAGAGTGGGGAAGGGATGCAGCAGTAAGTGGATGGAGCAAGGTGAGAATAGGGGAGGGAATCACAGTAACAACCTCAAAGTTTATTAGAGAAATCAGAGAATTTGAATCAGAGAATTTTTCCCACTTTCTTATGGAGTTAATTAGATGTTGCTTGTTGAAGAAAAGAGGTATAATGCTTTCTGGCAGAGAGCTCAGAGACGTCTGTTGAGTTGGGGCACTCTCAAAACATATTAGGTCTATAGATGTTTACCAAAGCAAAAGTAAGGATAAAACATCCAGCTACAAGCACTGTTGATTTTATCTTCAATTAAAACCAGACTTTTTTTTTAAAGTCATAGTTTGGCCCTGCCTAGACAGTAATTGTTTCTAGGAGGGCAAACTCTACCATGAACTGCAAAAACAGCATTTCAGCTATCCAATTTTATAAAGAAAAAAATCCACCACCAGAGCCATCCACTCTTCTCTTTGAAGAAAGGGCCTGAACTCATATTGTAAGGCACAATGTATGTTACTGTTCTACAACTAAATCTTAGAAATGTTAGTGGAATGGCAGAAATCAAGTTTTGGGGATTTTCTCAAACTTTAGAAAAGGCAGATCAGAAGAATAGTGACATATGACATGAACAAGGGCATGGCCCAATGATGAGGTTTAGCTCTGTCTTACTGGAAAATTGAAGTTTGTTCCTGTTTTTTCACAAATTAAGTAGTGTAATCTTTCTGGTTTACCCAGGTTGCATAGAGGGCAAGTTGTTGACTCCTTATGAGGTCTGAGCAATCTAGGGAATATCGAGCAATACTAAATGTGCTCATTTGGCAAGATAAACCAAGTCCATAAAACCCTGGGTAGGCAGATCCTTCTCTAGGCCTAAAAGTACTATATCTACTGTAATATAACATAGGATAGTTGGTCTGGCAGGGTTTTCTTCCAGAAAAATTGTGTAAAATTGCACCTAATGTCCCTGGGCAACATAGGGCAGATGCTTTGCCCTGTGTTTGATATTAAAGAGTTGCAGCCACTGCTCCTGTGATCATAGAATCATAGAATCATAGAATTTGCTGGGTTGGAAGGGACCTCAGAGATCATCAAGTCCAACCCTTGACCCACTGCTGCGGTTGCTAGACCATGGCACTGAGTGCCACATCCAGTCTCTTTTTAAATATCTCCAGGGACGGAGAGTCCACCACTTCACTGGGCAGCCCATTCCAATGCTTGATCACCCTCTCTGTAAAGAAATTCTTTCTAATATCTAACCTAAACTTCCCCTGGCACAACTTAAGACCATGCCCTCTTGTCTTGTTGAAAGTCGTCTGGGAAAAGAGACCAACCCCCACCTGGCTACCCCCTCCTTTCAGGGAGTTGTAGAGAGTGATGAGGTCTCCTCTGAGCCTCCTCTTCTCCAGGCTGAACACCCCCAGCTCCCTCAGCCTCTTCTAATAGGATCTGTGCTCAAGTCCTTTCACCAGCCTGGTTGCCCTCCTTTGGACCTGCTCCAGGACCTCGATATCCTTCCTGAACTGAGGGGCCCAGAACTGGACACAGTACTCGAGGTGTGGCCTCACCAGCGCTGAGTACAGGGGCAGAATCACTTCCTTGGACCTGCTGGTGATGCTGATAGATACATGGCAGGGACTGCTAACACTTGGTGGCCACTGCAGAAGTCCAGCCCCTCCTGGATTACTTTGTGGAAGGCAACCTCTGTATACCTATATGTATACCCATGTGTAAAATGCCTTTTTTGGAAGAAAAAATATCCTGGAATATGAAGCAATAGCTCTGTGTTCAGGGTCAAATGAATGTGTCTGTGCATGTGCATACTGATGTACATGCACACATACACATCCTCACACAACACCAAGCAGCAAGAGGCAACACACATTCAAATAGTAACAAATTCATTTGGGGGTGTTTTTCCATTTGTGCTCTCTGTGTTGTGCAGATGCCCCAGATGTGTGTCAGTTGTTCTGCAACTTTGAATCCAAAGTCAGTTCCTCTGAGTACGAAGTGAAGTCCTTCCATGGCGCTGCTTACAGTCAGTCACAGTGCTTGAAGCTGTGCCAGGAGAATTCTCATGGGGCAAGCTTGGCACAAGAAACCCTCTAGCAGCACCCATGGGTGCTGCTCCCATGTAGGACTTTTAGAAGGGTTTGTCACTGTCACAGTTATGCTTCTTGTCTCCCTCTGGAGCCTGTGTTGAGGGTCTCAGAGCTTTCCGTGACTCAGGCCGCATCCAGTTGCTTTAAATGAAATAACATGGCTCTAAATCTCAGCTGAATACTGCAAGATTGCACAGGCAGAGGGAAATAATATAACTGAGGTCATGCTGTAGCTGGAAATAGTATGGGGTTCACAGGGTTGTAAATCTCCAGAAGAGTCGGAATTTGAAATAATACTGAGGAAAGATAGAGTCTGATGTAGCTACTTCTCATTTCTATTGATCTGAAGGAGGAACTTTATCTGAATTACACTATACCTGATGCTTTAGCTGTCCTTCTTAAGACATGTGTCTAAAACTGGAAATAACCCATCTGTTCAGTATGTTCTTTGGTAGGTTAAAAGTGGTAAAATTAGAGGGAAAAAAATTAGATTAAAATCACTGCATTCATTTAATTGGATGTCTGTTTCCATACACCAAGCAATAAATAATAATGGAGATTTACTGAAAATAATTTTTTTTCTTTTTTCTTGTCACATATTTTGTATTTGTTTTTATTTGAAGAAGGAACAAGCCTCCACATAGATGTCTTGCAAGTTTCTTTTCAAACTACGAAAGTAGTGGCTAGATATGTTACAAGCTGTTGTAATTTTTGTTCAAAACCATTGGTTCTAACAATCTTATTAAGAAATTCAACTGTAATTCTTAGCCTGCTTGAGAGATAACTTTTGGATACATACCACTAACAAATGAAAGGAATTTTAGAACTAGGAAAGACATCATAATTAATGATGGGGATGGTGGGAAGCAAGACAGGTGGCAAACTGAAGAAGTAATTGACCACATAGGGCCTGTGTCAAAGCTGTTTTAAAACAAACATTTTAAGTGTATAGCATTAATTTATTTTAGCTGTATTATGATTTCAGCTGAGGTGGATTAGTCCCAAATGTAGTCTGAGGTTTTACAGCTATGGTAAAGATCTTCGCCTTGCTCTGCTGCTAATCCTACAAATAAGTTTTCTCATAACTTGATGTGATTTGCCACTTAATCACCTTCATACCAGATTTAAAGAAAATATGTATCAGAGATGTTACTTGCAATGTTGGGAAAAACATCTCGTAAAAGAGCTAATAGCCATGTATTTTTCATACCAAGGATCGGATGTTGTGTTCTGGTTTTTCCCACTTTCTTGTTTCCACACCAAATCACAGATTCATTTAATACAGTCATGGAACATCTAGAGTTGGAAGTGACTTTGAAGATCATCTAATTCCAGCCCCCTTGCATGGGCAGGCAGGGACACCTCCCAATAGATCAAGTTGCTCTGAGCCGCAGCCAACCTGGCCTTGACCACTCCTAGGCATGGAGCTTCCACAACTTCCCTGGACAGCCTGTTCCAGTGAATTCATATCTCCTCTGTATGTCTTTCTGTTCCCAGCTCACAGAGGTGATCATTTTTGAACAAATTACCGAGGAAGTGTTTCAAATTATATACTGTCAACACTAAGAGAGGTAAGAATAAATAATTTGTGTCTTTATGACTATTGGCTTACTCTGTTCCTTGTTCCTTTAATACATTACTTGTCTTTTTCCTCCTCTAATTGAAATAGTGTTCTATAAAGCCAAAGTAAAAGAGACAGTTTCATATCTAGATAGATATGTTTACAAACTGACTCAGTCTTGATACATCAAACAGCATGCAGTGGTAGAGTGTCAGGATTTTATCACTCACTAACTTGCAAAACCAAACATTCCCAAATGAAAGGTATATGGAAGCCAGGTCTGTTTTTCAGCACAAGTTCACTGCTGACTTGGCTGTGGCCTGCACTTTTGCATCCTATAAAATGTAACTACTGGCTTTTCATCAATATTTTGCAATGCCTTTCCTTATAATTAGCTAATATTTTGTAATTTCTTTATTATTCTGTGTTCATGTATCTGATGGAAAAAGTTCAACTCTTAATAGTCCTCTCCTGTTGGTGTCTTTTAAGGCTCCTTCTTTCCCTCCCTCCCTCCCTCCCTCCCTCCCTCCCTCCCTCCCTCCCTCCCTCCCTCCCTCCCTCCCTCTCTCCCTCCCTCTTCTCTCTTCTCTCTCTTCTCTCTCTTCTCTCTCTTCTCTCTCTTCTCTTTCTCTTCTCCCTACCCTCCCTGTCTTCCCTTCCCTCCCTCCCTTCCCTTTCCTCCCTCCCTTTCTTCCTCCCTCCTTCCCTCCCTCCTTCCCTGCCTTCCCCCTAATGACAGTGTGACATTATAACACCTTAAATTGTTCTCAGCATACTAAAATGTATTCACAGAACATACTGTAATTTCTTGTAATTGTTTTGTTTCCTAGCCTATGCCCTTGGGAAAAATATTTGCCAAAACAACATGCATGAAAATATCTCTTCTTTTATTTTGTGGCTTTGCTTGGAAATCAGCATACATATTTGCAATAATCTCCCTTAATAAGTGGAAGTTAATACACCAATTTTGTTCATGCATTTTTAAGTATGCTAACATAAGCATGCTTTTTGGAGGAAGGGGACTGGAGAGCTGCAGTCTTGCCACTTTGAAAAGTGGATTTTGGGTCCACCTCCAGCCTTTCGACAGCCTTTCAGGCAGGGTTTTTAGTGCTTCCTCTCCCCAGAATGGAAATGCTCTTTTCACTGCCTCACCACTGCTGTTTCTTTCTGACCCCTGAAAATGGAGAGATTTGCCATGTTGAGAGGAGATGAAGCTTATGGAGTCCCAGAAAGCAATTTGTGCACATCCAGTGCATGTTTTAAATTAATATATAATTTTTTACATAATCAATTTGCGTGTTCTTTATGTGGGCTTAATGCACCATATTTATTATAGTATTCCCTAATACAGCAATTTGGTACCAATGTAACTTCCGCATTTATCCAGTTTGTTTGCTTTCACTTGCAGTTTTTCAAGGTGTTGTTATAAATGTGTCATTGTGTACATACTTTCACCTAGTATTTCTCCCTAAGTGATTTTTTCTCTGAATTCTACATTGCATGTCAACTAATTCTTCAAGTTTTCACTGAAATTTCACTAAAGCCAGAATAATTTAAAATTTTACCTGAAAGTGTATTGTACGTACTTTACATCCTTCTTTATTTAGACACCTGCTGTACACATATGCATGTCCATACCTTTTTACTCTCACAGATGTTGTGCAGACTGTTGAACAAATACATCATTGCAAATCTGCATGGTATTTCCCAGTGTTTTGGAAACTATATTAAACAGACTGAACCTCCATCAGGAATTCACTGATTCATTTTGGTTGGAAAAGACCTTTTAAGATCTTTTGAGTACAACAATAACCTAACTCTAACTACTAGTTCTACCAAGTCCAGTGCTTAAACCATGTTCCTAAATATCACATCAACACAGCTTTTAAACACCTCCAGAGATGGAGATCTAGCCACCTCCCTGGGCAGCCTATTTCTGTGTTTAATTACCTTTTCTATGAAGATATTTCTTTTAGTATCTCATATAAACTTTGTCTGGTGCAACCTGAGTCCTCTTCCTCTTGTGCTGTTGCTTGTTGCTCTAGAGATCAACCCCCATGCTGACTACAGAATCCTTTCAGGTTGTTGTAAAGGGCAATAAGGTCTCCCCTCAGCCTCCTCTTCTCTAGACTGAACAACCCCAGTTCTCTCAGATGCTCCTTGTAAGGCTTGTGCTCCCGACTCCACACCAGCTTTGTTGCCCTTCTCTGGACTTGTTCCAGAAACTTCATCTCTGCTGTAGTGAAGGACCCAAATCCAAACAAAGTATTTGAGGTGCAGCCTCACCAGTGGCAAGTACGAGGGGATAATCACTTCCCCAGTCCTGCTGGCCAAACTGTTTCTAATGCAGACCAGAGTGCTGTTGACCTTCTTGGCCACCTGGCCACACTGTTGATTCATATTCAGCCAGCTGCTGGTCAGCAATCCTTTCCTTTGCAGCTTTCCAGTTGCATGGGGTTGTTATGGCCCAAATGCAGGACCTGACACTTGGCCTCATTGAATCTCATACAATTGGCCTTGACCCATTTATCCAGCCCATCCAGATCCCTCTGTAGCACCTTTGTATCCTCAGCCAGGTCAACACTCTCCACTCAGCTTGATGTAACTTACTGAGGGTGCACTCAATCCCCCCATCCAGATCATTGGTAAACATATTAAACAGAATTAACCCCAACACTGTGTCCTAGGGAACACTACACTTGTGACTAGCTGCCAGCTGGATTTAACTCCATTTACCACATTAACTCCATTAACTCTTTGGACCTGGCCATCCAGCCTTTTTTTTACCCGTCGTAGTGTACACTGATCTAGGATCCAAAAGCTCCAAGACAATTCTGTGGAAAACAGTGCCAAGGGCTTTATTATTGTCCAGGTCAATGACATCCACAGACTCTCCCTCATACACCAAGTGGGTCCTCTTGTCATAGAAGGAGATCAGGTTTGTCAAGCAGGACCTGCCTTTCATAAACCCATGCTGACTGGACTTGATCACCTGGTTGTCCTGCATGTGTTGCTTAATAGAACAAGGGATAGATGTTCTCCTTAGACCTCCTCCTTTTGTTGTTTATATATTTATAGAAGCATTTCTTATTAGCTTTAACATCTGCAGCCAGATTAATTTTAAACTGGGCCTTGGCCCTTTTGGTTTTGTCCCTGCATAATCTTGAATCTTTTTAGTCCTCCTAAGTAGTTTGCCCCTTCTTTGGAAGGCCAAAAATTCTCCTTTTTTTCTCCACGTTGCAGCAAAATCTCTCTATTCATCCAGGATAGTGTTATTCCCCATCAGCTCATCATTCAGCATAGGGGGACAGCCTACTCCTACGCCTTTAAGACTTCCTTCTTGAAGAAGGTCTGGCCTTCCTGAACTCCTTTGCCCTTCAGGACTGCCTACCAAGGTATTTTGTAGACCTGTCTCCAAAATTGCTGGAAGTCCAAGGTGGCAGTTCTTCTGACCCTTCTCCTTACTTCTGCAGAACTTTATCATTTCATAGTCACTTTGCCCAAGATGGCCTTCAACAATCACATTCTCCACAAACCCATCTCTGTTGAAAAATAGCAGATTCAGCAGGGTACCTTTCCTAGTTGGCTCCCTCACCAGATGTGTCATGAAGTTACCTGCTACACATTTGAGGAACCTCCAGGACTGTTCCCTCTTTGCTGTATTAAATTTCCAGCAGACCTCTGGGAAGTTGAACTCCCCAAAGAGGAAAAAGGCAAGTGATCCAGACACTTCTCTCAGATGCCTATAGAATATTTTGTGCATCTCTTCATCCTTGTTGGGTGGTCTATAACAGACTCCCACCAAGATGTTTGCTTTGTTGTCCTCCTCCTTGGTTCTTACCCATAAACATTCAACACCATTGTTGCCATCATTAGCTTCCAGGAATCCATGGCACTCCCTAACATAGAACACAAACCCACGTCTCCTTCCTTGCCTATCATAGAATCATAAAATCATAGAATTTTCAGAGTTGGCAGGGATGTTTAAGATCATCTGGTTCCAACCCCCCTGCCATAGGCAGGGACATCTCCCACCAGATCAGGTTGCTCAGAGCCCTGTCCAGCCCTGGCCTTAAAAACTTCCAGGGATGGGGTTTCCACCACCTCTCTGGGCAACCTGTTCCAATGTCTCACCACCCTCATGGTGAAGAACTCCTTCCTAACTCTCAATCTAAATTTACGCTTCTCTAATTTGAGTCCATTACCCCTAGTCCTATGACTACCTGGCATCCTAAGAAATCCCTGATGGACTTTCTTGTAGGCCCTCTTCAGATTACTGGAAGGTTATAGTAAGGTCTTCTCAGAGCCTTCTCCTCCATTCTGAATAATCCCAGCTCTCAGTCTCTCTCTCAGTCTGTCTTCATAGGGGAGGTGCTTCAGCCCTCTGATCCTCTTCATGGCCTTCCCTGAACCCACTCCAGAACATCCATGTCTCTCTTGTAATAGGGACTCCAGAACTGGATGCAGTACTCCAGATGGGGTCTCACAAGAGCACAGTAGAGGGTCAGAATCACCTCCCTAGACCTGCTGGCCATGTTTCTCTTGATGCAGCAAAGGATCTGGTTGGTTTTCTGGGCTGCAAGTGTACACTGATGATGTACATGTTGAATTTCTCATCCACCAGCATCCTCAAGTCCTTTTCCTCAGGGCTGCTCTCAAGCCAGTCACTGCCAGCCTGTATCGGTGCTTGGGATTGCCTCGACCCAGATGCAGGACCTTGCATTTGGTCTTGTTGAACTTCATGAGGTTGGCATGGTCCCACCTCCCCAGCCTGTCAAGGACCTCTGGATGGCATCCCTTCCCTCCAGTGTTTCAGCTGCACCACACATCTTGGTGTCAACAGTGAACTTGCTGAGGGTGGACTCAATGCCGTCATCCATGTCACCAACAAAGATGTTAAACAAGACCGGTCCAAATACTGATCCTTGAGGGACTCCATTTGTCTCTGGCCTTGACTTGCACATGGACCCATTGACAGCCACTCTTTGGGTGCAGCCTTCAAGCCAGTTCTTAATCCACTGAGTGATCCATCCATCCATCAAACATATGTTTTACCAGCTTGGAGACCAGGATGTCATGCAGGACAGTGTCATAAAGCTTTGCTCAGATAAATGATGTTGGTTGCTCTTCCCTTGTCTCTTGATGTTGTGACCTTTCCATAGAAGGCAACAAGGTTTGTCAGGCATGATTTGCCCTTGGTGAATCCATGCTGATTATGCCAAATCACCTCCTCATTATTCTGCTGGTCCAGCAGTGCCTCCAGGAGGATCTGCTCCATGATCTTACCAGGCACAGAGATGAGACTGACCAGCCTATAGTTCCCTGGATCTTCCTTCTTTCCCTTTTTGAAAATGGGGGTTGTCTTTCCCCTTTTCCAGTCAGTGGGTCTTCACTGGACTGCCATGATTTTTGGAATATTGCAGTTTAGCAATCCTTTCTGAAGAGTTTCTGTAGTCATTGATTACAGCACTCCAGCCATGGAAGTCCTCCCACCCAGGTTTCTGTGATAGTGATGAGATCATAGTTGTCTTGCTGCACAATGGCTTCCAGCCCTTCTTGTTTGTTGCCTATGCTGCTTGCTTTCTTGTAGATGCACTTCAGCTGGGCTAATAGTCCCACCATCTTTTTGTGAGAAGTCCTAACTCCAAAGTAGCTGTTGTCAGGAACATCCATGGTAACTGACTGACCAGTCACCCTTGCATCTTTTTGCTGCATGTATCTCCATCCTCTGCATCCACTGAACAGGTAGAATGAAAGAGTGCTAGCATCCTTCAAATACTTGTGCTCTGGCCATGGAATTATTTCTAGCTAGCCTTGTTTTCTGCCCTTCTCTGGACTTGCTCCAGCAAACCTTTCAACTCTAGTTTAAAGTCCTCTGCTAGCTTTTGCACTAGGATTCTCTTCTCCCTTTGAGACAAGTGTACCTCATCTGTTGCCAGCAGGCCTGGCCTCACATAAATCAATCCGTGGTCAAAGAATGTGAAGTCCTGCCAATAACACAATTCTTGGAGCCAGGTATTGATCTGCTGACTCTTCCTGTTTTTCCCCTCATCAGTCACTACAGATAGAGGGACAGTGAGCACACCTGTGCTTGTGATCCCTTAACCAGTAGTCCTAATGCCCTTTTAAAGTGTCTCTTAATTTCCTTTGGACTTCTTGTTACTACTTCATCACTACATAAACAAAAGATTAACAGTGCATTGTAATCCAAGGAGGAAAGTTGACTTTCTCTGAACATCTTTAACCTGCACCCAGGAAGGCAGCAAATGTCCCTGTGAAGTGGGTCTGGTTTGTATATCGATCCTTCTGCTCCCTTAGGAATTGAGTTGCATAAGACAATTAATCCCCTTTTAGCTTTTCTGGAGCAGTTTTTATGGGAGCAGTTTAATGATTCAGCCTTGGTGACACTTCCAAATTAGATGACCCATCATCTATGTCACCATTCAGTTGGCCTTGCAGAGCATTGTACCCATTGTGCAAGGGCAGCTGAGGAGCAGTGGTAGTTGCTGGGGAGGATCACCTGCAGCACATTGACTGCAGCACCTTCTGCACTGGGCAGGAATTTGCTGCCATTTACCCTTTATCCTCTAAGTCAACACATTAAACCAGGCAAAGAGAGGGGAGGGACTTGTCAGCCTGTTGGGCTTGTTTCAGTGGAGGTAGGTTGTGGCTCCAGTGGCCTCTCTCTTTCTCTCATTCCCTGATGCTTCTTAACCTACTTACCTCCAGCTCACTGTGTGAGCTGGGCACACCTCCCACAGATGTGCTCACTGCTGCCCTGCAGGATGGCACCTGGAGGACAGAATTTTCCCAGGAGAACTCAGTCCCAGAGTGTGCAGAGCTGAGGGATGCTGCAGTTTTCTGACAGGCTGATACCACCATTCCCAGCTGAACTTCATTGTTTTCTGTGTGACCTCCTTGTGCAAATTTCTGTGCTGTGCCCTGACTGGCACAACCCACTCTGTTTGCCTGCTATGGTTACAGCTCTCCAGGCAGCCTTTTTATAGGCACTGCACTGGTAACACCCAGATTTTGCGAGGGGTTCTCATGAGAGCTTTTGGCTCCTGGGGTGTCACCCTGGTCCTCTGCCATTTCACCACAGGTTACCCCTCAAGATAGCGCAATCAAAACCAATGCTGTTTCAGCACTTAAAGAAAAGAGATTTCAAAAATAATGCTTCTTAAAATATATTTTAAATGAAGTAATCCAGCTCATTTAAGAACCTACCTCAGGAATATTTTTCTTTTCTTGTTTTGCTTATGCCATGGTCACATCCCTACAAGGAGATCCCAGGCTCATTTGAAAAAGTAAGGGAAAGTGAACTTAGCTGATAAGTTTTGCCATAGCTGTGCTAGTTTTGCTGTACTTAGGGAGAGATGCCATATCACCAGTTCTCTGGAGTGAGTCTGACTGTCACAAGGTTTGGTGGATCTAGACATAATCTGAAAATCTTTCACTTTTGAAAGATGAATTTCCTCTAGTATAGAACATAGGAAGAAATTAGGCTGATTCACTTTATTGAAATACAACTTCCAGATAGCAATGAAAACTCAAAAAGTGAGTGTAAAATTATCTTTCTCTTGGTCTCTGACCTTGATCTCTACTTTGTCTTGAATTTCACTAATCATGCTTAAAAAAAAGTGTGGGAGCTAGGAGTGGATTTGAAGATCTGAACAGCAGTACTTCAAAGTATGTCTTAATTAAAAAGGCACCTTACATTTCAGGCCTACAGATGTTCAGGTTATATGAAACTCTGTTACTTAACAGGAGTGTTTTTTTTCAGTTTAAGCTAAACAATTTTAAAAATTATATAATGCTAAAGGATTTGATAGAAGACTCTTTCAAGAGAGTGGGCTTTTCTGTTTGATGATATAACCTTTCTGCACCACCAAACCCATATTTAGGTCTCACTTTACAAGAAAAAGGATGTGAAAGAAGGGGGTTCCTTTTTATGTTTGACATTTACTCTGTGATTATTTCTGCATAAGCCCAGATCTGGTAAGACTTGTAGGCATAAGTTTAATGTAAGGCACAAAAGTATTTCTTGGGGCTACCATGACTAATGCTGAGCTAACCTGTAATGAGAGAGCGCAATGTCCTAAGAGTCATGTTAAAAAAAAAAGTAATTTTCTCCTTTACCAGTAATTTTCTCCTTTCTCCAATCCTGTCTCATTAAAGGTAATAGAATGGACTTCCCTGCTTACTGTGCCATAGCTGGCAGCACGGACATTGGTGACATAAGAGGACTGGGGCAAATAGAGGTGTGCAGTTAGAGACAGGGAGAGTCTCTTCAACTACACTTTTTTTTTTTTTTTCTTTTTTGTGGATTCACTAGAGGATGTGACCAAGATGTATTTCAACCACAAGTTTAGCTTTGACCTGTGATTTCTAGGTTGAGAGGGGTAGGCCTTTTGCCTAACAAATGAATTAAGTGTGTGTGTGCCTTTAGGTAGTTACATCTGGAAGGTGGAGAAGCAGCTGGGGAAACAAGGGAAAAGTTTCACTGAAGCTGTGTTCTGTGGAAATACAGATTTTTTCTGCATGTCTTATATCTGCAATAGGTAGATTTTTGCAAGTGTACTTGCGATAGGGCAGCATTAGGTAACATACTAAGTGAAATAATATTCATAAAGCGAAAGCAACAATAAACTGATTATAGAAGTAATATGCAGCTCTTTCTGAAGGTGTGAGATGGGACAGAACACATGTAATGATATATTTCATTATTGTACTTTTGAAATTCAGTTTGCACTTGTGCTTTCATGTAGTTGAGAACTTACTGACTTGTACCGTATTAAGCAACAGGATAAAACCACTAATAAAATTGTCCATCAGAATGCTTTGATTTACTAGTAGGACCTCAATAAATTTTCTAATAGATTGAATTTTGTGGGTTTCTCTCAGAGGCATGACTCTATTACTAGTAATCCTGAAACTAGGCAGAATTTTTAAAAACAAAAACAAATACTTACGTGTTGTCAGTTAATTTTACGGTATTAAAAAAGGCTACTTGAAATCTCTATGGTTTAATAAAATGAAGGACACTGAATGCGGCAGATGCTTTTTTGAATATCCCAGAGTGTTGTGATAGTCAGACAGAGTTGCCCATATGCTTCATTTCACACTTTTGCTAAGGTTTTTATTGAATTGATTAAAATGTTTTATGACTGGAGTGTTGCCAATAGCAGACTATTAAGATATGTTGCCCATGATGGCAATGTTGCAATGAGTTTATTTAGAATCCTTTGCTACGCAGCAAAGCGTCTTGTGTTGACAACATTATGGCAAACTAGGTAACTGACTTCATCGTTCACTGCCTTGTGCACCCCCTGTGAAATGGAACTCAGTACTTGGGTAAAACATTTTTTTTTGATCAGTAATTGTGATTTACCAAAACACCAGTCTTCTAAGCTTCCACTTTTGCACCTTGTCTCTCACACTAGGACAGTGTTAGTGCAGATGACACTTTGGCATGTTTGGCTGTATTCCTACTCCCATAAATTTCATGTGCATCTATGCATACATTTTAATCTGTATACAATCCATTACATTTCATATTTCTTCTGCAGTTTTATTTGTATCTCCAGTAGATTTACTTACAAGACAATTTTTTTATCATTTACCTGTGTTTAGCTAAAGAATTCGTGCTTCTGCATATTCATTATATATTTTTCCCTTAGTTACGAAGGACAGTTTTGTTGAGCAGTTTCAGCATAGGTGGCAAACATAACTAGAAGTTGCTGAAAATCATCCAAAGGAGTACACAGAGAAAAAAATAGCTATATGCCTAGACAGCTTATTTACGTGACGTTATATATAAATTGTAGTCCACTTAAAGCGCTGTCAGTTTCACTCGTACATCTTGGTTTAGGTCTGGCATGTTGCTGAAACACCACGGAATAAGTGGAATATGCTGCTCCTTCTTATGTATTCACATCCATTTTAGAGTTTTAGAAAAGGTCACTCATAACTCCATGTTACTGAAGTACATTTACATCAGAGGTAAGTGGTGATTCATTTTCCCAGCATAATAATTACCATGGTCACCTTAGTGACACTTAACTTGCAAAGAAATGTTCTTCTTTACAGTTATCACAGACAGAAACAGTGAAGGTGTGGTGCTTTTTAACTTGCAGAGATTCAGGCTTTAATAAGTACCTATGTTTATATATTACATCAAACCAGTCTTTCAAATACATAGATACTGACTCATCACTGTTTACCACAAGTATTTTTCATGCCTACATTCACAAAGCTTTTATTTTTCCCTTCTTCTGTGACTGAGTCTTGTATTTAACCAGGATAATTCTCTAGGGAAGGAAAAATGTAGGAATTTAACAAACTTTTTCTTATGCTCCACTAAGTCAGTGTTCTTTGGTCCTCCCTCTCTCCTTTGAAAAAGTAAGTAAATATTTATTTTGGAGAAAAATAAAGGCAGTTTTTCTACCACACTTTTTTTTTTTTTTTTTTTTTTTTTTTTTTTTTTTTTTTTTCCTTGCAGTGTAGGGTGAGGGGCAGCTATGACCTTTTTTGGTTTTTTTCAGTCTGGGGTCGTAAAATACTCTACAAAATACTTTTGTAGAACTTTGCCTTGTCAAGTTGTTTCAAAGTTACTACTTGAAAACTGTAACTTTTTCAAGTTTACAGTTATTTGAAAAATCATTTAAGAATGTGCTGTTTGTATTCTGTGCATTAATATTTCATGCTCTGAGTTGTTGACCATGAAGGTCTTTTCTAAAATCTTATGGAAGATTAAGAATTAGCTAGCATATTAAATTTAAACCTGATTAGTGTGGCTCTGGGTAGTTTTTATTTTTCATTCTCTTCCCTGTGTCAGTAGATGGGCAGAAAGTAGCATTCCCTTCCACATGGCTAACCTTAGCAAGCATTTTTATTAAAAAAACACTGAAGGTCCATGAAAAAATTCTCTAATACTAGATTTGGAATTACAGCTTTAAATCTGCATATGGCATAGCTGTTTCTTTATAATATTTCCAATGGGATTAGTGACATATAAAACTTAAATTTGTCAGTTTCTAACATTCCACTGTAGCTTTTCATTCTCAGTGCATACTTGTGGTTTTCACAAATTTTTGAGAAGTTTTGACAAATGTTTTTTTTCAGAATTATATTTTCCATTTTATTTTGTTCTATGAAAAAATTAGCAGGTACTATTAAAAAACAGATGAATAGAGCAGCAACAAGTTCCTAAAAATAATAAAAATAATAAAAATAAATAAAATAATAAAAAATAATGGTGCTCTCCACAGTATAGTGTAGGTCACTCTGGTGAATGGGTAGTACTTCTTAATGGCTGAGCATTTAACAGTAAAACTAACACAACTACTAGCATTTAAACTGTACTTTGTTGTGAAATAATTTTAAATGGTATTAAAACTAAAAAGTTATGTTTTCTTAATTTGTACTTTTCTGTTTCAATAGAAATATTTTGCATGACTGTCTCAGCTGAATAGACTGGATATTGGCTTTGCTTACTGTCATTGCACTAGAGGCTTGCAAATATCCGTGTGTTTATAGAGACTTGGCAGCTTCTGATTAGTTCAGAGCTGCTTTATTTCTTTTTCTTTCTCATTCCAAAGGATTATATTTTGCCAGGAGATTAAGTTATGGCTATAAAATGCAGGTTCCAATATGTGCTTCATATTTTACCTGAAATTTTGTACCTTTTTCCCCCAAGAAGTACAGCTAAATGACCATTTGAAATTAAGTTTGATGTTTATGTTTAGTGTGTTGGGTGGTGCTCTTTTCTGCATGAATATGCTTGGTTTTATGTAGAAAGTGTGATCCAAAGTTTGTCTTCTTTCCTGCATCCTTTTCTTATTCTTAAGTGTAATTAGTGGAGGTTCATTTGTGGTATTAGACTGTAGGGCACTGCTCAGATTTAAACCCTATTTTGAATTTTTTAACAACATAAAGGTGAAACTAATTCATAAATGTAAATTCTCACAGCACTTACAAATTTGAATGCTCCTACTAGGTATGATGTTGGGGTTTTGTACCTCTGGTATAGCAGTGCCTCAGAAACAATTTCAACACTCACCTAGTCCTAGTGTATTCTCATTCTAATGTACCCTGAAATGCATTTTCTGTTTAAATGAAACACTGAGAATCCTGCTTTGATGCATTAATTTCTTCCAATGCACTTCTGAGTGTCATGTAAAGATAATAATCTATAGTGAAGTTCATTTAATTTGATTAATTTCTTAGTAGTCTCAGCGCACTTTGTAGTTGGAGAATCATACTTCAAATTAATTTACAAATTAAACAGCAGTGACAATAATCTGCTGTTCATCAAGTGTAAAAAGCTCTTATCTAAGATTAAATTTATAACTATCTGAGAAAGAATCATCAAAACACTTTTAAATGTTCATTACTGTTCTGCCATTGTAAAGACTTACAATAACAAGAATCTTTAATTTTGAAGCTGACACTTTTTCCACCGTAACAGAGGTGTTTTGGCCAATGACATGTCCACGGGCTCATAGATGGTGATATCCTCTGCTCTATGCACAGTTTGGATACAAAATACCAAAGTGAGTTGTGTTTTCTTGTCAGAAGATTAGAGAAACTAAAGCAACCCCGGGGTCTCTGAAGCAGGTAATTACACTTTGCACACCACTGCTGCTTTACGTACAAGGGGATTAAAAAGGAGAAACAAATCAGCCAAGAAGCAGTGAAGGAGTGTATTGAAAAAAAGAAAAAAAAAGACAGTGAAACGGTAGAGAAGAAAAGTTAATCATTAACTAGACTGTGAAAAGTGAATATGGAAAAATGTCAGGTTCTCCAATGGCAAAATTAATTTCTTAGCATGTTCCACTCCTATTAATCTTTCAAAGCTAACAAAACCGGGGTGCTGTGACCCAGCTCCTCTTTCTTCAGTTTGGCAATTTCTGTGGATCTTTATGTGCATTCCCTTTGGAAATATTGGAGTTGCATGGCTATTACTAATGACATAATATGAAAACAGAGGGTCTTTCTAATTTGTCTTGTAGAATTGTTATTACTGCTGATTATATACTTTTTTCTTGAATACAGGTTCATTAAAACAGCTACCAAATTATCCTATGAGTCAGGTTGGCCTCAGACATTTTTATTGACTTCTCTGTGACAAGGCTACTTAGATTTAATTTCTAATAAGATTCAAGAGCTATGGCATTGCCAGATCTCACACATAAGTGTCTGGCAGATTCCTGAAACACCAAACTTGGAAGCAGGAGATTGTGTCAGGAATTTATCCTTCAAAGACAAGAGGAAAACAGGATTCAACAGGACTTTGAAGTCTCAAAACCAGGGTAAAAGCTCCTTTGACTCAACTTCATGCTTTCAAATATTGCAGATTTCAGTGATTCGTGTTTCTGAACACTAACACTAGATAGTGCCAAAAGAGCAGAAAGGGGCAAGTCCAGGTGGTGCACTCTTCGCTGGGTTAAAAACTGGTGGGATGACCATGCCCAGAGAGTGGTGGTGAATGGTGCTGCATCCAGTTGGTATCTGGTGACCAGTGCTGTCCTCAGGGATCAGTACTTGGCCAAGTCCTATTCTGTATCTTTATTGACACCCTGGATGAGGGGATAGAGTCTACCCCTGAAAAAATGTATGGATGACATTGAACTGGGGGGTAGTGCTGGTCTGCTGGAGGGTAGGAAGATGCTGCAGAGGGACCTGGGGGGGCTGGGTCAGTGGGCTGAGGCCAATGTGTGAAGTTCAGCAGGACCAAGTGCAGAGTCCTACACTTTGGCCACAATAATGATCTTGCCAGGCACAAAGGTGAGTCTGATAGGCCTGTAGATCCCTGGGTCCTCAGCTGGCTTAGTCTATAAACTGCCCAAGACCACAGGGTCAAGAGAATGGATCTGGGGTCTGGAAGAAATGCTGGAACAGAAGAGGTGTCATAGGGATCCTCAGCGTGTACAGATTTGGTAACCAAGTCTGAGCCAAGGCAAGATAGTTACTTGAGTATATATTAGGGATGACATTTTGACATCAGTTTGTACTACTGTAATTCAATGCTGAGTGGAAGATTTTGACCAGAAAACAGGACACAAACAGTAGCAGCAAAAAGCAATTGGGAAGGGCACTTACATGAATTCTCATTACAGAAGAATGTACATTACACATTCTGAAAGGAAGAGAGTCTAACAATTTGCACTATGTCAGCACTTTATTTTATAATCTTGTTAGTCTGGATGTGACTGAAATGTCAATTCCGTTCTGCTCCTACTGAAGCACTGTCAACAATAACCACCTATAAGAACCTGATTTTGGTAATCACACCAAAGATGGTACTGAAGCAAATCTTTCCACAGGCTTACATTATTGAAAAAGTATATAAGTGTGTCCCACATCAAGAAGCAATGTATTTGTGTTGGGTAAAAACTGGCTCATGGCAGCTCTCATGTCAGCGTGACATGGGCTAGGCCTGTACAGAGAGACTGCAATTCAATATCTGCTGTTTGCAACCTTGATACTGAGTTTGCAAAGCCTCTGCAAACAAGAGCATACAGCAAAGGTGGTGTGGGGAGCTAGCCAGGAGCTTAGGCCTGTATACAGTGTCCTGTTGTACCACATCCTGCAGACCAGGGTAATACATGGACTGGGACTTCATCTTGTTTTTGTGAGTCCACTCATGGCAGTGGATTAAGAAAAGTGGCCAAGAAGAAGGACTGGCAAGGGCTGCATGCCACTAACTCCAGGCCTTACAGCTGTAGGGAAGAGACCTGCAGCTATAGTTTTTCCACAAATTGGAGATGCTTCTTTGTTTCTTTGTGTTGCCACTGACCCACACTTAATGAGATCTTGACATAGCCCAAAGATCAACCAACGTCATCCACAAGCACAGGTATTCTCCTGACAGGTTCAGCACACTTTATAGGTACAAAGGTATTGCAGCTACAGGGAAGCAGGAAGGGCATTTAACATGTCTGAGGAATATGAACAGTACAATCTGTATGACGTTGCATAGTAGCTTTCTGTCGGGAAGAGCACAGTAAACAACACACAGATTAATGTAATCAAAGTATTGACTTTTATTGAGAGTTGCAGTAGCCCTTTTATACACAGTCAGGCTGATAACATAATATAAACATATTGCTGATTGGTACAACACATTCTTCATATGCCACAGGGCACTATCTAACTGGTTAAATACAACTCTTTATGTGTTGTTTATGTGATGCTTTCCCATCCTGTTATTCTTCTTTTCTGCTGCCAACTCCCTTATCTTTTGCCCATAGCTGATCTTCTAGTAACCTTGCAGCTGGGCCTCAAGGCCCTCAGCTCACTCTGGCTAAAGCAAAATAGTCAGGATTGCTCACGTCTGTTTTCCTCCAAAAGCTCTCCAACAGCTTGCCATGCCGAATAGCTTTTATTTAAACAATTACTCAATTTGTTGGTCTTGACATTGTTGTGGAGAATTCTTGACCAATTGAAATGTATCATATACCAGTGCAAGAGAGCAACCTCTGCTTTAACAAGAAGCAGAAATGTGGCATAAGGATATGTTACTTCTGAGGTGAGTGGTGGGGAGGAGAAAATGGGCCAGTCCCTGAAATGTTTTCTGGATTAGACTGCACCTAGGCAATTTTCATTCATTTTACAGTGAGCACATGGTGTTTATCTCCACTGTCATCTTATTTGATATACTGAAACATAATCGAAGGATAACCATAAATATAAGGAAAGAATTCAAACACTCACACATATAGTTTCAGAGTGGAATATAGAGATTGACTTTATTGATTCACATTATTGCTGAAAAGAGCTGCATACTGTTATTCCATCACACTCTTGCTGGGGTTTCCTGGATCTTATAATTTATGTTCTTCTGTGAATGTAATCTAGCAAGTGTCTATAGATTAAATATAAGATTTAGATGAGTGGTTAGATTTCCTATAGACAGAACATCATAGGGATGGAGGAGAGGAAAGAAAGATATATCTTGTTTCAGTCTCTGATGGATTGAAAGAGGACTTCGAACACAAAGGTGACCTAAACCTTTTTTGCAAAACAGTACTCTCTAGTCTTCTGAGAACTCTATGAGATAACACACTCCAGTTTAAGTTACTATAGAAAAAGTTGTTTCTAGACTTTTTCGTGTGTTTTCTCATTTTCCAGCTACACCCAAGTGACATTATACTGTATAACAGAAAAATTAAATTTGATATTTCATCATTTTGGTAACTTTTTCTTTTTTAAAAAAATATTGTCATTGTTTGGGGTTTTTAATTTGCATGTTTATAAATTCAATTAAGCAAACAGTGAATATTTATTTTTAGAACAATTATTTTGCTATTTTTGAAAAGTACTGAAAAAAAAAATTCTAACCCAACAGTCAAGGTGAGAATACTCCTGTTGTGCAACAAATTTTAAAAGTGTATTATCTTTCTGTAAAATCTGAACATGAAGGAAGATCTAAAAATCATCTATAGCAAGGAACATGAATTAGGGCTTTATGGTGGAGACCACACAATCCACAAGGAACACAGAAAGATAAATCACTGAATTTAGATAGACTGACCAAAAATACTTGACTTTAAGATGCTGGCAAACCAGGCTACTCCTTCACAGACAACAGGTTTTTCATGTAGGAAGAAAAGCTGGCTTGAACCATGCTCATGACATTTCTGCTATCTCAAAACCATGCAAAAGAGGTTGAGACTGTCTTGCAATTAATAATTTTTCCACGAGATGGCATAAGAAATCAATCATTGTCTTCCCATAGCAACTCTGTTTTGTTTCTGACAGAAAAGTATACCCTAAATAGGTACTAAGCAATCAGAATGTCATGTACCCAGCTGACACTCAGGAATCTGCTATTGTGCGTCAATAACTGATGGATAAGCATGTGTTGAGGGGACCATTTCTTATTTGTTGGCTAGGGGACACAGAAAAGTACTGCTATAGATGGATTGTTTGTTACTAATAACATAAGTATTTATGAAACTCACATGAATTAAATTACAAAGGCATCTCTTAAGCAATGAGACACTTGATGCTCAATGGACACTTAATTGGACACAGATGGAAAAACCATATTTAAAAACCTCTCAACCCATTCCCTTTCCATGTGGCTAAGGTACTACAGCTTATAATACAAGCCTACTGAAACATTGAGCATAATTATTTTTTGTATTTAAAATAGCCATGCTAGCAATGGAGGAAATCAACCTCTTGTCCTATGCCTAGATGAGATTCAATAGTGAATTATTTCCTTCTTTACCAGTACGTCTGCTGTTGTTGGTCTAATTGCAGAGCCTGAATAGCAGATGAGCACTTAAGATGTTGTTCACAATCTGCGATTTGGAGTTCTTGTTCTTTATGGTGGTTTGTTTTGTTCCACGCCAGAGCAATTGTAGCAACGTTGAGCAACACACCACAGCTTGCTTTGCAGGCCTAAATATGGGGCAAGCAGGAGAACACAGGTGAAATGGGAGGAACAAAATATTTTGTTTTTCCAGAAGCCAGTTATTCTGGTTTTAAAAGTGTTTTTCATTATGAGCAATGTAAATGTCACTGACATCGTTGATACTACTAGGACAGACAAGGGTTCAGAAGTCAGCTTGTGGCAAAAAATGTGTCTGTCTTTCTAGGAATTAATTTGGTCATGGCTAGTGTTTGATGCCTGTCATGTCATGTTGTGAGGTGGATGAGTATGATATAAAGGCTTAGTATCTTGACATGCCATTTATTGTGGGTTTTTGGCATACAAAAAAAAATAGGTTATATGCCACTGTTTCAGTGAGACTCATTATCACATGCATCATTAGAAATATGCTTAAATATGCTTGTTTTAGGTAAATTGTCTATCTGAAGCAGATTACTGTGAAAGTAAATTCAGGACACGCCTGAACCAAAACAAGTGCAGAAGTGTTCCAGTTTATTGAAATCTCTAGGTCTTTTTGATTCCTGAGTTACAATACATTAATTACAAAGTCAAGATTTGCTTTATTATAAGACCTGATATTCTTTGAATTCTTGAAGCATAGTCCTTTTATTATTATAAATACACTACCAAGTTCATTTTAGCTCTGGACAGAAAGCCAAGAACAAAACCTTGCCACGAGAATGGTAGTCCTTGCTCACAGAAACTGTGGATGCATCCTCCCAGGAAATGTTCAAGTCCAGGCTAGACAGGACTTTGAGCAAGCTGGTTTAGTGGGAATTGTCCTTGCTTATGGCAGAGGTTTGAAAGTTGATGATCTTTAAGGTCCCTTCCAACCCAAACCATTCTATGATTCTATTCTGTGATTGTTCCCCACTACTCTGCTTTCTTGAGAGCCCAGCTGGAGTACTGTGTCCAGCCCTGGAATTGTCACTACAGAGAAGACATAGACCTCTTGGAGAAGGTCCAGAGGAGGGCCACAAAAATGATCAAAAATTACCAGAGGCTGGAACATCTTTCCAGTGAAGAAAGGCTGAGAGTTGGAGTTGTTCAGCCTGGATAAGAGAAGGTTCTGGGGAGACATTATGGTGTTCTCTCATTATATAAAAGGGGTTATGAGAAAGATGAGCAGTCATTGAACCATTGCTTGTAGTGACAGGACAAGGGGCCAAAGTTTTATATTGCAGGAGTTTATGCAGGTAAAGTTAAGACTGGACATAAGGAAGATATTTTTTACTGTGAAAGTGGTGAGACACTGGCACAGGCTGCCCAGGTGGATGTGGATGTGGATGTGGATGTCCCCTCCCTGAAAGTGTGCAAGGTAATAGAGGGTACAACTTTAAGCAACCTGATCTGGATGAAGATGTCTGCACTCACTTCAGGGGTGCTGGGCTAGATAACGTTAAAGTTCCCTTCCTACCCAAATAATTCTGTAATTCTGTGATTGTTATTTAAATTATAATTGAGGTGAATTTCATTCTCAGTGCAGTGTTATGATATTGTAGTACATTGTACTTGGATGCCTTAATCCTACCTTCTGGGGTCTCAAATAACTTCATAAATAATCTCTGGGACTAGGAACAGGAAGAGAAGTGACTGTGGTCACCATAAGTAAAGATAGATAAATTTGTCTTGCTATAAATAAAAACAAACCTGCCTTCCCACAATATTCACTATCTCCTCTTGTGAAGGTGATGACCTGAAAAAAACCTCAAATTTTTTTAGCCATACTCTACGGTCATAGTCAAGCTGCTTTATTAGTATAGGATGCTGTCTTGATCTGTAGTTCAGTATTGTGAAGGCTTCATTTTCCTAACCCAATTTATAACCTTTTAAATCAGGTTTTTCTATCCTTTTTAATAGATAAAATTTGTTGCAGACTACAATGACTGATGCAGTTTTCTAGCATTTCAGTGCTTCTAAATATCCAGATAATACAGTATAGTAATCCATAATTTTTCTCAGCATATACTATGTTTAAAATATGGATTGCTTAAGTGAGTGTTTGAATACAAATCAATCCCACCGTGAATTTCATTCTTTCACCAAATAATTTCTTTGCTGTGCTACATCAGTTCACTTAGATTTTCCTGCCTCTTAACACCTCTCTTCTTTAAGGAAGATGTGTTGCTGCCCCTCACACTCTTCCAGATACATTTATTACACTGAAAGCCACCAGCCACCAGCTTCTGACTCTTTTCATCCAAATTTTTAGCAGCTGTTTGTTCTTCCCTTCTTTGTTTACTTTAATAGGTAGTCACTGGGGTGGCTGAGCTTTGGTTCATTCATCCTAAACTCTAACTGTAAATGGTTTAAAAGGTGGTGTAGTTAAGATCTGAGATGTGAGAGGGTTTAATGGTGAAGACTGGCCCAGGTTTACAGAAAGATTTTATGACATTCAGAATACTTTTTGTTATTGGAGTCTAACCATATTTTGTCCAAATTCTCCCTTCCCAAGATTTTCCCTCTGATGATAATAATGAGATACAAAACTTGACTGTTTGTTTTGACTGTTTCAGTTTTCTTCTTCATTAAAGAGAAATGGGCAATAGAGAGGAATTAATTTTGAGGAAATCTTCTGAAGTGAAAGCAGCAGCTTTAGTATGGTTAGTCTAGGAGCTGTGGCTGTCAGGCAAAAAGCAAGAAAGGGGAACTCAGCAAGTCCAAGCAAGCCTTCTGGAGTTGCAAGTTACACTTTCTGAGAATAACAATATCCTCAAATAAACTAGTTTGGTTTACAGTGACAGGGGGGTATGGGAGTGTGTGGGTGTGTAAATCTATGTGCATTTCTTCGCCTCTGTATTTGGAACGTGTAATCAAATACACCTTCTCAGTGTGTTCCAGAGATAAGGTGGTTTTCTGGGAACCACTTCCAAGGGCACAATATATTGTTATGGTGCTTCAGAAGTCTCCAGACATTTGAAGACTTTAACCAAGCTTGAACCAGACTGTCTGGAATATGTCCATCACCAGCTAAAGCTGTAATGAAAGAGATTTGAAAAGATATATTTTCTTTCTTTGTGTTTTCAAATGAAAATACTCCCCAGCTTTCCTTTGTGCAGGAGTGTTTTGCCAGAATCCTTAGGGGAAAAATGAGCAGCCAAACCGCATGCTAGTTTACTGAGATACTACTACGTGAATGAATAAATAATGGGTAGATAAATAATTGAGTCTCAGGGTTTTTTCATGTTGTAAACAAAGACTGAAAGTAGTCTTTAGGGACATCTTATTCACCTGATCTAGTACTCAGGATTCATTCCACTAGACGTATTTTCTTCTGAAGTGACGATGTGAATAAGAGCATACTAGCTGTGTTAATCCAACTTGTATTTCACAACTGTAGTTAGTGTAAGCTGGGTGTTGTTTTGGCCAGGTACAGTATATCCTGGGTTCAGGGTGGTTCTGAACATTAACCTGGCATCCAATTTGTCTATCTGCCCTTGATAAGGGTTTATAAAAAGTAAATAAAACTGGCATTCTACTGCGCCTTATACCTATTAATAAGAAATTGGCTATAGCTATTATATTCCAAGGACTGAGAGCAGAGCTGACAGAAAGGAAGCAGTGAGTGGTTGTGCTTGAACTCACTACAATGTCCTTGGTCGGATGAACCTTGGTAGGTCCCCAGACCTTTCCCCTCTGCATTATGACAAAGACAAACTCTTTTTTCTCTTTCACTTTCTGCTATAAAAGACAGCAGTACTGAGACTTGCTCTACTTGGGAGTTCCTCCCCTGCCTATTGTGACCCAGAGACTGACATCTGTCTTCTTCAGACCAGTGGAGACCTCTAACCTAAGTTCCATTCTGAAATGAATTTTTCTCCATCTGCTGCAGAATAAGTACAAATCGGTAGTTAAATATTCATGAACTCTGTGTTAAAGCACATTTGAGATCTGTTAGGCAAGTCACTTAAACACTTCTCTTTAGTTTTATCAGCTGGTAAAATAAAGATCAGATCTCTGGGAAGAGCTCCAGTTTGAGTGTTGGCCCATCCTATGAGAAGGGAACCAACTAAGGTGGTGGTGGCAATTTGCAGTCTGACCTGGTATCTGCCCAGATGGCTCTCTGACACCCTCTATCTTTAATCTCTGTGTCACATCACAAGATGAAGGTGAACACATAGCCCCAGGCACCGTGTGGGAAGAGGTTTTACAGGCACATTACCTCATAATCTCTGGCAACACTGCCACAGCTTTGGTATCCCAAGCACTTGTCTGCACTGTAGCTTCTCTGCTGCTCCCCAGGCCCTCCAAAGTCTCACGTCAGGTGAGGAAGGGACAAAAGGAAAATAATGCCTCTCCCTCTCATGCCCCATCTCTTGCATTTACACATGGTCTTCCCTTAGTGAGACACTGCATACTTTTTTACATAAATTTTTTACATACATAAATTACATACATTCCCAACCTGCAGTTCCCCTTTACAGGAAAAGGAGGGCATTTGAAGGTGGAGAAACAAACTCTTATCTAGGGACTGTGTAGCTAGTAAATAGTGCCGTAATCCCCAGTCCCTTTGACTGATGACAGGTCTTTTAATGAAGAAAAGGAGAAAAAAACTCTTGAGTTTCAGAACCTGCATGTTTCTTAAATGATGTGAAGTAAGAACAAAAATTAAAATTTTTGAAAGAGTAAAGTAAACTACATTCACTGTGTAGCAGATATATATATACAGTAATAAACTGTATATATACATGCTGTGTGCATGTGTTTATGTGTATATATGTTTTCATATATATATATATGTACTTCTGTAGTGTGTGTTTCAGGCAGATAATTGCACACCTAGAAAGGTTGGATCCTTTTTAGGCAAAGCATATTGAAGCAGTACATTTCTCTTGTTAGCTAGAAAGGAAACCAAATTCCACTTTGGAACAAATTGGGCTTATTTTCTCTCTTCCTGCACATGGTTGTCTTTCCTGTGTATTATTTGCTATTCCCATTTTCATCAAGTATTCCTCATCTCTTCAGAAAGCAATTTGGAACAACTTGGATGAAAGCCAACAAATATAAGTATACATGAAGGAAAAAAGAACATTAAAAGTGATTTTGGTAGTTTCATTCTCTTAGAGCAAAGTGCTTATAACAATGTGTTTCGAAAATGTATTTGGCTTATGGCATTTACTTTCAGGTAAGAAAGATAATGTCTTTTGTATTACATTTATCTGCCAAGACTTTCACGAAAAAAAGAAACAAGAGGAGACTTTTCTTTAAAGACCGTAGATTATACAAACAGATTGCTTTCTATAAGCTTGGGGGTGCACTAAATGTGAGTTCAAGTTGCTGAGTGTTTCTGAAAAACACACCAATTTTGCTTACGTACTTCGCTTGTATTTTCTCACGCAAACAAAACTTCAGTGTTACTCTTTTAAATATCAAGTGAGCACAGCTAAAAACTTTAATCTGTCTCTGAATATTTTTTCTGGAGTTTTTTTCAGCTGCAAATCTTGGGATATTACGTTATTTTAGCATTTCAGAGGAAATCAAGCAGTAGCAGCAGGTAACATGCTGACTGTAGGATGCTGCTGGTTTTACATTTGTCTTCTAAGCAAGTAGGGCTGTGCACATAGTGGATATAATGAGATGAGGTGAGCTTTAACAACTACAGAAAGCATTCTTTTCTCCTTGTATTCTTCTTCCTTAGTATGCAGGTCATGTACAATGCATGGTGCAGTCATTGCTGTAATTGCCAAGTTTCCAGAATCACGTTATGATTCATCTATAAAGAGTCAGTTATTAGAAAAACTACCAAATAACAGCCCTATTTTACACCAGTCTGACATATGAAAGGTGCACCTATGGGACAACAAATCTCTATGGTCCTGGCTTCTCTGAAAGCTAATATCTTCCCTTCCAAAGAGAAAAAGCTTATCTCACAAGACTTTAAGGTACCCCAAAGGATGTTTTATTTTGGTTTGTTTTTTAGATTGATTGATTTACATAAACAATGAGGTAATCTTTATATAAATGTTTCTCGGTTTGGGTTGGGGTTTTTTTTTGGGTTTTTTTGTGTTTGTTTGGGTTTTGGTGGTGGCTTTTTTTTTTTTTTTTTTTTTTTGGTTTGTGTGTTTTGCTTTTAATAGTAATTTTAATTTCTTAAATAACATTAGATTGTTGTTGCTTGGTAACAACCAAAACATTTTGATTAGCAAATTAATGAACTATTAATGAACTTAGCGTTCACATTTATATGTAAGGCTAACAAAAGGCCTATGGTATACCTATGCATGTTTATTTAAGAAGTTTGTAACTTATTATGATAAAAATAGTCAATGGTGCAATTCCTATTCAGTGATTATTCTTTTTTTTTTTTACAGTTGATACCAAATCGTTTTTGAATAGAGCTGGAATTCAATTAAAATGAACACAAACGGTATTTAAAAGTAATTCTATAAGCCAGTAGCACTATCATGAGTGTGTTGGATAGATAATCCATTTTTAAAAATTAAATATTGTTTAGACACTAAATTAATGTATCTAGTCAAGCAAGAAAGCATTATCTACAGAAACAGAAATTAGAGGATTGTTTCTGACAGTTTCTAGACGTCAAATTCTTCATTCTAGTTTCACAGGAACAGAAAAAGTTCTGGGTTTTGGTCTTGCTATTTTTAATGCCTCATTCAAAATATCAGTAGTTCTGTGCATTGGTCTGAATTAGTTAAAAAACTGAAGGGAGTATTTTCTCTAAGTATGCAACAGAGTTTCTCACTGTCCCAATCTTACTGGGGTTCTGGTTCCCACAATTTGGTCATTAAAACTTTGGCAGCAAACAAATATAATTTCTTTCTTGAAAACGGTATTTAGTGAGATTAAAGACTGTGTATTTTGTAATTCTCTGTATGGTTCTGATATTCTATTGATACTGGTTTGATTTCACAATGCAAAAAATCTGCCTGGTGTACACCTGAGAGTAATTTTTTTAAGAAAAAGTTTAGAATTATTTTATATGCTCTGAATTTCATGCATGTATGAATCACCAAAATTAGAGGGACTTCTGGAAATCATGAAGTTGCAAGTATTTTTTATGTCTAAGTTTAAGGACGGAAATAAGTTCTGAAGAAAAAATACTTTTGATGACTTCTGACCACTGTATGCTTGGCACTTATAAAACATGCTAATTTTTAAAAGGAAGTATACATTATCCCTAATGAGGCAAGACAGCTGAAGAACAACAGAACTTACACAAAATCAATTAGTATGGAATTAAATAACAAGATAAAGTACTCCTTTCTTATAAAATAGCTAAGTAAAAGTAATGTTGAAATACATTGAAGTTTATTCTCAGTATTTTATGCAGCAGGTCTCAGTATAGCATGAAGACTGGGGCTCCTCTTACATAGGTGCAGAACTGAGTTTGAGAGAATGTAAGAACTGTTTTGAGCCCAAGTCCCTTTCCCCCCCAAGACTGCTTGCTTGCTTGCTAAAATTTGACATTTGGACATTCAGACAGTGGTCTAAATGCTTTTCATGGTGTAGTAATGAACAAATGCACAGGTGCGATCTCCTGATTCTCAACCCTAGGATGTGAAATCAGAGAGCAGGGTTTGCTGTGCTGTGTGCAGGGGCTCAGGATGCTTGACAGATACATCTAGATACTTGCCTGAATACATGTTTCTCCACAAAACAAGGAAACAGAACAGTGGTCAGCAGCAGATGCCCAAGATAGAAACACTTTTCCAGAATAATCCTTTGGCTTCCAGTAAGCTACGGTTTACATTGCTATTTTTGTGTCACTTTTTCAGTTTGTCTGACAGCATCTTCAACCTCCCCTGGCAAGAAATTCAATGACAGAACTAATTCACATTGTACGAAGAAGTATCTTCTCCTGTTTGCTTTGAAATTGCCACCTACTATCTTTAAACATTCTTAAACAGCTAATTAACAGGGAATAATTACACATTCCACTGCTTGTGATAATATAAAAGTTATGATGTGCCCTGTCTGATCAGTTACTTTCTCCCTCATAAGCAGGTAGTACAGTTATTTAAACTTGAATAAATATAAGACCCTCAAGCTGAGAATCTGTTTAGGAAGAAAAGCCAATATTGATGCCATTTAAACATTTTTGTATAGTAAGGAGACCAAGACCATATCAGGCTTTTGAAACTTCTGGCAAAATAGTTGGCTGTGTTACAAATATCATCTAACACATTGGTTCAACACCTAAATATAGTCTAAGCTACCTAGCTTAGGCATTCATATTTGAAAACTGGGTCTCCATGAGTCATTTACTTTAATGATGCTTAATTGCCTCAAATTTAATCCTTTTTTAAATTACACAAAAAGGGTGTTATCCACTTTAAATTCCTAAGGTTATCTGTATTCAGTGAGTTAATGCTCATGGTAATGTATATTATGTGGTAATGGCTGTAATTATTACATCTAAGGAATCTGTTTTTAATACGGTTTCCTGAGGAAATTATGATTATGCAATTTCTACTTGTCTGTCTTACTTTTTTTGCTTAAGAACTTTTAAGCTATTGGCCAATAGGAATAGAAGGAATAGAGGAATAGAAGACTCAAAAATATATTCTTATAATGTCTGTTGAAATCATTGTCTAAACAGGAGAGAGGGAGGGTGGGAAGAGAGACTTGAGTCATTAATAAATGAGAGTTGTCTGCGAAGATACTGTGTGTTTGGCAGAAGTGATCCAGTCAGTTTACATCATGTTTAGACTAGCTGGTACTGCAAACCTACACTTAGCTCCAGATGAGCAGTTATGATATGCCCTGTCTCTGGCCTGCTACAAGAGGCTCAGGAGAGTGGTGTGGAAGAAGTCTACAATAGGTATGAAGTTTAACTGGTCATGAAAAGCTGAACTTTGTTTCTTGCACTGCTTAAAGAACTTATAGACTAAATTGTTTTGCTTAGTGGTCTAAAAATCATGGTGAGACATGGAAAGAAGAAACGTGAAGAAAAATAAAAACCAAACCAAACCACATAGCAAAGAAAAAGATATCCCAAGTCAACATAGAAGTGGACTTTCGAATTGCCTCCTAAAATAATTAATCTAGCATCGTTTTAATATAGGGATGTTCACAGCAGCTTAATTTCTGCATGGTTGAGAAAACACTTTATTTATAAATTAACTGCTTTCAGTCTATATAATGGTTTGGAGTAGGTACTTTCTACTCCATATACTTATTTTTTAAGGTTTTGGTAGCATTTCTCCATACCTATATATCTATCTGAAAAGGAACTGGAACCTCAAGGTCACAGGCTGGTCATCCAGATGTTCTAGTAAATCTTGGTTTAGTCAGAATTGACTTGAAGAGGGCAGATATAGGTGTATCAGATGTAACTTTTTTCCATAGTGCAAAAAAATTAAAAAAAAAAAATAATTTAAATACCCATTATTTGAAAACGTGCCATGTTTTAACAGTATGTTTACAAGTTGTTCATGAATAGGATCCCATGACTAAAGCAACAAAGTAAAAAGCAATGATAGATAAAAGATGATAATCCTCTTATCAATTATCAAAGCTTAAAGCAGAAGAGACAATACTACCCTGCTACATACAAGACAGTTCATTATGCAGATCTTCTACTACAATTAAAATCATATCTTTCTTAAGAGATACCTAAAGCCAAGAAGAAGCCAAGAAGAAGCTTGAAAGATGTGTAGAAAAGCCTAAAGGAGGGTTCTGGTGGAGCATCTCAACAGAAACATTTGTTTTAGGGAACCTAACAGTGGCTTGGGTTTCATATGCAAAGTATTGGCCTTAAAAACACATTTGCTAACAAAAGGTCTCTTTTAATGTAGATACACCATCCAGAGCATGAGTACAAATACACTCTCCTTTCCTTGGAGAAGGGACTAATGCTATGTGAAAGGTTGGCAGTCTCCAAGACAGAGTATGGGTACAGCTCACCACGACTTCAGTGGTTCTTTAAGAATTAAGACAGCCGTGTAATAAATTTACACTGCTTAGAATTAGACTTCAGTTTTCAATGTAAAAGAAGTTGGAAATGCTTAACTTTCACTTCCCTAATAAATCAACGTGATGAAGAAATCTGTCATATTGGTCACTGGCTTAACTGATGAGAGGTGTGCATACATGCACAAGGTAATTTGATGAGCCAGTGACATGACAGGCATGTCTTTGGTCCTTTGTCTGGTGATCTCAGGTATGTACTCTAGAGGAGACACAGCACAGCTATATAGAGATAGGGCTATTTCTCATCACAGCATAAAAACTCCCTTCTTTTAGTGACCGTGCTCTGGGGCTGGCTGACTCTGTGTTTTAGTACATTCTTTGGGGAGTATAACCACTGCTGCTTAAATCTGTGAGAAAATTCAGTCTTGGTCTCCATTCTGGAGAGGACTTTAGAGGTCTGGTTCAAGCCCAGACCAGGGCTGTGCAGCCTGGTGGTGCAACAAGAGTCAGAAAGTTATCCACTGCTGGGAGAGCAGCTACCAAGTACGGTGCTACCCTGGGCAAGGATTCTGCTTCTCTGGCCACCTTACATTCTGCATAAGGGCACTGTCACTCACTGTAATAACAACCTCAGTGATTTTTAGATGTTCCCTTGAAGTCATTAAGGAAGACAGAATGGGGCTGGACAGCAAAGGCTCTCAAAATTATGATTTAGATGCCTAATTTCTTCTAAAATTCCACTGTAGCAAGTCTCTTACTGGAAGAAACCTATAACCTCAAAAAGCTATTTTGAGGCTCTTTCAATACAGTGAGGACAAGGATGATAATATTTTTCTACTTTCCATCTTTTCCCTCCCTTTTAGATGTTTTCAAGATTTTCTTGAAAAGATTTTCAAGGGCAAGTGAAAGTAGAATAAAATCATACTGTGAATAGAACAGCATGAATCGCATACACAACTATTCAAATGAAATTTTAGTTGTATAAGCAGTTTTTTCCATTCATGTCATCTTCAGCTCAGGAGTCAAATGAAAAAATATTTGTGCATCCCCATCTTGATATATAGAGCAATGTCACTGCTGGTGTAAAATGTGATTAAAATAGAGTTTCAATTTATTTGGATTTTATTTATTTTGTGTGTTCTGCTTTCTTTACAATGTGTTTATCTTCCCCAGATATTACTGGGTGCATTATGGAAAGTGAAGGCAAAAATCTATGATCTATTTCTTCACAGAAATAATAATTCTTTTGGCTTTTTTCCCCAGATGTTTTGACGAAGTGCTGTGAAGTACTTTGTTTCTGTCTCCCTCTAAATGAGTTGTTCCCCTGGTGGTTGGCAGCATCTCTCTTGGGCAATGCAGCTGGGCAGATACACCCCTCCCCGGTTGTGCAATACACACAAAAAAATTCCTGGTCAAACTTTATCTGTGTTGGAGATAGATAATGAGTGGTACCAATTAACAGCTGTGCAAATCAAATGAACGCAGAAAGGAAGTGAAATACAGAAGTATTTAAATAGGATGTGCATAAACATATGCACACCTCCTGCCCATATGGTGAATTTATTTTTTACTTTCAGAAGTCAAGCTTTCCTTTCAGCTTTGCTGCCTAAGCAGGATGCAGGGCTGCAGCTGCTGCTTCTGTAGTGGATATGTGAGTGTTGCTTTTGATACAGGTAGAGGCAGCCATAGAGTTCTGTCTCCTGCAGCAGTGCTGTAAGGAAGGATGGAGGCTCTTTCTGCTCCCAGCAAGAGAGTTGCTTTGATGCTAAGAATGTGACCACAATGCTGTCTATGAGTCTTAGTACTGGTTTTTAAGCACTGGAATCACTCTGGGCTCTATGTGCAGTGCCAGGGGGTGAAAGGGTAGTGAGTGCTGTCTGGAGGAAGGGCAGAGGAGGGGTGTGAGTCTGGAGCCAGGAGGGACTGGGGACATATTTTGCTCCAGGGAGCCTGTGTGAGTATATAAAAGTTGATATATAGAGCCAAGCAGATTTTATATGTGTAAAACAGTAAGTAAATTATTGTTGGTTTGCTGGCAGACAGTACTCCTCCAGCAACTGGAAATAGCACTTGAAGCAGACAAATGCAACCTCTGTTTTGGACATCTAGCAACCACATTTCCCCTGTCAGCCAGCTGAATTCTATGTTCTTTTGGTCCTCCTGTAACCAGAAGCAACCAGTCAACCAGTTGCTAGCTCTCTTCTCTTCTGGTCCTTCAGCAACATGATAAGGTGGGGGTTAATGGATAAGGCTAGTGGGGACATTCTGATTGGACACAAGAGGTAAATTTTTCACCATGTGGACAGTCAAACACCAGAATGGTCTCCCAGGGAAAATGGTAGATTCCCCCATTTTAGAAAGTGTTAAGCCTCAGCTCGACAGCGTGCTGAGATACCTCATGTAAACCACAGTATTACCTAGAAGGGTTGGACCAGATGGTCCTTGACTGTCCCATCCAACCTGATTGATTCTATGGTTCCATGATTCTACAGATCCTATCCTCTTCAGAAAATATATCAGCAATCCACATGCAGTAAGCGCTGCAGAAGCACAGCCACATAGGATTGATAGCAGCTGAAAATGGTTCCACATACCATCTTACCATTCTAGATTTAATGTGTCAGTTATCTGTTACAGATTTAAATTTCAAGGGGTTTATTATTATTTCATGATAAGAATATTTCTTTACATGATTATGGAACGTAAAATTCAGCTCAGTATTACCTTGATATATAGTTTGTATTCAAAAGTAAATCCAATCAGGTTGATAATTTCTTTTCAACATGAATTGTTTAGAAAAGGAAAGAAATGTTTTGTTGAGTAAGGCAGAAGAGACCACATTTTAAAAGGGATTTTTCTGGCTTTCATTCTTCTATGTGGAATGTTAAAAAATAAAATTTCATTTCAAAAGGGAAAGGTTAATATGTGTTACATTCACTGCTTTTGGAAATGCTCAGGTAGTCCAATGAACTCCAAGCGTATACATCCCAGCTGTACGTCAGCATATCCAGCTACATTTTATAGTGAGAATTAGCTTGTCTCATTTTCATCCATGGTCTCAATTGTAGTCTGTAGACTGAAAGTAATATACTAACATTTATTTTGAAAATTAAATCCACACATTAAAACCTAAAGGGTGAAAAGCTACAGTACAAAATATTGAAACAGCTAGGAAGAATGAGAAACATCTCTGACAAGAGAGGATTGTTCCTAGCTATGTGCCTAGATAGATACAGGCATTTTAGTAAATGCAATCCACACTGCTAATATATATGACCTGCTTTGCCACATCTTAGTTATACCTGCATTTAAAAAAATGTGTACAGACCTTAGACTGTGTATGAAATATGAATGCTAGCAGGAATGCAAAGCCTTTCTTATTCAAATTTCCTTTGACAAGCAGCAAGGTCACTGAGGTAAGCTTTAATATAAACGAAGGGACAATTAACATTGAGCTATGAAATGCTCTTTGTCTGTAAAGGTATGCTGATTGAGACACTGTAAGATGGGTTTTTTTTCCTCATTTGGCACCCTAACTGCCTAGAGTCCTGATGCCTGGGTGTCGTTTTCCCAGGGATAGATTTCACTTCTAAGAACTAATCAAAGTCATGGGTTTTGTTTTATATTAAAAGTGTTTCATGCTTCCACAATATAATTCCTTGAATAAAATTTTTATTATAGCACATTTTATAGTTAGAGATTGTATGTGATGTTTTTGCTCATTCATCTCTGCAGAAGAACTGTGCAAATACCATGCCTAGAGCACACTGTATGGTATGTAGCATGCCAATAGTGACTTCCATAAGCTCTCTCTCATGGCCCTGTAATGTCATCAGCCTTTAAAAGCAGCTATATTTGATGCTAAAAAGTTATTAAGACCGAAGGAAAGAAAAACTTAGAAATTAAAAAAAGTCAGATATGAGCCCCATGGATTGATGCTACTCCCTGTTCTTGGGTCTGTGGTAGTACAGTAATACTAATATTGTGGGTCCCAAGGGGCTGGGGACAACCACCATACAAAAGTCCATGCACCAACACAACACAGAGGTGATTCTTCAGGGTTTTGCATGACAAGTACTAAATCTTTCTTGAAAGTCAGTATCTTCTGGACCAGAAAGTATCAATAAAATAATGCTGACCAGCACGGCAGGGACATACTGACTGTGAATGGTTCCCTAAGCATCCTCACAAATGGGGGGGCTGCTTCCCCTTCACTGGGCACTCCCTCCATGTCACAGCACAGTTCCTAGAAAAGTAGGATGGTGCTGGCTGGAATTGTTGTCACTAATTGCATGGAGGCTGGAGTTAGCCCCAGGAATGGATGGGGAGAAGATGGACAGAGGGAAACAAGCACAATTTAGGCTAATGAATGAGAGGAAGCAAAGCTACAGGAGATGAGAGAAAAACTAAACTGTAGTCAGTGAGAGAAATGTAAAACCACACTGTAGATCCAATAAATTTAAACCAATTTTTTTTGCAGGTCAGCTTACTTTGCAACACAAATGCTAAAATTACTCCACATGAAGCTGGCTGATTTTGTGTGTGTTTCTGAATTGAAATTAAATGGAACAATTATTAGGAAAATGAAAGGTGTCTGTAGTATTGCTACTGACAAAGCTACGTGTTGGAAAAACCCATGGAGCTCTTAAAATTTTATTAACAGTATATATGAGCACTTCAGTGTTATTTGCCATTTGTACCCCATATGACAGGTGCATTCTAAAAAACATGAGAAATTATTTCTAGTGATGATCTAAGACCATTTGATCATTTAGAGCAAAAGATCTAAAACCCAATCTCTTGCAGTATGGGATGTGCTCCTTTTAATTCTCTGTCCATCACTCCATTTAGGAGGTATTTAACACCTGTGTAGAGGAAACATGTTTGAGAAAAAAATTACTTTTGTTTTTCTCTTTTGGAGCATAAGAGGAATAATTTCTACTGGAACCTTTGAGGAACTGATGATAGGGATTATTTGTTGTAGCCAGTAATCTAGCATACAGCAGTAATTAACTTTTTTTTTTCTCTGTCACTTAGCAGCCTTTGTTTGGTTATGAATCCCAGTGATTTTTTAAAAGGTGTAGATTTGTTATAGAGCTCTAAGATTGACTTGTGCCATGTAGTTCTGATTATGTATTCCCAGAAATGCATTAAAATGGTGTTGTGTTTGTTGTGCTTCTGGGTTTGGCAGACAATGTTCTGTTGCCTTTGATTACAAAGAAGATAAAAATATCTTTTGGAAATTATATGTTTTATCAAAACTACTGTAAAATACAAGGAGAGTACTTGAGAATTCCCTAATGCTTTGGGATCCCACAAAATCTGAGTCTTCACCATAATTATCAGACTTAAATATTGCAGTTCTGGCTTTACCTGTGAATATCCAAGGCAGTTTGTAGCTCCAGTGACATTTTAATTTAGACAGTCTATAGAAAGCTCGATGGAAAAATCCTCCACTTTTTGCCCAACCCTTTTTCTTTTGAGACAAATCCCCAAAAGAGCTAATGGTGCACTCCCTTCCTAAAAAGTGTTACAGACTTTCTCTATGTGAAGTTGCATATACAGGTATGGAGAATATCAGTCTGTCAATTTTTCTTTCGTGCTGCTCCCTTTTCATTTGGGACTCATTGTGATGGGGAAAAAGTGACCAAAGGTTCCTTTGATTGAGAGTGGCTTTCAGAAGTACAGAGTATAAATCTTCTAAAAAGGGAAGTATTTTTCCTGGTGTCTCTGTTCTCCTACAAGCATCTGTACCATAAAACAATGTCCACAGAGTAGCTAAACAGACAGTTCAGTATCTAATATATAGACGGGTGATGGTTATATGGTCTTCACATTTCCTACTTCAGGAATTTCCTATATTCTTTCCTTATTAAGAGAAAAAAAAAACTGTAGGGTCAGAACTTAGGAGACAAATGTATCTGAGAAAAAAACAGTCCTTTAAAAAAACTCAGTAATGGATGTAACAAAGAAAAACAAATAAATTGGCAATAAAGTCAGATCATACAGGCCAGTAAAGCTAAGGTTACTGTTTTGTTGCTTTTATTGATTTAAGCAAGTTCTCCTTATTACATTTATTAAGAAAGGGAAGATCTGAAAAGATTAACATTGATTGACACAACATTTAAACAAAGGATCATATGATTTTTTGTATTTTAATTGTTCTAGTCAAGCAGAGGAAGGTATGCTTATTTATGCTGGTTGAACATTTGAGCACTAGCTCAAATAGTCCTGCTCCCTCCTGGTTCAAGGTCCTGAAAGAATCATGCACATCCAAAGCAGGAGTAAAGCTAATCAAGTTTCAACTGGAGATGGGCCCATACAGGATTCCTCTCCATGCCAGAGATCAGATTTAAATTATGAACAATTCTTCTTGCAAGAAACTGCTCTTAATTGTCTCATCAGTAAAACTGGATGATAACAAGAGTACAATTCCCCAGTACCTAAGAGTATGATTTTAAGATTATTTGTTTCTGGTGGCTAAAAATATAAATCAATGTATTTTTGTTAAGATATAGATCACTTGACTAAACACATTTTTTTTCTTATAATATACTGCAAGAGTAGAATAATGGGCATCTAATAGTCTGAATTCACATCCTGTGTAATAATATTCATGTTCCCTTTTACCTGCAATATTTAGAATTGCTATGTTTGTACGTATGGAAGACAAAATAATCTCATGCAGTTCTCAGAGACCTGCTTATTTAAAAAGAATGAAACCTGAACGTTTCACCTAGATCAGCAGCTGGTTCTTTAATGCCCTATGCAGGAAGTCATAATTCTGGGAGCAGAAAATTAAACTGCTGCCATACGTGCCTGGCAAAATGCTTGCTGACACTCCAGGAGCAGGTTCAACATGCAGAGGCAGGGCTTCTTGCTTCTATTAAGCATTTAGAACATTTGTCCCCCGTGTTGAAAGCCCTGTGCTGGCATCTGTTGAATAGCAGATCATTTGCAGGTTTGTACGTCATGGGTTTAGCTCATCCCAGTTTTGATAATCTCTTTATTCTCTGCATGCCTGCCATGATATGAGATCTGCTGACACAGAATTTCTGTGATTCATAACTTCCATCTCAAGACACAGAATATGGCTTTAGGGCTTGTACTGCTTTGTACTGCTCTGTGCTTTCCTGTTTTGAAATTCATTCCCACTTGATGAGGTTAAAGCTCAACAATTGTTTTGGTATTCAAGCATTTGTTTCTGGCAAAGGCTTATTATCACTGTTTACTCCATGGTGAGTCGAAACACATTTCCAGATCTTACTGTGGGACACGGACTCAGGAATACCTTTAATCTCAGGTGCCATAAATGCTATCCATAGCTTGGGCATGGAAGGTCATGTCATTACATAAATTCTACACCCTGTTTTCTTCCAAGAAAAATAGGCATTGCATCTCACGAGCATTTCAATTAACTGATTTGCCATTTTGGATATAAAGTTTTTAGTTCATCTAAAATGTCAATAAATGTATGTTTTATGTTAAGATAGCACCAGATGTCTGAGGGAGTACCTGAGCTCCCAATTCACACATTTGTGAAATGTTTTAATTGTTCTCCTTGGATAGGGTACACTTAGATGCATGAGAACATGTTTTAAATAAACACTACTATCTCTACAACCCTATTTAAAGACTTTGTATGGTATCACCTGTTTCTTAATCTTTATTGCATTCCTAAGCAGGCCTTTTGTCAGGATATTGGTAATCCTCAGCAAAAGTCCCACATATAAATGGAATTTCTCTTAATTGTTCCCTGGACCAGGCTTCAGACTTCCCATGTGGCTCAGCTCTGTGATTTCCACTTGTGGGTTAGGTGGCCCATTTAGGGTGGAGATCTCCTTACCTAATCAGTATTCTTGTTGGCAGGTGAGGCGTTGTAGTATACACTCCTGGACAACAAAAAGATTCATTGGCAGGATGTGGTAGAAACACCTTTTCTTACACTGGCTTTACAGAGACACTGATTGTTGTTCTCCAACAGGGTGCTTCCCAAGTCTGCATGCAGAGGACCCAAATCCATAACTGTTGACCCCCAAGTATCAGGATAATGCAAAAAGTAGTAAGAATTATGAATGGGGGGAAATGTGGCTATTATCTACATTATGAACACTGCAAATTAAAAAAACTCAAGCTTATTCTTTGTATGTCCTGAGGTAGTGTGCCAGGGTTATGGACTGTCTGAAAAACTGATGAACTACGATGTGTTTAAAGACTCACCGTTGCAATCCTACGAAGATCTTCACATTTGTCTGTTACTTTATAATTGCCCTAACACTAAGTTAAAAGACTACTTAAATCTGGCCAAGGTAGGTCACAAGATGCGAATGGTGACCGAAGCAAGTGAGTAGAAATAAAAAGAAAAAAAATCTACCTACTTACAGATTAGATCCGTAAATGTCTTGTTGCCCAGCCATTGCCCAGCCTATTGCTGGTCATAAAGCCTCACACCTGCATCACTTGCTCTGTGGCTCTGGGGTCAGACCTGTCTTTTTTCCATTTACAGGTAGTAGAATGGGTTTGTGAGATCAAGTTTATTTGGTAATCATCCAAATGCATACTATGTGTCTGTAGCAATGTCCTAGCCCCAACCCAGGTAAAAGTTTGAGACTTCCAACGATTTTATGCCCCTTCCAGTGTAATGTTAATGACTCTCCTCATGAATAGGTGTGGCTATCACCAGCCCAGACAGTAAACAGAGTCAGCTAACAATTACTCTAGTCCTGAGCTAATGGTTAACATAGTGCGAGGCAGAAATTTTTTTTCTTTGGGTGTGGCAGTGCTTAAAGGCCAGAATACAGCATTTCATATATCACACAATTTTTCAAAATGTGCTTTATACCAGAAACTGATCTCATTAACTGGAGTATGTTAAATATATCGTATACTCTCATACAGTAGTAACCAGCCTTTAGGAGTGAACTGAATTTGTCCTACCTACTTGCAGCCTTTTTTGGAAGGATAGTATGAAAATACTTGACTCATCTGAGAGTTTTCCATTCTATCATTAACATAGGAATTTTTGTGCCATTTCATTTCTGCTCACCTGCTTAATCTTACAGAAGTGCCATCTTTCCAGCAGGAAGAACTGCAAAAGGGAGTCTGAATGAGGGACTCTTTTACCCTAAGTTTTTCTAGCAGAAGAGACAGGGACATGGCAGCACGTTGAGGAGTTGCTTGTGCTGGGAAAGAGATGATGCAGAGGATGTCATTTTCCTGCAGACATCCCCAGACACATGTGCGCAAGAAGAATAGACATTAAAATGGGAACCTCAAAGGCCTTGCTAATGGATTAGGTTCTACGAAAGATAAATCATATTCTGGATTTGAATACCCATGTAAAGTAATTCAAGTAAACACAAAACAAAATTAACTTAAATCTGCCCTGCAATTGTCTGGGGGCTGAAGTGTGTCAAATTATCCCTGACCTGAGCAGCCCAGAAAGCCAGCCATATCCTGGGCTGCACCAAAAGAAGCATGGCCAGCAGATAAAGGGAGGTGATTCCAAGGGAGATGAATCCCTGCCTCTGCTCTTGTGAGACCCCACCTAGAGTCCCATGTCCAGTTCTGTAGCCCCAGTACAAGAAGGACATGGAGCCGTGGAGCAAGTCCAAAGGTGGCCAAAAATATGATGGAGCTGAAAAATCTCTCCTATGATGACAGGTTGTTTAGCCTGGAGAAGAGGAGGCTCCAGGTAGACCTTTTATCAAATTTCCAGCACCTGAAGGGGGCCTACAGGAAAGCTGAAGATGTACTTTTTACAGGGGCATGTAAAGATAGGATATGGGGGAATGGTTTTAAAGTTGAAGAGGGGAGATATAGGTTAGACATAAAAAAAAATTTCTTTACTGAGGGTGGTTAGACACAGGAACAGGTTGCCCAGAGAGGCTGTGAATATCCCCTCCCTATAAGTGTTCAAGGCCAGGTTGGATGGGATCTTGAGCAACCTGATTTAGTGGAAAGTGGCCCTGACCATGCAGGGAGTTGGAACTAGATGATCTTTAACGTCCCTTCCAACAAAACCACTCTATGAGTCTATGATTCCTTGAATCAACCCCTATTTTTAGTGTTCATTCTACGCCACAAACCGTTAAGCAACAAGAGGTGAGAATTACAATCGAAACAGAGATCCAAATTTGGTAATATTGAGGTTTATGAGAAGAAGCAGCAGAGATGATTTTATACAAACCAGCTTCACCTCCCCAACATAGCTTTACTATTGGATGAGGCCTTGAGAAACCTGAACTAGTGGTGGGTGTCACTGCCCATGGCAGGGGAATTCGAACTGGATGATCTTTAAGGTCCCTTCAACCCTAGTCAGTCTGTGATTCTGTGATTATATTATCACTCATGCATTTGTATTGTTTTCTATTATTTTACTGACTTATTGTCATGGTTTAACACTGGCCTGGCAATTTAACTGAGTAACAGATGCTCTCCATTAATTCCCCTCTCCTCCCATATAAAGAAAGGAGAGAGAGTAAGGGAGAGAGACTAATGCTTTGGAAACTAAACTACACAACTTCAATGAAAAAGTAATTATAAATAGGAAAAATTACTAAATAAATACAAATATACAGGAAAATTGATACCATGATCCTCCCCCTTTCCTCAAGTAACTCTCATGTCACCACCAAGGCTGCAGGGCAGCCTTGGGAAAGTCCAGGCTGGAATCCTGGAGTCAGCAGCATACAGATCTGGAGGCAGGAACACACAGATATGGGCTGGCACAGATCAGGACCACAGGCAGACAAACAGATGGAATCCTCCCAGGATGCTGAAACAAACAGGGACAAGTGAAGAAGGGGAAGCAGGAAGGGAAGGAAGGGGTTTGATCCTCATGATCCCTCAAATTTATACTGAGTATGATGTTTATGGGATGGAATACTCTGTTGAGTATGATGTTTATGGGATGGAATACTCTGTTTGGCCTATTTTGGCCATCTATCTTGTCCATTCCTCCCCAAAGAAGGGTTGCAGGTGTGACCTCTTTACTCCTTCTCTCCTTCTGGAGGGCAAAATGTTCCTCAGAACTGAGCAGTGCCCTTGGTTCTGCATACCAGTCTCTAGCTGTAATTATAAACATCGAGTGTTATCAGTCCTAGAAGGAGACACTGTCTGAGAAACTTGCTGATAATTTCAGCAAGTGGAGCCATTTATAAGAGACTTAGCTGAAAGCAAAAGTACAAGACAGAAAATTACCTTTATCCTGGCCCAAACCAGAACATTTATCTAAATCACTTTGAAAGCTAAGGCTGCCTCCTTTTGAGACAAATCCAGGCCTCATTAAAATACATAAACTGTCAATCAAAAGCTTTGAGCACTTTTTCCACTGGTGTTGAAAATGCCGTTATTTATCCTGGTAGCGTATTATTTCAAAGGGTGTCCACATCCATAGACAACTGGGTTTTGATTGATAATATGTTCAACTGACTGTGAAAGAAACTGATTTTCATTACAGAGTTCTGTAACACAAACTGATCAATGGTATCTCAAATAAGCACCATTTCAGCACCTTTTCACCATTTTGATAAACAGTCTTTGAAAGAGAAAGCAGAGGTAAGAACAGGAATGAGCCTGTTAGTACCTCAGTACTTCTGTTTCCATCCAATTAAAAAAAAAAAAACAACAACAAAAAAAACCCCAACCAACCAAACAAAAAAGCCCCCAACCAAACAAACAAAAACAGCAACAAAAAAAAGCCACAAGACATTGCTGTGAGCCTGCCTGGCTGGTGTTTAATACTGCTACTCCATCAGGATTGTAGGGAGACCTATTGTGAATGGCAACAGTTTGCACTGTGATGTCTCTCCAGCTGTACATGAAATTTTTACAACAAAAATGTAATTATATATATTAAAATTTAGTTTGACAGCATCATTCCAAAAACACAATCCCAAGTGCTACCTCTACACTGGTTCTTCAGGAAGCTTTGTGGAGCCTGTCCTGGACTTCTGTGATTTGTTGTACAACAACAAACTATTCCTTGGACACCCTCACTTCCATGAATTCTAGGAGTTAATGAAGTGTTGAATTTATAAGCAAAGCAGTTAAAACCAGCATTGTTGATCTTCATAGAAACTATGCTCTTTACTACCACTCAGAAAATACACAGTACAAATGGGAAATACTAGATTTGTTATTAAGAAGTTAGACATAGGATTAAGATACTTTTTTGAGCCTTACCTTTTATAACAAGGCCCAAAGAAATCTTTTTATAGCATAAATTGCCCAGTAGATTTGATGGTGGCTTGCTCTTTTAAAAAGCATAGCAAACACATGCTACCTATAACTTTTATTAAATGTGTCTTCAAAACAGCAGTAAATAAATAGCAGTAAATAGCAAGTACTTTGTATTTGAAATCTGTATGCCTTCTAGGTTTGATGCATGAATTCAAACCACCCAACAGAATTTTTGTAAGCTTGTGTTTGGCAAATCAATGTAATGACAGGGAGCTTGTAGTAAATGGGTTTCCAGCCAGTTTGTAAAACAGGAATGTTTCTACTTATCATAGTTGGTAGGCAAATTTATTCTGGTTCTCAGTCAAAAAGTTGTGACTTCCCAAGGAGGGCAAAATAGAGGCACTCAGTGGAGAAATTTATGACTGTGAGACACACCCTTTATTCTTAAAAATACACACTGTGGTAAGGAATGCCCTTTCACAAAGTTTTTCACTCTGACTGCCTCCAAATACTTGGATATCTTTTTCCTTGATATCTGGAATGAATAATACCCAGCTTTGAATCAACAAAGTTGCTCTTTTTCTGTGTAGTACAGTCTTGTAAACATGTTATTTTAAGTCAATTGTGTATTAGCTCTGTGAAGTCAGTGAATACTTGATGAAATGCTTTTTCCATACTGAAATATTCATGAAGCTAATTTTCAACAATCAAAAAAAATCAACTAATGTTTTTGAAAAAGAAAACAACATCTTTCCTTATCTGCATGTTGAATACAAATTTTAAAATCCTCAAAACCCTAAAATAGAACTGATCAGATTAATTTTTTTTTCCTCTTGATTTGATGAGAATTTGGAGCCCCAATCAGCCAGCAAGTGAATAGCTCCTTTATTATTACTTTGATTTCAGTTATGAGACATCCTCTTTTGGGAACGAGTATAAAGTACTGAATTTCATACTGCATCTGAAACACTATCCTGACCATAGCAGGAACTAACATTTCTATGAGGGAATTAATTTAATCTAATTTTCCAATATCTCAAAATCTTATTAATGTTTCCTGTTTTGTGCATATTCACAAAAAGTTCAGGCGGTTTTCAACAAAGTGATCTGACTAATATTTTCAGACAGTCAGAAGAAAACCTGAAACAGTATTTACCAGTATTAAGTCTTCTGAAGTCCATCAAATCACTGCAATTTGGCCTAATCACTGTTTTGGGGGTGGTACTTTTAGTTGCATGCTGTATCAAATTGAGGCTGAGAATTAATTTAATTTGCAAAAGATTCTTTCTGTGTGTCTTTTTCCACCTTTGAGGTCAGAAACACATTGTGAACTTTCCCAACCATGATATCCAAAAAAAGACTGCAAATGCATTGAGGATAGCTCCTAGAGCACTTCTCACTTCAGCTGAGCAACCTAGAGGTTGACATAGTCTCAGTTCTAATTGAGAAGAACGTACAACGACAATTGCATGGGATGGCTTGGAAAAATGTACAGTAGCATCCAGGCAAATGGGTGGAGAGGGACAAGACATGGGATGGTGACTCCCTTATCCATGTGGCAGTGGAGCTTGGGTGGCCTGGTTAAAATAACCCATGACTTCACATAATGCCTGTAAGCTCTCTATGTGGTGCACACTGAGAAGCAGGTATTTGGAAAAGCCACATGGAGAAAATCACAGTCATACTGATGAGCAACTTGCTTTCTAGAAATATGAGGGAAGTTTGCAAAATGCAAGGTACTGGAAATCCTGCCCATTCAGGTGGGTGGGCTCGCCTTAAGAAAATAATTGAGTAGTTGGAGTATTTACCCAAGAAAGAAGAGATGGGAGTTACTTGCCCTTCTCTGAGACTATCAAAAACTTTTTACTTCTGTCTCTCTTCTAGAAAAGTGCTGTGAAGTTAGCTGGAAACAATCCTCAGCCTTCCTGTGTAAGCTTTTGTCCTACAAAATAAGAAATATAAGAATCATTAGGAACAACAGAAATACTGTAAGAGAAATACTGTAATGTGACTTGTTTCCAAAGGTTAGGTGAGGTCTAAGAGTGCCTGCAGTGAAGTTCATTTCCCAGAGGGCTCTATCAGAAACAGCTTATTCTTGACGCCTTGTTACATTGTTCAGCAAAAAAATGGTTCTGGCCATCCACAGAGTTGCTTCAGTAGGTACCTGGGAATGTGAGAATCAGACGAGGTGCAGGGCAGCTCCAGGCTTTGCTGGCATCTGGGCCTGGGTCAGAGCTGAGGGCCCAAACCTAAATCTGGGTGTCTCAGGTTTTCAGCCCAAATGCTCATGTAAGAATGTCAGTTTTCCATCAGATCTAGCTGTAATTCCTCTTAAAAACTGAGATTATAGATTCATTCAAGTAAACACATTTTTTTAATGAAAGGGCATGTCAACCCTGCCATAGTTTAGCACTGGGCTGGCAATTAATTGAGTGATAGATGCTCTCACCTCCCTGATAAAGAAAGGAGAGAGATCAAGGGAGAGAGACTTCGGAGTGGAAACTAAACTACACAACTTTAACGAAACAGTAATGATAAAATAGCAATAATTATGAAATTTAAAATTAAAGAAAAATGATACTATTTTCTTCCCCTTTTCCTCCCCAGTAATGCTTGTGTCACCACCAAGGCTGCAGAGCAGCCCTGGGAAAGTCCGGGCTGGAATCCTGGAATCAGCAGCATAGAGATCTGGGGGATAGGGAGCTGGAGGCAGGAACAGACAGTTTCAAGCTGGTATGGACCAGAACCACAGGCAGACGAACAGACTGAATCCTCTCAGGATGCCAAAGAATGAAAAGGGCAGGATGAGGGCTTGACCCACGTGATGCCTTAAATTAATACTGATAAGATGTTTATGGGATAGATTACTCTGTTTGGTCAATTTTGGTCTGTTTTGTCTGCTCCACCTGAAAGGAGGGTTGCAGGTGTGACCCCTTTACTCCCTTTTGCTTTCTGAAGCACAAGATGTTCCTAAGAACTGAGCAGTATCCTTGGTTCTGCATACCATTCTCCAGCCATAACTATAAACATCAAGTGTTATCAGTCATTAAGGCAGACACTGACTGAGAAACTTGCTGTTAGTTTCAGTGAGTACAGCTACTTACGAGAGATTTAGATACAGGACAACCCCCGTAGATTCAAACCATTTTTCTTGCAGAAAAAGCTAAATTAGAATATGAAATATCTTGGCAAATAAGAATGTGTCAACCATTCAAAGAGCCCTCATTAACAAACAAAACAAGTCTCACAAAAAAAAAAAAAAAAAAAAAAAAAAAAACACCAAAAAAACCCCCCCCCCAAAAAAACCAAACCAAAAAGACCCCAAACCCTTCAAAAAACCCATCAGAAGAAGACAGCTGTGAAACTATCAGATTAAACAAAACAAGAGTGATGTTAGTTTGTCTGTCTTCAGGTTCACAGTTTGCACATGATATATCTGAACAGGGTTCAGAGGGTTGTGGGGAGAAGGTGATGCTAGTTAACTTCACTGCTTGCTGAAAGAGCCGACCTTTTCTCAGCTGGCAGGATTTCTAGGTATGACTTCTTTATGTAGATAACCCCAATTTTAAAAAATTATTTTAAAAAGACCCAGGGAACTACAGGCCAGTCAGTCTCTTCTCTATGCCTGGCAAGACCATGGAGTAGATCCTCCTGTAGTCTCTGCTAATACATATGTATAACAAAGGAGTAATTGGTGACAGCCAGCAGAATCACAGAATCACAGAATGTCAGGGGCTGTAAGGGACCTCTGAAGATCGTAGAGCGCAACCCCCCTGCCAGAGCAGGACCAAAACTCGGTCAGGGCACTTGGAAATGCATGTGCAACACAGCTTCACTAAGGGCAAGTCCTGCCTGCCTGATTTTGTGGCCTTTTACAATGGGGTCACAGTCTCTGTGGACAAAAGCAGAGCAACTGACATCATCTATCTGGACCTGTGCAAAGCATTCAACAGTGTCCCACACAACATTCTGATCTTTAAACAGGAACAATAAGGATTTGGTGGATTAACCACTTACTTGATAAGGAGCTGGTTGGATGACTTGGATCCAAAGAGTTGTGTCCTAATGGCAATGTGTGATGAGTGGTGTCCCTCAAGGGCTGGTACTAAGAGCTGTGCTCTTTAAGTCTTTGCTGGCAACACAGACAGTGCACCCTCAGCAAGTCTGCTGACAACACCAAACTGTGTGGAGAAGTCAACACACTGGGGGGAAGCAATGCCATCCAGAGGGACCTTCGCAGACCTGAGAAGTGGTCTAAGTAAAACTGCATGAAGTGTAACAAGGCCAAGTGCAAGGTTTTGCACTTATGTCAAGGCAATCCCTTGCACAAATACAGGCTGAGAGGAGAAATGATTGAGAACAGCCCTGAGGAGAAGGACTTGGGAGTGGTAGACCAGAAGCTTAACATGAGCCATTAATGTCTGCATGCAGCCCAGAAAGCCTGTGGTGTCCTGGGTGTCATTAAACAAAGCATAGACAGCCAGTTGAGGGAGGTGATTCCTGCCCCCGCTCCCTGCTCTGCTCTTGTGAGACCCCACCTGAAGTACTGTGTCCAGTTCTGAAGTCCACAACATAAGAAGGACACAGAGTTCCTTGAATGTGTCCAGAGGATACAAAAAATTACCATAAAAATTATCAGAGAGTTGGAGCACCTCCCATATGAAGACAGGCTGAGGAAGCTGGGGCTCCAAGGAGACCTTATAGCAGCTTTCCAATACCTGAAGGTGGCCAACAAGAAAGCTGGGGTAGGGTTTTTTTCATGGGTGTGTAGCAAGATGCCATGGGGCAGTGGTTTACAACCTGAAGAGGAGAAATTGAGGTTTAGGAAAAAAAATATTTCCTCTAAGGGCTGTGAGACTCTAGAACAGGTTTCCCAGGGAAGCTGTGGATTCTCCCTCCCTGGATATTTTTAAGGCCAGGCTGGATGAAGCCTTGAGAAACTTGATGTAGTGGGAGGTGCCCCTGCCTGTAATTTAGAAAAAGTCGCTCCTGGCCAGACTGATTTAGCTGCATTTTAGCTTGTTTACTGTGCTAGTTCTGGTGAAAACAAACAGAAACCACTGTCAAATTAGCAGAGTGATGAGAACGATCTGGGCCTTCCAGAGGGATTGAAAGTGCAGTAAAGACAAAAGGTTTTAAATACATTCATACAAGACAACCATCTTCAACTGGGAAGACTGGGGACTATGGTGTACCCTTTGTTCATTATGGATCAACAACTGTTCTCTAATTCTCCAGGTGTCTTTTACTGACCCCATACCTGCAGTGCAAGATGTAACAGGTGTTCCATGGCCAGACAAACATGCTTTTGCTCACTAACAAAGTAGTGAGTGGCTTCCCTGATTCCTTCTTTTGAATATATTTTGGGTTTTGTTTGATCCTGTGCTTTGTTAGTGTACTTTTATGACACTGTTATTATAAATGAGTATGAATGTCATTCTTTACAGAACTAATGTTGGTAGCATTGTCAGTCTCAGGGCACTAAAGCCTTGTTTACATGAGGAAACTACGAATTATATTACTGATTGTATATCAGTAATATACTGATATACTTACTTGTCATATGTCTTCTACATATGTCATATATATCTATATAGAAATACTTATCCTCCATGAAAAGTGGGCTTTTTATTTCAATACACTTTGGAAATAGGTTACACTAAAAAGTAAATATACAACATTCCTGTTAACACTGAAAGCTAACTAGGATTCAAGTAAAATGTTAATTTAAAATAAATATCTTCTAAGCATTTATTCATGAGTGTACTAAGAATGATTCATTCATATTTAATTTAATTGCCTTTAAAAGTGGATTTTAAAAAATATCTTCTTTCACTGGTAAGTGTTCCACATTAAGTTATTCAAAAATAGATCTGTAGTACTTATTCCCAAAGTAAAGATATTTGCATAGTTTCATATGTGATAATTTTGGTGTAGAATAAAATATCCTATTTTATACATTTTAATCTGGACTTCTCACATAAAAAGGATTTGATTATTTCACCCTGTTTTGCCCAATCTGCATACAAAAACAGCATCAGGAAGACAGATAAACGGTGTAATCCTGACAGATGATGTGAAGTGTTGACCAAGGGGCTTCTGCAAGGAATAACTAATCCAGTTCTTGTCATCCTCATTCTGGCAAAATCTCTGTATAATCCAGGGTAATTTTGCCTGTGTGAGATGTCTGGATTAGGTGCAGATATTAGGTGCAACTCTGGGCTGCCTGTCAGAATCCAGTTTATACTCCATTGATAGCTTGATGCTGCAGTATACAGAACACTACAATGCACATGGTTGTAGTGTTTAGTTGATTATTCTTTGAACCATTGGTAAAAATCAAGACATCCATGTCCTGATTTATAGTCTAGTCCATATTCTGCTTATTTTCTGCATAATGCATGCAGAGGATGTTGTGTATCCCTGCAAAGACTGACTAATTCTTTCCCTATTATGATGACTCACTATTTGCTGTTCTAAGAAACAGTCTTCTCAAATCATGGCTCTCCCTTAAGTTTTTTCCCTTTCTTCTATTCTTCCGTACCCCACCCTTTTCATATTTACTATTTACCCATGTAGACAGAAAAGTGACTTTTTCTTAATTTTTTCTTAAAAATTTTCCTCCAATATTTTAAGTACTGTCTGTAGAGTTTTTACCTCCCACATGAAAATGTAAGGGAAGATCATTCAAGTATCTAACACAATGAATAATTTAGCATTTTAAAGACATACTCTCTCAACACTACAATTAAAGCAGAGTTGCTCTGTACAATTACATATAAATAAATTTTCCATCACATCTGACTGATTAAACATGTATTCATTTTTTGCACTAACTAGCTGTCTAAATTTACAAGCTTTTTGTAATCATTCCAAGCACATACCTCCAAACTTCTGCTGTTCTAGCTCTCAATAGCTAATTAATTGCAGAAACAAACAGCTAGGTGTTGGGCATTTGGTAACATTTGGATGATTTATTTCTACATTTAGTATGTCCTTTGGACTGATTCATAGACAAGGCATGCAGCTGAGATGTTTCAGTTTACAGATTTTGCTTCTTTCCAAAATTCTGCTTTATTTCTCCATTTTATGGTACACATAGAAATTTAATGTGCATTAAGTCAATGTAATAATATTATTGTATCTTTTGGCAATGTCAGCTAGTTTTAGTAATAGAATTCTTTCGAAAACATCATCCAGCAATAAATTTTGGCACACACTTTGGTTTTGTGAAATAATTGGTTTTGTTTGCTTTGGATCAGTGTTTGTAAGCACATTTTTAAAATTGCCATGTCATAACTGATTTTCTTTAAATAATTATATTTTTAATGTTTGTGTGCCTTGCAATGCCCAACATTGGCTGCATCATTAATTCCTGGTGAAAAGAACTACATATTTAAGATGTACTCTATCTTTCTGTTAGATGGATGTTGCCATGCAAATTTGAAATTATGCCCCCTTGGTAACTATGACAACTAGTGATAGATTCTGGGGTATTACCAACAAATACAAAAGTTGCTGAATAGCACAGAGGCTAAGAAGTATGTTTCTTCAAGCTTAGTTACTCTTAGTTTCTCCACTGGATTTCTTTGCAGCCTTGATAGTGAGGGCATGCTACAAGCACCCCAAATTTATGTCCAAGCTTTTTCACATTCCAGGTGATCTGCATTTATGTGCAAGAGGCTGTAAAGGAACAAAATAAGTTGAAATGAAAAAAGACATCATGTAAAATGAGGTTTCCTTTTAGGGTCCCTCTTTTGTTTTGTTGATTTTTTTGTTGTTGTTTTTTTGTTTTGTTTTGTTTTGTTTTGTGATGCATGTCTGTCTTTTTTGTGTGAGGCTTTCTTTTTAGTAAAGAACCCAAATGCAGACTGTGAACTACGGAGAATCCATCATCCATCTGGACAGGTATCTCCTCCCTCCTCAGCTGATATTAGGATTCAGGAACTGGGAATGGAAGGGATAATCTTTGCAGCATGCTGTGGCTGTCAGCATCCTTCCTGTGCTGGAAAGGGCAGAAAAGGTGTGCTAACCTTGAGCATGTGAGTGAAGGTCCTTCTGGCACTTATCATGCAGAGAAACTGTACAGCTAAAAACACCTGCTAGAAACTCTGCTCCATGAGTCAGATCTGCCTTGAGATGTTTCTGGCCTAGAAAAAAAAAACACAACAGATCCCCTGCTGTCTGCACCCTTTGTCAACTCTATGTCAAGATTGATTTAAGCTACCTGGAAAGAGACAAGAAGAACCCTGAAGAACAGATCAGCTTGGCCTTCAGACCCCTTCAGGGCAAACAGCTTGATTTTTGCTATTTAGAGTCTTACTTGTCAGGCAGTCATCTTAGAGGCAGGAGAAGTAACTTACCCTCAGAATACTAAAACACTGTTTTAAGTGTTTCTGCTGGATTTACAGAAAGCAAGTAGTCAGCATCCACTAGAATGGAATCCACTACAGAAATTAGAGGGAGAAAGAGAGGGAGAGGGGTGGACAGAGAGGACTACTTTCCTGAAATAACCTGATAGCAGTATTTATCAACTGGAAAAAACCATCATGTGCTAGCTTTCTTGGTAAAAGCACTATCAAACGCGCCGACATCTCTGGGAGCTTCTTAGACAAACTGGCAGCAAGCCAGAAAAACTAAACCAAACAAAATAGCCTCTGTCTGTGGAAGCAGCCACAAGCTGAAGGAGCCATCCTAACCATTAGGAATCTGCTGGTAAAACCAAACTAGAAATCCCAGGAGAGGGTGGGGAATGCCTGTGAGTGTAGTGGACTGGACCTAGGAGGTGCAAGCAGCATCCAGCAGCAGGATACAAAATAATTCTTATTACAAGCTGAGAAGTGTTAAGTTTGAGGAGAGGGCTGAATTTGGACAATGTTTCAGTGATTAATTACAGGGTCTCTCCTTGTGCTCCAAGGGCTCCAGTGGCAAAGCATCACATATCTTATTTAAAAGGTCTGAAGATTAGCTGGTGTGGTTCATATCGTGGCCTGCAAGTTTTATGACTGGCCATGAGCATTTCTGGCATACATGTAGCAAACCTGCATGGCTGAAGCATTTGCTGCCTATATGCAGTCATACTTGTTATGCTCCTTTCATTATAATCACTAGTCCTAATGGAGTCCACCAGTGGGTTAAAAAAAAGCTACAAAACCTCGTTGTACATCACTCTGAGTATGATCTGTTCAAAAGGAGGCTTGTGAATACTGGTATGATCAAAAGCTGAATGAAAATCTTGTTCTGTGAATCAGAGGTATGTTGACTAGCAATTTACTACATTCTGAACTTCCCCTGTTAATACACTGGGCTGTACAGATGACAGAATTTCTGACTTTGTCAGAAAAATTCCTTCTGATCTGCTTTGGCTTTTCATGTTGTTTCTGGCCACATTGTAAAATATTTTTTGGAGCAGAAGAGAGTGAAAACGTTTAATAAATCCAGGATTATGAACACTTCGAAATATTTTGGTGGAAAAAGTGCAGGCTATAAAAAAGCCCAAAATAAGCTTTATGCCTGGTAAATGTGATGGCATTCTTGGAGTACAATTTAAATTGCCAGGCAGAAATTATATGAATTCAAATAATCTTACTTGGAAGACAAAGCTGTGTATCAGAAGAAAAAGCAGGAGCTGTCTGACAAGATCAATGATATTTTTAAATGGATATCTGTTCAGTATTTGACTATTTTTTGTGCATCTTTCTTATATATTCATATGTCTTTAATAAAATCAAAAGACAGAAGCAAAAGTACAAAATATTACTGCTTGTGCTATTAAAAACAATTAGTATTTGCAACATGTGACATATCCTTAGATTTTTCTTGGGTGGTTGGTATCTCCTTGGCAGGCATTTTCAATCTGGTTTAGGATACACTATTGCTTTCCAGATACCTCAGCCTATGTCTTAGTACTTGCCTAAAGGTTTGGGTGATGTGCATGCATGTTATCATGATTTTCCATGTGTTTACGTGCACTACTCTTCCAGTGGCAGGATAAGTCACTTCTGATCATACTGCAGGTATTTTCTCAGTTCATAGAATCACATAATCACAAAATTTTCAGGGTTGGCAGGGATTTTTAAGATCATCTAGTTCCAACCCCCCTGCCATGGCCAGGGACACCTCCCACTAGATCAGGCTGCTCAGAGCCCTGTCCAGCCTCTCCTTGAAAACCTTCTACCTTCTAGTGGTGGTGTTTCCACCACCTCTCTGGGCAACCTGTTCCAATGTCTCACCACCCTCATGGTGAAGAACTTCTTCCTAACTTCCAATCTCAATCTACCCTCCTCTAGTTTGTAACAATTTTCCCTAGTCCTATCACTCACTACCTGAGATCCTAAAAGTCCCTCACCAGCTTTCTTGTAGACCCCCTTCAGATACTGGAAGGCTACAATAAGGTCTCCTTTCTCCTATTCAGAATGAACAACCCCGACTCTCTCAGTCTGTCTTCATAGGGAAGGTGCTTCAGCCCTCTGATCATCCTCATGGCCCTTCCCTGAACACACTCCAGAACATCCATGTCTCTCTTGTAGGAGGGACTCCAGAACTGGATGCAGTACTCCAGGTGGGGTCTCACAAGAGCAGAGTAGAGGGGCAGAATCACCTCCCTCAACCTGCTGGCCACGCTTCCCTTGATGCAGCCAAGGATCTGGTCGGTTTTTCTGGGCTGCAAGTGTACACTGATGGCTCATGTTGAACGTTTCATCCACCAGCTACCCCAAGTCCTTTTCCTCAGGGCTATTCTCAAACCAGTCACTGCTCAGCCTGTGTCAGTGCTTGGATTGCCTTGACCCAGATGCAGGACCTTGCACTTGGCCTTGTTGAACTTCATGAGTTTTGCATGGTCCCACCTCTCCAGATTGTCAAGGACCCTCTGGACGGCATCCCTTCCCTCGAGTGTATCAGCTGCACCACACAGCTTGGGGTCATCAGCAAACTTGCTGAGGGTGGACTCAATGCCATCATCCATGTCACCAACAAACATGTTAAACAAGACCGGTCCCAGTACTGATCCTTGAGAGACTGCAACTCAAGTTGCTATTGTTCCATCAAAATATTGGAGGAAGTCTATTTTCTCCTATAGAGAAAGGAAGTCTGTTTTATAGGAAGTCTTACAGGAAGTCTGTTTTCTCCTTTCTCCAATTGAAGTTGCCATCTGTGTATTCAGATTTTAAACATGCACAATAACTGATGAGAATTAATAAAATGAGGTTTATTACTCACATTTTGGTGCTACAGACATTTCTTTTTATGGCGTATACATGTGAGTCTTGTTATAATACTAATGCAGGAAGTGATAATTTCCCTTCTTACCCAATATTACATAATTTAAAATATACAAACAATGTATATATGGTCTGGTTAAGTCTACCATATCTGCATGAAATTACCTTACTGCCTTCAGGAGCCAGTGATACATCTCTGTAAATTATCCTGAAAGAAGAAATAGTTATGGTACTTCTGTACTAATATTTTTTTATTATTTTGTTTTACAGTTAGGAAAAAAATCTAGAAGAGAAAGCCACCTGTGACATCTTAGGCCCAGCTAGTATCAACCAGGCCTTAACTCACTCATTCACTGACTCCCCACCCTCGCTGAGGGGTAGTGAGCAGAAAAGCTACCTAAAGGTTCATTAATCAAAACAAGGATAGGGAGGTCTTCATTCCCCAGTTATGGCAATAGGCAAAAACCAGACAGGCTCAACTTGGGAAGGAAAAAAACCTAGTTTCATCTACAAGGAGAAAGACAAAACATGGCCAGATCTCAATACCTTCCCCCACACACAAACCCCTCCCTTCTTCCTGGGCCCAAATCACTTCACTGCCGCCTCTCCTTCAGAGGCACCGTGGATGAGGAATTGGGGTTCAGGGTCAGTTCCCCACACGCTGTTTCTGCCGCTCCTTCCTTCTCAGGGGGAGGACTCCTCACATTCTTGCCCCACTCCAACGTGGGGTCCCTCTCATGGCAGAGAGTTCTTCAGGAACCCCTCCGACATGAGTCCCTCACACAGGTGCAGTCCCTCAGGCACAGACTGCTCCAGCCCGGGCTGCACAGAGTCATGGCCGCTGTGGGAACAGCCACCTCCCTTGCCAGGGCGTCATCCATTTTTATTTTTATTTTTTAATATTTCTGCAGTTTCTTGAGTATGGTACTCACACAGGCATATCCAGCTTCCCGTATCTGTTCAGCCTTGGGTGGGCCAGAACTGGAACCAGTGGAGCTTCCAGAAACTTCTCACAGGAGCCACCTCCACCCCCCCCTAAACTTACAAAACATCACTGCACTAACCCAAGACCCCACCCTATTTCAGTTTAGAGAACCAGAACACAATGTGTTTCAAATGCAACTTCATTTTAAATGCAGATGGAAAAACAAAGGAAATTTCATCTATTTGTAAAAATTACTTTAGAGCTTGTTGGGGTTAGACACAAAGTTCATGGGATCTGGCAGCTTAACTCTACAGAGCTCCTCTGAAAGTATCAGTTAATACTGTCTCTTCTACATAAAATATTTTTGGACTTTCTGGACCAGAATAGCAGAATTGCTGTATTTGGCCTGGTAGCAGTTCCAAACAGAAACTGGGGTCTTTACAATGGTATATGTTGCTTAATCTTAGTGGTGAACTGTATCACTCATGTTGCCTGCAAAGATGTGTCTGAGGCAAGTAGGAGTTGGTATCTCATTTGGTACCTTACTGCCCACCTGGCTCCCTCTGACAGATCCTAGGGATGTCTTGAAAATCCCACAGATGGATTCCCTCACTTGTTAAAGCAAGGTAATTGGAGAGCCCTAGATATTATAGCAAATGTTTGGTGTTTTCTTTCACCAATTCTGTGCTTCAAAAATTATTTTTGTCTCTTAAAAATATTTAGAAATATGAGCAGGCAAAAGATTTGATCATGGAGACAATACTGGCTGCACCCAGCCAAGATCTATTTGACAGCTATTCAGTAAGTTTTCCACCAATGCAGTGTGGTGTCTTGGATAAGATCAGCGTAAAACAATTTGGAGCAGTGTAACCATGTCAATTGTTGGGACATACTGATATCCTTTGCTAGTTCACTAAAAAAGGCAGCATGCTTGTTCTTCAGTGTTAACCCTTCTGTCAGCTATCAGTAAATGTCTGTCAGTAGATTTTTCAAAACTTCAGTTTAACCTACCTTTTAGATCTGCACTGGTGCAGCTAGCCATTCCTGTGGCTTAGATAATTATTTGTCACTATCTGGATCTGCTCTACTTGTTTCCAAACAGGCTAAAAAGCAGAGGTGGAAGGGGAAAGTCACTGTTGTCTACACATTCCTTCCAAAGTGTAAAAATTCTTCTTTCATGGAAAATGGCTGGCTTGATCTCACTGCTCTAGCTATTCAGATCTACCACACCTCTATTATCTGTCTATCTATACTAATCATCTGCACTGGCTGTAACAAGAACTTTTATGGCATTTGGTGATGTCACTTTCATTCCTCTACTGACCCAATCCAGAAGCTGCCAGATGTTATCCACCTGCCAGTACTGAAACCAATCTCACCACTGCTAATTGAGAACTTTATGTGTTTTTTTGCCAAGTTATTTGAAGGTATTTTTGATATTGAAATGGTATGGCAAATAGCAACAGATTTACTGAGTTGTCTTCACTAAAGGTGATAATATTTCCAACAGATTCATTCAGTTTTAACTGCCCTTCACTACAAACATCGTTAATCATTCTAAACAGCTTAGAAAATACTACTTCCAAAGACTTAAAAATCTCAGCTGGGGATCCCTCTGTGCCTGCAGCTTTTTTTCTTCATGTTGACATATACTTAATTACCTGGCTGATTTCCTGATGAGAATTTCTGTCTCTTGTCTAAGCTGCTGCATCTAACTTGAGAGGGATTTTCTTCATGAAAAGTATAGCAGAGAGTTATTTCTCTTGGTGGGAAAATATAAACTGTGTGAAGTCAGTCTGATGGTCTCAGTATTAGCTAACTTGCTTCTTGTGCTGTTTTGCTGCTGTAGTTGTATTTCAGAATACTTAACTGGAATGGTTTCTTTCTAAATTGTCAAGTCTTCAAGTCTGCTTTTCTGTATTTTCAAAGAAATCTCTGTAATAGGAGACTTATTTTTTAATGTTGCTGAATAATACCTAGTTCTATAGCTCTGAATTTTAGAAAGTGTTTGCAAGTCATAATTATCAGAAATAAGTTTAGAATAGTTTATGGACAAGTCAGCAGGACTTATAGTATCCAGAGCATAGGGCTCTATTGCCATTTTAGGAAACATTTCTTCACAGACAACATTCCACTATCCTGGGCTTCAAATTACTTACAACTTCTTCACAATGAAGGAAAGCATCAGAAAAAGTAAGAGTGAATCCCATTTAGCTCAGAGGAGTCTTGTGAATCTTGGTTATTTTATTAGTGTTTTACAATGTGGATTGAAATCTTTGACTAGAAGGTGCTACTAGAATGAAATCTATTCAGGCTGAGTCTTGGTTCTAATGTTTGCACAGCTGAGAGAACAGTTGTGTTTGTTGTCCCCATCAACACCTAGTGATCCTATTGAAAACAAAATCAAAACTGAATGCTTTCATTTTAAAACAAATTAACCAAAGGAAACATCAGAAGCAGGCAACACCCAAAATCAATGCAGCCCTGAAACAAATGCAGCCTTTAGATTGCACAAAAGCTTTGGGAATTTTGATTGCACAAACCATCTGGCTGACACCGATCTTATCAATGCAGCTACCATCTCTGCCAAGAGGACAGAAACTGGTGAACATCTTCGAGTAATCACATTTTTCTTAATTTCTTCCACATCTAAGAACTGTTCCATCCTACAAGGGTCAGATGAAGTCCCTGACTCAGAGCTGACAGCAGCCTGCACACTAGAGGATACGGGAGTCTTGCATTCTCATGCTATGTCAGGAGGAACTGTAGATACAATTAAGATATTACATACAAGGAAACTGTATACTGGAGCTGGGTGAGTTTAATATATACTTCACATATAATCTAATCCTTCTTTAAATGCTGATTTCAATTAGCTCTTTACATCTAGGTGCAGTGTGCTTTTTATTCCAAATATAAATGTTTTCTAGAGGACTGAAACAACACTTTCCTTTTTTAATAGTTACAGCACTGCTTTCCAGGCCTGTGGCTTGGCTACAGCATTGAGAAAGAGCCCCTAGGCAGAAAGGCTGCAGAGTTAGGTCATGCTAGGAGAAGTCACCAGGCAACCCTAGCCCTGTAAGAGAGTGTGCACTTATTGCAACACCAAATCTCTTTCCCTCTCTCAGCCTGCACAAATCAGACCTTGGGTGCTGTACCTGGGATGCTGCAGTTGTAGGGAAATAGTGTAAAACAGTGTGTATGTGCATGCGTGCATGCAGGTCCACACAGAATCACAGAACTGTCAGAGTTGGAAGACACCTCTAGAGATCATCTTGTCCAACTCTCCCACTAAAGCAGGGAAAACCTGGAGCACATTACACATGCTGCATCCAGGTGGGCTTTAGGTATATCAAGAGAAGGGGACTCCACAGCCTCCCTGAGCAGCCTGTTCCAGTGCTTTGCCAGCCTCAGAATAAAGAAGTTTTTTCTTATGTTTAATCCAGCAAACAAAAACAAAATCAAACAGAACAAAACTGGACTTGGGTTAGACCTTTTACTTTGATCCAAACCTGCAAACTGAAAAATTTTATCCAGAGATGTGTGCAAACCTCTGGCTTTTTAAGTTGGTCTGAACATACTGATGCTGCCCTTGCTTTCCAGGAAAATGTTAAAGGAGAAAAAGAAAGATATTTCCCAAGAAATGTATAAACACTCAGAGTTCTGCTCAGCAGAAATATGCTGTGGCCTCTTTCTGAAGGGAAGGCAGAGAATATTGGCATTTCACCCTTCTGACCTCTTTCAGGAAAACTGTTCAAGCCATGTAGTTACATTTTGGTGTCAGCCTTCAACAGTGTTCTGAATGAAGAATGAAGGCTCTCTTTCCCTTTTCTCCTGAGTAACAAGTTTCTGTTCAGAACAAGAAAAAAACTGGTATTATAATGTCATCATTTTATGAGAGAGGACTATATTTAATTTTTTAATTTCCTTCTTGGAGGCATTCAAGTACAAGAGCCTCTTTAAAAAGCCCAGCATGGCATTTTCAGAAAAATGAATTTCTGTGAACATTGCTGTATCTTAAATTCTGGATTCTAAGCAGATGTGTGTGTTCACCCAGAGATCTTGTCCATCCTTTTTGCTTTGAAGGTACAGTCCAAATCACAACTCTGAGATTCCAGTCCCAGATGAGCATCTGGAGTCTTCCAAAATCAAAACATGTTGTTAATTTCCTTCTGTGACAACACTTACACACCATCATCCCACTTCACATCTGATTGTATCTGGGTAGACTTAATGCTTGAAAGTACTAGACAGCAATGAAAACAAAGACAGGGGTGGCAGTGGGGGTTGTTTCACAACAGGATGGCAACACTCCAAGTTCTTGAGGATAGTCTCTGACAAACAGTGAGAAATTCTGTTATATAAACAGTGAGCAGAATAGCCTTGGGTATGCATTTATCCCAAGTCATTGCAGCAAAGTGGTTCTGGTGCTGCTTGGGCTGCGAGGGCAAGACCTCAAATTCCCTGTGTTATTAAGTAGCAGGGCAGTGCAGGGGCCAGCACTGCAAGGCAGAGGGGCAAGGGGCAAGGTAGAGGAATGAGAATGGGAGTAGGAGAAATTTCATGTGGTGCAGGTGCTGCTGTGGCTTATGGTTATCCCAAAAGTGGTCATTGGACTTGCCAGCAAGCTATTTACTCGAGTAAATAAGGTCAGACTTAGAGAGATCAATCAGCCTGATGTGGCTAAATTGTCCATTCTGTATTTAGTAGTATACATCCATGGGTGCTTTAAAAGTATATGAGAACTACGTATGTGTTCCTGGGTTTAGTTTCCATTATTAAAGATGTCATTTGCTTCCATCCTTATGCTTAAACTTCAAGATCAGCTATAAAGGCTGTGGAAAAGACATGGAACTGAAACAGAAACCATATGCTTTTTCCAGATAAAGATGTCTTTAAAAAGCCAGTGGCAAAGATTTCAACTGAATATTGGTGTCACAAGTGCAATGATACCTCGAACCATGACTAATAATCCTGGAGAATAAGGGAGGATAATAATCTTCTCTGCGCATTTCTTTCTGTGTTCCCTTTGTAGCCTCATGTTATCAGCATGAACTATCAGTTCCTGGGATCACAGCTATCATTGCAGTGGTTTTGTTAAAAAGATAATAAATGTAGTGGAAGAAGCTAATTTTTACTTGGATTTGTCCTTCTTTGTAGAATTTCATAAAAAATTTTCTAACTGAATTTGAATCTGAGAAACTTGGGTTCGTTACCTGGTGCTGCTTGCTTTATTCCTAGGTTAAACAACCCATGTAATAAAAGTCCCTTCTTCCAGAATTATCTAAGGGGCACTAAGAAAAGCGCTGTAAAATAGAGAACTAAAAGTACAGTAGTGGCAGCCTTAGGTTTCAGAAATGCTTTCACTATATTATCATCACCTTTTCCAAAAGCCACTATGGCCTCTGGTGACCTCTCTGAAAACACTTCTATTGTGAAGAATAATAGATGAGGCTGTTTGTCAGTTCTCTTTCAACATGAGCTTAGGAAAATAGCAGACTGCCTCATCAGGCAAAATAAAAGCAAGGAAAAATACAAAGAAATGTTACCAGCAGACACCACTGTAACTTTGGGATGATGATACTGCTTATAATTCTGATTTTCCTTGAGTTGTCTTCAATCCCAACTGCCTCATTTTCAGCAGGATCCGAACCTTGTGTTATTCAACGGTTTTCCCTTTAGTACATGAGGTAATTTGGCCTTCCAGTGACTAAAATATTTAGGGGATTTGTATATTGACAGATACAGAAAAGATGTTTGAGGCAAAAGGCTTAGCTCTGTTTAGGAAATTCTCCATGGAACTGAAGAGGATGCACTGATGTAATACATTTGGTGGGTTTATTAAAATTCTTTCTGAAAAATATCTATGGTAAAAGTCTATTCCCATTACAAAGTCCTCTCCATTGTCTAACTCCTTCCTGAATGAGTTAGAAACCTATGTAAATAACACAGCAAAAACAACGAATACAGAAATATTTTTGAAATCTGTTGTCTTCATATGCCTGTTTATACCTGTGAAAATCATCAACAGATCTTCCAGCATAAACTAAAGCTTGAGACAGTTTCATGTCACTGTTCAAAAATAAAAGAGTTCAGAAGTAGCAGATTATCCTCTTTTTTACGTCCTGTTTCTATCTTGCTTAATCATGGTACTTGAATGTAAGAATACTAGTAGTCTATGTAATACAGTGACCAATACAGTGACACTCTATGCAAATATAAATATACACCTGTATTTACTGATATGGAACTAGATTGCATACACACATTGGTAAAAGAATATTATTAAGAATGCACTCTAAATCTCTCAAAAAGCTAAGTAAAAAAAAAAAAATTAAAAAAATAACGTTGCTGGGGTAACTTTGATTCAGTTTCCTGGTGTGTCTTTGCTGCAACTGAAAATGTTTGGAAACTTTTCTATACAAAGTTTTTGTCACAATATGCCAGTTTATCAAAATCAAGACACTCGTGTAAACGTTTCAGTTTTGTCAACACTTGTCTGAAGCCTAGACTGGAATCTTTATGATAAGAGATTCAATTTAGGGTTCTTTCAGACCAGGTTTGTAAACCTTTTTTTCAGGAGGTAGCCCTAATTAAGCCATTTTCAGGTGACTTCCCAGAGCTCGCCTTTTATCTTATGTCCCCAGATTTCCTCATTTCTGGCTCGAGGCTATAGGACCATGTTGCAGAAATGCTAGATGCTCACAGATGCAGCTGTGGCTAGGGGAAGCTGAGCACTGAAACTACAATGATAAATAATCACAAGAAACAGGTTGAAGACTTTTGAAATGTCAAATTACCAACTTACTGACTCTGAATATCTCTGCCTCTCTTTTCATCTGTGAATTCATTCATGCTTGTATATCACTCCAGTGCTGTTATAGTAAGCACCAGAGAAAAGCCCTTCAGGAAATTTTGTATCTTTTTTTCAGAGCAGGCTTGAACAGTATTCAATGAATAACACATGAGGCAACAGTATATTGAACAAAGAAATGCATACCTATGACAAAGGTTGAATCAAGATTGTGCAGGAAGTCTTAATGTTGGGATTTCCTAAATCCTGAATGCTTAACTTTGTCACATTTTCGAAGAACAGTATTAAAATGGCTTTCTGTGGGTTTAACATGTATTATGCACAGAGAAAATATATGTCAGAGATTTGACAGAAAGATTTTGTTGGGATGAGTTTAGTTGACCTTGTTATTTAGTTAGAGTTATTAGCTAGAATTATATTTAATGAATATACATATTAAAGTTAAGTACATGGATGTGTGCAGGAGCGGAGAAGGAATAATTTTGCCATTAATATGTTTTTGAAGCCTCAAATCGAAGCTATGTTCTTTCTTGTAAACAATCATAGCCCATACTTACCTCCAACCCCTATTACACACTTGCTGTAAATTTGCACCAACTGCAGTCTCCTTTGAACCTACTGAACTGCAGTGGGATTCAGAATGGAGGGAGAGGCAGATGAGAAAGAGGTGAGGGTAGTTCAGGGCGTGAGGTTATGTTTTAAATTCAGGTGTCAGTGGCTCAATCTCTAGGCATGTGTGTAGCACTTCTGGGATCTTTTGGATCAGCAACCTGATTTTTTGATGTCTTGTGAATCTGCGAATTCTCTCTTTTTTTCTGATTAAAATGGACAGGCCATACTGCTAAATATTCTGTGGTGTGCCCAGGGTCACCTCATCCAAAGGATCAAAAACCTAACAAATTGTTTTCTCAGAGCTTTAAACCAGCAAACCCCAGAGCACTATTTTTTCTTTCTTCTATTTACTTGGAAGAAACATCACCAAAATGCAGGGAATCAGTTTTTAGACACTTAGGCAGACTAGAAACAGAAGAGAGAGAAAAAAAAGTGTTACAAGCATAATTTCCAGTACTGCAGCGAAAGGCATGCTGTGCAAACAAGTATTTGTATGAAACTGCCCTTATGGGCTATGAATTACCCCAGTCACCTCAAAGTATATGCATTTAAGAATAAATTGCCTTTAATCAGTAGAGATACATTGGAGGTGGTAAGCAGGCATTTCTTTGCCTTATTTCTTTGCCTTCTGTGAAAGCATAGGTTATCCGTTACCCTCTCTGGAATGTCCATGAGAAAGTTATTTAATATTCTGAACAATACTTACAAAGAAAGGGAAGGCAACTCCTATCACTTGGGATGCCCTTGGGGGATGCTGTGATGATAGCTTTCTTGTTTAAGTTTGTGAAATACATAACTCACAAATGAATGAACATCATTGTCTTTGAAGTTTCCTATGTGAGTCATGATGAAGATTCCATATAATTGTATTAAATTTACAGGGACAGGAATCAGCATGCAAACAGGCCATGGGCAAACATTTAGTTATGTGATTCTATAATCTATAGAAAGAAAAATTAGCTCTCTTTCTAAGCTACTTGCCATGCTCTCTGTGAGTGTTACATAAGTTAGTGATAATATCTAAATACCTTATCAGAACATAGACAAATCTTGCCAGGAAAATAAATCAGTGTAAAAGCTTTACAGGAAATTTGCTGAAAGCCAGTATTAATAATTCATTTACCACCAAACCTGTCAAACATTACTATTTTAGGGGCCCAAATACAGAAGCTTAAGCCAAGTACTCAAGTAAGCACTTCTGCATCTCTATTCAGACAACTTGCACTGCTCTCAATGTCAATTTCACATTTCTGGAGTGGCATGGAGGCACATTAAAATGATGATATAGCCAACAGGGTGGATGGGAAGTAAAGTGATTTTCAGAAAAGGCTTGCTAAAAGAACAGAGGTACAAATAACTCTAATAGAGATATTCTCCCTTCAGAGGTTGTCTAACACACACCACTATTATAAAGAACCCAAGCAAATTCAGGTTGCACACACTTTTACTCCTGGAAATTACTTAATTGTTATTGATGGCAAGCAAGAGCTTTCTTCAGATCAGCTGAAGTTTGAAGTGGAATGCAAATCTTTTTGTGACTCTGAGATTGCTTCTGAAGCCTCTTCCTCCCTGGTACATTAAGCAATTTCATGGAGTGCAAGGAGGAGAGGGCAGAGGGAAGGAAGTCTTACAAAACAACCTGGGAACAACTTTTGACACTGACCACTGCCTGCTAGATATTTTATTTTTAAGTGTTTTCTCTTCTTTGTTACGAAAGAAGGTCCCAAGTTTTTCCCTGTGACAAAATCCAGTGTGTTATGTGATGTACAACCAGAGCATATACTAAATGGACAGTTTTTCAGAATCAGTTTCTAGTGTCCTTTTGCTTCTCTCCAGGTTCAAACAGAACAGCAAATACCAAAGGATGAAGTACCTATGCACTCTGCTTTCAGCTTATAGATTATCATCAATACATTAATTTCTATTTAATTCCCTGATAATGTCAGCAGACTGGACAGATCTTCAAAGTGCACCCAGGTTCCTTTTCTAATAGTTCTAGTTCTGCTTACTTTAATTTTGGGTTGTGCCTGCTGCAGAAACAAGCTAACCCCCCACTGTAGAGGAACAGGTTCATGACCCTCTAAAGAACGTGAAGGTACAGAAGTCTATGGGACCTGATGGTGTCTATCCACAGGTCCTAAAAGAGCTGGTACAAGCAATTGCTAAGCCTCTGTCCATCATATTTGAGAGGTCATGGCAGTCTGGTGAGGTTGCCACTGACTGAAAAAAAAGCTAACATAGCCCTTACTTTTAAAAAGGGGGAAAAGGAAGCCTGGAGAACTACAGGACGGTCAGTTGCACCTCTGTGCCTGGTAAGATCATGGAACAGATGCTCCTGGAAAAGCTGCTGAGGCACATGGAAAATAAGGAGGTGATTTGTGACAACCAACATGGTTTTACTAAGGGCAAGTCATGCCTGATCAATTTGGTGGCCTTCTACAACAAGGCTACAGAGATGGTGGATAGTGGCAGTGCAAGCGACATCTTCTACTTAGATTTCTTCAAGGCATTTGACAATGTCCCATATGATATCCTGGTCTCCAAACTGACAAGACATGGATTTGACAGATGGGCCACTCTCTGGATAAGGAATTGGCTGGTTGGCTGCACCCAGAGAATTGTGGTCAAGGGTTCAGTGTCCAAGTAGAGGCAAGTGATGAGCGGTGTTCCTCATGGGTCACTATTGGGACCAGTGCTGTTTAACATCTTTGTTGGAGACATGGACAGTGGAATCAAGTGTATCCTCTGCAAGTTTGCTGACAATACCCAATACCAAGCTGTGTGGTGTGACTGGCACCTTAGAGGGAAGGTACTCCATCCAGAGGGACCTTTGCAGGAGAGGGGGGTGTACCCATGCCGACTTCATGAAGTTCAAAATGGCCAAGTGCAAAGTCCTGCACCTGGTTCAGTGCAACCCCAGGCATAAATACAGGCTGGGGGGCAAACAGAGAGAGAGCACCCCTGAGGAAAAGGACTTGGGGTTGTTGGTTGATGAGAAGCCACCAGTGTACACTTGGAGCCCAGAAGGCCAAGTGCATGCTGGGGTGCATCAAAAGAAGTATGGCCAGCAGGGCTAGGGAGGTGATTCTGTCCCTCTGCTCTTGTGAGTACACACCTGGAATACTGCACACAGTTCTGGAGGCCCCAGAACAGGAAAGATACAGAGCTGTTGGAGAGGGTCCAGAAAGGGCCACAAAGATGATCAAAATGGCTGGAGCACCTCTGCTATGAAGACAGGCTGAAAGAATTTGGGGTGTTCATCCTGGAGAAAAGAAGGCTCTTGGGAGACCTTATAGTGACCTTCCAGTACATGGCCTGTAGAAAAGCTGGGGAAGGGCTTTTCACCAGAGACGGTAGTGGTAGGACAAGGGGCAATGGTTTTTAAACTGGAAAAGGGTAGATTTAGGTTAGGTATTAGGAAAAAAATTGTTACCATGAGGGTAATAAGATACTGGGATAGGTTGCCTAGGGAGGTTGTTGGTGGTCCTTCCCTGGAAATGTTTAAGGCCAGGCTGGATGAGGTCTTGTGCAACCTGGTCCTGTGGGAGGTGTCCCTGTCCATGCATCGGGATTTGGATCTTGATGATCTTAAAGGTCCCTTCCAGCCCTAACCCTGCTGTGATTCTATGACTGTGTCCTGGGAAACTCCCTCTGGCAGGCTAAGGGATCACACCACCAGCCTTTTTAAGAGTCTTCAGCAAAGTACTCAAACACCAGGGCTGTGGATGTGCAACTGCTCTCTGTTATCTGGAGTCAGTCACCTCACCAACCTGCAGTGACTGAACTGAGAGTCACCCACTCCCAGCTCACTTCTCTGGAGACCACTGGACACAGGACCACTGGACACCACCCCTGTAGACCCTCTGAGCCTCTCACATAAGAGATGGGTACTTCAAAATGGTTGCCTGATTTCAACAGTATTTCTGGACATTCTGGGGCTTTATTATGTTCCCTCTAGAAAATAAATTAAAAAAAAACAATAATCCTGTGGAAAGAGACCCTGTTCATGGCTTGAAGAGTGTCCCCTTTCTGCCAGCAGGAATCAGACTTCAGCCCTGCATGGCATGCCATTTGGTAAAGCCTGTGAAGTAATTACAGGACAAACAGTGCTAAAATGAACTTTGTGGAGTAAACATGCAAGGCTTAAGTTCATTCAGTACTTAAGAGGGTAAGTTTGCAGAAGTTCTTGTAAATCCCTATTGCACAACAGGTTTAGTGCAACTGTCACCCTTAAGTAATAGATATTCTTCAACATTGTGAAATAGAAATAGGTTTCTTAGTCTGACTTCCCACATCAGCAACGATCAGTGCAGAATGTTTTCTTCTTTGTTCTTATATTTAAAACAGTGCACAACAAAAGTGCGTGTTTCTTAACTTGGTCTTGTTTCCCAAGTCCTGGGTACAGGGCCAAGCTCTAATCTCAGTCACATAGTATGCATAACCATGTATCTCCACAGACATTTCCAGGTACCCAGTGCAGTTTACAGTTCACTCGAGATTACAGTCTGACGTGCAAGAGCATTCTGGGCATGGAGGATACAGGACAAAGAAGACATGTGAAGGAGCAGGAGTAGAAGCAGCAGCAGCATTCCTCTGTCTGCAAGTGTGTCTCACAGTGACAAGCCCTTAGTGATGATAGGCACTTTTCATAACAGTGCCTTAATGAAGATGTGCTAGTATTATTAAATATTTGGATCCCTTTCATTACAGCATACTTGGAAAGTGGGGCAGACTGATGGTCAGCATTCAAAAAAAAACGTTGCAAGGGATGTAACATTGTCAAAATTTTGACCCAGCTGGTATCAATCAGGCCTCCACTTGCTCACCTCCACCGTGGGACAGGGAAGAGAAAATCTACCCAAATGCTCATTAATCAAAACAAGGATAGGGAATTTTAATTTCCCAATTATGGTAACAGGCAAAAACAGACAGGTTCATGGTGAGGAAAGAAAAACCTAGTTTAATCCACATGGAGAAAGAGAAAACATGACCAGATCTTAATACCTTCCCCACAAACACCCCTTCCTTCTTCCCAGGCCTGGATTACTTCACTCCTACTTCCCCCCCAGGCGGCACAGAGGATGAGGAGCAGGGGTTTGGGATCACTTCTCCACATGGTGTTTCTGCTGCTCTTTCCTCCTCAGGAGGAGGACTCCTCGCATTCTTCCTCCACTCCAGTGTGGGACCATTGGAAGAGAGTCCTTCATGAACCTCTCCAACATGAATCCCTCCCTCAGGCACAGACTGCTCCAACCCGGGCTGCTCATGGATTCATGGTCTCCTTTGGGAACAGTCACCTCCTCTGGCATGGGGTCCTCTGCAGATGCAGACCCACATCTGCCCAACTCCATGATTCCTAACAGGCTGCAGCTTCACATCTGCCCACATGTGACACTTCAGGGGATACAAATCCACATTTACCCCACTGTGGTTCTTCAGAGACTGTTCCACTGTGCTCCTCCATAAGTTGCAGAGGAACAACTGCCATCTCACCAGGGCTGTGGGGAAATCTCTGACTGGGCACCTTCTCATTGTCCTTCACTGACCTTCGTGTCTTTTCTCTGGAATTGTTCTCTCATGTTCTCCTATGCTCTGCAGGTCTTTTTTATATAGATGTATTTCTGCACTTCATTTAATTTTCTTTCTTATATATGGTACTAGCAGCGGTGCATCCATCTTCTCATATCTGCTCGGCCCACGGCAGAGATGGGGCCAGAACTGGAACTGGGAGGCTTCCAGAAACTTCTCACAGGAGCCATTGCTTTTGCCCCCCCCCTGCTTCCAAAACACCACTGCACGAACCCAAGACAAACATCAACACTGTTGCTTTAAATTACAAAATTAACTTTCTTTCTATAACTTCATTTATCAGAAGCTGGGAATATTTGTTTGTCATCTCTTTGGCTGCAGGTGAAGTTTGGGATGGCTATAATTCCTCAAGCATTCTCTGACACTGACTTTCAGCCTGAGCTTGGCACTGCCCTCCTTCAGCATCTACTTGGTGAGCAAACCTATGCCCTTTGCACTGCTTCAGAGACAGTAGAAGTTAGATATGATACTCACAACACTTAGGATTATTTCTGTTGCTTCACATATCTTCAAAGCACTCTGTAAGGAGTCAGCTGAGCTGTATGGCTGCCTGAGGTGGAACAGGATTGCAAGGTGCTTCATATATCAGGCCCCTTAGGTGGAGTCAGAGATGGCTGCAGCTCTGGCACACAGCAGACACAAGAAGTAAATCAGATCCAGTGTTACTTGTGCAAAAGGGTGCACTGGATCTGTTCACCGAATCAACACCTGTCCTATCTGCTCACTGAATAGCCCTGCATCTCCTGACAGCTCTGAGAACAAGATGGGTCATAAGCAGGACCAAACAAAAAAAATTGAGGAGGAAGGATGAGGAGCCAGCACTCCTTTTAACAGATCTCCCAGTTGCATTCATCTGGCTGTGGTGTGGAACTGCACGCTGAACAAAGCACATGTACGTGTACATGTGGAGCCAAACATCCTCTCTGTTTCTCCTGCACCAATCTCTTCCTGTTGATGAGGCATACTATTCCTCTACGATGGGAAACGCTGCACCTTTCTCATTTACGTCCCCTGTTTTGATTAGAATATTATTTCTACTATTAGGCACTTGAGGCACTGTACTCGCAGTATTCTATTGTAAATGAGTAGGCTAATGCGTCAGCAAAGAGAAGAAGGGAACCAATAAATTACGTAGGATTTTTACAGTCAGTCCTACAGACTGAATCACATTTGTTGATGTTCTGTTAGAAAATACCTTCCAGTTAACAAGCTGCAGTTAAAGCACAAGTTGGTTCCTGTGGCTTATGGGTAGCTGTCAGTATGAAACTATCCTCCTTTATTAATCTTAAAATATTTAAGATGTAGGAGGTAAAGTTTGTTATTTCATCATGGTTTTCTTTTGCTTTTCCCATCCTAAAAAACAGCTTTTCCCAACTAATTTCACACAGTGTTTTTACAGTGTTGCAGTCTGTTCTTTTCCAGGGAGCTTTGTATGCATTTTGTTCACAGGATTGATGACAGAAATGCGTGCTTGTGTTTTCTGCTAAATACAGACGTAAAACTACTCCTTCTTCCTTTTCCTCCTCATGGCACATACTATCAATGCGAGATGACGCAGAAGTGTATCACCACAGAGTATCATGACTTGTCAGGACAGGCATTGCTTCTAGCTTTTTTTTTAATAGCTGGCCTACAAATGAAATGAAACTTAAAAGCTGTCATACTAATGGCAGCCAGTAAATATTACTGGGATTCAAAGTTACAGATAGAAAGCTGGCAAGAAAAATCACTCACCTACTCAATATCAAAGATTGGTGTCTGTTCCAAAAGCAGACAGAGCCAGAGAAAATGTGTTGCAGTAACATTACACATTGCCTTTCTGTGCAAAAATACTGGACCAAATTCAGCCATTGGTGTAAGCAAAGGGAGTTCTGTGAACGCTTCTGGTGCTGTAGCTATGTGTTTACAACCTTGTGGCCCAGAACTATGTGTTTAAGGTATATTACGTGATTAAGAGGAATTTGCTTAAACCAGTGCAAACAGAGAAAATTCAGTTCTAGGGTCGATGGCATAACCTCAGCTCACACTGCTGGGCCTTGGGTGCTAAGGGATAAAAAATCACCAGTCTGAACTCTGAGAAAGGGCAGGGCAACATGCACAGGAACTCTTTTCCAGTGAAGAGCTTGCTGGAGTACCAGGTCATGGGGAAAGCTCCTGGTACCTTTCAGCTGATGTTTCCATTCCAAACAGGACCCAGAAAGGAGATCGTATACAACTTTTCGAAGCATGTTGCCAGGTGTGTCTGCCTAGCCCCCTCCTCCCCAGGCAGAGGCTCTCCCCCTTACTGCCTTCAGCCTCATGGGCTACAGAATTTCCCTCCTAGCTGATGCACAAGGGCAGCTGCTGCACATGGTTCTTCATGTTCCAAGACTGGATTTTGCCGTCAGTGTTGTTTATTTCCAGCTGTATTTTGTACCATAGTGTTTTTGCCTTAAAATGCAATTTTCTTTAACCAGATAAAAGCTTTATTATGGAAAACAATGTGGCAAGGCAGTGTGGTCACAGACTAGTTAAACGTGAATGTAAACTGTTCTGTAATGAACACTGCTGGTATGTGGGCGACAACCCTGAATAATTTATTAATTAGCTATATGCCAGTAACTGTTTATAAAGGACACAATATTTACTCTGTAGGCAGTTGAACATGTAGTTACATGTTAAGAATGCATGTGATTTTATTGTCAAGTTATACAAGTGGGTAATCTGATTTATATCATAGCCAGACTAAACTTTCTTGGAGTCTCTTAGCATTAAGACTTACATTTTTTGCCCAAAGCTGTTTTATGTCCAACAAAACAAACATTTTTCCTTTATTTTCCAATCTGTTTTACAAGAAAGCCATACCACATATGATGCTAAACAAAATTAGGTGTATTTACTGTTCATATACAAGTTCTTTATAAAAGAACATATAGGGTAGAAATAAATACTTTAAGCCTGTAGAAATACCACATGCTACTGCAGCTGCTTGGTACAAGGCTAACTGCTTGTTTGTTGCAGACTGTCACTACCTGTTGTTCTGGTGATCTTACCATGAATTTCTGCTAGTATAGATTGCACTTTACATCTTAAGGGTTTCTAGTATTTGCTATGGGGGATAACTGCAATGTTCTTGTAATACTTATTTTGTCTACATTTTCAATCTATGCTCTCTGTTTTACCTGTGGTGTTAATATAGCATTGGTGTGGGAATACTATACAGTAAGTATATTGAAGTAACTAGGTGACAGCTTTACATTAAGATTATGCACTGCAATTTGATATTTGCACTGAGAAAGCTAGTGCCAGCACTGGAGCTGGAATTGCTAATACCATGGTGAGAGCTCCTTGGGCACACATTTGCACAGCAAGTGCCAAAATATGTTGATACTGGCCTTTTGAATGAAGATCCAGAAGAAGGGACACAGCGAAAAATTAACTCAGCAAAGGAAAAAGGATTAAATGAGATGACAAGGAGTAACACTGAATCAGAGTTAGGATACTTCTAGAGAGCTCCAGTGGGAAAAACTGAGGCTGCAGATAGTCTCAGCATCAGATGAAGAAAATCATCTGCTTTCATCTTGTTTTAGTTTGTTATTACAGAGAATGTGATGTATGACATTCAGTTCACACTGCCTCTAACCATTTTTAGAGGGATGTCACCACCCTGGTATCCTCCCAGACAAGCTTCCCATCCCATGATGCCCTTGCTCTCTGAGAAGTATATCAAAGCCTGGTCCCTCAGCAAACCTGATAAAGGTTGTAGGCCATGTGTGATCTTCATGTTTTACTAGTGTGTCTTAGCTCTTCTGCAAGCAGGACTCAGCCACTCACTTTTTTGCTGACAAAAAATTCTTTCCATACTTTCTGTAATATAAGGAGAAAGTGTAATGAGACACAAGCCAGGGAGCTACAGATTTTAACGACAACCTCTTGTGCTCCTGGACACTCCATCATCTTGTTCATCAATGGATCCTGCTCCAAATCAGGCAGCCAGTTTATTTTATGTTTATTTTATGTTTATTTTACACTCAAATTACAGAGTTATTTGTCTAGCATTGTAGGGTTTATTTTCCCCTACTTCACCATGCTGATTGTCAGCAAAAGCAGCCAAGCTCACAAGTCAGGATAGGTCTTTGTTGTTGCATTGGTTAGACAACTCATAGTGGTTTATAACTCTCATTTTAATGTGTATGATCTTGTATCTCAAGTGATAAGATCTATGGATTAAAAAGAATTCTCCTGAATTTGGTTTCCTTTAGTTAACCCAAACCCAAGCCCATCTCTAAAAGCTAAATTATAATCTATTCCCAAAGCAAAGAAAGAACCCAGGAAACCCTGAAACCCATTTGCACTCTCAAAGTGTGCTGTACTCAGAACAATGCTCTCCAGTAGATAATAACATGACTTTCCTCACCACTTCCTCTGCTGGCAGAATACAGAAGAACTGTTCAACACCTTCCTGGGTTGTGCTTCCAAAGTCACATCAAAGAAATAAAAATGTGCAATGTCATCCTCCTAACATATGGTCCTGTCATGTAAATATTGCACTAAAGAGGTGAATTTGCTTAGTCTACTGATGTTGATATTTCGTTTGATGAGACCTGGCTCTTGGAACTAAGTAGGGGAGAGTCACTGATATAAGATGTGCCTGCAGAGTGGTGGTCCCAAATCCTAGACATCACTTGCATAGAGGACCCTTCCCTAGAACCCTTGATAGCATTTTCATGCACTATTAGCACTCTATTAGAAGATTAAATGCTTGAAGCATTTTTTGTTATAATCTTTTGGCTGTAATTTCCCAGCCTAAATCTCACCTTGAGCTATAGATTTAAACCTGCTAACATGGATTTGATGTTTTTTCTCTCAGTCACTGGGAATGGCTATAGAAAAGTGAGTGTCTGTGAAAACCTCCACTGGTGGCTCCTCCGAATTTCAGCTGAGGTTTTTTTTCAGCTGGGTTGCTTCCTACCCTTGCAGCAGTAGTGCAGGTATTCAAAAAGGAATTTGGTTATATACAGATGATATGCAAATACCTAATAAGCTTGTTAAATAACTGGCATAGAATATTACACATGGTGCAGCATCAAACTTGGCAGCTACAATTGACCCTACTGTACTATGAGTACTTCACTAGTACTGAACTGTTTTTTCATACCAGCTGAGGATCTGGCCCATGTAGCATATGGAATTTCTTACGTAAGATACTATTACCTGTCATACTTAATCACTGACAAATACAGGGCAGTTTTATGTGGTATGTATATACTGAATGTATTGGATGATTTTTTTCATTCTGCCATCACTTCAAGCAGTCCATTAAAACAGTCATTGCAAATGCAGTGTGCTGTAGTCAGAGATGATCGCATGCTGGCATTTAGTTTTCTTCGTAAAGAATAGAGGAAATAGCACAAACAAGTATGCTTGATTACTTTCCCACCCCCGTTCATCCATTTGTGAATCATGTTGGATTAACAACACTTTTGAGACAAAGATATTGAATTTTATTAGCATTGCTTGCTCACTGGTGTAATTATTAAATGCTACATTATTAGCTATTCGGATAAAGCATTCATTCTTCTTGTACCATTCATTCCTCAGAAAACAAGCTAAAGGCAAATTGTTTTGTGGCATACTGAAACCAGTGCTGACTTTATGCAGCAGATGTTCATCTAGCCACGCATGTAGATGATTTCATAGATGGGGTGAGTGTGCTCACCAGTTAACACATATTCCTTTTTTTCCTCAGCCTGCCTGAATCATCATCTCTCCTTAATGATATTTTTTAATGGAGAAAGTAGAGCACTGTGCAAACAGTCATGACCTTTCCTGTCTTTAACGAACATTTTTAAATGCCCCAATTCCAGGCTGACCTCCTTTTTCAGAGCTATCTTTGGAACTCAGATAATAGTGTGAAAATACATTTTTCATCTTCCATGATGAGTGATTTAATGGTGATTTTCTACCAGTGTTTTCTCCCTGCTGTTTGTATTATGGCAATTTCATTTTCATGGACATGGAAAATGGTAAAGGGAAATAGAGTTTATTTCTTTAAAATTAACTCTAGTCTGAAGACATTTCTGAGGGCTGCACTTCATATGACATTCAAAATTAGAGAACTTGCAAGACTCCTTGAAGCTTTTGTTTCATCTAAAGAGAGTAGGAGTTACTTGCTTTGCTGTCACTGTCTTAAATGCACATGCTTAAATGCAAAATGCTTCAATGCAAATGCACAACTCTGTGCATCAAATCTAGCTGCAGTACTAATACAAACACACAGTTCTCGAGAAATCACCATCAGTAATATGGCTATGTTTAAGAAACAGACATCTAGAAATATAAAGCAGATCATGGTACAAAGTTCAAAATTACTAGTGTGAACCTTGTCATGTAGATGAGAGAACACACAGTGTCTGTAATGCTGCAATAGTGTGCTATCACAAAACTAAACTTTTTTAAATTTCAAGCCTCACCTCTGTCACCTCATGGTGCTTTCCTCTGCTACAGTTGTCATAGCAGAGTATAAAAATGGCATTTTGTCCTTGCAGAGGGCCCCTGAATCACACATGCCATTACGTCACTGTCTTCCAACTGAAACTAGCTTTAGAATATTGCTCACCAGCCTAGTGGTTAGGTTTGCAGAAAATACATCCAATTTAAACATGCTGTGAACATTAAGAACTCCTCTGTATCAATGTCAACTACTTTGGGAGTTTTCTGCAGGCCAAATGGTGAATAGAATTAGTGAATTCTATATATATAAAAGTGTATATATGTTCTAAGAAAGGTGTGCCTGTACAGCCACATGTAAAGATCTCTTTCCATCATCCCATGTGTTTCTTGACTCCACTTTCTTCCTTCTTTTTCTCTTATCATGTTTACTGCTCCTGAGTTTTTCACCAGTCTAGCCTCTTTATTTAAATTTCTACCAAACCCAGAACTATTGCAATGTGAAATACAGTTTATAACATTCATACCTGCTCTGTAACAGCAGCAAGTTGCTTGAAAACAAATCCTGTATGATTTTAGGAAGCATACGCCAGTTCTTGATAAAAAGAAATCTGTGCTTTGAGGCTTTGATGTCCAGCAGCATCCAGTTGTATATAGCACATGTTACTGCAGCTTTATCAACACACACTGTGTGCAGATAGTGCACAGATTTTTTTGAGCATTTTGCAAAAGGAAATGGAAACTGCTGGCATTGGTGCATGGGTGGTGATCAGATACTTAAATCAAGCCCAGAAATCAGAATATCCACCTATTATTACTCTAGTGCAATTAGAGTAAATTTTTAAACCCTGATGCCTAAGGACATGTTTTTCAGAATTATACATGTATTGTACAAAGGGACAGGATGTAGTTATATGTTCGACTGTGAAGCTTCCAGGGAACTCATGTTGCTGGCCTCAGGTATTATGAAGGTCTTTCCAGATATGTATTGGAGGCTAATCTGCTATAGTCCTGAAACCAAGGAGTGATTTGTGGCTTCCAGCTGTTGCAAGTTTCCTGTGAACCTCCTAGGAAGCTGGATAACAGTGACTTCCTCCAATCTGGAGTAGCATACATATACTTATGTGACAATGGGACAAGTTTCATGTCTCTTACAGTCCCTTTCCTGGAAAGCCCTACTCATTAGCCATTACAATAATCATAGACAAATCACTTTCAGACACATCAAAAAGATGAGTAGGTGTTGATGAGTAAGTGAGGAGTATAAGACCCAGATGGAAACTTGCTTCTTAAGAAGGTATAAATACCAAATAGACTCTGCTCCAGAGTTCAGGCTGAAGTAAGAACACCAACAACTTTACCAGAAGTGAGGTAAAAGCAAACAAGAATTAGTTTATGGCAGCCTAACCCACAGAGCATCTGCTCTAATGAGCTTGAAATATGGCATCTGGGTGCCATATAATGGGAAAGTGGAGCTTGCTCTGCCTGGATGTGAAACATCTAACAGTTAAATTCACAGACAGCACTGAACACACATTTTCACCTGGGTGAGGTCCAGTCCTGCACGCAGAGCATGACCATTCTGAACAATAACATAGACCACTGCAGCTTGCATCTAGCATAGTTCAGAGGAGTAAAGAACAAACTGTGCTGGTGCAATGTTCACTGCATAAATGCCTGTTAGCTGTCGAAGTATGAAAACTGGCAGAGTTACATGGTCACAGGTAGCCACACAGAGGGCAGCTAAAACCCCATCTGATCCACATTAAGTTAGATTTCATAAGGTTTATTCAACCATAACCTACAGGGAGGTGTTTAAATCTCAAAAAACTCTTTAGCTATGAGGTGTCCTTGCGCTTAAGCCTTGGCATATGGGGCAATACAGGGGAGACCAAACTCATTTCTTTCACCAAGGAGCTGTGGACATTGATCTGTTAATGCCAGGAATTAAACAAAAACTACTGACAAGTATGAGAACTGCTCTGCTGCACTCAGAGTGTTTGTGCATTGAAGAGCAGCAGAGCATGTTCCTGGCTAACAAGGTGGCACGTTAATCACTGGGGTATCAAGGCATACCCTTGTCAAAAGATTTGCACCTGCAGTAATAATGAAGATTTCTCCCATGTGTAGTCCTAAGCCTGAGAATTCTGCAAAGAGGAACATAAAACTCAGTTTCTTCCTTGTTGCTGCACCCTGTAGAACATAAAGCTCATAAAAGACTCTGTATGTACAGTCAGTTAAATATTGCCTAGCTCAGTAGAGTCAGTGAGGGCACAAGTGTTAACACTGATGGTTTGTTTATTTTATTGCAGAAAGCTGTTGTGTGGCAAACATTTGATTTTTATTGTTTAGAATATACTTATTTTTATTTGTGGCAAATAGAGAAGGAATGAGATGGAACAGAATGGGAGGAAAAATGCTTTTTATGGAGACGTTAATTTGTATGTTGAAGTAAAATAATACAATAAATTATATTTCTACAGCCACTGATATGGTTTATTACTAGGGCAGGCTTTTGGTTTTTTCAAAATGTCCATGGCCAAATTGACAAGATTTATGACTGGAATAAACAGAGTCAATTTGAGTCATGAAGCACAACCATGAAAGTGAACACAGAATATCCCAGTTCCATACTGAGGAAATTTAACTGAAAACTAGACTATGATGTCACATCATCTGAGGTGAGGTTGTACAGTACACACCCCCAGTGCTTGCTTGCCCATCAGTTGATGGCATATGGTTATCCTAACCCATGTCTTTGATATTTTTACTCCAAACACTTATGCACTCTTAAGTCTGGGATGGTTCTCATGGTCAAGTTCTCTACCTTCTGTCACTTGCTCAAAGTGGTGGTATTCTCATTTAGTCCAGCCCTGCTAGTCTGTGCAGCCAGTTTCTTTCTGGTATCTTTATTGATCTCCATAACCTCTGTTTACTCATGTGCTTCCTACGCCTGTTTCCTTGTTTTTCTATCAGTTTGCTACTTCCTCTACTTTTTCGCTCAGCCATGTCATCTGTATGGAGGAGTTTCTGCCTTCTTTCCCATTAGTTTCTTTTGCCATCAACAGAGACCATAATAGTCCATACTGTAAACTTGTAATTCAAAGAGGTTAGGTTTCTGTTTGGGTCACAATCTGCAGATCTACACTGTGTATTTACTAGAAACACCAGTCTTTGTAACCTTTATAGTTCCTCATCTCTCTAGCCACCTTACTGATGCTACATCTAGACAAGAAAAAATGGTTGGTAGTTCTCTATTAATGCTAAATGGCAAAGATAACATGGTCTTTAGCCCTTTCCTAATCTAGGCTTGAGTTAACATGATCACATACTGTTTGGATTTTAACATCCAAGGTGTGTATCAAGATACTGATAGCTCCATTTCTTCCAATTTAAACTTCCAGTTGTCACTATTTCCCTTCTCATACACTAGGGCCAAGCTTTATATTGCCATAAAATATTTTTCCACCAACTTGTGAAAAAACAAATGTGCCTGAAGAAATGCAGTACATACTTCAAAAGCATACATAGACATGTCTTGGTTTTGAGAGAGAGAATTGCAGAGTGTAGAAGCATGCAGAAAATGAAATCAAGAGTGAAGAGCTAGCAGCACTTGCAGATTATTTAGGATTCTGATCTCTTGCTGCAGAAAACAACAAAAACTAGATAGAACAAAAATAAAATTAGCCCTTCACAATAAAAATCAGTCTTTGATGAAGCTGAAACCTCATCCACAAATTAACCAAATGCTTAAATTGGCATTGAAAGCTGAGTGGAAACAACAGAAAGATCTCGAGTGCTATATTAATTTGATTATGCCAGCCTGAGTCAGAGAGAGGGCAGGCGGCCATGACAAGTGTTAGAGCCCAAACACTTCATTTCATTACAGTCATCCATCCTAGAAACAACCACAGTATGAATCTCTTGGTGGACAGGTTCCTCACAAGCAGAGATGGATGACTTTTTTAGCCTGTTGAACTTGGAAATGGGCACTTGGGAGTCCTTGCGTGGTACAAAAATGTCAGGGTATCTTGCTATTTTGATTAAGAGACCTGTGTGTCTTTCAGATGAACTTTTTCAGAGTAGCTCTCCTGCCTGATCTCAGTTCACACCAGCTGATCTTTATCCAATCCCTGATTTCCTGTAATGCTTTACATATGTTCATGTTAAACTAGTCAGAGATCTATAGGTGGGTACTAAGTCCATAGTACTCACAAGGATATTGTGAGATCATGGATTCATAGGATGGTTTGGGTTGGAAGGGACCTTAAAAATCATTTAGTTCCAAACCCCTGCAGTTTTCCAGAACTTACAGCATCCTTCAAGTATTACCAAAGGAGCCTCTGCTAGCCATTGTGTGCTGGAGAAGGTTATTCTACCAAAGAGTATATTCTACCAAAAGAGTATATTTATCTGCCTGTGCTGTTATGGTAGGCATGCAAAAACCCTAACCACGATGTTTGCTCTTCAACAGAAAATGAATTTTTATGTCTGCTTTAGTAGTGACATACAGAAAAGGACAAATATATTCCTGTTCGAGATTTCCTGGTCAAAGCTGCCGGCATTCATATGACATTTACTTGCACAGTAAATTCACCTACGAGTAGGGCATGCCAGAATTACTTTGCACACATAGCTGTTTTGCTCAACACTTTCCAGAATGCCTGTGACAGCCAGCCTGCGCAGGGTTTCTGGAAGTGAAATCTCAGATCAGAGCTGTTGGGCACTTACAGCAACATCCAGTTCTGGAATTTCATATAGTTGCTGGTATAGACACATTACAGTACTGATCTCTGTAGAACTTCAAAATAAAGGGTGATTCAAGAGGGAAATGTTACACTTGCTGCCCTCTCAGGTTTTTTGACAGAAAGCATTGGGGCAATTCTGGTGCAGGGCTATCTGCTTCCAGTGTGTCTCACAGTAATGTCAAAATTAGCCCATGTGCAAAATCAGCTGTGCAGCTGAAATACTGATCTGAAAGTCCAAGATAAGTACTTGAGGACTAGGAACAAAAATATCCTCTGTTAAGTTACCTCAGTAGAGAAGATAAGAAAGCCTTGAGGTGAACAGTCTTCAGAAACAAGAACAACTCTCTACCTTGCAAAATCCTTTTTTGTTATAAATGTGTCCTTTCAGATACATCTTTTCATTGCCAAACTCTTAATAGCTTCCTCACTCTCCAAGAAAAGAGGCATCTGACCTGAAAAAGAAGAGGCTGAAAATCCTTGGTCCTGCAGTCCATAAGGGATATTGCCACTGATGTGAGGCACTCAGGTACTATTGATAAGGCAGCTGTATCAGCCACAGATGACTGCTAGTGTGAGGAATATTATCATACAGCGTAAGATTTCTATTCCTTCTCCCTTCAACCCTCCCAGCAGAAAGACAATGTAATAGTGATAATATTTTCATTAATTTTCCAGTCACAGCTAACATAATCAGTGAAATAAAATCCAAAGTGGTAAGAGTGGAAGAGAAGGGAGAGATAAATACATCAAATTACTTAGCTAGAAACTGAATCTTTATACATTCCTGAGGTGGTCCAAATCCAAAACCTCAAACCTGAACTTCCTAATACCTGAGAAAAAGAATCTGTATATGAACTCTGTGGGCTGGCCCTCTCTTAGACCCAGTCTACTTCATGAGTCACAGATGCAAGAAAGAGCAGGAGAATCATTACATGTCCCACAGTATCTTAATAAATGTTTAACAAAAAGTTTAACAAAAAATAAAAGCAAGTGTGACAGGCTTAGTCTGTTCTGGGGTTCCTGTTTGTGAAATGCTGCTTTGAGATACAGTGCCTGAGAATAAGTTCAGTTTATCAGAGCACACAGAATCTTGTTGTTATCCTCAGAAAGACAAGGATGAAAACAGGTAATGCTGGCTTTTAATATTTATACCAGACATAAGGTAGGGGGGGGATTAATGAGAAGTAAGAGCACAGAAAGAAAAGCAGAGAATTATAGGAGTTTCTTTTCTGTAACCTACATGATTTCCATGTTTTACATTCCTAATTTTGCAGTTACAATGCTCATAACTACTAATATTGAACTGCAAACTGACAGCAGGTTTCTGTTCATCTGTGAGATAAACTAATTTGAGCAACAAATCTCATAATTATCAATATTTGTGAGGTACTTTAATTCATGGGAAGGGCTTTTTCTCTCTGCCTGCCTGTAAAAGTATTCCTCTAATGTCAAATGACAATAAATGTCTAATGACAACAGCCCAGGCTGTTTTGTCTTTGCCAGTGTCATACCTTGCCCTTACTCACGGCAGGCATAGTGGAGCTTAGCATTCCTGCAGAGTAGCACTCAGTCTCTTGAAGAGTCAGCATGAGCATTTTGAGTGGGAAGCACTGAAGGATCATTGCAGTGAGGTGTGCTGTAAATGTGCAACTTATCTTAAGTGAAGATTGCCAAAAATGTTGCAGAGGAACAAGATACCTAGCTTGAAACACTGATTAATCAAAATCAGAATATTCTGTGGGAATGCCTGCTTTAACAAATCTTCTGACAAAACACAGGCACATTTTTAACCTCTCCTGCCAGGTAGGTTTCAGGCAAATGCCTGCCTGGTTCCATGACAGCTTGCCAACCCAGCAGTCTGCTGGAGAGAAAAAATGCCAGGCTTTTAGTCTTCTCAGTGATAGCACAGCCTGTTGAATAAAGTGTCTCAGCCCTGGGCTTGTAAACTGTCCATCACAAACCTATAGTGATTGCTAGCTTTAAAGACAGGCAGGATCACGGTTGTCTGTCCCACAAAGGGGAAGGAAGATGTTTGCCTGGTACCTCTGGAACAGGAGTGGTAAATGAGGGATGAAGAGGAGTGATAGTGCAAGACAGCAAAATATCATTCCCTTTTTCCCTGGTCACTTCTGCAACAGACCCTGCTTTGCAGGATTTCCACTTCTGGTTCCAAATCCTGTTGAGAATGGGAACACCACATTGGCTCAATTACCTGAAGACTCCTATCAATTAAAGTATCTGTATGCAAATAAATGTTTCAACCTTTTTTCCCCCTGGGCTTATTTTAACTTCTTTCTGTGCTGGGCAAGAAAGAAGTGCACAGACAGAGCAGCAGAGTCTCACTGTCATACAGTGGGCTTGTACCAAGCTCAGATTACTGATGTGTACTTCAGAGTGGCTGCATTGCATTTGCATAGCAGATCAAGTTCTTACAAGCAGCAGAGGACTTGCCATGTGCCTGCTGTGCTGTATAGGTTTGAAATTGCCCAAGAAACATCCCAAGTATTATTAGTGGCAATTCAACTGACCTGTCCCTACCAGTGTGGACTTTTTCTTAAAGATCAACTCAGGAACATAAAAGGGAGTAGGACACAGATACAGTGAGACATCCTGGAGATGACAGTCTTCATTTGCAACTTTGGGGGCTCTTACTGTCTCCTTTATCCTTTAAAAGATGTGCTCTTTTCATGTAAAGGAAGAGAACATGAAGATCTCCACAAAAGCCAGTGGGTAGCAGTAGGCTTTTGTCAGCTCTCAAAATATTCAGCTCCCCATGACCTGCTTCCTGATTGATCCCAAGCATTCACTAGAAAACCAGTTCACAAATTGTATGAGCAGGTCATTTGTGGCCAGAGATAGGAATGAGGGCTGAGAAAATGTCTAGCTAAAACACTTCTTCAAGTGTCTTTTTTAGTGGTTTTATTTGTTTTGAGGGATTTTGTTTGTTTTGGGTTTTGTTTGTTTGCTTGTTTTTGTTAACCTGTTTTATTCTGTGTGGGAACAGATTTTAAGCCACGAACAGTATCTACGGAACAATAAACAGAAATGGCAAATTGGGGATTTGGATGAAAAGCATTCTTAACTTCTCTACTGCATTCCCACTGCTGGCCACTGGCACTAACACAAGTTCATATCCATGTGAATTATTGACAGAAAACTAAACCAGATTTTGTTAGAGAAGAATATATCAGTCTGAAAGGAATTGTCCATCTTATTCTTCTGCAACTTGATGACTGTCTTGGTTTTGTGGTCAGGGTAAACCAAAAAGCAGAGAACAGAATTGCTCTCTGTTACCTCCCTCAACCCTCCCAAAGGAAGATAAAAGGGGAATAAGGAACAGAGACTTAGACTGGAAATTAAAACTGAAACAGGTTTACTGGGGCAGGGAAGGCATAGTAACACATGGGATGAGGAAAAAAAACCCATACACATGTACAAACCCCAGTCTCAGTAATCAGAGGGATAAGTGTCCAAGGGTCCCTTGAGGCACAGCCAACTTGTGAGAAGGATCCAGGGCTCCTCTCAGCACCTGGTAAGTTGAGCTGACTGAAAGGAGGATCCTCTCTCCAAGACCTCTGAGGGCACCCAAGCAGCAAGAAAGAAGAGAGCAGGAAAGGGAGTTGAGCTTCTAGTCCTCATGGCTTTTATAGAGGATGGCAGGAAATGGGAGGGAGTACTGACCTTCTCTGTCCTACCCCTCCCAGATCCCTCAGGCTTCTAACAATCTCTCTCTAGATCCTCATACTGGTACCATAAAAATGCCCTAGCCCATTCAAACCATAAAAATGACATTCATTTACACCTAATTAACCCAAGCAAAATTTAGTGTAGGTACACTAGGGAGCTGCATCAACCATCACTTAACTGACTTTTGTATCAAAACAGACTTCCTAAGCTCATGTAGCTCAAGGGGGTATATTTTGTGCATTCTAGATATATTATGAGTTTAAAAGGGGAAAGGCTTACATTTGAGAGGACTATTTGTGCCAAAGAAATAACATTTTTCTACTCCCTCCCTTGTTTTGAGTCAAACACAAATCACGTTAAACTAAAAACATGGTCTTTTCCTTGTAACTTACAGTGATTATTGAAAGAAATTCTAGGCTTGTTTCTATCAGTTGTATGAATAACATTTGGGTCTAGAAAAGGAAACAATCTCTTATTCTTTCCATGTTTACTCACTGTTAAATACCACCAGGAAGTGTTGCTTCCTTGATTTTCCTCAGATTTTTTTCTGGGAACAGTTGAAACCCTATTTAGTGTCTTGATCATTTTGTACTCATCACAGCGGTGGAAGCCTGGTCTCCTTGGCCTAATTCTGGACAATGATTCTCTCACTGCTCTGAAAAAAGTTCCTTGTTTGTGCTTCACACCTCCAATCTATGGAGCTACATCAGGTTTTGTCACTGCAGAAGCACCAGCTCTCCTCAGCTCTGTGCTTCTCCCCCCTTGGTGTCTCCCCCTCTGTTTGAATGTGAGGAAAGGCACCTCAACAGCTGACTTAACAAAACTTCATAAAATTTTCCTATAGGATGCATCATCACTGGCAGACACAAAGGACAGATTCCACTATCTTTTGAAGTGAGGTTTGGTGGCTTGGAAGGTAATTGTAACTGGATGGCAAGAAAAAATGTTGCCTCATTCCTTCTTGACCTGCCACAGCTCAGCTTTTAGACTTAATTCAAATAATTTCTCTAATTGGTTTAATATTAAAACATTTCATTGGAATACTGGATGGCTACCTATACTAATACTGCAGGCTTTTAAAACCATTTATTGATTTGCTCCATTATTTCAGAATTTTGCCTTGTGTTTCAGACAGCCCAATGCAAAAGCAGGACTACAGTCAATGTTTCCCTGTATTGCTATGACTAGTGTTAGCAGCAGCTCTGAAGTCATGTATGAATTAATTTTTCTGTAGATAAGATACTTGTAACTCTTTTAGTGTTACAACCACAAAGGTATATGGAACACTAAACAGGATTTCATCTTCTCTAGTTCCAGTTTAACTTCACTATATTTTTTTTATGTCTACCTGTTCTAACAGAAAAGATTCGTACTGGATATTGTTGAGAGGTTGGTGTTTATGCATGAAGAGCAAGAGTACATTAGCTAAAATAGATTAACACACTAGACTTCCATCTCTTATCTAACAAATAAGATACCTCAGAAATAGCATTGTTTACAGACTGCTGAGTCTGCCTGGTTTCATTGGACTACATATTTTCCAGCTTCATTCTCTAAGATCTGTGTTCAGATAATTTTTTGCACTTGCCATCTGTTTCTTGCATGAAACATAACGAAGAAAATATGTATACATTGTTGTGTAAATCTCCATCATACTTATTTTTAGAGCTAGTTAATAAGTAGTTTTTTGCATGTGGTGCTCTATGAGGGAATCAGGGAAGCTCAGGACAGAATCAACAAGGATGTTCAGGGCTGGGTCCAGCCTGCTCACTGCATAAGCTGTCCTTGAAGTAAGTAGAGAAAAACAGATATCCTTCTCCTATGGTAAATATCCTGAAGGCTAACCTGCAAAAGGCAATCTCAATTTTCCTCTTTATGTTTCCTCTGGTGACTTTTAAACTTCTTTTCTGTATAGTAGGTCACTTTCTACCTATCATCCTGTCCAAGAGTTAGGAAGCCATCAGCACAACAAGGGGTTATACTGGCAGCAGTTGGCAGAGATTTTTAAATATGTCTATCAAAGCCCTGCTCTAGACTTAAGTAAAAGACATTCCATTTTTCCACATCTCTAGGTCTCAGTTGGACGTATTTGCAACAAGGCCACCACCCTGCTGCATGTGCAGAAAGAAGAATTTCAGTCATCTGAGCATTTTAAGGGTAACAAGGAATGACGGCAATGTTATTTCTAGTACTTGAAGGTTACTGTGTAGCTAAGCAGGGAGCTTCAGAAGCAAAAGCCTGAATAAACCCATCTGCCTGTCTTTAGACTATGAAGTCAATGCAACAATGGCTATTGAACAAGCATGAGCATGCTTTTCAGTGATCCCTGCTAAGGGTGTTTTCAATACTCTCTGTTGTCCTTGAGTGCAAGGGTCTAAGATTCCATTCCCCTTCCTCTCACAAGGCTAGAATTAGCCTGCCCACTCCTTGCATGGCTTTAATGTACAAAGAACATAAAACAGCAGCACAGGCATCCCCTGCACAGAACAAAGGCTTCTTGTCTTTCTGCTAGTCATTTCTGTGTGACAAACTTTTTATAGCTCTTGATGTTATTAAGTTTACTACGCAATTTTCACTTCAATAGAACACATTTCCAACTATTTTGCAAAGCATAGTGGCTTCAACAAATGACTCACTGATATTTACTGTCATAAGAAAGCCAACTGCTCAGTATTTTAATACACATTCTACTATTATCAATTGTTTCCGTTGCTGTGAAAATCCATCATTCAGTGTTTGTTCTCAGCACTATCTGTCAAAGTACGTCATAGAAAAACGTCTGTGAGTGCCTGCGCACCTTCAGGGGCCAAACATACCAGACTTCAAAACATTTTGCTGAAAATCAAGTGAGATACATGCTTCCACTTAAGTAAGGATTACTCACAGATGTAAATCATCAAAGTCAGTGGGTTGACTAATGTGAACAAAGATTAAATGGCAAGACCAAGTCTCAAATGTGTATAAGAAATTACTCCAAAAAACCCCAAACCAAAAAAAAAAAAAAAAAAAAAAAAAAAACAAAACAAAAAAAAAACCCAATACAACATCCCACTGGTTTCTTTACGTATCTCTCCCCTTGGAACATGACAAATGAAGCAGAAAAGTAGGTAACTGGAAAAGTAGTGATGAGTAGATATAGATCATATAAAAAAAAAACACTGCCTAAACTTTTTCACTTTCCCTTGTCCTGGTTCTGCTGGAGACCAAGCAATGAGGTTTTTTACTTGTATCATAATTTTTGAGTAATCTCATTTGGATGACTAACTGAATCAGGCTTGAGTTAACTCCCTAATTTGGGTAACTTTTATGCAAGACATTTTTATTTTGTTTTGGAGATGAGATGTCTCATATCAACATGGACAGAAAATTGTCTTAAAGGGAAAACATGAAAATGTGGTGGGTTTTGTGTTTGTTTGCTTTTATGGTAGTTTTTTTTGGGGGGGGGACAGGGTTGGGTTTTTTTGTTTTGGTTTGGTTTTGCTACTGTCAGAAAGCTTCATTTGCTGGGGCTTTAGACTAAAACCTTTAGAATACAACCTACAGCAATTGCTTCAGTTGCTGTAGACAAAGAGGAAGAAGAAATCATGTTACTTCTCAAGAAATCATTGTTTCACATCCTGCAAATTAATGACCTGTGTCATTTAACTGGAATGATTCAAATGTCAGCAGCAAGGCAGCTCTGACTAACTAAACAGTTCAAACCTCCTTGGTCCTTGACAACCTTTGAGCAAGGTGCCATAAAGCTGGAACTTAATGTGCTGCCTGGTGAGCTTGTTTCACCACAGCCTGCAAACAGCTGTTCCCAAGCATTGCAATCCCACTTGTCTCCCCCCTGCACCATGGGACATGAGAAACCACTCACCTCCCTGCCTGTGTGTAATTTCTGCCTCCCTTTTACATGTGTATGGATGTGTGAGGTGTACCTTTCCTTCCCATGTGATGCTCTCCAGATTTCCTACTTGTCATGTCTTCTGCTCAGTCACATATAGAGGGAGGATAGGACTCATTCTTTGTTGGTTTTTAAGTTTGTTTTGGGTTGTTTTGTTTTGTTTTGTTTGGGAGGTTTTGAGGGTTTGTTTGTTTATGGGGGGGGGGAGGGGGTTGGTTTCTTGTTGTTTGTATGTTTTTTTTCAAGGACATCCATACTATTTCCCCTTTTACATATACATACTACATACTTCAAAAAATGGAACATTTTCACATTCTAGAGGGCTTTCCAGTGATATTTTTTCAATCTTATATTGAAAATGAATGCCAGTACATGTTTCTACTTCCCACAGCACTAGCAGCATTACCTGATAGTTTCAGTAAGAGTAGTTTTATATGCAGTAGAGGCATAACTGTTCATTAATTAAAAGAACCTTTTTAAACTCACTTCTTCACATTGTGTTTAAAATATTCAGGTGAAATCAGGTATTTCCTTCAGCTTTAAAGACATTGCTGTTCTCTAGATTGTACCTGAATCTAAGTACAGTTGCATGCTAGCAGATCTGCAGGCTGAATTGTTATCTGCATTCTAAAAACCAGGATTTTTTTGTTTGCTTTTAGACTCATTTAAAATATTTGACTATCACAGAATGTTCTTACTTTTGTGTTTTACATTGTAGCTCTGCTTGAGAACATGAAAGCCACTCATAGTCATTGAATTTGCTTTTGCACTATTGTGTCATGTGAAAGTTATGAATGACCCATTAATCTTAAATTGGCTCTTGCAGTGCAGAAGTATCATGTGAATTTTCTTTGTTTAGTCCGTGCACTTATTGTGCAATTTCTAGTGTTTCCTCACATTTTACAGCTCCAGTAAAAATTGCCTCACTTATGTCTGTCTAAGTTACATGTGAAGATCTTTGTCTTTTGGGTTTCCTTTTAGCAAGAGTGTATTACAGCAGAAATATTTTTCCAGTACAGTTTCCACAAATGTTTCCAGACGCATGGAAATGTTTTGATTAATATTTTGAACTATAGTCAAGTTACTTGCCTTTTTCTTTAATGTACTTTTCATTGCTCTGATCTTTATAAAATAGCAGTATTATCTATTTTATGGAACTTCCACTACTACTCACTTTGAGCAGGAAGCCCTGGAGGACTTGGCTACTTTTAAGCATTTTTGAGCACTGAATATATGAAGTATATAAAAAGATTGTGATTTCTCTGATTGCTTTGTTATGGAGTAAACCTCCCACAGATATAAAGCACGTAAGGCAAAGAAAGCAAGGATTATATCAGAAGTCACTATATCTTTGTTAATTCCAGTGTGCATGTGTGTGTACACATATATAAATATATATATATACACATACATAAAATCATTAGAATATGTCTAACAGATCATTTTATTTAAAAGTATTTTATTCTTAGTTTGCTCCAAATTATGTGTTTTTTAAATTATGATGCATTGTGTATGGACTATAGTAAAGATGAGGAATTAAAGCCTTTCCTCACTGGAGGTACTGGGACTTTTACTGTTGACTTCATCTGATTCTGAATTTCAGGCTAGGTCATACTTGAAAATTTTATTACAGAAAGCCCAAGAGGTGTGGACACAAGTGAACGGAAAGGAGTAAATTAATGTTAGAGATGACAGACATTACTTTTTGCTATGTTTTGTTAATGACTTCTCAAATGCCCCTTTTCCATATCCTCCATGTAGTACTATGACTCAGCATGGGCTCAGTAATACTCATTAAGACAATATCAGAGGTACCATTAAGAGGGTTTAAGTCGTGTAGTAATAAACATGGAAAAATCTAAAGAAGCTGAAGCTTCTGCTGAAGCTGCAAAGCTGAGGCTGTGAAATCCAAGAGCAAGTCAGCTGAGAATTTAGCTAAAGATCTTTGTGATCTACCTTATCCCTCCAGCAGGAAAAACAGTAGACATGTATAATCACAGAAAGAGTCTCTTCTTATATTTTCCCTGAAAGCCTTAGACTCCCTTGTGCAGAATGCTAGCAATGGGTTTTATTCATGCTTTTTTTTTTTTTTTTTTTTTTTTTTTTTTTTTTTTTTTTTTAATTTTTTTCCCCCCCCATGCCTCAGGAGAAGAGGATAAATTATGAATATGTTTCTTCAGCCATCTATCTCCTGTTGGATTTAATGAGCACCCATCATGAAGTATGAAGAGTATGACAGCTCTTGCTGTAGAAGGTTTTTGACTCTCCTGACTCACAGAGTAGAGGTAATGTAAAATATAAAAAGTATCTTTGCTACAAATTTGAGAGAAAGATCAGCTCTGGTTTTATGGTTGGTTATAATTAGTGACAAACATATAAGAAAACAGGTGACCAAACTTCATCTGGAATATTATTTCCAGTACTGTCCACCCACATAAGAAGGACTTTTTTGCCTTGGTGACTTCCTTCTACATTTCAAGAATCCAAGTTATGAAGTCAGTTTTGAGCTACTCAGTTAGGTTTTTCCAGATAAGAGATTTAAAATTGTTAAAAATACATGTGAAGGATTCATCACAGATATTTTCTATGGTGAAAATGTTTAAGGATTTAATTTTGGTTTTGACAGTCCTGATGGCTCTCAGTGTATCTTATTAGTACAACACACATTGTACATGACATAGTATCCACTGAATAGTTTCCTGGTGTAAGTTCTCTAGCATGCCTAAGACCTTAAGTAGACGACCAATATTTATGCATTAAGTGGGTCTTCAAGCTTATTGCTAAAACTGCCACCTGACATTTCCACGCTGGCACACTGTCTCTGTATGTGTGTGCATCCACTGGCAAGCAGAAGCATAGCAAAAAAATCCCCCAGACTGTATAGTCCCCATATAGAGGCAGTGGCCGATCTCCTGGGCCTGGGATTCATGTTCTAGATATTAGAAACAGGGAGAAAAGAGGGGGATGCGATGCAAGTAACTGTTTTATTGCATTTACATAATAACTAATCTCGGGAGATACACAGAAATTAATTCAAAGCACCTAGATGTATTGTGGAAGGATTGCATGCATAAGTGTGATAGGAGATCGTGGGCTGAGATAAACAAAAAACACATTCAGCGGATTCTTCTGGTGTCTGAATTGCTTTCTGTTAGGTTTGCTTTGCTCCAGAGGTTTCTCTGTTGACATATACATACAGGATGACAGAGCACTGTAACAGGGCTATGTTCGTGAGGTCTGGGATATTCTGTAAGATTGACTGAGATTAAGGAATTGTATCTGTTCTGGAATTAGGAGTTAATAAATAAAATTTTCTGTTGCCTTCATGGGTTTCATTTGTGAAGGAGGAAAGAGTGAGAAAATTGCAGGGAAAAAAATGAGAAAAACACGTATCACACAATTAAACGTGCTCATTCCAACACGTTCTGAGGGGAGAACCGGATTTCTTGCTGGCCATTTGTGATTTTTCTACAAAGGAGCTTTAAACAAGGATCAAATCAGCAGCACACTTTAATGGAATCTCCGCTTCGTAACGCTTTGCGGAGAGTAGTAGGGCTTGAAGGTGCGGGAGGGTTGGGACTGCAGGTTGTGCCGGGAATGATTGCTCCGGGAGCAGCATGGGCGTTTCTCCAAAACGTGTCTCTGCTTTGGAGCAATATTTCAGCTCTGCCGCCTCCGGCACGAGGACAGAGATGAAGCCAGTGGAAAAAATACCGTCAAAATCCTTCACCCTCGACGATCGGTGAAGGCAAGCCGGGGCCACGCCGCGCATGAAAGCTTTGCAGCCTGCCGTACGAAATGCCGAACGTCGTACCGCCGGGAAGCACGCCCAGCGCGGAGCTCGGCCGCCGTGAGGGGGTTCCTTACACCCCTCTATTTTAACCCTGCCTTTTACGGATATCATTACCGTTTTCCGTGACTCAAAACCGAAGTGTGATCCACCGGCGGGTTACCCGTGTGCGTGGCTAGGTGGCAGTTACGTGCCTCACAAGCACAGCTCCCGGGTCTTGTGCAATTGCTCTGACACGACAGCGATCCCGCTGGGACGGGGGGTTTGATTTTTACACGCCTTACAGATACCCCTCGATGTCGCCACGCGGTAAGGCAGGCAGCGGTAAGGCAGCGGTAAGGCAAGGCAGCGAGACCCCCCGCGCCCCGTTCCCTCGGCAGCGTGGGGTGACAAACGCGCGGCCCCTCCGTTGCCGCGGCGCTGCGCCCCTGCGAAGGCTGCGCGGGGCGAGCGCCCCCCCGCGCGCTGCCGCGGCGGTTACGTAAGCGCCGTGGCCCCCTGAGCCGCTTTCCCCTCGTTTCCTTCCCCGCCCTGCGCTCTCCTCCGCCCCGTCGGCGGTTATGCAATCGCCAGCACACAGACCTACTGTACCACACACGGCCCCGCCTCGTCCCGCCCCCGACCGCCCCCATTGGTTGCGTTTCGGCTGTGACCGGCGTCGATTGGACCGACGTCGCCGCCAGTCACGGCGCGGCGCGGCTGGCATGCGGGCTATGAGCCCCGCTCCGCGCAGTCCTGACCTACTAACACACATCCCTCCGCGCCGCCGCACGGTACCGCCCGGCCGCTGCGCTGCTGCCTGCACTGCACAGCGCGGCACCGCACGGCACCGCATCGTATCACCGCTCTCCTCGCCCGCCGCGGGGCGGGGGATGCTCGGCGCCTCGCCGTGCGCTACAGGTAGGAAGGCGCGTATACGCGCGGGGAGCCGGGCGCGGTTCTGAAGTTCGTGTGTCCGCCCGGGCTGCGTGGCCCGCCACACTTCACGTCGCCTCGCACCGGCTGCGGCCGGCTTTTATATAATGCGCGCCCACCCGGCTCCGGCTGCCGCCGGGCGGGGAGGCACACTCCGGGTGGGTCGGTTGTGCGAAGGGCTGGCGGCGCCAGAGGCAGCCCGGGAGATGCCCGCCGAAGTCTTTCCTTGGCAGGGTGTGCTCGTTCCCGGTCTGCCCACCTACCCTCACTTCTCACCACAGCGAGCCCGGGGCAGTGCGGCCGGAGCTGCTGTCCTGTGTTGCGTAATGTGCCGGCGGGGACCGGACTGCCGGCGGCGGCCGCCGTGTGGGGCGGAGGTCTGGGTCCCGACTGCCAGCCGCGTCTCGGCCCCAGAACCCCACGGAGAGTTGTGTGCCGCCAGGCTGCCGGCGCATGCCGGGGAGACCTCCTTTGCGAGCGCGCCGTGAGGATGTTGCCCGTGAGCAAGCGGGATTACTGGCAGCTGCCCGGCCCCTGTCCCCCGCCTCGCGAGGCCGCGCTTGCCTAAATCCTTTTCGTCACTTTTTGTCGCTGTTTTTAAGGCGCCGTGGGACCGATCACATAACAGTTCCTGGAAATGTCCTGGCATTATGTAACCAGAGACTTTTCTGGCAGCCGGGATGGGGAGAGGGAGCTAATTATACGATTTTATAATTTTGCTACAAAGAAACTAGGACAATTCTCTCCCTGCAAAAAGCCCCCCAAAATCCGTAACCGTAAGAGTCCGCTGAAGTGCTTTTAATGAGGGAAGTAGACAACTGGGTAACTGGGGAGTCAAGGCTGTGTGCCGGGTGCCTTAGAGCGAGATTTGTGTTGGTCTATATTTAGCACCATCGCATTTTAGAAATCGTGGCTTCATGTGCTATTTCTGGTCTTTTCTTCAGAGCCGTGCGTGTAGACGTTCGAGACCATTTGCTCGGATTTTTAACTCCACGCCTTCAGAGACGTTTTGATAAGGCTGTATTTTTAGGAAGGCATTTCGCCCAGACGCTGAACCATCTCTCCGGTCGGGCTTTCACTTGCCGTTTCTTAACATAAACAAACAAATAAACAACCCCCAAACCAACAAGGAAACAGAAAAGAACAACCCCCCCAAAACCCAGAACAAGCAAAAGAAGGAAAATAGGAGTGGGGCGGGAGGGGGGGAGGGCAGGACGTCTCATTAAGGGAGAAAGGCATTTAGGAGATGTCAGCTGCGCCGGAGGACAGCCGTAGAGCCCTGACGGCCCCGGCAGGCGGCAGGCCAGGAGCCTCCGGCCCCCGGCGGCAGCGGAGCCGGGCTCTGGGGGCAGCCGCCAGCCCCGCAAGTAGGTCACTGTGACAGATCCGGCGGGGAGCAGAGCCGGTACGTGGAGCCCGATCCCGCTCCCACCTTCCCCTCAGGCTTACGCCATGCCTCGCGCGTGGGTCGCCGTCTACGCAACGGCCGTTGGGAGCCGTTGGTGGCAGTTGGGGCGCGGCGGCGGGCGAGCGAGGGTTGGGGGCGCTGGAGCTCCCCCTCAGCCCTTTGTTCTGGGCTGGGGCGGCGGCGGGCGGACGCGGGGTGGAGGGGGGGGAGCAGAGGGCTGATAGTGTCGGGGCCGCACTGAGAGGTGAGCGGGCTGAGCGCCATGAGCCGTCGGTCACGTAGAGGGCCGCGTAGCCGAGCCGCGCAGCCTTTACGGCGACCCCGCGGAGCGTCCGCAGCATCGGCCCATCGCCCCCCTTTTCCAACCGTCGCCTGCAGGCAGGCAGCGTCAGACAAAGCCCCCACCCCCAGCGCTACCGTCTGCCTCCCCGCCCCGCGGGCGGGGGTGCGGCTCAAAGGTAGGCATGTCGATAACCTAGCACACAACCCCCTTCCCGTCACCCGAGCAGTTTCTGGTTTCTCCTTACGTAACGAAAAACAACTAAAAAAAGGCAATTGCCCAATTCTTTTACTTTGCCAAGTCACTTCGGTGTTGCAGTGGCAAGAGCCGTGGCTAGACCTCCTGTACTCAGGGGTCAGCTGGTTCTCTGTCTTCCACACTTTTATGGTCTGTAAAACTGCTGTAGGTAGTAGAAGCAAAGTATTTTAAAAATGTGGGATTCTTGATAACATGCATACATTTTTTCTGCTACTTGACTGTTGATATCAAGTAGAGGTTTGATTGTGAAGCTGTCTTGGAGTTAATGATGTGTTTGAAAGAAACCTATTTTTTTATTTTCTTGTTCATGTAACTTGATTTATTGCACTCAGTTTCATTGTGCATGTAAACTATTTGGATTTAGCTTTGCCCTCAGTAAACAATGCAGTCCAGAGCCTTGTTTAAAATATTGCTGTGTGCATCACTTTTACTGTCTTTATTCAACCAAAATGTTCATTGTGATGGTAGAGTTGAATGAATAAGGATTTGGGGTTTGGCCCAAAGACCTAATTTAAACCAAGGTCAAAAATTACTGAGCAAAGATCCTTACTAGCTTTGGCACTAACACTTTTTGTTATAAAAGTTCTCACATTAGGATCATGCTTGACTGTCTTTGTCTTTATATTCTTATACTCTTTAGAATGATCTGCCTCTACTTTCCCCGACACTTATTAATTTTATATTTTTAACTCATCCTCCAAATATTGCTTAACTTTGCTTCCTGGACTTGACTTCAAAGCCTTAAATTTTCTGCTATGTTTTTGTGGGTTTTTGTTTGGTTGGTTAATTCTTGTGTTGTTTTTTTTTTTTTTGGGGGGGGGGGTGTTGGGTTTTTTAGTTTGTTTTTGTGGCTTTTTGTTTGGTTTGGTTTTTTTTTTTAAGGTAATTGGTTTGGAAAGTGTCAAAAAGCTTAGTTTTCTGATGAGCAATATGAACTTACATGACCTCCTCACAGCATATCCCATCCTAAGAAGGAACAGTATTTGCCATGCTTTATCCAAAACTTGTAGAAGATGTAGGAATTTTCTATTGCAATAAAGTCTAAATAGAATCTGTGAAAGGTATCAGTACCATGTTCCTCTTATCAATACTTAATCTGGAAAACAAAATTCATAAATAAGCCTTTAGAACATTTTAAGTTGACTGACTTTAACAAATAGTTATGCAAACTATCCTTATGCAATAGTTTTTTTTTACAGACAGCAATCTCATTGGTGTTATAACATCACTATGATGCAATAATATGAACAATAAAATCCTCTGTTTGAGTCTTCTTACACACTGTTAAGCAATGTATCTGACTCATCAGCTTACTTGACTCTTCTAGGTGACCTTGCAATGATCATTACAGCCAGTTATGAGATATAAATGTGCTTAGGATATGTAATTTTAAAAAAATGCAAAAAGATGGCTAATTTGTGCTGTCTGTTTAAAAAAAAAAAAAAAAAAAAGGACAGTTGATTTTCATTTTTCAGTATTTTACAGTGTTTGAAAATAATACGAAAAGATCTGGTTTATTTTGGTTTTTTCTGTGTTTTTGGCTTTTTTCTGGTTTTTTTTTTGGTTGTTTTGGTTGGTTGGGGTTTTTTTGTATATTTTTAAAAGCGTATATATGAAACTGCTTAATACTGATGGCAAGTGCAACTATCAAAAATGATGTTGTGTAAGCAAGGGCATACTTGGGTTTGATCAAAATGTGGTAGAGGCAATGTTCTTAAAGATGTATTAAAGGTAGATTTGAAACAAAGTAAGACCTCCTTAGATATGCAGGGCTTTTTCCTAATCTGTGTGTTTAGTTGATTCTTGTCCAAATATTATGAAACTCACAGATACTACACAAATCTATATTCTAGCCAAAAGAATGTCTTATTTGGGATAGTTTGGGGTTTTTTCCCTTTTCTTGCGTTGTTCCATCTTGGTGTGATTTTCAGTCTGTCCTGAATACTTGAATAATTAACCAGTTTTTGTCAAACAGGTTGCTGCACAGCAGTTAGCAGTGTAGGTGCCAGTGCCGCAAGACCTCCTATTATGAGTCAAAACACAACTCAATAACAAAACCAGTGCTTGCCATGGGCAGTGGTCTTTCTGCTTGGACCATCTGGTGGAATTTGAGCTCTGAAGACTGCTGTTATTCCATTCTGTTTGTACTGTGTGGCAGATAGCAACATTTTACAGGCAATGTTTCACATATTTGTACTTCAGTTGTTACATAAGGAAGTGGATGTTTAGAGCATCAGCTGGGTTTAATTGGCATAATTCTGTTGCCTTTAATAGCACTATATAAATTTAGGTCAGCTGAAGGTCTGGTGCATGCTTGGCATTTTAAGAATGCAGTTCAGTAATAGAAAGCTATTTGTTGTCAGAATAAGTAACACTTGATTTTGGTTTTTTTTTTTTTTGTAATGGTTCTCAACTAGGGGAAAGCTAAGATTGTGTTTCCAGAACATTGTAATTATTGTAGCTTTTGCACTCTATGTTTTCCTACTGCCAGGTAGCTATTGATAGAAGTCATCCTACTGTAACTTAAGTAACTGTTGTTTGTATTTGGGTTTTACTAAAAAATACTAGAAAGTGATGCAATATTTAAAATGGCATGATTTATATACATATATATATATACATATCTTATATATGTAATTAAATCTGTATGTAAGTTATCACAGAAAGCTGGGGGCTGGAAGGGAACCTTTCCTTATGTTTACAGGGAACCTCCTGTGCTCAAGCTTATATCCATTACCTCTTGTCCTGTCATTGGGCAAAACTGAGAATAGCCTGGCAGCATCCTCCTGGTTCTCTGCCTTTATGTATTTATAGGCATTAATGAGGTTGCCCCTCATTCACCTCCCAGAAGAGACCCAGCTCCCTCACCTTTTCCTCATAAGGGAGATGTTCCACTCCCTTAATCGTCTTGGAGGCCCTGCAGTGGACTATTTCAAGCAGTTCCCTGTCATTCTTGAACTGAGGGGACCAGAACTGGATGCAGTATTCCAGGTGTGGCCTCACCAGGGCAGGGTAGAGGGGGAGGAGAACCTCTCACAACCTATTAGCCACCCCTCTTCTAATGCACCCCAGGATGCCATCAGCCTTCTTGGGCACATTGTTCATGATCATCCTTCCATCCCCAGTGCTCCCAGGTCCCTTTCCTCTTCAGTGCTCTCTAACAGCTCAGTCCCCAACCTGTATTGGTACTTAAGGCTGTTCCTACTCAGTTAGAAGACTTTACACTTACCCTTGTAATTCACTAAATTTCTCCCTTCCCAACTCTCCAGCCTGTCCAGGTCCCTCTGAATGGCAGCACAGCCTTCTGGGGTGTCAGCCACTCCTTCCAGCTTTGTGTCATCACAGACTTGCTGAGAAGACACTGTCCCATCATCAAGGTTGTTGATAAAGATTTTGAACAGTACCGGACCCAGCACTGATCCTTGGGGGTCTCCACTGGTCACAGGTCTCCAGCTAGACTCTGTGCCACTGATCACCACTCTCTGGGCTCTATTGGGTAGCCAGTTCTTAATCCGTCTTACTGGAAATTCTTCTGTCTCACATTTCATGAGCTTGCTCACATGGATCTTATGGGAGACTGTGTCAAAAGCCTTGCTAAGTTCAGGGTAGGTCCTGCTAAGGACCAGGGTAACTGGTTTCCATGCATCTACACATTCAGTCACATCATCTGCAGCGGTAGTGGATCAAGGGTTGGACTTGATGATCTCTGAGGTCCCTTCCAACCCAGCCAATTCTATGATTCTATGATCATAGAAGGCTATCAGATCAGTCAAGCTTGATTTCCGTGCTGACTACTGATAACCCTCTCCTCTCCCATGTGCTTAGAGATGACCTCCAGAATGAGCCATTCCATCATTTTTCCAGGGATGGAGGTGAGGCTGACTGATCTATAATTGCCTGGATCTTCCTTCTTGCCCTTTTTGACGACTGGAATGACATCGGCTTTCCTCCAGTCCTCAGGTACCTCTCCTGTTTGCCATTTGCTATAGAAACATTTCTTTTGCTTCTCAAAGTCTTTCCTGGTGCTTTGAGTAACATTCTTAGATTTTGTGTCTAAGACCCTGCTTTAAATCAGAGCAGTAAACAGCTTGTTGTAGAAAAAATAAACAGCTCTGTTACACTCATACAGTCTTCTTAAGGAAATGAAAGAAAATATAGGTCAAATTTGCATGTATTAACCTTGACTGACCCTTTTGAGCAACATCTGCCTTTAACACATGGTTCATGCTCTCTGAATAATAATTTTATTTGCATAATCTGTGTAGTTTATCTTTAGGAAACAGGCTATACTTCAGTGAGTTAATTTGTAGTTATTAAGATAAAGGGTAACTTAAGTGATTTTCCTAACAATGAAAGCCTTTTGTAAAAATTGCATATGACATCAACTTTCTGGGTACAATTTGGAGGTGGCTTCTTGAAAGTTCAATAGAGTTCCAAGTTTCACGATGATCTTATTTGTTTGTAGTTCATTGAAGTGTTGTAATACATGATTTTTGATGGTTGCAATTGACTATGCTCCATAGACATCTCTTTTCTTTTAATAATACGATTAGCATTTTAGCAAAAATGGGTATTGTACTAGGCTATCATCATCAGTGTTCCACTGACCTGATTATACGTTGATCCTGAAATTGTAAGCACTGAAATGCCCATGAGGTTGTAAGAAAAGGGAACTGTGTACAGGATCAATACTTCTGAATTTCTCTATGCTGCTGTAATGGATTCATAGACTGTATGAATGCAACTATGTAGTGACAGTAATCGGTGGTAATGTGTATTGTAAATGCTTTTCCATTTTGTCACCTGTTCATCATAGCTTAAAATGCAGTCACCTAGTTTTTTTCCAGGTTTGAACTCATTTGCTCTATGTTGCCTAGACCCTCTTGATCGCTAATCTGTCCTAGAAATAATCTCACTCTTCCAATGGAGCCAGTATTAAATTTTTTTTCAATGGAAAATAACTTTAATAACAGTGTTAGATAAAAGAACAGAAGAAGTATGTTGAAGAATTTAAAGGGACACTGTTATGGGACCACATCCTCTGTTGGAGAGATTTCTGAGTTATGATAGAGGTGCAGAATTTTTTGGCAGAATTTTTGTCTGCAGCAGAAAAGCAGCAGAATTAGAGTAGCTCCAAAGTAATTCAGTACTATTTAGGGAGACTGAGTATTCACCACTTAAGTTTAAACTCAGTCTCCTGTCCTCCATGTGCAATGAGGATGCTATTTTTTCTGTTCCTCATAAAAGTCTCAAAACAGATAGCAACTGTTTTTAAAGCACTTTGAAGATAAAGTGTGAACTATACTCAGTTTTTGAAAGTATGGAATGCAAGCTGGTCGTTTTGATATCTATGAACAGGTTCTACACGAGCTCTTCTGGTATGTAGACAAGATTTTTCGGACTAGATAATCTGTGACAGAATGGTAGCAGTAATACAGTCGTTGACACTAATGCAGAACATGGACAAGAGCAACTAAAAATATGGACAGCCACATACCAGTATGTTTTTCTTGCAGTTTGCCAGATTGTGCTGGTGGTGACAGAGGTGTGGTTATTTTTTTTTAAGTAAGAAGTTGTTCTGAGCTGTTACTTTCTCCCATTTTAGAAGACAGAATTTTTTTGGATGTGCAGTGATGGAAAAGCGAATTGTGTTTGAACATCCAACTGCTAGAAATAATTTAGCTTCATAGAATCACTATCAAAATTTTAGAGTGAAAGAATTAAATAATTAGTTATGTCATTCTAGGATGTGTTTTGAAATTACGCATGGAGATAGCATTAATTATTTTGCAAAATACAAGCAATATGCAATTGCTCTGTAGGGAAGCATACACAGATACACACATGGGGAGGCCCATGTGTATTCTCTAAAGCATAAAATGACTAAAGCATAAATGACTTGTATAATTAAATTACACAGAAGAGAGACAGGAGAGATTGTGGCTGTGTCCTTCAACCTTTAGAAACATGTCAAATATTATAGTGTGAATACACAAATCCCCAGGAGCAGGTACGTAACGCATTTTTTGACACAATTACTTTGACACTTAAGTATTTATCCACTTAAGTCTGTGGATAAATTCACTTTTCATTATTTCAGCATATATAATTTCTTGCTTCAGTAACACGAGTTCTGTACAACAGTCTCCTTTAATATTTAGATCTCAGTTTGCATCCTGCTTCTATTGAAGTCAATAGCAACATTGCTATGGGAGCAAGACTGGGTTTGTAATTCAGTTAACAGGGTTGACTGTTACAACACTGTTGAATTGACACTATATACCATTTACAGCAACCAACCAAAAAAAAAAATCTTTAACAGTGACTCACGTAAGTCTGTATTAGAATTTGTTTTTGTAACACTTCATGAGGGTGTAATAAAGCAATTGAGAAATTAATCATAAGGGAAAATACTGGAACTTCAAATGTAGTCAGAGGAATTATTACAGTTCATTAATTTATGTGTAAATATAGATGATTTCCAGTGTAATTATAAAATGCAAGTGAAGTGCAGTGGCTGGTTTTGTTGAAGGCATTTTGTCATTGTCAGGTGGAATTTAAGTTGTTTACAGACTCAGCATCAGACTGATCTACATGAACTATTAATAAAAAAGGCCTTTGACTCCTGTTTGTCAGCAGTACCAGTTACCATCATAAAAGTGCTTAAGGAAGAATTGGAAAGAGCCAAAGAGATTGTTTTAGTTGACTAAAGTAATGGCATTAGAACTAACTACATAAATTGCAAACCATAAGGCTATGTCAGTGGGTTACACATCTGTCGTGACAGCTTTACTGATGGACTCTGTCACAGAGTGGAGTTGAGTACTGCATGCAAAAACATGGCCTTTTTGAAACACATTTCATATTTACTGTAGGCTTGCATACGATTTACATTTTGTCTGTTTGTGCCTGTAATAATGTATACAGGAGGGAGACTGGCCAAAACTAGGAGAGTTGCCAATGGTACAGTGAACGGGTTGTACACTGGAATAGCACATATCCCCATTGAACTTCTGCAGTCCCATGCAGAAGTCCCATGGAACAATGGACAGAAATTCTGCAGGAAGCTGAGTTGCCAAGTGAGGGTCAGTGCCAGCATTAGGCTGCAGAGGATGATGTTTGGATGTGCAGTTGAGCTTTTATTGATACATAGGCATTCATACTGATGAACTATATCATTAGTCTTCATTCATTTAGCGGAAAACCCCTCAAACTAACAATTTTTATTACCTTTATAATAATGATCATTATTATAATAATAATTAATATCATTATTAGTATTCTTCCTAGGTCACAGAGTTGGACAACAACCAAAGTTGGAACACTTTGAGCTGGAGACTGTCTAGATTGACAAAAAGTCATTGTTCTCATCCTGAAACAGTCTTGTTCAAGACTAAACATACTGCTTCTATATTGTGTGGAAATGGAAGGCTGGCATATAAAAGGGGAAAAAAATATTAAATCTGTGTAGATGTAGTTTCATTCATTGAAATAAACACAAAACCTGTATCTATAAGTACGTTCATACTATTGCTACTGTTTCAATTAAGTGTAGATGGGTATAAGGCAAATAAATATGGTATAAGGCAGAAATAATGATATATACATATTTGTATCCCGTTTCTAGGGGAATAACTACTTTGTGTTTGAATGCAGCTCTCTAGTACTCTTAAATTCATCAAGAACTCTGCATTGGTAAGGCCCTGAAATTTCATGGAAGTTGTTTTGAACCCTTTTGACTTCAGGGAGAATTGGCAGAGATGCATACTAAGAGAAGTGATGATTTCATAGTTATTTGTACATGTTACACTGCTTCTTGCTGTGTGCCACATGAGGTGTATATATTTCATCAGAAATGAAGAAGTTGTTAATGATGCAGGTGAATGCACCAATCGTAGTATATAAGTTATGAGTCAATAGCTGTGTGTTTCCAATACTACAGGACAATGAAATAAAATCCAAGAATTTTTCTTCTTGTAATGTAAAGTCATGTTACAGAGACTGAATATTCCACAAATGCCACAAAAATCCAGGTGGCTTTGTCTTGCCTTTTTATTATTAAGTTATGTATGTTAAATGATTTTTCTCTAAAGTATTGGGTTGTACTAGTTTTAATGTATGCATATTAATTTAACCATTGATTATGTGTAGCAGTGACATGTAGAGAATGGCTATATAACATCTTCAGCAAATCAAGTATTACTAAATCTTTGGACAAACTGCTTTGTTGTGAGACTTTTTTTGGTTTTTTTTTTAAAACTGGTCCAGTTTATATTTAACTTCACAGAAAATTCCCAGTTTGAATTTTGGAGCAGCATCTAACTGTAATTTGTTGTCTATTAGAGATGCATTTCTCCATTACAAACAGGGAAATTTGTGGTGCTGCTTTTGCACTAAAATGTTAGATGCTGTCTTTGCTATGACTGGCTTCTAACTTTTCCATTAAGGCTCTATTAGCAAATATCAGTAACTAACCACATATTTTAGGAAATTCTGCTTAGCTGTTCTATTAAATATCTTAACTTTTCATGACAGAGTTGGCATGGATTGATAGAACCCAGCTTGAAACCCAAGTCTTTATGACCCTGCTTTATTGTTACATCACTCCTCCTTGCCTCCTGGAAAAGACAAGATAAACTTGCAGAGTGCAGTTAATTAATTCTTCAATAACTTTCCCAACTAATAATGTTAAAATTGGTTTAATTAGTAATTGTAAAAACATTCCCAATAAATAGTGACATTAATCTGAAGTGTTTGGTTTTTATTTTCTGTAATGTTACACAGGCAAGAATCATTGCTGATTCAATAGTCAGTTCTATAAAAGCACTTGGCATACATTTGCTTTACCAGGAATGTCACTATTGAGTGTAGAAAATGAGATACTTAGAAGCCATGTCTGAGATCAAAGGCAAATGAACTTATGAGAACTAAGTATTTTTGCATTAAGATGGACTAAATACAACAAAGGCCAATTTAAATACCATGTTCAAATTTAATGATTAAAGTATCGGAAGGTAAAGGTTAAGATAGTTTTCCTTTGTTAGTGGTAAGATTTTTAGATCTAAGCTTCACTTTAATGCAAACATGGTTTTCTAAAAGTTTTCTATGGTATTAAACTTTACTTTGGTGTCATAAGACACTATTCTTCAAATGCAAATTATTAAGTGTTATTTCTTCGTACTGAGACATATCTCAATATTCAGTATTTCTCAGTATTAAGTGTATTTTTCGGTACTGATAACTGAAGTTTTCTTTGTAAGAGACAAGAAAAATATGACAATTTTTTTTGTCAAATTTTTTATATTAGGTATTTGCCAACATGTGTGTGCATTGACTAGAGTGAATTGATATGATTGATCAAAAAGACGTTTTAAAATTTCAAGTGTCTATAAACATTTGCATATAAATATATATGCATATCTTTATAGGATACAAACCCAATAATTAAATTTTTAATAGCTTTATTAGATTTATTAGATAGTGGTGTTACTTGTCTATGACAATAGAAAGCACTCCAGATTCTCCAGATCAGCTTAAAGTATTTTTAATTCATGTAGGACCCATTTCTAAGACATACATTACAGCTCTTCCAGAAGAGATCCTTTAATGTGGAAGGAAAGGTCTTTCCAGTGCTGCTTATCAACATGCCTGGTATCCTGCAGTATTATTGGAAGTTTAGGTTGGTCAGTGGTATCATTCAAAGTTCTGTGACAGAGCTAAACTCAGGTTTTTATTTTGTTTTGTTTTTTTTTTTTAAATTAGTTTTTCCCTGGATCATATTGTATCTGTTTTGGAAGTATATCTGCTATTTAGGTATTAAAAAGCTTGGAATATCAGTCATATCATTGTTAAGCTATCTTCATATTACATCAGGTTTAATCAACCAAATGCTAGTCTAAATCTTTTATCAAAAGCTACTTCTGCATGCTCTGAAGCAGCAATTTCTAAATAATAATAAAATTCTCTTATTTGTTCCAGGTTTTTAAGCAGATTCCCATTACCTTTGCCAAGAAAATTGGACTCCTACCTTAGAATATGAAAGAAAAAGAAGAATGTGCGTGGATTTAAAATTACTGTATTTATTAGATTGTGGAGTGAAAAGTACCGTGGAAGTAGCTTGCTCTGTTGCTCATTGTAGATTTACTGCAAATTGTTTCTGATGCAGCTGAGAAAAATGCAGACCCTTAAAAAGGAACACAGACCTGTTGACACAAGTAGCAATGGAGAAAAGATCATGGTACTTAAATCTACTTTAGCAGAAGTGTCTGAAGAATTGCCTACTAGTGAAGATATACTACTTACTGAAGCAAGTAGTGGAAAAAGCAAATCTTCAGCTTGCCGGAGAAAGAGAGAATTTATTCCAGATGAAAAGAAAGATGCTATGTATTGGGAAAAAAGGCGGAAAAATAATGAAGCTGCCAAAAGATCTCGTGAAAAACGTCGACTGAATGACCTTGTCTTAGAGAACAAACTAATTGCACTGGGAGAGGAGAATGCCACTTTGAAGGCGGAGCTGCTTTCTTTGAAGCTGAAGTTTGGTTTAATTAGTTCTGCAGCCTATGCCCAAGAGATACAGAAACTCAGTAGCTCAACAACTGTGTATTTCCAAGACTATCAGAATTCCAAATCAAATATTAACTCATTTGTAGATGAACATGAACCATCTATAGTTGGTAGCAGTTGTATTTCTGTCATTAAACATTCTCCTCAAAGTTCAGTGTCTGATGTGTCTGAAATACCGTCTGTGGAGCATACTCAACCAAGCCACGCACAAAACAACTGCAGAACTCCTGAAAATAAGTTCCAGATTATAAAACAGGAACCCATGGAAATTGAGAGAGAGACAAGAGATGACAGAGGTTCATATAAAGCATCCATATATCCAAACTACATGGGAGCTACCTTTAATGTGTATTCTCATTCTCCTCCTCTCTTGCAAGTGAATAGGTCCTCTAGTAATTCCCCTAGAACTTCAGAAGCTGATGATGGTGTGGTTGGAAAGTCATCTGATGGAGAAGATGAACAGCAGGTTCCTAAGGGTCCAATCCATTCCCCAGTTGAACATAAAAATGTTCATGCAACAGTGAAAGTTCCAGAAGTGAATTCTTCAGCTTTGCCTCACAAGCTTCGCATTAAAGCCAAAGCCATGCAAGTTAAAGTGGAAGCAATGGATGACTATGATGCAACACAGAAATTGTCATCACCTATTGATATGTCCTCAAAAAGACATTTTGAGCTTGAAAAACGTGGTGCACAAAACTTGGTGCATTCTTCTCACACTCCTTTCTCGGTCCAAGTTACTAACATCCAAGACTGGTCACTTAAACCAGAACTCTGGCATCAGAAGGAGCTCAACTTAAAAATTCAGAGTGGTTGCAAAACTGGAGTTGTTGAAATAAAAGACAACGTGTACAATGTCTCTGAGTCAGAGAACCTCTATTTGAAGCAGGGCATAGCAAGCTTGTCTGCAGAGGTTGCTTCACTTAAAAGACTTATAACTACACAACAAATCTCTGCATCTAACTCTGGTTAAAGTTACTACTGAATTAAGGCTTATTGTTTTAAAGGATGTCATTTGCAGTAGGTCAATATGTTTTGTATTATGCTGAATTTTCACTGGACTTGTGATGTCATTTCACTGTAATGTTCACATAATGTCTGATGGTGTATTTTTGTGCACAAATTATTATGAAGACTAGGTTGTGTTATGATCACCATGCCTTGTGTATAGTTAAGTAGCCTGTACAAAGGCTGTATATAGTGAACTTTTTTCCTTTTTGTTCTACTATAAAGTGTTCAAGTTACCAGTTACAATAAAATATTGGTGACAAACACAGAACATCTACTCTAGTTCAGTTGATTTTATGAACTTGTAAATAAGTTGTTAATTAAAAACTGGCTTGTTTCTTACACTGTGCTCAACTTCTCTTCCACATTTGGTTTTAAAGCCTAACAACCAAATTGCAGTTTACCATGTGTATAGTCCTTCTGGCTACCTTTTTCCTTAACACATTTTTTAGAAGAGAGTAGAAACAAAATTAATATTTATAAATGAAACAGTACCAATTTATAGCCTTAGCCTTCTTCAGTTTATTTATTAGTAGAAGCTAACCACAACCCAGTCAAATTCCAACCCAGTAACTGGTATCAACAACCTTTTTTTCCCTCATTTGGTCTCAGACGAGACAGTAATGAGTTTCCTGAATGGTTTATTGTGATGAACCATTTTTTCAATATTACAGCTTGTTTTAGATGAAATTAGTTAAGCTGGAATTGTGCATCTGCAAAGTTTTCAGAGCCTTGCAGTGACAGAATTGGGCAACGCTATCTTTGTTGAGAGGTGGCTTGTGTGTGCAAGAGATGCAGATGCAGAAGAAGTATGCAAAAAGGCTGCATAAAAGTCTTTCCCTCATGCATGCCATGGTTCATTCCATGGCAGACATGATCCATCTTGTAAATGAAGGATAAGGCTAAAGGATCCGTAAACTCGGAGCTCAGCTAGGCAAATATATACATAAGGGGCAAGCAACAGGAGTAGCAGAATTACAAGAGATCATCTGCTATTTTGGTTCTCTGTGTGGGATATAATGCAACTATAAATACGAACTAAGTCTTACCACCAATTTGGCCTTGGTTTTAGTGGCTTAGTTAACTGAACTGGAATACCCTGGCTCACTGCAGGGCATTTTGCAAGAATTTCTTAAATGTGAGAGACAATGTGAAGAACTGCTCAGTCTGAACACTACTAGCCCCTTACAATTTGTGCAGATTGTAGGTTCTTCACTTAGTGACCTGACAGGGCTGCAGGGTTGTCTTTGAGAAGAGCCATTGAACCATGGAGACAAGAATTGCATCACGTATCCTTGGTTTGGCTCACCAAAGTCTTACATGTTAAAATATAAAATAATTTCTAAATAGAGCGTAGACTTGGCAGAGGTTCTTTTCACGATACTTCCCCTTTCTTTTAATGTACTAACAAATCAGACTAACAAGCTTTTTCTGAAAAGGCTTTTTACTAATTGCCATACTGTGTAATGAATGGAACCTTTCCATAGACTTAAAATACTAATTAAGAAAACAATATGTAGATATTGTTTTCAAAATTCATACTTGACTTGAGTGAGAGGAAGTTTGTCAATTTTTTGGGGATACGAAGAGGAGTCTGAGTCACTCCTGAAGCTCTGAAGCTTGGTCCAGCAGTCAAGGCGATGGCAAAACTCCTTGATGTCAGCAAGGCCAGGATTTAATTCTGTACCTTTTTGGGAGCTGATGATTCATATTCTGGGAGGACCTTGGCACAGAAATCACTGGTATTTTCTGAGTTTTTTTGAGCCTACTAACTGCTGTGCTGTATTTGTGGTATTCAGAGTTAATAAACTGTTATTCTTTTTCATGCCTTAATAATACAATAGATCCCATAGCTGGGCTCTGTATGTATTGGGTAATTAATATAGATGACATTTCAATGTTACTGAAAATAAGCTCAGGATTACTGCATGAAATGTAAAAAATTGCATTGAATGATGGGGATATAAGACATGAGACAGTGATTGCTACTGTCTCTTTGCTTGCTAAGTATCTTCTGTAAGCAACAATAAAATTCTTTAAATATTTTGCATATTATTTATCACATGTAATGTGTTCAAGGAGAGGACTTAAAACTCTCAGTGTTGCCATCTGTGTAAGCCTAGATCTATTGAGGTTTTTTTTCCATTTCTTGTTACAGTTGTTTGTCATAATGGAAGAATGTTGTCCTCTTTCTAGCTCATTATATATTTTGTGTATCTGTTTTGTGCAATTAATACTTAAAAGTAAATGATGTAGTTAATTTGTTAAAGGATGTCATTGCAAGAAAGTTACAGCATGGAGTTTAGGAGCACAATCAGATGTTATTTATACTCCCTTTATACCTTAGTGTTATGCTTCATTTGAAGAAAGAAATAAATAATTTGTCTTTTGTTCAAAACCAGATCTAGTTACAACATGCTTTTCTGTTATGCTTATCAGCCTAGTCCAACACAGACGCACTATCTGTAGTTGGTGACAAATCCTGCTGAAATCGCTGTTTCTGCAGCAAACACTTGGAGTACCTTCCACAGATGTAAAATTACAAAATGCAGCAGAGTGGGTGGTACGTACAAAGCCCTATTCTTGGCTACGCTTGCAAACTGACCAGATGAAACTCTCAACTGCTCAGCTGCAGTAAATCCGGTGTGGCTGACTTCCTCACCTGTCTTCAGCCTGCATTCCCAGGACATGGTCCTGGGAAAGATGGAGAATCACACTGATGGGGAGAGGGGGAGAATGCAGTGGGGCTCTGCTTCCCCTGCTCCAACTTTCAGCGGGTACATAGTTACATACGTATATGACTGGAGGAGCTGGAGAATCAGCTATGCCCTTCCAGCCTGCCTTTCCTGTGCTGTAGAAAGCAGAATCAGCCCCTGTGAAAAAGAGTATCCTTGGCTGATGCACTGGCCTCTACACTTAAGATCAGAAGTTGGGTTTGAGAGCAAAATGGGCTTCATAGCTAAGTGGATATAAACTGGTATTACATCCTGTAGTTTATAAAAACTTGCAAACTCAGTGCTTAACTGACAAAACAACATAAACATGCTGAAAGTGGGACCTTTCTCATGTGAAGTAACATGGATAACTAGAAAATAACTGAAAAGCGTGCCTTCAAATAAGAATGTTAAGGAAGACCACATACAGAAATCCACCAATTTACCAACACAAATTGTCGTTTTTCAAGGGAACATAGCAATTACCATGCTAGAGTAGTCTGGCTAGTCCTGAACCTTGCCCGTGTTAATCATTGGGATGAAAAGCTTCATGGAAAGTTTTAAGAGAAACACAATGCAAATAACTGATGATTAGCGAAGTAGGATTTTCCCTAGTGACAACTGGTGGTTAATCAACACTGTAAAATGTGAATATCAGATTCTCAGTTCAATCTTCCTAAGAGTTAACACAGTAATATATCCTCATGCTCTATCAAAACCTGTATTTTGGTAGGTAGAAAGACTAAAAGTGGATATACATACACCCGTACATACACTCAGTTCCTACACAATGATTTTCTAAGGCTCCTCAGCTTTCTGGCTTCTTTAGAACTTAGATATTTTGTGGGATAGAATTAAATTTTATTGATATTTTTATTAAGCACAGCTAAATATCCCCTTATTCATGAATAGGAGACAGGTAACTGCCTGTTCCTGATTAATAATCTAGTATTTTGGATGTTTTCACTAAAGCCTTTATGTTCCTATGAGACATTTATGAAACTAAAAACATTATTTGTAGAACTTAACAAAAACATAGAATTGCACCATCAACACATTTCTGAATGTAGTAGAAATGCTTTCTACTTGCTAGTACATAAATACACTGATGAAAATAGGCAGTATACAATGAACGTAGCAGAGAACACAAAAAGAATCCTTAATATGGCCTTTATTAATCCCATATTACTTTATAAATAGTCTTACAGTTTATTGCACAACACAAGCTTCATAACTAAATTCAGCAAAACAATTTTTGGTGTTGCATAAGAATAAGTAGCACATACCGTTCCATTACACTCCCAAATTAAAAGTTTAAAATATGAAGCCAGATCCTAAGTCTTTTAACTTGGTGTTGGGTTCTAATTTCCTTAGTGAATCAGACTTCTTATGTGTACAAGAAAAGACTCACACAAGATCAGAAGCATTATCAAGCCATAATCTTTACAGTTTATTCATGGCACTGACTGAGGAGTGGAGCAGTGGCCTCGTTGATCTCTGCAGCTTCTTAAGAAAGTGAAGTGGAGAGGGAGGTGGTGGTCCCTTTTCCTGCCCATCCAGTGACAGGGCACATGGGGGTGGTTCAAAGCAGTGTCAAGGGAAGTTCAGACTTGATGTTAGATAACCTTTTTTTGTTTTATTGAGAGGGGTGATGAAACACTGGACCAGGCATCCTAGAGAGGTGGTTGATGTCCTATGTCTGTCACTACCCTAAAAAGAGGTATTTAGACAATACTCTTGTCCTGGTCTTCTGGGACAGAAGGAACAGTACCCTATCTGTAAGGCTGACTCCCATGTGACTCACAGTGATAAGTCATATTACTGGAGTCATAAAGTACTAGCTCACTTGCAACAGAAGGCAGCTTTCTATTATTTATTCAGTGATAGCTCTAAAATGACTCACTGAATTATGAGCAAAAGCTTAAGAGTAGAAGTATAGGGTTCATTTGCTTGACAGAGAAAATGGACAAGAGACGGTAACAGTTAGGCAACATTGTACAGTAAGAAAAGCCTGGGAGCCATTTTCACAGCATTATAGAACGGTTTGGGTTGGAAGGGAACTTAAAAATCACCTAGTTCTAACCTCCCTCCCACCACCAGGGACACCTCCCACTTGACCAGGTTGCTCAAAGCCCCATCCATCTAGCCTTGAACACTTCCAGGGAAGGGGCACCAGCCTCACAGAAAATAATTTCTTCCTACTATCCCGTCTAAATATACCTTCTTTGACTTTGAAAACATTCCTCCTGATCCCATTGCAACATGCTCTTGTAAGAAGTCCATCTTCAGCTTGCCAGTAGGTATAAAGGTATTTACATTTACTTACTCGATTCAGAGCTTTAGCTGATACCTGGCTGCTCAGACAATTCCTTGGTATTATTCCTCCCAGGCTACATGTCTCACCTTCCACCCTCTGTAGGTTTCCCTTTTATGTCTGAGTTTGTCCAGCAGCTCCTTGTTCACCTATGCAGGATTTCTGGCATTTTTGCCTGATTTCCTCTTCTCTGGGATGCACTGCTCCTGAGCTGGAAGGAGGTGGTCCTTGAATACGAATAGCCAGCTTGCTTGGGCCCATCCACCCTCCAGGCTTTTCTTCCACAGTACTCAACCAAGCAGGTCCCCAAACATGCCGAAGTCTCATTTCTTGAAGTTCAGGGCAGTGAGCCTGCTGTGTTCATGCTCCTCATCGCCCTAAGGATCTTGAACTCCACACTGAAGCCAAGGCTTTCCTTAAGCTTCACATTCCCCAGCACCCCCTCCTTGGTGCTGAGAAGAACAAGGTCCATCATAGCACCTGTCCTTGTTGGCTCCTAAGCTGACTCACCGGCTGGAGTGGCTGCAATTCCTTTGTGCTAAAATTCAGATGCTCTCATGAGGATGTGATCATTCTCAAGGCTCTGGGTACCTATTACTGGCACTTGCATCAAAATGGTTGAAGCGGGATGGACTCAGGTCTCCCAGCCCCAGCAACTTGACTTTCCTCTTCATCAGCTTGGTAAACATATGGCCATAGATGCTCTTCCCTTTCTCTGATAGATGGATCCCAGCATACAGATTTCTGAAAGCACGTCCCATTGTCTAAGTAGCGAAACCCCTAGTGTGACACCAGCCCTTCAGCCCCTTTGTTGGTTCCACTGGCACCAGGTAGGATTGGTCCCTTCAAGTCCCTTCCCTTCGGACAGGAGGATTGATGAAAAAAACTACTTGTGCTCCACAGTTGTTCAGCACTGCTCTCAAGGCTCTGTAATCCTTCTTGATACTCCTCAGACTCATTCTGGCTGTATCACCAGTGCACACATGAAACTGCAGCCGTGATTAACAGCCAGTGGACTCTATGAGGCTCAGTAGTCTCTTGGTGTCATCCCTGATACGAGCCCCCAGCAAGAAGCACGCTGCTGTAGAATGTCCCAGTATAGGTTGGGGGCTGACCTGCTGGAGAGCAGTGTAGGTGAAAGAGAACTGGGGGTCCTGGTAGACAAGAAGATGACCATGAGCCAGCAATGTGCCCTTGTGGCCAAGAAGGCCAATGGCATCCTGGGGTGCATTAGAAAGGGTGTGGTTAGTAGGTCAAGAGAGGTTCTCCTCCCCCTCTATTCTGCATTGGTGAGGCCGCACCTGGAGTATTGTGTCCAGTTCTGGGCCCCTCAGTTCAAGAAGGACAGGGAACTGCTTGAAAGAGTCCAGCGCAGAGCTACTAAGATGATTAAGGGAGTGGAACATCTCCCTTATGAGGAAAGGCTGAGGGAGCTGGGTCTCTTTAGTTTGGAGAAAAGGAGACTGAGAGGTGACCTCATCAGTGTTTTCAAATATGTAAGGGGTGAGTGTCAGGGAGATGGAGTTAGGCTTTTCTCCATGGTGACCAGTGATAGGACAAGGGGTAATGGGTGTAAATTGGAGCATAGGAGGTTCAAGTTGAATATCAGAAAAAATTTTTTTACTGTAAGGGTGACGGAGCCCTGGAACAGGCTGCCCAGGGGGGTTGTGGAGTCTCCTTCACTGGAGATGTTCAAAACCCGCCTGGACACGTTCCTAGGCAATGTACTCTAGGTGGCCCTGCTCTGGCAAGGGAGGTTGGACTAGATGATCTTTCGAGGTCCCTTCCAACCCCTAGGATTCTATGATTCTATGATTCTATGAAAGTGTCAGGTTGGCAAACAGTGCCTCCATACCTCTCAGGACAGATTTTCCTGCTACTATATCACCTGTCACATTTTCATAGTTGCCCTAGTTGTTAGATCAGGCTGCCTTACTGAGCTCCAGCATCCCTTCTGATGAGATGGGTCTTTCCTCTTCAGCCCGCAGAGTGGTGAAGTTGTTCTACAATGGGGGAAGTGGCTTCTCCCTGCTGGATTTTCATAGAATCATTGTAGGGTCCTCGAGTGTCCTGTACATGTGGCCCCAAATGAAACTGAACTACTGGTTGGAGTGGCTGGAATTCCTTTTCAACTTTTTTCACATTCCTCTCTCTTGCAGTTGCTGCACTTGTTTCTTTTTTAGCATTTCTTACATGTATCTCAGCTATGGGCAGCCACAGATTGGGATCTGGCTGGATTTCACTGTGTCCAAGAGGGACAGCTTCTTCTTCCAGACGCTACCCCCTTGATACCGAAATCCTTACCATGTAAACCCAATATACTGGTTTAAAAACTCTATTCCCAATCATAGAATTACTTCAAGAAAGCTGAATGTATGAAAAAACAAACAAACAACTCTTTCCTATAATTTTTCTCAAGTCAGTCATTGTAATCACCAATGAGAAGGCATAAGTGATGCTTAGCTGCAAGTTTCATAGCTGATTAGAGCAAATTTGAAGACTGCACTGTTACTGACAGTCCTACTCCATATTCTACTCCTTGTGCCTTACTCAACAGGGATATATCACTCCTTGGAGATAAATCAAACATGGTTATACTCTGAAACTCTTATTGAAAATCTTTCTGGAAATGTCCCATTCATATTTTTTTCTGCAGATAAAAGGTGAGTGTATATTTATTTGCTTATTGCAGCATAAAGTAAGAGTGCAGACATTTACTGTGCCACCATGGTCTGCATTAACTGTAAGCAATTTTTTCCCCCCTAATATCCCAATACTCTGTTCTACAATGAGCCACAAGATTAAGGTAAACATGGGTAGAACATGATGAACTCATCTGGATTTTCATAGAATCATAGTTTAGAATGGTTAGGGGTGGAAAAAAGATTATCTAGTTCAAACCCCCCTGTCATTGGCTGGGACACCTTCTACTAGACCTGGTTGCTCAAAGCTCCATCCAACCTGTCTTTCACCTTGCCCCCCCCTGCTTCTTTCCAGGGAGAGGGCAGCCACAATGTCTGTAGACAACCTGTTCCAGTTCCTTACCACCCTCACAGTAAAGAATTTCTTACTAATGTCTAGCCTGAATGCACCCTCTTCCAGTACCCTTTGTCCTGTTGCTAGATACCCTTATAAAATGTCCTTCCTCAGCTTTCTTGTAGGCCCCCTTCAGACACTGGAAAACTACTATAAGTTCTCCCTGGAACCGTCTCTTCTCTCCATGCTAAAAACCCTCAACTCTGTCAGTCTGTCTTCACAGACCGTGCTCCAGCCCTTTATTCATCTTTGCAACTCTCCTCTGGAGAGATTGCTCCAACATCTCCTTGTCCATCTTACTGTGGGGACCCCAGAACTGGAGACAGTACTCCAGGTGGGGTCTCATGAGAGCAGAGCAGAGGGGAGGATCACCTCACCTGACCTGCTGGTCACACTTCCTTTGATTCATCCCATGATATGGCTGGCTTTCTCAGCTGCAAATGTACATTGATGGCTCATGTTGAGCTTCTCATCAACCATCACCCCCAAGTCCTTCCTCTCAGGGCTGTTTTCAATCCGTTCTCCGCCAAGCCCATATTTGTTCTTGGAATTGCCCCAACCCAGGTGCAGGACTTTGCACTTGGCCTTATTGAACTTCATGAGGTTGGCATGGGTCCACCTCTCCAGCCTGTCAGGATCCCTCTGGTTGGCCAGCCTTCCCTCCAGTGGGTTAACTCTACCACAGAGCTTGGTGTCATCAGTGAACTTGCTGAGGGTGCTATCAATCCCACTCTCCATGTCACTGACAAAAACATTAAACAGCACTGGTCCCAGTACCAACCCTTGAGAAAAGCCACTCACCACTGGTCTGTATTTGGACACTGAGCCACTGACTACAACTCTTTGAGTACAACTGTCCGTCCAGCCCTTATCCACTGAGTGGTTGTCACTATCTGTTACAATCTGTTCACAAAACGCTTGCTAATCTGATCCTTTTGCTCACTAGTCTGTTTTCATGTCAGTCTGCAGTACCTGTTGAAGTTTTTCTTCTGATAATCCTGCTCACATAAAATTAAAGTGATAATATTCTTTAAGAAAGATACCCACTTTCTGTTCATGTGAGGCCTCAAAAGATTACAGACACGCCAGAATCTCCATCCTAGAATCTCCTGTCTCTACACCATGTCTTTATCATGTGGCTGGAAGCAGATTTTTTTTCTAAAAGAGCACAGAAGAGTATCAAGGTAACAAAGGCCTAAAATTGAGTGATGCAGCTCAAGAGTGATTGCTGCATGTCTTCAAATTGTTGACTAAGATGTTTTTGCCCTCTTGCTGATTTCCTTGGGCAGACTTTTGAAATCTTGCCCCAGAACCAGTAGCAATTTAGTTTAAGCTGTTTCATTTTCCCATTCTCCACAATTGGTTCTGATTCCAGATGCTCAATTTTCCCATTAGCTGCTGAAGCTATCCCTTCAACTAAGAAAATCATAGGGTTATTAGTTCCATCTCATGAGCAACTAAAAACTCAAATTAGGCAAGGCCAGTTCTTTTGACTTCAGCATCCTTGCTCAGTTTGAAATATTTCTTTCTTCAGTTACCTGCGTATTCATTCTGTCCATCTTCATGTCCTCAAAAAGAACCTACAAGTATCTAAGTATAAATAACTAAACCAAATTAGACTTAAAGCTCAAAAATACTTAGAGGTTAGCCTAAAGAAACTTGGCCTCCTTGTTTACTTTTACTCCTGCCCTCCAGACTGTATCTCTCAATAACAATTTGAATTATTATGGTGTGTTCTTGTATAGCCAGAATGTTTTCCATTTAATTTTTTTCTGACTCCTGTGTAATGAGGTAATGTCAACTCTACTACCTTACTGTGGATTTAATTTGGCAAAAATACTCTGGCAACATTATGTTACTCAATACTTACATCAGATGAAGGAAACAGGACCCAGCCTTCAGCAAGGTATTAGTTTCATTATGGGAGAATCTTCTTGTGCTGTGTAATAGGTGTGTTGCCAATGAGGAGACAGTGAAAAAGCAAACAAGCAACAATGTATTCTTTGTCATGTAAATGTGGTTTGACCCTGGCAAGCTGACCCTACTTGAAGGCTCTACTGAGGCATGCAAATAACAAAGGGGTAACTGATGACAGCCAACACAGCCTCACCAAAGACAAGTCCTGCCTGACTAATTTTGTGGTCTTTTACCATGGAGTCACAGCCTCAGTGGACAAAGGCAGAGCAACAGACATCACCTGCTTGTATGTGTGCAAAGCATTAGGCAGCGTCCCATGTGACATTCTGATCTTTAAACAGGAACAGTAAGGATTCAGTGGATGGACCATGCATTGGATGGTTGCACCCAACGAGTTGTCATCAGTGGCTCAATGACCAAATGGAGATGTGTGACAAGTGGGGTACCTCAAGGGTCAGAACTCAGGCCAGTGCTGTTTAACATCTTTGTTGGTGTCACAGACAGTAGAATCAAGGGCACCCTCAGCAAGTTTGCTGATGACACCAAACTGTGTGATGAAATCAACATGCTGGAGGAAAGGATGCCATCCAGAGGGACCTTGACAGGCTTGAGAAGTGGACTCATGCAAACTGCATGAAGTTCAACAAGGCCAAGTGCAAGGTTCTGCACCTGGGTCGAGGCAATCCCATGCACAAATACAGGTTGGGAGGACAGAGGATTGAGGACAGCGCTGAGGAGAGGGACTTGAGGATGATGGTGGCCCAGAAACCTAACCTGAGCTGTTAATGTGTGCCTGCAGCCCAGAAAGACAACTCTGTCCTGGGCTGCATCAAAAGAAGTACCAATTACAGATGGCCAAGGGAGGTCTTGCTCTTGTGAAACCCCACCTGGAGCACTGTGTCCAGTTCTGGAGTCCCCACACAAGAAGGACATAGAGCTCCTTGAGTGTGTCCAGAGGAGAGCCACAAAAAAGGCTGGAGCACCTCCTGTGAAGACAGGCTGAGGAAGCTGGGGTTGTTCAACCTTCAGAAGTGGAGGCTCTGAGGTGACATTTTAGCAGCTTTCCAATACCTGAAGGGGGCCTACAAGAAAGCTGGGGTAGGTCTTTTTGCATGGACGTGTAGTGAGAGGACAAGGGACAATGGTTTCAAACTTGAGGGGAGATTTAGGTTAGACATTAGGAACAAATTCCTTAATTTGAGGATGCTGACACTGGAACAGGTTGCCCAAGGAAATTGTGGCTGCCCTCTCTCTGGAAGTGTTCAAGGCCAGATTGGACGTGGCCTTGAGCAACCTGACGTAGTGCTAAGTGTCCCTGTGCATGGCAGGGGGGTTGAATATCCCTTCCAACACTGGCCATTTTGTGATTCTACGGTATTTGCTATTTATTCCAATGTCTTTCTTTAAAGAATGTTGCATAATAACTAGTTTTCCGTATTACTTTCTTGGAGCATCTGCCTCAGTTTGTTAAATATTTTTTACACCATCTCTGATAATGCTTGCCTACAAAAATTCTACTTAATGTTGTAGTTACCTTGTAAGAAAAAAAAAACCCTTTTTTGCCACTTGAGTAATTTAGAACAGGAAGCAAAATGTGCTCCTTAGCAAGGTACTCAAGGGCTGAAACACAAGTTGTTTTTCTAAAAAGACTGCTTTTTTTACTCACTCTTTTTCTAATTATTGCTGACTCAGATGAAACTACAGTCCTAAAATATGCTGAAGGTCTCTCTTCATATAGCAAATGGTGGTTTTCCTGAACTGCAGCAGATTCACTCATTGAATTTCAGTCAGGACCATTCATAGTTATTAAATCACTTAGCTAAAGGAACAAGAAATAAACCTACAGATACCAATATTTTTTATTTAAATTCAATAATCACAAAAAGTTCAAGGGCAGTCTGCAACTCAGTAAAAAGATTACTGAATCTGAGATATGAAAAGAATATGAAGTGTTTTTCTTGGAAATGATAAAGTATATGCGTATCTGTCTATTTATAGCATGAAACATGACCCAAGCACATTTTTCCAATGCAACATGTTAAGTGTTGTGTGGGTTTTGATACACATTCAATAGTGAATGTGTATCAAAAGCTCAAAAACTGCTATTATAAACTGATCCAGTTTTCTCTCAAAACCTGTCTAAAACTCTTAGGAAGCAAAGACAATTAATAAACAGGATTGTATAACAGATTTTGAGCTTGTGCTGGAAAAAAAATATTTTGCATATGGTTCTCAGGAATTTTTTTAACACTGAAACCGTATTTCAGTAGCACTCCAAGTTATTTTTTTTTCAGAAGACAGTGTGTGCACAAAACTGCTGCTAAATTTATGCCTTAGCACAGTTCTGAAGCATTCACTAGAGAAATGTGAGCTCTTCTATTCTTGTTTGTGACCATTTTACCACTCAAAGGTTATGGGAAAGAACATTAAAATGGGTTAAAGAGCAACAGAATATGGAATGAAATAAAAAGAATTTTCTCTCAGTGTAGCTGAATAAGTAGAGCATCAGACAGAATGTTAAGTAAACATACAGAAAAAAAAAAAAAAAAAAAAAAAAGGAAGAAGAATTCCTAAATGGTAAGTCTAATTCTCACAAGAACTTCATGACTTCATGGCAAACTTCGTACCCAACACTTGGAGCTTATCCTGTTAAGCAGAAAGTACAATCATATGTCACATGCAGCATGAGAAAAACATTTTACTTTGTATGACAAATGTCACTTGAAAATGGGCCTTGCTTTTAATTTAAAACATAAACATGTGTAAACACATAAGGAGAAACTAGTTTTGATCATTTGCCAAATATTGCACAACTATTTATGCTAATAAATACCCTTCTGTAACAGGAAGTGTACTGTATATTTTATACGTTCCCACAATTTGGAAGAGAAGGCCTTATCCTTTCTGTTACACAGATTCTTCCAGAAAAAACAAGACTAGATAAAATAGCTTATATTATAATATAAAAAAAACTTTTCAATCATCTGCTAAAGATTCAGGGAACACTCAGAGTACATTAGACAGAAGAGTATATTTTACTTAAAGGGTTTTCTCACTCCTTACTCTTTCAGAACCCAGGTTGAAGTCATACCTTATTTAATAAAATATAATGTATAGTTAAGGAAATAATCACGGGGCCTATGATCTCATTATTTTCATCATATAAATTACAAAGTAAGGCATATTCCAGCTGTTAGGAAAACCAACTGGTCTAGTTTCCTAAGCCATTATTAAGGTATACAGATCAGACAAATGAATGTCCAATGTCCAATGTATTTTGTGTCTTACGCTGCTGTTGCCAAGGTTATGATATACACAAAGGCCAAAATATGTACCAAGATCTAGGGGGGCTGTTTTTTTGCTGGACTCTTCTTCTAGTATCAAAAACGTTGTAGGAAGGAAGCACACCCAAAAAACTCTATGGCTTTCAGCTGTTGCAAAAGATCTCTTATTTATGCCCCCTTACTATCTGGTTTAAAGGGCTGCTAGTATGTAACAAGCAAAAGTTGTTCTGAAAATTGGGAAGAATATTTCTACTTGTACCCTCCAAACAAACTGCATGGTTGCAGTGATGCTTTTTAGATAGTGGAATGCATAGTTATCTTTATTGGGGTAAAGAAAAAATATGTTCTGGAAAAATATGTTCTGTGGCTAACAGAGATAACTTCAACTAAATTCTGCAGAAATTTGGTGTGAGTTTGGAGAAGGTACAGTCAGAAGGTGAGGTGTTCAGCAAGTTCTTGGAATGAGGTAGTAACCATATTTTGATGCAGACAGCAAAGTATGAAGATCATGAAAGAGCCTTTAAATTTGGATTCTAACCAATCAGTCTGAGCAGGCTGAGAAAGCCAAGTAAACTGGATCCCAGTCATCCTGGCATGAGAGCTGATCACTTTCAAAAAGAGATGAAGCAACACAAACTGAAATGAGCAGACTTTAAAAAATGCAGAAATGAGGAATACTAGACAAAGAAGAACAAGATTTAAGAGAACTGTAAAAGAAGTGATACTAAGGACACAAAGTAGAGATAAAGAATTTAGGAACGAAACTCTTAGCTTAATGATGGGTTTCACTGGTACCAAGTGCAAGCAAAACATACAGAAGGCAGAAACAAGGTTCAGCTATATAAGCACATCTGAGGGAATAAGGTAGAAAATGAGGTAGATGCATCAAGAGGAACAAGAAGCATACCTGCACATCAACACTGTAAGAATGGGCAGGGAATTGCTGCTCTGCTACACGTAGAAAGGAAGAATGAATAATATGTAGTGCAGATAAAATTTAAAGGTTTAATATTTTTGGATTAGTGTTCTCTAACAAAGTTGATGTAAGCATGTTGCCAAGCCAATATTTGTACCAGGCAGCATGAAAATACTTCAGTGAGCTAGATGTTTTCAAATTGGCAGAGATGAAAGAATTTCAGCTTTGGATTGTTATGATTCCAATGTAAGGATTCGTGAGATTCTTACTGAAACAATCATCTGAAGTTTTTTCACATATTCCTGCAGCTGTTCCTGAGAAATTGAGTAGTGCTCTGGTAAAAAAATAAATATATTGCTTCATTCAAAGTGGGAAATAAACTGAAACATTAATGATAAATTTATTTCCAAACACTTGAATGGTAGTGAGGAAAAAGGTGAGAACAAACAGGAGTTCAGAATGAACTTCCTCATTCTACCACAAGGCAAGGCAAAGTGAATAGGTGCTATACATCTTGATTACTGTAAGGGTCTTCTTTCTTGCATGATGAAGTCACAGTAGGCCATTGAAGTGTAATCAAGATGAAATTGCTATAAAGAGTATGCACAAGCAGAAGTACAACAATACATTGTGTATATCAAGTTTTTAATTGCTAAAAAAATGTTAGACCAAGTGGTTGGTTTCACCTGTTAAACATGGTTTCACCTGTTAAAAATTTCCACTAAAACTAGGAAACTGTAACACTGTGTTCAGTAAATTTGCAAAGAATTTGGAGGTGAGACTGTCTCCAAAGTGGAAGACAGGGTTAAGAGTCAAAATTATGCAGGCAAGATGACTAGTTGATCAGTACCTAACTAGATCATGCTGTTGGAAAAATGTGTATCAGGACATATAAGCAAGAGGACAGATTTCAAGACACTGAGAGAAATTCTGCATTATTAAGGCCTTGGGTGTCTTAAGTTTTGGCCACTACCCTCAAGATCAACATGTGGCCAAAACCAACCAATGGCAGAGAATCCAGAATAGGATGAAGAGGAAGAGCTCATCAAATGCATGACTGTCATAGTTTGAGTAAGCGAAACCAAAGAAGGAGGGCTTTCACATTCAGAGGGTGGAACACAGAGGGGTCTATTCCCTTACATTTCCTGCCCATACTCAGAGAGACCAGCAGCCCATACTCTTTATTTTTATTTCTTTTTCCTCACCCTCTCTGTGCTTCTGTGCTATACAGCTCGACACTGCTCTTCAGAATCCACATCTATTGGGTGCTGGGAAGAGTCCTGGAGCCCTCTCCTGAGTTGGCCCTGCTGCAAGGGGCCCTCAGGCACCTGTCCCTGACACCAGCGAGATCGGGCTGCGTATATCTTTGCATATTTTTATATACCTGTTTGTTATCCCACGTGTTACTGCTTTTCCCCTGTTCCAGTAAACCTGTTTGTTGGGAAACTGTCTGGAAGAAAACAGACATGTGAGCAATCCTGACTATTTAGCTTTAGCTAGAGTAAACTAAGGGCCTTGAGACCCAGTTGCAAGGTTACTGAAAGATGAGCTATGGGAAAAAGATAAGGGAGCTGGCAGTAGAAAAGAAGAAATAACAGGATAATGAGGAAGCCAGCAGAAGTTCTGTGAGAAGAGAATTTGTGTCCAATTCCAAGATATAGCCACCTGCAAGATATCGTTATATAAACAAGGGCTCTATATAAAGGGAGTGTCCACTGCTAATAAACGACTTCACTTTAACCATATTGGTGACTGCGTGTCATCCCTTAAGCCTCTGCGGATTTTTTCCCACACCTGTTTCAGTTTTAATTTCCAACTTTAAGTCTCTCAATCTTACTCCCCTTTTATTTTCCCTTGGAAGAGTTGGGGGGAGGGGGGTAATAGAGAATAGTTCTCTAGTCTGGGTTTTGGTCCACCCATACCGCTAGCACCTAGAGTAAAGATGGGGAAAGTTGAGGTTAATTAACCTAACAAATAAAGGCTTAAGGAATAGTACAGACAAGAATTTTCATGTACGTAAAATGTTGCTACAAATAGAACTAGACATTTAAGAAAACTCAAAGAAAAAGTTGAGAAGTACTGGATTATATGATTTATGAAGGCTGTAGTCTCCATGCTGAAAAATTTTAGGAGCATTTTGGATAAAGAGTAGGCAGGATATTATTTGTTTGGGGAAAGGATAGATATTCCTGGAAGAACTTTTACCCCTATATTTGTGTAGTTCTCTTCTTGGCCCTAGTTGTTAATTTCCTTCTCTGCTTCCTAAAATATTTTGTATAAAAGTTAATATTTGCTATATACTTGGGAAGAGTGCTGACTGGATTGCTTATTTATGAGTACAATCAAAGAATCAATGTTCAGATAATTGGCAGGGGATTAATGTGCTTATCTATAAACCATGTGGATCCCTACTTAGGAACATCAGCTGAGCTGTGTGTGGGTTTGCTTCTGCCAGAAATATCATGGACTCACGGAGTATTTTAATTTGGAAGAGACCCGCAAAGATCACCGAGTCCAACTCTCTGTTCCTTTATCTATAAAGATAAAACATACAAGTAAAATATGTATGGTAGTGGAGATGCTGCAGGACTTTCTGGTACACAGGATATGGAATCATACTCCTAAGTCCTTTCTAAGAAGGGGCAAGATTTTTGTATTATTTATAGCCTGGCTTTCATTAGATTTGAGTGTTTTACCCTTCTCCTCATCTCCATTTCAGCAAACATTTTATTTAATGTTGCTTGTGACTAGCATGACAGATAAAATCTTACAGAGAAGTTTAATATAATTTGATACAATTTGATTAATGTTTTCTTGTTATAATATAAAAGAATGCACATGTAGTCAACATGATTTGCTATGGAACAGCCACCGTTGAAAACTTGCTGTTCTCTAATAACACATGAAAATGTGAAATAATGGTTTAGCTACTGCTGTTCTCTGAGCACTTTTTGAATTATGGTTTTAGTTAAGAAATATGTGTCTATTATAATAACACAATTGGAAAAGATTATTGCATTGCTAAATTATTTTTATTATCTTTTAGATTTGCTATCACAGCTCGACCTGTATCCAATTCCTACCTAATTAAACACTTTATCACCTCATCAATTCCTTTTTGAAATGTCTAGTACTATTATTTTATTGCATAGCAATAAGTATTATATTGGTAAGAAGACTCAGTTTTCTCTCCAGAAACCTTTAGCCCATGTATGAAAATTTGCATACCGATCGGAGAGGAACTTGATTTAGATATAAAAAGCAGATAAACAGGAAATGTGGTATTTCAAATTTATAATGTGAAAAAGCTATACAATCTTATTAGCTAGGCTGTAGAAGTAAAAATGCATGAATAAGATGTAAGTCTAAAGAAGAGGAATGAGGAATTCTGAATTCCTTTGCCTAGACCTTAATATTTTCTGAGTCTCTTCCTTACTTTGATTTCAGACCATGAATCATAAACACTAGGGTTGGAAAAACCCACTTAAGCTACACCAATGCACAAGAACATATTCTTCTCTATTTTTCCAGTCTAATCTAAAAATTGTCAAATTAATGGATTTTCAGTTCCCTCTACAGTAATACCCTTAATTGTTCTCATTGATAGGAATCCATTGTTTTTCCTGATCCAGTTAAAATACAAGATTTTTTTGTCTAACTGTTCCATGTACGACCATAAAAATAGGTCTTCCTAAACTTCTTATCTATTTCTACTATCTGTTATCTCCTTATCTGTATCTTCTGCTCCTTTGTCATTCAATGAAAATATGAATTGTCCAAAAATAATCCAGTTTCAGGTGTCTGCTTTAATTTAAAACACAAAATTAACAATTTTACAATGGTCTGTACTTAAAATTTACAATGTATGTAAAAACTCTATGTATTTTATTTCTGGTAAGTTAAAAGTCAGCTTTCCCCCCCCCCCCCCCCCCCCCAAAGAATTGTTATGTTGTTCATCTGCCAAGTCTTGTAAAATTATTCTCTATCTTTGGAAATCTTTGGAAAATCATGGTTATATAAAATTGAATAAGTAGCATTACATAGTAACAAAATCATACCCATCAATATTAAGGCAAAATTGTAGAACTGAATATTAGCACATGAGGAAATCACTGAAGAGAAAAAAGCACTAGCAAATACATGTCATTGTCCTTGTGTAATTTGTTGTTAAGAAGAAGAAAAAAAGTACCAAGGTCAGAGGTGAAATGTTAATTTTACAAAAAGTTATTTACTGTATTTTGATCACTTATTATCAGAAGAACTACATCATTCTTCCTTTAAGCTTTGCTGGCAGAGGGTGTAGGACAAGGGTTGAGAAAGATGCCAAGGAGACTCAATATCTCTCTTGCAAAAAATGCTGATCTTGAAGGCATAGTTAGAGTCTTATTAATAACATGGATTAAAAATAACACCAAGACCTCTTCCAATATACTTAGTTGTATTAAACGTGTATTCCGCTGTTCACCATTTGCTAGCTCTTCTGAACACATTGGGAATATCTCCCACTAAGCAGTTTTAAAATACTCTATCAGAACTGGGAAACATCCTGTTCTTATTCATATTTTTACTTCTTGCACATATTGCTATACGGTATATAATGAAGGAAATGACATTTCTGGAATACTTCTATAAATGAAGAATATACGCAACTTTTTTTCAGGTCTACTATTGAAACAGAAAAAATGCTATCAAATTGCTGAAATTTAAGGGCTATTTCTGAAGCAGAAGACTGAGGACAATACTAGCGTAACATTCTGGCTTAGTCTTGGAAATGTGGTTTAGGTTTTGTGAAGTTTTCCACTTTACTGAGGTGCTTACATACATAAACTTTTTTTTTTTTTTTTTTTTTTTTTTTGTACCATTTGCTGACAGTCTGAAAACTGCTGTGTTGTCAAAACCCATTTACTGGCATTGATAAGTATCTCCGTATTCAGTCTGTGTTTAGACACATAAAATACTAGCCTCTTAGAATTTTCCTTTATTTTTACATCCATTGTTGCTAGGTTTGTTGTTCTTGATCTTGAAGATCCTGTTTTCTTACACAGACAAATTACTTACACTGGGGTGTTTAAATAGAAAAAAGGTTATGATGAACAAATATTGACAAAATATGGAGTTCTTAGCTGATGGAGAACTTCATTCATCTAGTCATATCTCTATGAATGGTATGAAGACTGTGATTTGGGTCATCAGAAATAGCGTAACAGGATAAGAACAAGGTTGGGTTCGAATATGAAGGTCTTTTCCAGCTTGAGAAATTCTATGATTCTATGATTGTATGATTATTTATCCTTTTGCTTTGTCCTGGAAATTTGGATAATAATGTAATTCAGATATTTTGACATTTTGACATTAGATATGACAAAATAAACTTTTGTTCAAACTTCTTGTTCAGCTCTTCAGACTGTCTTAGTCTCATCACTATGTACAGAACAAAGAATACAGGAAAATACAGTTAAGGTTAGAATATTAAAGATAACCTAGTCTAATGAAGCTGAATATAGTACCAAAAAACTCTTCAGTGTTTTCCCCATGTGGTACGAAAATAAGTGTAATTTCTTAGAAAGAATAAGAGATTAAATAGATCTGTGCACAACATACTGTCAGTTTTAAAAGACTAAAAAAGCGAAAGTAATGAACATAGAAGTTTCACGTCATAACAGTTTAAAATTTATCTTCAGAGTGATTTGTGCATAGTGTATTTGCAGGAATTATGCAATTTTCTTAAAAAATGATGCTGCTTTTAGCAAAAAAGGTAAACAATATCTTTATATACTATGTACAGTACAAGCACTGTAAGTTCAGTTACTGTGTTAAGACATGGACCACCTAAAAATAAAATCAGATGAACAGAAGTGAAATTTAATTATGCCATACAGAAATGGGATGTACATCTTAACTCCTGCTTGCTCATGAACAGTAGTAAAGAATTACATCTGACAAGAACAGTCTGTGGAGGTGATTTTTCTGAGTAACATTTTATAACTTCAGTATAAAGGATCACATTTTTTTGTAGCTCCCAGTAGAAACCTTGATTTCATGACAAATACATTTCCCTTACACAGTGAAGGGCTTCTTGGCAAGTGCTTTCCACTATAAATCACATTACATCAAGACAAAAGCATTACAATGTTTTTCATCTCCTGACTGTAATGATGACTGTAATTTTCAATTTGTTTCATTGAGAGTTCTATTGAAATGTCCTTCATTTCCTTAATTCAAAGACTTAAACAAAATGTTATTTATGAATTACCCCTTATATTTCACCAAATGTTTGTCGGGATGGAAAGCACACTATCGACATTTAGACACTGTTTTTATTAAATCCATAATTCTTTGTTCCCAAATGCTTCTCTGGAATAATACCTACTTCTATACTTCATTATTCTAGATAGCATAGATTTGATAGGGTTGTCTGCTTTTTAGCAGGAGACCAGATAGCTTTTCACCACACATAAAGGAACAGTGGTAAAATTGGGACACCAATTTTCTAACATAATTTCATATCAGCTATCATAAATCAAACGCCAATTACATCAGTAGTATTCGTCTTTGTTCCTGTGCTTCTTGTTCAACTTCACTAACAATACCCCTTGCCTCTCCCTCCATCCCCTCCGTGCCCCCATAATAAAACCTTACTTTCCCAGTTGCCAGAGCAAAGATCCTTTAAGATACAGTAATGTTGGCTCTGGACTGCTTCGAAAGGATGCAGAGATGGAAGGAAGTAATTGTTTTACACAAAGGCTTGTCTAGAAGCCTGATCATAGAGAAAATAAACTATTCTAACAATATTTTTAAGTAGGGTATTCAATGATGTTGCAGTTTGGTTGCAGTTTGCTGGAATCTGTAGTTGTTTAACTGAGTCAGTGAATGTTACGCTGAGCTACTTTAAAAAGCTTTTAGAAGGCTTTGGTAAATGGAGACATCAGCATTCAGAGACTTGGAGTTGTAATTACATACAATTATCTCAATTTTTAGGGATTTCCACTGCTGGTCAATTGTGTTTCCAATACCTTTGCGTACATCTAGCCCCACAGAAATAAACACCTGTAATTCATGCCCTTTTGAGATTAACTTCATCTCCTGCTCCAAAAGAAAATATTTTATATATTTTCTTTATTAAGTATCTCCCCAATTCCTGTTACAAGCACCTAACGCCTTCCTTAGGCTCTGATCTTCCACTTCTACATGGCTGTAGCTCTGTGGCAACTACTGCCAATTAACCCATACAAGAGTCCTTGCTCAGCATGTTTATGTTCCTGTAATTGTTTTAGCAGACTGCCTTGTTTGTGATCTGCAGAAAATTGACAGACAATTTGGTTGTCTCTGCCTTCCATTTTTAGGAAGTAGTATTTCATGAAGTCCCTTGTGCAATTAGTTTCCATTGGGCAGTCAGCTGTCCACTAAATCAATCCAATGCAGTTGCCTCCATTTTCAAGATGCAAGACTGTAAGCACAAATGAATGGGGTTGACATAAATGCAAAGACAGAATCTGTTCTGTGCTCTGAGGCACAAGTGACACATTTTTCAACAATACTTAGTAGAGCCAAGTAATCAGTGCCACATAAGCAAACTTGGAAGCACACCCAAGCAGACAGATTAGTAAGAATAATTTCTGAAGAGAAAAAAATAAGATGAAAAAATCACATCATGATTGAGGGACCATATTAAAAGTAACAGATGAGTGCAGACAATTCCTAACATGCTCTCCATCTACACTGGTTGTGTTTTCATTTACACTAACATTACTTCTCTGAAGTAAAGGAGGCAGAGTCAACATCTATACAGCTGTGCTAAATCAATTTATTTTACCCATCACCAAGTACCAATATTTGGATTTCTGTGTGTAGCAGCAATCATGTTACCAAGTATGTCATAGTTACTATTTGTTTTTTCTTTATTAGGATATATGTTTTAAATATTAATCTACTTGCCACTATACTTCCCCTCTGTAACTGTGCTCTACATGTACTGCTGTGACTTTAAAGCTGTGCTATTACAATTAAACAACAGTGAGAAAAGAGGGTATATAGAAAGCTGCTTTTGAGTCCTGATTTGTGCTTGAATATAAGCGGAATGGGAGGAACAGAATATATAGTATTGCAAAACACACCAAATGTGGTTTCCTACAAAATAAACCACTCTCATTTATGACTACTGTAGAATTTAAAGCATAACACAGAGAAAACTGAGAGAAGAGAATGACTGTAGTTGGCAGATCTACATCCTCTGTCAGAAATTTAAAATTTCATTTTAAAAACATTTACTGTGTAGACTTCAAAAAACTTTCAAGAACTTCAACTTTGAAACATTTCAATGATAGCTGTATTACCACTCTTCACAAACATTACATACTAGAGGAGTCACTCAAAAGAAAACTTTTTATCTTAGCAGCATAGATGTGGGAATATGCACAAAAACTGAGGAGAAATACAATTTGGTTTTTAGTTCTTATGCTAAGAAAGTAAAACCAGAGTGATGGAGTAAAACAAAATGGTACTTCTAAAATTTTTCAGCTTTAACCATGATTGTGGGTGTTTGTACACAGGCTATTTGGCTCTGACCTCTGCTCAGTGAAGTGTCCACTAGTACTCGATTCTAGGAACCATTACAAGTCACAGCTGTACAGGGACAACACATCTGCCTTCAGCTTCAAGGTCACATTATGGCACTGCAGCAAATCCAGTTCTGCTTTAATGTCTTTTTACAGAATACTATGTCTTTTATAGTAGTGATGTCTCTGTTTCTATTGACATAATTGGGCATGAACTTTCAAAATTCATTGTCATAAAATATTCTTTGACTTAACAAAATTTCCAGGATGGGCATTCTTCAATCATTTTTTATGGAAAAGTCTTCAGTATCCTGTGGGCACTACTGAACAGGCTGTTAATCACAAGCTACAGACCTGTTTAAATAGAAAAACATAACAAATGCAAGGCGATAGTGTCCCCTCCACATCTGATGTTCATGGTGCTCTATGACAACAAATAGGACATTATTTTTAGACCTTCTCCAAAAGGAAGGCAGTGGAGGAGATGCTGACCAGCTGCACAAAGAAGAGGAATGGGGAAGGTACTTTTCCCAAATGACGACCAAAATGGTTCCACCTGAGCTTCTGCTTGGAAACAGTACAGCTTTATTCCTCTGATTAAGTAATACTGAGTTTTGAAAACTGAGGTGGCTCAAAGATAAGTGTTCAATTCTTAAGGCCTAATTCTTTTAAGTAGATAGATGTCAAGAAGGCAAACTTCACAGCTTTGTGAGCTTCATTATTGCCTGAGATCAACTGCTGTTACAGCAACCTTTCACAAGTCCTGCGTAAGGAGGCAGGTTAAGTTTCTGTATTTATATCTAATGCAAACTAATTCTGGCACAAGTAGGTGTTACGGTATTGATACACAGATGAAATTTTCAAGTCCTTTTGGATTAGGTCATAGTTTGCATAATTTGCAACTTGCAAGTCTGCAATGGCAACTCTCTCCTGCCTCCACCTCTACCACTTTCATCTTTGCCTTGCTTCATACCAGTGGGTGTTATCAGTGTGCCTGGAGCCCAAGCAGACAGACACTTGCAGTGTGGCTTATGCCCTGTAAACCCATCTCTGAATACCAAGGTGAATTGGTCTTTATCCTTTCTTTTGCAAAGCAGCAGTGACTCCGAGGGCCCAAAACGAGAAGGGTGGGCTTAGAGTGAGATGATAAACCAATGCAAGCAGCCCTGCATCTCAGCAGAACCAGATGCTATCTGATCTCAATCATTGACTGTAGTTGCTTTGGTCAGTGCTGAAGCCACCACCTGGGATGGGCATGGTTTGGTTGTGGTACTTGAAAAGAAGAGCTGGAGAGCTCATGTGCATTATTTCTCACATGGTGCCATAACGTGCACCTCATGCAGTGCAATAAAGCTAAAGCACGTTGCCTTTAAGACAGGATCTACAGAAGTGCATCACAAGTAAGTGACGGTTCCACCGTCAAGAACTCTCAGAAAACCTAAACAGCAATTTTTGCTAATGAGAAACTTTCCCATGCAAATTGTATTTCAAGCTACGTGTCCAAAATCCGAGTCTCTTCCAGCTAAAAAGTCTTTTATCACCATCACCATCATCAGCTAGAGATGGGGTCGGCCGTCCTGGCGCCGCTGCCAAGCCGGGCGGTGCCGAGCCAGTTACCGCGCTGCTCCCGCCGCCTCCGTCCCGGGGCTTACGCGGCTCAGCAGCACCGGGCTCCCCGCGGGCCCTCGCACCTCGGCGGCTCCGAGGGGGGGAGGGGAGCGGCGGCCCCTGCGTGCCGCGGACGGTCACGTGGGCGGCGGTACCGCGGCCGCCGGTCGGGAGAGGCTGAGGCGGTGCTGGCGGCGAAGGCAGCAGCATGGCGGCGGCGCTGGGCGGCCTGGGCCTCCTGCAAGGCCGAGTCAGGCTGGCAGCCGCAGCCGCAGCCGCCGCGACTTTTTCCCTCGGCCGTTGCGGACACCGGGCGCCGGTGATACCCTGGGCCGGGAGGAGCTACGGTTCCCATGCAAAGGAAGAGGAGGAGCTGCGGGTCCGGTATCTGGATGACGAACACCAAGGTAACGAGAGCGAGGCGCCGGGGGCAGCGGTGGGGCGGCGGTCCCCCGCGGCCCTGGCTCCCACAGGCCCGTGGCCGCCTGGTCAGTGGGATCCCCGGCACTCCCCGGCTTGGCGCCACCTTCGGGATGGGAAGGGGGGGAAGGGAGGACGGTGGCGGAGGGAGCGACCCAGCGGCGGGGGATGATGGCAGGGGAGCGGCGACAGCTCTGCGGCGCGTCAGCCATCGGCTTCCTAGCAGGGTGCTCGGAGCTGCCGGCAAGGCACTTGCAGAGCTGAGTCAGCTTGGTCTCTCCTGGCTTCCCTTTCCCGGAGTGTGCCCTGTGTATGCGAGGTGCACCTCGCTTAGTTAGAGTCTGTTGTCCTTTTTAATGGGAGGAAATGAAGTTCGGCAGCAAACCGCTACGATCCTCCTGGTTTTGTGGGAGGGATGCCCGTGGCGAGGGGTTGGAACTAGGTGATGTGTAAGGTTCCTTCCAGCCCAGTCAGCACTGTGATTCTGTAGTTCTCTGGTGCTATGACTCGTGCTGCTTCAGCAAAGGCAGGCAAAGGCACAGAAGTTTTATCAACATTTTCTGTTTTGGAAAGTGTGGCTTCAGCAAGTACTCATGTTCATCTTGTTCTGCTTTCCTGGTGGCCATCTTACCCCCAACACTTCAGTGCTGTCAATGTGTTGTTGACCTTTTTATACTTAACTATTCAAAGAGTCTTGTTTTAATCCACCGGGTTAAACAACAAAAAAGAAGAAACACCACACTCCAGAATCGTGTGAAGCTGGTGAATCACAACATGGACACTTAATGCTTCCTTTTCTGGTTTATTGCCCACCCTCACCAGATTTTGGAGGTGTTCTTCCTTTGGAGGTGTTTCGTCTCCTTTGGTATTTGTCACTTGCTTCCCATTTGGTTGCAGCAAGGATAGAAATGGTGGAGAAACGGTGATTACAAGCTCCTGAGAATTTATTTTTAATTAATATAAGTCATGATACTAGACCTACTTTTTTCTTTTTTTTTTTATAAAAAGGTCCATAGTGTGGAACTCTATTCATCCATACTGAATGAATCCCATTATATGGATCTGTCTTGGAAGAACCATAAGTTGAGACGCACAGTTCATTTTATGGCTTTCAGCATGCCAGATCAGGTATTTCAGACTTGCTGCAAATTCCAGCAAACACCTACAAGTTGAGTATGCATATGTATAGTGTTGCATATGTATACACATAGGTAACTTTAAAACTTTGCATTTCAACATAAGGCTCAGCAGATGATTCGTTTTCAATGGAAGACAGATTTTACTCAAGTTGGTGATATAATCTGATCCTGAAATTCACTTCTGTCTCGTTGATTGCTATGTTCCCAACTCTTTCCATTTCCCTTGAGACTTAAGTCTAGTTTTATAAACCAGCTGTGGAGATCAAAATTGCTTTAAAACTTCTGTTTTAGTTTTTTTGAGGTTATTTTAAATTAAGGACGAGGCAAGACAGGAGCAAGTAGAAGTTTGTAAAATTTTGGAGGAGTGTTTTTTCTTCCTGCTTCTCCAACAAGTTACAGAAAATATGTGTGCACTACCTAAAATAAGGATTTTTATTTTTGCTATTACACAACAAACAATAGAATAGCTGTGTTCTAGCTGTTAAATCAGCTAGGAATAGTTACTTTTGTAATGTGATGAAGGTGTTTTGAACTGTGTATCTATCCTGAGTTGCTTGATGAGTGTCTTTGATGCAGATACAAATTGCAGATGCAATTTGATTGTGCAGAGAATTGAAGGAGATTTTTGAAGAAAAGGTTCAGAGATTGCTAATTTTTGCTTGGTAATGGCCCATCTGCTTTTACATTTTATGCTGAAAAAATATTTTTGAAGTTTTTTCTTTCCTTCTCAGAATATGTTTGTTAAATGTGGCAATAAAAATGCCCAGAAATGTGTCGGTACCATTTGAACTGTTAAATCAACTTTAGCTATCATGAGAATTCAATGCATTTTTAATTGAGGAATTCTCTTCAGGAGAAGGGATCTTTTCAGCTTTTCCTTTCAGAAGGACATAGAAAGACATAGAGACAAATACTCTTTGTTAATAAAGTATAAGAACAAAGATCTAGAAGTAAGCCTGAAGGAGTCATAAGCATCATATGCCTCCTTTAGCAGCCCAAAGAGTAGACCAAGTTTCTGCAAAAGAAACATGTCTCTGCTTTCTGCCTGTGCCTCTGCTTCACACTCTCTTCCTTGCCTTGTGTGTCAAGTTCATCTATCTTTATCTGCCTTTTCAGCACATAATACCTCTTCTACGTTCGGACACTTAACTCCATAAAAGCATCAGTGATCTTCCTTGCTCTTCTCTAACCTACCATTTATTTTTCCACCAGTTCACGTTCTAGACCTTCCCAGGTGAGATCCTGATGCCGTTGCCTCATCATAGTCTTCTGTTACTTGCTGTAGCACACACAGGGATGGACTCTGTCCCTCTGACTTCTTTTAATGGCACACACATGCTCATTTATGCTGTGCTTATGCTCCTGCACACTTGTAGTCTTTCCATGATACTCGGAGCAGGTTGTGTCGTCCAGAGGCATTTACGGTTTAGGATGCTATGAGGCAGGAAGAGCGACAGTAGCTGCTTCGTGTACAGGCACATCCTGTAGCTTTAGCCAAATCTTTCCCTGCAGGCAAGGTAGCAGACTGTCCTGCTTCATAACACTTACATATGATTTGTATACTGAAGTTTTTGGGGAATGGTTGAATATAAATTGAAATGAAACTTTCTGACTTTCAAATTTGAAACGAATTACAGTATAGAGGATGTGAGATATTCGAAGAATGTGACAGTAAAATCCCTGGGTATTCTAAATAACATGTTTCAACTCGTGCAGCTTTTAGTATCAGTTTTCTGTGGGTATAGAAGAATGTCAGTACCTTAGTGTTTTTACTTTATTTGAGATTCTATTTGAGTATCACTAGGGCTGAAATATACTGCAACTATTGAAATATCAGAACTGTTAGTCAAGCTGCGTTAGTGATTCCGTAAAAAATCTTAATGAATGTAGGGCTTTTGCATTTCAAGTTACATGTGGAATTAGGAGAAAGATCTGTAGACTTGACTGCAGTGTTACAATGTCACTTTCTGGAATGTGATACAAATATTTGTAAAATTTCGATTTTGCACTAGAGTCACAGAATGTTAGGGGTTGGAAGGGACCTCTGGAGATCATCTGGTCCAATCATCCTAGGTTGCATAGAATTGAGAAGAGGATGATTTTAAATGTCTCCAGAGATAGAGAATCCACCACCTCTCTATGCATCCTGTCCCAGTGCTCTGCTACCCTCAAAGTAAAAAAGTTCTTGTGTGTTTAGATGGAATTTCTTGTGTTGAAAGTTTTGCCTATTACCTCTTTTTCTGTCATTGGGCACCACTGAAAAATACTGGCCCCATCCTCCTGACATCCACCTTTTAAGTATTTATAAGCATTGCTAATTGCTGGGTGAAAATGTTGATCTGCTTGAGGGATAGGGAGGCTCTGCAGAGGGATCTAAACAGGCTTGATTGATGGGCCAAGGCCAATTTTACGAGTTTCTCTAAGGCCAAATCTTGGGTCCTGCAGTTTGGCCACAACAGCCCCCAGCAGTGCTACAGGCTTGGAGAGGAGTGGCCCAGCAGAGAGGGACCTGGGGGTGCTGACTGACAGCTGAACATGAGCCAGCAGTGTGCTCAGGTTGCCAAGAAGGCCACTGGCATCCTGGCCTGTATCAGAACAGTGTGACCAGCAGGATGAGGAAGGTGATCTTACTCTTGTACTCAGCTTTGTTGTGGCCACACCTCGAGTACTGTGTTCAGCTTTGGGTGCTGCAGTGTAGGCAGCATATTGAGGTGCTGGAGAGGGTGCAGAGAAGGGCAACCAAGCTGATTAGGGGTCTGGAGAACAGATTTTAGGAGAGGCTCAAAGAGCTGGGGCTGTTTGGATTGGAGAAGAGGAGTCTGAGTGCAGACCTTTCTCTCTATATCTACCTGAAAGGAGGTTGTGGTGAGGCTGGTGTTGGCCTCTTCTCCCCAGTGACTAGTAATAGGACAAGAGGAAACGGATTCTAGTTGTGCCAAGGGAGGTTCAGATTAGATATTAAGAAAAATTTCTTCACCAAATGAGTGGTGAAGCATTGAAGCAGTTTGCCCAGGGAGGTGGTGGAGTCGCAGTCCCTGGTGGTATTAAGAGAACTTGTAGACATGGTGCTTTGGAAGATGACTTAGTGGTTAAGGTGGTATAGGACTGATGGCTGGACTTGATGATCTTGAAGGTCCTTTCCAACCATGATGATTCTATGGGCTTATACTTAGCTACTGATTTTAGTTAGTTCAGAGTAAGTAAAGCACCTTTTTGTCCTCATCAGTTAGAATTTTAACATACATAGAATTGATAGAGCAAGTATGGTCTCAGTTGTTTGTTCAGAGGTAGCTAGTTGGTAAATAGGAAAAGCTTTCCCTTCTACTCTCTTTAAATAAAAAAAGCCTGAGTAGATGCATTATACTAGTTTAACAAGTACAAGGAAGATTTTTAAGTAGATAAAAAAGAGATTTAATAGGTGCAGATACAGGATTTCGAAAAGTGTCCAGGTGTTTTTAAAAAATACTACCTAGTACGTGTCTGTTTGATTTTGCACTTAAATACTTCTTGATAAGTAATTAATGGAAACCACCAGAATTGTGCATGATGCACTCACCATAGAGTCTTGTATTACTTTTTTATTTGTTATGCTTATTTACTTCATTATTACTCTATAATAATAAACATCTAAGTCAACTTATTTACCTTGGTTTATCTGATTAGTTAAGCGGGACAAGGCTCTCTTTGATCCTCCCTCAATTTTTTGGTGCATAATTCAGTTTTTGTTGTAGGTTGTTTTTGTTTCATTTTGATTTTAGTTAAAAAGATGTACATTTGGATAGATACGTTGTGTGAGTATGTATACTTAAACTGAATTATTCCCATAGGTACTTTTTATACTGATGTAGTGAATCTTTCTAAACCAGAAAAAAATTAAGTGTAAAGACAGGGTTTATTTGTAAGTAACTATTTCAGTGTGGTTCTGTCAAACACTGAGAACAAATATTTTTTTAAAACTAAAAAGTACAGAATAAAAATAATTACCTAAATTCAGTTTTCCTGTGTGCTGATATAAACTGTAGTTTTAGCAATGATATAATCACTTAAATTGGTCCACTCCATTTTGTATATTAGGGAATGAGATTCCTTCTCTCTCAGAAGTTTCAGGTAATGATAGCATTATGTATTTTTGCTATCACTCTTAAAACACCAAAACCTTTCAATATGAACGGCTTATATGAAAATCCCAAATTTAGTGTCCACTTGAAAATGAAAATGTTTCTGGGAATTCACAGGTACTATGAAACTAGAGTTTAAGCTGAATAAAGAGGGAGTCATCCTTAGAGAACCGAGTAATAGGATCAAAGTTAGTGTTTAATATATTAATGTAATTTTAAGATGCACAATATTTGCTGAAATAATGCAGATGGCTTCCAGGAAAAACTGTAACATTAGTATTGACTATAACATTAGTGTTACATGAGTGCTTATTCTTTTTTAGTGTATCTGATGCTTCTTTGACACTATACAGATACTGGAATTATTGTTTCTACTGATACTTATCTCTTACAAATTTAATGTTCAAGCTGTTGTGTTTTTATTTTTTTGAAGATATTTTGGAAAGTGGACCTATTCATGGTGCTTTAGGAAAAATGAACTATAATTAAGTGCTTTGGATGATGACGTAACAGGTATTTTGAAAGATATAAAAATAATCAGGTTTTCTGTATGACTAACAACGTTTGGTGGAATGGTTACCTGTATGGCAGTATTGTTGCTGTACCTGTTGCTGTTTTTTTGTCCTTTTCCTTATAATTGGGTTGGTGGTGCCCTGCAGTGTTATATGGAGCCTGACTAGTGCTTTTTGCTGTGATTAGGGAAATTTATCCCATCTAAAAGTGGTATACCCCTGCAACCAGGGGTTTAAATCTTTGTTGAATACACAAAACACAGAACACTTGCCTTAAACAGTTTTTTGCCGAGGTGTTCCTGGGGTGGGACTGGGAAAAGGAGAAGGAAAAACATGCGAATACATTCTCAGCTGGTAATCAGCAATACTATTTTTCAGTTTCTGTTTTGTGACTTTGAGGAGGTATTTAATCTGTCTGTAGCATGGTTATTGATTTATATATTGGGAAAACTTCCCAAATCTTATGACAATATTAAAAACCCTGAGAGTGTGTTTCAGGATACTTGGGTGCTATAGTAATGACATATTAGAACAAAACTGACTAAAATGAGATTTCAAGGAATTTCCTTTTGTATACATCGCTGCAATACATAGTTTTTTTGATAAACGTTTTATGCTTTTGCTATTGAAGTGCTTGATTCATTTTTTCTTTTTTTACTCTTTAAGAAATAGAACAGCTATATGGGTGTCATCTGTATTTAACTCATGCTTCTTTGTAATGGAAGGCAGAAGTGGTAGATTAATGACTGGATATAACACTGCTAAGAAGAATCATTCTGTATGGTTTGTCCTCAAGAATCATCCTTTTGTAGGAAAAAAAAATTAAATGTTAATTGGAACTTCCTTCTGAATACATTGCTAATGTTTATGGAGCAGCAGTCTGTGCTCCAATGGGGAGAAGAAAAATACAAATCTAATTGAAAGGTGGTAGTGCCATTGAAAAAAGAAAACACGCTTCTGAAAAGGACTTTATTTCTTAACTGATGGAAGCATCTTTAGTTCATTCAAATGGAGGATTTGCCATATGCCTTTGAGTTTAAAATAAAAGCCAGGTGAAGTGGCTTTATGCTGCTTTAACATGGCTGTTGCTTTTGCCTAATCTACTTCTGTGGTACATGTGAAATACTGGAATTTTGATTAATCCTTCTGAAGAATAAGTTGTGACAGTAGAAATAAAGTGCTGCGTTCAGAAGCACTGCTGGAACATTGTCTTCTTTACTTAGCAAAACACAAACAGATTCCTGTTTACATGCTGCATAAGGACCTGCAGGAGGTCCTTCATGAATACCTCCAACCATGGGGATGAACAGATGGGAACAAGAGAGTATGGCTTGGCCAGGCTCCTCTACCCTTTCAGGATATATCTATATACATAGCAATTGATTGTACCCTGAAAGCAAAGAGGAGGCATCTATCCTCTATTACTTGGGTTTAATCATTTTTGTTTGAATCCTGAGAGTGGTAGCTGGTGGAGGACTTTGGTTTCAGATTGGTAGCTGGAGAAGGAGCAAGAGCTCTTTTTAATCTCATTTGTGTGTGTGCATGTGGATATTCATGCAGGACAAGGAAGAGGGAGTGGGCTCTGCACAGATAACTCAATCCTTTCAGAGGAAAGGTTTCCCTGGAGTAAAAGTAGTAGTGTGAGCTGAAATGAGGAAACAGGCACCTTATGAATGCTGCAAGAACCATTCAGTGTACAGAACTGAGTCGTGAAATATTAAGTACATGGGCAAATACTTAATTTCTGGAATTTCTTTTTTCATTTTCTAGATTGGTGACAATACTGTGGGCTTATTTGTTTGAGATGGAGAGTTCCCTGTTTGCCTTTCATTCCTGGTACCACTACAAGTCCTTTGTCTTCTTCCCCTTATCCCTGCATTCTCCCAAGTAAATAAAAATTAAGACTATACCAGGACTGGATCAGTGTTGATAGGACTGTGTATTGGTGTTCAGAATTCAGATGTTTATAGTGTGTGCAGGAAATAACTGTCTAAAAGCTTGCTAGAGGCCTGTTAAACTTACACATAAGCAAGATAAATTTTTCTGAGTTTTCCTGTTTGATAATTACCTCTGAATTTGATAATTTAGCTGAGAAGCAAAATAAGGACAAACAAACGGTGTTTCTGCTGCAGCATTCAAGTAAATGCACATATAATTACTCTATGAGACAGCGTATCTCTTAGCTGGACTAAAGGATCTGGGAACGTGTGATTTGAGCTCTGTACCAGGCATTGTGTGCATTTTTTGTGTCCTGAAGAGAAGTTTTACATTCTGTTTTCTGTTCTTGCTATGCTTGTGACTTCCTTTTACGTGTGCTGGAGTTGCCCGTATTAGATGTAGCAGCACTTCACGCTTTAAGAGGTCTCTGTAAGCAGGCTGTCTAAATATGGAAACATAAGCTTTACAATTAAGTCTCTTTCCTGATTGCACATTAGCACTTCACACACAAATGTAAAATTTGTGCATGCAATTGTATAATTATACATTCAGCCTTTGTAAGTACTATTTCCCTGTGAAGGTGTTAGAGCCATATTTGAGTTCTTAAAATAAATGTCATGTCTGTTGAACTTTGAAATGTTTAACATTGGAAGATACAAGTCTATATATTTTCTTTCAAAAATTCAGTAATACTCACACCATCAGTTTTTTTTGGTTTGGTTTGGTTTTATCTGATCCTGAATGATGCTTTTCCTGTACTTTCAAAATAATAATGTATACAGTTAATATATAATTTACAAGATTGCAACAATGATACTATTTTTCTTCCCCTCCAGGAATTGTGGTGCTTGGATTAAACAGATCTTATGCCAAGAATGCACTTAGCAAAAATCTTTTGAAAATGGTAAGTGAAAAGAATAGCTTTTAGTATAAAGGTGAAATACTGAAATTGAGCACTTTAGAAGTGTTTAGTTATTCCCCTTCCTCCTTTTCTCTGTAGATGTCAAAAGCTGTGGATGCTTTGAAATCTGATAAGAAAGTACGAACTGTTATATTCCGGAGTGAAGTCCCAGGGATATTCTGTGCTGGTATGCAAACTTAATTTTCCTGAGGAGCTGGAAATCTGTATCTCATATTTCACAAAAAAAGCCCAGATTCCAAGGAAACATGTATTTTGTATATATTCATCTCAGTAGCAAACAAAATATTTTTTCTGTTATTTTGCTCAATTGCTAACAAGAACTGGAGATCAGTTGTATTCTTTCTGTGTCATAAAGTATATCAAAATATGTAGTAGATTATTCATGGTAGGGGAAAGTTATTTGAGTTCTTAAAAAGTCTTGCCTGTCATTCAGAGGAAGGACCAAGTCATGATATAGACCATGTAAAGAGGCTGAGTGGAAAGCTCTATCAAACCATACTTTAGATCCATTGAAATGAGCTTTAATTCTTAAACTTGAAATTCATTATGAATGTGACTGTTACAATGGGCTGAAAGTATTCTCAAATTAATACAGAACAAAAAGCACACAACCCAGCCCACATATCAAACAGTACATTATCCTGCCAAAGTGCTCAGGAGGACAAAATCTCTCAGCTGCCAAATAATGGGAAACAGTAACTGTCAATATCTTAGAATCAGGTAAAGCAGTGCTGTCTTTTGTGATTGTCAAGTGAATAATCTCCTTATTTTCTGAATTCACATCTTACTCTTACTTTGTTCAAATTTAATTTAAATTTGTTTGAAACTGAAAACAGAAGTAACTCAGTTTCCTCTTTCTACTATGCAAATACGGTTGTCAGGAAAAGGTAGGAAATCAGTTCCAAAATCTTTCTTTTCTGATAACTTGTGCAATCACTGAGCTTGCTAAGTACACAAAGTTCAGTTTAAAATGCAAAGCAGTTTTCCAGTTTTCACGTTTGTAACATACTTAAGTACTTTTAGTTGAATTTAAAATGCTTTTTTGTTTGCTTTTAGTAAGTGTTTTCATTCAAGTAGTTTGTCACATACAAGTCTTGCAAAAATAACCGTCTCAAAAAAAGGGAGTCATTAATTCAGCACTTAATAATACATAAAAATAGGATAAGTAATAATTTATTAATCAGCATGTTTAATTTAAAAGTTTTATCTTTTTTTAAACCAGAAGCTTTAAAGATCTATTACTAAAATAATCCTCAGGGAAAAAAAGGACATCTAAAAGGTGTGGTTTCTCAACTGATGAAGAATGCAGCGTCAGAGAAACTTGCAAATGTGGTTTCAAGTTACATGTATGTACGTCATTTAAAAAGGTGGCCATTAGTTGAGATTTGTTATCAGGTTTCATTAACTAATTTTTAAACTTAGCATTAATGAATTTTATGATAGCAAGTATGACAGCAGAAATACTGATCTTGAAGGAGATAATCTCAGGTATGCTCTCAATGCTGTATTTATGAGCTGCAAGTGCTCCTCCCCTGTTCTTTGTTGGCTGACTTTGAAGAGCATATCTCCTATGAATACAGGATGAGAGGGTTGAGGTTGTTCAGCCTGAAGAAAAGAAGGCTCCAGGGAACCATTATAGCAGCCTTCCAGTAACTGCAGGGGACCCACAGGAAAGCTGGACTATTTTACAAGAGCTTGTAGTGAACAGGACAAGGGGTAATGGCTTTAAGAGGAAGAGGGTAGATTCAGGTAAGACATGAGGAAGAAGTTCTTAACCATGAGGCTGGTGAGATACTTGGAACAGGTTGCCCAGGGAGATTGTGGCTGCCCCATCCCTGGAATGGGGCCAGGTTCAAGGACAGGTTGGATGAGGCTTTGAGCAACCTAGTCTAGCCGGAGGTGTCCCTGGCCATGGCAAGGAGGTTTGAAACTTGACTGTCTTTAAAGTCCCTTCCAACCCTGACAGGATTTAATGCCAGCAATTGGGCCAGCAATTAACTGAATGACAGATGCTCCCTATTAATCCCCCTTCCCTCCCTGATAAAGGAAGGAGAGAGATGAAGAGAGAGAGAGACTTAGGGGTTAGAAACTAAGCTACACAGCTTTAATGAAACAGTAATGATAAAAAGGAAAAAAAACAAATATATATATATATAAAAATATATATATATATATAAAAATATATATATATATATATATAAAATGTATATTTGTATATATACAAATATACAGAAAAACAATACCACATTCCTCCCCATTTCTCCCCCAGTAACACTCAGGTCACCACCGAGGCTGCAGGGCAGCCCTGGGAAAGTCCAGGCTGGAATCCTGGAGTCAGCAGCAGTCAGGAGCTGGAGACAGGAACACACAGATTCAGGCTGGCATGGATTAGGACCACGAACGGACGGAATCCTTCCAGGATGCTGAAGCAAACAGGGACAGGTGAAGAAGGACTGAAGGGAAGGGTGAAGAAGTTGGCCCTCTTAATCCCTCCAATTTATACTATGATGCATATGGGATGGACTACTCCATTTGGTCAATTTTGGTCTGTTTTGTCTGCTCCTCCCTGAAGGAGGGTGGCAGGTGTGACCCCTTTATTTCCTTTCTCTTTCTGGAGCATAAGATCTTCCTCAGAACCAAGCAGTAGCCTTGGTTCTGGATACCAGTCTGTAGCTTGAGCGTTATCAGTCCTAGAAGGAGACACTGATGGAGGAACTTACTGTTAATTTCAGCAAGTGCAGCTGTGTACAAGAGACTTAGCTGAAAGCAAAAATACAGGACACAAAATCAGCTCTATCCTGGCCCAAAACAAGACAAACCCAAATCAATCTTTTATTCTGTAATGAATGTGACAGCATTTTTTGGAGGGGATTTACTCAGGAAATTCAGCAGACAAAAAGAAAGTGTTTTTAAACATAAAACATAGATTCATAGAATCATAGAATGTTAGGGGTCAGAAGGGACCTCAAAAGATCATCTATCCCAACCCCCGCCTGCCAGAGCGGGGTCACCTATATCAGGTCACACAGGAATTCTTCCAAGTGGGCTTTGAATATCTCCAGGGAAGGAGACTCCACAGCCTCCCAGGGCAGCCTGTGCCAGTGCTCTGTCACCCTCACAGTGAAAAAGTTCTTCCTAATATTTATATGGAACTGCTTGTGCTCCAGTTTATAACCATTGCCCCTTGTCCTGCTGTTAGTCACCCCTGAGAAAAGCTTCACTCTATACTCCTGGCACTCACCCCTCACATATTTACAAACATTAATGAGGTCACCCTCCTTTCTCCTCCAAGCTGAAGAGACCCAGCTCCCTCAGCCTTTCCTCATAAGGGAGATGTTCCACTCTCTTAATCATCTTGGTCACTCTGTGCTAGACTCTTTCAAGCAGTTCCTGTTCCTTCTGGAACCGAGGGGCCCAGAATGGGATACAATATTCCAGATGTAGCCTCACCAGGGCAGAATAGAGGGGGAGGGGAACCTCTCTTGACCTACTAGCCACCCCCCATCTAATGCACCCCAGGATGCCATTGGCCTTCCTGGCCACAAGGACAGATTGTTGGCTCATGGTCATCCTTCCATCCACCAACACCCTCAGACCACACTTCAGTTTAGCTCCAAGGATGCTGTAGGAGATGGTGTCAAATGCCTTACAGAAATCAAGATAAGCTATGTCTCCTGCTCTGCCATCATCTATCCACCTACTTACATCCTCATAGAAGGCTGTCAGGTTGGTCAGATATGACTTCCCCTTAGTGAAGCCATGCTGACTGCTCCTGAAGCCTCTTGTCCTTCATATACCTGGAGTCAGCACCAAGAATGAATTGTTCCATCACCTTACCAAGGATCAAGGTTAGGCTAACTGGTCTGTAGTTACCCAGGTCCTCCTTCTTGAAGACTGGAGTTACATTTGCTTTCCTCCTGTCCTCAGGCACCTCTCCTGTCCCCAGCATTTTACCAGAGATGATGGGGAGTTGTCTAGCAATGATATCCACCAGTTCCCCCAGCACCTGTGGGTGCATCCCATGAGGACCCATGGATTGATGGATGTCCAGCCTCATTAACTGATCCTTAACCAATCCCTCATCAGCCAAGGCAAACTCATCCTTTACCCTGACTTCCTCAGCAGCCTTAGGGGCTTGGAGCTCCTGAGGACATCCTCCAGCAGTGTACACAGAGGCAAAGAAGGTGTTTAGCAATTCTGCCTTCTTTGTATTCTCTGTCACCAGGGCACCCACATCATTCAGCAGTGGGACTACATTGCCTCTAGTGTTAGTTTTATCTGCTGTGTATTTGAAGAAGCCCTTCCTGTTGTCCTTGGCCTCTCTTGCTAGATTTAGTTCCAAGGAGGCTTTAGCTTTCCTAGTTGTCTCTTCTGCATTCTCAGACAACAGTCTTACATTCCTCCCAAGTGGCCAGTCCTCCCTTCCATGATCTGTAGGTTCTCTTCTAATATTTGATTTTACCTAGCAGTTCCCTGTTCAGCTATGCTGGTCTCTAATTCCCTTTGTTGATTTCCTTCTCATTGGGATGCATCAGGTCTTGAGCTCAAAAGAAGCGGTCAATCATCTTGGGCTCCTTTACCTTCTAGTACCCTGTAGTGAAATAGAGGCAACCAGGTGCCACTAATTACCAGGTAGTGGGCATGAGCTTGTGTTAAGCCCACCTGTGCCTGATTAAGGCGGGCCCCAACTGCGCATGAGAAGGACTGGGGGCCAATAAAAGGTGAGGCTCAAACTCACAAGCTCAGCTCACTCCTGAGCAAGCCAGCAGAGAGGTTAGTTGCTTCCGGAGCAGTAGCATGGAGCCAGGCTAACCAGTCCTGAGGCAACAGACTCAGGGTACTTTTCGTGCACTTCTGCTGGAACACCTGTTGGACCTTGGAGCGCCGTGCCCTAAGAGAGGTTCATCTTGCAACAGTACCGTTTCCATATGATTTCCCCTAGTAACTGAAGAGGGCAGAGTTGGCCTTTCTGAAGTTTGGGGTTGTTTAGGTTGTCAGTTCCTATTTCTAACACATAAGATTCTGATCTCCACTATCTCATGGTCACTGCACCCAAGGCTGCCCTCAGCCTTCACTGCTGCAACCTTATACCTTATTGGTTAGGACAGGGTCCAGCAATGCTCCACTCCTAGTTGGCTCCTCCACAAATGCATCAAGAAGCTATCATCAATGCACTGGAGGAGCCTCCTGAACTGCTTGTGGTTGGCTGAGTGAGCCTTCCAGCAAACATCTGTGTAGTTGAAGTCTCTCATGAGAACCAGGGCTTATGATCATGAGGCTGCTACGTACTGCCTGTAGAAGACCTCATTGACTTCCTCATTCTGATCAGGTGGCTTGTAATAGACACCCACCCCAGTACTTCCCACATTAGCCTGCTCCTTAATTCTCACCCACAAACTCTCAACTTGCTCCTCGTCTACCCCTGGACAGAACTCAATACATTCAAGTTGCTCTCTGATGTAAAGAGCAACTCCTCCACCTCTCCTTGCTGCTCTGTCTTTCCTACAAAGGACATAACCATCCATGACCACGTTCCAGTCGTGTGAGCTGTCCCACCCTGTCTCTGAAATCACCACCAGATCGTATCCCCTTGGCCTCCCACAGATCTCTAACTCCTTCTGTTTGTTCTCCATGCTGTGTGCATGTGTGTACAGGCATTTCAAGTTGTGGGCTGAGCCTGCTGACCCACCCGAGGGGAATGGGGGTACTTCTGCTTTTCATTCAGACTGGTACATTGCAGCACTGGTGCAAACCCAGTTACAGCCCCTTTATTACTGATTCCCACCTCGAGTGGGATGGCAGACAGAAGGCCATCCCTAGGTTTGTACTCAGTGAGCCTGTTTTTTCCCCCTTCCCTTTCAAGTCTAGTTTAAAGCCCTCTCAATGAGGGCTGCTGACTCCAGAGAGAAGATCCTTTTCCCATACTGACATAAGTATACCCGTCTTCTGCCAGCAGACTCAGTGATGTGTGTATTGATCCATGATCAAAGAACCCAGGGGGCTGTTGACACCAGTCCCTGTGCCCTGAATTAACCTGTTGACTCTTCCTGTTAGTTCCCTCCTCCATGACTGTCACTAGAGGGATGGAGAACGCAGCTTGCATGCCTGATCCTTTAACTAGTTGTCCCAGGGCCCTGAAATCTGTCATGCTTGCTTAGTTCTTGATACCAGTTCATCTCTACCCACTTGGAAGACCAAAAGTGGTTAGTAATCACAAGGCCTCACCAGGAGAAGATTGCTCATGATGTCCCTTTATCCTCGCCACAAGGAGACAGCAGACTTTGCTTGAAGCGGGTTTGGTCTGCATATTGGGCCCTTTGTACCCCTTAAGAGGGAGTCACCCACAACAGTGACCCTTCTTTTTTCCTTTCTGGAATGCATTATGATCATTGGTTTAGGGCGAGTTGACCTTGATGGTGGTTTTGGCCTACATGGGGTATTCTCGGCACCGTCTTACATTTCCTTCATTAAGGCCCCATACCTCTCCTGCAGTGCCACTGAAGGCGGTGAAGTTCCAGAGGTAAAACACCTGCCCTGTTTGTGGCATCGGGCTGGGACCTGTTTCCATTGTCCCTTCCCCTGTAAGTTACTCTTGGGATGCCTGGGGAGCTTCCTGGGATAACTGGGGATCCTGAGACTGTAAGTACTCCTGTGGTTCACTAATAAGATTTGCCTCCTGAGTCATTTTAGTGGTGAGCAGGCTCTTAAAACATTGTTATAACTCCAGCTCATTTTCCCTGATACTCCTCAATCTCATCACCTCCTCCCTGAGCTCCATTTCTTCATCCTGCAGCATTGCCACCCGGTAGAGCAGGTCATCAGCCTGGTGATATGGGGCACAGCCATGATCACTGCTGACCCCAGTTGCCATGGAAAGGCTGCGGCCAGCAATCTGTGACCTGGATAGCCACATCCACCTGTGGAGGCACCATCCGTGTACTCGCGTCCATTTTAATGAGTGGTGGGAGCACAGTCTTCTTCCTCCGAGTAGCCACCATGGCTCCTTGAGTAAATCGCATCCCCTCCGCTCTCCCTGCCAGCCCCCTGGCACCTCCATCTTTTCTCGCTCTGGATCACCCATGCGGCTCCCGGCCATGCCTCTTCCACTCCTGTTTGGCTGCCGCTGATCTCTGGACCCGCTGGGGCTCAGCTCTGAGTTGGGGTCCCTGAGTTTAGGGACCCCCTCAGCAAAATGCGACTCAGCCCTCCCCTCGGGCTCACCTCAGGCATCGTCACCGGTGCTGCTGCCTCGCCGACTGACAGGTTAAAAGGCAGTGTGTTGTTTCATCTTGGAGAATGTTCCTTTTTCTCAGAGGTATTGCATTTTGATTCAGGCTAAACTTCGAGTGCTTGTTTTATTTTTTTTTTTTATTTCCTCAGTTATGTTTTCTTGTTTGCATGTGTGGGAATGTATGTTTTTAAAAATACATTTTTTATGATGATTTCTTGGACCACCATCTGATGTTTTACAGACCACAGCTTGAGAAACTTTTTCCTAGAATGTTTTGCCCTTTTATGTGTGGAATGAAATCCAAGATCCTTAAATCTTGCCATTCCTCAGCTATCTACAAAAATCTGTGAAAGCCACAAGCCAAGTGTTTTGTTTCCTTCTAAGTCCACAAAACATGACATCCAACTGTTTTTCACAAAATGACAGCGTGGGTGATTAAAAGATGTAAACTCTTTTGATGACTGATGTGGATTTGAGTATAATTCTAAATTACAGAATGTTCACATTGTGAAATAGAAGGAACAAAAAGAGAAAAAGGAATTGTATAAAAGAATATAGAGATGTGCCAGCAATTATATCCTTTTGTTTCTGGATAAAGATTAACTTCGAATCTTTTACTACTGTTTACTTTGTCTCATCTTTCTTATGCTTTATGCATCCATGAGTGCAGAAAGTTCCTCATTAATGCTCTAGAGCTGATCAAAAGGAATACCTGTAAGTCAGAGAACCCAAATCCTTGGGTTAAGGATGCATTATGTTTATGAGTCTTTTTTGTGCTTCCATCAGAAGTGCTCTGGCTCTGAGTCTCTTCTTGGCCCCTTTCTAGAATGCAATAAATAAATACTGACTGTTCTGGAGTGAACATGTATGACTAGTCCTGATCTACGTAAGCCTACAAATGCGTGCCTGCCCAGTTCTGCAGCCAAGCTATCTGAGTCTTTGCAGGAGTCTGTTTCCTGCCAGTGTTTGATCCCAAAGAAGGCACAGTCTGTGCAGGAATAAGGCAGGTGTCCCATGGATAAAATCTCCATTATTGAGTAATTAAGAGCTATGCTGTGTTCACAGAAGGGGCTGAATTCAATAGTCAGTTTGAATAGCTTTATTTTTCATTATCGATTTAATTTTAACATATATATGATAGTGATATTGCTCAGGTAGTTTACTGAACAGATTTTCAGGACTTCTGTATTGAGGTAATTCTGGAAGTGTAAGTGCATGCATAGTAGAGTTGAGAGATGGCAGTACTGTGAAGAAAGGCTGTCTACAAGTTGTTACATACTTTATTTTAGAGTGACAGTGTCTTTTGAAAACAATCTAGAGCTTCTTTTGATTATAACTAGGAGGTTTGAAAGATTTTAGAAATAACATGTTGGCCAAGATCAAATTTTTTTTTTGTTTCAGATAGTATTTGATAATGCTTTTGATCCAGAGTTGAACATCCTAGTAATGCACCTTAAAGCTTTTGTTTTCCAGTTTCCTCAAACTTTGAATATAATGCAAAATAGTACTTATAACTTTTAGTTATAAATTTTTACATTATTCTTTTGGAAAGCTGTGTGATTCCAAGTATTTTTTTTTTTTTAAATTTTATTTTACAGTCCCTTTCCCACTCTTATTTGTGTGTTTGCTGATGTGAAAGGGGGTTTATGTTACATTTTGCAATTACAAACTAAGGATATTTGAGATCAGGTAATATTATTTTCTTTTAAAAAAATTTTATTGGTTCATAGTTACAGTAACTGAAGAAGCAGACTCTTTTTATATTCTTGTCTTCCCCCTTTCTACCTGGTATTCCTTGTATTGCTGTTGCCCTTAGGACTGTCATGTTCCTCCTTCCTCTTCTCATGTCCCGTCAGGAAGGCATGTCTGTGTGTGTAAATTGTATTCCTCATTGTTGTGTTAAAAGAGAGTAAAGAAATCTGGCAGAAAATACACACCCTTGCAATCCAGCTGACCCTCAGATATTAGAGGAGCTTGGGACAGCTGGGTTTGGATTCTGAGTGACAGCCAATTTATCTTTAGTAGGCCACAAAACAACAGTCCAGGTGCACTACTAACACCACACTACCCATCCGGTTGTGCTTAATAGGAACTGATGCGGCCACACACGGGAGTTCTGGTTGTGCTCAGTAAGATTCCTCACCACTACATTAATAAATAGTGTAATTTATTAAAGCAACAGTATACAGCTTCTTTGGATTGCCAGTGATAAATGTACTGCCTGCAAAGCACATACAAAATACCTGCGTTCAGAGTAATACAGCCTGGGCAGAAAGCTGCATGAAGCAAGTGACTGTACAGAGATTTCCCTGGGGGAGCCAACCTGGCCAAAACGTGTGTGAATCACCCGGTGGGGGCACTATCGGGCCAAAACTGTGAGTGAGAGAGATCCTGCAGAGATTTACACAGAGGCTCCACAGAGATTGACATTATTCCTGGGGACACACTCGATTCAGTCAAGTCTTATCCAGAGGCATCCCAGTGAGGGGGAAGAGAGGCTCAGCCCAAAGACTGGTCCCAGAATTCAGGCATATCCCTGTGATAGTATCTTCCCTGACATCTTTCCCCTGTTGGCTTTCTTTGAACTATGTCACCTGACAGGTGGAGATTGTGTGACGCTAGTCAAGCATATCTTTATTCTGATTGGTGCGAAGTTCTCTCACTTTGCACTCAAAGGTATAGGCTAGAGAAAGTGCTGGCTCGGTGAGGGGTGGTTGCACCGTGGTGATGCTTATCTTTATGGGTGGAGTTTTTGTATTACAGTGAGATTGTAATGGGCAAAGTTCACCTTAAGGACAGCATTACATCAACAGGTGGCAGGTTGTTGGCCCAAGGTATCAACAGTGCAGTCAGTTGGTATTGTTGCCACAGAGCATGGCCACAGCTCTCCACTCCACTCCCACCTCCATGCAGTTTCTCTTGAAAGCAGTCATGGTACACTAACCACAATGCACCTGCTGCAAATGCTGTACCTTTACTGAAAAATACCAATATTTGTATTTAAGTCACTTCCAGGAATTATTGCCATTATTCCACAATCGTATGTTTGTTTCAGGTAGTAATTTATTGGCCCTTAGTCTATTGTTCCAGTTTGAAGCTCATACTAATAAGTAAAACCCCATGCTGCTCTTTTACAGTTCAGAGTAGTTACTCTTTTAATTTTCTTCCTCTCCTCCCTGGCCAACCAGGATGATTACTTAACTCTGACTGTCTTAGTCTGATCAGAAATTGCTTCTTTCCTGAAAGTCCACATATGATGTTGTCATAATTTCCCTCCATCTATCCACCCTCTGTTGATTTACAGAAAAATTCTGCTATCTCATTTGGAAGGAGAATTGAAATGCTGTGATTCCTTTGAGGAGTACACCACTTCTGATATTCTTTTTGTATGGGAGAGTTAGAAGGAGGACTTCCAGGGCTAAAAAATTCTAACTTTTGGAGATATTGTTAGGAACAGGCTCTTCAGTGTTGCTTCTCCTAAGTGAACTTCACTAGCTGAAAGAAAGGTTGTGAGGTTAATGAATTACTTGCTTTGTGTATGTGCATACAAGCAGAAAGCTTTGGCACTATTTTTAGTTGACAGATTTTGTTCTTTGCACACCTTATTTCAGAAATCCTTGAGACGTATCAGAACATCACATTCTTTATTTATGAGGTTTTGATATGGAGAAGAGTAGCTCTGTAATAGTTCTCAAATACTTGACCTACTCTTACTTTTGTAGAATTAGCAATGAGTAGGGAAGTATTACCGGGGGTCTAGTCTCCTTTTTCCCTTGTCTCTGCTAGGCAAGCAGGGAGAGATGGTTTCTTTTCCCAGAGCATATTTTGATCCTCCGTATTTCAGCTACAGCACAGGATCTGAAAAAGGATTTAATATGTTGCTCTTTGAGCTTAATATGTGGTCCCTTCTGAGGATTTAAATCATACATAAAAATACTGCAATGTCTTCTGAATATTTTTGTTGGTGTATATACACTGCATTTCCCAAAACAAATGTCATCAGAGTTAGACTGTAGATAGTTTTTTCCCTCTTTTTTATTCCAGATTTTCATAAGTAGTCAGATACAAACTGATGCTGGCTGCTAGTAGGTTACTGTCTATTCAGTAATCTGCTCAGTTGCATTTTCCCTGGAGCCAGAGGAGTTCTGTGAAATCTGCCAGGTTGGTTGGCTATGTGGCTGATACATCTTGTGAGTGTGAATAGTGATCTGTTGAGTTTGGAGTTTACAGCTTGCATTTGTCCAACATCGGTTATTTTACTTCTTTGTTTTGTTTCTGAGGTTATTTTTCTGAAATAACTGGTAGCTCTTGTGATTTTCTAGAGCTCATGTTGGACAAGTGAGCCAGTAAAGAATATAGGTAGGATAGTGGTTTGATCCTCTAGTCTATACAGAAAAAAAAAAAATCCCAATGAGAGAAACTATTATAAATGTCTTTCTTTTGCAAGTACCTCAGTCAGATAACTCCAAATGCTCCACCTTCAACCCTGAGAAAACATACTGGATTTCAGAAAAAAATGGAATGGCTGTAGATTTTTGAGAGCTGAAAAAGTTAATCCTAGACAAAAGCCTGTTCTCAGCTTTAAGTAAGGCCTCACTGGTACTGGAATATTAGGAAAAACAAAATTGCTTATAGTTAATGCAGAACATGTGGTGGCAAAGTAAATATCTGCATTCTTACTTTATGCTTCAATAAATAAAGCCTGGACATGTAGCCTGGGAGGCATAATACCAAGGAATTGTCTGAGCAGCCAGGTATCAGGTTAGTAAAGCTATAGCTTTGAATTGAGTAAGTGAATGTAAATACCTTTATACCTCCTGGCAAGCTGAAGATGGACTTCTTACAAGAGCGTGTGGCAGTGGGATCAGGAGAATGTTTTCAAAGTCAAAGAAGGTATATTCAGATGGGATAGTAGGAAGAAATTATTTTCTGTGAGGCTGGTGCCCCCTTCCTGGAAGTGTTCAAGGCTAGATGGATGGGGCTTTGAGCAACCTGGTCAAGTGGAAGGTGTCCCTGGTGGTGGGAGGGAGGTTAAAACTAGGTGATTTTTAAGTTCCCTTCCAACCCAAACCATTCTATAATGCTGTGAAAATGGCTCCCAGGCTATTTTTACTGCACAAATCTTTATATCACTTCCTTCTTATAGATTAATTTTCTGAGACCCAGCTGACCTGCTACCTAGCTGCTCATCATATCAAGAATTAGCATAATACATAAAAGTCATGAGTTTGTAGTGTTTTCTTTTTAAGTTAGAGTTCAATCTTCTTGTTAATCATAGTCCTGAATTTGTTAAGAAGGTGAGAGACTTCTGACAAATCAGGGTGGTTTTTAAAGAACTCAGACTGAATATGAGTTATTGTTCCCTCTACATGTCATCTACAGGACATGTTTTCACTTTTTACATAGCTGAAGAGACTAGTACTAGAAGCTACGTAAACTACATACTGGGCTCAGGAAGTTGTTGTTGATCTAGAAATTGATCTACATTATTATAATGCATATTTATAATATGCATATTACATATATGCATATATTCATTGTTATAATGCATAGCCCAAAAGACTCTACCTCCCTTCCGTACCTGTTAACACTGGCCCTGATTAGGTAATGTAGAGACAATTAGGAGAAATCTCTGAGTTTGGTGGCCTTGTCCCTTTGGGAGATTTTAACTTCTCAGACATCAACTGGGAGTACCATACTGGTGTGACAAGCAAGACTTGTCACTTGTGAAGACTTGTCGTGGATGATGTGATGCTAAGTTCTGTCTTGATCACAGTGATCGCGAAATAGTTGAATTTAAAATTTGTGGTGTAACGAGAAAAAGGTCCCCAGGGTTGATATGCTGTGTTTCAAGAGAGCACACTTTAAGCTGCTTAGGGAGCTACTTCACAGTGTCCCCTGGGAATCTTCTTTTTAGGGCTCTATGAGTTTTGGTCAGTCTTGGAGCACCGTTGAAAAGCAGAAGGAGCAGGCCATCCCATTGTGTCACAGATCAAGTAGAGCAGAACACCAGCTTTGCTGAAAAGGGAACTCTTCTTGGAACTTGGGAGGAAAAAGACTGGATGATGGCTAGAAGCAAGGTCAGGATTTGCAGGAAGATGATGAAGATGTGCTTTTCAAATGCAGGGATTTTTAAAAAATATGTTAATAGCAGAAAGAGGTCCAAGGAAAATACAGGACTCATACTTGCTGGTGCACTGGCAGAAGTGGAGATGTCCAGCACTTTTTGGGCTCAGTCTTTAAGATTAATTATAGACCTTGGGCTGTCCAGTCCCAAGAGACCATGACTGTGGGAACAGTGACTTTCACTTTGTGGTGACAGAAGTTGCAAGGGTCCGGCTGTATCAGGTGGATGTTCCTATACCAATGGGGTCTGGTGGGATTAATTCTGGAGTACTGAATGAGCTAGCTGATGTTTTGGCAGGACCCCTCTCAATTATTTAGCAGAGGTTTTTGGAGCCTGGGGAGGTCCTCACTGACTGGAAGCTAGACAAAGTTATTCCAGTTTACTGGACTCCTGGGCACTAAGGAGGGCCCAGGAACCTGCAGACCTCTTAGTCTAACCTCAGCACCTGGAGAAATGATGAAGAAGATGCTACTGAAAGGCAGTTCAAGGACAATGCAGTCGTCAGTCGCAGTCATCACGGATTCACAAGGGGAAAACCCTTCCTCACTAATCTGAGATCCTTCTACAGTAAGGTTACCCACCTGGTGGGTGAAAGCTGTGGATGTGGCTTTTCTGGATTTTAGTAAGACTTCCAATATATTCTCTCACAGCATCCTTATGGACGAGTTGTCCAGCTGTGAGTTAAGCAAATGCACACTGGACTGGCTGAAGAACTGTCATTTCTTTACCAAGAGGGTTGTCAGACACTGGAACAGGCTTCCTAGAGAGGTGGTCAATGCCCCATGCCTATCAGTGCCTTAAATAATATGTTTTCTTCCATCTCACTGAGGAAGGGAAGTGAGAAAGCAGCTTGGTAGGCACCCGGCAGACAGGCAAAATTAACCCAACACATCCAGTTATTATGGATTTTCCAGATAAGACTGAAGCAAGACCTTTTCTTGAGGAACTATGAAACTGAAGGTACACTGGTCATATGAAGTCTCTCAGAAGATCGTGCATTAAAAAATGGGCTAATTAGAAGTAGTAGTTAGGAAGCTTACTCTCCAGTTGACTGAGTAGTGACCATTACTGTGCGTTTAGTACTGCACAGAAGCCGAAGTAGATTAATTTAAGCAGAAGAATACAAGTCTGTAGCTGTTTGGTTCTTTCTTCCATGCTTTACTTGAAGATTTCATCAGACTTTCAGAGGACATCTGTTCATATGTATCTCTCCTCCCACAGTGTGCTTTAAACACTTGTCTATGAAATATTTTGTGGTTCTTTCCTCTAGATTTTAAGGTTTCAAAAAATAACTTTAGTTCGGTTACTCCCTCAATGCCAGGAACAATTTATAAAATCATTACATATCTGTCTAAGGGAGAATCTATTCTGCTGATTGAAGGCTGTTTGAATTGGAAGTACTTTCAACCACAGTGCACTCCTCTCGTGTATCAAACTTTTTCATTGTCTCTACAGAAAGCAGAGACAAATTTATTAACAGCTGACATTGCCATAGCATAAAACTTCAAACTTCAGTAAGTTTTTGATAATTTGCTTTACAGGATAATTGGCTGGGATGCTATATGTTGATATTTCCATGCAATTTTTCTTCCTTTTTTGAGTCTTGAATGAGCTACAGACCATAGCTCATGAATAACAAATTTAAGACATGGCCACTGGTGAAAGGTAAATTATGAAAGCAAGCTAGAGAGCCATCTTTCTAGTAATATTTTTCCTTTATTGATGTAATTTTAAGATTTGCCTCTTTGGGCTTATGAAACAGAACATCTGACCGTTCCTTCTCTTATGTGGCTTGTGACATCTGATTCAAAAATTAAATGTAAAAGGTTAATTTTCACTGATAGTATAAGCATTCTCTCTCCTTCCCCATTAGAACTGGTGCTGTCTTGAACTTGAGATCCGTGCTATTTCTTAAGATACCTAAAAAACCAGATCTGTCTGAATTTGTCCTCTCGTTATGTGGTGGTTCTTGCCAAGCAAAATCAACTTGTAGACAGTGACTTAATCAAGCTAATGCATTAATGCTGTAAGAGTTACCAAAGGATGTACTCTGTAATACAGTCACATGGAAGTACAAACCAACGCCAACTTCAGTTATTTTTGAAGTGTGAGGTTATTTTATGTGATGGATATTTCTCTTAAGAAATAATTGTGAGCAAAATAGGACTGGCTTATGTGTGTAAATTATGAAAACAAGACTAGAGATATGTCTTTGGATATGGGAGAACATAATGAGGTTGTGGTATGTTTTAATTACTGAGTAAAAATATCTAATTTTGTAATTTATTCTCTTTAAGTAGTTTAGTGAATTGTCTTAGGCTTTTAATCCATTAGAACATGCACACAACAGATGTGATGTTATCTGAAAATAATTTTTTGACTGAAAATATTAAATTATAGGTTAAAGATGGGTCTCTGAGAGAGCAGAACTTGATTGGTTCTTTAGTTTGACCAGAGGAGGGAAGTGGGAGTGAGTTTCAGAAAGCTCCTAACAAATTCTCTTAAAAGCATGGAGAAAATGGATCAAATTGAGTGCTGCAAATTATTGAATTGAAATACTAGGTACAAAACAGTTTGTTACTGGATATGTAATCACAAAGCATGAATGTACTGCTAGAAAGAGAAATGTATTTGTTAGGAGTCTGTGTAAGGCAGTCAGAGTTATTCTCCAGGGTACCCTCTTTTTTGAGTAGCTGTGCAGAACACCTAGGTAAACAAAGGTTGGAAAGATGCTCTTGGCTGTTCTGACTTCCTTTCCTGCTTCTGTATTTATACTATATTTTATATTTATACTATATTTTTCTATATTTATACTTCTATATTTATACTAAATTGAGTGAGCATTTTGGAAAAGAACAGCTTGCTCTTTAAACTGGAAAACAGAGGGTTTGGGCCTAACTTTAGAGCTAAGACTTTTATTGCTAGGTGACTGAATGTCATTTCATTATTGAGAATAAATACAACCATATAGCTTGCTAATAAGCAAATTAAATAGGATCGTGAACAGTTGGAGAACTTCTGCAATGTTATGAGATATCTGAAACTGTCATAATGCTCAGGATCTTTTGGATTGCTACAGAAACAATACTGACTCCTGAGTAGAAATTTGTACTGACTTGGTGTGCAAACTTCATCCAAGGAGGAACTGTGAAGTATCTTCAGATGTGTCCCAGAACTGAAATTAAAGTGACATTTTGTCAAGATGATTATTAAGCAGCGAAAGGCTCTTCATTTGAATACCTAGAATGGGAAAATGTGCATGCAGACCTTACTTAAAGTTCTATAATGAATTTTCAAATAATTATGTCTTTTCTGAAGTGGATTTTACCAGAACAGATGATATTAGAATGGAAAAGACACCAGATGGATGCAGAACATTTTATGTTGGGAAAACTGTGTTCTGTAGTTGATGTCCTTAGGCAGCTGGGCAATCTCTTGTCTGTGTTCAGCTTATAAGAACACTGCTTTCTGAATATAAGGTATATCCATTTTTTTTTCTCAATATTTAGAGATACTCAGAAGTAGTTGTGTTCTGCATTTGTCATCTTTTTTAATAAACTTCTCTAAGGTAGGATCCACGGATGTCTTTTGTGATGTAATTGACTTATTGGAGCGTGTATGGTTTGGAAATGCATCTTCAATAGCTAGATGATTTATCTACTAAAACTGTAATGCATTTAAGTTTAGTTTTAAAACTGTGTTCTATAGTGTAATTTGTCATCTTTAGGCAAGCTATAGGCTGTGTAGATTCCTGTGACTGTACTAGAGCTAGGTAACTGTTGATGTAGTACCTAAAGTTTCAGGTCTTCACTGATATATTTAAGCTCTTTGAAGTCAGAGGGCAGCTCTTATACCCTTGTATATCACCTTCCCATGTATGTATGATGTGTATCACCTTCCCATTGACCTGTGTAGTTATTTTGAAAAATAAGCATTGTTTCATATTGCTAACCAACACATTGAATACTAGGCTTCTTATGTTAAAAACTTAGAAAAGGCTGGGATGTAGTTAATTCTCTTTAGAGCAGCAGTTACAGTGCTGTGCTCTAGAATGGTGACCAAACCAATGTTGGTAAGACACCAGTGTTTTAGCTGTCATTGAACAGTATTTGTGAAGCATCCAGGACCCCTCTGCTTCTCACTCTGCCAGTAAGTCAGCTGAGGGTGGGCAAGAGGCTGGGGGGGGGGGGATACAGCTGGCACAGCTGACTTGAATTAAGCTGGGCAATATTTCCTATCATAGGATGCTGTGCTCAGCAGTGAAACCCGGGAGTTGTTTTCCCAGAGTAGACTTTGCTTGAGACTTGTGTGGCAGTGGTCTGCTGGATGGTTGCTTCTGCATCATTTGTTTTCTTCTTTTTTTCCTCTGTACTTACTGAACTGTCTTTATCTCATCTCACAAGGTGGGGGGGGGGGGTTTATACCTCTTTCTTTTGCTGTTCTGATCATCTTCTCCGTCCTGCTGCTGGGGAGTGAGAAAGTAACTGAGTGGTGGGTTACCTGACATCCAGAGTCAAATCCACCATGAAGATATAATTTTGTATGACAGCAGCATGAAATCAAGTCATTAGCTAGGGTAGGTCCAGAAGTGTCCTGTAGTAAAGAATACCAACATTACTATAATGTTACTGTAAACATTTTTAGCTTTGCTAGTGGAATGCTTGAAGCCTCTTTAAGCCTCCTCCAATTGTTGCAGCCCTAGAGAATTATTCTTTTCCCCATCCTATTTTCAGAGTACAGTGGTGAACTCAGTATTTAAAGAATTCAGTATTTAGTGAGGTGCTCATTAGCTATTTTTTAATACAAAAGTATCGTCAGTATTACTCAGGTAGAAACACAGGTTTTGGAAAAGATGGTTCCTGTACATCTATTCATTCGTGACTGGGGGTTTGTGTAGACTTCTAGAGATACCTTTAGGAGGATTGTTTCTCTCATTGCTTTACATGTGGACAGATGCAGTTTTTTACTGTGTCTGGAACTGAAGCACCTTAAGAGTATTAGGAATTAGATTACCATTTTGAGATATATTCCTAAATTACAAAATGTTCTTTGCCTGTCTTTCTCTATAGGCCTGCGTTAGCAATGTGATTTTGATTTATGTGTGTAATTTCAAATCTTGGGATGGAGAAAAAGTTCTCAGTATGTAAGATGGGAGACTTTTTTTTTTTACAGATGTCTTGAAAGCTGAGTTAAGCATTAACACAATTCAGAAGTTTTTCTGTTTTTCTAGGCTGCTTGCATATCTCTGTACTAAATACATTCTAGATTCCCAAAACATCTTTCTATAATTTGAAATTGAATTTTATTTATTGCACAGAAAATGCAGATCACATTATTAGACAGAATTCTGTCTTTTAGTAGTAACAAGGTTTTTTTATTTGATGATGATACCAGATCAGTAGGAGTGTTGTACAGTTTGATTGACTCCAGTGTAATAACATAGACCTGTTTTGATGTGATTATGGTGAAAAATGGCTATTTTAGTTAATGTAATTCTCACTGTTTTCATCGTCTTCAAATCCTGGTTAAGATGAGGCATTATTATGTGTAAGTTGTGTCATAGTCTGTCCTACATCTTCTCAGAAGCTGGAGGCCTAGTTTCAGATGTTGGGTAGAGCTTCTGCTACAGTTTCGGATCATACACATGGATCCGTTTTTTGTCAGAAGTTACACTCAGTTGTCTGTGCTCCATACATAACCATTAAAAGTTGTTTGATTTTAAAGTGGCTAAAACCAGGTGAAGATCATTGTAACACCAAGATACAGATGATTGATTAGTTTGGTCTCTGCTGCCCAGGACAGTACTGGTAAATACATTTGTGCTTAGATTAGGAGCTTAATTTTTTTGAACTTCTATTATGTATCTCTTTTATTATATATCTGACTTACCACTGCTGTGTCTAAGGGTCCAGATCTTTCCTATATTTAGTCAAAATGAGTAGTCATCTCCATTTGAAATACTAATGATATATCTTTGGCAATTAGACATCTTGCTTTGTAATGAAAGACTGCTGAATTTCTTTACAGCTACATGAAGTAGGTTCTCACAGTTCACTATAAGTAACTTTTATCCTGGTGTACTAAATGCCTGTGGCACCTGGTGAGGGAACTGACCTCCTTTGCCATTTATATCCTTAGCTGAGAAAACCTGCTGGCAAAAATAGTCTGATCTCGTGTGCTTGGTGTAAATATGTGCTGGAAATAGAATACGTGTGTGCAACACATTGCAAAAAATAGTTATTTAATGGTAAAAAAATATTTTCCACTAGCTTTTGAAAATAATAAAATGATCATATTGCAGGAGTACTTAGACATACCTGAATCTATGTCTGTTTTGTGTTCATGCAGTGGTGTTTTGGAAGTGGGGGGGCCACAGGGGTGGCTTCTGTGAGAAGCTGCTGAGAGCTCCCTGGGTTCCAGTCGCTACCCTGCCTCTGCCCAAAGCCATGCAGATATGGAAAGCTTCATGCCCCTCTGAGAGTAACATATTTAAGAAAGGGAAACAAAACTGCAAAAAAAAAAAATTAAAAAAAGAGACCTTCAGAGGCGGAGATTTGAGTCAGTTATACTGTAATAGTGCAATGAAAGATGTCTCCTTTTTCTAATTACTTAATTTATTAGAAATCAGAGTAAACCAAACAGCAGCTTGCTCAAAACTGCAGTGTTTTCATATTTCTTTGAGTTGAAAGGCTTAGTATAATTTTGTAGGAATGTTCACTCTGAATATCACTGTATATTTAAGGTTAAAGAAGTAGTTCTTTATTCACTGTAGCCTTGGAAAATGGGACAGACTCCCAAAGAGTAATACAGAAATAGTGCTCAGGTATGCAGACATATGTTTAGGATGGAAAGAGCTTGGCTAGAGTTTGGACTATCAAAAGGTGTCAAGAATAACAAGAACTACTCCTGTAGGTATGTAGGGGGTTGGCCTAGATGATCTCTAGAGGCACCTTCTAACTGATGATTCTGTACCACGCAGACGTTTAAGGAGTCTGTAGGTCTGCAGCTGTATGGGAATTTCAGCTTTGCTGTGAATGTCAGAGAAAAGGCAGAAGAAGTATTCCATTTTCTCTTTGCTTTGGTCTGCGTGAGAAAGGTCAGCTCCCAAGTCTCTGTGCCAAGCAACAAATAAAACAGCGAAGCACTGACAGTAGAGGAGGACTGAGTTAAGGTTCATCTGTACCAGTTGGATGCATATATGTGAATGTTCTGATGGGATGTGAGTTGGTGCCCTAGAGGGCCACTATCTATCATATTTGAAAGGTTGTTGGAGTCCTGAATGACCGGAAAAGGGCAGATAGTGTGCCTATGTGCAAAAAAAGCAAAATGAGTGTAACTTCAGACCAGCCAGTCTCACTTCAGTCTCAATGGAAATTATGCAACAGTTATGTGCGGAGGTTGTTTCCAGACAGTTGAAAGACAAGAAAATATCTGGGAAAACCCAGCTCAGGTGTACCAAGGCTAAATAGTGCTTCACCAACCTGATTGCCTTCTGTAATTAAAACACTTGCTCAGTGGATGAGAAAAAATGATGGATGCTATCTGCCTTGACTTTAGCAATGCATTTGGCATGTTGTCCCCTAGCATCCCTGTAGGCAAGTTTCTAAGGTACAATCTGGACGTGTGGACTGGCTCACCTGCCAAGATCAAGGGATGATGTAATGTTACTAGCTTGAAGTCTTAACTGTCAGTGTTGGATCTGGTAGTAGTATTCAGTATCTTTGTAAATATTTTAATGATAGGATTGAACCCTCACTGAGTTTGCAGTGGAAGGAGAGGTAGATATGTGGAAAGGGAGGGACTTTCACAGGCTGGAAGATTGGTCCAGCAAAAGTTGCATGAGGTTTAACAAAGGTAAATATGAAGGCCTGCACCTGGAATGGTGAAGGAATACTGAAGGAATGGCTCGGGACTGAGCGCATGGGGTGTATCTTTGCTGCAAAGCCCTCAAGGGTTCTGAGGACTAACAAGCCTAGCATGAGCTATGAGGGTACTGTAGTAGTAAAGACTGCAGTGTCCTGGACTGCATCAGCAAAAGGACCATCAGCAGATCAAAGCATGTGCTTATTCTACTCAGCGCTTATTAGGCTGGAAGAAGGTGATTAGAGGGTTGGAGATTGCTGAGAGGAGAGGGTTAAATGGTCTTCTCATGCCCAGTAGATACAGAGAAAACTTATTTGCCGGAGTCTGTCCAGAGGCAGAAGAAGAGGCATCTGGCACAAGTTGCTTTAGGAAAATCCCGTAGAGATAAAGTAAATAAATTCTTCATTGAGAGAAGATTAATTAAGAATTAAACATAGGAATGGTTTTCCCAGAGAAGTAATGGAGTCTCCCTTGCCAGCACTATTAAGGACTTGAAAGGTTCCTGGTTAACCTAATTGAAGGCCGTGCACTTGACAGAAGGTTGGACAAGGTGATCTCCAGAGATTACTTTTTTATTGTTCTACCAAATAAGTGAAATTTTTTTTTTTTTTTTTTTTTTTTTTTGACTTTGTGAAAGATGGTCCAGGGTAGTTAATATTTATGAAGCCATCTGTTTGTTTTTTATCAATCAAACTGGTCTTGTTTTTATTCAAGAGTATTATTAGTAGTAGTTCTAATGGGTAGAGACTGATGAGCTGAGTATTCTGGGTCTGGCTGGCCTGGTAAGAGCAGTGGAATCCTTACTGGAATGTGTGCATTTTATGTCTGTGAAGCACGAGGTGGTTGACTATTTGTACTGTGATTTTTTGAGAGTGTAGCTTTACACACAGAAAAATGGTAGTTGAATGCAAAATAAAAATCATTAATCACCATATAGGTGATATAATGAAATTTAAGTTATGCTTGTGTTTTTTCTTTTTAAGGGCATTTTTAAGGACAGTAAGTATATATCTGTTGGCAGGATAACAGTCATAACTCATTTATTACTGTCATGTATATGTATTTAACATGCTAATTCTACTTAAACAAAGTTTTGCTCACCTTAGACTTGGCACTATCTCTAAATAAATATATATATTATAGTTTCTGTTAACATTTGGGCATTAGATTATCTTCAATAGATTCGAGGATGTAAAAGTTGTATATTGGAAATATGAAGAAAAAAATGTTAATAAATTTTTCTGAGTTTGAACTTAAGCTGCCTAGAGTGTTGGCCTCAAATATGGATATGCAGCTATATGTTTTGCCTAGCCTCTTAAAAGTTGGCTTATGCTAATGATTTCATCTAAACTTGGATTTCTTGCAGTGGCTTTGCTAGTAGATGCATACATCTTCCTTTAAGGGAAGATATTTATATGTACCCTACTGTGTGTGGGGTTTTTTGTAGTTAAGTTAATCTGTGTCAGAGTTGGCCATTGCCTCAGTACTTCAGTTCGTTATCTTAAGCCTCTATTTTTCTTTGTGAAGAAAGAGGGATATTAACTCACATTTTGCGAAACTAATTGGTGTGGGAATCTTAACCTTTAATTGATGAGGCAGTCCATGTTTTGTACTCCTAGATGAAAGCATTGATAGTTTCCTTCATAAATTTTTTTAATGTGTTTCACTGTATTGTTATATTACAATACAGTAAGAGGTGCTTCCTCTGTGCTTTACAGTTCAGTGTCTGTTTTCCTTGACAAGATACACAAGAACTGGACAGAGTATGAAAGAGAGAATCTTCTCATACTCTCCAGTATCCCTTCCTTATTAAAATTTTGGTGTGCTGGCAGAACTGGTCAATCTGTGTGTAGCAAAATCATATTTGCTATGTTAAGAATTTAATACTTTATTCTACCTTAAATGCCTGTGCTACTTCCTTTCGTCTTCTCGGAGAAAAGGCAGTTGGGCACCTTTTGACACTTAGTAACTTCACTATTTGATTTTGGTGTGCCACATTCCTAAAAGACTTACTTTGAAATACAAGTATTTATTGAGTCAAGCTAAAAGTTAAAATTTTAAGTGTAGTGAATAAATTTTGCTCCTCTTTAGTTTACAGCTTTTGTGGTGTTTTGAATGTACATGTTAAAGCATGGTATAGAACAGTACTGTACAAGAAAATTTCTAGGCATTTTTGGTATTAGGAAAATGAGGTTTACAGAACGGTGTTGGAACAGATTTTTCAAACACAATGCTTAGCTTTTCAAAAATACATAACTTCTGTTCAGAAAGTGTGTGAAAAATATCCAGGTCAGCCCCCAGGGATGGTGTCTGAGTAATCACTATAAGACTTAGTTTCTTGTGGTGTTTTATTGAAGTTAAATAGCCATCCTTGTCATATAGATACGTAGGTGGAAAAATTCTGGTGAATAACAGCAATGTGCCTGTTTTGCTGGGCTGCCCTTGGCTTTCTCAAATAAGCATTTTCCCTTGCTTCACTGAGAAATGCAAGTCAGGCACAGTCTCTAGACTAACAGTGTACAGCAGCCAGCCATTGAGTAGCCAAATATTTAAAAACACATAAAGAGAGCCAATAGATTATATCAGGGGTTTTATACTTATGGGAATTAATATAAAATTTATACTCTTTTTTATGTTCTTCCAGTATTGGAGGAGTGGAAAAAGAAAATGATGGATGAAAATAAGCGGTTTGCCTTTGGATTGATAAATCTCAGTGGCAGTGTAGGTACTATTAAAAACTGCATGCATCTTCCTTACAGTAGTTTCAAGGGTTGATCTGTGAATAACAATTTATGTAGTTGCTGCTCAGCAGACCTCCAAAAGCCTTCTATTTTTACCGGTATTTTGCAAAGTGGAGTGTTCATTGAAAAACTGCAGGGAGGTTCTCTTCAAGTAGCTTGCTTCGTAAATTTGGAAGTGATGCTTCTGTGAATGAAGCTGATTGAGTTTCTTTACATGTGGAGAGTGAATCCCTATCTCAGTCCTAATACAGCTGTAGAAGCAAGTGGCTGATTACACTGTTAATGTAGTCTGCCATTGCTGGACTTCTTTTTTGTCCTGTACTAACATTTAGTAATTTGAAAATGGCACTCCATAGTCTTTGAAAGGGAGTCCAAAAAGTGCTGAAAGAAGAGCACTGAGAAATGGGACGTGTGACCCACAGAATTACAGTTAGTTTTGATTAGGTTTTCCTCTGGTTCTGATCAGATGAGAATCAATTAGTGGGACAAAACATCAAGATGTCAGAAAGCTTAATAGGGAGAAAACAATGGCTTATGTATGCTTCAGTACAAAACGGATGGTTGTAGGGAGATAATTTCAGTGTACAATCAAATCTGCAACAGTTAAGTTGCCTCAGTTTACTGCTAGTTCAAGTTTCCTCCTTCCTTATATTTTTGGGTAGAAAGGCTATAGTGCTGTGCATTCAGGGTGGTGTAGAGTCATGGACCTACAGTGTTCCGAATGGATGTGGGAAAGCTGATAGGCCAAATGTGTCCACAGATTTCAGCAGTGGCCCGTGGGAAAGTTGCAGAGCTTCTTTCTGTGGCCGTTTTTGTGGTTTGAAAAGCTTAGCTACTTTGTTGCTCTCAACAGTTGAGTAAATACTATTTTCAGACACTTTTCAGTTGGAAACTTGAGGTGAAGCATCTGATTTCAGTAGCTCAGAGATCAGAAGTGTCTGGTTGAACCTTGACTGTCCTTCATGATTGTCTTCAGAAGCTTAACCTTTCCTACTTCTGACTTGAGAGCAGATTTCGAAGAAACATAAGAGTAGTTCTTTGCTACATGGGTCAAGGAGTTCTTCAAGAACTCTTTGATCAGTTGTTGAATCATAGGAACAAAAGTATTAAGTCAATGGCAGTTCCATCTCCTGTGAACAGAAAGTGAGTGCACTTTCTGTTGGAGTGCATTAAGTGGCTTCTGCCTAAAAGTCTCTGAAAAAGCCTCAGTTACTATTGTTATGTTTTGGAGGGCTAAAACAGGAAGGGGTTAGGAAAAGAACTTTTTCATTTTCCTTGTCAGTTAAGATGGAGAAATACTTAAAAAGGGAAATGTAGAACTGCAGAAGTTGGTCAAGGCACTAAGATCAACTATTGTCCTAGAAAATTTTTTGCAGTACTTAAAATAATGAATTTTAAATTGGCAGCTACCCTTTAATCCATTCTCACAGAACTTTTTGTTTAACATATAATAATTTTTTGTCAATATCTTTAAAGAAACACATATTCAAAATTAAGAAGTCTGCATTTTTTTCTTTTTTTGTAAGGGTTGGGGGCTTGGGGTGGTTGAGTCCATGTCTTTTCATGAACAAATCTCAGTAAATCAAAACCTGAAAATTGCTTTAGTCTTATCTTAGTGTTTCTTAACAGTAATGCTATAGGTATTTTTTAGGTTCAGTGCCGCTTAAGTTTTCTTTGCATACTTTTCAAGGGTGTGCCCAGGGAGCAGGATTCCAATGTGTGGAAGTTTTCAGTCAGATTGTCCAACCATAGTTTTCTTATTCATAAAGCACATAGTTTCTTACTCTTCTTATATAGGCAATGGCTTGGTCAGAGGTGTAGAAGATAGGTCTAGACATTAAGTAATACCAGAGAAGTGATGTTTTTTCATTTGCACACTTGCTGATACAACTTTTAAATCGGATTTTGTCATGAAGTTTTATAAAGCTCCTTTTAAGCTACAGAACCCTATACATGAACGCATTTTGAAAGTTGTTTGCAGTTCTATATGATTTATGGTTCTATCCCTTTTTTCAAATGCAAATCTTGTTTTTTAGGTTCCTGACAATATTTCTGTATACATTTATTAATTACTAAGGTAGTCATTGCAATTTTGTTGCAGTGAATATTTGACCTCAGTAATTCCTGTTTTATACAGCCTGCTGATCTGGCCTGTCATACTCTCCTCAGTTGCTGCATATCCTGGAAGGCTGGTTGGAAGCTTTTGACAAAGTGTCTTACAGTGCAAATTAAACTTGACATTACTTGGTGGGAAGCATGCAGATGCAGTCAGGACTGGTGCTTCATTGTTTTTATATTGCCATACATAGGAGAACAAAAGTCTTTGTGAAATGTGGAGAATTAGAAAAGGGGATGCAGAGCTGCTTTAATGGGCACGTTACCTTGAAACAGCAGCTAGATGTCTGTCAGAAGATGTTTATCAGATTGAGATACAGAATTTAAGCTAATGCTGTCAACAAAATTGTATATAAAACTGTGTTTGATGAAGAGGGCCAAGGAGTGTAGCAGGGAGTTGAGTCCACAAAGGTAAAAGGGAGAGCCTATGACTCGTTGCTTCAAAATTCAGTTAAAGTCTTAATCTGAATCTGATGCATTTTCCTGAGTGGATAGTATTTTGATTCTCAGGGCAGAGAAACACATCACTGTTTCTTGCGTTAGTTACATACACGCCTTGTTTAGTCTTTGCAGACATATGCCAAGAGTCTAATTTAATAAGGTTTTTTTGTTTTTTTTTTTTTACCAAATGGAAAAAATGCACTCTGAAGTTGCGGTGGTAATGTTGTACTTCTTTGGAGAAAAATGTGTGTATCCAGATTTTTTCTTTTTCATGTTTTCTTCCTTTATAAGAAAGATGAAATTCCTGTCTTACTCTATATTTGACCATTACTATTACTACTACTGCCTGTTTCTCTTTTTCTTTACACATTCATGAGAGAAAACGTCAGGTTTGCATATCGGGAATTTTTAAAAACATGTTTTTTTAACCATCTCTCATACCAGCTTTCTGAGCAGATGATTTGCTTACATTAATGAAGAAACATTAAAAATTTCATTTTTTAGGATTTTTTAAGAATATTAAAAAAACATGGTATGTAACTTCCTCAAAAAGACATTTCATTAAAGTGAGCTAAAAAAACGGTACTAGGTCTGCTGTAAAATTATTTAGATAAATATTGTCTGTTAATATAAGAACATGTACTGTAGGTATTTTATGATCTACCAATAAAAGAATAACAAGGGCAAAATAGTAAATAAACATATTTATTTGACTTTGTGACACAGTCAGGAAAATAAAAGTATGAAGTATTTGCATAAATAATTTTGATAAACTATTTTAATATGAGAAGAAGAAGTGTCACTGGGAAGAATATACCTGCTGAAAATCTGGTGGTGGGTAATACAATTTTTTCATTGTTTGTTTTTTTGTTTTTCTTTGACAAAACAGTCTATATGTTCCTTGAAATCTGTGGAAGTGTGACCACCTGAAACTGTCCTTATTTCAAAGTAGACTTAAATGTTTTTTTGAATACAGGAATATTTTACTTTTGAAAATGTATTTACAGTAGTGTGTAGAGCTTGCTAACATGTATGTGAAATGTCACTTACAGGTGCTGACCTAAAAGAAAGAGCAAAAATGCACTCAAGTGAAGTTAGTTCTTTTGTCTCAAAAGCAAGAGCAACTATTAATGAAATGGGTATGTATCCTCTCCCTTCAACAATGTTATTTTAAATGTAACCTGACAACAGTTAAGTAAGAGGAATAACAAACTTGCATAGGTAATACTTGACAGGTAGTAGAATACCTACAACTCTTTATACCTATAATACAAGTGACTACTTTGAAAATGTTGCTAATCAAGTTGCAATTTTTTTTAGGATGCTAGAAAAAGCTACATCTCAAGTGCAAGGGAAGTGATTTGCCCTGTTGTTTTCATAAAGGATAGATTGTTTTGTGACATCCTAGTAATTAAATTTAATTTTTACTATTGCATTCTTGTTGCTTGGTGTAATTAATACATTCTTTAATACATTTTAGAAACACATGACACACCAGCTGTTGATGAAAAGCTTGCTACTAAAGCCTTCTAAAATTTTGTTTAGTATGCACTTCTTCTGTTATAGTAAAACTGTTAATAGTTGGGGATTTTAATTAATTTACCAGTTGTTAAGTAATTTCTTTAAATTTGATATCATGAATTCAGGATCAAATCATTATGTTTCTATGTCTCTGCTGATCAGTTTTAATATAATTGTTTTTCAACAGGGCATTTTGTCAAAAAAAGTCAAGTGTACAAATTTTGAAGCTATTAATTTTACACATTTGATTTATGTATGCAACATGTTTTGTCACTTGAAATTTTGGCTCAAAACTCTGAGGAATAAATCATTTAACAGAGAATGGTTTTAGATGTATTTCCTAAATAACATTGGGTGAGATCTTGGTTTGGCAGAATGTTATGAATGGAAACTATTATGGTTTTGCAGCTAAGTGGCAATGTGTCTTTGTTCAGCTACTTCATAAAGATACTTGTAACTTTGAATTAATATCTTGTCTTTGAAGTGAAGCAGATCCTCCAGGCTCTTTAAATATGTACAAGCAGTACAATACCAAAAGTGAACAGATCATTAATTCACTGCAGCTGATACTGTATGCTGGTATTTGTCCTTTTATGGGCATGCTGAGCAAGAGACAAATTATTCTGCTTAGGTACTTTTTATGATTTTGGGGAGGCTTCCTTAGCTCTAATTGATATTTTTTCAGCCTTTCTTGGACTGAAGTTAGTGGTAATAATTTCTGAGCTGCTAATAATGTTTAAACAGGAGAATCTGTTTTTAAGATTTTCCTGTTATATATATGTATATATATAGAAAGTTTTCATGACATTGGATTATTTTTAATTTTCTAAGTGAGAAAATTTCTAAAGTTTGAAGCAGTATTTGGATTTGGCATTCTGCACTGAATGACTGGAAAATACATTCTATGATTTATGATGCTTTGTTTTACTTCAGAGTTGAAGAGACTTTAAGACAAATGTTTGTCTTTAACTTCATTAAGGTTCCTGTGAGAGTATTTAACTACTGAATGTGTAAGCAAATTTTCAGTTATATAAAAGGTTTACAGTGGATCGTTGTGCTAACAGTGAATTACTTGAAATTCAGGAAACCATTATGAGTACATTCATTCATTCATTTCTCAAGTAAGAAACATGAAATTGTGAGTAGATGGAATTTATATTTGAGAATCCAGGTCACTGGAGTACCAAAGTAGGAAATTTTGTGAGGGAATATAGTGACAGCTATTAGACATGTTGCAGTTTGGAAAAGAGGAAGAGTTTGAAGGCAGCCCTTGTCTGATACTGTAGCAAAACCTTTGCCTAGGTTCATTGAGTGTCTCTTTTCCTTCTCCTTTCTTTCCTTCTTTATCCTCCTTCTCCCTCCCTCCTTCTCTTATTCCTTGCTTCTCCCTCCCCCTTGTTTTGCTGTTTTTACTTTAAAATACTAAATAAAAGAGTCGCTACAAGGTTCTTTAATGGTTACTTGATATTTGGCCATCTCCCAGGTCATTTTTTAAATCCTATATTACAGGATTAGAGAAGAATATTGAGGTATTGTGTATAATGTTTTTTGGTCAGTTTTCATATCATGTATTTTTGGATGTGCATATGACATAAGTAGCTTTTGTTTTTCAGTCACGTGATATATTCTCACTGTATACATAAGCAAAGCATTACTGGTTTTGAACATGTTATGTCAACAGTGGATGTATTTGTATGATGCTTCTAACATTTTTCTCAATAGCCTTTGCAGAGCATTCCCTGCATCAGGAACTCCAAGTAAATACAAAAAAGTGGATATTATAAATGAGATTTGATTAGATTAGATTAGGTTAGAGTGCACAAGGTGTCATGTTGTTTGGTGCCCTTACAAATAGAAGTGAACATTAATTTTGTAGCAAATCAGAGATTCTCAGCTCTTTTTTTCTTCTGAAGAAATATTACAGAAAGTAATTTTTGTAGACTAAGTAGGACATTGTATTTGCCTTTGATTACTGTAATGAATCTGTATATTGAAAATAATGATATTTTTCCAGCACAGCAGCAAGCAGAATTTTGTGAGACACCTGAAGAGGGTAGACAGTTTTCAAATTATTATTTGCCACTGCTATATAGCCAGAGAACAATATTTCCAGTCTCCTGTTTTGCTCTTTTGTTCAAGTTTAATGGTGTAATCTCATTTAAAATATGTTCTACTTTCTGCTTTTCAAAAATAGGTCATGTGTTGATAAATGTGTTTGTGTTCAAATGTGTGACCTAGTAAGCAGATTCTTCTTTTTGGAGAAAAGGAGGTTGATTTGGAGAAAGGGAGGCTGAGGGGTGACCTCATTGCAGTCCATGGCTTCCTCATGAGGGGGGTAGATGAGACTGGAACTAATTTCTTCACTCCTGTGACTGAAGACAAGACTTGGGGAAATGTTAGGAAGCTGAATCAGGGGAGATGTAGGTTAGATATTGGAAAAGGTTTTTCACCCAGAGGGCAGCTGAGCAATGGAGCAGACTCCTCAGGGAAGTGGTCACAGCACCAACCCTGCCTGAGTTCAAGAAGCGTTTGGATGATGCTCTCAGGCACATGGTGTGGTGCTGCGGGTGCCCTACACAGGGACAGGAGTTGGACTTAATGATCCTGATGAGTCCCTTCCAACTCTGCATATTCTGTAATTCTATGATTCTTTTTAATAGTATTTTCAGAGAGAAGACCATTAAGTTATCTTTGTAGATAAAACACACAGAAGGTTAATTAAACATCTTGGAGAAGTAGGTAAACCTAAATTATCAGAATGGACATGCCCTGACTTTTCTTTAGTTCCTGTCAATTTCATTACATCTAAAATACTTACTCCAGTGGTTTTGTAAAAAGGCGTAGTACCATTTTGGAGTACGGCTGCAAAAGAGTGTTCTGGAATTTTAAAGCATAGTGCATTTGGTCTTACGGGATTAATTTGTAACTTCTTGGTAAATTTGGGTGAATATTAAAACTGCAGTAAATATCACTTGATATAAATATAAGCACTTTTAAAAAGAGCTAAGAAAATTGTGGTAAGTGATTAGTTGCAGTGCTTAGAGATTGACATTGTGGGGGAAAAAATCAAAACAACCTCTGCATTTGCTAAAATTATACTGGAATAGTGAGGGTTTGTTTGAATTTTCTTAATATTAGGAATTATAAGAGTACTTGTCCATTTCTATATTCTGCCTTGGGGCTCTTCATTACTAATGTAGGGCTGGCTTTAACTTCAAAAAACCTGAAGAGAAAAAAGCATTGCGAGGTCTCATGTAAACATGCACTACAGAACAGGCCTGACTAGATGAAATCAAATAATCAAATTACACTGAAGCCCAGAAACCCTTTTTCCTTCTTTTTTTTTTTTTTTTTACCCAAATTTGGGGAAAAGAAAAACCCATCATTATGGGTCAGATCTTGTGACTCCTATTAAGTCCATATTGCTATTATATTAATGTGTATCTGCTGGAATTTCAGTTGCAAAATAACTGAGACTACTTATGGAGCTGAATGCAGTAACCACTCTCCTCTAGAAACGCACCTTTTTTGTTAAATGAAAGAAAAGGTGAAGCTGCAGAAACAAACTGAAGCTGGAAAGTACTTGTAATTACTCAGAGTGCTGTTTGGCCCCAATGTCTAAGTGAGAAACACCACTGATTAGTAAAGCTCTTCCAAAGACCATAGGCCGAAGTACCTAAATACTGCAAATGGGACAAAAAATCTTGATGAATGAGTTTGTTGGCTGCTTTTTGAAATCAAAGTTTAAGTGTGCCCAGGCTTGATTTTTAGATCATATTTTGGACAAAATACCTTGCTCATGGCCTGACAGCACCGAGATCTGAACTAAGCTAAGGAAGAACTTTTTTATAAAATACTAATTTTACCTGTTTTCTTTTGGACGCTTTGCATTTTAACCAATCTCAGAGTTCTTTTTTTAAGACATCTGGTTAGTTTTGATAAAATCTCAGTGTAATATTTACTAACTTTGTTTAGGCATAATTCTTACAGATGTGATTAGTTTTGACATAATTTGAATGAGAACACCCTGAAGGAAAGCTTTTGTGTGCTTTTTATTTCAGTCAAAGGAGATACAGCTCTCTGTTCACAGATAAATTTTTAGCAATTTTCTGCCCTTCTGGCTTCTCTCAGTCATCACCAAACTTAAATTTCCCTAGTGCTATAGCTCATCCTTCAGGAGACCAGTCTCTTTTCTGAAAAGTTCACTTTTTCTGGAAAGTTTGCTTTTGGTACAGTCACAAAAGGTGACTACCAAAAGAAGGGTACCACTTGCTCACATCATATATTGAGACCATCATAGCTGGTTTGCACATTGGCTGTTAAAGCAGGGTTTCAGTGTGACTTTCTATCCAAAGCTTCTGTTCCCTCTCTAGGGAGCTACACTGTATAAATTTAAGTGTTAGGAAACTGCCATTTTCTTGCCCTGCTCGGGTTTGAAATGGGGTGTTTCAGTCACTGAATGGGGAGGCATAGTTTATTAGCTCTTTCGCTTTGCCTGTCTCAGTCTCTGGCTCCATTCCTAGAACCAGTTGGTATTCAAAAGGAAGCAACTACTGGCATGGTAAGGAAAATCTTATGCTGCTCTTCTGTCTAATAAATTCCGGGCTTATAGCATGGGCACAGCATTAGGCTTTGACTTCAGAATACCATATTCAAACCTGGTATTGAACATAGCCTTTGGCTAGGTATGTGCTGCTATGTTTCTATTACGGAGCCTGTTGATTTAAAAAAAAAAAATAAAAAATTATGCTTACAGTAAAACGTTAGGCAATTTTTCCTCTGTATTGTTCAATGAATGAGATATCTGAAACTATTACTTAGCATACTAAGATGGGTTAGAAATAAAGATAATTTTAGCACTAGACTGGGGAATGTAGTTTTATGGAGAACTGCTAAAAATATATAAAGGAGAAGGTTTCTAGAAATGTTCAGCTAAAGCAGATACAGTGTGGGAGATGTACTTTATGTTATGTAAAATAAGAATGGTACTGGTAGTGATGTACTGGTACTGGTAGTGAGAATGTGATGTCTTCATACACACAGAACCCACAAAACTTGTCGCATTGGTTTCTTGTAACTGTTAGAGATTATAGTTCTTCTGTTACTAGAATTTTATTTCGTGTGATCTCTAAAAAAAGAAAAAAAAATGGCTAAGTAGAATGTATCCATGTAACTGAAATCTTTTATCCTGGCCATTATCCTTTTGTTTCGTAAATTCAGTGCTTGAATATGTGCTGTGCTGTTTGTGTGAGTTATAAATTTTTAAGTGTACATAAGGGTAAAGATAAGAAATGTACAGAATAGTTTTCATTTTTCTTCTAGCTGAAGTTTTTCTTCATTTGAACAGCAAGTAGATACTTGTCATGTAGGATTTAATTATTATTTTACTGAGGGCAGACTAAGACTACAAAAAGAAGCATTAGTAAGTAAAAACGGGGGAATCTCTTTTTAACTGAAGATGAATGAAATATTCAAAGTATTTTATATATTTTATAAGTATTTTATATATAAGACTGTAGCTAAAGGGCTTTATTAAAGCACTTTCTAATTTCCATTTTTAATTCCCATTTTAATTTCCACTTTTTAGTTTTCCACTCTTGGTCCTGTTATTAAGGATATAAAGCATGCTGTCCCGATTACCTGTCAATAATAAGGTGCCAAATTGAAAATTCTAGAAGTAAGAATATTAAGTGTTTTCTTGTCAATTAGAAATATTTTTATAGGTCATTTATAAGAGACTGAGTACTCGAGGAAACTGGGAAATTAATGGTATTGAGGGAGATGCCTTAAGAAAACCCTTGGGGTATTCTAATGAAGGGAAGAGAAACTTTACCAATATGTTTTGCTTACTAATCAACCATAAGCAGTGTGCAGTAGCAATTGTCATTAAAAAGCAAAAATGTCTTTACAAGTACTAAAATAAATTTTTTATTATGCACTCCATTCTTCCTGCCAATTGTTTGGCTGAACTTCGAAGGTATTAAGGCAAAGATAAAAATGTTCAAGTAAATCTATAACATTAGCAGGTGATTAAGCTTCTTATCTAAAGCACAGGAATTAGAGGGTAGCTAAAACGCCTTCACAGTTGTAGCTAGCAAATGTATGGTAAAGAACTGTGTATATCCAAGTGCACTTGCAGATCTGAGTTAAACGTGTGGTCATGTTTTTGCAGTTGGAGATACTTCTAATGCATATGTAAAGATACGTTATTTTTAGTAACCACTTTTTCATTGTTTTTTTACCATTCTGACAGGTAAAATTTTGTAGCGTTTAATTAGTTGCCTTCTACAAAAACAATTTGACATATCTTCTTTGCTTCCAAGTTCATGCAGAAAAGTTTGACAGTTTTCTGTCTACTTTTGTAGACAGAAATAGCTACTTTTGTATGTTGCTGCATACACTGATTTGTTTTCCTAGCGCTCTACAGTGGATGAAACCTCTTGATCAAGCATTTGGTTTCAGTGACTTTTTTCCCCATAGAAAGGGCTGTGGTGGCAGTGCTTGCAATTGAAATGGAAGCAAACTATTGTAGTTACTGACATGATTTTAGATTTTAGAAGGCAAGTTAAATGCTTGAAAAACAACTAACATAGCTGCCTAACTGCAAAGCTTGTATGCCATCTTAATGTTACTAATTTTGTAATTAATTGTAATACTGTGATTAATTTGTTCCTAATATAAAGAATACTTCAGCTATCATATTTACCCAGGGACTGCCTCTGCTTGCCATATAAGGTGCATAATTAGTGTTCTTTTATTTTTTAAAGAAAAAAATGTTAATTTTTTATTCAAGAGCAACATCACTAAGTTGAAAAATCTGGTAGTGAACAGGTGGAAGAGAAGTCTTATTCTGAGTTACAAGATATGAATATTTAGGTATGAACCTAATTATTTTAAAATCAAATTATTTTAGGACTCAATTCCCAGTTATATTAATTCCAGGTATTATGGCTATACCTGGAAACTACTTTTGTACAGATGAAGAACAAGAAAGTAATCAGGTGTAGTCAGCATAGGGTCACAAAGGGGAAGTCATGCTTAGTAAGCCTCATAACCTGTGATGTAAGGACTCGTTTTGTGGATGAGGGACAAGTAGTAGGTGTGCTGCCTACCTTGAGTTCACTAAGGCTTTTTTTTACTATCTCATCTAAGAGTCTCATAGCATAAGTTCTGAGTATGGACTAGATGAGCAAAGTGGTTTGAAAATTGTCAGAATGGATGGGTCCAGAGGCTGGTAACCAGCAGCATGACATCTACTTGGAGGCCCCTAGACAGTGGTGTGTAACCCAGGGGCCAATATTAGGTTCAGTCCTATTCATCTTCATTAATGATCTGAATGATGGGACAGCAAGTTTGCTGATGATGTAAAAAGCCAAAGGAGCGGCTGATGCACCAGCAGTTTGTGCCATCATTCAGAAGGATCTCAGTGAGCTGGAGAGATAGACTGACATGAACCTCATTAAATTATAACAAAGGAAACTGGGAAGTCATGCACCTGGGAAGATGTAACCCTGTGCAGCAATACCTTCTGGGAGCTAATGATCTGGAAAGCAACTTTGTAGTGCATACCCAATGGATCCTGGTGGATAGCAAGGGGAACATGAGACAGCACTGTACCCTTGTGACAAAGAAACCTCATGGTATCTTGATCTACCTGAGAAGGAGTGTTGCCAGTAGGTAACAGTCTCCTCAGCACTGGTGAGGCCACTGCTGGAGTACTGTGCCCAGCTCTGGGGTCTCCAGTACAAGAGAGTGATGGAGCTACTGGAAGGTCTCATCTGGTCCAACCCTTCTAATATTATTGTTTATATAATATGTCTCAGCACCCCATCAAACTGAGACTTGTCATAAAACTTTCCAAAGTGGGGAAATCTGCTACTTCCCCTGGGAGACCATTCCAATGTCTGACTGTCCTCATAGTGAAAAAAATTTCCTCTTGTATTCAATCAGGATCTCCCCAGGAGCAACTTGTGCCCATTGCTGCTTGTCTTGTCATGTGGCTCCTTGTAAATAGGGAGTCTACATCTTTGTAGCCCCCCCTTTAAGTACTGGAACGTTGTAATAAGATCTCCCTAAGCCTCTCTTCTCAAGGCTGAATAAATCGAGTTTTCTCAGCCTCTCCTTGTATGGCAGGTGCTCTAGTCCTCTCATCATCCTTGAGGCTCTTCTCTGGATCCTCTCCAGCCTGTCCATATCCTTTTTGTAGAGTGGATACCAAAACTGGATGCAGTACTCCAGGTGCAGTCTGAAAGGCATCTAGTAAAATGGGATGATGATGATTTCTCTATCTCTGCTGGTGATACCCTTGTTGATGCAACCTAGCATCCTGTTGGCTTTCTTTGCTGCTGCAGCACACTGTTTGCTCATCTTGAGCCTGTTGTACACCAAGACCCCCAGGTCTCTTTCCACAAAGCTGCTCTCTAGCCAAGTGGATCCCAGTCTGAACTGCACTCCTGGGCTGTATGTTCCCAGGTGCAAGATGATGCTCATGATCAAGGTTATGCTGCTTGAGCTGAGTTGTTGCAGTGTGGCCTTCCATCCTCAACCATTCTGATACTTAAAGTAGTACAACACTCAGCTCCGTTTGTGTCTGTTATTTGCATGTTGCAGAAATGGGCAATGCTAGAGAATAAAACCACTGGGCTTATTGGGAAAGCTTTAAATAGTGTATTTTTTTTTTTTTTTCTATAATAGCAAATGACCCTTCCCATGTAGAATAATTCTGGATGCCTGTCTATGTACATAATTGTTGTTCTTAAAATTTGAGTTCATACAACTCAATTAAGTCTACAGGGCATGATTTGTCAAACATCAGCTCTGTTTTTCTTGTGAACTGAACAGTTTTGGCAGTTGTATATTAAAATTATGCAGATAAGCACAAACAAGTGTCTCTTATGCTGCAAAATATGAATATTCCAAGAAGCTTTATTCTTGGTAATAAGTTCTAGTGACTTGAAAAAATCAATTTACAATGCAGAGCAGTAGCTAATTTATTTCTGTGTTTCTTTTTCTGATACTTCACAAGAACACGTCAAAAGGATTAATCTTAAGAATCTGTATGCACAGAACAATTGTAAAAACATTGTATTTTGCCTTTTTTGCTTTGTACTGTGCCTCTGCGGGAGATCAGTGGACAACACACAGATTAATGTAATCAAAGTATTGACATTTATTGAGAGTCGCAGTAGCCCTTTTGTACACAGTCAGGCTGATAACATAATATAAACATATTGCTGATTGGTACAACACATTCTTCATATGCCACAGGGCACTATCTAACTGGTTAAATACAACTCTTTATTTGCTGTCTATGCGATGCTTTCCCATCCTGTTATTCTTCTTTTCTGCTGCCAACTCCCTTATCTTTTGCCCATAGCTGATCTTCTAGTAACCTTGCAGCTGGGCCTCAAGGCCCTCCGCTCACTCTGGCTAAAGCAAAATAGTCAGGATAGCTCACATGTCCATTTTCTTCCAAAAACTCTCCAACATGCCTCCACCTCCAATGTAGGGGATCCCTTCAAATTAGTATCTTTGGAAATTATGATTTTAACATATGGTATAAAACTGCTTTTTCTCCCTCTGAATTAGGAATTTAGTATTTCTCTATCTATATACAAATAAATAAAAAAATTACAGACTGCTGTCTGTAATTCTTGAAACCAGATATTTTTAAATTCTTGTTCTATAAGTTTCTTTTCTGTACTTAATAGACTACTTGAATTTCACCATAACTAAATCTAGAAGTTCCTTAATGTAGAGAAAGTAGTCAGCCTTGGAGTACTGCAAAAGTTGTGTAAATAGAGCTCCAGATGCTGTTTGTCTCTGAGAAATGAAGCATACATGCAGACAGCAACTGTTGGAAACAGGGGTTAAAAATGCCTGTATTTTTGTGTTCAGGCAAATTATTTTTCATTTACCTGTGGCAAAGGCAAATTCCTTTAAGAGAAATGGTACCTATATGAGCCTTAAGCAAGATTGTTTGGCAGATTGGTTATGGTGATGAGGTAATGAATTTCAGTCAGCAAGCTGGCCCTGCTGTAAATAATTGTCTTTTTTCTTACCATCCCAAGAAAAAAGTAAATAGAGAAAGCAGATTTTACTCCCATCTATTCCTGTCTCCTATGCCTTCTGTGACAGTCTGCAAATATAATGGACACCTTCGGCTCTCTGAAATTACTGTGAGTGCTTGATGTAGTAGTAATTAGTAGTCTCATTTGACACTGGAATTGATTCAGGTAATCACTTTAAATCGTGATTGAAACCAGCAGCCAAAGGATTTTGATTTAAAATACTTGTTTTAATCTTGAATAGCATTGGAAAATTCTTGTTCTTAAAGACACTTGGATTTTCATTAGTTGTTAGTCATAAAAGGAAGTTGATTTGCCTTTCATTTAATTCAATGTGGTTTTTTTGTTACTCATTGAGAAACTACCTGGTTTTATACAGATTTGTTCATGCTGATAATTGATTTTTTAAAAAGAAGTTACCTGAAGTCTGCTTTTCAGAAAGGAAAAAGCTAGGTAGCACAACTAACTTAAGAACTAACTAGTTCACTAAAGAAAGGAAATGTTATTTGTATTTGATACATTAAATTATTAATTTTTAGTCACACTAGCATTCTAGATTTTTAAAAAGATGGAATATTAAATTATGCCTCAATTTATGTTTTGGCAGCAGCTTTTTTTTCTTTTTCAATTTCCAACTAAGTCTGAGTTGAACTAGTCACTGAATTCAAGTAGATGAGACTTTAAAACAAAATTTATTTTTAACATCTGGAGAAAGAATATATTGCTGCCATGAGCTGGTTTAAAATATCAACAAGCTTTACACCCAAGCATTCGGCTCATGAATTTTTGACTGTTTTTGAAACTTTACTGCAAAAATGTACTACTAATACATTGTCTGATTATAGTTTAAAATATACATATATATATATATCTTCTGGTAAGTGCTAGGTTAAATATAATTGAATCCGTAATACACAAGTTTACTTCTAAGAGAGCTTCCAGATATGTTAGAAACACAGCTTATTATAAGACATTTGTATTTCAACTATAACTAATTGTATATGTGCCTTTTTTAAAGCATTCCTGCTTTATTGCTTGCCTAGTTCTGCTGTGTGGGTTTTTGGAATTTACTTATTGAGATTTTTGTCAAGAGCAAGCAGAAATTAAAGAAAAGGGCTTGCAAACCTATTCAGCCACAGGGTGATTAGAGAGGGGGTCAGATTTTTTTTTTTTTAGTTCTTCTCTGATTTTTGAAACTTTTATCCCGGAGCATGATTGTACTTTGAACAAAATGTAATTAAATGGTGTTTCAGAGATGTTCTTTATACAGGATGATGTTACTTGTTATGTTCTTTTTCAGCTAATCTGCCTGTACCTACTATTGCTGCAATAGATGGAGCTGCATTAGGTGGTGGCCTAGAACTTGCATTGGCCTGTGATATAAGAGTGGCAGGTAGGTCTGAATCCTGTTTACAGAGCATAGGATCATTAGTGTTTCTGATGGCTTGACTAATACTTGTTTTGGCAAATCTTATAAACTTATTTTGTGCTTGATGTTGTTTATAACCGATTATTTTAAAGAGATCTAGCAGAATCCTGTCTAAGTACTTGCTAATGTTTAATTTCAAACAACTTACCACTAATAACGGAGATTTTTTTTTATTACTGTTTTTATTTTATACTTCTGACCTTCATTTTACAACTGTTGCTGGAATGGTTATGTATGGTGTTTTGGTATTTTAATTACCAATTAAAGTATTCTCATGTTCTGTATTTGAAGTGTTCTGGGTAGAGATCTGATTTTATCTAAACAGCTTGCAAGGAATAAGCTATAGGTGTTAGTGAGAGTATTATTATGTAAGTAATTAAGCTATTTTAAGAGGTACAACACCATGTGAAAAGAGGAACCTTGACCTATCCAGCTGTCAGAACTATCAAGCCATTTGTTGGGAATGAAATGGAAACATGGTCCTGAACAGTTGCCAGTAACTTAAGGGATATAAAGCTGTTTCTGCTTAGAGAGTATTCTGTTAGCTTAAAGAAGTGTTAATAATAAGATACAGAGTTCTTCCTCATCTTAAGAGGTTAAATAAAACCAGTCTTTTTCTTCTAGTACTTTAAATTTTGCACAGAAATCTCTGTTACTCACTTTAACTGCTTGATTGCTATAGGAAAATGAGTAAGATATGGTGCTTGCTCCTTGATGGTGTAATTGGATCTTTCACTACTGGCAGAACAGTAGAATCTATTTCAAGACTTTCGCAAACCATTTTTAAAAAAGTGATTTAGTGCTTTTATGAAGGAAATGTAATATATTAGCAATCTTGTCATTATTACATATTTTGCAAATTTTTTTTTCCTAACGATTATAGTAGCAACTGATTTACATTCTCTTTTTTTAGCCTCTTCTGCTAAAATGGGCCTAGTTGAAACAAAGTTGGCAATCATTCCAGGTGCAGGTATGAATGTTTTGCTCTTGATAGCATGGATGACTAAATAACACTCTTGCTTTTGATATCTGATTTTAGATTGTTGTTTATGGATTTCTGCTGGTTTATATATTAAGAATCATGGTAAGTTTTAAAGCTTGGTGCTTTTATTACTTACCAAAAAATAATAAAAAAATAATTTCTTATTTTTAGGGAGTAGCACTTGTATATTATGCTTTTAATCAAAGTCTTTGTTAAATAAGTCAGTATAGGCTGAGTCTGTAAATGACATTTAACATCTGCAGAAAAAATGTTACTGTCCAGAGTTGGTTTAACATTCCAACGAGTTGTACACACAGTGTCCTGATCTGAAAGCTAAATAAGTTGCTAAGCATCAGACTAGGAAAAAAGGGTAGACTTAACTATATGTGTAGAAAGATGGCAATTTAAATAGGGACCTACTTTTACATAAGGTCAAGTGCTTTAGGATTCAGATTCTGTTCTCTTCCTCCTTGTAAATTGGTTGTAAAGAGTTTAAAAACTGAAAGTGTAGCTGTGAATAGTTCTTTTTTTGTACCAAAATTTTTGAGCTTTTTGGGGTCAGAAACTTCTTTCCTGTTTGGAGGGTGGGTTGAGTGGTTTTCCCTGGACAATAGGAGGAATGAAAATTATGTAATTAATAATGTTTAAGGAGGTCTTTGTGTTATGAAACTTTCTGGTTTTGTTTTATTTTATGGGTAAATTATTATCACTTGAATTATGGTAACTAACTTTCTGGGGAAAGGGCAATAACTTGAAAACAAGTAATCTCTGTGACTCACATATTTTTGGCCTTATTTTCTGGAAGTACTGGCAAATTTATGCCCTTTATTGCCCCCATTTTCTTTCTAATGGGTGGAACCTATTTTGGAAGCACTGTATCCAAGTATAATGGATACCACTGCAGAGAAGTCAAGAGGACAGTAAGGACTACAATAATGGCAACACTGGTAGGAACTTTGTGTAAAAAAAAATCTCATCCTATCATTAACCTAGAGAAGTTTTGCAGAATTTCATGTGCATTATTATTATGGTTATTGTTAGACTCTGTTTGCAGTCATTACTTCCCATCTCTTTTTCTGTCATCAGAGCTACTTTTTACTTAAGGAAAATTGAGTTATGATGACTGATCTCCTTTTAGTGATTAAAGATAACAATGAACATGATTTTAAGTATATATTTCTTTCCAGTGGTGTTGTAATGAAATAATGTGCCTTCAAAATAAGTCCTAGGGAAGAAAAAGACAGAAAGTGGTGTTTATCTTTGTTGGAAATTTTCCCCCCTTTGTCCTCCCACTTCACTCTCTCCTGAGGAAGTCTGCAAGACAATGTTGGAGAAATGCTCTCCAGTTCAAGAAATTCAGGTTAAGTTCTTTGTATATTCTCAGTGTTCAACTTAATTGATGTTGTCTCATGTTTCATTGTCTTCAATTTATTACTGATGTTTCAGACTTCTAATGTTTTCACTTCTAATGTTTTCGATACTAGGTAACTGATTTATTATAAGCTTCGTTCAGAATTTTCTATTGCTATTAAAAGACTGAGATTTGAAAAATCTTTGATTTTTTCTTATCCTAAAATAATGATCGGGCATATGTCTTCAGTTCCTTGAGAATATGACAGGTTTCACCATGTTGCAATGCCGTTTAAACTTAGAACATTTTGTGGAAAGTTTAGTGATGAATTTTTCTGATATTCATACCACTTTTTCCTAGAACTATTTCTTATGAGTGTATTTGAGCTTATCACAACTTTTCCTGTACTTGCACCAATCCTGTGGCAGTGTTTGAGCACTTTGTGTCTCCTGCCATCTGAACAATAACTGATCGTGCTTTGTATCTATCAGAAAGTGAAAAAGGAGTGAAGTAATTTTGTGTATGTCATTTAGGTAACAAAGCCACGTGTGCCCACTTGAACAAACTTGGTTTCATTGGTTAATGAAGAATTTTCTTCTAGTGCTTAATTAAAGCTGCTGTTCTCAAAGCAGGAGTGGGCAGTGGAGCTGATAAGAGGGCCGTAGACACTAAAAGGTCTCAATAAGTTTCTGCTGCCATCTAGTACGTCTGAAACACTGACAAAATGTGTCATTTCTTCAAAGTAGGTCCCTATAGCATGGCAAATAACTAACATTCCCTCAGCTGCCACAAGTATATGATAGGTGTAAGGATTTTAACTTGGGTGATAATTGAAATGGGTGTTTGAGGCTGAATGAAAAAATTCTTTATTTTCTGTTTGCTTTTTTAAAATTCACAGCAAGAAAGCTATGTTAGACGAATGTCACTAGTATTTGATAGCACGAAAATGTGTATTCAGGGCAGGTCACCCATGTGCTTTTGGACCCTGTTGCATGTGATGTTTTATTCCATCCTACTTTGAAATATGGTCATCCAAAAAAACAGTCAGCTTCCATTTAGGGGCCAGTCACTTTTAATGTAAGTTTCCCATGTGCGAATAATTTTGCTTTTGAATATGTTTGGAAGTACTCCAGCCTTCTAAAGGCTAAGATTGTGAAGCTCTCAGTTGAATTCTGGTTAACACACCTAACTGAGTTGTTGCTGTTTACTCTGTTGAGGGTCTCACCCAAGAAAGGATGTGTAGTATAGGTTGTATCTATGGTAGCAGGTGGAGTCTCCTCAGAAAATTCATTCATGGCAGACAGCAGAGCGAGATCACGTGGGGTGACTGTAATGCCTCCTTTTATGTAATAGCTTTGTGCACTGGGGGAATTTTTTCTGCCTTTGGAAGTATAAACCATTTCTCTCCCCCATGGTAAAAGCCTTAGCTTGCTATTCTGAGGTGGAAAAGGTAGACTTTTCTTCCATTTTTTCTCTTCAGTATATCCCATTGTCTTGTAAGGAAGTCAAGATTCAGAGAACTAGAGAAAGTAACTACAGGTTAGTGGTTTCAAATAAAACCTAAAATTTTATTAAAAGTAGGTGGACAGAGGAAGGGAAATTTTTACTGCCCACAGATGAGAAATTTCAGCACTGACTAACCTGTTCTTGGGAAATGAAAAAATGGGCCCAGGCTAGAGATGTGGGTGTCCTAGCTATGGAAAATATTTGCCAGAATAATCCTGTAACTGGACAGCAGTGACTTCATATGAGACAAGATTTCATGGTAAGCCAGATTTTCTTAGGGCTTACGGAGGTGCTTCTTATCACTCAGAGTGGCTTTTCTCAGAGCTGTTCATTGCTAAAAGGCATTGATTTTTTTAATCTCTTAGTTAAAAAACTGTTTTAAAAACTTATTTTCTGTGTAACGCTGTAGTCTGTACAGAATCCGGCGTAATGTAGAAGAGTCTTTTTTATACAAAAATTACGTTCCTTCTTTTTGTCATTTCCGTAACTGTAGCAAAAATAGGGCAAACCTCTTTCATTAATTGAATATAATCTCTGGTGGCTCTCCACTTGCAAAAGAAGTGTTTCACAGTGGGAAGTTTCTCCTTAGATGAAAATTGTCTTTTGGAACATTTGTATCTAAAGTCTTTTGGTTTTCTGCTTTGTAAATTTCAGAGCTCTCCTTCTCACTATTTCTGTAGTTTGTCTCTGGACTTTCACAGTGGATATCACACTGGGCCTGCAATTGATAGGTATTGCCTTGCTAGCATATCTGCTTTTATTCATTAGTTTCTTATACCACTCAGTAAGAGATCTGTTATGAGAAGATAAAAATGTTTTTAAATAATATACAGAAACTGTCTCACACTGTTAATACTGTCAGATATGATTGGTTGGACAAGGGAAAACATTCTGTGATAATAACAAGTAGGAAAGAAAGGTGTATAAATAAAAATAATAAGGGGTTTCTTTGTTCGATTTTTTTTTTTTTCCATGGAAGAAAATAAGTCCATTAAATCTTTAAAAAAGTTATTTTAAATAAGTTATATCTTCTTTTTACATCCTAAAGTTATTTTGAAGCCTTTTTCCAAAGGTGAAACTGAAGCTTTATTAGATAGCGACTGGAATGTTTATTGTGTTTCAGAAATATAGCAAGGAAGAGGTTTAATGGTAGCATTTCTTTGTTCTCCTCTTTCCAATTCTGTAACAGTATTGTTTTGACTGTTTTGAATGAATTTTAATAAAAACAGTACTCCAAAATTAATCCTTAAAACCTGAGCGTTATCAGTTGTTTCCCTCATTCTCATAGGTATGCAAGTATGGTTACTTTCATCAGCTTGAAAGTTTTGTGAGATTGATGGATTGCTTATTTCTTTTAAAGGCACACAAGAAAATGAAAAAAATTAACAATTTTTTTTGTTTCTTAAATCACATAGATTCAAGCCTTGTTCAGTTGCTTTTTCACTGAGTATGGGTTGTACTATCACATTTGCATATTTTGTAGACCATTTCTGTGCCATTGGTAAATAAGGAGTGAAGCTTTGAAAAGGAAAGAAAGCAAACCTGAGCTCTGCTTTTGTAATTAAACTTTCTCACTATATATATAAAAGAATGTGACACTGGATAGAAACTACAGCTGAGGCAGACTGTAACAGTATGAATGGAATTCACACTAGGTTTCGTGGCGTAAGTGCAGAGTAGGATATATTCACTTGGGGTACCCAAGTGAAAAAGACTTAGATAGAATAAAATAAATGGAGAAAAGAATGATCTAAAAAGCTGCTAGGTAAAGAGTCTTCATTTTCCCGGAGACCTAAAATTAAACATAAATCTACATCCACACTTAAAACTCAGCTAAGTGAGTTTTGGACTAAAGGATTTACTGTAGTTCACAAATGCTTTAATGAAGTTATTTACCCCTTGCACAAAGTCTGTAATTAATTTTAAAAGTTGTATGAAGCTTAGTGTACCTCATGCAAGGCTGCTCTTTTTCACTTTGTGAAAGACTACCCTTTTCACCCTAAAAATATCTTGAAACCAGCACCTAGCGTCTTTCTGAAGCTCTCTTGTCTACTTGAAATCATGGTAAAAACTTCCAACTGCAGACTTTGGTTTAAAGATTTTTATATTATTTTCTTTCACCTTCTCATTTTTATGTTAATGGGAAAAAACAAAAAAAATCAAACCTAACAAACAAAAATAGGAAACTAAGAAAACTAAGTGATAGTAATAGTAAATAGTAATAAGTTTCAGGGTGAAGCTGAGGCATGAGGAAAACAAAAGTGTCCTGGATATGGAAATTCAGGTGCATAACATTCTATTTTAAAAATTTTCTTTCTGAAAGTTTTGTCATTTTTAAATTAATTTTTAATTAATTAAAAACTTTAATTTTACTTTAATTAAACTCACTGTCTACTAACTTGTCTTACATCTTGTGGTTCACCAGGAGCTAAAATAAGAATACTGATCTTCATATTTCTGAGCTCAGTTTCTTCCATAGTCAGCATCTCTGAATTCTGAGGTTCTCAACTGAATAACCTGAAGTTCTCTGGGCCTTCCTTTTTTTCTCTTTTTGAAAATGGGGGTTATGTTTCCTCTTTTCCAGTCATGGGAACTTCTCGAGATGGCCACGACTTTTCAAAAGTGATGGAGAGTGGTTTTGCAGCTTCATCAACCAGTCCTTCCAGGAGCTGCAGATGAATCTCCTCAGGTCGCAGGGACTTTTACACTTTCAGGTTCTTTAGATGGGTCTTGAACCTGCTCTTACACTACTGTGGGTGAATTTGCCTTCTTGCAGTCCCTGCCTTTGCCTTCTGCAACCTGGGTGATGTGGCTTGAGATTTTTTAATAATCCGTAACCATTTATTGTAGCCCTCCAGTGAGTCATCCTACCATGTACCCTTGATGGCAACTATATAATAGTTTTCCACTTCCATTGTTAATCACAGTGGCTTCCAGCTCCTTTTTATTGCCTGTGCTGCGTGCACTGGCGTAGATCCACTTCACTTCAGCTGGATCTACTATTGATCTTTCTGCCTTTCTGAGGGGAGAAACTCATTCCTACCTGACCATTCTCAGGCACTTCTGTGGTTTCTAACCCGTCAATAACTCTTGTGTCTTTCCTGCTGCATGGATCTTCATCTCTTGCCTCCACTGAGACAGCAGACTGAAGGACCTCAGTAGCACACTGCTTCCTGAACATAGTGCCAACCCCATGCTCTACCTCTACTAAGCCTCATTTCATCCCCTTGCCATTTCAAACGTAGTTTAAAGCCCATCAATGAGCCTTGCTAACTCCTGTGCAAAAAATTCCTTCCCTCCTTTGAGACAGGTGGCTGGAATGCCTGCTGTTATGTAGAAAGGACCCACGGTCCAAAAATTGAAATCTTGCTGGTGACTCCAGGTTTGAAGCCAGGTAGTGATTTGCTGGCTCCTCCCATTTCCTCCCTCGTAATTCCCTGCAATTGGAGGAATAGAGGACAACACTACTGTGCTCCTGATACCTTAAACATTTGCCCTAAGGCCCTGAAGACCTTCTTTGAGTAATTTCATTGCTGCCTACCTGAGAAATAGTGGATAATAATGTGAGGACTGTATGTCCTACCACCATCACTAAACACTTTTTTCCTGAAATCTAATTTAAATCTACCCTTTTTCATGTTGAAACCATTCCCCCTCATCCTTCATGCCCTTGTAAAAAGTCCATTTCCAGCTTTCCTGTAGGCCTCTGGTGGGGGCTGGAAAGCTGTTACAAGGTCTCCCCAGAACCTTTTCTTTTCCAGGATGAACAGGCTCAACTCTCTTAGCCTATCTTCATAGGAGGGGGGTTCCAGCTCTCTGACTGTCTCTCTCCTCTGGAACCACCTGGAGTACTTTGTCCAGTTCTCTGGCCCTCAAAATTAGGACATGGTATGGAGTCATTGGCTTGAGTCCAGAGAATGGGCACAAAGATTATCAGAAGGCTGTAGATGAACTATTGCCTTTATTGTTTGGTGCTGCTTGGAGAACCTTACCTGTTACTGAAGGGCACTAGGGAAGATAGGGTAGTAACAGAATAGATTCACCTTCCATGCTGGGCAGGAACTTGTAGCTGTTCCCTCCTATTCCTCAAGTCACAGTTTTCAGCCTGGCAGAGGATAGTAAATCCTCCATAATATGTGTCTTGCCTTCCTGTCTGACCTGTCTTAAGGAAGGCAGGGTGCTATCACAGTAGTTGATCTCGGTCTTGCAATCCCTGGTAATTCCTTAGCCTACTTTCTGCCTCCCAGAATGCCATCACTACAAAGAGTAGTTCCTCTATGTAGATGTATCTCCCAGTGAATGCTCACTGCTGCCATCCTGTACTGGTATTACACCAGGACACACACCCTGCAGCTTGACACCCCAGTGGCAATGTGTTCCAGTGGAGCTCTGTTAGGAAGCTGCCTCAGTTGTGGTGCAGAGTTATGAGAGGTTATGGCTTTACATGGCTGGGTGGACACAGTCACTCCCTGGTCTTCAAGGAGTGCTTCAGGGGTGCTTCAGCACCCTCCTTGCACAAACTGTTGTGTGAAATACCATGTGAGCTGCTGTGCCACAGCCTGTCTGATGCACCACGCTCTGCCCCCCCTGTTAGCTGTACCCCTTGTTGCTGGTGTTCCAGAAGGGCATTTCTTAGGTGGGTGTTGCAGAGTTGCAGTTTAGTTATTGGCATGTTGTCTTGCTTTAGTGGTAAGTGCAAACCAATAACCAGAGGACAGATTTTCTCTCTGTTATCCCCCTCCTCCTTTCCAAGAGAAGATAAAAAGGGAATAGAGAAGAGAGACTTAAAGGTTGGAAATCTGAACTGGAATGGATTTACTGGTCAGTAACAGTAACACATGGGATGAGAAAAAAATTCACAGGTGTATACAAACATATATGAACCCCAATCTCAATGGTTGCAGGAAACTTTGTGTTGGAGCTGTAAAATTAGCCTGGCCCATTCAAACCATAACACTTGTGTTAGAAGTGTAACTTGAGTATGTAGGGACTGCTGGCTGAAATTAATGCGTTACATTACTTATGTCATGTTCAAGTCTGGCTTATAAAAATAATGTTGTGGGGCTTTTAGCTATTGAGGAATAGTTTTCTTACAGTTTTTCAGTTTAACTTTGTTTGGTTCGTAAATGGAAAGCATTTTAGAGGAAGCAGCAGGCCTTAAAAGGAGAAGACAAAGTATCTTCTGCTGTGTATGGTTATTTAGATTCCCCTCTTAAATATGTCTCCATCTCAATATAGATGTTATTGGGGATGAAGAACTGAGTGGGTCTCTGAAGTACCAGCTGGAGTGTATACATGGGGGCTAGTATAGACGCAACAGTGCTTGGTAAGTTCCTAAAAATTACATTGGTAGCTGTTGAGCTCATCCACACTCAGTGTTTCTTTTGAAGAGAAGCCAAGGAATTTTTAATCAAGGAAGATTACTGAGCAGATTACTGTGTGCTGGATATTTAAAAATAGATTTACTTTTATTAGTAAAAACTCTTTATTTAAGCCTGAAGTGTTATTTTTCACTGAAAATGCAAAAGCTGTTTTGATATAAAACAGTATTAAATTATTGTGAGTGAGAGAGATAATGAGATGGGAAGAAGGTAATAATTATTCTGTTTAATTGGAATGTTCTGTAGGAATGTCAGCCTGAGTAATACAAGTGCACTGTATCTTTAAACTTCAGTGGACCTGACTCTGGCATTTTTGGGGTGTTGAGGGTTTTCAGTGACCTGTTAGATCAGAAAATATCTGATTGAAAGAAAAATCTCTATGGAATGTTTTTGTGTAAAGTTATTTGGTAATCTGCTCTCATAGGACCAATTGCTAGTCTTTTACCACTAATAAAATTAGGTCACTAGTTTTTGGCACTAATCCAAGTTGTGAGATTTATCTGGTGTTCAGGCACACTGTCTAGAAATAGCGATGCAGTATCAGCAAAGCCACTTTTCATTTCATGAACATAATTTCCAGTGCCCTGGAATTAATTTGTTCACTGACCTGTTAACAACTGCAATCCGTCACTGGCTTACAAGAGGCAGAGGAAGTGTCTGGAAGTAGTCATGGTCACTACATGGTCACAGCTACTAGGTGATTAGTTACATTACTTTTGTTCAGTGTAACATGGTTTTGGTTTTGCTAGGTAGGAGAGTCTGTTTATAAAACCAAACCAGCAATTTGATCAAAAGGAAAAGACTTGTCATTAGTAAATATTGGAGAGATATAACTGACAGGAAGTGGTTGTTTTTTATGTTATATTGTAATATATCTGAGACACTTTCTGGTTATCTTTGGAAAAGTATATAAATTTAGCATGTGCTGTTGATACATAGTTGTTTGAAAAAGCACATTATGGTATTACTGCTGTATTTGTTAAATAAAATAAAAGCTATTAATTCAAATTTACTGACATCCTGGTTTATTCTCTCACACACCCAACTCCAGTGTCTCCCTTAAAGTCAGGACTGTCCTTTGCCACAGACAAGGCAGCCAGTCACTCAAGGCAGTAGATTGCAATAGATAGTAAAATAGTTCTTAATTCTTTTTCTACTTTGACTCTGCCAGAGCCCCAGAGAATCCAGCTTGCTGCTGTCATTGAGGGAGAAGGGCTCAGGGGTCAGGAAACAGTTCTTAATCTGTGGTCTGACAGCTGGCTGTTCCTAACAGTGCTGCTGCTGTTTTCCATGTTTCTGAGCTCTAAGTGATTCCTTCCCTATTCGGCATCCTAGCTATTATCCTTTTACCTTAGTTTAGATCTGAATGTTCATTCTCTTCTGCATTCATCATTTCCCATGGTACAAGCTGCACAGTGTCCTTGCCCTTAATCCACTCTCTAGAGAAACTAAATATTGCCTGTAGCCAGCCCTAAGCTGGCTCTGATTAAAGTATCAGGCAGCATCACTGCATGTGTTAAGCCTACTCTTTGGTATATATAGGAAAAGACTTCTCTAGGCCTGTACGAAACTGATCTTTAGGCACCAATTAAAGCTTGGTAAGGAGAAAGTGTTTTATTGTTTTCGTGGTCTTGTTTTTTTTTGTGGGGACATAATGTAATACACTTAGGGAGCTTCTGAGTTAAGGCATTTCATGGGATGTTAGAGATAGGAAAATTCTGATGTAACTTTCAGCAGAGCTCAGTGCTGATTTACTGCTGCTGCCATTGCAATTGTGGAGGGAATTGCCACTTTTTTGGGCCTCGGGTTTCACGAACAAAAGTGTTTTTCTTGAAGCTTTAGCTTCAGAAGACAACTTGTGGTCTGGATGTCCATGACTGAGCAATCATAGTTTCTAAAAAATGAATAACATATTCCTTCATAATGGTTCAGAAAGTCAGTGCAAGTGAATGGCTACATTTATTTCTAACCTGATTTTCTGGGAATCTTGCTTAAAAGTTTTCCAGAGTTTGAGCCCAGAACACAAATAGAAGTCCTTTTAGTGGTAACTTGTAGGTTGAAAATGAACATTTTTTTAAAATTCCAGCTTTATGCAGTGTGGTTGAACCTTCAGAGGGGTAAGACACTATTTTGGGGTGAAGTTGCAATACTTGTTGAAATACCACCTTGCATCTCTCCGAGCCTTGTAGTTTTTTGTGGTTTTGGGGGTTTTTTTTAATTATTTGTTGTTAGGGTAGGAAAGTACATTTTTATTGTTTAAAAAAAGGCAAAATAGGACAGAAAATGGCAGCTTTCTCACTGAATCTTGCTAAAACAACCATTTTCTAGTGGAGAGTTGTTTAAAGTAGCTACTGCATACTCCTCTGTTCAGTGTTATTTATCTTACCAGGTTGCTGACTATAGTATTCCCCTGTATGGAACAAGAAGAGGCCTGGCTGATTTCTTTAGTATCTACTCTTTCGGTGTACAGAAAGCAAGCAAATTTTGATGACTTGGCCTGTCGAATCTTTTGATGTCTCCTTTGCTTTCAGATTCTTTTGGGTGACAGTAAATTAAACAGTTCTCTGTTCACTACATCTGCTGACTGTCCCCAAACTCTTTGTAATAAAAAAGACAATAAAAACAAAGTAAATTCCTGGTGAGTAATTTTCTACTATGTGATAAAACAGAAAACCAAACCCAGGGATGAGCAATGTAGAATGTTCTGATCTAGTACATTGCATAGTAGAAGAGCACACTTGGTTCTTTGAGCTAGACAAAACAAATGAAAATTATTTGGATATGTCTTCAGTGTTTCAGATGCATGAGCATTTTTGCTTTAAAACATACTATTAAGATCCTTTTAGTTCTATTAATATCTAACTTTCTTACTAGGCAATCATATTAATATTTTATGCTGTTCTTAAGTTGTTTCATTGTAAGGACATAGTGTGATCATAATTCAGATATTTGTTTTTTAGGGGGGTGTTTTTTTTTGTCCCATCTTGATATTTACGCATGAAATAAAGAAATGTGTTAAATGTTTGGTGACTTTCTAAGCTTGTAGTTGTTTTGGAACATTGACATGTTTGGAAAATCTCTCAGCCTGAATAACTAGTTCACTTGTATTCTGGGGAGCATAAAGTAGAGTAGTTTAATCATATAAATATTAATGTGAATGTTGTTCTTGAACATTTCAGTGTTCTAGTGTTTCACTGTTTTTTTATTATAACTGTGGCGGGTTTGTTTCATTTTTCTGAGGTTAACATCTGCATTATTGACTGTTTCAATTTCTGTGACCTACTGCCAAAGGTCTGCACACGCCAAGACCATAAGCTAAGTGCAGTTTTCCAGTTTTCCTCACTGTGACTAAGTCATTTTTCCCACTCTCTTTTTACTGTGGAAAGGTCTTTGGAAACTGTCTCTCTTGGTGTGCTCTTTCCTCGTAAAGGATCAGCAGGTGGTACTTCTGCCTGCAGAGCTGGAATAAAAGTAGATGTTGTAGAATGTAGATGAATGAAAACCAATGAAAAATCTTGTGTTTATAGCTTTGAACATTTTATGTCTGGAGTTTTCACTGTACACAGTAGGACTTCATTTTTATAAACTTGACCTCCCAGATCATCAAGCCATCCTCGGGTATGTTAATCTCAAGTGCAGCCAAATTGCAGTGAATTAAGAAGTCTGCTAAACAGAAAGAAAAATTGAAACATCTGTCATATATTCTGGGATATATGAATGAGTGAGATGTTAGGTGGTTTATTAGCTGAGAGAGGTGAGAAATGTTTGTGATAAATTCATTTTACAGTACAGACTTCCCCACTGCTTTTCTTGTAGTGGAAGCCTCAGTGTAACAATAAATGTGAGGAAAGCTGCTGTCCTCTTAGGAAAGATCAGTGAATGGATCTTTATCTAGAAGGCTGGTATTTTCTGTACGTTTTTTATTGCATTTTTCCTGGAAGAGTCTTAAACTGCTACTACACCTGGATTCAAACATAGGGAAGCCCAAATTCCAGCTTCAACCTATGTACTGTCTGAACTGGTAAGACAGTTCTGATTTCAGACATCCAGGCACTAGATGTTCATTTTAATTGTTGAAACAAAACCATATACTAGGCCAAGGCCACAAGTGTTTCTGAGCTGTCTTATCTTGAAGCAGGAGCCTGCCTTTCTAGAACAATTCCTAGAAGGTTGTACTTCCAAGCAGAAGACAGCAAGTGGGATTTAGTTCCCTACACATGGTGTTCTGTCTCTGGTTACTCCTGTGTCCTGTCAGTGCAGGAGTTGTAGATACACTGTGATGTGCCGGAATGCTTTTGGTACCTAAGTGTACTAAGCTGAATCCCATACATAATGTCAGTGTTACACAGTTACAAGCACAGTTTTTAAGGGCAGTTTTTTGTGAAGTACATAGAGCATAGTACAAGTTCCTGTTCTAAGGTTCTTTCCAATTGAACTGTCTGCTTTTTTGTTTGGAGTTTTTGTTTTGAACCAGCAATTTTTTATTTTTTTTTCCACTTGGAAGGAACTGGTGATTTGCAATGATGCACATGCCATTTGTGCTGGTAACAAACTCATGCAGATGTAACAACTGTGAACAAGTACAAGAAATTTAATACGTGGCCATTTGTTTAGGCTATGCTAAAACTTCACTGATTATCCTAACATTATGAAACCCTATAATGTGACTGAATTATACTGTGGTGCAGTGTAGCTCTGTGCATAATAACTGTCATAAATATGGTGAAAAAATCTGAGAGAAGAAAGTGCACTTAAAAAATGGAATGTATTCCTTTGTATGGTATTAGGCGGTAATTTCAATTGAATTTTGATTATAAAAGATAAGAACAACTATTTTATAAGTTGTAAGTCATAAAATCAGAATAAGTGTTTTGGTTTGGTTTGAGTTTTTTTTGTTGTTGTTGTTTTAACTTTGCTGTCCAATTCAGTCTTCATTTTACACAAAATTAAGCAAGTCAAAACATAAAAGTTGATATAGAATTGACTGCTTTCAGTATGGAAGAGAAATGTAATAATTTGAAGGCTTAATGTTTTTTGCTATAATAATTCTTCCTGAAATGTAGCTGCTGGCCAGTGATCTTTTATTGAAATTCCAGAAGTTTTTGCTAGATTCTTGTAGCTTGTATGTTAAATTTCTTTGAACTGAGAGAATTAGGAGGCAGTTGCAAATCAGATGTATCTAACTGGGTGGACACCTGAGCCCAGAGGTTGTGAACAGAGTTGAATCCACAACCAGTGTTCCCCAAGGCTGAGTATTTGGGCCATCTTATTAATAATATCTTTTCCAATGAGCTGAGTGAAGGGATTGAGTACACCCCTAGTAATTTTGCAGACTTCACCAAGTAGGGAGGGAATGTTGATTTGCCTGAGTTTCGGAAGGCTTTACATCTGGATCTTGACAGTCTGGATCAATAGGCTGAGGCAAATTTTATGAGGTTTAACAAAGCAAAGTGTCAGGTCCTGTACTTGGGTCAAAACAACTCCATGAAACTCTACAGGCTTGGAGAAGAGCGGCTAAAAAGCTGCCCAGAGGAAAAAGAGCTGAGGGTGTTGGTTGACAGCCAACTGAACATGAGGCAGCGGTGTGTTCAGGTGGTCAAGAGGGCCAATATCATCCTGGCTTTTATCAAAAATAAAAGCCGCAGGACTAGAGGGGTGAATGTTCCTCTTTACTGGGCACTGAAGAGGCCAAACCTGGATTTCAGTCCTGGGCTTGTCTGAGCATGTCGAAATAAGAGCAACAAAGCAGCAAGAAAGCACAAATCCTGGGAGGAGTGGCTGAGGGAATTGACATGTTTAGTTTAAAGAGGAGGCTGAGGGGAGACCTTGTGATAAATAGAGATGAAGCAAGTAACATTGGAAGTACAAAAATAATAGTTCATGCAGCATAAAAAGCAAATATTATTGTCCCTAGTTGTTGTTTATATGGAAAGCAGTAGTCCCCTGTGGATTAAGAAGCACTTACTTGTAGTCTTGGAAGTGTTGAAGGTCCATATAGTGGGAAAGGTTAACATGCTACCTGTTCATTGCACATCTCCATTTTAAAATGAGTTAAAATCCAAGTAAATTGTTTCAATTTTCTGTAAAATATGTGTCCTAATTTAAAACAGTGCAACATATTGTAGCTACAAATTAAGCTCTTGAATTCCCTGCAATACCTATGTAATGTCTCTAGTCAAGATTGTTTTCATTTGTTCCTGTGAGATGACTTTACTTGGCATTTACTTTGGCATATACTATAAGTTTATCTGTACAATACCTTTCTCTTTGGAAATCTAAATTCTGTTTAGTCTGCAAAGGCAACATTTGCTGTTCTCCACTATTCCCAGAGAAGTGATAACTATATACAATAGAACCAATGATAATAATAAAATTTCTTTAATGTTTCCTTCTTAAAAAAACACCCCAGCAATGCCCACTGCATCCCATGCTCCCCCCCCACCCCCTCCGAAAAACAAAAAATAAATCCCTAAACAAACAAAAACTTCACACCTCAAAAATGTCTCTGCCTGGGAAAATATGAATTTGTTTAAAAACAAGAGAAAGAAATAAAGAAATGAAGAAATAAAAAGAAAGGAGGGAAGGAAGGAAGGAATGAAGAAAGGGGACGGAGGGGGGGAGGGAGGGGGACCAGTCTTAGCATTAAAGACTGAGGCAAATAGTTGCTTTGTTTGGAGATTCAGGAAAGCAAATGAAGCCTTTATTCATTTTGTGTGTTCTTATAAATGGTATGGTATACCTGCTGCAGTTTTCTTTATTCTCTGAAGCAGCTTTTGACAGAGGTAAGGTTCTGCATTGGCTGAACAGAGAGAACTGAAGTCCATCCAGAATGCCTAAGTAAACACATGTGGAAGAAAACTGCAACAAGTGTCAAATTTTCATTGCTTAAAGGAATTCTGTTCTCTTACTTACATGCACATAGTCTAATTCTGTCAGGGACAGTGTTACTGTTAGGGAGTTACATAAACACACAATAAGCTTGGAGAAGGTGCATCTGCGAAATCCTAAATATATAATTTCTTTGGTTATGTGGTGTTTTCTCATAGATAAAAATGAGTATGTTTTTTTTATAATAAGCATTTCTAGTACTCATCTAGTATCTTTATGGTATTAAATTTTTTTTTTTTTTTTTTTTTTGACAGAGGCCTGGCAGTTTCCTCTGCTGTGTACATGGTCCTTATAATGTTAGTTTTACTTTCTGGTACTTCCCTGATACTTACAGATTTAAATAGGTATACACAATATCTTTGAAGGATTTCAACCATGAGAATTCAGATTTAACAAAGTATAATGACACATTATTTAAAAATAATTACAGATTATGAAAAGTTGAGTTGTACTGTTAAATAATTTGAAAATTTGGTTTGCATAAAAAAGTGTTATTAATTTATTTTTTAATCCTCAGGTATGTGTCAAGCATAATATGAGTAGTGGTATTTTTGCCTATTTGGCATGTATAACTCCAAACTAATCTGCACTACTGTATAAGTGGGATATTGGAACATAAATTATATGCAGTGGAGCTCGTTGACTTCTCAGTGTCTGATTGAAGAAAATTACATCAATCACTGGGGTGGCAATGTAGAAATATGGAAGTGGTGTAATAGTAGTAATCATTTCCATAATGAAATAGCTTTAAGAATGTGTGTAGGAGGAAAATGTTTTCCCAGAACTAACTACATTTGAATATCATTTCATCTAAATAGAACGCAGCTCGATATGACTGATATTTTCATTTTTAGTACTAATGAAAATTCTTTGTCAGAAGTTGCTTGCGATTCTGTCTTTTGATAAGTTTTATTTCTGTAGACAAAAAATTAAATTAATATCCCTGTTCTGCTTTTCATTATTTCCTATGATGAATCAAATGTTTTCACTATTTATTTGTCAGTTCTTTTCATGGTCAGTCTGGCAGTTATGTTTACGTCAACTTTTGCTAAGATTTACTAAGCTCTTTTAATGTTGAAAAAGGCTGGTTTGCAAATTTCTTTGCCTCTTAATCAAGTATGTGGTTTATTCACTATAATAAGTAAGTCAAAAGCACAACTTTAAAATATATGTCTTTTAAATACAAATCAGAATTAAGCAAGGTACTCATTACTACAAAGTAATTTTCTTAAGGTGTTAGGAAGATTTTGTTTTAATGCTTGATTTATTGAAATATTTATTGTATTAAAGACTTATTTTTGTATTAAAGAAATAATTTGAAAAAGATACAAACATCTGTAATTAAGTAATTTGATGTTTTATAATGTGTGGCGAAGGAAAATCCAGATGGATTCAATAATGCATCACATTGTCTTCTGTACACCTTTTTGGGGAAATGTTGAGTATTAAACTAGATGGAGTAATGTAGTGTTGTTGCAAAGGCTATGTTATAATGCTCTGCCATCATACATATAGTTCAACAGTATAAAAGCAAAAAGTGCTAAAGCAGCATAAAAATGTGATTAGTTACCATACTGGGGATCACTCCAAGTACTTTTAATTTTGTGTGTATATGGTTATTAATCCAGAAGTAGAGAGTGGTAGGAAAAATTAGGAAAAAAACCATCATGTATCAAGCATTAGAAGATTGAGGATTGACTGTTACTATAATACAAATAATTAAGAATTAGAATAAATCTGAGAAAAATTATATGTATTAAAATATAAGCTTTTTATTCTCTTATACACAGCACAGCATTAGTCACCCATGCCATGCATAAAAGGCCAGACTACATTATCAGAAACCATGCACACACAAATACAAAGCAGTGATTGTGAAAGTAACCTCTCTTCTTTTGAGTTTGGTGTCTTCATGCCTCTCCAGTCATTCTGTCGTTGTTCCACTGTGGGGTTTACACAAAGCAGTGAGCAATTTTTAGTTTACAATGGGATGACTTGTTCATTTTGAACACCTGACACTGCTCAGGATGACCAGAAGCTTTTTATGAAAGGTGGAGTAGGGTAGAAATAGGCAAATCGGTTTTGTTATGCAGAATGAAATGCAGAATTTAAACAGAAATGCAGAAAGAAATTTATGTATGGCTTTGAAATGGTTGAATTAATAAATCATCTGTGACATGACAATGTATTGTACCAATGTAATTCATCAAAATAGCACATCTTTTTGGAATCTATCTCAACACTTAAGTATAGAAACAAGGTGGTAATTTCAGGACTTCTCTTTAGATTTCTACTAAATACCCTTTGTGTGAGAGCCCTCCTTATATCCTAACAGGCATCTCTATGTCAAGGCTTCTGGCCAGTTGTGGATTTGTCTCATACTTTGATCCTTCTATTATGGAGGAGTTCACATTGAATAATTTCTTGGACGCTTAGAAAATGTCTATTATATGAATCACAATGTCTCAGTGGAAAAAAAAGTGATTGAACTGTGGTCCACATCAGCATTTTGTTTTAGAGTCATATGAATCAGTGTATGGCTATTGTATTATTCATACCACGGAGCCAGTGCAGTAAATTGGGCTGTTACATGTCGGAAAAAACTTGTGTATTGCACCGCAGTGATGTAATGGAAAGAAGCCTGTTAATTTGTGATTTAAAGGTCATTAACTCACTTCAATTTTAAATGTGATTTTCAAAAACAAAACAGGAAAAAAACACCACCGCAAGCCCAGTTTATTTCTGTGTCCTACTTTCCTAATTTATCTTTGTGGTATGTAGAAAAGTGATTTAAAGGAAGTTTACATTTTAATAAAGATATTGTCTTCTGATAACTGCAGAGGTAACAGATAAGAACTAAGTAACTGAGAGGGCTTGCTGAAGTTTCATGCCTATGCTGACCAACAAATGTGTGAAAGCTATTCTCATACACTGTAATCTAAATTCATTGGAATCTTCCAGCAGGACCAGCAAAGACTGTCACTGGCAGTCCCAATATATTCAAGGTGGAGAAAGAGTGACATTTCTTCAGAAGTCTTACACTTTGCTTCTGATCTTTATGACAAACATCTGATTTGAGTCATACTGCAAATGAAGCTGAGTTGGGGTACACTGTAGAAATAACAAGGTTTTAAACTGGCAAGGGAATTGTAGGGTTCATGTAGGAAATAACCATACACTTGCAGCTTCAATTGTGGATGTCTTGTATTTGGTTTCCACTGGTTTAGATGATGGTACAAATCATTTCATGGCCTCCCTGTTTTTCTCTTAAGTGATTCCCTTAAACAACAGATGAGGCTGTTTTTAGAATTATTTTGTTTCTGACATGATCTTCAGATCATGTTCAGAAACAGTTTTATAGGTTGGTCTTGTTTACTCCACATTGAAACAAGAAAATGTTACACCATGTAATTTTTTTTTTAATTAAAAAGAAAATTGTTATTGAATCTGAAATAGGACAGATGAGTGTGTTAATTCTTTCATCTCCCAATGTCTACACAGTCTTAAAAATCCTTGATGGCTGATTGGACCACAATCAAGTTTAAAATCTGGCCAAAGTCTAAAAGCTCAAATTCAAGCTTGGAAGTACAAGGGCGAATAGAGCCTATAGTTTTCCATATATGGGGTTCTCTAGCTCACAAGTGGGTCTTATTTGAGCAAGTGAGGCTTTAGAACAGGACAAATACATTTAAATCATACCTCACTTTTTTTAGTTTCCCAGTCTCTGGTTTTTTGATCACTGGTTTTCTTATCTTACACATTTTTAGTAATTAATACCTCTGATCTTTCTTAAGCCTCTGGTGTGTTGCAAGCATTGTTCAGTAAAAGTACCACTGAGTTGATTTTTTGTAGTGGAACCTACAGATTGCAGTGTAACAGTGACCAGATAGCTAAGTGGTATTCGCATGATCTAAGTACTATTTTTAAAAAAACAACCATTACATCATTACCAGTGTCTGTGACTGTGGATTCTCTGGATCAGGAAGGGAACTGGAAGTGCTAACAAAACTCATGCATTTTCTTGATTTTCTGCTCCTTCAGTCCTTGCTTCTTACCTCACTCATATTAGTCAATTTCAGTCTCTGTAATGTGACAAAGAACAGTTGCTTCATTGAACGCAAGTTTAGTGACCTAGCAGTGATGCACTTTTTCCTTACGTGGTTGGTTAAACAATTTAAATAGTTACTTGGAAAGGTATCAGCATATTACAAGCAGCTGTGCTGAGAGAAAAGCCTAATGCTTTCTATCCTACCCCCAGCTGCCTCTCTTGCCCTGGTGCCAGAAGTCATCACTCATTTAGATCTGCTTGCAGAACAGCTTGTGTAACTCTATTATAGTCAAAATAAAAGGGCTAGCAAAGACCTACAATTCAAGCCATTCAGGCTGATTTTGACAAAAGCAGATTCAGGACATCTGAGTCCGTGGTTCAGCTGCAGAAGCAACCTTGTTGATGTTTAAAGAGAAACAATAGCCTGGAACAGCTACTGCAACAGCTGGACCTTTCTGATAAACTAATCAGAACATACAAGATTGACATCATCCTACAAGACAGAACTTCACTTGTGTGTTCTAGAATGATAGAAAAGTTTAGGACAGGCACTACTGAGGTGGTACACTCCAGTTCCCTGCTAAAGTTAGATCAAGTTTCTCAGGACCTTGTTCTGCCAAGTTTTGTAAGTCTTCAGGGTTAGTTTTTCGTCAGACCAACCTGTTCTGTGGCTTGACCACCTGTGTTGTGAAGATTGTTTTCTTCTGTTATTAGAATTTCACATATTGCAACTTGTGCCTTTTTCTTTTGAGTAGTTTGCTGTGCATTTTTGCAATTACTTTATCTCTGTCTTTCTATATTTAGCTTTTAACTAGTTGAGGATAACAACAAGGACACTGTCAAAAAGCTTCCTAAATTTGTAGTCAATTACACTTTTTGCTCTCCCTTTATCTCTTTATTCAGCCATCTCACCATCAGTTTGGTCAGGCACTGCCTCTCATGTGACTGCAAATCTTCTTCATGTGAATGCATGGGAATCTTCTTCCAGAAAGATTTGCACTTTATTCTTTCCATAGACTTAGGGTTACAGAATCACAGACCTGTCAGTTGAAAAAGATGTCTAAGAACACTGAGACCAACTGTCAAGCCAGAAAAAAAGACAATGCCCACTAAAGCATGTCCTGAAGTGCCACATATATGTTTTTAAATACCTCCAAAGTTGATGACCACCTCCCTGGGCAGCACCTTGCAGTGCCTGAATATTCTCGCAGTAAAGAACTTCTTAATGTCTAGTCTAAACCTCTCCTGGCACAACTTCAGGCCATTTCCTCTAGTTGTATTGTCAATTACTTGAGAGAAGAGGCCATCACTCACCTCACTACAACCTCCTTTCAGAATGTTATAGAGAACAGTAAGTTCTCCCCTCAGCCTCCTCTTCTCCAGACTAAACAATCCCAGTTCCCTCAGTCCTCCCAGGGCTTGTTCTCTAGACCCTTCACTTCTTGTTGATTGTCCTTCTTGTAGTGAGGGGCCCGGAACTGAACACAGTACTTGAAGTGCAGCCTCACTACTGCAGAGTACAGGGAAACAACCACTTCCCTTCTCCTGCTAGCCACACCATTCTTGATAGAAACCAGGATGCTGTTGACCCTGGCCATCTGGGCACACTGCTGGCTCATACTCAGCTGGGTGCTAACCAGCACTCCCAGGTTTTTTTCCTCTGGGCAGCTTTCCAGCCACTCTTATCCAAGTCTGCAAGGGGTTGTTGTGACAAAAGCACAGAACCCAGCACTTGGCCATGGTAAATCTCATACAACTGGCCTCAGCCCATTAACTCAGCTTGTCCAAGTTCTGCTGCAAGCCTTCCTACCCTCAGGCAGATCAGTGCTCCCACTCACCTTGGTGTAGCCTGCAGAATTACTGAGGAAGCACTCAATCCACTCATCCAGATCATCAATAAAAATGTTGAACACGACTGGTCCTAAAATAAGGCTGAACCCTAGGAGACACCACTGGTGATCATCTGCCAACTGGATTTAACTCCTTTGCAACTCTGTGGGCCTGGCCATACAGCCAGCTTTTAAACCAGTGAAGAGTACACCTGTGTGTGCCATGAGTCTCCAACTTCTCTTGTAGAAAGCTGTGGGAGACAATGTCAAAAGCATTACTAAAGTCCAGGTAGACATCCACAGCCTTTTCCTCATCCACTAGGTGATGAGGAGGAGCTCAGGTTGGTCAAATAGAACTCATGCAAACTGGGCCTAATCCCCTAGATGTCCTGCACTTGCCATGTGAATGCACTCAAGATTAACCTCTCCATAATGTTTCTGGGCACTGAGGATAGGCTGACAGGCCTGTAGTTCCCTGGATCCTCCTTTTGACTCTTCATGTAGAGGTGTCATGCTGGCAAGCCTCCAGTCATCTGGGACCTCTCCTGTTAACCAGGACTGTTGATAAATGATGGAGAGTGGTTTGGCGAGCTCCTCTGCCAGTTCCTCAATACTCTTGGGTGGATCCCATCTAGCAGGAAGTTATCTTCGTGCACTTAAGGAACCTCCTAACCTGTCTCCTCTGTGTTATGTTAGATTTCCAGGATCAGCTAGATGGCTTGTAGTTCCTACGGTCCTCTTTCTTGAAGAAGGATGTGGCATTTGCCTTTTTCTAATCTTCACTTCAGGTACTTTCTTTGCTTGCTGAGATTTTTCGAAGTAGAGATCTGTGTAACAGTGATACTAGGCCCCTTGCTTAGCACACTTGGATGCATCCCATCTTGTCCCTTGAGACTTGGCAACATCCTATTTGCTCACCTGGTCCCTGATCCAGTCATCCTCTTCTGTGGGCAGTATTTCAGTCCCCAGAGTCCCCATGAGCTTCAAGAACCCAAGGGGGAATGAGTGCAGGCCTTGACAGTAAGAGCAAGGCAATGTGGGCATTGAATGTTATTTCAGCCTTTTTATGTCCTTTGTTATGCCTTGTCATCCGTTGCTTGGTCTCATGCCTTTTTCCTCAGGGATCCACACACTTACCTTGGTGAATTTTTGGTGCTAACATTCTCATAGAAGCTCTTCTTGTTTGCCTCCAGCTTCTATTTCCATTTTTGCTCATGTGGGTTGTTTCTGTATTTCTCTTAGGTAGCTTGTCCCTACATCCACCTGAACGGCAGTTTCTGACATCCTGCTTATCAAGATGTTCGTATTTGCAGAAAGAAATGGTCAGGAGGCTCTCTGCATGCCCAGTTCTTTTCTTTCATAACCTGCCAGAATTTCATCTGCTTTAGTTGGACAAATATTTAAGATAATAGCTCAATAACCTGAAGTCCTTGCTTATGAGTAGTTGGTAAAGTTTCATAATTGTAGCTGCTGCTGACTGAGGTTGGAGGGTGGTACTAGAAATACTAGAAATATGTTTTACTTGTTATGTTGTAAAATACTAGAGCTACAGAGAAGTCCAGAACTTTATAATAATTACCAATTTATGCAGAAGATAAAATGATAAAATAGATTAACTTTTTTTACGGTTTTAGAATGATTACTGCTGTTTAGTCTGTTCATAAAATACACAAAGGCAATTGTTAAAGCAAATCAGTTGTTCAAACAGTATGAGTGGCATTCAAGTGTTTCAAGTCTATGTTTAAGCAGTTTTCCTTCCCTTTACTTTTTGTTGAATTTGAGACATTCCATTAAAAACAGACAGCTCTGAATAACTGGTTCATAGCTTACTTTATTCTTTTAAAATTATTCAGTCATTGTGTGATGAGTAAATTTCAGCAATTTAAATTCAGCAATTCAAAAACAGCAATTCAGAAAGGTTGCAGTTAATATCTCTGGTATAGTGGCTTTATCTTTATTAGCACGAATATATTTATTTCATTGAAATAAATTTATAAAATATTGCACTGTTCACAAAGAGTTATTTTATGATAATAAAATGCAGAAAGTTTAACCAGAGTAGACTGTAGATGTAATGGATATATGTTTAAACACAATTCAGGCCTCACTAACCAGTTTAATGAGCTGATCAGAATTCTCTTATGTTACTGTGTTTGCAGAACTTATCATGTACAATAAATCTTTATTTGTGGATAGTGAATGAAAAATAGTGTTTTTTTCTGCCATTGTCTTAACTCAGGCAACTCTAGTGGTTTCTAAATGAAGCATTTATTTGCATCCAAAACCATTTATTCATACCCTTCCTAAAAAGAACTCTTATATTACCTTACGAGATGATGACTTGTCTAAAAAAGACAAATAGCCCTCTTGATGTAAAGCAGTTTACAAGGTGCAGATACTGTCTTTCAAACTATATTATATAGTTTGACAGGTAGGGTGTTTAGTGACAGGTTCAGGCTTTATGTGATGAAGTAAAATGAGTTTTAAACTCTAATGGTGTTGAACAAAGTGAAATTTTATCTTTGATCTTCAGGGATGGAACTTAAGATGGTGATGACTCAGTTTTGGTTCACAGTATGACTGTTTCAGTAACTTGCTGGATGTTACTACATGCTGTAAAAATAAGTGAAACAACTTTTGTACTGTAGCTAGTTCAGGTTATTCATATTTTAATTGCTATCTTTACCCTTATAATCAGCCAAAATAGACAAATATTGTATTTCTTATTAAAAGCAACTGCATTCTGTTTTGAGGCCTTTAAAATATACATTCTTTCTGTAATGTAGAGAAAGCATATATTTGTTAGGCTAATTATTGAAATCCCTTTTCTGTGATCTCTAGGTGGCCAAGGAACAAAACATAATAACGGTGTATTTATTATAATAAATTGTATTTGACATGTAATAAGAAAAGAAAAAAAAAACAAAACAAGAACAACCTCAGTACGCTATTGTTATTCTGTGGCTTCTAGTTGAACCTGAAATGTAATTATTATGCCAGTCAAAGGCCTCTTTCGAAGTACTACAGCAGTCTTCTTTGGGCAAGTTAACTTTAGCCATGTGAGAACAGACTAGTGGCCAAAATTTTACTATTCAGTTACCCCATCAGTGTGTTTGGAATTAGGAGGTTAAATGAATAATAATATACTGGCATCTGCCTCTGAAATTCCAATTGATGTTTCAGCGTTGGCAGGCCTGACACTTTTGATAACCTTCCTATTTGTGATTCAGTTTCACTTGGGAATTACAGGAATAATTTTAGAAGTCACATTCAGAGATACAAAACATACTGCATCCAGGAGTACAATGACCAAGAGAAAAATCTTGGACAGGCAGAGGATGCAAATAACATGCATCTATCTAAAACATCCTCCCAGTTGCATATTTTCAGTAGAAACTACTTTTACATGTGTAGTAGATAAATACATGCTGTTTATCTGTTATAAATCTTACAGTATCTGCAGTATCTCTTTTGAAATTGATACTGTGGTATTGCCGAGGTTCAGGCCCATCCAGTAACACAGAACCAGGCAGCCGTTCCCTCCGCCCGCCCAGCCTTGAGGGATGGGGAGGAGAAATCCAACTAAAACTTCATGGATGGAGAGAAGGACACAGAAGGATCACTCACCAGTTATGGTCACAGGCAAAACAGACTTGACTCGAGGAAACAATCAATTTATCATTAATAAACCACAACAGGGCAAAAAGTAAACAACACCCAGAGCTTAAATACATTACCCCACCCCTCCCTTCTTCCAGGGACAAATAATTTTGTTCCCAGTATCTTTACATCCTCCCTCCCAGTGGCACAGGGGGGTTTACAGTCCATCTGTGACAGGTTGTTTTCTGCTGGTCCTTCCTCCTCAGGGAAGGATTCTTCACATTCTTCCCCTGCTCTACTGAGGGGTCCCTCTCATGTTAATTTAGTTGGCCTAGCTGCTTGAGTAAGAGTTTTCCTTAGCTCTTCAACAGAGAGTTTGGATGAATTTGGCACCTCAGCCATGACAAGCCTACAAATCACATGCTAAGGCTTTGCAGAAGAATAGATCTTTGAGGCTTCACAGTCCTTATTTCATCCGTGACTTCAATATATGACTTGACAGGAGGCGAGGAAGGCTCCAGGGTGCTCAGTGAATAGTCACTGTGGGATTTTTTGTTACTCAGGTGTGGGAAACTACACTTAGAAAATGCAGCTTTGTATCCAAAACCAAGAGAGAAATGTAAAAAGTGTTCCAGAGGCTCTGTTTCAAAATTCATACATTGCAGAGAAGAATTTTAAAGATGTTCTATAATAAGCATCAACAGAAGCTAAATATTTAAAGAGAAAGTGTTTGACATGCAGGACTGTATTGGAGCATTTAGAAGCATGCAGATGGATGTCATTTTATCATCAAGCTGGTTAGTACAGATTGTACTGAATAGGAAAATACACTGTGCATAGCTTGTTCTGGAAATTATTTAGTATCTCATGTTAACTTATTTAACACTATTCTTGAAGTTATCTTGAGCTTGCCCTTTTAAGTTTCCATTTCCATTTGCTTTAACAAAAAAAAAAAAAAAAAAAAAAAAGAAAACCTAAACCAAAACTGGAAAGCCTGCGGTGCTGACGCATTCTATGACACATACAGAATTTAAGCATGAAAGGTCATCATAGCCAGTAGAAACATGTTTTTAACATAAATATATGGCAAGATTGTACTAGTGTCTTCATATATTTAAGAATGATGTTAGCATGTGCTATTTTGTCTTAGAGTTCAGAGGTTTGAGGCATATTGTTACATCTTGGCTTCAGAAATGAAAGGATTAGATGGACACAAACCTATGTATGTTTTTAAATGAAAACCTTTCTACATTAAGATTTTTGACTAAACTCTCTATGGGCCTTCTCTGCTCAGGAGAAGGGATTGCCTGTTACAGTCAGGTTTTATTGATGTATTTTCTGTTTTCCAGTTACAATTTCACTGTTTTCAATTGGAGAACTTTTGTGTTGATTGTGATCTATAAAGTTTACATTTGAAAGAGACTGTTGATATTCTTTGAATAAGACCCAGCTGCTGTCCGGTAGAAGACATGAAAAAAAGTTTGTCTTTATTGTTGTAATGCAAAGGCTTCAATTCAGCAAATTGCTAAGGCAATTATTTGGTATATAGGGTGATTTCCTGGAGGTGCAGATCCATGTATCTCTTACATCTTATATCATACAATGATGTATTTTGCAGAATCAAGGAATAACCTCCCTTAACAAACTTACAAACATGATGTTAACATTTCTCTGTATAATGTTCTCTAATTTGCTTTAAATATAAGCCATTGTTTGTGTATGAATAACAAGAAAAATTACAGTTTCCCTTTGGCACAAAAAACTTCAGAAGCCAGAACAAACTCTATACAAATCTCATTGTTGATGCTATGTTAAGGTTACTTAAATAAAAGTATGTTCATAATGTTGTAGTATGTATTTGTTAGGTATTTGTTACAGATGTGTATTTTAAAGTTTGGAAATACAGCCTTCTATACTTAGAAATAAAACCAGATTTTCTCTACTCTGGATTGCATAGATGTTTCAACATACATTTTGAGAAGTGCAGTACAAGTGGAATGACCCTGTTTCACATTTAATGAATTAAGGAAATAGTTATTACTCAGTGTTTTAACTTTCTCTTTCTGAAAGTATTAAAATTATACAATGACATCATTATATTTGAGTTGAGGTGCTTCACAGAAGGGGCCATTACACTGGTTGTGGTTGCAGGGCTGTGTGTGATAAAGAGGGAAGGGTGTGGTTCTTCCTGTATAAAAGATCTGTAGTGAATTTAGAAACTAGTTTTGAGATGTGACATCATAATGTAGCATAAGTAAATGTTTACTGATTTTATACCCTTGAAAGCACCAAATTGTAATGGAAATTATGAGAAAATTTATTCCAGATAGTGAGCCTGATAATGTCACTGTGGAGTCTTTTAATGAGCGTAAGCCCATCTACTGGGAATTCTTTAAAATATTTAATATAGCTTCTATTATGAAGTAAACATTTGTAGGCAAGGGATTCTGCCTTTTTTAACAAAAAAATAAATATGAAATAGTCTTGTTATAAATCTGTCATCAATATAAGTAAAACTTAGCAGTGTAATTTAAAAGTTACAAAAGAAAGCAGCAATGTGGTAGATAAAGTGTTTTATGGATTTGGGTAGTAACCTTAAAAGAAAGTCTTCAGGAGGGACTTGTTCAGAATAGTATCCTGCCACAATCAGAGAAGATTCGCTAGGTTTCAGCAGAGCACTAAAAGTTAATAAGCTCTCAGTTCATTTAATCAAAATTCCTTTTTGTGGTTGCAATGAAAAGAAGTTTATTTTTTTACTGCTTGTCTTGAGATGCAAGATACAAGTGCTGAGGGCATTATTGTACTGGTTAGTGTTTAAAAAATAATGTGATTATTATCCATTTAGGTATAAAAACATTTGGGAGCTCTTCTGAATTAGAAGGAAAACCATATGATCATATTTCACACACTATTTCATGTAAAAATATTTCTTTTATGAAGTTTGGGATTTATCGTCTAAGATTTCAAACAGGCTTTAATTAAGTAAAAATAAGCTTCAGCAGAAAATGTGGTTTTCAAGATGAACTTGCATTGCAGTTAGAAGATCTTAACTTGTAAACAACCCCTTGATTTTGTAAATGTCAACATTTTTTTTGTGTTGTGTTTTGTGTCTCCATGGTCTTACAGGTTATCATGTGTAAGCTGGTTTGAGGGGAAAAAAAAATCTATGTGAAACAGTTGGCTGTTCAGAATACCTTTTTCATTAACAGGTATTCTGAAATTCAGCTAGAATGAGCTCTAGTCAAGCACAAAGGATGGTGTGAGTGTTTTGGCATTGCTTGAAGGTCTAGATTAGTTTTCATTGTTATAGAGATTGCTTTAATATGTATTTGTTTTGGATAACACTGTGTATTGCAGGATGTAGAACCTGACCTTACGCAGAAGCATATGGAGCATGGCTTTTCCTTCCTTTTTCTGGTATCTGGATAGTTTTCAGAGCTTTTAAAGTCCATTCCTGGAATAGTGGCTACTGAACATATGTGACTGAACTGTACATGAATGCATGTACATTCAGTCCAGCATCAGCTGTGCTGGATTCATTGGGCATGAACAACTTAAATCTACTGTTAAAGTGGACTGGTTCTGAGGCACTGGTTTTCCTGCACTTGTGCAAAACCAAACATGTATGAATCATTGGACCAGGGCTGTCCCAGATTTTAGCGTTTACAGTCTGCTAGGGCTACATGTATCCATGGCTGATACTGATATCGTTAAAATGGATTAAGGGCTTAGGTGCAGTTTAATGGGAAAAGAATCCCTGTGCCAAATCCTATGTGGGGAGGAAGATTGCATATTGCCTACTCAGCTGCTGCTTTTCTTCTTAATGAAGGTGTGCTCTTAGATCTTTGTCTGTTCCAAACAAAACCAAAACAAACAAAAAAATTGCAAACAAACAACTCAACATTTTTGTTGTCTAGGAAGGTTATAGGATTTTACAGAGGTATCCAAAATTTGACTTAGCAGTATTCTTTGATTTAAAATAGATTGGTCTGGATCGCTACCAAGATGCTGAGCCTTTGACCACTCCAGGTGCAAGCAACTAGCCAATTCCTTACCTACTGAACAGTTCATGTATCAAATCCATATCTCTGCAATTTGGAGAGAAGGGTGTTGTGGGGGACTATGTCAAAATCCAGATAGATGACATCCATTGCTCTTCTTTTGTCCACTGATGTAGTCACTCCGTCATAGAAGGTCCCTGGGCTGGTCAGGCAAAGCCAAGCTGTCTGTCTTGAATTACCTTCCTGTCCTCCAGGTGCTTTCTTAGATCATCATCTGTTCCATGATCTTCCCAGGCACAGAGGTGAGGCTGACAGGTTCATAGTTCCTGAGATCCTCATTTCTACCCTGTTTAAAAATAGGTGTGGTGTTTCCCTTTTTCCAGTTGCTTCTGTTATCATCAGTCTTGGAGGCAGCATGCACTGCACTCAACATGGTATTTGATGTTACTGTAGGAAAATTTTAATGGTATCTTTTAGCAGCAGAGAAATTCAGGACCTTGAAGACGAAGGTAACATACCATAAAAAGATGTACTTTATATATTTTCTTATATGGATCCTAAAAACAGAAGGATCAGAGACAACACCTAGGAGATTTTGCAGATGTATAAAATGTATTGAAGAAATGTGATTGAAAAGCAAAGCCCTCAAAAATTAGCTACTCTTATACACAGACTTGCAAAAAACCACACAGTATAACTTGCAAAGTTTTAAGCCAACTTTGTATCTCCATGTATTATTCTGTATTATCTCTCATTTTATGGTCATATATACTGGTACTATTATAATAAGAGTTCTTTAAACACTGAAGCTTGCCCAAATATGTTGTGTGGATTGCAAATTGCATGTTCCACAAACAGTACTACCAGTGCAAGTCAAATGTAACTCTGTATACCAAAGCAAAGATGTAGACAGGCACAAAATAAGGCCATTTTTCCATTAGTATAATTCTTAGATAGAGCTGAATGTTTTTGCTGCATAAAAAAGAACACCACATTAATGGTAGTGTAATTGCTTGCTGGGCAATACTTACAGAGGGAAGAGCAATTTAAAAACTTGGGTGATGATACTCAATTAAAAGTATACTGTGAAATCTTATGTGGTATTAGTAAAAGTAGTAATAAAAATAACACCGCCTTTAATAGAAATAGAAATGTATCATATTGAATAGATTATTTAAATTGAACCTAAAATTTTAGAGATAAATTTTAACTTTTTTAGCATTTGATTTAAGAAAAAATAGATCTGTGATAGTCTATTTACCCTACTATATCATTCAAGGAGATTAATATGGATGAAAGTTGAAAACATGATAGTGTAAAGTACAGAATGAAGCAAAAGAAAATGAAAAATGTAACATTATAATTCAGAGAATTCATGAAATTCCGTATTTGCTTTCAAATCCCTAATTTACATTGAAAACTGTATCTTATACTTAGAAGTAGCTAAATTACATGAGCAGTCCATTTTATCTTCTTGAGAGTTGAGTGGGAATGGTCAAGGTAACATGATAGGGATGTGAGGAAGTATGAAAACAAGGAAAGCTGTTAAGTATAATCCCAGCAATAATAGTAGGTACTATGGTAATATGAACACGATAGTATAACTTCCTGTAATTGAGGAGGTGGGTGAAGTACAGTCAGAACTCCCTTTGCTATTATATTTATACAGAAGCTTAGAAATATTTTAGTAAGTATTACTAATAACATAAAAATTCTTTGGTCTTATTTTCATTTTAATTAGGCAGGATATATATACTTTGAAGCCAAATGTTACTCTTGTATTAACCTGCAGGAAGCATTAGCAAATTGAACCAAGTAGCATTTAGCTATTTCTCCTCCTGCCATGAGATAGTGAACACCTACCCTTTTGCAGATTCTCTTCGTGTTACCTGATCCCCACATGCAGGTTTCCTGTTGACTTCAAGAGTCTGATCAGTGTGGTGTCCAGTGCTGCCTCAGCCTATTTCTTACAAATCATGAGAACTCAGGAAAGTTATTAACCTTTAACTTAAACTGCTCAACATACAAGGGAAGTGTAATCTCATAATGAAATCAGATTATGAAGACAAAATGGACAATTAATATCAGGAGGGAAGCAAAGCTGTGTGTAATGTACTGAGCCTATTTTGTTTTGTAGATGGTGAAAGCAACTGAAAGCCTAAGAACTTAACAGTAGCTAGTATGTCTAAAAAGTCCTAAAAGACAAAGTCAAGGCAGGAGTTAGTACGAAGCAAATGAAGATAAGTTAAAATAAGTCAATTGTATGAAGTCTTTGGATTTCTGGACTCTTGAAACAGCTTCTGGACAGCTGTTTACCTAATCTGCCTATTCTTTACGCGGATTTCCCACTGCACATCTAAAGCCTAAGAATAATCTTAAATGGGCCCTTGGAGCTTCTGATTTAGGGATCCTGGGGTCTCTGTTGAAGAGAAACTTGAAGAGATGCCAAGCTGCATGGCCAGATTTTTCCTATGGTTATTGGCCTTGGGAATCTACTGTGGCCAGAGCTTGGTATTCTTTAGCCAGCTGTCCCCCTAATCTAATGCTTCTTAAGTCTTAAGCCTGGCATGTATTGCTTGGTCAGTTTACCACAGAGCTATAAGCCTGCCAATCCTATGTCCTGTGGGACTGGACACTCCTCATGGTTAAAGCTTCCTCAGACTGAAGAGCCTGTTGTGCTAAAATCAGCTACACACAGTAACCAACAGGGTCTGGCTGGGATACACTTGAGCTATCCTCTGTAGTTTATAAACTGTAACGGTATAATCAGGTTTGTAAATTTAGAAACTTCCACATCTGCTGTAACACATCGTCTTAGATACCACCCTGCTGCTATTAGAAAAGCCATTTTATACTGTTAAATGGTGGTTACCAGACTTGGACTAGTAGTGACCAAAGAAGCTGCAAAACAGTTTCTGATGTATCTCATTTCTCTTGTTCTCAGATATGCTTATTATGTGCTAGAGCTAACTGAATATATTAAACCTATTTCATACTGCTAGAGCAGTGGATTTGAATTTGAAAATGGTAGTGTTCTGTCAAAAGAAATCCCTAACTTTGCACATGAGACGTTCTAAGACTATTAGCTAGTACTGAGAGGAAGGAAATAGGTAGAAGTTTGTGCATAGAAGTTTTTGCCTTTTCTGTGTCAACAAATAAATTAAAACAGCACACTGTCTCCAGCTACTGAGTTACGAATATAACAAGAGGACACTTGTTCTGTTTAATATTATTACTCAAGAGTTTTAAGGGGCAGAAGATCAAAAATGCAAACCTTGGCTTGTTTTTACTCACCTCGAGTACTGTGTAAAGTTCTGGGCTCCTCACTTCAAGAAGGATATTGAGGTGCTAGAGCAGGTCCAGGGGAGAGCAATGAGGCTGTGAAGGGCTAGGGGCAAAGAGGCCGAGGAAGCTGGGGTTGTTTAGCCCGGAGGAGACACAGGGGGGACCTTTTCAGAATCTACAATACCTGAAGGGAGGCTGTGGTCAGGTGAGGCTCGGGCTCTTATCTGGGCAACGAGTAGTAGGACAAGAGGGCATGGGCTGAAGCTGCACCAGGGGAGGTTTAGGTTGGATATCAGAAAGCACTTCCTCATGGAAATGGTGGGTGATCAGGCATTGGAATGGACTGGTCAGGAAAGTGGTGGCATCACCATCCCTGGAGGTGTTTAAAGAGAAAGTAGATGTGGCACTTAGTGCCATGATCCAGCCAATGTGGTGGTGTTAGGTAATAGGCTGGGCTTGATCTCAGAGGTCCTTTCCACCCTCAGTGATTCTGTGATTCTGTTTATTCTGTAAATAATTAAAATTAATTACGCAGGCAGTTTTGAGGCACAGATCAAAAATATCAGTCCTTTGTTTCTACTTAAAACAATAAACAAAATCAATGGATTATATAAAAAAGATAATCAAACTTGCCTCCAAAAGTTCATTAAGTGAATTTAGGCTGCAGATATTAAATTAGTCATGGGTTGTTTGTAGTGCAATACATAAAAGGCAAACTTTAAGATTTGATTTATTTTGAGTTTTTGACATCATGGTACTATGGAACACTGTTGGTTTCCTTGGAAAACTAACTTAGCTCCTGAATTCTCACTAAGGGTAGAGGATAGATGAAACATCTGACACTTCTCTAAAATTGAAGCACTACTTTTTAATTTACTGAGGTTCTATTTCCAACTGCTACAGGGTTAAAGACCTTGAAATAAGTAGGGTATATGTATGAGCCCACGGAAATACAAAAACTAAATGCATTCTATTAATGGTCAACATTAAATTTAAAGAAAATTAAATGTATAACCTTTGTATGGGTATGAACAGTAAATTAAGTTTTCAATTTGATACTTTACCTATTTTGAGATCCATCATTACTGAATAACAGTACAGAGTCTAATTATTTCCATTTCATATTCATTTATTCTGCATTATTTAAGAAAGAAAAACAACTTTCAAACTCACAGTTAATTCACTGCATGTCTGGTATTTTTCTTCAATCTTCAAAAAGGAAAAAAAAAAAATGAAATGTCAATTGTGTAGACTGCCTTAAAGAACAGTTGCACAGGTTAGTTCACCCCAAAGCAAGTTGGATAAAATTATTTATGAAATACTGCTTCCTTATGCATTTCACAGTACCTCTCTGGCTTGGGAGCCTTACTTGAGCCAACTATAACAAAACTCTGAATTTCAGAAATAGTAGGTTCTTGTTCTCACTTCTTAACATCCATTTTTCATCATGTATTTTCGTTCTATGACTAAGAATCACTGTTTACCCTCCGGTTCTCAGACACAACTGAAAATAAGGTTATAGGAAGAATTGCCCCAAAATCTCTTAATCCTTTGTAGCTTGATACTAACAACTCCACTAATGATCTTTATATTTTGATACGAATTTGAGATCTGACAAGCCAGCTTTAACCCAAGTCAAAGACCAGATAGATGACAGCCATTGCTCTTTCTTGTCCACTGATGCAGTCACTCCATTGTAGGAAACAGCTAGGTTGATCAGGCAAGACTTGTCCTTAGTAAGGTCATGCAGACCGTCTTGAGTTACTTTCCAGTTCTCAAGGTGCCTTATTAGAGCTTCTAGAAGGATCTGTTCCATGATCTTCCCAGGCACAGAGGTGAGGCTGGCAGGTTTGCTGTTCCTGAGGTCCTCCTTTTTTAAGGCACGGCCGAAGTACCCAAGGTGCATCTTTATAATGTTTCGATTTTATTAGTCTCCAGGGACTTCACCTGGCTTTTCCAGTATCATGGAGAGTGTCTTGGCAACTACATCATCTAGTTCTCCCAGGACTCTGAGATGCATCTCATCAGCCCCACAGACTTATGGATATTTAGGTTCTTCAGGCGGTCACAAACCTTTCTTTCATTTACAGTGGGAGAAACTTTGTTTTCACCCTAGTCCCCATCTTGTGGTCTTTCAGCTCAGGAGGTGTGAGAAGAGAGGTTGAAAAGAAGTTGAGATCATCAGCCTTCTCTTCATCTGTTTTTACTAGCTTGCCATTCTTTCTCTTTGGTAGATATGCTTTCTTTAACCTTCCTTTTCTGATTGGCGTACCTGTAGAAGCCTTTTTTGTTATTTTTGTGTCCCTTGCCAAGTTCAGCTCCAGCCGTGCCTCTGGCTTCCTGACCTCATCCTTACAACCAGGCAGCATTCCTGTACTCTTCCCAGGTTATGTGTCCCTACGTGAACTGCCTCTGCAGTTCCCTCTTGCGTTTTAGTTTGACCATCAGCTTTTGACTCAGCTATGCTTGATTTCTTACACCTGGGGATCAAGTGCTTTGAGGTTTGCCAGGTCTGTCCTGCTCCTTTGTCCCTGAGGATTGCTTCCCAGGGGGTCCTGTTGACTAATTACTTGAAGAGCTGAGAGTTAGCTTTCCTAAAATTCAGAGTCCTGACTGCTCCTGGTATGACTTGTATCTCTTAGGACTGTGAATTCCACTGGTGCATGATCACTGCAACCCAGGCTGCTGCCAGTCTTGACAACCCTGATGAGCTCACTTGACCATCAGGTGATCATCAGGCCCAGTATTGCATCCCCTTGAGTGGGGTCATTTATTTCTTGGCTTAAGAAGTTACTGTTGAGGCACGCCAGGAGTGTCTAGGATTGCCTAGAGCTTGCCCTGTTACTTGATCAGCAGATGCTGGGGTGGTTGAAGTCCCCCAGCAGAATGAGATCCTGTAGGCACAATGCCTCCTGTAGCTGGAGTAAGAAAGTTTCATCAATAGGCTCCCTCGATCAGGCGTCCTGTACCAGACACCAACCACAAAGTTCCTCTTGTTGCCTCGGTCTCTAATTCCTACCCATAAGCTTTCGACTTGTTCTTTGGCTTGGGATCTCTTCCCACTCCTACTGCTTCAGGAGGCCCAGGGCTGTCCCTGTTAGACTTTGACTGCACTTGCATGCAGTCAGGGTACCAGGTTAAAGGCCTTTACTAGCACCTTGTCCCTCTAACCCTGCTGTGTAATCCCACAGTTTATGAACAAGTCAGATATTATCACCTTCACATCTAGTTTAAATCCCTGTCAATCATCCCTTCAATCTCTTAAACGAAGACCCTCTTCCCCCTATGAGGAAGGTGTCTTCCATTTGATGCCAGCAAGCCTAGTGCTATGTAGGTCATCCTGTTGTCAAAAAACCTAAGTAAACCATGAGTGTTTTAAGCAAACAAATACAGAATTCAGTCTCACAGAGGCTTACTGTGATGCATTTTTTTTTGCCGTTATTTTGCATCTGGGTATCAAGAAACATGAATGACTACCCTGAAATATAGAATATACAAACTAAAAGAGGTCTAGGGGACTCTGTTAAATTCTGACCTTTTAGTTAAATATGCTAATAGCATTGACACTTGCCAGAAAGAATGACTATTTGTCAGCTAATTGTGAGTGAAGCAAAGTTCTCCTTTTAGCTTGGAATTATGAAGCCCTTGAAATAAGCTTCTTTGCTTTTTTGATTACACAGAATAAGAAAACATTTTTTTTATTCTGGCAGAATTTGGGTAGTCCTAAGATTTTTTTCAAGGTGTTTCTAGAAAGGAATCAAGCTAAAGGAAGCCTTCATTTGCCCCGCTTCTTGGAAATACAGTGACGATCTTACTGCAAAAATAATAAATTCAGGAGCTTTGCACAGTCACTGGCAACTGCGTCCAGTTACAACAATCTTTTCCAGCTCCCTGCAGCTGCAGGCTTACTCTCTACACTCAGTTACCCTGTGGTTTTTCCTTAAAGGAGTTCCTTCTTCCCATATCCTGTCTTCCTTTATGTGTGCCTTGAGCATCAGCTATACGTATTTCATACTTGCAGAAAATGTCTCTTTATTCTTTGAGAGAGAAGTAGTTGTCTCTTTCCTATTCATCACGTTTGCTTGAAACCACCATTGCTCACTTACTAGGGGAGCTAAAATGATCTAACACAGAATATCTAGGAGGATCATGACTATATTTAGTCAAATAAGCAGGGGTAGATAGTCTGTGGGGTTTGAACCCACCACACTGAGCTCACAGGTGTACACCTTGCCCTCTGTCCTGTTATGAACCAAAAAGGGTATATTGGTATTACCAGGCATGGGGATGATCAGTGCAAAACAACTGTCTGCTATTCAAGGATACTCCATATGTATAATGCAAGTAGCATATAATATCACCATTATATTGCTGTTCTCATTTTTATTGATTGTATTTCCTTTTTATCAGCTGAAACAAACAGGGGGTTCTTTGCCACAAACTATCACTGGTATGATAAAGTACGTGGCTCGAGTACAACCAGCAGACTGGAGAAGGAAGGATAAATTGATATGGAGTTTAATAAGACATTTTAGGTGTAGATAGGACTGCATTAAAAACATTGGAAGTTCAATTCAGTGACTGAACTAAATTATCAATCTAAATCCCATGGTAAAACAAAAATGTCTTGTTCCAGATTAAATGCAATTTTTTTTTTTACCAGAAAGGAAATGCAAAAATCCCCCAAGGAAATGGAGATACATGAACAGTCAACCAGATGAGAGAGACTTAGATAGCAGTGTGGATTGTCTCAAATAGTATTTAGGTTTTGTATCATTAAAAGCATAAGTGTATTCCATTGGATAGCTCCACAGATCACCTACAGCCCCTAAATTACATGTGTGTGGTAAAATACAGCCTTGGTTTCTGAGAGTTAACAATGGAAGTGTGATAAAAGGATTCAGTTTCTGAGCTCTTGCAATGTTCCACTTGCAAAAGAGTAAATGTTAAAACCAGGGGTTGCTGTGGAAGAGGCTTGCCATTTCTTAGGGTGAAAACAATCTCAGGCTTAAAATTATAGAGAGAAATGGGAATTCTGCTAAGAAGTATCCATTTTTTTCTGAGAGAGGGGAAGAGAAGGGGAGAGAAGAAGGGGAGAGAATATGGAAAAGAAGGGATGGTGGGATGGTGGGAATGAAGGGAAGGAAGGGAAGGGAGGAAGGGAAGGAAGGGAGGAAGGGAGGAAGGGAGGAAGGGAGGAAGGAAGGAAGGAAGGAAGGAAGGAAGGAAGGAAGGAAGGAAGGAAGGAAGGAAGGAAGGAAGGAAGGAAGGAAGGAAGGAAGGAAGGAAGGAAGGAAGGAAGGAAGGAAGGAAGGAAGGAAGGAAGGAAGGAAGGAAGGAAGGAAGGAAGGAAGGAAGGAAGGAAGGAAGGAAGGAAGGAAGGAAGGAAGGAAGGAAGGAAGGAAGGAAGGAAGGAAGGAAGGAAGGAAGGAAGGAAGGGAGGGAGGGAGGGAGGGAGGGAGGGAGGGAGGGAGGGAGGGAGGGGGGAGGGAGGGAGGGAGGGAGGGAGGGAGGGAGGGAGGGAGGGAGGGAGGGAGGGAGGAAGAAAGGAAGGAAGGAAGGAAGGAAGGAAGGAAGGAAGGAAGGAAGGAAGGAAGGAAGGAAGGAAGGAAGGAAGGAAGGAAGGAAGGAAGGAAGGAAGGAAGGAAGGAAGGAAGGAAGGAAGGAAGGAAGGAAGGAAGGAAGGAAGGAAGGAAGGAAGGAAGGAAGGAAGGAAGGAAGGAAGGAAGGGAGGAAGGGAGGGAGGGAGGGAGGGAGGGAGGGAGGGAGGGAGGGAGGGAGGGAGGGAGGGAGGGAGAAAGGAGGAAGGAAGGAAGGAAGGAAGGAAGGAAGGAAGGAAGGAAGGAAGGAAGGAAGGAAGGAAGGAAGGAAGGAAGGAAGGAAGGAAGGAAGGAAGGAAGGAAGGAAGGAAGGAAGGAAGGAAGGAAGGAAGGAAGGAAGGAAGGAAGGAAGGAAGGAAGGAAGGAAGGAAGGAAGGAAGGAAGGAAGGAAGGGAGGGAGGGAGGGAGGGAGGGAGGGAGGGAGGGGGGAGGGAGGGAGGGAGGGAGGGAGGGAGGGAGGGAGGGAGGGAGGGAGGGAGGGAGGGAGGAAGAAAATTATTTTTTTCTGTATTTCACTTCTCTTAAGTAATTTTTCTTATGTCTCTCTATTTCATCCTGATTTTCATATGAATTGAATTTTAGCCTATCATTGTCAATCTAAACCAGTAAGAACATGGACTATAAAATTATGTATTTAAAATACACGTTAAACGGAAGGTTTTACCTAATATTACTCATAAAGTCCACACGATTTGTAAAGTATGATCATACACTGCAACACTTGTCTAAGCCTCCTACCTGCTGTTACAGCTGACTAATGACATCATATACGTGTGGGTGTAGCTCTGAAACTGGAAGAAGCCTTCTTGGGCAATTATTTTACCTCTGTAGGAAGATGAGTTATGTTTTAATGTATATATGTACTTCTGAATTTCATTAAAGGTACCTTCCATCACTGCATTCCTAAACCACAATGAGACCAAGTTCGTATCTGGAGTAGTAGGAAAGCATGTGGACTTACTGAATATCTGTGTCTACTCATGCTTGTTGTATTTTTTCATGTTCAAGTAAAAGTTAATAAGTAAGTTAATGGCCTTAGGCATTTCTCTTTCTGTCCTCAGTTTAATTTAAAAAAAAAATATAAGGCAGAAAAGATTGTCAGTGCATTGCTAATACCTTGAGTCCTGGGAGTCCATGGGTGGTAGTGCAGATCTGTGCTTGTCATGCAGTGCTTAACCTGACAGTGAAGTCCATGCAAGTGGGTCTGCCACATTTCTGAAGAAAATGTAGAATAAGTTCCTTATTAAGATATATAATTGAATTAAGGTTAGTTAAAGCATGCACAACTTCGCAGGATGAAGGCCTAGTCTGGGAAATAATCTGTTGGAAACTTGATATTAAATATTTTCATTGTAGGGTGTTCAGACTTCTGGAGTGTTTAGTGTTTTGAAAATTGCTTAATTCAGTATCAATCCTCTAATTTGGATTAGAGGTACTTTAAAAGTAGAAAATAAGCTTGTTACACAGTCTTTAAATATTACTTATATGACTGAAGACTATTAAAAATAGTAATTTTATCCATGTTAGTCTATTTTACGGGATCAAATTGTTAAAGATACAGTGTTATTAAAAGCAGGTGTTTGTCTTCCATATTTCTCTGAGTTTCAATGGAAACGAAAAAAATCTACAACTTGCAGCTTCCTGCAAAAGAATCACAGGGATACATTGGAGCCATTTCTTGACTGACTTGAATTAATTAGAGAGTTTGTGGTTGGCAGGCTTTGTATTCACCATGGATTATTAATAGACATTAGAAATGCACAGTAGTCTTTAAAAAAAGAAACCTAGAAACCTGTTAAGAAAATCAAACCTGAATCTGACAAAGTCCACGATAGAAAGGATAGCATAGAAAGACTCATTTTTATTTGACCTAATAAACAAGATTTTTACTGAATTAAAGTTTGGATTTCTTTTTTTCAGAACAGCATTTTTTCCAATACTTTTTGGCAGAACCATTAGCTAAGATAAATTACTGATTGTAGATATTCTTTGCCAGAATGATGAATCTATTTCCAGTAAGCTAGTTGCTTCATCTTGTTGGATATACTCTTGGGAATTTATCACGCAATTCCCTTAATCCAAACCAGTTGTGTACATATATTGTAACTGATGAATTGCTGTCAGTAAATAAATATTCATACAAAATCAGCTATTTGTTAAAGAAATTTTTAAAAACTAATGTTTAACAATCTTTGTACTTGAACTTAGCATTCTTGTATTTACTGCCTTTTAAAATTAAATAGAATGTCATCTAAAACAACTGTTTACAGTTATTACAGCATTGAATTTTTATACTGTCTCAGATAAGAATACATTTACATTGCAACTGTATGTTAAATACTTTTATCAGCACAATGAATAATACCATATCATTAGTCCTTGAAATAATATGTCATTAAATTTGCGAAGATGAATCAACTGTTCTTCCAGCAACTTGTACTCTACGTTTAGATTAAATGCCTTAGTTAAGTAATGTCTTTGAAGACTGGGTGTTACTTCCTTTAGCTCTGATTCTAGTTGGCAAGCATTATATGTTCTCTGTTTATAACCAAAACAGAACATCTATCTGCAGATAACTCTATTTTTTCTTCATAAATTAATGTAATGATGGTGTGTTGGGTATATATTGGTGTGGTGTTTCCTCTTGATTAATTGGGTCTTACTGCTTTTATATGTGCATGTGTTTTATTCCTACTACTGAACATGTATGACTGATGCACTGAACTGTTGTCTTCTGTTCTATAAATATTAATCAAAGAGTATACTCCTGTTTAAAGGCTTTGCAGTGTAGGAGGCAGCCGAACAACATAGACTATAGTCAGCTTTTATTTAAGTCATTATTGTGTAGGGCATTAGTAGGAAAACTATTTTCTCTAACTGGTTAAGAATAATACCTAAACAGACAAAATAAAGAAACAGTATTTCATGCTTAAACATCTGTTGTTTGGTCAAAGTTATGAGATAATGTCATTCAATTAAATTTTGCTTTCAACATGTTCTGCTAAAAGCAGTAATATAGAGAAGAGAAAACAGTAAACGAAGAGGAGATACTTCAGAAAAAAATATTAGGCCTATCAAGCAAGGAAGAAGCAGAAGATGTGGATTTGGTCAATTCAGTCTCAAATGGTTTCAGGTCATGGATTTGGATGAACAGTTTTCTTTAATCAAATGCCAGACTACATTCCATTCGTATGCCAATTCTACATTCCATTAGTATGGTAAAAGGGATGATTTGTCACTAAACTAGAATCAGGCTAGGTACTTGCTAAGTCCTTATGTACACTTAAAAATGTGTAAGGACAGACCTCAGTTAGGGTGTGACAGCTTCTTTGGGTGAGAAATTAAAAGACCTTTTCAGCATTTAAAATCAAAAAGTCAGTAAATGTTTGTTAGTGCTGATGGTGTGGTACAGCTCAGTATCAGAATCAGAGAGTTTCCTGAAAACACAGCTCACAATTTTATGACATCTATTGATACAGAGTTTGGCAGCAACAGTTTCAGCATTCTCTGTGAATCCCAACAGTGAGGCTAATAGAAAGGCTTAGGCTTCAGGTTTTGTAGTAGTTTACAAGGGTATTCTAGTCTTGTATCACCCCTTGTCACTTGCATTAAAATATCCCCAAGTGGAGGCTTTCTCTATGTTGTTAGCAATATTTTCCCATAGTACAGTCACTGGTCTAACTGTACAGCTTGCAGATTTAGTATAATTTATTGAACAGGAGTTGCTCTTCTGTTATATTTACCTTGACCATTTGGACAGTTTTGCTAAAGACCTCTCAGAGTGGTAGGACCACAGAGAATACCACAGAGAATTCACATTATTAGTATTTACTGGTGTCGGGTTTTGACACTTTTTATTATAACTGTTATGAGTGTAAGCAATTTTTTTAATTCCTTCAGTTTCAGCCCAGAAAATATGTTTTGTTATACATCAAGATTTTGCAATAATCTGGAAATATATAATGCAGAAATCCCACAAAACTCCTTCATTTTTATATGATGTAGTATGCTCAAAGACAGGTTTGTTTTAATACAGTAGTACTGAAGCTTGTTATTCATAAAAACAAATTGTTGAAAAGTTGGATCATTGAAGTGCAAAACATTTATTGTGCTTCCAGTCAGTGTATGAATCTCAGACATGTATATGAAGTATTTTAAGGAAACATCAGTAAGAGACCTAAATGGCTTTAATAAAGTACTCAGTTCATCATTATCTAGTGGAAATTAAACTTTTTTATATTAAATGAACACACTCTTATCCGATCTTATACCACCTTCCTTTGAACCTATAAATATTTCTCCTGCATACATACATATATTTATAGAATATGTTAGCACGTTCTTGCAGAAATATCTATTTCAGAAGAGATTTTTACTTAGAGATTATCAACATAAATTGAGTATTTGTTTCAGGTCCACATCAAAGTGGTAGAGCTTGTATATTTTCAAATACTTTCTCTTGGACAAAGGCCATTTCCTCAGTTTTCTTTCATACAAACATCTGGTTCTGTGATCTGAATATACTTCTTCAGTTTGTATAATGATTAATGCCACATTCTCGTTTGTCAGTTCTGGAAAGTTAGTTATTAGTCCAGCTAAGCAATCTTCATCTGTCTGGTTCATGTAGTTCATAGAATCATAGAAAGTTAGAGGTCAGAAGGGACCTCAAAAGATCATCACTACAACCCCCTGACAAAGCAGAGGCACCTATAGCAGGTCACACAGGAATGCATCCAGGTGGGTTTTGAACATCTCCAGGGAAGGAGACTCCGCAACCTCCCAGGGCAGCCTGTGCCAGTGCCCTGTCACCCTCACAGTGAAAAAATTCTTCCTAATATTTATATGGAACCACCTGTGCTCCAGTTTATAATCATTGCCCCTTTTCCTATTGTCAGTCACCCTTGAGAAAAGCTTCACTCCCTCCTCCTGGCACTTACCCTTACATATTTATAAACACTGATGGGGTCACCTCTCATTCTCCTCTTCTCCAAGCTGAACAGACCCAGCTCCCTCAGCCTTTCCTCATAAGGGAGATGTTCCACTCCCTTCATCATCTTGGTCACTCTGTACTGGACTCTTTCAAGCAGTTCCTGTTCCTTCTGGAACTGGACACAATATTCTAGATGTGGCCTCACCAGGTCATACTAGAGGGGAAGGAGAACCTCTCTCAGCCTACTAGCCACCCCCCTTCTAATGCACCCCAGGATGCCATTGGCCTGCTTGGCCACAAGGACACATTGCTGGCTCAAGGTCATCCTTCCATCCACCAGCACCCCCAGGTCCCTTCCCTCTATGCTGCTCTCCAACAGCTCAGTCCCCAACCTGTACTGGTACCTGGGGTTGTTCTTTCCCAGATGCAAGACTTTACACTTGCCCTTGTTGTAATTCATTAAATTTCTCCCTGCCCAACTCTCCAGTCTGTTCAGGTCCCTCTGAATGGCAGCACAGCCTTCTGGGGTGTCAGGCACTCCTTCCAGTTTTGTGTCATCAGCAAACTTGCTGATAGTACACTCTATTCTTGCATTCAGGTCATCAGAAAATACATTGAACAGTAGTGGTCCCAGTACTGACCCTTGAGGGACTCCACTAGAAACAGACTTCCAAGAAGACTCCATCCCACTGACTACCTCTCCCTGGCTTCTGTCCTTCAACCAGCTCCTGATCCACCTCACTGCCCAATCATCCAGGCCACACTTCTTCAGTTTAGCTCCAAGGATGCTGTGGGAGGTGGTGTCAAATACCTTACAGAAATCAAGATAGACCATGTCTCCTGCTCTGCCATCATCCATCCACCTACTTGCATCCTCATAGAAGGCTGTCAGGTTGGTCAGACATGACTTCCCCTTCCTTCAGACTCTTGTCCTTGATGTGTCTGGAGACAGCATCAAGAATGAGTTGTTCCATCACTTTTCCAAGGATGGTGGTGAGGCTGACCAGTCTGTAGTTACCTGGGTCCTCTTTCTTGCCCTTCTTGAAGACTGGAGTGGCATTTGCTTTCCTTCAGTCCTCAGGCACCTCTCCTGTTCCCAGCAACTTGCCAAAGATAAAGATAAATTAAGGTGGTTAAGATGGTTACTGCTTAGTGGCCTGAAAATGCTGCTCTGACAAAGGAGTTTTTAACATTTTAAGAAGAGCTAACTCAAATTAGGTGCCTTTCGCTGCTGATCCACACTTGTCATTCACTAATTTTTATAATCAGGCCTTAAGATTTCAAAAATAGCATAGAGCAAAGAACATAAAATACTATCGCTTTTTAGAAGCATGTCTGGTGGTATTAGTTTTGTATAAATCTTTATTATTCATAACATATGCAAATTTTAGCATGGACTACAGTCTTGTTATATATTCTTTTTTAGTATATATATACATATATATAATGTTTAAGTTGTGCTGATTAATACTATTAAAAATATAGGTGGTAAAAAGAAGCAGAGTCTTTGGATATGGCAACTATTGGCAAGTCGTTTTCTTTCAGCTTTTGTCTTAGATAAATAAGATAACTTGTCTGCAATTGAACAGAATCTATTAGTGTTACCTCTTCGTTTACTTACATGTCTTTCTAAGAAACAGCAATTGATTTCATTTGAGATATAGTTTTAAAACTGAAGAAGGCATTTAGGAATTCTTTGGATCATGTTTTTTATTTGTTTGTTTATGGCATTAAAAAATCATATATTTGAACTGAACTACATCTACTTTTGTGATATAAGTGGATGGGAGACTAATACTTGTATTTTTTCTTTTTCCAAACTTTAGGGGGGACACAGAGATTACCCCGCACAATTGGAGTGTCTTTGGCAAAAGAACTAATCTTCTCTGCACGTATTGTAGATGGTGAGGAAGCAAAATCAATAGGATTGATTAGCCATGTGGTAGAACAAAATGAAGCAGGGGATGCTGCATACAGAAGAGCATTAGCTCTAGCAAAAGAATTTTTACCTCAGGTAAAAAACTATTTTGCTTTTATTTTTTACAAAGCATTAAAACTGAAAAAGAACCAGCTGTATTAAGAAAAATGGCCATGAAGTTCTGTATTAAAAAGCCATTCCAGTTACAAGGAGAGCAATCAGAAGGTTTCTCTCTCATGTATTTTGTGGTGTTGTTTGGTAATTATTTCACAATGAGGCAAAAAAACTGCCAGTCCTTGTATTGTCATGATATGCTCTGTGTTCATACTGTGTAATTTGGCTTTCAAGTTTCAAACATAAAATAGTGCAAGAGTTGTTTTTTTTTTAAATAAAGCAGTACTCTCAGTAAGTTATTTTCTTGCTGTTTAACACTTCAGAAGAGAGGCAAAAAGGGCCATACGAAAGTGTATGTAGCTCAGTGTACTTCCTGTTTTGAAAATATGAAACTTAGTTTGAGTATTAAAGCAAAACCCACTTACTAGTGGAAAATTTCCTTTCTGTCATTTGTGTCTAAGCTTGATGAAAGAATCACTCATGATAAGTGACATCCTATCTTTCTTTCATTAAGAAAAATGAAATAGGATTTTCTGAATTCCTTTGTTTTAGAACTTGAAAATTTTATTAAGAAGTTTAAGTGTGACCATTACTGGAGTTTTTGTGCCTGCTAATTACTACCTGTTCTGCTGCTATAGACTGCAAGCTGTTTGTTCAGAGCAGGCTTTTGAGTTTGGAGCTTTTGATAAACCTGCTTTTCAAGTGAAGTGTTTCGGGAAGGAAATTCATAGGACACAGAGGAAGAAAATAATTAGTAAACCATTCCATTGGATCACAGATGTAGAACTAAAATTTCTCATTGAAAATGAGAAGTTACAGGTCACATACAGCATTTAACTTTGGTTATTTGAGTCTTGAATACCCTCACAGAAGGACCAACATGAAAAAATAAAGTAAAAATTTTAGCATACAGTGATTCTGAAAGGTTGATTTATATTTGTAACTTCTCATTGAAACTAGCTCAAAAGCATTTTGCTTTTCTCAAAGGATCAGGCCATGTCTCTAAAGCAATGTTTCAATGTTCAGAAGCTGGTGCTGGTAGATGGACACAGGACTGAGATATTCTCAAAGATGTCTCACTGTCCTGCAGCACATTGGAGAAAGAGGCTGAAAAACACTCTGCTTGCTAGGAACCTCAGTCAGTCGTGGAATAATGTCATTACTTGACCAGTGTAGGCTTTCCAGTAGAGTATTTTAAGTTTGAAGCTACATCAATTAATTTTTTTTAGTTATCACATGTTTTCACCTGTCCCCTATTTCTGATAACACAGACATAAGACTGACCTTGGAAACACCTCTAATAGTGTCTCTTAAGTTGGCCATTCTGAGCCTTGTTTTATAGGGAATTGAGCAAGCTTGACAAAGTGGACATGTTCAGCACCTTTGAAACATAAACCAAACACACTGCTTTAATTAAGTTCTTCTGAAAACAGTGTGCTTTCACTTTTCCTCAGTATTGAAACTTACTGGTTTGGAAGCAAGTGTCTAGTATAGTGATGTAATTTAGTATATTTGACATATTTACAATAAATTTAATAGAAATCCAAAGTCTAGACGGTCCCGATATAAGAACATTGATGTACAGACTCTTCACTGGGTAATCTTGTTGATGTTGATGATATGTAAATAAGGTTTTTCTTTCATTGTAGGGACCAGTAGCAATGAGAGTTGCGAAACTTGCCATCAATCAGGGAATGGAGGTAAGGATCTGTACTTTTCATAAAATTAACCAAAAGTCAGGCTGGCAGCAGATGTACTGTGTTGATTTTTTTTCTAGAACTGTTTTTAATTTCTCAGACTGCAGTCTTTCAAAATCCAAAGTTTGATTAAATCTTTATAGATGAAATGCAATTTTTTATGCCTCAGACTTCCAGGACTAGACTTCATGGTGATTTTCATAACAAGGCTTAGAAACCTTATGACTGTCAGGGAGTAATGCACTCTACTTATTATTAATACTAGAAAGTAAATATGAACTACTATGAAAAAGTTGTATTTCAAATGCTAGGTGGAAAAAAACCTCAGTCTTATTCTTTCAAGTCTGTAAGTACTCTCAGTGTTTAGTAACTAATAAAGGTTGAAAGGCATGTTGTTTGTTTTTCATAGTTTCATAGAGGCTGGTGTTAAAATTTTATCTGTAGTCTGACTTCATATTTGATTCTGATTGATGTGACTTCTGGGACACTGTTGACCTACCTTTAAACAATGTTAAAATCCAGCCCTAAACATGTCTGGACATGTGTTTTACTTCAGACCTGACAATCATCTCAGTGAGCTCAACAGGACTATTCATATTTAAAGCTAAGCACATGCATAAGGTCTGCACCAGGACAGCTTATAGCTCAACATGGGACAAGGGAAAGGGGATCAAACCACATGCAATATTTGAATTCAGGAAGACAAATTTTTATATGGTCCTTTTTTTCTTAAAGTCTCAAAAGCAGACAGTTATGTAATTGAGTTGAGCTAAGTGTACCACCACTAAGTTTTGGCCTGAGAACTGAACTCAGATGCTGTTCTGCAGAGTATGTTTGTGAAGTTTCCACAGAAAGTAATTAGGGAATTCAAGATCTGTTGCAGTGCTACCCAAGATTTGAAATACCAAAAGCTATACTATGTATTTGTCAAGTATAGTGGACTGAGTCAGAAAGTCAAAGTTATATTTATAGACTTAGGGAACTTATGGTTAGAAGGACCATCTAATTCAAACTTCAGACCCCAAGATAAGATCTACTGTATCGAAACCAATCAAGCCAAATGGTTTGTTGTTACAAACCTTTCATGCCAGAGATTTCACAGCTTCCTTTGATAATCTGTCCTATAGTTTATATTCCCTTGACAAATTGCTCGTGATGCATGGCCACAGTCTTCAGTGGCCATGTGGAGAGCTGGTAAATGCTGCAGCTGTTCAGACCAGCTTCAAAAAAGCCCCCATGTTTATAGTTTTTAAGGGTGATGCAAGAAGGCCATTGGCCTCTTTTAAATTTTAAATCTCTTTGAACATGAATTTACGTTTAATTTGGTGCATGGCATCATGCTCATATATAAAATTTTGAAGATAACTAGTTTCAGAATAATTCTTAGGTAACCATGAAGTAAACTAAGTAATTTCTCCTATCGTAAATGAAATTATTACAATTGTGCAAGTAGCTCATGGTTTTTAGTCATGGTAGTAGTCATGGTTTTTTTAGTAGTGAAGAATATACATTGTTTTGACAGTGTATCACATACTAGTTGTTTTCACCAAATAAGGAAACTGTTAGAGAAATACTAACCAGTTTCACCACATGGCAGTGTAGCATTTCTGTGTTAAAATAAATTAGAACTTCGCTGAAGTATTTTCTGTGTGGCATATCAAAACACAGCATTTAAGTTAGCTGTCAAGTAATATTATATAATAAGTAGGCAAATAGACACTTTTAAAAAAACTCATATTTTTTCCTCAGGTCGACTTGGTAACAGGTTTAGCAATTGAAGAAGCTTGTTACGCTCAGGTATGTAGCTGTGATTAAATGGAAAAACCCAGAAAACAGGCTTTGTTGGTGCATGTTATAAAACATGCAGAATTTCAACTGGAAGTTGCTCTGTGATTTTTTTCTAGACATGTATTGGCATTGTATTTAGACCTTCATTCTGCTTGCTCTGTATTTGTAAGTTACTTAAAGAAGAAGATGTAGTTTAGGACAGAAAAATGTCCCTGACAAAATTTTTAGAGTGGAAGTAGTGAAGACATACACCAGACATACCTAGCCAGTGATACACTGGGTTGCATCTAGTCCAAGAACTGCTTTACTTTTGCTTTTTTTTTTTTTGTTTGTTTGTTTGTTTGTTTGTTTAACATGAAAAAATATGAAAAGGCTTTTCACTGCCACATGCCACTAATGGCATGCTTGCTAATCACCAGAAGATTGAGACAAACCTTTTTGCCAGCAAAACATAAGAATTATGTAAATGAGTTTGTATGTTCTTTGACTTCAAGACAAGTTTTTGATTGTGAAAAGAGAAGCATCAGCATTAGATGCTTATTGCTCTGATTAATAACATACACCCCAAAAACCCAACAAAACAACACATCAAAAACTTTAAAACAAAGCCTAAGGAGTTTCTCACAGTCATCTGTTGGAGCACAATTACTCCTTCTCTCCCAAATAATTTCTTAGCCTTGTATTGTGCCTTTGAAATGCCTGGTATTTTCCTATATCTGACTAGGCATTTTAGGTTTTGGGTTTTTTTTCTGTTATATTATATGTTGCATATTGGATGCATAAAAGAATTAGGATTTGTATGAAAATGTTTTCCTTAGTATTATTTTTAATATGAATAAGGAATTGTTACTCTGCTCATTGCAGACTATTCCAACAAAAGATAGAATTGAAGGTCTTCTTGCATTTAAGGAGAAGAGACCACCTCGCTACAAGGGAGAATAAAAGAAGCTGATGCCTTTAATATACAGGGGATAAAAGTACTGCTGTGAGGAACATTAAGTTGTACTTTGCATACTCATCTGGAATATCACAGCCATGAAAGTAAAAGCAAATCATACTGATGTTGCAACATTTTGAATGTGTCCTTCCATACTTGTACTGGGTCCAAATAGAAATATGTTTCAAATCATGCTTGTTACAATTTCTGAAGATTTAACTGTATTTATTGTCAAGGCCATAGGCTCATGAAGGACTTAAAAAATTTCATATGTGTGAAACATGACATTCCACAATTGAAAATGCTCTGTAAATTCTTCATATAGACAGAACTTGTATGTGATGTTAAGTATAAATCTGCTGTATCATTTTATCAAAGCAAAAGTTACTACTGACCACCAAAATAAGAAATTGTACAACATAGGTATTAAAATTGCTCTGTATATCAGTAAAAAGTATATTTGAGTATTCTACCCAAATATGTACATTATTAATAAAGCTAAGAGAAAAAAAAAGGACTGTAGTTTGTAAAATGCTACACATTATTTATCTGACATACACTATTCTAAATAAAATTAAATCAGCTTTAGCATATAATGGCATCCTTTTGATTAAGTCATTGCCATTACATTCACTTAATTGTGTTAAATGAAGAAATTTTCAAGAGCAGCCTTTAATGATTCATGCTTGTAAGTTAAACATGGCGTTGTTTTGCATTCTTCCAACATATTATCTGAACAACACTGTTGTGAAGGAACTTTATTTCACATCCTCCAGTTATTTTAAATATTTGATGATTGCAATGAAGAATGTGGGGTAGGGTTGCGATTAATACACTGTTAAAGAAACTAGAATTTTCTTAAGCTTTAGAACATTTGTTTTACAGTTCCTGACAATCTATATTTATATACAACGGGGATGATATTGAAGTGTTCTTTGTTCTGTGGCAACCTCAGTGTTCTTTTCATACACTGAGAGAGAAATCCAATAGATTACAAGGTGAGAAAACTTGTGACTCATACTGTATGTTTGCTGTGGATATGCCATATAACCTGGAAATAACCTCTGTAAAAACTTGTTCTTGTTAACTTGTCTGAAAATAAACATAGCTTAGCAGTCAGAGGTGTCTTTTCACATGAAACCAAATTTTTTTTTGTTATATTTTTTGGGGTTTTTTGGTTTTATTTGGTTAGCACTGGCTCACAAAATTTGTGCATGCTCTGCTTTTTCTGCAGCAATAACTGTGGTCATTGTCCATATCCATATCATTTAAATTCATATTGAGACATATCATTACATGTAAATTGATAATAACTAGTAGGGCATACACTTTGTTGACTGGTAAACTTGCTGAGTCAAGCATTTCATCCACAATCATATTCAAATACAGTGCCAGTGCTTGTTTTGATAGTTATATAAAGACTAGGGGGTCATTTTATGATGTTTTTGAAATGCTAACGTATCATTTTCATTTTTACTGAGTAGGAATAATTATGCTAATAGTAGAAAAAATATTAAGTCTATGCTGATGGGTTTCTGTTTCATAACTTTGATAAACAGTCTGGCTACTGAGCTGCCTCTTTTTCTAACAAGCATTGATTAAGTAGCTTCTGTGAATGTCTATTTTAAAACAATGTAATAACTTCAAATACTGTGAACATAAGATGGTGTAGATTTGTGCCTTTAACCAACGTCCATATCCATGCTTTTCTAGGACTGCTTTTAACCATTGCTTTTTCCATAGATGCAAATCCCTGAATAGGTTTCTACTGAGATCAGAGAGAGGATTTATTTACAAACTTAAAAAAAATAATTGAAAATTATTGGTGTTTTGTGGTGCACATTGAAGAAGATGTGTTTTGATGTCTTACTGTAGGATTTTGGCTTTGTTCTTGCACCTAATGACACTGCTGAAAAACCATAGGACTTGTTGTTGTCTAGTGAGGCTGATATAGTCAGTGTTCCCAAAACATGACAGTGATCATGGAAGATATATTTATTTTAAGATACTGTTTTTCTTCACACTTCTGGAAAGACAATTATCTCAAGAAATGGGAAAAAGGAGAATAATTGCAAACAGATAAATGGAAGGGGGAATTCTGTTCAGGTAAAGGTAATGAAATTCCTCTTGTGTGTTTTGAAGTATTACAAAGACTAGTTTTTCTGTTCATGCCTGTTTGTTCTGTTTATTTTCTATTGGCTTTTGTTTTCTCTGAGTCTGGATCTCAGACATTACAGTGCAGGGAACACTTAGAAATTTGTATGGGTTGTTTTCACTTTGATAACGTTGATATTTTATAAGCAAAGTTAGGAAAGTTTTTTAAATTTTCCCAAGGGTATAATCAGAAATGATCATACTATCATCAAAGATTACATAGCATAACTTTTTTATCATAGATTTAAATCATGTTCAGTTTCAGCCTTGGGGCAGAATTGAATAGAAGTTTCCTCATGTGTTCAGATTACAGTGTGTTTGTGCAATGCATTCATTATGCATTGTATCTGTGTGTTTACTGACACATCATATCCCTGCGTATGTGTATGCATATGTCTGCTTGTAAATGAAGTTCTTCAGACTCTCAGAGAAGACTAACCCCACTCAGGATGTGATTGTGCTGTTTTACTCCAAGAAGTTTAAAACTGGTTTCTGCAACAGCATTACCAGCAAAGACCTTGAACCCCACAAAGTATTTACCATAACTGCTACAAGTACACATGATTACAGTGTGTAAGTTCTGTAACACAGAAATTCTGCCAGAGAAGCAGCAGACATGGAGCAAGGAGATGCACATATATTACCATGTGTTGATCACATCTGATAGTTCAAGGCTAGAGCAAATGTTGCAGTAGTTGAAGTGAGTTCTATGTTTCAACAGAGGTGTGGCATCCAGATAGCACATTCCTCCTAGTTCTGTATTATCGTTTGCTTCTGCAGTTTGGACAGGCCTACTGCAATCATGAGCAGCTCATTAATCAACAACTGTCGTAGATTGTAAGATCAGCCTCCACCTCTCTTAAATAAGTCTAGCTTAGATTTAATCTTCAAATTTTATCTAGTAGATAATTGTTCCAAGGACACTCATTCACATGGGAAGAAATATGAAGTAGGTTAAAAGAATTTATTATAGGGGGTGTGAGCAGTCTGTGTCAACGCTAAGTCCTGTTTTACTACTTGAGTTCAAAATAGTACATTAACCCTCTAAGGCATAGTCTGTACATGTATGTTAATAAACACTTCAAAGTTCTGGCTAGTGACTATTGGTCTTTGATGATAATTTAAGAAGCATATGCTAATAAAGCTTTTGTAACATTAAAGAGATGAGAATGTGTTGCTGTTTTCTTGTGGCACATTATAACTACTTTAGAAGAACAGGAAAAGTTCATTTGTTTTTTAGTAACTTATACAGTAAGTTGTTGCTTCTTTATTCTAGCAACTGCTAATTGACTTAACATTTTTCCTTAAGCATAAGGGACTTACGATACTGTGGTACTGTGTTTAGCTCCATTCTTTATAGCATGTTAGAAAATCTGATGCTAGTTATACAAATTCTTTAAAAATGTGTCTTTTTCATACAGCTTAGAAAAACAAAGCTTGAAATTTTGATTTTAAGGATAGAATTGTGAAGGTTGCATTTTAATTACATATAAATTACGCATATAAGTAATAAATCTGTATGTTTATGCCAAAAAATGTCTGACTCTGATTTTGTGTAATAAGTCCGCATTGCTGGAACTGTTCTCTTCAAAGCTGGTCTGCAGCTGACCTGTTTTTGTAATTGTATGCAAGTATCCCCAGCTATTTGCCACTCAGGGTTCAATCTGTGATTCATGTTGTCCTGTAGCTGTCATCTTTTGATGAGCCTCTTCTTCCACGTAATGATGAGAGGAGGAGAGAGACAAGGAGCACACTTCTAAAAAGCAGTGGTTCTAGGAATACCTGGTTTCTAGGCTGTGTTCAGGCTGCATGTTTAAGTCAGAGTTCCCTTCAGCACAGTCATTTCTAATATCTTTATGAGTAGCTCCACAAAGTGGATTTTTCTGTGTTGGTTGGTTACATTACCTGAGTATTCTACCACAGTTATGAGTAGAGCTCACAACAGCCAAACATGATTCCTAAATACAAAAGAAGGTAGGAGCCACAAAAATGGTGTAATGAGAAGTGTTCTGCCTAAGTTAACAGCTCGTAAGTGAACATATGGACACGTTATTTTTTACACTTTGTGTGGAACAAAATTCCTTTCTTCATTTTGGATTCTTAAACTTTTCTACAAATCAATAATTTAAAAAAAAACACAACTTAAAGGTTATTCTGCAGCCCCTATGTCTGTCTAATTGCTCGTTGGTTGAAGGGTTCATGGAACACCAGAGCAACCCAGTTTCTGCTCTCTGCACCTGAACTGAACCTTCCTACAGGAGTGACCTGGTCACTGGGTGCTTTCAGTTACTCCTGTTGAAACTTTCCCACTCTAATTATATAGTCAACAAATTAGTTTATTGAGATGTAGATACAATACTAGAGTCATAGAGGTTCTGGTCACCTGAGTGCTTGCATAGATGTAGTCTTAAATGTGTCAGTTTGTGAGTGCTTTACCCTTTAGTATTATTAGTTAAGCTTGAAAATACTTCCTTAAAGTAAGCAAGGGATATCAGAAATCACTTAGCCACTGGTGACGTATTGTAGATTCCATGATGGAACTGAATTGCTGTTAACAATTGGTAATACTTAACGTAGCCTGGCTACCTCCTTCTCTCCCCAACGTAGTTAGGCTTTCATCAGTGGAAGGAAACCCTAGCAAATTAAGGAGGAGGTGGTGTAGGAGCTGCAGTGGCATAACTATGCTCCCAGGATAGTAGGCTGTGCTAAAGCAGTCGTACAAAGCTGGTTATTCCAGCTCTGCAGCCCAATTCTGCCAAAAGAGAAGCACAAATTAGCAGTATGCAGGACAGACTTTTGCTTATGCTGTGTTTGTATATGCATAATATGTAAAGTGTGTATGTCTGTATGTCCATTCTACTTCCAGCACATAAATTTATAGTTGTTCATACGAGCTTTTAAAACATTGTTTTCATTGCTAAAATAGCTCATTAAAACCACATCTCCACAGATATATGCTTTTAGAGTTAAAAATTTTTTCTCCTATACATGTTCTTGTATTTTGTATAATTACAGCACACTTATCTGAAGTATTTCACAAGTATGCTTTTGGGTAATACTGGTAGGAAATTAAGTAATAGCTGCTTACCAGCACTATTGCACAAGAGTGTAAAATGTTAATGTGATGTTCAGAGATCTGATGTACCAAACATACTTTTGGCTGCTTTGTTCCCGTGACCTTTATGCTCTCTGGATAATACAGCAGCCCTGTAATGATGCACATGTTTTCCTTTACACAAATGCCAGTAACCTCTTGAGTAGGGCACTTGATTCCGGTTTTGATTGGTGGTGCCTATAATGGACAGTGGTAGTGTAGCCAAGCCAAATTGGCCGTCTTTGCTCTTTACAGTGCCAAAAACTTCAAAGCTTCTTCCTTTTAGAACTCTAATGTAACACAAGTTCGTTTTTCTTCATATCATCAAACTTAATTATTAGCAATAAGCAACTGCTGGCAGGAATGGCGCATCACATGGTTCCATTTCTGCTTTAGAAAAGGTCAGCATACGGCATAAACACTTCGCTGTATTATGCAGCCTTGTACTCTGATCACAAAACACATGCTTCAGAAAGCATTATGCAATGCTATACTCACTGATTAATAACTGCTTGCACAAGAAGTTTTTCATTAGCCTGAATGCTAGCATCCTGGGAATGATTAACTTTGTGACATAACTCTCATCACGTAAAATGGAAGATTCAAATATAGCCTCAAAATAACATGTTTCAGAAATAACTGAACATTTTCCTGCTTAGTACTGTGTACAGTACATGATTAACAACTACTTTAAATCTTCAGAATTAAATAGAAAAGCCTTCTTGTGAGAACTGAAAACAAGATTTATTTTTAGTATTCAAAGTTTTACCCAAGATGAATTTTTGCACAGAGCAGCATCTCATTCGCAATGTTTTCCCTCTGCTTGTGTAAGTTTGAATTTCCTGAGAAAAATCTGTGCCAACTATTTTTAGTGTTCAGCCAGTGAGTTAAACAGAACAAGTAAAATCTAGTCCTTTTATAGACCAGCAACTGCATGTTTGTGAAGTGACTCAGTCCATTGTGCTCAGTATGATAGTGCATACAGTTGTGTGCTTAAATCAGCATGGTTATAAGCAGAGTAAATTCTCAATTATTGACCTTTTTTTTCCAGGCAAGAGTAAGAAAGCACAATGTTCCAAATGAAGCAGCTTGTGAACTAACAGTTTGAACATTGCCATGTATTCACATTTATTCTTGTATCACAGATACACATTAAGGATGTACAAAAGAGGAAAAGCTTATAATACGAGATGTGCCTCACTGTATTCCTCCACATATGAAGATTGATCCTTGTCTTTAAAGTAATGTCATTTGCCACCAACTGTCTATGTTTCAACAGCTTTCTTAAGGAGAAAGTTGGTTTGCCTGTTTGGAAGTTCCCGATCAGTTTGCATGAGAAAATAACTGTATTAGACTTCTACTTATTGGTTTGCCTGTAAATATCAGACTGAAAAAAAATTATACCTGCTTTTTGAGTGTCTCCTGTAAGCAGTCCTGCTCATGAGCAGTCACATTAAATAAAGATACTTAAAGTCCTTATAATAGGGGCAATCGTTTAAAATGTTCCTGTGTTCGTGCATGTGTGCCATTTCTTCAGAAATAATCTGTACTGAGAGCAACTGAAGAAAGTAAACATTGACCTTCATTATCTTCTTTAATTTTTGCCTTTTCCTGCATTCCAACCTACACAAGCAGTAGCAAAGGCTAAAGAAAATGGGCTCTGAGTAAGCATTAGCTACCAGCATGCCCTCATTATAGCTGAGGGCTCTTATTCTGGCTTAGCCTACGTGCAGAGCCAGCTAGTCTTTCAGCTGTGATGACGAAATGCCGTGCATTTCTTCCTGGAATAGTTCACAGATAAGAGGCAACTTGCTATGCTGAAGTTTCAGATGAACTCCACTAAGGGTTTCAAGACTCTCTGTCACAATTATGTCAGGTCTCTTTAGCAACCAATTCATTTCAGACACTTCTAAGAGAGAAAGGGAAGAGATGTTAGTGTGTTTTCCCTTGTGGTTTCACTGATTAAATGTTACAGGATATGACAGGATAGTTTATACATGACCTGAATTTATTAATTTTAAGTAAAACTAGTGGTTTCTCTCCTGAAATTCGCGTCTGTAGTCCCCTAGGTCTACTTATAACTTGAGAGAATAAACAAAAAGCTTCTGTCTGTAATATGCTGCTAGAAAGGTTCTGTGTGCAAACTCAGTTGCTGAGTTCCTTGAACTCATTCTGGGTCTGGCAAAAGTTGAGAGTTTTCAGAAACTTGCTGTGAAAAGAAGTTAATGGAGCTGATTTCAGATGAGCCCAGCGCTGATGGGAGGACCTCTCTGTGAGATCTTTTTGCAGATTTGGTGTCTGGGTGATTCCATGCACTATCAAAACCAACTTCAGTGTGATCAAACAAATCACTGAAGTGTCCAGACTGTGAAAGAAAGAAGCATCTGTAAGTTGTTTGGTTTGTTTTTTTGTTTTTTTTTTAAGACCAATCAATATCCTTAGTAACAGCACTTATTTTGAAGAAAGGAATATATTGCCTGGATTGTGGATCATGTGCAGGCTACAGAGCTATTTTGGCTCACCCTTAGACAATAACTGCACATTTATAACCTGTGATATGCCCCATTTCCACTCATTAAGGGTAACATCAACTCAGTTGCAACTCAGGCAACTCAGTTGCCTTTCCACTGGCTCTATATGGCACCTTAGATAGAAGTAGTAAGTAGGATGGACAGTCTTATGATGATAAATCTGAGTGAATTGCAGCCTATATAAATACTTTATATGGAAAAAGAAAAGAAAAATACTGATGCTGCAGTTGTTACTAGCAGGCCCGTTAAATGTTAGACGAATTATTATCACAAAAATTCTGATCCACCAACTTTAAATATGAATTATGAGCATCTCTGTTTTTGAACTGCTGCTGTCATGAGCTTTGATTTCAATTAAATACCGTGATGACAAATTTGTTAGCAATGGTGCTTGGTACATGCTACTACTTCCAAAGCTACTTACTTATGTAGAATTGGTTTTTGACATCCTACATGTTGTTTGTGTTTTGTATTATTTTCTGTCTTTAGAAGCTTTGATCTTAGTAGCTGAAAAATGCATTGTTTTTTCATGGAGTATTATGGGGGGAAAAACTGCAGTGCTTTTCTTGAAAATCATACTAAAAACATAACTGCTTTTTTGTGATTCAAAAACTTGTAATGCTTTAAGCTGAAATTGCTATAATACAGAATTTATCATCTTTACTGAAGTCACAGAACCAGTGAACATATTCTTACCAGTGTTCATACTAGTGAAAGCTTCTTTCTCCTCCTCTTTGTCCCTTGCCACCTTTTGCCCACCCTGTCCTTCAGTTTCTGCTGCTGTTGCCCATGGCATCCCCTGTTGAAGAGCTGAGTGTGCAGACCATGCTTCTCTACCTCTTTCACCTGCGTTTTGCAGTGTGTAAATGTTCAAAAGATTCAGGTATGGTGGTCACTTTGTTTCCTAAGGATATGGATGCATGGGTAGAGCATGGGGGGTGACTGTGGGGCTAGGTTTCATTTTGTTGTGCAGTCATTCTAGCTGTCAGAGGCATAAACTCAGCTGCTAAGGACTGAGAAACTATGGTGACAGACTTCAGGCAGTGAGCAAGCATTCAGATCCTGGATCATCTTTAACAGACCTTGTGATTCATTGTCAGAAGTATCCGAAGTAGCTGGACACAAACCAGCTCAGTTTTCTTTACGTGCATCTGCAAATCCTAATTACAGAATAGATGTGATGGGAATTTTAAAAAGAAATAAGTCATTCCCTAGAAACCAGAATTCATTCCTACCGTAAGTAAATCCAATTTAAAGTAAGAAAGGGGGAGAGTCTACACTGTACCCTAAATGTCAGCAACATTAGGCTATTCTAAGAAATAATAGCAATAGCTGTTGCCAGTCAGTCCTTCTTGACTGAAATGTAAGCAGCTCATGCTGTTGAATTAATAACTGATTAATAGCTATATTGAACACTTGCAGGGATGTTATGGCCCTGCAGTATTTTTTTAAGAAAATGCATAGTTGTGACTATGAGTCTCACTGTGGGGAATGTAAGAATTGAGGGTGGGCTTTTTATGCCTACTATTTATACTTAAGAGAATTATTTTGTTGCTAGAAGCAGATGGTGGTTTTAAAGCCCACTGCTATTTTGGTGTATGTTTAAAAAAAAAAAAAAAAAAAAAAAAAAAATGGCCTAAAAATAGACCCATGTTACCATATCCAGCAAAAATGTTTTGTCAGCTCTTTACTCTGCTGGGCTGAAAACAAATCTGTCAGCAATTTCTTTGGGTTAAAGTATCTGAACACTTCAGGGGGGAGAGGGTGTAGGGTTCTTTATGTTGTTTTTGTTTGTGGGTTTTTTTTATAGAAAGCATTTTAAGTGGTTTTGTAACAGGGTCTATTTAAAGCTTAAAGTATCAATAAATTACCATCTGTTGTTGTAGAGACAGTATGAAATTGTTGAGACCTGTACTTCAAATAATACTGTGGATCAACTGCACGAATTATACTTTAAAAGTCTGATTGAGTCTGAAATCAGCCTCTTTAGCTCTGCTGGGACAGACACTAAAATCCAGCCCATTTTCTGTAATTATGAAAACAAAAATGAGAGGGAGATTTGTGCAGTAAAAGAAAATAACACTAGTAGTGCATCTTAGTCAAATAGGGTTCTTATGTCTGCTTTATAATAATTTCTTGGGATAAAAATGTGGTTTGACAGAGGTACTGAAAGAGAAAGGAAAAAGACTTCTGGATTTTTTTTTGCACTTATGGGTGGTTGATACAGCAAGAGACTAATTGCCGTATTTTCAGTGTTTTCTTATTTTGGCATAATTGTTGATATAAGGAGAAAATGTAAGGGTTCAGGTAAAAGAAGGTGGTATTTGTTATCTTGTGTAGCATTTGGACATGTCCTAGAATGATGTATGCAGACAGCTGAACCAAAACCAGATCTCTGAGGTAGGGATTTCACTTTAATGATCTCAGTGCAAACTATTTTGTCTGGCAGCATTTGTGTATTGGAGTTACAGCTCCTTAGAGTCACATCCCGTGAAATATTAAGGGTCCTCTCTGTTTGTTGAAGACTGGCAAGACCAATAATTCCCCAAATCAAGACTTTATTTTACTGCTTCCGTGGAGTAAGTTCTGACTTCCTATCTGTTGGTGCCTAGATAGATTTAAGTGTGGTGCTGGCAGCAACAATCCCTCTCCATTGACTCTGGAGGCAACTGGAGCTCTGCAGTTTGACCTTTCAGTTCAGCCATACATTACATGCTTAGAGCAAGCCAAATGGCACTTCTTACCAGAGAATTCAGCACATGCTTAAGAGCAGACCTTCCTTCAAACCCTCCTGTATTTCATATGCAATGCTTAGTTTGAAAAACTGTCTCTGTCAATATGCTGCAGTACTGTTGGCAGCTGTTGTGCTGCAAGGTGGTATCAGTTGAGCTTGAGACCAAATTGACTGAAGTATGCCTGGAGAGGACTTCCAGAGTATGCAAGCTGTCATATAAAGGAAAGGTGGGAGAAGACACTCAGATACATACAGTGAGAAGTACACTTCCCTCCTGTTTGCCAAAGACCCAAAACTCTGTGCCAGACCTCCTGTATCTTTACTTGTCAAATCCCCCTCCTGATGACCCACACTGAGTGTGCAGTGCTGTGTGTGATCCTTCCTGATGTTGCTTGTTATAAGGGAGATTTTACATTTGTGATATGGGTATGCCAGGGTCATGGAAGTGCTGTAGATTTGAGACCATTCCAGGAAATGGTCCTATCTGATGTGGTATGTATATAGATAGTTTGCCGTCAGTTTGTTGTTCCATATTTTAGATATATAATTGTGGACTGATCAGTGCCAAGCATGTCTGTTCATGCAGTGGAACTGCACTGTGGCCTGTTCCAGGTCTGGCTTTGTGGGAAAAAGCAACTACTCCTGCCAGGACAGCCATGTGATTTACTGTGATGCTTATTCTGAAGCAGTCTGATGTTTAAGTTCACTGCTGGTTAACTTCCCTAGGCACAACCACATGGTTCACTATGATTTTGTGATAAACTTTGGTTATGCAAAGTCAGCTGTTATCTGAAGAAAGAAATTAAAGAGGATTTAATTAAAGAAAGAGAAAGATGAAGTCAGAAATTGTTTTTATGTGAATGCTATGTCATTCACTCACCTTAATCCAATGATGACCTTAGAAGAAGCAAAAAAGTCACTAAAGAAATAAATTCTTTCTTTCTTGGCAGTAGGACTTGCTTTGCAAACACGAACATTTGGCATGGACATTTTTCTCCTCAAAACTAAATTGAAAACTGAGGAAAAGAATCAAATCAAATTTGAAAATATTGAGTTGCACTGACCCAAACACAAAATAGCTGAAACCAACAAGTTTTGCATGTCTTAGGAGAAGAGAAGGCTCATATCTGCCTTCCTAAAAAGAGGTACAGATTTTCTTTTTCAAGGTTTACAAAGTGATCTTCACTTGAAGAAAACAGAAAATCAGCAGAAATTAAACTACGCAGATCTTATTGTACTTTGTGTTTTTTTTAAGGCCGAAGGCAGATGATGGGTATATAAGTGTGTTTGTTTATTGATGTGCATGTGTATATACATGCATGGACACGTGTAAGTGCTTTGCAACGTCTTCAAGTCTCCATCATGTGTCAGTATCTCCAGGTGCACATAAGCCATCTAAACCCTGCAGCCTTAATTGCATAATGCAGCTGTATTACAAAATACTACCACACCAAGATCTTTTACATTATTTCATAACAAAAAAGAAATACCATTACAGAACACTTTTACCCTTAAGGGAACATTACTAATTATTTAAAATATTGTCTCTGTGTGTTTGCATATGGTGTATAGGGATATATGAACCTCGTTATGGAAAAATGTAGAGGTGGATTAAGGCAGGATCCATGGGATAGAGCCCCAAGGTCAGAGAAGTTTCAGTTGACAAGAATTTAAGCAGAAAATGTCAGCAGGCTTGATTAGAGTGAGCTTATTGGGGTGATATGTACCACTTGAGGCAAAAGCACCTCTTTTGAAGGGGAAGCAGCAGTGTGAGAGAGACTGCCATAGATCAGATGACAGGTCACATCCAGAAGGCAGCTTTGGTAGACTGCAGATGTTTGAATCTCTAAGTGGAGCCCAGACACTAGTATTGAACTTCTGCCTTCCCTAGAAAGCAAGTAGATTTTTGACTTCTGTAACTGTTATCTGTCTCCTCTATTCAAATCCATATTTGTTTCTTGCTACAAAGCAATAGGATAGTTGCGTGGGTTACTGTCTGTGCTCTTTGGTGTTAAAGATATTTTTCAGTGTGTAAAATTTCATTTTATTTTTCATCAGTGACAAGAAAAGTACCTTAGTTCTTGTTTCTGCAGTTTCCTTCCTGTGGGGGCTCACTCTTTTCTACTTGCATTCATGCATGCCCAATGCCCAGATCAGGAACTTGCTGGTTAGTAGAGCAATTCCAGTGTTCTGAAGATTCACCCCTCTAGTCTGAGGCACCCAGTATGTTTTCTTGTAAAATTACGAGTTATATCTCTTCAGGAAAAAAGTGGTCCAGTTGTCCCATATCCAGGGTAAAACCTGTAACAGGTCCAATATTGCTGGGAAAGAAAGTGGTGGTGGCTATTGTTTTTTATATCAGCCTGACGCAGTGAGTGGAGTAGATGTATACTGTCCTACAATGTGTTAGACCTAGCTTCTTCAAGGGAGCTCCTTCTAGATTTTAGGACACAGGCCTTGGCCTGAATGAGGTGTCTAACCAACTAGACCAAAAAATTTATATATTCAACACAGTCCTTATGCCTTAATGGACAAACAAGGGCTGAGTATTTTGTTCTTAGGATTGTAATGGGGGTGTGCGGTCTTTTTTTTTTTTTTTTTGTCTCTGAGAGTCAGAGTTTGCTTGAGTTTAGGATTTGCAAAACACTGGGTTAGATGCATATTTAGGCCTAATTCTTCCAGAATTTTCTCAGCATCCTAATGATGATGAATAGGAGATATAAAAGGCTGTCTGTGAAGTGTGTGGAACTCCACTAGAAGACAGTGATGATGTCTGGTGTAAGAGTGGGAGATACAGCACATTGTAGCAATAAGCCCTCAAGATTTTTAAGTTAAAACATGCATCTGGTGTGAAATGTAGGGTTTTGAGTGCATTTCAGGGCTTTTTAGTCATCTCTCAAGCATTCTAAATTAATATAGTGAAAATAATAATTAATAACAACAACAACAACAACAATAATAATAATAATAATGATAATGAAAAAATCCCTGCTAGTGATACATGAAATAGCACCTTCTTTCTCATGGAACACAACTAGGAGGGACTGTGCTCAGAGGTCAGAGCAGGCTGTGGGTGATGGATGAGGGGAGTCTGTCCACATACTCTTTATGGTTCCACTGTCCTAAATTCTCACCCTCTGAGCTGGAACAGGGGCTTGGGGGTAAGGGTGTTAGCTTGGTGAAGTGGAAATTTCAGTATTAGTCAGGGGAATTCCCCTCACAGGACAGGAAATCCCTTCTTGGGTAGGTATAGTAAGGGGTTTGGGAGCAAATGTGTGCTCCTGACATCTTTCTCCTGTAGCTGAGCTGTACTGAGAAAGGGGTCTTTATGGTGTAGCCTAGAGCTTTGGAATTCACACTAGAAATCAGGATACACAAGTTGCTTCTGAGCTTGCTGTTGTGCTCCACACACAAAGAAGGTGAATATTCCACACCAGAGGGATGACAGGACTTATTTCATCTTCAGTATTTCATCTTCAGGCTTTCCAATGCAAAGTAAAGCAGCAAGTACTCCTTTTGCAGGGCATTGTTGGGAAATAATCTGTAGTTGTGCTCACTGTCACAGTTTAGGCCCAGCTGGTACCAACCAGGCCTCTGCTTGCTCACCCTCAGGGTGAGGCAGGAGAAAACCCCCCCATGGGCTGATGAATTGAGAGAAGGATAGGGAGGTTTTCATTCACCAGGTAGGTGATAACAGGCAAAAACCAGACAGACTCAGCTTGGGAAGAAAAAGAAAACTAATTCAATCTAAAAGGAGAAAGACAAAACATGGCCAGAGCTTACTACCTTCCCACACACACAAACCCCTCCCTTCTTCCTGGGCCCAAATCACTTCACTGCCGCCTCCCCCTCAGCAGCACAGGGGGACAGGGGGTGGGGGTGTGGGGTCAGTTCACTGGATGTTCCTTCTGCCGCTCCTTCCTCCTCAGGGGGAGGACTCCTCACATTCTTCCCCCCCTCCGACGTGGGGTCCCTCTCATGGCAGAGAGTCCTTCAGGAACCCCTCTGACATGAGTCCCTCTCACAGGTGCAGTCCCTCAGGAACTGCTCCAGCCTGGGCTGCTCACGGGTTCATGGTCTCCTTTGGGAACAGTCACCTCCCCTGCCACGGGGTCCTCCATGGCTGCAGATCCACATCTGCCCCTATCCATGATCCTGCACATGGCTTCAACTTCACATCTGTCATGTGGACATAGCAATGCTACAAATCCACATTTATGCCACCATGGTCCTTTGGGGACTGCTTCACCATGCTCCTCCATGGGCTGCAGGGGCACAGCTGCCATTTCACCATGGGCTGCAGGGAAATCTCTGCTTGGGCACCTGACCCCCCACCTTCTTCACTGACCTTGGTGTCTTTTTTGCATATTTTACTCTCAGAAGCACATCTAGGTTCCCATATCTGCTTGGCCTTGGACAAAGGCAGAGCAGAGATTGGAACTGAGGGAACTTCCAGCAGCCTCTCACAGGACCCAGCCCTTTGCCCTTCCACTTGCAAAACACCACTGCACTAACCCAAGACACTCATTCACCTGTTTCCACATAATACAGGCTTCTTGTGAAATACATTAGAATGTATGTTATTAGAGAAGCTCACAACTGAAATTTCTCCATGATTTTGACAGACTTAAATCATGTGGCAGCTAGCACTATCCTAAGTTTCCCATGTTTCTGATGCATCTCTTGCAATTGTTGCTGGCTTATGAATCCCCATGCTTCCTCCTTCCTGCAGTCCCTTCTGGGCACCTCTAGACCTTGGCTACCTGTAAGATGTTGTTTGACTGACCATTCAGAAGACAGGAGCTGCCAGCTGTTGGGACGTGGGATAAGTGTTTGTTTGGCAACAATGGATCAAAACAGTAACTTGGTATAGAATTCCTGACCCGTTTGTTTTTCTCTCCACCTAAACACAAGCATACCTCTGCAGGTAGGAAAGGTGGCAGAGCCAGGATTATTCAAGTTACGAATAGCTACTAATAGAAAAGTTTTTGTAAAGAACTTGTTACAGTTGCAGCTGACAGTCAACTAACTTGAATTTGTGAGTGACAGAAGAGAGTTAGAGATGCAGCAGCTGAGAGACAGTTTGCTTTTAGAACACAGATGATGTGGCAGCACATTCCCCCTTTCATTACTGTTTCTCTTCAGTAGGTTTCTCTTAACAGTGTTCTTTGAACTGGCTTGTAGAACTGCACTAGTCAATTATTTCAGTAGTCAAATCTACAACTTCTGCCATCAACTATTTATATTACCAGTGTTTTCATAATTGAAACTGAGAATAAAAGACGTGTACACACCAAAAAATGTTGCATAATTGTGTATGTAAGCTATCTGCAGAAGAAATACACATATACCTATGTCTATTTAATATAAGTATGTAAAATAGAAAATCACACAGACTGTTGCCATTCTCTTCTCCAAGTCATTTAATACTGGATTTATAGTGAGTGCACAGCTAAAGTTGAATCCAGATATTACTAAATGGGTCAACTTGTTCAGATGCCATTTTTATCTATATGCTACTAGTTTTCTATTACTGGTTTAGGCTAACACAGCAAAAAGCACCCATCTGTGCTCACGCTGTATGCTAAAATTAGCAAATGTTCATTCTTAGACTCCAAGCAAAGCAAACACTGTTTCATAGAAAAGCTTTATTGAACTACAGATCAGTTCTCTGATATCTTCTGTCTTCAAGTCAGCACACAGCGTTTTCCCACAGAAGCAACTCCAGGTGGCATAGCATTACTTGAGATGTCAGCAGCTCTCAGAAGAAAAGTATCCTGTGGATAGCACTTGGGTCTTGTTTATACCTCTTCCCTATTAGATAACAGGTCTGTTTAACAGTAAATATTGTGTGGGACACAGTGTTTGGTAGTATTAGAAGATGTCAGTGGCTTTAATGACTGGAATCATCTTATTCCCATTCAAAATGCAGCATGCCTTAAATTTAGCATTAATATTTTTGAAGTAAATTTAGAAGAATTGACGCAACTGCTCTTCACATGAGCAATAGCTTTGCATTTAGCTGAAGTGATAATTCCAAGAAGGAATTGTGGCACATTAATTTCACAGACTCAGTCACTCTTCCAAACTGAGACAAAGGGTCCATATATTGATCTGAGGGTCCATATATATACTCATACTTTCCCAGGGTCCTGCCACAAGACTCTCCCAAGTTCCCCCCACCAAGGTCCAGTGTTTTTCCACTGTTTTTCAGTAGTTTTCCACCATCCCTCTGGTAAACATGGTACTTCATTTGCACATTCCTTTCTTATCACTCATGTTACCTTTTCCACTTCCCACAAGGAATGATGTGTAATTCTGTGAAATACACATGAATGTAGTAGATAAATTAATAAATCTTTAATAGATCTCTATTAAACGTAGACACTAATACATTCATTAATATGCAAGTAATATAGTCACAAATATACCAGTATGCTCATCTGTACCTGCATAAATGAAGTGTATTTTGAAGAATCTTTATGGGAAGAGAACAGCCTCTGTAACTGGGTTTTCAGCTGTCTCATCATGACCAGGAAGTGAACTTGGACTTCACATGTGACTTATCTAACAACTGCTGAGCCTAGCATCTCCCATCAACTTCAAGTCTGAGAGCACAGTAGTTGTTAAGCTTTCCTGTTCCGCTGTAGCACATCCCTGCCTCTGGATCTGGGAGAACTGTTCAATTCCCATCATTATCCTCTCAGGCTTTTCTTCTGGTGAGGGGTGTCCAGTAGTGATGTGTTTTGTTCAGGAGCTGATTTACCTAATCTAGCTGTATTAGAGCAGCAGTGTGTTTCGTAAGATCAGCACACAAGTTGTGCTGATCAAGACCACTGGTGTGTGTGAGTTGCCAGATTACAGCTATCTATCTCCACTCAGTCAGACTGACATTTTGCAGGGTAGGATATCTGTGTTCTGACTTCGGCCAACCAGTCAACATTTAGCACTTGTAACTACCATCTCAGTCTATAAATTACAGACTCAGCAAAACCCCGGTGCATGATCTGGCAGCTGGATTCTTCTTTTCAGAGAAAGCACTCTTCCATCCACTGTAAATACATAACACAAAATTTCAGAGTCATTCTCAGCTTCCTTTTTCAGTCATCATTGCTTCTTTGCACTCATGTAGTGTCACAATAAATACAGGAATGCTCCTGTTCTTTATCCTCATGCTTGGGAAGGAGGAAGATCAGAAAGTTGTGAAGAACTAGTGATAAACACAGAGGAGAAATCCCTGCCTTTGCCTTGAATCAGAGGCATAACTAATCTGGCTTGAATGTGTAGATTCTTGCCTGTCCCTTAAAATAGAAGCTGGGTGTGGTGGTAGTACTTGCTGAAAGTAGAACCTGTACTTCCTAAAAATAAAGTTAATTTATCAGTGTAAGCACTATGGAGTACCAGTATGTAATCTTCTCCATCTCTAGTGGAATTCAGAGCTCCTTGTCATTGGTCAGGATGAGGCTGTGAAACCCAAGTAGATATATTTAGCAGCTTTCAGTAAAATGAATTCTTGCAAATCTGACTCTTGCTTCATCATCAGACATTGTCAGGACATTTTGCCTTTATCCTGCTGTTTTGTTTAAAGGACATAATGCAAGAAATATTTTGCTTGTTTGGAGCTCTATTGAATTACAAGAATTGAACAGAAATCCAAATACAGAAGTATCTAAATATGCATAATATTAATTGTGCATACATAGTAGACTGACTGCTTACATTAGTCCTTCGAAATTATTCTTCCTCTGAAAAAGATGAATTGGAAATGTTCTCATTGTGCAAAAACTTACGCATGACTTGACTTCATGATGTGACTTCACCATTTGTGGAAATGAAGTTAACTGACCACATAAAACTTAGTAGGTCTGGGACTTTCTTGTACTTAATTTTACTCTTCAGAATAAAAAAAAGCATGCTCAGATCTTGAAGTTAATTTACATTACTTCTAATAGAACACTATAGTTGATAGTGTATATCAACTCTATAGCTGATAGAGTTAAAATTAAAGGATAGGTCTTAGATTTGTGTTACATGGTTTCTTCCATCTCCTCCTGTTTCTTTCTCAACTATAGTGTTGCTCATACCAGTCAGTCAAACTGTGATTATGTACTTGTTTCATTAATGCACAGATTATATTCTTTTTGTTTTAGCTGACAAATTTCTATTGTTTCTGAACCTAGTCCATGTGGCACGTGAAGCAAAAATGACTCACACAAAGCTCTGTGTTGGGGTGCTAAATGTTTCTGATACCTGCAGCAATGTGCTTCTGAAGTATTTTAAATAAATGAGCAGTAATGAGTACGGAACTATCCTCATCACATTTCCCAGAATAGAATATTTTCTAGTGTTTGTAATACTGAAATTTCTATTTCATCAGTGTTTTATTAAAAGATCTTTATCAAAGATATCTTTTCAGTGTTACTTTCTACTAGTGTCTACTTTACCCCAGCTCATCTCTGTCTTGTACATTGACCCAAGGTGTCCTGAAGTGGAGAGGAGAGCCAGACAGCAGCTGACTGAGTGTGATACCAGGAGGTCTTTTCTAAAACTAAACCTAGGATAGTTTCAGTTTTGAAGGACTTCTCACTCTGATACCAGAAGCATCTTTGGAAAAATGGAGAATATTGCTTAGAGTCCATGAATGTAGCTCTTCTTAGTATTATTAGTGTTAACTGAGATTAACTTGAAGGCATTAGGATTGCTGTTTCTGACCTGGGCTGTCTGCCAGAGCAGAACTGGTTGGGGTGCTAGGGTGCCTGAATATTGTCTGTGTCTGTGTCTGAGACAGGACCGTAGGCAGCTTGTTGGATCACCAGCATGCTCCAAACCTGTACTCCAAAGCTGATGGACTGATAACATCATTAAACATTACATAAACACAACATTAGAACTGAAGTCTTGTTATCCATGAGATCTCAAAATTAGTGCCACTTTGATTGCTTTTGTGCTAGAAAGGAGGAATTTGGTTTTTACCATCTGTAGCACCAACTCTGTATCTCAAAAACCAGTACTTTATTCAAACAGAAGATGTTAATATACCACAGCACATAAAGTGGTATTTTTGTAGAGATATGTTACAGAACCATTCAGCTGTGGCTTGTGGCCTTAAAGTCTGGTCTTTTATTTCCTCTAAATATACTCTATTCTGTTTTCTGCATGTCGGTCATGTTGAATAAGCAACAGGCAGTGGGCACAGGGCCCAGGACTCATGTCCCTTGTATAATTTAAAACAAAATAGGCAACTCTGAATAGTGAGGTTAAAATGCTATCAAGGGCTTATTCTGGAGTAACAAAGCTGGAATTAAGGTGCCAGAATCCCAAGCTGCAGCCTCTAACGCAAAATATGCTCAGAATTTTCTTTCTGCATATGATATGTGCTATTCTCTCAGCTACTTGGTATCATTTGTATAACAGCCTCACTTTTCAAATTTCTTGTTGTTCTGCCTCAAGTTCCTTCTGAGCCAACTCCCAGCCTCTCTCTTCTGATCCCCTCTTTGCTGTCCCTTACCAGTGCACTTTTCTCTGCCATTCTGCTCCAGCCTACCATGGCCAGGGTCCTCTGTGTTGCCCTGGCATTAGTGCTGTGCGTAACATCAGAGATACAGGCATGGGCAGTGATGCACTCAGTTCTGCCACCAACATTTTTACTGAATAGTGCCTCAGCCTATGAACAGTCCCTCAGACTTGGCATTCAGACTTTCGTAGGATCCAGCTCCTAATCAATCTTATGCCTTTTGTATACAATGTGCCTGTGTGCTGTGAATGAGAGAGATAGAATAGGCTCCTATAAGAGTAGATTAGCAGACTCTTCCAATTTTCTGGCCTGATAGTATCAGCAGTAGAACTGAATAATTCACCAAAGTAACGCTGCTACTGCAATTAAAAGGAAGGATTATTTGCAAATGCTCTTAAATTATTGTGGATCACACTTCTGAGAATACATTAGAAGGCCCATTTTGTGTTATACCTTTCTTAATTCAGGGCTTAATTTATTTAAATTTTGTGGCTGTCCTGATTTGAGCCAGGATAGAGCTAATTTTCTCTCTTGTAATTTTGCTTTCAGCTAAGTCTCTTATATGTAGTCGCACTTGCTGAAATTAACAGCAAGTTTCTTGGTCAGTGTCTGCTTCTAGGACTGATAGCACTCGATGTTTGTAGTTATGGCTAGAGAATGTTATGCAGAACCAAGGCCACTGCTCAGTTCTGAGGAACATCTTGTGCTCTGGAAAGAGAAAAGGAGTAAAGAGGTCACACCTTCTTCAGGGACGAGCGGACAAGATAAATGACCAAAAGTGAGCAAAAGAGTATTCCATCCCATACACATCATACTTGGTATAAATTTGAGGCACCACAAGGGTCGATTTCACCCTTCCCTTTGGTCCTCTTCACCTGTCCCTGTTTGCTTCAGCATCCTGGGAGGATTCTGTCCATTCTTCTGCCCCTTGTCCCAGCCCTTGCCAGCCTGAATCTGTGTGTTCCTGCCTCCAGCTCCCGACCGCTGCTGACTCCAGGAGTCCAGCCTGGACTTTCCCAGGGCTGCCCTGCAGCCTTGGGGGTGATGTGAGCGTTGCTGGGGGAAAATGGAGAGGAACACTGTATTGTTTTTTCTGTATATTTGTATATATTTGATATTTTTTCCTTTTTAGCATTACTGTTTTATTGAAGCTGTGTAGTTCAGTTTCCAACCCATAAGTCTCTCTCCCTTATTCTCTCTCCTTTCATTATCAGGGAGGGGAGAAGGATTAATAGAGAGCATCTGTCATGCAGTTAATTGCCATCCCAGCTTTAAAGTGTGACAGTGACCTAACTGTCCAAAGGTATGGTTTGGTGCTCTTGATACTGCTATGCCAAATCATTGATGTCTTCTCCAAATCCAGAGTCAAACAGATATTGCTGGTGGGCTGAACAGTGATGGTTTGTACCTGGGACAGACCATGGGTTTTGACATGAATGGTGACATTCAGAGTTTCCCTTCTGCTCATGTCCCACTTCTAGCATGTGTGCTGCCAACTCCTGGCTCTGGTAATTAAGAAAATACACCTGCCCATCAAAAAAAAAGATGGATTCTGAACATATACGAGAAAACCAACTCTTATGATGTCATCTGCTAACAATCAATATGTCATGAATGTGCTAGATTTTTAATGAACTTTGAAGTCTTCCTAGGTTGCATTGGTATTGTTATTAGTAGATCAGTATAGTTATCTACCTGTCAAACTGAAGAAGTACGGTTGATTATTTTCTTCCTAGCCTCTCCTTGCTCCTAGAGTGCAGTATTTCAGAGAGAATTTATTAAATTAGTTGCATAAGGTGGCTGTTGATCCCTCTGTTTTCATTTTATCTGAAGTTAATTACATTTCTGTGATGTTTTCTGGTTTGAATCTTAAATTCTGTGATGCAAGTTAGTATATATTAAGTTTCTATTTTTTTCCATCAGTGAACATTACACCAGATATGGACATGTAGGACCCTAAGAAGCCGAGGGAGTTCTGCTCTCATTTGACAATTTTAACTTTCATGACTGAGAATTTCAGATAATTTTTTAGGGTTGTGTATGTGCTGTTTTGGGTTTAAGATCTGAGAAAAACAGGCTTATGCAACTTAGTTTGCATAAGTGCAGTGAGTCATTCACTTTTTTGCATGTGTCTGTGTGTGAATTGTGTATGAATGTGTATGTTTTCCTTGAAAAAGTACTAATGTGAATGCTAAGAATATATCTTCCCTGTAAAACAAAACAAAAATGTTCCTATTAGTCAGGTCACTGCTTTTGTGTGATGTCTTCTCTTAGATACTGTTCTCCAAGAAGGTATTTTGATGATTCTTCTTAAGGCTCTGGTTCTTCACTGGCAAAGTTTATACTGGTATATGAAGGTGTAAAGGGAAGACCAGGTAGCTCTATCTTTCCCCTTACATGGGTAGTGCTGTGAGTAACTGCATGTGATAATGTTCATTACATATATGTCTATTTCAAATATATGTGGGTTTCAAATGTAGCTTCTGCTTTATTATATTTCTTCCTATTGTCTAGGGAAGACTCTTTTAGAGCAGAGTACCTCTGTGCATTGTGGGAAGAACCAATGGGATAAAACTGTCTGGGTTAAAAACTTGCTGGGTTAAAAATTGTCTGCATGGCTGGGCCCAGAGAATTGCAGTCAACTGAGTTAAATCCCTCTGGCAGCCAGTCACCAGTGGTGTTCCCCAGGGCTCAGTTCTGGGGCCGGTCTTGTTCCAATATCTTCATCAATGAGCTAGATGAGGGGATTGAGGGCTTCCTCAGCAAGTTTGCAGATGACATTAAGTTAGGTGGGAGTTTTGATCTGGTTGGGGGTAGGAAGGCTCTGCAGATGAAGCTGAAGGCTTGGGTACTGTGTTCATTTCTGTGCCCCTGGTTACAATAAGGACATTTAGTTGCTGGAACGTGTGTAAAGAAGAGCAAGAAAACTGGTGAAGAGTCTGGAGAACAAGTGCTTTGAGGAGAGGTTGAGGAAATTAGTTCAGTTTTGAGAAGAGGGGGCTAAGGGGAACTTACAACACCTGAAAGGAGGTGTTTGTGTCTTCTCTTCCATAAATAATGATGGGACCAGAGGATATGGCCAGAAGTGGTGCCAGGAGAGGTGAGGCTAGATATTAGGGAGAATTTCTTTACTGAGAGAGTAGCCAGACACTGGAACAGGCTGCCCAGAGAGATTGTGGAGTCACCATCCATGAAGGTATTTAAAAAACATGTAGATGTGGCACTTCAGGACATGTTCTAAGGGGTGTGGTAATTTTTTTCTGGGTTGATGGTTGGACTTGTTCTTAGAAGTCTTTTCAAACCCATAACAGGTCTTTGTCATACTGTGAATTTTGGGCCTTAAATCCTTCTCATATCTATCAGACACAGTTAGCAAGCATACTCCATCAGGCAAACTTACAATGAGGTCCGCTGGAAGGCTTCATCTTTTTTGTCACTTGTTCATAACTGTATGATCAAATGTACTGTAAATATCTGGCTGCATTGAGTTGGAGTTTATTTGTTTTAATGCAGCTCCAGGTATTTAGTGGAAGTACAGTGTAAATTCTAGAATTGATATTTTGCTTTTCATTTATATTTTTCTTCTGTGTTTTCCTTGATATCTGATGGATCGTCCTACATAACCAGACTTGGAAGTCTTTAGAGGAGACTCCACAAGCTCTCTGGGCAGCCTGCTCTAAGTGTTCTGTTACCCTCACAGTAAAGAAGTGTCTCATCATGTTGAGGTAAAACTTCCTATATTCTAGCTTAAACCCATTGTTCCTTGTCCTATATGTGGGCACCATCAAAAAGAGATAGGCCTCATTCTCCTGGCACTCACCCCTCCGATATTTATAGACATTAATAAGATCCCCTCTCAGCCTTCTTTTCTCAAGGCTCAACAGCCCTTATTCTCTTAAGTCATTCTTCACAGAAGAGATGTTCAAGTCCATTAATCATCCTCATAGCTCTCTGTTGGTCTCTCTACAATAGATCCCTGTCTCTCTTGAACTGGGTAGCCCAAAACTGGTTACAGTATTACAGGTGTGGTCTCACCTGGACAGAGTAGAGAGAGAGTAGAGCTTCCTTAGATCTGCTGGACACAGCTTCCTGGGGTCTCTCAGCCTTACCTCGTAAGACAGGTGTTCCAGTCCCCTGATCATCCTTGTAGCCCTCCATCAGACTCTCTGTAGTATATCCCTGTCCCACTTGAACTGGGGAGCCCAGAACTGGACACAATACTTCAGATGTCATCTCACTATGGAAGTGTAGAACCTCCTGCTGGAGATATGAGTAATGGGAGCCTCTTAACAAAAAAATCATACAGCGTATTTTTTAACATGCATTCTTGTGCTTTACTTATTTAAGACTTAAATTTGCTGGTCCTTGACATAGCCCTTGAAGCCCTCTTCTTATCAGTTCTCTGTCCATAATATGCATGATCCTTGTGCCCATGCTTCATAAGTCTATTCCATGTATTGTCTGTAGAAGTAAATAATACAATCTAGGCACCTTATTGTACCCATACATTATGTATCGGTGTATCTGGAGCTTAAAAAGTCTCACTAGAAGGTGAATGTCCACTAAAAGGATATCCTTGTAATGTTACATTTGTGCACACTCCAATCACAAGTATAAAAGTCTCAAGAAATGGGAGAGACTAAGCACAGAAGAGACCATATCGTTTATTCAGGGAAATATACCCTCTCTTCTTAAAAGTCACAGAAGCCTGAGTTGAAATGAAAGCTTATCTTCCTGTTATTGCCATTTTTCAGGCTTTTTCACATATTTTAGTGCATAATCAAAGATTTCATTACTTGCAAAAAGAAACAAACAAGTAATTTATAGGCAGGGCATTAAAGAAAAGAACAGAAGCTTTACAAGGCTCAAATTAGTTTCCCTCTGTTTTTCTGTTTTTCTGAATCATCATCTGACTGCTTGAGCACCACTCACTAGAGCTTAATTTTAATAATTTCACAGGAGTTCAACACAAACCAAGTTAACTTTCTATAACCATGATAAATTAGGAATAATAACACTTGAAGGGACCCTTACGAGACAAATCCAGTTGCCTGGAGTAGAAATCTATGTCACTGCACTACTGAGTATTAATGTAAGGTATCAGGAAAGTGCTGTATTTCAGATAAATTGCCCTCTCCCTGCAGAAGTCAAAGGACTCATCCTGCCCATGGCCATGTGTTTGTTTTGAGCTTAATCATAGAATGGATCATTGAATGGATAGGGTTGGAAGGGACATTAAAGATCATCTAGATGCAGCCCTCCCTGCATGGGCAGGGACACCTTCCACTAGACCAGGCTGCTCAAGGCCCCATCCAGCCTGGCCTTGAACATTTTCAGGGAGGGGACAGCCACAACTTCCTCGGACAACCTGTTCCAGTGTCTCACCATCCTCAAATAAAGAATTTCTTCCTAATGTCTAACCTAAATCTCCCCTCTTCAAGTTTGAAACCACTCCCCCTTGTACTGTCACAATACACCTGTCTAAAAAGCCCTGCCTCAGCTTTCTTGTAGGTCCCCTTCAGATATTGGAAGGTTGCTATAAGGCCACCTCGGAGCCTCCATTTCTCCAGGCTGAACAACCCCAGTTTCCTCAGCTTGTCTTCATAGGGAAGGTGCTCCAGTTCTCTTATCATTTTAGTGGCTCTCCTCTGGACACATTCCAGGAGCTCTCTGTCCTTCCTATGCTGGAGACTCCAGAACTGGACACAGTACTCCACGTGGGGTCTTGTAAGAGCAGATTAGAGAGGGAGAATCACTTCCCTCTGTTGGTTGTCTGTGCTTCTTTTAATGAAGGCCAGGACACCACAGGCTTTCTGGGCTGCAAGCAGACATTGATGGCTCGTGTTAAGCTTCTGGTCCACCAAGTCCTTCTCCTCAGGTCTGTCCTCAATCTTTTCTCCTCCCAACCTGTATTTGTGCATGGGATTGCCTCAACCCAGATGCAGAACTTTGCACTTGGCCTTCTTCAACTTCATGTAGTTTTCATGAGTCCACTTCTCAAGCCTTTCAAGCTTCCTCTGGATGGCATCCCTTCCCTTCAGTGTGTTGACTTCACCACACAGTTTAGTGTCATCAGCAACCTTGCTGAGGGTGCATTTGATTCCGTCCATGTCACCAACAAAGATGTTAAACAGCAGTGGTCCAAGTGCTGACCCTTGAGGAACACCATTTGTCACACATCTCCTTTTGAACACTGAACCACTGATCACAACTCTGTGGATGCAGACATCCAGCCAGTTCCTTATCCAATGAGTGGTCTATCCATTGAATCTGTATCATGCCAGTTTACAGATCAGAATGTCGTGCATCAGCTTGTCTGAACTCTGTCAGTGATATGTCTTCTGTGCATAAACTAGAAAGTTTGTTAAGCTTTACATTTTAATGTGTTCTTTTCTTACTGAGTACTTTTGCCTCTTGTTCATTCTAATGGAATTTTTTTAATATTATCTTCTATATAGTAGGAAATTAGACTCTATCTTTTCTGGGTATCAGCTGAAATTTACACAAAACATATGCTTCAAGTAGCCTCAGCAAGTCAGTGTTTATGATTACTAACAGCAGGTGGACAATAGCATAATAGATAGCATGCATATTGGTTCATTTCTAAAGCTTCTTGGAAAAGCTTCTGCAAAATACCAGTGTGCCCTGGATAATTTCATAGAATCGTACAATATGTTGAGCTGGAAGGGACCAATCACGATCAAGCCCAATTCCTGTCCCTGTGTAGGGTACCCCAAGAACCACACCATGTGCCTGAGACCCTCATCCAAACACTTCTTGAACTCAAGGCAGGCTTGATGCCATAACTACTTCCATGGGGAACCTGTTCAACTGCTCAACCGCACTCTGCGGTTGAAAAAAAACTTTTTCCTTAAACTTAACCTAAACTTCCCCCAGAACATCTTCCCACCATTCCCTTGGGTTCTATCATTGGTTGACAGAGAGAAAAGGTCAGTGCTTGTTCTTTCTCCTTCCCTAGTGGAGAAGCAGTAAGCTGGGATAAAGTCTCCCCTCAGCCTCCTGTTCCCCACACTGAATAGACAAAGTGCCTTTATCTACTCATACATCTTTCCCTCTAAACCCTTCACCAACCTCGTAGCCCTCCTCTGGACACTCTGTAGTAGCTCTATGTCCTTTCAGTACCGTGGTGGCCAAAACCACACACAGTACTCAGGATGGGGCCGCACCAGTGCAGAGTGGAGTAAATCACCTCCCTTGGCTGGCTGGCAGTGCTGGGCTTCATGCACCCCAGGCTCAGTTGTCCCTCCTGGCTGCCAGGGCACACTGCTGGCTCGTGTTCAACTTGCCATGGACCAGAACCTCCAGATCCCTTACTGCAGGGCTGCTCTCCAGCTTCTCATTCCCCAGGCTGTACGAATATCCAGCGTTACTGTGTCCCTAGTGCAAGATCCAGCACTTCTCCTGGTTAAACTTCATAAAATTGGCAATTGCCCAGCATTCTAATCTGTCTAGACCCCCTGCAAGGCCTCTCTGCCCCTGGGAGTGTCAACCACTCCTCCTAATTTGGTGTCATCTGCAAACTTAATTGGTAAGCCTTCAAGTCCTAAGTAATTTCTAAATACATTAAAGAGAACTGGCCCTAAAATGGGTCCCTGCTAGTGACCAGTCACCTGCCTGATGTGAACCTACTTATTATGACCCTTTAAACCCAACCCGTCAGCCAGTTGATCATCCATCACATTATGTACTTTTATTTATTTAGAAGTGTACTGTGAGAGACAGTATCAAAGGCCTTTCTGAAATCCAGAAAGATTACATCAACTGGCTTCGCTTGGTCAACTAGGGGGGCTACCTTGTCATAGAAAGAAATCAACTTAGTTAAGCAGGATATTCCTCTAATGTACCCATGTTGGCTGGGGCCAATGACTCGGGGTTTTTTAGGTGCTTTTCAATAGCTCCCAGAATAATCTTCTCCATAATATTACCAGATACTGAGGTGAGACTGACAGGCCTGTAGTTACCAGCGTCATCCCTGCTGCCCTTCTTGAAGACTGGGGCATTTGCCAACTTCCAGTCAACTGGTACCTCTCCACATTTCCAAGAGCATTGAAAAATCGTTGAGAATGGTTTTGCTATGACCTCTGCCAGCTCTTTAAGCACCCTTGAATGAATCCCATCAGGCCCCATTGATTTATACGGATCCAGCTGGAGCAGCAAATCCCACACAAGTTCAGGGCTGACTGGGAGATTATCATTTGTACCGTCATGGTTCACTAACCCAAGGTTCTGGAGGTGCTCAAGCCCATCATCAGTGTTGAAGACATCATGAAGTGAAGAAAGCATAAAACATTTCTGCTTTGTCTATATCCCTATTTATGAGGTGTCCATGATCATCAAGTAATGGACCAATATTGTTTCTGGCCTCCCTTTTTCCATTAGCATATTTGAAGAAGTCGTTTTTATTATCCTTCACATTGCAGGCCAGCTTCAACTCTAGTTGAGCTTTAGCTGCATGGATTTCTTCCCTACAGGGGTGAACAGAATCTCTATAGTCCTCCCATGTTGACCAGAATTGCTGGATATCAATTAAATTGAAGTCCCTCATGAGGACAAGTGCAGATGACTTGGTGGCATCCTGTAGTTCCTTAAAGACTCATCAGTTCCCTCATACTGATAGGGTAGCCTATAGAAAACTCCCATGACAACATCTGTTTTAAATGTTTGCCCCTTAATCCTCACCCATAGTCTCTTAACTGCGCGATTGCCAGCTACAAGCTTCACGCATCCCAGCCCTTCCACTGTATATAATGCCACTCCCCCACATCTCCTGGCCTCTCTATCCCTCCCGAAAAGCCTGTAACCATCCATCATGGCACACCAGTCACAAGACTCATCCCACAAGATATTCCTTCTGATTTCCTGTCAGGGGGAATCAAGAAGAGCATTGTTTTGTTCCAGACATATCCTTTCAGTGGATTTTGGGCACTAATTTAGCAGGGGATATGGAAGCCACCCCATGTACATGTATCAAATTACATTAACAACCTATCAGGAAGAAAATATTCAACATCACCAGCTCTGGTCTGGGGCACATGAACAGGTTTGAAATAGTGCATATGAATAGTGCTTTTTATGGGTATGTGAGAGAGGAAAAATAACCTTCAGCAACCTATTGTTTGAAACTTTTTCTTGAACCATTTTTTTATTTTTTATTTGTGACTCAAATACTGCCATGATTAAGCCACAAAATTAAGAAAATGTGCTTTGCTTTTGCTGGAAACTAACATTGTTTTTCTCCAGGCATTCAATCACTTAACTCGGTTGTCTTTTTATGTTATTTAAATGTGATACACATTAGTAAAACATAAGTAGTTGAAGAATCATATTGCAGAATGGCTCTTGAGAGAGAAGTATGTTATAAACATTTTTACTAATGGAATATTTATGTTAATGTAAATTAACTCCATAAGGGTGGCAAATTCTTTGAAAGGTGAACGTGAAGTTCCTGCTGCACAGTGGATACTTTTATTATTTTGGTAATTGTATAGTACAAAGTTTGGTGTACAGACCTCTGCTGTAGCCAACAAGAACTTCGGAAATGCAGTTTGGTGACCTTCAAGAATCAAAGCCTGCCATACACTGAGAATATACTGCAGGTTTGTGTGATGCTGAAGACAGGAAGGACAATTTTGCAGAAATAATTTTAATTTTTTTTAAATTTTAGAGCTGTGGTCTGAGAAAAAAATGCAAAATTAACTGAATCTGTAGGAAAGTAGAACAAAACAAAGATCTATAGCTGGCAGGTATCAAATTTAATTAGATTTCTGGAGATAGTGATAATTTTTGAGTGAGTGATAAGTTGCTAAGAATATTAGTTGTAGAGACATAAGAATGGCAAGAAAAACTACAGCTATTTTCATCTCTATTTCCTGTAATCTAAGCTACGGGCATTTGCCTGGAGGAATGAGATCTGACTAATGATGGAGTGATACAGGAGCCTGGTAGATACCTCGCCTCTGAAGCATTTTTATAGTTACAGCTGAACTCAAGACCCAAGGGTTTTCCAGAGAGCTGTCTAATGCAGGCTGCCCCACTGAAAGCAATGGCTTTGTGGCCCCTGGCAGGCAGCAAACTCTGGACTTTTGTATGTCCCTATGTATATATACATAGGTGTAGATACACCTATGCCTTTATATATGTGTTGTAGAGAGCAATAAGAGTTCCCCTCCTCCTTCTCTTCTCCAGACTAAACCCCAGTTTCCTCAGTCGCTCTTCCTAGGACATGCCCTCCTAGCCAGCCCCTCACCAGCCTCATAGCTCTTCTCTGGATGTGCTCCAGGACCTCAATGTCTTTCTTATACTGTGGCGCCCAGAACTGAACACAATACTCAAGCTGTGGCATCACCAGGGCTAAGTACAGGGACACAAATCACTTCCCTACTCCTGCTGGATACACTGTCTTCGATACAAGCCAGGATATCATTGGTCTTCTTGGCCACCTGGTCACACTGCTGGCTCATGTTCAGCCATCTGTCCACCAGTACTCAGACTGTTCTCCACCAGGATGCTTTCCAGCCACTCTTCCCCAAGCCTGTAGCATTGTTTTGGGTTATTGTGACCAAAGACCCAGTACTTGGTCTTGTTAAACCTCATATCACTGACCTCAGCCCATTAATCTAACCTGTCCAGATCCCTCTGCAGTGCTTTCCTACTCTCAAGCACATCAACACTCATGCTCAATTTAGTGTTTGCAAACCTGCTGACGGTGCACTCAATCCTCGCATCCAAGTCATTGATAAAAATATTAAACACAAACTGGCCCCAATACTGAGCCCCAGCACACACTGCTTCTGCATGGCTGCCAGTTGGATTTAACTCAGTTTATTAAAATTCTTTGGGCCCAGCCATCCAGCCAGTTTTTAAGCCACTGAAAAATCCACCTGTCTATTCCATGGACCATAAGTTTCTCAAGAAGAATGGTGTGGGGGATGGTGTCAAAGGCCTTACTGAAGTCCAGGTAGACAACATTCACATCATAAAAGGAGATCAAGTAGGACCTGCCTTATACTAATCCATGCTGGCTGGGCCTAATCTCACCATTATCCTGCACTTGCGATATGAGCGCACAAGAAGAGCCGCTCCATGATCTTCCCCAGAACCAAGATCAGGCTGAAAGGACTGTAGTTCCCTGAATTTTCCTTCAAGCTCTTTTTACAGATAGAGGTCATGTTGGCAAGCCTCCAAGGGGAGGGAACCTGAAGGGAAGTTGTAGAAAGGCTGGTGTTGGTCTCTTCTCCCAAGTAATTAATGACAGGACAAGAGGAGATTGGGTTTAAGTTGTGCCAGTGGACATTTAGGCTAGATATTAGGAAAAGTTTCTTTACTGAAAGAGTAATGAGGCGTTGGAATGGGCTGCCCAGGGAGGTGGTGGGGTTGCCATCCCTGGAGGTGTTCAAGAAACATTTAGATGTGACACTTCAGGATACGTTTAGTAGTTGTGATCATTTGACTATGGCTAGAATCAGTGATCTTGAAGGTCTTTTCCAGCCTTAATGGTTCTATGATTCTATGTTGTACAAACTTGAATCCTGCCATGAGAAAGCTGAGCATGATGAGGGATGGCAAAATGGAAGAGACAGATGTACCTTCCTTTGGAAGACGGTGCAGCAGCCAGCAGAGCCACGGCTGATGTAATAGTCTACAGATCTATTTCTGTGTTCTTGTGCATAGAGGGAGACAGAAACCCTGGAGGCTAGGGAAGAGCAAAGTCCAGTGAAGTTGTGCCCAGTGTTTCTAAGCAGGTGGGCATTCACCCAGCTCCCTGTTTTGAAGTCCCCTACCAAATAGTAGAACAGTCTACTAAAAACCTTTCTATCTTTGGGGGTTTAGTTTGCTTGTTTGTTTTTGCAGCATGCAAATTTTGTATTACACAAAGCGCTCTTTTAACTGTGCTTTATTAATTCAGGAACAGCAGTGATAAGATCTGGCTCTTTCCAATGAATTTGGTATGCCATGTTTCCCAGATGAGATCAGATTACAAAGACAGTTCAGCTCCCAGTTAGGCTCTTCAGTGATGTGGTTAGATTTTTGACGTGGGTATGGTATTTGTTATCAGGAATGGGAGCTGGTGAGCATTTATGAAAATGTAACCTTTTGTACTGGGATATTTGTGTGTGTTCCCCAGTCCCATTTTCCATTTTGTTGTTGTTGTTTGGTTTTGTGCAGTGGGATTTTCATATTTTTGTGATTGTCATGATAATTAAAATTCAACTATTCATAAATATGTGCACAAATGAAACCGCAAATACCACATTGTATAATACTGTAGTGATAACTCTGAGCACAAATAATACATTTAAAATGTACATAGTTTGTATAACTATTAACATGAATGTCTGATGAATGTAAATATACAAATACATGATGAACTGGGATTTTTATACATGTAAATTAATTTCTCTCAATGCCTTGTTCCTTGGATAAGTATGACAGTGTTATTTGGCGTGTATCTTTCCAAGAACTACAGATTACTTTCTTTCAATGAAAACCAGTATGGGGGCCTAACCCACATTAAATATTTCCCTCCTCCAGATTATTATTTCATTATTATACCAAGATGATTAAGGGAGAGGAACATCTCCCTTATGAGGAAAGGCTGAGGGAGCTGGGTCTCTTCAGCTTGGAGAAGAGGAGAATGAGGAGTGACCTCATTAATGTTTATAAATATGTAAGGGGTGAGTGCCAGGAGGATGGAATGAAGCTTTTCTCAGGTGTGACTAATAATAGGACAAGGGGCAATGGTTGTAAACTGGAGCATAGGCGGTTCCATATAAATGTAAGGAAGAATTTTTTCACTGTGAGGGTGGCAGAGCACTGGAACAGGCTGCCCAGGGAGGTTGTGGAGTCTCCTTCCCTGGAGACTTTGAAAACCACTTTTGCGCATTCCTGTGTGACCTAAGTGACCCTGCTTTGGCAGGGGGGTTGGACTAGATGATCTTTCAAGGTCCCTTTCAACCCCTAGCTTTCCCTGATTCTATGATTCTGTGATTATTTTTTTATCTCCTGAAAGATCCTCCCATTTTGAGGTGTTGAAAAAGTTGTTAGGTTCCAATACTGTGAATGCTTGAAAAAAAGATACCATATAGCCAGGCTGATGTGCTGGTATTCACAGATGATACCAAGATACCTTTATATCATCATTGCCAGTGTCCCATTTAAACTTTTTTGCTTTCTAGGAACACCTTACTTATAAAATTGCCTCTGTTATTGTCTTCCCTTACAGCTTTGCTTCCCATCTTTGTGGTGCACACCACGTCTTTGGCATTGACCCTGCGCATCTCTCCCCACTTCATTTCTAGGCTTCTCATCCCAGTGCTTCCCAAAGCTTTTTCTGCTGCTTTTTCTACTGTGCCAAAAAAGTATTCATCTCTACATCAGAGGTCCTCAGCAAGGAAAGCCAACTTCAGTCATGATTTCTTTTGTTCCCTTCTTTCTCCCATTAGCTGTCTGTCTTTCATCACATTACCTCCATCTGCATATGAAGTCAACTTCTGTAGTTCGGATGTGTTGCCAGATAACTTGCTTTCCAATACTTTTCAATAACTTTGCTTTCCACTGTAGTATGTCTGGTACATGTTGGACTATTAGTTGAGTATATTGAGAAGTTTATTTTGCTGTAGGTAGTGATTAATAGTTGCAGCTGATGAACTGCTACTGATCTATGTAAAATCATAGAAATATGATTGGAAAGGACTTTAAAGGTCTTGTTCCAGCCCCCCTGCACGGCAGGGACACCTTCCGCTAGGCCGGGTTGCTGAAAACCCTGTGCAACCTGGCCTTGCACTCTTCCAGGAAATGGCCTCTGTCTTATTCTTATGAATCTCTAACTAGGCAATAAGCATAAATAAGCAGCAAGTCCAAGTGAAGGCAAGAAATGTCCTCTGACTTCTGCTTTTCACTAACTCATCTTTGAATGTTACCTCATCTTCCCATGCCACCTTCACACCCTTTATCTTTTCACATACTCTTAGCCTTCTTGGTCTGACTCTGAGAACAGTGGATCAGGGACTCTATGCTTCTAACACAATTTAGCACTGTAGTCCATATCTTGCCTTCTCCCAGAGAACCTGAATGCAGTGTTAATGGTTTGCTACTTAGTAGATAACGCTAAAGGTGGCATGAAAGAGCCATGGAGGCATTACACTAATTTTTGTTCCCCAGAAGTGGTTCCTGATGTGATGGATGCAAAAAGGTGGGTGGGACAGGAGTCTTCTGTTCTCCCATCTCAGCTGTGCTTTGCCTGTTTTGTGGCCATTCTGGGGTTTTGTTGCTCATGACAGGCCATCTGGCCCATTTCACAAACACTAAGATCAGTTTCAGCACAGGAGAAAAGAAACGTCCATGCAGGAGCTGAGGGGAGAGTCAACATTGCACAGCTTCAGCAGAAAGCTAGCCTTTCCATCCATTATTCCTCTGCTTTTCCCTCTCCTCTCACTGGGCCCCGCAGAGACAGATTTGCAATCAAACTGTAAATTCCCCAAGTGCATCAAGTAGTAAAGCTCCCATCCCCTCCTCAAGAGGAGAGTATGCTAACAACAACTTCATTCAATCTGACACCTGTTTCACTTTAAAACAGGTCCCTATAAATAGAGTAAATGTAACCCAAGGTGGCACTGCCAAATATTGTGGAAAATGTGGCTTACAACCCTGTGAAGAAGGGGGAGTAGAGAGACTGGGAGTGGGCAAAAAGACACTATCTACCATAAAAGCCTGGCAGCTTCATGCAAGGGCTGTTGCTTTTAATTTAAATGCTCATTTCTTATTCTATTTTCAGATCCTCTCTGGGATTTCAGGAATGTTGAGACGTGCTGGTTATAAAGCCCTAAGTACAAAATGGTCACGGATGGCTGGAATGAGGCATGTTCTAATGGAAACAAATCACTTGTCAGTAAGCAGCCTTCAAACTTTTGAACAAAAGCTCAAAAGGGTCGTGGAAAAGACATGTTTATTGACTTAAAATGGCTGAATGAAGGTTGTCAGAAGGGCATAGGCTTCAAAACTGTTAAGGTAACTCTGCAGTTTGATGTAAAATTGGGGGTTTAAATTATGGTAAGTACTTTGATGGCAACCACAATTGGAATGAGCAACTTACATTAAACAGAAAGCTTACACATGTATAAACTGAAGTGTATATACTACCAAAATGTAAAGCACATATAACATTTTAAAACATCTGCAGAATGGAGCTCAGCTGTGGGAGCTACATTTAGGTGAAGAGGCATGAATGTCTGTGGTGAAGACTGTGCTGTATTTTCTGAAATTTACAAGGGTGACCAGTATTTTTTTAACATTAAAGTGGGTGATTAATTGCTGTTTTTGATAGTTAAAATAGTGTATCTTAGCTTCATTGTGATTTGGGGATAAATTCAAATCCTGGGTCTGTTTATTCAACTTTTAGGTCTAAACAAAATACTGCAGTGCTATTGTTAATTTTTTTTTATCTTTCAAGACCTGTAATGTGGTTCATGACCTCTGGACCAACCATAGTCAGGGATCAGTCCTTCTTTTTCCTGTGTAATATTTCCTGTATAAATAGAATAATGTTGCTCTATAATAAATTGCATTAGATGGATGAATTACAATCTTAGCATTATGTTGAATCTCCTATTTGAGCCTGGTTTCATAAGAAAATGAGGCTTATGCAATCTTTCTTTGTCATCAAACTGTCTGCTAGTTCCCCTCATGAGCAGCTTTTGAGTTTGCTCAGCCTTCAACTGGATTTGAAGAGGGATTACAGATAATTAGGTTTTGACTAGATTTGTGAAAACTGTTTTTTGTCTAGAGGAAGAGAGGTCTACCATCTACAGAAAGATGGTAGGTAAAACATGGGTGTCAGCTAAGTAATCAGCACAGGGGTCTTTAACACAGCTCACACTGTTATGTGCATACAAAGCATGCATGCACCAGGGATACAGCAGGGACTAAGGAGACAGGTTTGGGCAGCTTTAATGGGGAAACAAAGCTGATGGGAAAAAAAATGTGACCCCTGTAAGTAACCAGGTTTCACTTCAGGAAAATTTATTTTTCATATGGAAAACAGTAGCAGAAGAAAAGGGAGTGACTGTGTGGTAAAATGGTATGTGTGAGCTTCAAAGCATAGGGAAGGCTTTTGGTGTTTCTGAGGTTTTTTACATTGTGTAAACATTATTCTGCTTTCAAAGGGAAAAAACTAAAACACTTCCTTCACAGAGATTTGACTTGCTTAAAGGCACCAAATGACTCAGCAGCAACAAGGTACAACATACAGACATGTTTAAGTAGCTTAGAATCATGGAATCACTTAGGTTGGAAAAGGCCCTTAAGATCATCAAGTACAACCATAAGCCTAACATTGCTAAGTCCACCAGTGAACTATGTTCCTATGCACCATATCTACACATCTTTTAAATACCTCCAGGGATGATGACTTAACCACTTCCCTGAGGAGCCTGTTCTAATGCTCGATAACCTTTTTGGTGAAGAATTTTTTTCCTAAAATCTGATCTAAAACTCCCCTGCAACAACTTCAGCCTGTTTATTCTTGCCCTGTCATTTGCTACTTGGTAAAAGAGACCAACTCCCACTTCTCTATAACCTCCTTTCAGGTAGTTGTCAAGAGCAGTATGGTCTCCCTTCATCCTTCTCTTCTCCAAACTGAACAATCCCAGTTCTCTCAGCCGCTTCTTGTAAGACTCATTCTCTAGACCCTTTACCACCTTTATTGTCCTTCTTTGGACATGCCCCAGCATCTCAAAGTCCATAGTGAACAGCCCAAAACTGAGCACAGTATTTGAGGTATGGCCTCACCAGTGCCAAATACAGAGGAACAGTCACTTCCCTAGTTCAGCTGGCCAAGTGTCCTTACCATATTCACCTTCCTCAAGACCCTGAAACTAAGCAGTGCTCTTCTCTTCTGCTTTTTGGGTTGCTCTTCATGTCCTTCAAGTCTGCATCTGCTAGGACTGCAAGAGGAGACCATTGTCAGTTCAAACCCAGCCATTTCTTGACATCCACAACAGTTGCTGTATGTGTTGCTTTGACGAGAAAAAAAGCCACTGCTTGTTCTGCTTTTCTGCAAGCAATGAAGAAATATTTTTGAAGGATTGCAAAGCAGCAAAGTAGCCTGCAGAGAGCTACAGGCAGTGTGTAAATAAGTGCTCCTGGTACCTGAGTCTGCTTGTTTGAAGTTGGGTTTGTTCACAGCATCATGTCCCACTCACCTGCCTTGGATTTGGCAGCTGATGGTCTTTGCTGTTTCATACTGCTCTTTGGATGCAATGGGGAGGATGTCTCCTCTTCATATGCTATACTGCCTGGCAGGACGCTTATTGGTGGTTTGGGCTTCTCAGTGCTGATGCAGATGGATTTACAAACACTTGTTATTTGCATTAGGAATGGAACTACCCTCAGGCTACAGAGCAGATTCAGTCCTGTTGCAGCCCTGAAACACTGCTGAGTCCAGCTGCTGCATCACAGAGTTGTCTGGGTGCTGGGATTGAGGAGGAATACAAGAATTAAGTACTACTTATAGTACCATGGTTTTTATACACAGTGGCACTGGGAAAGTGCTAAATGTTCCAGGAGGAGGCAGGGTAGGGTGTGGGTGGGAGGTCGGCAGCCATACTACTGCAAATTGCTGCTGGATCTTAGAGCAGACAAGCTGATTTCTCTGTGCCCAAATGAACATCAGACGGTGAAAAACACTTTCAGAAAACGTAACCCTTATTAGTACATTTATTTCTGTGATAGAATTATTCCTGCTACTCATGTGACTTGAATGTAATGTGCTTGCATATGCACATGCAGAGGTTTTCATTTTTATCACAGAGCTGCTAAAAATAACACTGAAACATAAGTTAAGCATGCTATTCTAACACAATGGCATTTCATTACAGTTCAGGGCAGCTCAGGTTTCCTTCTGAGCTTATCACCAGAAGGCAATAAAAGAGAAGTATAGAGAGCAAGTAAAAGGAACTGTTCAGCATCATGGCATTTTTTCCTAAATGGTCAGCATCCCCTGGTGAGTTCTCTAGTGTATGGATTTAGTGTCTTCAGTAATTGTCTCTCACAGTGTTGAATTTAACATAAATATGGTAGTATCAAATAGGCTATTTCTGGAATTTTTTCCAAATTGCAGCAGTTGGTCTTATGAATAATTTCTCTCTAATCAACTAAGTCTCTGTTTCCTCTGTAACTCTTATTTTTATAGCTTGCTACTTCTCTGATTCTCAGTTAGAACTTCATCTCCATTCTTTTCTTAGATACAGTAAGTGTAGCCTTTTGAAATTCTTCCCTAATATGATTTTAGTGCTGTCACTTCACTTAGGGACAAGGTAATGACTAACCTCTTCTCCTGTAGCTCTGTTGCTATGTTGTGTAATGATTTTTCAGAACTTCTGTATTAATGTAGGGCAGTTCATAATTTGAGAGCACATGATACTTGAAAAAAATCCATTTGTAATCTCAAAGATCTTATGAGAGAGTTGTGTAACTTGAGGAGCATAATAACTTATTATCTAGAAGTCCACAGATTAAGGATGGGTAAACAAAACCTGATTAATCTCTCTTAAAAAAAAAAAAATCACTTTATTTCTTAAGTAGCCTTCTCACAAGAGAATGTAGTAGTAGCTTCAGGTTATGGGAGATTTGCAAACAAACACTTCTGCTTTGGAGTGTGTTTTTGGAGTCCTGCCACTTACTGATGTTCCATCCTAGGTGTTGACACTGCACACCTTCTGAGTTTCCTTGCTAAATGTGCCAGGTTTGGTGTTGCCCTAGAAAATCTTCCCATGCAGTGTATTCTATTCTGGCTCTATCTAGCCTGTATGCTGTTGTGCAGCTGCCAACAGGCAAACAAAAGCAGAAAGAGTAAATACCATGGTTTTCTTAACAAGTTGGTTTTTAGGAAGTTGATGGAGGAAATCACAGAAGTTAATATCTATAATTTTTGAGCACTCTTTATGTTTAGAGTATAAGGGTTTTTCCACTCTGATGACAGAGTGAGGATTGTGTTTTTTTATTTTTGGCTTGGTTTTTTTGTTGTTGTTTGTTTTGGTTGTTGGTTTCTTTTTTTTTTTTTTTTTTTTGTTTGGTTTCTTTTTTTTAATTTAGCTGATTATATGAGAATTCAAGATAAAGTCATGATAGCAAGACTACAGTTATCAGGGAGTGTCCTGTAGCACTGAGGAGCTGGCACGGTGAAGACGGTTGTTAAAAAATTGCTTGTTAAAATAATTCTGGAATTCTGCCCCTTTTTGTGCTTAAGGTTCATATGTAATGTGTTGAATGTCTATGTCTTGAATTAAGCTACTAGTGGATCCTTGTATGTGGTCCATTCAGTAACTGTTCACTAGTATAATCATGTTTCTGTATTAAAACTGTAAAATAATTTAATGATAGTTCTGTTTAGTAACATAATTTTAGCACCCATATGACTTAACTCTCACTTGCATTTTGCCTGAGATTGCACAACAGCTGCGTTGTACCCACATATGTCCCATCACTTCAGGCACAGGCAAAGTTTTAGAAGGAGGGAATTATACTGTCATAGATCACTGCATCTTCCTCAGCTGTATGAGATCAAGTTTCCTGCAGAGGTGCATGAACTTTCTTTAGTCTTCACAATATTTAGGGAAAAAAATTTAAAAGTTTCCTAAAGGAAAGGCTGTAGTGATTTTTTTTTTTTTCAGTGTGAAAAACATGAATTTGGAGACAGAAGATTTCTTCTTAAAAGTGGTGTACTCTGTTTATCATCACTTAGGTGATGAAGGGCAAGATCAGTAAGTTTATTACGTTACTTAAGAAGAGTATTATTGAAATAATAGTCGAAAGATATTGATCTTCCTATTAGAAATATTTTGCACAGTGAACCTCTGTTGCTTAGGGATGATTATTTCTGGAAAACCTTTCACCTGTCTTCCCTACCTATCTGCTCTGCTATTTTCATGCATCTGGGATTTGGTATCACCTTCCATGTTAGCACGTTTACAGTAAGATAAAGGGCACCGCAGATACTGGCCAGAGTTTGCTCTTAGCTACATTGCTGACAGTTCAGAGTAAGTTGGCAGTTATCATTGACAGAATTTCTTTGCCTTTTTCTCTCCATCAGGGAGTTCTGTTTGTTAATTTAAGAATACATTCTTTTTATTCCCATATGTAGTGAGACAGTTTTCATGGCCAACATCAAAATATTTTTCCATCAAGTAAGAAGAGCTCTTTCTGCAGATAATGGTGTTATCCCCTGATGTGGGCGGAAGGGCAATCTGTAAAAAATGCACATTGAATGCGATGTCTCATGTGTATCTCTAACTGGCATGTAATAAAAAGCCCCCTGCTATGACTTATGTTTTTATTTCACATGACAGCTAGTTTAGAGGATTCTGTCGAAAGTTTTACACTATCTTTGCCATAGTAGAGATGAGAGAATTACTTTTCCCCACTACAGCTCATGTTCAGGTATAAATCTGTCATGTTTTAGCCTTCAAGTCTGTGTAGCAAAGATGTCTGAGCTAAGTCCACTCAGGGTCATGCATGAATTGAGCCATCCCTGGTGTCTCTCCTTTTGAATTCTGTGTTGCAGTCTGAGCCTGTAGGAGAACCTGGCTGTGCTATCAGTTTCACCCCAGAGATGGTGATTTGTTTAATCTGATTTACATGACTGGTGTACCTCAAGATGTGTCATGAGGTCTCTGGTGACAGGTGACAAAACTGAGGTATTAACAAAGAGGAGAGGTGACAAGACAACCTTTGTTATTGATCATCTGCTCCTCAGAGCTGAGGTGTGCTCCCCGAGGGAGAAGCAGCTGCTAGACTCATAAGAAAGGGTGTGTGGTCTGCCACAGCTTGCTGCTGGCTACTGTTTCCATCTGGTTACAAAATTCGTTCTGATTAACAATAACTTTAGTTAAAAAAAGTAGCTAAATCAAACAACTAAAATTGCTAGTCAGACACAGTATTATGTCAGGAAGCCAAAGAATGCTTTTGCTCCCATTTTTCAGAGTCTTGTTATGCAACAGTAGGCAAATTGCCCCACGTAATAAAAATCTATTATCAGTCCTGCTTGTTAAGTAAGTTGCCCTGGGAAGAGGCTGTATTTCAGGAAATACTTGCATGATGTCCAGACAGGCCTTGGTCAAGATGGAAAACTCTAACTGGTATGAGAATCTGTGCTAGATGTCACTGTTACAGCACAAAATGAAGCAGTGTGTCTTTGGATAACATGTCCCCCGCTCTCTCTCTCTAAAATGAAGTAGGATTGGGAGCCGTCTCAGTAAAACCAGTTTTCATAGAAGAAACCAAGTTTTCATGAAAGAGAGAGGGAAATGAGAGGGACAAGAAGCCTAAAACTGTTAAGTGGATAAAAAACAGAAAGACGTTTGGGAATAGAGCATGGTTTGAGAGCAAAGAAACAATGGTGGCAGCAGACTTAACAGGAGATGGCAAATCTGTGAAGCTGCTTCAGTAAGCATCCAAAATTTTCACCCATCCTCCATAGCCATGGCACATCAGAGCACAATCATCTCAGCCCTGAGCTTCCATGGCTGAGGGATTGTCAAGCATAGATAGGGCATTTGTGCTTTGACCAGGTTGTGACCAACCATGAACACAGAAGTGATTTCTCCACCTTCTGGAATACTCCTTGCCTTGATTCCAAGGTTCATGGATCCCAAGAAAATTGGAAAGCAGATGGTGAATTAGTTTCTCCTCTTCTTTACTCAGATGTAACTGTGAAGCAGTTCAGCTGAAGCTGGAGATGGAAGATTGCAAAGCTGTCTTTAGTGAGAAGAAAATGAAGCCAATAGTTCAAGTTTGCTTCTTCAGTTTAAGCAAGAAGAAAAGTTGGGCAACATCAAGAGGGTATTTGCCCAATATCTTGTAAAAATTTAAAGAAGAATCGAAAGTGCAAAAAATGTTAAAATAATATTTAAATTTTATTTTACCACCTGGCTATTGTGTTCTGTTCTTAGTCCTCAGCTAAAAGGAAAACATTGGTAGTCCAAGTCCAGAAAGCAGCAATGAAAAACATTAATCAGATTCTGTAATTTGTTTTACTAGGACAATGCCTGTGGCTGACTGAAAAATAAGTGCTGTGGAAGGGCCACTAAACATTACACGTGGAAGTGAAACCAAGATTCACAAGATTAAGATTATTTAATTGCCAGACATTACAAAAGCTAGGATATGTCATACAAAGCACAGTACAGAGGTAAAGATTTTGTTGTTTATTATTCTTTTCTCTAATACACTTACTTAAGTACATAACAAAAAATTAAAGGCAAGGTTTTCAAAAGGAGATTTGAAAAATACACTTCCAGTGCACTGTGTAATTATCAGATATGGCATCAGTTAGCATAAAGGACTTAAAACAAAACAAAAAAAAAAAGACTATGCACGTGTCCAAACAACCTGAAGTAGGCACTTGAATTCCATAAAGCAAATGGGCACTGCAGGCACTTACCTGCATTTGTGAATTCTGCCTCAGTGGAGTCTGATGTTAAGTGGGTTATTTCACACAATTAGAAAAGTCAGGTGCTTAAGTTATTCCATTTACTGACCCAATTTGCCTGTGCAACTGTAGCTAACTTGCCAGCTGGCTGAGTTGCAGTTCCATGTAGACAACACTCAGAGCAGTAACTCCTCAAAATGTGTCAGTACATGTAAAATTGAATAAATGAAGGGAAGCCTCCATAGCTTTACTAACCAAGCAAGCATTGTTCCATAGTTTTAGCTGGTCACCTAGGTATCTCCTCCATCACATCTGAAGACAAGTCAGTTCATGAAATAGGATACTAGAGATTGCTCATGTATCCAAAAGCAACATGAATATATTGCAGATAGGTCTTGCTGTTTCAGGAAGCATGGTCACATACAGTCGACAGAAGGGCAGGAGTGAAGCCAACACAGAATTAACCACACTGAATAACTTGCACGTTTTCAATGAAGTCTTTCATATATGCTGTGCTTTTCAAAAGTGAACAAGAACCAAGAAACCAGCTACATCACTTGGACTTGCTATAATGAACTCCCACTTCTCTGCAGTCTAAATCTGAGCCACTATGATAAACATACCATGAGAAGCCCCTAACCCTAACCATGAGACCAGCATATTCATGTCACTACTATATGTTCTTTAGCCTCACATTAATAAATGAATATGGTGTTACAATGGCTGTGCTATTAAACGATACCTGTTCAGTACAATGGAAACAAGCACTCCATGATTCAGTATATTATTTCTTGACAGACAGCTGCACTACTGTTTGGCTAGAGCTGTGAAGCAAGTGGTGTATTTACATATGAAAAGGAATTTGTGTACATTTGATGAATGACAGAATAATTCCTATATATGATAATGAAAAGGGATGTAAAATATCTCATATATTCATTTCTGCTGTGACAAATAAATGGAAAAGGCCTTGATGTATCTGTGAAAGTAACTTTTTTGTCCACTACAGCTACCCAAAGCTACTGGCATTACAAGAGTAAACCTTAATCCTAGAAATCTTATCTGGAAAAGGTCTGGTGTGATGTGTTCAAATCATCCCTTGGGAGCACATGCAAAATGGATATTTTGAAAACTTAAGTTTCAGGGGTCTCAAGTGTGTGGATTTTCCCTTGGATGTCTGGTCCAGATTTCAATAAATTCCTGACAGTGATAATTTTTTTTCTTTTTATTCAGTGAGCATTCTTCTTTTTTCTTGGTTTCATTCACATTAGTCTTGTTATACCTTTCTAGGCTACTCACAGTTATGGGTCTTGTCCATAATTGGGACAGCCCACGCCAAACCCCTGTGAAAACAGAGGGAGAATAGTTCAAGAGGATGGAGCACACCAATGTGGTCTCTATACCTTCAGTAATATGTTCCAAGGTAGGAAAGAAAATGGGATCAGAGGGCTATAGATGAGATATTACATAAAAGTGAGGGAAAATGCTTGTTTTCTACTTCAGTCACCTCTGCTACACACACATGCGTGCTCATATATAGACCATGAACGAGAGACTTTTCATGTCAAATTTCCCTGAAATGGCTTCCCTCAGGAGCTAGCTAGTGCTGAGAACTAGACCCAACATAGAGATGCTGTTCTCTTGCAATCCAAATTTTACTGCCTTGTTTGAAGGAGGATGGTGGCAACTTTGGTGAAAATGGTTACTGAAAGCATGAGAAATAGCAGGTGAAGAGAAGGATCCGGGATGGGTGGGGGAAGTACAGTAGGTTCTTGATTTAGGAATACCCAGGTTTAGAGATCTTGATCTGATTTGCAGAAATGTTAAACCCAAAATGCCAAATAGGGCAGAAAATGATGGCAGTGTGAACCATATTTAACAAATGCAGAATGCTACCAAGTACTGAGAATTGTAGTCTGTATCTCAGGCTGACCCTACAAATAAGTTCACAGTGTGGACAACTATGACTGTTTTTCTGAACACAATGTCTTGTGTATCTAAAAATAATAATGATGACATCTCACTGTAAGTGTATTCAGGTTTATTTAAAGAAAAGAGAAAACAATTTGAACATATTATGATGTGAAAGGTAGACAAAAGCCCAAGAAAATTAATTTTTTTTTTTTGTAGGGCTTGAAAGGCATGCAGCAAACAGCACCTGAGATCTGATTACTGAATGAGTAGGATAAACGCAAATGTTTAGTAATTGCAAATTCACTGGAATAAGATGACATTCCAAGAGAGAATGTCTGACCCTTTGAAACATTATGTACCCACTTCTGGGAGCTGTGTATCTGAAGGCAGCCACAAGAACTGGTTTGGGAAATGTTGGGGGTGGTGATGGTGGTACTGAATTTAAAGGCAGTGGAAAACCTTAATCCTGCTACTTAATGTGTTCATGTTCAAGGCCTTGATTTTGTGAGTCTTTTTTTTCTTTTTTTTTTTTTCCACAGCTTTCTTCCCAGTGCACTTCATGCGTATGGAAAACAACAGCTTTCTTAAAGACAGCTGGCATGGCTGATTCCTCAGAGCAAATGACAACAAATCAAACCTCATAATGTCAGCCTATGTTAATCTCTGCTTTGGCTTGCTTAAATTCATGACCCATCAAAATGTGATGGTATCTAATGACCCTTTTTTCTACAATCACTTCTCATCTCTTGTAGATTATCTTTATATCTGAACAGTGTACTGCATATTTCATAAGCTGCAAGGTCTTCTGTTCATGGACATACCCCAGAAACTGTGATTTCCTGGCGAAGATTTTTGGGCTAGCAAGCAGAGATCTCTGTAATGAGATCTTGTACAATATTTTTTTCACTCTTAGAAAATCAGACATTGCCCTTACAAGAATCATAGTGTCATAAAATGCTTTGGGTTGGAAGAGACCTTAAAGATCACCTAGTCCAAACCCTTCTTCATGGGCAGGTACATCATCCACTAGACCAGGTTGCTCAAAACACTTCCAGCCTGGCTTTAAGCACAGAGCTAAACCACTCTGATGTCATTGTCTGGACAATATTAAGATCCATGGGTGATGTCCAGCCCAGGGTGACAGATTTGGCACCATAAGCTTAGAGACTGCTTTGCACCATGGTGGACTTTCTAGCTGGTAAATTCCTCCAGGCAGGATGCTGCACTCTTCTTAGTGGCTTCCCTCCATCCCAGCAATTCATGAACCTGGTCTGTGAGCAAGAAAACAGTGCTCCTGTCTTTACAGCTGTGACCCCAGAAGCAAGAGAAATATTTTGAGGTTCTTCTATAAGCTTAACTGGCTCAGAACAATCTGCTAAATAGTGATCGTGTTGGATTTTTTTCTTACCAAATCCCTGCTATGTCAAGACCACTCTCTAATCTTTGAGTGGGGACTAGGAAAAACTGAAGAGTCAGGATCCAAAGTGTACACCTTACTTATTGCCTGCCAGAGCCCTGCAAATATGAAGCCAGGAATTGATAGGAAAGCACAACTCCTTAGCACAGACAAGAAGGCCTTAAAGAAGCAAGGTCTCTGTTCTAAGAAGAGGAGTAACCACAATTTCCCTTTTCCTACTGCCTCTTTCAAATGTACTCTTGTACAGTACTCTGTACAAATGTACTCTTGTCAGTACATTTGTGCGTATGTACTTTGGAACATAATACATAGCAACCATGTGTGGGCAGGAAAGATGATCCATAACTGCTAGCACTTTCATACCTGGTGGGTAGGAATGAAGCTCAACGAAGTGTCATTTTATATGTACCCAATTATTCCTCACCTTATTTAGAAACAAAATACTATTTGTTAAAATAACAGTGACATTTTTATTGTGACATCATATAATTTTACTATCATATTTACAAACACAAAGTTTTGTCAAAAGTAGAAACGGTAGGTATGCTGAAATAATGTCCTAAATACATGTAGGGAAGGAGAAAGTTATTTCCCTTCCCTCTTTTAACCACCAACTGGAATAAAAGGAGAAATTACTGCTCTGAATTTTTTTTTGTGTTCCATTACTTTCCTCATTTAACTTTTCAAGGAAACTGACATTCAGTAAAGCTGGCAGCAGCATAAAAGACAAGGGCAGATATTCTTCTGCCTTTACATTATCCCTAAATTCTGATCATCACATATTGTTGCATCAAATAATCATAAGAATAAAAAGTGAACAGAAAATAAATTACTGAAACTAAAGATTTTGAAAAAAAAAAGAAGAAAAAAAAAGCAGGAAAAAAGTAATTCTTCAATTCTTCAAAATATCAAAGGATAAATTGGCCAACGGGAGTTTTTAAAATGTTTTTTTAAAAAAGATTTTTTAAAATCCCATTTTACAGTCATGGATTAAGGGAAGTTGCATTGTCTTGAGATTAGTATCAGACTCAGTAGAGTATGTACACTAACATTCCACTCTCATTTGTGAGTGATTGTCACTGTCAAAAATACGAATAACTGTAAAGAAAAATATTCAGTAATAGGTCTATCTTCAAATCAGAGCCACTGCCAAAAAAGTAGCTAGGACAATACACTCTCTCCTGCAAATGTAATTCTTCTTTTTCTGTTCTGAGTTAAATTAAGTTGGTGAAGCTAGGGAAAATATGTGGCCTTACTACATTGAAAAGGGATCAAATATTTTGTGTAGCAATAGAGAGCATTGCATTCATGTCCTTAGGTTGATGTAGAGATGCAATGTCACAATGCAAGCAAACTTTTATTATGTTCTGGCATCTTTGACCAGTTTTGGCTTGAGCACACACTTATTAGTAAATTATGGAGTAACTCTTTTAGTAAACAAATGAACAGGAAGGATGTTCATGCTAAGGCAAGTCAGCAAGAGAAGACAGAGGGCAGAAAAGTCACTTTTCTCCCATTACTTGTTAGGCCAGTTAAAAATGAAATCCCAAGGTTTACATGGTGTGGCATCAGATATGCTCAATGCATAGGGAAAGACATGGTCATAGCACTGTAAGACAGCAGATGTTATCACGCACAGCCTTCAGCTGAGGTTTTCAGAAGTTTATGTAGCATCAAAGCATCTAATCAGATGTCCTACTCTGTGAGCCTGACAGGCACCTACAAACTGGCTTCCTGGATGGCTTTTTCTTGGAGGCCCTGAGCAAAAGAGAAAGCTGATTAGTTTGAGATCCAAGCAGACTGCAGTGCTAAGCATCAAAGATAAATCAAACTAATTCTGCTCAAGGATTCTTCCTTGAAAAATAAAAAAAGTTTTGGATTTGTTGTCAACTCCAGACATATTTCATACTCTCCCCCCAGCCCCAGTTTTGGTACGTGGCTGGTAAAAGAGGTATCTTGACTTTGAACCACAATGCATAATGCTGCTATATCAAATAAATACTGGGCACACCAAGTTTGGAACACAGGGTTTTCACTTAAAAAACCCAGCAACAGCCCACTTACAAGGCTGGCACAGGGGGGCGCAATAGAAAGTGGCATTCACCATAAACTGTAGACTGTTAAGAAATGTGTCTTATGGGATTTTGCCATATAGTATGTTTTACAGTCTTTCTTCCCTTCCCTTCCCTTCCCTTCCCTTCCCTTCCCTTCCCTTCCCTTCCCTTCCCTTCCCTTCCCTTCCCTTCCCTTCCCTTCCCTTCCCTTCCCTTCCCTTCCCTTCCCTTCCCTTCCCTTCCCTTCCCTTCCCTTCCCTTCCCTTCCCTTCCCTTCCCTTCCCTTCCCTTCCCTTCCCTTCCCTTCCCTTCCCTTCCCTTCCCTTCCCTTCCCTTCCCTTCCCTTCCCTTTTTTCTCAAGATTATTTAAATTAGATTTTAGCAATCTTATCAGGCATGAGAGATGTCATTTTCAGAACCCTGACAACAAAGTCCTGTGATAATTTCATTTACGCAGATGATGACTCAACAGCGTCGAACACAGGCTTCAGCCAGCAGACTTTGGTCATGGTCTGAACAGGTCAAGAGCTGATTCTATGCATATGAGACTAATTCAGGCGGTTTTGTTTATTCCTTTTGAGCTCTCTTCTAAGGCTGCTAATAAAGGCATTGATAGGATGGCACTCTGGTATCACAAGTATGTCTTGCTAGGGCATATATTGTACTCTCTCTAGCAACCATGCCAGTTGCTAATGAAGATAGACTGATGCACCAGTGAGTAGCTTTAAAACTATTTGTTAATTAGATCAATTAGATAGTTTTCCAAAAATAAGCCACAAATACAAACATAAATACATTTTTAAAAGTTTATTGCCCCTCGTCTGCCTATGCACAGCTGTGTACTCTTCTATTTATACAATTCCCAGTGATGTGATTCTTCCAGTGGACACCAGGTGGGATAATTAGGAGATCTCTAAGCATGGTAAGTAAAGAGCTTTGCAAGATTTTTATCCATGTTTTTTAAGCATAATATTTTTTTTCTTATAACTTAGGAATTAAAGATCTTGACTACTTTAATGTCAGTTTAAAAAGGACTAGGAAAACTGCAAATAGTGTGTGCAGTGAATCTGTGCCATGGCAGAAGCAATCAGAACAGTAAAGAGTAACGATTCAACATTTAATCAGAAGCATTACACTTTGTTTTGTTCTCACTGTAGCTGCGGGAAAAGATGCTGTAACAGATCTTTAAATAGAAAACCTGAGGCTAAATTCTACTTCATCATCAAAAGCAGCTGCTAGGAGATGACCTAATTTTAGTGGCTTATCAATTCCTTAGTGCTTGTTGGTTGGTGTAACTTTGATCCTCTGATGCTAGATGACTTTTGTGCTGAATATAGCTAGAATTTAATGTGAATCTTTTGGATGGCTGCCCAGCCAAGCTGCATAATCCAAACAAAGAGAGCAAGCAGTACATGATTCAAGCTACTCAACTGTACAATAATACAAATATATGTATCCTGGTTTCTTTCGGCAATCAACTCCATGTCACCAAGCACATATTTTAATACAATCTCCTTGTAGGTTTTCTGTTTTGTTGTGGGTTTTTTTGTTTTATTTTGTTTTCCTAAGCAATACTTCACTTTTCACTGGAAAAACAACACAAGATGCAGCGAGACTTGTGTGCTGCCAAGTGATAATGACAGAGACAATAACTGCAGGACATTTTAATGAATATTTTCTAAGCAAATCATTGCCATTTCAAAGGGCTGTTATTTCTATTTATGTAGAGATTAGCCTACATATTATCAAGGAAAGGGAATAGTTCTACTTTTTTATAATTGGTTTTTGTAGCATGTTTTAGGATTTTTTTTAATACTAGAAAATGCCTGTCTTTTTATCCTTTATCAGGATGGCAACTTGTTTTTTTTTTTCCTTTCTCTCTTTTTGACTCTTCCCTAGAACAATTTGTGACACATATGCAAGTTGCTGTGTGTGTGAGCAATGCTTCACACATATTTACTTGCCCTACTTAGCATTATTTGCTTGTCATTAAAGACTATGCAGGAGTTTTTCATGTCTCTTTTTTTTTTTTTTTTTTTTTTAATTCTCCTTGTAAGCTGGGGTGGAAAAAGCAAATGGTCAGGCTTTTGCACAGTCGGATAGGGGTTTTTTTTGTTGTTGTTGTTTTGGTTGTTTGGAGAATTTTTGTTGGTTGCTGTTATGTTGGTTTGTTTGTTTGCTTTTGTTTTGTTTGGTTCTTTTTTCTGGGGTGGACTATGTGTACTGTTTAGACTGAGAAAGATTATTTAGACTGGGAGGATTAGACTGGAAGGATTTCTGGGTTTTCCTTCTGGCACTGACAGTCATGCATTGTGTGAGCTTGGGCCACTCACATAGGGCCTATTTTTCACACTCCAGTTGAAATAAATGGGAACTGCATGTGCTCAGCACCTCTGCAAACCAGGTCATTTATGTCTCCTCCTTTCATTTATGCACAGATAAATATAACAATCTTTGCCTTTGCATATGCAGACTGAGTAGAAGGACACAAATATAGGCTGTTAAGCATGGGAATTCCTCATTTTGATGCACAACCACCCATTTCATACAATCAGGGATTTCTGCATTTGTAAGCTTTGGATTCTTTTTGGAAAAACGGGTCACAAATAACAAAACCTATACGGACTTGCCAGACAGGCAGACCTGAAATCAGTATGTTTGTGTTTTCTGTAGTTTCTCTTCTTTAAAAAATAGTACTGGCTGCAATAACCATTTTAGCCTACTTCACTACTGGATTAGACCATGTTGTCAATGTCAAATGCCTTGGGCTTTACCCGCTAATTGTAGGTTATCACAAGACACAGTGTTATCTATTTGACACACTTTGGGATTCTTAGGTGGGCTTTATTATTCTTTCATGGTACCTGCATATCTTCAGGTCGAAAATGTTTAGCCTGCAGTTCAAGATCACCCTATGGACATGTCAAAAGGGCCAGATCTGGTACAAAAAGCAGGACAAAAGCAGACACTTGTAATAAGCAGCCAGATTGACATCTATTTCCTCTATACCTAGACCTGCTCAGGGAAAAAAAGCCCTGTGATAAGAAGAAATTTCTTCAGTAGAAATGAGGGCAATAATTGAAATGGTAGTCCTTGACATAAAGATATCAATGGCTCCTGTATCCTGCTCATGCAGGAACTTTCTGGAAGTCAGAAGCACTGAAGGTCTTTCTTGCTTTCACAAGATACTGTCCACCTGCTGCATTGTTGTTCTGCAGCTTTAAACTGATGAAATAGTGGTGAACAGCCCAGTTAAAAAATAATTTTCTCTTACTATCTTTTTTGTGAAAAAATTTATGTACTTAAGTTTCACCTAAAATCTCATGAAATTCAGAGCATAACCAGGACATACTACCTGGGGCTTCAAATCTGGATCCTGCTTACTGGGACAATTCTTTGTGTCTAAGTCTCCTTTTTTGCAGCCTTCCCTAGGACTCCACAATATCTGCCTTCTCATGGATCAGACAAGCCCATCACACAACTGAAATACTGAGGGGTGTCTACATGTCCTAGAGGCAGCCTTTTTGCCACAGATTTTGTGCTTTCACATGTCTACAGTGCATGCATCAGTCATGGGCTGGGAAGATGCGTATCTTTTCCTTGCATGACGTACATTTGTCACCTCTAGTGATGAGGTGGGAAAATTCACAGTGTGTGTACAAGCCCTGGCTACATTTCAGGCTAAAGAAGTTGACTTGTTCAGAAGATCGACCACTGATCTGTCAGAGGAAAGAGCTGATCCCACAGCTTTTGTGCTTTTGCCCCAGTCTTCCCAGTGTGCCAGTCATATTCCCAAGTTGAACTGGGAAATTGTGGTGTTGTGTGTAATGATGAGCTTATCAGGAGTCTTAGTGAAACTGGACCAGCTTAAACATTTATGGTCCAGTTTTCTTCCCAGTGGACTGTACAGTTTATTATCTGAAATGGAAAAAATCTTAAATGTTCTATAAGCGTCAGAGAACAAACAGCTGCTGCCTCTACAAAGGAGCAATGTATTTTGAGAATGGGGCTTGGAGCCAGGCATTCCAAACTCTTCATGCTGGCCCTAGGCAGATGGCATATTCTTGCTGCCTTGTAGGCCTTGTGCTACACAGACAGAATTGTTTGGCTTTCCTTTGTTGTGAGTGTGTGAAGATTAAATAAACCACCTGAAGATTATTATTTTGTACAGTCATCAGGAGCCTCTTGCTTGTAGTCAGTCCTTTGGCTTCGAATGTTTCAGTTAAAAATTTATACTGGTAGAATGTTTTTTGCTGTGTTTATGTATCTGCATTGTTGGGGGGTTTGTCAATGAATAAAGCTCATACCTAACATGGTACTCCAAAGATTAATTTCTTCCTTCAGGGTAGTGAGCCAGTATTGCAAAATGCCAGGTATTACTACTGTCAGGGTTGCATTAAGTAGTTAGGACTAATAGGAGTGAAAGTGCCCTGTTTGTAGGCTGAGCTGCTAAGCAGCATCACCAGCTGGCCCAGTTGCCTGGTTTGCAGAGGAGGCCAGCTGAAGCAAGGATGGGCTGGGAACCTAGATGCATTTCATTGACCTGGATATGGCAGCTGTACTCTTCTACCTGTACTTAACCCATATTCAGGATACCTCTGGATGTGGGTTAACCTAGATTCTGAATATCCCTGTGTGTTTTTAAACCTGCTTGCTATGTTTGTGAATACAATGTAAATGAGGATATAGTGCTGTAAATTATGATATTATTTGCCTGAAAAAAAGACTTTTAAATCCAGTATTGCATAACATAGTTACAAGAGTAGATGAGATCAAACAGTCGTACTTATTCTTCCAGCATCCTTGAACTTCTGTTTTTCAGCAGTGTGAAAACCAGGTTAGACATGGATTATTTGTTATAGAGACATTAGCATTGAGTGCTGTTAAGTAATTGCAAATGAGAGGTTAGCAATTCAAAAGCACTCCAAGTATCAAATACATATTTAATGGAAGTCATATCCTAACTAATGCTTGCTACAGGTCAAATGAAAAGATGTGGATTCAAAATCAGATATAATAAAATAAATAGCAAATTCTACCTAGCTTTCTGATTTTTATGCTTATTTGCACTTCAATTTATAAGTGCCGTGTATAAAAGCTCATCTTCACAAGTGCTTATACTTTATGTCAAATTACAGGCTGCTGTAGTTCATTGTGCTAAAACTGAACAGGGGTTTCCCTGTCATAATTTCCCTATTATTATTGTGCATGGAAGAACAGCATGAAATACTAATTTTGCCTTTCAACAAGTGAACAGAGACTCTGGCATTTTTTGGCACATTTTGAAGAAGAGATCTTATGTATGTGTAATTGAAGATTAGTCACAAGTGCAGTCTTTGATAGTACTCCACAAAGATCCACCCTCTAACTACTAAGCTTTTGGAAATTAAAAACCAAGTTCATTAGTCAAGAAAGAGACTCCAAAAGATACCTTATCTTTATGTGCATCAGAACTTAAGACCCATGGTGCTGGAATTAGTATCCATGGTGATCTAACTTCATTGAAACTTCAGAAGCAAACTAGATCATGGCTTTTGATGTAAATACTGTAAGAGTCACCATCAATGTTGGTTTTGGGCAAAAACTTTGAAGTCTGTGCTCTGACCTGTATCCAGGCACATTGAAGTTTTGCCTCAGTACATTACTGGTATTAGCTCTGTATTACTTATGCATGATCACACTTGATAATGATGAATGATTAGGAAATGAACCCAAGTCTTCTGCATACTTGTCAAGGATCACCATCTTTCTCATCTTTTTCTGGTGTTTTAACACACAGAAGAATCTAGCACTGAAGAAACAGTGAATTCACACAGCCACTGAAACCAGATGACTATCTATTTCTTAGCTGTTTTGGTGATTTGTTATGTAAAAAACCCACAATACTAGTTAACAGTAATTTTATGTTATGAGGATTGTAATTGAGTTAGTTACCCGGCCTAGGTTTCCCAAAGCAATTTTTTTTGTTTGTTTTGTTGTTGTTGCTTGTTTTGTTTGGGTGTTGTTTGTTTGGGGTTTTTTTGTTATTTCTAGTTTTGTTTTTGGTTTTGTGGGGTTTTCTTTGTTTTCCTTTCTTACGGCTTGAGAAATTTCAGGAACTAAAGACTCGTGTTACTTAAAAATAGCTAGTGTCTCTCTGGGAGGAAGACCCAGGATGTGCAACATTGCTATTAATGGAAATGAGGGTTTAGAACCTAATTCTTTTGCTTAGAGTGAGATTAGAGCATATTGTGAATATGACTTCAGTATATATACTAATTCCTCAAGGGTATCTCATCAACGGCAACTTCAAAAGTTACTTTTATGCCACTTCCACTCAGCTGACAAGAATACTTGACATTTTGAGAGGTTTGGAATAGAAAACATTAGCAGTTCCTGTTGATCATGTAATTCATTGGCAAAAACATTACCGTTTAAATATCATGTTCAGTCATCTCTGGATTGCAATCTAATGAGTGTAAAAGATGAGTACTTCTCAAAAGTGACTTGTTATGTAACTTGTGTGATTACAACTTGCAAAGTGAAAAATATGGACATATGTTTCCCCCAGATATAGTTTTAAAGGACAGTGTCCTTTTGTGTCTTGGAAAGGTGCTCCAAAGAACTGTAAACAAATACTCATGATGCTGTAATTCCTGTTTGGTGAAATATCAATAGGAAGTTTTCATTATTATGAACAGGATAAGTAATCTTGCTAATGTCCTAGTTACCAAGTATGTTCTAACTTGTCTTTGAACACCTCCAGCTTCATCAATGTATTTAGCTATTATCAAATAGTAGTGTTCCAGGTAATCCTCAAGTAAAAAAAAATTCAAGTGACTAGCTTTTAGAATTCATTTTGGCATAGATCAAGGAGTGGGATTGCTGATGTCTTTAATTTCCTTCTTTATTTAACTTCCCAGTACATAATCGGTTGAATAAAAATGACCTTTCCCTAAATATATCTTGAATGGCTATATTACATTATACTAATGACTGCAACATGCAGAAAGCCAAAACAAGAATTTTGCCAGTATCAACAGAAATGGTGAAAACACAGTTTGCTGCAATGTATGAATTATTGCTGCCAGCTTGAGTTTCCCAAGTTAACTCTTGATTAAGTTATAAGTTGTGACAATGAATACTGTTTCTATCTTGAATGGGCCAATTTCTGCCATCGTAAACTGAGAGTAACACCGTTACGATTAGGTGCTTCTATTTCTGTCCAACTACAATTAGAATTTTCCATCCAAAAATCAAGTAATGATGGTGTGATATGGAAAATGGTATTGATGGTGATTTCTGTTGCACTTTCAACCAGTCCAGGTAAAGAGGTGGAAGTTAACAAAGTGACTCAGTCTGTTAGTTAACTTGCTCCAGCATGTGTTGTTCAGAGCTTTCTTTGTGAACAAGGAATAAACCAAAACCTAATTTAAAGCTCCAGTGGAAATTGAAGCAAACAGTCTGAGAGACAGAAATCAAGGAAGGGATAGGATAAAAATTCATTATTTAAGGAGTGAGAGAAGGAATGGAGTCGCTTATCTGAGTGCTCTCTAAATGTCTTTAGAGACTTTATTTCAGACTATTCTGGTTTTAGATTTTTAAAAAACAAATCCTCCTTCTTATTTTAAATAGTTGTATTCTTGAATTAGAAGCATATATCCAAACCACTTAGACTTTAGCAGTCAGGGTTCAGAAAAAATGGGGCCTGGAACTAAAGAAAGCTTTAGTTCTACTTTTGCAAAACCCAAACCACCTTTTTATCTTTCTCCCCATGGCTAGGTTAAAACCTCAATCAGAGAACTAGCAGTAAATATATACCAACAGCACACACTAAAAGGAACATCTGCAACTCAGCTAGCTTGCTTTATGCAGTGCTGTCTTACAGGATACAGGAAAGATAGTAGAAATGTTTCCACTCAGGAGTAACTACAGAAGGAAGCAGGTTTCCTTTGGCTTCATGGAACTGCATTGATGAGGCTGTCTTCACAGACTTCAGCTGGTGTTGTATCCCAAAGATATCTGTGCTATGTAACTTGTGCCTTAGCTGAGAAAGCTGAAAGTCTGAAATCTTTTCAAAGTATGATATGTGTACCCTGCTTCACTTAATTGTTTTGCTTCATTACTGTGGTAATCTCCTTCATAGTGAGTGTTTATAGAAGCTTCTTCTCCAGGTTAGAAAATAAGAATTGCTTGCATTGTTGGACTTCTTCCAAATACCGTAATTAATTATAAACATATTTTCTTCTGATCTTCTGTCACAACCTTATGTTTCTAAACGTTCTCATTTAAAGACCTGGGTAACATCACAGTTTGACAAAGGCAGTATTTCCAAGGAGAAGAATATCCATGATGAAATCGTGCTTATCTTTTATTTCCCCTTTTACATTAATGCTTCATTACTGTCGGTATTTGAAAAAGGGAGGATTTTCTGTTGTCAGCATACATATATACCAGCTTATCTCCAATTATCCACCTGTCAGCATATCTGCACTTCCAACATTTAATAGCCATTAAAAGAAATAAATTTTAAACTTGTTTTCTTTCAGATGAGTTTAGATTAACACCCCCTCGACCTCTAAAATCTCAGGGTCTTTTTTAGAAGTAAGTTGCCAGAACTTTTTAAAGCTTCCAAAGCAGAGCAAGCTTAGCAGTTTTAATCATAATGTAAGCATTTTCAGATGAGAATATTCCTCTTGAAAATATGTCCACTAACGAACAAATTATGTGGAAATGATTAAAAATATCTTAGAAAAATTCCAGACAATCTTAGTGCATTTATCATGAGATAGATCTCCATTTTTGAGTGTTGAGCTGATCCTCTCCAGTTTTTTTTAAATCTTTTGTTCCTGTAGTGTTTTTGAACTGAATAGTTGCAAACTATTTTGTCTTTTTCAAGTCAAATATGGAAGAGTTGTTCCATGTATTCCTGAAGTGTCTTGGTCAGAGTTTTTGCTTTGGAAAACAGAAGTCACATGCACTGGAAATGCTTTCCTGCACAGGGTCAGATGGATGCACTGGAACATGTTTTGAAGTAAAAGGGTAGCATAAAATTGTAAAACCCAACAATAACTTTCCCACCATTTAAAACTCTGTACAGAATGATGATGTGTACAGAACAGCAATTCAATACTAGTGTAACGTCCTGTAACAACGAGCCAAATTTTAGGATTTCGCATAGAAGGCAAACGTGTTGACTCACCCTCATCTTGCTCCATCTTCATATATTACAATATCTCTAGTCAGTATCAGCCTTGGGTTGGTGCTACTTGTGACACGTTTGTCCTGTTTAAATTCCTTACTATTCAAGACGCTTTGGCCCAACTTCAGTGTGATGTAAAGACAGGTGAAATTTCCACCTGCTCTTTTACACTCTGTATCCTATGAAGGAAAGGCTGGGGTATAGTTTAGTTTGAGTTGTTTGTGGGTTAATATCAGAGATAGACTTATGGGTAGGCATATATCCAATACACGCATTGCTCTAAGAACAGGTGGGAAGAGAAACATAGACTCAGAATTTTCAGGGATGGAAGGGACCTTTAAGGTCATCTAGTTTCAATGCCCCTGCCATGGGCAGGGACACTTCCCACTAGATCAGGTTGCTCAGAGCCCTGTACAGCCTCTCCTTGAAAACCTTCTACCTTCTAGTGGTGGGGTTTTCACCACCTCTCTGGGCAACCTGTTCCAATGTCTCACCACCCTCATGGTGAAGAACTTCTTCCTAACATCTAATCTAAATCTACCCTCCTCTAGTTTGAACCCATTTCCCCCCTGTCCTATCCCTACCTGACATCCTAAAAAATCCCTCACCAGCTTTCTTGTAGACCCCCCTTCAGATACTGGAAGGCTACAATAAGGTCTCCTTGAAGCCTTCTCCTCTCCATTCTGAATAACCCCAACTCTCTCAGTCTGTCTTCATAGGGAAGGTGCTTTACCCCTCTAATCATCCTCGTGGCCCTTTTGTGGACATGATCTAGCACATCTATGTCTTTCTTGTAGTGCTTCAGCACTGGATGCAGTACTCCAGGTGGGGTCTCGTGAGAGCAGAGTAGAGGGGCAGAATCACCTCCCTCAACCTGCTGGCCAAGCTTCTCTTGATGCAGCCAAGGATCTGGTTGGTTTTCTGGGCTGCAAGTGTACACTGATGATGCACATGTTGAACTTCTCATCCAGCACTCCCAAGTCCTTTTCCTCAGGGCTGCTCTCAATCCAGTCACTGCCCAGCCTGTATCAGTGCTTGGGATTGCCTTGACCCAGATGCAGGACCTTTCCCTTGGTCTTTTGAACTTCATGAGACTGGGGCATGGTCCCACCTAGCCAGCCTGTCAAGGACCCTCTGGACGGCATCCCTTCCCTCAAGTGTATCAGCTGCACCACACAGCTTGGGGTCATCAGCAAACTTGCTGAGGGTGCACTCAATACCACCATCCGTATCACTGACAGAGATGTTAAACAGGACCAGTTCCAGTACTGATCCTTGAGGGACTCCACTTGTCACTGGCCTCCACTTGAACATGGACCTATTGGCAGCCAATCTTTGGGTGCAGCTGGCAAACTCTTTCTTTATCCACTGAGTGGCCCATCCATCAAGCCCATATTTTATCATAGGTCATGGAATATAGAATAGCTGTAGAGTCTCATTAGTTGTATTGTTTCACTGCTGTAGCCAGAAAATTTATGGTTCTCTTCCCCATTTTGAGCTGGAAATACTCCCAGAAGCTTACCCAATATTTTTGCTTAAGCAGTGCGTGACCTGAGAAGTGGTAGTACTGAGGGAGAACTTGAGCCATTTGGTTTAACCTGGCGGTGGAGGTTGTTCATACACAATGGGGAAGGAATTATTGCTACCAGTAACAAACGTAGATCCTATTCTTTGCAGCTACAGTTACTCACATTTGCTGGAGCTTGATGGATGGTTCTTTTAATTCTTTGATGGTGGAAGCAAGAACAATGCACAAACTATTGTGCTGATACTTGGAAAATGCTATTTGACACCACCCAATGATAGGAGTGGTAGGAGCTGGACAGTAAGTGTAGAATTAACTGGTCACTTCTTGAGAAACTGGGATCACTCACTAGAACTGGGAAACAGCTACTCCAATCTACAGCAGAATTGGCATAGAGAAAACCATGACATATAAACAGAAGCAAAGAAAGAGACATCAGACATCTCTGTTCTCTCTGCCTATCTTTCTTCTGCGAGTGTAAGTGCACACTTGCTCACAATGTAAGTGGCTCACAATCAGATTTCCTCTCAAATAAAGCATCTAAATCTACAGTGGTTTTAGGGGACAAAATATTTTGTGGAGCTCAGTGTCACCCTAAGTGAAAAAAGTTGAATCTGGGGACAGGTGTTTGGTGCTTCTACTGGTGCTGGTGGTTTTTGGAGACTGTAAAAGCTTCAAGCTTGGCCATATCCAGGGAGTGGAGGAAATCAGACTGCTGGAGTGACATATGCCATCCTTTACAGGCCCCACTTCCTGGCAGAGAGGTTGGGAGTACTGTCATAACACAGCAGCCATGAACCTGGTTTGACCCCAGGAAAGATAATACCTCACCCAGGAAGTAGACCAGAGCTTTTGGAAGGTCCACAGTATTTTGGGGGCTGAGACTTTGTCTACTGGAAGGCAGGAGGAGAAGAAAGGAAATGGAAGATGCTGTTGGATGTTGGCCTCAGAGTGGAAGAGTATGTAGCAATGATTAATGTAGTTTGTCTCTGTGTAATTTTCTTTGCTGGTTTTGATAATTTAAAGAATTACAAACTGTGCTTATGAATAAACAAATCAGAGCATTGTTGCCAGCATATGGAGAGCACAATATAGGCACGTGATGTTATGTTTAAATACAATGTTGTCTTCATGGTGCTGGGGCCACACTGAGCACTAGCATTTACTAGCACTAAAATACATTAGGAAGGGCAATTGTTTCTTCGTATCGGCTTCCTCCAAAGCCAGCACTTTGAAAAATAGATTGTTTCCTTCTCCAGACATTCCTTTTGAAATGACAGAAGCTCCCCCCACTGCAGCCTTAGCTCAGAAACATGTTGACATAAAGCTTTCTTTTCATTAATGAGTCTGTAGTTTGGACTTTATTGACGTGTTTCTGCTACTATATTAATGCAGATCCCAATCTGAACTCAAATTTAGGGAATGGAAAATCCTAATAAACATCTGGCTGTCATGAATACAAAGGGTGAAGTCTTTGTAGTAAAATGTTTCTGACATATGCCCATGAGAAGTGTTTGAAGTGTTGTAAAAGGCATCTGTCTAGAAAAAATGTTTTTCCTCTTCAGCTTTGTTGAGCAGGCTGTTAAAGTAAATGACACAAAGTAACCCTTCTTTTCCTCTCCTACTGCCCTCTTCTTTGTTTGATCTTGCAGTGATGTTATAATGGTGAGTCTGTAACTTGAAAGTAATTTTTGTAGTGACTTATAGTATGAACAGCAGGGGGTTTATTTTTTGCTGCTAAAAGGAGATCAAAGTATGATCTAGAGATGAGACATGTTTTGAGAGATGGAACTGAGCTACCTATTTTTACCTCTGTCACTAAATTGCTGTGTCAAACTGAGCAAGTCTCAACTTCTCTGTGCCTTGGGCCTTTGGTGTGTATGTGTACTATAGCACTCAGATCCTACGCTACTAGCAAATGTTTTGCATGGCTTAATCATCAATGATTGCTTGCACAGTAATTAGCCTCAGCAGGTGCAAAGTTCATTATCCACATGCTCAATCTTTAGACCAATTGAGGGGACATGATGGCTGGTTTTGATTTAGGTTTGGTCAAAACTTGCAGGAGGGGAAGGAAGAAAGTGCTGAGGTCTGCAGAGAAGATGCCAGCAATGGCACAGAATGTCCTGGACTCAGGGCTGTGCTGTACATAGGACACTGGCATCAGAGAAGCATTATTACAGTGTTTAATCTTGGTCTGGATTCTGGATTAGTTTAAATACCCAGCTGAGCTACCAGAAGCAATATACACAGTTTAGACAGACCTCCCAATAAGTTGTGTGTCTCACGCTGGCTGCACTTGGCTTTTGGTCTCCAGGTTTTTACCCTGCTTCAGCTCAAACTAGTTTAAATAAGACTAGCTGAGGTATCCTGGCCTTCTCTGCAACTATAGTTTGGAGGTGGTGCATGCTCATGACCTCAAACTGGCAAATGAAGAAGTCAGGTCTGTCAACCTGCCAGCATGCTGGATCTACAAGAATACATAATTCACTGAAAAGCAACTCAGTGGCCAAGCTTTTCAAATACCAGGGCAAAGTTGTGCCAACAGTTGTCTCCCTGACAACAGTGTGAGCACTCTTACATGTGGAAGAAATTGGACACAATCAGTCTAGAAGGAAAACACTTGCAGAAATCCCTCTGCTCTAGGCAAGGCTGCAGTTTTGCCATCTGTCAATAGAGAAAGATGGCAACAGTGTCCTAATCTGTAGCAATACTGGAAATTAAATCTGTAAGTATATGTAAAAGCAACATTATTAAATCAGAAGTTTGGCAGCAATACAATTCTGTTTGCTAAAATAGGCTCACCTCAGTTTTACATTTTGTACATAGGCAACCTAAGAGAAGAGACTGCTGCAAAATGTCTGCCTGCTGCATCCCAGGAGAATCAGTAGGAGCTGAAGAAAACTTCCACGTTTTACACATCCACGAGCAAAACGACGACATTTCCTTCTCCCAAGCTATCAACAAACAAACGTGAGAACAAAGAGATTAACAGGCTCTGTGTGTGGTGCAAAGTATTGTGTGTGTGTGTCCCCTTGTTTTTTACATTTTGTTGCACCTGAGAAAGAAGCAAATCCCCCAATATTCCCAGTGTGACGCAGCAAAGCAACCCCCATGAGTCCCTGCAGAATTGCAACAGGGTGTTCTTGCCCTCTGCCTTTCTAAGGGGAAATGTTAGATGGCATATAACAATTTAGAAGTTAATGAGGGGTTAGCCACTAAATGCTAACTCTTGCCACTTTGGGTTCCAGGAGCAGAGAAACAGAATGACAGCCTGCTCATACCAAATATCTGAGAGTACCTTATTCACAGGAAACACTGGCAGACTATGAAGCGGTCTGTTAATTATTGTTGACATTGCATAGAGAGCTTCATGCTGTTCTTTCTGTGTCTGCTTTGACTTAATTTGTTTGAAAATGTACTTTTTCTGTGCTGTGGATTGCATAAATTTATATACTCTACTGCACTGACAGATGTGTCTTTGTTTTAGAAGTAGCCATTATTTTTTTTCAGTGCTGAATGTGAATGGAGCATTTCACGTTGGTGGCTTCCAAAAATATTTAAAAAGCAAAGCTGATCAGCTCAAAATATTTAGTCCTCCAGCACTGACATTCACAAGCCTTTATAACAGTGTTATCAAAAGCATTTGCAGTGGAATGTGCCACAAAGAACATGATAGTCAACAAATGACTCAAGGTACCCATTTTAGTCATGTCCATCCAAAGTGATGTGTAGCAGAACCCAGTTAACAAAACTGTGGCTAACAGTGCAATTATTCTATATTGTGGGTCAAAGATTATCTTGTGATGATCCCCAGCTCTCATAATCCTGTTTATCAGAGGAAAGAGTGTGAAGAAGTAGAAAGGGACTAAAATTGCCCCTTCTCCCTTTCTGCTGGTAGGATATGGCCTGAGTCTTCACTAACCCCCTCAGGTAGTGCTTCCTCTGAGGTGTGCCCTTACTGGTAATTTGTTCACCTTCCACGTTTCATCACTGACTATTTCCTAGGTGTCCTTCAGCTCACTCCCCCATTCATTGATTCTTTCTTAACATGCTGCTAACAAATGAAGCATGCTGGATCCACTTGACCAGACACAAATGCTCCCTATGAACACATAAATGCATCAAACTTACTCCAAGGTTTCATTATAAATTAAAATGACCTGTCTGCCAATTGATTGTAATGATTTCCATAATTTTTACCACTGTACTGAAACCAGGGCTTCCCACATAGTCCTTCCCACAAAGAGTCACCCCAGTGAACTACATCTGCAATCTGTGCCCTCCAGCTGCAAGCAGAAGAGCACAGCTGACTGACCTCGTTGGTATTGTGATGATAATTGAAACTTGATTTGAATGCTAAACTATATGTATTCCATGTTCATTATCGGCTTTGTGCATTTCCATCTCTTAAAAATTACATAATGAACAGCAGCAGATTTAAGGAAAATTACTTACGAGCCTGCTACATAGTGCCTCTCTCCACTGGCTTTTTTCAGCCTATCTCTGCCCCAAGTAATCAGGCAGATAAGCGCCATTCTGAAACACTGCTTCCCCTCTGCAGGCAAATGGCTTAATGAAATTGAAACTTAATTTAAAAACAAACAAATAACAAACAAACAAGCACAATTTTGTCACATGGCTAATGCAGAGTAAGGAAATACTAATAATTTTTAAAGAAGTTACCCCTCTCGTATGTTTAGTATTGGGCTTGAACAAAAATGAGGTGGCATGTTTGCCTCCAGTGTGACCATGCCAAAGGAAGTGGGAACTGATATGACAAATCATCTCAAATTATCTGAAAAATTGGGTTAATGGATGAGGGTTGACTTTTGGCATGACGTAGCACTCCAGATGAGGTATGATGTCTTATCTGTGCCATAAGCAGTTGTTTTTGATGGCCAAGCCATGACTGTGAAGTAGGCTTCCTTTCCTCTAGGAGCTTAACTCAGATTTCACCACCTTCTGTTGCAAGTGAAGAGCAACTTTCTTTGACCGTGGTATTTCTTGCATCAATGTTTAGGGACATGTAAAATTCCAAAACAATCACTTCTCTCCTTGGAGAGACCATAAGTGAACAAATATTTGATACATGATATTGATGTTACTTAATGCATGATTGATTTGCACATTTATTCTGCTCTCACTGAAGCTGTAAATGGCCACAGAATTAAAACAGGGCATGTTTTAGTTCTGGTGCATTAGCGTGCAGGTACACAGAGACATGCCTAGACATAGGAACAATGTTCAGAGATACTTGATTTCCCAAGGCAGCCTTGAACTTGCCTGCAGAATTCTTGCTAGAGCTTTTAACTTTTGTAAAAATGCAGTTTCAGGAATTCATCTCCTGTCCAAAAAGTACAAATGAAGTTTTGCAACCAACTCATGAGATGCTCATCTGCCCATTGCAACATGGTGTCTGTGTCTTAAGAAAGCTTTTTTTGCAAAACATCTGTGAGTTACTTGGGCTTGCATGCTTATGCTTGGCAGGTGTATGCAGTACTCCTTAGATGAAGTACTTTCTACTGAGAACAGCATCACCACTATCCCTCACTGTGGCATCAACAGATTCTGAGCAGCAGCCTCCAATGGGTAATGCAAACTGAGATGTCCAACTGCCTGGAGAAATAGGAGAAATGAGAACTGGCCAAACTGGTTTAAGGGGCTCAGTTAGGAGCTTCCTAATACTGGGTCTTGTTCAGTCAGACTATGAAACCTGATGCAGCTGGGTGGCTTCATTCATAAAGAGCCTTGAACTCCCCCCCTTTTTTTTTTCATCTTACTCCACTCCCATTTTTGTCCTAATTCCTTTTCCTTTTTTTATAGTGTTTTGATTGAAAGAATACACTGGCAACACTGAGTGCTGCATTAAGGGAGGCCCCAGTAAAACTGGTTCCAGATGTGCTCAGGCTGGCCTGGCTGTGTGCACGGAAGAGGAAAGTGTTTGCCTCTCCAGTTACAAGAAAGCACCCATGTGCCAGGCGATGCACGTGGCTGACTGCCATATTTACTAACCTGGTATTAACCATATTAATTGTAGACATAAACAGTATTCAGTGCCAAGCATGTCACAAACTGATTATAGAAGCTGTGGTGTAGGCAGAGTTTCAAATTATGCTTCATTCTTCATTTGAAGTGCCTTTCCCAACCTCTTCCCTCTCCCAAATTCCTTGAATGTGCCTATGTCTTTACGAAAATCTAAACATGTATAAAGCGGGAAATCTATCAGGCTGTAAATACGATGAGAATATCTGCTAATGTCTGGGAGCAAAATGTAAGCTGACGCCTGCAGCCTCCGGCTAGGAAGAGCCCTTCTGCCGCCTTTCCCTCTCCCCTACTCGTCTCATCAAGTCCCGTCATTAGGGCGCAGATGACCTACTTTTTCTGCATTTTTGCCCATACTGCCCGGACCCCCGCCACGCTCTGGGACTCAAAGGCTTTTAATCCTGCGGAGAGCAGCAGCAACAGCATCAGCAAGCATCATCCTGCGCTGGTCCCGAGGGACGGGCGGGCTGAGGCTGGGGGCTCAGGATGGCCATGCCCCAGTCTGACCCTGCAGCACCACCTGCTGGGAACCTTGTGGCCCAGTACCAGCAGCCTTCCTCTGAAGTACGCTTTAAATTTATTTCCTCATTGCCCTAAGCTTTCCTGGGAGTGGTGTCCTACCGCGCCATTTTCTGCCAGTAATTAACCCTTGAAAAAGCAAACAATACCCATAATAAAATATGACGTAACTAAAATTCACTGTGAGCCCAGAAGCGGTGCTGATGGAATTTTCTGTACAATGCGGCCCCACCTTCCTGCCAGGGAACAGGTCATCAAAGCAATTTGGAAAGGCTCTGCCCTTTGTGACTCCTACGCCAGCGTTTTAGGAAAGGCCATGAGATCACTGTGACAAACTACCCAGCACAGTGTATGGTGGATGCTGGCTGGGTGTGAAGTACACAGGTGCTTTGTAGCAGACTGTGTACTTGGTATGTTGAAACAGTATGGTTTTCAGCTGATTAGTTGTAACCCACTTGTGGATCGCACTTTGCCTTCCTGTGTTCCTGTGAAAAAAGTCGAGTTTCTTTCCTTCTTTTTAGTAGAATGTTAGAGGAAAAGGCCTTTAGTTGTATAAAAATTTGGAAAGGGAGAAGATAACATTTTTCAATATAAACCCCTTCCTAAACAGGCCAGAAGTAAAATTTGGTGTGGGAGCTCACCTTTTAGAGAACAATGGCCTTTGCATGGTTTGAAAAGTGCATACTGGGTTTTCATAAAGATTATTGTATTATTGGAAAACTGTTCAGACCTTGTCATCAAGCATTTTCTCGAGTGTATAAACACCACTGAATTTACAGACAAAGTGCACACAAGCACATGCAGGCAGTAGAACAGGCATTTTGTCTAAAGAAATTAAAGCTTCCCTGGTCCAGCTGGTAGAATCTGGAACAAAAGCAAAGCTGCTGAGAAGAAAGTTTCCTGGCAGCATGGAGTTCATAGGTCTGGGGCCAATGAGCACCCATGGGGTAATCAATCCCTGTGGGCACTGTGACCCCAGAGTAACAGCTGTGGGTCACTCTTTTGGCTGTTGTGTTGTTGAAGGATGGGGGTGGGCTCTGTTTCTGCTCTACAGGAAAGCAGGTGCATCTGTGATTTGAGAGGACAGGCTGTCTTGTGTTCTTGGCTGTGCTCCATTGCTTTAGGACATTTCCCACTAAAGATGTCTTAGCTGCTAGTGGCTACTGACCTATTTGTAACCTGTGTTATTTCAAGTGTGGTAAAAGGAACCTTCAGTCAAGTTTCAGGCTATTTAATGGTGTCAGATTATTCTTAGCTAATATAATAGTCTTCTGCTGTTAGTGCTCTGGGCAATAAACAAATCCCCTCTGACTGTCAGAGCTTTCATAGGAATAACTGTCAGGTGTCAGCAATAAAGCTGTGATCTTTGGCAGGACTTTAGGGTGCTGTCCATGATATACTGGGGTAATTCCTGGAAAAGAAGGAGTTTATAGGAGGGTTACAGGTGTTTGTTAATCTAAATGGTTTAGAGTGCTGTTGCTTCACATGTGTCTTTTTCAAAACACATTATGAATATTGGATTGCAGATGGCTGTCATCCAAAAGTATAAATTAGGAAGGACTTCTGGGTACATCCAAGTGCAACTCCTTACCTCCTTTCCAGTAGTCTCTTTCTCAGTAGCTATCTTAGCCACCAGATAGTTCATTAAAGATTTTTGTTTACTTGTTTTTGAGCAGTTATATGCAAGTTTCAGTTAACAGTAATGTGCAGGGACAAAGAATCTGCACATTGCGTGGAGAATAAATTTTAGGTAGCCATCCAAGCAGAAAAGTGAATATTTTCCAGAATAATTGGTAGGAAAAAACATCTCAGCTCAAGTTCGGTGATCAGTTTATGATTGTTAACAGATAATTAATTGATATTTAGTTTTCTTTTATGCAAATCAAATTATTTTTTACTAAATTTACTAAATTTGCTAAAATTATTTTTTACTAAATGTAAGTAGTGACTGTAGGAGTTGGTCTTGGTGACGGAGTGCATGGGATAATCTTAGTAAGAGGATTTTTTTCACGTTTAGGTTAAACTGCGAATCTGTGGTACGGGAAATAAAAATAATGTTGAAAGAGTGCCACCACGTGTCCTTTTGCTGCATAAGAAAGCCTGGGTCATAAGAGGGTGAAAGAAAACATTGCACCACAAAGTTTTGCACCTTTGATGGGACATCACAGAGACAGCAAATACTGTTAGAGTAAGAAAAGTTATAATTAATATCTGACTGAAGTGCAACAGTGATTTCTGGATATGTGATAAAGGTGTAACATCTGTGGTAAGGAAGACAGAAAGACATAGTCCTCGTTATCCATCCACTTCATCTATCTGTTCCTTTTGCTGTTTTCTCTAAGCAACACATGCTGCTCTGTGTTGATACTGATTTCTGTGGCTGTGCTGTGCTATGTCAAATGATGTTACAGTGCACCTCGTCTTCCTTCAGCAGGGCTGGTATGTATCACAGGACTATCTAGCAGGTGATTTGTGTTACAGATTTGGCAACTAACATCTCAATTTTTGCACTCCTCCTCCTAATGATACCAATGACAACCTTACCAAAAGATGCAGTGGGGGCAAGGCTGAGACTGTATGTGAGAACAAGGAAAATATTTTCAATGTCCTCCATGATGGTTTCATCCCAACTTCTCTGTAATTTAAAATGTTATGATGGATCTTCACATCTCCAGTTCATAAACGAGTGTGATTAAATAAAGAGGATTAATATTAGTATAACTTTAGTCTTATAATGATTCAAGTGGATGCCCAAGTGTGCCAGAACTCCAATTGCATTTCTCTGTGCTTAAAGCTGAGGCAAAAAAAGAGATTCCAAAAAACCATTTTATATTGCACGCAATATTAAATGCCCTTTGTCACGCTGGATTTCATTCTTCCCACTGCAGCCAGAGACCATATCTAAAGCAGCCACACAAAGACTTTGAAGTAGCTTTTTCCTGTGTTGGGTGGCAAACCAGTTACCTCTCCCTGGCAATGTGAAGTGCCTTTTGTACTGATGAAACAGCAGAAAGGGAGTGAACTGTGACAAGTGTCTGGCCAAAGAGCCTGTTCATTGCAGAGTTCTGGTAACATAGTTGTTTGCAGATGACATATATTTTAGGTCCCAAAATGTGCCAAATCCTGCAGACAGAATTTCAGTGCTTTTTAAATTGGAGTATATTTCTATATACACAAATTGATCAGTGCTGTTGTACGTGGCACCCGTTAAACTGGGAGGAGTGCTGGGGATCAAAAGGGAGCACAGCACACTGACCAAGGACTCTGGGCAGTGGAAGAGCAGCAAATTTGCTCTGTTTTGTCAGCTCATGGTGTTTCTCAGGGCTTTCCCACAGGAGTTAATAAGTGAAAAGACTGGCACAAATTTTCTATTGAAGTGCTCTCTATTCTGTTCAGTTTTACTCTTTTGCTATAAATTACCTTAAAATAGTCAGTCACTGTCTGAGCATGCTGTGAAAAAATGCTCTATAACTCTTCTTGGAATGATGAAGGGTGGAACTGCAAAGGACAGAAACCAAAATCAGTGTAGCGGCCTTGAGCTATTTGGAAGAGATTGCACTTTCTGTATGAGTGATGTATATTTTGTTGGACCTACAGTATCCAAAAGATGCGATGCACAAGTAATGTGGTCTCATATTATTGATTTAGTATTTATCAGTATAAAGGGCTTTCTAAGCACCACTGTGTGGTGTGGTAGATAACTAAGCTGCCCTCTGAGCATGAGTAGGTAACACAAGCTACAAAAAGTAACTTAGCGAGGTGAGAAGTACTTTTACAGACTCACATAAATGTCTAAGCTTCAGTTGATAAAACGTTAACCTTCTACACAGAAAAAATAGGAAGTAGCTCTCCTTTTCGTCTTGTATCCTTAACAAGCAAAATACATAGAGTTAACAGTATTCTTGCCAGTAGTTCACCTGCCATCTCAGTTTATAAATTTTGTTGCTTTCAGGACAATTTTTAATATGCTAGAGAATAATCCTAGCAGGCTGTGATTTCTGTGCCTTCTGGGCATTGATACTAGAGGAAAAATAAGAGCATCTCTAAAATGGCAAATGTTAGTATAGCTTTAGAATTTCTTTTTGGGGAGCTAAATAGAAGGCAATTGCAAATTGAAAAGGGTTGCTAAGAAACAATTTTGGATGTTTCCTGATTTTATGAAAAAAAAAAAAAAAAAAAAGGACACACCCATGAAACTGGGTTAATAATTTCCAAAAGGAAACAATCCAGTAACTATTCTTCTATCAGCCAACATTACTAGTTTACTAAATAAGGAAAATACCTTTGGGGCCCAGTAAATAATAAACATGAATGGGGAAGCTTCTCTGAGGAAAAGTATTGCACAGTGCCCGAAATTCCAGTAAAGCTTCCACTTCAATAACCTTGATCGACAGTCACTTAAACAAGCTGCATAATCGATTGTACATGTTTCACTGGTGAGTATCAAGTGGAAAAAACACACAGTAATGCTCTACTTCAATGTAAAGACAGTTCATGCTGTCATGACAACTGATGTGTGGTATGTCCAGGTATGCTCTGCAAGGCAGTTCCACTCTCCCAATCAGTTATCCACAGGTTCCACTTTTTAGCTATTAAATAGTGTAAGAGAACAACTTCACAGCTGTAGCTGGTCTTGGATGATTTTTCTTTAATTCACATAGCTTCAGGGGCTTGGTAGTCTATGTTACATATTGGCATTTTTCCATGTTTCAACTCAGTTTATCTGGCTGTTGAGATTTAATTTTTACTGATGGTTTGGATTTCTTTTGTTTGTTGGAACTATTTTAATATATCTTAATATCCAGCTACAAAAGGTCAGAAATGGTACAGACCAGCTCATTAATTAATTGATGGGGTTTTTTGTTTTTTGTTTTTTTTTTGTTTTTTAATGAAATCCTGCACTTACCACATCTGGCTTCAAAGGACATTGCCTGTGAACAAGTGAATAAACCAAAAAGCAGATCACTGGGCACAATTTAGCAGAGTGGAACAGCATGTAATACCTCCCAACATGAAAGGAAGGGCATTTTGTTGGCCCTGTAACAACTATAGAATCATAGAATCATAAAATGGTTTGGGTTGGAAGGGTCCATAAGGATCACCTCGCCTCACTCCCCCTGCCATGGCCAGTGACACCTCCCACTTTGTATTACAGGAAAATCTGAACTTTTTTTATTGGGACATCCACAACTTCCCTGGGCAACCTCTTTCAATGTCTCACCACCCTCACAGTAAAGAATTTCTTCCTAATACCTAATCTAAATCTGTTTGAAATCATTAGCTCTCATCCTATCACTAGATGCCCTTGATAAAGTCCTTCCCCAGGTTTCTTGTAGGCCTTTAGGTACTGGAAGGCTGTTGTAAGGTCTTCCTGGAGCCTACAGTTATTTTGGTTTTTGTTCAATTTAGTAACACAGGATATATTGATATAATGAGTCTATCATCCTATATTCTTCTTACTATCATTATAGCTTTATAAATATTTGTTTGTTTAAAAAAAATCAAATTGTGTATGTTTTTATGAAAAAGAGTTATGGTAAAATGTAAAAACAGTTATATATAATTATCAGACAAAGAGTTTCTGTCATCCAACAATTAAAAATTTCCATTTTTAACTAATAGCAACAACCAAAAAAACTACGTACAATGTTTATTTGGTTGAAGTAAATTTTACTAACTCCATGCTAATTGATAGTTATTATTAATAAGATGCTTATTATAAGCATCTTTAATAAGATTAATTATAAACATTAATAAGATGCTTATTAATAATAAGCATTAATTATTAATTATAACTATTAAGCATTATAATAATAAGCATTAATAAGATGCTTATTAATAATAATATTGATGCTTATTATCAATACGATAGTTATTTTGACTTCATTTTATTCCAAGGATGAGTAGACATCCCTTTTACCGTAGGGTGAATGCTGTGTCATGTGTTCACTGTCAAGCCTGAACACAGTAATCTGCAAAAGCAACATGAAGAATGGAAGCTAAAACTTATTTCAAAATATACTTCCTTCTTTATAATCAAAATGAAGGAAAATATTCCACTGGGATATCAAATCCAGCATACAACCCTCAAGTTAAGCATGATAAAGTTTAATTTAAGGTTATACTGTGACTTCCATGTAGTCATAAATTCAAGAGTCAGATGGAAACAAGAGATCACCAAATGGATAAAGTTGAAAGGTAACTTTTCAATCTTAGCATTGATTAAGCATCCTGAAAATTCAAAAGACAAGTGATAGCATCTGACTATCTGACATTCCTGCACTAAACTGACTCTCCTCATACCATCTACTTTAGTCCAGATATTTGGGGGCAGTGTCCACAAGGAAGAAGGAAGTTCTGTTTTCTGAAGGTCACATTCTTGACTGCTGTGATTTCCTCCCATCTTCACCCTTCTGCTTTAATAATCTTTACCTTTAATTTTTTAAGGAACAGCACTTGGAGGTATGACCATATTCTTCCTTTAGATGCATTTCTTTTTTCAGCTAGTAACATCTTATTTCACACTCCTTCACAAGGTGAGTGCCTGCATTTGCGTGTAGAAATGGGAACAATTTTTAGTGACCACACTTGTATAATTCCTTATCTTTCTTCTTCTTCAGGCCCAGGTGTGACCTGGTAGTTTTCAACTGTTGGCTCTTGAGGGTCATTCCTTTCCTGGAAGCTTAGCTCTTAATGTAGTTCTTAACCATAATGGCACAATAAGTAATGAATAATTTTATTTTTTTTTTTTTTTTTTTTCCTATGTTGGAAAAGGTGAATTTCAGTGATGATGATTACCTGAAGTAATGACAACAACATTTTACAAACTTAATATCAGGCAGCTGCCAGTAAGTAGCTGTCATTTTCATGACAGAAAATCCTTAAGAGGAGATGCAAATTACTTTGGTGGATCTTGTTGGCCCCGGGAGGCCATTTGTAAATTATGACAATATTAGGCTGGAACTTAAAATAAAAACCTAGAAATGTTTGCTATTATAAACAAAATGTTACATTTAGCAATTGAAATTATTGTGAATTCAATTAAAAGGTTTTATGAGATTATCAGATAAATAACTTATTTTACTTACTATGCTAATTAGTTTTCTAAATTTGCTCTTTAGGTTTTCACATTTCTAGACAGTAAAATTTAATTGCTTTTAAATTAAGATTAATATTGTGAGATGTTGAATTTGAATACACTACTTGGAAAAGATTTTGTGAATGTGTGTGTTTTCACACCTCTGTGTTGTAAGCAGCCTGGATAATCAAACTACGGAGTGTGAGTGTCTCCATGTGCACTGTAGACACATTTCTGTTTCACTGGTGTTGTACATGTGAGTGAGAAAAAAAAAAAAAAAAAAAAAAAAAAGGGCAGGGCAAGACAATACAATTTCTGCATTTGTGTTTAAAAAAAAAAAAAAGCATCCTCTTTTTTCTTCATTTCTGGGTCTACTGGAGACTTTGAGTTCATTATAACAATTTGATGGATGATTGTCTGCAACTGACATTCAGCCTAGATGGCAATGATCCAACCCTGGCCACTGAAGTAAATCTGCACTATTGAGCCAATTTCATTGGTAGTAATTAATTAGGCTCCCTAAGCAGAAAGACATTTCTTTGTTAGTCTTTTCCTAGATATCTAGTTCTTACAGTCATTGCTAATCACTATCACTAGTGGTATGAATTAAGTATTAATTTAAACATGTCTAGTTGTTCAGCTTTTGCAATTAATCCCTTGTCTACAGTTGTAATTAGATTTTTTTTTTATTCATAAATGCTGAACTTCCCAGCCTTTTTTCTCTGCTGGTGCTCTGATTTCTGCCCCTAGCCTTCCCTAGCTCCTAGCACAGTAGGGTGCTGGAGCTGGCACTTGCTCTAGTTTGCTGAGCTTCCCTGGTCCAGTGAGAAACATTGTTCCAGGAGATAGCCATGGTGGCAAAGAAGGAGTGCCATGCTATTGCAGGGAGGAGCTATCTGAAAAGCAAAGGGAAAGTATCTGTTAAGGAGTGCAACGCTTGGGATTACAAGTCACTCTGCCAGTAGTATCTGTACCATATGCAGTATGTTCAAGTATTATAACAGGGTATTATCAGTTCAGATTATTATTGCTTATTTTTCTGGTCTCCAGCATCAATAGAGGTTTCATACAAGCTAAGATGCCAGGAATTTTTAGTTGATGCTTTCTTCATATGCTCCCTAAAGGAGCATATCCCTAACTAAAAGGATTAAAATTTCCTCCAGTGGAAATAGTCTATGACACATCTCATCAGTGTCGATATACTGGAAAAGATTTAATTTTTTTTATGTCTTGATGATTTGAGCCTTATCATTTGAGATTATCTACATATACATCCACCTTGCTTTTACATATCTCTTGCATGCATTGATGATGAAGTTCAAACTGTTAGATATAAACCAGTAGGAATAGACTATTAGTATTCATTCCACAATTTTAGCTTTACAAATGAAGAAATAAATGGACAGAAAAGTGTGCCCACAGCACAGAATGGTAAAGTCCTTACTCTCCTGCCTCTCTCCATATTCCCCCTGCTTCTTCCTGGGAGTTTCCATCCTGTCTCTTCAGACCTAATCCTCCATTAGGATCCTTAATCCTCCTTACATTACTTTCAGTAGATAATTTTTTTCCCCCAATTCCACAATTCCCAGCTCTTTACTGACGATGCTCTTTGATTAAATGAACTTAACCCCCAGCTGACTCCTGCACTCCTGCTGCAGAGGTGATAGCAAAGCCTGGGCAGATGGGCTCTGGGCAGCTGCTTTCCAGTCAGAGGCAGGGAAGGAGACCAGGGGAGCAAGAGGACATATCAGAGGAGGAAGGAGGGCACTGCAGAGACTTGGATGCTGTCAAAAGCTAGCTCAGAGGCAGGTGGGATGGGGAACTTAACCTTCAGGAAAGGTCTCACATAGGCCAGCCAAAACTGTCAGAGTAGGTCCAATTGTTGGACCTTAGCCTGGTGTGTAAAGGGGTTTTCCAGACAGGGAAAGCTTCACCAAGTTGAAAATGGGTGAAGTATCCACCTGCTCTCCTTTTGGACAGGAAAACAAACAAACAACAAAAAAGTCACAGGAAATTATTCACAGGAAAATGGTAAGGGGAATAAAAAACCCAATATCTTTCCTTTAAAATATGATTTTTTTCCCTTGGTATGCTTGAGACTTTGGCCATGACAACACTTTAGAAATAAAGTCTGCATATGAAATAAGGCTTCCTGTGATAGGAAAGGGTCTTAATCTTAGGACCAAAGCTGGAGGATGTTGGTTAAGGTCAATGTAGATGAAGAGGACCACCTGTGAGATGAAGTTGCTGAGCTCTCTCTCCAGTGAATGAGATCAGAGAATCTTTACCATAATGTTCAACACACAGAGAATACTTTCCCATTAAATTATTTCAGAAAACTGAATAGCTGTTGCAAGGAGATTGAGGAAATACGAAGCGTCTCCCCACAGGATAAAGGCAGGCATGGAGATAATAATCTAGGTAGTCTGACTTCTGCTGTGTATTACTTAAAATGGTTAAAAAGGGTGAGGGGGGTGCAAGGTAAATATTGAAGATATGTTGTTTTGCAGAGACAAAGCTAAAATATCCACTTCTGCTTGAAACATATCTCTTTCTCTTGTTAAAACTTCCATTTAGGAACAGGGATTTAATGGTGACTGCAGGGAGGATTCAGTCTAACTGTGGTAGCACTGACAGCTAATCCCACCTTCTGCTTTAGCTGAGACCACAAAATACAAAACCTAACAGACTCAAGGGCAGTGATGCAATGAGGGATGCATTTTGCACATGCTGGGTGGTATTTACAGTTACAGGAATATGAATGAAGTATGTTCCAGAAAGGAGCTGATTGACATCAGTTATAAATATCACAGCAAGAAAAAGAACTAAAATCAGCATAGAGTTCCTCGTGCTGGTGATGAAGGGTAAATATAGACACAAATACAAGATCTGAGTGGAAAATGTGTTTGTAAATAACAGAGCGGAGGAATTCTAACCTGAAGCAACAGCATGGTAACCACAGCATGGCCCCGAGGACATCCATGGTGCCAGTGGGGCTGGATCTTGGCTTTATCTGCCTCTGCAAACAGGTGGGTGGATGGAGAATGTTGCTGCTGTTTGCATGTGCATGGAGCAGCTGATCAGGGTATTACAAGAACTGGCAGAAAATCTAGCACTTTTCTCCAAAAAGGGAAGGGGAAAAATTAGAAATGAAAAAAACTTGCTGACAAAAAAAAAAAAAAAAAAAAAAAAAAAAAAAAAAAAAAGTGCTGTGCATTGCCATACATCAATAACCCCATCCTTAAAACCCTAGAGAATCATTAGTTCAGCTCAGTAATACTATTCTTGCCTATCTTACTCAACCCATTTACCTTCAAGTACCTGCACGGCTGTTCTGGTCTAAGAGTAACAGACTGGGGGAGAAAAACACACAAGAGCTTTGGAAGGTCCCCTTCCCATAAATTACTTTCAGTGGTTTATTTAGAGTTTACTTTAGCAGCCACACCCTACACAATATCATTAAACTTTGTAAGGATTTGAATGAATATTACATTTCATAAGAACAGTGTCTTACACAATACTTTTTTTCATCTTTACATGTAAGATACTGGTTCTTTCCAGGCTGTTCACTAAGCAAGCAGCATTTTTTTTTTTCACACATTCACAGGGCAGACTGCCATTACAAGCTTGAAAAGTTGTACCTCTGTTTATACTGAAGTATTAACAGTATTTATTAAAAGCTACTTTACTTTGGCTTTACAGATAAGGTGTGGGGGAGAAAATTCCTCTCAGAAAATAAGTTTATTTCAGATTTATGGTCACAGCTACAGTGCTGATGACTCATGGCATAGAAATATTTTGGGTAATGCTCATGATGGAGAAAGCTATCTGCCTTCATTTTCATATTAACATAAAGAGTTTTGCAGCTGCTATATCAAAGACTCCAGAAGATGCCCCCGCTTAGATTTTGGAGATCTTTTAAACTTGGACAAGCTTGGTCTGGTGTGGATGTGACACTGAGGCCTGTTTTTTCTTACATGCAAGTTCACACAACCCAAGGAGAGCTAGTACCTGGGGTTTGGTAGGATTTTTAGGGCTTTTAATATCAATATATTCCTGTGTTGCTTAATTAAAGAAAAACCAAAATAACTCCAGTAGGCTCCAGGAAGACCTTATAACAGCCTTCTAGTACCTAAAGGCTGGGGTACAAGAAACCTGGGGAAGGACTTTATCAAAGGCATTTAGTGATAGGATGAGAGCTAATGATTTCAAACAGATTTAGATTAGATATTAGGAAGAAATTCTTTACTGTGAAGGTGGTGAGACATTGAAAGAGGTTGCCCAGGGAAGTTGTGGATGTCCCAACAAAAAAGTTCAAAAGTTCAGATTTTCCTGTAATACAAAGTGTGAGGATGTTAACCTGGTTCCATATTCTTGGGCGCTTGGGTGAAGTTGGCTTGGCACATATTTCTGGGGCCACTATGGAGCAGCAACACCTGAACACCTGCCAGACTCTTAAGCTCTTTGATACCAAGAGACAAAGACTGGTGGTTCCTTTACATCTCAAAAATAGCTTTGCAGCACTGGGGATGGGGGGGGGGGAGGGGGAGGATGGGCTTGTGCTTTCCATTCTGAGCCCTTTCTTCTTCTCAAAGAGACTTGAAGTAAGGGTTTCCAAACCAGAAGCTGAATTTAAAGAAGGTGGTGATTCACTTGGAAGTGATTCTGATGGAAAGGCGAGATGATGGTACAAGCCACCTGCATCCAGCACTAGAGCACTGTTAGCTGGATTTTTCAAAACTGTATCGCACATTTCTTGTTTTTCATGATTTATCCAAGTGTGTTTTGTAAACTGACAAATGACAAGAGATTAGGTAGCTGGTTTTCTGACTTTTCATAAGCAAGGCCCTCCCCCCTGCTGCTCAGCAGAAGTAAAAAAATATTCCCTGTGCCAAAATTTATCTTTCATCTAGCTCTTCATAACATTTAGCTCATGGCAGTAAATACCATCAGTCAGAGATCTCCAGTTTAAGTGTCATAATAACATACTAATTTTAAAAAGGTGCTTGATGTCTCTCCCTGGGCGTACCAGCTCAGGATGTTGCTCGAGTCCTATTGGTCAGGATTTTCTGGGACAGAACGAGAAAGTTGTTTTGTTGTGCAATGGAGGACGTTAATTTGAAAACTTCCCACATTACCAGTGAATATAATGTATTTCATTACTTGTGATTACATCTCAAAAGTAGCTAATAACACCAATAGCAAATTATGAATAATTCGATACAAGGTGTTTCAAGTTTATGGTTATGTGGCAACAACACATTTTGCTGACTTTTGAGTAGGAGGAATGACTAAGATCTGGGTGGAGAGAGCAGTACAGGATATCCATGAGGCAGAAAGAGCCTTGTTCTGGTTCCATGGGAGGAAGTCCTGATGATCTCAGAGAGTAAAAGAGGATGTTGCTAGGGAAAGAAACTTACTATTTGCTCCCCATTTCCACTAAGCAAATTATGTCTGGAGATCAACTTCCCAAGGATACTATCTGTCAAAGCTTATCTGCTTAGCCTATGTTTAAAGTCTACTGCACAATACTAATGAGCTGCATTCTTTAATCTCTCTATGAGTTTATAAATAAGTAGTTATTGTCAGAAACCGTACGCATTTAGACTGACGTGAACTCATCTTAATGTGCCTTTCAGCCACCCCTCTAGACCTGCCCTTTATGAAGATGTATTTCAAGTGCTATTTTCCTGACAGCTGCTGAGCTGGTGATAGATGGGATTTCATTAGTAAGGCACATAGATACAAGCTGACATCCTAGTTGAATTGTTTATTGGATCTAGGGGTTACAGAAAATCCTTAGGAATACGTGTACATGCATGTAAAATGACTAAGATAAAGAAAGACTTTATTTCTGTTATTGTTCTGAGCAGTGACAGTTGCCCCAAAGGTTAGGCTGGCTTTGGAACTGCTGGCTGAATGTAGCAGAGAAGCCATCTTGAGCTAAATAAATGTCTTTTATTTTGTTTTATCTTCTTCCTTATAACACATTTTTTAAACTTTGAATGTTAATGTAATAAATGGACTATTACATCTGAATTGCCTGTTGCTAAAAGTGACAGGGAGGTTACACACACACACACACAGAGATTCCCAGGGATTTGCCAATGCTTGGAAGTCCCACTAAAGTTTTTTGAGGTGTTCCTCCCCTGAGCTGCCAATCCCTGTTTGGGTTCTGGTAGCAAAAATGTGGGGGAGCGTGGAGTGGTCACACAGGAGCCTGGTAAAGAAAGAAAGGAAAAATGGAGGTGAGATCTTGACCACACTGGGGAGAGTTTCCTAGCACAGACTATCCAGGAACCTCTGCTAAAACAGCAGGGGACTGTCTCATGTAAAATATTTTCTTTCGACTGTTGACGGTTGAGACTTCTATGCCAAATGCAAAATGCATCTGGAGATTTTGCCGTTGTGAACAAGTCAGGCAGAGAATGAAAAAGAAATCATAGCTGTCCTGACAGTACCTTTCAGCACTGGTGAAAAATTCCTACAATTACACACAGATGAGAGATGAATAAGAGACTCAAGGCCAAATTCTGCTCCAGTTTTGCAGAGATGTTGAAGAACAATAAAGCGGAGCAGTTGGCTTAGGAAAGTCTCTCGGGGCTGCAGGATGTTGGATACATGTAATAACATTAAAGTAATAACATTAAATCATGGAGAAGAGAAAGAAAGACAAATACTCTTCTGCAGAATGGCCTGTATACCTATGTTTTTTTCCTTTTCAGTCGAATGAAAATATTGTACAATGGAGGTGATGGATGTGTTGCATTTACAATATCAAAAGATGAAAAGTGGTTTATCCAGAGGTCATACTCAAGGTGGTTGCCTACATGAACAGGCCTGGCACTGCCTGTGATGTGAACATGAATGCAAGGTTGTACATGTGCTTCTGTATTTCTATACATCAGGTGTTTGTAGCAGATTGTGTTCTGTCCCATCAAACTTTCACACCATTAACAGAGTTAGGCAGTGTGAGAAAATTTCTATCAGAAAGCTTTGGCAAACGGAGTGACCAGCTGCTCTGAGCCTTGCAGCATCAGCCTGCATATTTGTGGCAGGCATAATTTTTATCTACAAAATTCAAAGCCTTCAGGTTTGCCCATAGTCTACACCTACTTGGAGTTTCCTTTGCCCTTCCTCATCAAAATCTGAAAATTTTGATGCTGAAATTCTGCTCATTATTGCCTGGCTAAAAGAAGTATTTTGGTTTGCTCTCCTACTGCAGATACCTCAAGAAAAAGCTATTTGTCTTCAGACAGTTTATCTGACTGATTTTAAGCAGTTGTAATCAGTGTATATCTGGGTATGAATTTTTTTCTTCCCCATAATTAAGTCAGCTTGCATTCTTATCTTTGTTCCATAGTTTAAATCTTGTGAATAGAATCTCAATAAAAGACAAATGGAATACCATTTTATAAGCATTATTACTGTTTTTTGGATATGCAACAGACGTATCAAAGTCTGAAAAGATTCTGCCCACTATGCTGTCAAACACATCTGCCATGTGGCAAAACTTATGGTACACCGAATATTTACTTGTAATAGCTGTCCCACATCAGTTGCAGGAATGATATCTTAAATACATTCTTTTCAATGCAGAACTAACACAAGGATATGTTTATTTCATTAGTTTTCTAAAAATCTGTCTGTTCTGTACCTACTAGCAAGTACCAACGTGTTTGCAATCATGCTGTGCTGAAGACTTTCACAACCATACTATCTTCATGAAAACGTCCAAAATGGGATCAGCCAGCATCCGAAGGGTTGATTTTCCCTTTAATGGGTAGCCAGTGGAGAGTATTTCTCTAAACACAGAAGGAAACACAGCACGTTGTCTGGGGAAAAGGTTCTTAATTTATGGAAACCACTGGTACCCAGTGGAAGACAGTGAAGCTACAAGAGCTCATTCTGAGCAGCAGATCTGCCCATGGTTTCTCCAAGTACATGGTTATGTGGGTAATGTGGGGCAAGCTGAATGTGGCCATCAGTGTGGCTATTACTCACTAATGTTCTTCCACAGGAACCTCAAAAGCACTACTTCTGCAAACTGTGTGCTGGTTTCTTTCTGGCAGTGCAATACACTAGCCAGAAAGTAGATGCAGTCTGCACCCAGAGAGACTCCATTCCTGCCAATTATTAAAAGGTTCCAATTTACGTTAGTAGCAAAACTCTGTTTGCCTGAGAGGACTTATCTGGCCAAACCAGCATACATTTTAAAACTTCAGCTTATATTCTTAGAGGCAAGAAAATCAAATCTGCTCCTATTTCTAGGTGTCAGGAGTGAAAACTCCAGCAGGTCACCAGGTCTTGCTGATTCAGATCTCTAACAGGGACATTATAAAATAGGTTCAGGAAAGATGTCATTATTCCAGCCCATCTCTGCATCTAACAATGAACTTTTAAAGAAAAATAATTTCTCTACATTGATTGCCACTCATTTTGTGTCTCTGGTGGATATGACACGAAGAAATGAAGTCAAAGTGAGGGAAGAAAAGCTTAGACAAGGCATTAAAAGCAGAAATAGTGAATGTTGGAGATACTGTGGAATCCACATTAATAGTGTATTTGATGTCTTATCTTGTCTAAGATAAGTTTGTAAGGAATAACAGAGATAATGATTTTGCCCTAAGAAAAAGATTGAATGACCTCTTGAAGTATCTTCCAGGTTCCTGTCATCCTCCTCTCTCCTTTACCTGTGATTTGAGGTTTCTGCCGGTCCTCTTCTATTTTCCTAACTGTGTACTATGTAGAATTCATATTTAATTGTTGGGTATTTCGGTCTAATAAGTGTTTTGCAATTTCTTTGATTTTCCAACTACATTTAGGTTGTTATATATTTTAAACAGCGTATGATCATGTTAAACCACACTTCAGTAAACTGTAGTTTTGAACAAAAAATGTAGTTTTGGTTTTGGAGTTTGTCAAAGAATGAATAAATCTCATGCTACTGTCTTGCCAGAGAAAGATGTGGTATTATTGAAGTGAAGGTCCTCAGAGGCCACTCAGAGGCCTGTGGTCCATCTCCTCAGCCACAAAACATATGGGTTGAATAATAGGAAGGATATTAACTGTAAAATCATCTGAGTGGTCTTTGTCCCTTGGCTGAGCTCACTTGCAGACTATGCAAATCCTCACTTAACAGATGAGTAAGAGAAAAGACAGAAGAGTGCTTCTTTCCGTGTTAAGTAAACCACACATTTTGTTCTGTACTTCAGTCATGTTGCTTGAAGCCAAGCTTCTGTTGACCCATTCAAAGGGACTGATGTGCTTCCTGTGATGTTGAAAACGTAGGACCCATTCTCCAAAAATATGTTTTGCATGGAGGTATTATGATGCCTTTTCCTGACAAATTTTACAAAGCCTCCAGAGTAAAATTGGAAGGTTATTCTCTCTTTAATGCATATATGTGAACATGGCCTTTGTTAAGTAAACCTACACATGAGTTCTGGGTACTGTGACTCTTGCTCAGGTACTTCTCTGACTTTATTTTGAAGATTTGCCACAGACAAAGCAAGGGCCTCAGACAGACACATAAATCTTGACCCCATCCTCCCGAATGCAGAGCATCAGTATGCTTTATCTCACTACAGGCACAAGTGATAAGTGTTGTTGTTGTAAACAGAAAAGCACTTAGACTGTGACAAGGTTCTTCTTCTCTCAGCAGAGTTTGAGAGAGTCCATCTGAAAAACCTTCTACAGTCTGAGGGCTGTCCATCCTCTTTTCCTGGAGCACCCTTTGATGCTGACAGATATGGGTTTAACAGTATAAGTATCTGGGTTTAATATAGTAGATGGCCCAAAGTATTCAACTTCATATTACCAAAAAAAAAAAAAAAAAACCAAAAAGAGACTTTGGGACCACCAAGGTCTATATTTATACCTTATTGCCTTGAAGGAACTGATATCTGAAATCCATGGTAGAACAGCTGTATATGCAGAGAGTGTGAATGTGTGTTTATGGTGGTATGCTTTTTGCTAATGCAGACCAGGACTCCTCTTTAATTACATATGGCAAGTGATGAGGTCCTTCCAAAACAGTGCGTTCACCCTGTCTTCTCACTCAAAAAGAGGGTCTGGTGAAGGTGGGAGGTGTGCAGGGGAATGTCTCAGATTCTTGAGTTTTGCACAAGATGTGCAGAACATGGTAATGCCAAGAATGATTAGTATCGGTTTGAATCAATCTGGGCTTTACTTTTTGTCTATCTTTAATCAGACCTAACAAGCAAGTCCAGGCTATGGCTTCAGCAAGAGGCAGCATGAGGCTGGCTGAGTTGTCTATACTCCCACAAAGGGTGTCTTGCTTCTGGCAGATGTCCCGGATACCACATCATTTGATCCCACCAGAAAAATAGTTGCAATATTGTGGGTTGACATAGATGGGACTGTTCCTCTTCTCTGAGTGGATGGAAGATCCTGCTTATTTCCAGCAAGCCCTCTCCCTGTATGAGGCAGCAAGGTGCCTCTGTGAAAGGACAAGAATGGGAAGAGATAAGGGGCAGTTTTCCCTTCTCCTTTACAGTAGTGCTTTCAAAATATGATACTAATTTTCTTACTCAATGGTTGGCACCTAGGTTTGCTTCCATGAGGGATGTGAGAGGGAACACAGCAGGGCTCAAGTTTTCTGACACATTGAAATAGTGTTGCTGTGCCTTTGGGAATGTAAGGGGCAGCAACCAAAGCCGCAGCTGATGTCAGCTGGGTGATCACAGTGCTGAGAAGCTGATTTATATGTCTTGGGCATCTGGTCCTGGAGAAGAAGTGTGAAGGAAGTAGAGTGTTTTGCATTACACAACGTGAGATGGTAAGGAGCTGAGCACTCAGAAGTGTGTTAGTGTCAAGGCTACTGTTGGTCTTCTTAACACTTCTTTCTCTTCTCAGTGTCATGCACTTCCAGCCTGTGGCCTTTGCCATCCTTGCTGGGAGCAGAGTTGTGTCATTGCAGAATTCAAAGCTGGTAACTGCTACTGACTACTGCACACATGTATTTTTCTTAAAATTGTACCACAAAAATCATGCCACATCAAATGTGTTGTAGCCACACACACTGCCCAAGTATCTGCCTCCAACAGCTTGCACTGCTTGAGTATGCAAAACGTATATCAGCTGTTCTCATGCAGGCTAGAATATGCCACTGTTTCTTAAGTAAAACATAAGTTATTTTACAAGCTGTAAAACTGTGGAAATTGTGCATTTGTGCAAACTCTCCTGGTTCTTAAGAGTTGTCCTCTGTCACTTTCTGGTGCCCAGGGCTCTGGTAATCCTGTTCACTGTAGCTGCAAGTGTGTGATATTCTGGTTTCCATCCACAGCAACACCCAGCCTAAAAGAAGCAGTATTTTGTAGTACACTTGCTCTTTGTTTGTTTAGTTTTTCAGAAGAATCTCCAATTATAGCAGATGTTTCCATTTTCTCAGACAGACACTGTAGGCCATAACTGGAAGAAACAATAATCTAACAGGTTAATATCTCACTGGGATTGGAAAGCAAGTAAGCTAAATTGACTGTCAGTACAAAAATAATTATATCAGATCAGAAAAAAAGTTCATCCATTCACACCTAGTCTCTGGCATGTGCTTGAACCAGAACAAGCACATGCTCCTCAAGCATCCTCCCGTGTAAAATTTCATGGCTAACAGTCAGGCTCAGAGACTTGCCATGCTGGAGACTGTTGCCTCTCTATCATCAGTGGCCCTTTTAAGGACCTTTCTTCTATGGTTTTTCCTAATGGCTTTTTCAACATCTTTTACATTCCTGTTACACAAAGCATCTTGTCAGCAATGGCTGTCCAATAGTCACAACAGAAGTGTTTGTCTGTGTTAGAGGTGTTTAAAGGCAAGGGTTCCTGGCCTTTCTTTGCCCTTTGCCTTCAGCAATGTCTTTGAAGTCTGAACCTTTGTCTGACAGTAAAGACAGCCTCTTCCCCTGCAAGCTGAAGTGTTTTGAAATTAGATGGCAGTTTCCTTAGTAGTGATAAAAACAAACCCCTTATTTTATTTTTGATTCATAGATGACAATAGGAACAAGTAGCTTTGAAAGTCTGGTGTCCTAGACCATCCTTGCATCTGCTCTAAGCATTTACAACCTGCTGTTATCAGAACAACTGTACTTAGTAATCAGGATGCAGAAAAACTAATAATACAGGAAGCTCTAAAACATAATGTAAATCCTCTTGGGAAGTTTAAGTCTCGCTGTGCTTATTGTTTTTAGATGGGTTGTATAAGGGATTTCTTTGATTTTATGGAAAGCAGATAGAAGAGAAGCAAAAGGTACAGTGAAAGGACAGTGTACTGCTATGACTGCAGTTTGTGAAATCAGCCATTATATTGCTTAGTATTTGCTCAGGAAATAAAGTAAAGTATGTGTTTGTAGATATTCGCTAAGCTACGTCCTTTATGGACTGGTGTGTCAAAGAATATCACTCTTTGACACAATAAGGCACAAAGCCAAAGTGATAATTAATAATGATACTTTTTTCTTCTTTTGTTTGAAACTCACTTTTAAAAGCCTGAAGTAGCAGCTTTTTGTATGCAAGTATGTTAGCCTTAAAAATAGCTTTAACTTAGTATTTCTTGTAACTCCCTCCCTACATGTTGAAGAACAGCCAGGAGAATTCTGCAGGCAGAAGGAAGTTGCTGAAAAAATGTGCAAATGGCTCAAACTGTTGAAACATGCCAAGACGAGATAATTTGTAGATAATTGCATCAAATCAAGCTTGAAGTAAATGCAATTTTGCCTTTGGAGGGATATAATATAATGTAACTAATGTCAAATAGGAAAACAGCCTTCAGGAGCAAAATGAGTTCCTAATATAGCTTGAATGGAATTGTAGATGTTACATTGGCAATGAATATGACTCATATTTTCTATAGAAATTATATATATCAATATGGCCTTTTAAATATATGTGAAAATTACCTTTTTAATATATTAGGAACCTCTTTTGTTAATGCAATTATAAAACGCTATATTTCCTAATGAGTTAACTACAGAGCTGTAAAAACCTTTATTTAAGTTTGGGGTTTTTTTTTAAGTCTTGAGAGAGGTTGAACAAGGTTGCACATCTGCTTAGTACTCCAGCATTTTCATGGAATACCATGGGCCATAGCATGCTCTCACTTATGTTATGAGGGGAACACATATTTATACCAGATTAGTTAATTTGAGATAGGATGGTTATTCTGCCAATGTGCCTGTAAGAAACAATAGCTTCAAAATGAAGCTGCAGTGTCATTAAAATTAAGTTTCTGATGACAGTATGCTGTCTGGGCTTATTTTTTTCTTTTTTTAGGCATTTATTTTTCTCCTGTGGTTGAGGGCTTTTTTTTTTTTTTTTTTTTTTGGTGCGTGACAGAGATTATTCTTGAATTGAACTGTATCAGTTGTGGGGAAAAAGTGCTCGTAAAATTTTATGAAAATAAGCAAATGTTGTACAAATCTGCTCAATCTAAATCTTCACAAAGATCAAGGTCATCAGGTGCGCTTAATCCATCAGATTTCACACTGATTTTTTGGTCTAAAGAGAAAAGTGAAGGAATGAGGCATGTGAAGATCAGTAATAGAGAGCTGTTCCAGAGCTCTTAAGTGGGAATGATGCAGGGGGAACAAAACTTCTTCACCGCCCAGCTAAAATCAGTTTCAGCCAATACTGTGCTCCAAAAGGCACCTAAAGAGAGAAGAAAGAGAGTTTCTGGCTGAAACTTTCTGAAAGAACTGACTTAAGCCTTCATCTACCTTTATCTATTTATTTACCCTTCCTAGTCCAGTCCTACAGACATTAAACTGGAGAGTAACATTTGCATAGTACAGAACTGTACAAAGCTCTCAATGGCAGTAATGACACAGATGGAATTTACCATATATATAGATAGATAGCACTAAGCAGGATCTTTCTTAATGCCTCCATGAGCCATCAAACCTTCCATATGATTACTAGGCAGACTAATACTAGCTCTGAGAAAAAAGAAAATGTTTAAGTACACAGAATTTGAGGGAAATTCCTGTAATGAAAACTGATTATTGTTTCATTTCTGCCTCAGCCATCTCTAAACACATAAATATGGTAGAGTGTGGGAGGAGTTTTGTTAAATAGATAGTAAGAGATGTGAAGCATGAAAGAAATGCAGTCTAATGCTTCTTCATGCTCACTGTAGTTATCCTTCCCCCTGTACAATGTTGCTGTGCAGCCCAGCTGTCAGGTTCAGTTTACCTCCTCCTCAGCTTTGCTATGGCCAGAGAGGCCGCAGGAGCTGCCGAGCATTGAATCTGGAGCAGCCAAGGGAGTCAGGAGCCAGTGGACACGATGGCAACCTGGCCCAACTCTGTGTGTGTGCAGCAGGTATTTTCTTTCCCACATGGTTCCTGGATATGGTGCTGTAGGCCTAGGTGTCTGTCCTCTGTCATTCACACCAGCACTGCAGGGAGACACCCTCCACTTCTGCACACGAGCAGCCAGCAATGTGGTGTTGCATGAAAATACTGAAGTACTAAGCAGATGTGCAACCAGGAATCTCCCATTGTGACAACTGCAAAATGTAACCTACCATAGAAAAATTCCCATAAAAGGACCATTCTGCAGATGTCCCCCAAAAGCACACATTTCCTGGACAGATGCATATTCAGATCGACAGCAGGTCAAAGAAGAAATTGTCAACTCTTCCTGTGCTTGGCTTTTGAAATGAGAGGCAACTGCTTTCCATAAACAGAAAGGGAACTTGCCTTTTTTCTAATTATCTATTTTACCAGATTCAGAGTGTTTCATACAGTAATTGGAATCTCACTGCTTTGATGTCTCCTAAGAGTTTCTCTGATTATGGCACTGAAAGGGAAGTCTTATGCTATATATAGCTTTACATGAGAAAAAAGAGGTTTATGCGATTATGGTAATAGTTCGTAAAATCTAGCAGACAAAGAATAATTTAGAATAATTTATTCATAGGAGCAGGAGTTAGTATTCTTGCCTACACAAATGTCTCACACATTAATCTTTTCTGTTATTCCACAGAGGTAGTTTGGATTGCTTCAGTATTACAGATGCTGTAACATCTTTTTTTGTTCTTTTTAGTCTCTTCATATTACTATTTTTCCCTAAATAAATAATGATGGTTCCATGCAGATGGCATCAAAGCTCTCTTCCAGCTTTCCTGTAGATTTATGTAAGTATTTGAACAGATGCTGGATTTCAGTCTGTTTTTCAGCTAAGCATTTTACTGATACAGAATAAATCATTGCCCTACAACTGAAGATTTAAGCAACTTAACATATCCAGCAATAATTTGAGAATCTCCTTTAATGGTGTGTTCGTTTTGGGAACAGGGGAATATTATGTATGCATGTCTGTTTAGATGTGGTACATTATCTCAGTAGGATACATATTTTTCCCTTTTTCTCTTTTTTCTTTTCTTTTCTTTTCTTTTCTTTTCTTTTCTTTTCTTTTCTTTTCTTTTCTTTTCTTTTCTTTTCTTTTCTTTTCTTTTCTTTTCTTTTCTTTTCTTTTCTTTTCTTTTCTTTTCTTTTCTTTTCTTTTCTTTTCTTTTCTTTCCTTTCCTTTCCTTTCCTTTCCTTTCCTTTCCTTTCCTTTCCTTTCCTTTCCTTTCCTTTCCTTTCCTTTCCTTTCCTTTCCTTTCCTTTCCTTTCCTTTCCTTTCCTTTCCTTTCCTTTCCTTTCCTTTCCTTTCCTTTCCTTTCCTTTCCTTTCCTTTCCTTTCCTTTCCTTTCCTTTCCTTTCCTTTCCTTTCCTTTCCTTTCCTTTCCTTTCCTTTTTCCTTTTTCCTTTTTCCTTTTTCCTTTTTCCTTTTTCTTTTTCCTTTTTCCTTTTTCCTTTTTCTTTTCTTTTCTTTTCTTTTCTTTTCTTTTCTTTTCTTTTCTTTTCTTTTCTTTTCTTTTCTTTTCTTTTCTTTTCTTTTCTTTTCTTTTCTTTTCTTTTCTTTTCTTTTCTTTTCTTTTCTTTTCTTTTCTTTTCTTTTCTTTTCTTTTCTTTTCTTTTCTTTTCTTTTCTTTTCTTTTCTTTCCTTTCCTTTCCTTTCCTTTCCTTTCCTTTCCTTTCCTTTCCTTTCCTTTCCTTTCCTTTCCTTTCCTTTCCTTTCCTTTCCTTTCCTTTCCTTTCCTTTCCTTTCTTTTCTTTTCTTTTCTTTTCTTTTCTTTTCTTTTCTTTTCTTTTCTTTTCTTTTCTTTTCTTTTCTTTTCTTTTCTTTTCTTTTCTTTTCTTTTCTTTTCTTTTCTTTTCTTTTCTTTTCTTTTCTTTTCTTTTCTTTTCTTTTCTTTTCTTTTCTTTTCTTTTCTTTTCTTTTCTTTTCTTTTCTTTCTCTTCTCTTCTCTTCTCTTCTCTTCTCTTCTCTTCTCTTCTCTTCTCTTCTCTTCTCTTCTCTTCTCTTCTCTTCTCTTCTCTTCTCTTCTCTTCTCTTCTCTTCTCTTCTTCCTTTCTTCTCTGCTACAGGTGAAAAAAGCCCAGATGAGCAAAGACTGGCTGGTTATACAGGTTTATAGGGATAAAAACCCCTTCCCTTCGGAGTACATGTCCCAGTATGGGAGACCTTTCCAGTGTGTGAAGCCTATGTTAGCTGAATAGCTTGGTGCATTTGGGGTTTTTTGTCCTTACTGGGCTAGAGGTACAATACCACACACACACACACACACACCCCCGGGAGATTGGAGCACCACATCTCTGGTGGCACAGGTTAGTCCCCCCCTTATTTTCCACTCTCTCCGCATCCCCCAACCTCCCCCCTCCCCACACCACCTTGTGGGACCTTCCAAGCTTTGTGACGTCCATGGTTGTGGAGCTGACCCTGCCAGTGGGGCAGTTCCAAGTGCCCACTGCCTGCAGGATAGCCAGGAAAGTAACATCACCATCACTATGGCTGGCAGCTCAAGCAGGTGAGATGGGTCCCCACCTCCAGGGCCACCCCACTGCCCCCTTTCATACTCACAACATGCAGCCTCTCTGGTACAAGCCTGACTGATTTTTGCTCTGGAGAGGTGCAGACTCAGGCAAGATTATTAAATGTCAGAGTGTAAGCAACCTTGAGACTTGAAGAGCACTTGGGTGAAGCACACAGCTGTAGGAGAGATGAGCTATCTCAGAAGGTTTCAAGGGTGTTTGAGAAGCAACAGGAATTGGCTTCTCAGGTTGTGGTGGACTGGTTTGCAACCTGAGCTGTGGCTTTTTTCTTCTCAGAGATCCCTGGTACCTGGTTGTAGTGGTGTAAGTTGACCATTAGCAGAAATTCACTTTGTGTCAGGAGGAGGACACATACAGGGGACAATTCAGGAGATGAAGTGTGATGGGGGAAGATGTCAACAACTCCTTAGAGGCTACTTGCAAGAAGGCCTGGGAGATTTTAAGTACTTATCTGGGGCCTGAAAGACAAATCTGGATTATCATCAAGAAACAAGCAGACAAATCAGCTGACAAATGCACGCAATTTTTATCAAGATAGTCTAGCTAAAACTTGTATTTCAAAAAGGTTCACAAGCCTTGGATGCCTCATTGCTCACATGCAGCAGCCATTAAATCACCCCAGAACTCCACTCCCTCCTTGACTTGCCTTGGGTCCCAACCTGTCCCTGCCCTGATCCTGGCTGGATCCCAGGTGTTGTGTCAATACCTGTGTGGTCATCACAGTTGTCCTAAGGTGGAGAAATATCAGTGGGTCATGCCCCTTGCTTTGCTTGAGGTACTGTGAGTAGTGCAAGAGTGTATGTCCAGCAGCTGCAGCAGATGATCTTCAGCTCCTTCCCTGATAACTTTTTTCTTCCCAGCAGCCAGACATTAGAAGAAACTTTCCGTAAGTTTGCTATATATGGTGACACAGCTGCCAGTGGCAATGACATGACAGGGAAAAACTTCTCCAAGATGTGCAAAGAGTGTGGAGTGATGGATGGGAAAGCTGTGACCAGCACTGACATTGACATTGTATTCAACAAAGTCAAGTGAGTGTCACAGGGAGGAATGATGAGCAGCACTGCTGGGTGGGAGGAGTCAAAGGCAGGAGGCAGGAAGGCTGTCGTGGGGGTCAGCCCTGGGGGCTGTTTCCCAGCCTGCTGCCACCTAGTAGCAAGCTCTTGATCTCACCCCTCAACACAGGACCAAGGGTGCTCGCACCATCACCTTTGGTGAGTTCCAGCAGGCCATGAAGGAGATCTGCTGCAAGCGCTTCAAGGGAAAATCACCAGAGGAAGCACTGCAGGCTGTGTATGGCCTCATGGAGGGGAAGGAGCCTGGCAGTGCAGGCACCACAGTGAGTATGGGTTTCCTCACCTCCTGCGCACCCTGAGCTGCCTTGGGACCATCTGTCGCCGCTGTCATGGAACGTGGGGAGGAGCCTGTTTGTGAGCTGTCTCCTAATACCTCTTGCTTGCCTTCTTTCTTGCAGAAAGCCTGCAAGGCTGGTGCAGTAGACAGGCTGACGGACACCAGCAAATACACTGGCAGCCACAAAGAGCGTTTTGATGAAAGTGGCAAAGGGAAGGGTCTTGCTGGCCGCGAGGATCTGACAGACAACAGTGGCTACGTTGGAGCCTACAAGGGACAGGGCACATACGACCAGACACACAAGTAATGAAACTGCTTAAGGAAACAAGGACTTCTTCCCTACAACATGGGAGGAAAGACAATTAAACATCTCATGCAACCAGCCATCTGTGTCTGTGCACCCCAAATCTGGTAGGGTAGGAACACATAGAGTGGGCACTGGAGGACTCCGAAGAGGGGTGCAGGTTCCCCATCTGACCATGCCATTATTACTTTGTAGTGTGGTTAAATCCAAGTATAAGCTAGCCTTCTGGATAAAATTCTATGGACCAGGTAGTCTGCTGCCTTCACACTGATTTGCATTTCCAATCAAACAAATTGTAAATTAGTCTCTGAATAGTCTCTATCCTTTTTGTTGTGATTTTTGGCTTGGGAAGCAGTGTGTGCATGCTTTTGTATAGCTATGCTGTGTTGCATGTCATTCATAGCTTCTGGTGAAGACAGCCCACCAGTGGTGCCTGACCAAATGTTGAAAAGCACTCTCACAGGGCACAGGATGCAATATGTACCACACTGTGGAGAGGAAAGGGGTAACAAAAACACCAGATCCTGCTTTTTGCTTCCTCCTTTATCCATTTTAAACCTTCTCACCCATTACGAGCATCTGGCATGGTCACTCATTACTGTTTCCCCACTCAGAAGAATGAGGCTTGTGGAAACTGCTAGAACAGAAATTTAGCTGCACACATTTAAATGGCAAAGTCTGAGGGACTTTCTGGCACCAGTGGAAATCTGGATGAGACACAATGACATTGATAATCTAGGTGTTTATACCCAGCCATGACTAATATATGTGATTACTGTGTGAAAACACAGGAACATTGACATGAAGTTACACATCTACTGGGAGAAGAAACATCAAACCAAGACAAACAGTCAATTTATAACAGCTCTAAAGCAGAGTGGGTAAAATACCCCTAAGCTGACGCACAGTAGCCTCAGAGAGCTCTGGGTAGTTGGAAGGCTGTTTTTTTCCAGTTGGGTTTGCTTGACATTTTTTTCACAGGATGATGTGTATGCCACAGGCTTCTCTCTTTAGCACTATTGATCAGCCTAAGAGAAGGTGATTTCTTTCCCTATATACTTAGCTTTTCTGAGGTCACATGCTCCAGCCTCATTCCTCTCCTCCTTTCCAGCTGCAAACCTTCACCAGTTCCCTGGATGCCCCAGTAAAGGTGTTTGTGTCTCAGCTGCCAGCAGCTAGAGCAGGAGGTGTTCAGCCCATCATCCTGACAGCCACCCCCCCCTGCCAGAGGGCTCACACGCTGACCCAGCAAGGAGAGCTGGGGCCCACATGAGGTTGTGCCATTGTCTCATGTCACACCACAACACACAGCACCAGGACATGCTGCTAGGAAACAGTGATATTGACTCTTCAAGCAACTTTTTCTTCTGAGCCTGGAATCACTTCAAGTCCAATTCTGTTTTTCTCCACTGCACTTTTTCTTCTCTGTCAGGAATCAGATAGTACATCTTTTTCCCTCTTTCTTCTTCTCTTTCTTCATGACTTACAAACTTTCTGTCCTCAAGAAATTTAGGGCTAGTAATTACCACCTAGATGGCATCCTGAATCCCTTCTTTACATGCATGTGACATAGTCTGTCTTTCTGCCTGCAATCCTGCAATACAAGTATCACTTAAAAGACAAGGGGGCACAGGTTTTCCAAAGTCTTCATTAATCATTCACAGCATACCATTCAAGATATAAATTACTGACAATTTGTCCTCACATGGAACTTCAGAGCAAGCAGCAAATGGACTAACAAGTTCCTCTGAACCAAAAAGGCATAGAAACAGAAGAGAGTGTCAGAAATGATGGAACAAGACCTGCCTGGACACCATCATGCAACCTGGTCTAAGTGAACCTGCTCTGGCAGGGTGGTTGGACTAGATGATTTCCAGAGGTCCCTCCCAACCCCTAGCATTCTGTGATTCTGTGTGACAAGTGCATCAGTCCTGACTGTGATAATTTCAGATGTGAAAATTAGGGGTATTTTTCACTGTCTGATTAGAAGTCCCCTTTTTGCACAATGTTTTAAGTAGGTGGAAACTGCACTAGGCATTTTGGGAAGTTTGTCTGGGTCTTTATGGGAAAAGGTACATGACCTCCATATGCTCTGAAAAAACCTCCATGATTTTGTAGATTTGAGTCCTAATCAAAGTAGTATTTTCACTGTGCTTTCCTTCACTAAAAAAACCTCTTTTAATATGTTTGTACCTGTGTCTTATTCTCTGAGTTAATCACACCAGCCACCCTTCCCCTGTGCTGTGGGTTGCTACCCCTTAACTGCTGTGACAATTACTTGTGGGGCTACACTGTCAAATGGCATTTCTCGTATCAGGCAATCTGAAAATAAAGAGTTTCCAAATTCAGACAGCCAAAAGTCAAAAGTCCCTTTGTATCAGTGGATGCTGCTGTTGTCCCACAAGTGGGAAAAAAATAGGCCAGATTTGCTACAGAGGAAACCAACCAGAGCAGTACAATGTAAATCAGTCACTGCCTGATCTCTCCCCAAAGTTAAGTATCTGCTTGAACAATTACCTGGCTTTTGGACTTCGTTGTTTATCATTCAGTCACATTCAGTCCTGTGCCTACATCAGGCAACACAAAACAGCTGCCTATACCATGTGGTATAGCATGACTTAAATCATGCATAGCTATTATCTGCAATGCAAAAATCCCTGGACAGCTAATACGTTGCACCAACTCCTGAGACCTCTAACCTCCCAGATCCAGCAAAGTACTTTTTAAAAGCAGGATTTCAAAAAGGCTTAGGTGTAATAAAAATACGTGTATTTGTGGAAATTTTCCTGCTAGTACTGAACAGGTGCCAAAGTTGTGTCAGGTACCTTGCAGTGCCAACAGGTAATTTCAGACATCCCAGTAATTCAGTAAACATACACACTTGTGCACAGCATCAACATTTTTTTAGAAAGCACTTAAATATTAAAGGATTCCTGCTAAAACATTTTTTTAGTAAAACAGCATGTTTGGTTTCAAATTTAAAACCTAATCCATTAATCTCACAGTATTTTATATTTTGATTGTAAACTTTTATTACACAATAATGAACATAAAAATTATCAAGTAACACCAGAAAGTGACATTCACTCTGAAGAGAGGGGAAGAAATTTTCCTCCAGTTTTGTTGTATCACCTAACACTTTTTAAGAGATACATATGTGTAAATTTATATGTATATATATACATAGAGATCATTCTCAGACATGTTCAGTGCTGACACTCACTGGCTTGTAAAGATTTGTGCAATTTGTTTATAACTAATATCCCCATGAATGTCCTAATTGCACATGTAGAGCTAGCAATTTCTCTGCGACAGGATTTAAGCAATAAAACACCTACATATTAAGTATGGCTAATTTCTACACAAGCTGTCCTAGTAGAAAACTGTTTCCTAAAAACAAAACAAAAATAAATCTTCTCTGATACGTCATGTTTTGTCACATTTGAAAGCATGGTCTAATGTGCCTTCCGGTGTCTTGCGCTGGATACCCAGGATTATATTACCCAAAATTACCAGGTATTTTTTTTAAAAATAGACCACAAACTTAGTAAAAAAACCCCCAAACATTACAGTAACTCCTACATTTGTTTATAGTAATTAGTAATCTCCTTCACACTTTCTCACTCTAATTGGCCATGGTTTCTTTGCAAGAAAAAAAGTATCAACGCATCTCTAAGAATAACTTCTAAGAACAACTTCTAAGAAACATGTATGTTCTGACCAGCGATATCTAATAAATATATCTAACTCTGTATCTTACTTTTTACATTCTTCTAAAATCTCTATATCTAATAAAAACAATTTAACTCCTGAGATACATGTAAATGCCAGTAAATAGCTGCTTGTGAGGAATAGGTAATAGAAATTTTGACATATTTAAAATGAGTGACTGGAAAAACTAAGCAGAAGAGTAAGTCATTTGGTTTTGTAAACTGAACTGCTTCTCAGAGGGTGCTGGCTGGAAGCTGCTGTTCTTCATGCTGTTAGTGGGAAATGTCATAGTAGTAGTTTCGTAATCTCAGCTCAACAGCACCAAATCCTGGTCGGTCATCAACGCTGTGGAAAAACAACAGGTATTAATGTGTAGGAAAGAAAAAGCAGTAAAGATAGGTGGGCCTTGTAGCACTTGGGTGTTTATCTCAGTGATAGCCCATTTAAAGCTGTTCACAATATTTTAAGCCTACCAAAATGATGCTACAAAATGAATAACAAGTGGCTGATGTCTCTGCAAAGCATCCAGTCTGTGGATCTAATATCATACCTGCTACTTTGTGGTTAGTCAATTTATTACAAGAAAGAAATGGTGTATCAGATACATTTAATCTTCCACTTTATTTAGTATAGAGATACTTTAAAGAAAAGAATAAAGGACTGGTGGGAGATGTGGTGGTTGGAGGTTGTCTTGGGCTTAGCGATCAGGAAACGATTCTCAATCCTTTGTGAAGTAAGGAGGGGGTGTTAGCAAAACATCCACTACAGACTTCCTGAGGTCATATTTCGGCCTGTTCAGGACATTGGTTGAGGTACCTTGGGTCCTGAAGGACAAAGGGGACCAGCAACGCTGGATACTCTTTAAGAAAGAAACCTTAAAAAGGCAAGAGCAGGACGTCCCAATGCACTTTAAGATGAAATGGCAGTGAAAATGGCCAGCATGTCTGAGCAGGGAATTTTGCTGAGACTCAGGAGGAAAAGGAGAGTTCACATCCTTTGGAAGAAGGGGAAGGCATCTCAGGATGAGTATAAGGATCTATCCAGGTTATGCAGAGAAAAAAATTGGAAGGCAAAAGCCCAGCTGGACATAGAGCCCAGTCCATAAGAGACAACGAATACAATTTTTACAAATACATTAAGAATAAAAAGAAAGCCAGGGAGAATCTCCATCCTTTATTGGGTGAAGGGGGAACATTACAACAAAGGATGAGGGAAAGGTTCCCACTGCTGGAGAATTGCAGGCTCAAGACCATCTAAAAAACCTGAAGGTGCATAGGTCCATGGAACCTGATGAGATCCATCCACTGCTCCCAATGGAACTTGCAGATGAAGCTGCTAAGCCAGTATCCACCATATATGAGAAATCATGGCAGTTTGGTAATGTTCCCACTGACTAGAAAAGGGGAAACATAACCCCCATTTTCAGAAAGGAAAAAAAGAAAGACCCAGTTAGCTACAGGCCAGTCAATCTCACTTCCATGCCTGGCAAGGTCATGTGCAGATCCTTCTAGAAGCTATGCTAAGGCACGTGGAATACAAGGAGGTGATTTGTGACAGGCAACATGGCTTCACCAAGGGCAAATCCTGCCTGAGAAATCTGGTTACAGAACTGGTGGATAAGGAAAGAGCAAGTGATGTCATTGTACCATAAGAAATTCTTGTCTCTATGGCAGAGAGACATGGGCTTGACAGATGGACCACTTGGTGGATAAAGTACTGCAGGATGCTTGTGGTCAAAGAGTAGTTGTCAATGGCTCTTTGTCCAAGTGACAGTGATGTTTCTCAAGGGCTGGTGTTGCCACCAGTGCTGTTTAAAACCTTTGCTGGTGACATACATAGATGATGAGACTGAATGCAGCCTCAGCAAGTTTGCTGATGACATCAAGATGTGTAGTATAGTTGACACCCTCGAGGGAATGGTGGTAGTGATCATTATGTAGTGATAGGACAAGGGGGAGCAGTTTTAAACAGAATATGGGTGGATTCAGATTACTTGTTAGGAAAAAATTCGTGACTGTGAGGATGGTGAGACACTAGAAAAGGTCGCCCAGGGAATCTGTGGATGCCCCCTCCCTGGAGTGTTTAAGGCCAGGCAGGATGGGACTTTAAGCAGCCTGGTTTAGTGAATGGTGCCCCTGTTCATGACAGGGGATTTGGAATTAGATATTTAAGGGTCCTTCTAATGTAAAGCAGCCTATTCTATGGAGAATATTTGCTTAATTTCAAACTTTGTTCTGAAAATACCTTAGACTGATCCTTTTGTAGGAAGGTAATTTTTTTTATGATACCTGATTTTCTTCATAGAACTGTTCCCTCAAAATCAGCTGTGTGAAATCAGTGTCTTGTAGTACACTAAAAAACTCAAATAATTTTATCTTAAAAAGGTGCAACTGACTCCTCGGTTTGGAGGTTGGCTCTAGTTAAACATCAGCTGAAAAAACCTGTTTTGAAATGTTCTTCCCCTGTCTTTCTGGCTGTTAAGTAAGTATACTAAAATATACTTCTATTAGAAGAGAGAGCATGACACTCACTTGTATGTCCAACACAATTTCATTAGATCATAGACTTCTGTTGGACAGGCTTCGGGACGTTCCATTCTTTCTCCTCTTTCAATCATCTGGGCAACTTCACCACCTTTCATTCCCTGGAAAAGGATGACCACAACAGTCATCTGTGTTGCAAATGTATACTGCACACATGCTAGTGTTAAAGAAATACAGGCCTGGAGTTTATTTTTGGGCTATTCTTTGACTAATTAGTTGCAACACATGGGGTACTGGGACCTGTTTTGGCCTGCAATAATGCTTTTTTAGGTAGGAAAAGGCATTGGTTCAAATTTGCCCTCAATCTTTACAGAAAATAATTGCCAGATACAACTACTCACCTTATATGGTTTTTGCCCATATGAGAAAGCTTCCCACATTAAAACCCCAAAGCTCCAGACGTCACTTTTGCTAGAAAATTTGTAGAAATTCATGCATTCTGGCGCATACCACTTGACTGGCCATTTTCCATGACTTTGTGCCTAAAATAAATCATATCAGAAAGGAAAAAAAAAAACCAAACAGGCTGGAGACAGTGGTAAGTAAAGAACATCAGAACTCGTATAAACCAAGTTAATATAGATCTGTATATCTTTGTACTAAATATTACTGTATTTCTAATGTAGCTGGCACTAGACAGAATGGACTGCAGCTTTTTTAGAAGTGTTACAAAATTGTTCCTAATCTTCCACTTTCAAAATAATGCACTGAAGTGAAATCTAAGGTAAGGCATATCTAAAGTAAGTGACCTGGAGCCATGTTTTCAGTGGAATGATATTAAAAGTTGTTCTTTAAGATTTTTCACCTACGTTCTCCACAGAAGGTAAGAGACATTCAGATACACCGAGTCTCATTATTACTTGAAGCTGATGCTCTATTTCAAAGCACGGCGACTCTCATGTGGCAAACTGCAGTTTCATTATATTATGCCATAATGTTATGTTATGATGATGCAAGTATCAAGGTATCCCAGCAAAATGCTAAATCTAGTTAAAGAACTGTTCTTCATTTTATGGAGTTGGAGAGGGAATGGGCCTTCAACAGCAATATTGAAACATCTGACAAGCATCCCTGGCTAGTGGCAGTGGCTTTAGATGTTACTGCCTTCTCTCTCAGCAGCTGTTATTCCAATAGGAAGGGCATGAGAAGAGAGTATGTGTCTGCACCACTTCTGCAGAATTTCATGGTCTTGCTTATCAGTTTTAAATAGCTGATAAAAGAGGATAGGCAGGGGGAAGAAATAATTAGAACTGCAAAAGACGTATCTCAGAAAAAGAGGTGCAAGCGCTGTTAGAGCCTTTGTCTCCCTCAGATGATTTTACCTTAATAGATGTGGCAGCTATTTCAGTTCCTCTAGCAGTACAGAGATATTATGAAATGAAAACCACGCTAAACAAATTCTGCTTCAATCAAGTGCTTAATGGTTAAGTGGCGTATTTAAAAAAGCTCCCCAGATTTGACTATGCTAGTCAACAATACAGTATGCTAGCCTAAATTTTCCTTGGGCATAATGAAAACCCTAAGTGCCCAAAAGTTTCTATCTGCCATAAAGAAATCTTACTTTTTTTTTTATATAGTTACTTAATTTCTACTAAAAACTTCAACTTTCAAGTGACAAGTCTATCAAAAGTAAATGTAAGAAGTAAGCAAATAAAAGAAAGGACTGTTTTTTTCCTCCCTACACATTTCTTAATGTTGATCACCATTGTGAAAGCAGTGACTTTACTATGAGGTTACAAACTACTGGATTATATTTATTTTTTGTAATTTTCAGCTTTTAAAAACAGCTGCACTTCAACTAAAACTAACCTTATTAATCTGTGCTACTATACAGATTTCATGTCTTGTTCAAATCTTACCTTATAATAACTTTCATCAGCACTAAGAGCTTTAGAAAGTCCGAAGTCACTAATTTTGGCATAATGTTGGGTGACTAATAGCACGTTCCTTGCAGCCAGATCCCTATGAACAAAGTTATTCTCCTCAAGGTATTTCATCCCCATGGAAACCTGATGTACAAGCTCTGTTATATTCTTCTCAGTGACATGCCTAAAAACCATAATTGAATTTTTAAAAGGTCAGGAGTTAATTGTCATCACTTTTCATGGACTTCAAAGATAAGTCTTTAGTATTAACTTCCCCACATCATACTAGAAACCTGATATATTTATGTGTAGCTAAGGTTTAATTAGAACAAGCAGCATAAGAATGTCCTGAGCAAGCTGATGTGTGATTCTATCAGTAAATGAGCAACTGAAGAACATGTCAAAATTCTTTCATTTATTCAAAATGCACTATGTTACATATAGGAGACATGTACAAGATAAACAAGTCCCAGTGAAAAGTAAGTACAAGCATTAATTATTACATTACCATCACAGCTACTTAAAATTGCGCCTACAGGAAAAAAAAAAAAAAAAAAGAAAGAATATTTTCTTTTTGCCTCTTGGAAAAACACTTTGAAATGGAGTCAAAGTTTACATACCTATTTTTTTGCAAAAATTTGTTCAGTGGCCCAAGTTCAGCCATTTCCATTACCAACATCCAGGCTTCAGCTTCACATATGCCTATCATTCGAACAATATATGGGTTATCCAGTTGCTGCATTACATTTGCTTCTCGCAGTAATTCATCCTTTATGGCTGGATCATTACTCTCATTCTTAAGAATTTTTACAGCTACTGGTTTGGCACCTCTATGAAAAAGAATCCAATTTTGGGATTAGTTGCTGGAAAATCTGTATGCAAATGCACATGATCTTCACCTGATGTTTCTGTGTACGTAATACAAACTGTGACAAAAGACAGAATTAGCATTCAGAGGGAAAAAAACTCCACTGTAACAGGAACATTCCTCCATCAAAGGCTCAGGAGAGATTTAAGCAAAAGAGAATGGAAAGAACCTGAGAAAATTACAAATAGTCATAAAAATGTCTTAAGAAGCCTGAAAACAACTGTAATGGAAAAAAATTTATTGCCTATTCTGGCAACACTGCCACAAAGCTTTTCTGCCAAGAAATGCTATGAAGCCTTTTCTAAGCACTAAACTTTTGGAAGTGAGACTAGAACACAAGGCACCGTAAAGTCCCAGGGCAGTGCTCTGAAATCCTGACAAACTAAGGCTACTCCTGCAACCTTAAGCTCATACAACTAAGTGAAAGAGTGACTGATCAGAAAGACAGAGCTCAAGGATGAAGCAAGATTGGCAAATACACATGGTGGGACCAGAGCCCTTCAAAACCCAACTTTGCCAGTGGTTACGGGATAAAAAAACTCACAGCATTCCTGTTTTCCTGAAAATCAACCATCCAGCTTCATGAAATAGATATTTATCACACTTATTTTAGGTGAAAATCTCTTTGCTACAGATAAGCTGACCATGGCACTCTATTGCTCAAATAGAGGTTGTGCAGATTGGAAAAACTGAGTGGCATGACTGCCCCTATAAACTATGGAGGAAGGCAGTGGACTTCCCACTCTGCCACCCCTGGCAGGAGAGAAAGTTACCATAAGGGGCACATGCTCTCCTATCAGACAAAATTAATAGCTGCAAGATGACTATGCTGGGGGCAAAGAGGCATCTGCAAACAGAGGAAAAGAAAATAAATGTAAAAAAAAAGAGTCGTATGTATGAAGAGAGAAGCTGGTGAATGTTAGCCCAGATTACCTCGGTACAGTCTGTCACCCCATATGACATGCAGAGATTATGGCTGCCCTGAAAAATGAAGGTTATAACTTCCACATACTAGAGTCCAAGAAAATAAAAGGGAACACTCACTTTTTCATCTTATAGAACCCTTTCTTCACAGTACCAAAGTTGCCAGAGCCGAGTTCTCCTTCCTCCAAAGTTAACAATTTTCTGTCAAGAGTGACATTTTTTGGTTTCATTTCATCTGGATCAGCATATGGACTTTCATAGACCTCAGTGTCCATGGGTAAGGCCTCTCTCTGGTCACCTGCAGGCCAAACCAATTTAAAAATGAGGTATCATGCGAGACATTTTTGCTGTCACAGCCTGTATATTCACCCTTTCTATGTTCAAGATCACCAGTACATTTGCCTTATGAGGGCATTATAAAGGAACCACATGCAGCTCAACTACAGGAACTTTAGAATACCTCAAAGGAGAGTGCTGTCCATCTGGTGACATGTTTTAATTGCTAAGCATTTGCATAATGTAAAATCAGGGGTTCCCATACCAGAATGAGAGCTAAAGGGTGTCTCTTGTACGCAAAACATTCCATTAGTTACCTTAGATGACTCTTCACTCAGAATGTTGCCTTAAATATAGATCATTCTTAAACACCTATCCTTAATTGCGTTTTACAGAAAGCCAGAGGACCAATGTGGCACTGTGGATGCAACAGACCACAATTCTTTTCATGAAGTGCAAGGATGCAGCTTTTAGAGTCAAGGAAGACAAGCTGAAGTTTCACTTCAACATGTAGGGATTTCTGCTAAATGACTTTTATAACAGAACATCTGGCAGCTCCAGCTACCAGATGAGCTTTGACTGTGGCTATATCAATACACAACATAGTGTAAAATACATGCATGAAAAAACAGAAATATGGGTTGAGAAGGGATCTCTGGCCTAAAGAAGGAAATTATATTAATGATGTAAATTATTCCTCCTACCTTTTTCTGCTCCTGTCTGACCTCTTTTCCTTTGCAGCACATAAGGATTAAAAGGTGCTTCATCAGGTGGGTGACCAATAGTTGACTGAAGCTGTAGCACGCAGATTACATTTTTATGTTTAGCAATGAACAGGTAAGTTTAAAACATCTTTTTCCTTCAGGATTATTGCATAATGATTGCAAGAGACACATAAGCAAGAATCAGCAAGAAAGGGATCTAACAAAGTTTATTTGCTTCTGGAAGTTACTGCTTGACTAAATAGGCAGGCCAAATGAAACACACATTGCTAAAGCATAAAAAGCTATTGCATTTGATCTGAGAGAATTAGTAGGAATGGTTCATGCACAAATCTTATTCTGCAGATATTAAATTTACATATTCTTTCATATCTGCCTAGTGGCTACACAAGTAGCCATAAGGATTTTTCTTTAATCTAACCTTCCCAAGTTATCTCTCTCCACATCTATGCCATGCATGAATTCCTAGCACAAATTAGAACAGAAATACTTCCCTATTTCTCCTGTGCCTGTTACAGAGTGACTCCACGTAGATAAAACTAGGATAAAAAGTAATAATAGGCTTGTGTATCATTGTAGACAAACATAATGGACCAGGCACCATGCCAGTCTGTCTGCTCTGAGGAGGGGGAAAATGATCGTATTCTTATTGTTTAAATACAACCCCTCTGACATTACTTTTTGTCAGAGGACTACTGTAGAGCACATAAACCACCCCAGCAGAAACCTGGTGTATTCTGGAGCTCCTAGGCTGAAGATTGAGTCCGGGACATTAAAGTAATTTATACTCTGCTATCTTCTCTCTGTGAACTGTCAAGAACAGGAAATTACAGAAATTATTTCTGCAATTTAGTTTCTCTCTCTCTCTTTTTCTTCTTTCTTTCTTTTTTTTTTTTTTTAATGCAGGACTTGTACTCCACTAACAAGTGACCTCATGCTCCTGAAAGTGTTTTAAAACCAAAAATTCAAACATTAACATGAGTTTGCTCAGGTCAAACAGGAAAGACAGGCATATTGTACCTGCAAACACTGGAAAGGGATGATTTTCAAACATTTGGGTGTATAATTATTTTTTTTAAATAATTATAGGTGTGTTTTTTAAGTGAACAGGAGATGCTGACCAATGTCCAGAAGTGAATTATTACATGCAATAGAAGTTTTATCACTTGAAAACTGTAATTTACAGGGAAAATGCCTTACCCAGGTAGTACAAACCTTTAAATTGTAATGAAGCAATCTGCTGAGGGGGATGAAGCAGGAAAGGTTACTCTGCATGTATTTTACAGAAAACCCTGAATTGGAGGCCAAAACTCAGCAAGATGCCTAGTGAGATGAGCAGGGTGGCATCAGGGATTGTAAGGGTAATGTTTCTGACTTAAGTTGTTCAGTCTTCTGAAAGGCCATTCACTGGCAGGATAAGCTACAAGAGCCCTGAAATGGTTCTGAGATAGGCCAGGGACCAAATTGACCCTCCAGTCTCAAGAACAAAGAGGCAATATAATGGCAGAAAACAAGATTCTCAGCTCTAGTTTTGATTTTTTTACACTGGTACACCTTGCCATATCTGCAAGTTAAGAAATGGATTTCCAAGACTTGTATCATTCTGTTTCACACACAGGCCTTTCACTATCCCCCCAAGCCCCTCTAAGAACAGAATTCAACACCAACTGCATGGTTACAAAACAATATGGACTGACATTAACACCTGACAGATACAAGTACAAAGGAAGCAGGTCTAAAAAAAATAATATTGTGAATACGAAAGGGACCAAGACGCTGAGTCTTCAGTGGAAACTTCCAGGATAGAAGAAGAAAATTTCTGAAGTAACTTAGGAATGACACAATCACAATTTCAAAGGATACCTTTTGCATACTTTACCATTAAAAAAAATTTTTTGGCGAACTGCCAAGTGTTCAGAGAATATCAACTAGAAAAGATTGCATTGCACTGGGACTCAGTGCTTTTTGAAAGCTTTGATGGAACTATCACTTGTCCTCTATTCACTGTGGGGAGTACCTCAGCTGTGCACAGAAGTGCGATGGGAATATGTAAACCCAAGCCTTAAAAATGTCCCACCACACACTGCTCACTTCAAATACTGAAACCTTTTCTGTAGTCACAATTAGGTAAAGAAACACAGGTAGAGCTGTAGCTCCAAACTAAGCAATGAAGCACAGAAGCTCTTATCTTCTTTCCACAGTCAAGTGCTGGACAGAGTTTGAGTAGCTGATGTTAATGAATATAAATTCACCCCACAGAAGGGTACAGCTTCATCAGATGTCTTCATTTTCAGATGAGTAGAAAGACTGTGTATCACTTTTCCTTATACCAACCCAAGCTTATGAAAAATGATATAAAAAAAGAACTTTGGGAAAGGCCTTAGAAAATTACAAGCTCAAGATTTCCAATGGACTTGAACTTATTGTTTGAAGAAAGTATATATATATATATGGAATATTATTCCCTATTATCACAGTTTGATTAAACAGCTTAGCATTTTTCATTAGTATTTCTGGATGAACAGTAATTTGATGTTTTACAGACACTTTTTAAGCTCGTATTAATAACATGGGAATTTAGTGCAGCAATCAGCTCTGCCAGTTATATATTTGTGGCATGTAGCACATTGCATGATTTTTAATAGGATTTTCTAGCAGAAAAGTAGTAATTTTCCCCTTGAAGTCCCAAATGCTAACTAGTGACAGGGCAGGAAGTATGTATCATTACATGTAGAGTGCAATAGTACAATAACATTTCGTTTTTATTTAACTGTCATGTAAATCCACAGTCCTTTCTGCCCTACACATTAAAAACAGCAAGTTTAATTCTGCAGATCTGTTTCTGACAAAAGGAGCTTTGTCTTAATACAACCAATATATAAGGTAGGAGATCAGTCCTTGTAGTTTTACAAGAAGCAGAGAATGGGCCATGGATTTGCTCATCCAGTAAAAAGAACACAAGAAAAAAGCATGCTAGTGGAGCCTACTAAAACTGGCACATACTGTGTGACACTTTGTGGTATGTACACTTATAAACTATGGGGCAGGTTTCTGTTTGGTTTTGGCTTTTTTATGGTCTCATAATAGAATGCTGATTTGAGCCTGTCCTGTTTTTAACACCAGTTTATTAATTTATTTATCTGTTCATTCCCTGCTAGGGTTTAATTTTCATTGGTTAAGTTTCCCAGGTACCCACAGTTAAGTTAATCTAAATGTGACACTATTAGGGACTGGATGTGTGGCACATTTGTAGTAATACAGCCACATCCACAATGAGAGGAAAGCAGGACAGAGAGTTTGCATTGACTACCAGGCACTTTCCTACTAAAAGGAATTCAACATTCTATGGATGCGTAAGGCTTTAGTAGGGTAACCCTTAATCACAATTGATAGCAATGAGAACAAGATACACTTATTGTTTGCTTAAAATAGAAATGTAACAGCTGTAACTACTCCAAGTCTGATTTCATGGTCAAGATAGTAATATTGTAGTAAAGAAAATACTTATTAAGGTAAACAAAACAGGAAGTATAATTTATTTTCAAAATAACTATTCTGACACGCAATAATAACTATAAAGTCATATTACTTTGCTAAACAAAATCTAACAGTAAAATACTTCGTGACAGCCGAATTGTCAATGAGCTTTTCGCCTGAGCCACCATTAGGTGGCACGAGTTCACTTAAATTGTCGTCTAAATGAGCGCGCATAGGAACTTGAAAAAATTTCACTTGAGTGGTAATACTATCTACAGCTAACCAGTCTGAGAAATAAAAACAAACAAACCCCCCCCAAACAAAAAACCAAGCAACAATAACAAAAAAGCAAAAAACCCACTAACAGCAAAACCCCACACCATACTTTCCAAGACTGAATAACTGTGAGATGTAAATTTTCCATTTTGCTGTCCGAAAGTTTTTGACACAAGAGAAGTAACCGTGTAACTGCCTAATTAACCAGGTCTGAAGTCAACTCTGCCTCTAATGTTGAGTTAATCAACTCAACCTTGAGTGGCAAACCTTGGAAAAAATGAGATCAGGGCTTAAGTTTAGAGTCTAAAATTTGGCAGTATGATGATTTTTTAAGTACATGTAAATGGCAAACAAACCAGATTTCTGAATTATCTTATTAAATAATCAGCCTTTCTCTGCCAACATGCTTCAGTTTATACTGAGGATATGTTCCTCTGAAAGCAGGAAATAGGTATTTGACTACAGAAGGCAGTCATAAAGAAGCAGGGGTTTTCCCTGGTGAACATATAGCAGAGTGGCCAATGCCATGTCTAGCGAATTTATACCCTGAATGACTTTCCTGAACAATACCAAATTAGTTCTCTTGTCTAATGCGTGATAGCATGTCATTCTTCTTCAGATGGCTTTAGGACACATCCTGAACACTGTGTATATGTCTGCATAAGATGACAGCACAGTAAAAGCAAGACGTTAAGTCCTATAGGGGCATACAGAGCACAACGGGTACTGGTACTGCAATCTAAAAGCGAACTGAAGTTATATAAAATCCAATAAATGTTATTTGATAATAAGGATTATATTATCAAATTTGATAAGGATTATCAAATAACATAAATAACAAATAACAAGTATTATTAAATAGAGTACATGTCAAAAACAGTTACTCAGTCTAAACAGCAGCATATCTCTAGCACTTTTTATGCCTGCTCATTTTTTTTGAAAAGCTGCTGGAAATAAATAAATAAATAAATAAAATAGAGTCTCATGGGTGGAAGAGGAGCATACATGTTATTCTCAGCATGCAGACAGGGCTCATAATTACATGATTGACAACTACATCAGTTACTGGGCAGCATAATTTTCTGGCCATGCAGCAGTATTTTCATTAGCACTGGGCTCAGTTCTTTCTCCTTTACTCCTGACATCTTACTATCTTTCCCTTTCTGCTTAGTTCATGACATACTACACTTACCCAAATGTAATTAACATCAATGCATAACAAGATTTGTGCACACAGGATTTGTAAGAATACATTTTGTGGTTCTTATTAACAAATTGTTCCCTAAATTTACTCAGTAACAACTTGGTATAAGTTAGCCAATTTTCTCATTATGAATGATAGTAGAAATAACATTTTGTTCTGCTATAAGTAACTGTTTTTTGAAAAACATTTTATCACTTACATTTTATTTGGAGACACGTTGAGATCTCCATTAGTATTTTGAGATGTGAGAAATTTCTTAAAAACAGTTTTTTTTAAAACTTCTTTAAAACCATTGGTTTAGTCATAAAATCAAAGCCATCATCATGCAGATGATTAGGAAAGAAGCAGAAAGCTTACAAAATCTTCACAATCTGATTGCTAGTAGCCAAGACATACATTCAGTAACAGCAAGCCAGAAGAGGGGGAAAACGAGTGAAATTAGTCAAGTGAGCCTTTTTAACTCAGTCAAAAACCTAAAAAGACTATGAGGCACCTTTTTGCTGCCAGCCTTTGGAAAGGTGTACGATTTGAGTCTTGAGATAATTCCACCTCCTGCCAAAGTCTAGAAACCACAATGTCAAAGAGGAACAGTAAATGTGTCAGGAAAACAGCTAACAGTATTTTACAAAACAGATGTAGTAATAAGAACAAAACACTCCCAACCTTCCTCTTTTTTGTGCCTTCAAGTACAGATATGATGCATCAAGCAAAGGCAGTATAGGAAATCTTGGTACTAAACTTTCTTCCAACTATACTACTTTCAAATTATCTTGAATCTGTAGATACAATTTTTTAATTCAAGCACATTGTCTTTTCCCCAGCTCTTTTATACAGTTTGTTTTGTCTGCCTAGTCCTGAGCTAAAGTAATTTTCCAATATATTTAGGCATGTAAATCCATTGACAACTTTCATGTCCTTAAGTATGACTACTGCATTTGAAGCACACCTTGATCTTACAACAATGTGGTTATTAAAGCAAAAAGCACACAAACAAAAATGACCAGGCTTTAGATTTTACATGTTCTATATAAAGACACTTTTTAAAGAAATGCAAATATGTTTTATAGTAACACATTGATTTAATTAAATATGTCTAATTAGCAGTTCAAGGAGTTCCGAAAGACCATATGTGCTTAATTAAAAATGTGATGCAATATTTACTGACCACATATTTAGGCTGATCCTGAAGGTGAAATTATAATCTGAGTCATATTCCCAGTCACTTCAAACAGTCTTTGAACTAATTTACACTTGGATGTTCTGAACTTTTAAGTAACCCAACTGGACTTTTTTTTTTTCTTTTTTCTTTCTCTCTCTCTTTTTTTTTTTTTTTTACGTAAACACGTTTGCAGTGAAATTAGTTGAACTTGCATATCATTCATCAGACCTTTCTACAGTGGCCGTATAACCTTAGCTTCAAATAAACTTCAGACTTAAGCATGCTCCCCTCTAAGGCTTTGGACTCTCACCATCATGTTTCAGTCACTAATATATATACAAAAAATTATTCTGGATGGCAACATCAGTAGTATTTGGTCCCACAAACAGGACATTCCCCTCCTTTCTGCATCTGGTAATCATCTTCTGTCCCTCTACTCTTTCCCTTTTGATTCTTTAATCAAGATTTTTTTTCACAAATCACAATCATTCCTGTTGACCTACTCTGGATTATTTCCTGTTGCACAACATTCTACAGTGCAGTGCCAAAAACTGGTGACAATATTTTAGCTGAGACCTTACCAGTGTGGAACAAGCTGGAAATACCCTTTATGTTTCCCTGTCTTCTACCAGCATGATGGTTCTATTCAGGCTCTATGTATAAAAAAAGCTTCATGACTGGTCTTTAGTGAGTTACTGCTTTTGCACAAGGATATTAATGTATGGGAACCTGGCAATCTTAAACCTGAAGTCTCTGAGGTACATAAATAGTAATATTAACTTTTTTTTTTCTACTTTCTATTTTAATATTTTTACTACAGAAATATAGTATACTCCTGAAATACTAAAATTCCTAAAGAAAATACAAAATTCAGATTTCAGTTTTTAAAAGTTCAGAATGTCAAACACATTGTAGCTTAAAGTATTTTAGGAGAGTATTTGCAAAATACACACTCAACACATCTCACATCTTTGGTGCTTTTACTTCTATCCATCATGATGAGCCTTAAACAACTGCTGATCAGTCCTGAAAACATTAATGATCGTATCTAAAAAGTGCAAGTGACCAAGCATCTTTAAGTCTTTAAATGTGTGCTAGAGAAGCACATGTTCAAGGGTGGAACTTATCTCACCAAACAATGGCTATCTACAAGCAAAGCACAGAGTCTTGACTCATCACTTAGGCCCTCTTCTGAGAGACAGAGGCACATACTGGTGGAAAGTCATTCCACCACTTCTAGGCCTAAGTGACACATGGGCAGGTATGTGTCTCTAACTCTAAAATTCCTCAAAAGTGAGCCTATGTGATATGCTGAATGACTGGCTCTTCATCTGAGTTAATTAATGTTAGGTAATTAATCATACACTGCTAGTGTAAAAGTCTTTCACCTGTAAAGCATCATGAACAACTGAGGCAGTTTTACTGCTATTTACTGATGACAAGAAGAAAGCTTGGCCCATTTACTTTCATCATTTAATTTTCATCATTCTAAAACTTGTGTATTACCCCAAGCTGAATATGCTTGATCCCTATGTCTGTATATACCAGATGATATACATATGGACTCATGCTTAAACTTCACTGTTGTCTTTGTAAATGGCACAGCGCCAAAGTTCAAGAAAATGTGTTTGTTTGTTTGTTTTTAAAAAGGCAGCTGTTTTGGTTGTGTAATTTCCGATTACTCAACAGGGCATCTGATTTTCAGAAAGGGGTGGTATGAGAATGGTTGTCCCACAAGAACTCAGTGGTACTGAAATAAATCTAATTGCCTTATTTGAACAAAAATATTTTGTCTATAATGGGAGACTGCATCAAGTTAATGACCTAGATGATTAGGCTTTCCTAGGAGTGGTTAAACAACCAAACTCCCTGTTTCAGATGAGATTAACTACAGCTGAATGAGATGGTGTTATGTATCACACCTCAGGTAGCTCCTGTGATCAATGAACTCTAAGCACTTAAGCAATTATAATCACAGATGGCCTTGCTCACTCTTCATGGAGTTTATGAAAGAACTTCTCCCAACCTAACTGCACAAGGAAATGAACCCTTATCCAAAGCCTGATGTTAACTTCACAAAGCAAATATGAAAATTAATTGAGCCTTCATTTTTTCTCCAGTCAGCAGATTCTCAAAATGGACAATGTACACAAAGCAGTCCTCTCCAGAGTTATCAACGAGGCATTTTTCATGCAAAAAAATACTATTTTTCACACATACTTACAAAAGTTCACAGCAATAAATTATGAATAGCTCATGCAAAACACTGATGAAAGCAATATCCCTTCTAGACTATATTAAGCTTATTCTTTTCAACTTACTGCTTGTATCTCTAGAAAAACTATTTCACTGCTGCAATAATATCCAAGCATTAGGATTCCTAGAGGACTATGTGGCTTTAAGCCTTCCCGAGTGCTGCGACTGTATCACCACCTACCTTCGAAGGGGTACCAGGAAGAGGAGGACGAGTGTTAAAAACAATATTATCTGTAAAAAATCAAATGTAGAAAGATACTTAGCAGGGTGAGGTATCATGTTACATAAAACATACAGTGTTTCTCCTGGTTCATCTTTTTTGCTTTTTTGCAGCGGAATCTAGTACTTGCTGCCACAGAGACAAAAATATGTGCGGTGATTAAATGATCCAAAGGAGCATAGGAAGTATGGGCGCATCCTCTTGCTATGGCACTGGTATCCAATCGGAATGACTGAAGGCCTTAGAGAGAGCAAACCACATCTCATTGCACCCAACCTGAATCCTGTAGCAGCACTGCCTGTGTGCTAGCCTCAGCTTAGAGTGAGGACCATTGGGAGGGAGAAGTGGTGGGATGACCAATTTGTTAGTGTGTGGGGGCCAGGTAACACACATTGCCACTCTGATCAGCAAAGCATGTTTTTGATCTGACATTAACCTAGATACAGCAATAACTGGACTTGGTATCCTCCCTTAAGCTACAGGATCTGCCTCCGTTCTGCATGTTCTGTCAGATATTAACTAATTTGAAAAGCTGTAAATTTAACACTTAAGGTTTTTTATATCCAACTTTAATCTACCATAATGTGCACCCATGCACATGGCGAGTGGCAAAAAACGCTCACATCTTTATCATCATTAGCATAGCTATTTATACGTATTAAAAGAATTGGAATAACTCACCATTTTCTGAGTCAAGCTGTGGACAGGGAATGGTAAGAACCCTTAATAATCCATCTGGTTTGTATGAATAATGCTCAACTAACTACCAGAAGGACAGGAGAGAAAAAAAAAAGAGAGACAGAAGAGAAAAAGATATGAAAAGGGGGGTATAATTAGATATATTATCTCTTTAAAGTTGTTTGCATATGTAAATAATTGGTACATATTACAGCAAATTAACTGTGTATACAGAAGATCTTTATTCTGTATGTTCTTACCTCATCTTTACTTCTCATTGGCTGGAGTGTATATTTCTGCAGTAACCTTGTGGATGAATCTGGAACGTGATCCAGAAACTAGACTTTTAAGACTCAGCATCCTACATGTGGCTCCACTACCAGCCAGTTTTGTAACTCGGAGCAAACGTGGTGGTGCAGACCCCTCCTTCTCACTGAACCATGCTGCAATGTCAACACCAGCCAACACTGCTCTTGCTTTTTTATTACATGGGTGGTGGGCCCAACATAGCTCCTGTTTCAATAGTAAGTGCAGTAGGCTGAGACAATCTGGCACTTTCTGACCTTTCCTACAGTGGTATGGGGCAATCAGGCACTCCACAGCTGTACCTGGATCTCTTTTGCCCCGAAAATGTACTAGAGACCCCTCCTGCCCAGATCAGAAGCTCACTCTGAAATTGCCAAAGACCATTTAACTCAAATTGTGGCCAAAAAAGGAGAAACACTAAACAGTGCCAATCATCTTGAGACCGTATAAATATAAATGGCAAGTCCTAAGAGGAAAGCCCTTTGGAGCTCTCCAGGCTTGCACCAAGCTGCTACCCTGTGTCTCACAGAGGAAGCTGTTTTATCCAATTGGAAAGAGTAAGGGGTTTGCTTCTTTTCATACAAGTGGTGATTAGATCAAATTACATTAATATACTATAATTTTATCCTGCAGATGAATTCACAGTGTATTTCATTGTAACTTCTTTTTGTGCAGTTTGAGGATCTTTATGTATCAAAATTTAACAACCTAGACTAGGTTAATGTCTCTATCTGTGTGTATGTGTATGCACACAATTTAGTTTAGAAACTTTGTTAAAACTTCAATTGAATCTTCAGATTTGATTATATCCAATTATCGATTATTGATTACATATTACTAGGAAACCATATAATCCAATTTTGTTATCTGTTACACTAGTACTAATCAATCTCAGTTTACTTCTATTTCAAATCACACCAGACCTATAATTATGTGTCAAAGCACTACACTGAAATGCCTGTACATAAACTGTTAGCGAAGTATGGGACTGGGAGTGGGCCCAGTTGCACCTAGACTCCTCTCTGAGAAGGAGTTTAGAAAGGAAGGGGTTCACTCTGAACCCCATGACTCAACAGGAGGGCCTTTATTATTCTTTTTGCTGATGTTTTGGTGAAAACCCTTAGCAAGCTGTGCTTTTTCAGCCTTCAAGTTAGAGAATTTCAAAGCTAAATAAAGAGTATGGGTACAGCACCCTAAACCATCCCCTTTGTGTTTCTCAGAATTTTGTTTATTACTGCCATAAAGGATGTTAGCAGAAGACTGTATCTACCATAGCTATTATTCAAGATGGTCACTTTGAAATGCAGTCTTCCATTCTAGAGAATCTTTAGCTAACTGCATAATAATTACAGCAATTTTGAGTTCGTCCAGGCTGCAGTATCACATCTTAAAATCATTAAACTCCCTGCACTTACATAGCTTTCTACAACAACATATATTTTCTTCAGGTACAGAAACCATATAAAATTGGAAACATAGGACAAATAACCTGCCAAAGCAGGTTGCTCTTTATCTAAAGTCTGTTGTCACACAGTGAAGCAAAACGATTTGCCACAGTCAGTTATATGAAAACACAATGACAGATACCAAAGTGATATAAATCTAACAGACCTGCCAGAGTGTGTCAAATCTTTTTCCATCTGGTATGGAGAGTTTTCCTGTCTTATCTCTGTCAATTCGGTAATGCAATACTTTTCCATCATTCAGCAGACACAGGGCATAGGAACCATTGCTGTCCCTTTCTCGGATACTGTAGGAATGAGAGAGATTTACAGGGTTACACTTTACTAGGAATGAGCACTTGGTTGAATTTAATTTTAAAATAACTCTTTTCTTTAAGCTTCTGAATTAAAACCAAAGCAAAATCAGGACTGGAACTTCTGAAGACATTTTGTTAAGCCTTTCATTTATTTCTTACTGTCATTTGTTTTCAGGTAAAGCATCTTGAAGTTTTTGTTTTGCAAGCACATCTGAGATTACTGCAAAGTGCTGAGATTGGCATCTTCTGGTGCCTGTATTCGGAGTGGATAGAAATTTGCTATTGGCACAATTATAGTTGTTATAGCATTTCTGAGTTTAGGAAGTAGGGTCCTTTTTTAGTTTGAGTTGCCTATGTTCACTTTCTGCTGGTAGTGAGATAGTAACAGAGCTAGATTAAAAGTTCCTGGAGTAATCAGGTTTTCTTATGAAAAACTGAGATTCAATAACATTGAATCTTGTTTCAACGTGCACAGAAGTCTATTCACGTTCACTTGAAGTTTTCAAAAGCCTTAGAAAGAAATATAGCAGCTTCACTTCTCAATGCTAGCACTTGCTACCACATCTCAGAAGACTGCAAAGGCAAGAATTAAATTCTGCTCCTCAACTAACCCACTCAAGGCTGAACTAAAACTGTTTTTGTCTGAACTCATGCAATTATTTTTTTCAAGCAGAGTGATTCTTGTTGCATAAGATGTGAACTGGCCAAAGGAAAAGGGAAGAAGGGTTAGTTTTTTTTCTAAAACCTAAGTGACTTGCTTAGTGTGTCTACAGCAACTTGAAACAAATTCGTGGTTTCTCACATGTGGGCATTTTCTCAGCATGCTGATTTCCTGTGCCGACTGGTGAGTTGAGAGCAACAGGTTCTGCTAAAATGAAGAACAACTTTTATTCTTTCTCTGACTGGCTCTTAGCAAATAAGAATTGGAAAAATGCTTTCAGAATGGAGGACATTGTTTCTAAAACACATATGAATGGCATTTCATCACATCTAAATAAATACAGCACAGGTAAGATTATAAAAATTTTTTCCAGTAACAAATGTCCTTCATGTTTCCCATGAGAAATTGGTGGCTCCATTACAATTAGATCTACTCCTACAATCTTTGTTTTGGCAGCCAGATCCCTTAGAGGTCCAAGAACCATTCTTAAAGCATTTCCTATCACATTACCAGTGTCACAGGCTATGTTTCACAATTCCATTTTGGTTTTGCAGACTGTGGCAATGGCTCTGTAGACTAGGCTAAGCCTATGGAAATTAAGCTATGTACACAGTATCCAGTACCTGAAAGTTACCATAAAAAATGGAACCAAAGAAAAGGGCTACTCAAACAGAAAGGTTTTAAACTGAAACCTCTTCAAATGGAAATTAAGGTCTATCACATATTTTTGAGGGTGCTTACAGAACCAATCATGGTATTCACATCAGGTTTAGGGTTTCTCTTCATAAATGGAACTTCCCTTCTTTGAAAAGTAGAAATTTTCAGAATGTTGAGAAAAAAATTCTAAATGCACCATCTGCTTTAATATGCTCTGAAATTACACACAGAGCATTATTTACACTGTGTACAGTATAGTACAAACTGAAAAGAAAGAAACAAAGAAATTTTGATTTTAAACATCTTTTTTTTTAAAAAGTATCTTTTCAAGTAAGGAAGCCAGCAGTGAAATATCACTTGGTCTTCCATTTCATGGCATTGCAAAGAATTGCAGATAAGAAAAACATAAATACAATAAATACCTCTAAATAAACAATATCATCCTTTCATCCACTTCTATTAATCAAAACATAACATCACTGAGAGCAAATCTGAACTCATAGGTATGCTAGAGATGCACCAAGATATCTAGATTTACACACATTTTCTAACAAGAATTTTAGAAGGAACACAGAAACTCAGATTGTTAAGCGATGCTATGCAAAGAAGGTTTAGTTACTGATTTTAATTTTCACTGTTTGAGTACTTTTATGTTTTTCTAATGTAGTGCAAATAGCAAAGAGTAACTACTTGGAATATCATTACAAACTAAATAGCTATCCATTCCCCTCCTTGGTAAGATGTCTATTTTTGCTCAGAAGAAAAACAGACAATGTCCTATTTTTTTCTGCATCCAAGTGAAAAGTCAAATAATCCCCTTCTTTCTAAAGGAAAAAAGCTCTAAGGGTAAAAACACATAAATTGATATTACAACATGCTTCACTGACTGTTCAGAAAAAAAGAAGTCACAGCACTCTACAACAGAGAATAATGAAGAAAATAAACTAGCAAAATACTTGCTTTAGGAATGTTGTGAAATCATTCCTAGTCCTGCATCCAAGAACATGTTTAAGTTTAGATTTTGCTTTGTCTTCTCCATGATAACAGCTTCCTTCAAGCCAGAGATACTGATATTCCCCACTACTGATCAAGGTCTAGGCATTCTCTGCTTGTCTAACCCATAGGACTGTCTCTCTTAAATGTTATTAACAAGGCTATTCATTATCACTTCAAATATCTACAGCACACTGCACATGTTCCAAGTTTGAGGACAATAAAGAATGAACTTGGTACCATCTATAAAAAAAAGTATAACAAAAAGGAAAAATGGATTGTCTACAGTCCTCATTTAGAATCACAGAATCATAGAATAATTTGGGTTGGAAGGCACCTTTGAAGGTCATCCAGTTCAATACACCTGCACTAAGCAGGGACATCCTCAATTAGATCTGGTTCCTCATAGCCTCATCAAACCTCATCTTGAATATCTCCAGGGATGAGGCCTCAACTACCTCCTTGGGCAACCTGTTCCATTTTTCTATTACCTTCACAGTAGAGAACTTTTTCCAATCCAAGTTACATAATTTCTTCTCCCTTGTTTATTAACATGTTCAAGACTGTTTCAAAAAACGTCAGCACACTACAGAATTTAGGAGCTAGCTGAACAACATGTTACTGCTATCTAACATAAAATTTCATCTTCTGATATGGCTATTGTGGTGCACTGCACAGTGACAAGACACCTTAGCAAGAAGGACTGCATCACTGTAGTCTGTTTTGCTAGCATTACTCTGCCAGCAAAATACACCCAGACTCCATCAAAACCGTAACACAAGTAACTCTGCTGTACAACTCCACCTGAAACAGGAGATCTTCCTAGTACAGAGCTCACATCTTTACTTCACACTTCTGCCCCACCCTTCTACTGAAGGAGGCAGCACAGAGTCTGGAGAAGACACACCCCCACTGCAGTGGTCTGCAAGTGGCACCTAACTATATACCTTGCTGTAGATCCGAAGACAACAATCCCAGAGAGGTGAGGGCATCATCCAGGCTGCCATGGAGAGGAATACAGCACTTCCAGAAACATGCCACACTGCTGGAATTCTACCACTTATCTTGGAAAATTTTCATGACGACCTAAGCCTAGCATCTGCTTTGCACTTTGAAGGGAAATTTCATCATTAATTAATATCCCTGAATTAAGGTCATACTTAGTTGGATAGTTTTCATCTTGTCTGATGCCAACAATTTCCAGTTCCATTCATAGATACAAACTTAATACTGATAGATTTATGTAAAGACTCTACAAGGTCAGATGAATCACCTAGCTCAGTATATACTCCTGTAGTGGTAGATTTCTAGAGGAAGACAACAAGATTATTGTAAATATAGACTGCTACAGGTATCAGAAACACAATTTTTTGTCAGACAAGAGACAAAAAAACTCCTATGGACAATTGCCCCTCAAAACTTGTTATTATGAAATAGTGCTACCAGTGTTAACTATTGTGACATATGAAAGTTCAGACTTATCTAAGTGAGTTTTATTTTCTTTACTATAACTTGTTGCATATTGAGGACATTGTTATGATACTAAAACTATCGCTTATTTTCTTCTTACACAACTCTTTGAATTTTAGGTAAAATACATATGGCTATGAACCCATATAAAAACTATAGAGATTAAACCGCTAACTATGTAATGACTTCACTCATCATTAAAGTTCCATTTTTAAGTTTAACAGTATTTCTTAACATTGTTAGTCTCCCTTCAGCTTCAGAATTTCTGATTTTTAAGACACGTGCAAGATTGTAATTCATAAAACTGAAATGGTCACTACAGATGACAAACCAAGATGTGCTAAGAGCTACCACACACAGAATTGTTTCCTATGTGAAACTACAGAGAAAACTATCATTTCTTACTCTGATGGTCTTTCACTGTCAGTAATTTCAATTTTCTTCTTCAACTGACAATAGATAACATTAAAAATTTTATAAATAATGGTATTATATATTACAATGTAAATATATAACACTATTAATAAAAACAGTAATAATATTAACACTATTACTCATGATCATCCAAGCAATATTGATCATCATGATGGGGTCACAGCAAGAGTGGGTAAGGAAAGTGCAACTGATGTCATCTACATGGACTTTTTTATAAAACACAGCTACTCCTGTCCTGGATTTTATTCAAGGTAGGTAGGTCAGACAGACAGCAGATTTCTGGTGTAATGAAATTTTAGACACCCTTGTAAAGAATATACATTAGTACACTTACCTTTTGAAAAGTATTAATTTTTACATAATAAACAATATTATTTTTGTCATATACCCGCACTTTCTTACTTGTTGAACAGCCTCAGCGTTCATCATCTCATCAAAAACATAGCTTACCTCTATACTTCCAGCCTCCAGTTCCTACCATAAGCACCAAATTTTTCTTACACATTGAATTTCTCTAATTCTATCTTTCAATCAGATACAAGTCTTTAGTGTCTTGACCAATGAGATAAAAACAGTCTTTGAGCAGCAACATTCAGAAGCACAAGTTCAGTCTCCATTTTACAGATGTGCACAAGCTCCTGACATGAGTTGCTGCTGGACAAGAAAAAATTATGAGATGCCCATGCCTGAAGTGGGAAACAACACACCTCTCTAGCACTCAACAACTTTGCTCTACTGTTTCAGTTAGATAACAAATGAGTGGTCTATTTCTCAGAACCTGCTGAGCAAGCCCAGAGTAGGCAAGCCACTGCAGAAAACAGAAAACCTTTCTGAATTAGACATGAATTTGCTAAGAACCTCTAGGACTATAGATCTGGAAGCTATGAAGAGCAATGGGAGGAAAAATAACTAATTTCTGATACAAATTAACAGCATGTTGTTTCTCTTGCTGCTCTGAGTGCTGAATTTTGGGGCAGATGAAGATTTTGCCCCCTTTTTTCCTGAGGAACATAAGAGTAAACAGCAGCTAAGTGGTTACTGAGCTCTAAGCCTACCAGATCGGTGGTACATGCGAAAACAGTTAATGCATCAGAAAGCACTCTGCAGATGCAGAAGTAAACAATGTTGTCCTTAACAAGAGGGTTGCAAGCTGAACATACTATCGATTATATTTTCACATTATTTAAGTTCCAGTGGCACTTCTTCTTCTAGGGTGGGGGTTTGTGCATAAGAATAAGGGAGAAGTCTAACAAGGCAGATATCATGGTTGGGGTCTGTTATAGACCACCCAACCAAGGTGAAGAGGTTGATGAAGTGTTCTACAGGCAGATGGGTAAGGTTTCAGAATCACTACCCCTTATCTTTGTGGGAGATTTCAGCTTGTCAGATGTGTGCTGGAACTGCAATATCGCTGATGTGAAGCAGTGCTGGAGATTCTTGGGGTGTGTGGAAGATAACTTCCTAACAGAGCTGGTGACTGAGCCAGCTAGGGAAAGCTCACTGCTAGATCTGCTGTTTGGGAACAGAGAGGGACTAGTGGGAGATGATAAGGCTGGTGGTCAACTTGGTCAAAGCGACCATGAGATGGTTGAGTTTTCAATTCTTAGGGAAGTAAAGATGACTTAAAAAAAGTCAAAGATAGTTGAGTACTGAAGGAGACTATATAGGCAGGCAATGAAATTTCGCTCAGAAATTATATAGCTCTAAGTGATCTTTCTTGGCCATAACCTTTAAGCTTAATTTTATAACGTTACACAAATACTCTTGTTTATGACAGGGGAGAAAAATGGCTCAATGAAAACTCAGTTGGATTTCTTTCCAACTGGGATTTCTTTCCAACTGGGATTTTCCAAAAGCAAAACTTTCTTGTTGGAAGATTCTGACTGGCTCTAATACTCACAAGGTGATGGCTGTCACTTACTATCCTACATGACAGATTTGCACTCAAAAACAAAAAGATCATGTGTTTAAGTGAACAGTAGATAGAGGCAGACGGTGAATAGCATTACTAAGGAAAACAGCAATTTCTTCTGTTGCTTAACTGTAAAACAACTGCACCCAGGAAAACTGACAGCTATGGATCAGAAGAGTTGCTCACATAGGCAGTTTGTTTTTTCAAGTCAGTATATTGGGTGCAGGTGGCCAGACTTTTACAGCAGGGCTGTGGGCCATCTGTGAGGAGGTCAGGGGCTTCCCCATCACATCCTTAAGAAAGAGGAGAGGAACACATGGTACATGGCAGCAGTGGGAAAAAATCAAAGGAAATACAGAGAGAGCAACCAAACACCAAAGGCAGAGGAGGAGGTGGGGTGGAGGTGCTCAGGAGACAGAGCAGCCTCTGGGAGAGGCCATGGTGGAGCCAGTGTCAGTGCTGCAGCTTTCCAAGGAGGTTCCTATTTGCTGAATGATATTTCCTCTGTTGAGACCAAGTGGCAGCAGTGAACACCATGAGAAGTAAGGAGAGGCAGAGACAAGATGTTAGGGACTGACGGCAGCTTCTGTCCCCATCCATTCCCCACCCTGCTGCTTGGTGAGGAGAGGAATTGGGTGTGAGGGAGTGAAGTTAGCCTGTGAAAATTGGGAGTGAGAAAAAGTTGTTGATTTTTCTTCTATTTTTGTCTTAGTTTTTGTCCAACTCAATTTAATTGATGACACATTACATTATATTTCACAAAGTGGTCTGTTTTGCCCATGATATGTGATCTTCCTGTTTTCATATTGACCAACAAGCTTTTCCATGCTCTTCCATTTCCCTGTTCTCTTGAAGAGAGGGGTTGTGACAGAAGCTTGGTCGGACAAGGTTAAGCTACCACAGTCACTTAGTGCTGCTTATCAGTAATAAAGCAAAGTTTAATAAATTTTTCTTACTATTGAAATACTTACTTTTTAATCCAATGCTTTCTCTTGAATTATACTTAGTACTTGATTAAAAATTAATCACCCATGCTTTTGCTACGGTTTTCCATCTTCAGTTAAGTGGAAAATTAATCTTGGTTATTACAGGAAAGATTAAGTCATATATACCATGCTGGACTGGGCTCTCTCACTGTGAATGACTCACTTTTAGGGCATACTCTCATTTGAGGTTCATTCAAAGGAAGTGTATCAACACTAGCTGGGAACACCAATAACAGAAAAAAAGCACTTACAGAAATTTTCCATTGTTTCTTGACCCAATGAGGATACGGTGTTCTGAATCTTCCCGAGAGATCCTCCCATGGAACCATGGCATCTTCTCATGGGCTGTAGTGGCAATTAACTTCTCCAGCTGAGGCTTTTGACTAATGATAGCTTGTTCAAGAGCATGCCCCTAGAGAGTGGCAAAAACACAGAATGACAATCAAACTGCCTCCTGCAATAGAACATGATAGGGTGACTTCCAATATTGGGTTGCTTTGGGGATATTCAAAACCTGCATGCATTTGTTATACGTAAAAAAAAGATCTGGCTGCTATCAAAATAGTAAAACAGAAATGAATGTATGGTAATCCAAACATGACAAAGCTGGGACTCTTCTTTTACCTCAGAGAAACAAGAGGGAAAAGAAGCCATAAGTTAAGTCCTTAATATATCAGTAATACAATTTCAAATATTTTTATGATTGAGAGACATAATTAAATATAATTTTATATATATACAAATATACTTACCTCACTCTGAGATGCCATAACATTTCTCCATACTACATATTGTATTGTAGTTCACAGAAATAAACTGAACATGCTTTGTGTTTTTGCAGTATGACTATGTTGAATACATGAATGCAAATTTATAAAAAGCACATAGGACAGTCTCAGTTCTAGAGTGAGCTATGTTAATATTTTAGGTATAATTTAAACAATTCTAAATCTATCTACAGTCTCTCTCTTCTAAATGTGGCACAGAACTGGAGCGCAAAACCCTATAGTTTAATTGAGTTTGAACTTGAGTTCATCATCTTCCTTCTAGATTTAGCTCAGACTCATCAGAAGGAAATATAAACCTCAGCACTTGTAGTAAATATAGTATAAGTTTCAGCTTTTCCAGTGTGGGCATTGCTTCAGATATTTCACCTAGCAGAGCACTCAGAGTTACCATGTATCTAGCGTAATTCCATGAGTTCACAATGGTAACTCATGGAATCCCAAGATGATAAAACAGTCCCATTGCAGCCCCCCTACTCTAGTCTATGTTAAGACTGGCCTATTAAAAAAATCCAGCACGTCTTCCTCAGCAGGGAATATTCCTCCTCAACAACTGAAATATGAAGACACGTAGGTAGTGCTCTGCTGTTGAGAAACCAAGTTCTATTTTGGACACAATATAAATTAACATCACAGAAACAAGATCACTTAACAGGGGAAGATCTAAAACAAGTCACCATATAATTATGTCTGCTTACACACCAATCCATAAAAATTCATAATCAAAAGCAAGCAAGCAAAACTTTTTTGTGTCTTTTTCATTATAGATACTAATTTTTGGTGCATGTGGAAATCTGATGCAGGTTATTGTGGTGGTAGATTAAGGCTATACTAGTCCAAGACATCACAAAAGCCCAAAGTTTTGTATAATTTCAGGTAAACAACACTTACAGGGAAGTTACTACATGTATTGGTGAAGAAAAAAATGCATTGTTCAAAACTCAGAGAGCTATGATTCCATTACAAAAAAACACTACATAGCAGCATGAACACTGGGAAACAAACAGTGCAATCTCTTTTTCTCCTAAATCAAAGAAAACTTAATGCTAAAATCAGTCTGGATTTACCTGCAAGTTCCAAGTTTGTTTGACATACTCTCTTATGAGGTTCTCTTTTAAATCTTCAAAAGGTCCTGTTTTGGGTTCAACACCTGGTGGCCGGTTGAAAGGCTTTCTCAGTAGGCAGATAAGGCCATCAGCTTCCTCTGAGTGATAGTGAATGAGTTCAGCAGGACTGGCATGGGACTTGCCTCCTGCAATAGCATAGGAACCACTCAGCTCCCTCTCAATTGTATAATGATGAACCTTCCTTCCATGAGCCAAGGATAAGGCAAAGCCCCCCAGGTAATTCCGGCTTTGGCGGAGCAAGTATAGTCCATCACTCACTCCCCCTTGCATCAGATACTCCTCAGCTTCTTCACGTGTAATATTGCCAAAGAAGTAAGGCAAATGGTTAGCAGGATTCGCTGTATTGGCAGCCATGTTTTGTTGTGTTGCTTGGGTTTTTTTCCAAGAAGCAAACTTAGTCTTCTATATCTGAATAACAAAGACAGAGAAATGGGTGTCAGTTGAAGAAGACAAATCAGTAACATGGCAATTCACATGCAGCATGTTGGTAATGCATTGTAAAAAGATTTTAGGATGAAGATCACATTTGTTTTTAACTTGTTAACAGATGTCTTTCTAAATTTCAGTAGCAGGTTTTTCCCTGTGTTCCAGTAATATAAGTTTCCTATAACTGCACAAGTTTGCCTTAATCCTTAATATGAAGGCACACTTACAACAAAACCGGAAGATAATCAAGTTCAGCATTTCTTAAGAATACTGAATGTAACATAAACTGCTTCAATTATTGAATTTTTAATATAGCAATAAAAATAATCATAAGATACATAATACACATAGGAGATATTATTATTTTCTTCTATATATTTTAAAACAGCGCACCAGGACTCTACAGAACTCTGTCTACAGAAGTACCATTCTTCTTGTAGCCTGAGTTACCCCAGTCTCTAACCTACACCATCAGCAGAGAAATTTCTTTTCCTTAAACCCCATGAAAGGTTTACAATGCCTAGACAGCTAAATATTCCTCTGCACTTAACCAGTGATCAGGAAAAGGCTGAGATACTTTTTGCCACCTATGCCTACATCTTCATTAGTCAGAACAGATACCTCAAGGATATTCAGCCCCCTGAGCTGAGAGAGGAGGATGGAGAGCAGCACAACCATCCCATAATTCAGGAGGAAGGAGTTAAGAACCTGCCCCAGAACCTGGACACTCATAAGTCTATGGGGCATGATGGGAATAACCCCAGGAGTACTGAGGGAGCTGGCAGAGGAGCTCACCAAAACTCTCTCCATTAGTTCTCAACAATTTTGATTTACAGAGGAAGTCCCAGATGACTGGAGGGCTTGTTAATGTGATGCCTATTTACAAGAAGGGCCAGAAGGAGGATCCAGAACACTGCAGGCCTGTGAGCACGAGCTCAGTGCCCAGAAACTGAAGTGATAGTTATGCACAGTAATAGGACCAACAGTCTCTGGAGTAAAATTTCTCTGCTCTTTCTAGAACATGTTACAGGCCACTCTCCAAAGGAGAAGCATGCACAGGGCATACAAAGTTGAATTGAACTACTCATCTCTGATATAAAAAGCAGGAAGGTGGTACCTCAGGACATTCACTGGGGTTCAAATGTTGACCTGGAAATTTGGCAAAATGCTCTAAAACTACGCAGTGCTAACCTTCATGTTGCTCTTCTGGCAGTGCTGCTGTCACCAAGCTGTTTGATTTGAAAATAGCTCTAATGTAACTACAAAAGGTATACCCACACCTTTGGGGTCATCTGTGGATAGACAGCAGTAGCGCTGAAGCTGGGATCTGCCCAGTCAGAACTGAGACACAGCATGTTCCCAGGAACTCCTAACCTACACATTCATTATGCAGATTATGGGCTTGGAATGGTTCTAATTACTTCTTGATGGAGCTTGAATTTTCCTGATCTTCAACCTGACCTACTAACACGTCATGGTGATGGCCTGGACCCTGTTGCTATTCACTGACTGCACTTCTACACAGTACTTCAATCTTCTTTAAAGGCCATTATGAGCAGCATGCAAAACTCTCCTCTAAAAAGCAAATTGCTCTGTGAACTATGCCTGGTTTCCCATGAATTAATGCACTACAAGCATTCAAGCAATGATCTGGGCTCCTGTTAGGCTCACACGAGCTCCATCTTCCAAAATTCTCACAAGTACCAAATCAAGTACCTTCAGATTCCTCCTCGTCCACTAAATACTGGGTAGCAGGGAAATACATGTTGCAGCTATGTGTTTGCTGCTTGTAGGCTTATGTTCACTCCATGCCTTCATGTAATGGAGGTGCTGTGCTGGCTTGTCCTGTGGGCACAGTGTCTTATTCCCATAAATCATTGATCAGACTATTCATTGATTAGACCCTCAGCTATAACAAATTAGGCCAAAAGAAAAGAGCTATCAGGGAGAGCCTGACAATATGCTGACTAGATGAGCCAGTTTCACTAGAAAACCAGCCAAAAATAGGGCAAATGTGATCTAGCTGTTCACAGCAAATTCAGAATTCTCTCAGGTACATGAAACACCACAAAGGAGACTCTGGCCAGACATGCCAACGACACAGGCGGACAGACAGAAACACTTTGTGAAAAACAGTAGTTGTGGTGGAGTCTTGAGTGGTAAAAAGTAGGTGTCTGTGACAGGTGTTTATCTATCACATCTATATTTAGACACTCTGGATTTATATTACTGTCTCTGTGAGCAGCAATCATGGACAATATACACCCCATTATCTTCAGTTTGTGAAGAGACTTTACTCCAGCAGAGATAATGACTTCGCTGCAGCAACTTACATAGCTGCTGAATGAAACTGCCTGTGATATCCAGAACTACACAGAATGTTTGTTCAAGAAGTCATCGTTCTTTGGTAGACTTCAGTCACAACAAAACATTAAAACACATCATCGTTATGGTGCTCGATGCCCTGAGCTAAGGGCATCATAAAGACTTCTGAGATTAAAACAGTGGGCACCTCTATAAACAGATTAAAGTTTTCACCACAGAAGCTTTGAGTAATGAATGAAAGATCAGTGAAAAATGTTGTTCAAGGTCCAAGACTAGTTTCATTTTATTAATTTCACTTCAAGTCCATGGGACCTGATGAGACTCACCCACAGCTGCTGAAAGAACTGGCAGATGAAGCTGAAAATCCACTTCCGATATCTGAAAAATCATGGCAGTCTGGTGAAGTTCCTGATGACTGGAAAAGGGGAAATGTAACCTCCATTTCAAAAATGGAAGAAAAGAAGACCCAAAGAACTACAGGCCAGTCAGTCTCAGCTCTGTGCCAAGCAAGATGATGGAGCAGATCCTTCTGAAGGCTCTGCTCAGGCATCTGGATAACAAAGGGGTGACTGGTGACAGCCAACACAACTTTACTAAGGGCAAGTCCTGCCTGACTGATTTGGTGGCTGGTGGGATCACAGCTTCAGTGGACAAAGGCAGAGCAACAGACTTCATCTCCCTGGACCTGTGCAAAGCATTCAACACTGTCCCCCGCAACATTCTGCTATCTAAACTGGAACAATATGGATTCAGTGGATGGATCAGTCACTGGGTAACTGTATGGTTACACCCAAAGAGTTGTGATAAATGGCTCAGTGTCCAAATGGAGTGGTGTTCCTCAAGGTTCAGTACTTGGACCAGTGCTGCTTAACATCTTTGTCAGGGACACTGACTTTTGAATCAAGTGCTGCCTCAGCAGGTTTGATAATGACACAAAACTGCGTGGTGAAATCAGTATGCTGCCTGGCCTTCCCGATCTTTATAGAGTATGGGCAGGAAATGGGAGGGAATACACTGCTTCCTTTGTGTTCCCACCCTTCTCAGAGTCTGAAAGCCTCCTTCTTTAGTTCCTCCTGTTCAAACAATGACAGCCATGGAGACTCCTATAGCTGTACAGAGCAAGGTGCTCAATGAACTTGTAAAGTCAGTGAAAACACATGAAGAGCAGAGCAAAACGTTATCAGCCTAAATGAAAGGAGAATACCTAAAAATAGATGGAAGTGCTTAGCTAATGGCCTGGATATTTCCAGGTTTAAAGATACAGTGGCATTAAGTGTGTCAGCATAGCCTGTTTGCAGGTGGAATATATTCTAATTTTTACAGAGGATTTTTTACAGAGACAGCTATGGCAAAACTGCCGCTGTTCACTACTGTCAGTTAGTTCATAACTCAGAAAGAAGTTGCCAGAAGATGCAAACCTACAAGAATGTTGCACCAACGACAATGGTGACACAAAATGTCCCTCATTTTCCAAGAAGGTCAAACCTGGAATAAATGTCTGATTTCAAAAAACAAGCAAAAAGAGAAAACTGCAGCCCTAAGCAGAGCTGCTGACACTATGGATCTTTATTACCATGAGTACTGAGAAAGGCTGGCTTAATTCAGAAGGGTCAGGCTACAAGTGTGGATACATACACAATCCCTAACTTTGTTTTTAACTCCTTGTGGTATTTTTAGCTAAATCTCCAGTAAACAAGACATCTCTCAGAACTAAAGCATCATCCATTCTAGGAGAAAGTCACTATGGAACTGAAGGTGGAAAAAAAGTATTACTTCCATCTTGGAAAAAAAATGTATCTGAGCAGAAATTGAATATTATTACAGCAGTCTCACAGGACTAAATCAAAATGCCAAATGTTTCATGCAAAATTTCAGATAAGCAGGTTTTATTAGTGGGCAGATCCAAAAGATATGCTTGCTTTTTGGCTTCAATAAGTATCTTCATTAACTTTCTCTTAACTAGTTGCTTAGTTGTCCCAGGCTGACATTTCTGAAGCAATTATAACAGTATGAACAACCTTTTTTTTGTACAGTTTTGTCTGTCTCTAGTTCATCCTCAGTAAATGAGACTACAGGCTACAAATGCAAGTAATTATTTCTCAAACATGAATATTAGCAATTGCTTATTGCAATTAACTGATGAACAAACTAAGGACATTTGGATACCACTATACTTCATTCATTTCTCTTAGATGTATTGCTCTATCTCTAAAATCACTAAAACCTGTTGAATGGATGCCTCAGTGGACTGGCCTCAGTGTGAGTGGCAAAACCAGACAGGTGCCTCTTTCAGACCAGTGTCATCTCTCGTTAGATACAGTACCTTGCTTTAATACAAAGGACAGAAATTCTTGCAGAAACAAAAATAACTTGCTTTTCATTCTCTTACAAGAGGCAAGTTTTATCAAAACTATTCAAGAGTTTTTCACTGTCGATTTCTAGATTCTACAAAAACTGCCACACAATTTTATTGTTCAAAAATCTCCTTGTTGGAGGATATAGCAAGGTTCTGCTGTAGAGACACTGTAACTGACATGAGCTCATCTCTTGCTGGCAACTATTGTCTGAAAGAGTTCACACAGATAAAAGTATGGGATGAAAGGACAACTGTTTTTTTGGAAAAGAAGATGTGATACTTGCTCACACTGCCAGACTCCCAGAAAACAGTATCCCTCAGCAACAGAGCCAGCTGTTCCTAACTAGCTTTATGAGGACACATATATAAAGAAGCTCCACATACTAATTGGCACATTAGTGAATAAATGGTCCAGAAAAGACCAAGTAAGCAGTACAATTAAAGTTTGCTTATCTTTGCCATGAAGAGTGGATAAAACTGTTTTTAGCAGGCAGGAATCCCTTGTGTCCAGCAAAAAATCACTTATTAAATTATTAAAAGATCAAGTTGTAGCCTCACCTCTCCTGTAAACCATAAACATTTTCCATAAATGCTATGCAGAGAGCAGAGCTATGCTTCCTCCTCTGGAGGAAGTCTGTTTGCAGCACCTCGACCAGTGAAATACCCTTGACAACGCCTGTTTATCACTCCAGGGCAGAGAAAGGATGCACCTGGCCTCAGCACATTCTGGGCCAACAGGCAGTATTTGCCTAAGTCTTGCATGAAAAAATGCCAGGCTCAAAAAAAATGGCTCGCAGTCAGGCTTCTTCTCTCATTTTATGCCATTTTCTGGACAGTATCAGAAGTTGCTGTAGTTAGAACATGAAGATACCAAAAAGCTGCCTCCACTTGATGAAAATCTTCCCTTAGGGAGTCAGAAGCAGCTGGATTTCACACTAGCAACATCATTCCCTTCACAAAATGCAGGGCTGGAGTTCACTCTTCCCTTACAGGATTTTTTCCTACACTTCTGTGCATACGAGCTCCTGCGGGCAAGACTTTTGTTACATCCACTGGATGAAGACTGTCACAAAGCTATTCAGCTCACCTGAGGCCATATGTGATAACTGAGGACAGAATAGTCACTCAAAGCCTCCCTCAATGCGTGCTTTGATTCTGGGATATCCTGCTGTATGCATGACAAAAGCTGCTGGTAGCTATTTTAAATAAGTCAGCACTCTCAGAAACTTGCAATATAGTTCATCTACTCAAATGATAGCCAATTCTATTATGTGATGTACAGAAATAATCCTTACTTAAATATCCTGCTTGCTTTAATTTTTTTTTTTATTATTATTTTTTTGGCAAAATACTGTGTATTCTTTGAAATGCATCAGTAAAATGGAACACTTTATATCAAAGATGACTACATTAATGCTGCTTCCTTTACTTATATTTCCCATATTTCAGATATTGGAGATTTTCACCTTGCCAAAAATTTAGTTTTGTTTTTTGGATAGAGTGAACTTGTTTTCTTGATGGAAGTTATAAAATTTAGACTGAGTTTCCTAGAGTAGGAACTTACTGTAATAAACTACTTAGCATACTTAGTAGCTTTCTTTTCTAATTTCTCTCCAAAAAAATGACAAAAAATATCTTTCAGTTTAAATTTTCCTGCAACATATTTTAAAAGAGTTGCAGGGGGGAAGAGAAAGAAAAAGAAAGGGAGGAAGAAGTGCTGCTATTGCTGATTTCTAACCTCAATTTTTCATTCTAGATTAAGAAATGAACTTTCCAGGCAACCCTACAAAGAAAAAAACAACCAAAACCCTCCCCCCAAAACCAACAAAACAAACAAAATACTCCCAACAAACTAGTTTCTAAAAAATATTAAGACATTGTTTTAAACTGAGCTTAATTTCTATCAAACTTTTAGAGCCATTTTTTAAATCAGCAGCAGTGTTTTCAAATGCAGTGGTCAGCAGCACTACTCATTTTAACATCCCACAGGTGTTCACAGTTGCACTGGTTTTAGCTAATAAACTGGCTTCTAAATGTTCTATAAGTTTTTTTTTTTCCTTCTCACCTACTTGGTTATTTTGTCCAAACAGGAAAAAAAAAAGGTGGCTTTAGGAATCTGTGTCTTAAGACAAAGATTTTAAACATTCTCACCCAGGATTACCACTTACGCATCTACAGGACTGTGTATGTCTACAGTGCCACAAGTCCTAGTTCTCTACAAAAATACTGAGCACCAGTTCAGAAAGACTCTTTTTGTTGCCTTATTGTGATTTGAAAAGAAGATAAGTTGTCAGACATATTATCCACTCAGAACACCAAGCATCCCATAACTGTACTGAAGAAGACTATACCACAGCAAACCAAGACAAAGCTGCAGAAATGGCACAGAAGTCCTACCTAGCTGGTCAAACCAACATGTTCCAGCACCAGTTAGTTACAAACTCACTGATAGTGAAACTATGCAAACTTCTTATATCATAGTCCTGTATATTAGCTATTGAGGTTCTAACACTTGTTAATTTTTTATGTTTCTCTGATACCTCACACAAAGGGAAGGCTTGCAGCATTTTGCACATAGTGAAGTCTCCTCAGAACATTAGGATCCCTGTGAGTCTCAAAAATACTTTTCCCCTTTCCTTTTCACAGCAACCACATTTAAAGAAGTGGCCATTTATTCATTGTATGTATAGAGACAGGAAGTTATGATACAATTTTAACTCTGGAATGTAAAAACAAACTACAAAATTTATTTTATTCCTTTGGGGAAGGTGATACTTTCTGCCAAATATTATAAATATTTAACAATTAATCCTCTTCTAGAAAACCCCAGAATTGTTTCTTTTGATGCAAGACCGTGTAGGCTCCATTACACTGGTTGCAGCTGCAATGCTGATGTTTCCCCATCACCCCAGAAAGGACACAGAAGGCAGTGTCAAAAGGTTTGAATCTACTTAATTGTATGCCTCTACATTACCCTGTGTCATGAGATTAAAAATTTAACAATGTCAACTACATAAGGAGGGAAATGCAAATATTACCAATAATTTTGATCTAATTTTTTTACTATGCCCAAAATAAATACTAATTGTGTATTGTACTATACTCTACTGCACCACTATACTCTACTACACACAAGTAAAGGGAGTGATCCTGCAAAGCCCAGGGATTTTTTTTTCTCACAAGAATGATCAAAGGCATAAAATTAAACTGCAGAAATTAATGTTCTCTGTTATATGGTAAAAATATTAGGAATGACTCCCTGTAAAAGCTTTTCTAGAAATGGCAGCTGAGATACAAAGTGAGCTATCGTCATCTGTTCCCCAGTATTTTCTTCTTTTGTCAAATACAAGCAAAAGTACTGTTAGATTGGATTAAGAAACTGTTTCCCTGTAAAAAAATCCTATATTTTTTTCTAAATTAGAAATTGAAATGCTGATCCTGAAAATCCTACAAGATGAGAAGATTTGGTTCTTATGACCGAGCTTTACTACTCATGCTCACAAATATTTGCAAGGGTATCTTAAGCTTTTAAGCAGGCACTTTGAATGGTAGAATTACTCTCACCCCATGCTCAGTTAAGCATGTGCTTACCTTTAAGTAAAAAAAAAAAAATGTTCATTTTAAATAGCTTCTTGGACCAATCTTTTTGTAACTATTACTTACATGCAAAGATAAGCATTGCATTCCTTGTAATTGTAAAAGTTATCCTTCACCTCTGTATTATTATGGAAAAAACACATGTAACTGAAAACAGATTCTGGCACAGCCTGTCTAATAAACACACAACAGATCTTGAGGCAATAATTCAAAAGTCTATTAAGATGGAAAAATTATAACATTACCTAATATCTTCAGGGGATTCTGATGCAAACACCACTTCTTGCAGTCACAATATTCAAACCAGCAATTACAACAGACACATCACTTTCTGCTAAATAATTAATATTAGGAAAGAGTCAGGAAGGAAAAAAGTGTATCTTGCAAAAAATTATTATGATTGTGAGCCTATGACCTCTGAACACAACATATATTTCAGAAGTGACTTCTCCCATTTACAAAGCCTCTGGCACAACAGAAAGCATGGGAGACTATGGAAATGCTCCTACATCACTTTTTTTGGTCATAGGTATCTTCAAAAGTGCTTAAGGCCAGCTTATAATTTTGCCATTCTAAACCATTATTTTGTGCTCAATGTAACCCGTTAGATGCTTCTAAAAATAAATTTCAGGTTTTGTCTTCCTGTGATTTCAGACTGAATTCCGCTCTTGTATCTTAAGCAAAAAACATGCAAATGTAAGAGCTGAAGCCTTCACATTTGTCAGAATGCAAGGATTTTTTTATCTGAAGTAAAATAACAAAGCTTCAATCATATTTCTCTTTGGATTTTGCAGTTACTTCAAGTGAATGTGAAAACCAAAGCAATTATTTACTTTTACCTATTTCAGCCACTTTCTATCATACTGACTACAAACACTTTAGTTCAAATTCCTGTGTCTTCACCACACTGTAATTTTTCTCCCCTACGGGATAACTGGCAGAACATAAAGAACATTCAAACTTCCTTATTTTCCTGTTTGTCATCCAATGTTAGGGTAAAAAAAAAAAAAAAAAAAAAAAGTCACACTTCTTTTAAGTGGACTGCCTCTATGGCCTCCAAGCCTGTAAAAATACTCAGCTATACATGCTGATACTAGTATTGTGCCGGATGGCTGTGCCCATAGATTAGATAGTAGGTTCAACACAAGGGCTCAGGAGTTGTAAGCTTCTGTGGGTAAAAGAGTATGAAAGAAGCCTAGGAGAAGATATAAAAAAAAAACAAACAAAAAAAACCAACAACAACAAAAAGAAAAAAAACGGCAGCTACTTCCCTTAAAAGGAATAATTTTGTTTTTAAATGGAAACACTTCATAATATATCACACAATATAGGCAGATTGGGATACCTGCCACCTGCCACTCTTCTACTGGAGTCAGTGTCACCTAACACAAGTATTGCCCAGATAAAAAAACTTCAAAATGATCTGGATATCTTCAGAACAAAGTTTCTACTGCACAGTGCTTAAGAATAAAATTCAATAATGCTGGCTGGACACATGAATAGCAAAGCAAGGACTCTGTCACCCAGCTCACTTCTATTAATACACTACAATTGTTTTCTTGGAAACAAAATAGGGAAGTCAGAGCAGAAAGAAACACATTTTAAAAGACATTCCACCAAGCGTCAAGGCTGTGAGCGCAATTCAGACAGAAGCCATAGTTTCGTGTGCACTTCTGTTCAAAATTTACCTCCCCAATACTTATCAAGACACAACGAAATCTGGTCTTTGTATTTAAGTTCACGGTGGGCTAGTGGTGTTTATTTCCAGAAACACTGTAACACAGGCAGCTTTCACGCTGGCTTTCCAGCGGGTGCGTTGTGAGCGGGGCCGACACGCGTGACTCCGCTTTGCCTCCGCTCCTTGCGGATCTCCCGCCGCCCGGCGCCGCTTCTCCCTCCCCTCGGGCAACTGCGGAGCGCTCCGGCTGACACTGAGTGCGGCCGTGGGGCCGCCTGCCTCCCGTGTCTGCCAGTCCCTTCGTACTCCCCGACACTCGCCAGGATCCTGAGGAACCCGGCGGCAGCGTCGCTCGTCCGGCAATGGCCCTGGCCCCGGCCCCAACCCCAACCAGCGCGGCGCTGACAGAAAGGGGCGACGACGGCCGTGAAGCCGTCGCCGAGCCCAGGATGCTGGCGTCCAAACGCCGCTACTCACCTTTCCCCAAGGATCGCCGCCGCCTCTCGCCTCCTGACACTGCCACCAGGAGAGTGAGAGTCGGCTGGGAGGCAGCCCTCGGGCGGGCTGCTCCGCCGAGCCGGGCCAGGTTGAGAGAAAGCTGGACCCTCGCAGCCGGTTGTGCTGCCGCTTCCTCGTTTTCTCTCGTAGCCGCGGCCACTTCCTCAGCGGGGCGCCGGCGAGCACTCCTTGATCCTCAGTGGGTGCAGCCGCTGTGCCCCCGGCCCCTCTTTTGGGCCGCATCCCCTGCAGGAAGGAGGGCAGCCCCGGCCTCACGGCACGGCAGTGCTCTGCATGGCATCGAGCTCGGCAGCCTGATGGCCCCTTCTGTGTCGCTTCTCCCGGGGCCAAGGAAGTGTCCGTCTCCTCCGGACACCGGGGCATGGGGCTGCTCTGGATGCTGTGATGGGGGTCCCCTTGGTACCCGGTGATTCGGGTACCTGTGGCAGCGGCGTTGCTTCGCAGGCAGCTGGCTCTGTAAGATGGACGAACGGCTTCTCAACAGCACTCATGGGACGGAGGATCAGAATGTTTCAAAAGCAGGCTTCTCTCAAGGAGAAAGCGAGTATGCACACTTCTGGTGAACTTGTGTGTCTTTCAGTGCTTGTGAGTGCTGGTGAGAAAATCACTCTTTTAGTGTTTCCTTTTGGAGCAATACAGGCACCTTCCATAGTAGAGTATCTCCCCCTTCATGTTCCAGTTCCCACCTTCCCACCCACCCTGCCCTCTGTCTCCCCCCAGATTTCAGTCAAAGATACTTTTGCAGAAACTCTAGGTGTTGAGACTTAAGTGGGCATAGGCACTGAGCAGAAGGAAAGTCCCTCAAGGGTTCGTCAGAACCCAGGGAATTAATTCCTGCTCCAGATGACCTCACAGAGCGAAAACATTGCAATTATCCTTTGACAGGGACTGTGCAGGGACAACTGCTCCAGCTTTGGGTCATGCAGAGCTGATGAGTAGCACAAGGGGCCTCACTGAAGTCTGAGGGTGGACAAGTGTCCTTCAGCTGTGACTGTGCTACATGACATGACATCGTGTCCCATGATGGGCAGTGCTAGTGGGAAGTGAATTAAGCTTTCTTCTTCTTCCCCACAGTAAAACAGTAACAGCACTAATGTGGGATACAGGTGTTATTTTCAATGGTGAAGTGCTGGTCTTCTTTCCTCTTTGCAAAATGGACCATGCAGCCCTTGTAGTTGATGGAACCAACAAAAACTGCAAAATTCTTATATTTCATACCAGTATATTCTTATATTTCATACCAGTTGAAAAGATCCCTAGTTATAGTATACTTCAGTGAGATTTTTGATAATTTCTTGTTGGCACTGCCTACATGCTAGGAAAAAAAAACCCCAACTTTTTGATGGCATAGTTCTTTTCCTGTCAATATGCAAATGTGAACAGAGGTTAATCAGTGAGAAATAGCTTTTGGAAAATAGTTTTGGATCTATAAAGTGTTTTTTAAGGAGAAGTCTAATCTTAAATTGGTTAAAAAATTATCAGTACTTCATGGCTTTAAAGTAAACATAAGCAATTGTACTGGACCTGTCTGGGATGGAATTACCTTCCTTTAAAGCAGCCAGTGTAGTGCTGTGTCTTGGATTTTGGCTAAAACAATATTGATAACACTGATAATTTGTCTGGTTTTGGACACTGCTTGCACAGCATTAAGACTTCCTTTGTCTATGAACAAGAGGTGTAAACTAGAGGTGAGGTGGACAAGAAATTGGAAAGAAACAAAACTGAGACAGTTGCCCTCAACAGATTAAAGGAATTTTCCATACCATACTCAAGAAACAAAACAAAAAAGGGTCAAAGAGTGGGGATGTCTTCCTAGGTGGCCACTGCCTGGAGAATTGCTGTGCATCACTGTGCTTGTGAGAGGTGGTGAGTGAGGTTTTTGCTTTTTGTTTTTTTTTCATATATTAAATTGTCTTTATCTTGACACATGACTTTCCTTGCTTTTGATTTTCTTGTGCTGTCTTGAGTCCTGCTGGGCAGGGGTAATTGACCAATTGGCTGCATGGGTGCTGGCATGGATCAGGCCATAACAGCAGTAGACAAGAAATCCGGTAAGGGAAATAAATATTTTTTATGCTCTCCACAGTTTCCTTTTTCTTTCATGTGAGACTTAATCCAACTGACTTTTTGTGGAGTTCTTCTGCAGTGATTTTTGGCATGGGACTCACAGCAGTGGAATTTATTATTTAAAGAATTATATTATCATTCTGAAGTTCTTCTGTCATGTGTGGCTGACTCTATAGGATGCCAGTGATCATTACAGTAAAATAATTCTCTTCTTGTCTGGCTGAATTTTATTGGAGTATATCTGGGACTTTCTGGAAAGAATCAGTAAATTTGTTGAATCTCTTGACCAATCTAAGTACATAAAGTAGAAACAGTTTGCACACAGCCTCCAACTAGCTGTATTGTATAATAACTACAATAATTAAATAATTAAATTTGTAATCTTCCATTGCTTTTAGGAGCATCTGAAGGAGTTTCAATGCTTTTGTTATTGCAATATGATTTGAAGGACCTCTGCTTTAAGGATGCATGACAGTTTGCTTAGGGTGAGGGTACATCTGTGGTGGTGGGAGGCTTTACAACTACATGACCTTGTGCCATGCCAATCAGTGCTAGAGGAAGAGGAGATGGATTCTGCATGAAACGATGTGTCTCTTTCTGCTAAAAACTCAACCCTGAAGTGGGAAGTAACTTTTATTGTAGACAAAGTCCTGATTTCTCCCAATGCAAAAAACCTGAATAATTTCTTACATATCGTGACACTGTTACAGTAATCAGCCTCCTTGGTGGTTCAACATGTGATCTGCCAATTTTTTTCTGCGTAGTAAAAACAATTTGGATGACCCCTTGAAATCACAGGACCTAACCTGATCCTCTTCAAGCTTCAGAAATGTGGAGTTATAAAGGGTCTGTTCCTGTTGCCTTTCCACTGCCTGTCTTTATTGTTACAGGAACAGAGCATAGAATCATAGAAAGTTAGGGGTTGAAAGGGACCTCGAAAGATCATCTATTCCAACCCCCCCTGCCAGAGCAGGGTCACCTATATCAGGTCACACAGGAATGCATCCAGGTGGGCTTTGAATGTCTCCAGGGAAGGAGAGTGCACAACCTCCCTGGGCAGCCTGTGCCAGTGCTCTGTCACCCTCACAGTGAAAAAATTCTTCCTTATGTTTATATGAAACCACCTATGCTACAGTTTATAAACATTGCCCCTTGTCCTATTATTAGTCACCCCTGAGAAAAGCTTCACTCCATCCTCCTGGCACTCACCCCTTACATATTTATAAACACTGATGGGGTCATCTCTCATTCTCCTCTTCTCCAAGATGAACAGACCCAGCTCCCTCAGCCTTTCCTCACAAGGGAGATGTTCCACTCCCTTAATTAGCTTGGTCACTCTGTGCTGGACTCTTTCAAGATGGTCCTTCTTGAACTGAGGGCTCAGACCATTAGCAGAAAAGACAAGTAGGTATTTTGGAATAGACTTTTCTTAAGCTAAGCATTATTATTTATTTCATTCTCCAGAGGGAATTTTCTCTTGGGTTTTGGTTTACAATTGTAGTGGTATTTGCAGAAGTACTTTTGCAGACGGTGTAATTCTGCTTCACCACAAAGGGTACTACTGCAGCTCACTCTCAAGATAATCACAGGCTGAATGTGACCATTTTTTAAAATACCATCTCTGTTTTTATAGCAGGGAATGCAGTAAGCTAAGCTCATGCTTTGTTGTCTGATTGAATGTTAAATTATCTAAAATACATAGCAACAAAATACTCAACACCACTGAGAGGCAATCTTATTTGAGGTTAAAATTCTTGATACTAGATTATATCTACAGCTAGCAGTCAAGGGTCTCTTATGACAGAAGCAATTATTGTCAGTAAGATGGGACTCTACATCTATAGAAATAGAAGGATGCAGCAGAGACTCATTTTGCTTAAATAATGTAAAATTTCATCAGAATCTATTGAATTCAGTTATGATGTGAACAAAAGTACATGCTATTTTGAAGTCATTTAGTATCTACCTCATTTTAATTTTGATGAAAGCAGTGATTCAGTGGTAGCACAATAGCTATAAACAACATTTAAAGAAAATCAGAAGGTTCTGTATTAAAGTAAGAAAGAATTGAGCTAGATCAGAAGCTTCAAAAAAGAGGGTCCATATTCTCGTATAATTTGTCCTCTTCTGTTACCCACGGAGTAAAAAAGACCCTTATTTTACTTAAGAACAAGGCCTGAAGACAGTTTTACAGAAGCAATAGTTTGTACAACAAATACCAGCTATTTGTGTTTTCTTAAAGATTTCACTTATAGCCAAATTTATGTGGAGAACAGTAGTGGCAGTCCCTAGGAAAAAGTCAGTATAATGACACATAAATGAATTGGGTGAGATGTGCAGTAAAATAACTGACCTGGTTGCTTACTGTGATAATCTAAATTATGTCTGTTTTCATTACATAATAATTCATTACCTTGACTAGAAATTTCACTAACAATATTTTTTCTATATGAAGGGTGTAAATTTTAAAAAATCAGGGCCATCAAGGTATTTTATCAGCTTTTTCATCTTTATCATCTTGCACTTAATGAAATTATATCTTTGTTATTGTATGTCCATACAACAGCAAGTTAGGATAGGACGAAAAGCAGGAGCAAGCATGAGGGAGAGAGAGAGACTGCAAGAATCAACTTTGATTCAGCTGCAGTTGTATTTTGTTTGTAACGTTTGTCAGCTGTTTCCTACAGAGCCAGTCACTATCTTTGCAATGTGGCCTAGGACCTTGTATTTGCTCAGATTTAGTGCTGGCTCAGTGGGCTTCTGCACATTTATGTTTACTCTATTAAGCCCTTATAGAAACTGAATTAGCTGTCATCCATTGAGTTCAGAGATAGTAGTCTGAACAGGACCCAATCTGCTTCCTGAGGAAGCTGAAAGAGTGTTCCTGATAGCAAGAAGTACTCCTCTTTGTGAGACTGGTTGTGGAGATTCACAATCTGTCTCTGTATTAAGACAGTTTATAATTGTCACAAATTCTGACTGGTGTACAAAAAGCAGATGTACTATTTCTGCATTAGTGATATCCCTGGAACAGATATGATGCCTACCCACGTTACTGAACTTGAACTAATGAGTCCAGATCTGAGCTGACTGTGCATCACAGTCGTAGTTATTCTTCCAAACAAACAGCATGGACACCTCTAAATCAGGTTTCATGGGAAATGTATCAGGCTATGAAATATTATAAAATAGTTTTAAAATGCAAAATATTAAACATTCGTTCCCATAACCTACTTTCCTGCCTTTATAGTCATAATAAACACTTTGTTAATATTGTGTCCCCATGTATAATTTAGTTTGTTTGCTGCTGCAAGGTAACTGGGATCTTCATGCTTAATTAGAGTACCTGAGCTGTTGTAACTGAAGGAATATCTTAAAGTTGCACGAGGAACACTTCTCATCTTCCCATCACAATTTGTTTTCTAAGACTTGATTTAGCACTGGCTTAGCCTTTCCATATCCTGCCTCTGAATAAAAGCAGCAATAGTATTAAAAAATAATAATAATATTCTGAACTGTTACCAATGCTTTTGAACACCATTGTCTTTTCTGGGATATAAAATATTTGGAAATCTCTCCCTCAGTGGATTACAAGAGTGTTCACATGTCTTCCAGTCTGTAAGAAAAGCAGAAGTATGGCTGCTCCAAAGAATATGCCATTTATACAGGAACTCACTTCCTTCTTTGGACATATAATAGAATCTTACCAGAAAGAAACTGCCCTTTTAACAGCTATAGAAATGCATGTCAGCAAGAAGGCAATTTTTCTGCTGAAAAGCGGAAGGATTTCACAATCAGACATTACTAACCCTGAAATTTTAAGCTGGTTTACTACTTTTTCTTTAACCCATACTATAAGAAAGATACAAAATAAAACCATAATTTGGTAGAGTCTAATAATTTTTTCTCTATATGTGTCCCTGTGTACACACAGATGCATATTTGAAATGTCTTTAAAGCATTCTTTAACAGTGTATCTTAAACTAAATAATTTTAAAACTCAAAACATGTCTTTAAAAACACACTCAGTTTTAGAATTATGCAAAGTATTTAGAAAGAATTAAATAACGATTTTTTTATTTTTTTTTTTTTAATCTCTGACACTACAGCTGGTCCATGCAAGAATGGAAGTAGCGCATGCCCATACAAATCCTTTGGAGCACCAGGGGACAACCCAGGAGCAGCATCCACTTTAAGTCAAACAGGAGGGTCCAGAAGGCAAAACAATTTAAAAATGTTTGGAATGAATCATGTATAAGGGGCACCTAAAGGACCTCTTCCCTTCAACATGGGAAAAATTGTTTTAACCTAGTTTCTGTCAAAGGACACATATACACATATAAAAACATCTGTAAATTCTTGAGAACTGAAACTGCTGGGGATCTTATAGCTTTAAAACAGAATTTTAAAAGCAGAAGTTCACTGGATTTTAATATAATTTACATTGATTTTATACAACAATGACTTCTCTATGTGTAGTAGACTTCATGATTAATGCTATGAAAATTGTCCTTTATGCTTATAATGTATGTTGTTTCCAGTCACGTTGATGGTGAAAAAAAACCTCTTGAGAAGCTACACTGAGAAGCCAAGTGAATGAGCTTTGTATTAAAAAGGAACTAATTATCTAGATTATTTAAAATACGTAGGCATGATGCTTGAGTCAGAAAAGAAAGAACAGTCGTTAAGGAGTAGCACTGAGGGGTCTTAATCAGACACTGTACTGCAGGCAGCCCTCATCGAGGCAGGAAATAGAAGCACTTAAGCATGTCCAGCAACCTTAACCTCAGATGAATAATGTCCTGTCAGATGTTATGACCACAGCTCTTCTCATAGCATGAGAGTGGTATAGAACTAAGTCATGCTATATTCTAATTATTGAAAAGTTGTTCTTTTCTTCTTGATCTCATCTTTTCTTTTTGTACAGGACAGGCTGACAAAGAAAAGTCTGTATCTGACCTCTATATAATGTGGTTGCAAAGGTGAAAGATGTGGATCATAAAACCAGAAATCATTGAATCTCACTAGGTTTTTACAAAAACATTATAAACAGGTATCATGGCCCTATGTTGTATCCAATTATTCTTCTGTCCTGAAGTTTTTCAAATAAATTAATGGCAGCTCTATGATTGTTGGTAATTTTATCAATTTGTTTACAAAATGTATATAGATGTAATTGCCTTTTCCTAAGTTTCTAATAACTCATCTGTCTGTTATATTTAAATGCTTAGAAATCTGTGATGGTCATTGTTTTGAACGATCTAGGGCTTTGTCTGTAGGTACCTATATTGTTATGAGAGTATGGAAAGGTCCATGCTTCTATGGATAGGTGACTTATGTTTTATGACTTTCTAAACCCACACACAACACGGGCATTTGGGGTTCCCAGCACTGTTCTCTTGCTTCTGCTGGATCTCTCCTGTGTAGGCAAAGTGTAGATACTCTTCATTTGTCTCTTGTAAGATGAATAAATGGGCTTTTATTTTTTTCAGTAAATGTCACTGAAAGAACAGCATGGGTTTTTGAACAGCTGTGCACTACATTAATATATTCTGCAAGTGTTACTATTTTTGAATGTCTGTCTCCTTAGTAGCACAACATGCTGCGGGAAACAAACTGAGGAAAAGCATCTCTTTTGTACTGAATATATCATTGAATATATAATATCAAATCATATCATATCATTGGTCACAGCCAGAATGCCTTCCATGAGAGGAAGGTCCAGCTTGTCAAACTTGATTTTCTTTTATGAAGGAAACTCACCTAGTTGATCAAGGGAAGCCAGTACATGTAACATTTCTGGGCTTCAGGAAAACTTTTAATACTGTCTCTTATAGTATCCTCCTGGAAGAATGTCCACCATACAGCTTGAAACCATGCTATATGATGGGTGAGCAACTGGCTCACAGGTCAAGCTCAAAGAGTGACAGTGAGTGGGGTAACATCAGGTTGGCAGCTGATCACTACTGGGGTCCTGCAGGGCTCTATCCTTGGCTCAGTCCTCTTCAACCTCTTCATCAATGACTTGGACACAGGACTGGAAGGAATTTTAAGCAAGTTTGTGGATGACACAAAATTGAGTGGGGCAGTAAGCTCTGTTGAGTTGATTCAATTTCACTGCAGAGAGACCTTGACAGGTTAGAGAGATGGGCAATCACCAACAACACAAAATTTAACAAGAGCAAGTTGCACCTGGGATGGGGCAACCCTGGTGGCAAGTACAGAATGGGGAATGAGTGAAGGGAGAAAAGCATGGTGGAGAGAGACCTTGGGGCCCTGGTTGATGGGAAACTGAATATGAGCCAGCATTTTGCCCTGGCAGCCAGGAGAACCAACCATGTCCTGAGATGCATCAAGCACAGCATTGCCAGCTGTTCAAGAGAGGTGATGGTCCCACTCTACTCTGCACTGGCACAGCCTCAACCTGAGTACTGTGTTCAGTTTTGGGCACCACAGTATAGAAAACACATTAAGCTATCGGAGAGCATCCAAAGGAGAGCAATAAGGATGGGGAAGGGTATGGAAGGGATGACTTATGAGAAGCAGCTCAGGTCACTTGGATAGTTCAGCTTGCAGAAAAGGAGGCTGAGGTGTGACTGCATGGCTTTCTCATGAGGGAGGAGATGGGACTGGCAGTAATTTTATCAGTCCTGTGACTGTTAACAAGACTCAGGGTAACAGTAGGAAGCTGAATCAGGGGAGGTTTAAGTTAGATATTAAGAAAAGTTTTTTTACCCAGAGAGCAGTCAAGCAGTTGAACAGGGAAGTAGACACAGCACCAACCCTGCCTGAGTTCAAGAAGCTCTGGGTGACAATCTCTGGCATGTGGTGTGCTTCTGGGGATGCCCAGAACAGGGACAGGAGTTGGACTTGATGATCTTTATGGGTCTCTACCAAGTTGGCATATTCTATGATTCTGTGATAATAAAGGACATAAAAATGTTATGATAGAGCATCAAATCTATTTTTTATTCTGTTTTTATTCAATTAATTTAACATCTCATTCAGAAATTCTACAAAATATTGAAAGAAAGAAACCAAAATGGGGGAACTAAAGATGCCAACTATTTTCTTGATCTTGGAATAGGATGCTGCAGGTAAATATTTCCTCTGGTAACCTTAATGAAGTGCCAAACAACACAAAAATTATCTATTCCAATAACAAATAGATTTTTCATTTATTTTCATTACAGAAGGATTGTGATAAAGATGACAAAACTGTAGCTTACTTGTACTACTGTGATCATCAGATAACAGATGGTAGAAGTTATTTCAGTAAATGGTGGGAACATTTACCAATAATTAAATAATGCTGCATGTTCCATTGACTATATGTATTCTTTTAAGTGGCAAAGGACATTTATATATTTAATTAATGTTAAAGATTATCACATTACCTGTTTACCTATGAAGTAAGCATAGATATTAAATAGTCTACAATGGATTTTCCTTTGTATTGGTGTAATTGTGAATGTAAGCCTACAACCTGTTCTTTTAAAAAGGAACATATTAATGTCATCAGTACCAAAGCTAGTTTGTATAATCTAAAACCAAAATACCAGCTTCTGCTTTGGGGTATATTTTTTGCAACCCAAATGGAGTTATATATCCAGGTGGAGTTATATATCAAGTCACTTGGCTTTTGTATCTGCTGTCTTGATGTCTAACCTGGGAGGTGTGTCAACAACTACTGTATATTCAGAAGATTTTGCAGGTATAAGAATGACAAGGCTCAATTCTGTCTTTTTTTTTTTTTTTTTTTTTTTTTTTTTTTTTTTTTTTTTTTTTTGTTGGTTTTTTTTTTTGTTTTTGGTATTTTTTTAAACATGGAAACATAGATCAGCCTAAAATACTGTAGTCCTAACTATTTGGAGAGAAAGACGTAAGTATACTTTTATGCCCTGTTACTTAGAACACATTATAATAAATTAAAAAACCCTTGCTGTAAAACATCATCAAGGGAAGTACCAGTGACCTCAAAAGACAGAATTGGTAAGGAGAAGGGAGAGCTACATCAGTGGCAAGCAAATATTGCAGATTTGGAGCTAGATTTAATCAAAACATCCTTGCAGAGATACCTTAATTGATTGTGCTGGTTTTGGCTGGGGTAGAGTTAATTTTCATCACAGTAGCTAATATGAATTTATATTCTGTATTTGTGCTAAAACAGTGTCAATACAGGGATGTTTTAGTTATTGCTGAGCAGTGCTAACACAGAGTCAAGGCCTTTTCTGCCTCTCATGCTGACCCACCATTTAGGCTGGGGATGCAGAAGAAGTTTGAAGAGACTTTGTTTGAAGAGACAGTTCTTCACTGGCAGCTCTCTGCTGCAGCCAGCTCACTGCTGGACAATTTTCTGCCAGACACTTCTAAAACTGCTGACTCTCTGCAGGGACAACTGTGCTTGGATCAGGAGATGGTGTTCACTTGGCACTGTGAACAGACCTCATTCAGTACTTTTTAGATAAAAGCAATTCAATCAAACATGACAAATTTTCCAAAAGTAATACAATGCAAATAGAATTTTAAATGTATAAAAACATTTTTAAAAAGTGATGTTAAACAAATGCAGATTAAGACCATAGAAAAACCAAAAACCAAAACAGCAGTTAAGCAAGTGCAATTGAAAAACATCAAAACACAAGGTTTAAAGGTGATTTTCAGAACCTCTGATGGCTGAGCACAATGAAGATGTGAGATTAAACAGGTAGCACATATTACAAATGGTGACTCATACTCTTGAACTCCACTATGTATGCACGGTTTCTTTGCAAAAATCAGAACATCATGAGCAGAGGTGCCTGCTCAGTGAGGTTCTGTTCCTTCTGCTGAAGTTGATTCTATTAATTTGGCCCAACAATTGCTATCTGCTGATTCACATACTGTTGTCTTGGAGGAGAGTCAGCAGTGTAGAGCTGTTGAGAGAATCAGTGGTGTAGAAGTGTCCAGTAGAGAGCTGTCTCCTTAAGAGTTGTCTGTCTCAGAGCTGGTGGCTGAGAGGTGGCATTGGAGAGCTGTCCCATTCCAGCTGGGAGAGGACAGTCAGGATATCTGACCCCAGCTGAGTAAGGGAATAACCCACACCATATGATGTCAATAAAACTAGGAGGGAGGTTGGCCAGGGTGCTGCTGCTTTGGAACTGGCTGGGCATCAGTTGGTTGGTGGGGAGCAATTGTTTTCATTTGCATCAATAATAATAATAATAATCACCAGCAACAGAAGCATTTTAGAATTTTATTTCAGCTACTGAAGTGCTTTTATCTTAACCCATGACTTTTCTCACTTTTAGCCTTACAATTCTCTTTGCTCATCCCACTGTGGAGGAAGTGAGCAAGTGGCTGTGTGGTGCTTAGAATTTGGTAGGAGTTAAACCATGATACAGAATATTACTATTTCTAGTTTGCAGGGGAGGATTCCCATCCATAGTGTCACTCTAGATAGCATGTTAATCAAGGCCATTTTAAATAATCAGCATAGTGACAGGTAAGCAGTAAGCTCTAAAGAAGTATTTTCAAGTGCTTCTGTGAGATCTTTGTGAGTTCGTAGCAAATACTTGCATATTTTATCCATAAAGGAGAACTGTGTAAAGAGTCAAAATACTCTTGATTCTCAGTTCCTGAATGTGACCTCACTTCCTGGTTCACCTCCTGATTTACAGCTCTTTTACAGTTCTCACTTCTGCAAGTTTATTTTTGCTTAATTTTTCCCTCTAGTGTTAAATGCCACAGATCCTACTGACTTTGTTACTCTTTAGTAGGGAAACACTGGATTACTGCAAAGGCTTAACTAGCATTTCATGGTTCTAAGAAATCAATAGAATGCCTAAAGTGGCACCTACAAGGCCTCTTTTAGAGATAACGAGACTATTCTTGTTTCCCAGGGCTTGTTTAATCTACTCTTATGTGTGCTCCATAAATTATTTATCTGTTCTGTGGGTTTAAAGCATGCTTGGCTGTGTCCGTTAGGACATGGCCTTTTATGTAACATCCCTTATGCTATTTCTTAACGAAGGAAATCTCTGTCTCTTTTCTAGCTTTATCATTATTTCAGAACCACAGAGATAGCTGAGAGCTAGTGATGCGTCTCCCTGATGCAGCCCTGAAAATCCCTTTTGCAATTAAATAGGGAAGTAAAGAAACACAAAGCAATCACCCCGAAAAATGCTGGTATAATTCTTGACACTGTATTCCTGTGCTGAACTGTTCTCCTATAGCTGTATAACAACTCATATATTATGGCTGTCTTCCTGTGAGCATGATTTCCTGTTATCTCAAAGACGCGGGGTGGGGCTATGATGCAAACTAACTTTTATAGTTCGGAAATTTCTCACTTTCCTTGGTCAAAAGGAGGAACTAAGTGCCAAGAAAAGCCTGCATGCAGCAGCAGCTTCTGCCACCTCTACTGCCCCAGGCCTTTGGCCACACATCTACAAGGCCAGCCCTGATATGCTGTGCCTTTGCATCATGCTCTTGGGAAAGAACCGTGTGAGAAAAAGCAAAGAGATGTCTCAGTAAAATCTCCCTGCCTTGGAAGCTCTGACCCTGCGACCAATCTGTCGGTGTAGCAAGACTGTCACAGCCTCTTTGCTGACCCTTATTGCTGTTACTGGTCCTGCACTGCTCTCCTAGTGGCCAGAGAATCCACTGCCTGCCCTGCCATCACCCTGGGTATGAGGCACCTCTGCCCATGTGGAGCAGCTGTCCCTTGCTTCTCTTTGAATAGTCAATTGCCAAGGAGAATTGCATGTGCATAACAGTACCTATCAAGTTCTAAATTTATCAACAGAGTTACATGAAACCTTACTGGATGCAACGATCTGTTGGAAAAAGCATTCTTGTCAAACAACAAATATGCTGCCAGGAACTGTCAATAAAAACGAAAATATTAAAGGCTGAAGCCAGGTTCTCTGCTTCCTTAATGCCAGTTTCCTTGACCTCTAGAAAGTATTACAGCTGAAAGTCCTGAACAAAAATGACTGAAAGATGACATGATTTCACATTGCAATAGCAATACATTGGAATAGCAGAATATTCCAGTGATTTGATTATGAGTTTAGACAATACATAGTATTTTCCCTTTTTCATAGAACTGTGGTTTTTGGGGGGGTTTTTGTTTTGTTTTGTTGGCTTTTTTGTTTGTTTGGTTGATTGGTTGGTTTTTTTCCACTCTGGTTGAGAAAGGAGAAGATAAAAAACCTAAAGGAAATAAATAAGTAAATTGTGGAAATTCTAGAAAGCAAGAGTGATACCTAGTTTATAAGTAGTAAAGAAACCATAATAGAGGAAGGCCAACATTGGTTTCCATAGGTATTTTCAGCAAGGAAAATGAGTTGTTGGAATCTAAATCTTTAGCTCCAGCATCGGTATCACTGAGCATGAAAAGCGGTTCTTTTTTAATGCATATCATGTAAAAAGGAATAGCCTATGTGATTTCCTTTAGAAAAGGGATTTTTACCTAATGTTAGACACTTTTTTTTTTGGAGGGAATAAATTCAGACGTGAATCACTGACCTGCTGTAGCTGATAGCAAAAGCAAGTAAGTTTTTTTGATTCATTAGTGTGATAAGAGTCAAGGTGGACATACACATTTAACCCCTTTCTGCTTCTCTCTCTATCCCTAGAAATCTTCACAGGACAGAATCTGCCTCAGTATGAGAGCAAGGATGTACCATGCAGCTGCTGGAATCCCAGCTGAATAGAATCCCAGGCAGTGAGATTCAGCTTCAGTGGGGGCCCGACTGCAATGCCTCTATGCAAATACATATAGCATGGGAAATAAGCAGGAGGAGTTACAGGCGAGTGCATCCCTGCAGGGCTATGAAATTGGCATCACTGAGACATGGTGGGTTAGCTTCTATGACTGTAGCGTGGGAATGGATGGGTGTAAGATTTTTAGGAAGGACAAGAAGGGGAGAAAAGGAGTGGGTGCCCTGAACAGTGAGCACTGGGACCGGTGCTGTTTAACGTCTTCATTAGTGACATGGACAGTGGGACTGAGTGCACACTCAGCAAGTTTGCTGAGGACACCAATCTGTGTGGGATGCTTGACACCCTAGAGAGGAGGGTGGCCATCCAGAGGGACCCCGACAGGCTTGAGAAATGGGTCCATGTAGCCTTGATGAACTTCGATAAGTCCAAGTGCAAGGTCTTGCACCTGCGTCAGGGCAATCCCAAGCACAAATACTGATTGGGTGGAGAATGGAATGGACAGCATTGAGCAGAAGGACTTGGGGGTGCTGGTTGATGAAAAGGTCAACATAAGCTGACAATGTGCACCTACATCCCAGAAAGAAAACCATATCCTGGTCTGCATCAGAATAAGTGTGGCCAGGAGGTCAAGTGAGGTGATATCTCCGTCCCTGGAGATGTTTAAAAAGAGACTGGATGTGGCACTCAGTGCCATGGTCTAGCAACCGCAGCGGTGGGTCAAGGGTTGGACTTGATGATCTCTGAGGTCTCTTCCAATCCAGCCAATTCTATGATTCTGTGATTCAGCCCCTCTACTCTGCTCTTTTGAGATGCCAGATGTACTAGTGTGTCCAGTTCTGAAAGCCACAGCAGAGGAAGGACATCTGATAACTTATTTATCAGATCCCACAAGAATAAAGTCCAAAACCACAAAAGGTCGAGTGCAAACAAAGTTTTATTGAGTGAACAACAAATACCAGAGGCAACATGAAATAACCCTGTAGAGATTTGACAAGTCTATTGAGAGAGAGAGAAAAAGAGAAATTGCATCCTTTGGTACAGCATTTAAATACCTGAATGACTCCCTCAGCATGATTGTAATGTTAGTAATTGCTCTGTAAGTAAAGCTTTTGTAAGTAAAGCTTTTTAAAGTCTTACCTCAGCTAACACAATCCTTTAATCTTTTGACCATTGTATAGGCTATTGGCTCTTTGGACACGTGTGCCTGCAGCACACTACTGTACAACACAGGATCCAGGTACTAGCAGAGGTCCTAGATGTAGAATCATCCTATCACTAAAGGCATCATGCTGCACTTTTCTGTAGAAACAGTTTCTCAGAGTCAAGGTAATTGTGCTATTTTCTATTTTGGAGCTAGGTTACCTGCCACAGGCTCACCCGTCTCTGCACACTGCATATTGTGCTCTTAGACATACTTAAAAGTGATCCAGAGTCTACACAAAAGTAATACACCTTGTGTTCAATGCTACCAACTTTCAAGAGAAATGCTCAGAGGTTTACATTTAGCAGGTGCATAGTTGGATGTCTGCAGAAAGAACCCAGTGCTCACAGTTCCAGTAGATGGCATCTTCTGAAGCCTGTAATGCTCCAAAGCAAGGTTGTTGCATATGAATAACCTATAGTACAGTACACAGTGGCAGAGAAAAACTTGTAATTACCTTTCATAAATGGTAGAATTTCAGAAGTTTTCCTTCATTTTTAAAGTTCTCATTTTCTGAAGTAAACATGATTTTGCTAGTCTGAAAATGCTCTAGGTTAGCATTCCTTGTTTTTTTTAAGAAAAGGAAATAACCAGATATTCCTTTTATGTTGAGCAGTATAATAGAACACAGCCCACACAGTGGGTAATTTAAATGAACAGCAGGCCTTCAAATTACACTGAAAGGGCTGTTATGCTTCAAGCAGGGAACATTTTTATTATAGTCCCACTCCTCACGCACTACAGGATGCATACATTTTTTCCTTCTTGATCTCAGACCAGCAGGGATGCATCTGGGGTAAGTGGGCATCTTTGAGATATCCACGAACAGTTTATGAGTACAGGTGTCTCATCCTTTTGATGATGGTATGTTTTGTACTGAGGAAAAAGCGTATTTTGTTTCAGGAACTGTAGCATGGATTACATGTGGGAAGCCTCATCATGTACAATCAGTGATACAGTTTCACTTAGAGCAGACAAATACTAATGGCATTGCCCATCCCAAGGAGCAGGTACTTGGGTAACAGGGCATCTCCAAAGTATTAAAAAAGTATTTTCTGTTTGTGTTTGACTTTTTACTGTGCTTTGGTTCTTGATCCAGCATTGTTCCCCTCTGCTTTAGCATGACCCTGTCCACTCTTCCTGCAGCTATTCTGTACTCCAGTGAATGGTCATCCTACCCCGCATCCTTAATTTGTGCTTGTTTTCTTACCTCATCAGGTTCCTTCTACCTCATCCTCGCCTTCTCTTTCAATTTCATCTACAGAAGCTGTAGCTCATTATAATTAACTGCAGCTCATTAGTGGTGCTCTCACAGCTGTGGAAATTCTGGGAATTTTACAGTGGTTGAACAACAGTTTTGCAAGATCTCTGTCACCTGAAATAAAAACCCGCACATATCTGGGGATTCATAGAAATGTAGACATTTTAATGCTGCCAAACACAGGGGAACATAGATGTCTAGGCAACAAAATGGGAACCTAATGCAATTTTATTAATCTTTCCATGTGATTCAGGTTGTGTCTTTATTACCCACTGATATGCAACATATGGATACCCAAGAATGCCAGACATGATTTGGTGTAATTCTTGAAGCCATTTAGCCAAAAGGTCTTGCATTCTCTACAATCAAATTTCCCCTTGCCTATGCAGCAACAGTAAGTCTACTTCTATCTCCTTGACAAGTAGTTAAGAATATCATCAGAATCAAGTGAAAAATCAGTAAAATTTATGCTTGCAAATGATCCAAGTACTTTAAATACTTTAAATGACCCTACAGCCGTATTCTTGAAGTAAACATAAGGAAATAGCAGGAGGGGCTAGTGATGAGAAAGCTCTCCTAAGACTTAGCAGAGCCTATGCTTAGCTCTGGTACCATCAGACTAGATGACACTGGATGTGTGAACTCACCTCTCCAGACCTCATCTTGACCCCCTGAAGTACAATTTTAGCTGTCCTCCCTTGGATCATCATCTGACATGTATTTGGAAAGGGTTTAGCATTCATTTAATTATTCATGTTTAAAACTAAGTGAAGAACTTGCAAATTCTGCCTAAAATCTACTCAAGCATAAGCTGTATTCCAGAAACTGATGGTTTGTTGGTTCATTTACTCTGAATAATGCTCAGAAAGGTAAATAACTTTTGTCTTCCTCCAAATTAATAGAATTTCTGCCAAGAAAATTTACTTACCCAAAACTGTCCTTTGGAAGATTGTTCCTGATACCTTAACTAACATCATCTCAAAAGTGGCTTTGAATCTTGTAATGTCCATTAAACAACCTTTGCTTTGCATTTTCTGAGGCAATTTTTAATAAGTAATAAAGAAAAATAAGTCAGTATTATTTTTTTTGCCAACTCAAGCTATATAACTCAGGTAAAGAAATTAAGTTCATCATGTCCTTTCTCACTGTGACAATTCAATTTTTTCATGTGCTTAATAGCTTTCATTTAAGATGGTGCATTGTTAAGGATATGTAGACCCATTGGGAGGAGAAGCTGTCCTTGTAAGGAGGATGAACATGTCTGAACTACTGTCTTGTGAAGTGAGTCCACACTGCCAGGTTGAACATGAAGCAAGGACATTTGGAGAGAAGGATCAGACTTTCCTGAAGCCGTGACATTTCATATAGCTCCGCAGGTATGAATAAATGCACAGATGCAAGAGGAGGCCTTGAAATATTAATAGAGAAATATGCAGCAAGAACCACAGAGAGCACTGAAAAGTCATCAAAAAGTAAAGGGCAGATTGAAATACACCCATAATTTACATGGGTGTGTTTCAATGAAAATTTGTTTGGGTGGTGATGAGGGGGAATCTGACATTTAATATTATTTAGAAGTTCTTATTCACGTTATTTACTCAGTTTTCTTATTTGAAAACTGATAAAGAATTTTTGTCTGACTTTGATTGGGTAATATAGGCTATCTTAGAGGGGAGGAGGCAGCTTCCTGTAACACAGGATCTGTGTCACGAAGCTGCTGCCATTGCTCGTATAACCCTAGCTGATCAGTGCCAGAAGAGTATGTGCAGAAAGGATAGCCTGCTCAGCTTTTTCTCTGATAAGCTGCATCAGCTAAGCAAGATGCCCTGCAGAAGCAGAGAACACTATTTGATTTCTGTGCAAGGTTGTCAGAGCTGACATCCTTGTCACCCTGTTCTGGTCACCCTGGGGAAATTTTAGCAGACTCACCCAGCCTTACTGGAAGCAGGCAGGTGGTTGTGGCATCCAGTGCTCCTCCTTTAACCTTGACCAGTAAAGATGAATTTTAGTGTTTATCAGGTGAAAAGCAGCATTTCTCTCTGCTGAGAGAGAGAAACCTCTTAAATCCTCAGCTATTCTTGGCAAGGTGATGGAACACTGCTTGTCAAAATGTTGCCAAAGACACATAAGAGTTCTGTGATGACAGAAAAGTTGATGAGAGGATAGAATCAGCTGAGTAAGGGGATGATACAGTGAGACAGGGAAAATGAAGCAGATCAATTTATCACTGTATTACATCACAATGAAAATAAATAAAAACATTTTTGAACTTGCTTCACACCATATGTCTTATTCAGGAAGTAGATTCTGACTAATTCTGGTACCAAAAGGATCATATATTGTGTCAAATACTGATGTAATATATAACATTACATGACAGACTTTAGGACATTGCATTAGGACAGCAAACCTGTTGGTGGTCAGGATCTTAATGATCGTAGAGCTCAACTTAGCAGCTACCATTGGCAGGAACATGGCTCTAGTTCCCACTGTAAACATCCTTAAGGAAGAGATAAGTAACATCAATGTGCCCCTTTGTATAGAACAGTAATGTGGAGAGTAATGGAAATGGTCCTGGCTATGCACACTATCGACTTCTTACTTCAAATCTAGTTGGTAAAAGTGAAATAGAATAATAGACTTAGCCCAGGGTCAGGATCAGATCATAGAAAAGGCCTGCTGGTATTCTGTATATGGAACAGAATCCAGAGATTTTTTTAATGATGTACAAAATTTCGTATGTACACTATAGGGCTTTTTTTTTTTGGCTTCTAAGCAAAACACCATTATTGCCCTTGGACATTCCTGCAGAGGGCCAAGATTAAACCACTGCTGGGAAGAGCTTAAAATTAGTAGAATTCATATTTAATTAGCAATTATCTAATGTTGCCTTTATTGTTACTCTTTGGTTGAAGGGGCACAGGCTAATTTTATGGTAATAATGAGAGCCTAAAGAGAAGACACTCTTTAGGACCTAGAGGGTAGAAAAGAGAAGAACCATTATTCCCTCCCATTTCCTTCCATACCCTGCAAAAGCCATGAGAGGTGGGGGAGTCTGTTACTTCTTCCTTCCTGACTCCCTTTGCTCATGTTTGTGCTCTTTGTCTTCAGCTCCCCATATTCTCTGCACAACTGGAGTCCATTGATTGCTGGGATGAGCTCCGGGCCCTTTTGCCAAGCACGCTCCATGAAGAACTTTCAGACACTTCTATCAGTGATCACTGATATCAATTTTTTGTGTATATTAGTACAATTTTCATTATTATTCCATGCGTTTCTATTCTTCCCTCTTTCAGTAAACCTGTTCCAGTTTTAAATTACAACCTTGAAATCAGTCTTCCTTATTTTCCTTTTATCTTGCTCTGAGAGGGTGGGAGGAATAATAGAAGGCAATTCAGTTCCCTGTGTTTTTGTTCACCCTGACCACTAAATGGAGAGAGCTACCCTAATTTTACCCTTTTATACGGAAAAGTTCAATAGCAATTGAGAGCATCAAGCTAGTGAATGATAGAGAGCTCTTTTCCCCTCACTCACAACCAATTATTGTTGCAACGGAAGAATCTGAGTACCAATTACATCTATGATGAAAGTTTCAGATTCAAATGTGCAATAATAAGGTATGAAGAGGAAATGGGGAATTATGAAGAAATGCTTGATACAGAATACTTATTTCTAGCACTTAAAAGAGTTAGCCTTAAAGACATAAAGTAACAGCAAGTTTCAGACTGATTATCAACAAATGAGCAGTTTATGAATAGAGATGATATGTGTTACTGAAAGTGCAAAAGTAATATGATGTCTGTATATAATCACAGAGCATAGTGAAGAATGACTCTTCTGGTTAACATCATTCATCTACATTTGTCTGGTCACAAGTTTCTTAATCTTCCTCAGTTTTCTTCAGTATGCCTGGATGACTATGGGTCAAACACAGAGCAGGGCTGAGTGTGATTATTAAAGAGGGTGTCTAAAGGCAACTGCCTTCATCATATTGCAGTTTTGAGTGAGAAAGACTGGGCTGAAATCCACTGAGATTTAAAGGAAAAGAAAATTGTGCTCTGTGGGATCTGACAATATTTTCTTCAAACCACCAATTCCCTCTACAGTCTATAGGAAAGGCTTCATTTACAAAATGGTGGAAATTGTATAAGATTCAAATGTACTTCACAAATACAAAACACAGCCTTTCTGCTAACCTGTCCTGTAGCTACAATCATATTATATTCACAGAGCAGGGATCTAATTCCTGCACCATGTATAGGACTTTAACAGATTCCCTGCACACCATCAGTTTTCTTGGAAAAACAGTCTTAAAAATAATGTTTCTTAAGATTAATTCGTTCCTTTTGGACAAAAACTCCAGTAAGTCTTTATGAAAAAATGTAGTATTACAAGATCTTTTGGAATGTCCTACACACTGCAGGTGAAGCCAACTCTCTAGCTCCTTTTTGGCCACAACTTGGAAATATGTACAAGTTATTATTATAGATTTATGGGAACCCTCTGTCATTTTTAAGGGTACCTGTAGAGCATAGAGCCCTTTAATATCATGTTGCTTAGAGAAGCTACAGTGCTACATAACCATGCTACTGGATTATGAAGATAGCAATACCAATACCTTCTCCTTGAGCATTAATGGAGTGACACTGTACTTTTACTTCTTTTCTGCAGCAAGAATTGGAGCATCTCCAGAGGACCACAATTCTAGTCTGGAAAGATAAGCCCTTTCTTGACATTTCTAGAAGCTTCTCTTAAAAGAAACAGCTGAAGGAAACATTACATATTGGCTCTGGATTTTTTACCAAAAAAAAAAAAAAAAAAAAAAAATCACCATTAAATGCGGAAAAAACAATGTATTTCCTCTATTTATGTTTGTCCATAAAACTCAAGAATCCTATTGTACCCTGATATGAGAGAAAAAAATGCTTATCTGTTTCAGATTAGTGAAGTTCTCATGGGCAATCTGCTATTTTTATGGCATGTTTTTCATAATTGACATTTATTGCGTTTTTTAATAAATGCTAGACCACAGAGATTAATTTCTCAGCCACCAGAAATCAGCCTAGATACACTGATTTAAATAGGGCTATGCTTGTTTATACCCACTGCAGTTTAACCTAAAGAGGGTTTGTAAGCTTTTTAAAGTTAAAGGCTTGTTCCGTGTTAGGTAACTAAAAGAGAGACTTGGGAGCACAGATTACTGAAAACTACAGCTTTAAATGATCAGCTGCAAAATACTCGGAGGGCTTAAAGATTCATTGTAGAAAAGAGAAGATTACATCTTACATATGTATGTAGGTTACATATATATATATTCCGCGGTTACTCAGTAGGTGGCAGTTAAAAGCCTCGATGAGTTTTGCAGTCGCCATTCAGGCAGCAGCACCCGCAGCAGAAAGAACGAGAGAGGCTGCAGCCAAGCCAGCAAAAGCATTAGCCAAGGCCCAGGCACTGGGGAGAAAGTGGTGGTGGAGGAAAGCTGCTGCAGCACCGAGCCTCGGAGCAGGAGGGGACCAATCAGCAGGTGCCGCAGGGCTGAAGGGAAGGCAGAAGGTGAAGGAGCTGCAGCCCTCCTGGTTACGACAGGGACTCCTCTCCGGTGGAAGAAACCCAGGGCAGAGAAAGTGAGCAGCTGGTGTGATGACAGGCAGAAACTGAGGAGCATTTGGAGCTTTCTGTTCCTATACAGGTAACTATTTTTCCGTTGTTTTTCTATATGACCTCCCCCCCAGAAAAAAACCCAAAACAAAACAAAATAAACAACAACAACAACAAAAAAAACCCAAAACAAACCCAATACCCAGAGCTTTGCATTGAGATTAGAAGTATTTATTTCTTTTGGCCAAAATCCACAGTCTTCATTCAGTCAAAACTGACTGAAGTCAATAGAGTTTTGCATGAGTTATGTCAGCAAGACTTGATATAAATGTATCTTATGTACAGAAAAAGTCATGCTATAAGATGGGGCTGACAAGGAAGCAAAAAGCTGGTCATAGCACCTTGACTAGTTAAACAAAATTTTTTCGTGTGCTGAGATGCTAGTAAAGGCTTTATATCCCTTTTTATAAACTGCGTTTGTTAAAACTTGAGGTGCCGAGTTTTGCCCTAGTTAGTACCACTGCCACTGCAGTGGTTTCAGGAGGGATCATTTTTTTAAAAATGAAAGCTATATTTTAACTTGTGTGATGAAAGAATACAAAAATATTGAGTCTGTATAGCAACAACTCCAGGTGTTCCTTTCTTTGAAATAAATACCACTTTGCAGCATTCCACTGACAGGAAGGAATATTTTATTTGTTTAGTAGGTTGTGCCCCTCTCAACTGGATGGGAAAAAAAAGTTATAAAAGGCCATTCTCAAGTGTCTGTGAGTATCTGAATTAGATGTGATAGTGCTTCCTCTCTTGCTGTCTTCCCCGTGAAATGTGGGATGCTCTCTATGCTGCAGCACTCAGTCACAGCTGGGTGAGCTCAGTATGAAGCACCAAGATTTGTTGCTCTATGTGATTCCTAAGGTGTGTTTTCTGAATACGCCGTTTGTATGAGTAGCTTGGTCATACATTAATATATCTATACATTATCCGTATGTATACATTATATATGCGTGTTGGTAAATGCACACATATATAGGTATGTAATATATGCATTCCCATACCTTTCCATGTAAACAAGACAACTGATTGCTGTTACACCTTTCCAGATAAACAAATCTGCTTCTGCAACCCATTCCTGTTATACATTTGACAGGACTTCCAGTTTAATTTATGCCAAAAGTTCGCAGGTACCACAGTTTCTACTTGTGGGCTAGAGGGGTATTTTGTCTTCTCCCCCCCCCATCCTCACCCTGTTCTTTTGGGATTTCACTCGTACTGCAGAGTTACCCCTGGGGTCCAGCTGTGCTTACTAAAAATGCAGTAGTGTCCAGTTCTCACAGAACGCCATCTGTGCCCAACTTTCAGGGTCTATGATGTGTGATGTGGCTCCAGATTTCCTGGATTTTTCTTTCTGTGCTCTCACACCATGTTTCTGAGGCTCTTGCATGAAAAACTGTCCAAATGTGGAACAAGTTCAGCTAAACAGCTGCAAATCAACAGCCTCGTGAAACAGAGGAAATTATTGCACTGCACATCTATTTATCTTCATCTCTGGGAAGAGAGAAGATTAATAGATATTCAAGGTCTTTTCCAGCCTTAATGATTCTATGAAAAGGGACATGAACACTCATAGGCTGGAAGGTTTCACACCGTTAGAGCAGCAAGGCTCTGAAAGTACCTTCTCATTGAAGTGTAATAATGAAAAGTCTCTAAATGCTTTTCCGCTGGAACCTGATTGCAGGGATTTTGTGAAATGGTTGCCTGAAAATTTGAAGAAGTTGATTTGATAATCCAGAAGGTCTCTTTCAGTGCTAATTATCATTCTTTCTTTTCACTAGAAGTTGCCTGCATTAAAAAGGCAAATCCTTGCAAATAGGTCAAGGTCTTTGAAAACACTTTTAAATATACTTAAATGAAGCTAAATGCAGGCATATTTCCCATGGTTGTGCCACACTTAGTGTTTACACCGACAGACACAAAAGCCCTTATGGTCATCAGGCTAAATATCCCTTTTTTCACAGTGCAGAGCAGAGCTCTTTGGCAGATGGTTAAGAGGCGTTGCTCCTTCTGGCCAAGTGGTACTGTAGTCTCTGCAGTACCAAGAAAAATAGTGGATAATACATAACCTTATAATGGTGTTTCTTAAGTTGTTCCTAGTGATGGTCCTAATTACCTTTGAGGATCATCTGGTAATTTTCCTTTGTGCTAATCAACACACTTCCCCATTTAAAGATCCAAACATGATGTGAAAAAGCAGCCTCTCACTTCATTATGACAAAGTGTGCACTATTGCCTCAAACTTGTTTTACTAACCTGCACAAAGTGTACTCTTGTTCAAAGAAGCTCCTACAGACGTACCACATTCAATTCCATATTCTCTTCTTCTCTTCTTTCTTTTTGTACTCTGATGTTTTTTGATTTTTTATTCTTTTGTTTTAGGTACTACACTGAATTGCTTTTGATTCATACCATACCTCAGTAATTTTTTTGGTAGTATATAATAATCTGTGTTTAAATATTCTGTCTCTCGTACTGTTTGTATCAGATCACTCGTATCCTTACACTGAAACAGCACCCACTGAGGGAGATTTTTTTGGTTTGTAGGACTGATTCCAAATGTTTTTTACTTGCTCCTTATTACTTTGTATTACTAAGCCAAACTGAGAAATTTTCAGTATTAGACAAGAAAAAAATGGCAATGTAGTGAAGCATGAATATATAATATTAGAAATATTACTTTCCTTTTAAATGAACAATTTCCTTAGATGTACCAGGAAAAAATATTTTCCAACTTTTACTTTTTTACTTCACACACAAAGGTTTTTAAGTATCAGTGAATATTTTTTTTCGAGGCATACTTGCTATTGTACTAAAATTAAACAGTACATTATATTATTTCGTCTTACTGCTAGAGAGGCAGTGGAAAAGTCCTACTTTGTGACAATGTAAGTGTACTTGTAATTGTACAATGAATTAAAAGAGAATGTATTTTATTTTGCTTTCTTGCAAAAAAAAAAATATTTGCTTTTAACAACAATTTAGTGATTACTGTATCATTCTTGAAATAATTGTCAAAAGAACATGAGCAAAATTTCAAAATGAGTGTGCCAAGTCTGTGAGAAATGCACTTTTCAACTCACCGAGGTCAGGACCACCTCTTCCTTAGCAAATAAATTTGAATGGAATGGTAGACATTTCTACCTGAGATTAAAGCAGTCTCTTCGATTTCTCTGACTGTGTAGGGCTGCACTATGCTATGACAGGATAATGCAGTCACCCTCACCCTGACTGCAGGTAATGGAATTGGTTTTAGTTGAATCTGAGTGAGTGTCAACAATATTTATGACAAGATTATTAACAAATCAGTTCCTAGACTCTAGATGTTTCCTTTCCACAAGGATCAGTAGTTCTGACTTAAAATTAATCTGAAGCTAAGGAGACTTACCCTCTTTCATTTATTTTTATACTCTTCTCTGAAAATCTAGACTGAGAGCTTTTACCTATTCTGAAAGAGTTAGTAATATAAATAATATTAGCTATCATCAGTAGCTAAAATATTGGCGTAAACCCAGCTAAAAACATTACAGTTTACCCAATTTGTTCACTCCAGCATTAAAACAGTACCATGTGTTATTGAGAAAGTATTTTTTTTAATATTTAGAATATATTTGTTATAATTTTTTTCTACTGCTACCAATACAATAATTGAGAATAAATTACCCTACACACTAAACCTACATTTCTTACTTCAGAATGGAAAGTATTGAAAGCTGAAGCAGTGATGTTCAGTATCAAATCGCTTTTCTGTTTAAAAATAATTTAAAAAATTATGAGGGAAAGTATTCAGTTTTGTGAATGTCCTGAGGTGCAGGTATGCAGCTTAATTCTTAAAGAAAAGACACTTGAGAGTGAGAAGAAATGCAAATAAATTTTTCCTCCCAAACCAGTTTATGATAAATTACATATCATAGGCAGCAAATAATCCCTTGTGAATATTTAGAAACTCCTATCAGCCCTTTCTGATTTGCAGAAAATCTTCAGTGGAAGTACAGCCTTCTTACTAATGCCTGGAAGCATATCAGCAATGGGATTGCATTACTCCAGTACTCATCAGGGATCCTTCTGAGTCCCGCAGCCTGCTGCATTAACCTATTTATGTCTTACTGTCCAACAAAACAAAAGCAGAGTGTATAATATTTGCAGGTAGGGTTTTGGGAGGGCTTGACACGCACAGCTGGAACAGAAAGACAGATGCTAGTGTTCTCACTCGATGTTACATTGTTTTCAATGGGTTATTACTGGGGCCCTGGAAGAATATCAGAAGTATTCGAGTAGTCAGGATAGCAATTGAGCTACCATTCCAGCCCAGCAAGGAGTAGCAGCAAAAGGTGTTATACTTGTAAGTCAGAAGCCTTTAGCCTTTAATAAATCTGTTTGTGCTAATAACGTCAAATTAATCTTAAGGAACTGAGGGCTGCAGTGGGAAGGCAAAACAGCCACTGGTCTTTTTACAGTGTCTTCTGCTAATTGGAAGGCAGTCTTCGTGAACACATGGCTCTTATGTGTAAATAAACAGAATATATATGGATGTAGTTTTTTGCCTATGCTTTTTAATTGTGATTTTTATAATGATCGTGAGATTTTTATAATGAATCTCACCATACATGGTAATTAACATTCGAGGACTCTAGACAAGAAGGACTGTTTACGAAATTTTTCTTCTTGGTTTGGGCTTTTTTACTTTTTCATGTTTTTAACTTTCTTCATTCTGGAAAATTTAAAAGCCACACCTTTCCCCATGAGATGCATGATAAAAACTCATTTATTTTGGCTTGTGGCTATCTGGAGAAGCTGCAGTTCACTTCAGATGGTAAAGTCATAGCTAATTGCCAAAAAGAGTAAAAAAAACAGAGGGGATGAAAGGCCAAACTAGGTCTCTTTCTGAAACTCCTTTTTTATGGCTGACAAATTCTAGTTAATAAACCTACTGCTCTACGCAAATGCAAAATGTCCTAAGTGTTGAAAGTTGAACACACCACACTGTAAGTTGATCTTTTCAGCTTTACTATAATAACATCTATTGAGAACTGTGCAAAAATTACCTTATTGGACCTGTTAATCTGGGAACAAAACTCAAAAAAATTAGTCCCCCGGGGAGTTGAATACAACGTTGTCATATTGACATTTTTATTTCTATGTGCAAATTCAGGAATACCTAATTGCACATACCTAAAAGCTTCTAAGTAGTTTCTTGCTGAGTTTTGACCATAAATACTTAAAATATTAGTATAGTGGTTTACCTAAATGCTTAAATAGATATACAAATATAAGAGTAGCTCCATTTAAGTCAATGAAGTATTCAGCATGCATAAAAGAAAGCCCATATTTAAGCAGTAACTGAGTCATTAAATTCTTTTCTAGTTTTAAGATCAGCCAATCCAGTAAACAGAAGTATAAACCTGTCCCCCTGCTGTAAGCTTTATTATTATTATTATTATTATTATTATTATTACTTATTGAGCAAAGTACAGTATATTGCTGTCTTCAAATCCTACTCCACACTATTTCATGGAACAGGTTTTTTTGCATTTCAGGAATTTATGTGTTTTTTGTTGTTTTTTGTTGTTAGGTTGGTTGGGTGGTTTTTTAGGGAGAATGTATGATCCAAAGTATCCAGCACACCTCCTTATATTTTTGGCTTGTAAAGGAATGTAAAAAGTTACAGCAATTATGCATAGATAATATTTAGCCTAATATTTGTTATCCCAACAATCTCTGGATAGCGTGTGCTAAGAATTAGAGACTTAAGTTCAAGTGTGAAGAAGTCACTAATATTTAGGTAAGTATTCTGAAAAAAAGGCATAATGTCACGGTAACATATGAAACTGAAATTCTTATATGGTAAAGCAAACTCTGGAAGCAGTTTTAGTCTAAATTCATTGAATAATTTTAATTACCCCTATTATTACTGTCAATCCATGCGTAGCTACTCATGTTGACATGACTTGGATAGTTATCTTCCTCTTTCATGTAAGCGTGCAAAGCATAAGAGGAGGTAGCTTGAATGGATGCTTATCTCTGGCCAACACTGCTGAAATATCAGTGACACACAAATTAATAGTAGGAAAATATTCTTCTCTGTAAGCAAAGATGACAAGAACAACACTCGAATAAAAGGCAGAGCTGACATGAATCAGAACAGCTACAGCATTTATGCAGAAAGTCATGATTAGACTAACTGATGATCAAGAAGCGGAATTTCAAATAGCATTTTGTTAAGCATAAGAATAAAAAACAAAAGTGCTTTGCACTTGGACTATAATTTCATGTTGCATTAATAAGCTATTTTAACTGTTATAATTTTGTCTTCAAACATGACCAACTTTCCAGTGATTTGAAAAGACCAAAGCAAAGCAAGCAAAGAAAAACAATGAAAACAAATGAGAAAGCAAGTCCTGTAGTAAAACATGAAGACACCAGAAGCAGGAAAAGCTGTTTTTTAAGTCCATATTCATCGACAGATGTGGTGAAAATACTCATTGAGAACTGTGCCATAAATAATGGAAAGCAAGAAAAAACTCCTTGCAGCACTACCTTATCCCCTTTAAGTAAATAATGTGTACCTTTTCCACCTTCGATGTGGTGAAATGGCCAATAACCTTAAAACCATGTTTAAATCTGTCTTATGTCTAAAAGTACATTTGGTGTTATTCTTAACTGCATTTGGTATTATTCCTTACCTTGGACATTGCATCTTTGCATAGTGGTGTCACCACTGGGTAGCTTGATGGACTCTTAAGTTGATGCAAACTCTTGTACTGTATTGAATTTTTAACAATGGTGATATAAACAGAGGCATCACCTCAGACTTTAGATAAAAATAAAAAAATCAGTGACAGGCATGAGAAGACTTTACCTGAGAAAAAACTACTTTCAGGAAATCAATACACAGCATCAGGCAATTCCCATATTGCATATCAGACTAATATCTGAGACATCACAAAACCTCTACTACTAGGGGAGTTAAGATGCAATCAAAATCTCTGACTCCAGGCAACAGAGGTTGTATTGGGTTGCTTTATAAATTAAATGCTACCCTAAAAGACCATCTAGCTAAGAAATTTTGAAGCAATTTCCCACTTGTGACATTTTATAGAAGTCTAACGGTGCAATCATAGTGAAAAATATTTTGCAACCAAACTGCACCTGTGGCAAGATTTCTTCTACACCTACTTATAAGTACATCTACTCTTAAGTACAAACTGGAAGGGCTCACCAGCCATTAGAATTAGAGGAAAATTTAATATCATGTTAAGGTTAAATATTCAAGTAGATTTATTTTCAGAAGTTACTCTTCAGCCTTCCTAAATTTTTTTCCTGTTATTGCGTATGATTTTTTAATGGCTTAAATATCAATATAAGAGGCAAGTCATAAATCCAATCATATAAATACATTGATATAAACAAAATTGATATAAAAACTAGCCCATAAAAACAATTAAGGGTAGGAGGTATCTGTGGGAATCCAGTGGCTAAATAAAGGATCAGTGACGTGAATTTAGTAAGTGCTAACGCACCCATCTGTCACCCAAGGAACATTAAAATTTTGTACTATCAAGTGCATAATTTTTAATGTGATGTACTTCATTGAAACAGTTTTAAACACAGTTTTGTTATCATTATTAAAGAAAACAGCAGATTTTATGTCAAAACTATTCAATCTTTTAAACTTTACCCTGTTAGAGAAACCCCTCAGTTTATTTACCTGATGTGTCAGAATTATCCAGAGAAAGAACGCAGACCAGCATAAACATCTGTAGTTCAGTTTGAACTGGAGGTAGCCTTTTGTTCCAGTAAATATAGCCTGTCAAGCTAACCTGCAGCTGCTAAGCCAGAGCAATTTGAGTCTTGTGCTAATGGAGCACGTGAAGAAAACAGATCTAAAACAGCAGAGGTATGTGAAGAATCACCAATTTGCTGAATTTTGCAACCAAATAAATAAAAAATGAAGGGTATAGACTTATGCAGTACACAATAGAACAAGAGGAAATAACCTCATGTCAGGATAAGCGAGGTTTAGATTAGATACTACAAAAAATTTACTGGGTTATGAAACATTATGATGCAGCCCAGGGAATTGGTTGAGGCGATATTTAAAAGACATTCGGATAAGGTACTCAGGAATAGGGTTTAGCAGTGGACTTGGCAGTATGCTAGATTAGCAGTTGGACTTGATGGTCTTCAAGGTCTTTTCCTCAGTAACTCTGATTCTATGTTACAAAAAGTGCTTGCCTTTTTAAGTGAGGATAGTTTTGTTAACCTTGACACCTTAAAGGATGATAGTAAATTTTCGCTGATGTGAAAGTAGCAAAGGCAGTAAATGAGGCTTTATTACACAGAGACTCCAGTTCTGTCAGTTCTAAAGTGTAAAAAGAAACTGCTGTTTTCTGTGTATATTATGAAACAGATAGGTTCTAGAAGTGTGAATCAGAGTTGATACTGTACATCTGAAAAGTCAGACTTCTTTCATGTTAGTTTTTCTTTCATGTTAGTTTTGCTCTAATAGGGCAGCATGAAAAGCTTAAACAAATACACAACTGGGTGCAGGTGTACCACAGTCACACAGAATTGTAGTCACCACAGGATAATCTTTGTCCATGTCCACACGGAAAACGTAATCACAGGCTAAAAACTACTCAAGGAAGCCTTTCTCCAGTGGGATGAAAAATCCTCATATGGCCTTTGGATTTTGTTGACTCCCAGCTGCTAAGTAAGATGGAAAAAAAAAAATCTCTACTGTTTGTCTTGGTAAAACTGAGGATCTTTGGAACTGACAGACTTGCATGTGGGGCAAAATAAGCAGTCACTTAGGATGGTGTGTGTTCACTGCTTCTTTGCAGAACCCCAGGCTGGAGAGCAGCTCTCTGGAGAAGGCACTGGGGCCATGGGAGCAGCAAGGTGGCATGGCCAGCAGTGTCCCTAGCTGTAATAAAGCTGAAGAGCAGGGCCAGTTGGTCAAGGGAGGAGATAATCCTCCTCCTCTGCTCAGCACTCAATGAGACAGTAGTTACGCAGTTGGTCTGACTTCTGCACCCCCAGGAGAGGAAATGCAGAGTGCAATGGAGCGAGTTCAGATGGGCACCATTTTCACATAGGCTGCAGCACTGTCTCACCCTGCAGGCTGAGGCACCAGTGCTCTGGTCTGCTTGGAGAACACATAACTCAAGGGGCACTAATGAGCAGCCCCCCAAAAACCTACAGGAAAGCCATTGAGAAGATGGAGTGAAACTCTTCACAGCCATGGATGGTGGGAGGAGGAGAGAACAGGTATGAGTTGAAACATAAGTGGTTCAGACTAGATATAAGGGAGAAAACCAAATTGCACTGAAGGTAATTTCACAGGTTGCTCAGAGAGGCCAAGGAAAACCTTGGAGCTTTTGAGACCCCAGCAGGACAGAACAACATTTTCTGGTCTCATGGCTCATGGTCTCATGGTCTCAAAAGGCTTGACCAGAGACCTCTTCAAATCCCTTCCAGCCTGAATTAACCTGTGATTCTTTGATCATTTCTATGGTCGTTTCTAAGGGCAATCTGAAAAATCTACCTAAGCAATCAATATGTTCTTTTTACCACTGTAAAATTTTCCCGTTGTCTAACGGGGGATTTCTGCTATAATGTAAGCCTGATATTAACTATTTTTTCCATTAATATGGAATTCTTCCTCTTCTAAACATTGCTGTGCATTTGAGGACTGTTACTATGCCATTTCAGATTCACTTAGAAGCTTTTTCATGCCATTAGGTGCTACATTTCCATTTGTTCTGATTTTTGGGCAACCATATGTGACAGGGTTTTTTGAGATTTCTGAGTATGCTTAAATTGTGAAGTTTAATGTGTCAGGAGTATACTCTGCTAGCTTTTAAAATTTTTTTCTCTACTCTGTATTCATACTAAATTTTCATATTAAAAATTTTCACAGTGCATTTTTTTTTCTCATTCCCTACTTCCTGGACTGTGTTAGCTGATAGTGCAATGCTTCAGCTGCTTCTGAGGTGAAATAGACATGCTTTTCTCTCTTGTCTTTTGCTCACAAAAATTATCAAATTATAATACTCATGGCAGCTCATTCTATGCATGACTCTAAGCTCTGTGACTGTTCTGATTTTGCATGTATGCAGCTCTTAGGTACAAGTTTGTTTTCAGTGGAACAGTGTCCTACCAGCTACCTCTGTTCTCATTTCTTGATAGCTACTTTGGTTTTGTTTGTTTTCTCAACAGTGTGAGCTGCTCACCCATTTCCCTTGTTTCTCAGAGGTTTCTCTCTTATATAAATACACACGGCACTCTTTTCTGACATCTAAATTAATATTCCTTGAATTCTCTGTCAGAGAGAAACAGTTTTGCTTCAGTGCCTAAGGCTGAACAATCTTACTTGTCAACGTTTGCTATATTTAAACAGGTCTCTGAGGGGGACAGTGACTGCACTGTAGGAGAAATGTAAGGCAGTGAAATTGCCTTCTGCCTGAAGCCAGGCTGGGTAGGCAGAGCTGTGACAGCTCTCCACTTAACCTCAGGATCAGCATCCCCGGCTGCATTGGTTATTTTGCCTGTGTTGTGACATATGAATAAGTACAACTCCTTCATCCAACACATTAAGTAAAGATAGATGTTTCCAGCTTAAGTTAGAACTATAGCAGAATAGCATGCTCTGGAAAAGAAGAATAAAAAGATCAGGGTATGCCTGAATGGCAAAATGAAGACGTTAATGCAGCATGGGTAGCGATAGCTTTAATCTAAATAAGTGAAGACAGCAACAGCATTAAAGACACAGGGGCCCAAAGTTTAGTGTGAGTTAGTAAATGGGAAAAGGTCCTGGGGGGGTCCATTCACATCCATACCTCTACAGCATCTCTGCTATTCTCCCAGTGCTACACAGGTAAAGACTTGAAATCCTGCCCCTCAGTGCAATCACTTCTTCTGCTCCACTGAAGAAACAGCTTGAAGGCTCTTTTATCAGTCAGGAAGCCTTTTGAGTTGCTCTAGATTAGCTACCAACAAGGTAAAAACTGAAATAGGCAAGTTCAATAACCTGGTGCTCTTAGGGCACTTGGGCAAGATTCCTTGTTAGATCAGTCCATTTTAATGAGAAAAATACTGGTACAGTAAATTTTGCCATTTGTTACACACATATTTTTTATCTATATAGCTTTGCTCAGAAAACAAACAATACCCTAGGCCCTCTTCAGTTTTCAGGGTTCTTTTTTTTTTAGTGTTTATGTGCTTAATGTTCATTGAATATAAAAAGAAAGGTGTACCTAATGAGCTATTAGTGAAGGCAGGACAACTTAATTTTCACATATATTTCAGTAAATTCTAAAACAATTGCAGCTTGCAACTCTGAAATCTTTACCATTTCTGTTATTTAATAATGACAACAGTATTTCTGGTCCTACTTAAAGGCAGATTTTTTAAAAACAGGAACTGATTTCAGGGATCACAGGGTTTTGTGACTTTTGACATAGGCATTTGCCAGGCTTGACAATATAAGATGCTTAAAAATGTTGTGAATTTTTCCGTGCAACCTTTCTGATAACTGTAGCATGTCTCCACTCAGATCTAATCTGCAGTGAAATGAAGATTAGAAAGAAAAGGCAAACTGATGTCAGTTTACCAAATTGTACTATTTGACCCAAAATTGAAGTAGGAAAACATATGGAAGTGGGATATATGTTCCTGAAGACTTAGAAACAAGTAAACTTGGTAGTATTGCTGAATAATCTACAAATACATGCTAGATGTCAGTTAGGAGCACTACCTACTCATGGTGGAGATAAATTCCATAACTACTGAAGAGGTGGCCAGTTTAGACTATTTTACTATCCCACATATGTATACTGGTGTGTTTCAACAATGATTTGAGACTTGCTTTAGAGGTAGAAGAGTAATTCTGTTTCGACAGACTGGGCCTTGGACCTAATGAAAACTCCTTCTCAATTGTATATTTTTATTTCTGGGGTTATTAGTCCAATAGGAAATGTCCTTAAATCACAATGTTTATTTAAACTAAGTCGTGAAGTGATGGAGATGTCCTTTTGTTACCAGTCCAGGCTGGATTGCAAATCCTGAATTTACTACTAGAATAAAACCTGGAGCAACCCATTGCAAATCTGCTTAAGTTATTACAGGAGTTCTGCCATCACTTACATCACATTAATTTCTCTCATTGAGAAAGATATCACATAGTACACTCTTCGCATCAGCCTCTGTTAATGCCTGTATTGTTTTTTTTTTATTTTCCTTCCTAGATTTTCCCCTGTAGCTGAGCAACAAACACACTGAGAAACATGCCTGAGCAAAGCAATGATTACAGGGTTGTTGTGTTTGGAGCTGGAGGAGTGGGCAAAAGTTCTTTGGTCTTGAGATTTGTGAAGGGCACTTTCAGAGAGGTCTACATCCCTACCATTGAAGACACCTATCGTCAGGTGATCAGCTGTGATAAGAGTATATGCACTTTGCAGATAACTGACACTACAGGGAGCCATCAATTCCCAGCCATGCAACGTCTTTCTATTTCTAAAGGACATGCTTTCATTTTGGTTTACTCTATCACCAGCCGACAGTCCTTGGAAGAACTCAAACCAATCTATGAGCAAATATGTCAGATTAAGGGAGATGTCGAAAGCATTCCAATAATGCTGGTGGGGAACAAAAATGACGAGAGCCAAAATCGGGAGGTGGAAAGCAGTGAAGGAGAAGCCATGGCTAAGAAGTGGAAATGTGCCTTCATGGAGACCTCTGCCAAGCTGAACCACAACGTGAAAGAGTTATTCCAAGAACTGCTAAACCTAGAGAAACGCAGGACTGTGAGTCTGCAGATTGATGGCAAAAAAAGCAAGCAGCAGAAAAGGAAAGAGAAACTTAAAGGCAAATGTGTGATGATGTAAAATTGCACTATCAGGAATCAGTCATGCAGTCTCACCTGTCTGCCAATACCCACGTAAAACCTATAGACAGCAAAAACCCATGCAAGACCCAATTTATTAATATCTGTGTTAAAAGAAATATTTGGAATATGAAAAAAATTTTACTGCAGTTACTGTAAAAAAGCCCACAATTCAAAAATCTTGAACTCTTTTAAGTGAAAAAAAAAAAAAAAAGGAAGCAAAAGAAAGATGTAGTGTGAAAGATTTAGAAAGTCAACTTCATATTTTTTTATGTTTGCACACAACTGCAAGAGAAAGCAATGCATAATGTTTGAAGATAAACGAAGAAATGGCCATGAAGAAACCTCGAACATATAAATATATGCTGGGTGGTATTATCACATCTTTTAGGAATGCTGTTGACAAACAGTTCTGTGGAATTTTCATTTTAACTAGTGAGGCAGTGTGCATAAGGTAGTCTTGGATCTCCCAAATAAATTAACTACTTCACATTAAAAGGAAGTGTGGGAGTAGCAGAGATACAAGACATAGCAGAGATAAAACATATATTCTGTCTACCCCCCAGCATGAGATTTGTTTCTAGTATTTGGACTGAAGAATGAATAAAACACAGCTCTGTGTGGGAGAAATGGAGATGATCTTCTTTTCTGGACCTATTCCTTCAAGACACTTCTCACCCCAGTGAGAATATCTCGGAACAGCAGACATTGCCTGTGGAATATGCCAGACTGCATAAATATAGTGAACGTACACAAACAGAAGCTTTATTATGGAGGACTGGCTAGGCAGTCCCCTACAAAAGCCTTTTTAGAAAAGGCTCATTTCAAATGCTGTGGATGGTTAAATGATCACATGACGCAATTAGTGAGTGAAAGACAAGTCTGTTGAACTGGTGGTATACTTGAAGAGGGGTTAGTGTAGTATACAAAGTTTTGATTCAAATTTCCAGGTTAGCTGAGTGAAACTTCTTTACAGTACTGTGTTCCAATTAGAATGGTTTTGCATTTATGCCCTACTAGATACATTGCCTTTAGATTGCTTGTAGGGTTTTATATTAGCCATTTAAACTCATGGTTTGAACTGCTGTGACTCTTCATAGATTCAAATACTATACCTGGAGTTCAGGTCCACAGAAATCTCTAACTGAAGATTTTCTGGAGTAAGTAGTACAGGATTTGACATATTAAGAGTTACAGTTAGTACTGCATTATGATGCACTACATAACTCAGAACAGAAACGAAATATTTTAAACCACTCTGTGAAGGGAAATTACTTTCACCTTTGGAAGGTGAAAAAGTGTACAAAATGTGAGCTTTTATGGATCTCTCTCCAAAGATTTTCTAAAAACTAGCATGAATGAGTAAAGTATGCATCCTGCTGATGACAAAGACCATCTAAGATAAAAGCAGCACATTTTTTAAGGGATACATCAAAATTCTATAAGATACAATTTGCACCATAGGAATTACTTTGAAATAATAGAAACAAACCACCATATTTTTCGTAAATGTTTATGCCATTTCACATTAGGGGAAAATGCAATCAAGTACTAGTGTTTTTGATAATGCATGCTGTTGCATTGTAAATATCTTAGAGGAGCTGTTTAAATGCAGTATTGACATTAAACGTTGTTACTTTGTTTCTCTGAAGTATTGCTTGCTTACTTTAGACCTCCAAAACAAAAGAGGCATTTCAGAGGTCAGGTAATGGTATATTTTTTGAGCAAGAATATCTATTAGCACTGTCTTAAAAGGAACACAAATTCTGCCATTCACTCAGAAGGAGTTTTGGCACTATTAAAATACAGCGTAAAACTCCTGATGATTTACAAGAATACTAAATTTTGTATGCTTACTTCATTGCATTAGAAGAGAAAACTGAAGAGCATGAAAAAGCTCTCCTGGCTCTTACATGATGCTTTTTCTCTGTAAATCTCAAAGCACTTCACAAAAAGGTCAGCTTCATTATCTTAACTTCCTCAGTGGTGAAACAGGCACGAAATAAGGAAGCAGCTGCACGTAGGTTCCACATTAGGCGAGTGGCAGACTCAGGAACAAAAGCAAATCTCTTCAGACCCAGTCTAGTGTGCACTCTGCTTAATCAGACTGGCTTTTCATATTCTGAAACAGTTTCTAAAACACATGAAGAAACCTGACATTGCTTATACAGCTAAGAGAATTTTTTTATTATTATTTTTTTTGTCAGTCTGCCAACAGGTGGAACAGTATTCCAGATCAGGGATGCAAAATTTTCAAAAGCACTACATTTAGTAAGACTTTTATAAATGTTTTTACACCTACTTTTTTTGAAAGCTTACTAGTACTCATCCTTGCATCCTTGCACTGGATTCCACTAATGAAACTGGAAAATCAAAAAATAATCACATTTAAGGAGTAATAAGTCACAAAAGGAGGTCAGCAGTACAGAGGTTTTCCACTAATGCTAACATGCCTAAGCAGACAGGATGGAATAATGATAGAAACTCAAAGAAAAAGGGCCATATAAAGACAAAGTTCCTTTAAACACTATTCCTTTAACCAGAGGAATTATTTACACAGTAAAGAATCTCTCAGAAATAGAATACAGGGGAACTGAATTAGACTCAATAGGTTATGACTGCAAGTATATACAGGTCGAAGTTTGGCCCTGGTCTTTTTTTGGAATGTGCCACAAGAAAAAATAATTGTGTGGGAAAGGTAGAAATTAAAAAAGTAACTGCTTGTTGGTTGAGGTTGTTAGGTTTGAGGAACATTTCCTTTAATTCCTAGCTGATTCCTCATCTGCTACATAGTAAGCCATGAATTATTTTGTGGAATTTCAGGTATTAAAAAAAGTCCAGTGAAGAAGTAGAGAAGCAATATTACTCATGGCCACAGACTGGAAAGACAATGTATTTTGTAACTTTGTATTGTCATCCTAGTTCATACTATTAGATTTCACATATCTTGCATACTTGTGAGCTCTTTCAAAATACTTGTTTTGCTATTATTTATAAAATTATTTTTAATATAGGGAAATAACAGGTAAATAAAGAAAAAATACAGTTTTATTGCATTTTGTGTTTTGCTTGGGAATGTTATATCAGTATAAAAACTCTATAAACTGTAAGTTTAAAATTAGAAAAATTTAAACCATGTAGGATCTACAGTGGATTTTATCACCAAGAACCATGTCAAAATTACTCTTTACAGCATGACTTTTATATGTATATACAAAACATTATGATATATAGTTGAAAATATAGAAACATAGAACATATGTTGCTTTGATTTAATTAGCAAATATTTTATTCAAAGATTCAAATGAAATAATTTGTGCCTACACGTTTCTATGTTTCCAGCAATGTTTTGAACATGCACAATAAAGTTTAAATGGAAACACAAGTTTGGAAGAACTTTTGTTGGTGCCTGTATTGTGTTTATTTTGTAGGTATACTAAGTATGTTTTGGTTTTGGGTTTTTTTTTAATGTGTTAAATGCAGTTCTCAGTTCTCTAAACTAAAACAAATTTTTACATATTATGTTCTTACACTCACCACTTCTCCACTCTTCTGAAACCTGACCTGGAGTACTGTATCCAGGTTTGGAGTCCTCAGAACAGGAAAGACATGGAGATGTTAGAGTGGATCCAGAGGAGGGCCACAAAAATGATCAGAGGGGTGGAACATCCCTCCTGCAAAGACAAGATGAGAGAGTTGGAGCTGTTCAGCCTGGAGAAGAGGGGGTTCCAGGGAGACATTTTAGCCTTCTACAATACCTTAAGGGGGCCTAAAAGAAAGATGGGAACAAGCTTTTTAGCAGGGCCTGTAGTGATAGAGCAAGGGGTAATTGTCTTAAATTAAAAGAGGGTAGACTCAGACTAGATAAAAAGACTTATTATTTTTTTATGATGAGGATGGTGAACCGGTAGGCCAGAGAGGTGGTAGATGCCCCATCTGTGGAAACCTGAAAATAATGACAGCTAAAGCTTTTTGTTTATGCAGATTTGAAACTTAACTATATCGATCTTGCTATTCCTCCTACCAAATTCCTGGTATTTTTGTGAAATTTCCTACTTCTGCATATTATCTAACCAACGAGTGCAAAAAATTTCAAATGTAATACTTTCACATTTCTTGTAATTCAGAAGATATGGTCACAGCTGTCCAGTTAAATAATATTTTTTTTAATGTAGGCAAAGAAGGGAACTCAGGCAAAGAAGGGAACAGCAAACAAGCTCGAACACTTAGGGACATTTGTAGGCATTTGAACCAGTGGTGAAATACTGAGTATTGAATGTAAATGTCTCATCACTGTAAAGTAATTGGACATGGCACTCCACAGTCCACAGTGCTTTTTTTTTTTTTTTTTTTTTTTTTTTTTTTTTAGTACAAGACCCCTCTAAACTTGTAACAATTTCTATTAATTTTTGTCTTCCATCACACCATCATTATGCTTGGTTATGATTCTGACACAGCCTAATGTGGAATAGTGGCTCTTCCAAGTCAGTGTCCTGGCATTTACACAACATAGTCAGTAACTATTTTATGGATGTTTTCCCTATCATATTACACAGAAACACCACAAGCATAACAAAATTTTTCTCCCTCTAAATTTTTTGGTCATTGACTTTCCTACTGAAAAATATTTTCCTTGACATAGCATCATTCAGTGTTTTGAATGCATACTTCTCACATTTAGTTCACAGGTATTTTAACCAGCATTTTAACTGGTATATCTCACTCACCTTAAAGGAACATTTTATAATTAATTCACAAGTTTATTTCATGCAGTCAATGGTGCCTAAAGCCCACTGACACTGCAAAGAGAGGAAGAGCAGAACTTGGGGGCCATTGTAAGTATGCACCTGGATGTTCCTTGTGAAGGCTGTAGACTTCTCTAAATTAACCAGAGAAATGTGGAGTTTAAGAAAAAACCATAAAGCCTCTTCTGTTTCATATCGTTTACCTTGGTCAAACACTACTTTTTACAATGAGTCATAATGGAGCTATTGAAAATCAGAATGGAACTGAAGTGCAAAGGAGCATTTGTTGTTCAGTTAAACGTATTTATTCCTCATTCAGATGTCAAGAAATGGCCCACAATGGATTCTGCAAGTGTATCTTGATGTTCTGAAAGCTGTAGATAACAGTGTCTGTTGCATGGAAACTGACACTATATTTACATTAAGTTCAGTATACAAAGCAGGAAATAAATAATAACAGAATTGCCACAGTTGGCAAAGATCTCTAAGATTACATAATTCATCTGTCAACTCAGAAAAAATACCATGCTCACTAGAGCATGTCCTGAAGTGCCGTATTTACATGGGTGTTTTTAAAAATACTTCCAGGGATGGTTTTTCCACCCTGGGTGGCCCATTCCAGTGGGTGACTATTTCAGTAAAGAAATTCTTCCTAATGTTTAGCCTGAGCCTCCCATGGCACAACTTCAGGCCATTTCCTCTACCCCTGTCATTATTTACCTGGGAGAAGAGCCAGTGACATGTTTTTCCATAAGGGATAAATATTTTTTCCCTCTATAAGAGGAGAAGAGTAATTTTCATTAGCTTTCGGAGAGAGAAGGGGAGAGCACTGAGTTGCCAATTACTCTAACATAAATCTGCTTCATAGAAGGTTTTGCTCAGTGCTGTTGCAAAGATCCTTTTTGCTTCTGATACTCCCCCTTTCTATTTTGGCAGTTCTATTGCTGGTCAGCTTGATCCTTAATAACAGACTGTGAGCCTAATTAATAATTTATTCAAGATTAGGAACTCATAAAATCACAATACAGTGGCACTCTATGCTTAAGCGTATAATTTAATTCTAGATTTTACCTGTGAACCACAACCTGTCCCCTGCACAGCTGAAGTATTGTAACAAAGATACAGGAAAAATGGATTTAGAGAGCAGGGGAAGAGGAGGGCAAATCATGGGAATCCATAGATTTTACATGAACTTACCACTGTTCTTACTAAAATACTATCCCCTAGTGAGACCTTACCTAGTGAACTGTATCCAGTTCTGGGATCTCCAGTTCAAGGACAGAGATTTACTTGAGAGAGTGCAACAGAGGGCTATGAAGATTATTAAGGAACAGGAACACCAGCCTTATGAAGAAAGGCTGAGAGACCTGGGGCTTTTTAGGCTGGGGAAGAGAAGACTGAGAGGGGATCTAAATAGTGTGTATAAATATATGAGGGCTGGGCATCAAGAAGGAAGGAGCAACCTCCTCTCACTTGAGCCCTGTAGTAGGATGAGGGGCAATGAATTCAATTCCACCTCAACAGGAGGAAGAAATTTTTAACTGTGGGGGTTACAGAGCCCTGGAACAGGCTCCTGAACCTGATTGTGGTGTCTCCTTCTCTGGAGATTTTCAAGACCCATCTGGATGCAATTTCTGAGTGACCTTCCCTGGTATTGGTCCTGCTCTGGCAGGAGGGTTGGACTTGGTGATATTCAGAGATTTTCTTCCCTTCCAACCCCTGACATTCTGTGATTTTGTGATTCTGTTTTCATTGGGGAAATGCTTCAGTCCTCTTATCATTTTAGTTCTGGACATGTTCTCCTCTGGACATGTTCCAGGAGCTCTATGTCCTTCTTTTGCTGGGGACTCCAGAACTGGACACAGCACTCCAGGTGGGGTCTCACAAGCAGAGTAGAGAGGCAGAATCAGCTTCCTTGGCCATCTGTCTGTGTTTCTTTTGATACACCCAAGGACATGGTTGCCTTTCTGGACTGCAGGCACACACTGACAGCTTGTGTTAAGCATCTGGCCCACCACCATCCCCAAGTCCTTCACCTCAGGGTTGTCCTCAACCTGTATTCATCCATGGGATTGCCTTGACCCAGGTGCAGAACCTTGCACTTGGCTTTGTTGAACTTCATGCAGTTTGCATGAGTCCACTTCTCAAGCCTGTCAAGGTCACTCTGGGTGGCATCCCTTCGTCCCTCCAGTGTGTTGAATTCACCACACAATTTGGTGTCATCTGCAAACTTGCTGAGGGTGCACTTGATTCCACTGTCCATGTCGCCAACAAAGATGTTAAACAGCACTGATCTGAGTTCTGACCCTTGAGGAACTCCACTCATCACACATCTCCTTTTGAACACTGAGCTACTGATGACAGCACTTTGGCTGTGACCATCCAGTCAGTTCCTTAACCAATGAGTGGTCCATTCATTCAATCTCTGTTGTTCCAGTCTGGAGTTCAGAATGTTATGTGAGACAGTGTCAAACACTTTGACAAAAATAAAACAGAAAAAATAAATTTGGAAGAATGTAATTAAAAAAAAAAAAATCTGTCAAGGGAAGCATTCAAGACATATACATATCCGTTTTATTGTTTCTTCTCATCTCCTCACTAAATACATAGGAGTAAGTGGGTGATAGAAATATCAGGTTACCCTAGGATAGTATAAATGTTCCTGATTATTTCATTTGATGAAACACTCACTTTGCTAAGTGTCTCTACATCAGCTATCACATACAATACCCTTGAAACATTTTAGACTATACAGAACAGAATATACAGCACAGTTTTTCACAAAGTAGTGTACTCCATTTCATAGAGTTACCAGTAGAATAAGTAATTTTCTAAGAAAAGCATGCACTACTTCTCAAAATTAGACATACCAATACAGATTGGTTTAGACATACCAGTTTCAGTTAGTTTAGACACACCAGTTAGATACATAATTTCTCAGTACTTCTGCTCTTAGAATTCAGCACCCTATTCCTTGTATTTTTTTCTTCATAGTGCCTTTTCCCATTTTTTTCTACCCTTTTAAAGTTGTGAATTTTTTTTTTCCTAAGTACCTAGTCTCACCTTAGATATTAAGAAATATAATCACATTCCTCTGAAAATCTGGTCTAGGACCCTTAAACCTTAATGACATTCTATTCACAACTAGCTCAGTGGTTCAGGTATTCCTTTCCCACCATGATTTTTGTTTACTTTGCCATTATGAGGTGTAACACAAAATTCAGAAACATCAAGGAGTGTTTGCTACTCTCTTGCTGATACTGTTTCGTGCACAGAGGAAAACAAAAGAAAAAAAAAACAAACAAAAAAAACAAGTTAAAAAAATAAACGGTTCCTGACAGCGTCAGTGGACTATTCTTTACATCATGAAACACATGTTGTGTTACAGAGCCTGTGGCAGTGATTGCAAATCTCCATTTAGGGGAGAGGGCCAAGTGAATGCCAGGAAAAAAGGAAAAAAGGGTGGGGAATCTCAATTTTGTCTTGGTCTGTGTCAAGATCTCGAGTTGTTCACTGGGAGTTGGTTCTATAAAGTGAGTGATGTTGTCATTTCCCAATGAAATTCTGTGAAATGTCAGTTGATTTGGAATGTGCTTTAAAGTGGTACAGCTGCTACAAATCCTGAAATATGTGTCTGAATCAAGTTTTTGAGAATTTGTGCTTGAGTATACTTTATTTATTTAGGATTCAGCAACTTTCAAGACAAAATGCTACTGATCTTATTTCATAGTACCAGATGACAATGCAGGTGCACACAGGTACATCACTGCTTTTTACTCAGGTCAGTTTGTATGGCCACACTTCTGAACAGTATGTGGCGAAATCGTCAGAGATTAAACCAAAATATTTATGAAGGAAACTGTGAGAGTGCAACAAGCATCAAATATGCATTGAAGTTGTTGCTTTATGCCTATTCCAAAGTACTGCTAGTTCCTCCCTTATGAAAGATTTATGCTCATTGAAATATAAAAGCAGCGATTCTTAGCACTTACATAAAGCCTGATCACGACTTGCTGGCTTTGTAGGAGTCACTTTATGCTATCCTTTAGGATTAAGCTCATTTGAATTATACACATTAATTATGCTGTTTACCAGGAGAGCAGGAGGTACACAGAGCTGAGTTAGCATGCTTCATCTGCCATCAAGTCCTTATAGCAGGGCAGTATTGACTTCAGGGGGATATTTTTAGATAATCAGCATTCCCACACCAACATAGTGAAAGGCTGCTGTGGCGTATACTGATTAAATCTGTTTCTGAAATGGAGCAGATAGCAGGATTTTTAGAACACCAAAGTAAATAGTACCTTCTTGTCCAGCTAAGGTGAGGCTCTGGTTTCATTAGCTAGAAAAAAACCCAAACCAATCAGAATAGATGCTGGGCTTTTTCCTCGTGAAAAACTAACTGAGCCTTACATAGTATATCAGAAGCTAGGACATTACTCCAAAAGCACACTAGGACTTCAACATTGTACACACATAAGCAGGGTTGTATGCGTTTTACGAATCTTCTACTTTACATGCTCATATTGCAAAGCAAGCAAGATCTACTTGCACAAGAGCCAAACAATCATTCATCTATATGCTTTTGGCACTAGGTTCCCCACTGTCTTGAGTATCAGAAAATCTAAGTAGAACATATCCAAAGGTAAAACTATATTCCTCCCACTCAGAGATGGATCTATTTCTATGACAGCCTGTCTGAGCGTTGCTGTGAGTAATCAGTAAATCTTACCCAGGAATTTAAAAAGAAGTCCCTTGCGTTAAATAGCATTTTCAATCTAAAAGGTGAGTTAATTAAACTTCACAGTAAAAATTGTAGAAGAAATAAAATACTGAATGTACATTAATATTGAAGAAGAATGAAAGGAAAATAGATGAAGGTATTAAGACCCAAAAGCCAGGTAGCCATTTGTATGAGATAATGCCGTCCCATAGAAACTCACTGTAAATTAACAGGCTTGCTCTATTTCTACTCCTTACCTAGCAAGTAAGACAATGCTTCACAGAAAAATGCTGTGCACATTTTTCCTACTGAAAATCAGGATTCACTGTCACCTACATGCATAAAAAAACCCTTAGTACCTTGGGACACCAGGGGAAGGGAAGGTGTCTTCTGCTTAATCTGCACTGAAAAAATGCTGTAGAGGCATTCTACATCCCTCACAATTCAGCAAGACAGAGAATGTAAAAATCTATCTGTGGCATATCCTGTAGCAGCTATCCTAGTTAGTGTTCTCAGGCTTTAGAGATCAAAAAACTTTACTATAGTAACTTTTACCATAGTAAATTAGATTAACAGAGACATATATCCAGTGAGAGATACAGTAATGACATGAATCAAAAATTCATTAGAAAATAGAAGTTCCAACAGCTGTCTGTCAAGCATGTAAAATGTCATCTCAAATGTTTTAACAAAAGGGATCTGGATTAATTTGTCCTTTTTCAAAAAATATGGTGATTTTATTTTCCATTTAGCTACAACTGGTAAAATATGTTGCAACAGCCAATTGAGCTGCATCCCAGATTTAAAAATTTGCTTCATTTATTTTGATCATTTATTGTTTCATTCAAAGAGATAATTCTAAATAAAAACATACTTGACTGTGAAAATTCAGTGTCAGAAAACCAGAAATTATGGCAAAGAGATGGCAAAGTTAAAGTTGATGATGTTAAGAGAAACACTAAAAATTTTCTAACACTTTCAATGACTTCCAAAACTATAAAATTGCATTTGTAGATCTGTAGTAACTAATAGTAAGTTATGCATTCTCAGCGTCTATTCTGTCAACCCTAACAGGCATAAGAGGCAAGAAGTCACTGCAAAAAGAAGAAATGTTACATCAGAAATTACTCCCAGAGTTTCAGAGTCACTATTTATTTAGCTGACCTAGATTTCAGTATTAAAACGTTACTACACATGATGAACAGCAGAGAGCTTAGTCTTGTCAATCTTACTCAAGCAAAATAAAAGAAACTAAATGACCTGCCAAAGTGAGAATGAAAGTAGGCAGCAGCCTACTTTCTCATTCTAAAACTCACTTGGTATCTGCAACAAAAAGAAAAGAAATGCCTTTCCTTATTTTGTTAGGCAGAAGCCTCTTTTCTCCTGCTAAGTTATTTATACAAACAGTAATTACTGATGATTTCAATATTAACTTCATTTCCAAAACCTAGTAAGGTATAAAAACATGAGTTCATTTTATTTCAGTTCTAAAAGACCAGCATGAAGATAGCAGTGGATTTCAGATTAATTTTGTTTCCGTTTTCTGTCTTGATGTCTCCAGGCTTCCAGTGAAAACAAGAGAAAGAAAAAACACTTTTTAAAGTATTAATATTTCATATGAGAAAGAGAAATTAAAATTAACCATCTTACAAAGAGGTAGCACTCATGGATGTGCTATAAAACAGTCTTTTTCGATGTGAATCATGAGATCTTGTTTATAATAGGTTTCCTCCCTAGTGCCTAAAAATCTCTTTGAAATATTATAAAATCTAAAGCTCTTTTGATAAGTGGGTAATTCATGGACTTAATTCATGGACTAGATTAAGACTCTTCTAAGACATTGAAAATTCCTTTAAATAATAAAGCCATGGTTTTGGTAAAAATAGAATTATTTTTAAGGACATCTCTCTGAAGGCCAGCAACATCTTTTGAATAGTTAGTTTTTCAGTAGTGAGAAAGGGGACAGATGGTAATGTATGAGCATGAATATGGCAAATACTTTTGCAACTGACTTTAAAAAGGCTACGGATATTTTCCATAACTGACTGTCCTTATCTAGTTTGGTCACAATCTGCAATTTCTTTCTGTTCTTCCCTGGACAAAGATTTATAGTCAAGCAAAATTAATCATTATTAGGGCAAATATAATGAATGTAGAAAGCACAGTAAACAGATGTTGATTAATTTATTATATAATTGCAGTTGCTTTCGAGTGAAAAAAACTTACGGTGAAGAAAATTCCTAACTTTTAAAGGTGTTAGGTTCAGAAGCCCTTTTGGAGGTGGTCATGACCATGCCACTGGTTTCATTTGGAGACCAAGTTCCCCCATTTCTCAGATAGAAAATCACACATTGTAGATAAAAAGTGGAATTAAAATTGTTATCAGTCAAACTACAACATAACCACTTCTTGCTTACTTGACCTAATTCCAAGCGCCAGATTCCCTTTAATCTGAACAGAGATAACAAGAAAGAGAAATCCATCCTGCTCTCTGCTCCACTATTTGCTGATGGGAAAATCCACTACCAAGTAACAAGGATGCCCTAAGGAAAAACAGTTTCTAGTAGCTTCTACAAACTTCACCTGGCTCTTTGTCACAGTTCACTGCAGACAGATTATCTCCTGAGCAGTTTCTGTATAAAGGAGATTCCGTAGCACAAAATGGTCTGCAGCTCTTCCTCACTAGAAACCTTTGCTTATTTACCTTGCTGATCTCTTAACACTTCACCAATCCCTTTCCCATGTTCCTGTTTGTTTTTTATGCAATGTTTTTTGTTTGGTTTTGTTTGGTTTAGTGTTGGGTTTTTCTTGTTTAAAAGTCTGTTTCTGGATGTACATCAGAGTTAATGAGAATACCACTAAGACACAAGAAGATCACAATCCCTGTCCTGTCAGCCTGATAAGTATATTAGTCTGCTTTCCTCCAAAGGGGGAGCAAACAACAATAAAGAGAAAAGAGGCTCCACCTGTGAAGGGAATAAAACAGTGGCAAAGAAAATCTGAAGGCTAGGAGCTAGAAATGACAGCTTAATCCTGGGAACAGGGAAGCTTCATGTGAGCCATAATACTGGAGTGGTACATGACACCATCTATAATAAATATGGCATTTTACTCCTTCATTCATAGTGTTTTTCTCAACATCGTGCGTCAAACCAACGGGGAAAACAATAAGCGTATTTACAGTTCAGTGTGTTGCTAACTTAGTAATTTCTAAAACCATTTTGCATTGTCTGAGAATGTAAGTGAAGTTTTATAAAGATATGCTTTTAAATTTTGGGGTTTATTACTTTTAAATACTTATATTAAAACTATTTTATTAGCATCATTCAACTGATCATTGTCAAACTAATGAGCTGCAAAGCTACTGAACCCTTCGTCATATCTTCATAAATAAAGGCATTAATTTTCAAAAAAAAAAAAAGAAAAAAATTTGAACATGTGGCTAATCAGAAACATTGAATGTTTACCTGCAATAACCTGACTTCACTGCAATAACAATTAGGCCATAGAGAACACTTGGACCACTCCTCCTGAAGCCCACTATATATATTCATGACACTGAACCCCAGACCACTTAAAACACAAGAAAAATGCAAACACAGGGAAAGAAAATTTATGCTCAGATTCATACTATGATTTCTTATTATTGTACAAATTTCTTCATGCCCTTTGACATGTATGTAAGTGCACTGCAATCATTATAAACCCCCCAGGAAATCATTGACACTCTGATGTAAATTGAGACACCTCTGAGAAAGTTCAGTCTTGTCTTACAAGGCTGCAGTGGATGCATCTGAAGGCCTTGAGCTGTTGTATACACCGTTCCTGTGAATGAATGGTGAATTTTCATTTCTTTATGGACACTCTTGAGGATAGGACAGTTCTTGCATTGTACTGTCTTTCCCACTTGTCCAAGCCACATGTGCTCTATCTTGGGGGCCAGGAGGGGAAAGATCTCTTTTAGAGATCCCCCCAAGATCCGTAATGATTTCTATGGTGACACAGAGAAAGGAGATACAGGAAAGCTCCTGGTCCAGGTGGGCTGTGAGAAATATATTTTTATATTTATATATATAAAGGGGCTATCACGACATTGATAAACGTTTGTTGGAACCACTCTGACAGCAGAGGTAAGAACAGGAGTCAGCCTGTTAGTACCTCAGCACTTCTGTTTCCAGCCCAAGATCCATAATGATTTCTGGACTGACCTGTGACACCTTTCTAAGGCATAATACAGAGAAAGGCAACAGAGGAAAACTCCTAGTCCAGGTGGGCTGTGAGAAGAGGTGCAGAGAGGCAAAGCCACAAACAGCAGTTGCCTCTGGAAAACCTGGAGGGGGACTGCTGCAGCTGAGCAGGAGGTCACCCCCCCCAGGGCAGCTTTAAAGGGAGAGGTCTCCACTTCTGATTTGTTGTTTCACCACCCAGGCAAACAGTTTTTTAGGCTCTCTTTAGGCTCAGCCTCTTACAACCGGGTTCCCAGCCTTGTCTGCAAGAACACTTCTCTTGGGCTATCTTTGAAAGTGAGATACCAGTGCCTGATTTTTGGCCTCCTCTCTAAAAAAGGCTTATTAGGTCTATTTTTTAAACTGGAGAATTCTCCTGTGGCCTTTTACACTGTCCTAACTGTGGTGGATCAGGCCTATCTGGTGAGGCAGGGTGCAGATCCTGGCAGGCACTGCCTGGGATAGAAAACCTCAACACTGCAAACTACTCTTCTTCATATGCAAGAGATTGCTAAGCTGTGGAGGTGCACTGGGGGAGTGTTTTTTGAGGTGGCAAAGGTGTGTGCCCAGAGGAATGCTGAGAGCAGATTATGTGAAGTTATGGAGGGGATCACAGGGCACTGGGGGCCATGGATGCAGTTTGCCAGCACATGGTACAAGATCCTGCTGCCACCCCATGTGAAAGCTGCCCAGAGTTCTGAGCTGCTCTAAGGCCCCTGAGCTGTTGAGGCTGCCCAAGACAGGGATGTGCTGCTGCAAGCAAGGAAAAGATTTTGCAAGACTGAGATCAAGGCTACACTTCCTGTAGATAACATTGAGCATCACAGATGCTTAGAGGGGAGGAATCTCTCTCACTGTGAAGCAAGCTAATCCTGTATCTTCTCTGATTTATGCCAAGATACCTGCGTTCCTACAGATTCCTTATGATATATGGAAACAGACAGAAACATTATCCATGTTAGTGAGTACAAGGTTTATTACCTTTTGGTTTCATCAAGCAGTAAAAAGATCATAAACACTCTTGATTTTGCCCAGTTTCTGTTTACCTTTGTTCCTCTTGGACCTAACACAGTCATGTAATACTGACTTGCAGACTTTATGCAGAATCGAAGGATGCTGGTTTGCTTTAGAAAGAAGAGAGAATGCATACAACATTATGCTCTTTGCTGGCTGTGGCCTCTATACAGTAACCTTCCTGACCTTATGGGCACGTAACTGCTACCTTTACAGTACCAGAAGAAGTGATATTACACAAAAAGTGCTATGCATTCCTATCTTGTTACCTGCCTAAACAAGGGCTAAGTATGCTTCCCATTTTGTGATACTTGGCAACACAGTCTGAGATTTAAAAAGATCTATATTTCAGTTTCTAACAAATAAAAGTAGACCTAGTGATAATTAAACTTCAGGTTACTTTCAAGTTCTTTACTTCATTTCAAAAACACTTCTCAAACTGAAAGGCAATATTTTTTTCTTAGAAATAATAAATATCAAAGCCTTAGGCTCAAGTGTTTTATTAGTGTACTCCAAACAATCTTTTAGAGATGACTCATCTTCCAGGCATATAGAATTACTTACAATTAAAACCTAAAAAACTAAATAAAATACAATAAAAAAATTTAGCATTTTGTCCTGCTATCCAAGTGGATTGATTTATTAAATAAGGTTGCAATTAAAAAAACAATCTAGAAGCAGAGTTCAAAAGCAGCACTAGCTGGGATGTTTCTAATGCAATCTGCATAGTGCAGAGTACCATGGAGATGAGCTGCATATGCCACAATCTTGTAGAAGCACTTGAGTTCCCAGTAATCTTGAGGGTGAAAGTCTTCACAAATGGCCTAGTTTGAGCCAGGATAGAACCAATTTTTTAGTTTTTATTTTTTTATTAAATTTGCTTCCCTGTTAATTTTATCTAAGTCTAAAGCCATATCCTGATACTACATGAAAAGAACAAGGAAGGGTTAGATGTCCTCTGAAAATGGGACTTGGTTAACATCAGCATTCCTCTCTAAACTATCCATTGTGACAGCTGTCCCAGTGCTAATGAGGCCTATAGCACTAGTCTAGGTAGATTCTCTTTTTAACCTATTCAAATTTGCTCTGAGCAGAGTTAGTAGCTTTTCCTGCATATCACCACTTCTGCATTTCTTACATTTTGTATGCTTTTTTCTGGTGGAGCAGTGGGAGGGGAGACCAACCATGTTGCAGCTGAAGCTGCAAGCAAGATTTTGTAATTAATTGAGATGTTTAAGAGTTTAGTAGTAAGTCTGATTTTAGGCCACAGACTGCAGATATCTTGCAGCCACTCTTTTAACACATTTTATTTTGAAGTGTGGAACAATTTGTGGCTGAATCTACATTGATGGTATTGTTGGTATTAGAGGGTAGGACAATCTCGTCTTCTTAGATACTGAATCTGGTCATCTTCATAACAGTCATTTCTTCCAGTCCTACAATGCAATCTGTATCTGACAGTGTCTGGTTCAGTGAGACTTGCAAGGGATGCAGAGAGCTGATGCAAGGACAGATGGCTCAAGCAATGTGAGACAGATCAGGAGATGATACAGCACAGTTTTCCCCCAAAATTTTTCCTGCCGTAGCACTGTTTGTCTGTTTCTTTCTTTCTTTCTTCCTTCCTTCCTTTTTTCCTTTCTTCCTTTCTTCCTTCCTTCCTTCCTTTCTTTCTTCCTTCCTTCCTTTCTTCCTTCCTTCCTTTCTTCCTTCCTTCCTTTCTTCCTTTCTTCCTTCCTTTCTTCCTTTCTTCCTTTCTTCCTTTCTTTCTTCCTTCCTTTCTTCCTTTCTTCCTTTCTTCCTTTCTTCCTTTCTTCCTTTCTTCCTTTCTTCCTTTCTTCCTTTCTTCCTTTCTTCCTTTCTTCCTTTCTTCCTTTCTTTCTTTCTTTCTTTCTTTCTTTCTTTCTTTCTTTCTTTCTTTCTTTCTTTCTTTCTTTCTTTCTTTCTTTCTTTCTTTCTTTCTTTCTTTCTTTCTTTCTTTCTTTCTTTCTTTCTTTCTTTCTTTCTTTCTTTCTTTCTTTCTTTCTTTCTTTCTTTCTTTCTTTCTTTCTTTCTTTCTTTCTTCCTTTCTTTCTTTCTTTCTTCCTTTCTTTCTTCCTTTCTTTCTTTCTTCCTTCCTTCCTTTCTTTCTTCCTTTCTTTCTTTCTTTCTTCCTTCCTTTCTTCCTTTCTTTCTTTCTTTCTTTCTTTCTTTCTTTCTTTCTTTCTTTCTTTCTTTCTTTCTTTCTTTCTTTCTTTCTTTCTTTCTTTCTTTCTTTCTTTCTTTCTTTCTTTCTTTCTTTCTTTCTTTCTTTCTTTCTTTCTTTCTTTCTTTCTTTCTTTCTTTCTTTCTTTCTTTCTTTCTTTCTTTCCTTCTTTCTTTCTTTCTTTCCTTCCTTCCTTTCTTTCTTTCTTTCTTCCTTCCTTCCTTCCTTTCCTTCCTTCCTTCCTTCCTTCCTTCCTTCCTTCCTTCCTTCCTTCCTTCCTTCCTTCCTTCCTTCCTTCCTTCCTTCCTTCCTTCCTTCCTTCCTTCCTTCCTTCCTTCCTTCCTTCCTTCCTTCCTTCCTTCCTTCCTTCCTTCCTTCCTTCCTTCCTTCCTTCCTTCCTTCCTTCCTTCCTTCCTTCCTTCCTTCCTTCCTTCCTTCCTTCCTTCCTTCCTTCCTTCCTTCCTTCCTTCCTTCCTTCCTTCCTTCCTTCCTTCCTTCCTTCCTTCCTTCCTTCCTTCCTTCCTTCCTTCCTTCCTTCCTTCCTTCCTTCCTTCCTTCCTTCCTTCCTTCCTTCCTTCCTTCCTTCCTTCCTTCCTTCCTTTAATAAAACTTCATTTTAATACAGCACATTCCATACAGAAAAAAGCAACAACAAACCCTCACATTAACTTAATTTCAGACACTTCTGCTAGATGTCAGAATATCTATTCTTCTCCAACCTGTCCATCTGTTGAAAAATAATGGGAGATAAAGTCTCCCCCTTCTGATCTTCTTTCCAAAGCAGCACTACAAATGTAGAAATGTTATGAATTTTTTAAAAAAAAAAAAACACAAACCCCTAACCAACAAAATAAAAAATCCAACAAAAATGTTACTTTGACATGCAGATCTAAAACCCACTCATTTTAAAAAGCTGACCTTAACTAAATCCTAAGTAGCTTCAGCTGATGTGCCTCAGTTTCTTCTTTTCCTCAGTAATCTGTCCTCAAAGACAGATTATACAGGTGATACTTCCATAAAATTTCTGCTAAGCATTAAACCAAACATGTCTGACACAGCTGTCAGAATTGACCACAGGAGCCAGGCTCCCAGCTTGTCTTCAGTCCTACTTGCATAATGTAAATGTTCCAGAGCATGATGATGCAAAATTCAGACTCTTCAGAGATTAGTCACATATCATATGATGCTAACAGTCACTCTGGCTGTAGTTTAATTGAAGTATTTGCCTAATAGTTTTTTCTTTTTAATTCCACAATGAATGCAGAAGCTCCATCGTGCTGTGCACAGAAGTGGGACTTGTTTAAAAGAGATTTTATTTCTACACTGAAAAATAGGTAAAAGGCATGTAGATACAAAAAGCTTAAAAAAATATCAGAAAATGGATGTCAGGATGCAGATTTTTTCACTCACAATTTTCAGGCCAATTTACAGATGTGGCCATATCCATTCCAAACCATTCTATGATTCTATGATGTCTCAGGACTGAGTAATTGATTTGTAAAAGCAGATAAAGTTCTCTGCGGGGAGGAAAAAGAAAAAGGAAAAATATAGACTATTATAAAAAGAACAGAATTTACAATGATCATTCTGCAAGTATCATATTCAGGCATCTAATATATAAATAGTTATGGAAAATCAAGGTCCTGTTTCATTCATAAAAGGGAAGGAATATTAAAATTTGCAGTTCACTCCATTTTAAAAAAAACCAAACCTAATCTTAATTTAAAAAGCATGCTGCAAATGATCATCAGTAAATGTTTTCTGAGAACAGAAACCTGGGTGACACAAAATACGTGATTTGGCTTCAAGTTAATTAACTGATAATATTTGTCAAAGTTGATCAGCATCCTATTGGGAACATAAGGCTAGATAAACAAGGCTATAAAAACAGATTTTAATGGTAATAATGAGAGAGTAATTTCAATGCACTGCACTGTCATTAGTGGTCTGTCCCTAAACATAAGAGTTTTGCTAGATTATCCTACATTCACAAAACTTGGAATGTGTGGTTTTCTTTTTTCCTTTTTGCAAAAATTTCAAGAAAAAAATGTTTATAGTGACTGCTTGTACTTAGTTCTAATTAGTAGTTTAATTAATCAGTTCTTTCCCTTTGTATTTTGTGCAAATACTTATTTGGGGTTCAAAAGGCAGTCATAGAATGTATAGAGCTATAGAGCTGGAAGGGACCTTAAAGATCACCCAGTTCCTGCCCCCCTACACAAGCAGGGACATTTCCCACAGGGTCAGTGGCTTATTCAGATTGCTGAAGGTCCCCTCCAACCCGGCCTTCAAGTCTTCCAGGAAGGGGGCAGAAAAAACTTCCTCGGCCAACCTGTTCCAGCATCTCACCACCCTCACATGAAGGAATTTCTTCCTAATGTCTAACCTAAATCTCCCCTCTTCAAGTCTGAAACCATTTCCCCATGTCCTCTTGCTACACACCTATGCAAAAACCCTACCCCAGCTTTCTTGTAGGCCTCATTCAGATATGGGAAGGTTGCTGTAAGGTCACCTTGGAGCCTCCTTTTCTCCAGGCTGAATAACTCCAATTTCTTTAGCCTGTCTTTATAGGGGAGCTGCTTCACCTCTCTGATCATTTTAGTGGCTCTCCACTGGACATGTTCCAGGAACTCTTTGTCCAGATTGCCTCCACAAGAATCCTAACTCACCTACAGCTAAAGGCAGTAATTTTAAAAATCTCCCTTAATCACACCCATAGGGTCTATTACAAGCTATAAAAAATAATACTTAGAAGACTTCCAAATAGAAGCAATGGTCACGATAATTTTTGTAGAAAACAATTTTTGTACAAAAAAGACAAAAAGCAAAAAGGCAGTAAAAGTTCCCTCTGAAACAAGGACAATGGATTTATTTTTAACACTTCAAGAAAGATGTTTCAGAAAAAAATCACTTACAGTTAGGCTGGCATTTGAAAAGCTTATGGAGAAATCTTTTCTGACATCTGTTTCATTAGAAACTTAAGCCATCACTCAAAAACACCCACGTCTTTACACATAAGACTGATTTCGCAGCAAGTTTTCTTGTGACTCGTGTTTGAAATTCCTCTCCATTCTCTATCTCATACACACCATTTTGTAGCATAGACCCACATACAACATTTCTTAGAAAGAGCCCATGGAGAGGGCACAGTTGCCATAGCAATATTTTTGTATTCTGATACGCTATCATAACACATTTTCTCATCTTAAGCTTTTGTAGTCTGCAAATGCCATCTTTCCTCATTCAGGCTGTCAGTTAATCTCCAAGATCTGTTCAGGATTACTTTCATTTTGTGATGGAATCCCTTAGCATTAAATTGTGGGCTGTTGTACTGCTATTGTAACTCAAACAATGATTCCAACTGTCAGGCGCTCAGATGTTGGTTTCATGTCATTTAAAGTCATTTGTGTTCAAATATTGCTACTTCTTTCTACTGATAAGGAGTCAGAAATCTCACTCCTGATTTTGAAATAGACTTAAAAATAAACATGTGCAGATCTCTGAACTTTTTTGCCCCTTCAAATCTGTGAAGTGTGATGGTGGAGTGCAGTCTTGAGAGATCATAGAGTATTTTAGAAAGCTGCTGTTTTAATTAATGTGGTAATCTGCTTTGCTAATACTAAAAACTTGTATTGGGAGATTACATTGATGATTTAAATGGTTTTCAGCACCTGCAATAAGCTTTGATTCTGTGACGTTACCCTTCTGATCTGCCTCTGCAGCAGTGGCAATGAAGCCTTCAGACAGTAACACACATTGCAGTACCACTGACCATAAGCAAATCATCTGATATTGGGAAGATGGAAATATATAGCAAGAGAAAGAGAGAATATTAACAGAATGATTTAGCAGTGATGTGAATTAGGTCTGTGCTCTTCACAGGCTTTCTTTCATTACTGTTTTGTCCCAGGTCCAACAGCTGCATAAAATCTTAAGGACGTTTTCTGCTGGAACTTTATGTTCTCCTGCTCTGGTTTCTTCACCCATTAGTGTCACTGCTGGTAATGCCAGCATACAATATACCAGCTGAGACTGCAGGCATGAGACTGTCTCTCTGAGGTCACTGGATAGAGAAGCTTGGGGCTTGTGCTTTCTTCCAGACTTCTGCAGAATGACCTTATGATACCAGAGAGGCTGATCTCTGATTGGTATCTCAGGATCAGACTGCCAGTCATGGGAAGAAGAGAGAGAGCTCAGAACATAACTTCATCTAGAAGGAAGAAGACACCAGGTAGATACTTGGAAATGAAGCAAAACTTTATCTGCTGGTGTACAGTGATATGGGAGCAGTTCCCAGTACAGGTTCAGACACACTCAGTGTGTTTCAGCCAGCTCAAGGTTGTTTCTGAGTTCAGGCTTTCAAGGTTGAAAGGATATTGCTTTATGAACTTGTGGGTGTGTGCGCTCAAATTAATGTCACCACAGGGAAGCCACACTTTGATCCAGTTCTGGTCCATACCAATTTGCTTGTGTTCATACTACCTGATACATTCTGCAAGCCTTAGCAGTCATTCCTCAGGAATAAGAAGCCAGGCATATGTAAGTTTGGCTAGGAATTTTTTTATTTCATTTGTTTCTTGGTTTACAGGTAATCAGTGTATTCAATTGTTCTTCCTCTAATGAGACAAAACATGTCACAGAGGTTATTGCCTGCTGCACCATTCCAGAAAGAGATTTAACTAGAAAAAACATATAGTTTTGTGTGGAAGCTAACCACTTCTGCCTATGGACATCTTATGTTGGAAGTACTCATGCAGGATATTCAGAAGACCAGGAAGTCTGCGTTTTTAGGTGTTTCTCCCAAGCCTGAATTTTACTTGGAGAGGATTATGAATGTAATGGAAGGCACTACAGACTTCCATCACATCCATTGCTTCTACCACAGGCAGGATACTGGTTGTTCCTTACCCTCTGGCACTGGTTCCCTGTGCTTCACTTTGCACCATACACTCTTTGTAATTCAACAGATACACTTTCTTCCGGAAGAGCTTTCTGCATATGGGCAAGGTGCAATGTTCCTTCCTCCCAAAACAGAATTTACTCACCATTCTCAAAACTGTTTAGTATCACAAACACACAACATTGTATCTTTTCAAGGAATAACTGCAAGTAAACTTGTTCAATTTCTGCTGACCAGGAAAAATCACATGAATTTTTTTACTATGGTACAGAATTTCTTGTTGTTGCTTTTTTGTTTGAGCACTAAAAACAAAATTAAAAAAGGAGGAAGGTCTTTGAGGGATTTTTATTAAAACAGCAAAACACAAAAGGATTAAAAAATAGTGTGTTTAAATATCAGCAGAGCTCCCGCAAGGGCATTTAACTGTCAAATGCAACTAGCTTGCTGAAAGCTTAGAAGTTCTTTGGATCTGCTGTGCAGTGAACATCTTTAAAATTCTTTCTCATGTAACACATACACTATTAAGCTGGAACATTTATTAATACTGTTCTGAAAGTCTAAGCCAGGATGCCTAAAACAACCAAAAAAGTATATATAATCACTCTTTTGATAATGCATGACCTTTAAAATGTTTGTAGCATCTTACATCAGTATAAATACAAGAGAAAGGCCTTGCAAGAAGTCTCAGTCTATTGGTTGTGCTGTTGCCTTGCATACATGTCAGCCGAAGTTAACCATACTACTGATGTGGGCAGTCAGAACAGCTATGAAAGTCTGAAAACATTTTACAAGGATCTGCAAGGATCTGCAAAATATCTCACAGTTAAGACTTTTCTGAATAGCAGTCTTGATGACCTGGTTTATACAAGGTCTTAGTATGTTTTTCATGGTCCTCTTGTGTCACAGAATCATCTGGGTCGGAAAGGACCTCTGAGATCATCAAGTCCAACCCTTGATCCACTACCACTTGGTTACCAGACCATGGCACTGAGTGTCTCTTCCTAAAAACTTCCAGGGATAAAGAGCTCTTGTTGACTTAAGAGAACTGACACTGAAGATTGCAGTCAGAAGGAAACAAGGAAGGAAGCAAGGAAGGAAGGCTTCTTCTCAATGCCTTTTTTCTTACTGAATACAAATGCCTGTGTACACATGTGTAGCTATAAATCACAAAATTTAGTTAAGAACTGCTATTTTATACTCAGTATACAATATAGTGTTACCAAAAATCTAAACAAGCAAACCCATAGGAAAAAAACAGCAGTTCTACCAAATTGTTAAAAAAAACCTTCAAACATTCCATCAAAATCAATATGTATAAACTTGTTGGAAAATTTTTAGAGAATATGTTATATGTTATATATTCACTAGACAGCCCAGTGAAACCACAGGTTTGTGATCTTTTAATTGAAAGACTATTTCTTCACTTCTTCAAGCTTTATTTTGTACTATTTTTTTATATACCAGATATTAGGTTACTCTGAACACTGAAAATAAATTGTGAAGTTATGCAAAGGGCTTACTCCAGAAGGAGAATACAGAATAACTGTTAGGGAGAAAACAAAACAAACAAAAACCAACGAAGAAAAAACAAATAAGCCACTACCAAAACAAGCAAACAAAAAACAGACAAAAAACCAACTTGTTTTACGAGACACGTTTTAAGACATGCATCTGGTCTAAACATTCTGTATGTCAATATGATATTAAAAAGGATACTATGAGCATATTAGATATGCAATATCTAATGCAGCCCAAGAACTCATAACTAAACAATAATTTTTGCTTGTATGACATGTTTTCAATCACCAGATGAAATTCTAGTTGATGACTCTGAAGGCTTATTGTATAACATTAACTGATTTGTTGATAATATCCAAGAAAAAATTAATCTGAGATTTTCAGGGTCAATCCATTTCACATCTATTCAGATTTGTTATTTCAAATGCTATGTCTGCAGTTTTACATGCAGACATGGCTAAGCTTTAAATACGTCAAGAGATTACACAAGTCAGTATTCTGCTGCTGTTCCTTTCTTGCCTGAAATACTCTTGGACTTTCACTGAAATTGCAGGGTTGAGAATAGTAGCCAGTAGGTGAGTCTAATCAATTTAAAAGGACATTTTTGTCCACTACTGCTAATCCACAAGCACTCAACTTCCTAGCTTGCAATCTATCTTAAAATTCTATCTTTCCTCTGTTTTAAGGAAAATTATGGTACTTTTATGGAAAAAATTGAAGTGGGTTAAACATAAATGTCTCCCTCATTCTAGTACTAAAATATGTGAAATAGCCTTTTATTATCTCAAAGGTAAAAAGTCACATATATCTAATCAGACCATGGAATGTATCCATTGATGTAATTTTTATGCAAAGGTAGTATTTGCTTTTGCACTGAAACTGGGCAAAAACACCTTTTGGTGAGTCATGCAGCCTAGAAAATTCTTCATTTTCAAAGCAACTAAAAGTAACTAGCTTTTTCTGAGTAGTTTCAGGAGCAAAAAAGCTGCAAAAGTCCTTGGAAAATGTTGAAGTTACCCATATCTGCATTTTGATTCTTCTGATTCACATAAGGGGGACAAAGATCCGGTGTTAAGATAACCTAAAATACATACATATAAAATAAAAATAAAATTTATATCTATTTTACATATATTGCCTTTTAAATCCACACACATATGTATAAACCATTGGTTTTAAGGTTAGAATTCTGACCATATGTGTGCATGATGTATATGTATATATCATAGGTATTTATGAATGAAATATCACAACAATGTTAAATATTTTAAATGCCATATATATATGTATTCAAAGCTTTGAAAATCTACAATTTACTTCTTTCATATGTACTTCTTGGTTCTTTCTGCTTTACTTATAGTACATCTGTAAAGTAGCTTTTCTCTCACAGGCACTGTATATTTCAAACAACGAGTAATTCAGACCCACAGCGAGTACAAATTCTGGCCTTCACTAATTTTTTCAGATGGTGTGAAGTGTGCCTGTGGAAATTTGAACCATGTCTGAAGCTACTTACAATTATTTTTTTAGAAAGAGTAAAATTATTTATTTGTTCATTTTCTTGTTTGTTTATTCTTTCCTGCAAGCAAAATGATCCAAAGTTTATTAGCTATGTCTTACCATTTTGCCTCTTGAAACAGACTGGACTGATACCTGGCTTTCTGGAAAGAATATCTGAAATTCTGAGTAAACATGGGCCCACTCTTCTGTGAGGACTCCACATGGCCAACTCACAGACTCCTCTAGAACACTAAACGAAGAGTTTTCATTAATCAAAATTTGCGTTGCAAATACAAAATATTAAGCAAGTGCCCAAAGTGATTTCAAGCAACTCCTCACAGTAACTTCAGCAGAGCAGTTTGCTTGCACACACTGAAAAGGACTGGGGTGCTACATTGTTACACTTCAGATAGGTATAGTGACAATCTGTATAGAAAAGGAACAACTTTAGAACATGGGGCTGAGTTTCTGTTTTATTATGTGTACATACATAAAGATAAGTAATTTCGAGAAGGATATATATATATATGTATATGGATACATAAATCGCATTTTATCTCTCTCATACCATTTGAATCACAGTGATGTAAACACTTTAAAAATACAAAAATATGTCTCTTGAATCAATCTTTTTTTTTCTTTCTCCCTGCTATGTTGCAACATTTTGTCAATTAACATATGTTTACCTCACCAGGTGCCTGACAGACACCTAAAAGATAAGAATGCTTATCAGGTCGCCTCCTGCTGCATGGTGGAGACAATGAAGGTAGCAGGACACCAAAAAAGACAAAAAGATAAGGATAACTCATCTCCGGGAAGTCTGGAAGTCTCAGGGACTTATGCAAAAAAGGGACTCCTCTTCTTTTCCTGTATAAAAAAGCCCAGGAGAAAAGGAGAAGGGGCGGCTTTCTTCTAGACCCCCCCTCTCTCGGCACTTCGGCTTCAGCCACGGGACAGAGAAGCGGCAGGAGCGACAGACCCTACGCACCCGACCACAGCCAGAGGTCAAGGCCGGCGGACGGTGATAACATCTTAATTACCCTCCTTCTTTTCTCTTCTTAACGACTCTTCTCTCCAAAGTAACTAATTGTATAAATCCTAAATAAATCCTTTTAACTTGTTTAAATCATAAAGCCTGGTTATTTTTGTAAATTCACGCGTCCTCTATGAGTAGTGGCTGAATTTTCCTCGCAAACAAAATATAAATAATAACTCGGATCGTAACACACAGTCTCCACAAAGTATGCTTATAATGTCAGTTGAAAGAGAAATTTGTTTTAAAAGTGGGCTATAACCCTCCTCTAATATCAGCTTCTAACAGACAGAGCTAGCTTGTTGGTATAACGTTTTCTGCATTCTGCCTCCAGTTCCTAAATGCACTGTACTCCTTATCAACCCCTCTGAAAATTATCCACATGGGAACATCTGGTGTTGTTTCCAAATCACTAGGCAGAGATTAAAAGCCTAGGTTATTAAACTTCCTTCTTCTGTGCAAAGAGCAAAATAATAAAATATAAGTGTTGAAATACATCACCAAAAGAGCTATCAACATATTCCTTTTTTGAAAAGTGGAAGAATTCATTAAAAGAAATATTCTATTTTCCCTACACTGTCATTCATTTTGCTTTCAAGACTACTTCCTGGATAATTTTTAATCCTCAAAAATGCTACATGTGAGAGAGCAATCCATGACCTGTGTGAAGACATTAAAGCTTTACGTCTTTGATACTGAAGAAAAATTCCCCTGGTTCATCTTCCATTTTATAAGATTCATTTTCTGTACAAGCATTTTTGCATCAAGGCTCCCTTGCAGTGATGGTTGAGCTGCACGCTACTCAGTGAAAACAGCCTGATTATATTTTTTTCTCCTTACTCTCCTCACTCATTGTCAATATCAAATTCATATTATGTAATATCATATTCTCACGTATGTACATTTCCACATAAAAACAAATTCCTGAATTCAAGAAAAAACTCTGAACACAGCTGTTGTAAAACTTCTATCTCCACAAACCAATTTCAAATAATTTTCTTTTCAACATGTACTAAAATGCATGTTTTTACTTTTTTCTCAATGTGTAAATTCTAATGAACAAGGCCTGTTTTAAGACTCCAGCATAGATCTGACTTTGTCCACACAATATTTCTATTAACCAAAGCCAAGAAATCTTGTCTCATTGAAAAGCACGATAAAATCTTGACCCACTGCGGCCTGGGAGCAGAAGAGAGTTGCATATGGAAATGACAAAGCATGGAGGTTCAATTTTGAACGTTCTATGGAAACATGAGTAGACACAAAAAAAATAATAACCTCCTATGAAATCTTTGAGAATCTGTGTTCAAAACAACCCAAGCCACCTACAGGACCCAACTGAAGATGTCAGCTATTTAGAAATACCTGAGCAACCATAGAATATATGAATAAAAAGATTGGTATCTTCTGTCATGCATCTTAACCTCCTGTCACTCAGAATTTTTCCAAGAAATGTACCACTGAAATTGGAAGTTAATATTAGAAAAATCAAAGGCCATTCTCCTGAATGATGTGTTACCAACTTATAAAATGGTTTCTGGCAACAGCCATTGTTTCCTCTTGTATTTCTTATTGGAGATTAATTATGCAGTGTAAGAGAAGAGAAAATGTAGGGAAACTCCATTTCATTCTCTGAACCATGTTTGGCTTTCTCTCTAAGGCATCTTTTTATTTAGAGTTAGTTTCTTTTATACTTCCTTGTTGCCTAAATAGAAGCTGTCAGGATCTGTAACTCTACCTCTAATCTGTCCACTCACAGGAGAAGTCAACATTATGGAGTGAGATTTGAGAGTAATTTTAGGTAAGAAGATTTCACTACTCTTCCAGCAAATGCTTGTCCAGCTTAATTATGTTTTGATTGTAAGAGAGTAATTATTTCTGGATTTACTTTCACTTTACTCGATTTTTAAATCTTGACTGAGCATGCAGATGTCCATTCCAGTGCTCTGTGCATAACACCACACTGTCCAAAATAATGTTATTGTCTTCGACATGAACATCTAGATGACTGAACTTGTGCTTCTGAGCATTTTCACAAAATGTTATGAGGACTAATTCATCACTAAGTACTAATGTTTGATGACAAATATTGGTGCTTAAGTGTCCAAACAATTCTAGCTCTCACAGCAAAAACAGGGCTTCAGAAGACCATAGAAGACCTGTCACAATTGATTGTTTTTTCAAGAAACATGCACTGAGACTTCAGTGTAAGACAAATCCACAAACAAGAAAACAAACAAAATTACACTAAGAAACATGTTTAGCAAGTGCCCTCAACAAAAGATTAGGAAAGAAGACGCTAGTATTTTATAACCTATAAACTCAGAGAAAAAGCTCATTGCATAACACTGAATAAGGTTTTATTCTTATGAGACCAGTATCAGTTTCTCTTGGTTACACTGCAGCTGGGAACTTTAATTAAGTAAACAGCCAAATAACAACCACAGGATTCCTCTCTTTAGTAAGGTAAAAGAGTTAATTGGTTTAAATTTTTTATTAATGCATCAGGATAAAATGAACCAAAACTAAACGAATAAAGATGCTTTTCAGAGACTGCATCACTACCAGGAAAAATTATTACCAGAAAGTTGATGGATCTTAATGTTTCTGTAAGTGAGATAGAAATTTCTATCAAGAAGTGCAGAGAGATGCAAGTGAACCCAAATTTTATGAAATTAAAATTTGTTCAAGCAGTTAAAGCACAGGACTAGAAAAACTGTCTCTGCCACAGAATCAGTGTATCGCCTGAGGGAAAATTGTGCATTTCAGTCCCACTTGTAAAACTACGACAGTGTTTCTTTTCTTCAGCCTTTTTACTCAGCAATTGTTAACATACATTTATTGCTTAATAAATAAAGTCTGTTTCTAAAGTTTCTCACTGAGTTCATGAAATTTAATGGTACCTTGAGGCCCCAGATTCAATTCTCATAGGAAAAGCACAGGCAAGTATTCCTTGTTAGTTACAGTACTGATTATGAAAAGATCCTGGAATTAAACATTTTCTTCCTTCCTCTTTTATCACAAATCAAATTTCCTTACATAAGTAGGACTGAGGTCCTCAGTTTTCTAATTACAGCTGAGCTGAACACAGTTCAGTGGTTTCATAACTTTTTAGGCACTTCTGATGTTGTTCTCAGAATTGAGTAAAAGGGACATCTGTGAAAAGAATAATGAAAGAAAAGTCGAATAGAACATTCACATCTTAGCAAGATACAATTTAACTGAAATATATCAAAAACTTGGGAAAATTATGCATCATTCAATGTTTATCAATGTACTTATACTTAACATTCAGTTTTCATTTAATCAACTTCACTTCTCATTCCTGTTACATCCTTAATTCAAGGAAAATCACATTATTTTCTTGAATTAATTTATGAGCTTTGACCTCCGATTCCCTTTCTTTTTTTGATCATTCAGTACATCAGGTTTACGAATATAATTTTTTGCATAATATAACATGCATGCTCACATTAGGAAACATTTTGTAGCTCCTGCCTAACAATGAAAAGAATTAGATATCTGTAATAAAAATCACAAGTACAAGGCTCATTTACACTTTGGTGGATTTCCATCATGTATCTTTTATCTACCATCCAGTTTGACAAGTCATTTCAAGCACTTAAACATGCAACTTGCTTGAGTAACAAGAAACATCAAGGTGATTCACATGTTTAATTATTGACAGTGTTGTTATGTTTTTATATTCAGATTTTCTTTACTTTGATTTATAATAGGTTGGAAATATTAAATTCAAAGGCAGAGGTTCTACCTTGATCATAAAATCTTAACCAACACTAATTATTTAGTTTGTAAGCTTGACTGAACATAATTTCATTTTCTAGCCAAGGATAATTAAGAAGCAAAAAAAACATTCATTATCAAAACAATTCCAATAGTACCAGCTGCCAAAATGTATTGTAGAAATTATTTGCCTATTATATGTAATAGAGATAAAGGAAAGATTTGTTTTTAATCTGTCATTTCTGCTTTCAGCTCAGAATTGTGTCTGGTCAGAAGTACCCATAGCAGCTCAGATCAAAAGCCCACTGCAGCCTGCACAGTCTCCAGCACTGGGCAAGGGCAGATGGTGAACAAAAGCTGCACAGCCAAATGCTGACATTGTCCTTATACACACTTGCATCTGCCAGTGAACTATAGCCAAAGGTTGTTGTGACCTGTGGATTGTTTCTCTGTGTTCAACAGGTTGAGACATAGTTGTTTTCTGTGTGCAGGATCCTTTTTACATATATGGGTAATTCTGTGAATTTAATTGATACATGCGCATCATTAGGCAGAAATATCAGAAGACATATCATGTCCCCAGTATAATGGATGTATGAACAAAAAAAAAAAAGCATTCGTATTTTTAATTTTAAGTGTCATTGACATTGTTTTGAAGAGATCTATATCTTAAATATGACCACAGAGAGAATATCTAGGAGTATTCTAGTATTTAAGACCTGTTTTTAAAAATCATTTAAGAAACCTGAAAATTGACAAGATGTCCAACTTTTGGAAAGTTGAAGTAATGAAGATGAAGGCATCTATAGCAAATATTTTCAAAAGAGAGGTCGTACGTATAGTGGATTACATCAGAAAATCTTATGTACCACCACATGTATTAAGAAGGAAATACAAAACAACAAATACTGAAAACCCCAGGGAGGTGGTGGATTATCTGTCCCTGGAGGTTTTTAAAAAGAGACTGATGTGGCACTCAGTGCCATGGTCTGGTAACCAGAGTGGCAGTGGATTAAGGGTTGAACCTGAAGATCTCAGAGGTCCTTTCCAGCCTGGCTGATTCTGTGATTCTTTTCAGCAAATTGTTGATAGTTCTGTTATCAGCTTCACAGAGATGCTTTCTGTTACAGCTTTCAGGCTTGATGTTTTCTCGAGCATCTCTCTCTTTATCAAGTACCTCACTGAATCTTATATTTCTATTGAAAACGTTTAGGCTGCACTTTCCTTTCAATCTAGTCTCCATTTTCTTCACACCTCTTCATGTTTTTCCAAGTTATTAAAAATTCTCCTCCTACATTTTAACCTTGCATATTTCTTGTACTTTTGTCTCCTGTGACTTTCTTTCAACTGCTGCTAATCTGTACATCTTACAACTTTTTTTTTTTTGTCTCTGAACATTTTCTTATTTCTTTTTATTATTCATGCTTCTGTACTACAAAATATTGTTTAAAATTAAATACTTAATGACATGCAAAACTGATGAATGCCTATCAGTAGTTTTCAATTCTTAAATCTGAATTTTATGACAATAAAATTTTAGGTTTTCTCCCATCAAGTCAGATACAAAATTAGCAATCTTATTTTCCACTAGACTCAAGCTACACACTTCACATAGAAATCCCAAGCATTTTTTCCTCCTCTTCCTCCATAGTTCATTGTTAATTTTTCCTCTAAAATTCCCCTAAACTTTCAGCATGCAGCTTCTGATGAGCTCTCATTCCATTGTACAAGAATTACATAAATTTAAGAACTAGTAATGAATGTAGAAGAAATAAGAACAAAGATTGCTACAGTAGAATATAATTCATCCTTCTGGATAATGGTAAGGATATAATAAAACCTAAATTTAGGCATATATGAGACTTGTGTAAGTACTGGCTTTCTCTGTTAAGAATATCTGCATCCTTTGCCTTCACTATCTAGAACTATGAGCTGCTGACTCTTATTTGCCACTCCACTTCGGCTCTACTGTTAAGATTATGATTGTTTTCTAGCAGACATCTGACTTTTGCCATAAAACCATTGCATCATTTATGAAAAACTCAGGAAAGGATTGTTATCTGTCAATCAGCCTGGGTATGTACTATCAGCCAGTCATAGACAAACTGAAAGTGTCTAAAGCCCTTTATCACTCTTAGACATGTTGAAATCCTAGAAGTTATTGTATCTTTCATGTAGCTTTAAAAGATTTTTAGTGATATCTTGTTTTGGCAATAAAATTACAGGTGAAATGAAAAAACCTTATAAACTGCTAAGCTGAACAAGCATTGGGTATTGTTTTGCTATGGCAATCTTTGAAACAACATTTGTAACTCAACAATTTGTTTAAATGTATTTTTAAAAGGAAGCTCAGATGACCGCAACTTCAAGGGCACACAATTAATCTTTGTGTAGAGGTTCTGCATAGTTTGTGCAGTAAATACAATCATTTAAGTGGCCAACAGAGAACTTGTGAGCCTTCAGTTCAGAGCCATCCAGAGGGACCTTGACAGGCTTGAAAAGTGGACTCATGCAAATTTCTGAGTTTGCATGAAGTTAAATAAGGCTAAGAACAAAGTTCTGTACTTGGATTGAGGCTATCCCATGCACAAATGCAAGTTGGGAGGAGAAAGTATTGCAGACAGCCCTAAAGAGAAGGACTTGGGGGGGGTGGTGGACCAGAAGCTTAACATGAGCTGTCAATGTGTGCTTGCAGACCAGAAAGCCAACTCTGTCCTGGGCTGCATCAAAAGAAGCACAGACAGCAGGTCAAGGAAGGTAACTCTCCCCTTCTACTCTGCTCTTGTGAGACCCCACCTGGCGTACTGTGTCCAGTTCTGGAGTCCCCAGCATAAGAAGGACACAGAGCTCCTGGAACATGTCCAGAGGAGAGCCACTAAAATGATCAGAGAGCTGAAGCAGCTCCCCTATGAAGACAGGCTAAAGAAGTTGGGGTTGTTCAGCCTCAAGAAAAGGAGGCTCCAAGGTGACCTTCCAGCAACCTTCCCATATCTGAAGGATCCTTACAAGAAAGCTGGGGTAGGGCTTTTTACATGGGTGTGTAGCAAGAGGACAAAGAAGGGATTGTTTCGAACTTGAAGAGGGGAGATTTAGGTTAGACCTTGGGAAGAGATTCCTTCTTATGAGGGTGGTGAGATGCTGGAACAGATTGTCTGAGGAAGTATTTTCTGCCCCCTCCCTGGAAGACTTGAAGGCTGGGTTGGATGGGACCTTCAGCAACCTGATCCGGTGGGAAGTGTCCCTGCCCATGCAGGGGGGCAGGAACTGGGTGATCTTTAAGGTCCCTTCCAACCCAAACCATTCTATGATTCTATGCCGAAACCTCCTGTATGCTGAAATAATTTTCAAGGCATTCGACTTATCATGCAAGTAACATGAAAATACAAATCATATTTCAGGCTGTAGGCTTTTTTTCTTCATTTTTCCTGGATAATTTTCATAACCAGTTTGAAATTCTGAGAACACAATTCATCAGTTATGTATATCTGGATATTTTATCCAGGAATATTTGGTAAAAGTCAGCTGAAGAACGGTGAAGACTGACCCTTGAAACTCCAGTGCCGGTGAGCAGGAGGCAACTTTCCCTGTTATACTGTAGATCAAGCTGATAAAAAGATTTACCAGTTAGTATGCTATTTCAATTGCAGCCAGGCCCAGAGGCAACCACTGTACTGGACATTGTGCTCATTTTTATGAGAGCATGATTGTCCAAAGACTCAGTTAAGTGGGAAATAAATTGTAGATTTCTGTCTGAGATTTCAGTTTCAGACTTGTTTGGTTGGGGTTTTTTGTTTGTTGGCTTTGCTTTGTTTGTTTTTTTGTTTGTTTGTTTTAACTTATTTCTTATAAAACCTTACTCAATCAGACTACAATATTAATACTTCGTCACTTAACAAAAAATATTAGAGACATGAATACCTAAACCTATTTAAAAAATTTATATCTGCTAAAGTAGCAAAATATTTTCACTCTGAGACTACCCTACTTCAGAACTGCCCTTTATCCTCAGGCAAGACAGAGCCTGTTTATTTAGGAAGGATTTATTTACCTGCCACATTGCACAGACAGTAAAGTTTAAATAAATTGACATATACTGAACTTCAAGAAAACCAAACCATAAAGCTACTGTTTCTGTAGCCTGGATAATGTAACTAGTGACAGATTTAGATATTTGAGAAGAAATAGTACAAATACTAAGAAAAATAATTATATTTTATATTCATGTATATTCCTCATGGATCAGTTTAAAGGTGTGAACATACACTAACCAATTACAATAATGCCTATTTACTTTAGGAAGGCAATTACCCCGGAGGAGTTTGAATTCTGTTTTATAAACTTGGGATTAAGAAGCATTTTGGCCACTCTCGGGGAAACAAAATGAGATTTTGCACGTAGAGCCTGACATTTATTTTGACATATTATTATGAAATGAATGTCTGAGAATTGAGGATCAGCATCACAGCATTCCACATTGAAATGAGTAGAGAAATTTAACAATGTAAAGACCTTGCAACAGTGTGCAGACTCATAGAAAAATAGAATCTTAAAATCACAGGTTGTAAAGGTCCTTAAGGATCATCTGGTCCAACCCTTCTAGGAAATACTATAGTTTATATGAAATGCCTCAGACATTACTGTGTTGGGCCCCACCCCCTGGCAACTTCAGTTTAAACCCCTCCTGATTAAGTTGGTCACCCTATCTTACCCCCTAAGATTTTCTTGCCTCTTTGAGACAAGTGTATGCCATCCCCCCCAGCAGTTTATGGTCATCTTAGAAGCCTGCATTGTCATAAAAGCCCAATCCTTCCCGACAGCACCAACTGCTTAGCCAGCAGTTCATACATGTGATTGGTTTATATCTCACAGCCCCTTTTCTCCTAACTGGCCAGATAGAGGAGAAGATAACCTGAGCCCCAAAGTTTTTAATTTGTGTCCCCAGAGTTTTATAGCCTGCCTTAATTTTGCCAAGGCTTATGTCTTCTATGTCATTCATGACTACATGGAACAGCAACAATGGGTAGTAGTCAGTATTCTTCACAATCTGTGGAAGCTTTTCTGTGACATAAAGTTGAGTCACTCCAGATTTTTCTTTCACAACATAAGCACAAATAACTTTGTAGGTACTATTAAGGTAGCAAGAGCTGTAAGAATAAAAACCAAAAGGAAGGAACAGGCAAGAAAATTATCACAAAGAAATATTTGGCATGATTAAGGGTCAGTGTTAATTACAATTAACATCTGAATGAGTTTTGTAAGGCAGATCCAAAAAGATACAGTATAAGCATGTTTAAGCAAGGATACAGGTGGGCAGAAAATAACCAAAATAAAACCCCATGGAATATGCCAGAAGGATGAATGATCAGGGACAACTCAGATTAAATTCTTTATCCTTGTCAGTACTGTATCAGCTGGAAGTCCCATTCAAGCATCTCAAACCTAGTCACACACTCTGAGAAATAGCTGAGCAGATCCCCTCAGTCTTCTTCCATAAGAAAATCTTCTTTGTGCCTTGAATAAAACCCACCATATCCTTCTTCCTTCAGAAGCACATTTATATGTCAGGAGCTAAGGCCATAGAAAAGTAGAAAAGGAAGGAAGGAAGGAAGGAAGGAAGGAAGGAAGGAAGGAAGGAAGGAAGGAAGGAAGGAAGGAAGGAAGGAAGGAAGGAAGGAAGGAAGGAAGGAAGGAAGGAAGGAAGGAAGGAAGGAAGGAAGGAAGGAAGGAAGGAAGGAAGGAAGGAAGGAAGGAAGGAAGGAAGGAAGGAAGGAAGGAAGGAAGGAAGGAAGGAAGGAAGGAAGGAAGGAAGGAAGGAAGGAAGGAAGGAAGGAAGGAAGGAAGGAAGGAAGGAAGGAAGGAAGGAAGGAAGGAAGGAAGGAAGGAAGGAAGGAAGGAAGGAAGGAAGGAAGGAAGGAAGGGAGGGAGGGAGGGAGGGAGGGAGGGAGGGAGGGAGGGAGGGAGGGAGGGAAGGGAGGGAGGGAGGGAGGGAGGGAGGGAGGGAGGAAGGGAGGAAGGGAGGAAGGGAGGAAGGGAGGAAGGGAGGGAGGAAGGGAGGGAGGGAGGGAGGGAGGGTGGGAGGGAGGGAGGGAGGGTGGGAGGGAGGGAGGGAGGGGAAATGTAGCTGTCATTACTTTTTGAATGTTACAACTCACTGGCTTTGTCAGCCAAGCCCACCTAAACGTCTGTTATGTTCTATTAGTTTTAGGACAATGCTGTAGGCCATCACAAGAAGAAAGTGCGTTTCGCAGATATCACGCATCCCCTCTTTAGAAGATATAACCTTGAAATTCAGGCTTTCAGACATGCATTCAGCAAAAATATCTGGCATGCAATCTTGATGTCCAAAGAGAGATCATTTTTGTACTAGCAATTATTTAGCTAATTTATAGTTACATATAGTGTACATAATTTCCAAAAAGCTTCCTGGGTTTTTGTGTCCACCCTTGTTTTGCTTAATTACTTAATAAACTCTGTATCACAGGGAAAAAATGTTTATGTTGTTAAACCAAATCAGGATTGGAGCAGTTTATTGATTTATTAATGACATGTAATTAACTGGCCTTCATTGAGCTACACATTCCAGAACAATGTCAGTAACACTACACATAAACCACAACAAGTCTCTTTCAGTGCTTAAGATAAGGTCAGTGCTATTGCAAAACCTACCTCACTTTTTCAGAGATTGTTGCCTTTGAACTTTTAGATAATGAAAATTTCACAGTTTAATGCTGGGACAGCAATTAACCAAATGATAAATGCTCTCTATTAATCCCCCTCCCCTCCCTGATAAAGAAAGGAGAGGGAATGAAGGAGAGAGATTAAAGTTAGAAACTAAACTACACAGCTTTACTAAAACAGTAATGATAAAAAAGGAAAAGTTTATTAAATATATACAAATATAAAGAAAAACGATACCACGTTCCTCCTCCCTCTCCCCCCAGTATTGTTCACAATAACTATTGAGGTTGCAGAGAAGACTCCTGTAATCAGCAGCAGTCAGGAGCTGGAGGCAGGAACAGATTCAGGATGGCACGGATAAGGACCACAGGGAGACAAAGAGATGGAATCCTCCCAGGATGCTCAAGCAAACAGGAACAAGCGAAGAAGGACTGAAGGGAAGAGTGAAGAGAGAAGGTGAAGGGGTTTGACCCTCGTGATCTCTCAAATTTATATTGAGTATGATGTGTATGGGATGATATACTCTGTCTGAGCAATTTTTGTCACTTGTCTTGTCCACTCGTCCCTGAAGGAGGGCTGCAGGTGTGACCCCTTCACTCCCTTTCTCTTTCCAGAGCATAAGATGTTCCTCAGAACTGAGCAGTGGCCTTGGTTCTGCACAACATTCTCTAACCAAAACTATGAACATCGAGTCTTACCAGTGTTAGAAGAAGACACTGAGTGAAAAACTTGCTGTTAATTTCAGCAAGTGCAGCTACTTCCAAGGGACTTAGCTGAAAGCAAAATTACAAGCTTGGCTCAAACCAGGTATCACCATTTGAACAGGAGGAACTAAAGAAGGAGGGCTTTTGGACTCTGAGAGGGGAGGAATGCAAAGGGAGGGATCTATTCTTTCCCATTTCTTGCCATACTCTATATATAAAGATCAGGAAAGTCAGCAGCTCCTCCCTCTTTTCTTTTCACTTCTGGTAGCTGTGGTGCTGTCCTTTTACTGCCAGCTCACCATGTGCTCATCAGAGGCTGTATCTATTGGGTTGTGTACATATATATTTGTATATATTTGTATTCTTTGTTACTATATCCCTGAAGTTATTTCCTTTCTCTTGTGTTAGTATATCTGTATGCCATTGTTTCTTCTTTAAGAATTCAGCCTATTCTTTGCCCAGCAGCATGAAGACAGTCTTGAAAATGCATAACTGATCTTTTGAATGTCAGGGTACAATTCAGATTAGTTCAGATCTCACCTGGATTCTGCTTTCCAGGTTTATCTATTTCTCTTTGCCTGTTTTCACTGTCCTCAATTTCATCCAGCTCTGGTTGGATTCTTTTCCTATAATTCTGAGCAGCACACTTGTGAAGAGAAAATATCCTAGTAAAGGAAGGTTTCGGAGAATTAAGAAAGACAGGCTGTTATTTCAATTGATTGGTTTCATTGCTAGGATCATTAATATCCTACATTTTGCACTGGGAATTGTTCTGTTTTCTAATGTAGTATCAAAATGTAAGCCTATATTAAAGTGCTCTTTGAAATGACAAATCAAGACATTAGTTTAGTAGCCCATAGTTTGGCAGCCAGTTTTTTCTGTGCTCTGTTTACAATATCACGCTTCTGGAAAATACTTCATCTGTCCCTTCAGGATAGGTCCTGAAGCTTCATATATCCTAGGACAACAAGAAATGCTATGGTAAAAGAGACTGCCACCCATTCTGGAGAAGTTAGGATAGACCAGCAGTTTCATAAGATGACAGGAAGCATACCTAATGGACATACATTTTCGTGCTTTTTGGCCTGCAGGAAAAGAGAAAACCCCATCAAAGTTTTCCCTTCACCTCAAATAACAGTGGAGTACTCACTGTTTTCCATTTCTGCCTTTTTTTATGCAGTCAAGGCTCTACAGTAAAAGTAGCTGTATTTCATCTCCCCTTAAGCAACAGATATTTTAATTCGCAATTTTCACCTGGACAGTTTCTAGGTTTACTCGTTACTCTCTATTAAAGTAAATATTCTATTCCACTTCAAAACTCCCTTTTTAAGAAGTGTGCTGCAGCATACATTGCCAATTGAGTTCTTCAACAGCAGTCTGTGGAATTCAATACATGCAGCACTCAGATACATTTTTTTTAAATGAATACTGGAAGTGGAATGGCAGAGTCTGAAAACAAGGCTCGGTGGTCTGGTGTTGTGACAGAGCAGTTCCAGAGAGCCCAGCTAGTTTGAATATCACATTAGTTAATGGGCCTCATTACAAACCTAGGGGTTAGCAGCCTTAGGCACTCAGTTCAAAATACAGAAGCTAAAATACATGATTAGTTCTCAGTGTTTTCACTTTATTTTCACTGAAAATTCCCGTGTTTGAATAGCAATCAGAAAATACAAAAGTTATTTTCCAAAAATAGTATCTAATCCTTTATCTTTGTTAGTTTACACTGAAAATTATCATAGCTTTTTATCTCTCAGTGTTGAAGTCTACCAAACAGTCTTTGTGCTTCTGAATTCTGACATGAGCTGAGCTGATTCCTGATAAACTGAGAGTCAGAAGACCAGGACAAGAATCCTGCTGCTCTTGATCTTCTTCTCTTATGACAGCTGTAAAGAGTGAAAAAAATTTAGCAAGAAGAATTTTATTCTTCTTGCTTTTCCTACTACTATAGTGACACCTGCTGCTTTACTTTGCCTGTTAAAATTAGAAAAGTCTACAAATACTACAAAAGTGGGTGTTTCAGAATACAATAAACTTCACAAAACAATTCTAGTTAGAATCATAGTCATTTTTGTTGGAAAAGACCTTTAACATCATACAGTGCAAGTATTAACCTCATACTGCCAAATCCACCACTAAACCACAGCCATCAGTGCCACATTCATACATCTTTTCAAAGCCTCCAGGAATGGTGATTCAACCACTTCCCTGACCAGTCTGTTTTAATGCTTGACAACACTTTCAGTAAACAGATTTTTCCTTAATAACACATCTAAAACTCCCCAGACTCAACTTGAGGTCATTTCCTCTCATTCTACCATTTGTTGCTCAGGAAAAGAGACCAATCTCTCTTTACAATCTCATTTCAGTAGTGAGCCATAAGGTCTCCACTCAGCTTCTTTCTTCTCACCAAGCAGTTCCCTCAGCTGCTCTCTATAAGAATTGTTCTCCAGACCCTTCACGAGCTTTTTTGCCCTTCTTCGCACAGACTCCAGCACCTTTATATTTTTCTTGGAGTAAGGAGCTAAAAACTGAACACAGTTAACAGTAATATTTCTCCAAAGTACATTATGCAGTCTGTCTCACATAGACTGCCACATTTTCAGGTTTCCTATGCAGACTGAGAAACTGTGGAGCAAGGAGAAGTTACAATGTCAGAAACCTTTCTCTGTCTACCACTATTTGTCCTCTGTGTTGCTGAAAGCCACATTGATATGTACTAGAAGATAAATGATGCAGTTGTTTCTATGGTTATACAACTGCTGTGATTATAGCAGACACACAGAGATGGTGAAAAAGTGAAAATACTGTTTCTCACATACAATAAATAGCTCAGTTCTTCATCATGCTTGCTATGACACTAGTGACAAGATTACTGAAGTCTCAGTAATCCAAATGTGAAAGCTGCTAGCAATGTACAAAATCATATACTCTCTGATTGCATGTGAATAAAAAATGCTGAAAAGCAAGGCTGCTGGAAGTCTTTTGTTTGTGACATGTTTCTTCCACTGTGTCTAAACACTCTTGACAAATAAATGTTGTGGCTCTTTGAAGTCCCTCTAGTTAAGTAGAATTCCTTCTGCTTTGGCACATACTGAGATAAGCAGAACTCTCATTTCTGCATGCTATTGAGTGTCTGGATGGGCTCTATAACCACAAAACTCTAGAGTCACTTGAGTATATTGATAGTATTTTATGGGGCAACACAGCAGAAGTCTCTGAAAAAGGTAAGAAGATAATTGACCTTCTGCTGGAAGATGGGTTTTCCACTAACACCTCCACAAAAACAAGAACAGCAAAAAAAACCCAACAAAATAAACTAAAACAAGCCACTCCTTTTTGGCTGTCCACAAAAGAAGTTTGAGCTGCTTCAGAAGTAATTGGCAGTGAGGCACAGGTCTTCCTGGCACCACAGCTGCCACTGATGCTACCTGAAGTGAGTGTATTGCTCTAATAATGCAGAGAGCATGAACAGGGATGAACAGAGATCCTCTATTGCTCAGGCATCATGGAGGCAGCCACAAAGTGACCAGAGAGTACAGCATTATAGAATCATAGAATTTTCAGAGTCGGAAGGGACCTTTAAGATCAAGTCTGCTAACCCTCTAGCCTCCCCCCCTAACACCTCCCACTATATCAGGTTGCCCAGAGCCTTGTCCAGCCTGGACTTAAAGATTTCCAGGAATGAGGCTTCCACCACCTCTCTCTCTGGGCAACCTGCTCCTGTGTCTCACCACCCTCATGGTGAGAACTTCTTCCTAATATGCAATCTAAATCTACCCTCTTCTTGTTTGAATCCATTCCCCCTACTCCTATCACTACCCGATGTGCTAAAAAGTCCCTCATCCCCTTCAGATACTAGAAGACTGCAATAAGGTGTCCTTGAAACCTTCCCTTCTCCAGACTGAATAGCCCCAACTCTTTGAGTCTGTATTCACAGGGGAGGTTCTCCAGTCCTCTGATCATCCTCATGGCCCTTCCCTGGACATGTTCCAGCAATGTCCATGTCTTTTTTGTAGTAGGGGCTCTAGAACTGGACACGGTACTCTAGGTGAGTACTCCAGAATTCTTATCCAGTGAGATTCTGGTAGTGACCTCTGCTGAGGAAGCCACCCAAATAACGACAAATAATGACTTCTCAATCAGGATAAATAACTATGCTTTTTTCACTGATGGATTCTGCCATCTTGTAGGAAACTAGTGGAGATGGAAAGCTGCAGTATAGAGCCCTACTTGACAGGCTGCAGAAATGAAGAAAGGAGAAGGTGAAGTGAGCCATTTTGCAGAGGTCCAAGCCATCCAGATTGTCCTGGACAATGCTGAGTGGGAGAAGTGTCCAGTAATTTACCTGTACACAAATTCCTGGATGGTAGTCAAAGCTTTATAAGGGAGACCGAAAAGGTGGAAACAATAACTGCAGGGAAGAGAACACAAGTTTGAGCAGCTAATGAGTGGCAGGATATTGCTGCCCCACTTAATAAATTAGTGGTGAAAATATAGCACAATGTTGCCACATGTCTAAAAAACAGTCCACTGAGGAGCAAGGAAACAACCATCAGTTAGACCAGCCTGCTGAGGTGTTCCAAATAGATTTAGACTGCTAACACAAAGGCAAATTGTTCTGAGCTTGGTGCATCCATGACGCTTCTGATCGCAGTGAAGAGATGGAACATACAGGTGGGCCTAGGGCCTGGGACTGTGGGATGTATTTAATGGTGGATGTTATCACCTAGGTTATCCATGAGTGTAGTAATCACGCTGCTATTAAGCAGGCCAGATGGATAAAACCTTTGTGGTATGAGGGATGTTGGCTTATATATAAGTATGGAGAGGCCTATCAGATTTATTATATCACACTCCTCCAAACTCACTGTGGTAAGTATCTGCTTCCAATGGTGGAAGCAAGTATTGGGTAGCTGGAAACATATCCCATACCTCATGCCACTGGCCCCATACCATTCTGGGCCCTGAAAGGCCCTTAGCATTCACCAGCCTCTCAAAAGACAGAACATCATAATCACCCTGAAAGCAGTGGGGGTGAAACTAAAAAACTTGAACAAACATTTAGCACAAGCCACATGGCTAGTTAAACCAGCTACCCATATCTTGTTTCCTTTGATAAATGAAAGGTTTTTGGAGTTAGAATGATTCTGGGACAGAGGCAAATAAGAAAATTCCATCTTTATTTTCCACTGCCAAAAGTGTAGCCATGTGTTAGCACAACTCAACAAAAATAATATTAGGGAATTGAAAGAAAAGACCATAACAAGACTATGATGCCCTCTACTTCTTCAGAAAATGTAGACTGAAGTATATTCATAGTTCTGATTAAAGTTTCAAGTGAATGGAAAAGAAACCTGTAACAGATTGAGAATAGATAGGATGACAAAAGAGCTCCTTGATCCAAAGAAGTAAGGGGGAGGAGGGGTGGCAGAAATCTTTTATATCTGTGATCATAGAGAGCCCGTCCAGAGAGCTTCTAGTCTGGGCTTTGATATGTAGTCAGATTATAAATTTATTTTTTGATTTTGTGAATCCCTTTCCCTAGGGTCACCCACAGCTTGTTAAAGGAAAACAAACCTGCCATGTTGGAGCCTTTCTAACTATCAGCTCCAGCTGTGGCTGGAAGGGCTACACACTGTACTGCTAGTCAATTTCACCTTTTTCTCCACCTCACAAATGTAATATCAGGTTTTTTTCTAACAAAACATGAAAGTGCTGGTGAATATCAGGCTATTGAATTGCTCAATTCAGTTCTTTTCCTCTACATTGATTTTCTTGTATCTCCTTCAGAAATGTCCACTTCAGCTGATGTCCTTGGCTTTTGTCAGAAAAATGTGAGCAGAAAAGCTTTTAAACAAGATATAGTGAACTGATTTGGCCTTCAAGCTGTGGTATATGGCTGTCAACATTTTCCTTTCCTCATTCCATGGAGTTCTCTTTGTGCCTCTCTAGTCTTGATGGTACTTGGTGTTTGCCCCTCTAAACATTTTTACACAGAAGCTCTAGATGACTTCTCGACTCCTCCCACACATCCAGAATGTGTGGCAGAGGGGATATTGACTCTTTAGTCATATAGCTCTCATGAACTTCCTTTAACAAGTATAGGGTAGTTAGCCAAAGAGGGCCTTTGATCTCTTGCTTCATCAAGAGCCTAACTTTGACAGTTGGGTGTAAAGTTATTTGTCAGATATTATTTTATTGTTGGGTCTACATTACCATCATAGCAACGTACAAAGTCCTACAGTTCAGTGACAGACAGCTTCTGTGCCCCATAGGAGTGAAGAATATTTAAAATACTTTTCAGGTTGGAAAAATTCACTTCCATAGTACAAAGAATCAAACAGAATTTATGCCAGCTTTTCAACTTAAAAAAAAACCATTTGATTAGAACAAGAATAATTTTTAAACACTTTGTTTTTATAAAGACTGCAAAAGGAATTAAGTCCTACTGGAAGAAGGAAGAGGGATATGATTTTTTAAAACAATCAATTAGGTGTTCAATATAGAAACATCAACACAATATACATACTGTTAGTCAAATGAAAGGACATTCTGTAAGCAGTAAATTACTGCTAAAATGACACTTTTTCCCTGTGAATCTGAATCACACACACTTCAGTCAGCTGCTTCAGAGAGTTGCCTGAGGAAAAAAAAAAATCACAGCTGAAATACTGTTTCTTCTAGAGCACTGATGAAGTTATTAAAGCTTCTAGAAACAGAGAAAGAGCATTAATGTTTTCTGGCAGCCATCTGAGGCAAACTCAGGCTCTGCTGCTAACATCATTAGTAGGAAAGATTTCCTATAAAAAACAGTGCACTCAGATTAATAGGAAAATTGTAATCAACAAAATTACTAGTGATGTACCATTTATATTTTGGGTTTGGTAGAAGGGACCAAATATGCTTAGGGATTTGTCATTGGTGATGAGACCCTCCCTCCTGTGCACTGCCTCAGTTTTGTCCAAACTGTAAAAAAATGTTTGCTATGGACTGTGATAGGGGTGACTTCTGTGACTTCACTGCAGCTTATACCCTAAACAGCAGACAACTGTAGCATAAGATACACCATAACAAAGTACACCCTTTTTTTCCATTTTGCTAAATTCTGCTATTTGTAATCCTTCGGTTTGAAAGTATCGTCATTTCTAATCCCGCTAGTAGTAATCTGTTGATTTGAGAGTAATATTGTGGTGTGTTTTGAGATGGTTTATAATCTTACTTATGTTTTAGTAAAGTTGTGTTTCATACAAGCCTTCATGTTACTCCTAGAGTACAGTGCAGAGATTTCCCAAACTTAATCTTGCTGAATGAGATCAATTAAGAGAGAAGGACTGGATCCAGATGCACCTAGTCTCCTCTCTGAAGGAGTTTAGAGAGCAAGGAGGTATGGTCTGAATCTTCCTGGGTTGATTCCCACCTCTGGAAAACTCCACCCATGACCACTCTGTGGGACATAATGCTGTATCCATGCTGTGGGATGTGATATTTTATTTGGGCCCCCACCTCTGGAGAGCTATGCTCACTTTATAAGATGTGACTGTGCACCTTGTGGGTCATGACATCTTCTCATCCTTCCCATATAGTTAGCATCAGCTTTTTTTAATGGAATTTATATCTCAGAGCAATGGCAGCAGAAAGTGCATGAACAAATTGCACTAATATGCCACATTCTGACTACCCACTTTTCCTCATAATTAATCGTTCCTCAAGCTAAATACTGCAGCTTGTGACCTTGAAAATTATGTGCTTCCAACTGTAACTTGTAATCAGGAGCAAAGAGCAGTATCAAGATTCACCCTTTAAAGAGGATGACACAGCCCTTGTGGAGAGTAAAACTGCTCATCAGAGACCTTAATTACTTAAGACATGAAAGGAGTAAATCAATAGATGACAGCTGGTCATGCCACGGTAGAAGGTGAGGTTGAAAGATGTCATGCCAGTACTTCTATTAATAGACAGCAAATACAAAAGGAATTTCATCCTTCAGACACCTGCAGTAGATGGAATTCCTTTTTTATTAAGAACAACACCTTCTGACATGAAAAGCTGTATGAAGGCCTTGATTGTTTCTACCTTCAACATTCTTACAGGAAAACTGTAACTTCAGCAAAAGCAATGAAGAAAAAAGTACTGCCAAAATACTCACCTACCTAAATTGCTGTCTTTGTCTCTTAATCAAGATAATTTATCTCTGTTAATCAAGATTATATATAGTTTTCACTTTCTAGTTTCTTGGAGGTATTTTTATACTGTTGTGTGATAAGATTATGAGGAGGTAATGGGAATGCACCATTTAATCTGAAGAACATGAGGCATATCATGGCATATCTGATGAAGGCTGTGGTGGAAGAAGCCATTTTTTTCTTTTCACTCACCACATTCACTAATTTATAACACTAACAAAAACAGTCGAGTATTGAAGTATAACATTATTGAAAGAACTAACAGAACCCCACGTAATCCCCTTATTGGATGAGAGAAAATCTGTGGATGCTGTGTACCTTTAGTTTAGGAAGGCCTTTGACAAGGTATCTCACACCATTCTCCTAGAGAAACTGGCTGCTTGTATCTTGAATGCGCATACACTGCTGGATTAAAAACTGGTTGGATAATTGGGTCCAAGGAGCTGAGCTGAATGAAGTTAAATCGAGTTGGTGGGCAGCCACGAGTGATGTTCCCCAGGGCTCAGTGCTGGGGCCGCTCCTATCTAACATCTTTACTGATGATTTGGATGAGCAGATAGAGTGCACCCTCCGTAGCAGGGGGGGAGTGTTGATGTGCCCAAGGGTAGGGAGGCTCTGCAGAGGGACCTAGACAGGCTTGATTGATGGGGTGAGGCCAACTGCACGAGTTTCTATAAGGCCAAATCTTGGGTCTTGCACTTCAGCTACAACAACCCCCAGCAGTGCTACAGGCTTGGGCACAGAGAGGCTGGAGAGCTGCCCAGCAGTGAGGGACCTGGGCTGTTGATTGACAGGAAGCTGAACATGAGCCAGCAGTGTGCCCAAGTGGCCAAGGAGGCAAATGACATCCTGGCCTGGAATAGTGTGACGAGTAGGACCAGGGAGGTGATCCTGACCCTATACTGGGCATTAATGAGGTTGCACCTGGAGTACTGTGTGCCATTTTGGGCACTGAAGTATAAGAAGGACATCGAGGTGCTGGAGAGGGTGCAGAGAAGGGCAACCAAGCTGACTGGGGGTCTGGAGATTAGGCCTTATGAGGACAGGCTGAGGGAGCTGGGGTTGTTCAGCTTGGAGGAGGTTGAGGGGAGACCTCATTGCTCTCTACAGCTACCTGGAAGGAGGTTGTAGTGGGACAGACGTTGGCCTCTTATCCCTGGTGGCTAGCTATAGTAATGGGGTCAAGCTGCAGGTTGAATAGTAGAAAAAATTTCTTCAGAGAAAGAGTGGGTAAATATTGGAACAGGCTGGCCAGGGAGGTGGTGGAGGCACCATCCCTGGAGGTGTTCAAAATATGGGTAGATGAGGTGTTACAGTGGATGATGTAGTGTTTAGGAGCTGTAGGCAGCAGACAGTTGGACTTGATGATCTTAGAATTCTTTTCTAACCTTGCTGATTCTATGAATCCTACTCAGAATTTCCATTTGGCTGTATCTCTTGAGATGGATCAAGTCTGGGTTCTCAAGTGCACTTTTATATGTGTCCTCTGAGTTTCCAGTTTTGAGAGTTTTTGAAAAGTAACATCACTGATAACAAGAGAGGCACCTGGAAAGCCTAAGTAAACTCAGGGGACACATCCCAAAAAGTGGTGAGGACTACCAACCCATGATTACCTACAGATGCTCAGTATCTCAGAGACTTGCAACCCATTTTTCCTCACCTCCCTTTTTTTGATCAGACTTCTGACCCCTCTTTGCATATAAATAGTTCCTCAGGAAAACAAACAAACAAACAAACAAACTAGGATTGCACACAGACTGGGAAAATTTGATGAAGAATTATAAGGTTTACTTTGTCCTTCTCTTTAGAACAAATATTAAAAGGAAATCCTGTGTGGAAGCACTGTAAGTAGTACTCCTTAATCACAAAGACCTCTAAAAAAAAATGTTTCTTAATCCGAGAACCAAAGTTGTTGTTTTTAGCCAAACTTTCTGCCACTAGATGGCAGAAAAGCTCAAACATTGAGCTAAATTTTATTCTTGCGCTATAAAATGGACAAACACTGTTGTTAATAAAACGCAATGTTCTCTTTAAGTGCATTTTCCCCTGTGTGTCTACTGAATGGACGTTGACTATTTCCATAGTGTTTTCTCTCAGTTCAGACGAATGAGTGAAAAGTATTCATTTGCAGTGGTATCTTCTTCAAATTTCTGCAACAATTCCTGCCAGTGGCAAAAAGACCAAAGTAGCTTACAGAATAGCTAGGAAATCCAGTAGCCACTTTTTTTAAAAAATCGCTTAGAAAAAGCTGGTCATATTATGATTGTAAACCAGTATTGTGATAGACTTTAGAGACAATACAAAGTCGTATTGTCCTTGTCCAGCTCAGAGGAGTGTTTCCACATCCTGGAAGGCTGTTTCCCTAGGCTAGTGGTAAATGATAAGAGGTAGATGATGGAGGGAAGGGCATGGGACGTTTGCCAACCACCAGTCCCAGAAGATCCAAAAAACCTGCATCCACAGAGGCATCCAAAATATTTTGTTGTCATTTTGTCTGAACATTTCTAAAATAAAAGTCTAAACATTAGCAAATGTTCAAGTACCGAGACATAGTATTCATATCTCTGGCAAGCAGTGAAGAATGTATACCCTTTCTAAAATACTGTCCTTTTATTGAATCAAACGTTTCATGGAGCCAGGCACATCCAGGATTTTATGGGGCATTTCACGAGGGAAAGCAGATACAGAAGTCCTTAATTTATTTACCTGCGCAGCAATGCACACACACACACACACACACACTGATACTGGGTCACAACTTCTGGCCCTGGCAGCCAGTCCATGGACCAGAGGTGAAGGTTGTCCTCTGATTCCCTTGTTTCCTGGGAAAGGATCTGAAAGGTGGACACACTCCACTGCAGGCAAAGCTTCAAGTCTCTTGACGGAGACTGGAAGCTGCAGTGAGGCTGGGAAGGTAGACATGGCTTTGACCACAGCAATGTGGTTGGGACAGGACTGAAGAAGGGAAGACACACACACACACACACACAGACATCATGTTTAGAAATTCACCAACACCAGTTCTCCACCCTGCACCCACCAGCATAAAACTCTGCTGTGCTGCCACTCTGCACTAGCTGGAAAAGAGCTGATAAAGGGTAATGGCATCAGAAACAGGCATTATCTTATGCTGATGTACACACCTTAAACAATAATCTTACCTTTTGTGGCCAGCTAAGTGCCTTTAGGCATCATAATAGCCCATTTGCTTTCTGCTGTGGAAAGAACTTAGAAGGGGTTTTGACCAGGGAACTGGAGCCCTCGGTTATACTACATTTGCTAAAAACACTAAACTACTCCCACCCACTGTCTGAAAATTATTCCAAGTATTACCATCAGACCCTCCTCAATGGTATGTAAGGTGATAAAAACTGCTTTTATAATAATTTTGTACTGATTGCTGCCCTGAAATGCATAGATATTTATAATGTGTGAAAGTCAGTAGCCTGAAATTCAAATCATAGCATAAATCACTGTACACTGTTATATGAAATAATTTTTATCTTGGTGTTATTCTACATATATTTACCTTTCTCTTCTTTAGTATTATTTCTTAGTTTTGTTCAGTTGCATATTGTAGCTGAAGCATGTAAAATGAAAGGAGCACAAGAAAGCATTTCAGATGGAAGAGCCAAACCCATTAAAAACATTTCTCTAAGAAATCTGCATGATGCTGATCAGTGGGGAATTAGCTGGGCATAAAAGGTACATTTTCTGAAAGCATTTCAATACCCATTTTAAAATACCTCAGGCAGTCACAAATGTGGAACACAAGTCCAGATTTTCTCACAGCAATAATTGGAATAGATAAAAAATTATGTTAGTAAAAGTTACAGTTCATTAGAAGGACTCTGTACATTAGTCAAATTCTCACAAAAGAATTCACATAACTTGTTTGCAGAATGATAAAGTTATGCTGTAGTAAAAAAAGCTAACTTTCTTTACATAGTAAGTGAACTTCTGCTGCCAATTCTGATATGAATGACAGTAAAATAATTTCCCCTTCAGAATTTAAGCCACATTTGTCATGATGAGGCTTTTATGATGGCTCTTCTTTACAGAGTTTTTAGCACCACTGATTCCATAATGAACCAAATTCAGTGAATTTTGCTAGGTCTTGTAACCAAGATATATTAAATGCCTGTGTATTTTGTAAAATGGTAGTTGGAAACAGAGTAAGTAGGGAAGAATTTTCTTTAGAAAAGCAAAGTGCAGCTGGCAGACACAGAGAAGAGGCCCAGGATTGTTCCTGTTCATTTTGAGGATGGTTTCCTTGGCTAATTAAAATAATGCAACATTTCTGTGCATAGGCAAGAAGTAAATTGCCACTCCTGTTAAGAAGAAAGCTCTTCCACTAGCTGAAAACAAAATATTGTTCTTCCAACACTGAACAATGGGAATACTGCTGCTTGTTTGAAATATGAAACTTTCCTAAATTTTAAACCAGAGCACACAGTAAGACAATCTTCTTGCATCTGCCAAAGGCATCTAAGATTGTTGGTATTCATGTGAACTCCTCAAAAATGTCTAACATTATTCACAAGAAAATATTTCCACTAAATATGTAATCCACTTGATTTAGATATTCTGCATTGCCCTGCCCCCCCATACTGTTAACAACCGTCACTCTTGGTGACTTAGTGAAGCTTGCAAATGTTCACTGTTCATCTCAGAGTTTATCTTTCCACAGGAGCTACAAATACTGATCAGAAATCTTCATCACAGATCAGAATATGTAAATTGTTTTTGCCCCAGTGACTAAGAGAGAGGAAAAGGTGTCACAGTATAGCCAGTCACTCTGATGCAAGCAGATATAGCTCTGCAGCTATAGGCCTTAGCCTATAGGTCCTATACCTAGAGGTCCCTTACAAGCCCATTTCTACCTTGCTATCACGTGCTTTTAAAGACCCAGTTGTCTGGATATTTCTGAATAATGTATTTATCTCCATTACCCCAGTTCTCTGCATCACCTCTAAATAAGGTGTATACGTGCACAGAAGTAAAGCCTGTTTATGCAAAATTAGAGCATAGGCATCATTTTATCTATTTTAGTTTGAAACAGACTGTTTATACCACATCCACACAGGAGAAAAGCAATGCAACTTGCAGCCCAGATTCATGGTTTTGCACTGACTTAGCTATGTTTGTTTAGAAATAAACTTATCTGAGTCTGTGAAGATGTCAGGTTTGTCTTGCCAATACAATGGCATATGAAACTGTTTTGTATCAGGAAAATATAAATCCATGATTAAGTCTTTGATGGTTTGTGAGGAGAACAATAGCAGCATCTGTGACATAAGACAATACACAAATATTCCAGATACTAGCACTTAAGTAGCAAAAAGATGTCTGTGGCAGGGAATTTCAAGCATAAATAGGAAGATCATTTTGCCGACTGAACCATCAGCTGATTTTGCCTGTTCATAGTCACTGGTTCTGTAGCTGTAGCAATGAAAGGAGAGGAACATCTACTAGAAGAACACCTAAGTAAAGCTAGAGAGAAATTGCAAGTGGCCATTTCACTTTTTCAAAATGCACATGGTGGTTCAGCATCAGAAATAAGGGGTTCACAATGCAGTGGAACTTGCTTTCCTCAGTCACCTCCTTTCTGCACTGTCCCAAGACAGCCTGATATGCGGTCTCTCTGGGTATCAATTTTATGAGTCAGTCAAGCAGTCACTGCATGTCATTCAGTGCACCAGCTGTCACTACACAATAGCATTAATTCCACTGAACAATAAATTAAATCTCCCACAAGTGCTAGCTGTAGTCTGCTCTGAGGCTTACTATCACTTGCCACGTGTTACGCCACACTCTGCACACTGCACACAGGAATTCAGGGATGGTGATGCAGGCACGGGGATTTTCATTTGAAATTCCTAATGAAATTCCCTTTCTTTTTTTTTTTTTTTTCCTGCAAGTACTCTGCAAGACTCTCTAGTAAAGAGAGTCACCTGCTTGAGGGCAGGTGAACAGAGAGATGCCAAGCAAATGCAACTCTGTTAATAGCTCTTGCTGAATCTCTGGTGACTGGCAGCTCTGAGATCTTTCTGCTTCCTTGGGACCCTGCTAAAAAAACAACCACATTCTGTGGGAGAAGCAGTAAAGGCATACTTTCACCTCATCATTTGCTCTACAAGAAAAACTACTTTCTTGAATCAAGGGCTGTTACATCTCTCACTTAAAACCCCCACTGCATTGGAGAATTTTAAATACCAGAGGTGGAGCATGAAAGTATATATCTTGAGTGGCCAAAGACCACTTCTAGCTTATTCTCTGTGCTCACTGCGCTTTTCTCCATTCATTCTTTCATGCCAGGCCATTCCTCACCATTTCTTTATGCCTTTATGCCAACGCACAAAGCACGAGGAATAAACAAGAGGAGCTGCAAACAGGAGCTGCTGTGGGATTCTGTGATTCTGAGATTCATCCACAGGCCTGCAGGGCTATGATGTTACTGGTATCACCAAGGTGTGGTAGGATGGCTCCCATGACTGGTACATGGAGTTGGCTGACTATAAATTATTTTGGAAGTATGGGAAGGGCAAAAGAGTAGGAGGTGTCCACCCTCTACATCAGTGACCATCTGGAGTCCATGGAACTTCACTTGTGGATGTATGAGGAGCTGACAGAGACCCTACAGGTCAGGATTAAAAGGAAGTCAGGGTCATACCCTCCATGTTACAGAATCCAAATGAAGGGACTGGAGAAAGGAATATCCTCCCACTTCAGATGAAGAGCAGGTTCAGGACCACCTAAAGAACCTGAAGGTGAATAAGTCCATCAGACCTGATGGAATTCACTCATGGCTCCTGAAAGAACCGGCAGATGAAGTTGCAAACCCACTGTTCATCATATTTGAAAAGTCATGGCAATCTGGTGAAGTTCCTGCTGACTGGAAAAGGGGAAATGTAACCCCCCATTTTAAAAAATGGAGAAAAAGAAGACCCAGGGAATTACAGGCCTTTCAGTCAAACCTTTGTGCCTGGCAAGATCATGGAGCAGATCCTCCTGAAGGCTCTGCTCAGTCATACAGATAATAAGGGGGTGATTGGTGACAGCCAACAAGGCTTCACTAAGGGCAAATCCTGCCTGACTGGTGTGGTGGCCTTTTATGATGGGGTCAGAGCCTCAGTGGACAAAGGCAGAGCAACAGATATCATCTGCCTGGACCTGTGCAAAGCATTTGACACTGTCCCATCTCTAAACTTGTACTGTGCAGATTCAATGGATGGACAACTCATTGGATAAGGAACTTGCTGGATAGTTACACCCAAAGAGTTATGATCAATTGCTCAGTGTTCAAAAGGAGATGTGTGATGAGTCGTGTTCCTCAAAGGTCAGTACTTGGACCAACGCTGCTTGACATCTTTGTTGGCATCATGGACAGCTGAATCAAATGCACCCTCAGCAAGTTTGCCAGCAAAAGCAAGCTGTGTGGTGAAGTAAACACGCTAAAGGGAAGGGATGCCATCCAGAGAGACCTTGACAAGATTGAGAAGCAGACTTGTGAAAACTGAATGAAGTTCAACAAGGCCAAGTGCAAGGTTCTGCACCTGGGTTGAGGCAATCCCATGCATGAATACAGGTTGAGGGGAGAAAGAATTGTGGACAGCCCTGAAGAGAAGGACATCGGAGGGTGATGGAGTGGTGTGGACCAGAAGCTTAACATGACCTGTCAATGTGTGCTTGCAGCCCAGAAAGCCAACTTTGTCCTGGGCTGCATCTAGAGGAGCACAGACAGTCAAGGGAGGTGATTCTCCCCCTCTGTTCTGCTCTTGTGAGACCCCACCTGGAGTACTGCATCCAGTTCTGGAGTTGCCAGCATAAGAAGGACATAGACCTGATGGAACATGTCCAGAGGAGAGCCACTGAAATGATCAGGGGGGCTGGAGCACCTCCTGTATGAAGACAGGCTAAAGAAGTTGGGGTTGTTCAGCCTGGAGAAAAGGAAGCTCTGAGGTGACTGTATAGTGACTTTCCAATATCTGATGGGGGCCTACAAGAAAGGTGGGGTAGGGCTTTTTACACAGGTGTGTAGCAAGAGAACAAGGGGGGGGGGGGGGTGGTCTCAAGCTTGAAGAGGGGAGATTTAGGTTAGACATTGGGAAGAAATTCTTTGAGTGTGGTGAGACACTGGAACAGATTGCCCAAGGAAGTTGTGGCTGCCCAGTTCCTGGAAGTGTTAAGGACCAGGTTGGATGGGGCCTTGAGCAACCTGGTCTAGTGGGAGGTGTCCCTGCCCATGCAGGGGTGCAAGAACTAGATGGTCTTTAAGGTCCCTTCCAACCCAAACCATTCTATGATTCTATGAGTGTCCTTGGCTTCTGTGAATAATTAACACTCCATTTTCTTAACCCAAAGCAAGCTCTCAGCTCTTCAGTCTTAGGCATTTCTTTGGCTTCCTGAAATATCACAGGCTAGCCCACTGTTAAGAAGTTTGAATTTTGGGAAAAAAGAAAGCAAAAAAAAGAGCTTCTGTTTTCAACTTCTTTTTTTCTTTTATTTTTTTTTTCTCCTCAAAACAAGGGACTTAAGTAGCCAATATTGCTGTGGGATGGAAGTGCAGCTTTTGGTCACATCTGTAAGGCAACAAGCAGTGGGAGCAACTGCGCAAACTGCTAATTGTTTTGCTTTTGGAGGAATTGCTCAACTTTCTGCACCTATCAGCCTTGAATGTAGGAAGCTTGAGAGCAATAAAACTCTTCTTCTTAGCTTGGCACTTTACACTGTTTACTGGCCACTTTCCCAAACAATAACCAGAATGCTGAAATAATTAAGGTCATTGCTAAGTGTATGCAAAATTGTCACAGACCCCTATGCCAATGATCACTGGCTAAAATACAAGCTTTCCATGCATGCTTGAACATCTGATTCAAAACATATTCAAGTAGGTCATCTTGTGATTTTACAAAAACACAGCTCCTTAAGCTTAGGAAAAACAAAACCACAAATTAATTTATCTGGGGATGTTCATCTGTCTGTGCCCTTTTTTTTTTCTTTTTTCAGGTAGTTGTAGAGAGCAACAAGGTTTGCCTTAAGCTTCCTCTTCTCCAAACTAAACATTTGCAATTCCCTCAGCCTCTCCTCAAAGGACTTGTTCTCCAGACCCTTCACCAGCTTGACTGCCCTTCTCTGAACTCACTCCAGGGCCTCGGTGTCTTTCCTGTAAGTTAGGGGCCCAGAACTGAACACTGAACTTGAGGTGCAGCCTCACCAGTGCTGAGTACAAGGGGACGATCATTTCCCTTCTCCTGATGGCCACACCATTCCTGACACAAGCCAAGACACTGTTGGTCTTTTTGGCCACCTGGGCACCCTGTTGGCTCATATTCAGCTGTTTGTTGACCAGCACCTTTTCTGCTCGGTAGCTCTCCAGACATTCTTCCCTAAGCCTGTAGCATTTCATGGGGTTATTCTGGCCTGAGTGCAGGAACTGATATTTGTCCATGTCAAACCTCATACAATTAGCTTTGGCCTATATATTCAACCTATCCAGGCCCCTCTGCAAAACCTTACTATCCTCAAGCAGATCAACACTCCCAGCCAACTTGGTATCTTCTCCAATCTTGCTGAGGAAGGCCTCAGTCCCCTCACCTAGATCATTGATAAGGATACTGAACAAGACTGACCCCAAAACTGATCCCTCTGGGACACAACTGGTGACTGGGCAACAACTGGATTTGACTTCATTCAACACAACTCTCTGGGCCCAGCCATCCAGACCGTTTTTTACCCAAATAATACATGTCCAGGTCATGAGCTGCTATCTTCTTTAGGAGAATGCTGTGGGACATGGTGTAAAAGACTTTACTAAAGTCAAAGAAGACAAACACCTTCATGGCAGATCACTGGATCATAGAGGAGATCAGGTTGGTCAAGCAGGACCTACCTTTTCTGAACCCATGATGGCTGGTCCTGATCACTTGGCTGTCCTGCACTTGCCATGTGAGGGAACTCAGTGTGAGCCCCTCCATAATTTTTCCCAGTACAGAGATCAGGTTGATAGGCCAATAGTTCCCTAGATTCTACTTCTGGCACTTCTTGTAGATGGGCACAACATTGATAAGCCTCCAGTCATCTGCGACTTCCCCTTTTAATCAAGACTTCTGAGAAATGACGGAGAGAGGCTTTACAAACTCCTCTGCCACCTCCCTGAGTACTCTTGGGTGATTTCTATCACACCTCATTGAGTTGTGAGTGTCCAGGTACTGTGGCAGGTTGACAACTGATTCTTCCCAGACTATGGGGAACTGTGCTACTCTCCATCCTTATCTTCCACCTCAGGGGGCTGAGTACCCTGTGGCTGGGTTGTCTGACAATAAAGACAGAGGCAAAGAAGAAATTTTAAAAGAATACAAAGGCCGTCAGCCTTTTCCTCATCCTTAGTTGCAGTGTTGCTCCTCCCCTCCGCCCTGCCTCCAGTAAAGAATGAAGGGTGTCCCTAGCTCTCTTTTTATTATTAACGTATTAACAATACATTAACAATAACAAAATTGTTAATGTCTCACAGTGGGCAGATTGAGCTCTAGCTGCTCTTTTCCCTTTCTAATTTTTTCTCTGTGTGACCAAACTAGATACCTGCACTCATCCTGAGATGTCTGCCCCTTCTTCTCAGAGGAGGTAAACTCCATTTTTTTTTTTTTTTTTTTCCTAAGTGCCAGCAAAAATCCCTGTTCAGCCAGGACAGTCATCTTCTCTGACCTTTTATCTTAATGCCACTTGTCTGATGTGACAAGCCAGGCAAAGGTCACTGGGCATATGGCGCAACACAGGCAGAGTTGGGGAAGGTGACTGCTGCCAATCAAGAGAAGAAAAATGGTGTCACCAATGTCAATTAAGCCAAAGACAGTTTCAGCAGTCTTGGTGCCCCATCTCCAAATAGTCATCTAACTCCTCACAGATGCATGCTACATCATCCTGACCTGCATCCTGCTCGGTTACTCTTCAGCCATGGAGGGATTTTTGCAGGAGAGTAAGGACGATAAACAGGATTAAAGAGGGGACGTTGAAAACCCTCAGTAAGCTGGTTCTTGATATGACCAACACAACTAACCACTACACAACTTCCCCTGACTCACCCAAACCCTCTCAGTGTGCTCCTGATGCACACGCAGCCCCTCTGGGACCTCTGGAACCCAAACCTTGCTGCAGTGGTTGTACACACTTCTGGGGCATGGTGATATGGAGAGCATGCAGAAGCCAGCCTTGGAGCCTACTCTCCTTCCAGGGCACCTTTCCTTTTCCCACCAGGTGGCAAGCCCCTCTCTGCAGCTCCAAGCTCATCCCTGTCCAAAGCTCCAGGGGCTCATTGCACCTATTGGACCACTGAGAGTCCCAGCCCTTCCCATGCACAGACACACCTGGATATTTCCTTACAGGCTGGCATCCAGGCTGTGCATAGGACTGCAAAGGGAGAGAAGTAGTAGTGAGAGGAATACATACACTACAGTCAGGGTGGAAAATTTTGTGTTAGGTTAGTGTAAAGGTTTTCATATTGGTGAAGGCCATCAATTTTCCACCTGTAAAAGGAGTGGGAAGTGGCAGAGTTTACTGATATATAAGTTGTCTTGTTCAAGGAGAATTAAGGAAAATTGGCCATAGCTTGAGAAGGTTGCATCAAAGCTAGATAAGGAGACAAAATATTGTTTTATCATTTTGATATTATGCAGATGATATTTAGCACTGATGAATGTAAATTAATATACATTGGAGGAAATGCTTTGCTCAGAGTACTGAGACCTAACATTTCTGTAATGATTCAGGAAAAAATATCTTCACTGTGTGTGGATGGTGGAAAAAATGGGTGCAAAAATAGTTCATGACTGAACTTAAAATATACATAAAGGAAAACACTTAGCTTGCATAGTAAAGTACTTTATTAGTTTACTTTATTAGCAAAGTAAATTCTGTGAATACCTTCAAGACCAAGAGCTAAGTGGAAGGATAAGTTGTACAGGTTCCAGGATACCAGAAATTGATACAAGACATTTTCTATTCTCATGTAGATAAGAGCTACAGTTCTCTCACAGCTTTATTCAGCAGATTGGTGTCAGAGAGTTGTCACTGCAGCATGTCAAAAAGCATATTTTTACACTTAGTTAGAATTAAGCTCTTCCCTTGCTAAGTTCTTTCCTACAGCTTCTGTGAGACAGCATGTACTGAGCTGCAGCAGATTACCACAGGCGATACATAATAAATACACTATAAAATTAATTAATCAATTAATTAATAGAAAATTAATTAACCTAGTGCCCAGTTAAGAGATCTGTTCTTGGTAGCATGATTCTGAATAGTCACTCAACTCTTGCTTTCATTGACTGAACAGTTTGCAAGGACCAGAAGCTATTGCAGGCAGTTACATCACTGACCTGTCACTCTCTCACAGACATACCAGATGGACAATAAGAGCTTAAATGGAGCCTAGCAGATGTAAAGAGCACAGTGCACGGCTGGGAATGCACAGATAGGCCCAGTGTGTTTCCATTAGTTGTGATAATTTATGCAAAAAATTTTAACTGATCATGAAAATATTTGTATGTATCAACATACATGTAGTGAAAATCTCCATTCACGTTTAGTTAGAATGGTGACGAAAGCAGATGGCACTACAGAGCCATATTTTTGGAGGAGTTAATTCATTTTCTGTGACTGTCTCTATAAAAAGTGGGGAGAAAAATAATGAAAGATTGTTTTTTGAATCAGTTAGATTTAGCAGGAAGTTTTGATTGTAGACACTAAAAAGTCAGAAGAAATCTGATTAAAAAGTCCATAAAACCAAGAATCTTTATTTTCCTGACTTTGAAAAATGCATTCCATCATCTGCTTAGGGAACGGGAGATAACTGCTCCACCTCTCAATAAATGTGCACTGAAAAAACCTGTGAGAAACACAACTTTTAAAAATCATTCTGCTTTTGCAGTACTAATGTGCATGAGGAGGGGTGCCTAAATATTTCTTCCGGTCAGCAGCACTGTTTCCAAATAGTTTGGAATGCTCTACTCCTCCTTCCAGGGTCCTGGGAACAAGGGAAGCGTCACAAGAAACCCTGGGTCCACAGGTCATCTCTTAAATAAATAGCACAACACTCCTGTCCCTTTCTTTTCCCATTTCTTACTCTGTGACATGTAGGAAAATAAAAATAAAAATTAAAAAAGAGAAAGATGGTGCTTCACAAAAGGAAATGAAAACTTTAAAAAGCAAACAGGGATCTTCATGCTGCAGTGAAACCACAACAGTTCTCCACACTTGCGTACACAGAAGGAGCTTTTAAAACTTCCAGAGTGCTTGTTTTATTTGACCTTTTTGCTGGCCAATTATGTCAATTTTTGTGACTAATACAAAATCAAGAGCATTCTCTGGATTTTGATAAAATTGTTGTACTCTGTTTGCGTAGTTACTTCATAGTACCGGGGTTAAGAGGGTTATTTTACTTTCTTATAAAGCTAAAGAGATTTTATACCTATTTTCCACCTGCTAGGTCATTTTTAGACTTGTTTCACTTGTTTGTCTACGTATTGAGAGCAGTGGGAAGGGAAGGGAACATAGCAGAAACAGTGCACAGAATCCTCTGACCATGAAGCCAGTCAATATATCAGGGCAGCAAAAATTCACAAACACTTGTTGCCCCTACCCTGACTTGTGAGAATACATCTGACAAGCCACTTCTTGATTTCCAAGTCAGAGAGAAAGAGGGATTGTGTCAAAATGCTGACCTCAAAATTTTAAGAGTTTGGCACTGAGCAGTTATACTTCTGAAAACACACAAAACACCTTCTTCCAACATCCCCAGTCTGATCATTCAGACTATTTCAGATGCGTTTTTCTCACAGAAAATCTCCTAATTACTCAGTGCTGCTATCACCTTATTACTTATTATCAACTTCATGAAAAATTACAATACAAATGTAAACACCTTTTGAGCAAACCTGAAAACCGTCTTCTGTCTATTTTTCTGCTTCCTCCAGAGATTACAGTAGAACTGTTCAGTTCAGATATAATATTCTCCTCGCAGCATTGTTCTCCCCCACTGATTAAAAAGATAGGAATGCTCAGGCATTCAGTTCAAGTCAGTAAGTGCACAGCATGGTTTCTCAAGAGAGAACAAGAGGAGGAGTAGAAGGAGGGATGTCTCTTTATGTCACTGTCACACCACTACCTCAGAGCAGCATGACTAAGGGGCTATGGGGGTGAACAACAAAGTGATGCTGCTGGGTTCACCCCTGATTTGTTCATGTTGTCTTTTTGCTTTTCCCCCTGATGACTTGCAACCTGTAACTTTCTGAGCAATCCGGCTGTTCTCAGCTCTCCTCTGCATGTACTTTCAGGGTAATTACTCAGCTGTTCCAGCCTTCCTTCTTCCTGAAGAACCAGAGCTACCTAATGAGCTAAGAAGGAAGAAGAATACTACACTAGTGACATTTGCTGAGGTTTTTAAGCAGAGAGGAATTAGGCAGGAGAAATGAGAGTATGGAAGTACTTACGTAGGCTCAGTTTAAGTATTAACACACAGCTGACAGGGCAGGAGCAAACTGAAACAAAAAATTTATTATCAGATCAGAATCTGCTTCCTGCCTGCAACAAACAGACAAAAAGTCAGGGTGCTTATGACCAAAACATCAGGCCTATATTAAATAAAACAGAAAGGCTGCTGCCCACCTGAGCAAATCTGGACTCCTCTGTGCATTAAGAACAGGATTCACTGCTTTCAGAAGAACTCACACTGTTCAGGACTGAGCATTTTTGAAGAAAGAAAACAAAACCCAAAAACTTAGCTATGACTACGGCTGATGAATTTTTGGTATACTTTAGAAGATGTCCTACAGTTCATCAGTTTTGCAGGGGTTAAGAGAGAGCAGGGGAGAAGCCATATCCAGGCTGTGATTCTTTCAAAGGAATCTGCTCCCTGTCCTTGAAGGTTCACCTGCACAAAGCAGGCCATAGACCTACACAACCTGTTTCAGGAAAACTGCTTTGTTTCATGGCTGTTAGAGCCTTAAGGCTGAACTGCTATAAAGGGCATAGCCCAACCCCACAAAAAAGTGTGACCTGCTCCCAAATATTTTCCCATTTCCAATATATGTCTCTCTCCCAGAGAGAGTTAATTCCACTAGATAGCACTGTATCTGCTTAAATACTGTTGACTAAAGTATGCACACAAAGAAGAAAAATATGGTTTTAAAACTGGCAAGACTGGGAGGTGGGAAGTTGTAAACACAGTTCAGTGATGTGCAAAGAACCTCCAGTTTTTACCTGTATCTCTGGAAGTGCAGTTAAATTATTCTGCTTCATTTGGGTACTGAGAACTTCACAGACTTAAAAGAATTCAAAACTTGATCAGAACCACATTTTTGAGCAATTGACTCAATAATTGGTAACGCTGTAAAAAAAGCAAGCAAAGGCCACAAAAATCCTCACAGTATGTTATATGGCTGCATCATTATCATCAGTTCTAGGCCTTTTTTTTTTGTGAGCATGTTGTTCACAGGTGCTATCCATTGCTCTTATCTCTCATTCTGCACCTCCTGTGACATTTATTTCTAGTTACTGGGTTACCAAAACACCTTTTTAAAAATCGAGACTATTTTGAGCACTAGATAAAGTTTTTCAAATGGCATGAAAAGTGTTTTTCAGCACAGCTCATACTAAGGGACTCCATATAGGCATTTGGAAAGTGTTTAAACCAGAAATGTACTTCTTATCTGGAAAAGATCAGAGCAAGATGAAACATTTGGAGAAGCCTTGCTTAGAGCTAACAACTTTGGAGGATTCAAGAAAGATTTTGGGACTATGAGACAGATTTTCAAGTCAGATCTTACTTCCCCATCTGTATAGGACAGGAAGAACAAAGTATGTGAAAAAAAAAACAAAAACAAACCCATTCCTACTTGACAAGTTCTTAATTAAGCTAACTTTTTTTACACAGGATCACAGAATTATCAAAATTGGAAGAGACCTCTAGAATTCACCTAGTCCAACTCTCCTACTAAAGCAGAATCACTTGTAGAGATAAACAAGGTCTCCCCTCAGTCTTCTCTTCTCCATGCTAAAGAGTCCCAGTGTTCTCAGCCTTTCCACATGAGATGCTCCAATCCCCCAGTCATCTTTGTTGCCTTCCACTGGACTCTCTCCAGTAGTTCCCTGCCTCTCTTGAACTGGAGAGCCCAGAACTGGAGGCAGTATTCCAGCTCTGGACTCACCAGGGAAGAGTAGAGGAGGAAAATTCCTTGACCTACTGTACGCACTTTTCTTTATGCAACCCAGGATTCCCTTGGCCTTCCTGGCAACAAGAACACACTGCTGGCTTGTGGATAATTTACTAGCTATTAGGACCCCCAGATCCTTCTCTGAACTGCTTTCCAGCAGGTCCACCCCTGATCTATACTGGTGGTTGGAGTTCTTCCTCTCCAGGTGCAGGACCCTACCTTGCTCTTACTGAATCTCATAAGGTTCTTCTCTGCCCAGCTCTCCAGCCTCTCCAGGTCACGTTGGAAAGCAGCACAGCTCTCTGGACTGTCAGCCACCCCTCCCAGCTTTGTATCATCAGTGAACTCTCTGAGTCCAACCACCTCCCTGGGCAGATCCTTTATTTGATCACACCACACCAGGTACACTCTGGTACATGTGCCAGGGTCAAGCATCCAATGCAGCCAGTGACCTTTTTAAGCTGCTTGTTTGCACAAAAGTTCAGTCTGAATTCCCAAATCCTTTCTCTCAGTGGCTTTTGGCTGTGTGGTGACCATGACTGCTTCTGCAGCTGGGAGGGGACCCATCACTGCTCACTTCATGCCCTGAGCATGCACCCCTGCAGAGTTTCTGTGAGAAGGCTGTCCTGCATTCCATGTGCCCCGCTTACTCTGCTTCTCCACGGTCAGTGGATGCTTACAAATTTTCTTCAGTTTTCCTGACATGCCCCCAAGCCAAGTGGTGCTCTCAAGATATGTGCCCAGCAACTCTCCTGGGCTTACCTGGCTCCAAACCATCTAAAAAGAGAAAAAAACAAACCTGAAAATTAGTTAGATAGAATTTACTAAATGGAAAATTTAAAAATACGCTTTCAAAGAGTAAATTGTAGAGTTTTCAGCCAAAACTGGAAAAACAAACTGCAAAGGGGCCACAATTTGCTATTATCCTAAAAGGAAAAATTCTGCACAGTTCTCTTCAGGAAAATCACATGATCGATGTTACAGGTAAAGCCTGTTTTATCTGTAGCTCTTTTCCTATGGGCTCTTTTTTTATTTAACTTTCCTGAAGATTCAGTCAGCAGCATCACACACTATATCTCATTGATTTCCCAAGGAAGGCCATATTCCGCAAGTTTGAGAACACCTTTATTCAAGGCATTCACCCTGTGTTTTTTCTTCCAAGTTAGGAGAGAGACTTCAACCCATCCTTGCCATGAACTGGCCATCCTGCTCCATAGCCAGCATCTGTGAAGTATTTTTACCATGCAAGCTCTACATCTCCAGCCACACACTGTGAACTCATGGAGCTGAGTGTCTGATCAAAGGTTCTTGACCTGATTTGATGCCAGACGGCTTTGTCTTCCCCTCACATTAGTGTCAAGAAGTGTTTTGTGTTTTTTTGTTTATTTGCATGAGGTAATAATGAGATTTTATGGCTAGTAGAGTTAATTTCACAGGCTGTAGGCCTTCATTGGCAAAAAGGTAAGAGCACTGTGTTCGCTGTTTGAGGGAAGCAACAAGCACAGGACATGCTGGCTTAAAATATTGAGTGCCCAGATCCCATACAGCTAGAAGAAAAGCATCTGCTGTTAGCTGACTGCCAAGAAGGTAATGACACAGAGAAGACCTACAAAAATATGCAGTAATAAAGGAAACCTCAGTCACTAACTGAACATTTTGTTAGTTGAGACCATGTGAATTGTTAGCAAACCTTTCCATCCTCAGTGAGGGAAAGAAGACATGGAAGCTCTCCTTCAGCAAGGTTCCTTCCAAAGGCCAAGGCCACATCACACATTCCAGGAATGACTGAACTTGGGTACTGAACAAGCATACTCACTGCTGGAGCTCTCAGTCCGAATATTGAGAAAGCTGCCCAAAGTAATGGACCTCCAGATCCCCTCTGATGCTGCATCTAAATATCAGCACACTGTTGCCATTCACAGCTGATTAGTGTGGTCTCCAGATTTCAGGTACCACGCATGAGTTTGACCCTGCTGCAGCAGCACCTTTGTTCCTTACAATGGAGGTGGGCAATGTCTCTTCCCAGCACAAGCAGAAGTAAGTTTTTATGAATTGAATAATTTTTTATTCCTGTGATTTTTAGGAACAATCTACTTGTCCTTCATAGAGCATATTTTCTAAATTCTAATTTCTATTAAAAAAAAACAAAAAAACCAACCAAACAAAAATTCTGAATCTGATGAATTGTTTTTAAATATTGTGAATGAGGCAGAATTGTCATCCAATTAAGCTTCTGCCATAAAAAGTCAAAGTGGTCAGTCTTTCCCTTATCCCTGTGAATATTTATTGTGCTTTAATAAATTACAAGCCTGGAAAACTAAGTGAGATCACAAAGCTTTAATTTCAAACCTGTCGTAAGAGCTACTAATATCCCATTCCTGCTAACATCTCACCCTCTATCTATTGTATCTGGGCACTGACTCTGCAAACACATAAGCACAGTTGTAATATTGTGCGAACAAGGACCTCCATCTTGTGCAGTACAGACTTCAGTCCCACTGCTTGATGGACTGCAGACTTATTTTGTTAGTCAACAGCATCATTTTAGAGACACATTTTTATTGAAGGTTTCCCATGGGCACATCATGCATGGATTTCTCTGCATGCTAGGCACACACCCTAATAGAACAGCACGTCCTACTTCTATTTTGTTTTTCCAGTCTATCTGTGTACAACTTAATTCTCACAGGTTACAGGCAAGATGGATAAAGTGCCAGAAATTTTTAATAAAAAAAGATAAAAAAGATAAAAAGATAAAATCAGCTAATGCTTAAAAAGTGTTTTGGAAAGAATCATATATAAGTCCCAACTAATGTTGATGTGGTGTGCAATTAGAAATGATGCTGTAGTATTCAATATATATATATTTTTTTTTAGGTAAGTACAAACTTTAGCTCTTAAAAATGTTCCCAAATGGTATTTTCATTGGGAATGGAGAGCTACAAAATCTCTCCAGAGCTAGCCTTTCAGCAGCTAGTCTGAATTACACAGGAATCACTCTGTACAGTGAGTTATAAAGATGTCCAAGGTGCTGTTGAGAAAAGAATCTGAATTTTCTGGTGATTCTTTGAATCTGATACAGATTTCTTGAGATTATGAAACTACAATGGAAATAAACTAGCCACACACTTTTTTCTGTGTTGCTTCTGTTTCTTCCTGATTCACACTAGACCAGAAAAACCATGAAACCAACAGTTACTTCAGGCAAGGCTGCCAAGCTTTCTGCTTTTCCCAGGACCTTGCTGCTTTTCACCCTTTTATATAAGTCCACTGGAAATCCCAACTAAATACTGCTGCTTCTAAAGGCAGGCCTTAAAATTGGCAGGGGAGGGTGGATGCAGACGCTATTTGACATGGGTATGAAAAGTTGTGTTTTAAAGATAAAACAGGAAAAATCTACTAGTTATTTTGTTTAGTTAAATTTCACTAGGGGAAATTTGTTTTTACTTCAGTGGTCTGTCCATTTACTTACATGCTAGACAAGGGTTAACACTGACTTTGGTGACAAACCTTGTCTGAATAAGACTTGTAGAGTCTTTACAGTATATTTGCCCATTTTTTACATTTTCTCCCTTCCTCTATTCTATTACTATACTTCTTATACTGTAGAATACCATGCATCACAGCATGTAATTAAGTAGTAATTAAGCTTCACAGTTCAGAATGCTGTTTCTGCTGAACCAGAGCTGTTTCATTGAAGGCTGAATACTGACATTTTCTCAGTAGAAAATTTCCAGATGTCTTTTTTAGACATTGATTTTTTTCAGTCCTGCACTTCTCTGCTGTTCTCTTCCAGATATTTAGCTTTAAGGTAGAATGAAAGTTCATTCTCTGACTGTGTGGTACTTTTTCATTCTGCAGAATGGAGTCCTGATAGGGTGTAGTGTCTTCCCCAAGAGAGTAGGCTGTGCTTGTCAGAACATTTCTGAAGTGTTGGAGAAGACTCACAGAGAACATTGTGCCCCTTTCTCCTCTCTCACAAGAAGAGCATGGAGTGTGTTCCCTCACTTGTTCTCCCAGACACACAGCAGAACCAAACGAGGTTTTGCTGTAGTCAGTAGTCACAGGCATTTATTGCTAAGCCATATTTTGCTTGCTTTCCATTTTCAGCACAGCTCTTGTGGAAAGGGTCTCAGTTGTGAGACCTCCTCAAATAACAGGTGCATGAAATTGCATGGATTAATGTGACTGATTAATGCTTTGGTTTTCAGTATCTGCAATGTTTGGTACAATAGTACAATTCTGAAAACTGAGAATGAGAAGAAAGACAGTGATAAGTGGGAATGCCATGCTTTAAGAGAGACAGGGGGGGAAACAAGCAATGGAAAGGAAAACTTTGCTACCAGGTGACAAAAGGAAAACTTTGTCACTAGGTGCTGAATTCTGGCTCATAGCTCACTTCTTTAATGACTGTTGTCTCTAAGTGTTGAAGACAAACCTAATACTTTCACATCATCTCAAATAGTAAAATGCATTAAAAAAAGACTGAACTGAGAAACTTGTCAATATTTTATTTAATCACCGAGACTAGCATTGCTTAAACTATTTAGTCTGTTTACAGCTGCTGTATAATATTAGTAAAACCAAATGCATGAAACTTGCAACTACAAATAATATTTTTAAAAGGAAAAATGTTTGTAAGAAAAGCAAGATTTTGGATTTGGCATAAATGGTAATTACTGGCACAAAGCTATTCTTCCATTCGCAGTTGTCTGACTTGAACAATTTCCCTGTGATGGGTACAAAACATTAGTAATACATGACTGAAAACAATTCTTTGGAAAGCTCACACTAGGCCCTGATAGACTATAGATTGTTGTTAAGTACTCACTAGTCATCAAATGTATGTGAACTCTCTCTCTCTCTTTCAACTGCAATTGTAATGCATCTAAGTAATTCAAAGAACTTAGACATCAGAGCAGATAATTTAAAATGTTCTACCAGAGCCTGAAATCTGAGCATAACGTGTGGAGCCATTCATCAGTTAGGCTAACATCACTGCTGCACTCATGTCAGGTTCAACAGGAACTCCCCTGCTCATTAATGCAAATATTACTAAGATTTTTCTTACCTTGTGATAAGGAGTAAATTGCTCTGCAGAGTGCTAAGCAATTATGCTGGGAGGGTAGGTGGTTTGTATAAGCCAGAAAAAAAGCACATATCTTTACTTGCAGCAAACCAAAAGTCATTATCTCTATCAGATAAACATGTTAATGATATTTTCTAACCACTGAAATAAAAGCTTGTCTTAAGTCTCTCTAAATCAGTTGAAAGAGAAGACATCTGGTTATTCAACTGAAAAAAGACAAGTCCTATCAACCAGTCAAATGTTATCACAGCACAAATAGTATATCTCACACCAAGCAGAGAATGGTCCCAATGCACACAGGAGGTTGCCACCTCCCCCTCCTTGATCAAAATCCATCATAACACACTCCCAATACATTCTGCAGCCTTTTTAGGGATCATAAGTTTGTGAAGTGCTAAACTCTTGCTACTATCTTGCCTTTTACAGTGCCAGGATGTTGATGTACAATATCTGCTAGGGTACAGTAGGTAGCCAGCATAGCACTGTCCTTAGCATTGCTTCTTTAATATTAGTTAAACCCAGGCCAGGGTTTAGCTGGCTGCTAACATTTGTTTTCATAAAACAATGGCAGATATGTCTTCCTCTCTATATCACTGCCTCTTTTACTTTTTGGAAGTAAATTCTCCCTCACTGGAAATTCAATTTATGGGTGACTTGAAGTTTTTCTCTCTTGTTAAATTAGGCAGTTTCTGTTTCTCATTTTCTGGACTTTCAGTTTCATGAAACTTAAAAGATATGTGATAACTCAGTTTATCTCTTAGTAAGGAAAGTCCTGGAATATATAATCTGGCCTGAATGAACTCTCAGGAATATGGAGGGGAATCTCACTTCCAATACCACTATAAGGAGAGATATATGACTATGTGGCAGCATGACTTTGCGTTTTAGTACAAAAGATGTCTTTAATGCATTACTAATGGTCATGTATATCTTACTGACAAACAGCAATGTCATATACAGTCATATACTTTACCGAGGACATTTTAATCTATAAAATAATATTGGTACCATGCCTTTAAGTTTTTTTCAAATCCTCTTGTTTCTGCTTCCAGTGCTGAAATAATCCTGACATGTCTGCAGTGGGATGATTTGCTGTGCTTTGCCAGAGTGGGGAAAGGATTGGCAGAAACATAGAGCACAGAGTCAAAATAAATACATGTTTCTTATATACAGCATCTCAACTCCCTGAACGATTAACAAATCACATTTAGCATATGCTTCTGATGCTTTGACTATATTTCCAAAGATGCAGTCATAACATTTTTTATAGTCTTAGGAACTAATGAAGCAATTAAATCTAGTGAAAACTGCTGCACTGGGTTCCTTAACTGTCAACAAGGCCAAACCTGCTCCCTTTCAATTTTGGATGTCTTGAAAAATGTAATTATGGCAATATAGCCGAAAATAAGGCAAAAAATACTAAGGACAATACAAATAATAGAATTGTGTAGAACTTATTGCTTTATATTATTTTCAGTTTCAGTTTCAGTATATACTGTAATTAATTCATATTACATATACACTGGAATTTTTTCTTCAAAAGAATAAATGTGAATTCAGATGCAGCTAAATATAAACACAGAGGAGGAAAAAATGTTTTAAAAACTCTGCATACATGTAGATCCCAAAGCTGGGGGGAGGGGTATTACCCCTGTAAACTCTGTTTGGTAGGTATTAAATAGAATCAAGCATGTGCAAGCTTTAAATTTAGCTCATCAGCTATCACAACAGCTGAACTGCTCCATGGAAGGGCAGCTGTCATTGGTTGTACACACATTTCTGTGCTCAGTGCTGTGCTCGTGGAAAGTGTATACTGTACATTCCGGCTTCATGATGACAGAGTTGTAACCCATGAAAAGTATTTCTGCTCTGTGGATGTCCCTCGTCTGCCAGGACTGCTGAAGCCTGCAAGCCCTTGCTAGAGCTCGCATTGTCACCAGCAGAAATGCAAGATGGGGCAGTACATCCCCCTTTACAGAGGACTGGTGTTTCTAAGTGCACAGCTGCACCATTCCTGACAAAAATAAAATCCATAAATTAATGAATAAAGTACATAGAGATGTCTAGAAATTTGATTCATGTCCCTGGCATGAATAGCATTTCATAGGCAGTTAGCTAAGCCTGCTGCTCTCCAGTGGTTAGGCTTGCCATGCCTAAAGCAGGAGACAAGAACATAAATCATTTTATACAGAAGAGAGTGTACAAGAAGAACAAAGAATGAAGAACAAGAAAAATTTTAGAGGTGAGTCAGCATGAGGGCAGGAGGAAAAGGCACACTATCTCTGACACAACAGAGTGCAAGTGATGTGCATCAGCCAGGCACCCTGTGCAGGAGCTGCAGTTCCAAATTTGTGGATGTCATCAGCATGGCATCACCATCATGACTTCTGCTCTACAGACATCTGGATGAATCTAGTCCCAGGTTTCCTGCTCTTCAAAGACAGAGTCATCTAGATAAAGTGTACACCCTCTCACAATGAGTCATCTCACATGCCCTCTCCTGGTGCTAAGCTTCTCTATTTGTCTTCTCAATTAGAACTAAGCTTCTGGCTTTGAGCTAATTTTAACTCACCCAAGGGAGAGGATGCCAGTCCATCAGGAATTTAGGTCTTCACTAGGACTGGCCTTCCCGTCAGAGCATTCCTCTTGACCTTGCTGTCCCACAGAAATGGCTCTCAACTCCTCACTACAGTGGCAATTTAACCTTGCAAATCATCAGAGAAAAGGGAAAATTCCACTGGAACTGAAAAGTACAGCGTTACTCATGGGTTGTAGGAAGGAGAATGTTAATTACATTAATATTGTGGCTCCCCAGGTGTCTCCAGCTCAGAGCACCCACCCAATCATGTTTTCAAGCATAACTGGTCTAAACAGGAGGTGTAAAGCTGCACTTTCCTGGGAACTAGAAGAGACTCTAAGGCAGTAATAATTAAAGTAGCAAACATTAAGCAGGAGAGCTAAAGAACCTTACTTTGCCATTGCAGCTTGTTTGTTTTCTTTTTTTACATGTTTGGAGGAGTTGAAAAATTCTGAATGACCTCTCTCTGTAGACCACTAAAACTGCCCAAGGTCTCTCTAACATTCAGTGTTTTTCTTCTTCTCTTTGGCTAAATCCAAGCACAAGGTGTCTTTTCTTCCATTAATGCTTCTGGTAATACCACACTCACCTGAAAAAAAGGAGAAAAGTTCAGGACAGTGTAAATAGGTTTAGTTCATGTTTGACATCAGACACTAAAATGGAAGAGAACAACCCTGAACTTACCATCTGGCTGTCAAGAATGCAGATGTATTTAGAAGGCTTTAGTTTGCACATAGAGCATAGTCTGGTGCTGGAAATTTATCCATCAAAACAACTTTTCTTGTATGATTGGCATTCAATCTTTAAATTGCTTCTGTAAAAATATCTCTCACAATCTACTTCCAGTGAAAAGCTTCCAAACTGCAGGTAGTGTGTCTTCCCTGTAGATGATATGAATTAATCACACATAAATATCCATTGCACAGTATGGGAAAAAATAATCTACATTCCAAATAAGATAGGTTCATTCCAAATGGGACCACAGCTGTTGAGCTCAAGTTATTCAGGCAGATAAGGGCAGCAAGGAATGGGGTTTGCTGCCTCTCTGCCTTCTTTGTGGAGGTAGATGGCAGCAGGGTAAAAGTGCCCTTTGAGATAAACATTGAGAACAGACTACCTGCACAACAAAACAGAACTACAGTTTTATTTATCTGAATGTCAAGGTATTTTTCTCTGACATGTGTTGCATCCTATTTCTTTTCTAAATACAATTTCTGGGTAACTCTTACCAAGTATTCCTCTTACTCATCTTAAATTGCCAAAGCATAGTTAATCCACAGCATGCTTTTCTTTAAAGATAGGCATAAATGCATCTGCACATACTTACATAAACACAGTCTCAATACTTCCTTAAGCTGAAGAACTTTGAACCCATAACAATTAACCTGTTCTGAGCTTTAGACTAAAACTATAGTACAAATTGCAATTGTAGCTTATTCTATGCAAGATCCATAACTGTTTTCAGAGAACTTGCACATTTGGAATAAGTCATATGTTTTAAATTATAGGGGAGTTGAAAATGGAATACAGAACATCCTGGAGAGTTGGTGATTTTTTATGCATGTATTGACTGAATAACTTGCACTGAAAGAGCTAATAGGAAAATATTTCATTCTACAGAGTTTAGTGGACTGCTGTTCTTCGGGACCAGTAAGTGTACAAATGATATCAATAAATTAGAATACTCTGCAGATTTATCCTATCTTTCAGTCTGAAACTACAGAAAAAGAAGGCTGTTATTGGTATGCTTTGGAAGACACTGTTTCAGATGGCCAGCCTTGGCCAAAGCAGCAGTAATTGGCACACTAGAACAACCCCCAGCCACCAAGCAGCTGGCTATTCTGTAGATTTAGTTATTGATCTCTTGGGCCTAGCAAACAAGAATACCTGTTCCATTAACAGAATTGAAACATAAGTACTGCTCTGGCGGGCACTATTAAAGCTGCTTTATTCACACTTACATTTTATTGAGTAAACGGGTGTTTATGCAAGTTGTTGTCAAGTTGAAAATATTTGAAATTTTATTTTACCCACACCTACCTCCAATGAAACACTTAGGCATACACCTAACTATAAGCATGTGAATAATCCCACCGATTCCAACAAACAGGATTGCTCATTGAGCTTGAGTAACTTTGTGGGCCCATTCTATAGCCAGTGACAGGTATAACGTTGCAATGTGTCCTGTACTGCTGACAGTGTATCACAAATCAGAAATGACAGGTCTGTATGCAAGAGGAAAAGTGTATCTTACTTCTGTGTCAGGTAAGCATGGCAGCTGCTATATAACTTCTGGCATTCAATGGAGAGCATTTTGGTGTTCAGAATACATCAATCCAAATCTTCCCCCCATTATTGCAGTAAAGTGGAAAGGTCTCACTCAGCCTAAACATCCCTGCTGTGCAGACCTTGCAGAAAGACAAGGCACATTTGTGAGTGTAGCAAGAGAAGAGCAAACAAGAACAGGAGCACAGTAATAATATCACAGTATCAGACAGTATCAGAGAAAACCAGTGACAGAAATGTGGTCATGAAGTCATGCTGCTATGCAAAACCTTGAGATGATGGTTTTATCTCCCCACGGAAGTCACTACAGCACAGCACTGTCCTGGACAGGGAAGACAGACTGTTCCTTCTTTTTAAAACAGCAGCCTTTTACATATTTCAAGACCAGTTACATATGTTATATTAGCCAAGAATCTTGATTCTGACTGAACTAATGGCTTGCTTATGTTTCGGGCAGTTCTTGATTGATGGTTCATTTTTGGTTTATTTTCAAACAATTCACTATCTTCTTTTAAATTGATGTGCTCCTTGAGTATAGCCAGCAGTTCAGGGCTTGCACATTTGACTTGCCTAATTTCTCACAGCTTTCTGCTCTCCCAGGTACACCCATTTAGCAGCATATGTTGGACTCTGCCAGTTGTTAGTGCAGAGGATCCACAGGATTTTGTACAATTCATGGAGAGTCCAAAGGAAATGCAAGTCAGTTTCATACACTGATCCATTTACTTTGGTGCCTCTTCTTAGCAAGCCCACTGCAACAGGAATACAGGAAAACAATAATTTTCCCTCTCCAAAGTCTGCAGAAAATTTTTACTATCATTGGACTAACACCAATGTCCATGTGAAATTGCTGGGATATGGTGAAAGTACTACTATTCTCAGATATAAATCAGTAATATCATCATAGAAGGCACCACACTTGTTAGGTAAAATTTGTCTATGTTTGCTGTGACCAAAAGCCTCCTTATTTTTCATGTGCCTTAGCATAGTTCATAGAATCACAGAATCATAGAATCTTGGAGTCTAGAATGGATAGGGTGGGAATAGACCTTAAAGATTATCTAGTTCCTGCCCCTCTGCATGGATAAGGACACCTTCCACTAGACCAGATTTCTCAAGGCCCCATCCAGCCTGGCCTTCAACACTTTAAGGGAGGGGGTAGACACAACTTTTCCTTGGGCAATATGTTCCAGTGTCTCCCCACCCTCACATTAAAGAATTTCTTCCTTGTGCCTAACCTAAATTTCCCCTCTTCAAGTCTGAAACCATTCCCCCTTGTTCTCTCACTATACACCACTCAGTGGATTAAGAACTGGCTTGATGATTGCACTCAAACAGTGGCTGTCAATGGGTCATTGTCCAAGTGGAGTCCATTGACAAGAGAAGTCCCACAAGGATCATTGCTGGAACTGGTCCTGTTCAACATCTTTGTTGGTGACATGGATGATGGCATTGAGTGCACCATCGGCAAGTTCACTGATGACCCCAAGCTGTGTGGTGCAGCTGACACACTGGAGGGAAGGGATGCCATCCAGAGAGACCTTGACAGACTGGAGGGGTGGGCCCATGCCAACCTCATCAAGTTCAACAAGACCAAGTTGAGGCAACCCCAAGCACCAATATGGGCTGAGCAGTGACTGCTTGAGAGCAGCCCTGAAGAAAAGGACTTGGGGGTGCTGGTGTATGAGAAGTTCAACATGAGCCATCAGTGTACACCTGCAGCCCAGAAAACCAACCAGATCCTTGGCTGCATCAAGAGAAGCATGGCCAGCAGGTCCAGGGAAATGATTCTGCCCCTCTACTCTGCTCTCAGGAGATCCCACGTGGAGTACTGCATCCAGATCTGGAGCTCCTACTACAAAAGAGATATGGATGGGCTGGAGTGTGTCCAGAGGGCCCAGAGGATGATCAGAGGGCTGGAGCACCTCTCCTATATAGACAGACTAAGAGAGCTGGGGTTATTCAGTCTGGAGAGGAGAAGGCTCTGAGGACCTTACTGTAGCCTTCCAGTATCTGAAAGAGGTGTACAAGAAAGCTGGTGAGGGACATTTTAGGATGTCAGGTAGGGATAGGACTAGGGGAATGGTTTCAAAGTAGAGCAGAGTAGATTTAGTTTAGATATTAGGAAAGAGTTCTTCACCATAAGGGTGGTGAAATACTGGAACAGGTTGCCCAGAGAGGTAGTGGAAGCCCCATCCATGGAAATTTTTAAGGCTGGGATGGATGGGATTTTGAGCAATCTGATCTAGTGGGAGGTGTTCCTGCCCATGGCAGGGTTGCTGGAACTAGATGACCTTAAAAGTCCTTTCCAACCCAGAAAATTCTATGATTCTATGAAAAATCCCTACCCCTTTCATGCAGGCCTCCTTCAGATACTGCAAGTCCCCTTCAGATATGAAGTCACCTCGGAGCCTCCTCTTCTCCAGACTGAACAACCCCAACTTCTTTTGTTTGTCTTCATAGAGAGGTGCTCAAGCCCTTTGATCATTTTAGTGGCTCTCCTCTGGACATATTCCAGGAGCTCTATGTCCTTCTTATGCTGCAGATTCCAGAACCAGAACCAGAATGGACACAGAACACCAGGTGGGGTCTCACAAGAGAAGAGTAGAAGGGGACAGTCACCTTCCTTGACTGGCTGTCTGTGCTTCTTTTGATGCAGCTCAGAACACTGTTGGCTTTCTGGGCTGCAAACACACACTTGACAGCTTGTGTTAAGATTCTGGCCCACCACCACTCCCAAGTCCTTCTTCTCAGGGCTGCCCTTAATCTTTTCTGGCCCCAACCTGAATTTTTATCGTTTCCAAGACAATCTGCTCCACGATCTTTCCAGGCACAGATGTGAGACTGACTGGCCTGTAGTTCCCTGAGCCCCTTTTTAACTCTTTGAAAATGGGGGTTGTTTCTCCTTCTCCATCAGTGGGAATTTCACCAGACCATCATGATTTCCCACATATGGTGGATATTGGCTAAGCAACTTCATCAGCCAGTTACCACAAGGCCTGCAGATGGATCTCAACTGGTCTCAGAGACTTCTGTACCTTCAGGTTCCTTACATGGTCTCGAAGCTGATCTAACCCCACTCTGTGTGGTTCTTTATTCTCCCTTACCGTACCTTTTCCTTCTGTGACCTGGGCAGTATGGCTTGAGCACTTGCTAGTGAAGACTGAGGCACAACAAGTTGCTGAGTACGTCAGTCTTCTTCATGTATCTGATCCTTGTGCAAAATAGGATTTTCTAGCAGTGTTTCAAAACTCATCTCTTGAGTTTTAGGCCCCAGATGGTGAGTGTGCACTTGCTGTTTTGTGGCCACATGCCAAACCTTGGTTCACCCTCCACTGAATCCTGCTATGCTTCATATATCTCCTCTCCAAAACATGGTCTTGTCTACACAGGTAATATTTTGATTCTGATTTCTTTGCAACAACATTTTCAATTAGAAATCATCCAGAAGGAAAGCCAAACTCAGCAAGGCATGTGCTTTGAAAAAGTCGCTCCTTTCATTCGGGAATTGTGCAGACCTCAAAATTTCAAGACAAGTCTTGGAAAAAACATGGGGAAAAAAGTTTCATGAAAGGAGCAGGGAAAGCCTGCCATATAGATGAACGATAGATTGTAAAGACACTCATTATCTCAAACAAAAGCTAGAAGAGAAGCCTGAGAGATGCATGATAGTCTTCAGAACCCTGGCTTCAGCATTCAGAGGTGTTTTTTATATGGATTTATTACCAATGCAGAAGATCAACAGGTACATTGAAGTTATTTGGACCATCATTTACTCTGAATTGCACTGCATATGTAATGGCTTTAATAACCAACCAGGTAGTAGTGATATGCCACAGAAGACAGCATACACAAGCCAGGTAATTATTTGGTGTGATCCTTTAAGAGTTTAGAGTGTAGAAACAAATAACAAGCTATTTCCTTGATCATGGCTTCCACATTCACCACCTGAGCAGCTCAAAGCTGACCAGAGCTGTCACATCTCTGCTCTACACTCACCATCAGCTGCTACTTTTGCCATCTGGCTGGTTTCTACACCTTATTCTAGTACATCCAACAAACTTGTTGCTTTGAGCTAGTTTGCACCACAGCACAGTTAGTGCCCTGACCTTTCTATTGTGATCAAGAAGCTATTGAGCAAAACAGGTGGCTTCCAGTGTTTTGACTTATTACATAAAAGGGGTTATGTTGCTTTCCTTTAGTTTACAGAGATCCTTATCTGTTAAATGATCCTTACCTGTTAAATCTCTTAAACCACTAGGGCTTTAAAGGATGATAAGATTACAAAAGCTATTAAATACAAGGTATAAAGGTGTATATTATGCATACAGTAGAGCTCTCAGTGTTCGGAAAGCCTCTTTCTGACTGAATTATTTCAAATACTATGCATTGTGAAGCACGCAGATCAAGGAAGACTTCCGCCTCCCTTGTATGCTGAAGCTGGTAAGAGCTAACATTTTTGAAAGGCACTTGTTTGACTGGATATTATACATCTATCTTTAGATAGCTTTAGAAAAGAGAAATGTGAGCTGTGTTGTTTGCAGTGAAGGTTGTAGCAAGGCTAGCCGTTCACATGCATGCAGAAGTACCCAAAATCACCTCAGTACTATGAACTGAAAATAAATTTAGTTAATAAGTTATAAGTCACCTTAAGGAACTATCCTTCTGAAATGTGCAGATAAACCTAAAGCATACAGTTGAAGAATACCTGAATCTTGACACGAATTACACAAGTGGCAAACATATGTATTACTAATTACATACAATTAAAGTGACTTAATTTTTCCCTAAACGTCTGTAAGCTTTGCATGCATAGCAAGATACTAGAAAAAAAAAAAGAAAGAGTGGGGACAGCAAAAATAAGCCCAGGAAATTAGCTCTGAAAAATGACATGCAGCTATGTTGTTACATAATATTGAAACAATCAAGTGCTTAAATAGCTCCAAGTTTCAGGAGCAGGATAATGTGCCAGCACTACCAGCTGCCAGGCAACACAAAACAGTTCTCAGAAAAGCAGGGAGCTTATGGCTAATGCAGGCTTAATATCAGAGTAACTAAGAGAGCCTAGCTTTAATATGTGGTTAATTCTAAATTGCCTTTGGTTTGGCCGAAGAGCACATTTTTAATAGAAGTGCAAGAACATAATAATTTATCTTTGCAGAATAGCTGGATGAACAGAACTATGCTGTCAGTTAAAAATGTTCTTTAAAACTGATTATTATACCAGTAAGCTACTTCAGTACAAGGGATATTGTACTAGTACTGGTAATTATTTGGAGTTTTTGGTGGTGGAACAGAGAAAGCAGCTTAGTTTTTCTCTACCTTAAATTGGTTTAAAAGAGAAAAAAACTATCAAAATGAAAGGTCTTGTAGTGGTGTAAAAGTGGAGTAAATAATATGTAAGAGCATTCAGTCACTGCTAACAGCTCAAAGGAAATCAGTGTCACTCAGGGCAGGAAAAATAAAGCAGAATGGAACATTGTAACAAAAATTGTTAAGATAATCATCCTGTGAAAACAGAAAGGTCTCCATACTGAGCTCAAACAAAAAAGAAAATTAAATATCGAATGTCAAAGGTGCTATAACACCCAGCAAGTTAAGACCCTCCGTTACTGAGTGGCAGGCAAGTTGGCTGAGAGAGGTGCCTCCCTCCTGTGGGACTCTCCTCTCCTTACCCCAAAACTGCTCCAGTCTGTGGGAGCCTGGCACCTCCTGGCTCCCTGATGCTGATTTGGGTGGACAGACCACCTGGCCAAGGAGCAGTGGTGCAGTGGGGTGGCAGTAGGTCTCTGCTGGGAAGCTATCCACCCCAGGAGGTCCTCAGGGCTTCCCAGACCCACTTGACTGAAATGAGAGCTCTGCAGGACAGGAGGCAGTGGCTGGGGTCAGGGCTTCTGCACAGAGGCTGCCTGGCTTCTCCAAAGGGCATATCCCAGATGGAGGAGGTGGTCACCCTCCACCAGCAATCATTTTGGAACAGTGAAAAATATGTAAGGAGTGCTCCCCGAGAGGAGGAAAGCGGCAGAAACGCATTGTGGTGAACTGACCCTAAACTCTGACTCCTCATCCCGTGTACTGCTGAGGGGAGGCCGGAGGGAACCAATTGGGCCTGGGAAGAAAGGACGGGTGGGGAGAGGTATTAAGATCTGTCTGTGTTTTCTCTTTCTCCTAGCAGAGTAAATTAGGGCTTTTTTCCCCTTCCCAAGATGAGTCTGTCTGTTTTTCCCTGTTACCGCTGTCCCGATTAACTATCGGGATTAACACACCATGTGTGTTTCTCCTCCCTATCCCATGATGAGGGATGACGAGTAAGTGGGGGCTGGTTTGATACTGGCTGGACCTCAAACATGACAAAGCCTCAGTGCCCTGAAGACCAGGGAGTGCCTCTGTCACCGAAGAAGGGCACTGCAGAAACTGAAGTGGCATGAAGATAAATTTAGCACCTGATGCAGAAGGGAGATGGGGCAATCTCTGCATTGTTGTCTGCAAATATATATGATGGAATACATTTGAAATGGGGACCGTATTATGAACCACCAGATCCACTCTTTTCTGGAACAACCTAGCAGCTCCAACAGGATTGGGAACTCTCTAATCCAGAGGATTTCTGTTGTAGCATAGTGGCAAATACCATTCTCCTGTCAAAGTGTTCACAGAGGTAGTTTTCAACAGAAGCAATGCTACTGTGCTATTCACAAGTAGAGTGGCAAAGATCATCAGCCGTGTACTGGATCCCCTTAGAACTTCATGATGGGTCATCATGAGAAGATGTGTTTGCTGGTCTGGGCAGAATAACTATTCTATTTCTACTGGTGAACAGGAGGATGCTGGATAGATGGATCCAACCCACAGACTGTGTTGTGTTACTATGCTAGCAAAGTACTGTGTAGATAACCACCCTGTACAGTTTGCTGTGTTTTGTGGCATTCATAGGTGAGGAATCATTTTTATGAATAGAGCATAAACTTAAGAAGAAAATACATATATCAAAGTATTCATATCCCAGATACAGAAGAGAAAAAGTACCATCAGCCAGTGACAGATGCATTGAACCAGTAGCAACATCATTATGTAACAGCTTCTGCCCACTGTTACAAGAAACCACAGAGCAAATGCATATCTTGCCCATTACAACCACCCCTGGTCCAGGGGCACAACACCAGCCTCTTCTCCCACATCATCTCTCTGAACAGGACAGGCAGCACTCTGCTACAAGGTAAAGACATCTTGGTTTAAGTGATTCAGAAAGAGAAGGATGGGGTTACATGTCTGTCCAGCAACTTGGAAAGGTCCAGAGCCTTCCTTCTTCCCAGCAAGCAAAGAGAACAGGCAGAGAAGTCAGAAGAGGAGTTTCGTAGAGAAGGGAAGCATGAATCTAGGCAGATAGGTACACCATCATCGGGGTTGGTACTGGGTCTCAGGAGGAGAGGTGACAGTGGTGCAGAGGAATCTCAGCACACCTATGCTCTCCACTGCTGTGTGGTTCACTACCACCATACTCTTTTTTGTTTTACTGGGAGAGCCATTTTACCAGAGCTACTTTATTCTTTAAGATGCCATGCTCTATGAGCACCCGTGCACTCAGAAAAAGGATCTGAGAAAAACAAGTTATCTTCACATATTTAAAGCTGTCCAAAACATGAGGATGGGATTCTGAAAATCCGTTATCAGGACACAGCTAAAATGTTGAACGCTCTTTGAAAGAGACCTATGTTCTTCATCCCTGAGATGTCACTGACACAGAAGAATTGCCAGCTGGCTAACACAGGATCAACTGATACACATTATTGCCCCCAAAGGAAGCATAACTGCACTAATCCTGTCTCCATAGTGATTTTTATGATGACAGCTCGTGCACTCCAAATTGTCACAAAAAGCTCAGACTGCAAAAGTAATGCTAGCATCAGGTAGCTGGCAGCAATTTTACCTTCGCTCAGTAATCAGACTCAGTCCTTGCTCTCTTGCCATGGGGAAACTGAGACACAGCCAGCTCAGATCTCACCACATAAACCAACATGTATTGTTGAAAAGGTCCGAGAAGCAGTGGTCAGTAAAGTTATTTCTCTAAGCTACCTCTAGCCAGTTTTAGAGGATGGGGCTGTCTGTGTTTTTGGATTTGACCTCTTAGCTTCACAGGGCCCTCCAGTGTTTTTCCATTCATATAACAAAGTCCATGGAGCTTTTGATGATCAGCTAGGCTTAAGATTTTTCTAGTTAAATTTGTTGATCTTTTTTAGAATAGGGTAGGCAAGTCCTTAAGTGCAAATTTACAAATTTTTTTCAGCACTTAAAGAGCCATTCTGATGTGTAAATACAAACATAGGGACATTAGAGCACATGGCTTTCCAGACACACATCACACAAATGTAACTATTCCTGTCAGTGTTACTTGTACAGCTGCCATATAGGAACCACGTTAGGCATCAGCCACACAATATATATGGCATAATTTTAGGGAGAGATTTTGCATCCTTTGCCTAAAAAAGAGCTGATGAACCTGCAAGAGCTTTACAGGAAGTGGTACTAAACACAAGCTTTCTCCAAGTTCTTAAAAGCCACCCATGTTAGGAAACTCTGTCACAGATTTCTCTAAACTGGCTTTCTAAAATATTTGTGGAAATCCTAGTTTTCCTCTTCTTTCTCCATTTCTCAGTTACTCATACGTATATATTTAAACATATTTTTCTTGAAGATATGCCATTTTATTAACAAAAAGATATTTTTCAAGCGTGTATCAATCTTGATGATCATTGAAATGCTTTTCTGAGTCCAGTATGTAATTTCCATGGGAAAAAAAAAGAAAAAAAAGAAAAAAAAAAAGTCTGAAAAAACTCTGAACTATATTAATGAAAATTAGATTAAAAGCTAATGAGAAAGTCTAAAAAATCATAAATCATTCCAAATTGCTCTTCTCAGGCAAGATTAAGAAATTTTTTACTCCTATCACATCAGCATTCAGAACAAACACTCCACAAGGATTTGTCTTTGCAAACAGCTAAAAGAAGCTGAACTAGGTCACACTTAGCAGCTCACCAACTTGACACTATCTCTCTATACATACCACTTAAGTCCCACACAGCTCACAACTACAGGACTTTATTTTCCTAAAGACAACAGAGACTATCTCTGCCAGTGGAACACATGAGGCTGTACTGCTCATAAATAACTGTGAGATGGAGAAGTTGATGTGTTTTCTTGAGAATATGCATCACATCAATTGAAGGTGCTCTTGAGGGAAATAAATATAAGCCACAACAATTTAACTGAGCAGCCTCAGCCCCTCTTTTCCCGGAGTCTCTAGGGTAAAGCCGAATGAAGTATAATTAATGCTTCTGGGAACTGATAAACAAATCAGGGGGGCAGGGTGGGAACTGGGATTTCTGTGTCCTTTAAATGTAGGCTTATCTGAGGTGAGAGCTAATAAATACTTCGGGGAGTGCTTATCTCTTGAAAATTATTTTCATTCTGAAGCAAGGTTTCTCTAGAGAAAAGCTGTGTCATTCAAGAAGCAGAAGGATCATTTTTTCTTAAAAGCAGGTGTGTCAAAAAATATACTACCACAAGAAATTTTTAAGTTAAAACCATGTATGTTTATTGACTGAAAGCCAAATGTGTTTAAAATTGAGATGTTCTTTGTATTCAAGTTTTCTGAATGGTAGTTATAGCATCTCTCCCTGCTGAGATTGAGGGGAAATATTAAGTATCACAGGACAACACTCTGCTCACATATTATAAGAACTAGTACACAGTATTCTAGTTTTACAAGCCAATAAAATATTCATGAAGACTAATCTACAACTGAACTGGAGCCTACAACTTCATTTTTAATTCCCATCATATTGCATAGCAGCCAAAGCTAGAAATAAGTGGATGATACTGGTCTGGAAGGAAGGAAGTGAGTTTCAAGGGGTTTTGGAGACCAGTGTCTGGAAGTAGTCAATAATAAGCTTTAAGTACTGAAGATGGGGACATAGTAATCAGTGCTGTTTTAGGGGCTTTGAGGAGTTTCAAATAGTGCAAGGAACAGGAAAAAGCCAGTGGGGTGTGAAGAGACTGGGAATGGGTTTTTCCCATCACTCTTTCATGAGCTGTGCCCTTCTTCAATCCCATCTGCTGTCGGTCCATCCCTATCTGCTCCCTCCATACTCCCCCAAAAATTGTTCTGTCCTCTACCATCCTTTGTCCCAACACCTCTGAGATGCATGCACTTTCCTCTGAAGAAACACCTGTTCAGCCTCCCAAGGCCACTGTCATGTGAATGATTCAAGAGGGTGATATAAGATGTTCTGTGCATAGCACAGTGTGCTTATGATATCAGTCACCTGAAAGTTGAAGGCCTACTTTAGAAGAACAGGTTATTTCCTATTTAGCTTTCCAACAGGAAAATTAAGAGAATTGTGTGGTTATCAAAATTTCATTTGTGTCCTGCAAACTCCTGCACTTACTTTCCTAATAAGTTCCATGAAAACCTATTTAGCTTTAAATTGTGTTGTATTGTTCATAGAAAAGATATCTTATGTTCCTTCCCTTGACCTTAATATCACCAGAAGAACATGAAATACGTATTTTGTAAAAAATTTGCTTCTTGTGAAATTGAACTATTATTTGTAATTGTACACCACAACCTACTTATGAATAATCTGTCATGTGTTATGCAGTGCAAACTACCTCATTTGCCATCTACTCAAATGCACTGAGAGTGTGACTTCTGGAGGAGGGATTGGACCCAATGACCTTTCAAGGTCCCTTCCAGCTCCTAACTTTCTGTGATCCTTCTGATGTAGACTAAAAGTATTATGATTGGATCGACTTGTTGGTCTATATTCACTTTAAAAAGACATAATAGTTGATCTTCTCTTGGATTTTCCTAGATTTTCTTTATTCACTTAAGAACCCAAGCAAATCTCAGCTGAAAGTTTCCATTCTTTTCAGAATTAAATATGCATATGTAATTTCATTAAGAAGATTCATAAAAATAAACATATCTTAAACCCAAATTCACTTCAGTGAATTCGCTGTGATGTATAGCAAGAACACAAAATTCTACGCCTCAAACAAATGCTGTAGTCTATGTAGTAGACTGCTTTTGACTTTCTTCTGGAACAAACTTTCACATGATACTCATGTCGCATCTCCCACTACACTTTACCACTCAGTTTGTAGTCCCATGAGCACATACATTTTGGGGATGCCTGGTGGTGATATTCACGTTTGCCTCCTGCACTAAATTTGGACTGTAAGGATTCTGTGACCTTCTTTCAGTCTCACTGCTAGTACAATAATCCTTGTCACAAGCATAAAGAAAATGCTTCTGACACACCTTCTGCAAAACATGTGCTGGAGTGACAAGACTGAAGTATTTGTTTTCCATTTTGCTTCATACTAGCAGGCACAAATTACTTCACGTTTATTTGATTTCCTGGTTGACCAGATTCACAAGGCTTTCCTGGCTATAAGCAGCATGTCTCTTTCTGCAGCTTCATTTGTTTGTATGCTGCACAGTTCAACACTGAAAGACTTCTAGGCAGTATTGTACTACATGTATTTTGTCACAATGAGATGTGTGCAACTAAAGCCACTGCTGTTGTTGACAGCCAGACACACTCATTTCCCCCTTCCCTGATGTGGTGGCCAAAATGAGCAAAGCCCTACTCTAGATGGGTAGCCCATGCAGGATTATCCTGGCTGCCCACAAAAGGCTCACTTGACCTGGCATTTGTCCCCTGCAGAGAGGAGCACAACGTGTTTGGTATTCTCCAAACACACAGAAAGTGGGTTAATGTCACTGTTGTCCCAGCAGATAGGCATACTCTGAGCTGATGAGAGGCTGTGTTTGGACATAGTTTCCTGCAACAGTCTGCACAACTGTGAGAGTTGAAAGTTGGAAGTCTCTCATTTCTGAGCTTCCATGCTTCTAGTTAAAATACCTGCCCTGCTGCAAATCTTGCTTTTTCCAAACTAGATTAGTTTTAAGACATTTCCATGGCTTCAAAAAAGCATTCTTTATCTCAGGCCTAAAGCATCTGGCACAACCACGAATATGTGCCTGGCAAAGGTGTGATCACAGCCCCTGGTCCAACAATTTATTCTTTTCTTTCTGCATAAGCACAGATAGATACATAGCTGGGATCAGCCTCACTCTTCTCTAGTGACAGGTTTTGAAGAGCAACTAGACTAACACTTAGATGGATGTGTAAGGCAGGGTAGACTTACTGTTGGCAAATGCCAAAAATGTGGCATTTTTGGCTACACAGCTGCCTAGAAGGTGGAATGGAGCAGCATGGCAGCAAAATTATCTGATTATTAACTGCTTCGGTGCTGCACAATGATGAGATGCTTGTGATTCAAACTTCTGCAGTGCTTAGTTGGTCACTTGCTTTGCCTGAGGAATCATTCTGCAGCCTTAATGCTGCTACTCGTTTATCTCTTTACTTCTCACTTAAATGGCTGGCCCAGGTATTCATTTCTGCCAGCCATTGTGCTACCCTCTTGGAAGGGTTGTAGTTCCCAGAATTCAAAAAACAAAACAGAACTGATGGCACTTGACTGTACATAGTCCTCTGTGACCCAATTGTCCCTTTCTCTCTTAGGGCTGTTGTCCATTAATGCTATAGTTATGCAACATTGGGTTTTACCTTTCATCTTTTACCAGCAGCAACTGCACTTAGAGATGACTCATTAATGAAAATCTCTTGAAAGTAAATTCCATTCTTATTCACAGCCATGATAAAACAGCATTTACCCACCCACAGAAGCTGCAGCCTACCCTCAAGCCCCAGTGACTTGATACAAATTGACAAATCTAAGAGTCTGTCATCTTCCTGTTTTTTTCAATTATTTATCATTGAGTGGCTATTTCCCCTGAAGTGTTTGTCATCTTTTCTATGGAATTCATCTCCCTTCTAGCAGTGGCTTTCTTTCATTTGAAAGAAATTATTTAAAATGTATTATAGAACAAAATTAAGAGTGCACATATATTTGGAAACATGTCATAGTGACATGAAAGGTGTTTTTTTTTCCAGAAATCTCTGGGTAAATCGATCACATTCACTGCAATTAAAATTGCAGCTCAAATGTTCCATGCATTAAACTAATTTGGAAAAAAACTTTCTTTTAAGCAGAGTTTATCTGTAAATTTATCTGTTAAAACTATACCTATATCTACATTAGGCAGTTTTAGTGCTTTCAAGATTTATTAATTACCTTTCAAGTGCATTCCAACTAGCACAGGTAAGTACTTCCCAAATAAAATCAGCAAAACTTGGATCTAGCAATTTTTTCTGGCAGAAACAGCCAAAAAAAGCAATTAAAACACCATGTCTGTATGTAAAATGCAAATTTACTTTTTCCTTGACTTCTGATTTTTCCCAAATTTCATCTTTTAAATCCTATCAGAAGGTGGTTCCTTTCTTCATGCTCTGAACCCATTAATGTCCTTTCTATGCTGGGAAGATGGCATATCAGTTCTACAAGACTGGAAGGGATTCTTGTAGATAACCTCATCAGATCTCTGCTCAGAACAAGATAAATTTTCTCCAGGCTGCTGAGGGCCTTGTTCAGTTGAGTTCTGAGTACCACCAAGGACAGAATGTTTGGCTGCCCTCACAGTGCAGAAAAAAACCCACAGTGTCTTGTTAGAATTTTCCCTATTGCAGCTTGTGTCTGTTGTCCCTTTTCCTAACCCTGCACACCCTGGCTGGCATGAAAGAAAACAAAAATCCCAGAGTGACACTGTGAGACTGAAATGGGGTAGTCAAAGACAGTTAAGAATGCAGAAAGAATTCTCCCCTGAGGAATTTCCAGTCTGGGAAAACCTGCAGTGCCTCATCTGAGGCTCATCCAAAGGTTAGGGACTTTTATGCTTTCTCCTACTAGTTTCCCAGGGAGCTGTTTGCTTTTTGTTTGTTTGTTTGGTTTGGTTTGGTTTTATGCTGTGTTTTTTTGTTTGGTTGGTTTTGTTGTTGTTGTTGTTGTTGTTGTTGCTGTTGTTGTTGTTGTTTTGTTTTGTTTTGTTTGTTTTGTTTTGTTTTGTTTTGTTTTCCTAAGTGTCCAACCGTACCTCCTTCTCTGACCTGCTGAGAACAAAATATTTGTAACCCTCCTGACGCAATGAAAAATGAAGCCGTATAACTAGAGGCAGCTACTGTGATGATCACAGTATTTACATTGGATTCTTTCATTGACCCTAATGTTAGCTTTGTCAAAGGTACATTATTACTTGACACTTGAATCATGTAAGTCAACATGAAGATGCAGGTCAAGATAAAGCCTTGAGAATGTTATATTTCTTTTGCATTGCAATGTATTTCCTTTCTTGGGAATTACTCTAAAACAGAGGGTAGGGTAAAAAGCTAAGCTGTAGAAGTGCATGCTACCAGTAGTAGAGCATTTTATGAGAAGTCAAGCCAAGTATCCTAGACACAAAAAGCTTCCATAACACTATTGTCCAAATAGTTCTTCAAGAAAGCAATGAAAGTGATATTTCAGATGAAATCTGTGAAAAAGTAACTTAGTAATTTAAGTAACTTAAGAGTAACAGTGATTTAAGCATTGGTTATAAACCAATTTGAACCATTTCTGTCAAAAATGTTCAGATTTCGTTCTTAACATTTCCTTCATATTTCAGTTATAGGAAATGAGGAGCACATCTGATGCAACAGCTTCTTAAGACAGAGTTCACTCTGCTAGATGAAGAATAACCAAGTGTACCTTCATTCATAAGAGCATGCTAATCTAACCAGGTAAAGTGTCATAGGGTGATCTCACTGTATTAGTAAGTTCTGTGTAAGTGCCACTGAGAAATGTCAGGGAACAGTTTCCTGCGCTGAAGCTCAGAGCTCTGTTAGCCTCTCATCTCTGGCACAGACTGTACCCTGCCTATTGCATAGACTACCACCAGCCCAGACATGGTTTAAATAAGAAATTTCAGCTGCAGTGAGGCATCCCCTGCTCCATCCCTTGTGCCACCCTGGCCTCTGGAAATGTACCACTGTCAAACCCAACTCCACTCTCTGCCAGCCCATGTAGTGTACCAGGGATCCTGAGTGCTTCCAGCAGAGGCAAGGGATCACCAACAAAAGCAGGGCCAGCAGCAAGGGCAGGAGTTTTAAATGCCACGTAAATGCCATGCTCTGGGGAGATGTTATAGCAGCCTTTCAGTCCCTGAAGGGGTAAAAAGCTAGAGAAGGACTATTTGCAAGGGCATGTAGTAATAGGATAAGTGAGAATGGTTTTAAGCTGAAAGAATGCAGATTTAGATTATATATTAGGAAGAAATTCTTTACTGTGAGGCTGGTGAGACACCTGCTTTGTTTAATGGGCCCTTTTCTCTGGATTTGAAGCTACATGTTTACTGGCTACACTAGTCCATAATGCATGAGAAAAATAAGACAATCACATAGTCATAAATTTAGCCTGCAGTGCTGACTCTCACTGCATGGTGAGAAAGAGAGATGTATCATCTCCAGATGTAGCCAAGTCCCCCAGAAATGTCCCAGGAGAGCTGCAGTGCAGGCTTATCTCCAGCACAATTTCCATCCTACCAGAAAAGGACAAAACAGAGAGCCCAAAGCTGCTACTCTCTGAAATCCATAGTCACCAAATGTCTTTATTGCCTTTTGATTAAGGAACCCTAAAACATTATTAAAGTGAATTAGTAGAAAGACAAGTTCAGCATGGCATCATTGCAGGCAAGGTCTACTTTGGGAGGCAGAAATGAGGTTATTGTGGGTAATCACTGTGTTATACAGACATGTCAAATATAAACACAAAGAGTAGAAAGAAGCATTTAAAGACACTAGTAAGGATAAAGAAAAAGGGAATACATACTACACAGAAATAAAAGTGAGACTGAGAACTCAATTGGCCACAACAGCAATCACAGTCTGGGGTTAACAGGGGCAAAACTAAAAATAATTTTACAGATGGAACAGATCATTCAGGAGGGGGTATATATTACATAGTTGCCTATGACAGAGGAACAAACCTCGATGGCCAAGAAGAATTCCTTCCACTCCCCTATCCCTATGCAGTATCCCTGGCCAAAAAAAAAAAAAAAAAAAAAAAAAAAAGGAAAAAAAGAGAAAAAGGAAAAAACCACAAGTATACAAATGCCCATTTGTAAAAAAATCATTTATTTGCGGAATGTTCAATGCTGAAAGCATGCCCAAAGTGTTAAATACAGTTACAGAGAATATGACCCTTTAATATCAACACTTGCTGGAACTCAGCTTCTGAATTTTTTCTGTTCTGGAAGTTCACAGGCCTCCCACAGTGGCCTTACCAGCGGTGACAAGAGAGAAAGGTTCACTTCTCTTGAATCTGCTGGAAGCACTCCCTCTAATGCAGCCCCAGGCACCACTGGCCAACTTTGCCACAAGGGCACAGTGCTGGCTCATGTTCAACTTGCTTCCCACCAGAACCCCAAAGTTCTGTTCCACAAAGCTGCTACCTGGACAAACAGCCCCCAGCACATACTGGTATCTACTAGTTAGCATCCTCCAACTAGGCTATGTGACTCTGAGCTCTGCCATGCAGCCAATTTCCATTGCACTTCACTATCTACTCATCCAGCTCATGCTTTAACAGCTTTTCTGTGGAGAACTTAAGGGAGAGAATGTCAAAAGTCTTACTGAAATCAAGGTAGACCATATCCACTTCCATTTTCTCACCTACCAAGTCAGTTATTTCATTGTAGAAAGCTACCATGACTTCCCCTTGGTGAATCCATACTAACTACTCCCTGTCCCTCTCTTGTCATTTGTGTCTGAAAATGTTATCCTGCATTTGTTGTTCAGGCACCCAGGAGATGCTGACCAGTTTGTAGTTCTGTAGGTCCTCCATCTTGCCCGTTAGGAAGACAGTAAAGGTGTTTGTTCTTCAAACACAGAATCGCAGAATCACAGAGTGGTTTGGTTTAAAATGGAGCTTAAACATCATTTAGTTTGATCCACTTGCCATGGGCAGGAACATCCTTCACTAGATCAGGTTGCTCAGTGCCCCATCTAACTTGACCTTGAACACTTCCAGGAAGGGGGCATCGACTCCCACTACCCTCCCAGGGGAAGATAAAAAGGTGAATGAGGGATACAGACATAAAGGTTGGAGAAAATAAAAATCCTGGAATAGTTTTAATTAAGTAATAATAATGACAGTTATGGTAAATTACAAATATATACAAATATATAAATATGGAGCCTGTGCTCCTCAGGTGCTAAGTACATCCTGACCAGAAAAGTGCCACACTCTACTTCGCAGCAAATGGGGATGCTTAAGTACAGGGCCCTCACTCAGTTTCTAAATGATGACTGAACCATCACATCCTATGTATAGTCACAACTTCCAAATTAAATGCTGATGTTGGTACACCCATCTCAAGTACAGCTGCACCGCCTTTTCCACACCTCTGCTGATTGTGCCTGCCTTCAGATGTCTGAAGTGTCTCAGAGGCCTAGCACAGACCCAGAGTCCAGGGAAAAGAGTGGCTAAAGTGCCTACTGGATAATTCTTTTGTCTCTGAGCCTAGATAAGCTTCTGATTCAATACAATGGTTGAGAGAGAACACTTTAGCAGCCCTCCTTTGGGACACACTGGTGCCCAGAAGCCCCACTAATCTTTGCCTTACAGATGCTCCCTTCCCTGCTCCACTGTCACTGTGCCATCCCACCCACACCTCCAGCACCAGCCACAAAAGTACAACACAAGGTAACTCAAGAAAGGTCATGAGCGAATAGACCTTCAGCAGTCTGCTGGCAATGCCCAAGTCCAGTCTTTGGAAGTAGGCTTAACATCTACTTGCACACGCTCCAACATTAACATCTGCACGAAGAGCACACACTGGGACTGAAAAATCCTATTCTTGGCAATTTTTTTGTTTACAGTCAAAGTAAATGGACTCGTATCTTCTCTCAGTGCTTAAGTGTTGAGTGCTGCAGGATTAGTGCTATAGTCGAAAACATCCACCTCTTTTGATCAGTGTCTAACCTTGAAAAGTTAATTCAGAACTGAAGCTTGTCTTACATGTTTTTTTTTACCTACTCTAATAAAATATGTCATACTTAGGAAGAAACACATGCTTTTCCATTCCTGAAATACAATTTTCAACTGCTAAGGACTAGAACTTTTATCATCATCCACCAAAATATCAGGAATGCAAATTAGAAGGAAAAATTTATTTAAGCACATTTGACTACTGTCCATAAAGATGGAAATTCTTTGAAAGGTTCAGCTTATGAATGGGAACTCACAGAAACTTAATGAAGACCCAAAAAGGTAGGTAGGCTATTTATCATTTCCATTACTAAAAAATAGCTGATTAAGTATAACAAGTACTGATCTTGGTATTTACACAATGCAGTGAGAAAGGAAATATGGAGTCTACTGCTTATGAACATATAAAATTTTTCTAGATAAATATACATGCAGAAAAGTTAACCACAGAAAACAGACAAATTTTATTTTGTTCAGGTCCAGTCTGTCCAGGTTCCTCTGTAAAGCCTTTTTACCATCCAGCACACTGACACTCCTTCCCAACTTGGTGTCATCTGAGAATTTACTGAGGGTGCACTCAATCCCCTCATCAAGATCATTAATAAAGATGTTAAAGAGCAATGACCCCAGTACTGAGCCCTGGGGGACACCACTCATGACTGGCTGCCAGCTGGATTAAACTCCACTGACCACAATTTTCTGGGCCTGGCCATCCAGACAGTGTTTAACCCAGCAGAGTGTATGCCCATCCAAGCCATGGGCAGCCAGCTTTTCCATGAGAATGTTATGGGGGACGGTGTCTTAGGCTTTACTGAAGTCCAGGTAGATACATCAACAGCCTTTCCCTCCTCCTCTACGCAGGTCACCTTGTCATAGAATGAGATCAAGTTTGTCAAGCAGGATCTGCCCTCCATGAGCCCATGTTGACTGGGCCTGATTGTCTGGTTGACCTTTAACTGCTCTATGATGGCTCTTGAGATTATCAATTCCATGACCTTCCCTGGCACCAAGGTGAGACTGACAGGTCAGTAATTACCGGGATCCGCTTTCCAACCTTTCTTGAAGGTGGGTGTCACATTTGCCAGTCTCCTATGGGACATCCCCAGTTAGCCAGAACTTCTGAAAGATGATGGAGAGAGGCTTAGCAACCATATCTGCCAACTCTGAGCACTCAGGGTGCAAACCATCCATCCCTACCTACTTGTGAGTGTCTAGCTTATGAAGCAGATCAACAACTATTTTATCGTGGATTACGTAGGGCCCAATCTGTTCCCCATCCCTGTCTTCTATCTTGATGGACTATGTGCCCAGGGAACAACTAGTCCTGCTATTAAAGACTGATGAAAAGAAAGCATTAAGTACCTCAGCCTTTTCTTAATCCTTGGTCACTGTGTTTCCCTCTGTATCTAGTAAAGGATGGAGATTCTCCCTAGTCCCCCTCCTATTGTTGATATATTTATTGAAACATTTATTGTTATTTTTCACCACAGTGGACAAGTTCCAGTTGGGCCTTGGCCCTTCTGATTTTCTCTCTGAACAGCTCCACTGCTTCTTTGTAATTCTCATAAGCTGCCTGTCCTCTCTGCCAAAGACCAGAAACTTTCTTTTTGTCTCTGAGTTCCAGCCAAAGCACTCTGCTCATCCAGGCTGAACTCCTTCCTCTTTGGCTTGTCTTCTGTGACTTGTGGATGGTCAGCTCCTGCACCTCTAAAAAAATCTCCTTAAAGTACGCCCAGCCCTCCTGGGCTCCTACTCCCTTCAGAATTTCCTCCCAAGGGACTCTCTCAACCATGGTCTGGAAGAGATCAGAGTCTGCACTCCTGAAGTCCAAGGTGGCAGTTCTGGAGACTGCACTCCTTGCTTCATTAAAAATTGAAAACTTTACCATTTCCTGGTCACTTTGCCCAAGATGACCTCCAACCATGACACCTCCCACAAGACCTTCTCTACTAACAAACAGCAGGTTCAGGGGTGTTGACTCCCTCACCTGCAACAAGTATTTATCTCCTACACATTCTAGCAACCTTCGGGACTATTCCCTTTCTGCTGTATTATATTTCCAGAAGATATCTGGAAAGCTGAAGTCCTCCATGAAAACAAGAGGTAGAGACCATGAGACCTTACCCAGCTCTCTGTAAAGTACCTTATCCACCTCTTCATAGAATCACAGAACCATAGAATCATCAAGGCTGTAAAAGACCTCTAAGATCGTTGAGTCCCACTGTCCATCCTACAACCCCTAACCACTAAGCCATCTACTGTAGCTCTCCATCTGCCCCTCTTCGAAACACCTCCAGGGATGGTGTCCCCATCACCTCCCTAGGAAACCTGTTCCGATGCCTTACCATTCCTTCTGTGAAGAAGTTTTTCCTAATATCTAACCTGAACCTATAATGGTGGAGCTTTACCCCATCTTCCTCTTGTCCTCTTGTAATCCTGGCTGGGTGATCTTTAGCAGACTCCCATGATGATGTCAGTCATATTGACCTTTCCCTTGATTCTAACCCATAAGCTCTCAACCTTGTCATCACCATCATTAATTTCTAGACAATCATACCTCTCCTTTACAGAGAGGGATAACCCACCACCTCTCTTTCCTTGCCTATTTCTTTTGAAAAGTTGGTAGCCATCAATCACAGTATTCCAACTGAGTTATCCCACCTGTTTCTGTGATGGCAACTATATCATAGTTTTCCATCTGCCCAATGGCCTCCAGTTGCTCCTGCTTGTTACCCGTGCTGCATGCGTTAGTGCAGATGAACCTCAGCTGGGCCACCTTTGGGTAGGAGAATTCCCTGACCCTCTTGACCATAGTCAAATTTTTCCATAGTAACCAACCTCTCACCAATTCTTTTGTTCCTCCTGCCACAAGGAATATCATTCTCCTCCTTCAAAGAGAACCAAGATTGTAAGACCTTACTAGCACCCTGCTCTTCCACAAGCACTGTCATGTTGCATCCTGGCTCCTCTCTAGTGGCCCCAGTTTCACCCCTGTCCCTCTTCATACCTAGTTTAAAGCCCTGTCTATGAGCCATGACAACTCCTGTCCTAGTACCCTTTTTTCCTTGCAGGATAAGCTACACCCACCAGGTGGTCAGCAGGCCTGGTCTCCTGTAAATTGAGCCATGGTCAAAAAATCCAACCCCCTGCGAGCAGCACCAGGCTCAGAGCCACATATTGATCTGCTGGCTCATCCTGATTAGTCCCTCATCATTCCCCACAACTGGAGGGATAGAGGGGAACACTGCTTGTGTTCCTGATCCCTTAACCAGCTGACCCAGGGACCTGAAATCTCTCTTAATTGCCCCTGTACTTCTGGTAGTTACCTCATCACTGCCTACTTGAAAGACAAGTAATGGGTAATAATCTGTGGGTTTAACTAGGGTGGGGAGTTTATACCATACATCCTTAATCCTGGCCCCAGGGAGGCAACAGACTTCCCTAAGAAGTGGATCTTGTCTGTGTATAGGGCCTTCCACCCCCTTAGGAGTGATTCATCTATGACAAGGACCTGTCTTTTTTTCTTAACTGCAGAGATCTTGATGAGAGGCACATTCTGACTTGGCATTGGAGACACCCCCAGGTTTGGTGAACTGTCTTCATCACTATTTGGCTCCCTTTGCAAAGCACTGAATCTATTATTCAAGGTCACCTGGGGAGGTGGAACAGATACCCCAGGGACACACTTACCATGCCGTTTACACTTTACAGGGACTTGTTGCCACTGCTCACTATCTTTCAGGCCATTGTTCTTGATCAGGTGGAGAGGCGACAGGGAGAGCTCTGAGCCATGAGCCTCGCCTGATGGTTGAACCTGGTTCAGGAAGGCTGAGTCATGACACCAATGATCTGTTCTCCCTCTCACATTCCCTGATACTCCTCAGCCTCTTGACTTCCTCCTTCAGCTGTGTAACCACTAGAAGCAGATCATTTATCTGCATGCATCTCAGACAGCTCATCTGTCTACCAATCTCTGCTGTAAGAGACAGACTCAGGCATTCCTCACAACCAGAGTCCTGGCTCCCCACATGTCTGTGGTGGACTTCCATCTGGGTTGCCACAGTCTTGCTAGCAGCAGTTTTTGCCATACTAAAACTTCCCTGGGGGGACAATGACCACAAGTTCAGTTGCCTCTGGAGTCAACAGGTTCTCAGAGTTCTGCTGCCTGTCATGCTTGTGTGAATTGCCTCCAGCAAACAGCCACATACCTCTTTGACCACTCCTGATCACCATGCTCCAGGTCACTCATAGTCCCCAGGGGAGTTTAAATCCCCCCGTGGATGCCTGGACACTTCCCCCCCTCCCCCCCAACTGTGACTGATGGGCTGGGCAAGCAAGTTTATGGGTTTCTTTCTGTGGTTCTGGGCAGCTGTACAGAGTGCCCTGATCTCAGGAACTCCCTGTACAGCATGATCTCTCCATGTGCCCCTGGCCTTGCCTCAGGTTTTCACCTGTCACCACCTTTGCTGGTCACTGAACCAATCTCCCAAGTAACAGTTTCACTGCATTTAAATATAAGGGTTCTCCCACATAAATCAGTGCAAGAACTAGGACTGGGAATTCAAGGCTGGTCACTACTGGGCTGGTCTGTAACCAGTTGTTTTTCCTGCTTAACATCACTGGCTTGTGATTTCAAAGCAATTGCACCATCATGTGTGCTTAAACCAAGTGCTGTCCTGGAGTAACATAAGCACACATACCAGTCTGAACATCTGTGTCCCACAGGAAGCCAGAAATCTATTCTCTGGACGCCAAACAGGAATGGCAACACACCCAAATGGCTGTGTTTATAGAAGCCCTGGGGAGCTATTGACCTAGTGCATATGACTCAAAAAGCTGCCCTGCTCATGGTCATACCTCCTTCACCAAGGAAACAGTTTGCAGAAGAACAGGCTTGTTAAAACAGAGACAGTACCTGTGTTCCATATGCAGAATATGACTGTGCAAATAACATCTATTGCTGAGGGAGCCACACAGCTAAGAAGATATGAGGTTGGTCTTCACTCAGCATCAGAAGGGGAATGACACAACTCCACTAGGTTTATATTCTCTGTGACTTGGCACAACTAAAATATTTGGACAAACACTGTTGCTCCAGTACCAGGAATTTCTGAAGCTATTGATCACCCCATATCCAGGCTAGTGATGAAAACATATTCTCACTGAGTGACAGCCACCAAACCTTTGCTGCTCCCATGATGCCATGAGTAGAGAAGCAGGCAGACAGTGCCTTAGCTTGTGTGACAGCACATTAAGCTGTCACAGAGTACAGCACTCATACTCATCCTTGTCCTGGTTTGGCAAATCCTTGTGTCTGCCTCACCCATCTTGACATTTCTGGATGACATGAACTACCTTCTTGACAGAGCATGAGATGAAATATCATTTGTTGTATGGGTGATACTCAGCAAAATCCTTTCAGAAGGATATTATTTTGCTGTGACTTTGACAACTCAAGTCCAAGCTGATCAGACTAAATATATTTTCATCTTAAGTAAAATTATTAAAATTAGGTCCTTCTTTAGGTAGCTGCATAGATGAGTGCAATTTCACCTTGGTAATTCATTACAGACAAATCTTGCAGGAGGGAGGACCCCTTAGAAGCAAATCAAGGTGAGGGCTCAAAGTAGCAGGATGTTTCCATGTGACCCTTAGGAGCTGTTACTTTTCATCTTTCCTAGTGCTTCTTTAAAGCCTCAGAAATCTGGGGGCTTATCTTACATTTCAGTGAAAACACTGTATAGGTGCAGTTCATTTTATTCAGCAAAAAGGCACTAAAAAAGCATGAAATGGCAGGTAAAAATAGCTAAGTATTTTAAACAAAAGTAATTTATTATCTAAATTTTCAAGTATCCTAATGAGAAATCTCTGTATTTTTAATCATTCCCACACTTAATCTCATAAATTCAAATATTTCATAACATACTAAGGGCAAATATACACCATGACTTGCTTTATTTTACTAGTAGAGGCAGTAGCATAATTCCCAAATCAAACACCAGTGTGTACCCGAGTCGTGTTGTTCACAAGGTACCACTAAGTCCCCACAGAAGTCTGGGGCTGTAGGGCTTATTTAGCAGCAGTAGAGAAGAGTACCATGTCCCCTCAGCCTCATCACAAGGAGCCTTGCGAGCAGATTGGGTGAACTTAGCAAATCCCCAGGCCAGAGGAGAGGATTGCAGTGGTTCTGTAGCATCCCCTGGGCTTTGGAATGGGGATACATGCTGACCACTGCAGACACAGCTCCTATCCTGCCTCATATCCCACCCCAGTAGCATAGCAGCAGTCCTGGCTGGCTGCAGCACAGCAGCAAGGCTGAATTCACTCTTGCTGACACTCTGCAGAGATGTCACAGCATGCTGAACTCAGTGGCAATGCTTTAGATAATGGCATTCAAGGAGGAAAGCTGCTTCTCAGATGAAATCAAACCAAGGTAACTGTAGTGGTCATGGTAACCACCTGAATATATTTGCTTAACACCTGTTTCTCTGGAAGTGTCAAATATGGAAGGTAGTGTAAATGATTTTTAAAAATGATTTGATGTTATAATTTAGAAGCCAAATGCAGCTGTTTAGGAGAACATTCAACTCCCTGCTTCTCTCAGGGAAGCATGCTGCCTTCTATCCCTCTATACTTGCTGCACCTCCCAATAGTAATATACCTTTTATATATTCACAACACCTCAAAAATTGACCTCAGACTCCCATAGCACCTGGCCTCCCATATCCCCCTGTATGTCCATGTCCCAAATATAGCAATACCTTTTTTTACCCCAATCATTTGAAGAGGACACATTACCTGCATTTTTAATTGTTTGCCACGAATAAAAGATGATGTACGAGTCTTGGGTTCATGCAGTGGTGTTTTGGAAGCAGGGGGCTACAGGGGTGGCTCCGATGAGAAGCTGCTGGAAGCTACCTCAGTTCCAGTTTCAGCCCTGCCTCTGCCCAAGGCCAAGCAGACATGGGAAGCTGGATGTGCCTCTGCAAACAACATATTCGAGAAAGGGAAAATGAAAGTGTAAAAATAGACCTCCAGAGCAGGGGAGATGAGGAGGTGAGAGCAATGCCAGAGCAAAGACACCAAGGTCATTGAGGAAGAAGAGGGAGAAGGTCCTGAGTAGAGTTTTCTTCACAGCTCATGTTGAGAAGGCAGCTGTCCCCTGGCAGCCCATGGAGGAGCACAGTGGAGCGGTCCCTGAAGGATCACGATGGGCAGATGTGGAGCTGCTCCAGGGCGATATCACAGGTGGGCAGAGAAAAGTAAATATGACATGCCTTATGACATGATATTTGTGGTTATGCAGGGATAGCTTGGTTTACTGTGTAATTTAATTTAAGTGCAGGACCTTTTTAGACATGGCTAGAATTCTGTAAATGTAATTCTCACAGTTAAATAATTCTGCATGATCAAATCTATGTGCACGAGCACAACCAACTGACACTGGAAGATACAGTTCCAGCAACACCTTTCTTGCATTATAGTAGCCTACAGTCTTCTATGAGCTCTTCCATTATTCAACTTAAAATTCTTAGTGTTGTCCACCCTCATTCTTTTCCGTTTAATCAGTAATACTATGTCAGTAAGCAAAACAAACTTGCTACAGTGTCCTCCCTTAGACTTTTGGATTTTATTTTTCTCCAGTAAGATAAAACCTGGAATCTATCCATGAAAGGTACCTAGGAATTAAACACTCCAAAAGCCAAAAATCCTCAAAGAAGAATAACTGTACTTTCATCGAAAATAGTTTAATCTCAGTGTGAGAATTTAGCATAATAATGAACTGGTCATCAAAACAGTGCCAGGGGGTCAGCAACATCACCAGAAAGCACTAGAACTTTGTTTCAGGAATGTGCCCATGTGTCCTGGTTTGGGCCAGGATAAAACTAATTTTCTGTCTTATAATCTTGCTTTCTGATAAGTTTGTAAGTAGCTGCACTTGCTGAAATTAACAGCAAGTTTCTCAGTCAGTGTCTGCTTCTGGGACTGGTAACACTCAATGTTTATAGTAACTGTTAAAGAATGTTATGCACAACAAGGCCAGTGCTCAGTTCTGAGGAACATCTTGTGCTCCAGAAAGAGAAAAGCAATAAAGAGGTCACACCTGCAACCCTCTTTTAGGGAGGAGCAGACAAGATAAATGACCAAAATTGACCGAACAGAGTATTCCATCCCATACACATAAATTTGAAGGATTTTGACAAGGGTCAACACACTTCTTTTGCCCCTTCCTTCAGCCTTTTGCCTTCGCCTGTCCCTGTTTGCTTCAGCATCCTTAAAGGATTCCATCTGTTTGTCTGCCTGTGGTCCTGATCTGTGCCAGCTTTAATCTGTGTGTTCCTGCCTCCAGCTCCCAACTGCTGCCGACTCCAGGAGTCCAGCCTGGACTTTCCCAGGGCTGCCCTGCAGCCTCAGTGGTGAGGTGAGAATTACTGGGGAAAAGTGGGGAGCTGCATGGCTCGGTGGAACACTCAGCACCTTCGGGCCGGTGGGCTAAGCAGGCTGTGCCCATCTCCAAGCTGTCCTCTGTGGGGGGCAAACTGGGCCACGCCTGCTTACTCAGGGAGAGGTAAGAGAGTGGATACAAAATTAATCTCAGCTCTGGAATGAGAGGTCCTGAAGAACTGTGAAGCACTCACCAAAAACTAGGGTACTGGGTGGGCTATTGGCACGTTCCCCATAGTTAAACCAGCCTCTTTCTAGTGAGCTGCATTCCCAACTACATCCCATAGCCCAGCTCTGGGAATTGCTGTGTAGAACGACACACATGACTGCATAAGAACAACCCTGCCTTTGAGAACTGTTTATGCCCTCCCTCCCAGCAAGGTCTGACACTTTCACTTTGGCACAGCTGCAAAGCACGGCTACCTACCTATCCTGCTTCACACCAGGCTCATGCTGCCAGTGAGGACCACACTGGGCAGACCACTCAAGCCTCGAGGCTGAAGAGTATGGACAGACATGAGTCAACATCTCTCTTGTTTTGGACCATCTACAGTACTTCTATATACGTGGGTCTCCTTGGGATCCCGTGCCTGTAATCTTAAAAACAGGTTTTCTGTAGCTCTTTGTTCAAAAGCAATAAGATCAAAGTCCAACAGAGCATTTTTCAGAGCTTGGAGCTCAAACTTAATGTGATGAGTCCATACTTTCTATCTGGAGGGTTCCCACACCAAACTACCCCTCCAGTAAAGAATAAGAGCAGAACCAGAACCTTCAAATCAAAGAGTAAGCCATGCTGATGTTGCAGATATGTGGGATGAGCCAAGATAAAAACACAAGTTTAGTTACCAAAGTCCCCCCTGTAAAAGACTGTGATTGCTACCACAGGCGCATGAGCCAGTCCACACTAAGTCCAAAGGACACAGGGAACTTTCTAATGCAGAGGACAAATCTAGTGCTCACATAGCTAGAGTGTCATTCCCTCTTTCTATCTCTTCATGTCTCAGTTGTCTCCTCAGAGCTTTGTAAAATCTGTTATCAACTAAGGTAGAACTACACAACATTCATATGTATGTATGGTCCTATATGCTAGTTTAAAAATACTGCACCTGACTGCTGAAGAAATGGTATGACATGCACTGACATCAAGAATCTGTAGAGAGTGTCTTTTCACTTCAGGTTTGGATACAGTCAGTGCTGCCCTGGCAGATGGGATAGCAGCACTCATCCTGAGAAAGCATTTACACACAGATTCAATTCTTTATGAGGTATGAGCATCCACTGTTCACCTTTAAGGCACCCAATATTTAAAAGTTTATACTCAGAAGCTTAATTGATATTCATAACAGATGATGATTAGACATCTAGTTTGGACAGCTATGTCGGCAGTTAAAACTCCCTAGAGATGCAATGAAGAAGGGCTGCCTCCTAACCTAACACAGTAGAAGCAGAAGTACTAAGGTCAGAATTTTAGGTAGCAGAATATTCTCTTCCTACATATGGTCATTGCTGTATTAAGCATGATTATAAGTATTACTGAACAGAGACATCCCAGGTCTTAGCAAAGCTCATGAAGCTCCATAAGTATTGATGCTTCAACATGAAAGCTGGTAGTTTCCTTTTCAACTCCCTATCCACAAAGTTTCTGTCTTTCAGCTTCCTTAATCTGTACCTTCCCTTGTATACCTAGACTGTTTATCTAGTGTACTTAATAGCCTTTGATGATGAAACCTTGCCAAAAGCTTTTAAAAAAATCAGGTGATCCATTGTCTCTCAGAGCTAACTTCTAGAAACCCACTGACAGAACAAATAGGTTCTCTTTAAACTGGCTAATATTAACTCTTTCCAAATACATCACATTTATCCGTATGTTCACTATGTCAATTTTTTTCTTACCATTTCTACCAGTTTGTCTACTATTGACACTATTCTCACATACCTGTGGCTTGCCAGGATCTCAGCTGGAATGGATCTTAAAGTCTGGTGTCACCATTCCTAGCTATCAAAGCAGTGTAAAGCAAGGGGCTGCACATAATACTAATCATAGTATCATAGAATGGTTTGGGTTGGAAGAGACCTTAAAGACCATCTAGTTCCTGCCCCCCTGCATGAGCAAGGACACCTTCCACTAGACCAGGCTGCTCAAGGGCCCATCCATCCTGGCCTTGAACACTTTCAGGGAGGCGGCAGCCACAACTTCCTTGGGCAACCTGTTCTAGTGTCCCACCATCCTCAAATTAAAGAATTTCTTCCTAATGTCTAACCTAAATCTCCCCTCTTCAAGTTTTAAGCTATTTCCTCCTTGTCCTCTCTCTACACATCCATGCAAAAAGCCCTACCCCAACTTTCTTGTAAGGATCCTTCAGATATGGGAAGGTTGCTATAAGGTCACCTCAGAGCCTCCTGTTCTCCAGGCTGAATAACCCCAAGTTCCTCAGCCTGTCTTCATAGGGAGGTGCTCCAGCCCTCTGATCATTTTAGTGGCTCTCCTCGGGACACACTCAAGGAGCTCTATGTCCTTCTTATGCTGGGGACTCCAGAACTGGACACAGTACTCCAGGTGGAGTCTCACAAGAGCAGACTAGAGGGGCAGAATCGACTCCTGGACTGCCTGTTTATGCTTCTTTTGATGAAGCCCAGGACCTGCTTGGCTTTCAGATTTTCAACAGCAGATTCATTCAAGATTAGAACCAGTCATCATCCTTAAATTTTTTGCCATTGAAGATGCTGATCAGTAGAAATATTTCTAACAAACAGCTCTGAAATTTTATTAATACAGATCATTTAAAAGTTTACTATCGTGATATCTACAGAGAAGCTGTACATCTGCAAATATACAGCACTACCAAGGCAGCTCTAAAAAGACCAGGCCTTTTCAGTGCGACGTACCTGTTTCTTCCAGTGACCTATGAAACCAGGTAATACTACTTTTTTCCCTTGAACATTGAATTAAGAAGGACAAGTCAAATGTCATGAATATGGCGAAATTCCAGCTAATTTCAGGAGTATATGGACTATGAAGCAAAAGACTGCAATTAGAATATTGCCAGAAAACATTCTTCTGAAGTGTGGGAAGGACAAGAGCCTCATCATGTTGGCATTCTTCTTATACTTGGAAGAGCAGTGTACACTTCTTAAGGCAGCTGCTTTCTTTTATAAGTATCTCTCATATTTTCCTGTAAGCATGTCAAGCTGACAGAGAAACAAGCATCTGTCGTCACTAAGCAGAGATAAAATAATCCTGGAAAAAGCTGCTGGTTTTTCAGTTCTTTTAAATGAAGGGGGGTTGAGGAGCACAAGGGGAAGTGCCATACTTTAGCATAGTTCAGCTGAAAAAAAGAAAATGGACAGAACTCAGTGTTTGCAAAAACGGAGAATTCACTTCCAGAATCCATCCAGTCTTTGCAGAAGACACCCATGCTTAATGCAGCAGGTACTATGGGGTTTGCCTGGCCCCTGGATCTTTGAGTGTTTCAGTCAGTTACTGACTCACAGTCCTGCAAATGAACATGACATGACATGAAGACATCTGCAATTACATTAAGATGATCACAGAAATGGGTATTGTACAAATCCATGTAACCTATACAGCATAAGAGAAGGAAAATACAGAGATCCTGACCAGTATTTATTTAATATAAATATATTTTTTTAAATTATATTTCCAAGGAAAACTTGACTCCTAGCAGCCAACAGCAATACACAGCTTGAGAGTAGATATGTGGTACTAACTTGATCAAAGTTTGTACTCTTTTGTCTGAGCTTTTCCATTTGAAATAAGCTACATAAATCATTTTAAGAAGCATATCTTAAGTGTTAATGAAAGTCAGATAAATTTCCAGGATGCAAAAAAATGCAGGTGCACATAAGCAGACAATGAGGAGCACAGCAAACAAATCAACATGGCACCACAGCAGTTTCTGTGGAGTTTCAGAAGGTTTCACACATGTGCTCCATCTTTCTCAAAAAAAATATCTACCAAATATATCCTGCATTTCTGGGGGCTGATGATCAGAATTTGCAGCTCACTTGATCCCTATGCCCAGATAAACTTCCTCAGAGTGGAATTTTAACGTCAGTGTAACAAGACTTAAGTAGTTTCCAAAGCTTAAGTAGTTTAATTTTATATATTGTAAGGAAATCAGGGGAAAAACAAAAAGTATTTTCAATGGGTACTACAGCCTAGAATTTCCACCTTTAAGAAAATCTGGCAACAATGTGCCTGAGTTAAATTTCTCTCGTCTTTGGTGTTCTTCATTTCTCATACAAGCCTCTTTTTGGTTATAAGAAAGCCAGCTAGGAAAGATTCTAGAGTCTCTTTTATCACAGACCAGAAAAAAAAAATGGTTAAAAGCAGAACACTATTTTCTAAACCACCTGCAAGTTCATGAAAAAGCTTCAGATCTAGAAGAAAAAACTTACAGAGGTTCTTAACAAAGACAGGCTGAGTATCTATTGAAAAACCGTAAGAAAATATCCCCTCACATGTGGGAAAATTATTCACGAATCCAAAATTCTAGTAGAGTTTTGTGGGTTTTATTACAAATATCTAAGAAGGGCTTGCTGCATTAAAAAACAAAAAATGAAGGTGATTCAATGAAAAGGAAAGGTTTGCAGGCTGTTATTAATTTGGTCACATTTTGAATTTTTAATTAGTGTTTTACTATACATTCAAACATTTCCCAAGAAAAACAATAGCACAGTATCTTAATAACAGATGTATTTTTTATATAGAAGATCTCATAAAAAAGATTTTTCTTGACCCACTTGGAAGACCTGTATTTTAAAACAGGATGAGTATTCCCAGAAATACACAACTAAGCCACACAGTCAAAACTGCTGCATGTGTTCTTGGATTGTGGACAATTTTCATTTTCAGTTTTTCTATCAGTTAATGCTCTTTTACTTTTTCCTGTATTTGCCACATATCCTGTTTGGGTTTTTATTGTCACAGCATTTGAATCACAGGTTTCCAGGAGAAGCCTTATCATGCTTTCTCAACCACTGATGGAGTGGTTACAAAAAGCTCGAAATCTGCATGCAGAGAAAATTGATCCCTTTCATGATCTTTTCCTCTTCCTCTGCTCAGGGGTCAATGTACTAGTCCTTAGAGAACTATTCTCTGTTCCTATGTTTTGGAAGGATGAGGATAAAATAAAAACTCAGCCTCATGGTTTCCCTGTCCTCTACATGAAGCACCCCCAGCACTGAAATAACACCCTACACATTGTGATCCATAAAACAAAAGGAAAATCACAATGCCTTTGAGCCACCACCTCCAGGAGTGCTCCCCAGGGGTGCTGGACTGCAGCACAGCCAGCGCAGAGACCAAACTTGCATTCTGTGAGCTGGTCCCTCAGAGGAGGTAAGGAGATAGAGTGAAGAGGATTTCCTTGAATAACCTGCTTTTAGTGAGCTATGACTAAATACCCTCTGGAATATATCCAATCTATTTCTTGTGTTTTTCAAAAGCCTTAGGACAGTCTTACTTAGGATGTAGCTGTCAACAAAAAAAATGAAAACATGTTTGTTTTAAGAAAAAAAAAAAACAAAAACAACCTCATGTTGTTCTGGTTGGTTGCAACACAGCACCCCCTCTGAACTTCCTGCTTGCGTCTGTATGTCCTTGGCCTTACTATTTTGATGGCCAGTGAAGCTGTGTGGCACTGTATCTGGATTCCCACAACAGACAGGCAGGTTGACTCCTGTCTGAACTAATGACCTCAGAAGCTTAGAGCTACAGAGACCAAAAGTAAGTGGGTAGATGCTGGGACAGTGTTTGGATGACATGTCTGTCAGTACTTCGGCGGTAGTATGCTAAGAACTGGTGTCCACATTAGGAAGACCGATGCTTGATAGGGGTCACTCAGGTCTGTGAAAATGAAGCAAGGTTAAAAACAAAAAACAATCAAACAAACCAAACCAAAACAAAAAAAACCAAAAACCCAAACACACAAGAAAAAACAAAACAAAATAAAAAAACCCAAACCAAAACAAAAACACCTGTCATCTGTAGTCCCTATGCCACAGAACAACAAAAAAATTCATTTTTTCAAAACTGTCTGAAGAAGGAAAAATAGAAAAAGGGATAAAAATAAAAGAGAGAAAAAGAGATGAGAAGAAAAAACATGAGAGGAAAAGAGACAAAAAGAGAAGAGGCAAACAGAAAAAAAGAGACAAAAGATAGGGCAAGGGAAGAGATGCAAAGGGATAGGAAGGGAAGTGGCAAACAATAGGTTAGGTCCAATTCATCCTTTTACATTTATAATGAAGTGCCCAAGGACTGAAGAATAGCAAATGTCACTCCAGTCTTCAGGAAAGGCAAGAAATGGGACCTGGGTAATTACAGACAGGTGAGCCTCAACACCATCCCTGGAAAGGTGATGGAACAACTCATTCTTGGTGCTGTCTCCAGGCACATCAAGGACAAGAGGCTTATCAGGAAGGGGAAGTCATGTCTGACCAACCTGACAGCCTTCTGTGGGGATATAACCAGGTGGATGGATGATGGCAGAGCAGTAGACATGGTCTGTCTTGAATTCTGTAAGGTATTTGACACCATCTCCCACAGCATCCTTGGAGCTAAACTGAAGAAGTGTGGCCTGGATGATTGGGCAGTGAGGTGGATCAGGAGCTGGCTGAAGGACAGAAGCCAGAGAGATGTAGTCAATTGGATGGAGTCTTGTTGGAAGTCTGTTTCTAGTGGAGTCCCACAAGGGTCAGTACTGGGACCAGTACTATTCAACATATTTTTAGATGACCTGGATGCAAGAATAGAGTGTACTATCAGCAAGTTTGCTGATGACACAAAACTGGGTGGAGTAGCTGACACCCCAGAAGGCTGTGCTGCCATTCAGAAGGACCTGGACAGATTGGAGAGTTGGGCAAGGAGAAATTCAGTGAATTACAACAAGGGCAAGTGTAAAGTTTTGCATCTGGGAAAGAACAACCCCAGGTACCAGTACAGGCTGGAGACTGAGCTGTTGGAGAGCAGCATAGGGGAAAGGGACCTGGGGGTGCTGATGGATGAATGACCTTGAGCCAACAATGTGTCCTTGTGGCCAGGAAGGCCAATGGCATCCTGGGGTGCATTAGAAGGGGGGTGGCTAGTAGGTTAAGAGAGGTTCTCCTCCTCCTCTACTCTGCCCTGATGAGGCCACATCTGGAATATTGTGTCCAGTTCTGGGGCCCTCAGTTCCAGAAGGAACAGGAACTGCTTGAAAGAGTCCAGCACAGAGTGACCAAGATGATGAAGGGAGTGGAACATCTCCCTTATGAGGAAAGGCTGAGGGAGCTGGGTCTGTTCAGCTTGGAGGAGACTGAGGGGTGACCTCATCAATGTTTACAAATATGTGAGGGGTGAGTGCCAGAAGGATGGAGTGAAGCTTTTCTCAGGGGTGACTGAGAAAGGGGTGACAAGGGGCAATGGTTATAAACTAGAGCATAGTTCCATATGAATATAAGAAAGAATTTTTTCACTGTGAGGGTGACAGGGCACTGGCACAGGCTGCCCGGTGAGGTTGTGGAGTCTCCTTCCCTGGAAACATTCAAAGGCCACCTGGATGCATTCCTGTGTGACCTGCTGCAGGTGACCCTGCTTTGGCACAGGGGTTGGAATAGAGGATCTTTTGAGGTCCCTTCCAACCCCTAACTTTCTATTATTCTATGGGTCTATGGAACTGACTGCTAGATGTGACTCCTGACCCATGCTACCTTCCCTAAGTGCCCAAAAATTGTCTGGGATAGCACTAGCTGGCCAGGGCTGAAACTGCAAGTGTTTACTGCGAGTTAATTGTGTTAACAATTTAAGAGTATAGATAGTCAGGTTTCAGTATCCAGGAACTGTTCATACTCTGTATCACTTACAAATAGAGACACAGCCAGCTTGAATAGCTGTGTGCTGTCCTCACCTCCAGTGTGAGCATGGCTTGGCAGCTAAGGAGCCAGGGAACAGACGAGAGTGCATTAGGCTACACTGCACAGGGCTGTATCATGGCATTCAAGGCTTATTCATTGTAGATCTTAGGTACACATATCTTATTTTAAACTGCCTCGTCTAGAAGCTAAAAGCTATTATGACCACAGGCTTTCTTCTGTTCTGCTTGGATGGGAAGTAGTAACAAATTATTTTTTACTCCAGTGCCATCAGGACGTAATCTAGCCTATGGATTAGAGAGTGTGCAGGAGTTTGCATATCTAGAAGAGACCTAAAATGTAACATACAAGTACAGGGACCTTGATGAATCAGTGCAATAAGAAGAGAACTAAAATTGAAAATGTGACCATTACAAATAATCAATTGCATGCCATAAGGTACACCAAAACCCTTACACTTGTAGTATTTAGTAGTAACAAGAGCCATAAGCATCAAAACATCCCAGAAAATCTTTTCCCAAAACAGCAGGAAATAAACTAAACTCATAAGACTTTTAATAACTCTTTTAAAAGATAAAGATTAGGGGGATTGGGGGATTTTCTTTTATTATTTCTGTAGCTTTAATTCTCCTTTCCTTCTGCTATATCAAGATCTCACAGAAAATTCTCTCTGTTCCTGTAAAGAGTGAGACTTTCAACCAGTCTCTTATAAAATATTGTATAGTGAACTCCATATTCAGAAAGCAAAGGAGGCAGTAAGAAGCTACTTGGAATTGTTATTTCAAAAAAAGAGCAAGAGTACAAACTGTCTGGCACCACCATGGCCACTCATTTTCTACTGTAAGGCTCATTAATGTGTTTGTTACCTTCACACACTGGTCATCAGGATTCATCAGATGACTGAAAACATATGGATTCCATTTCAGGTGTTAGAGAAAAACTTAGAGCTCTAACCCTGCCCAGAGCAAAAAACTCCATCTTAAATACAGACAGGTGTGTTAGAAAGGAAGAAAACAAGAAAACAAATGCGAAACAAGTGCATCCAAGTAGAACCAGAGAATCTCAAATGCGACCTCATCCCTTAGGGGAAGTTTTTAAACAAGCCTTAAATATTCATCTGTCTGCAACATATCCATCCACCATTTTGTACCTTTCAGCCAAGTCCCTGTAAAATGTGCTTCAATTGAATCATAGAATCATAGAATAAGCTGGGTTGGAAAGGTCCTCTGAGATCATCACGTCTAACCCTTGATCCACTACTGCCATGGTTAATTGTATTAGACTTGCTGTCCCTGATCCAGTAATGGGCCACCCTATTTTTTGATCTTGTCCTCCCTATATTTTCTGAAAAGATGACACTTTTCATATTCAAGGCAGGCTTCTGATAGTTTTCTGTGCCTATATTAGAAAAAAAGTTGAGGCATCCCCACCTAACTTTTTTCTAACTAACTAACTAACTTTTTTCAATGACATGATCTCATCAGTAAGGATGCCCTAAGAACATTGCATCACCAGTCCTGTGGTGAATACAGGGCACAGTACCACCTTCCAGTCCAGATGTATATAATAATAAAACTATCTTCCTGAAACACAAAACTTTTTATGGCAGATGGGACAAATTGCTACAGTTCTCATTTAAAAATAATTGTGTTTATCTGACAGCTGGATCCAGTAAAGCTAGTATAAATCTGACAGCTGCCAGGGGGTCTGACTGCCCTCACTGATGTACTGCTTCACAAAGAGAGCAAGTGAGAGGAAAAAAAAAGGCAGGTCTCACAGTGCATCAAAACTTTTGTGAGTGCCATTATGTCAGGAGGGGGATGATTTGTGATGACAACACTGTAATAGGAAAAGTTCTGGGATTTTATAGTTAGAGGCTTCCAGAAAAGGTTTTGGCCACTCTAGGGCCTTTTACCATTCAAGCTATACAAGTAAGATGCTGAAACTGAACAGTTTTTTTCAATCCAGAAAACTTCAATAAATGAAAGACTACAACACTCCAGGGACTTTGATGCAGTTCATACCATTAAGAAATTACATTTTCTAGATCAGAAGATGAAAAGGAAAATAGTGAAACAGCACCTGCTAGATTCCAAGTTAAACACCACACCTAGGCTTTTATTCTGAGAAAACATTTGATACAGTCTCTTGATACAGCTCTAAAATTAATCTTCAGAGTTTGAGGAGTAAGGCATTTTCTGCCAAGATTTAAAAACTTGCTTCTTCATGTCATGAGGAGAAGCACCTCATTTTTCTTCCCTGTTTTGATTTAAAAGAAATGTCAATGAGAACAGAATGTTCTATGTTCCTTATTATGTTAGTAAGGAAACAGACTGTGACAAAATGGGCCTGAAACACAGTTTATCACTGGGACGTACTCATCCAGGGTCTCATCCCTGCTGCTGGAAAAGTGACATAATCCTTAAAACACAGATGTCACCTCTGCTTGGCCATTCCTCAGTGAAAGGTGTAATATGCAGAGTCCAAATTCATACAGAATCATACCTGATAACGGCTTTATGACCTTGGGCAAGGTATTCCACCTCGCCATCACAGTTTCTTCTGCCGCAATCTTACTGTCCTACAGGACGAGAGTGTTTAAACTAATCATGACTTATGAAACTTGAAGACAGTAGAGGGAAATAGATTAAAATAGGGACAACCTGCTAAGAAAGACACACAATCATGGACAGCAGCATTCTTCAAATTATGTTACAGCAACAGGTCTTGCTTCTGAGTCCCAAGGACTGGGCTCTGTCTTTTCCCAGCACATTGGCAGCACAAAAAGGTGAGAAGGACATCTTAAGCTCTGGGAGTGGCATGACCCGTGTACTGCTTCCTCAGGGCAGGGCATGAAGGACTGGGATGCCAGGCTGCTCACTGGGCAGGACAGTGGGATGGCACAGCACCCAGAGCAGGAGCATCCATGGGAGGGATCAGTGCTGCCATATTGCTGGACACACCACCTGCCCCCTAGTCCTGTTGCTATTAAGAGGAAGACCCCATGATGCCCACCCACACAAAAAGCTGTCATTTTTGTATGTTTCCCTGAAGACCTCTAAAACCTCTCACCAAGTGTCTACACTGTTTGGATGGTATATGTCTATCAGACGTCACTGTGGTAGGGGAGAGAGAAAGTGAGTTAAAATACACCATGAGCAAGCATTTTTAAAATGCTCTCAGACAGGTAGGAAATCAATACTTTAACTATGAGAAAAGCAATATCCAGATAATTATTTTTTCTGAAATGCAAATATCCAACACTCATTTACATGCAAAATATGCATCCAAAAGCTACATTCTAGATGTACTAAGGGCTACCATAAAGTGTTTAAACATTTCACCTGCAGGTGCAAATGGATATTAATGAATGACAAAGCCACCATATATCTTGAAAGATATAGTTTACACCAATCATGTTTTTGGGTTTACACCAATCATGTTTTGAAAATGTTGTTAGAGGAACCACTACACCCAAGTCAGACACCCAGTCAAAATATTTGAACTATGTTCTACCAGGGATCATAATAACTGACTCTTCAAAAAACTGCTTCTTTACAGAATCAGTAAAGATAAATTTTTCCCAGATGTCAATTTCTCAGACCAGAAGAAAAAGTGCAAGGGGAAATCTGAAGAAGAAATGTTGCCTTGTTGATTTACATGGTGTAGCAAGATAGACTGAAAAGAAACCTATTTGTGAAAAAACAATGTGTGTTATGACGGAAATGAAAAAAATAACATAGTGTACTAAAATTATTTGTGTATTTCTATACACAAGTTTAGTCTTGTTTTGCTCATTTGTAGAAAAATCTTCTAATTTTTGTCCTTCAGACAAGACCCTAACATTTTTATTTGGATGTGCAAGTGAAAGGGCTGTTTTATTTGTTTCATCGATAAACACCCCTGCTCAGCTATGATTAGATTATAATTGTTTTATTATGTTCTAAGTGATGTTGTAACCTTCACTCCAGAGTTTGTGTCCAAAATAGCAAAAAAATACAAGAAAAAAATGGACTAGGCAAGTTGTTTATTTATTATTATGTTTGTCTTAACTTTTTGGGGCTGTTTGAAAACAGTTTAGTTGAGCCCAAACTCACATGTCTTACACAGAGGAACTATCAATCTATACTAAATCCTTTAAAGTCTGAAGAAATTTTATATAGAAAGTTATGTCTGGTTTGCATTTTTCAGTTTCTGTGTCCCAAAATACATTTTTAGAGATTTTGCTACTGTATTTGAGCTCTGATCCTCCTCCAGCTTCAGATGGGATTCAGATGTCCCTGATTTTTATGGATTAAATCTGGGCAAACAGCAGTGTTAAATCTGTTAGAAAAGCAAAGTCCATACTGTAACACTGCCAGCCTGAAACTATAGACTTCTTTGATCCTGCACTCTGAGGATGGTGGGTCTGTGCAGGAAGGTCTGTGCAGGAAGGTTCCTTCTGGAAACCATGCATCTTTACTCTTGTCCTGTTTCCCACTCCACAGCATTCACTTTCATTAAAGCATTACTTTGAATGGTTGTGTCTTGCCTCACTGGTTTATTCAAGCAAAGCATTAAATCCATGGTTAGGAGTGCTTCCTAACAGCTGTGGATACTTGAACTAGAGAAACTGATTTTTACAGAAAAGAGAAATCTGAGAAAGTTTACACAGCCGTAATACAGCCACAAGTCAGCAATTAACCCAAAACACCACTTTCTGCCTGATCTGCATAAATTGTGCCCAGCATGGAAGCAGCTGCCAAGTACAGCATGATTGACTGCAGTAGTACTGAGTTTACACCAGCCCTGAACTGACACATGTAGCCCCAGAAAGATTTAAAGGGATTCTTCCCTTCCACATTCAGTCAACACTAACTATACATAGCACATCTTTTTACAGATGGACTCTCCCAAGCTCACAGAAAGGAGAAAGTGAAGCACAGAGACATTACAGAGGTGAGCACAAAGTGAGAGGTGCCTCTGTGAGAAGCCATTCCTCTCAACCAAGTGGTAAAACCAGCGTATCACATCTATCTCAAGCTCTCTACTCTTCCACTGTGATGGCTTACCAGGTTTCTAACAAGACAACTTCCTACTCTTCCCCAGTCATAAGAACAGAGATTTCTTCATTTCATGCTTTTCCTTTTCTGTGGTAAACTAGCACTTACCCAGGAGCAAAGTTTATAGGTGGGGAAACTTAAGTCCTTTTTCCGTAGAAGAGGTACCGTGGTGAGAGCTGCAACTTCAGGTTGATGTTGATACAGGTGATGTGCTACACTCTGTCAGTTCAGCACCAGAGCTACTTCTGCCCTCATTCCCTTTGTTTGTGGCACTCACTCACTACTTGGAATGAACAACTAGTAGAGAGAGAGCAACTCATATGGGGAGAAAATGCCAAGCAACCTCTTCAGCTAGCAACAACCAACCAGAGCCCACTTGAACCAAGGGAACTATGCTGATTCACTCCAGCTGTGGATCAGCTTGCCTTCGTGCTACAAAAAATACTGAAATATCTACAGGTATTTCATTCAGGAAGATCTCAGAAGGTGTTGAACTCAAAAGAAGTTGAAAGTCTGCAAGGGGGCTAAAGAGCTGAGAAAAGCATCAGCAACAGAGTCAATCAACAAAGCCATAGAAAAAGACTCATTTGCAGGTTCAAGCAAGCAGGGACCTTGACAAATACAGAAATAGACACCTGTGTGTCTCTTTGATAGGAGGTATGCACAGTAGCTGTTGCAGTGAATCTCACCCAGGCACAAGACTGAAAAAACTTGCAAATGAAGCAGTAGCTGCTGCAAGTCCTGGAAAGAGTGTCCTAGCACTGGTCACATCAATGCTGTCAAGAAGGAGCAAGCTGTAATCTGCAGTCCTTCACTGTCACTCACCCTCACCCTCATGATGAGTCCATATCCCTCTCACCTACTCCAAAACAATCTCCCAGACTAACATTTACAATCACTTTAACAGTAAAGCAAAGGAAAAGAACAGATTACCAGTACCTTTTATCACAGGTTTTCCTGATGATGTGGGGAACATTCTTGTTCCACCAATGCTGCTTCTTTGGCTGCCTTGCACCAAAACTCCAACATGGTACAAAACTCAAGAAGGAGCTGAGCATGGCTCACTTTCACAAGGCAGTTCACTTCTCCTGCTTAAGTTCACTCACCAGTAAGTAAACTATTCCCAAACAGGTGACTCAAGAAGAGGGAATAGGCAGGACCAAGCTGTATGTTTTTCAGGAGTTATATGATGAACCCTTTGTTTTCTCATTAGTGTTATTTATCATTGCTAACAAGTACATCAGGTTAAGAGCCAACCTTTTCCTCTACCTTTATAGTAGACACCATTTTTAAATTACTCCTTTCTTTTTTTCCTTTAGTGATTGGAAACATATTTCCTTTCATGTAAGGGTTTGTAACACTTCTTTGTCATCAAATCTGACTTAAATTGGCCACTCTTTCAGCCTTGGAAAATATTATCATTGAACAATTGATGATCTCACTAGGCTCTCTTGCAGTGTGGCTGGTAGACATAAATCAACGGGAATCTTCGTCAGTCACAAGAAATCACACATAATTCTTTTCTTCTAACATTAGAGAAGTAATGCATTAAGCAAGGCACCCCATTTCAGGCCCTGCAGATCTTATTCAAGACCAAACACTTCCACCCCTATACAACACAAGCTCGTTTTGCTAGCAAGCAAGGGCTGTTTTCCAAAAAGAAATCAACAAAAAATTGGTTGCCTGTGTGGAGATACTACATTGAAACGTTTTAACTTCTCTTTTTCAGGGACCCTGCCTGAGAGCAGCACACTGCAGCTTTTCACATCAGCTTCTTACTCAGTAAACTGGGGGTGATAGCAAACCATCCCAGCTCCTGGACATACCAAGGACGATGGCCCTACAACAGAAACACCTCCTTGGGAGTCCCCGTAACCTCTCACAGCAGTCAGGGAGGCTGCACCAGGGTCACACACCCACTTTGCACACATCATGCTTCTGGTTTTCTGAGGGGCCAGATCCTGAAACAACAACAACCCACATATTTCAGGCTTATTATACATAAAAAATAAGTTCTGTAATATATCGTATGACATTTAAATCCTTTCAGATAAAGAAAAGTTGCCAAGGTTTGGGAGGTTTTGATTTTGGTTTGGTCTCTTTTTTTCTTGTGTTTTCTGATTATTATTGAGCACTGCTTCCCTCTTTCTTGGAATGCAAGTAGAAATGGCTGTAAATAAAGACCAACCTACACGCTTGTAGCTCCAAGGGAAAGATTTCATGAAAAAGAAATGGAAATTCCCAGAGAACCTGCATGTGCTGGAAAACAGCAGTGCTTCTGCTGGTCGTCCTTACATTGGAGCAACAGAGATGAATTAACCCCTGTCAGTATCACAGCCAGAATCTGAATTCAAAATCAGAATGTAACCATAAAGCCAGGCAGATTTTCTTATAAAGGAGCACCTCATTGATAATAAACTAATATAATCTAACTATTATGTTAGAACCATTATTTTGAGTTTACATGTAATCATTTGGGGTATCAGTGATATATTTTTTAATAAATCTAGAAAAGACTCATGGAACAGCTTTGCAGGCAGCTCCTAATATCTTCATATTATCAAGGCTTTTGAACAGAGCAGATAGAGGCCAAGTATCTCATGCCCCACCTCAGACAGAAAGTAGCCCAGATACTATTGTACAAAAACTATAAAACAAAATGAAAGGGAGTTGCATGGAAAAATATGTGAGTAGAAAAGAAAACAAAATTACTGCAGCACACTACTTCTAGCCTGACCTAGACCAGGAATTTTTGCAGTATCACATTAGCAACAGAGACCCATGGACTGCAAATCTTTAAAAAAAAAAAAAGCGCTAAACTTCTGCTGTTAAGAACTGTGGAATGTTTTTTCAGAAGAGAGCCTGGTCATGATGCCTTTGTTGTTCAAAACAAAGGCACACGTGAATTTTGCTTGCATGTATCTGCACATTTCTAAGGCCTGAAGGAAGCTGACTCACTGGCAAAATGCTGGTTATTATTTTCCAATAGCTCTGGTAGCTAAGTTTTCACTGAAATAAATCTACTTCCCCAGTCTCTGAGTCTCTGGACTGCACAGACAGGGAAAAGAGGGTGCAAATCAACTCTGCAGTTGTGTCCAGATTTGTAAACAATACATAAAAACATCTTGAAAGATGTGCACTCCTATGATTCATGTCAATGAACTCTTACCTCAAGCCATTGTCAGGTGTTAAAATGAGGGAAATTGATTGTTTATATTTTCCAGTTGTCTCCGAAGTGCAGAAATGAAGACTTTGTGCAAGGACACTCCTGGTAGCTTTTTAGATCCCTTTAAATATATACATATATATTTATGTAGTATTACTTATTCAGTCGCAGTACAATCACATAGCACTTTTGGTTTTTTATAAGTGATGACTGGAGTTTCCACAGAATAATGAAGTCCATGATTCTGCATTGATAGCTCTTTTCAAATCATCATCCATCTGGCCTTCTAGAAATCTTTACTGATTTTTGTCTAAGTTATAGTTAAGCCTGAATCTTGAACAAAGCACCTTGAAATGACCTTAAGCACATCTGGAATATTTTGCAGCCCTGATTTGAGTGTCGTCTACTGCTGAAGAAAATACTCCCATGCTGTCTAGTGTGGATAAAAGCTCAGTCTTTAGCTGGAACCCATAAGTTCCTCTTCTTAATTACATAGGAAACTATGTTTTTATGTTCTTTGACCTACATTTCTTAGCACTGAACATTCAGTTCACTCTTAAATGTTTCATCAAGCCATTGTTTGCATAACAGTAGATTATTTGTGTTATTCTAAGTCCACAGTGACTTTGTAAAATAGTGGCTACAGTCAAGCATACCTATGTACACAGCATTTCTTTATTTTTATGGCTTTATTTTATGGAAACAAGAAAGATGGAGACATATTGGCTCTGAAAAAGGTAGGAACCTGGAGAACATTTACAGAGCTTTTTAGAATTTTATCACAGGCACCTTTATTTATATTAAATTGCTAGTGTTTCCACCTATAACTAACAGTTATAGCTATTAGTAAATACTTCAGGGTATTATTAGTAAATATACCTCAGGGTAAACCTAGATAATGAATGCTTGGCTTTTGGATGTCTGACTCAAAGTAGCATTTTGCTTTAAAAATGTCTTTGATGTACTGACATTTTAGGGCACAAAGCAAAGGATGCTGCCTGCTTCATTGATGTCCTCCTCAGCTCATGCTGGTGCTCTTCCTTGACAATCAGGCTTTCTTGAGGCTAATTTATGATTAATATAACAACTAACAGAGGGCTGTGCCTGACACTCAAGTCACCCTGCTGCCTCAGAGCACATGACAGCTGGCAAAGCAATCAATACATAAGATATTTAGCAAGTTTGCCCCATCAGCATTTTAAAAAATGTAATATTGCATTACATAATGAACAGCCATAAACTGTACAGGAGGATTTACAAAGTTTCTGCTGATGGTGAAGATGAACAGCAACTGTGAACACAGCCTGTTATCTTAAGACCCATGCAACCTTCTCGTTATCATTTCATTTTCACAGGAATTTTCCGAGCCCAAGGTTTCTATGTAGAAGGCCTTGAGGCTATTGAACTGCCTTCCTTGGTGTAAAGCAGATGTCTCTCTGAAGAGTAAACTGGAGACCACACCACCAGAATACAAACAGCTGGAGACTACCACTACAGTAGTAGTTCATGCAAAGGAGCTGCTTGATAAAATTATAAAATTATAATATTAAATTATAAAATTATAAACATGGACACACACAAAAAAAAAACCCAAACAAACAAACAAAAAAAAACCAAAAAACCACCTGTGTGCTGATACACAGAGGCACAGAGGTCAGGAGAGAGGCTGGGAGGGGTTGGGACTCCCTGGCTGGCGATATGCTCAAGCCCAGCCCCTCCCTTCTCAGTGCATCACATCTACACTGCACATTCAACCTCCTCATGCCATGAAAGCAAGCATGGGACACTCTGGAATGCACAGATAGGTGGTAAAGTGTTTCCTCTTTCCATTTGCCCCAGGAACACAGCCACCATCCAGGACAGAAAGTCCTCTGGGCACCAGCCCCTCACAGAATTGGGGCAGATCTGGCCAGGAGGAAAGATACCAAAGTCACAGCAAATGCTATCTGTGGGATTAGGAAATCTTTTCTGTCATCTACCGTCACTGTGGTGATGAATCATGAACCTGTTTCACCTTCCTTCCCAAACCTTTCTAATGTCTTCCCTGAGGGGTCTGGCCACTGATCTAACTTTAATAGGCAAATGCATGAACCTTTGCATTGCTTTGCTGCTAAGCCTGTAATACAGACTTTCTTCTTCCCCCATGATCATCATGGGCCTTTTTGGCCACTCTGATGTCCACGTGCCCTATGTTTCCTTCAGTGGAAGACAGATGAAATCTCACTCCCTAACCACAAGATGACCTTCTATCTTATGCAACTCATTTTATCCACCCATGGTCCCCATCTTTCAACTATGAAAGCTCAATGTCAGTGTTTTTCCCTGGGAGCTATGAGTAGCTCTGTCCTTTCTCCACCTCCCACTGCGATCCCCCTTGTGGGAACAGTAGTGGTCATGACCCTAACACTGGTTTTGAGTTCACTGCAGAAATGAGAAGGCTCAGGAGTAGTGCATGAAGCAGTGAAAAGAGGGAAATTGTCAAAATTAGACATGGAAAAAGTCTCCTCATTTGTGCATGCCCACAGCTGCTCCACTGATACACCATGCATTTGCTTTTTGACCACTTTACTATCTCTTTGCCCTTGCCCTGTTAGGGTAATTCACCATCCTTCACAACTCTTTCCTCTTTCAATCCCAGACTTCAAGCCTCCCCAGTTTTCTAGTCAGTTAACCCTGCAAAACCACAAAGTGTGTGGGAATAGTATCATTACACAGAATACAAATTGTGCTAAAATCCAGACCAAGCTTGTAGTTTTCTGACTCACAACTCTGATCATTTTTCCAGAAGCAAATACAATCCAAACCAAACCACAGCTTTTTGGGACCTGATGCCCTCAATCATGGCACCTACAAAATGGAGACACAATCTGCCTGTGCGCATCCTATGGGGCAGATGCTCTCCTCCTCGTGTTCTGTAATCCCCATCCGAGGGCTCAGCGTTAGGACAGCAGAAGATCCTTGGTATCCCCAGTTTTCCCTGCAACTGGTCCTCCTCTTGGGGAGACCAGCAGTGTGGCTAAGAGCTTGTTCTTTGTATACCTGGATCAAGATCCAGGTCCATCTGTCAGTAAATCTGAGTGCATAAGACATCCAATACCCTGATGACAGGTGATGCACCACCACAGGGATGACTCACCCACATTGACACCAGCCACAGAGTTTTGGTCTAAGTGCGAACCTTCACCCAGTTTCAACCCTGCCTCCTGAAAGTGACTAAGAAAAACTCTGCATTAACAGTGCTTCCCCCACTCCCAGTGAAAAACTACAACCCTGAGAAAAATATTAATGCTAATCTGGAAATGCCAGTGGAGACTGGTGAGAACTGGCATTACTCATATTTTAAAAGGGCTACAATTAAGCTAAAAAAGTTGGAGATTTTCCAAATGTAGAAAATAATTGGGTAAAGAAACATCAATACACAATGGGGCAAGCTTGCACACACTGCTTAGTGAGAGCCCAAGCTGCAGTTTCTGATGTGCAAAAATTATTGTGATATTGTTTGTGTCAAAGAAACTGCTGCAGCATCAGGAGCTGCTGTACAAGTACCCCAGCTGCGACTGTCCCTGCTGGACTAGACAGGGTTAGACTTGCTTCAAGAGCAGCTAAAGCAATACAACACAGAAAACACCACCCAGCAAACTGTAAACCTCTATTACCACAAGGCTTGAGGTTCTGGAGAGCTACCTTGCTCAGCCAGACACAGCTATTGTCAAACATGACTTTCAAGTTCATGAAAAAGTACATGCAACCGAACTCAAGTGAAGGAGGAATGCACTAAGATGTTGAAGGAAATGTCCCTTCAGCTCCAGAGAAAAGAGGGAATTCCCAGATATATGCAGTCATTCATTCTGAAACAAAGATTGTTAATAAGGATGCAAAGTTGGCTAAGTGGTCTATAATGGTAATTAATGATTAATCAATGCTCCTAGTGTTTTAAGGCATAATGCATTTATGTGGTTGTATTCAGATAAAGGTACAGCTTCTGTACCTGATATTCCCCAAGAACTTTACCAAGAGCATGAATGCAATCTCCCTTTCCCACCACCAGTTTTTCTCGAGTTTCTGTTCTTTCACTCCTCCAGAGTGTACACAGGCATTATGTACACAGGCAGTATGGCAGTGCCTCTGGGAATATGACCCCCATCCCCACAAAAGCCTGTGTTACCCTTCCTTCCTGCTATGCTGACACCACAGCCCCAGGGCAGCAAGACCAAGACACATCTTTCAGCAGGAGACCCTCTCACTGGGCTGAATTCAGCAGCAGATAGAAGCATTTCTGCAGAGCAGAGGTGTAAGGATGCACACACTGCAGGCAAAGGGCCTTTCTTTGTCAGCTCTCTCCTGAGCTGTAGCCAGAGAAGCAGAGCAGCATCTAAGGTGGAGCAGCAGCAAATCGGGGCTCCCCCAAGTGTCAAGTGGAGCACCATAGCCAAAGACCTTCCTCCTTCCTTCCCCTGCTCAGCAACAGGCACTACCTTAGTAAATACATGTACACTCTGCCTGCATGCATACAAGAGAAACAAACAAACAAAAACATTTAGTGTGCACCTGCACCATGGTGACATGCAAGAATAGTGAAGGGACGAAATCTGCTGCTGGCCTATAAATGTGATCTGCAGCTGACATGCTTGGCCACTGAGGCCACACTGCAAATGAAAGGAATATCAGTAGTGGGCCCAAATGCCTAGGCCAGTGTTGGTGTCTTTTATTCTGCACTTTCCCCATCTTCTCCTTTCCTCTCCTTTTCTTACCACTCAATTCTTGCAGTAATGTACAGTTTCTCCCAGTTGAACTTACGTTTCTGTTGAGCAAAAAAGAAAGACAAGAGGCAAAAAAAACCCCACATTGCAGCAAGGTTGGGACAATGCAGAGAAATGTTACTACCTCTGACAAAATCAGCAAGGGGAGAAATCTCATTCCAAGAGTCACACAGGTGGGAAAGTTCTGTAGCAGCTGGATTTTTAGTTTTGTTTTTTTACCCTGGTTTCCAGAAATATGAGAGTAAACTTGAAGGAAGAAAACCCTTAATTTTACAAAGGCATTGTCAATATTTCTCTCCCAAAACATTGAAATTCACCCAAAAGGGGAAAGGTAAATCAATATATGCATGTGTATAGATGTATTAAGACACATACTCACAGAAAACAAAGTTAGAGAATCCTGACCAAGCCCTCAGCCTGGCAGCACTCAGGCAGGGGTTTATCCCTTCCCTTGAGCCCATGTCAAGCACTCAGGCTCACCCAAGGAGTCAGGTTTAACTCAAGATAGAAATCAGGATTTTCCAGCAGCTGTATGTAGTACTAACTCCCTCACCCACTGCAGCATACACAGTTCACCTGAGGCTTCATGCTGTTCAGACACAGAAGAGAAAGGATCCTAATGTGTTTTAGAGAATACAGAGGATGCATGCCATGCCAACTCCCTCTCTCCAGGAGGGAGTGATGAAAAACAGTTATTTGGTGTTTCCCAGTACATCTGCTCAATGCTTGAGAGCTGTGGGTCACACAGATCTTTTCTTTATCACAATTATAAACTGTTTTTTTTCTACCTCCTCTTAAACTACATTATTCAAAACCCTATTGGTGCAGCCCAGTGGCATGACGCACATACAACTTTTTATATATGTAAATGTCACAGTAAATTGTGTACACACCGATTTCCTTAATGGTTCTGGTAAATGAACCTGAGAGAAAACTTGTTTGAAACTGAATTAGAATTCTGTCACTAAAGACTTTTTAATTTTTCAAATTAGTTTCACTAAGCCACCAGATTAGCTTCCTGGAATACTCTAAGCACATGGTACAATGCTGGTGTCCCTAGGCGCATAAGGACAGGAGATTAGGAATTACTAGAAAAGCATGTATATTGTTACAAGAAACTGAGCTGTGGCTTTGTTTAGACTGAAATAAAAACCATATCATAGCTCCAAGTGGATACATATGGACTGTCACAAGTATTAGTGCTAGTCTTTAAGCTGAGTCTTTAAGCTTTCAGTATTTTCCTATATTTTTCAATATTTTTTTAGTATTTTTCAATAATAGAATCACAGAATCATAGAATATGTCGAGTTGGAAGGGACCCATCAGAATCATCAAGTCCAACTCCTCCCCTGTGTAGGGCACCCCAAGAATCACACCACGTGCCTGAGAGTGTCACCCAAATGCTTCTTAAACATAGGTATGGTGCTGTGAACACTTCCCTGGGGAGTTTGTTCCACTGCTCAACTGCCCTCTGGGTGAAAAGCCTTCTCCTGGTATCCTAAACTTCCTCTGATTTGGATTGCTAACATTTCTCTGAGTCCTGTCTTCTGTCACAGGACTGGAGAAATCAGTACCAGTCCCATCTCTTTGTGTGAGGAAGCCATTGACTGCAATGAGGTCACCTCTCAGCCTCCTTTTCTCCAAATTGAACAATCCAAGTGATCTCAGATGCTCCTCATAAGTCATCCCTTCCAGATCCTTCATCAGCCTTGTTGCTCTCCTTTGGATGCCCTCCAACAGCTGCACACAGTACTCAGGTTGAGGCTGTACCAGTGCAGAGTAGAGTGGGACCATCACCTCCCTTGAACAGTTGGCAATGCTGTGCTTGATGCATCCTGGGACATGGTTGTCTCTCCTGGCTGCCAGGGCAAACTGCTGGCTCATATTCACCTTCCCATCAACCAGGGCCTCAAGGTCTCTCTCCACCACCCTTCTCTCCATCCACTCATTCCCCATTCTGTACTTGGGTTGCCCCAACCTTGGTGCAGAATTCAGCACTGACCCTTGTTAAACTTCATGTGGCTGGTGATTGCCCATCACTCTAAGCTGTCAAGGTCTCTCTGCAGGGCCTGCCTACCCTTGAGGAAGCTGACCACAGTTTTGTCCTCATAGTTCTGTGTCATCCACAAACTTGGTTAAAATTCCTTCCAGCCTTTTGCTGATGAAGATTTTGAAGAGGACTGGGCCAAGGATGGAGCTCTGTGGGACCCCATTAGTGACTGGTTGCCAGCCTGATATTCCCCATTCACTCTTTGTGCTTGACCTGTGAGCCAGTTGCCCACCCATTGTATAGTATGGTTGTCCAACAATACTATGAGAAACAGCACCAAATCTTCCCTTAAATAAGTATCTTAATTATGGAGATTGCTATTGACAAGACATTTTGGAAGTGATGTTGTCCCACACATCTCACAGTGTAGGGAGGTGATTCTTTCCCTCAACTTTGCTCTTGTGAGAACCCACCTGGAGTACTGTGTCCAGTTCTGAAGCCCCCAACATAAGAAGGATATGGAGTTCCTTGAATGTGTCCAGAGGAGTATTATCAAAGTACAGGAGAACCACCCCTTTGAAAACAGGCTGAGGAAGTTGGGATTACTCAGCCTGAAGAAGAAGATGCTCCAAGGTGGCCTTATAGTGGCTCTCCAACAATTGAAGGGGGCCTACAAGAAAGGTGGGGTAGGGCTTTTTCCATGGATGTGAAGCAAAAGTACAGGGGTTAATGGTTTAAAACTGATTTTAAAATGGTTTAGAAGTGGGGAGATTTTGGTTAGCTATTAGGAGGAAATTCTTTACTGTGAGGGTGGTGAGACACTGGAACAGGTTGCCCAGGGACATTGTGGATGCCCCCTGGCTGGCAGTGTTCAAGGCCAGGTTGGATGAGGCCTTGAGCAACATGAACTAGTGGAAGATGTCCCTGACCACGCAGGAGGGCTGGATCTAAATGATATTTAAGGTCCCTTCCAACCCTAGCCTTTTTATGAGTCTGTGGTGTTTCTGTCAGATTTTGAGCTTCTAGACCTCTCTTTAAATGCTTTTGGTTTCACCATCTCCTTGTAGAGATGTCCTTGCAGGCTGCTCATTTCCCATTACAGCCTGGGAGTTCCTTCTCACAGTTACAAACTTAAGGTATCTTTTCAGTTCACCAAGCTGTTGGTGATCTCCAGCAGCCATGTCCACTCACTGGCTTAGCTTGAGTATGTTATGAAGAGTGTGAAAGTAGGATAACTATCAAGAAAAATTTTCTTACTCCACAGGTGTTTCTCCCAGCATGGTTATCATCCAACCTAGAATGTCCCCATGATCTCAGAAATACTTAATGCCTGCAGATACACAAAGCAATTACCACTCTTGGTTGAAAATATGAGGAATTTCAAGACAGTATTGCACAGTCTCAGTTCTTTGAGAAAAAGCATGTCACAAGTGTCACCTGGGGAATAGCTGCAAACACAAAGCCAGTGCCTTCAAGCAACATATGTTTGCTATATTTGGGAACAAAGATAAGGCAATCCAGTGCCTGCTTTTTTCCTGTACTGAAAGGCAGGGTTCCAGACATTATTCTCACACTGACATAAGACATACAAACCTATGCTATGTGATCCAAAAGCAGAAAACTTAGTTCTTTAGAGGTTGGTATTGAATATGGGCTTTTTATTTTTTTTTTCACGTTCATATAATCACTGGGGTTTTTTGTGTAAAAAACTTGAACAAAGGTTAATGCATGCCTCACCCAGAATGATTTATCACTCCCATGCACAGTGGCTGTGCATATGTTATAAATAGCATTTGTTTTTCTGCAGGCTGAGTGCTGTTCACTGTGCCTTCTTTCCAAGAGGTGTTCTCTTGTCCATGATTGAGTAGAGGTGTGTAGTGATACCCGTTGCAAGTTCAAGTAGATACGACATATATAACAATGGTTTTCATAGTTCAAGAAGTTAGTTAGCTAATTTCCACTGAAACGGAGTCACTGGCAAATTATTACTGGCTGTGAGTGTTCAAAGCATGGGATACTGTGCTGCACATTCAGAAGCTCTTGACTCAGTTTGCAGTTTTCAAGAATGTACTGCAAGAGCATGGCAATGGTCTGGCAGGCAGCTGTGGGACTGGGGCTGTCCTGTTCCAGTCCTTGCCCTTTGTCTTCTCCTGCCTTGGGATTATGGGGCTCTGGTAGGGCAGCATCATGCCCTCAGGGCTGTTTTGCTCCAGACCAAACTGGCTTACAGACACTTAAAGAAAGAAGCTACTAGTATCAAAATGCATAGTAACATTTAATGCCAAGAAATATGCACCTTCTCAGCAAACATTAGACTCAGCACAGGGGAAATACTCTCACCTGCCCCCAGGGTCCCCACTTACCATCTGTTCCCTCCCACAGAAGAATGGACACCAGTCTGATGCCATTCATCACACATGACTATGCATGTGTAATTAACACTGCAGATGAGAATCTTGCCACCAACTCTTCTGTACTGTCCTGTTGCCTGTGCTGGGCAATGCAGCACGAATCTACATTTGCTGCCTGGTTAGGACTTTCTGTTCAGCACAGGTTGCTTCAAACTTTTGCTGCTCTCTTGTCTTGATGACAACCTCAGCTGTACAAGGGGCCATCCCAAATATTTATGACTCAGGGCCAAAAAGATGCTCAGCCCAGGGCTGCAAAAAATTGCAAGCATGAATAACCTCAATCAATGGGACTCCTCTGAAAGATCTATACATGTGTGCAATCATTTCCCAACAGCTCTCAAGAGCTGGAAGCTAAAATGTTGGTGGGGAGCAATAACCTTTGGGCTAAGCATGCCCAAATCAGCAAGGCAAACAAGTGCATTGCTTCTCAGACCCATGAGCTGTGCCTCCCAGAAGACCATCCCTGAAGGTTGAGCAGATTGAGCCATCTGATATTCACCTGCTCCCTCATAAGACAGCAAGAGGCACAGGGAAAACAAATGGGACTCTATCACTGCTGAAGTGATGTTATCTGCAGGCAGCTGTGCCTTTTGTGCACTGAGCACACAGTACCACAATTAGCAAATGCCACTGATGAATTGCTGCTGTCTCTGCAGCTCATTGTAAAGAACTGTCTGGTCTTAATTACCAGGACTTTGCCTTTTTGTAGCAGTAATACCATAATGCCACCTAGTAATGAGTAAACCTAGTCCACAGGAAAATTAACTTCACATTAAACAAAGATTTCCCTGCCTTTTTCACATACTAGCATATGGAGGAAAAATTGTATGGTGATTGCAGTTTTCACATCAGACTCCTTAAATCTCAAGCTGGTATGCACAGAGCGTATGAGTATCATTAGAAATGGAAAAATAAAAGTTAAGGATCCAAAAGTGTATTTGAAGATCTTAGAAAAGGGTTTCTGTTGCAGATCATCATAGCATAATAGCCAGCCCTGGAAACAAAACAAAGGAAACAGCAGGCTGTGTGGGAGGAGTATTGATCTGCTGAAGGATAGGAAGGCTCTGCAGAGGAACCTGGACAGGCTGGATCAATGAGCTAAGGCAATAGTATGAAGTTCAGCAAGACCAAGTGCTGATTCCAGGACTTTGGTCACAACAATCACAGTTCTACAGACTTGGGGAAGAGAGGCTGGAAAGCTGCCTGGAGGAAAAGTACCTCAGGGTGCTGGTCAATATCTGGCTGAATGTGAGCCAGCAGTGTGCCCAGGTGGTCAAGGCGGCCAGTAGAATAGGGGCTTGTATCAGGAATAGCGTGGCCAGCAGGAGAGGGAAAGTGACCTCTCCTCTGTCGTCAGCATTGGTGGGGCTGCGACTCAAGTACTGTGCTCAGCCTGGGCCCCGCACTACAAGAAAGACACTGAGTGGCTGGACCATGTCAAGAGAAGAGCAGCCAAGTTGGTGAAGAGTCTTTAGGACAAGTACTGTGAGGATAGGCAGAGGGAATTTGGATTGTTTAGCTTAGACAAGAGGAGGCTGAATGGAGACTTTATTGCTCTCTAAAATTACCTGAAGGGAGTTTGTAGGGAGGTGAGTGCTGGGCTCCACTCCAAAGTAGATAGGGAAATGGCCTGAAGGTACACCAGGGGAGGTTTGGACTAGGTATTAGGAAGAATTTCTTTACTGAAAGTGTAGTCAGACACTGCAATGGGCTGCCCAGGGAGATGGTGGAGTCACCATCCCAGAAGGTACTAAAAAAAAGTGTTAATGTGGCACTCTGGGATATGGTCTAGTGGACACAGTGGATTTTCTGCATTGACTGTTGGACTCAGTGATCTTAGAGGTCTTTTCCTACCATGATGATTCTATGAGTGATCTAGGGAGCCAACTCATGTTTCAAAGGGAGTTAATTAGGTGAATCCACTTCTGGAGATGTGTACCACAAAATTAACTGCACAACGTGTATGTCAGTTCCAGTCACCAGCTTCAAAAATCTCATTCTTCTAAAAAGAACACTTAATAGTCAGTTATACTAAAGCACTGATAGGTTAGTCCCCATTTTTCAATTCTCACCGTTCTTCCCTACTGAATATGGGATGCTGTTGCTTGAGGATGTAGCTTGATTTGTATTATACAGATAGCCAGTAAGCACACTGATTCCTCCAATTCCTGTTTCCAAAACAAATTGTTCCTAAGGTTTTGGCTTTGGACCTGTATTTCTTGTCTCTCCACACTGTACATAGGGAACAATTTCCAGTTGTGCAGCAGAAATTATATTGTGTCATAAAATCCATTAAGTGAGCTGCTAAAAGGTGCTGCCTTATGAGCTTATGTCATTACCTATTCTTGTTTTTTAGGAACAATTGTATTACCACTTTTTTCCCCTGTAAAGAGAAAGAGAGAGAGATCACAGATGCCAGGAATGTTTGTTATTCTCCGTGCTGTCCTCAACAAATTCTTCACTTAGGATTTTGGGGGGTTTTTTTGCTGTGAGAAAATAACGCTGATGTGTCAGGAACAAAAGGTCCAGGGGGCCCCCTTCAGGTCAAAACAAGACTGATGGACTGCATCTTTTGACATTCACCACTGAAACAGATCATTTTCACAAGGCACCGTATCCTCAGTCCCTTGTCCATTCTGCCACTTGCTCTGCATGTCTTTTTGCTGTTCTTTGCAGAAGACTGGACAATGCTTCAAGCTTTTCAGAAGTTACCAGTCTACTGTGGACATGCTAGCACATGAACGTGTGTAAACAGCAGGAGAGCCCAGAACAGCCTCAGCCCTTCCTAGCTAGACATGACAATGACATAACTACTAAGCTCAGTATTTTCCTAGCTTAACATCATGAACATAAACCTCATAATTTCTTCAACAATTGAAACTTCTTTACTTCTTTAACTGCTTCTCTTTGTTTGAAACTGCAGATTATGCCTTCTTATTCCTTTGACAACAATCTGACATATTTGTGGTTTTGGCAAACTATCAAGTACTAACTTAACACCTGTGTTGTATGCCCAAGAGTGATTCAGGATTTGCTGCACAGTGACAATGGCCCATACTATCATTTTACACCTGTTTTACATTGGATTGTTTCCACTGCCATCACTGGTGTCCCAACAGCTGTAATGTTTTATCCGAAGAGAAGCCTGTGCTATATAATTATCAAAGGGCATTCTTGCATCTCTAGTTCAAACAGGCTCAAAATGCATATCCTTACATTAACAGTGTTTCCCGGTACATCATTTTTTCAGCCATAGTACACTTTATCTGTACTCCATATGGCATTTTTCAGACATTATGCCATTAAGGTTTATCATCCAAACTTCTGTCCTTGTTTTCTGGGAAGAAAAGTGCAATGCTTAAGCTCCTCTCCTCTTTACCTTCGGATGAGTTCAAAATCATTCCTAAAAAAAGGCATAATCCTATTGAAAACAATTGTGCCTGTTCTATAGAGTTGACCTATATTGTATCTTTTCATAGAGATCTTGAAAAAGTTTACAATCACCTTGAATGTGTGCTGTAAACAAAACTAATGCTTCTATCTAATAAGAAAAAGGGTTCCAGTAACCCCACGAAACAAGAAGACTAAAAATGTCTGATATGTTATATACAGGATTCCTCCCCCTATTGCCAGTATTTTCTATATATTCCAGGCAGGACTGGAATCTTGTTTTAAATGGCAGCTACAAAGTCTGTCTCGCAAGTGTCTATCTTCTTGAAAGACTGTATTATACTGATGATAATCAAATATTCACTATTATAAGGGGCATTTTATATCAGTGTTTATAACCAGCTCAAACCAGTGTGCATCTCACCTAGTGTCCTCCTCCCTAGAGAAGGCAGACAGTGATTGTTGAGGTAGGGCAATCTGTCAAGGGAACCAAATCTCCAGATCTTCCTCTGTGCATGGCAAAACCAAGAGTCAGGGAGCTATCCCTGACAATAACCAGCCCATGAGTACGAGCCAGGAGCTGAGATTCCACCCCAGTGCAGACACACTTTTGTACTTAAAATTCAAGTAAATTACCTCTGCTACCTGAAGTTGTATCAATGACTACATGGCCATCATTAGTCACTTCTACTCTGTCTTCTTTCCTCCTGCTTTTGTCAATTTGCAAAGTCACCTTGAAAGTATAAAGGGCTCATAAATTCCCAACAATTTCTATCCCCTTGGCGTTCCCCTCTCTTGTGAGGAGATGGAGTCCACCATTAGCAAACTCAGAGATGACACTAAGCTGGGGGGGAGTGTGGATCAGCTGGAAGGCAGGAGGGCTCTGCAGAGGGACCTGGACAGACTGGAGAGTTGGGCTGATTCCAATGGGATGAGTTTCAACACAGCCAAGTGCCGGGTCCTGCACTTTGGCCACAACAACCCCATGGGGAGCTCCAGGATGGGCACAGAGTGGCTGAGAGCAGCCAGGCAGAAAGGGACCTGGGAGTCTGGATTGACAGGAAGCTGAACATGAGCCAGCAGTGTGCCCAGGTGGCCAAGAAGGCCAATGGCATCCTGGCCTGGATCAGGAACAGTGTGGCCAGCAGGTCCAGGGAAGGGATTTTACCCGTGTACTCAGCCCTGGTGAGGCCACAGCTTGAGTTCTGTGTCCAGTTCTGGGCCCCTCAGTTCAGGAAGGAGATTGAGGTGCTGGAGCAGGTCCAGAGAAGAGCAAGGAGGCTGTGAAGGGATCCAGCACAAGTCCTGTGAGGAAGGGCTGAGGGACCTGGGGGTGTCCAGTCTGGAGAAGAGGAGGCTCAGGGGAGACCTCATCACTCTCTACAACTCCCTGAAAGGAGGTGGGAGCCAGGGGGGGGGAGGTCGGTCTCTTCTCCGAAGCAGCTACTAGTAAGACAAGAGGGCATGGACTTAAGCACTGCCAGGGGAGATTTAGGTTGGATATTAGAGAGAAATTATTTACAGAGAGGGTGATCAGACATTGGAATGGGCTGCCCAGGGAGGTGGTAGATTCTCCATCCCTGGAGGTTTTTAAAAAGAGACTGATGTTGCACTCAGTGCCATGCGATGGTAACCACAGTGGTAGTGAATTAAGGGTTGGACTTGATGATCTCAGAGGTCCTTTGCAGCCCAGATGATTCTGTGATTCTGTGATTTATAGCATAATCTGCTTCAGTTTATGTCATTCCTTAACCATAACATGATCTGTCATAAAGTAAAAACATAGGTTTTGCCACTCATTTGTACAAAGCCTGATGATTCTGATGCAGAAAGCTGTAGTGTCACTGCAGATATTTGCCTCAGAAGACAACCTGTATTACAATCACCAAAAATTCAGTAAACATATATTCCCAGATTTGAAAGTGGCATTCAAGCATCATCCTACCCAAAAGCAGCATGGGGTAGGTGGGTGATAGTAAACCTCACTGTACAGGTGTCTGCAAATTTTTACTGACTAGCTGGAACCTCCAGAAAAAAACACTACACTCCTATTTATTTGACATTTATTAATGTTAATATCTAACAAAGTGTCTATACATGGACCCTGGGGATGAACAGGAGTGGTGCTCTAATAAGCCTTTTGGATGCAAACTCATCTCCACTCCTTATATGAATCTTTTCCTCTCTTTTCTTTTCCTTTCCTTGCAAGAGAGAAATATTAATAAAATCTTTGGGTAACACTCCCTGGGCAGGTAGTTTCACAAGCAGTATCTGGGGCAGTGATTTCATCTGGAGGCAGACCACCAGCATGCTCAGAATGGCTCTGCTGCCCTCTGATGTGAGTGGTATTGTCAATTCTCAAGCAGGTGCAACTAATAAACTGCTGCAACTGTACCAACAAACTAGATTTCATCTAGAGGCTGGAAGCCAGGCAAAAATTACAGTAGATTTATACTTATATGCATACAAATGTGGATGCTTTCTGCTGTATCTGTTTATTGTGAAGAATAGCTGTTGCTATTAATTTGTTTCAATAGCAGCACAGGGATTTACTTCTCCCTCTGGTCTGTGGCACACTTTTCTCCTGTTCTGTAATGTACTTTGACTAATCATTTCTTAGTCCTCTAGGTGCAGAACTTTAAAAACACTAGGAGCTCTCAGTATTCCTTTTCAATTGCAAACGATTCATTTTTTGGTGAAGTGTGGCGTCTCTATTCTTCTGCCAGCCGTTGTGTTTGTGAAAGGACCGTCTCAAATTTCTTGTGCGGGAGCAGCTGTTGTTGGACCGAGGTGGCCTTTTCAGAGCCCCGCTGCAAGCAGCTTTTCACTTCTCCTCCTCCTCTCCTTCCTCCCTCCTTTTGTCCCCTCCAAAGCAAGATCCCCTCTGACCCTCCGTCTCCCTCCATCCTGCCTCCTTTGTCGGCTGCTGCAGACAAGTTCCACCCTAAATCGAGCATTGTCTCCAGCTCCAGAGGCCAGCACGTGCCCACATCCCCTAATCTTTTAATTTCCCCCGAGGAAAAGGCAGCTGTTAGCAATACACGCAAGGCACAGCTGTCGGCTGGAGCCTGCCGCCTGCCTACACCGAACAATGAGGAAGGCAGCCCCGAGGCCACGGGGAAGGGATGTGTACATGGATGTCCCTTTGGCAACAGTTGGCAGCACGTGCTCTGAAATGCGGCATTGTCAGAGGAGCCACCCCTGCCTTGCCCCGCCAGGGCTCTCCACACGTATGGGCTTGAACTTAGGCTGATTTCAGAACAAAACACCGGGATTCAAAGGGCAGGACTACCCCCGGACAGCTGTATTACACCTTCACTGCCAAAAAACATTCCCTGAAAAATTAGAGGGTATGAAAGAGACAGGCCTCTGATAGCCCAGCATGTAGTCGGTGCATTCCCTTATTTTACACACCAGTCGTTTGAAAGTTTTATTATGGAGGGAGAGCAGTGTAAACAGCCTGAAGTGGGAGAAAAGACCCATCCATCACAATTTTACCTGTTTCCCCAGGTGCTGAGGGGGGCTTGCATCTTTAGAGCAAAGCAAGGACAGACATAAGTACATCCAACCAGGTTGGTGACCTTGCTACGTTAATGCACTGAAGACAATCGCTTCACACAAAGATGAAGAAAAAGGCGGTGATTTATGACTAGAAAAATGAAAGGCATAATTGCATCTGTGCAAACATATGCACATTTGCGTGCCAAATTCGTACCTGCATCAGTGAGAAGGGTGCACACAAATGAGAAATTGCACCCACCACAATCATAGTAGCTACACACCTAAATTAATCCTGTAGATATGCGTGCATATACATACCATAGTGTATTGGTCCATGTTAGCAGCTGCCAGAACATGAAGAAGTTTCTTAAGGAAATTCACTGTCTAAACTCATGTCTTGTGGTGAGGATATGTGAAAACCTTATTATGCCTTTAAGACTGTTTAATTTTGTTTTTCCCATATAAATTTTTATTTCAATATGCAATGGACACGTGCTCTTACCAGCTCTCTGGCTAATCATTAAATAGGAATTTGATTCATTTCTACATGCAGTACGTTCCCAAAGACTAAGCAATTAAAAAGTGACTGTCTGGTGTGTCACCTTTGGAGAGATCTGTTGCATAGTTTCCTCTCTAAGCAATGGAACAAACAAGCCTCCCTCCCAGATCTTTCATTGTGATAATCTTTTTGCTGTTAAGCAGACGATTCCAGGTTTATTGGACCACACTGTCATTTTATGTGATAAGGAACAACTTATTTGCTATTGCTGTTATATTGCCCAGCTTGCTCCATACATATGTTTTTACTTGCTTTATCTCGCCTGGCCTTTGATTCAAGAGACCTAAAAGATACTCTGGGCTAAGTGGACCATAATGGCATATGGTACACCTGCCCTGTGCTTCTCAGGCTGCTTGGTACAGCCAGAGGGCAAAAACATTTCCACGTATTTACATGCTGGACACCACGTGCCTGGGCTGTGAGCAGATCTGACACAACAGCACCTCAGTGCTTTCAAGACTAGCAAATCTGTATAAAGCAATGTATTTAACCATCAAAGGAGATGCCATGTGAGAGACCTACACACAGACACATCATGGATCCTTTATTAGGATTGTATTGATGAACAAGTATCTTCAATTAAAGATAGCTTGCTTTGGGTGAGGAATGTCAGCATTAAACATTTGGATGCAGTCAGAGTTTTTCTAAATTACTCAAAGAAATCTCAGAGAGATGGATGTGTTTTTCTATATGTCAGGCAAACACAAATGCTATCTTATCTTGTGCAGAGTCAGGAAGCAACTTGCATTAAAAAACAGGTGTCACAGAATGAAAATAGTAGGGATCAAGTAGAAAGAAAACGGGTAAACTTTTCATACTTCTAAGGGTTTAGCAAGTATGGGCCTCAAGGGTGGCCTACAAGACCTGCCCTTTCATTGCTGGTTCTGCTGGCACATGACTCACTTTCCCCACATGCAAATTCATCCAGGAAGCCTGAATTTTTGGTGTGAATTTCTGTACAATTTGCAGAGGAGGAATAGGATGAAAAAGTATTATGAGATGCTACCATTAGGTCATCACCAATCAGACATTCCTCCTAGTAGCAGCAGCAGCAGCCTGTGAAGAAGCAACCCAGGTATCCAGCAAAGGCAGGAGACCTCTTAGTGGACCATATAGGAGCTGTGGCCTCCACATGAGACAGCTGGAGAAACACAAAAAAAATTGGCATCCAAAAGGATTTGCCTCTCTCAAACTATTCAAGGAAGAAAATGTATCATGTATGAGACTGCCAAAGGACACTAGAAACAGACAGTGTGGCAGGGCCTTGTTGGTGCCCCAAGCAGTGACTGGCAGGTTGCAAAGGAGCTTGGTTTTGCACCAAGGACCTTGTGCAGATTTAGCACCATCTGCAATGCCACTGCCATGGGAGGGGATATTGTAGGATTTCTAATTTTCAGGCATTCTCCTTCAGAATCGTACAATTTAGAAGATTTCCATTTTCTAATGTGCTGCCTCTCTATAGTATGCCTTGATTTACCTATCTGAAGCAAATTTTGTTAGCGATCTTTCTATTCTTGTGCTGGAACTACCAAGTGTACCACAGAGCTATTCTTTCATTTGCAGCTGTCTCTCCTCCAACTGAAAAGAAAAATTTCTATGGCTTCAAGGAGGTTGTCCGGCTGGTACTGTTGTTATCTTCACTGCTAGAAAGAACCTATGATTGCTTAGGCCTGAGTACACCTATGACACTGTAGCAAGCTCGTATTTTTCCTGGGCTACCTGCAAAAGTACCAAGCACAGGAGATCTGAACTGCAGCCTCCCTAGACAGCCTGTGCTTCACAGTACTGCCGATGTTCCCTGTCAGGAAATTGTCTTTGTGCTGTGAAAGGGATTCCCTTTCGACAGCTTTTAGCCAGCCCTTCGGGTTACTGGGGAAAGCAAAGCACCTCCAACTGCGAAGTCACTGGCATCTCCCCGTGTGCAGGGCTGGGATACAGGTGGCTCCCCTGCTCAGTGCAAAGGCAGTTCCACACAGAGCCCAGCCGGGAGGTCCTTCTCCTGACTTACTCCTCCATATGGTAATTTGTGTTGAATCGAGCTATCAGCGAGTGGCCCAGCCTGCAGTCTAGCCTCAAACTACCCCGGCCCCATCTGTCACCCTATCTGGGGCATCTTTGCCGCATGATTGGCACAGGGCTTGAAAAGGCAGCACAAGAAGGGCCATGTGGCAACCCTGCATAGGGGGAGGGGGCGGCGGGGGAGCAGGATGAAATATTGTGACAGGACACTTCAAGACCCAGCTAATCCCAGCTGCTGAGGGTTGAAGAGTGCTATACATCCCCCCGTATCAGGCAGTGCATTCCTGGCAGCATTATTAATTCAGAGGAGTCCCTTTAATTTGAAGCAGAGATTAAGGCTTTCCCCGGCTGGCCTCACTGCGGCTGTAAAGGCAACAGGCAGGGCTATTGTAAGGCCATTAGAAGAGAACAATAGGACGCTGAAAGGGGGATGCTAGTGAATAGGGGAACGAGAGCTGGCTTGTGCCAGAGGCCGGCTCGGCTCATTACGGGAGCAGCAGATGGAGCGTGGCCGGGTTGCTGGGCAGAGTTGGGTACGGCAGCTGGCGGCGGCTCCCCCGCACCGCTCCGCATTCCTCTCCTGCACCGCGCCGTGACCTCACGGCAGCCTAAGCCCCGCCCGGGGAACAACAGGTAGAGGAGGACTACCGCCCCTACCAGAAAGAGAAACAAACAAACAAACAAATAATCCAGGACACCTTTTTTCCCCCTCCTGCCTCGTCCTCCCTGTGGTGCTTTCTCAGGCACCCCTCAGCCCTGACAACCAGAAATACCAGAGGCATCGGGATGGTGTGTGAAGCACATTTTTTCTTATTAGTGGTCATGTAGTGCATCCTTCTCAGCATGGATGAATGACTGCAGAAACCTGGTGGCTGTGCAGGAGGTTGTGTTTTGAAGTCAGATTAGGCACCTGAGGAAAGGGGCTGACCCAGTTGCAAAGTCGCTTCCCATTACATTTGACAAGCGCTGCCAGCCTGGTGAAGTTCCCACTGACTGGAAGAGGGGAAACATAACCCCCATTTTCAAAAGGGGAAAAAAACAAGACCTGGGGAACTTCAAACCAGTCAGACTCACCTCTGCGTCCAGCAAGATCATTGCAGCAGATCCTCCTGAAGGGTCTGCTAAGGCTCACAGAAAATTTGGAAGTGATTGATAGTAGCCAGCATGGTTTCATTAATGGCAAATGGTGCCTGAAAAAATTCCGTGGCCTTTTACAATGGGGCCACAGTATCAGTAGGCAAGGGGAGATGTCATCTACCTGGGCTTGGGCAAAGCATTCAACACTGTCCCACATGACATCCTGGTTTCTAAATCGGAAAGATGCGGATTTCATGGATGGACGCCTCAGTGGAGAAGGACTTGGCTGGATGGTCACACTTCAAGAGTAGTGATCAATGGCTCCATGTCTAAATGGAGGCCAGTGATGAATGGCATTCCTCAAGGGTCAGAATCATAGAATCATCCACACAGAATCATAGAATGTCCTAGATTGGAAGAGACCTTAGAGATAATCTACTTCAACCTCCTTGCCATGGGCAAGGACACCTCATCTAGCCTCCATCTCCAGGGAGGAAGCAACCACAACTTCTCTGGGCAATCTGTTCCAGAGTCTCACCACCTTTGTACTGAAGAACTTCTTCCTAATATGCAGTATAAACCTATTCCCATTCAGTTAAATCCATTTCACTTTGTCCTATCACCAGACACTATTATGAAAAGTCCTTCTCCAGCCTTCCTATAGATTCCCTTCAGGAATTTGAAAGCATCTATAAGGTCTCCCAGGAGTATTCTCTTCTTCAGGCTGAACAATTCTAGCTTCTTCAGCCCCTCCTTGTCGCAGAGGTGCTCCAGTGCCTGAATCATCTGTGTGGCCCTCCTCTGAACTCATTCCAACAGATCTATGCCCTTCTTATATTGGGGAACACCAGAACTGGATATAGTATTTAAGGTGGATTCTCACAAGTGCAGAGTAGGAGAATCACCTCTCTTGATCTGATGGCCACACTCCTCTAGGATATAGTTGGCCTTCTGAGCTGCATGACCGCACTAGCATCTCATGTTGAGCTTCTCATTGGACCCCAAGTCCTTCTCTTCAGGGCTACTCTCTACCCACTCTGTGCCTAGATGGTAATTGTGCCTGGAGTTAGTCCAACTCAGATACAGGACCTTGCACTTGCGTTTGTTGAATTTCATGCAGTTGACACTAGCCCATTTCTCAAGCCTGTTAAGGTCCGTCTGGATGGCATCCCTTCCCTCAAGTGAAGCAACCACACCACACAGCTTGGTGCCATCCGCAGACTTAGTGAGGGTGCACTCAGTGCCATTGTCCATGTCACTGACAAAGATGTTAAACAGCACTGGACCCAAAATGAGGAACTCCACTTGTCACTGGTCTCCAGCTGGAGATCGAGCCACTGATCACAGCTCTTTATGACATTTGAGTCAGATCCTTGTCCATCAAGTAGTCCATCCATCTAAAATCATAGAATCATAGAATGGCTAGGATTGGAAAGGATCTTAAAGATCATCTAGTTCCTGCCCCCCTGCATGGACACCTGCATGGACCAGGCTGCTCAAGGCCCCAGGTTGCACTGGCCTTAAAATTGTCCAAGGAGGGGGCAGCCACAACTTGCTTGGGCAACCTGTTCCAGTGCCCCATCATCCTCAAATAATTTCTTTCTCATGTCTAACCTAAATCTCACCTCTACAAGTTTTAAACCATTCCCCCTTGTCCTCTCTCTACAGATGCATGCAAAAAGCCCTACCCCAGCTTTCTTGTAGGGTCCCTTCAGATATGGGAAGGTTGCTTGAAGATCACCTCAGAGCCTCCTGTTCTCCAGGCTGAATAACCCCAACTTCTTTAGCCTGTCTTTATAGCAGAGGTGCTTCAGCCCTTTCATCATTTTAGTGGCTCTCCTCTGGACACACTCAAGGAGCTCTATGTCCTTCTTATGCTGCAGATTCCAGAACTGGACACAGTACTCCAGGTGGGTTCTCACAAGAGCTGAGTAGAAGGGGAGAGTCACCTTCCTTGACCTGCTGTCTGTGATTCTTTTGATGCAGCTCAGGACAGAGTTGGCTTTCTGAGCTGCAAGCACACATTAATAGCTCATGTTAAGCTTCTGGTCCACCACACCCCCCAAGTCCTTCTCAGGACTGTCTGCAATCCTTCCTACTCCCAGCCTGTATTTGTGCATGGGATTGCCTCCACCCAGGTGCAGAACCTTGCACTTAAGTCTTGTTGAACTTCATGCAGTTTGCATGAGTCCACCTCTCAAGCCTGTCAGGGTCCCTCTAGATGGCATCCCTTCCCTCTAGCTTGTTGACTTGGTGTCATCAGCAAACTTGCTGAGGGTGCATTTGATTCCACTGTCCATGTCACTGACACAGATGTTAAATAGCACTGGTCTGAGTACCAGCCCTTGAGGAACACCACTCGTCACACATCTCTGTTTAGACACTGAGCCACTGGTCACAACTCTTTGGGTATGACCACCCATCAGTTCCTTATTCAGCAACTGGTTCATCCATCAAATCTGTATTGTATCAGTTTAGAGGCCAGAATGTCATCTGGGACAGTGTCAAATGCCTTGGACAAGTCAGATGATGTCAGTTGCTCTTCCCATATCTACCAGAACTATAACTCTGTAATAGAAGGCCACCATATTGGTCAGGCACAATTTGCCCTTAGTGAAGCCATGCTGGCTGTCACAAATCACGTCATGGTTTTCCATGTGCTTTAGTACAGATGCTAGGAGGATATACTGATTTATTTTATCTGATGCAGACTAACTTGTCTGTAGTTCCCTGTGTTTTCTTTCCTCCCTTTTAAAAAAATGTTGGGTATGTGTCCCCTTTTCCAGCCTGTGGGAACTTCTCCAGACTGCCACAACTTCTCAAATACGAAGTAATTTGAGTTGCCTAGCAACTTGTACAAGCAGTACTGGGACCTGTGCTGTTTAACATCTTTTTCAGCAAGATGGACAGTTGGATTGAGTGCACCTTCAGCAACTTGGCCAACAATACTGTCTGTCTAGTGTGATTGACATGACAGAAGGAATAAATTGACATGACAGTGGTCACTGATGACATTGACAGACTTGAGAGGTGGATGTGTGCCAACTGCATGAAGTTCAGCCAGGCCAAGTGCAAAGTCCTGCACCTGAATGGGGACAATCCCAAGGAAAATTACGGTTCAGGGAATGAATGGATTGAGAATAGACCTGAGGAAAAGGACATGGGAGTCTTGGTTTATGATAAGCACAACATGGGCCAGAAATGTTGGTTGTATCCTAGAAAGCAAACTGTACCCTCAATTGCAACAAAAGAGGTTTGGCCAGCAGGTCAAGGGAGGTGATTCTCCCCCTCTACTACACTCTCATGGGACCCCATCTGGAGTATTGTGTCCAGTTCTGAAGCTTCCAAGACAGATAGGACATGGAGCTGTGGAAGTAAGTCCATCCAGAGGAGAGCCACAGAGATGATCAGAGGACTGGAGCAACTGAAGACAAATGAGAGAGTTGGGCTTTTTCAGCCTGCTGAAGAGAAGGCTTCAGGAAGACCTTATAATGGCCTCCCAGTATCTGAAGAAGGCCTATAGGAAAGCTGGGGAGGGACTTCTTATAAGGGCATGTAGTGATAAGACAAGGTGTAATGGTTTTAAACTGAAAGAGGGTAGGAAGAAATTCTGTAGTGTGAGGGTGGTCAGACAATGAAATATGTTGCTCAGGGAAGTTGTAAATGCCCCCTTCCTTGAAGTATCCAGTGCCAGGTTGGATGGGGCTTCAAGCCACCTGATCTGGTGGGAGGTGTGGCTGTACATGTCAGGAGGGTCAGAACTATGTGATCTTCAATGTCCCCCAATCCAAACAATTCTATCATGCTCTAATACAGTTAGGCACTTAAATGATTCATCTAGCTCCTCATTGGATTTTTGAAAGGTCCCTGCTTTATCAGCTTCAGAGCAAATTCCTTACCTTACTAACCAATTTTTTTCTTCTCCTTCATATGTCTGAACTCACACAGATGTCATGCCTGAAAGAAGCAGCTAAGACACCGGTGAAAGTCCAGACTTGCAAGTCTACCAGGTGCTGCAGCATGAACCATTGCACAACAATGGCCTCTGTCTTCTTGGAGGAAAAGTCAGGTGTGCCCTCAACCCATTTCCAGGATGAGTAGACTACCTATTTTCAAGAAAAGAAGTTCATATAAGTCTACAGAGTTTGCAGGAATCAAGTCATGTTGTAAAGGATATGTACTTAGACTTCTTCTGTGGGACCATCAGTGGACCTCAACAGGAAGTACCAAGCATTTATTCCTCCATAGTTGAGAACAGAGTCTGGCCCATAATTCTAGTTTGATTTGCATGTAGCAGTAAATTTTCAAAAAGGTTTCTGCATGGGTGGCTGAAAATAAGCATGCACACTTGTGCCTTTTTCAAACATGCAAATACGTACAGGTGGTCTTTAAATATTTTGACATCTGTAAGTATGTGTGTGCAGCCATAAAATCGGCTTGTGCACCTGCATTCTAGTCAGCATCACAGTACAGCTAATGAAGATTCCTTGCAAAATGCATTTTGTGCAGACAAAAACACCTGGGTATAGCCCAAGTGTTAGAGAACACTTGGTTAAACTGTCAGATTACAAACCTGTCTTTTTTTTCTGCTGGAGTATATCTGGTAAACCCAAGGGCACTGTGAGTATATGCAAGCGTAAGAGGTCTTTGCCTGCACGAAGCTCCTTGAAGAGTTCTGCTCTCCGATCTGTTACTTTACCCAAGAATGATGTGAGTACCTGCCCCCATCCCTGCACCCTCCAGTGATCCCCTTTGATAAGCCAGGAGCGGCCCCAGGGTCCACCTGCAAACAAACACAGCTCAACCCAGAGTTAAATGGACCATTACAGTGGCTAATATGTGGCAGCTTTACAACAGGGTGTTACAATAGCTATTGAGGGATTTACTGCCGAATTCACACTTGTAAACACACACACACACACACACACACACACACACACACACACACACACACACACACACAGAGCACATGGCAATCATGCAAATTACACAGTGGGCTCAGCACCTACTGCACAATGCCAGGGTGCTAAACTGAGAAGGCTTGAAAGCAGAAAGCAAATCCTAAGAGGCAGACTTCTATATGCTGGATCCCGGCCTTTCAATGCATTTTGTGCCTGATAAATCAGCACTGGTAATTGTATTAGGGAAGTGAGTAATGATGGCTCCACTGCCACAGCACCCTGAGCTACACAGCTTCTGTGACCAGTGTCTTCTGTAATTGCAGAATGTTGTTTTGCAAAGAGCATGGCACAACATACCGGCTTCCTAGAGTGCCTGCAGAAAGAGAAACGAAGGTTCATTTTCTTCCTGTCGTGATCATCAGCAGACAGTTTTCACAGGGATCTCAAGTAAAGGAACAAACAATCGTGTAAATCATGCAATTTTCACAGTGTTCCCTCTGTCATTCCACTCAGCTGCCCAAAACTCCTTCTGCTCTAAAGAGAAAGCAATAACACAGAACAGTTTGTACATAAACAGAGCTGCACAGTGTTAGATGATCAAAAGCCAAGCTGAATTTCACAACTAGATGCCTTCCTGGTCACCAGCTAATGTGAAGGTAGGAAGCTGTTTTCTCTGTGCAAGTGTTGCTGCTTTTGGTGAGAACTGCAACTGTCCTCTAGATATCAGAATACTGTCCTAACTTAGTTTTGCCCCCTTCACCCTAGCCCCCACCATCAGAACACCATCCTGCTCCCCGGGCCATGGCATTTTGACTGGAGGGGTTTTTGGCACTAATGAAGGGAGATCATGCTTAAGACTTCACCAGACTAGAAAGGCATGGTTTAACTCTACATGCTGACAGGCAAACTCATCTTTAAAACTTTTCCAAATAAGTTGAGAGTAATAAATGTAAATTTGATTTTTCAGGGCCTTTCACAAATGCTGAGTGCCCTCAATATGACTGATAAACAGCAGTGTTGGAGAGTTTGCAGTTGGTCTGTAGCTGGCAATAATATGATGCCATGCCAGCAGCAGCACAGAATGCAGTGCTTGGAGAGCAGGAAGCTAGTGGGAAAAAAAAAAAAAATAAAGTGCAAGCTTTTCATTTACGCTTTGCCGATGGGAAAAAATAAATAAAGACCATAACCTTTCACGAAAGGCTGATTCTGGGATCGCTCTCAAGGGCTGGGCCATGCACAAGGTGGTAAAGCAAGAGGAGAAAGCACAAGAGGTGTCTTCATCGAGTGCTAGTCAGAAAATAGTCCCTCAGCAAAATGGACAGCAATGCCTTATCTTTTTCTTAATAATCCTGCAAGAGTTACACGATATCATAATCCCTTCCACACCTTCCAGTCTACAATAGAGGCATACTGGCCAATTGGGAGGGAAACTGGATTTGGCCTAAACAGCCCACCAGAAATACAAGCAGGGTCTGATTTTCTGGAGTGCTTCTCCTTTGTAAAGTTCTTCCTTTTTTATGTCAATATAAGCAAGAGTGGAAGAAGACATGTCACTGCTTTGCTTTTTTTAAACGACTGCTCTTGTGTGACCAGCTGCTTTGTGGCTAATTCACTGTACCCAGAGGTCAAGGACAAGTGAAAAAAAGTCAGTACGTGGGACTTGTATCACATGTGTGATACCATGGGACTGTAGGAAAAGGAGGGTGGAGAGGGAAGGGAGGTGGGCAGTGCGTGGCATGGGGAAGAGCAGCAATGCTGTGCTGCATGTTTGGAAAGCACTTGTCAGTCTTACTCTTAAGGGCAGATGATACCTTGGCTAGCCTTACAGGGCACATGGGAATCTTGGAGACCAGCAACAGTTTAATGCTCCCCTGTAGGCCAACAGGGCAATGCATGAATCAGTAACTTTTTACACTATTGCAGGAGAAAATGTTCTCCCTGGGGTCCCACTGAAACAGTGTTGGGAAGATATTTGGAAATTTGTCCTGTGGATCTGCATTTTTGTGCATTCACTGCATTTGAGTAAACATGGTTCTCTTACTTGTGTTAGTTCTTCTCACAGAAGCTACATCCAGCTCTTTATGCTGGCTGCTTTCTGTAAACTAACTCAGAGATATCTAAAAAACCCACATTAAAACATCCAAGGACCTTTATTCAGTAGTCTGCCTGTTTTTTTTTTCACTCGCCATTACTATATGAATAGATGATAAGGTCATATAAGAAACTAATATGGAACTTTCATTTTTCTTTTTGCTTTTCTTCTTTGACTCTCTTTAGCTTATGGCATCTCCAATCATGTTTTCTAATACATATGCTACTGTAGCACCCAGCTATCTCCCTCTCCCAAAATGGCCATAATAGCTCTCCCTCAATTTTCTGCTACCAGTACCATCCATGCTTCATTCTAGCACTACTAGCATACACCTCACCTTGCATGCAGTGAGACCATTTGAACATCCACGTGCTATCACCTCTCCACTCATGGGTGGGTTGTGTACCAAGGCTTGCCATGGTGACCTGGGTGTACAGGAACAGTGCTACTTCCTTGCAACCTGACAGCCAGATGTTCTGTCACCATGCTCTTTGGGCTGCCATTCACACTCAGACATCAGGAGCACCCTCACCTCCTTATACAGTCCCAGATTCACACACCATAGGTGCTCATACAAGCTGAGAGAAATCCAGCATTTCAAGGTGCAGTTAATTCAGGGCAGTCAGTGGGGACTGTGGCACTAGAAGTGCCATAAAATATTTGCTTTTCTGTGTAAAGAAATAAAAATCTGATTTTGATACCTAAAAGGGTTTTCATGAGCCACAAGAAGACATATGTTTAAATGACAAATATTCTTGTATCTCTTGGGTGGTCACTCTGAGTGAGTCTTTCTTGGCCCAGAGAGCAGGTCAATGGACTTTCCTATCTATCACTTGAAAACATGTCTCAAGTGTACAAAAATTAAGTTAAAACAATGATCTGTTTATCAGCAACAACTAAAAAATTCCTTAAGAAAACACACTTCTGCCAGCAAAAGGAGGCACATTGCTATTTACCAGACTTATCAAAGGACAGATTGTACACTTAACAAATAATACACTGCTTCCATAGTTAGGTAACATCTGTGGAGACCACATGGAAGGGTTCATAAGGGAAAAAACAGACTGTGTCCCAAGCCTTGGGGGGGGGAGAACTTACTAATGTTTTTTCACATGTACCCATGGAGTTCGTGTATGAACTCTTGGGAGGTTTTTTGTTTCTTGGTTGTCTTTACTTTGCCTAAACCTGACATCTAAAGATCCCTTTCACTTTTTCTGGTCTGAGATGACTTCCTGCAAACAGGCCAACCTGTAGGGACTGATCATCTCCCTGCTACACCTGCTCTCATATTCAAAACACAGGTGAGGGAGCCTGGCAATTCTACACCTTGGTCCAGCAATAAGCCGGAGTCCTGTCCCTGGGACTTCTTTTTGTGGGCCTCTCAATGGCTGCTGAAGGCTTATAGTCCATGTACTCATCTCCAATTTTTTGGCACATGAAGGATGCCTGGAAACTGTAGGATGCCAGGTGACTGTAGGTGTGAATCAGTGTCTGCTAGAGCCACTGGGAGCTTTTGCAAGTAGACTTTAGTGAGGATTATGCTTAAACACACTTGCCCAGACAGTATATCCCCAGTAAGCCACCGAAAGCGAATCTAGGTGGGTATGCAGGCTCTGAAACTACCTGGTGGGTTCATCACTGAACTAAAGGACTAAAACTCATGGATAGTCAGCACACACCAGTAGGCTTCCCCCATCACCCCGCTGGACCTCTTTGAGGCAGGGGTTTTCTGTCGACTTTTTGCCTGTGTGACCTGCTACCACTGCTGACTGAGCAGCACAGGGATGATGAGACTGCATGCTCCATCCCTGCAATCAAGCAGCTGTTTTGCTACCTCTTCCATGTGCCTGCAGCAGTCAGGCTGCAGGCAGAAAGGACAGCCTTTACCCCATCCTCCAGCCAGTGTGTCCCAGCTTCTCCCCTGAAGTTACAAAGAGCTGTAGAGGTCAGATATGTCATGTTCTGCAGATTACAAGTGAAGGTGCTAGTTACTACCTGGGATGTTTGTAAGATCTTGAATTTAGCAGAAGGAAGAATTACAATAGTGACTCTCATGCAAACAGACTCTAAAGAGAAGAAATAGGATGTCTGTTTGTGAAGACCATGGTGGACATCCAGTTGGCCTCATCCCCAAGCTATTTTACCAGCACCGTACCATCGGTTGCACAAAGCAGAAGCCTTGCCTTGGCATGTGCTGGGGAGGGCAGTACTGAGAATTCATGTGGGATGCTGAGAGGTTTCTAAGCTACCAGCAGGACCAGGGCAGCATGAAGTACTGAAGGAATAAAAGAGAAATACACAAATGGCTCTGAAGCTTACCTGATGTCCTCTCACATGCATCTGTGGTGCTCTGACAGCTTCAAGCTGGCCCAGCAATGGCTTAAGTTGGGAGCAGGGGGCATGCAGGAGCTGCCCCAACCCTGGATGCTGCACAGGGATCTGGAACCTTCTGCAAATAGGACTCTTTTCCTATCATGCTGTGTGCTTGCTCACTGTGTTTTGTGTCCTCACTTGACACAAACCCTTGACAGACACTTTCCAAAACATGCGGTAATTATATTTTTAGAAGAAAGTAGACATGGAGCTCTTAAAGAGTGTGCAACACCAGGCTGGCCAAGTCTGAGGGTCCTGGGGTGGCTGGTACCAACTGGGGACCCTGGGCATGTCTCAGTGCATGGGGCAATGGTGTGGGGCACTGAGCCCACTCGGTGGCACTGACATTGTCCCCTTGTGGCTGACCACAGATCAGATCCATGCCACCCACAGGCTTTGGGTGGCACCTGCACACTCAGGTCCTTAGATCAGCCTGTCCCCAGCTGCCAGTTGATGAAGGCTGTATCCAAAAACTCTTTGTACTGGTGTTCTGTTGAGCAGTGTTTTCACAGCCATGAGCCTGGCTGCAGTGTACATGCCGTGGCACATCCTCCTAAAAACATTTCAAAAGCTGAGGAAGAATTTTGGACTTCTTTGGGTTTTTTTAATTTTATTTCCTCTCTGCAAATTAAGATGATGTGAGTAAAATCTAAGCACCAAATACACCTCACCTGGAACGATGAGGTTACATTTTGGGTTCTGGTGAATGCTTTTTAAAATGTAAATTTTGAAATAGAAACTATTGGAAGTGTTTTTACACCAAGGCCCAGGAGATCACAAAGAAAAATAAACCAGATAGATACAATTACCTTCACAAAAACAAATTTGACAAGGAAAGGAGGAAATGTTGTGTTGTGTTGATTCTCATACTAGCAGAAAATGGGTTTAAAATATTCAGTAGGCATCACTGACTCAGATGTCCTCTTGACATCAATGAGCACAAACCTGTGTCTATGCTTTACTGTTGAGACATTCAGCCATCACATCTCAGACACCTGTTTGAAAGGAAAGTTCTTCAGGAAAAGCAGCCAGGGATGAAATAACAAGAGAATCTGGCAGCATTCCATAAAGCTTACTTCAGCTTACTACTTGTTCCAAGATGCCAGCCTGATGACTGATTACGGGAATGATGAGGACACGTGGTCCAAACAGAGCCACCAACAACTCTCTGGCCAAGGAAGATACCAGTCTGGCTTTGCTTTGATCTGTGTTTACGTTTGGTTCTGAGGAGGGAAGTCAGATAAACAAAGGCAGACCTTTCTTACACATTGTTTTATTCATTTTACTGCCTGGATCCAACCCTTTTGTTCCTGAAAAAAAGGAATGCTTCACTCTCACAGAGGTGTTGAGGTGCTTGCCTGCCCTTGCAGGGCAAGGCTGTGGTGCTGCAGCTGTGAGGAGAGAGGAGCCTTGTCAGGGCTGCCTATGGGGAAACTTCCCTGAGACCATAGAGCAGAAGACTAGATGCTTGGAGAAGCACATTTGGAAATCCCAGCAGGAAGCATGAAAAGGAGAGGGTCTCCTCCAGAATATCACTTTCCACATAACACACTTCTTTACTTCTGACCCCAAGATGGATCAGTATTGACACAACAGCAAAACAATGTTCAACCTTGCGCCAGAAATTCTTCCTTTGCTCTCACTTCTGCGTGCTTACCTCTTGCAGAGGATCAGTTTTATGTCTGTGCACCACTTTCATGACAATTTGACAGTTTTAAAGAGCCTAATCAGAAGGTAAATAGTGTATAGACTTTTTTTGCCACCTAAAATAAATCTCACTTTTAGACACATTTATTTTCTTACAAGCTTCAGAGCCTCAGTGTTACAATATTATTAATATCGCTGCATAGGTTCAAGACATATAAAGCAGGACACAGAGAGCATAGGCCAGAAGTGCAAATAAATCTGTTTTCTGATGCTCCTGCCATCAGGGATTTTCTTACCAGTATGCAAGTGCTGTCATGTCATACTTCTGTGTGTGACATTCTCACTTGTAGGATTATAAAGAAGAAGTAAAAAGACCTGAAACAGTCCTGGAAAACAGGAAATAAAAGCTGCAGAGTTTCCAGCATGACATGCTAATATACAAACCTGAAATATTTTTTTTTTAATGACAAGAAAATGAGGGCATATTTGGAAATATGGGAGTTAAAAATCATACAAGGATATAGCTTTACCTCCTATAGTTTACTGTAAACAAAACAGCAGACAAGTCCATAAGCATGCAGCATCCGTGAGCAAAATGCAGTAACCTGTCAGAGAGGAAATATATTAAATCTGTGTTTTTCTTGACTTAAATATGTTCTTCACCAAGCTGGGCAAATTGCATTTTACTGTCAGTAAAACATGTTGTAAGTTTGCCCTGATCATGAATTGGACTTATCTCCTGTCTAATTCGTGGCTAATTCCCTGTACTCAGAGCTCAAGGACAACTGAAAAAACATCAGTACATGACTTGTGTGATACCATGGGACTGTAGGAAAAGGAGGGTGGAGAGGGAAGGGACGTGGACAGTGCGTGGCATGGGGAAGAGCAGCAATGCTGTGCTGCATGTGTGCAAAGCACTCGTCAGTGTTACTCTTAAGGACAGATGATACCTTGGCTAGCCTTACAGGGCACAACTGAAGTAATTCAATAACATCTTAAGTAACATCTAAAGTAATTGAGAAGCATTTGTTGAAGCGTACATGTGACCAAATCTTAGCTTTTCACTGGCTCACAGGTTATTTACAACAATACCTTAAACATGTGGACTGCCTTTTCTCTGTGATTACATAATTGCTAATTTTTAAAGAAGATGAACACAGCCACAGAAAACAACACAACACCTGACCAAGGAATCATACACTCAGGGACAGCACTGCAAGAGATGTATGTCTTGGTTGACATTTGAGAATAACAGATTTTTTTTTTTTTTAGTGATGTCAAAATAATGTATCTGTGAGTTTATTCGCAAAAATATTTATAAATCACTTTTTATGATTTCTTCAATTCTGTCACAGCTGGGTAGTTCTCAGTACTGAGAAAGTGAATAATCTGAGTTCAGTTACCTATAAATAAACGCTGATCAGTGCAGCTGAGTCTTTTGTTGCACTGAGCCAAAGAAGAACTGCTGTAATGGACCAATATGATTCAAGAAGGAAATGTATGTTTTCCCACAGAGACAATATACAGAGCAGATTTTTGAGCACATCCTGGGAACATCCAGTCTATAGCACGTAACATGAATAGCTGTTTAAGGATGACAACATCCGTGAAAATTTACAAGTGTTTAGGCATGGCTCTGTGCGAGAGGAGAAAGAGAAAGAAAGGTGGAATCAAGGCGTTGCCAAAACTCTGCGTCTGCATTTGTAGGGGCTGTGCCAAATACAGAGTCCTGGAGCCAGACAAGCATTGGCAGGAGCCAGCATCAAGGGACAATGGTAAGGCAGGGAGGGGAAAACCATGACAGAAACAGCATCAAGTGAATATGGGTTTCATGTGAGGCCAAGATGACTTTCTTTAATCAGGCAGGAACACTGAGGGCACAAACAGCCTTTAGTGGCTTTCACAAATGAAGTTCCATGCCCTGGCTGCAGCTGCAGGCAAGAGTGGCATTGGAGAGCACTGGATTCACATCTGCAGACAGCACCCTGTAGGCTCCTCTCTAGAAACATTCTTCAGTCATCAGTGGGTGAGAGCAGCATATGCAAGGAGAAGCATACATGGGTACACAGCTAAAATAATTGTCACTCAATCTTTGAGTATCTTCAGGAATGGCAGCACCCATCCCTTCCCTAGTGTTTAGCCTCCTAAGGGAAAAATTGTTTCTTTCTGTATCTTGTTTCAATTTCCCTTAGTGAAAATTCAGGTCATTTGCCTCTCATCCTCTTACTGTACAAGGCCCAGTAGAGCTTGGGTCCCATCCTCACTACAGCCACCCATTAGGGACCAGGGTGCATTTTGCTGGCTGGCTGTCAGCCAGGACCCTTGTCACCTTTTCTTCACAGACACTGCTTTGGCTGGGCAGCCTCCAGCCCATATAGTTTCATGGGGTTATTCTGTCCTAAATGACAGATTTTGCACCTATTGTCATCAGGAGGTCCCTGTTAGCTACAGGTTGCTGAGGGGACACTGAATGGCAATGATGCCTTTCTGAGTAGAGACCATTCCTCAACAGTTTGTCCTCATGCTCAGTCAGAATGCCCTCATCCCAATATCTTGTGCATTTCCAAGATCGGGACAAATAGCCAAATTCATGGAGGGTGGAAATCAGTCTACAAGCTACTCTGAAACACGTATCTATAAGCTATAATTATACCACTGGCTTTATGTGTCACTGGAAGATGCAGTAACTGTGGACTAGTCCATCCTTTGAAGGCTGAAGAGAGTAATTTTTGCATAATAAATTTACTTTTCTCACCAAAGTAGTAAATGCTTTATGGAGTCATTTTCTAAACATGGAGGGGGGTTTCCCAAGTGAACATTTCTTTAACCCATTTCTGTTGAGTTCACAATGTTTTTAGTTTTCCTTGCTAGTGGTTTTATGACTTACTCATTTTTTATTAGTAAACAATTCCTAGAAATTAATTTCTGTGAGTTTTATAAATTGACTTCATGTTCTCTGAGTATTTTCACTACACACAGAATTAAAATCTTCCTTTAAAACTTCTCCCTAGTAAAATACAAATTAATTTTTCACCCATCTTCTTTCCTTCAAAGCATAGCTTCCTGAGCAGAAGCAGTTTTCTGTTGATTGATTTCCTTCCGAGTTGCATGGCTGGTTTTATCATCTCATTTTTTAGCAATTAGTTTCTCTTTGGATGTCCCCTCATGATTTCAATAATTTTAGAAAGAATTTTTTTTAAGTATTAAAAATCCTGTAGGCCTGCAATATTAGGGACAGGCATTCTGGATTTAAATTTGGCTTATTTCTAAGCTGAAGTAAACCCATAAACAAAATCAATTTCTAACTATACCAAATAATTCTTTTACCCCATAAACTAGTTTAAAACCTTAAGAAGTCATGCACTTCAACATATCAAAGGCAGAACACAAAGAAGCTATTTTCCTCATTTCCCCCTCCTTAAGAGGCAACATTGAATCAGGCCCATCCATGAAATAACTGCAGGCCCATCAGTCTTTTCTTTAAGACAAAAATTTTAATTCTTTTTCATGGTGTAGTTACTGAAGGTATCAGGCTCTGCAAGGATACTAGTACTGTGAAATGCTGTCTTGTTCTCTCCAGTTTATCTGAGGCAAGGCTGAAACCCAGACATGAAAAAATTACAATGAGCTCCAGACCTTGACCTGCTGGCAACATCCGCTGAGCAACCAGTTTTGTAGGAAAGGTCAACTTGCCTTTGTTTTCAGCTTAGCCTAAAGAGAATGCAGACAGTGTTTTTGGCCCACAGACCTCCATTTCTGCAGAAAAGGTTGTGATGACCCAGAGATTTTTCAGGAGTGGTCAGAAAGCCAAAGTAAACCTGAGTGCAGAAGCTGTCTTATAACGTCCAGACTTACCAGACAAGACAGCTCTAGGTGCCATTAACTACAATTGGTTCTCTTCCAAGTGCTAGGGAAAGATATAGTATCCCAGCTTTCATAGGAATAAAATAAATATCCCTGAGAAAACACAATGGTGGAATTAAAATTACATACACTTTACAAGGACTTGCCAGGATGCTGTGCACTTGCCAGGTCCTGTAAAATTTGAAGAACAAAGTCCTTTCTGTGTGGGTAATATATTCCTCTGTACACAAAATATTAAGTAACACAAGAGCCAAACTCTGGGAAGGGACAAACAGTGATCACCAACTCTGCAAGCCTTTCCAGCATACCCAAATTTAAAGAGATCTAGACAAAGGAGCATCACCTCACAGACAAGTGGGTTGTGCTAGACATCAGGATCCACTCCTGGCATCCATGATATCCTCAGCCCTGGGACCTCGTGCTGAACATATCACACAGATCAGGTGTGCATGAGACTTTTCTTTTATGAAGACTAAATAGTCCATAAGTTTAGAGATCAGTAGCTCAGTGCTGTTTCAGTAGGGAATCTTGCAGGAGTTATATCTGTTAAAGAACTTGCAAGCTCTTCGAAGAAAATTGTGAACTGCAGGCACATACACGATGGCTGTGTTTCAGTTTTATGTCTCTTCGCTGTTTCATTTTTAATTTTGGCTGCATTACTGCCATGCCAGCAAACATGCCTTTGTCTTACTCAGCCTGCATGACTGTGTGTGGGTGAGAGCACATAGCTGGAGCAACAGCCCACATGCTTACGGGATAGATACACTTGTTGGCTAATATCCTTGCTGACGAGAGAGGACAGTAGCTGAGGTAACTCTGCAGGAATGCAGAGTACACAGCCCCCACATATGCTTGATAATTTGTCAGAGAACACAGTGCAATTCTCACTAAGGTAGGAGGGGCAGACCTTCCATTTTGGAAAAGCAGTATTCCTTTTCCGACAAAAAGGTGTGTGTAGAATCAGCAAGCCACTTCCCTGTTCCCTCTTTCCTACCTTATGTTGAGAAATCAGCAAGTGCGAATCAGGCAGGTTGGTTTTCTTTTTAAGCTTTACTTTTTTAAGTGAGCTGCAGACAATGCTTCCATAAGGGAACATAATATTACAACATTAAGACCCAGATGTTGTCTCTAATTAAAAATTTGTATCAAAAGTAAACACAGAAACAGTTTCCAGGAATAGAAGCTAAGCAAATAAAGCTGAAGACAACTAAAACATAAGGTAACATACTGTGAGGTTTTGTTTAATCCTACCCAAAAAAAAAGGGACATATTTTGGCTACACTATGCCCACACCTCACAAAAACATATCTAGTTAAGCATAGGTACTGTAGGACTTTCTGGTCCTACAGTGCCAGGGACTGCACTGTTATCATGCGTATAAAGCAGTCTGGCAGTCGCAGTTCAAATTATTATACAAATAGCAGGGAAAGTCAAGGAAGGACTAAAACCCTCAGGACTCTGAAGCATCCACGAAGCCTTCCAGTGGAGACAGTTGCAAGGTGTGAAATTTCTTATCTCATTCTACTGACCTGGACAGAGCTACCTCCAAGGTGATTTGGCCCAATGTTTACATCTTCCTACTGGGGTTAAATATAGCATTGCTCCTTTTGCAACTACAGCACGCTCTCCAGGAATTATATGAGAGTAGCAGTTTAGAAGACTGCTTTTAGTGGCTGCTTTTTCTTTTTTAATTTTTACTCTAAAAATATCCTGCTGTGTAAATTCATCCTTAAACAGAGGCCCCATGATTCCTTCAGACTCTGCAAAATTTAGCATTTCTCCAGTGTCATTGCATGTTCCTGATAATGCATGGCAGCATATGCAGAGGAAGGTTCTTGGCTGTGCTGGATTTCCTGCTCCTCTCAAGGCGATACAAAGGGCAGTGGTTTCAATGTCCAGACCTTTTCCACTTATGCCCAAAAAATAATGGTCAAGCAAAGAATCTCCCTGGAAAAGGGCAAGATTATTTCTTTGGGGAGATTTGCAACAACAAGATTCATAGGAGGAGATTAGTTGGAGTTAACTCTTGTGCAATTTTATCCACATCTTTCTTCATCACATAGTGATGACTAATAAGACTCATTCATTAGTATGTGAAGTGATAGGGTACAAAATAACCTTGCTTCTATTATATGATTTGGGTGGGAGTAAAAAATGCTTTAGGTTTACTCAAGTTTATTTGACATAATTTCAGGAGCTTGGGGCTCCTGAATACTAAGAGCTCCCTGCTTACGAACCTGGATTGCATAAAATCACATTGTCTTAGCTAAGCGCCTACAGATGAAAACATTTCTTGGGAATTAATGGAGATAACAGTTTTCTACAAGTAACCTTTAACTCTGGGTTCAGACAAAAGTTGCCTTCCCACATCTTTGCTCAGGTCAGCAGGTTCAATTCAGCAATCAGGAGACAGAAGTTGAAGCTTCTGCCTTAAAGTCTCCTCTGACCTCTGTCCTGTCACCATCAGAGGTGATATGGTGGTAAAGCTGACTATGATAATGGTCATCTGGATACAACCATATTGAGACAGTTCGCTAGGTAAAAGTAGGCTGAGACCCAGCCTGGTAGGGCACCTTGCCAAAGTGACTTTTAGGTAGAGTAAACCCTGCATCACTGGAGCTCTTCAGCCTGTAAAAGTTAAAGTCTATGAGGTTAAATGGCACAGGAAAACACCTGGCACTGGCATTTCACTGTGCTGGACATAAGACAGAGCACAGGGAGATCACTTTTATCAGGAAGAGATGGAAGTATTCATCCCTCAAGAACTAAAAGCTCTTTTTTTAGTTCAGTTTTCAAATTGCAAGGAGTTTGTACCTCTTCTCTGAACACACTGACACCATGTTATGCAGTTTTCACAGGGTTCTCTCCACCCAACCGTAAGTTTTAGTGGTGGACTTAGTGGTGTTAGGTTAACATTTGGTCTCAATGGTTGTCTTTCCCAACCAAAATGATCCTATAATTTATGAATAATCTCTTATTTATAAGAGGTAAATTCTCCACAGGTAGAACTTAATTTCTCATGTCTATGAAAAGCTGCCAGTTATAATTCCTGCTTTCAAGGAAAACGTTCTTCAAAATAAAGCTAGTTTATTTCTTTTCCTGCCATTTAAGATAAACAAAGTATTTTTTAATTAATCAGATCCCACCAAACATCCTCAGCACTAATGAGGCTATTATGTTGGCCTTCTAATTTTTTTTACTTCAGTGACAATAACAGGCACGAAAAAAAGTGATCAAACTATCACTATAAAATGAATATATTGAACCACAATAATTTTTCCTTAATAAGCAGTATTGTCCTCCCTGAGTTCTAAAATGTGACTTTAACAGAATAAAAGCTCTTCTTTCCTGACAAAACTAACAATGAGGACTTGCTCTTTCCTAACAGAAAAGGCATAATCATAGGCATGATCATTGGACTGTTGCAGTGATATCTCTGCCTTTAAAGGCAAGCTGAGCAAGTAGATTCCCCTTCCACTTTTCTAATGAAGAGATCTGTGGAACCAGACTGCTGGGAGCTGAACCAACCCTCTTCTTGGGTATCTTTATACACTTCACCTCACATTTTCTCTTTATCTGGGAGTACAGTTCTTCTTCAGGTACCTTATTGACTTTTGCCCTGTCTGCGAAACCTGCTGTGGGCATGAATTTTAAGCATTTGGCCTCTAAGCACTTTATATTGAAAATATATTTGGTGCCAGAATGCTAAGGCCAGGAAGTTCCAGGACTGCAAGTTTCTTCAGAGTACCAGATAGAGGAAGGATCCCTGAGTGCTTGCCTTTTTCTGGTATTCTTGGCTAGACATTTACTCTTCACTAGTGACAGAAAAGAAGAAGAAGAAAAAAAAAGATACTAAGCTGGAGAGACCTTTTTTTTGAACCTGTATGGTTATTTACTTTGCTGAACTTTGTCCAAAAAACAAGCTATATTGTTTACTGTTTGCAAATGCAAATACTGTAAAACATTTTTTAATAATAATGCATTGCTATAATATTATCCTCCTGGAAGAAAGCACTAATAAATCTAAATGAAGCAACAAAAGTCAGTACAGACAAAAATATGTTATATTTTCTAATCCATTCTGCCTGTGCACAGTATACTGTAAGACTTTCTGTGATTTTGCCAATTAAATTTTAAAAATTGTAGTAATGTTGCACATTGGAGTCTATCATTAGAACATGTAACTGATTTATTGGGAAAAGAATACACACAAAGAACTGTTTAAAATAAAAATTTACCCCAAACAACCGTAAGTAATTTGAAAGACAATTAATCTTTTAGGAACTGGTCACATTTCAGGAAAAACTATCTATTTTTCTCCTTTCTTACATTATTTTTAATAATAATAATAGCTTATGCACCAATAAGAGCATCAATGAAGGGTGTCAGTAAAATTAAAGTCAGTTCTTAAACACTACCTGTGTTTCTAAGTATGCGAAGCACCTTTTTTGGAAGCAGCAAGTTGGAAAGGAACACTATAAAAAAGGAGAAGGGCCGGCATTAGAAGACTTTTAACATGATGATAATTACAGGCTATTAGAATACATAATAGCCCTAGGAGAGGAAATCAACTGCTGCTAAGAAACAAAGCAACCTTAGTTTCAAGTAGCAGCCCCTACTATCAAATGTGCTGCTACTCTGAAAGGATTTGTATGTGTATTTTGTAATCTGGATTGTGGATTATATTGGGTTTTCATTTCAGTAAACAAGATGCCCGTGGCAGATTAGAAAGTTACTGAAAAAACTCAGTCATGTGGCTGCTTTCTTCTGCATTTACTGGAAAAAGAAATTTTATCTCCAGCATATGGAGAAAACTGCTGGTGCTTAATATTTCCTCTAGTCTTCTGATTTTCCCTGTAGCTTCAGAGAGTGGTGGGAAGCCTGTCCATATTATGTTTTCAGCAGGTAAGTGCTCGATGCAGATAAATCAGCTGGGTAACAGGGTCCTCTGTGAGAGGGGGGCAGAGAGGAAGCTTCTTTCCGTGGAACAGGAGGGGTGGGTGGGCTGGGTGACTTGGCCACCTCAGGTCCCAGGGACTGAAACACCTCTGCAGTCATCACACCTTCGGCATCTCAGAGACTGACAGCCAGTGACATATTCACTTCCTTGTGAGGCTTTTGGTTCAGACTGTGTCAAAGAATAAATGCCTTTGTCCCTGCAGAAACCAAAAAAGGATAACTTAATCCTATGGAAAGGCCCCTGGGAAGCCTGGAGCAGCCCACTCCTGCACAGAACAGCTGCACAGATAGGTCTGCAGCTGCAGGCTCTGCAGAAGGAGCAACACAGGATGTGGGCCTAAGGGGGAGAAATGCAGGCTTGGGAGGTGGGAAAATCATTCTTGCAAAACGTCCTTAACCAGCCAAGGCTGGAGTGGAAATGTCGGTACTTCTAGGAGCAGAGTGTGGTCCAGTATTTTCTCCATAGGGTTGTCCTAAGCATGGGCTTATTATCTTAATTAATACTGCATTTTGGTATAAACAACATATGACAGTAAGTTATTACTAATTCAGGAGAAGGTATAGTAAAGCCAGTCGAATGTTCATAAACAAAGCACCACATTAGCCTTCAGTTCCACGCAGGTAATCACCTGTAACTTACATAATGCAGCAGGGCCTTTACAATGTCCACAAGCTCTGGAGCCTGGTTTCCTCTAGATGTGTATCTTAATGGCTCTTTGTGCATGCTGTTTGGTGATGTTTGTACAGCTGAAGCATTTAGAAATCCTTTCACCAAAGATTTTCTGCAGTCCATAGTTAAGTTACAAGCACATACAGCAGGCTTGGCAGTGGTCAGGGAACTGAGTTGTTCTGATCTATTTAATCACCAATTTTTACATATTGTGTATATTCAAGAGCTCTGGTCCTGTGGCCAGAAGGTTTAATAATTCAGTGTGGAGATGCAAATAAGGAGTCCAGTGCTGCAACCATAGGTATAGGACATCTCATCCAGCCACCATATTCTATTCTAGTGACCATTTCCACACCTGATGCCTTCTGCTCCACTGTATCTCCTCGGCTGTGCTTCCCCAAAAGGAAGTTTCTGTAGCTTTTACACTCAGTCTAGGTTTGCCACTTAGCTCCTCTGGTAAACCAGCTACCGAGCTGTGTGCATTTCTTAGTGGTTAGATATGGAATAATTAGGATGTCAAAACTATATTATATCATCACTTTGAAATGCACTGCACTGCATTGCCTTCAGCTGCCTTGCAAGACAAGCTCTACACATCTCACTCCCTTCTTGTTTAAATAAATTCAGTGCTACTTTGTCAAGTCCTGCACCTTAGTTGAAAAGTCATGAGCCTTTTGTACCAGTGAAATGGACAATATCGGTAAGAGTAGCACTAGACAGATTTCTTTGAAAACACATCCTAGACCCTAGGGGAGAAGTAGGAGTAGGCGACATACAAGCGTCCAGAAACCCTTTGCATAGTTTTCTGAGTGTTGCTCTTGTTTTTCCACCAAGTGACCTGCCCCAGGGGAAGTGTGTAACATAGACAGACCTTCATAGAACAATATCAAGTTTGTTTCTCAGTTTGCTTTTTCTCTTAAAAAAGCCAAGCTTGTAGAAATGGAAAACCAGGGAATCCTATTCTGCAGCAGCGTTCCAGTGGAAATTTATCTTCTGACAAAAGATGGAGCAGAGCATACAGACACAAAATACAGTCTTATTTATATATTGTCAGATTTAAATCATTTTACTTCTCCTTCTGTGTATATATGCAGTGATGCTTAATGGTGAAGCATTTTTTTTTTTTTAATCCACACCACAAGATCACATCTAGTCTGCTTAGGTAAATGCATTGCATCTCTTCTGGAAATCTGTCTGAATTATTTTAAAACTATAATGATTCATTCCTGCATTAATTATCCATTTATTTAATTTAGCCATCCAGCTCCTATAGTGCTTCCAGAGACTTAGCTCTAAATTAGGGATTTTTTTACATATTGCATATATCTCAAAGCAAAGTAAACCTTATAAAATTTAAAAGGCACCTTAACATAGGGATAAACCCACTACATCCTTCCCAATGAAACAATTTCTGCACATGTCACAGGCCATACAGAACAGCTATGATCTTGAGAGCTGTCTTAGATATTATAACCAATCAAACAGCACTTTTCAAAATTCACTTAAATCAGGAAACCAGACTCTGGATTGGAAAATGCCTCTTCCAGAGAGCCATGCAGTCTACTTTTGCTTTAAATTAGACTTGCTAGCCAGGTGGCTGCGGAGACACAGAATGTCTGTCATCACATTTAACATGCAAAGAGCATGTTTCTATTACCTAGGGCCCTGAAGCACAACCAAGCACCTGTTTTTGAACTTGTGTGATGTAGTCTGACTCAGTGAGGCAGTGACTTATGCAAGGCTGTGCCTGGCATCAGTAGGGATAAGCAGTTCCACCCCAGACAGGATAGGCTGTGCACAGCCCATCTATCATCCATCTGCAGCACCTCAATAACACAGTCATTTAGTACAAACTATGCAATGCTTGTTATTGCTTTCTCTTCAGCAGTTTATTTGAAGGACTCTACAGTGCTACATATACAGAGCCATATGTAAGACAGAGCACATCTATGTAAGTGAAGGATAAAATTGATGCTTTGGGAAAACTGAAGTGCTTTACCATCCTCTTTTTAACCGTATCCAACTATCCCAGCAGTCCCTGACAGACCTGCAAACCCACAGTGCCCATCACTGTTCACTTTCCATAAGCATGCCTTCTACAGCATGAAACCACTTATAATGAGAGTATGTGTTTTTCTCATTCATTAACTCTAACATCCAGGAAAAGAGCCTACAGTAAGGAGTTTGGTTTTAACATAGGCAAATTTAAAGCACAGAAAAACTGTACAACAGCAAAAGGCATTGGCATTATTGTAAGATTTCATAGTCTCCTATTCAGTAGTTATCATCTCCTGCCATACAAGAAGATGCATCACCTTGCACTTACATATATTAAAAATGTCTTCTGAATTGAAATTTCTTCAATTTAATCCAGTGATCTTGAGGTAGGATTGGTGTACTGCCCTATTGATCCTTATGTCATCTGGAAGTCACCTGCAAGCATTGCATACAGTTGTAGCTAAAAAGGTCTTGACACATAATGAGTGACAACTGAACAAGACAAGTTCCAGACTGGGGACAGCCCTTCCTTTGACCAGCACAGAACTCACATGGTGCCCTGCATGTCATATGGGTTGGCATGGCACTGGGACAAGATCCCCATGCATGGCCCATGGAGACACCTGCTCCTCGGGCCTAGAGGCAATGGGCCAAGCAAAGCTGTCCCAATACTGCTGCTTGCAAAGTGATGGTCTATTACAGAAAAAAAAAAAAAAAATTATTTGGCAACCTCGTCTAGGAAGAGTCCCATTCATCATTCTTGCCTCAGAAACAATTAAGTTCAGCAAGCTGCTGCTGAAGCAGATTTTTAACCCTGTTAATTCAAGACCATGCAATTGTTTGAAACAAATTGATGTCTTACACTACAATCTCTTATTCTGTGAAAAGTAGGCCAACGTACTTCTCTTCTTTTATTGCCAAAGCTTGCCTATTTATTCTTAATCAAGAAATAACTGTGCTGTTTTTACCTCAAGTGTGGCCCCATGAACTGAATTCTCAATAACCACTGGAAAGCATTAGCCAGTCTCTCAGAGTATGTCTTCAGCCCTGTTCTGTCATGTGAACCAAAGCAGGTTACCAGTTCTTAAGCAGAACAGTAAAGTGTGAAGGCTAGTGTGGAAATTTATGCTTATACAGCTAGATAAGCTGACTCACTAAAACTTCACCAGTTTGCAGAACTCTAAGGCTGCGAAGATGGTACAGAAGTGGTCCTTCCCTGAGCATCCAGTGCTATAAATGTTGCTCAAGCAGACTATCTAGCATATGCACAAATTTTCTGCAAATATTATTCCATGCAGCAGTTTGCCTGTCTCTTTCTAATATACTTTTTATTACCCTTGGTTTTTTACTTCCTACTTTACAGCAAGGAGAAAGCATTATTTACAACTGTGTCACAGTATGCATATATATATCCGGACAAGGCAATAAGGCAAGTTAGTTGAAGCATAGTCTAAAATAATCAGGCATCTAAAAAGAAGATCACCACCTATAACCACAAAAAAGAGAAAGGTAAAGTGATGCACTGAAGTGTAACAGGAAGAAAACCACATTAAGAGAAGCAAACCACACACAAGGGGAAATTCCTGTCAGTCAGCACTGTTAGATAGTGAAATAGATACCCAGGCAAAGATACATAAACCCATTGCACAATAAATTTTAAATAAAATTTTATATACCACTTAATTTAAAAAATGTACACAGACATAGACAGGGCAGCACAAATCTCTATAATATAATAAATGCTTTTAATCACCAAGTGGCACAAAAGTGAAGGTCACACCTTCAAAAGCAGAGCCACAGGCACTTCCGCCCTGTGACTCTCGTTCGTGTCCTGAACCTCCTGCTGTGTCCCCAGTCTGGTTCATGTCCTGGCAAACCACCAACATTACCAATAACTCTTAATATCATCCTCCTCCCCAGAGCCACCCGATGTGGCCCAACACAGCGCAAAGCAAGCCAGCCTGTGAAGATCACACAGTGCAACCAGACCCTGCAGGCAAGATCCCAGCAGTCCCTGCCAGACCTGCAAGCCCACAGTGCCCTTGTCCTGGGTACTTCAGCTTCTTGGGAAGACAAGGTAAGCAGGATGCTGGTGGCTCCCTCCAGGTCCCCCAGATACCTGACATAACACCCTGGACATGTGGTGAGCCAACCAACACCTCCCTAATAGCTGTCTCTACAACAGCCAGCAATACCCAAGACCCCTGCTTATCTTTAACAACTGTAAAGTTGCTCCTTGTACAGTTAATACCTGAGTATGTGAAGATGAAGTCCACTTGTATCAGTAGATACCATCTGCTGAATTTCTGCTACATTAAGTAGTGTTGATCATTACAAATATTTGCAGCAGCACGTAACTTGCAAGTTACAGCTGCCTTTAGTTCCAGTGCTATATTAATAACATTTGCAGGCTAACTTAATTAAATGCTATTTGCCTTACACTGTATCTGCATTGAGCCCAAAGAGATTTCAGAAGAATTGCATGGGTCACTAAAATAAGAAATTGTGTACCTCTCCTTTTACATTTTCACAAGGCTACTGAATCAGCCTCCTGTCTTCTCAGGGACTAGAGACAACATCTTCACAAGGGTATTTTGGTGTTGCATCATTAATTTCATTGTTTGATGAATATTTCCCCCATGACACCTGGAAAGTTAAACTTCCTACCTATCTGTGCCTACTGTCTCAGCCAACAAATTGGTCACATTTCTCTTCTATACTTGAACTGTACGTATAATTAATTGTATACATGCCTGAAAACTTGCTTCAACCTTCTCAGGCTGTTGTTTAAACCACTCAAGGCTGTAAAGTACTGCTTACACTCAACACAAAAGTTGATTTCAGGACATTTCACTTTAATCTGTTCTTGGCTTTAAGTACTGATTAAGCCCCAGGCAAAGAACAGAATATGTTTCTCAGCTGTAAAACCATTAAAAATTAAGAAACCTGCATTTACTAAGGGACGAGCATAAAAATGTATAATAACCCATCCAGACTTGGTATTTTCAATGTATTGCCTTCAAGGCAGTTTCTGTTATCACAGCTTTCAAAGCTGTTTTTTTCTATTAGCTCCTCTATGTTTATTTTCTCAAAGTCGTAGAGGAGACACTAGCTGAGAAGTGCAGGTTAAGCAGAAAAACAGGCTACACAGCAACTCCTGTATCTTAAGTGCCAAGAAAGAATACTTGGGAGAGATCTGATGCCCATCTAGTTTTGCTACAGCCAAAACTAGAGCCAGCCAGAACCAAAACTCTGGTTATACTGCCATCCTACAGCCTTCACAACACTGTGACAAAAGCCAAGCAGTGCTTCATACCTCCTCTACAAAAGCACACTATTCTAGCAAAGTGAAAGCTTAATTTGAACTTCCCTTATCAGGAACAATGAGGCTGAAAGCAAGCAACTTCCCAGAAACCACAACTGTTCAAAATACTCCCGTGTAGAAATGACCACTTCTCAGCAAGTGTTACTGTCAATCACTGCAAGCCAGCCTAGAGGAAGTACAATTGTGATATCTGAGTATTTTTAGTGTCTGTAGAGGAAGCAAGTAGTTGAGCCTTCTTGCTCTCTGGAGATCATTACAGCATCATTTTAATATCAGCTTCTGAAGCACACATAGGGATTGTGCACAGACATTGGGTGATATTTTCCCTTTTAACATAGGGCCAAATCAGCTCCCCCCCCCCATATTAACTTCCCCTGACAGGGTCTCTGAAAAAGGCCACACAATCCTTAAATTGTTTTGGACTTAATTTGGAGTTGTTATGCAATTAGGCTTTGCAAAATTGGCTTCTGGAGTGACAGTTTCTATTGTTACAGCATATGGCAAGCAGCGAGCTGCTTGTGGCAGATGGGATGTTCATTCACCATTAGCCAGTTTTAGATTTAACATCATTCTAATCAAAGCAAATGTTAAATTTATTTGACGTTTAAGTTTTGCAGCCTCTTCACCATGATTAAGCTGCTTCTATCAGCTGGGAACACACTAAAATCCATTCAGTGCTGTAAAGTCACATTTAAGAAATAATGATGCAATTTACTGGAAGTCTGCACTCCAAAATCTGTGTTTCTAGCATGTATTTTGTTCCTTAGACTACAAAGACCACCTATTGCATGTGGTAAGTGATCTCATTAAGCATGCAGCTCCTTAAGTCTTGCAAGCTGTTACCATAAGCAGCAAGAGGGTGAAAGGTTGAATTATCAACTTGGACAGCACAGTTCTCCATTCAGCTGGCCCAGCAGAGAAAGCACTCGAGCAACAGCTCCATTACTCTGGCATGTAACTTTGACTACAGCACACAAGCAAAACATCAGTATTTCAGCAACATGCTTCCCCACCCAGTAACCAAGACACTGCCAGAAATTAATTGCTGAAAATTTATTATGAAAGTTTCAATAGCAGCCAATATTTCAATAAAACTTATTGCATTATTAAACCAGTTCTGCAGACTGACCCAAGAGGTCTGTTAAAGTTTGTTTGCTTTGGAGTCTCTATATTTGCCTCAGTAGCCAGTCACTAGCAGTCAATCAAATATTGCAGTTTTCTTCTGTGTTTTACAGACAACACCAACAGTTCCTAGTTACAGTACTCTGGCCAGTTCTCCTGTAAAGTTTTGGCCCACTTCCCCCAGCTTCCCCTCAGCCTTCTGAAAGAGCTCCACTCGACCAGGAATCTCGCAATACTTTTCAGTTCCATGGTATGCCAGCCTCTTCACAGTTACAGGCTACTAAGGCTCACTGGTGAGACAAGCTGCTCTCTTCCTTCTCCTCTCCAGGAACCCACTGCATGCCAGTCTGAGTGACGTTAATCCAGTCTCTTGACCAGGCTAATCCATGCAATCAGCAGCTTGTTGCACACTTCAGTGAACCCACGCCACATTTAGAATGCAACAAATGTTTCAGCCTCCCCAGTGCACTGGGTCATCATCACTCTGGCAGGGTGATGGTTGGCACCCAGTCATTGACATTGCGGCTCTCTTGGCAAAACAAGTTCAGTTTTTCTAGAGCCGAGTCCTTCCAGTCCTCACTCGGTTTCTGTCAAAAAGAAAAAAGTTGCCTGCCATGAGTGCTGCCTGGTAGCTGAAGTTCACAATATCTACACAAGCATTAGCTTAGGAAGCAAAGCATTTTCAGATGATTTCTGTCCTGCCACAGACAAAGCAGGAAATCCACAGTCCCGAAAAGTGTAGCCTACTACTACTTCTCAGCTCACGTGCTGTACGGCGTGTGCCGAGCACCCTTCCTTTGCCCAGGAGGGGATCTGACTAGCCGAGAGAGACGGGGACCACCGAGAGCCTCTTAACCACCCCGTGCCGAGGCGCAAGCACGGCCCCGGCGGACAGCGCCCCGAGCTCCGCCGGCCTCCTGCGAGAGGGAGGACACCCACCGTGATGAGGATGCAGTGAAGGTCCCGCGGCTCCCCGGACTCCTCGCTAAACCCCAGGATGGCAGCCAGTTTGGACACGTCGTTGATCCGCACGATGTCAATGTCATTCTCGCAGCAGAACGCCTGGATCAGCGTGAAGTGGATCTGCAGTGCGATGTCCCCCTCGTCCTCCTCGTCCGCGGCCAGCACGCAGAAAGCGACGTTATCGGGATCGCTGCAAGAGGAGAGCGGCATGTTTAACCTCAGGCAGGCCCCGAAGCCCCCGCGCCCCGCCAGGAGGCCCCCAGCCCTCGCCTGCCGTACTTACACATTCATCAGCTTCGCCGACTCGTAGACGCCTGCGGTGAGGCAGCCGCGGCGCTGGGCCGACACCAGCAGCTCCTGAAGGGCTTTGCCGGCGCCCTCCATCCTGTGCGCAGAGAGAGAGGGCAAAGAGTCAGCGCAAAGTCGCAACCGTCCCCAACCGCCACCCCCCTCCTCCCTCCGTCCGCCACACTCCCTCCCCGACAGCCGCCGCACAGACGTACCCCGCACACACACACACCCCGCACCAGCCGCCGCCCAGACCTACCCGTCGTGGCCCGCAGGCACAGGCTCCTGTCCGTGGATGTCTTCCAGAGTCATAACAGCGCCGCCTCACACCGCAGCACCCGCCCCAAGCGCGGACACTCACACTCTCGCACTCCCCGAGCGCTCTGAGGCGCCAGCCCGCCGGCCGCCTTATTTATAGCCCGCGAGGCTGTGGCGCCGGCTGCTGGCAGTGGCTTCTGGCTTCCTATTGGCCAGCAGCGGAGACAGTGGGAGGCATTGTTATGCTAATTGCCGCGCGCCGGCGAGGAAGAGACAGGAGTGGGGGGGGTCGGGGGGGACACGAGGGGGGGGGAGGGGAAGAGGAGTGGGCGGCTCGTGCCCAGAGGCCACGTGGGTCAGGGGTTGGGGGGTGGGGGTGGGGGGGACAGGGGCAGAGACACCGGAACAGGCAGGGACAGAGACACAGACACAGTCACACAGAGGCACAGGTAGAGGCACGGGCAGAGACACAGTCACAGTCACAGTCACACAGACAGAGGCACCGGCACCGGCACAAGCAGGGACAGAGGCACTGTCACACAGACAGAGGCACAAGCACTGGCACAGGCACCGGCACCGGCTCCGGCTCCGGCTCCGGCACAGCCACAGCCGCAGGCACAGGCACAGGCACAGGCACTGGCACAGGCACAGGCACAGGCACAGGCACAGGCACAGGCACAGGCACAGGCACCGGCACCGGCATCGGCTCCGGCACTGGCACAGGCACAGGCACAGGCACAGGCACAGGCACAGGCACAGGCACAGGCACAGGCACAGGCACCGGCATCGGCTCCGGCACAGGCACAGGCACAGGCACAGGCACAGGCACCGGCACCGGCACCGGCACCGGCACCGGCACCGGCACCGGCACAGGTGCAGCCGCCGCTCCGCTTCACCCCACCGGCGGCCGCCGTGCCCTGGGGTTCTGCGCTGGGACGAGGTGGGCAAGAGCGAGCGGTGCCGGAGTGGGCTGCTGGCCCCCCCGGGTAGCAGTGGGTTAAAGTACTGGAAAGCACTGGGGGGATTTCTGTTCGAGGCGCGGAACTGAAAATCCAAATGGTGCCGGAGAGGAAAAAAATGAAGAGGAAAGGAAAAAAAAAAAAAAAAAAAAAAAAAAAAACCACCAAAAAACCAAAAGAACTGAAAAAAAATATTTATTTTAGAAAATGCAGATGCCAAATCCCACTCCCGGGAAGGGGATGCCTCTTGCAGAACCCCAGCCTGGGGAGCAGTTTTCTGGAGAAAGTGTCTTCAAAGTCCTTTCAAACATGAATGGGAGGTTATAATCCCCCTCTGCACGGCACTCCTGAGATGATAGCTGTGTAGTTTGTCTGATTTCTGCACTCCTGGCAGAGGAAATGCACAGTGCAATGGAGCAAGTTCAGGTGGGCACCTTTTTTGCAGAGGCTACAGCACTGTCCCACTAGAGGCACCAGTGCTGGTTCAGCCCGAAGAACGCACAGATCAGGGGGCACTGATGAGTCGGGCTGTCATCAAGAAGGCATGGCCAGGGCATTCACAACAGTGCCTAGTGGGGAGACAAGAGACAATGGGCATAAGTTAAATCGAGAGGCTCAGGTGGAATTTAAAGGAAACTGTCCCTTTTCTCCTGGGTACAGTAATGCAGTGGAACGGGATGCCAAGGGGGGCTGTGCAGACTTCATCCTTGCAGGGCTGCAAGCCCAAGGGGGACAAAATCCTAGAAAACCAGGTCTGAACTCCCCGGTGCAAGCCTGCTGAGGTTTTGTCCTACAACCCTATAGGTTTGGGTTTTTTAAAACAAATATGTGGGTTTTGTCAGTTGAAATTTATTGACAGTAGATTTCATCTGGATAGTCATGTGATCTTGAGCGTACCCTGTAAAATTAATTCAGTGTGAAATGTGAATGGCTGTTTAACTCAGATCTACTATCTGAAGCAATAGTAGAACAAATTTTCCCACTAAATTAATACAGTAGTCTTAAATATTAAAGGACAAGTCTCTTTTCAAGTCCTTTCAACAGTCTCTGACATCCCAACTAGACTGCCAGCCAGTGTGCACCGAGTAAGCGCTTCATTCCAGCACTCAGTCATTTAACAGAGATTGTAAAGAGCCACCTAGAGCTAAACCTTTGCCTAAACCAAACCCACGATGGGCCAAGTCCCACAGATTTCACAGGAATGCCTCTGTGACCTGTCAGCCTTGCTACTCCCCCCTGTCACATCATCCCCTTCCAAATGTGTTTAAAGACAGACTCCAGGGGTGTCCTTCCCAGTACTTTGCTGAAAGTCCAAGAAGCACAACTCGCCGTGGCTCTGTGTATGGTATATGCTGTCTTCTCAGTAGTTTCAGCCTTTCTGAGCACCAGTTTCAAACTGAACCATCTCAAAGTCTCACTGTGTTTCTGCTTCTAGTTGTTTCTGGTTAGTGTCCTGGTTATTTATATACCTGAGAGCAATGGATTCTGCAGTGATCTCTTAGTAAGCTTCCATTTTAACCTGATGAAAACAGCAAGGTCTGCCAGACACATCTGACTTTTCTGAGAACATCTGTCAAGTCATACCTACAGAGCTTTCAGGACTGGGCAGACAACTTTTTGTTGTAACCACTGATTTTCAAGCCTAATGATCTTTTTCACACTTGCTAATGTGAAAAGGCATACTTGACTTGGGATTGCAATACAGTGTCCTGGCACACTGAATTTGCTCGAGGAGAGCACAAATTCTTACCTTGTTTTCTTTAAAACATATGTAAGAAGTTTTCAAAAATTTATCTGCCAGTCTGTATTCATGACTTGGCAACTGTCTCCACTTGTTGAAATGAGTGTATTTTATGAAGTAGGTATTGTTCATTCTCAAAAAGGAAAAATCCTTCAGTCTCCACTTTTTTTCCCTTTAAATCTATACATGGGGAGGAATGCATATTAGCATGAGTGGTAAATGTCAGCTTAAGCTGTTTTTTACAAAATTGGGTTATATACACTAAATGCTACATCTCTTAGACATATTGAAGAGCCTGTTTCTAATGTGCTACAATTTCGATGATGAAATAGGTGGAAAATAGGCATGATGAAATAAGTGGAAAAGCCAGGACTGACTCAGAGCTTTGAAAGATATTTGCTGATGATACTATGACTTCAGTGAGTTGCCTGTTACAGTGGAAATGAAAATTACTTAAAATGGATAGAAATTAGTAGACCAATGTTAACTCCTAGTGGATAACAGTATATATGTAGTAGTATAACATATGTAAGTACCTAGTTATTGAACTGATGTATGAAACCATAATAACACTTTAACCCTTTCACATGCAAGCTTCTCGTTTTGTCTTAATGATGATAGCCCTTCTTGTCATCACTTTTTCAGTTTGCTCCATTATTCCTAGGCATCCTAGCAAAGAGGGTGCCAAAGACCTTGAAGCAGTCCAGACACCTGATCCACCTTATTTTGAACCACAGTATCAATACTAGGCTTCCAATGCTGAAGAGGAGATTCAGGAAGCTGTGACTGCCCCAGCTCCTGTCCTCATTTTTAAGACATCATCTCTTCAGACATAATACAATTGATGTCTAATAAGCAAACTCAGTGGAGGTCAAAGGCCACTGGTTGCTTTCTTACTCTTTTCCTTCTATGTTTTTAATACCTTAATTAAAGGAGGGGAAAAAAAATCATATACCCTTTTTGGTTTTCATTCCTGTCCACGAACACCGAAGTAAGACTACTGGATGCTTCCATCTGAAAGTGGGAGTTATACCTTTCTTTGCCACAGTACACTTGAGCTCACCTAAGCATACTTGAATGTCCCCCGGATGCTTAGATGCCAAATAATGTGGAAAAAAAAAATCAATTCTGTTAATGCAGCTCTGTATAAGCTATGGTGGATCAGCTATCGAGTGCTGAAGCCGTTCTGTAGATGGGTAAGGAGGGGAGCATCACGTGGAAGCATTTGTCACACATGTGTAAGCGGATTGTGCCGCTGTATTTGAGAGCAGTTGCGTAATGCCAGTGCCTCTTACCTGTGCTTTCCGCAGCACGGAAAGGTTCGCCTGCACACCCTTTTGGTGTTTTTTTTTTTACTGCCACCTACAGCGTTTGACGGAGCGCGCCTCAACCAAACTGATGCTGAGTTCATAGGAAAGTTGTGACCTCTGGTGGACACCTAAAATATTACTGCTACGAAAGTTTACTGCCAGCTCACCGGCAAACCGTACCTACGTTCTTTTCCGGTTCTCGTATCACTTAATGTTTGTAGTGAAAATACGGGGTGGGGGAGTTAAAAAATGAAAAAAAAATTACTGATTTTTATTTCATGCATGAAGAAAATCCCTAAAACAATTGCCTAAGCTTATGTCAGATGAAGACTAACAGAGGAATAATAGAATAATCAATAACAACAAAGGCAAATAGCCTAGCAGAACGTAACAGATAAAACTGCAGCTAGATTAAATGCCTATATAGCTGATAATCAGCATTATGTTGTAATTTTTTGAGGAAAATAATGATGTATCTCCAACTAAAGAGCAAAAGACACAGGCATCAATGTTTGGCCAAAGTAAGAGAAGACTCAAGCCTTTCACTCCAGAAAAGGCATGCAGACAATGGTAACAGCAAGCCCAGATGTGGGTCTCTTACCTTGCCTCTACCTGTCTCATGCCTTCCTGGCTTGTGCTGAATAGCTGGACTTCCCATCAGAAAGATCCTTTTAGCAAAGATGTACCAGTCTTTTCAGTTTCGATTGAGTAACCCCGACCTCAAGCCTTTCCAAGTCCATCATAGCTTCTTCACATTCCATCTCAGTCCTCCATCCAGTTTTCTGCCTTTGTAGCCCTGTTGTCCTTACCCAGCAATCACCACACCAAGAAAGGCTCCTTCTCCAGATATGGCATCTCACACAATAAAAAACAAGCCAAAAACCTTTCTGACTAAAAGTTTTAGGAAACAGAGCTGTAGTCCCAGCTTCCTCTACAAGTCTTCTGGCTATGAGAAAGATGTTTTTTTGTTTCTATCAGACCAACAGGTCACCCAGTCTTCTTATTTCCTTTCACTGAAGCTGACATGGGTGCTGCTGATGCCCATGTTTAGTGAACCAGACAGCTCCCTCTCTTCATACACTTTGTTCTGTGGCACTTTTGCCAGAGAAATACCACTTGCCAAGATGAAACATACATATTCTATAGCCAGCAGGGGCATTTAACATACTGGGAAAGAAATGAAGTGAGACTTTTTGCAGCATTTTCTTTTTCTAAAAAAAATGAAACTGTGTATTGCAAGTCTTAGTTGAGAGCAGTGCTGTGGGAATAGAAGCACTAATCACCTGAATGAAATGTTTAACTGTTTTGTTTAAAAATTTGACTATTCTCACAAATAAAACTGAAATGCTACAGGGTGGACAACACTTAGTTGGCTGCATAGACTTGATTATTATATTATGGTCTGCAGATAAGCTCAGAGCCTTTATTTCTCTTATCTTTTCAGGTTTTGTGCTAAAAAGGGCAAAAGCATCTTTTGCATTACTTTTTGTTGTTTGAGGTTTTGTACAGACCATGGCACACTGCATCAAGAAGCTGGAAGAACTTGTTTGTAAGTGTGGCTGAATTCACACTTAGTGCATTTTTTACGCCTGCACACCCTATTCTTAAAATAAAGCAAGATACAAAATATATTGATCTAATAACAGACAAGCATCTTTCTAATAATAGATTAATGATTCTCTCTTAATCTAAGAAAATAAAGTACTGCTGTACAGTTTTTACAGAGAAGACTATTTTTATTCAACTCTTTCAGTTCAGACAGGTGGGATTTTGAAAGAGATAATTTGAAAAACACATATGCAGAGTGGGTAAGAGCCCTTAGAGAGGAAGAACAAAGTAGAGTAGAGGCCAAGGGAAGGGGAGAAATACTGCACACAGCAAGTCATAGTGGAGCAGTTCTGCATACTCTGCCCTGCTTTGCTTCAGCGGGTAGCAGCCTCTACCTAATAATGCAAATGGATATTGCTGTCTATGACACTTTGTAATCTAGCATCAGCTAAAAGCATCAGCCAGCCAGTGCAACTGAGTGTTTGAAATCAGGACACAACTGACCATCCTTAAAACTGCTTTTTGAAAACGCTTCTTTGTCCCTCAAAAGACAATGTTATTTTCCCCAACAGATTTGCTTTCACTGACACATTTAAATGAGAGCATTTAGCAAGTTCAAGCACTTTCTCCTCTTCACAGACAATTTATTTACACAGCTGCTTGGGTTCCTATACCACACCAAGTTATGCTTGAGACATCTACTCCAGTGTGCAAGAAAAAAAAAACAACCAAACAAACAAACAAAAAAACCAAACTAAAAACAACAACAAAAAAAGAATACCACCACACACACAAAATCATCATTAAAACTGCATGCATTACCCATTCTGTATTTAGATTGTAGGAAGCTGGAAGTGTGCAAAGAATATGTTTGGTACAGCTAGTTACCCCACCTGTTCACCCTGTGTGAAAATTTGCATAATTCATAACATACTGTGATCTGAGAAGGGCAGTTTGATGAACTTTAGAAAGGAGACAACTGATTATATGTAGGAGACCCTTCTTCTACACCCAGATCAGAAGTCTATCAGAAAGACTGGGAGGCATGAAGATTTTTCCTTTGTTTTCTGTTTGGTTGGTTGGTTTGGTTAGTTGGTTGGTTTTTTGGGGGGTTGTCTATTTTTTTTAACTAAGAACTGCTGAAAGACAGGTTTTCTTGGCAAGCCTGTCTTTCTTTCAAACCAGAATTTTATCAGGGCAAAGTTTTGAGGATCCTCTCCCAGGATTTCTGTGTTTCTGTGGGTCCAGCAACTGAAACCTTATTGTATATTCACAGCAGCTCTAACTGGATGTTGCATGACAGAAAATCCTAAACACATTCACAGCCCATATGCACCATGGCAGCATAATACCCAGCTCAGAAAATCCTGTGTGCTCAGGCCAAAATGGACAGATTGTATATGCATGTTCAATTGAGATCTGTGTGCCAAGAGGTCTGTAGTGTCAGATTTACTGTTCTTGAGCACACACCTTTGTCCAGGAATGCCTGGAAGCCTTACTTAACAGTGTAACTTCCAACAGAGACTCAAGATAAAATATTACATTAGTGACACTAAAAATTTCATTTGCTAATAATTGAAAACAGAAAAACAGGCAAAACCAAGCATCAAAAATTCCAAATTCTGATTCTCCATCAAGTTGGTATTGCAGCTCTCCAGCTGCTGCCAGTAATAGTCTAAAGTGAGGCAAAGTTACAAATAAAACTGAGATTTCTTTGTGAAACAGCTGTTTTTCCATCTTCACCTACCTTAGTTCCTTCACTTATTTTTTCTGCTATATCTGTTCATGTGCTGCACAGAAGGCCTTCTCCTCCATCTGAATAAAACTACTGAAAATAGTCTTGCTAGCTCTCCAGTCCAATCAGATGACTTCAAAGACTACTTTAAATTATGACATTGGCTTTCCTAGTGTTGATGGCTCCCTACGATTCCAAGGGAATTTTTGAACAGCTCAACATAACTCAACCAGCATAATATTAAATAATCCAGTTTTTACTTTGTTGTGTACTAAAATTTTTTATGATGCCAATGAAAGGTAAAAATAAAGGGCATAAGATCAGTGAACATCTGTCTGTGTGTTATAATGAAATAATACACTTTCCTTAGCCCAGATACCGCCAGAATTATTCACTTCACTGGGCAATTCTGCAGCATGAAGAAATGTAATTCACATAGAAGGCAGATGTGTTGTCCTGTGTCGAGTGTCTCTCGTGTTTGAACATAAGACTGCCTAACAGGATTCTTACTGCAGATATGTGCCCAGCTGAGTGAAAGCATCTGATCCTTCAGTAGTTCTTTGCTGTCTTCTATTATAGTTGTAACAGAACAGACAACCAGAGAATGAAAACTCAGTCAATTAGGCCTTAAATATATAACTCTGAGTTTTAACATGTGCATTTCCTGCCTGTATAAAAAAGTATGTACAAGACTGACTTATATGTAAACAGGTTAGCATATGAACTGGTGGGCAGAGGGTTACTTGATCTTGACAATTTTCTTTAAAACAAACTGAAAGGTAGCAAAAATCTTTAGCAACCTCAGCTATTTGCCAAGACAGCTCAGTACATGCCAGTTTTGCCTGATCAAAAACAACATCAAGACACACCATTTTGATCATCCCATCTTTGTGACTGTAAAAAAAATAACCAGCTTCAAGCTACAAAATGGACAGATTCTCTCTTTACTTTTCACTGACCTAAGAAGAACATGGTTATTTTCTTTAGAAATAAACAAGCACATTATTCTAGCTACCATATAGTGGTACCTACAAGTCCAGATTCTCTTTGAAGTCTTATTCACATGCTCCAAACATCATAGTGAGAAGTGAGCCATGAGTGACAACCATAAAGTGAAATCAAGTTGCATTCTTAGATGCATGAGTTTGCAAAAAACAAGTGATGACAGCTGATAAACATGAAGAGATACAACCTAGCATTTACATGTAGTCTAGCATTGTATCAGAGAAGGCCAGTTGGGAGCTATTGATTATTAAATTACTGAAGTAGGATTATTATTCCTGTCTATCACATTTTACTAGTGAAGATTTCTGGTTCATTTTGAAATTCACAGAGATAGTATAAATAATTTCATTAAAATATGTGTATGCCAAGTGGCCAAGTTGGTTGCTTCTGTGTTGCCTTTTATTTTTAAGAATTCTCATATCCCTATCTGTAATTCTGTCTCATTCTCTTTTGTAGCCCTGTACAGTACTCAGTGTGAGATTTTGGACCAAGCTATCACAGGTTCCCTGCTGCAGATCAGGTGTTCATCTGTTGGTGGGAAAAGGATCACAGGGCCACAGATAAGCTGTACATGAGGGTGGCAGACAGCCTGCCCTTCAAGCATGTGCTGTGGTAAGTTACTAGCTGGGGCATTGGTATGACACTGTTTTCAGGAAATGTGGGTACCTAAAATGCTTGTCAAGGTTTGAGCCTGGCTGATGACAAAGGAACACGCAGCCACTCACTCCCCTTCCCCTCATTAAGGAATGGTGAGGAGGAAATCCACCCAGAACGTGGTGGATCAAGACAAGGGCTATGAGGTTTTCACTCACCAGTTACACTCGCGGGCAAGCCAGACTCAGCCTGGGGAAAAATCAATTTAATTTATCATTAATCGAATCAAAACAGGGCAAAGAGAAAACACAAACCAGAGCTTAAATATTTTTTTTCCCCCACCTCTCCTATCTTCCCAAGCCCAAATTACTTTGTTCTCTACATCTTTACCTCCTCCACCCAAGCAGTTACGGGGGAACAGGGAGTGGGGTTTACAGTCCTGACATCACAGGTTGTTCTCTCTGCTGCTCCTCCCTCTTCAGGGAGTATTGCTCACAGGCTTTCCCTACTCACACATGGTGTTCCTCCCAAGGAAGAAAGTCCTGCGTGAACCCCTCCAACATGAGTCCTTCCCACCCTGCACAGTTCCTTGGCCCACACAGCCACAGACTTCTTAGGGAACAGTCCCCTCCAGGGCTACAGGTCCACAACATCTGCTCCATGATCCCCCCCAGGAGGAGGTCCACAGCTGCTCTGACAGGGTCCCACACAGGATGCAGATCCACTGCATCTGCTTTGCCGCAGTCCTCTAGAGTCTTCTCCAGCCTGATGCTCCATGAGAGCAAGGGGACAAGCTGCTGCTCCACCATGGCATGTAGAGAAAAATCTCTTCTGGTACCTTCTCTCTTCCCTTCCTCACCAGCCTTGGTCTCTGCTCTGACACTGCTCTCCTCTGGTGTTCTCTCTCTCCAGTGCTGCTTTCTCTCCTCCCCCTGCTCCTCTGCCCTGCTCTTAACTACCATGTATCTCCCCTTCTTGAATATGTTAATCGCAGAGGTTAAAATCTTTTTGTTCACTGATGGCCTAAGGTGGGGCCAGGCATCTTGGAGCAGGAAGGGTTATTCCAGCTACTTACATGAGCCATGCTTGGAGGACAGAACTCCTTGCCTGCTATCAAAAACATCACCGCATCGACCCAGAAACACGCTTTTACTGGTGATTAATAATTCAGTATCCACACCAATAGCATAAGCTCCAATGGTTTACTGAGCTATGATTTATGCCTTTCCTCTGGCACTTGCTCTGGAGATCAGGTATGTTGTTTGTTACAAAAGATGCAGTGGTCCTCCATATGGGGACCAGAATGTAGTTCTTCCTTGTTTCAGCTACCTTCCCCAAACATTAGGCACCAGAGTTTCTGAGAAGGACTCTTTCGAGAGGGTTTGGTGAGGTGTGGTACTACCTAGATGTACTGTCTGAAGAGAGAAGGTGTCAAGTACTGACCACACTGTTGTGGTATGTATTTTGAATCAGAGATATGCCCAGTGAGAGTTTCTGGAAGCCTGGGAATGGAAGAGCGGTACTTCTCCGGCCTGCTGAACAAACATGGGCATCAGCAATAGCTCCACCACTGGCCCTGGTTTTGCCTTGGCAGAACAGCTGCATTTGGTGCTGCGTCCAGTTTTACATAACAGCTACAGAACCTGAGCTCTCAGGGACAAGTTAGAGGAGGCAGATTTGGCTGAGCTCTGGAGAATCAGCATTAAAAGTCTGAAATTTTTCTACACATCCATATTGGCAAGAATGCAGTATCGAGAACTTTTCCAGCACACATGGAGGGGCTGGAGAGTAAGAACTTTGGCTTTCAGTTTGTAGCCACCCAATCCCTCTCCTTGAGTCTTGTTGCAGTTGTGCACCCAAAGCTGTGCACAACGTCTTTAACTGGGAAGGCAGTGGTTCAGCAAAGGCCCAGACTGGTTTATTGAACCGTGACTCATCTCCTCATGAGTCAGCATTTAATAATTAATTTTTGGTCAGAGTATATGATTTCCCAGTAGTCAGTTTTGTCTCTGTAATTTGTCTAATGCTGATGAGAGACCATTAGGAAGCTTCTTTGGCTTGTGCCTCAAAATATCTGAGAAGATAAGGATGCTGCAGAGTTATCAGTGACTACATCCTCTGTATTTAGGCATGAGGAGTGAGAAAAAAAATTACCAACAGACACACATTGATCTGATCTCATTCAGTATTCAGCAGATTAGTGCTAAAAGAAGAAAATCATCTATCTTCTGCTACAAGAAACACCATAAGCAAATAAAAGAATAATCGACAGCAACAACAAAAAGAAATTATCACTTGCTGTGGCATTTTGGCCTCATAATAGTCAATCAAAGCAAAATTTTTTCATATTTTTTGTCGTGTATAAGAGCTTACTTTAAATTTTACTATGTATTCTATCTCTATACTTTGCAAAAGACCTGTCTGAAAAGGACCTCTAGTGGTTAAAATGGGCATTTCTTCAAATCCTTAACTGCTTCAAAAAGTTACATATTGTGGATACCCTCCATTCACGACCCTGGATGAGTATTTCAAAATCTTATGATGATGTATCATGTTTAAAAATATAATTCCCCGTGGCTCCAGTGTGTGTGGATACAATAGGAGGAAAGTGTGGACATCATGTATCAGTTATTCAACTTAACTCTGGTTTTCAGTGTTTAGGATACACGCATCTGGAGATGTGACCCATCCAAGGAAGATTAAGGAAGACTGGAGATATTTGCACCAACATTTAAATGACAGAAATAAAACTGAATCTGCAACAAAAGCATTCTTCCACTGAGCAGTACCATGCAATGAGCAGTCATCATTTGGAGTATAAAGCAACTATAAAACTTCTTCCCTGAAAAAGACAATTACTGAAGGAGGAGAGCCTAGAAATCGTACATGTAGGCTGGCATATGCTAGCAAGACTCACAGAAAGTACTAGCCAAGTAATCTTGTGTCCGGGTTTGGACCAGGATAGGGTGAATTTTCTGTCTTGTAGTTTTGCTTTCAGCTAAGTCTCTCAGAAGTAGCTGTACATGCTGAAATTAACAGCAAGTGTCTCAGTCAGTGTCTGCTTCTAGGACTGATAAGACCTGATGTTTATAGTTATGGCTAAAGAATGGCATGCAGAACCAAGGACACTGCTAAGTTGTGAGGAACATCTTCTGCTTCAAAAAGATAAAGGGAGTAAAGGAGTCACACCTGCAACCCTTCTTTAGGGAAGAGCAGACAAGATAAATGACAAAAATTTACCTGAGCATTCCATCCCATATGTGTCATACTTGGTATAAATTTGAGGGATCACAAGGGTCAAACCCCTTCCTCCTTACCTTCCTCTTCACCCATCACCCTTCCCTTCAGCCCTTTTTCATCTGTCCGTGTTTTCTTCAACATACTGGGGGGATTCTGTCCATTCTTCTGCCTGTTGTCCCAGCCCATGCCAGCCTGAATCTGTGTGTTCCTGCCTCCAGCTCCCAACTGCTTCTGACTCCAGAACTCCAGCCTGGACTTTCCCAGGACTGCTCTGCAGCCTTGGTGGTGATGTGGGCATTATTAGGGGAAAGGAGGGAGCAACATGGTATTTTTTTTTCTGTATATTTGTATATATTTCATAATTCTTTCTTTTAACTATTACTGTTTCATTAAGCTTGTGTGGTTTAGTTTCCAACCTATAAGTCTCTCTCCCATATTCTCTCTCCTTTCTTTATCAAGGTGGAGAGGAAGATTAATAGAGAGCATCTCTCATTCAGTTCATTGCCAGCCCAGCGTTAAACCATGACATCTTGTATTGCAATTCAAAATGGGAAATTGACTGTAGAATTTGGTCACCTCTGTTCTTTAGAAGAGGGAGGCTTGTGTGGTCATCTGGGCACTAGGGCACTTAACTTTTTCCCAGATTTATCCCTGAGCAAAATAGTAAATCTCTTTGTGGCTGGCCTAGTTCCACATGTGCAAAATAGGATTAGCAGACTGGCTGAATCTCTGCATGTTGTCTGTCACTTTAAATCTCTCCAGTTTTTTGATTCATGCAAGTTAAGGGAAGCTTTTCAACTTTTTACATAAAGCATTCAGATTCTCACAGCTTGAGAGAAAAGATAGAAGTGAATGTACTATAAAGACTGATTAAAAATTTAAAAAAAAAACAAAACACAGCAACGGCTAATTAAAAAAAAAAAATCTTTAAAACAAACTCCATGTCTTTTTTTTTTTTGTAGGCCTGACTCAATTTTTATTTATTTCTTTCATCACTTGAGATTAAAAGAGCTATCAATAATGTTGCTTTTCTAAAACTCTTACTTGGCCTTGTCAAGTCAAATCAAATTGTCATTCCTTTGGGTAAAGACAGACTCTTGCAATATAACCACAGTTCCTCTTGTACTGTGATGCCCTCCTGTTAACTGTTGCCTTCATGTGCAACCATAATGGGAATTATAATAACGTAGAACTCCAAATCAAGGGAGTAAAATAAAAGGACATTTTCTTTCCTCAGTAACAAGGTTATAATGTAATGGTGGCTGCCAGGTTGAAGTTTCATTTTCTAAGTTGCTCATCTTCTATGTAAAAAGAAGCAGTCAGTCCATTAAATTTTTTGTCTGGAAAAAAAAGTCTAAAAAAACAGCTAAATAAATGTTTACACTCTCTACTAATTCTCACTATAACCCCACATTAAAAGTTAATGATTTTTCAAGTAGAGTTGAGGGTTTGGTTTTATTTTTCTTGCACTGGACCTTGAAAATCATGTCATATATCCTTTCTTTTTCAGATATTATCAATAAGAAAAAGAAATCAAGATTTGTTTTGGTTTTTGGTTTTTTCTCTTCTAGAAAAACCTCACAAGTAAACCCAATTAATGTCACTGAATACCAGCAGCAGCAGTGACTGTTTCTTGGATCTTTCTTTGGGGAATCCCAATTTGGCTAAAGTTGGAAGGGGTCTCTGGAAGTCATCTGGTCCAACCCTCTGCTCAAGCAGGCTGCTCCAGGACTGTGCCTAGATAGTTATTCAATATCTATGATATTCGATATCTCTGGCATCTCTCTGGGCAATCTGTACCTGTTTCAGCCACCCTCACAGCAAAGAAGTGTTTCCTGATATTTAGGAGAAACCTCCTGTGTTTCAGTTTGTGCCCATTGCCTTTGGTTCTGTCACTGGGCACTGCTGGAAAGAGCCTGTCTTCTTTGGGCTCTGGATGAGATCCCTGTAGCCCTCTCTTCTCCAGGCTTAACATTCCCAGCTTCCTCAGTCTTTTCTCATCTGTTTTAGCAAAATGGATACGCTCTCTGGCTAAAACAGCTGAGCATGTCAAGCTTTTTCCAGCAGTGGGAAAACAAATACCAGAATGCAACAGCTACGTGCTGCTTCAGCTGCATGCTGTCAGCTTCAACTTTAAACTATTACATTATGTATTTCTTTATTTTATATAATTAACAGATGAGGAAAGTTTAGCTGACTAGTAGTATAAAAATACACGGGAAAAGTAGATTTGGTAAAACAGAGCACTTCTCTGACATCACCAATACTGGCATTCGTCAGCACACTGAGAGGAGGGTGCTGAGCACTGCACCGCTGCCGGGCAGGACCTCCCTCACACAGCAAAACCCGCTGCTCTCAGCCTCACTAGTTGGCCAACTCGTCAGCAAAACTCTTCCGTACTCTAGCTCAGGGGCAGGCTTCAGGTTTTTCATCAATAAAGCAGCACACCGAGGCACAGAGTTCCCCGGCGCGGCGGTGTGCGGAGCTGGCGCCATCTGTGGGTCAGGGTCCAGCAGCATCCCGGCAGCGCTGCCTTGCTCCTCACGGTCTCAGAATGCAGGGAAGGGACGGAATCTGCTTTGTTTTATACAAACCCTCATTTTCACCAGAGGTGTTCTCCCCTCTACCAGTAGCGGCCTGGGCAATTAAGAAACAGAGGAGATGCTGCTCCGGCAGTGATTCCTCTTGCATGCCTTCTTTGGCGTGCAACTAAATAATTTCACAGTCATTCCTTTACCAGCACTGCTCACAAGGTGTCACCCGTGGATTGCGCTCTTGCAGATTTGCTGAACACGGTTTCTCCGGTGACTTTCAGAAACCTGGGGAAATCTTTCCAATAGCCTGGCTTACAGGCACGGCTCGGCAGGTCATCCATGTCCCACAGTCAAACAAGGCTGGATGTGTACTTACTGGTCAACACGACACTGAGTGCACCTAAAAATTTTCCATCGTCATCAGTTTCTGAAGTTAGATATTAATTACATACCTGTCTCTTTTATTCTTATTAATTTAGTACCTGCATACAAAGTGGTCAACATAAGATAAATTTTGCATACCTGAGCCTAGTATGATGCTTCACAGAATCAAGAAAAGTAGTGAGATTCCGTTTCACCTATAAACCTCCTGACACGGATGCTGGGGATCCGTCTAGTGACCACCTGTAAGAGGTGTTACTTTTACAAGCTGCATGTAGCCTGGGTTTTGGAAGCATGAAGGGAACTGTGAATCAGAGAGAAAATGCTGTGTCAGCAAATCCAGCACAGTACCAGCCTTGTTTGCATTGGAAAGTTACATTGTATCCTACTGTCATAACTTAGAAATTAAGATAGACAGTATTCCAGTGCCTGGCACCCTGGACATGTTGTAATGAGTTATAATGAAGTTATCATTACTTTTCAATATACTGCTTCTTCAATCATTTCTGTTCATGGGTTAGGTTACACATTGAAAGTACTGTCACAGCAGTACTATTTGCAAATGCATCAGCCTAAGATGTGAATTAAATTTTTGCAGGTCCTAAATTTTTGTCCCATCACACAGGTTTGGAATGTATTCAACACTGTCCTGACAATTTTCTGACACATCCATAACAGACAGAAAGAGGTTAATAAGCATCGCATCTGCAGTCAGACAGTCTCAGATCCCTGCAATTAGATGTTATCATTGCATTTATGCTCATAAAATGTCTAAAGGATCCTATGATTTCATTCATTTGCAAACCCACAAGTCTGATTAAAACTATACTAGAGTAAAAGCTAAATAAATATTTGTAATTTTACACAACAGTTAGATGATTATGGTAATAATAACAGTAATAACCAATAATGCTGAAGTTTTTACACATTTCGCTTTTCCCAGCATCAAAACCCAGGAGAAGAACATCTGCAGCATTTGAAGAGAAAGCTGAAAAAATGAGTTTCATATTACATGACTTCTCCACCTCCCTCCCTGCAACACACACACTCCCTTGGGTCTCTTATGCTTCTTTCCTCCTCTGCTCACATCAGTTCCCCTGGAACACACAAGGGCACCAGCCTTTTCCAGGGGTCACTGCGCTCTTGCTGGAGTCAGTCCACTCCCTAGAGAAACACTGAAACACTGCAACACCCTTCCTTCTGATTTCCTTGGTAAACTCATTGCCTGCACGTCTCTACTCTTGCCTTCACAGATGGCTGGCACACCATAAATGGTTTACTTGCAAGACATGGAGTCTACATCAGCACTCAGGAAATGGAGAATGAAGTTTGTGGCCTGCAAAAAAAAAAAAAAAAAAAAAAAAAAAGTATCAAAAAACCCCACCAAAACCCAAGGGCAAAGAAAAAACACATTTATATGAATAATGTGAAGACTTGTGTTCTGCTTTCTCATTCACGGCCCTCAAGCAGCAAAACAGAAACAAAACAATTTAGGCTCTCTTTCTGCAGACGTAAGAACACTCTTTCAGAGTATAGACGTGTCTGCCTGACAGGACATGGGCCAGCTCCTGTCATTTATTTAATGTCCAGTGTCCAGAATTCACACAAAGCCCTGAAGGCTGCATGCAGGTCCTATGAATATCTCTGGAATATGGCATACAGCCCAAAAGAATCATGCCATTTATGCATTAACATACCTCAGTATTTCACACTATATTTTGTAAGTAAATCTCCAGAAAACTGTGAGAAATCACCATTTATTCTTCAGATGAAGTCTGCTGCCACACTAAAAGATGTATTTTGGACCACATCTGTAGTACCAAAGATACAAAACCTTGCAACAATTGCTTATGACCCGGAGAAACCCTGGGGAAGCCTTTGGATTGCCAAGCTACAAGAGGAAGTGGCTTGGCCCTGATCCTAGGCAGTGCTGGCCATCAAGAAGACATTGTGGGAAAAAAAACCTGTCCCAAGGTTCCCCAAGAGCCTGCACTGCAGAGTGCACTGCTTACAAGGAAAGAGCAAGAGCCAGTTCCCCAGTCACCATCTAACTTCATGACTGCAAATGGACACTGTGTGCACACAGACTGGTTTTGCCTACTGTGGGCTTGGGATGACTAGATGGGAATGAATGAAATGTTGCATTTATTCTAGGCAACCTGAGGCTTGAAGTCTGGTCCCTTGAGTCACTTAAGAAGGGTCCATGCTCACAGTTTTTCAGATGTAACAGCCTCCATGGAACATAACTCGCCTTCTTATAATGAATCTGGGTAATTTTGTTAAAGTAGAATTGCAGACAGCCCAAGGACATACACTAAAACTACAAATAACTTGCAAGAGTCTGACTTGACAATTTTGTAGCTTCTTGGCCAGCTCAAGACAAGAAAAACATACACATGACAAAGAGAGAAAGATAACTTCTAAGAAAGACACATACACTCGGGCCATGTAGAATCCAAACTCAATGCAATCTCTTGCAATGATTGTTCATCTTTTTAAGGTATACCAATTGGCAAATAAGAATTAAGCCATCAGCACCGTCAGCCGTACATTCTGATTTTTACCTTGCTGTTGCTCTTGATTCTGCAGCAGGAATAATATTGCAGGAATAAGCAAATTAGTGTCCTAACCCAGTTTAAAAAAGTTTTGGCTGATAACACATCTAGAGTAGTATTTAATAAATACTAGCAGTTATGTAGTTCTAAAAATACATAAGATTTATGTTTATGTATTCATGAAACAGTGAGAAGTGGGACCAAATTGCACCAGTTTTCTGAGACCAGACAAGCCTGTATATACAATTGTAATGCCTTAGATCTCTAAGGAACAATTGATACCCTAAGCAGAGTGTGGCACAAGGAGCCTATGTGCTTATTCACAGCAGTCCCCGGTTTCAGGAGCTGCAGTGCTCCACAATCTCTAGCATCCCAGACGGCCTATATTCCTTGTTTTGCAATCTGCATATTGCTTGTTTTGAAATACACTTTTCAGTCATAAGCAGGCTAGATCAGCATCTTTAGCTGACCTGATACCATGAAAGCATACTGTTAGACCAAGTGGTGAAGTCAGCCCCACATTTGACTTGCAGTTCAATGTTTTCAGGCTTCATTTCATTTTCATTACATTTCATCTCATTGCCCTTTCAGGTTCAGCTGCAAAATAGTCTCGGTGCTCAACAGTTTCTCATGTCTGGTTGCTTTTGTACTGTCTGGTTACCCAGTTCTTAATTCATTCAGCAGGCGGCTGCAGTCATTCTGTATAGCCCTGATTATTATTGGTTTTTAATCAGCATATAGGGGAGGATAAGACCTTTTACTCTGCCAGTTGCATCCTGTATCACCCACTCCAGTCTCTCTCCCTTGATGGATGTCAGGTTCAGGAGCACTTAATGCTTCACTCATCCAATTTACTCTTTAAAAGATTGGCTTTTTTCCAACACTTTTCAATTTCTCCACTTCTCCATTTTTTATTTTCATTGTGTTGACATTAATGGTTCAGAGAGTTTTTTGGCCAGCCCCTGGAAGTTATCCATTCCTGCAGTTTTTTTAATGTTTAAGTTTAATATCTGCCACTTAATATCCTCCCTAGTCACTTGCTAATGGAACAGAAGGCAATAACTCATGTAGTCGTATACCTTTCACATACCCATCAAAGTGTAAACTGCCTCTTCCACAGACAAACCTTTGTCTCTATTGGTGGCCCTCCCCACCACAGAGTGGTACCTGCCCCAGGCAGCATGAAGGCAGAGCTGAGGCCATGCTAGACTGTCATCTGATGTCCCATTGGGGAGGAACCCTAAAGTTCCAAACTGACTTACATTACTTTCTTTCCTTTTTTTTTTTTTTTTTTTTTTTTTTTTTTTTTTTTTTTTAACTATGTCCTGCATTCTCTTATCATGCTGGAGGTCTTTCTTGTTACCTGCAGAGGAATACATGCATCCCTCCATGCAGCTGAGAGGAAAGCAGCCCTGCCTTTGCCATTAGCACCAGGGAGCAAGGCAAGATCCAAGCAGATTGTCTCCCTTGGCTGGCATTTTCCCAGATTACCTTGACATCTCCCCCAGGAGCTCACTCATGAATCCAGGAAGCATTTCATTAAGTACTGGGATTAGGAGGGAATACCCCAGAGGAGAGCAGCAGACCCCAGCTGAGTCTGATCAAGCAGACTCTTCAACATGGTCCTCCACATCCAAAACCAGCAGCTCTGAGGAACTCATCAAATCTCACCTCACGTCAGAGACCTTTGTCAGCCTGGTCAAAAGTGGTCTGAGGACAGTGACTGAGGGGCACCACCAGGAGACTGCCAAAAATCAGCAGGTCAAAATTGCACTGTACACAGGGTAGTGGTCTCCATAAACCTTCAGACTGAAGTCACATTGGATACTTCCTCCTTTCATCATGTCTGCAGTCTCTACTTCCCCCAAAATACCAATCCTCCAAAGCACTGTGTTCTTAAAAAGAAGAACTTGGACTTTCAGTCAGGCTGAAAGTAGATGTGGCATTAAATGCACCTGAGCATCTCTCACGAAGTGTAGACACACTGAAAAACTGCATCAGAAACACAGGGATTTCTAGTTGCAGCTGATTTTCCAAAACTACAAAGATTCTGAGTCCCCAAAGCTACAGAGAAATACCATTTTTCTCAGACAACAAGGAGTAATTATCTTTAACTTTGGGTAGTGGTTTTCATCAGTGAATATAAGAGGCTTCCACAGAGAAGACAAATATTATTGTTCCTATTTTACAGGAAGACAAATTGCAGTATGGAGAAGCTGAGAGGTTTATGGTCACTCATTTGGCGAGTGATGCAATTAGTCATCTGATTTGCAGTCAGATGTTCTCACCACTAACCTACCTACAGAAGTAATGCTTATTTACAGAAATTTGGTTCCTAGTCAACAGTTCATGACCACGTAGGAAATACACAGAGGAAATTTGTTTTTTTAAATGCCATCTGTTTTTACTTTCTCTGCAAAGGTCTGTGAGACTTGTGTTCTTGTGTTCAGACAACCTAATGGAAAAGATTTAAACAACCATCAAAGAAACCGACGGAAATCTATGAACTTTCCCATAGCATCTAATTATCCATTTAGTTCATCTTACTTGTGAACTAGAGATAGGCTTTTACTCTTAGCTATGCCACCTTCAGGACTGCTGACAGACATTTTCAAATCTTTTTGTAGCAGAAAAATCTTCAGGCCAGGTCTGATAAGAGAATGACAGCATAATGCTAATACATAGTACAAGGAGCTGATGGTGGTAACATGGATTTACTTCCACAAAGCAGCTTGAAAGTTTCATACTGCCACATTGTCCTTGTAGAACAAGATCTAGTTAGGAAATGGTGCTTGCTGCTGACCCTTTCAACAACAGAATGTCCATTAGTGTCATTATTCTTGCTCTCACAAGGCAGATGGAGTGCTCCAGCTCTGTGTGCTCTGTATCTCTGCAGTCCCTGGGGATGATCACTACCTATACTCCAAGACTTCAGGACTGAAACTGTCAGTGATTTTAGCAGCAATCAATCTCCCCATTCCTAGGTGGATTAAGGCAACTTTACATTTCAACACTAAGGCTGGACTTTGCTATAAAACACCCAAAATGAAGTAACAGGGGAAATAAGATCTTACTCCAAATGCCTGAGACATTTCAGCAGCACATGGAAGCATAAATAGTCAAGGCAAGGAACATGTAGTTTGAGGGCAAATTTTCCCTTTCATACTTCGATGCAAATCAAAAGCTATGTTCTTTGTATCATTACATGCTTCAGTAGTGTAACTATGATTATTGGTGGATTAAGAATTATGTAGCAAACTTTATACATTTTTTGGTTGAAACTGTCTGAACAGGATGAATCCCTGTGGCACAGATGCACAAATCTGGACTCCAGCAGAGCTGCACGGCAGGAAATAAACCTAATCTGCATGCTTTTTTATTACCTAATACTATGCAAACTGGAAACTGGCACCTACAGAAAAGTAAGAGTTTCCCAAGTGTATTTCAATTCAAGTTTGTTTACCAAATATCTGTAACTGTGGAGACCATTTCATGTTTTATTTAATAATTTACATAACAAATTAAATAGTTCTCTGCAAACTGTTAATTTGCAAAGATGGCTGTAGGCTAGATTCAGCAGAGACATGCACAGAACTTAAGTGTTACCATAATTTTTAAACACTCTATCTTTGGAAAATAGTCCATAGGTCTATGCTGCAGCTGCTGATAGAGGTTGCTAGAAGTCCTTGGTGCCTAAGACTGACAATGCAAAATATCTGCATCACAGAGACACACAAAGCAAGCACTGAGCACCAAAAAACATATGAAATGTCATCCCAATACAGAGGATAAACATTGGTCAGAGTTGCCAGATCCCACCGAAGTGAATCCTCTTCTAAAAACATTTCAAATTAGTGCATCCTGATGCAATATTGAGATTATTTACTCTGTTGAAACCAATGCAACAACAAAGCCTAGGAATAATACCTGGGAGACTGAAAACCTGAGTGCTAGGCCTTGCTCCAGACGATGTTTCCTTGTATGATACAAGAGATGTTAAGCATGACATATGGAGATGGATGGTTCCCTTAGAGGTGAGCTACTGTTAAGCCCTATCTTGAATTCCCTCTTTCTTGGACTTGCTCGGGCTCAGATAACGATGTCAAAGAACAGAAAAACATTTTTTCATCCCAGTCAGAGTCAACTCATCACCAGACCCAAAACTGGAGCAAAGACAGGGGGAAACCACAGCCTGTAGAGAAACTACTGACTTGGGCACTCCTGGGACAGGAAATGCAGCCTGGTCTTGACTCTGAAACTGGACATTTCAGCTGGATCCAATTGCTCCTGCACAGACAGTAAGAATGCCTCAAAGAACCGGCTATTTCTGTCTGCTGATACATCCCATGAAATGTTGTCAGCTGAATGCAGAACCACAGCCAGACAATCTAATTTCACAGAAGCAGAGCATTCAGTAATTACAAATAATACAGGATTATCTACATACGGTAGCTTCAGAACATGAAAAGGACATGGTCTGGAGGCAAGATGGAGACAAGAACCAGATTTCACAACCAGGCCTTGCATTTTACAAAGCAGTGACCAACGCAGTCATGGGATTCACTGTATTTAATAGGTAAAATGAAAGAGACTTGTTTAGTCTCTTGTACAGCTTTGTACAGCAGTGTTCTCAAATAATTACACACCGCTCCTGGCAGCCAGAGAGATGTGTTTTAACTTGCACTCTTTCACGTGGCATGCTGGCGTACATTTGTCTTGACAAGCTCCTTTGATTTACTGTCTTGGAGACAAACCAAAGTGTGGTGCAAGCAGGTTCAATTCCACATCAACCATTGCCATGATGGATTTGGCATTCAGTGCTTGAAATCATTCTTGTCTCAGGCCCTCTCTTGCAAAGCCCTGAGCACTGAGTCCTTAAGGACTGTAATGCAAGATGAAAATCCCCAGCCTTTTTAAGGATTGGACTTGAAATTATTAAGATGATCTCAAAATCACCAATCCAACCTGACAAGTAGGTTTCTTCCTCTTGATTGCAGGCTTGGATATTAAATTTTTGCTGATGATCAGATTATTGACTATGTTAGTAAGGCTTTACTAACACAATCCTGAGTTTAAAAATAAACCAGCTGTGCTTTTGTAAGACATAATTAAATGTTGTCACAGCTGTTATAAATCCTATAGTCTTTGTATTTTAGACATAAATTAAATATATAATAGCACAGTTTATTATATGAAAGGTTACAAAAGAGGTTTTGTTCACGTAATAATACAATACTGTGTGCAAACCGCTTCTGGAAGTGCTTTTCTTCTGTTGGTCTAAAATGTTCAAAACATGGGGAGATGACTATAGAATGTAATGTTCCTGTAAGATAATAGCCTAGTCAAGCTGTCTTTCCCAATACATTTTCTGACTTAATTTCTGCCAACTACATGAAAGTGGGGGGAATAATTATGTGCCTGTAACAGTATGTTAAGTATATTTTGACCTCATGTGCATAACTGCTTTCCTGAGAGATTTGACACCTCACACCAAGCCAGGAAGCAAGCAGGTATACTGCTAACTGCTTAGGTTCGGTGGCCAAAAAATCTAATGAATAGTAAGAAAAATATTAAATATATGGGTTTTTTGTAACTTTCATAATTTTCATGCAATTGTTCAGTAATGGGAGTGATGGGAACATAACTAACCAAATTGCTAGATGGCCAATACTTGTCTCCTTACTTGTTAAATTGTCTAAAAATTACTGGGATTAATTTGTACACAAATTTATACATACAGTACAGAAATGCAAGCTGCAGTTGATGCCTATGAGATATCCCTAAAGGTACCAACCAGAACAGGGTGTCTTGGGAAAAAAAAACTGGTGTTCCTTTTTGTCCGTATCAGTAATCTGGATAAATTAAAGTGAGATTAACTGCAGGTTAACATACAAAAACAAAACAAAAAACTCAAAAAAACCCAAACCAAAAACCCCAAAACCACACCAACCAACAAAATAATAAAAAAAAAAAAAAAACAAACCAACCAACCAAAACCACAAAAAACCCCTTCATACAGTAAAAAGAGTCTCTTTGTATTATTCTCACAGTAATAAAAGCTTGGATGATTGCTGTAAGAGAAGCAGCAGGGAATTTCTGGGGAGTGTACAATGGGCATGATACTTGTGCTACTCACCTCTCTGGACTTTCTTCTTCTATGGGGCACATTAGAACAGGGAAGAGATGAGAGAAGGCATTTCCAGATTCCTAGCTGCATTACACTAGAGGCAATTAATTTGTGTGAGAAATGGGTATTTCAAAGTACCAAAAGGAAGCATCTGCATTTGACACTTTGAGGCCTTCCTCCAGGTGATTCCTAAACTGAAAACCCCTTTGCAAACTGCAATCTACTGCACTGGGAAAGAGCTCCAGGTGGTGAGCACTGACACAGCTCTGCAGAATTCCCTGCAGTTATGGTTCAAATCTCAGCTGGCACTGTGCAGTTGAAGCTCACCCCAGCACAGTGGCACTCGCTGCTCATTTGCTTTATACTCACATACTGAAATTGTCACTTCTGGTGAGTGTTAAAGACCAGGTCATTGCTCTGCCCTGCAGATGAGAGGCTGTCCACCCCAGAAGAGAAAAAAGATGTCACTAAGGGTATCCATACACCCAAGGCATACATGAGGGGAGAGGAAATCCTGGTGAAAGCACCAGGGCCTGAAAAGCAATATAGGAAGGAAGACAGCCTGTAAGTTACCAGGCTGGTAACTGACTGCTCTCCTGAGCTCCTACAGCTGCACCAGGTATAAAATGTTAAACCAGAAGATCAAGCCCCAACCTACTGCTGCTGCAGCATTGGACTTCAGCTTTACCACATGGTGCCCAGCAAAAGCCTGCCATTTGTGGAAAGCCCAGCTGCCAAGGACTGTAAAGCAGAACAGAACCAGGGAAGAATCCATTCCCCTGACCACTTTGCCCAGCTATATCAGAGGCCAGGTCCATCCAGTAATGATGACCACTCCTGCACTGACTTCCCACTGACTGCACATCTATTCCCACACCTGGAGGACTGCTGGGACAAAGAGAGATAGAAAATCACAATGAAAAGATGTCTCAAAATTGTGTGAGTCTTATGTCCTTGGCATGCTCTGCCTGCAGGGTTAAGAGCAGGTTTTCTGTGATTTTTAGCTGAGATGTAGGCACCATGTGTTTTTCAAGGTCACTAGAAAGGTCCATTACTTAAATGTGGATGTTGACATGTGCAACAAACATCTCATGTGAACAAAATCACACCCTTTCCCTGCAAGCTAAATACCTAATATGTACTGTGTTCATATGTAAATATGTATGTCACTGTATGCCTACTAAGTATGTCAAAAAAAGTCTGTAATGTATGACATATCTTTTTTCTGCATTGTAAGCCTATGATGAGTGATAATTCAGCATTGAAATCAAGTAAAAACTCCCTTGTCTTACTCTGTGAATTTCAAAATGAGGACACAGAATACGTACAGCAAGCAAGTAGACTCCTGGCTCTGAATCCCACTTCTTGCCAGCAGACCATGTTATTAATCACTGTTATCAACACAGATATCCATAGGAGGGACAGTGCAAGGCAGGGTTTCTAGCCTCATGCAGCTCAGCCTCCTCTGACATGCTCCATAGGAAGGTGTATGTTCCCTTTAGAAAACCACACTCGTGACAGAGTGGGGGTGTGTGAAGATAGATACTCTATAGATACCTTTGACACTGTAATTAGCAGTTTCAAGAAAGGTAGATATGTATCAGGCCTAGCTAAAATAGAGAAACATATTTTATCCCGACAGCTGGTCCAGTGGTCTTTGAAGTCAGCAGAAAGTCTGGGGAGCTCCTCTTCTGGCCCCTTTGATCTTGGAGGTTCTGTCACCAGATGAGCCTGCGTGTGATTTGTATCTCCAGAAATTTTCATCACCTTCTGTGGCCCCTCGCACAAAGGAGCACCAAGTGACCTCCCCCATGTACCCATCCCCACCTCCACCTTTAGTGTGTCAGCAGTAAGAATAGATTTTAGAACCATTCTTGCAAGAACCAGGGCAAACATTGTTCTCCAAAGATCAAAATTCCCCTTTAGGTTGGCAGCATCTATCACCCTCCAAGAGGTTTTTCTGGTGGCTGGGGCCCACCTCTAGTGCTTTGCAAAGCATTTTTTTAATGCTCCTGGTCCTCAACCTCCTCTTACTCTCACAAAATGTCCTCTGCCAGGAGACATCTTCTCTGCCACCGTTTCTGTTTTCCGCGGCTGTTCCCCATCTTCGGCAGGAGACTCGAAGGCTTAGCCGGGCCTTAGTAAAAGCCCTGCCCTGAAAAGGGGAGGGCAGAGGGAAGAGGGGGAGGGGGAGAGAGTGGGTATTGTGTGATACGGGTTCCGGAAGGCAGGGTGAGGGGTTATGAGACCTGCGAGGGAGGGCAGCTCCGAGTGGGCGCCATGCAAAAATCCCGTCGATGCCTCCTCCTCCGCCCCTCCGGGATGCCCTCCCTGTGCATACCCCGTCCATTTAGTCCTGGGTCCCTCATCCGCAGTCGCGGGAGTCCCACCCGGTAAACCTCGCTGACAAGGGATTTTCTGATGCTCTGCCTCCTTCCAGGAGGCCGTAGCCCCTTTTAAGGTGATTATGCAGCGCTGCTGCTAAGGCTGCTGAAGTATTCGCCTCCTTGGTCATTCATTTTTACAAATCACAGCAGCACCGCACTTAGGCATATTGCACAACCAGGGATGTGACCAAGGGGCTGGCTTCCAGCACCAGGGAAAACAAGAAGACCCATCAATATTCTAAAAGTTAAAGCAGTCTTCAAAGACCTGACACTCAGCATCTATAAATCAATGAAGCAGTATTTACTAAAGGGAAGCTTACATCGGTTTAGGATATGGCCTGAAAACAATAAAAATGATAGAATCGAAGCAACAAGATGGAAAAGAACGATTAGATCATCTCTTGCGTCTCTCGGGGCATGGCCATCAGGCTGTACTGAGTGCTTTGTGCTGCAGTTGGTAAAGCTGCAGCTGGTTCTCTGCTAAATCTTTCCACTTGAGTTTTCCTAGTGCTTCTGTTCTCTGACAAATGTATTTTGAGTGAATAATTTATGTTTAGGTTTCTGTTTAAAGAACAGAAACCTGAATCTTCTATATACTGGATTCAAGCAGAGCTAGCCTAGGAAGCAGCTGCAATACCTCATTTCCCATTGCCTTTTCTCTGCTGGCCTGCTTAGGAGCTTCACCCCAACCCAAGGAGAACAACCTCTCCATGGGAAGCAGTTGCTAGAAGAGTAGCCAAAATTATTTGTAAATGACTATGTTAAAAATGTTTGCTTGACATGTTAGGGGTCCAGGTGTGCTAGAATATGTTTTGGTTCCTTGCATATTTTATAACAAAAATATATTGTTGTTGTTTGTCCTCGGAAAAAAAATGTATGAGAACTGTTCCTGGTAAGTTCACAATACCAATCCCTGCAGCTTAAGCCTTGCTTCTCTTTTAAGCAGGGACTCAAATTATGCTGTCTGATGCCATCTGGTGAAGCCACAGGGAATGAGTAAACAATACCAAACTGATTTCCCTGCATACCAAAGGCACTTGGCTTGCATTCACATTCCCTTGGAGGTAAATCATTATTATTCTGATTGCTAACTCAGATTCTACTAAGAGCAGAAGGAAAGGAAGGGAAGTGACAAAGGGACCTCCTTTTGCAGCATGGACACAGTGAAGATCATGGAGACAAGGTGCAAAAATAAAAGTAACAGTCAGAGTTGCTCTTTTGATGTGCTGGTGATTCACAGGCCTTGATTTAAGCAAATATGTCTGTATCTGCTCTGCAGATAAGCAAAAGGAGAAAAGTGTGGGTGAAAAATCTACTGATTTTTAATAAGAGTAGGCAGCCTGAGGTATATTTTGTTCTCAGTCAAACTGTCACATAGCAAAAAATAAAACAGAAAAATTCTAAGATAACTTGAAATTTATGCACAGTAGATCTAGACATTTGTGGCATTACTGGGGTGTGTGTGCAGATTTACTTGAACAAATACTGTGTATTCAAGTTCTTTACTTTTGTAATTAGATATCTGTGAAAAAAATAATTTTCAATCTATCAAAATTGTGAAATAATTTCACAATGAGTGAGAGAGAGAGTTTTATCCCTGCAGAAACATAATAGTACCTAATGATCAGCATGTCCATACCTGCCCCATCATGTAACTGGGCATCTGCAGAGTTTTCAGAAGGAAACACAGAGCACAGTATTGGGCCACAGTCATGCAAAAGGTTGTGGAGTCAGAAGGACAGACAAAAATGAGTTCTTTATACCATACACATTTTCAGGTGACATCACATCTGATTTTTATTCACTCTGTGGTTTAAGCCATTAGTGATGTACTTGAAGGTGAGGTTCTCTTCCAGTACCTGCTGCAGACTTCCTGAGCAGTTTGGCACATCACTTGGCTCATGTGACTTGTTTCCTGTCGATACTAATTGCATCTCCCTGACACCTCGCTAATGCTGTAAAGTGTGAGAGCAGTGGCCCCAGCATTTTTTTTTAAATATGATGGAGAAAATGTGGAGAAAACAAACGAAAAGTGTCACAATGACCTTGTAGGGACCGTGCAAGCATCTACAGTAGTATCTTGGGGAGAAAGACAGATGGCATCATCCTGGTAAGCAAACTTCAGACAACTGTGTGTACAGCAAGTAAGCCACTGGGAAAGTGATATTTCTCCAACTGTATGAAGGCAAGCGCTCAGAACATGTGACTTTTTCACTCTATACTAATGAAAAGGTAGGATGGAGGGGAAAAATTTAAAAAAAAAAAAAATAAAAAAAAAAAGAGAAAGAAAAAAGAAAAAAAGGAAAAAGAGAAAGAAAAAAAATAAAAAAGAAAGGGAGAAAAAAGAAAAGAAAGGGAAAAAAAAAAAAAAAAAAAAAAAAAAAAAAAAAAAAAAAAAAGAAAGAAGGAAGGAAGGAAGGAAAAAGGAAAAAAAAAAGTATCTGCCAGGAGGGACCAAAAAATAAGGTGGGTATGTTGAATCACCCAGGTAGCTGATAGCAGAGAAAGAAAAAAACGTGCTTACCTAGAAAAAACCTTCCACCACTCACCTGCACCCCAGGTTGTGGTAGAGCGTGGAGCAGTCGAGACAGGCCGGGTCTCTGGGCTTCCATCTCAGGGGGGAATGGAGGAGGGGGACCAAGGATCAGGTTCCCTCCCCACTGCCGCAGGCAGGGATTTGGCAGCCTGTACAAACAGATCCTCCGAACGTAGAGGAGTTTTCTGTTTCCCTCTGGTTTTTTTGTTTGTTTTTAAACACCAACTGTATTTACCAGTGATTAAATTCATGTTTGTTCTAGTTACCAGAAGTTAATACAGTATCTTTGCTGTGATACTTGTGGATTCGTAACTCATCAGGAAGGCAGAAGCTTCCTTAGCTGTAGGGTGTTTGATTTGCACAAAAAGGTTTAGGAAATCTCCCTGGATTTTCCCAGGTTTTGCGCAGATTTAGTTTTACTGGTAGTAGCACTCAGCACTTCAGACTCCTCTTCACTGTCGATAAATTTTCATGGCTCTGCTCCATGGCACTCGAAGGTCCCTTGGAAAACAAAAGGCACCTCTGAGATCAAAAGGAGAATTAAGTGGTTAAGGATGCTTGATGTTGTCTTTTCTTTTCTTTTCTTTTCTTTTCTTTTCTTTTCTTTTCTTTTCTTTTCTTTTCTTTTCTTTTCTTTTCTTTTCTTCTTTTTTTTCCTTTTTCTTTCTTTTTTCTTTTTTTTATGTTTTCTTTTTCTCTTCTCTTCTCTTCTCTTCTCTTCTCTTCCCTTCTCTGCTTTTCCCTTTCCCTTTCCCTTTTCCTTTCCCTTTCCCTTTCCAGCTCTGGACACCACCATGACCTGCCAATATCTTTTTAAGCTGACTATCTTTGCTTGTAATTCTGGATTCACATCTGATTATCTGTTACATCATATTTCACATTTTAATTTTAGTTAAAACATTTAACTGATACTGATTCGATGGGTCTTCTAACACCGCAGGCCTCCTCCCCGGTATGACAATTACATACTTGAGACTGTCTTTTCAGTTCATTCCTCCAAAAAGAGAACAAGCTATGTTCACTTTTCAGCCAAAGCTGTATCAGTGCCGTCTATGTAGCTGCACAAAAGGCAGTCAGCAGCCTGCTGTGTAAAACAAGCTGTAGGCAGGCATGGATGAAACACAGAAATGGTTTCTCTCTTTTCCTCTCACCCACCGGACCCTCCCCCCGCCTGCGCTGCTGCTCCCCATCAGTTTAGGCCGCCGGAGGCCGGGGGGACGTGGCGGTCCGGGGGTCTGGGTGGGGGGCAGACCCCACCTCCTGCAGGGGAGAAAAGGAGAGCTTTCCTCGGATGCCTGCAGGCTGCACCAAGGGGATATCCCCTCTCCCCTGCAACGAGTCTTAAGAGTTTAGCTTGTACATGAAAAGTTAGGTAAAATGGTGCTTGCTTTCAAAGGAAAAAAGCTGGGTGCAGGATATGCATAGCCATTAACCTAGAGCTCCAGGGCAAACTGAATTTTCACGTGAGAGCAGGCAGGTAACACACAGCTCTTTGTGCATGCCAATGCCCTCTTAAAGGGGTGAGGATGTCACTGTTATCAGTCTCTCCTCTACCATTCTTCTTTCTTATAGCGGAAAATTAAGCTCTGATGCTTACACAAGACACATTTTACACACACACATGCTTACACACACACATTTTTGTCCACTGAATCAATCACATAATTTTTGTCTAATCTAAAAGTTTCATTAAAATCCATATTTTCATTTTTACCTGATTATTCTTGCAGCGATCAGCGGGATGTCTAAGTAGATCTAGGAAGGTGGTAATCCCTCTCACTTCCATGCTGCCTTTTTGTAAAGTGGCCAAGATCAGAACCAGAAGCAGCAAAATTCAGAAAATTACAAATGTAACAGAAAATACTTGAGGAAAAAAAATGCAGAAGCATAAATATTCTGACAATGCAGAAGCTCAAGAAATCTGGAGGAGCTATCTGGGCATCTCATTTGTCCTAGCAGCTTGAACCCTAGCAGAAATTAAGTTCTTTGAGGGAAAAGGAAATCTTCTTACTCTTCTCCACACTCCACGTATACTTCTGTATAGAAGTCACACCAAACATAGTGTACATCTCTCCTGGAGATCTTTCTTTCTCATTTTGGCTTTTTGAAAAGGAAACATTTCTCACAAATGAAAGGGCATTTCATCAGGCTGACAGGGCATCTGTATGGAAATTCCAAGTTTCTGTGTTGAAGCATTGATCCCAAAAACAAATGCCCCAAACCAAAAATCTTACACTTTTGTAAATGGTAGGAAAAGCTGCTTTTTTTTGTCACACTTCTGTCATGAAAATTGCAAATCCAAGAGCAGTATTTTCTGCATGTTGTACTGCCTCCTGGTTCAACAGTCTAAGCTGCATGTAAAGACCATCTTCCTCCTCTATAACTGATAGTAGGCTTTTTAAGCATGTAATAAATTAAAAATACAATTATTTATTTATGAATAATAAAACTAACTCATAAGAGTTATGGAGCTTTTCTGCAAGAGTTAAAACACTTTTTGGCTGCTTACCATTTATTAGCAATTTTTGTAGTTAACCCAGTGGGTGCTGAAACATCTGGCCAGGAGTTCCTGTTTGTTTGCAGTGCATATGTAGGATAGAAGCAAAACATTGTATAAAATAAATGAAGATGGAGTAGTGCAATAATGCTTATTTTAAGTAAAAACTTCTTATCTTTGGAGTAGAAAGAATCATAAATGTTTACGAATAAACTAGAAGAATATGGTTGAACAGGGAATTGCTAAGCAAACAGAAATGTTAGAGGAGAACCTATAGATCATGGAAGGGAGGACTGGCCACTTGGGAGGAACATAAGACTCTTGTCTGAGAATGCAGAGAGGCAACTAGGAAAGCTAAAGCCTCCTTGGAACTAAAGCTTACAAGGGAGGCCAAGGACAACAGGAAGGGCTTCTTCAAATACACAGCAGATAAAACTAACACTAGAGGCAATGTAGTCCCACTGCTGAACGAGGTGGGTGCCGTGGTGACAGAGGATACAAAGAGGGAGAAATTGCTAAACACCTTCTTTACCTCTGTGTACACTGCTGGAGGATGCTCTCAGGAGCCCCAGGCCCCTAAGGCTGCTGAGGAAGTCAGGATAAAGGATGAGTTTGCCTTGGTTGATGAGGGATGGGTTAAGGATCAGTTAATGAGGCTGGACATCCATAAATCCATGGGTTCTGATGGGATGCACCCATGGGTGCTGAGGGAACTGGTGGATGTCATTGCTAAACCACTCTCCATCCTCTTTGATAAAATGCTGGGGACAGGAGAGGTGCTGGGGACTGAAGGAAAGCAAATGTCTCTCCAGTCCTCAAGAAAGGCAAGGAAGAGGACCCAGGTAACTACAGACCAGACAGCCCCACCTCCACCCCTGGAAAGGGGGAAACCATTCTTGATGCTGTCTCCAAGCACATCAAGGACAAGAGGCTTATCAAGAGCAGTCAACATGGCTTTACTAAGGGGAAGTCATGTCTGACCAACCTGAGAGCCTTCTGTGAGGATGTAAGTAGGGGGATGGATGATGGCAGAGCAGTAGACATGGTCTGTCTTGGTTTCAGGAAGGCATTTGACACCATCTCCCACAGCATCCTTGGAGCTAAACTGAAGAAGTGTGGCCTGGATGATTGGGCTGTGAGGTGGATCAGGAGCTGTCTGAAGGACAGAAGCCAGGGAGAGGTAGTCAATAGGATGGAGTCTTGTTGGAAGTCTGTTTCTAGTGGAGTCCCTCAAGAGTCAGTAGTGGGACCAGTACTACTCAACATATTTTTTGATGACCTGGATGAGAGAATAGAGTATACTATCAGCAAGTTTGCTGATGACACAAAACTGGAAGGAGTGGCTGACACCCCAGAAGGCTGTGCTGCCATTCAGAGGAACCTGGACAGACTGGAGAGTTGGGCAGGGGGAAATCTAGTGAATTACAACAAGGGCAAGTGTAAAGTCTTGCATCTGGGAAAGAACAACCCCAGGTACCAGTACAGGCTGGGGACTGAGCTGTTGGAGAGCAGCATAGGGGAAAGGGACTTGGGGGTGCTGGTGGATGGAAGGATGACCATGAGCCAACAATGTGTCCTTGTTGCCAAGAAGACCAATGGCATCCTGGGGTGCATTAGAAGAGGGGTGGCTAGTAGGTCAAGAAAAGTTCTCCTCTCCCTCTTCTCTGCCCTGGTGAGGCCACACCTGGAATATTGTGTCCAGTTCTGGGGCCCTCAGTTCCTGAAGGAACAGGAACTGCTTGAAAGAGTCCAGCACAGAGTGACCAAGATGATGAAGGGAGTGGAACATCTCCCTTATGAGGAAAGGCTGAGGGAGCTGGGTCTGTTCAGCTTGGAGAAGAGAATGAGGGGTGACCTCATTAAAGTTTATAAATATGTGAGGGGTGAGTGCCAGGAGGAAGGAGTGAAGCTTTTCTCAGGGGTTACTGACAATAGGACAAGGGGCAATGGTTATAAACTGGAGCATAGTTCCATATAAATATAAAGAGGAATTTTTTCACTGTGAGGGTGGCAGGGCACTGGCACAGGCTGCCCATGGAGGTTGTGTAGTCTCCTCCCCTGGAGACATTCAAAGGCCACCTGGATGCATTCCTGTGTGACCTGATATAGGTGACCCTGCTTTGACAGGGGTGTTGGAATAGATGATCTTTCGAGGTCCCTTCCAATCCTTAACTTTGTATGATCCTATGCTTCTATGATATTTCAGACTCCACCAAGATAGGATAGAAATAAACAGAATTCTGTAATGTTTGTTCTTATTCAAGCACAAATTGTACATGTATGAATGCTGATACATTAGACCAAGATACTTTATGTAATGACAACTAATTAGCAGCATTTTATGATTTTGCATAAATAGTAAATATCATAATATAACTGCTTTCTATACAACCTGATCACACAACATTTCCCCAGCTTTCTCATTATGCTGGTTCCTACCAACAAGTTTCCAAACAAGCAGCATAGTTGTCAGCAGACATTGATTCCTGAGCTCAGCCTACATCTTTCTACTGTAACATTTTAATTGAGAAATGGAAATGTTTCTGAAGGCTGGCACTGGGTTGACACACCAGCTTCCTATAAAGGGAACATCATAAAGCATATACTGATCTCAGTGCCAATTCCATTTACAAGGCTGTAGCGCATGGGAAAAATTTTCTGCATTACTAATGAATAACAGCTTCTGAAAGATGAAAAATTAGTTTGATAAGAAGCCACCCAAGCCCTTGCAGAGCAGGATAAAGGCACCCAGGAATGCATAAACAGGACAGCTGAGTCAGCAGGGTGAGGCAGGAAGGCTGTCAGAGGAAGAGTCTCACAGGAGCTCCCCAGGGAATAGCTTTCTTAGGCCCTGAATGCCACAACATCAGCAAGGCACTGATTTCACACCCAGCTTCACCTTCTGGCCTTTTCCACCCAGCACTGCTCAAATCCCTGCAGCAGCAGCAGGTCTGGCAAGAGCCAGGAAGGTACTGGGAACTTCAGAACTCCCTAATTAACTCCTCAGTCATCACAGTCCTTGATCTTTCTAGTGTGGCCTGTCTTCCTTGTAGTAACCCATGAAATCAAGGGAAGTGCTGACAAAAGCGTAATTACTTGCTCTGTTGTTTCATGATACAGAGCATGTGGTGACAATTCCTGCCTCAAGGTGTTCTGTTCCCCTAGTCTGACCACCACTTGCTCCCAGCGGGGTGGGAGACCACTCCAGAAAGCCTCTGTTGCTAGCTGCTTAAGGAAATGCACCAGCTTTTAAAAAACCCAAACCATGCAAAAAACAGATACCACACCTAGGAGAGACCATGGTGTATGGGAGAGACTGGGAATGAACACCTGACTTCAGGAGAAACATCCAGGAGCAGCACTTGAATTGTCACCAGACATTCAGCAGCCTCATACACAGGGATGCTCAGGGAGGTTTCTCCTCTGGGAAGAACTCACCATATTTTGTGTTCCAGGACATAAAACTGCTAATGAGCATATTATTATTTCTGTTGGGGAAAATGAGTTTGCTTCTGGGTGCACTGAGTGACCAGGCGCACATGATAGTTTTATGCCTGAAGTGTTATCAGCACTCCCTCCCTTTAACTCTGTGCTTTCAGGTCTGATTGATATTTTTATCTGTGAGGCTAGAGCCAAATTGTTTTTTTTCTTCCTAATATCATTAAAGCATTGACATTTTGGCTTTGTGAAACACTTTAATTAATTAAAAGGGAAAATATGGGGGTTTATTTCTACAAAGATTAGCAGTAAGCAAGAGCTGATACTACTGAGGTTTGAGAACAGTTGCTTTCGGGAGAGCCTCACTACAAATGGAGGATTAGGGAGTTGACCACAGTGAACACAACTGCGACGTGTAATTTAATTACTTTGGCTGGGCTAAGCTGCCTAAGCTTATTGCTGCCTTCAGCAGGAGAACACTTTCCCTTGAAGTAATGCAAGTTCCGGGGTGGAGAGACGGGAAAGGCTATGAGAATTGCTACGATTTTCTCAAGTGCCTGAAAAAAGTGGTCAATTGGTCCTCAGCTGATGACCCCTCAGTTTAAACAGGTCACATGCTACTGAGATCCTGAAAATAAGCTGGGTAGCACTTGGAGCCATGCTGCTATTAGACCAGCTCTTGCAGAACTACTATGCATATAGGAGATTTGTTCCATTCCCATGTGTGCTTAGTTTTCAGACTTACAGGCTCCATGGCAGTTTGGTTGGGAACCAACAATCAAACCATCATTCCCTTGAGCATTGTGCTGCTTTATTTTACTTTATGCAATCCTGTTTTGTTTGCAAGGCTATATATACCAGTGCAGCATTTCTTGTCTTTCCTGGCACTTTTAAAGTAAGAGAGTAGGATGAATGAATAGCAGTCTTGCATAATGGGTATGTATACTTGTCTGTATACATCTATATGCAACTTTCAGGTCTGTGAATTGTGTGAGACAGATAATCATGAAAATCTGACAGCCTGTCCTTCAAAGCAGTACAGTGAGAAGCTACTATAAGAACTTTGAATACCAGTTGGACAAGCTTCCCACACCATAAAACACCGTATCCCATTTTTTGCCTGGAGGAGAGAGTTGTATCCTGACATCTTCACTCTGTCTTCAAATGAGATACTGTGCTATGGAAAAAAAAAAACCCATGCCCTTACCATTTGCACTAGCTGCAGGAAACCCTGGCTGAAATCCACAGACCTCTGTGGTACAGAGTGAGACTGAATGATCAATCGTCTTCAATCCTTAAAATATACAAATAGAAAGAGTTAAGTGAGAAGCTTACTGCCATATGAGCTGTTCTGTTATCTGTGGCACAAGCCCTCATACATAAGGCTCTGCACTTCCTAAACTGTTTCATGAAGTCCTGAATTTATAATGGGTGTTGATACTGGGTGTAACTAAACCAGCATGGAGAGTGGTTTAACATGTATAAACAAGACCAAGAAATGCAAATCACAGTTCCTCCAACTCCCTTGGAGTTGTTCTTAGAACAAGGAGCAATACACAGTAAAGGGTGAAAAAGCATGTTTATCTTCCCTTCTCTAGTTTTTACTTCTCATTAATTAGTTCATACTGTGAATTAGTTCTGGTTGGTGGATACATTTAGGTGTCTTGTGAATCTGAGACCATTTCATACCTCCATTCAGATTATGAAGCGAATACAATAATCATACTATTGACTTGGCAACTGTATTGTATCCAGTCATTTGAGAAATCTAGCCCCACAAAGGTCAAATGGATATCTGAGGACAGCAGGAAGATGGAATTATAGGGGCCCATACATTGCACAAAAACTGTCAGGGGACAGGAGGTGTGGATGTGCTGTTTTAGCTTTCCTGTCAACCCACTTCATACATTGGTGATAGCAATGGTTCATTTTTGCATTTTTTTTGTTTGTTTTGTGGTTTTTTGTTTTGTTTTTTGGTTTTTGGTTTGGTTGTTTGGTTGTTTTTTTAACTCAAGGAATATGCGCCCAATCAGATTTAAAATATTGTTACTTAGTGCTCCATGATGAAATTCAGTCACCAAGGCTGGCTGCAGAACACAGGAAAATCTTCTTTTGCAATTTTTAAAATTTATTTTCCTTCATTTGAAACATCAAAATTAATATCAATTATGCAGACAGAAATCTTTTTTCTATTCTCAGTGTTTTGATACATGTTTTTAATCACTATTTGACTTTTTCCCTAAGTATATTTCTAGCTAGCCATTAGAATACAAATCATTGCTGAAGTCCCTACTACACCTGTTTATAGCAAGGTGCCTGGGACCAGGTCAAAATTATCAGTAAAGCCCAGAAAAGGACAGAGGAACATTTTACATAATGCCACTGCTTTTCTCTGTGCAAAACTTTGGTGAAGATGGCTGCCCATGCAGAGACTTTTGCAAATCCTGCTGAGCAGACAGAAGGTTGCCCGGGAGGAACAGGTTGTGCTCCACATCTGTAACTTTTGCCTGAGTTGAAGAAACCTCCTCCGAGACTTTGTTCCTCAGCATGAGAACAGGATGTTGCTCATCTTGCTCTGGTGTGTTGCAGAGCTGGGCTGGCAGCATACTGCTGGTGCCCCAGGAGAAGGGAAAAACAGCTGTGATGTCCTGAGAAACTCTGAGAAAATGAGGCAAAGACACCAAGGGGCAGAGGAGTCTCCTTTGCACCTGCAGGGCCCAACATAGCAGGGTCACATTGTCTTGTGCTGTCCCCTAATCAGATCTCGTGGATGATCAGAGAGCTGGGAGCAGATGACACCATCCTACAGGAATTTTTGGCCAGCCTACTACACAGTAGATCACAAAGAGTAAGTTCTTCCCCTTCCAAAGAAATTAGCAAATGCCATTACAAGGGCCAGAAATGGGTCTCGGACAATACTGCTGTTTGCCTTCTCCATTTCATTGGAACCAATATAACTGATCAAGACTCAATAAGGACACTAAAAAAGATAGTTATTGCCCCTGAAGTTGTTTTAGTAGACTTAAAATCTCATGGGGCAGCAGCTGACTATCCCATTGTTTCACATGTTGAAGAATTAGATTTCATGAAACTTTAGTGAAAATATGGTAGGAGTGAATATTATGTCACCCGTCCATTGCATTGAGGTTGGAGATAATGTGGCTTCTCTTTTTGGTCCACTCTTAGTCAGGACTCTTCCTGAGCTCTTACTGCTGATAATTTGCTGTTCAAATTGTCAATCCAAGCCTGCTGTTTGGATCTTTGTTAGGCTCTGGAAGACCCACCAATTAACATTTCTGAAAGTATCTGTTATTCCTGAAAAAATAGCAGGTACCTTAATGTGTTTAGATTTCTGTTTAGCTGGGTTTTTTTGCTTTGCTTCACACAGAAAATCGTGAACAAGTATTTTGATGGTGCTTGCTTTTCCATTGTTTCATATTACTTAATAATTTCATGCTACCAGCTTTCCTTGGCTGTTGGATATAAAAAGGTTTCCAAGTGACTAAATCACTGTCAAAAAAATGAGGTTGGGCTCTGGACCAGGTAAGGGAGAGCCAGACAGGGGCTCTAGGGCTGCACATATCTTGCTTCAAAATGATAAGACTTAATGCAGACAAAAGGCAGAAGGATCTGTAGAAAGCGTGACAGTGACTGTAAGGGAGTGATATGATACTGATCCCTAATATCCATTCAAACAGTCTTTGATTGAGTTGTTTGTTCAGCTGTAATATCAAAGGAAAAGTGGGCACTGGAAGCAATAAATACCATTTTCTTATCCTTTGTTGTAGCATCGTGTACTTATTTTTCAATAAAAGAGTGTACACAATAGAAACAGACTGAATACACCATGCAAGCAGACTACCAGTGATTTTAAAAAGCATTGGTTAAAAATGCCTGCCCCTAGGCATATCACATAACAAGTCCCAGAAGGTAGAAACTCCAGGCATGCCCTAACACTGAAGACAGATACAATAACCAGAAACAGCAGGCCTTGAAAACAACTTCAAAACCCTAGGAAGCCTGCATGTGAATTTTCTTTATTGCTCCTATTACAGAATATTTCTTATCTTTCTCTTTATCTCAGTGCAAAAATGTATTTTATATGTGAGGAGCATAAAAGTAACAGGTCCAGATGAGTCATTATATTTTTTTAATGTTTTCCTCTGATCTTTTTTCTCTACCTTTTAAAATCTTTCTTGGGTATTTCTTGGCAAAGATTCTTTCTCCTAGACTTCTCTTTCTCTACCTATTTTCATGCATAAAGACAAACCAACCATGATTATCAAATGTCCTTCATGATTCTTTAGTTGATATTTTTCTTATCCTTTTTCTTATCTCAATCACAGAATTGTCAAGAAATTTTAAGATCTAGCTATACACACCCACAATAAGCAAAAAAAAAAAAAAAAAAAATGCCCTGAAGTGCCACATTTATACATTTCTTAAATACATCCAGGGACAGTGACTCAACCACCTCTCTGGGCAGGCTGTTCCAGTACCTGACCATTCTGTCAGTAAAGAAATTCTTCCTAATATCTAATCTAAACCTCTCCTAATCTAAACCTCCCCTGGTGCAAGTTCAGACCATTTCTTCTACTCCTCATTTTTCACTTGGGAGAAGAGGTCAACACCCACCTCCCTGCAACCTTCTTTCAGGTAGTTGTAGAGGGCAATGAGATCTCATTTCCACCTTCTCCAAAGTTCCCTCAGCCACTCCTTGTATGATTTATTCTCTGGGCCCCTCACCAGCTTGGTAGCTCTCCTCTGGGTATGTTCCAGCACCTCAATGTCCTTCTTGAAGTGAGGGTCCAGAACTGCACACCAGACTCAAGGTGCATCCTCACCAGTTCTGAGTACCGAGGCACAATCATTTCCCTGCTTCTGCTGGCCACACTATTCCTGATACAAGTCAGGATGCTGTTAGCTTTCTGAGCCACCTGGGCACCTTGCTGGCTCATGCTAAGCCAGCTGTATGCCAACACCACTAGGTCCTCTTCTGCTGAGGAGCTTTCCAGCCACTCCTCCCCAAGCCAGTAGCATTTCCTGGGGTTGCTGTGACCAAAATGCAGGACCAGGCAATTGGCTTTATTGGACCTCAGACAACAGCTATGGCCAACCAGTCCAGCCTGTCCAGGTCCCTATGTAGAGCCTTCCTACTCTCAAGAAGATCAACACTCCCACCCAATTTATTGTCATCTCCAAACATACTGAGAGTGCACTTGATCCCTTTGTCCAGATCATTGATGAATATATTAAACAAGACTGGCCCCAAAACTGAGTCCTGAGGGACACCACTGATGATTGGCTGCCAACTCAATTTGACCCCATTAATCATAACTCTCTTCACAATCTCTGTTAAGCTAAAAGATTTAGAAATTTAAAAAAATAACCAAATAAAGAGTAAATATTACATCGCCACTGCTTTGTGTTTAACCACTTTCCTGAAGTGGTTATAGCTAAGAGAAGAATTTAAAAGAATTAGGATACCTCAATAATGACGTTTAATGACGTTCCAGATTTATCCACTTAAGAAGCCCAAAGGTGCAGTACACCCCTCCCATGATCCTTCCCACATCCTCCTCCATGACAGCAAGGACCCTGCAGCAGCTCTGTGTTCCCAGCACAGTAGGTAATGGGATTGGTTCAACTGGAAACCAAAGAGGTTTTCAACCAGATTCAGTTCCTTCATCTGAGATGTCACACAGCCTTCCACATGTTAGTTCCAACACAAGAAAGGTGCTGGGAGAAAGATGCAGAAGGAAGTCAGAACCAGCTCTTTGACTAACAGCCCACTTTAGTGCCACTTAAAAGTGATGGAGAATGTTGAACCAAAATCAGACCTAACAGGTTTTACCTAACAGCTTTGCCATTCTTGGCATATATATAGGAGTTACCACAGCCCAGCTGATGGATGGTGATGTGCTAAGTGATCATATTCTGTATCTCTAATGTAATCTGCTATGTAGTTGTGTCCCACTGTCATGAAATTGTGAGAAGTAAATGTGATTGACCAACAGACTTTTACTTTCACTATTTGCTATAATTCAAATTGTATTACTCTGGAGGATACTAAGAATTTTGGATACCTCCTTTCTTGCCTTACAAAAGTTTCCTTGATTTTAAAGTCTTAGTGACATAGAACCAAAAAATTAGGAAGAAATTTTTCCCAGACAAAGGGTTAGTCAAATTACTTCATTTGTAAACAGGGATTTAATTTTTTTTTAATTCTTAATTAAAAAAATAATTAAAATTCAAAATAAGAAGTCCCTCAGAAAAGATTATGCTTTTGGTTGAGGAGGTCTTGATAATTTTAAGCACAAAATAGGAATTCAATCAGAATAACTGAAACAATTTCCTTGTAAATGGTTTTGATGATAACCAATGGAGAATTTTTTACTTCCAGGATTATATTTAAAAAAAAATATCCCAACTTGCTCTACAATAAAATTATTTTTTTTTTCTTTTCCCACGTTGTTTGGGGGTTTTAGGGTTGGTTTTGTTTGGTTTTTGGTTTGTTTGGTTTTTTCTCATAAATTCTCTGCGTGATCTGGGAGTTCTACAGAAATACGAATAAAGAACTTTTAAGTGGTGTGATGTTCTAGACAGCTAAAAGGTATCTTTTGCAAATAGCTGTGATGCTCAGCACACACTAAATGCAGTAATCGTCAGTCTTTGTATGTTTTGTCTTTCCAGGGGACAGAGAGTTACAGATGTGCATTTTGATACTGTGCACTTGTGCTCACTTAGATTGTTATACTAGACATAGAAAAGCTATAAAGTGTTACAATTTTTTTTCAAGGTTCAAGTGATCCTTTATGTCTTTATAAGTCTCTTGTCAAAGACTGTCCTTGGTGCCTTCCAACCTATCTTTTGTTTGCCTTCATATTATTCTCTGGAACAGAAGGCTGTGTCCCAAGAGGGTTTTGTTAGTTGCAAATTGCTCATATCAGCTCAGAAAATCCCATCTTTGCTGTACTCTGTGCCCTTTTGTTTAATTTCTAACGGTGAGGCAACTGGATCCTTTACTTTTGTTCTCCAGATGAAACAAAAGAAACCTAATAGGAGCAGCCGGTGAAAGGAAAATCCTTCCGTAGGGCAGGAAAGAAATGTGCCTCTAACATGACACTGGGGAATCATGACCTGGTTAAGCTTCGGCAAAGGGGTGCTTATTAGAGCAAGTGGCAAGTCACATCAAGTTTTTGGAGTGAAAAGGACATGGGAAACCAGCACAAAACCAAAACAAAAACAAAAAAATAAAACAAAAATATAACTCGTACTGGAAAAAAAAGATGAGGGCAAGAATGGAGATGAGTCTGATTTCACCTTTTATTCGCAGTATGTTTCCACTTCTGACTTCTTGTTTTGTGCATTTGTGGTTGTTTGAGTGTGACAAAGATTAATTGGCTTGTGCATGAAGATGTTCAGTACAAAACCAGCAGCAACTAGAAAATACATTGTTTTAAATTACTATTATTTTCTAATCAAGGTCCCAGCCTGTAGTCTACAGGTTTTGGCTGGGTGATGCAACTGAAGTTACAGGTATTGGTACAAACGAAAGAATTTTACCAGTCTTGGGATCCTTTCCAGGTAAACTGTCATTTGTGGAAAGAAATTGGATTAAGATGCTGTGCTGAATGATAAAAAGGCATACTCTTAACTCACTACATAAAGGAGAAAGGTCTATAGAACTTTTACAATCAAGTTTGTCACCAGACAAATCCCTTATAATTCTGTTTCTTAATTAATGTTTGTAAAGTGTGATATGAAATTACTAGCCTATAAACACAATCATGCAAAACTTGAAAAAGTCATAAGGTATTATAATAGTGCAGGCTATAAAAATGTGGAATTCATATAAGAAGGCTGCAAGCATAGTTTAAAGTTTATAAATATCTTGATCCATTACTGTCAAACCTATATTTGTTTTTCCCGCATTACCATTGTTACCTCTCTGGTTTCACACTTAGCCCACCCACATCAATAGTTTGATACTGACTTGTCTGAAAAACATGTAGTCAAAAGTAATCCCTGTGACTGGTGATGATGCCATTTAAAATTTTTCATTAACGTTGATCTTTTTGGAAATACAATTCCAAATTGTATTCAGGAGGTGAAAAACAATATATGGAGTTTCAGTTCCTTCATTATTTTCATGTACTACATTATTAATGTTACCTCACTGTCCCTTGAGGCAGGCACTGCTGATACCTTTTTTATTATTATTTTTCTCATTAATAAACATGTTGTGGCTGCTCCACCGTCCCAAGCATTTCTTCACCTATGTAAAGAAGATAGAGGGTCTTTTATCATTCATTTATCATTCCTTGATTGTCTTTCCATGCTAGCTTCCTATGAAAAGGAAGAAGTTAGAAGTTTAAGAACTTAAGAAGTTAGAACTTAAGAAGTTAGATTTTTGATTTTGTATCCCTGCATGTAACTTAACTACTTGGTTAAGAATTATAGGTTCCAAGTTTGGACATTGATAAGTCAAAACTATTAACATAAAATATTTGGTTGAGCAGTTGATATTTTGCCTAATAACAAAGCATGTCAAAAATGTAATTTGCTAAGGAGTTCTCACTGTAAAATATAAACTATTACACAGAACCAGAATGAAGGGAATTTCTACAACTTTTCTCATAATTCCCTAAATTCACCTTGTCCCTCATCCCTCTAGCAAACCTTTTAACAGGCTTTGTAGTGAGATTTAATAGAAGCTGGGCTACGAGTTGTCTTATGTCCATGCCCAGCTATTTCTGCCTACTAAATCTATTATTCCAAATTAAGCAGTACAAATAGAATAAAAGAATGCACGTCACCCATGCACTTCAATGTATTATGCAATCTAAATGCAGATGTCTGTGCAGCACCTACTTAGCTCCCTCTTCTTCTGTCTTAGACATACAAATAGACACATACTAAACAGAGGGACAGTTTTAAAGTTTTGAAATGTATTCTGTCCATAAATACCATGTTTATCCATAATGACATACCAAGCCTTCAGACCAAAGCAAAAAAAGGAGGCAGCCCCTTGACTATTACAATTTAGTCACATTGTCTCTATAAATTGAAAAGTAAAGTCAGTGCATTTTCTCTGGCTGGTGGCAAACATCAGGAAGTAAAAAGTCAAGATTTTAAGCATCTGATTCTGCCATGGACTTACTTGCACAATCTTGCATGAATCACTTTGAGCTGTTGTGTATCATATTCCTAGCTAGGATAAAGAGTTAAAGTGTTTTCCTACTCTGCAAATAATTTTAGTTCTATGTCAGTTTTAGCAGTTTAATAATGTTGATCAATATTAATATATTGTACAGTGCCTCTAAGTGCCTTTTGTGTTCTTAATTTTCTATATTAAGGTTTCCAAAACTGTTTTTATGATCATGACTATAAAATGCATTTAAAATCTGCGTTTTTATCATGCTGTTTTCCCAAGGCCTTTAGTTGAAGAGGGTTTGTTTTCAAGAACACATATTGTGTGGCAAATGATCTAAAATGATCTAAAAACTCATTCTATCATAGCAATACAGCAATAAAACAGTAGAGCTTGATACTTTGAGTAGGCTTGTTCAAACAGTTATATTCATTCAACCCAACTCTTTATTCTTTTATCCTCTCCTCCATTCATTCTCTCACGTACTTTGCTAGTGACCTATTCATTGCATTATATATTGGGCTGCAAACCTCTGGGCACATTCACTGCCCTTTTCACCAACTTACTGAATACCTACCACCTGTTCACTCACTCACTCTTGGACTGACCTGCCCTCATCTTCAGGGCCAGCTTCAATCTTCTTCTCTTTCCCTGCTCTCCCCTGGTATCTTGTACCCAGCAGCTTAATTTTTCCCTGAGTTTAGTTAAGGACTTAAGGTAACAGTTATAGCTTTCTTTACCATTTCTTGCTTGGTTTTTTGGGTTTTTTTTTCCTGGCACAGATTTGATACAGCTTGCCTAGGCTTAAAATTCATCCCTCAACATGATTTCTGAACTGCTTATAATGCAACTGAAGCAGTCTTCATATATTATTGCTTCAGAGGATATGTTATGTGTACTTTTGCAGACTATACTTTACTATCCTTACAGTCGAGGTTTTTAAAAGTGTGTTTCATGCATGTCTTTGGAATATGCACCACGAAGTTGCTTTGGACATGTATTAACAGTTGTTCATTATAAGATCGCATTGCCACAGCGATCCAATACAAATGGTATCTGAAAATCATCATAATTTTTAGCACAACATGTTCCTTTATCATTACTGCAAGGACTGATATCTCTAGGCCTACACCACTAGTTCACATACAATCCACCCTAATGCTACAGACCTCTGGAGAACCTCCCAAATTTGTGTTCATCCTGGCTCAGAGGCCACGTTTTTAAATAGTGTGATAGATGTCACTTAAAAGGAGAACTGATAGGAGTATACAGTAGTATGATTTATGCTACTTGCTATGTATTCCAAACAAGGTTATTATTAGGGCATTTTCTTTTTCCTCAAGAAATCCCTGCTGGTAACACATTTTACTTGAAAGATCCTCAGTGTGACTGTGAATCTCATATTTGAGAAGGTCCAAGTATCAGTTCCCTGTTTCACCTCTGACCTTTCAGTCTGAAATATCCCACAGGTTCTACTGAGAGTGGATATTGAAAACTATGCTATACAGACTAACAATTTCAAAATGTCACAAAAACTAACCTGGATAGAGACAGCAGGAGAAATGGAATTTTTTTCTTGGTTCTGGCTTTTTCACCAGTTCCTTTGTGCTGCCCTGGGGTTTTGGAAGATTATGCAGACCACAAAAAAAAAAACTGAAAAAAACCCTCTGCTGTTCCTACACTACGCTAAGAATCACAGAATCATAGAGTATCAAGAGTTGGAAGGGACTTCTGAAGATCATCAAGTCCAACCCATTCCAGAGAATGACCAAAACCAGGGCAAGTCGCTCAGAAACACATCCAAAAGGGTCTCGAAATTCCCCAGAGCAGAGATTCCATAACCTCTCTGGGAAGCCTGTTCCAGGGCTGTGTAACCCTTACAGTAAAGAAATTCTTCCTCATGTTGAGGTGAAACTTCCTGTGTTCTATCTTGAATCCACTGACCCCCATCCTATCACAGGACACAAGTGAAAAGAGGTTGTCCCTTCCTTCTTGATGCCCAGCCCTCATATATTTATATCCATTAGTTAGCCTCTCAATCTTCTCCTCTCCAACTGAGAAGCCCCTGGTCTCTCAGCCTTTCTTCATAAGGCAGGTATTGCAGTCCCTTAATCATCCTTGTAGCCCTCTGTTGTACTCTCTCAGGAAAATCCCTGTCCCTCTTGAGCTGGGGAGCCCAGAACTGGATGCAATACCAGTGACATCTCATTGGGGCAGAGCAGAGGGAGAGGAGGACCTCCCTTGATCTGGTGGGCACTCTTCTTAATGCACCCCAGGATACTATTTGTCTTCTTGGCCATAAGGGCACATTGCTGTCCCATGGATAACTTTTTGTCCAACAGGACTCGAAGGTCCTTCTCCATGGGGCTCCTCTCTAAGAGATCACCTCCTAACCTGTACTGGTGCATTTTGTTATTCCTTCCCAGATGCAGGACTCTGCACTTGTTTTTGTTGAATCCTATTAGGTTCCTCTTGGCCTGGCTCTCCAGTCTCTCCAAATCCTGCTGAATGGTCACACAGCCTTCAGGTGAATGAGGCAGTTCTCCCAGATTTGTGTCTTCAGCAAACTTGCTGAGAAGACATGGTCCCATCTTCAAGGTCGTTGATAAAGATGTTGAACAGGACTGGACCCAGACCTGATCCCTGGAGGACACCACTAGTTACAGGTCTCCAGCTGGGCTCTTCGCCACTGATCATCACTCTTTGTGCTCTGCTGTGTAGCCAGTTCTTAATCCATCCCACTGCAGATTTGTGTATCCCACATTTCCTGAGCTTGCTCACAAGGATGTTATGGGAGACTGTGTCAAAAGCCTTGCTTTTGGTCAAGGTAGATTACATCAACTGGTCTCCCTGCACTACCCAGTCACAATGTCATAGAAGGCTATCAGATCAGTCAAGAATTATTTCCTCTTGGTAAATCCATGCTGACTACTCCTCACGTGGCAAATGATCTAAAACAATCTAAAACCTAATTCTATCATAGCAATACAGCAATAAAACAGTATAGCTTGATACTTTGACTTTGAGTAGGCTTGTTCAAACAGTTACATTCATTCAACTCAACTCTTCATTCTTTTACCCTCCATTCATTCTCTCTTCTCTTCCGTGTCCTTAGAGATGACCTCCAGAATGAGCCACTCCATCATTTTTCCAGGGACGGAGGTGAGGGTGACTGGTCTGTAATTGCCGGGATCTTCCTTCTTGCCCTTTTTGAAGAATGAATTGACACTGGTTTTCCTGCAGTCCTAAGGCACCTCTACTGTTTGCCATAATCTCTCAAAAATGATAGAGTGTAATCAGCCAGCTCTCTCAACACACTTGGGTGCATCCCATCAGGGCCCATGGACCTGCATATATACAATTTGCATAACTGATCTCTAACCCAGTTTTCACTGACCAATGGGGAGTCCTCCTTCCTCCAGGCTTTCTCTCGTATCCTGGGACTGGAGTTCACAATGGATGGTTTTAGAAGTAAAGACTGAAGCAAAGAAGGTATTCAGCAACTCTGCCTTCTCTGCATTCTCTATTATCAATGCTCCCACATCATTCATCAGAACTGCCCTAACCTAGAATTCATACAATGCAGAAGAGATTAAAAAAGTATCTCTGCTTCTTCTCTTGAAATATAATTTAATAGATATATCCCTCAAGAGATGCTTAAAGTCTTGTCTAAGATCGAAAGGTTTTGTTGGTATTTTAATACCAGCAGCCAGTCCCAGAAGAGATGCATCTTATCCGTCTGAGGATATAAATTACATCAATTCCCCAAATAAAATACAATACGGATATTTTATCCTGCTACCGTATTTGCACTAGGGATTTTCTGGCATGGGTTCAGCTTTTGATCTTTTTCAGGTCCCTCACAGGCACAGGTAAATTGTCAAGAGTGGTTTACCCCTTACCTGCAGGTGCTGAGATCTCAGCTCATGCACCCAATAGGTGGTCCCTCCCAGAGCTGGGTGTGACTACTTGGCTCTGCATGCAACTTACCTACTGTTCTGATGGTATGTGACCCTATTGGATGTTAGTGAAGTGATGGTCTCTGGTGGCCCAACATTAAGGCACTTTAACTTAAATCACCATTTTGAAAATAAAATGGAGAGGAAGTGGACTTCCCAGTGTTTTCCACACAATAACAAACTGCTCACTGCCTGTATTAGTATCCTCCTTCAAACTCTATAGTTTGAAGTACTCTGAAATGATCAGCAAGGCCAGGTCTTGCCTCACATGTAAAGTTTCTTCTCCTGAGGTTATAGTCATGACTCTATGGTTTTTATGAGGTTCTATTTCCTTAGTAATCTCAAGATTGACAGTATTTCTCATCTATGGCTAGTGTGAATTATAGATATTATAAATCGACTCTCACCTTATTGTAACAATACCTACATATTGTGTAATGCTGCAATGGGAAGGTCAGCCAGTAGAGCAAATGCCAATAGTCTAAATATTATGTCCAGTCTTGCTTAAATGACTCCTGTTAACTGAGCTCCTGCAATCAAATCACATTGGATATCACCTGTTCGACAGCAATAAAAAAACCCAGCCACCCATATGTTGGTTCATGTCATTCATCAGAACAGTCACCACAGGCATGCACAGACATGGTGGTGATCCATAAATCATCGATTACTTAGCAGAAGCATCCTGGGTGAGATCAGTGACCTATTTTCATTTTTCTGCCAAGCTACTTTTCCTTTAATGTTAACCAAGCAATCATCTACACTTTAAGATACAGTAATTCCAGTAACATTTACTTTCAGTATAAATAATTCATATTTCTGTGGTGCAAAGAGTCTGCATCTCAGATGTGATTTGTGCTATGGTCATGCTTCCCGAAACGAGACAGATCAGGAGTGGGAGCTGGAGCATGGAAATGTGACAACCAGCACCAGGTGTGAGGAGATGGCGAGGGTGTTGCACAATCTAATTAAATTGCGGCGGCATCGCATCTTCTTTGGGCAGATGTACCTCAAAAACCTTTTAGAGCCACAAAGACCGAAATCATTAGACCGGGGGTGTCATCGAGCCGTCATCATCAAACCGTTGCCCTACCCGGCCAGTCTCTGCAGAGATGATGCCGTTCACGGGGATGCGCTGAGGTAGGGAGGAAGTGAAAAAAAGCGAGTTTATTGAAAAGAGGGCGGAGCAGTCCCCCGGGCGACCCTCGTCGGTGCACGGGCAGCAGACCCCAGGGTCCCCCGGCGAGCAGGGAGCGGGTCCGCCCCCCGGCGCCGCGCAGCGGCAGCCCTGCTCCGGGCGGGCACGGCGGCTCTGCGCGCCCGCCCCCCGCCGCCATACTGCGGGGCTACCCAAACTTGTTACACACGGGCACCGGCTCCTCCTCCCGCCGCCGCCCTCGCCCTCACCCTGCTGCCGCCGGCGCGGGGAGGAGGGGGCTGCACCGGCCCGTTCTGCCGCGGGGAAGGCGCCGAGGCGGAGTGAGCTTTCGCGGACCCCCGCAGGTAGGGGCGCCGGGCGGGGCGGGCTGCGCGCCGCCCGGTGCTGGACGAGGCGGCGGCCCTGGTGGTGGTGGCGGAGGCAGAGCGGCCGCCGCTGGAGCGAGCCTGTGGCTGTGCCTCCTCCCGCCGAGGTGGGTGCGGGAGCTGGCGGGGCGAGAGTGTGCACCGCGGCGGGGAGGCGTGCGGGAGGTGTCGGCTCACCTGCGGAATCGGGCCTCCCGCCCGGAGGGACCGAACCCGGCCCCCGGCTCCGAGGAGGGGACGCGGGCGGCAGCGAGGTAGAACCCGGCGCGGGCGCTGGCAGCCTCCGCCGGCGACGCGGCCGGAGTGGGGCGGAGAGCAGGAGCTTCTCGCAGCAAATGAGCGGGGCTGGCAGTTTTATAGATGTGATTTTTCTCCCACCACCCCCGAGCCTCGTCTCCGGCGGCAGCTCACTCGGTGCCCGCGGCGGCTCCTCCTGAGGCGTCCCCGGGGCGGCGGGCGCGCCAGCGCCCGGGCCCCTGCTGCCGGCCTCCGGTACACCTGCCGCGGCTGGAGGCACCTCCTGGGGATGCGGCGCGGTTTCACCCAGCCGGGAAATGGCCCTGTCGTTCTCTGTGGCAGCCCGGGTTGCCATTAATGTGTCTGGGCACTTCAGGGAACACCGCTGTCTGATGTGAACAGCGCTCCCTTACTCAGCGAGTAACAGGGCGCTGCGCTGGGTGCTTGCTGGTGGGAAACTGGCTGCATATGTTTCGAAGGCTTATTATATGCTGTTTTATATTTAAACTGTCAGGAGTGTTTGAATCGGGTCTGCACAGTCGTGCTGGGTTTGCAGGGAATGGGTGAAGTGACATAGGAGCTGCTTATCTCATGTCTGCTCTCCTGCTAGTTATAAGAGGTCTTCTTCACTGCTCTGTGGAAGTGTGGGGTGTTTTCTGCGTGAACGAAGACACGCCGTAACGAGTGTTCAATAGAGAAGGCGTGAGTGGGTAAATGCAGTGATTGTAATTTTATTGTTTCAGCTCGTTTTTGTTGTGTGACTGCCATTAGCAGGGAGGGGAATGGACCCTTGTTCCTGCCCTGATTTGTGAGGGAACCTGACAGATTTTCAGGTTGAAGGGCTTTTTCATGTCTACTCTCGTTTCACGCGGAAACATTTTTCTGCCTTCCTCTTACCTCATTTCTTATTATCACCTACGTCTTGCACGAACATCCTTCAGCTGAAAAATGTGAAACACTTCCTTTAAGTCTTTGACACCCAAGTATTTCTAATAGGCTCTGGAAATCAATATAATAGCAAGTTCCCTCCCTCCCCCCTCCCTTTTTTTTTTTTTTTTTTAGATTAATTTCATACAGTAATTAGCCGCCGAACGTTGAGTGCCTTATGATCGTCAGGCTCAGAAATACGTACTGATCTCGTCCTCTCTTTTGGAGACCTATATGCAGGTTTTGTCAGAGAACTGTTAACTTATTTTATTAGAACATGTGCAAGCTCAGGCAGTTATGCAAGTGCACCAAAAGAAGCCCTTCTGCCTGGGGGGCTGCGTGGATGGTGTGGGCGGAGGCTCTGATAGAATGGAAGTATCATTTACCAACTGGGTTAGAAAGGGCCATTGTAATGGAGAAAACCTAGTAGTTTGAGTAGGATGAAACAATGTACCTTGTTCCCTGCTGTGCAGGAAGCGTGTGAGTATATTGTGCTGTGTGGGATGAGCGGCCTGTGGATGGGCACTTGTAATTCTTTCAGGTAGCAGAGATGAGGTGCAGATTGCTGTTTTCCACTGAAAGCAAATGAGTGGCAAGGGAGTAGATTTCTCCGTGTGTGCTCAACGGGGAAAAAAAAAAGCTGCGAAAATGTCGAGCTGCATTGATGGATGAAATCTGTCTCTACTGGGATTTCTTGTCTTAGAGAACAAATAATTCGGCCTCCACCCTCAAAAAAGCAATTATTCTTTGCAGTTTTTGGTGGTCAGAGTTTCCTATAGAGTCTGCTAGCAAAAGCTCCTTGCATTGATATGTGCCAAAATAAGGTTATAGCTGTTGTGATGTTTGTTAGTTTTAAAAGGCATTCTAACTGAAGATGAAGCATATGAGTGGCAATTTTTGAGGTCAGTGGATTTATTCAAAACTCTCTGACTGATTAATAGATTTTTCTGGACGTGGTAAGTACAAGTATGCCTGGAGACTTCTTTCTTCTTTTAATGTGCTGTGTCACCCTCTCTTTGCTGGTGTTATGATTCAGTCCTCTCTCCTCCCCCAACGTAAACAGCTATTATATTAAACACTTTATAACCTTTTATTAACCCAGTTGCATGGATACTGTTGTGCCTTGCCAAAAGCTCCTGGCCTTATACTGCTTAGAGATGCTGCAGGAAGATGTGGATGCCATGGCACATACCTCACTGGCCTGAGCAGCTGAGCTTCAGAGTTGGCCTCTTTGTGCAGCCTCTTACTGGGGGAGAAACTGGGGTCCTCTGGAGAGGATTTGTGAGCTGCCCAGGGTCACGTGGAGTTGGAGACTGCACTGTGCTCATTCTGCTTCATGCTTTATGCTCTCTCCTACCCATCTAAAGCTGTGAATACTGAACGAACATTACGGTGTTAAATGTTTTCTCAGATGTTTTCTTGCAGTGAAGTAAGTGGAAGTCTCTTTCCGTCATGGCAAAATGAACTCTTGATCTGAGCTGCTTTCACTTGATCTAGTACTTAAATGCCACCTGGTTCACAAAAGATGTTGAACAAATAGGTAGATGGTTGTGCCTTACTCTGCTTCTAAGGATAATCCAAAGTGGGACACTTATTTAAAGAACTGGAAGGAACGATTATAGAAATGCTTCAAGATTTTATGGTATTTCTGAATTCCTCAAATGTTTTGTTTGAGGCTTTATTTTCTGTGGAAAAAAAATTTGGATCCATTAATTAATGGATGCTTCCCACTACGTTTTTTTTTACTTATAGACATCACTGAGAGCTTTTTCAGTGTTTTTATGTTAAAAAAATATATGAAACAGTAATGTCCATGACAGTCAGGAGGGAGACTTAAAGGTGACAACAAGAAGCAGCAAAGCAGGTCATAAATGTCCCTGAGTTACCCTTTACAGGTTGGGGTTTTTTACACCTGTATATAAATTACTTTATTTGACATTTAAAATGAGGATTTATTATTGTGGTAATATTAAACGGTTACGGTGTTTTCTTTGTTTTCCCTAATACTCAGCTGCAGTGTGCTGTTTAGTTAGATGAAGAAAGGTGTGCCTAGTGGGGAGGTTGTATAATAATTAAGGAGTTAGGAAGTCTTTTGTCTGGTTTTAGTTTTTTCTTTCCATGAAGCTTTTCCCCTCCTCTCATCTAAATGGTAACTTCTCTGATGATAAAGCAGAAATCAGGCTGCCTTCATCTGCCTTTGCATAGTCTTGGGCTGAAGCATCTAGGCAGATAGGTGTAAATGTATCAAAAAGAGTGAGGAAGGTCCTACCTGTGCTACTGGAGTCTTGAGTTTTGGGAAGATGATGTGTCTGCAGAGTTGCTTTTTTTTTTTCTTTTTCTTTTTCTTTTTCCATTGTGGCAAGCAGCTGCTTGTGTACTAAGAGAGCTTGTAAACTCTGAAGCGCTGCAGCAGCTGCTGTTTGTAGAGTTAACAGTGTTGAGATAGCTGTAACAGGCTGGGTGGAAGCTGGCTTAGCTGTTCTCAGTCTGATATGAGTGTTTTGTCTTTGTTTCTTGAATAAATTAACGAATGGAAAGAAAATTACTTCTTGTGTTTCTACAACTGATAAATTACAAACAAAAAGTAGTACCTCAGTTCAGGCTAATGTGCCCCCATCATTTTGGCTGGGGAAGTTGTTGCAGGTTTTGCTGTCTGGAAGTGGATTAATGAGATCTTTCATGTAATTATGTTCTGCCCAAAAGGCTTCTATGTTCTGTGTTTTATCTACCAGTAAAGTTCCAGGAATTCAAAGGGCTGCTCAGCTCTTCAGCTGGAGGTATTGCTGCAGCCTGTCTTCATTATGAGCAAGGCTAGTGCCTGTAGTAAGCAGGGTGTTGAGCTCTGCATGTGATAATCTTGGGTGTCCAGGAGCCACACTTCTCTTTGCTGATTCCCAAGCGGCGCTGCACCAAGCTTCTGGGTATGTGAATGCATTTCTGCAAGTTGCATGAGTAAATAATGCAACACTTTTTTTCAGTACTGCTTTCTCATGAGATGGTATGAGGGAGGGAGAGAGAGAAGACAACTTTTTTCAGTGAGGGGACATTCATGTTGTTTTTAGTTCTTCGACTCAGAATTTTGACAAGTGTTTTAAAGCATCAAATGGCAGACTTTGCTTTAAGGGGGACTTTACTTTAAGAGTATGTTCTTACAGTGTCTCAGGGGAAAACAAACCAGTGTATCAATAAAAGCGGCAAATTAATGCAAACTTGGACTATGGATGACAGCAGACAAGGAACTTTTCTAAGGGCAGTGGAGTGCGTGTTTCAGGTTTAGAATGAGCTCTTTAGTCATTGAGAAGTAATAGCTGTTTTTAATCTTTGCCTTCTCTTTTACCTATTTCTGTTTCTCTCTGTTCATGTACAGCAGTGCACCCTTAATCCACCAGGCGTTTTCTGCATTGATCCTCTTAAATTAGTATTGGCCTATATATGAGGCAGACCAAAGAGGATTGAACACTGTGCTGCAAAATCAGTACCTTGTTGCAAGGACAGGCAGGTAACATTTCTCCTGTTTCCTCCCCAGTGCTTTTGGTGCTGTGCTACCACGTGGGCTTGAGAGAACAGGTGATGGTACATTGTGCAGAGATTGATTTGTGTGTTCCTCTGCACAGCTGCGTCTGCCGAGCAGATTTGTACAGGACTGAGCACTTCTTTCAAATGTATGGAATTAGGATACTAGGAAATTGTGACGTCCTTAATGCATCTGGTTACTCAGCTGAGCTCGGAGACAGAAGAGGATATGCAAAGCAGGGGAAAGTTTAAGACAGGCATTTCTGCTGGCAAAGCAGGCAGGAGAGGGTAGAAGCTTCTGCAAACTTCTATTAGCTCTTTGCTGGTGCGCAGGAGAGACCATCTGGTGTCTGGAAGCTGAGGCAGATTTATCACAACTGCAGCAAGGTGAGACAGAGTGGGGAGGCTGGTATTTTCCAGTGCTTGGACAGATTTGCATGCATTGCAAATGCCAGGGAGGAAGGAAAAGGGGGGAAAAAAAAACCCCAAAGAACCAACTTATTGTAGTTCTTGCTTTGTTCAAGTGTAATTTTCAAGGCCTGGCATTAACTGAGTTTCTGCTGAATTTTTTCCTCCTTCATCCAATATTCTTCATGCCCTAAATGGTTGTGTTATATAGGTATATTCTCTGTCATTCTGAGGTTTTTTGCATTTTTTTCATGTTGGTCGGTTGTTTTTCTTTTTATAAACAATGGTCTGTGAACTTTCATTGTGTTTACAGTAAGAAGAATAGTAGAATTGAGGCTTTTTTTTTTTTTTAAACAATGTCTTTATTCTCATATCCACTGAAAGAGATAGTGTGTTGTGGTTGGTTGTTACTAGAAAAACAATGCAGGGTGTAGGGAAGAGACTTACAGATGTGAAAGTTTTTGGCTTTGTATTTTAGTTCTCTCTCAGTCTAAGCTGGATACATTTTGGGGAGGATGAGACAGTGTAGCTTTATCTAAATAAAGTGTCCTATGAATTTGTCTTTACTCAGGTGTTGAGGTTGTGCTTGGCTTTGCTCAGAATTGTTGTAATTAAACTAGTTTGAAATAGTTCAGAAGGAGCTAGCTGTTTCTTACATTGATCATCATAAAATAGGTTGGTCAAAGTTTGTGTGAGGACACAATTTGTGTGTAATTTTATCTCAGTGAAGTGCATTATATTAACTTGCCAGTTTGCAAGCTGTCTCTTGTGACAGTAATAAAAAGTAAATTTTCTGTTCATTGTGGTATTTTGGAGTGCTATATGCACTTGGGTAACGCTGGTGTGTTCTCTGGAGTTACAGTAATTTTTAAGTACTGATATATTTTACAGATCTGTTTCTCTGTGCTTTTACCTCATCCAGTTACGCTTGAATTTATTCAGAACCCATTTATTAAATCACATTTAAGAAATAAATTCCCATTTGTTAGAACAAGCCGTTTCACTTGCCGTTAAGTGAAACCAGATTATATTCTTCTCACAAGAAGACGGTTTGTGGAAAGAGGCTGTACCTTTCATTCGACCAGCTGATATAATTGGGAAAGTGAGGGGAATAAAAGTAAGCTTTTGAACAGTCCATTTTTCCTCAACCTAATCTTAGGAAATATTTATCGTCCTTCCCTGTAAATCCCATCTTGGATGTTCTTGGTAGGTTCTGCAATATTTGCCAGACAGTTTGATGTGGGCTGCGAGATATTTCTGTGTGTACATCTGTATTTAATCTGAGTATGGTAATTATGATCTGCAATGTATTTACAAACAGAGGAGTGTTCTGCCTACAGAAGATAGTAGTCAGGGCCCTCACCTTTCTTGCAGATTTGTGTGGATAGAGGATAGCTGAGGTTGGGTGTATTCCCATATCCCCAAATGCATGTGTGTAGAAGGGGGGCCCTGCGCAAGCATAGTGTCCTGATGTCTGAAGAAACAACAACAACAAAAGTTAAAAATAGTGGCTGTAGTAACAGTAATGTTTTAATTTGACATTTAGCATGCAGAAGCCTGCTGCAGCAATGTTGTACTTAAAGCTTTTTTCCTCTCTGACATTTCTGTTATTTCTTTCAAGGAAAAATGCTTAAAATGGCCAGAGGCAAGAAATTATGCATCCCTGTTTTCACTCGGCAATTGCATAATTACTAAGGATTTGTGGAAAAAGCATATGTGTACACACACATCCTTTTCCCTGTTTGGCTGCAGATGTACCCTACCCAATGGTCCATTTGTCAGAAAAATAGTCATCCACCAGAAATGTAGGTGCAAAGAAAAGAAATACCTTTGACAGATCTAATATCCTGCCTTGCGGACCCCCCCCTCTAAACCAAAATGAGAAAAAAGTCCACTAAAAGCCATCTTTCCTTCTGGAGTAAGAATTGCATTTTTTTAAACCTGTTATAGCCTAGTCTTAATTAGGTGAGAGAATTGGCTGTCTTTTTCTTCTTTGGAAAGCTGCACTTACCTGTTTAAATGCATGGCACTATTGAAGTTTTACTGTTCAGTTGGATGTGACTCTTTCTTACTCCAAGTGTCACAGAAATTGATAAATGGCCTTTTAAAGGTCATCCTGATTATCTGCTAGGTAAGTGAGACATATAATGGCCCTTTCATTTCACCTCTTTTGCACAGGATTTAGCTGTGAGGGATTGTGTGATAAGTATGTAAGACAGACATTTTCACAGGCTTAAAGAGCTTTTTCTCTCTGCAATTCTATCTCCCCAGAAATTAAATAAACAAACCCTTAACCCATATGAACACTTTCACATAATATTGTTTAAAACATTTGACTAGCTAGTTTCAATGAGAGTAGATAGTACTGAAATACCATTCTATTTAAGAAATAGTATTGTCTTCAAATAAATAAATGTATCTTGAATCCCATATTTTATATGTCTAAGGGACAAATTATTTTAGTGGCAGAGCTTGTGTGACATATTTTGTACAAACACATATGACTGTGTAAATTAACTGTGCTTTATAGGTAAAATTATTAGTTGCTCACAGAATTAAGGTTCTGTTAGGGAGCCCTTCTCCAGTGGTTGAATTTGCCTATTTGGATTTTATTTTACTTTATTTTTTGTAAGGAACAAACAAACAAAAAAAGACTGCTAACATCTGCTCTGAAATCAACTGCTTCTGTGGCATAAATTCACTGAACATAAAATGGTACATCTGATATCTAGGAATACCACAAACGTTTTAAAGAATTTTTTCCTGCATTAATGCCGACAGCCACCAGGGGAAAAGGTGACCATTAGTCAGACCCTGTATTCTGCTGACTAATTTAATTGTTGGCTTTTATGAGCATGAGTTCCTGTTGCTGCATGTCTGCATCTGTTTTTCTTCACAGAAAAAAAAAAAAAGCCTTTATCAAGATGGAGATTTATTGTATCTATTGCTTGGGAAAAAGAAATTTCTCAACTGATTATGAAATGATACTTTTGATCAGATGAAGTGTCTGATGGCATTTGCACTCTCTGATTTCTGCTTAGTGTTTGCTGAGGAGGCTGAACACATTGGAGATCTATTTTCTGCTGTATGAAGAAAAATATGCCTGGAAGTATGTCCAGGGGTAGGCGTGAGTGCAGCAGAAAATCAGTTGAGCAGGAGTAGTTAATGTTTGTCTGTGGAAGGTGCCTGGTAAGTCAGCTGTACTAATTTCTATGCATAAACTGGGCTTTAGGAGTCAAAGGTGCTAATGTGACCCTGTCATTACACAGCACTCGCTTTGAGGTTCCCTCAGAGACATCTTGGTCTGCATATTTCCATGGCAACTGCCACCACTTAAACATTTATAACCTTTGATTAAAGATACAAAATGGAGGGGAAAACCTTTTAAATGTTACAAATGTAAAGCTAGTAGGTCTTTCATTTTAGCACCATCCCGTATTTAGATTCCTTGGAGTGTGGAGATTTTTACAAAGAAAACAGCTGTCCCTTTCCCATTTGGCAGACTTTGAGATAACATTTCAGGGCAAATCCGTGATTCTGGAGATAGCTGTCTGACTTTGATCATAACTGTGACATCACCAATTATTTTTTTTTTATTTACATTAGTGGACCAAAATTTTACTTGAAGTTTATTGTGCAAGTAGATTTGTGTCCCTGATAAAAGGGTTTGAGTAAAATAAATAATTGCGTTGAATAGAACTTATTCTTAAAAGAGGAGGGACATGAGATACACACTAAGTCATAGCTTCTTAAGCAGTATAAAGGCAGCTACACAAAAGCTTTTGCTAGTGGGGAGAGCAAGCTGTTCCTTCAGAAACTGAGGCTTGCTGTTGGCTTTCAAGATCCGTGCAAGGACATGTTCATGCTTGGTGCATCTTCCCATCCCTCCTTCCTCTCACTTACATGTGTTTTCTTTAAGGCATTTTACTTCATACTATGTTGGCTAGGTAACCATGCTGTGAAAGAAATACTCTATATTCAGGTCAGGTATTCTCACACCTAATGCTATGCAGCATGTAATACTTTCTGGAAGAGTTTCTCACTGCTGGAGAGCAGTGGAATTCTGGAACCAAATTGAGTAATTCTCCATTGCATTTTTCTGCTTTCTTGATAATATTTTGTTGTTTGTTTTTGGTTTTCTCTGGGCTTTTTTTTTTTTTTTTTTTTTTTTTTTGTGTGTGTTTGTTATATTGTTTGTTTGTGTTTTCTTTGTATTTTTTTGTTTGTTTTGGCAACTGTTACTCTTTCTGAATTGTCCTTGGGGAGATGGGGGAAGTACTGAATGTCCTAATGGATTTCAGGGTTATGCTAGCAGAAGTTGAGATGTAATTTCAGGACTAGCATGATGGAAACTCTGAAGAGTTATGAAATGAAGCTCTGTTTCTTCTGTTTCTTTGCTCAGGGCAGCTGAAATTTGATTTTCCTTTGTACTAGTCGCCACTGACTGTAGGTGCAGGCAGAAGTGGCATAACTGGCTTAGTGAGAGAACATAAAATTTAAATAAAGGGCTGTTTTTCTAGGACTGTCACTTCTCTTATTTCCAAAGGAAATGGATGCAGCCCATTCTAATAGCTGGTCATTGGTAGTTAAAATGGCAAGGGTTGGATATGGTTGCCAAAACAGTTTTACTGTTACAGATGCATTGTTCCATCTGGTTTTCTAAGGTTCAGTATGAGGTATGGCTGTTACTAGCCTCTTCAGGGGCCATGGAGAGGCCTTCATGCTGCTATGATACTAGGCCTAACTATTCCTTGAGTAAGTTTTTACTGCTGAAAAACCTGATTGGTTGCTGTGGAAAGTTCCTAATGACTGCAGACAGAAGTGAAAGGTTCATGATACTGGGATAATTATAAATATGTTCTGTTTCATTACAGGAAAGAAAGAAAGGAAGAGAAAACTTGAAGAAAAAATAAAAGGGTAAAGTGAATTTTTTTTTTTTTTCCATAGCATCCAGGCTAGCCATGTTTATTGATACTGTTACTAATCCATGCAGATTTGGGTTGGGAATGATTTTCAGTAGCTGTTGTAGTATAAGTAAATACTTCTGGCCACACTGTGAAATAAGAGAAATAGCTTTTCTGGTGACAAGTTGTCAGCTGGGGAATTAGATATGCTTTTCAAAGGCAGCAGCAGGCAGAAGACATCCTGATGCCAGGGCTGTGTGTTGAGTGAGCTTCTTTGGCATAGTCACAGTGTTTCCCACCACTCTCATGAATCAGAAAGGTGGGGTTTGGCATTAGTCAGTTTTATTTATTTATTTTAATAGTCAGAGGATGAAAGCTATACAGCCCAGTCTCAGTAAACAGCCTGAGGTGTCCGAAGTGTTGAAATGTGCATGTACCAGTATGGACAGCTTCATATTACATATTCATTCTTGTGTTGCATTTTGTGTTATTTCTTTTGGTATATTGACTTATTTGTGATACAGTACATGTTTTATAACAGCAATGTTAACAAGAAATAGACTGGCTTGTTTGTGATTGTGAATGCACAGATGCTGTTAGTGTTAAGAGAACTAAAGTGTTGTGGTTTTGTCTTCTAGAAACTCAGATGTTGTGCTTTCAAGTGCTATTTTTTTACAACTGCCCATTCTTAATTTTTTTATATGCCTCTAGCCAATCCACAGCTTAAATGTTTTTGTTTGTTTCTTTGGTGGGTTTTTTTGTTTGTTTTTTTGTTTTGGTTTGTTTTTTTAGAAGTTCTTGATTTTCTTGCTTCCATTCTGGACAAGCATAGGTGGAGAAGCTTTGTTACTGCTTGTATGTTGAAGGCTTGTATAGGTATTAGGGCACATGGTGGGTAAGGCTGGTCCCTTGAAGGGCTTTGAGGAGGAGCTGGGTAAAAGAGGTGGTAGTCAAACCCTCTGAGGGCATTTGTGGGCTCAGCTTGTGCTTGTGGCAAGTAAGCAATGAAGCTGGTCTTACCTGCTGGTAGGAGTCTACTCCCAAAGCAGACTGATCAGTGTTTTGAAAAAGATCAGTCATTTGGTATGGGAGGATTTGGCAACTAGCAATCTGTGGGTCAAAAGAAATCTCTAGAAGCTTCACAAGTTAACTGGAAAGGTTCACCAGAATGTGAAGGAACCAAGACTCAAGTGTGTTGAGTTCATAGTGGTGGTATTTTGCCATCAGCAAGGCAAAAACTTTTTAGCCTAATGAGACAATTGTCTTTGAGACTAGAATTTGGTCCAGGTCAAGGGCTGGGTCCAGAGAGAGGTCTCTCAATTAGCATGCTTTCAGATCCTTAGAAGTGATTGCTGGTGTACAAGATGCTGTTTTGGCAACTTTTGTTTTTAACCAGTGTTTAACCACTGCATTTAAAGGCTGCAGCAACCAATGGATCAAGTTGCCTTACTACCTGAATACAGGACATTTTGCAAGTGAATCCCAGTTACAGCAAGAAGAAGTCTGACATTTTTCTTCTGCATGGAAGAGTGCTCTTGGTCACAGCCTCTTTTTCTGTGGTGGTTTTGTTCTAGTGGTTGCTCACCAAAGAAAGCAAGCCATGAGATTTATTTTTTTTTTCACCTCCTGCGGTGGGGAGGGAGAGCATTCCAATACCTGTTGTACAGTGTGACAAGTACACTCAGTCCGTAGTTGAGGAAGGAAACCTCACTTTGATAGCTTCTTTCTGTATTGTTTACAACTAAGGTTTTAACTGCTATTTAAGGGTCTCAGTGGGAGCTTTGTGTAAGGGGTTATGTCTTGTTTCATCACTGAGACAGTAACAATAAGCTCCAGATTCTAAAAGGTACATAGCAATGTCCAGAGGTGAGGAACTGATTTGTGAAAAATTCAGTGTGTGCTTGCAAAATCCTTAATTTCAAGTTGGTTTTGTAAAATGTGGGACAGACCCTCATGATCTAAACATGCATCTCCAGCTGGAAAAATGCTGCAGCGGCTCTGAACTTGGGCATTCACACCATGATGTTTGTGGAATCTTGATGATCAGTTCATCCAGGTCCTAAAGTGTCTGTCTGAAAAAAGCTCAACTGGAATAGATATGTGTGCAGGAGATAACACTGTAGCTTTTGTTCAGAATTTGTGTATTTTTATGTGGAGTTGTGAAAAATATTTTAATGGTTTTGATAGAAGAGTATTGCAAATATTCATTGTAGTATTTTCATTACAGCCAGCAGCACCACAAAAATGTTTGTTTAGAAATCCCTGTTAGGAGTGTGATAGCTATAGTGACTTCAAAAGTTCTTCAGATGTGATAAATTACTTAATTAGACATTTTTGAGACCCTTCTTGCAGTGTCGAACGTCCTTTGTGATTACATCAGTTAAAGATGCTCCAGCCTTGAGTTCTAGGACTTTTTACGCTTTAAAACTATAAAAACTGTGTTAATACGGAGATGTTACATTTCATTCTTCTGCCAAAATGTTGTATTTGATTATCCAGGCAATAGTAGTTAATTTTTTTCTTTACACATTGACAACTATGAGTGTTCTTTTTCTTCATGGACAGAGAAACCTTTGGTTAGGGTTAAAATTAATCAAATCTTGACAGTATAGCCATAAGCATTTTATAGGCCTTACTGTCTTAATTTTATAGACTTTACTGTCTTAACACTGGCTTACATTAAGATTGTTATGAGAAGCAAGGAAAAAAAGTTTTGCTGCTGAGATACTGATGATAATGATGCCCATCAGTCATTTCACAGAGGAAAAATAGAGTTTTGAGCCACTTTCTCTGTTTCAGCAAGTAATTTTTTTTTCAAATAATACATATTGCTGGAACTGTTTGTACTGCTATGAGCCAGAACAATGTCAGGTGGGTACTGCCTGTACTGGAACAAGCAACTTTATTGTTTCCTGAATCACCCCAAGCATAACAGTGTGAAGGACAGACTTGTAATAAAACTTGATGATACTTTATTTTCACTCAAAGGGAAAAGCTGTGCCTAAAATTCTAATTAGTTTTAATTCTTGATGTTTCACTAAGCATTTCATAAAAACATAGATGATACTTTGCTGTTAAAGACCAGTGGGCTTAGAATTCAGGCTTCATTAAAACTGAAACCACTTATGCCTAAATTTTAATATTAAACTGCTTAGAAATTGTTTTAACCTACATTTTAATATCAAACTATTTAGGTATGTACACGGGTAGGCCAAAGCTGACACTTCAGTTAATTTTTAGTGACTAGTATCTGCAGTATCTGCAGGTTGTGCGAATCAGGTTCATATGATACGCACAGCATTTATAACACCTAGGACAAAGAGGATTTGTACATTACATTTGCTTTTTGGCTGCCTAAGATCTCTAAAGTTATAATGTAAAAGAATGTACACATAGCCATCTGTATTTTTTTGCAAATTATGTTCTACCGACACCCCCATTGTCCTTGATTTTCCAGACTCGTCACACTGAACTAACAGTGGGATGTGTGCTAAAAGGGTTAAGTGTGTAGACTAAGAGTCGAGGCATGTGATACCTAGCACAGCAGCAGCAGTTTTACCAGCAGTGCAATGATGGTATTTTCAGGGACTTAAGTTAGAATTGGTAAAGTTTGTGCAACAATCCTTCAAAACCTTTTATTTATGTTACTTTTAGTGCTTGTATTTGTGGCATAGGGAGGGGAAGGGTGGGCGAAAGCTCTTCACTTTCATAAAATGCACAGTAAAATGCAGAATTCAGCAAGAGCTGTGTTCCTTTACCCCAGCTGTTCATAGGATCAGAGTATTAATGCTTGTGTAGGGATGGGGCTTTGTGGCAGGTTTTAAGTGGTGCTCACTGAACAGGCAAGTGTTTGCTGCAGCAGTTGTGGAGCACTTCTGGAGTCTAGCTGTAACCCCCTGCTTAGCTGTTTGGCCAGGAGGATGAGCAATCTGGTCCAGAGCATGAGGACAGCTTTTCACATATCTGGGAGTAGTATGGAGCAGCCTGGCTCTGAATTGGTAAAGGGAAGAAACTACAAAAGCAGTGAAGATCAGCGATGGAACTTCGTGCTTCCTCTGGCCACCTGCAGAGTCTGCTTCTGAGCTTCAGTGCATGTTGAGAGCTCTCTTTGTACAAAGGAGTCACATAGAGATGTATTATAAAGCAATACACGGATTAATCAAGGAAGTCTTCTAGTGTGAACAGGAACTGTTAAAACGTGGGCTTTTCAGTAGCACTTCCTCTTCCCTGTCTCAGCTCTCTCCACTGAAATAATGTTTATTTGCTTCTCTACTTGAATGTTTTAAGCACTCAGTAAAGCCTACTTGTATTCAACCTTTTCACATCTACTTACTTTGCTGCTGTGTTTTTCTGCTTCTTAAGTTTCTTAACATGCCTCTGATCAGTTAAAGGATATAAAGAGCTTCTTATTTCCGATCTCCCAAAGCAGGGATTGCTTTCTGCATTTTCAAAATGCTTTGCTTTACTTCTAGTGGCTAATTACACTTGCTTTTCAAAGTTTGTGTGAAGAGGTTTAAAAGTTTCAATGTGGCTGTGATGTGAGAGAGAGCAAAAGCAGTTTAATCTTTTATGTTTATGAAAATGTGAAATTTAAAAAATTGTTCTGAGAGGAGACAACAAGATGAAATTTAAGTGAATCTTTTGACAGAATGCAGCAGAGGATATGGAGGCTCCTGAAACTTTTTCCCAACAATCAAATGCTGTGCAATATAAACAGATTAATTGGTTCCTTCTTTGTGGTGAGGGAGGATTTGTGTGTGGGAAAGGGCAGTGTTTGTCACTTTCTCAGCTAATGATTTCCATTTCCTGCAAATATCTGAGGCTGCTAAAATCAAGTGTAATTGATAGTTTTATGGTAATACCAGGACTGTGTTACTCTGGTGGCATTCAAGCAGACCTTAGGTGTGTTTATGGTATGAACGTGTGTGGGAGACATGGTCCCTTGCTTTGGAAGTTTACAGTTTAGTTTGAAACAAGAAGAAAGCATTCATCAAGGAACGAGGGGAAGCAGAATTTAGATGAGCAGGATGAAGGTCACTTGCGTGGTCCTGCTGTATCCGGTCATTGAGCTGTGCCTTTGGCTGCTGCATCAGAAAATTATTTCCTGAGAGTCCTTCCTTGCTGCAAACGTGGCTCTCAAACACATGGGGGAGCAAACGGGGACAGTAACGGGGACAGTTTACTGAATACTGCAAAATTAAAAGAGTGTGAGGGAGGTCATAGGAGTCTGCCATGGTTCAGAGCTGTAGCTCAGTGTCAGACTTCAGGAGTGGGTAACTAGCAAGGGGACTGAGTTGGATATTGTGGAAAACCGTGCTGTGGGAAAGAGACGGTGACTTGTTTTGAAGACACAGAGCTGTGCAGTTTTCATATACTGATGGTTCATTCTGGAGTGAATCTACAGCATGAGTTACAGATCTGATGAAAGATGAAATTTGAGTTCTAAATCACACATTTCTTCCTGCAGTGTTTAGTTTTATTTTTCTAAGGTATATCTGCAGAGAGATAAATTCACCCCATTTTGTAAATGTAGTGTAATTTTACTGGTATCCTTCCTCTGCCAAAACATGAGAACTTGAAGATCTATGGCCACCTTGTAGCAGGATGCTCTGCCTCAGTGTGCCTACCTCAGTTTCCCTTTATGATTCAATTGCTCTTTTTCTCTCAGATTCACACTCTTTGTCTGAGCTTCACTGCCTTTAGCCTGGAGTTGGAGAGTTTCCACGGAAAGCAAAGGGCAAAGCAGACTCTGAACTGGTAACAATATTGGAAGTACTAAGGGAAGGTGTAGTTGTAATCTGTGGTGTCAGCTGCTCTCCAGCGCTGCAAAACACGAAGCCCAGTTTAGCTCCAGCTAGGGTGAACACAGACCAAACAAGCACAGGTGAACTTAATAAGTTGTATAATGAGGGAAAGGGCTTCCTTAGATTTTTCTTAGATTCTCTTTGGTTCTCCAATAGAAGATGTTGAAGGTATAGCTAAGTATTTAAATGGCAGTAACAAATTGGTTTATGCTATAAAAGGCTAGTCTCATCTTTTGGTGGGAGAGAATCCTGTATGCTCTTCCTAGAAGATGTGCTGGACCTTGAGCGATTGCTTCTAACAAGGAAGAAAGGGGATATCCAGCCATAGAAGGGTAAGGAGTATCAAATCCCTATATATGAATTTTGAACTCTAAGACTTTATGATCCTTAAAAAAATGCAATCATTGTGCAATCGTATTACCTATAGTTATTACTTTAATCATTGTTTTAGAATAACTATAAGAACTACTGATAAGTAATTTGCAAGTACTCAATTAGCTTTCTGTAACAGTTACCCAGTTATTTGATTATTTGCATATTTTATAGTTAAGATACCTTCTTATTTGTTACCCTAACACCTTTTTCTGCTGCCCTAGTATCCTAACATTCATACAGTCTGAATTACACCTTTTCAATCTAGCTTTTAAGATCCTTTTTTATTTACAGTAAATTCTGTTTTATGCAGATACACCTTGTTTGCTATCTTGCCCTATTTGGGACATACCTGTTACCATGTTCACACTGAGATAAAAATTTAAAGACAACACAGTTTATTATTACTTGCATATATGTATCTAGGAATACCAAAAGTGTTGTGAATTCATTTGTACAAATGGATTTACCCTCAGGTTTATACGCAGGCTGCACTGATTGATCTTGGTGGAAACCATACCACTAAGTTAGGTCCTAATAGGCAGCTGGTCTAATAGTGTGAAATGGGTTTTTTGAAGGTGACCTTATTGGAATATGATAGTCATTAGCAGAGAACACCATATTTGAAGTCATTTTCGTTCTTGATGTTGCAGTACTGCCTTTAGAAACGGTGCAATTACTCGAGGAGGAGGGTGGAAATGCCTCCTGTCACTCAGCTGTCCTGCTGATTAAGGAGAGATGCTGTCTAAGGTGCTTTTTAGAGGCAGGCAATTATTTTCAGCTGAAGAGATGTTAACCAAGAACTGAAGCCTTAGGGGTGAAAAGAGAGGGCTGCACTCATGAAACATGTAGTGTTTATTTTACAGCTTCTAAGCATTGGGCTCTTGAAAAAGCTTTTGCTGTTTGCATGGGTAAGGCATTAGTGCTTGCAGGTGACCCTGGGCAGAGCTAAGTTTTATGTGTTTTCATATTCTTATTTTTACACTTGCTTAAACATCAAATAACTTGGTACTAATTGGCATCCTGCTGTATAGTTAAGTGACACCATCACAGAAACTTTTTATTCTTGCTGGTCTTTTTAAATAGTATTGGATGGATTTTTGTCCAGCAGGCTGCTGCTATGTAGTCATAATTTTTGTGGCAGGCTCGTTACTTGATGACAAAATTTGGGCTGTTGCCTACTGCTCATGTCAACCTTTTACAATGGTTTGTAAAAACCATGAGAACATTCATGCAGCTTGGGTTGAAGGTAAAAAAAAAAAATTATAGATATTTTGGAAGGCAGCTTAAGTAGAAAGTTCACTTAAAGGTTATTCATCAAGTAAATCAGTTACTTGAATAGGGAACTAGTAGCAGCAGAAAATAATTGCCCAAACTTTCAAAATGCTGTTATCTAGGTTCGATTGTTGACTGACTGATTGAATTACGTCATAGCCAACAATGAAGCTGATTGAATTACTCAGCAGATTGAAATTTTGTAAAACTGCCTGAGTCATAATGCCTGTATGTGGAGATTAATTATAAATCTTCTTATATTTACAAGTACATTAGGGAGGGATCTCTTTCTCTGGACAGTCTTAATTTCTGTAATAGCATCAGTCCCTCTTGAGAGTACTCAGGTGTGCACATGTAAATGCAGTCCCTGGGAACAGCAATGCCTGAGCAAGTGCTTTTGTGGTGTTGTGATTCAAACTATTGAGAAACTGTTTTGTTTGGTACAGTGTATATAGGTACTGTATGTTTTCTAAGGCCATACAACTGAAATATGAAGCACTAAAGAAAAATTTTATGTAAATTGTAGCTGAACTGACAGATATTGTTAATCTGTGAGTCTGCAGAACTGTAGTTTGAGTCTGCAGATCTGTTTTGAAGACATCAGACTTTGAAGTGATCTCTGTTAGTGTGTACAGAATAATCTGTGCTTACGTAAGTAACTGGCCAGCTGAATATCAGTATTTTTCTCCCAAAGAACAGCCATACTGAAATTAGAAGAATAAGTGTGGGGGTGAGGGGAGAGGTAGAAGGGGGGAGACAGGGAGGGGAGGAACAGACTTCGGTTGTGTTTGTGCTCTGGAAGCTTTTGCTAGGTTTACTCAATAATGGATAATAAGAGGGTGATTGGTAACAGCCACTATGGCTCTGCTAGGGCCAAATCTTGCCTGACAAATTTGGTTGCTTTCTATGACCAGGTTACACCATTGGTGGATAAGGAAAGAGCAGCTGATATCATCTACCTGGACTTGTGCAAATCATTTGACATTGTCCTGCACAACATCCTTGTCTCTAAATTGGAAAGACATGGACTTGACAGATGGATCATTGGGTAGATAAGAAATTGGCTTTTTGGTTTCATTCAGTGGCTCAATGCCTAAGTGGAGATCAGTGATGAGTGGTGTTCCTTAAGGGCTGATCTTGGGTTTGGTGCTGTTAACATCTTAGCTGGCGACATGGATGGTGAGATTGAGTGCATCCTCAGCAAATTTGCTGATAGCATCAAGCTGTGTATTGCAGATGACATGCAGGAGGAAAGTGCCATCCAGAGGGACCTTGACAGGCTTGAGAGGCGGGCTCGTGCAAACTGTGCTGAAGTTCTGTAAGGCCAAGGCGAAGGTCCTGCACCTGGGTCATGGCAACCCCATGCACAATTGCAGGGGCAGAGAATGGATTGAGAGCAGCCCTGAGGATAAGGAGTTGGGAGTGGTATTTGATGAGGATCTCAACATGAGCTGGCAGTGTGTGTTTGCAGCCCAGAAAGCTGACTGAATCCTAGACTGCATCAAAAGAACTGGCCAGCAGGTTGAGGGAGTTGATTCTTCCTTTCTACTCTGCTTTTGTGAAACCCCACCTGGAGTTCTGTGTCCAGTTCTTCGGCCCCCATCCTAAGAACATCAGGCTCTGGACTTGATACAACAGGTTGGATGGGTCTTTGAGCAGCTTGGTCTAGTGGAAGGTGTCCCTAGTCATGCCAAGAGGGTTGAGAATAGATGATCTTTAAGGCCCCACCCAAGCTAAACCATTCCGTGATTCTATGAGGAAGGCCACAAAGATCATCAGAGGGCTGGAGCACCTCTCCTATGAAGACAGCCTGAGTGAGCTGGGGTTATTTAGCGTAGAGAAGAGGAGGCTTCAGGGAGACCTTATTGAGGCTTGCTGGTTCCTAAAGGAGGCCTACAGGAAGGCTGGAGAAGAACTTTTTACAAGGGTGTTATCTATAGGATAAGGGTAGATTTAGATTAAATATTAGGAAGAAATTCTTTAGTGAGACACTGGCTAAGGTTGCCCAGGGAAGTTGTGGATGCCCCTTCCCTGGATGTGTTCAAGGCCAGGTTAGATGGGGCTTTGAGCAAACTGATCTAATGAGAGGTGTCAACTAGAAAATGAAATTAACTTTTGTTGCTTTCTTTTGCCTTGTGGTGTCTAGGCACATAGTGCTTGTCTGAGGATTGATGTATTGAAATGATTTTCCAGCTCCTACTCTGTTATATTTATGTCCAGGGATATGAGCATATAACAGACAAAGAAAGAGCTGAGAATATCAAGGGCAAAACAGGGAAGTTTTTTACAGTAAGTGAGACCATGGCACATACAAAGGATCAGTTATCTCTCTAAAGGAAGTCAACTTGGTTGACAAGGGATTTTTTTTCCTGAAATATGTCATGGCTGATTAAACGGTACAATGTATAAGGGCACAGGGAGCTGCCCTTATACAGCTGCCAGGGTGCTGCCTGGAGAGCATCATTTGGGTTGGTCCTTCAGAAGGAGTTTGCCACATCAGACTTCTCTTGGTTTGGCTTTTGGGGCTGCTGAGAGATGAATTTTATTTTCATGGGTGCAGATGGCTTTTCTCTGTGCTCAGCCTGAGTGATTCAAGAGAGTGGTCTCATCTGCTGGTGGTAGATATGGATGATACAGACCTGCTTTTCTCCTGAGTGGCTAGAAACTGACACACGGCCTAATTCTGGGGACATGGGTAAGTGATACTTACAATCCAGAGTTGCTGTTTCTGGTTGCTTGCTCTGAGGTTAGTGCTGCTCTCCCCATCTTCTGTGTGCATATGTAGATCTGTCTGGGTTGGGTTTCTGTTTGTTTGTGGGCTGTTTTGTTTTGGCTTTTTTGGGGTTTTTTTTGGGTTTTTTTTTTTGTTTTTTTTGTTTTTTTTTTTGCTTTTTTTTTTGTTTGTTTTTTGTTCTGCTTTTGTTTTGGGGGAGGGGGGAGCTTGTGAGTGTTTGTTTGGTTTTGAGGGTTTTTTTTGTTTGGTGGGAGGGGTGGGGTGGGGTGGGGTGGGGAAAGGTGGCTCATCAAGTCCTCTGCAAAACTGGTGGCAGTGGCTGTTTCTGTGGCTTGTGCCTGTCTGCTGCCTCCTCTCCCAGCCTGCTCAGAAACTGCCTGCCCAGTGAGCACAAAGCCTCCGAGCTGCTGTGACCCGTGGAGGCTGCTGAGAGTGTCAGGGAGTAAAGCCTCAATGATCAGTAGCAACCACAAACAAGAGTGTTCTTCATGTTGAAGTTGCATCTCCTTCCACTGCTTCTCTCTACTTACACAAAGCACGTTATGGTGGGGTGTTTTTTTTTAAGTGCAAAAACCCTTGTATCTGTAAAGGATTTTTCATGATGCAGTTTTTATTCATGTAGTGAGAGTCGGTGCTTTCTAGTGTGAGAGTTGTTCTGTAAGTTAAAGCTAAAGAAGTGTAACTGCAGATTTTGAGTGGTCAAGAGTTCAACTTTCCTTTTTTGATTGTTCTGTCAAGAGCCAAATGGTTAAAACAAAGAAAGGTTTCCAATTATGGTATTTGTATCAAGGTACTGTGTGTTTTACTTATTAATGAAATGTGGCTAACCAAGTAGTTGGCATCTGCTATGAGAGAGGGTGAATGGGAGAGGGAAATCTAAAAGATCAGTTTTATGACTTTGTGGTCCAGTTATTTAACATAGTGCAGTAAAACTTAGCTGGTTCAGCAATTCAGAATGATCAGTATCACATTGTGTTATTATGTGAACAAAGTACCTATTGTTCTTCTGGTTGTTGCTGTTCGCCTTCCTCAGTGTAAAATAAGGCCCAGAAGAACTGCTGTGAAACTAACGATTTTGAAAGTGTAACAAATATTTGGGATTAGTGGAGCACTGCTTCAGCAGACTGACGAACAAGGACCAGATGGGTGTGTAGCACGGCGTGCCAGAGCAGGAGCCCGTGGTGCACACTGGCTCTCGCAGCTCAGATGGTTTGTGGAAGTAATGCTGACAAAGTCACCCCATCGGATTTGCTTCCAGAGTTGGAAAAAAGAGAAAGAGAGGGGAGAGCTGCAGTGGCTGGAGTGCCATATTTTGTTCAGCCTCTGGGAAAGCCACAGCATCATCAAGTAGAAAATTAGAAGGTTTTTAATAAAAGTTTTATGTGACCGTGAATGATAGTGACATGACTGTGAAATTAAGTTTTATGGACAACATAAATATGGACTTTGAATCTTAAAACTGGGAGAAAAAAATTCAGAAAGCTCAATAAAATAAGGTGCAAGGTGCTTAACTTAGCTTGAAAGACCAAAGTGAAATGAATGCATAACCTGACTTTCACGCCCATTACATTTTCTCCTTTTAATATATTAAACGTTGCTTTAACCTTTAAATGCACTGTCAGAGTCTGTACCTCTCTAAAATGCTTTTAATAAATATAAGTAACTATATTACTTGATTAATATATATTCTAATACCTAGCCTATAACATATACAAATATATCATTATAAGTTATTATAGTAATTACATTATTAATAATGTAAATAACAATTTTCTTGTCTGTAAATCTGGTGGAGGATCCTGAAGGGACTATTTGCTTCAAGTTCAGATGTTATTCTGAGGATACATGAGGAACTTTGAGAAGAAATAACAAGTTCTACCTGTTTCTTTTATTTGAGAAGCTACTAGTTACAGGCTGAGGAATCTTAAAACTCTTATTACAGGATCTGCCTTTATGCTTTGGATTTCTGGGTGACAGAAGCACATAAAATACTTGAAGAAGTAGGCAGGAATGGAGAAGAAAAGCTTCTTGAACGCAGTGCCAACTTACCATATTTTGTCCATCTTTCTGTGTTATGGGGAAGAACTATATCCTGCAGGGACGACACATGCCTCCAGAGGCTTGGGACTTGCCAGGCTCATGGGGAGTATATTTATGTAGTAGCATTTCCACACCGGTCAGTAGATAAGTGGTCCTGCTCTGCTTGAGAATTTGAAATCTTGTGGGAGGAAAGACTGACAAGGGGCAGAAAAATCCTTACATTGTGCTGGCATGTGCTGTTAGCTTCAGTCTGGTGGATGATGTCTGGAGGAATGGGTTCTGCTTGTGTATTTTCAGTAAGCCTTCAGCCTGTATGTTTTCATTAGGTTAATAATAGTGGTAACACAAATGCTTTGGTCACGTGGTAATTTGGGCAGAGATGGGTGGTACCAAGAAGGATGAGTTTCTCCAAACCATGGTGCTACCACAGGCAAAGTGCCACATAGTACTGCTCTTCCTTTGCTCCAGACCATCCCAGATGGCTTCTGATCTTGAGTTAAGTTTTAAGAGAGTTTTCTGAGGTCTGGCATACATGCAGTGTCTTGAGTTTGATGTTTACCTTCCCAATAATGTGATTCTACAGGCTGCCCTTTTCCTGGCCTACAATGAGATTTTTCTCAACGTGCATTTCTCAAGAAGGCTCTTAATTACCATGTGCCACCTGGGGAGTTCCTTTTGCATTACCTTCAGCTGATAACTTTGACAGTGTACTTGCATTGTAATTTATATTGTGTTATAATTGCTGTGTATGAATTACATCTGCGCTATGCTAGAGGTTATCTAGAAATTGAGAAGTAAATGCTATAGGATAATATAAGCATAACACACAATAAAGGTGTATTGAGACATTTCTTTTCCATTGGCATTAAATGTCTCTCAGTTAAATAGGCAAAAATATCCAGAGAGAACATTTGTAGTTATACCATACAGCATTGAAGGAGTTAATACGGAGAACTTTATTAATGGAAAGTAAAAGCAGATTTGGAGGAGTGCTTTATGAAGTGTGCTTCATAAAATCTAGAAAGGATTTTTCAAAGCTTTGAATGCAACCAAAGATAAAGTAAGTAGATTTTTTTCAAAGTAATTTTCAGATAGGTGACTTAATAGAACTTTGCTCTGTGATGACTAGATGCTATTTTTCCAAAGCATGCATCTACTAATGCTTGGGTTGAGCTTCCAACCCTGTAATGGCTTGGCCAGTCATAATGAGAAAAATCTGTGTTGTAATGATGAATTTTTTTTTTTTTTTTTTTTTAATAAGAAAAATATACTTAAAACAGCCAGAAGACTATGGCTGCTCTGGTCTATGTTGTCTCTCTTAGGGGTACATTTATGAGGTCTTTCTGAGTACAGCATGGTTTTTCTAAGGGAGCAGCACTTGAGCAGCATGCAGTTGAGTGGGTTGCCACCCTGCAAAGGGGCTACACTGCATGCTACTGCTGCAGGTGTCCTGTAGTTTTTTGTTATTCCTGGACCTTGTAGCTACAGCTGCATTGTAGGAATATTCAGCAAAAATGGAAGTCGGGAAGTCAGGAATCATCTTGATAAAGCCAGGCAAACATCTTGGGAATGCAGTTGTCTTGTATCACCCCGGACTTACAGCAGCTGGTGTCCTGCCTGCTCCTTCAGCGCCCTCTCTCTTGCCTGAGACAGAGAGTGTGGTGAGGTTGGGTGGTGAGCTGCCTTCTCTGAGGTGAAGAGATAATCCGATGAAAAAAGTAACGCAGTACTCTGAAGAACATCAAATTTAAAACGTGTTACCTTAGTCTCTAAGTAGTATGGACCTCTGGAATGAGTAGGCAAAATTCCATGCTGAGCCCTGGAGTCTGTCGACTACTTTCATTTTCCCCATGTGGAAAAGGGATCTCCTGTTCATTATGTTTCTAATGATGTCACATCCCCATGTCACCCTACTCGCAGTAGTTAATTACACTCTGCCTTGAGAGCCTGCACATTTTCATCTTCATTTTCTGGATCCTGGATCTTTTAAGTGCTTTGTTAAACAAAAGAGCATTTTGTTCAATATAACCGTGTCCTATAAGCATGGTAAACTGTAAATGTTTGTATGTTGCTAAGCCTACAATAAGGTTGTTTTTTTTTTTTAACGTGTATGGTTTACTGTCGAAAGTGTTGATCTCTGTTCAGAGTGGTGAGCAAATGGCATTATCAGTAGTGTTAAAATTCCAGAATATAGTGTTACAAAGCCAGAATCTTTAAAATTCTGTAAAATGAGTTTTTAGTAAAGAATAAATGACTGAGCAAAATCAGCAAGAAATCTTTGTTGGTTTGTTTTTTGGTTTGTTTTTTTGTTTTTTCTGTTGACTTATTGTATGTTTCATATACAGTGCTTGGTAGCTCACCACCTGAAAGCGTAGTCCTAGAGCAATCAACCCCATTATTTGGTTTTCAGGTAATGATACTGCTGCTTTTACCTTTCCATGAGGGTGTTGAAGAGAAGGATGGATGATGGTGTTATTGAGTGGGCTAGTTATATATATTTACAGTGTAACTAATATTCATGTCAAATAACTCTGGAAATGAATTTGTTTTAATTAGTGTGGATAGAGAGCTATAGGAGTTGCATGCTATGTTAAGCATGAAAACTATGCTCAAATACAGGTAGAGTAGGAATTTTTTGACCAGCAAAGGTAGCAAAACTTGAATTAAGCTTCTTTTTCAATTAGTTCTATGTTGGTAAATGTATTCTAAACTGTGAGCTGAAGGCACATGGTCTGCTGCCTCTCCTTTTCATCAAAAGGAAAGCAACTTGGGCTTTCAGCAGGTTTGTCTGCATATGCTCTAAGCCCAATTTTGCTAGCAAGTGGGGTGGGGCGTTTTAGAGAATGAAACAAGCTCCAAGGTGACAGCAGTTGACCTGTGATGGGCAGTTAAGGCAGCTGTCAAGTATGTGGTGGGTGCTGCAAGGATTTGGAACCCCAGAGCTGTGGGATGTGGAAAAGGGTGCTTGCTACATTACCTATAGTTAGGCTTTGGCAGTGCAGAAGGGCCAGCAGCCAAAGTCCTACTTCTGGAGCAATAACCTTTCAGTCAGTTTTTTAAATAAAAATTTATTTTAGTGTTGGGAACAGTTGCTCTGCTCCTGATTGCTTTGGTTTTAACTAATCTTGTCTTGAAGTGTGATCTTGAACCTGGGACCAGCTGTGGTTAGTTCTTGAAAAGCTTTGCAGAAAAGTGTGTATAAAATCAGTTTAAGAGAAAGGAAACGCTAGCAGTCATGTGAGTCTTCATGCAGATGATTCTGACTTGGGTTGAAAACATACTCTGCTGTATTTATACCCATTCATGATTCTGACTAGCTTAAGTGGATATTCTCAGTAGATGTATGTATGCAGTCTCAATTGTTTCCCTTCATAGTAGCCTTTAGGGACATACGTCTTGGTTTTCAGCACAATTTACCTTGACATTTACTCAAGTAGGGTTTTCTTTTGAAATGGGCATTTTAGCTATCTTATCTTAAGGTTTACAAAAGAATTGTGTTTAATTGGGCACACTAAAATGCTCACCCCTCCCCACTCGCACATACAGCTCATGAAACATGTTAATCCTCTCACCCTCGCCCCCATTGAAGAAGCCTGAAACATTTTCTTTTGCATTAGTTAGGCCTCCTGGGAAATAAATGCAGAAATAAAAGGCTTTTCTATAGCCCTTTCTCCCTCGGGAATGCATAGAAACCAGATCCTTGGTTATGGTCTACAAACTTGAAACTTGATTTTAAGGAGAAAAAAAAACCCAATCTGTAATCCTATGCACATTTTACTGATGCACATGTTACTGAGAGAGTCCTAATTGCAAATGGAGGGAGAGGTATAGGATCTCATACAATGTCTTTTTTTTTTTTTTTTTTTTTTTAAGTTCTTGCAATCTGTGTGTTGTTCTGAGCTTTGTCTCCGAAGCAGGTATTTAGAACTCTCTCAGCTTTGTGAGCTTCATTTGTCCTTCATCTTTATTAGCAGTGTACACCCTGACAGTCTCTGTAGAAGAGACCTATTTTGTTTACAGAGATTACTCAAGTATGATGATGGTTTGTCAATTACCAGTATCACTCAGACTTTTTACCTTAACTATAGCAACAAGTTTGGCCTTTGCCTTCTGATAACTATTTTGCACGTACTAGTTACACATGCATGATAAGGTGCTGCAGGTTTTTTCACTCTATTAATAATTGGTATCAGCATTGCACCACAGGCAGAAAGGCCAGTCTGAGCCTGGTGTACTTTCTATTCCTCTGTGCACTGGGACATGCAGGAATGCCTGCTGATAACCATCTTTCGAAGGAGACTGAGCTTTGAGCTACCAGTGTGTCTCGTGGGGCTCAGTGTGTCTCTTGTGGCATCTAGGTGCTGTGCTTTGCAAGAAAGACCTGTGAAGAGTTTACCTGGGGTTACCATGGTGGTGCTGCCAGGATAGGGAGAGTACGTAGCTTGGGCAATACAGCCTGTCCAAATATTAGGCTGGTACTGGTGATGAGGCATGTGAAGAATGGATGCAAGCCCTATTGTCAGGACACTGTAGTTTTTCCCAACGCATGTAGTTTTTCCCAACGCATGCTTGCCTGCAGGCTCATTTTTACCATGGGCAAAACCAAAACCTCTGGGTTATGGGCCCAGTTATTTATGAGACTATTTGTGAAATGAGTTCCATTATCTGACTCAATTCTTTCTGGTGTACCATGTCTCCACAAGACTTGTTTCTCTAGGCCCAGGATAGTGTTCCGGGCTGTGGCATGAAGCACAGGATATGTTTCTCCAGAATTTTCTCCAGCGTGATTATATATATAGTTTAAATGCCATTTAAAAATTGGGCTATAAAGTTGTTCTATTGTGAATGCATATACACATATCTAGTGGTGCTGCTTGCTCATCAGGCCAATGGTAGTGTTTTACATGGTTCAGGTGGTGATTGCATTCTCTGTGGAAGTTAGTGAATCTGAAAGTTGGTGCACTGGTGCTGTTGCATATGCCCTTAACTTACCTTTCCAATTCTCACTCCTTCTTCTTGCTCCCATGCAGCCTTTTCAGAACTGGTGGTGCAGCTGCTTGGAGGCTGATGCTGCACCACATCAGTACTGCTTTAGCTGGTTTTGCCAGCAAGAGCAACGTCAGTAAAACCGAAGTGTGATCTATGCAGTGGTGAGCTGGAGCATGACAATGGTATCGACAAAGAGGTGAATCTGACTTAAGTGAAGTGACAGTGTCTTTCTGCTGATAAAAATATTTCATTAAATACTGTCTTTCTTTCAGTTGCTCTCTAGTGTAGAATTGCAGGTCATGTTCCTTGGCAGCCACCAAAGGAGAAAGTTGTTTTAATTCCATGCCTTTCCCTGAAGTGGGACATTGATTTCTTTGATGACAGGTTTTTAGGTTATCTCCCCCTGAGCTTTAGGATGGAATCACAGAGGATAGGGTATAGGAGACATGTTGCACACTGTCTTTCCCCTTTTGATGCTGATGTCTGTCTCAAAGTTCAGTAATCTCTGCTCCTTGGCTTCTGTTATGGCTTGGTTTATTAACAGCATCCGATACCCTAATGTCCCCTGCTGACAGTTTCTTAGGGTGAGCTGCAAATTTTGTTTTATTTCTTCAATTTTACGTTAACAATTGATATTGTTTGTTCAGGCACAGGTTTTTGCCCTCAGGTTTGCTCTCACTAGGTGGTGTTTTGTTCTGCGAGGTGTCTTGGTTTGAAAACTGACTTTCATTGTAGGGGAATACACTTCATAAGGTGAGCAGAAGTACTGTAGTCTGGCCCATAGGCTTTTTGGTATGCTTTCCAACTCTGACCAGCCCTCTGCCACTAATTGGTTAACTACCAGTAAGTTGGGGGGTGATTTTTATGTTTTTGTTGCTTTTTCATAGCTCGCATTCTGCTGCTTTTAAGTGGTTTCCCCAAGATTTAATATGATGTTTCCAACCTATATTTTTTAATTGTGTTGGAAGATTGCTGATTTTAGAAGAATTGAGTAATGATTGCAGGCAGTAGGCAGTCTTGCTTTATCTCACCCTTATGAGAGTTGCCATGAAGTTTGTTGGTTCAGTTGACTTAATGTTGGGCTACTTACTAGGTAAGAAGTTGTTGTTGTTCTTTTAACTAGAAAACTGTTAACTTTCTGTGGGTTTATACAATTTCCATAGAATCACATAGTGCATAAAGATGGCTATTCTTATTTGGGAGCACGGTTTGCTTTTGAATAGTAGAAAAATTCTAAGAAAGATGTTTTAGAAACTGCAGGTATCTAAATTTACTCTGATTCAAAGTTTTCCTTTCAGGTATGCAGAAATCCTTCTGCATTAAGACTTGAGTAAGTATAGAGTTGTGTGCAACTGCTTCTCTTTAGTCATCTTCCTGAAAGAATGGATGCTATAGACATGATGAGTTTTGAATCTCTTTGTTGAAGAGTGAATAAAATGTACTTAAACAGGCTGAATATGTTTATCTATGACTTTAAACGTTTAATTTGCTGTGTTTGTATTACTTGGACTGCATTTATTTCTTACTATGTTTGTCTTTTGAAAAGGGTTTGGGAACAGGGAATATATCATCCCCTTTTACAAGGGGAACAGCGTTTTTTTCACTGGTCAGAAGAGTGTGTAGATCAGCTGGATTTCTTCAGAGCTAGAACTGGGAAACAATCTGTGTGTTTTTTAATGGGGGCTTTGTTTTGTTTATTCAATTCTAGTGAAAAAGAAAAGTGTTTGTTGGGCAGTTTCTGTGTGAAAAATTTAAGCATGAGTTTAGAGGTATAAAATGTGAACTGGTAAAAGCTGTCTTTGTGTGTGGTAGAAAAAGCGGATTGACCTTAAAAGTGAAACAAAGTGATTAATTAATGTGTTCAGCATGGATAGGGTGCCTTTTTAGGGTATGATAAATCAATAGTGTGATTTAACACTGAACAAAGACCCTTTTTAAAATAATAAAACTGTCTGATATTGTGCCTCAGATTATTAATGCTAGATGATAGCAGCTTTCTTTTTAATGTCTGTTGCATCGGAACCCTGGCTGTCGGAGCAGTGCTGGCCAGCAGCTGGTAGCTCAGTGTGTCCCCTGTCCTCTGGGGCAGCCAGAGACTGACCTGGATCTGGGGAGCCTTTGACCCACTCTTCACTGAGCAGAAACACAGCGTGTCATCCATTAAGGATGGAATAATTACTGCTGAGACTGCATTCTCTTCAAGTATCATCCGAGAATGTTTTTGAAGAGCATGGATTTAATTTTCTTTCTAAATTGGGCGTGGAGTTATTAACCCTTCTTGTGTCTGACAGTGACTCTGCTTAGTACCTTCGTGTGAATTTTTTGTTCTCCTTTGTAAGTACCATGGAGTCTGAAATAGCAGTGTCTGGTGGCAGGCGGGTTGTGGCTTCTGTGGTTTTCACACCCTGCCGAGGGGTGGGGGAACTGCAGGTGATGTGACAGGAGAGCTGAGCCCCTGCAGTGCTGTTTCCCCATGATGCTGGCCTTTGTGAAGGGCCACTGAGCTGAAGAGAGCCAGGACAAACCTTACTCTGACTGATGGGCAGGAAATGTGTCGATCTTCTTTCTTCTTTGTTAATGATTGAGAGGGCTGCAATGCTGCTGTGGCCTTTTTTCTACTGAAATGGCCTCGGTTTCTAGGAATTTATGCCGCCTAGCAAGTTTTCACGTGTCACAGCACTTTCCGACATGACCCCGGTTCAGTGGGTTTCCTGTCCCACATCATCCGGCTGCACCCACTTGTTCCCTCCCAGGATGCCAGAGAGAGCAGGCTCTGAGTCTCCGGAAAGCATGAGTTCCATCTTTTGCCCTCCTGTGTTTCTGGCATGTTTTAGCTTGCCTGGCAAACAACTGTAATGATGGTTTGTGTTGGGTTCAGGCTGGCCTTCAATCCCTCAGGGGGTGGGGAGAGGAAACCAAACCCTCTGGTGCAGAGCTTGCTCTCACTGGCCAGGGGAGGTGTGACTGTGACCCTTACAACAGCTTCAGTGGCCTTTTATCCCCCCTCACTTGAGTTTACAAACTGGGTTCATCAAAAAGCAGGTTAATAAGTAAGATACCTTGTGGGAGGAATTGTATTTGGGAACAGGTGATGACAGGGCCTGTCATGAGAGTTGGGCTGTCACTTTTGAGTGACTGCGATTAATAAGTTTTTCTTCTGCGTAATCTGGTAGTGTTACTTGTCCAAACTGACATGTTTTTTTCCCAAATGTTAACTTATGCCATCTGGGTCTTCAGATTTCTGCGATTTCCGGGCCCGCTTACAATGCAGTATTGTACCAGATTTTATTTGTGCTTTCCCCAAGAGCTCTGGTGTTGCAGAGCTCTTTCCTGGAATCTTTTGGGTTCTGTAGCCTATTTTTTGAAGTAGGTATTGAACCTGTGTTGTTGAGGAGCTTTCTAGATCAGATATGGTAGCAGTTACCTTAAATCCCTGTGTCCTCTGCTTTTCCGATGTTAGTGGAGTACTGAATCTAGATGATAGCAGTTACTTCTTAAAGGAAGTCAAATTCTAAAATAAAAATGGCCCCCCAAGCCAGAAAGCTGATTGGTGGGATACACAATGCTGGTTTTCTTCCCTAGTTGCCTCTGCTCTGTTTTCCTCCCTGCAGTGAACAGAGCGCTTGTGTCTGAAAGGAGAGGGGCAGGAGCCAGTGGTGTCTGGGCTGGCTGCAGGATGGGGGAAGGCAGAGCTGTGTCAGGGGGCATCTGCAGCATCAGCCAGCCCGGCAGTGGGGTGCTCCAGCCCCTCAAAACATTGCACCTGGATGGCCCTCACCTTACCTTTCTGCCTGCTGGAACTGAAATTTTAATTTATTTTTTTCCCTGAAAGCCTCTAGAGCTTAGCTGAGAAGAAGGTGTCGGGATTCTCACTGCCTGAAGAAGGTAAGTGCAGATGGTTATTAATTAGAGTGATTTCTGCTGAGTGATGAAGGTGAGAGGTTTGCGTGTGATGGATGAAAGGTGAAGAAGGAGATGAGTCAGAAGGCTTAATTCTGTTTTTCATAATACCATTTGCTTCCCATCCTCTTGGAATCATCTATGCATGTTTTAAATGATGAGAATAAGAGGTTGAAGGGGGTTTTGTTTGCATGTGTACTCACAGTATGATTGTGTAACAAGAAAAATCTGTTGTAATTGTCTCAGTTGCTTATCCCATGTCCATACTGAGGCAGAACACTTACCAGTTACTGGCTCAGCTTCTTTACCCGCATAAAGTAGGGTCAAAAATAGGATGCAAAATGCTCTAAGGATTAGTTTTTGTTTTCCCTCACCAGAAGTGCTGTTTCTCTGCTGATCTGACTGAAGTTGCAATACTTAATTGAAGGATCTTGGTTACTGAAATAATAGCTAATTTAATAAAACAACAACACAAGACAAAACACAGCAAAACAAAACGACTAACAAAAAACCCTCAAGAAGTGGCCTTAACTGTGACCCTTGTGCTGTAAAACAAGAGCATCTGTATCTTAAGGATTCTAAGGAGTAAGTGATTGCTGGAGGGTTGTTCCTTTCAGTAATTCTAGAGCTTCCTAAATTAACTTGACACCAGAGGGCAGCGCATTACTGGCAGCCCCTGGAGGCTGCTGGTCTGAGTCATGACTTCTGGCTGTGAACCCTGTTTGGGAAGATGAGGTCCTGACAGCCATTGTCTGAAAGTCTCAAAAAAAAAAAAAAGAAACAGAACCCCAGAAAAACACAAAACAGATTTAAGAGCCACTGCCAAGGGTGCACTTGAAAGTTCGTGAGGGTTTTTGTATTGTATTAGCCATTGTGAACTGGCTCTATGCATCTTTTTAATCTGTGGTGTTTGTAATGAATTTAGCTAGGTAGTTATTATAATGAGTGCTAGGATGAGTTTAGCTAAGTTCACCCAAAAAATTAGTTTAGTCTCCTTTCATTAGCTTGTCGCACTTATGCCTGTGGACAAATACAGGATATCTCCTGAGTCATGGAGGTTTGATAAGTGCTAGAATAGATGCTTGTAGTGGGGTGAATTCAAAAAGCACTACCTGGCTAAAGACAAAGAAAAGACAAGGGGCATAAACTAATAAATACAAATGGCTGGGAGGAAAATTTGGTTGTCTCCTCATGGTGAGGTAGGACTGATACTGAAAAGCTGAAGGTAGGCGTTTAAGACAAGTAATAAAGCACATTATATAACAAGACAATTTGTGATGGGTTCTACCTCTGCAAGAGGCTGTATGTTGGGAACTGTCTAAGCAGATTTTCACTTCGTGTGATTTGTGGAAGGATTCAGCAGCTTCTGTTACCCAGGAAGACAAACTGATTTTCAGTGACAGCTTTTGGCTTCATAAAAACTTGCATGCTTTTGCTGTTGGTATTTTTCCTCCTGTAATGCTTAACATGTATTAATAGCTCTTTGTGGTTTTGTTTCATTGCTTACAGGTTTTTTCACCTCTAATTCAAAGCTGTTGTGTTACTTACTGTGGCGTTTCAGCTTCATACATCGTTTCATCTGAACCCTAATTTAGCAGCAGAGACATTTGAAAGTAGGAGAAATGCTAGAAAATTGCAGCTTCCAGTTTCTTTTGAATTATTATGAAGATAGTATAAAGGCATGCCTTCATAAACTTAGGGTAATAAAAAGTAATGCATTTTAAGCTGTTGCTTAAGTTCTTCTTCTGTCACTTTCATCAATTACAGGCACTTGACATTCATCCCAGATCCATATTGCTAATTGAAAATAATTTTCTCCCTGCATGAATTCCTAAATCATGTGATCTTATTACGTAACGTGACACTAAATGGCATTGATAGAATAAATCACTAACATTAGAGGCCCTTTACTTGTCTGACCCTTCACTTTGTTTTGTTCAGGGGTTTCTTTCTTTTCTCCTTTCTGAAGCTTTGGATATTCTTTCATCTGTTTTGCTCTTCTCAGGAACACTGTAATGGAAGTATTTATTTTCCTCTCTTGAGTTGGTCCTCACATTATGGCAGCTGTGACTGTTGTTTGTTGCTAGTATAGTTGATAAAGTATCATGGTTTATAAATTATGTTGATATGAATATGGATCAATTCTTGTTTTTAAATGTTTCACAAATTCGTGGCACACTACCACAAGTTCAGAATCCCCTGTACATTTCTTTATGCAAAGAACCTTTTCCTGGTAGGAGTTTTGCAGCTTCTTGTTATGTCAATTTTTTAATTGAAGAATAACAAATATTTTTTTAATTGAAGAATCACAAGTGTTTTGGAAAACATGAATACCTCAGTTTTTGAGACACTTTTCACGTATTCAAATGTCAAAATGTCTTGGAAACCTTTCAGGCTGGTGTATGAATTGCAACATCAGAAATCCACTGGTTTAGACTTATGCTGGTATCTGATTTATGACTGATCTGCTCTGAAGCTCGCCTTCTGAGTGACAAGCTTAGCATCCAGCTCTTCTGATGGGGAAGTGAATGGGTACCAGCTGTCCTTAAACAGAGATTTAATAACAGACCTCCTGGCTCTACTTCTCAGGATGGTAGTGAGTGAGTTAGTGACTGCCATGCTTTATTTTGGGAACCCCTGATGGTGTACATTTATAGTGAGGTAGGCAGATGTTTTTAAACAAAGTAACACATATCCATTACTTAGGGGTGCATAGCATGAAAAGCAAAGGTCAATGAAATGCCAGTGTATGATGGTCTTAGTTGTATGTTAACTTCTCCTTTGGCAGCTTTAAGCTTTTTTAACCATAGCTTTGGCAGAAAGTAATTTTTTTTTTGTCTGCTGCAGCTGTTGTGGCTATACCATGTGTCTTGGTCAATCTGTCACTCTTCAATGATCTGGATAGAGCAGCCATTAATTACTTAGAATACTATCTGTTTCTTTAGCAGGTTTGTGTTCAGGATTTTCTTATGAGAATGCCCATCTGAACTGGGATAGAGTGAAATAGAAATATTTGATTGAATTGTGGTTTTAACACTGATTTTTGGTTTTGCACTCTTTTCTCCCCAAAGTGTCATTAAGGTGAGGGCTTCGAGACTTGTGTAACTGTTATGCAGGTAGTGTGCATGTTACCCTGCCAATTGCCTCAGTTTTGTAAATAGTCCTTTATGGTACATTCTCAGTCTTCAGCATGTGGCAAGTCTAAACATGCAGACAGTGCTTGCTCTTGCTCCGTTTTTTTTTTTTTTGTGTTTTTTTTTTAGATATTCAGTTAGTGAAAACAACTTGTGGTAGAAATTGTAGTTGCTAAACTTGTGGTTCAGTGCTTTATCTTCTCTCTCACAGCACTCAAATGGCTTCTGGCATTCTGACATCAGTGGAGTTGAAAAAAAAAACCAAACAAAAAACCAAAACACCACAAAACAAGTAATTAGTAACAAGTAATTAGTCTTCAGCACAGGTAAAGGGACCAATGTGGTGGTCTTTTTCAGATTCTCTTGCTTTCCATTTGGAAGCAGGATCTCCCTGCCACAGGCTCCTAACTTTTGTCAGGAAAGAAACTGAGGAGTGCTGTGGCTGAGCTGCTATTCAGTGATTTTGTAATACTCTTGACAGCAGTTCATGTTGAGTCTAGAAGCTGGGCGTCTTTCATGATGAAGTCCATGTTGTTTGTCTACTTAAGGTATTGAAGCAAAGTTTGGGATGGGAGGAGAGCAAGGGTGGTATGATCTCTGTTAAATCCTCCTGCTCTGAACTCTGGTCTTCGACCTTTTACTGCATCTGTGTTACAGTCTTTGACAGGTTGTTGATGCTGTTGCAGATCAGAAGCCTTTAGATGTTGGTGGCAAGTGTGTTTCAGTGATGCTCAGGGTTGGTGTATTTGTAGTGCATCCTGTCTGTGTGTCACAGAAGCACAGTGTATCCATTTGCACTTGTGTTTATTTCTATGCCATCAACATGGGGCAGTGAGAGCCTGCACAGTCCAGCCTTTCTGTATGCTTCTCACCTTCACTTGAGTTTAAACATGAGTTTGCACCGAGTTAAAATAAAATAGGTTGATGTTTGGCAGTGCTTTCTCAGTTAGCAAGAGCACCCTAGGAGCTGATTAACCATATGTGTCCTGTGAGCTGAAGAGACACTTCAGAGCTCAAGTCAAGCCTCTAGTGTAAGTGCCAGAAGGAAAATTATACAAACTCAAAGGATACCCCTTGTGCAAGTGCAAATTAAGGAGGCAACTTGTGAAGAACGCATGAAAGATGCACTGTTCCATGACAGCAACTGGTCTGATAGCTTCCAATCTATTGCCTCTGGTTGGCAGAATTTCAATGAAAAACTTAACGCTTTCTAAAACTGCAGTTCTGCATAGTGAAAAACGCAGAGTGTATTTTTTCTTGAAAATCTACAGTTAACTGAGCGCTTACTTGTTTCCCTGCACTGGTATTAAAACTTTTCTGGTTGTTGAGCTACATTCAAAAACTAATCTGTCTCAAAAGAGACATGTCACAACCTCCATTTCTCCCCATAAAAGCAAATGGCTTAGTTTTGCCGCTAGGTAAGTTTCTTGAACTGACAAAAAAATTAGATTTAGTATTTTCAGTTATCTCTGCGAAAAGGGGAAAAAAACCCTGTGCACAAGTAGCTTTCTGCATCTCTTATGCTAGTGTATAAGTCACATGCTTTCATATAATCATAGAATGCCAGGTTGGAAGGGACCTCCAACTCTTCTAATATTATTTTTTTATATGAAATGCCTCAGCACCCCATCAAGATGGGACTTAAAACTTTCAAAAATGGGAGAATTCTCCACTTGCCCTGGGAGACCAATCCAATGGCTGACTGTCCTTACAGTGGACAGATTTCCTCTTGTGTTCAAGTGGAATCTTCTCAGTAGTAACTTGGGACTGTTACCTCTTGTCTTATCTGTGTGACTCCTGGTAAATAGGGAGTCTCCATCTTCTTTGTAGGCCCCCTTTTATGTACTGGAACATCATAATAAGGTCTCCCCCAAGTCTTCTCAAGGCTGAACAATCATGCTCTGTTTCTCAGCCTCTCTTCGTCAGGCAGGTGCTCTAGTCCTCTGGTCATCCTCAAGGCTCTTCTCTGGATCCTCTCCAGACTGTTCACATCCTTTTTGTACAGTGGGGACCAAAACTGAACACAATACTACAGGTGCAGTCTGACAAGTACCAAGTAGCCCAGGATGATGACTTCTTTATCTCTGCTGGTGTTGCCCTTGTTGATGCAGCCCAGCATCCTGTTGGCTTTATTCCCACTGCAGCACACTGTTCATTCTTGTTGAGCCTGTTGTCCACCAAGACCAAGCTTCCCACAAGGCTGCTGTCTAGCCAAGTAGATCCCACTCTGAACTGCACTCCTGGGTTGTATCTTTGCCGGTGCAAGACTTGACCCAGTTTTCTGCTGCTGCAGTCTCATTCCAGATGCTGTCATTCTCATGATTGTATGAGGTCTCCTGTGAATAATTGTGCTTGTGTACCTGTTCTTATGGTTCCTTAGGTGATGAGGTTCTGTCCCTAGTTGTGGAAGTGGAGAGGAGATTGTGTCGTTGTTGGCAAGTCTTTATCTCCATTAATGCTCTGCTAATATTTGTTCAAATTCTCTTTCCTCACTCACTTCAAACAAGTGAGCTTTGGGGCTTTTCCAGCTGAGCAAACTCGAGGTAATTGGTAGTTTACAGCCTCTGTAATTCTTGATAAATAACACTGATTAGGCACCAGACAACAAGGGGAGAAAAAAATTGCATATGTAAATGAGATTATAGCACTAGCCTGGAAAATGCATTTTTGCTCGTCTGGTTTTCATATATCCCAGAATTATATTCTTCAGAACATGTCAGGTCTGAGAAGCACTGAAAATAAGAAGTGGGACGGGTTCCTGCCTTAATACTTTTAGCTAGAATCCCTGGTTAAAAAGGAGGTGTGATTGGGGGAACACTTTTCATCCTTCTAAGACCATTTCTGTCTGAATTATGGGGTGCTGTTACTTCTTAGAACGGGTGCTGTGTATCTTCAACACCCATGGCATGCTCTAGGTGCTTTCTGCCTCAGTTATGAACCTCATGTTTCAGTCATGTAACACGTGCAAAATGAGCAAAGGGCACCATTTGCCATGGCAAAACTGGCTTCTCATAGAAGTTGTTTTGGGTTTATGAAGTCTCTTTGATAGCTGTGGCCTAGCTTGGGAGCTGTCTTTGTCAGCCACACTGTTTCAGATGAGTTAGTTATGCCTGTGAGGTAGCAACATGTGCTTTTGGAGAATCCCAGCACTGGAAAAAAAAATGAAGCATTAGTCACAGGAGTGCTATTTCTACTTCTGCTTCTTCCTGCTATGAACTCCAGAAATGACAGCCTTGCTTTTGTAGGTCTGTTTATGTTAAAGGAAAAGTTGGAAGGCACACCTTTTTACTGAGTAGGAGTAAAGGACTCATTTTGACTACAACGAAATCTGGGAGAAAAAATTTGAATAAAGGGAATTTCTTATCATGCTGCAAGAGGTTAGGTTTTGTGAAGAAGCAGCTATTCAACAAAACAGTCTAACACATGAGCGCAGAATTGGGATTTTGTCACTCAGTGCTGCAAGAGCAGTGCAACTGTTCACACATGTTACGGTGGGAAATTTTGCTGAGTTTTTTAATACCAGCTTTACTTTAATTTTTTTCCTGTTCTGTGCTACTGCTGTAACTCTGCTGGGCACAAAATTACCCCTCTGAATATGCAGTCTTAGTATGATAGATGTGATGCCCACAGGGAAACTTCACTGTTTGGAAACTACCATGAAAAATTCTTAGAAGAGAGATTATTCTCCCTTTTTTGTCCCTGACCTCCCAGAAGGTTTTGCTGTGGGAAAAATGAAATCCAAAACATACATGTTGTATATTCAGGCTCTGGTTTGGTGTCTGTAGGCTGTTCTCTCATGTAAATAAATTTCTGTGTTTTTTTATTTTGCCACTCAATAGTTTTGGGGTTTTGTTTATAACTGTTTGGAACAATGATTTAATTGTGTTGGAAAGTAGTTGAGAAACACCACAGAAAATTGAAGGATCCATTGTTCTTGGTATTTTGAGTGTGTTTTCTGTTCTTAGATGACTTGCAGCACTATTGATTTCGGAGTCATCTTAAAAACACAATGAAAAAAGTTTTTACATTTACCTGCTTTTTTGCCTTGTTGTTATAAGTGTGTGGAATGTAGCAAAAATACTTGTACAGCAATTATGTAAGTCAGTTAGTCCATGTATCTTAAAAAAATAGGTGCAGGACAGTGGTGCATCTGTTCTGTAAAGTGATAGGCATAAATTAGAACAAGAGATTGAATGTTTAGGCTTCATGTGCATGTTTAGATCTTGGGCATGGCAAGCTCTTCTAATTGCTTTCCTTTTGCTGCTCAACCCTGAACCCATATGGTTCTGTTCTTTACAACCAAATCTGCTTTGCTTTCCTTTTTTTGCCTTCTTTTCTGGACAATGCTGAGGAAAACTACATTTATAAGTAAATCTAGTTCTAAATGACTTGTGAAGGAGAGTGCTATTTAAAAAGTAATTTTCTACCCATAGAATAAAAAGTCTTCTGGAAGAAGTGTGTCAAAAAGTCTGGTTGCTCGGTGTTTGTCTTCTTGCATGATTAGTTATGCTTGGGCAGTGTGAAGAACTTTGTTTTTCTTAGATCTAAACTGTAAGTAGTACTTGATGCTCAATTACCTTCATATCCTTCCACCCTTGAAGTTAGAATCCATAATTCTGAGGTCTGAGTTAAGGCAGATACTCTCAAGTTGGGATATCTTGTTTGGCAGCTGAAAGCAGAAGACACTATAAACCTAAAAAAAAAATATCTAAACCTAAAAAACCCTGCTAAAAGCAGAAAAGTACCTTTCAGGATTTACATAAATTTAAGGAGGAGAATTTCAATCTGTCTTTTGTTCTTGTAGATGAGAGCTCAGGAATGTGGAAAAATGTACATGTGAAGTTCTTTCAGAGATATGGTTTTCCTTTAATTTGTTATTTTTAAAATTAAATTTGGAGCCAATAGACCTGGTAACAGGGAACACAGTATCCTACTGTGATGTTACATTTTATTGGTATTGACTATTTCATATTTGTTCTTTTGCCTGTGAAATGCCTCTTGATTACAAATTAGATAATAATCTGTCTTAGTAGCAGAGAAGGACTTATGGATCTTCTACTGATAGATCTGAGCTCCTATGTTGAGTCTTATCTGGGAAAGACTTGTGCTCTAACAAAGCTGCTTGGCTGTTTTCAATTCTGTAGTCTGTTAAGATGCCTCCAGCAGGTAATCTGGGACAGTGACATGGAGATGCATTTGTTGTTTGTGATTACAGAGTAAGGGGAATGCTTTTTTTATGGATGTGGTTGTAGATGAGTTTACTTCACCATCTTGAACCAAGTATTTCTGTGTAATATTTGTGTAGAAATTCGGATGTGCAAGTTTACATGCGTTTGCATGATAGCACAAGTCCATGTTTTTTCCCCAAGTTGCATTTTGAGGGTAAATTTGTACTGTACACCTATGTTGCATAAGCTGTCTGAACCAGACATCATATAAACTGCTATTGCCATAGGACAATTTCTGCTTAATTAGAATCAATACATTCACAATGAGAGAAGAACGACCTTGTATTTGGAGGAATGAATTACTGGTATTTTATTGGCCATGTTCGGAGGTTTTCCTTGCATTATTCTAACCCCAACTTCTTCTGTTAAGTTTTGTTTCTATGATACCTACCTTTGAAACATGATTTGTAAGCAGAAGAAAAGGAAAGACTGTCTGCAGATGTATCACAAATCAGGTGCCTCTTGTGTCTGGTCAGCCTTGGTTTGGACCAAATAATGACCAGCATCTGAAAAAATCTGTTAGTGATGATCATGGTTTTTTTGTGCTAGTGGAGTTAATTATCAGGTTCCTTGAAATGGGAGTTGTAAGACATTAAAAAGATAAGATGACCACTAAGACTGAAGCATGAATAATCCTCAGGTGGAGTTAGTCTGCTTTGTTTCCAGAGCTTTAGTAACATGCATCAAAGGAAAACTGTCAGGTGTTTTTGCAGTCACTTCTGCAGCTCTGACCTAGTTGTCAGTGCTGGAGCTCACAGGTAGGAGCAGTTTCACACTGCTCCCAGCTGCTGCCAAGAAGCAGGGCAGGAGGAAGGCCAAGTCCTTCAGGGGTCATGGAATGGTTTGAGTTGGAATAGGCCTTTAAAGCTCATGTAGTCCAACCCCCCTGCAGTGAGCAGGGACATCTTTAACTGGATCAGGTTGCTCAGAGCCTTGTCCAACCTGACCTTGAATGTTTTCAGGGATGGGGCTTCTCCCACCTCTCTAGGCAACCTGTGCCAGTGTTTCATCACCCTCATTGTGAAGCAGCTTTAAGTCATGGCTTCAGGTTAAGCTAAATTCAAGTAACTGCAATTGGTTGTTCCTTGTCTTGTTCCTCTCTTCACCTACCTTGCTATGCTGCTGCTACTTCTCCTGAATGAGATGTTAATGATGATGGGACTCTAGGGTGTCCCACTTAAATTTGTTCTTTGCTGTGTTACTCTGAAATAGCTTGCTGTTGAAATAGCTTGCTGATTTTGGGGGGTGTTAGAAATTTTTATTTAATTTTTAACTACACTGTACTCTGTGACCGTAACTGTGGTGGGTTACATATACAAGCAAGCTGTGTTTATTTTATTCATGTAATGGAGTGTCCTCTTGTGTGCTGAATGCAAACCCTGCTAGCCAGCAAGGAGTTGTTTAATATCAAAGTAAAAAAGTAGAACAGGTTTTACACAAGCTTCCTCAAGTCCTGGCTGATGGGCAGTGTCCACTGTGTTAGGTTGAGAGTCTGAACTGGGGCCTGTGCTACCTTTTCTGGCTGCTGTCTAAACCCTGGCATGACTATAGCCTTGTCTGCAACAATTTACTAATACTTGGCTTTTTGGTCTGTAGGCTTGCCTTGCCCTCCCTCTGCTGGTGATCAGCCTTCTGCATTTTTGTGTATATAAACAGACAGGCTTTTCTAAGGGTAAAGTGTCCAATAATCTTTTGGACTGTGAATGACTGGCATTATTGAAATGGGGTTTGACAGTAATGTAATATAATATCTAAGCTGTTTTATTTGCCATTTTCCTTCTAAGTTCAGCAAACCAACAGCAGAAACAACCCCATGTTCTTCTGTGGTACTCAGCAGCTCTGAAGACCTCTTCACCTGGGAAACAGGAATTTTGTTTTGGTTGCATCTTCCCGCTTGTTACAATAAGGTGATTGGTGATTCAAATTATCATTAATTTATTTCTTGAAACCATGTGTCTTTGCCTGTTGCTGACAGCAGGTGTCCCAGAATAGGCCATGTGCTTTGCTGTCAGAGACAGTGCATCTTGTTTATTGCCTCCATTTTAAAATTTATTACCTAACCAGGTGTCAAAAGGGTGAAACGGGACCCAGAGTTGCCCACCCTAGCCCTTGGCTTTTCTGGTAGGGTGGGAGGCAGTGGAGAGGCTGGTGTGAGGCCCTTGCTTGCATCTGTGTCCCTGACTTGCCAGAAATGTGTGACAATACATTTATTTAGGGCACATGGGAAGTCTAAGGGTGCTTTTAGCCACAGTTCCATGGGAGCCGATATCCTGCTGCTTTAGCTGCTTTTCTTAATGTGTGTTACACTGATGAAAGTAGAAGAGAAGGTAGTTGATACCTGTTTTTGCAAGGTCATGGCAGAATCTGAGCTTTGCTGATGCTGTGGTATTTTTGTATGCTGTGCAGAGTTAGCCTGCTTGATTTCCGTGTGCAAGCACTCTCTCACCAGATAGAGTGATCCTGTGCAAACAAGCACTTTTCAAACCTGTCTGTATTCATATATATAAGATTTAAGAGTAATGTCTCTGCTGATGGTATTTTCTAGCCATGCCTGTATATTCAGACTCATGGCAGGTGTGGATCATGCAGTGCAATTGCAAGAGCCATGAAAATTCTTATTACTGCTGAGATCCTACTGTGGATCTTAGTTGGCAGTCCTTGTACCTTCTTTCTGTTTGAGTTGATGAAGGCTTTTCATGTCTTCCTGGTAAGTAAAATTTGTTGTCTTTAAACTGTTGTTCCTGTGCTCTGCCGAGAAGAGCCCGTCCTTAAGTCCATTGTGATACTTTTCTTGGCTTCCTGAGCCTGGCTTTAACCAGGAGCCTTTGCACACCACAGGATCTGATGGGGCTCTCCGCTGAGCAGCTGTTGTCCAAGGAATGGTCACCTTCTGGTTTTGCAGTTACCACGTCCTTTGGATATGAAATGATTGATCCCAGGCTTTTGCACTCTTAGGCATGGAACTTGCAGTTGCACTGGCATGTATCAGGGAAAGTTAACCCTAACATGTGGTTATGAGAGCTGGAAATGTACCAAAGCACTGGACAAGGAGAAAATGCCACTGAGAAGTTCTGGGGCTTGGATGGAAAAGTGGATCAGTCCGAGAGATGGCTTGCTCATCTTGGCCAGAATTTGGCCAGGTTGTCTTGAGGATATGCTTTCTCAGGAAGTGTCCTGTGAGAGCTCAGATAGGAAGAACTCCTGAAGGAAAACCTATAAAAAATCATGCAGTAGGGAGAATAAAGCAAACCATTTTCATGCCTTGTGAAGCAACACAAGATACCTCTTTGGTTCCCTGTGTATGAGGTGGGGTGTGGTAAACCTAGGTGAACGTCAACAAGATTAAGCATCTCATATTCTTTGTAGCAGGGCTATAAATAGATGTAGATTTTTAGCTTTCCACTACCTTGTCATTGTCTAGCGTAAGGTTAATTTCAAACAGTGCCTTCAAAGTTTGACACTTGAATTCCTTGTTTTCACGCTAACAAGAAGATAAGTACACAAGGGTTTTTTTCCTTCTGAAAAGTGGTGTCAGTTCATATCAACCCATACTCCCTGCAGCATGACAGTATTTTGCTGAAAGTCTTGAGGGAGGAGTCAGCTGTACTGAAATTGCATAACCATTGGCAGTCACTTAAAACTGCCACCTGTCTTTCAAGGCATGTTAGAATTTTATTTTAAAAATCAATATTGAAATATCAAATATAAAATACTATTAAGTGTTGTTGCTCAAAAGAGCTGATGGTAAAATGCGTGATAGCCACCATATTAGAAAGATAGAAAAAGTATCTGAGCACAGATAGTTGGGTACCTGGTTGGTTTTTTTTTTCCTTCCAGGATGACCATTAGTTTTGGACTTTATCAGAAGGGAGTAATAGCTAGGGTTAATAAAGAGCAGCTTGTGTTGTGCCTTGCGATGTGCAGTCGGATGACCTTGCCAAAGGACTTCTCAGACCATTGCATGCAAACTGTAGCACAGTTTCTCGTGTGTGACTGAACAGTGACTCTGTTGTTAAAGACTATAAGCGTTTTTGCCAAACAAGTGTGTCTGCAGCTTTGAAGAACAAGAAACCATAAATGAAGCATATTACTTTAAATCTGCCCTAGTAAGTGAGGACTATAGGCAAACAGTGCAACGTGAGACAGGTTTCTTAGCAACAAAAACAATTAAAACTGTCATTCAACTGTAAAAGTGAAGGAGCAGAACAGCTGAAAAATGTTTGCTAATCTGGAATACTGATTGTCGTCTTGTAGTCTATATATTCCTGGGTTCCATCAATGACTTCTAAGAGATCTGCAGAAGCTACTTAAGAAAAGGCAGGCTGACTGTTAGTGGACAGAAATTCTCAGTGCATGTCTGCACATCCTGTGGGAACTATCTATATCCTGTAGAAACTTTTGAATTTCTAAGAAAAAAATTTCTAGACTTAAGGAAGTCTAAATAATAGTTTGCTGTAACTAAGACTGTATGTGAGATGATCTGTGTTCATAAATAAATAACATCACCTAGTTAAATTCACATTTTGATGCTGGGGCATTGCTTTGCTTTGATGTTGCAAGCTTTTGCTGTAGTTTAGAGCCAATATTCCAAATAGAGACAATGGAGAAAAGCATCAAGGGAGAGAGGGCTCATTGTTTTGTTTACTGTATTAAAATGCCCTTTCTAAAAAAAAAAAAAAAAAAAAAAAGCAAACAAACCACACCCCCTCCACCCTTCCCAACCCCCCCAAATCAACCCAAAGCAAACCAGCAGGTTTTCAGCACATGAACTCTATTACAACAGAAATTTGAATTTAGGAAAATAATATATTGAGAGAGAACTGCCCAAAGTTATATTGACTGGAATTAATATGGAAGAATGATTTTTATAGAAATGGCTCTTTTATTTTACAGGTTTCATGGGGACTTAAGTTTGTTTCATGTTCTATTAAGTGTGGTTTGAGAGAGAGTGAGGTATTTTGAGGTGCAGAATGACACTCACAGTATAGACTATGATGGTATCTTCTTGAGTCCTGTCCAATCTCTGCCTGCTCTGAGTGATGCAGCAGAAAAGAGTATATAACTGTGTTAAGGATGTTCTTCTTTTTCTGTGTATACCTTACGGTGGTGTCATACCTCTAGCTGAAGGTTATAAAGGGATACAGGGAAGCAGCTTGAGTACCTCTGCAGAATCTGCTTCACAAGTAACATTAATTGTAGTTGAACTCTTTGACACACTTGTCTAGGCTGGGGTTAATTTTTGCATGTGTTTGAGTTTAACCTAATTTTTCAACCATGACTTTCTAAACGTGAAAGCTATGAGGGATCTGGGGATCTCTAGTTGAAGATAAAATGTGGATAGCTAGTGCTGCATTTGCAAGTCAGCTTCACTGAGGAAGGCTTTGCATTTCACTGTTGAGTCCTAAACCTTGAAGTAAACATGTAAATCTTGTCTTGCCTCTAATGCTTTAATATAATTTTACAGTACTTCTTTTCTGTAATACTGAAAAGCTCAAATTTAGTCTTCAAGGGCTGGAAACTTGCAGTAATTACCTGTTTTGTCAAGAAACTTTGAGGCAGAACCTTTGTAGTGTGCAGCTCACATCTGTCTTTCCCTTTCATAATGTCCTTAATGATAGTGCAAACAAGATTCTTAATAGTTAATCATCAAGTGTAATAATGACTCTGCTACATTTCATTTGGCATAAGAAAATGCTCATTTTAGGTTTGGCAGGAGTTAAAATCCCAGTAATGCTCATGAGAATGTTCTGTAAGCAAAGCTTCTGTTAATCCTGTTCCTGACATGCTCACACGTAATTTGATGTGAAATATGAAGTACTTGTACTGAAAGATCTACAGCTGGGTTTTTCCGTGTACAGAAAGTGATAATATGGGCAGGAACTGATTCTCAGTTACTAGCTGAAAGTCAAAATGACCTTCACATTTTTAATATCAGCACAAGGGCTGTATTGAGGCAGGGATGATTGATGCTCTACAGCCTCATGGAGTAGTTGTAACAACATGTAATAAATCACTGCATTTGTGTAAATTCTCCCAAAGTCAGTTTTATTTTGGTTTTCCGTACTCCATAGTTGGTCATTCCTAACAGAGTAGTTATGAAGGAAGTTCTGCACTGAAAAACCTGTGTTTCAGAAGTTCAGTTCTGCACAAAATTTTTTGTAGTTGCTGGTGTGTGTAATTTCTTTGTGTAGCTTACAGAAGTGTGCACACTCCTGGTCTGTATGCAGTTTGTTTGAAAAATAATGAAGGTTAGTGAGTGGTAGTATAGGAATCTAGTGATGATTAGTAAAACTTGTGCCTCTACTGTCCGTGAAAAGTAGTAGCAGCTTTTTTCAGAAGAATGGTTGTGTTGTTTCAGCATAACAAATGCAAGGGTTGCTGTTAGAAGTATTAACATGGGGAAAAAAGGAGAAATCCTTTTCTGAGCTAGCATATGCTTAAGTACAGCAAAATTCCAAATGTTTTAAGATGTTTGCCATTGAAGCTATTTGCATGAGGTTTTTTTATTATGCTGAAAGGATGATTTCTTCGATTTTAAGGCTATTTGACCTGCATTTCCTTGCTGCTTGCCAAGGAAACAGGAGTTAGCCTGCTAACTAATATTCTATCGAGATCTTGGGTATTTAAAATCACCTTTTTCACATGGTGTGAATTCTGTCTTTTGACCCTAGATCTGGTATATTGTGATGTGCGTGCGCCTGGATGGGGCATGCAGTTTTCCCATGGTATGTCCTCTTTTCCAGTCCTTCAGGGCAGCTCAGTGTATTTTGAATATGCAAGTAAATGTAACAGTAGAGCCCTTGTGGCCAGTTTAACTGGAGAGAAGGAACTGTAGTGTGTTACCACTGATAGAATAAAATAAATGCTTTTGTAACAACCCTGCAGCAGGAAGAGAAATACCTGTACTATTTGGGATGTGTACTGTTGGTTAATTCTGACTTGTCAAGATCTCTCCTATGAAACATTCCTGCAGAAAGCTCAGTCACCTGACAGAGAGAAGAGCTGCATGATGTCAATCACAGATTTAATCCTGGACAGTCCTCAGTACTTCAGAATTTTCTTTACCAGGCCAGGATCCCTCAACTCTTCCTTGCTTTAACTTCTTTTGGCTCTGAGGTGCATCTGGGAGGACTCAGGGTGAGTGTAGTGCTCACTGAGCTTCCCACTCCCAATTTTTTTCTCAAGAAAGGCTCCAAATTAAATGTCCCCAGTGATGAAATGTATATGCAACATGCGATGCAAGCTAGTGCTGCAACTGAAGGAGGGATTGTGAATGGATTTAAACTACCCTGACCTTTCCCCTCCCCAGAGTAGGTTTTAACCTGTGGAAGTTGACTCGTTGACTAGTGCACGGTGGCACAAGTTTGGGCCAGCAGGTGGGTATTGGTGGAGACCAGGGGACACAGAAGTAGCCAGAGGTAGTGGGTAGGCAGTAAGCAGTAAATAAGTAACTTACTGCCTACGTAAGCAGGCTGAACCCTTTTAACTGTAAGGAGGAAAAGCAGTTAGCTAGGTTGTTTTCTCCAGCTCCATTCTGGGGATCTGGGGGGGAGGGGAATTTTTAAGCCATTCACCTTCATATACTGCAAAAATTCTGATGTATGTCTTAAAACTAAGATGTTTGCATTATTTTGTATCGGTGCACAGTTGCTGTCTAGGAGCTATAAAGCCTGAATGTTCTGTAATTAAATAAAAATGTGGACTGAAGAATTGGTGATGATGACCAGCATGTGGAATACTTTGGGGGAAAGAAGAAAACAGCAGTGACCTGGTGACAGGCCAGGTGTGAGACCTGAGCAAATTAAATTTTACTTACGTCAGTGCATGGAAAACAGTGTTGCTGTTGGTGCTATTGATGCTTTACCTGAAAATAAAACTTGACGTTTTGTTATCCAAGGATCAGATAACAAAGAATGGGAATGGAAGGTAAAAACAAGTTTCTTCATTTTTCCATTAATATGTTGCTGAACAAACCTGAGTAAAATTATCAGTTTTAGTGGGGTTTTGTTGTTGTTAATTTTTAACTTGTAGCAGGTTCTCAGTGGAAATAAATTTGGAAACTTGACTAATTTTAGTTTGAAAAGGTATTGTGTGCAACTTCCATCCTATCACTGATAGGCAAGAAAGAATTGATGTTTTGTGTAAATCAAAATGCTCCTGTTTCTGTCTCATCTGAAAATGTGTTGAAATTTGCTGCAGAAAAAGCAGCTTACAAAAAACAGTATCACCTGCCTGGAGTCACTAGCTTTTGCTTGGTACTTCAAGAGAATTGACTGCACTTCATGGTGACCCTTCGAATAGCTGGCATACAAGTACATGTTTTTCTTATTAAAAGAAATACAATGTGGCATTTTGGAAGAGAGCTTTACCATGCTATCTTCAACATACGTACATGCCTGATATAAGAAGAACTGCACAGCTTTTACTGCTTCACTAATGTGACTTGTATCAGCTGCAGAACTGGTTGTGAGTAGTGGGCAGCACAAGCATCTCCATGGAGTGACAGGTGAGGCACAGGGAGCACTGATCCTACCATCTCTGCTGCCTCTGAAACTAAAAACTCAAAATCATTATGGCAGATTTATTTGCCAGTTGGATGCTGTAGTTCTTTGTCCCATAGGAAAATGGGAAGGTGATGCAGGAGAATCCAGGGAAGTATAAATTCCCTGCTGTCCATTCTGGTTGTTTTGCTATCGAGTGGGCCTGTTATTAATGGTGATAGGAAGTATCACCCTAACCAGTCTAATAATTTTCTTGTTATATGATGATTAGAGAGATTAGAATGGAGAGAGAGGAAAACAATTTTAAAGGGGTGTGTTTGATAAGAGATGTAATATATGGTTATTGAGATAAGTATATTCGGGATTGCAACAAACTTTATCTGTGTTCATATGTCAGAGGTGTCCTTACATAACTTGTAAAGTTTGAGGAAATCTCTCTTTATAGCTTTTTGAGGCTTTTTCTTAGACATGGACAATTAAATTTTTACAAAAGGTGGGTGAGTTCCACCTGTGAATTTTAATTCTTTTTTAACATAAAGTACTGCTTCAAGGTTCAATTTATGAATTTTATATAGTAAATCACAGTGAAGTTTTGTTTTTGTTATTTCTTCACTGTTTGGAATAATTGGCTCAAGTCCCTGACTTCAGCAGCCTTGCGCAGCTCCCTGGGGCAGACTCTGTTGTGACTTACAAAACCAGGGATATGACTCTCTGGCTTCTTGAACTGAAGTTGCCCATTTTCTCAGCACAAAAGCTTTTACTTGGGGTTCACAGGTAACTTTAACCTGGGCTTTTTTCTAGTGAATTGCAAAATGTTTTGCTGTGTATGCTGAAGTGCTGTTTCTTCATCTTGTGTGCTGAGATGATGTTACTTTTCCTTTTCCTCCATCTAATATTAATTCATTCTAGGAAAAAAACCCACAGCTTTCTCACTCTAGGTGCCCATGAACAGTGCATACTGTTCCCAGTGCATCTGGGTGTGCAGCTTGCTAACCGAGTTTTCTGTGGGCAAATGGGCTGAGGATGTGTTTGTACTAAAAACCTCAGCTGTGTGGACAAGGTGGCTCTTGTATTTGCCTCCTCTGAGACTCAGGAAACTTCAGGACCTGATACCTGTCAGTAACTTGAATGATTTGTAAAACTGTCTTTAATGCCTGAAAAGCGTGAATCATCTTTTACTGAATAACAGGGTTTTTCTGCACTGTCGTAATGGTGAAATACTCTGTTCTGCATGCACTGAAGAGTCACTCCCATGTTTTCTCATTGTCTGTGTCTTTTGGAAGAGGCCATGCACTTCTCTAGGCAAGAGAGAGAAAGAAAAATTACAGTGTTGAAAATGCTAAATATGGATCACTGTAAAGTAATGCAGGTGTGTTTTGTTATCTCAGTATTCAGGTAACTCACTTAAATTGTCACCTGTAAACAGTGCTAAGTGCAGTTTATGTGAAGAATAATAGAAAGTATTGGGTTTCTGTATTGTCATAGTGAATATGGAAACATAGGACATCCGTTAACTTTTCTTCTTAGTATTATGAGGCATTTCAACATAATTGACACCTGATAATCTTCTGGGTAAGATAGTGAAGCAGAGTTTGTAGTTCAGACTTGCTGCTGGTTTTTTTTTATTTTTAACTATTGATTTTTTTTGTAGTATGATACATTCATTCTGTTAGAGAACGTTAATCAAAAGTACTGGCAGAATTTCACTTTGCTTTCTCTTATTTTTCATCAGCTATTTCAAGTAAGATTTTGAGGCATGTCTGCTGTTTCTTCTTGTTCAGGTTTTAGCACCAGGAAATAATTTTCTGGACTGCTCCTTTTCTAATACCAGGAGGAGACCTTGTGGGACAATAAGTGATAATTATATGGTAAGAGGACACAATTGTCTCCTTTGTACTGACCTTGCTGAAGTAAAACTGTGTTGAATGTGGGGATGTCCCCAGTGACCTCTGCTGGTAAAAGACTATGTTGTTTACTGACCAAAATTTTGTAATGCTGCTTCTGAAAAAACATTTGCTTCCTTAAGCAAGTGCACTCTGTTATGAGTATATACACATTTTCCATTGTCCTCAAGGGATGGTTTAAAAAGTTCAGAAGTCCTGAAGCAGAAGTCCTGGTATTTCCTATTTCCTTTGTGCACTCATGGAGTTGTAGTGCTGGTGCTCCCTGTCTTTATTAGAATTTAGTTCAGAACCATGCTTTTGATTAAAACTTTATTATAATAATCTTGTGTTGATTATCTGTACAGTAATATAACTGTAGGAAAGTGAGAATTGTGCCATACACTGAAATCCTCTTGTAAAGAAGGGTAGGGATGCATAGATAATATTGTATGTGCTCCCATTTCTGCAAGCTAGGTTGCTTTATTGCAGTTTTTCTCAACATCCTTGAAAATGGATGAACCTCCTCTCAGCAGTAGCTGGCTGAACCTCAGTACTTAGTATTTTGTCACTAGGACACAGGAGTCCTGAGTTTTATGACTTCATGATAATCTCTATGTTTCTGAGCTGTTTTGTGGGTGCTTGTAAGATCTGAGGAGTGTCAGGGTGATGGGAAATTTGAAAGCTGAAGATCCCAGTTCATTCTGGAGTAAATTTAAAATGACTGAGATGTAAGACAGCTTTTCTGATTTGTTATTTCAAAGCCTGGTATAGCACAGGGTTCTGCTGCAGGTTAAAGCTCCTGCACATTAAGACAGGCATCTGGCAAGACTCTTTCCTTTCACATAATATTAAGAAAAAATCAGGGTATGTTGATTGTCCAGTGACAATAGTTCTGTGAAATAAAGATGTTTTTATGAAAAGTGAAGATTTACAAGGGGGAAGAGAGCTGGGGCTGTTCAGCCTGAAGAACAGGAGGCTCAGGGGAGACCTCATCCCTCTCTACAACTCCCTGAAAGGAGGTGGGAGCCAGGTGGGAGTTGGTCTCTTTTCCCAGACGACTTTCAACAAGACAAGAGGACACAGTCTTAAGTTGTGCCAGGGGAGATTTAGGCTGGATATCAGAAAGAATTTTTTTACGGAGAGGGTGCTCAGGCAGTGGAATGGACTGCCTGGTGAGGTGGTGGATTCTCCATCCCTAGAGACATTTAAAAAGAGACTGGATGTGGCACTCAGTGCCATGGTCTAGCAACTGCACCGGTGGGTCAAGGGTTGGACTTGATGATCTCTGAGGTCCCTTCCAACCCAGCTAATTCTATGATTGTATGAAGGGGGAAAAACATTTGAGGCTTTGCTCTGTAAATGCTGTAGTGTGTTAGTTACTCAACTTCCCCACTCCCTCATTATCTTGCACAGGTGATAAGAAAGTGTCATCACCAGTCCTCTTGAGAGAGGATGGGAGCTATGGAAATTGCTGCAGTCAGCAGCAGTTATTTTGGTATATCAAATGCCTGATTATTTGGGTACGATTACTCATACGAATGAGTATTATCAGCACAAATAAAGTGCTGACAATATGAACAGTTCTTGAACTTTGTAGCTTACATTTTCTGTATAATTACTTTAAAACTCTAAAACCATCCACAGCATTCACAGGAATGTTTTTAGCATGCCATCTGTGGGTAGTATATACAGCCTTCCTTATTCATAGTTGTATGTTGGCTTTACCCCTAACTTCCATACAGCATTTAAAATAGTTTTTCTTAGGAAGCAAGCTAGGTTGTAGATGACTTAAGATGTGGGTAGCAAATACACCTCTGTTTGCAATCATGAAGATGCTGATGTAGAAATGGTATTTCAGCAAGGTTAGTGAGTAGTGCTGTGATACTACAGACATTTCCAAACTTACTGTTTGCCTCTGGGGTCTCCCAAAGAGTTCTCTAAATAATTAAAATTAACTTATAGGCTAGTTAACTTCTTTATTTCCTTTCTCCTTCTCATTTAGAATACCTAGGACCTGTTTGAAACAGGCTTATGCAAGAATAAAGAAATGCTTCTGATCTGAATGGTAATTGATATGGAAAAGGGTGTAGTACAACTTGTGTGGTGTGTTTTTTCCCTTTCTGCCCTCTCCCACATCTCCTTTTTTTTTTTTTTTTTTGTTTTTTTTTTCTCTTAATAAATAAATGCAAGTAGGCTGTGACAGCCAGGAGTACCTTGTTATAGATTGGTGTTCTTTCAAGTGTGATGGAAACAAAACCTCAAATAAATAAAATATATGCAAACATATACACATACATATGAAGGATTGTGGCTCTTTTATGAAAATTTCCTTACTGTGTATATTCTGGGCTGTGTTTCACATATAATCCAGTAGGTGTTTTCTTTAATCTTTGAGGACTTAGTCACAGTTTTCAAAATAATGAGCTTTTTCTGGTAATTTTTTGTTTTCCCTGTATCTTTGTCACCAACTTAAGTAATTGTTACTAGAAGAAACAGGGTTTTTCCCCTTAAGTTTACACTGACATACAGTTTTCACTTTAAAAATCCAACAGTGATTAAGGCCTGCTATGGAGCTCCTGCAGTGCTTGGGTCAAGAAAGAGGACCTCAGAGTACCTGCAAACCTGCAGTGCTTGCACAGATACTAATTTCACACTCAAGTCCTTTATGGATTAACCAGTTTAATTATGTCATAGCTTTTGCAAGCTATGAGTAGTTACTCCTGTGTAGAATGACTACAGGTGTTGGGCAGACAGGTAGCCAGTGGCAGCATGATCAAAGCAGAAGAATCAACCCCTACTTTCAAACCTCCCTTTGCCTGGGACTGGACACCCTCACACCCAGCTCTGTGTCTGTGAGCTTCTCTGCCAGAAGCACAGATGGTTGGTTAGTGGCCCTTCCACAAGGAGAAGACTGTGCAGCACTTTTAAAACCCAAGTTTTTGAGTTGAGGTACCTCAGCTTCAAAGCCCTTGTGGCTCCTCTTCTCTCTCCTCCACCCCTGATGAAATCCTGGAGCTGGCCAGGAGGTAGCCTGAACTGATGCTGCCTGCCCACCTGGCTTTCAAGTCCCTCTAGTGGCCTCAGACTCTAGTTCAGAAACCTGGAGCTACTTGTGGAGATGCCAAAAATCTCCTTGACAGGCTGTTTTTGAAAGTCTGTGGTGAAGGTCAGCTAATTTGCTACAAGTGGTTGTTGGGTTTTTTTCTGTTTGTTTTTTGGGTTGCTTGGTTTTTTGGTTTGGTTTGGTTTTGTGTTTTTTTTAAATGCAGTTTGACATGTACTGTAGCTATTTATATAGATGCAAGTGCTTTGTAGTAGTGAAACTGCTCATAGAAACCACAGGATGCTAGAAGTTTCTTCTCAGCAGAGGTAAAAAATAATTTTCTACTTAAGGTACCTACATCTAAAATGGATAATTGTACCTTTGTTTGCTCTGCAAGCAGTCAGCCTCACAAGAGCACTCTGGGATCTGAAAAGTCTGTTTTGTCATGGAGATCAATAAAAGCTTGTGGCAAGCAGCAAGTTTTGTCAATTTTAACTTCCCTGTTAAATATTGAGAGTGTACAAAAACGGAGGTGACCTGATTTAAGCGGGGTCCTGCAGAACTTCATAACTGAGCAGATAAGAAGTTTGCCTGCTTGCAGCAGAGAATAGTATAGATTTCCATGAGGTATCCTGTTGAAAAAACATTGTGAGAAGATGAGGTTCTCCTCTCTGTAATGCAAAAGATTAAAATTATTTTGAAAGTATTTTTAAAGTAAGCAGAAGTAGGTTTGATGTACCTTTTTACCTGGTCCCAAACTGGCAGCCACAGATCATGCAGTGTTGAAGGACAGGGCAGACATGGGCTTTGAGAAGACCCAGTATAGATTCTCCCTTTCCTTAGTGACCTGCAATATTGAGCTGTTTCTTCTCATTTTGTCTGACCTTTTTCTTTTGGGGCCTTCTGCCTTGGGAGCCTTTAATTGTAGTCTTCTGGATCAAGAATGAAGCCTCCAGAGGTGCAGTAGAAATGGGTTGGTTTTTTTGTTGTTGTTGTTTTTTCTTTGGTTTGGTTTGTTTTTTTCTAAGGTGCATGCTCATGCTCTTTGGATCTGTGGGAACCCTCTTACTGTTGATTTCAGTGAAATCTATATCAGCCCCTCAGTGACTTGCATTTAAAAACATTTTCCCTTCAGGGGTAACACACCCTCCTTGAAAGCAGTTGAGTGAGAAGAAATACATATGCTAAATACAAGCCAATATAAGAATATTATAAACCTGCACATTTAGCAGTATGTTACCTAAAATATTAATGGGATGTTTATTGTATGCTATGTTGTGATGGCTTCAGAGTGGCCCACTGTTCTCCTTTCATTGCACCAAAATACATAGGAACATACAAGGCTTCATCATAAATATCCAGATATTTTTCACAAAAGCACAGAATCAGAAAATGGTAGGGATTGGAAGGGACATCTAATCTGATTCACCCCTCCCCCCTGCTAGAGCAGGATCACCCAGAGTGGATCACACAGGATCTAAGCTTCTACATAAGTCATTCAGTAACAGAGGACAGTTTTGAAGCTGCTTTAGGGGGATTTAGTAAAAGTAATTGTCAGTGGGGCTGGCTGACATCTAACCTTTCTCTGTACACATCCTGCACCCAGACTCTTAACCAGGGTCAGTAATTGTTACTGCAATGCAAATGCTGAGTAACTTTGTACTGAGTAGTTTCTGACCGTTTTGGGACAGAGGAAACAAATTAAGTTCGGAAACAGTTGGAGTTTATGCTGTTTATCAGGTCTCCTTAATCTTGTTTTGTGTTAAGTGCAGCATCAGAATCTTGGCTCATTGAATGCAAAGGTATCAGTTCTGGTTTCTTCAGAAATAATCTGCCCTGGTAATCTGGGAAATAAAACCCAAATTTTTTGGAGGGGATTTTTTGTAATTCTCATATCGAAACTTGCCCTTTTTATTTATGTGATAATGATGTCAAACCCCATTTCTTACCATTTTGCAGAAAGGAAGTGTTTCTGACCTTTTCCAGCTCCAGGGTGCACAGGAGGCTCCAAGAGGGTGCAAGCATCTACAATGAAACCAGGGCTACCCCTCTGCAGCAGGGTGGGAATGGGGTGTAGTGGTGATATTATTAATGCCTTTCTGAATGAATCAAAGAAATACACTGCAAGAAGTCTAGGGTCTTAATCCATGTAGGGAAACATAAGTATAGATTTCATGATAAGCTTGATTTATTACTTTGTTTTGCTTAAAGACCAGAATACTCCTTAGGAAACTGATCAGAAAAGATAACTTTTTCACTTGGGAACACACTGTCTGTTTATCTGTACTTTAGTTACCACTGGAAGGTCCCATTCAGGATTTTATCTCTTGTGTGTTACATGATTTATGTGAGTGAAGGGGTTTACAGACTTGTTTCCAGGGACCTCTATATCTTTGAAAGTGTTGTTGGACACCAAGGATTTATTTTTTTTTTTAAAGTATGAGTGCTTATTGATTTAGATGTGGGTACTGTTACAAGTGCTGTTGGCTGCTATAGGCATCTTCAGTAACTTTGAATAACTGACTGAGTCCTATAAGCCCAAGAAGAAATGAGGAAGAAGCTGTGCAATGGGGTTTTTTGTGGGTTTTGTTTGTTGGTTTGTTTGTTTTGTTGTTGGTTTGTTTGTTGTTTTTTGTTTGGTTGGGTGGTTTGTTTTGTTTTGTTTTGTTTTTTTCTGTGTGTGTGTGTGAGTATGGTTAAGTGGTAGGGGAAGATGGACTGTAAATATCAAGGATTTTATTTTTTGGTCAGTCGGACAGTTTTCATTGCAGGAGTGACTCTGGCACAACCCAGGGTCAGTCTCTTGAAGAACCCAATGAGCCAGAAAAGGATCTTAAAACACATCTCTTCTGTGGGCAGCTCTTGAATTCTGGATTTGAGATAGCCATGATAATTGTACGGGACAAAGGGAGCCCTGTGTGAATATGTTGAGGAATTCTGCAGCCGTGTTTGAGCTGTTCTGCAGCTGCATTTCCAGCTCTTTTACTACAGTTTAAATCCTGCAAGTGAAGCACAAGATCGGGATGAAACTTTATATCCCAATGGCCAGGAAGACTTGAGCCAGTGAGCACCAGAAGATAGACAAAATACTGGAGACAGCAATTGACAAGAACACCAAAAGCAGGAAAGTCCTGAAGTGAACTTGGCCTTGGGATGAGTAGGGAGAACCTATACAACCGCAGACACCCATGACCACCCAGGACCCCTGCACATGCATGGGTTTATTTTGCAAAATCAGCATTATGCAAATGTGGCAGATGGGCAGAATTTAGTATGATGCATTAGGCCACACAGAGTGATGATGTAAGTTTCAGCACAGCAGTACATGAAATTCTGTGAGCCACAGTGCACACATTTTGTGAACTGTTCCCCGAGTGGCTGACTCTGTGCACAACCAAATAAAGCAATGTGTTCTCCATAAATGTGGTAATTTTATCTGTGTTTTGGTAGCTAACTGGTGTGATAACTTGATACTCAAGGTACCAGAAGGTGCTGGCACTGCAGCTCTAGCGGGGTCCCACTGATCATCCATATAGTTTTACAGTAATAATTTCTATTTAGTTTGCTTCTGCACAGCCATACTACAGTGCCTACAACCTCTGATAGCTCAGAGGTCAGGGTCAGTTTGTTTAAGGCCAAAGTTACCTTTTTTTTTTTTTTTTTCCTTAAAGAAAGACAAGATACGCAGAGCCATTGATTTTCTCTTTCCTGTTGCTGTTCAGAATTCAAGAGTAACATGATATTCCTAACAACCCACCCAAAATAATGTGAAGAAGAAGAATTTTATTCTCTTATTTGTCTTCCGTGATTGTTGCCTTTTTTTACTTTTAGCATAACACTTTGTCATCTTGTAATCTTGGCCCTTCCCTCCCACTAGCACATTGCAGTAAAGAAAATAACAGGAATATGAGTTTTAAAAAATCCTTCAAGTATTCCACTGAAGTTTATAAATATTCTCTGCTTCAAGCTCAACCATTAGTACTTCAGACAGTACTTGGTGGCATATTTATCATGCAGAATCAGGATATTAAATATCTGTCTTCACAGAAGGTTTCAGCCTAATACAGGGAATTTCAATTTTCCCAGAATATTTATCCACTTAGAACTTGTGCACCTTTTCCAGCAAGTTTTGTCGTGTAGGTAGACCACATCAGATTATCTGAGAAAGCTTAGAAAACGTCATCTAATTTCTAAGTACCTAGCAACTACAAAGTATTTTGGTTACAGTTTGAAGTGTAAATACTCTCAAGCTCTACATGTGTGTTAGTCATAAAGGACTGCTAGTCTGCTGCTTTGAAATTTTAACTTAGCAGAAAAAGAATTCCAAAAGAATTCCTACATATTATATAAAAAAAAAAAAAAAAAAGGGGTGCTTCTCATGAGACAGTCTAAAAATGGCACTGTGCTTGAGGTTTTGCTAAAGGGTGAGAATAGCCTGTTCTTACTGGTTTAAAATAAACTGTGTAAGTAAAACTCAGCTATCAAAGGTAAATTGTACACTTTTTACTGAGTACGTTTAATAGCTTAAAATACAAGCATTGCTAATTTTTTTTCCTATTTTTGGAAAAAAAACTTGGAGTGAGTTGAAAACAATCTGGCTTAAACAAAATGTCACAGTTGGAGTTCTGTGGTTTGTTTTTTTTTTCTGTCATATATGAAGCCCTAAAATCTTTATCATGTAGGCACTCATAAACACTGAAGCAGGTCTGTATTCTGTTAAAACTTTCCAAAGCCTTTGAAGAAATTTGTTTGGGAGAACTTGCAATTTATGCCCTCTCGTTGATGAATCCTATAAAACATGCCCGCTTCCTCTTTACTGCTGGAGGAAGCAATTAGTTTATGTATTTGCCTGTCTCCACATATTGAGCTTCGTATCTCTAATTATAGTAACTTAAAAGTTTTACTAATGCATTGCTACTACTAGTAGTACTGCTTTAAATCTAAACCCAGCAGGTTAGGCCACCTGGGAAACCTGCATTGTTTTTTGTTCTTGGCAGCAGGAAGGGAAGGTCTTTGCATTCAGTTGTTGCTTACTATGAGGCCCTTGTTTGCTGAGCTTCGACAGTGAGAAGAGTGAAAGTGGTTTTTGTGGAGTGGTGGGGAGCTCTGTATGGTAAGATCTTCCTTCTTAGCCCAAAGGGAGGTGGTCTTTTGTCTGACAGCCTCACCAGGGCTTGCATCAGCTGTGGTCATGTAGTTGTACACGGCTTGTGTTGGGGAGAAGGAGGAGGAGGAGGAGGAGGTGGTGGCACCATGGATGGGAGCATAACCATGGAGTAGGTCAGGGATTGCAGGAAAATTAACCCTGGGGAGGAGGATAAAATGCAGTACCAAATGGGAGGAAAATGATATGGACATTGGGTGTGCCTGAGGGGTGATAAAGAAAGTGACACAGTATTAGTCCAGGAGGGCCCTGGGTTCTGGGACCTGCCCTTCTGGCTTTCTTGAGGGAGAGGCGAGATACTCTGTGGTGATTATGATCATTTACTGGAAATTATAAGGATTCCAGCCATCATGCTGGCTGCTGTGGGTATGTCAGTAAAGTTTTAATATTTTTTAACTTTCATAGAGAAGATAAAGATTTAGCAACTTGTGTCATACTGAGCAGAATTTATAAGTTGCATAATGCAACTAAGTGTTTATTAGAAGAAAAACTATTTCAAAACCAGGGTTGCAAAACTGGGCATTCCTAACTTTAACGTTTCAGAATTTAGATAAATGATGCAATTATCATGTATAAGATGAACATGTGAGTCAAGCTTTATCATGCTGACTAGGGGAGAAGACACTGGCTGCTGGGTTTTTAATGTTACATTTTATTACTTATCAAGAATTAGTTTGGTACTGATAAGGGTTGCTTAATAATCACCTGTGAAAGATGGCATTTGATGTTCACAAAAGCTTCATCATACTTAAGTTTGCTTCTGTGTCTTGAATGATGGGAAAGATGGCAGTAGTCTTTCAGTTGTTAGTTTCTTAAATTCTCCCATTGCAGAGCTAATGTTTTGCACTTTTCTGGAAGGTGGTCTGGAGCATCTTTCTTTGACCACTGGGATGGGTGAGGAGAGAGACAGATGGGTTTTGATTTTGGTAATAGTACTCCATCACAACTCCCCACTTCCATAATTTGAACTAATGTTCCTTATAACTTAAGCAGCCTGAAAATTTTAACAGTTTTGATTTTCAGTTTCAGTCACCATAAATTCAAGCATTTAGAAGAACTCATGAAAGTAGTGTATGTGTTACATTTTGCATCAGTTTGTTGTAGTACATTGATTTAAAATCATTATCAGCAGAGTGCCTGGATTGAAATCACTGGTTTAAATTTACCTCAAAATTTTTCAGCAGTTTAACAGAAAATGGAAAAGTAGACAAGTGGTCACTTCTAATTAGAGTTTAATTGTGTAACTAGGCATTTCAGGTTTCTTTCTGCTTTACTGTCATGTTAAATTGTGGCTCATTTTTAGGAGTAAAACCTAAAGCCTTTGGATAAGTAATCTTTCAGAAATGCAAAATGCTCAAATCTAATCAAAGCGACTGAACACTGATGGAGCTGAGCTACTTTGGAAATTAGGCCATTGTCTAGGCCTCTTTTTTTTTTTTCCCCTTTCTTCTTTTTTTCCCTTCTACCCTTTGTGTTCTATAAAACCAGGCTTGTATTGGATTATGGCTGGCTTCACAGTGAATGTCAGTGAAGGAGTTATTCCAGATAATTTTCAGCACAGGAAGGGGAGGGTGGGAAGAAGGTAATAAAAGGCTAAATTAAAGGACAAAGTTCTGAGTGCATTGTCATCTCTGTTTAAACAAAGGGGAATGACAACAAAGTGGATCTTGCAGAATTAGTCTGTCACTGTAGTCTGTCTCACCCCCTTTTTTGAACATGCAAAAATTTAACCTTAACTCAAGAAATAATGTAGCACAAGTCAAATTTATTAATACGAAAAAGGGCCTGTCTTGCAAACGTATGGAGTGGGAATGAAATGACAGATTTCTTTTTCATGGGGCCGGAACAATTTTCCTGCCACACAGCAAGTAGACACTGACACAACCAAGTACTTTGTCTTCTCCAGAAGGGGATGTAAGTTGTTTCAGATTTTGTTGTCCATTTGCATTTTCTGAGATAGATGAACTAGGAGGCTAGGTGTGCAGGTGTAGCTGTAGGGGAGACTCAGTATGTTCCTTTAAAAGGGCAGAAAATTTACAGGACTATGGAAGTCTTTTCAGGGAGATATCTGTAGCAAATGACACTGTAAATAAATGATTCTCATTGGGACTAGTACTGAACGATGGTCTGGTTGCCTCTTTAAAAAAATAAATCAAGAGTTAATTAATGGTAATGAAGTGGAGTCTTTTCAGTAAAAAGAGTGACATGAAAAAAAGAATTAGCAGTGTTTACAAATAATGGCTTAAAGATCTTTGTTCAAATTGTTGTTTTCCCCCTATATTTCCATTAAAATACAGTTGCTAGACTGCCTTGAACTTAATCATCTAACTACTCTTAATTGATTAAATACCAGTAAAAGGATTTGCTTCAGCATACATTAGTGTGATACCTTGCAATGCTGAGTGGGCGCTGCTTAATGTATTGGAGAGTAAAAGTGGGATTGCTTATATATGAGGATAAACAGGAAGGGACAGATAAACAAGCCAAGTCAGCTTAGCTGAAAGTACTGTTGCCTTGAAAACAATTTATGTGATCCATTACAAACAGTTCAATCCGATCCAGAGTTCTTAATGAAACTACAGAAAGAAAACACATAAAAAATTATTTAGTTCACCGGTTCAGCTTGAGCATTTGTGGCTTTATGAGTTTTTTTTTTCTTTGTGAACAAGAGATTTGCAGGAATAAAAGAGATTTTAAATCCTCTTTTTAACTTTGCTTGTGATAGTAAAAGTACATATAGGGTCTTCAAATGTAGTTGTCCATCTTACATTCATCCATGTAGTACTTCTGTGTTTGTAAGAGATCCACTGGCTGCACTTCACAAAAGTTGATTGCCTTTGCCTGCCCAGGGCCTTGTTCCTCCCAAGGAGGCTATCAGCATCACAGTTTTTCTTAGAGATGTTCTTGCTGCATCTTTGCATTTTATTTTTTTTTTGTTAATGTCTGTCCTCAAGTGCTACCCTTTTTCTTCTTGAATACTACTAAGGATTTTGCAACCCTCCTTTGCCGCCTTAGTGGATAACTTGTAGGTATTACAGTTACCCTGTGTTGTGACATGTCTCATAGTAGTGTCATGCTAGTGTCTGAGACTGTGGCATGGTGTAAGTCTATCACCTTCTGTGCCATGCTGCAAAGGGCAGTGTGCTTTTCTTACCCTTTTCCTCCCCCAGGTGTACAGCCCCTCAGATTTATCCATATGCAGTATGTGGCCTTTGATTAATGCACTCACTTTTCCTGGTAAATACTTGCATTAGTGTTGACCTCTGAGTGGTTGCAGGGAGACAAAGAGCATTGGAGACTTGCAGATGTTGTAAAAAGGAGTGAGTGATGGTTTTGATTGCTGAGGATAGAGCCCTTTCTGGTTCTGAGAGTGGCTCAGAGAGGGGCCGACTTTCATAGGATTATAGCAGTTTTAGTATTTAAGCATTTTCTCCCTTTATGTTTGTACATAGTACATTAACACTTTGTTCTGTAGCTGTATTGCTTTTTGCCCCAGCACACCTTGAGTGCATTAGTAATGCAAAAAGACTTTGCTAAAACTGACATTTTGTAAGTCCCAAGGATGAGAAAGTGTGGAAGATCTGTATAACTGTGTAGTTTAAGATTATTGCTGCACTTCTCATGTCCTTTGCTCTCTGCCATAGTGTTTTTTGTTATCAGAGGTGAATTTTCCTCAGCTCGCTAATGAAAGTAAGAGAATATGTAAGGTAGTGCTGAACTTTGTGCTAAAAGTAAGTCACTGTTCAAAATATTTACTAATTTACATTCAAAATATTTATTATTTTCCTGGCATTCGATTTTGTAATTATTTCTGTCAGTTTTTGGCTATTTTCCACGTAATGTGTTTTTAAGAATAGCGTTTTCACCAATAAGTGCAGTCTTTATCCAAATCAAGCTATGCAGACAGCTACAGAACTATTGCAAGATCAGTGTGTACCAGGTGCTATATTTGGCAGTACTCAGTTTGCTTTCTTTTTTGCTTCTTGTTCTCTCTCCACAGCATTTCTTTCTGCAACGAAACAGAAGAATGTTCTCAGTTGTGTTTCTCAGCAGCTCTGTGGCCTGTGGAGAGTGTGGGCAGTCACTGTATGCAGCATCCTGGAAAATGTGCGTTCCCTTGGAGAAGTGATCTGCTGAAAAGCACATACTTGCACAGTTGTTCATTCTGCCTTGCTACAGTGCTTATCAAGGTCGGAAATGCATGGTCTGTGACACTCCCTGGGATTTTCATTTCTTCTGCTGAAGAAACACTTACCTGCTGCAGTTATCCAAGGAGCCCAAAAGAGCAAGGATGTTGAAGATGATGGCTTTGTGTGCTTTGTATGCAGTTTGGGCTTTGTTACTGGAAGTAGCAGTAGCATTTGGTCCAGTACCAAGGATCACTTGGGAACACAGAGGTAAGAGGAGGAACTTCAGTATATTTGACATAACCACAGCCTTAGGGTTTCTGTGGGATCTGAAATTCATTGAGGCTGGATGTTCTTTCAGCCTGCATGCTGCAAGTTTATTCAGGTGTTGCTAGCATTGCTTCACTTACGAAGTGCTTAGGACAAGAATATTTGAAATTTAGTCAGGCACTGGGTTAACTAATTTCAAGTAGTTTAAGCAGTTCTGAAAACAGCTTATTAAAGGAGGAATTTCACATTTGGCTTTCTTAGCTGAGAGGATGTATTTTATTTTACTAGAATATTTTTCTTAGTCTGGACATTAGCAAAATACACCTCTCCAGCTAATAATCTTTTTATGCTTTTTCAGACTGAGATGTATTTTGACACTCAGCCATCCTGTGCACTAAATAAACCACGAGATGAAGGAAATGTAAGCATTTGGCCCTTTTCTAAAAGCAATATATGGTGCCTAGAGTTGAAACAGTCTTTTTCACAGAACACTGCTTTCCCTGTATTTGAAGTCACAGCAGACATTCATAACCTCCCAATAGAATTAGAAGTCAGCAAATATGGCACAAAGACAATCAATAGGGATCAGTGAATCCCTTGGGTTTTGGTTTAAGGTAGCCTGAATCTGAAGACAACCCTATAGAGCAAGGACTATTCAGTAGTTATTTGCTGCTGTTACCAAACACACTTTTTTTTTTTCTTTTTTCCCCTCTCTTTTTTTTCTTTTCTTTTCTTTCCCCCAACTTCCCCTGAACTTGTGTGGCAGGGATGCTGTAGATTTTACAAGGTTTTGTTGTTAGGTCTTCCTTTACTTCTAGGTACTAGCAGTTACTTACCCAAGTATGCTGCAACCAGACCAGTGTATGGACAGTGTGAAGATGCAGCCTTAAATAAAGATGTTGAATACTGAGCAGTCATAGTGTAGGAAAGCATAGATGGATGTAGATTTTCAGAAAGAACAGGCTAGACAAGGCTCATAGTTGCAGCTTAGGCTTCTTGATGCTCCTGTCTTTTACAGCAGTTAAAATTGGGCAACTTACTGTCTAATGATATTATGGTAAGGCACTGCAAATACACGTCTGAATTACTCATAATTAGATTTATTTTCATTCTTGCTATTTATCCCTGTCTCTGTCTGCTAAAGACTATTGCATTTAATATGGGAAGCCTACTTTGAGTAGGGAATTGGGTGGAGGAATGAACATGTAGAGTTTTATGAATAAATTTGTCCATTTGGGGAAGATTTGCCTGCTGAGTAAAAGCCTTGAAAACTACATGCTCGAGAAGCTAGTTTGAAATTAATATTTCTGCAGTCTTACAGTTGAAAATGTGCAGTTTCTAATGTTGGAATTAGGAGAAATAGTACGTATTGTTTTCTGCCTGTATCTTAAAAAGCCACATGCAATTTAGACATTTTTCCATTATGGTTGTACATGCAGAAAAAAATATTCATGTATATTAGTAATTTTGTGTCATCTTTCTCCAAGCCATTCTGTTCCAGGCAGCACACTTCCTCATTCTACTGCCTTTTTACCAGTCTCTCCCTCTGTCTGTCATCTTCTTTTCATCTTGATTTTCCCTTATGCTATTTCTTTCTGTCATAAGCATTTCATCTCTGTTCTAAGCTTCTAAATCAGCATATTTACCCTTGGTAAATGGTTCATTTTTAGCTTCTGTGTCTTCTTCCTGCTGCTGAAGTGTTGTCTTTCAAGGTGCATAAGTTTTTTGTGAGATGTTTGGGTTGGTTGCAAGGGATTGTGTGTTTAATTTCAACTTGAAATTGAACAAGAAAGCAGGGACCAATGATTTTGATGATGGTGGGAGCTGCTGTTTCTGCTGAACTGCTGAACCAAGCTTCCAAAGAGGCCTCTTGTCTGCTACATGGATTGTCCAAACAAACCTTTGTTGCTTTCAAGATATCCAACAGCTGTTAGACAACTTAAAAAGATGACCCATAAACCTGACCCTAAGTGATTGTGTTTCTTCATGTGGTGCTGTTTTTCTTTCATTTCAACAGAGGTCCAGCTAATACATTTTCATGAACCAGAAGTGTCAAACTATTCAACACTGCTGTTAAGTCAAGACAAAGATTTCCTGTATGTAGGAGCCAGAGAAGTGATCTTTGCATTAAATGCAGTGAATATTGCTGAAAAGCAACATGAGGTATGCTTTTTAATACATTATCCACCATGTAAAAATCATACTCCAAATTTGATCTCATTTCCTGCTACCAGTAACACTATACCTTAAGTGATAGATATCTAAAAGGAAAAATACTCTAGTGTGGGCTACCCCTGTGTTATTTCTGGAACATGCTGTAGAGTAAAACATGCCATCACATAAAAGGAAAATATGAGAAGTTGGACATAAGGAAGTATAGGTCCCCCTAGGTATATTCTTCTTGGGAAAAGGATGCTGGACTGGAGGGATTTTGGGTATCATCTGTGAGTCATGTGCATATTTTTATTATCAGGAGTGGTTCTCTCCTGTTATTGAAAGTAATGTAATCCAAAACAGGAGCAAAATTGGAATTTGGTCAGGAGTTGCAAGCTGCAGATGTGCTTCAAATGAGAGCCTTGTCCTTTACGTTCTGTCTCTAGGTGTGGCTGTACAAAAAACAGTGGTGCAGACAGGTCTGGTTCAGTTTGCTCCGGGAAATACTCTGAATGTGCTGACACTGGCTTCCCAGAGTAGATGAGCCCATGCACAAGTCTGCTAACATTGGATTGCTTCCAGTCCTTCCCAGGCTCCTGTTTTCTCATCCCATCCACAGCACAGGCTGACACAGATGTTTGGGAAGATTTTTAATACAAATTCTTCACAGGAGCTGGTGGGCAATTTCAGCAGCATATAGATCTTGTTCTATAAGTGCATGTAACTGTCAAAAGTTGTACCTCTCTGTATAGTGTTAATGAGTCCAGTAAGTTTTCTTTGTTTTTCCTAGGAGTGAAACTGAGAAATGCTTCAAATTGAGAAGCACTTATAACTGTTAAAGTTGCATTTTCCTAATGCATGTGGTAATGGCAACTTCATTAGCAATTTGAGAGGAACTGTCAGGATGAACACAAAAGATAATAGCAGTGATTTAGCCCTGCTTAATGCACATGCATTTGGAAGTGTCACCTACCTAGGAAAGAATGGCTTTAAAGCTTTGAAAGCTGCTTGCAAAACGGCCTGCATTTTAGTGCAGATAGTCTTGGAATTTCTTTTTTGTGTGTGTGTGCTACTACCAGACTTTTAGACTGTGCATTGAATTAAAGTACTCTTAATGTGCTTTCCTGTTGCTTGTTTTTTCACTTAGTTACACTGGAAGGTCACTGAAGATAAAAGGACTAAATGTGCAGTCAAGGGCAAATCAGAACAGGTATGTGTTCTTATTGAACTATGGGAAAGATGTTATGCATTTTGCTTCAAGAGGAGTGATGTTAAAGGAAAAAAGGCTCCAGCTTTTTGAAATTAAAATTTTCAATTATTCACCTAAATTCTTTAATTAACTTGAGCTTTAGAAACTTCAGCATATTTACTCTTATTTTTTTAATTCTTAGTTCATTATTTCTTGCTGGTCAATATTATTGGAATGTTTGAAAATTTGGGCACACCTTGATGTGTGCTTAATGTTAGAAGTTTTTCCATTAAAATTGTAAACCAGTATTACTTTCTCTGAGGTAAGTGGTGGCAGCTGGTGAGTTTTGTTATTGCAATAATACTTCCCCAGTATAATTTCGATAGTTCTATTTGCTTTGTTTTAGGGCACAGGGTTTTTTTTTTTTTTAGGCAAGTGTCTTTTTCACTGGCTACATACATCCTTATAGTGATGCTCAGTGGCTGTGACCTTGCTGATGTCACTGCTCAGACAGCTTCCTGGCAGCTGAGCAGCCTGATCTGCCAGCTCGGCAGGGAAGGCAGCTCAGCCCCTGGGGTCCCTCGGTGTTTCTGGGAACCATGGGCTCCCCATGGCTGCCAGTGTGCAGCATGGCTTACTCATTTTGTTTTTATGTGGAGATGCTTTACGTGAGATGGTTAAGTGTATGTGGAGGTACCTATTCTGTTGTGCAGTGCCACTTGGTTTAGTGATGTGCTCAAGTAAAGGCTTGCTGGGCAGGACTGGTGGTTGGCTGGGCTTTTTGCACAGGATTGAAAGTGGGAGTCTGCAAGCCTTGCAAATACAAAAAGCAACCCTGCTCTACACTTGCAGGGATTTGACATCAGCACCCCTCAGCCTGCAGCCTCTCTGGTTCACAGTTACAAAACTCCATGTGCTGCATCCAAGGCTGATTGATATCCTGCATTCATAGGGCTCCTCTAAGTGGGAGTTGGGTTTTTCTCCCTGGGCTCAGTTTTCTGGCTTTGGTTGGAGTTACAGCCACCAATAAATTATCCTAACATGAAGTGTGGCAGGTATTTAACAGCCATTTCCTGCTTGTGTCCCTCTTCAGGATGCACTGTGTATGTTATTTCTGTTCTCCAGGTTAGGTTTGGAGTACTTGTAATAATATTCACATACAGCTGTGATGAATATGAGAGATGTGAATTTCTCTTCATGTGCATACAGTTTAGAAGACAGCGTGTGCATCTCAACCAGTCCTCTGCAGAAATTATTTTTGTTCATTAGAGAGGGATATTGGACCCTGTTAATTTGCAAGAGCTCCAAATACATCTTTCTTTTTTTCCTTTCCCCTGGTTCAGCAGGTCATACTTAACCACCAGCTCTGCTTTATTCTCATTGTACTGATAACTTTCCATGTCTTACATTTATGTTGTGGACAGGGTATTTTTCCTAGAGCAGTAGTTTCAAAAGGTATCAAGCCATTGTTGCAATTTATTACACAGAAATGGGCAGTCTTCTCCCTCTTCCTCACCACTATGGTGTTTAGGACCTGCAAAAAGCCTTCATGCATCTGTTCAAGGACCTCACATGGCAGAAAACAGGTTTTGCTCTCCTCCTTCCACTTAGTCTTCATCCATAGAAATACCTGTTTTGCCTCATAAGTGTAAGAACAGTGCTTATACTTGCTTCAAGTATTTTATGTTTATGTAACTACATCACAGTAGTGGTATTGGGATGTGTAAAAGAAAAAGCAATGCTTTTTATATTTTTTTTCCCTGACACTTGCAATGGGGTATTTAGAGTTGTTTTTCTTGGTTATTATTTTAAAACTTTATGGTATCATTTCTGCAAAGCTTTGCTCAGACACCTCATCCTATTTCAAAACCAAAGGAAATAAGAAGTTTCTATGAATGAAAGAGCAATTGATGTAAAGATTTGGCGGAAAAAAACCCAAAAAGGTTGAGGACAGGTAATAATGACAAAGCTTTGTAGCTAATTTAATGATATTAGAGATTTCTCTCAAGAAACAGCCTTGGCTGTCACTTGGTGTTTCATCTAGGCTTACAAAGGATGACAAAGTCTTAAACTTATTCCATGTTTAACTAGTTGTTTCAAGGGATTGAGTATGCCTTTGGAGCTTGTACCTTCATGGAGCAACTTGAGATACACCCTGCTGAGTGTTTCATGCTTGGTTATGGTACTCTGACAGGTGTCCTGAAGCAGCTGCACTCCACTGGCTGCATGACTGGAGCCCCTGGAGATTGCAGGGAGATGTTGTCCTGGTGATGATTGTACCACCCAGCCTTCCTGCTGTGGTGTGGCATGGGTAGCAGCAATGGATGACCTGACAGCACAACTTCAGCTGTTTGTTTCTGTTGTACTGTGGAAGAAGTGGTTTGTCAAACTCTCTCTCTTCTCATCCTCAATTACAGACAGAGTGTCGTAATTACGTGCGTGTCTTGCAGCAGCTGAACAGTACTTTTCTGTATGTGTGTGGAACTAATGCGTTTCAGCCAACATGTGATTACCTGGTAAGAATGTACATATGTTTATAAAAGAAACTAAATTAGAAGCACCTCATTTGAACAATGACCACTCTCCATTTCTGAAGACTGTTGTAATTTCATAGAATCGTAGAATGGTTTGGGCTGGAAAGGACCTCAAAGATCATCTAGTACGAGTTTTGACACGGACACCTCCCACTGTACCAGCTTGCTTAAAGCTCCATCCAGCCTGTCCTTCAACATTTCCAAGGGGGGGGGCATCCACAACTTCCCTGGAGTTGCAGTGCCTTAGGTTTCAGTGCTGTTTATTGTGTTGGGAGCACTTATTGCACTGTCCCATGGTAATGACTCAGTATGGAAATAAACTGTGTAGTTCCTTTTTCAAAGTGCTTGCTGAATTATTGATTGATCTTGCTTACCTGAAGTTTATTTTTCTTAGCTTTCCTAATTCCTAATTATTATGCGTTAGTGTAAAAATTATTTCTAAAACTAAAATTACACTCTTTTAAAGGCTTTCATCCATTACTGAATGTCCCTGAAATTTCTCAGATTCCTCTCTCTGTCTTGTCTCTCTGCTTCTGGTTGTGGCACAGCTTCATAGTGCTGGATACTTCAGAGTGAAGTCCTGTTACAAAATCAAAATACCTTTTCCTCACTGCTGGCTCTTGTATCATTCTCCTTACTGTGGCTGTTAACAATTCAGAAATGCAGAAATCCTTACAGCTTTACCATAATCTTAAAAATTGTTAAATCCACTCCAGGGAGTCTTCTTGATTTCTAAAACTCTCAATTTTTTGTGCAAGCTAATTTGATAATTTCCAGCCCTTTCCATGTGTCAGCTAACTTTCCAGCCTTTCCTGCTGTCTGGCTTTTTTGGGTGCTTTTTCTCAAGGTCTGTCTGGATTTCACTTTTCATTTTATGGTCTTTTCTGCTCCTACCCTCACAAATCATAGGATCACATTTCTGCTCTGTCTGCTGGACAACGATAAGAATTTCTGAAAATGTGTTTGCCTCTTGTAGTCTCATAAAAATGCCTTTGGTAGAAGCTGATGATACATTCCATTACTTACTGTTGATTTTTCAGTTAGCTCTGGATGAGTCAAGTGGCTGAAAGAAAAAGTGTTTTGTGGTTTCCAACTTAATTTTTTGCAGAATTTAATTTCATTTGAGCTTGGAGGTAAAAATGAAGATGGTAAGGGCAGATGTCCATTTGATCCTGCTCAAAGCTACACATCTGTTATGGTTGGTAAGTTCAGACTTTGCATATCTCATTATTATATATTAAAACGTTCGATCTCGTGTCATTTGCCTGTCTCTCAGTATCAAAATTGTGTGTTCCATCCCTATTTTTACATCTATCCTGTATGTCTAGATAGACATTAAAATGCTTACATAGTTGACCTTAGCATGTCTGTTAAAAAGAGAACATAAAACTAGGTTGTTCTGGAAGCAACTTCTAAAATGCTAATTTTAAACTGTATTTTTCATGTGTTTAACATATTCAGTCCAGATAGTTGAAATGTACTTTAATTGCCTTTGTAGTATCAATTACTGTAATTTCAGTAGAAATTTTAGCTGTCTTGAAGACATATCCATGAAAAAGAACAGGGAAGTGATATGTTTATTGTGACTGTATTAGTACATGGTTAGGCACTACTGAATCTTAATTGAGTGAAACCAGAGTTCATGGCTGTACCCTTGTATCATAAGATCATAAAAGAGAAGCTCAAAGTAAAATTGAAACGGAAATGAGAAATAAAAAAACCAAACAGCAGCACACATTCCCTGCATTGTTCCCTAAATTCTTAAAAGTTGAGTTTGAATAATAGTGGCATAGAAAGACAGTAAAATAATTACTTGCAAAACTTCTGTGGCATTTCTTAAGTAAATTTGGATGTTTATGTGTAAACTGTAGTTTTCATGTACAACATGAAAGTTCCACAAAAACAATGCTACTTCTTCCAGTTGCTTGTGTTAAAGCAATAAACCCAAGTGTGCAAGTCTTAGCCTTGAGAATGGACAGCAGAAATGTAAACACAGAACACACATCTGGGGCAGTTAAGAGGAAATCCTTGCTTATCTTTTCTTGTGGGAAGTTTAAGTTTGCATAGTCTCCTGAAATGTATGTTCCCATTTGGTGTCCAGTGCATAAGAAAGTACTTGCTTTTGTGTTAAAGATGAGGAGCTTTATTCTGGAACTTCTTACAATTTTTTGGGAAGTGAACCTATCATTTCACGGCACTCTCATCAGAGCCCTCTGAGAACAGAATATGCAATTCCTTGGCTTAATGGTGAGTGGCATGAGAACTATTCCAACAAAATTGGTTTTCCTTCTTCAGTGTCATGCTTGCAGACAAAGAGTTTAAAGAGTGGAGCAAGGGGAGGTTATCTAGTATCTCAAATAATGGATTATTTTTTACTGGCATACACTGACACGTGAGTGTGCACCCTCATATTTGCCATCAAGAGATTTTATTTTAAAATTTTGGGATTTTTGTCAGCATTGATAATGGAAACACCTTCAAGGCATACAGGGTCCAGATTAACATTAAAGGGCTGCAGTTTATTTTGTATCTACTTGTTCATCCTTGCAATAATGCAGCATAGTTCTGACATAGTCAGGAAGAGAATAGTTTGGTCTCTTAATATTTTTTCAGATTGAACTGATCATGGTTCCTGATTATTTCAGTACCTGAATTTGAAAATTGACCATGTTGTTTGAATGCTTAGAAGTTTGTGGCTTTTTGCCAAAAGGGACCAAAATAATGAAGTTACGTATTCCAAAAGATGTATTATGTCCGAAAAGTACAGGGGGCTGAGTTTTATAATGCGTTTTATAACAATACGGTAATTTTTAGTGTTTCAGCTAATACCTGAAATAGAGGAGAGGCAGGCAAGGGAGAGTGTTTCCCCAGGCCAGTTAGAAAACTTCGCATGAGAATGTTGAAGTAATGAGAAATCAAACCCTAGAAATGTCTCGGGTATCTCAGTGTTTTCACATAGGGTTTGTTGTCTTGGCTCGTTTCTCTACTATTTTTTAGAAATACTGTTTGTATTATGAACATCAAAGTATGCAGGCTGGTGTTAAGCTTTAATGCTGCCGAGCAATTAAGCAAATGACAGATGCTCTCTATATATTAACCCCTCTCACTCTCCAGAAAGGAAAAGTAAAGAGAAACCTGGAGATTTACAGGTTGGAATCTAAACTACCCAGTTTTAATGAAACTAATGACAAAAAAGGAAATAATTAAATAGATAGAAATAAATACAACACCAATATTGCATTCCCCCTGCAATGGCACCTCAAGTCACCACCTTGGCTACAGGGACTATAAACATCAGGCCTTATCAGTCCCAGAAGCAGACTGACTGAAAAGCATACTGTAAGTTTAAGCAAGTAAAGTCTTAGAAGAGACATAGCTGAAAAATAAAATTACTGAAAAAAATAAATTGTTTCTGCCCTGGCTCAAACCAGCACAGCATGTCAGTGACTGAAGAACAGGTAAATGCAGTGTGAGATTTGAGTGAGAGAGGACTCCTAGTGGGTCTTTGAGGCAATCAAGTTGGTATTCTCAAATGTAATATAAAATTCTTCTTCTTGTATCTGTAGAGCCCAATTTTGTTTTTGCTGATGTCATAAGAGCAGATCAAAACAGCACAGATGGTGAAGATGACAAGATATACTTCTTTTTCACCGAGGTCTCTGTGGAATATGAATTTGTTGGAAAACTGATGATTCCAAGAATAGCTAGAGTTTGTAAGGTGGGACACAGTTTAATTTACTTTCACTAATTCAATTAGAATTTTGTGAGCATGTGTTAAAAAGCATGTGTTAAAGGTGCCCTGGTGACAGAGGATACAAAGAAGGAGGAATTGCTAAACACCTTCTTTGCCTCTGTGTACACTGCCGGAGGATGTCCTCAGGAGCCCCAGGCCCCTAAAGCTGCTGAGAAAGTCAGGGTAAAGGATGAGTTTGCCTTGGTTGATGAGGGGTGGGTTAAGGATCAGTTAATCCATCAATCCGATGCACACAGAGGTGCTGGTGGATGGAACTGGTGGATGTCATTGCTAAACCACTCTCCATCATCTTTGATAAAATGCTGGGGACAGGAGAGGTGCCTGAGGACAGGAGGAAAGCAAATGTCACTCCAGCCTTCAAAGAAGGCAAGAAAAAGGACCCAGGTAACTACAGACCAGACAGCCTCACCTCCACCCCTGGAAAGGTGATGGAACAACTCATTCTTGGTGCTGTCTCCAGGCACATCAAGGACAAGAGGCTTATCAAGAGCAGTCAGCATGGCTTCACTAAGGGGAAGTCATGTCTGACAGCCTTCTGTGAGGATAGAACCAGGTGGATGGATGATGGCAGAGCAGTAGACATGGTCTGTCTTGGTTTCAGGAAGGCATTTGACAGCATGTCCCACAGCATCCTTGGAGCTAAACTGAAGAAGTGTGGCCTGGATGATTGGGCAGTGAGGTGGATCAGGAGCTGATTGAAGGATAGAAGCCAGGGAGAGGTAGTCAGTGGGATGGAGTCTTGTTGGAAGTCTGTTTCTAGTGGAGTCCCTCAAGGGTCAGTACTGGGACCAGTACTATTCAATATATTTATTGATGACTTGGATGCAAGAATAGAGTGTACTATCAGCAAGTTTGCTGATGACACAAAGCTGGGAGGAGTGGCTGACACCCCAGAAGGCTGTGCTGCCATTCAGAGGGACCTGGACAGATTGGGGGAAATTTAGTGAATTACAACAAGGGCAAGTGTAAAGTCTTGCATCTGGGAAAGAACAACCCCAGGTACCAGTACAGGCTGGGGACTGAGCTGTTGGAGAGCAGCATAGGGGAAAGGGACCTGGGGGTGCTGGTGGATGGAAGGATGACCATGAGCCAGCAATGTGCCCTTGTGGCCAAGAAGGCCAATGGCATCCTGGGGTGCATTAGAAGGGGGGTGGCTAGTAGGTCAAGAGAGCTTCTCCTTCCCTTCTACTCTGCCCCAGTGAGGCCACACCTGGAATATTGTGTCCAGTTCTGGGGCCCTCAGTTCCAGAAGGAACAGGAACTGCTTGAAAGAGTCCAGCACAGAGCGACCAAGGTGATGAAGGGAGTGGAACATCTCCCATATGAGGAAAGGCTGAGGGAGCTGAGTCTGTTCAGCTTGGAAGAGAATGAGGGGTGACCTCATTAATGTTTGTAAATATGTGAGGGGTGAGTGCCAGGATGATGGAGTGAAGCTTTTCTCAGGTGTGACTAGTAGGACAAGGGGCAATGGTTATAAACTGGAGCATAGTTCCATATAAATATAAGGAAGAATTTTTTCACTTTGGAGGTGGTGACAGGGCACTGGCACAGGCTGCCCAGGGAGGCTGTGGAGTCTCCTTCCCTGGAAGTTCAAAGCCCATCTGGATGCATTCCTGTGTGACCTGCTGTAGGTGACCCTGCTCTAGCACAGGGGTTGGAATAGATGATCTTTTGAGGTCCCTTCCAACCCCTAACTTTCTGTGATTCTATTGTTTATTGTTGTGGACTTATTTCCAATTAAATGGCAGTGTTTGAACTTAGGAATCTTAATGAATCAGAAATTTCCATCAGTTCTTCAGAACTGAGAAAGCCCAACTGTTGCTTTGAGGAAAAAAAGCAGCCTCCATGAAATCCATTAATTGAAAAAGGGCCTCTCCTGGCTTTCACTTTTTTTTTTCTTTTTGAAAGCTCTGAAGTACAGCTCCCTGGGAAGAACTGACTTGGGTTGAAGCTGAGCGCAGATAAGATGTTTGTGAAGTTACTTTCAAGTAACTGTATACAAACAAAACTGGCTGTCTCCACAGCAGAATTGGCTCTTGACTGTGGTACAGCAGATGCGACTTCCATGAAGCTGATAAAGCTGCCAGAGCCTCACAGAAAAAGATCACCAGCCACGTGAATCTGTCACATTTGCTGTGTTTAAACCTCCTTGTGTTAGGCTGATTCAAGTATGTACTCAGGAGTGTTGGTTGAAATCGTGGTGATGAAGGAGATTTTTCCAGTAGAAAATGTTGATTTAAGAAAAACCTTGCTGTGGTGGAATGTATCAATTTCCTCAAGGTTTTCTTCTAACAGGAAATATATCTAGCTGTTTCATTTTGATGAGGTTGAAATGTTTTATTTTAACTTCACTGTTTAAACGTGGAAGTCAAAACATCAATAACAAGTTAGTGCCCTTGAGATTTCCATTAAACAAGCAGCTGGAGGCAAATTTACATGGAGCTTGTTTATGGCCCTTTAGCCACTTACAGCTTGTGTGTTCTTGAAAAAGGCAAATATCATGTAATATGAGAGCTTTATTGCTGCTGTTTATTTGAAACAGGAAATCAGTGGCAGGTTGCAAATCTATGGGCAATTATATGTAATTATTTTTCTAAATTGTGCAGATCTTCCATAATTTTTTGCATAACAGTATGGGATAACAAATGGGAAATATTAATATGTTCAAATGGGACTATTTTTTGAAAAGAAGTAACAGCTCAAGTATCAAATACTTTAAACATAATTAGTCGATGTATCTTTACTTCTGTTAGCCATGGTACGTAAATCCTTAGTAAAGGTAGTAACTGCTTTCAATATCCAGCCACAGGTGCATATCTTTGAATGAAATTATTAATGTCAGGCAAATATAAGTGCATATTGCAACATCAGAATTTAAATCACAGTTTAGAAGCCACAGAACAAATAAAATGTTACTTCTCTTAGAGGACAGTATAATACTTCCGTTGTTGGTTTATTTGTTTCAATAAGCAGGTTTTGTTTATTGAACACTGCTTATCTCAGTTTTTCAAGTGTTGCTGAAAGATGGTTCTTATTCTGAGTCTCATATCTGACCTCTGTGTGTTGATAGAGATCATGCATTTTATTGAAATCTTTCATTTATTGAAATCATTATTTTACTTAAATCATTATTTTTATTGAAACAAGTAATTTACCTGTTCCTTCCTTCCAGTTTGTGAATGTATTAACATTCATTGATGTTGCCATAGGTGAAATGTCAGAAAATAATAGGGCTCAGTAATTTTATGATGTATAGCTGTGTTTCTTAAATGCAAAAAATGCTAAATTTCTTTTTTTTTAACAAGAGGGACCAAGGAGGATTAAGAACCTTGCAGAAAAAATGGACTTCATTTCTCAAGGCAAGAATGATTTGTACCATCCCTGATAAGAATTTAATTTTCAACATTATCAATGATGTTTTTATTCTCAAGTCTCCAACGTTGAAGGAACCAGTGATTTATGGAGTCTTCACCCCACAACTGTAAGTGTGCTATAGCATTTTCCTGAACAACTACTTTTAATCTCAGTTGGCTACTACAGTATTACAGTACAGTAATAAAATTATTACAGTAAGTAATAATTACTCCTGTGATTTTTTTTTTTTTTCCTTTCTTCTTGAACTTCTAGGAACAATGTGGGGCTGTCAGCAGTTTGTGCGTACAATCTGTCTGCTGTAGAAGAGGTTTTCTCAAAAGGAAAATATATGCAGAGTGCCACAGTAGAACAGTCTCATACGAAGTGGGTACGATACAATGGGGAAATTCCTAATCCTCGACCTGGTGCAGTAAGTTACTGTTATCTTGGATGTGTTGGCTGGTCTTTTTCTAATGCTCAGGAGTAAAGAAACTAGCAAATTTTTAGACAGCCTACTAAAGTTTAATTATAGTTCGCCCTTACCTTCAGATCCTTCTTGGTGTAAAGACTTTGTAGAAAAACATGCAAATGATTTATTCTGAATTTTGCATCTGGGAAATCAAAGTTATTTTTTTTTTAATTTATAATCGTGTTATTTGCTGGTTTGAGATTTTCATTGTTCTGTTATAATATTCTAGTTCTCAAAGAGATGTCAGTTAAAAGCAGATAAGAAGTAGGAGAATGCAGAAAGAATATTGTCCTAAATTGTGTTCTGGCCCAAACAAGCATGTAGTCAAATTCTCAGAGTTCACTACATCACAGAAACCAGTGTGCTACAAGACCTTCCTCAGTAGAATAATGGAAAGTTATGCTTGCTAATGCAGAGAGAAGAGGCATGTAGCTCCTATTAATTTTATTTATTTTGTACAAATGTGATGTATTATGTACAAATAGTGATATAATTCGGTTGTCTGTCTGATTTGTTTCCCTACCACACTAGTGTATAAACAAAGAAGCCAGAGCATCAAACTACATGAGTTCTCTGAATTTACCAGACAAAACATTGCAATTTGTTAAAGATCATCCTCTAATGGATGACTCAGTGACTCCAATGGGAGACAGACCTCGACTCGTAAAACGAGATGTGAAATATACCCAGATTGTAGTAGACAGAGTCCAAGCACTCAATGGTACCATATATGATGTTATGTTCATCAGCACAGGTGAGTTTTGGAAAAATTTGGGTTTTTTTGGTTTTTTTTTTTGATGCACTGGTTCTCCAGGATTATGTTCTAAGAGAAACTCTTACGATTTCCATATTTATAGTGCCTTTACACCAGCTGGTGTTTTCATTAAAAAGTAATTGGAGTGAGTGAGTGACGAAGCAGAGAATCTTACGAGCTTTGTAAAAGTATTGTAGGAAAGGAACTGCAGAAGTGCAACGTGTGCAGCAAAAACACATATAAGATAATCTCTAAGTTGCTATTCTTTGTCCCAAATTGTTATTTCTTGCTCGGAGCTCCATATAATGGCATATTTAATAGTTGCCATTGTCAGGGTTGTGTGAAGTCTTCAGCTGAACAGCAGGCAGACAAGACAACTTACAGCAGTTGTGCAATTTGTTTCCTACCTTTTTATTTTAAAGAACTTACTTAAACACATTCCTTTATTTCAGACCAAGGAGCCCTGCACAAAGCTATCAGCTATGAAAATGGAATGCATATTATTGAAGAAACACAGCTTTTTCCAAACTTTGAGCCAGTCCAAACTCTCTTGCTTTCATCCAAAAAGGTAAGTGCTATAAGCATCACAGCATTCATCTAATTTTTCTCTTCCACAAAATTCTTTAGTACCACCTTGTAGCCTCGTCCTGATGAAAGAACCCAAAGGCTGCATCTCTAACTGCTTGCATTGCCTGCTGCGTTTCAGTGTGTTTGGTGGGTGCAAGCTTCTGAAAGACTGTAGATAATGATAAGGACTGGAAGGGGAATGCAGGCATGTAGGTCTTCACTTGTATTCCATGTACAGAAGCTGAAAGCTGTAGCATGTTTCCAAGTACCAGTTTTCAGGTTAGGAGTCATGTGAACATCCTGACCCCTTGTGGTTGTTTCAAATCAATGAGGAAAGGTACTTTGAGGGTTTAGCAGAAGAGTGGTTTATCTCTCTAAGGAAACAGTCTTAAGAAGAGAGAACAGTTTTATCTACCAGAGAGACTCAAAACTGTGTAAATAATTGGTTTTCTTTCCCAGATCATACAGACTTCTGCATACTGGATGCATTGTGAGAGCAGTCACATTGTGTGGCTGGGGGTGAGGACCTCTGATGGGTCCTGTCTCTCCTGCAGGGCATCAGCTGCAGTTCCAGCTGGGGGACACAAGTCTTACAAGTCTTAAGATTTTGATGTTGCTAGACTAACTATTGACACATAAAATTCAACCCGAAACTGAAGCAGTGATGCCCAGTACATTCTGATAAAAGCAGTGGTCCTTTTCAGTGGTGAGGAGTTGGAGGTTGGGTCAGGTGCCACACAGTAAAGCCATAGAATCATGATACCACCCAAGCAGGGGTTACTTCTGATCCTCAGTGTTAAAACACAGGCATTTACCTCCTTGGCAATCACAGTGGCTACTAGTCTTCTTAGAGCTGATACTGTTAGTTGTGTGGTGGCATCCCATAGTAATGGATTTATCACAAAAGGATAATAGTTGTTACCTTGATGGTGGGGTTTCAGACCTCTCTGGAGTCAAGTCCTTTCTGAACATGTTACTGCAGTAGTCTCCAAGCCCTTCCAATATATGTTCACATTGTTTGGAGGTTGGTGGGTAGTGTCAGATGAGCCTACAGTAGCTCCTTATAATTCCTGCTTCACAGAAAAATGTATCTGGATCTTTAAAAAGTGGTTTGTTCAGCTCTCCTCATGTTCTCTGAAGTTGTTGATGTACCAACTGGGCAACATGCCAAGCATTTCAGTCTGTGCACAGTATTGCACTTTTGGCTTGTATATTAGCTGGCAGAGTGCTAGAGAGATGAGCAGCACTTGGTGCTTTGGTGGAGCTTTCTCACTGAGTGGGAAGCTTTCCCTAGAAAGTCGTATGTTTACATCACTGCAGACTTCCTTCTGTGGACATGTCAGCATAGTCCAACACTAACTTAAGTTAAATTTCATGATGCTAGATTGCATTTGAGTGTGTGTCTCTAAAGTCCATTCTCTTTCAAAGTCCATTTTCCAGCAGTGCCATCAGATTCTTTTGTGATCTGATTTTGTCTTTCATCTTTCAGTATAAAGACTTTCCTTGAAAGTTATCTTCATGTTTCATATATGAGATGAATCCAAGCTGATTTGTGCTTGGTCTTGCAGCTTCCTCTGGAGATTGCTATTATGCAGCACGCATTGTTCATTAACTTAATTTTAAGGCAGATTTCCTCATGATCATTGCATTAAAGAGACTAACCTGTCCTGAGTTCTCATTTCAAAACATCATTATATCCTTAGTGAAAGAGTGAGTCCCAAAACATAAATTTAGCCCTAAGATGACCCCTTGGTGCCATTTCTGATCAAGACCAAAAGTCTGCATCACAAACATGAGGTTTTTTAAGAATGTTTCTCTACTAGAAATCTTTCTTGGATCACATTGTGACCATATTAATCCTGCCAGAGTCAAGCAGCCTCATTGCAGACATGACCCCTGTACTGAGACCCCAGACTGAGACTGATGGCTGCAGTACAGGAAAAGTCACTCTAAGCTTGGATCATCTTATTTGCCCTTACAACTGCAATAGTGTGCAGATAAACCCACTCTGTATTCTGTTCAGGATAAAGTCAACCCATTGTCAAGGTGGGGTGTGATGTTCAGTCCGTATGCATAGCCTCTCAAAAGGCCTGGGGGATTTCTAGTCACTGGTGGTTTTGGGTTGCAGTGCAGGCATTTTTCTTGAGGCTATGACAATAGTATATAAATTCACAGCTTACTTTTAGCCATTGGTTTCCCTGGGCTTTGAAACAGGTGAGTGAAATATGGCATCTCCCCACCTTTTATTGGAAGATTGTTTGGGAAGAGTGTAGTCTTTTCTGACACGTTCAGGGTGAGATTTGTTTGGAATCCCCAGCAACAGCACATCAAAAAGCCTTTCTCTTTATATCCTGTTTTCTTAGGTGTCATGCCAATGCTGTTTCTTTTGATTATTATCCAGTGTTCCTCCTTGAGTAGCAAGCAGACAGCTGCCTTTGACTCTTAAGGCTGATGCTGATGTGGCTGCAGAGTCCTGACTGCTGAAGAGCTGAAGGCAGTTGGGCTGCTGATAGTTAAGAGGAACAGGTCCTGCATACAGCAAGCCTTGGCTGTTCTGGCTGTTGTGTGCCTGCTGCATACAGCCCTGTCATCAGCACAGGTTTCCCTTGCTTCATATGAGGATTGTCAGTGCATTTGTATTTGTGGAAGAACTGTGTGATGAAGCCACAGTTTAACATGGTTTAACTTTCCATTCTCATAAACTGTGTCTGTTTCAGGTGTTTGTTCTGTGTTTTTGCACTTCCAGCATCACTGAATATTTCCAAGATGTTTTATTTCCTTTCTAGAAATAAAAGCTAATCAAAATGCATGTGCTTCCCATGCTCTAGTTTTTACAAACATAGCTGAATGTATGTAACTCTCTAATGTTAATAAATTCTATAGGATGAATTGGATTTTTGAGCTTTGAGAAAGTGATTGGCTGCAGAGTTTTGGGTTTTTTGTGCTTTTGTTTTTTTAGGGTAGAAGATACCTCTATGCTGGTTCAAATTCTGGTGTGGTTCAGTCTCCTGTGGCGTTCTGTGACAAATATACCACTTGTGTTGACTGTGTTTTAGCAAGGGATCCTTACTGTGCTTGGAAACCCCTTGAAGCTTCCTGCATCGATATTTTTAAAGAAAGTGAAACTGAAAGGTAATTCTATCCTTTGACTACCTTACAGGTACAATCAATATTGAATTAGTCTTGCTCCTTACCATAACTGGCATTTTTCCAAATACAGATTTTTTTCTATACGTCTATGTCTGTTTGTGCTATCTGGATGAGATTAGTCTTACTTAGTACAAGACCATGGGCTGGTTCTAGGAAACAAGATTTAAAGTTGTTAATGCTTGCATTTCCTTTTACAGGAACTGGATTCAGAACATTGGTGGAGATGCATCATCTTGTTCTGGTGAGATACTCTTTGAAGAGCTATTTCACATGTCTTGGTGAAAGAATTATGTTTAGATCAGGGTTTGCTTTATAATTATCTGGACATTTAATTATATTTTAATATATATGAAATTCTGCTTTTAAATATTTGAGCATCTGTACAGCATGCATATTGTCTTAATGTCTATATTTGTGTACATTTCAGTGTGCAGTGCACAAACCTCTGAAATGAACGGAGGCATCTCTACAGCGACGTGAATGAAAGCATTATTTACCACAAGTACTTCTAGTACAGAGGCCTCTGTCTCTGTGATACAGTATTTGATATTCTATTGTGAGCATTGATTAAAGCTTGGGTATTGCTGCTGGGTCAGATGAAATGGTCCTCAAAAAAGCAGGTTTTATGGTGGGAGTGGAGAGGTACTCAAAACATCATACAGAGCAACCGAAGTACCCTCCATAGTGTTTGAAGGCAGGTAATCACAGGTCCTTTCTTTATAGCGTGAACTGCTGCCACCAGATCTAGGAGGTCTTCAAGAAGAGTAGTGTTACAGGAGATTCGTTATGCAGTGAACAAAACTCTTAAGAGTTTGATTTACTCCATTTTTATTTCTAATCCAAGCAAAGTCTGGACCACCGCTGTGACTTTTGCTATTCTTTTGTGTTGTGTGTGTGCTTGTAAGTGCTGATACTGTTTTAGATGAGAGTTTAGTTGAGTTGAAATTACCTTGTTCAGTTTCTTCATTTTTCATTTCTTCATGTTTTGTTTAAGATTATAGCACAGTCTTGTGAAACTGTACAGATTAGAGCAAACACGAATCATTGCTGATACTCTTCACGTTTATTTTGATGTTCCAGATAAAGTCAGAGAGAATTCCCTACAGCATACATTCAAGCACGGGAGCACAGCAGAGCTCAAGTGTTCTCAAAAGTCCAATCTGGCACAGGTAGTTTGGAAGTTCAAAGATGATGTGCTAAGAGTGGAGAGCCCCAAGTACCGTCTGCTGGAAAAGGCTCTGCTAATCTTCAACTTATCAGAAGGAGACAGTGGTGTTTACCAGTGTTTGTCAGAAGAAAAAGTGAAAAATAAGAAATTTTCTCAAGTGCTAGCTAAGCATGTTTTGGAACTGAAAAAGGTCCAGCATACCACGGTGGGCCCCACCATGGCAGCTGCACCAATGGAAGGTAATAGTGATGTGCCAAAACTCTCAACTGTGTCAGCCGAGGGGTCCACTGCTCACACCTTGACCACTCACGTGGTACCAGTAACGACAGCAAGGATAGTAACAAAGCCCATTGGCCCTGTTCTAACAAGCGCAGCCTCCAACACAGAGCTCTTCAATTCACTTCCTGATGCGGTCCCAGAAAAGACAATGTTCCTCAAGTCAAATGATAACTTCCTGTTGATGTTCCTCTTCCTCTTCTTCTTTATTCTCTTCTTGTGCCTGCTCTCCTACAACTGTTACAAAGGGTATTTGCCAGGGCAGTGCTTGAAGTTTCGCTCTTTCATGCTGCTTGGTAAAAAGAAAACAAAGTCAGATTTTTCTGATTGCGAGCCAAGTGTGAAGGAGACACTGGTGGAGCAAGGCAGCGTCAGCCACCAGAGTGGAGAGCAGCCCAAGCCGGCACACGATACTGGCTATGAGACTGAACCTGACTGTGGAAACAGCCAGCTGCAGCCTGGGGATTCACAGGCATCCCGAGAGGCCAAGGACAAGCCCTTTGATGTCAAGTGTGAGCTCAAGTATGCTGACTCGGACATTGAGGGAGACTGAAGGACCCAGTCATCCATTTCAGTGGTGGAAATCAGCTGTGGTCTTGTGGCTGTCCATTGGAGCACAGGGAGGAGGAGGATGGGTGTGGCAGCCGAGCCATTGTGGGGATTACATGCTTAAACTGTAAAGCAAGCCAGTTTGCTTTAGATCTTGCTAGATTAGAGAAGCGGTGTTCTTGTCTGCAGACCATAACATCTTCTGTTGTACTGTCTCTTTTTCTTTTTTTTTTTCTTTTTTTTTTCTTTTCTTTTTTTTTTTTTTTTTTTTTTAAATGGCCAGTTTCAGATCACCATTTGTTCCCAGATTTTCCCCAGCCAAGTGCTTCATTCTGAACAGTTACTTGCTTGTTTTTCAGCCCTGTTCTTCCACAGGATAAAAGTAACTCTAATTAATTTGGCTTTAAGAGGTACTTCAGTCTACGTATATTTTTAGCTGCCATTAAAAAAAAAGATTTAGTTTCACTTTAATTCCAAATTGGAAATTAAGTTTAGTTTTATCAGATTGGTAAATTATAGATTTTTGTCCAGATTGGGACACTTTTTTTCTTTTTTTTTTTTTTTTTTTTTTTTTTTTAGTTCTTTGCTTCTAGTGGTTATTTTAATTTTTATGCTTTGTGTTTTGGCACTCTAGATCTCTAGACTAACTCTGGTTGGCTAACGTTAAATTTTTAACTGCTTTTTCAGTGTTTTAGATTTTAAGATATAATGGGGATAATAGCATTGGCTTGATTTGTGTAAGACTCTCAGGGATAATGTTGTTTAAAGGCTTTTTTCTCTGCTGCTTTCTAGAAATCTAGGTACGACAGTACCAGTACAAAACATGGAGTAAGTGATGGGGGGAGGGAAGAAAGAATAGATTTAGGAATGCTTTTCCTTTTTTTTTTTTTAATCTTCCCTGCCCTGCCCTCAACCTGCAAGCTGGACATAGTCATGTTTTATTTTCTACACAAAACTGGATTTTTTGTTTTGTTTAATGAAACAGTACAGGCAAGCAGCTGTCAGTTAGCAGTGACACAGAGGTTTTTTTCACTGTAGAAGCAAAACAGGAATCACGAAGAATTATCTGCAATAATTCAACTGTTGGCTCCGTGGAATGGACTGTTAGGATACAGCCTGATGAGGAAAGGTTGCCATTTTTTTTTCTTTTTTTCAGATTCAGAAATAACTCAGCTGCTTTTTGTGACAAATCTTTGCAGCGTCACCCTTTCTGGATGACACCTTCCTATCTCCTGTGCAACTGGAGACTGAAACTGGAGCTGCTCAAACAATCATTCATTTGAACTGTTTATGTGAATCATGCCTGCAAACGTGAAAGTGTGCATTTGTTCTCAGCCTGGTTCACAGCAGCGCTGTTTGTCTGTAAAAGCATTTTGTGCGGTACAGTCCTGAAGAATTGTTCCTCTCACTGCATCTTTCTGTAAAAATTGCTAGAAGTAGAATACATTTTAACAGTAAATAGCAGTATGCCTGGGCTGCTTTTCTATGTTGAACTTTCATGCGAATATAATTTAGACCATCTTAGTGTGAACAGTTTATATTTTATAAGATTCAGTTTGGTTTTATTTTTCTATTTTAATTATGTACACACAACAGAATAAATGTTAAAATAAATTGTATTATATCTTGGCTTATGAAACTTGACACAATGACACTGCTTCCTATATTGCAAGTACTAATGTTCCTTACAGTTTCTCTAAGGGGAAAAAGTGAAAAAAATTGTAATTGATTTGAAGCAGATTCTCTGCTCAGCTTCACTTGATTGGTTTCAACCGGGGGCAGGAGATGGGTGGGAAGAGATTGGAAGTATGATAAACGAGACATGGCTGAAGGAGGGGAGCACTCTTCCCCGGGGGCCTAGGGACACTTCTTATTACCTTTTAAAAATTCAGTTGTCTTTGCAGTATTTTTTCAGTTTGTGATGTATTTCTGACAACTTTTTTCCTTAGTACACTTCTTTTTTTTCTTTTCTGTCGTTTTCTGTCACACAGCCTCATCTCCTATACCTTTCCCTCCTACTGGTATCTCCTTTTTGTCCTGTGTGGGAAGTGGTTCACCTCCTTCACCCACCAGTACCCAGCCTGATGTTTGGTCTAGCACAGACCCTGTAAAGGTCATGTTCTTGCCACCTTTCCTAAGTGATCAGGCACAGCATGTTAGTGTCCGGGGACCTTTTCACCTCTTCTGTCAAGCCACAGGTAAGTTGGAGGACCCCTGTATAAACCAGCATTTTTTGCATTAAGGATTTAGCTATGTTGCCCTGTACTGAATATATTGTACTCTTTTAAAGTAAAAAAAAAAACCAAAAAACAACAAAACACACACACAAAGAAAAAGAGAATTTCAGAATGCGTAGTCAGAATGCTGTTACCTAGAATCTGGCACTTTAAATACTGTACTGTGAAATGCAGGCTGTTATATATTAATATACCTCAGTATATTAATAACAAATTGATTTTAATAGGCTCACTTGCGTGCTGAGGGAGTGCACCAAATCATGATTGCATATGGATGTTTATCTGGTAAATATTTTCACTGTCAGTATGTGTGCCATTAAAAAAAAAACAAAACAACACTTCTGTTGGATTTGAATTTAGCATACTTGTCTGGATCAGGCCAATTATTCCTTCTTAGTCTTAACTTAGTTTAAAGTGCTTACTGCAACGACAGTGTCCATTTTATGAAGAATATATCATCTGAGGTGTACAGGCGAAGGACAAAGTTACTTTATTTGTAGACATTCAACATCTGTCTTTCAGCTTTTTTTTGGATAGTAGCTGCCTGTTTAAGCAAAGTGAGATTTCATGGATCTAAATGGGTCTTAAAATGCAAATGTGTTCCTTAAAAGAAGAGATTGTAAATGTAAATTATTTTTTATAGATAGCATTCTTTCATATTGGTCTGCCTGTGTGTTATGTTATATGGAATCAGATCAAAATGCAATAGAGTAGTTCTTTACAAAAGCAGGATTTTTATTTCTATAGCTAAAAAGATATACTGCAAGATCAGGGTTCTTTATCACAAGACAGAAATATTTAGGTTGGAAAATACCTTTCAGCAATAATTTGTTCAATGTTGCTATAGACAATTCAGAAACTTTTTGTTGTGCGCTGTAAAAAAAATGCTAATAACACCATAAATATCACAGAGGATTCTAAACGGATCTGGAATTTGTCTTTAAATTGCTTTTTTTTTTTTTTTTTTTTTTTTTTTCCTAATCCAGCATTGTGTGTTTTAACATGATACTCATGGGCTGCTTTTTAAACTTTCTCAGTAATTGTAGTTACCTTGGCACTGAACAAAAGAAAGGAGGAGCAGTATCCTAAAACCAGCCACTGGAATTCAATCCTGAGGAAGTAGGGACAAATAGTGTAAGAATCTGGAACAAGAATCAGACACTGAAGAGATGCTGTGGTGGCATTGCTGACTTCTCTTGGTCTTAGTCCCTTTGGTAAATGAGATATTTGGCAGTAAACACACACCCTTCTTTTATCCAGAATTACAACTTAAATTTGTTGATTTGAAAAAGAAAAAGCAAAAAACAACGAACAGAACCAAGCCAGCACACCAGACTGAGGTAGATCTTTTGCAGCCTTCTGGGACTTGTGTGTGAGGATGGGTAAATTTATCCTGGGTGGGGTGTTCCTAAGCAAATGCATTTACTAGGAAGATCTCTACTTTGATTTATTCACACTCCTTCAGTGCCTATTGATATTTCTTTATATAAACATAGCTGTAATGAAACTTTATTTCTCTCAGCTATGAATATAAGGTAAAATGTGTTCACACAGAGTGGAAGGGTTAAATGAGGATGGCAGAGAATTAAACCTGGGCTTTTTCATAAAGGGTAGGGTATCAGCAAATGCATAATGCAAATGCTTAGATTGCCACATCATCCCATCAAAAACTGGAAGCTTATTTTTAATTAAAAATAATTTACAAGAATTACTTTTATGAGAATGACTGAATCTCTTCCTTTTTTTAATTGTAAATGTCTGCATCAAGCTGTCTGGAAACTCTACAGGAGTTGGTGAGTTTGTTTGTTCATCTCTTACTCATCACACATGTTTTAACCTGAAAGCTTGCCTGAGGATAGTACAGTACAACCTTGTAACTGACTCATTTCAGCAATGTTAAGTTAAAGTATATACTGTACAAATAGCCATTTGTCATATACTGTTACAGTTTTTCTGGAGAAGAATGGTATACTCATTCCTGAAAAGGAAGGAGTATGTTTCCTTTCACAAATTGCCTCCCAGTTTCTTTATCCCGTGAAGTATCTCTAGTCTTTACATTTCTCCAAAGACATGTCTGCTAGATATGCGCTGGCAAATTGTTATATTTCCTGTATACTTTCTCAGTGCTTTGCAGGAAACTCATGGACTGTGCATGACTGGCTGCATAGTCTTTCCACTAAATATCAGGGTGTTTGAAATCCAGGGATACTTGAAAAACAGGGCATGTGATAGTGAAGCTACTTTCACCAGTTTGTAGAAGGCCTCATCAACTTCTTCTTTCTTACCAGGTGTCCTGTAGTAAACACCCAGAACAGTGTCACCCATATTAGTCTTCCCCTCAATTCTTACCCATAAGTTCTCTACTTGTTCTTCATCTACCCATGTTCAGACCTTGATACATTCCAGTTGCTGTCTTATATAAAGAGCAAATCCACTTGCTGGCCTCTTTCCTAAAAAGTGCATCCATGATAACATTCCAGTCAAGTGAGATATCCCACCATGTCTCTGGGACTGCAATGAGACTGTGGCCCTGTGACAACACACAGCTCTGTAATTCTTTCTGTTCATTGCCCATGCTGCATGCATTGGTGTACAGGCATTTCAGGGAGGGAATTGAACATGCAGGTTTCCCTTGAAGGGTGCAGGAGGATTCACCATAGCCACGCACACCCTTGAGATGCTTGGCCTTTTGGTTCTCAAGAGTGGGAGGCAGCTAAGGAGCATTTGTCACTGCTGTGGCTGGCCCAGCTTATTTCCCCAGTTGGATGTGATGGCATAAGCACTGCCATTTAGGATCCCACCCCAAAACCAGTGCAAAACATTATGCTCTATTATTTGTATTTCTGGCCTGCAGTTCAGCCTCTCTCAGTATCCATGGTGTCAAGTCTTAACTTCTCCCTTTGTTTGAGGCTGGAGTTTTTCCATAATGGTTTCTTACCTTTTCAATCTCATAACCCCAGCAGTGTGAACATAAAAGTGATGCAAACTCAGCAATATACTTTAAAGGAGCTGTTGTTTAGTGGAGATACTGAGATGGGTACCTGACAGCACCCACATACAGTGCCTGTTCCCTGTGCCTATGCTATTTTTAAGGGAGCACAAGAAAGCTTCCAATATCCATGAAGGAGAAGATGCATAACTTCAAAGAATCAGAATCACAGGTTATTCACTACAGTTTTTCTCTTTGAAGTCTGAAGTTCCATGGAAAGGCATGCAGAAGGGTGGTGAAAATATTTCCTTAATTTTTTTATTTTTAAGCTATAACATAGGAAATTATACCTAAACATGAGGAGAAACTTCTTTACTGTGAGGACACTGGAATGGGCTGCCCAGAGAGGTTGTGGAGTCTTCTTTTCTGAAGACTTCCAAAATCTGCCTGGATGCATTTCTATGTGGCCTGCCCTAGGGAATCCTGCTTTGGCAAGGGGGGGGGGTTGGACTGGATGATCTTTAGAGGTTCTTTCCAACAACCCCTGAAGTTTTATGATTCTACAATTCCTTCTGAATAGAATCTTTACCTTGCGCAGTCTGCCGCTAACTGCATTCACACAGCTTTTCCCTGTGCAATGAATAATTAGGTGCAGTTGGAAAAACCTTTTTTGTGACTTTTGATAATTCATAAATTCTTAAAGAGACAGCAAAATGAGACACTAAAATACCTCCCTGTGGGGAAATCAGTCCAGTTACCACTAGTAAGTGTAGTCTGCAAGTAATTATCACAACTGGAATGTGCTTAATTGGAATGTAAGACTGCATGTATATTGTAGTGTATCCCAAATATACCTGTAAATAAGTGTTCTTCTGCACTTGTGTAAATTCTATCAACTGCATCGTATGTCAGCAGAGAGCTTAGCTAAATTAAGCCAATTGCTCCGTTTTAAGTTTTTGATTTGTATCTGCCCAGTTTGCATGAGCCATCCTTTTGAGAGAATGCTTTTTTTAAAACTCTCATGAGACTAAGGAAAACTCCTTCATTGGAATACCTCTGTGAAGCAGCAGCTGTACTGCTAAGTTGGTTGCCTCAGATCTTCAGCTTACTTCTGGAATGAGGTGCTGCCGGGGCTCTTTCTAGAGATTTGTTCACAGAACGGGCAATATTATCAACCTGAACTTGATGTACAGATGACTATGGGGGAACTAAAGGGTGCAGGAAAAAGAGGTAGTGCAGAATCCATGGCAGCTTTTGCAGTATGAATAGCTATGTCTGAAAAGGCAAACTTTGCCTCATATTGGGGGTTCTTTTCCAGTCATCTGCTAGGTCTGTCTGGCAAACGAAGGAACAATAGCAGTAGCTTGTGCTGCTTGGAGAGCAGGAGTTATTTCTGAAAGCATGTTACTCTCTAAAATAGGTTCTCCACTTATCTTAATTTTGTTTTAAAATAATATAGCCTTGTTGGCTGATTGAATAAGTAACGAGTAAAGGCAAACTGGCAACTTTTTTCTGACAGTCCCTAGTTCTAGCTTGCTGATGCTTCATTTAATTACTCTTCAGAGGCAATTATCTGGGTTCCAATTGCAAAACCTCTTTTTTGGACCCACTCAGAAAATACCTAATTAAATGCTGTTCATGCTGGGAAATGCGGACAGTTACAGATTGCAGTTTCATTTCATAGATGAGTCAGCCATTCTGCTTTTATATTCCATTCTGGGTAAGCATGTCCTACCTTCATCTGCATGCGCTGGGGATCACACCTCCTCTAGTGACCAGAGACTTCTTCCAACTTTCATGTGGTTTGCATTTCAGAGGAAGCACTTCCTGCCTTTATTCTGCCTTGATAAGGCTGGAACAACTTGTGGTGCTGTTAGGCAAATGTACTTGTGAATTAATAAAGGCACAAGGTTTTTTAAGGAGTATGCAATGAGTTTTTCTGTATGGGTTATTTGGTGTTCAAAGTAATACTCTTGGTTGGCATTTGAGAGGTCTGGCTTTGCTTGGCTATTTGCGTGATTATTTTTTTAATTATTGTCAAGCTACTTCCAGTTTGTCTGCTAGAATTCATTATCCCCACTTTAAAAAAAACAAACAAAAGCCAGAACACCAACACCATCATCTACCCGACTAAAACCCAACCAATCAAACCAAAAAACCCCATTTAAAAACCTACCAAAAAATGAACAAAAAACCCCAGGCCACACCAAAACTAAAAAAAAAAAATAATTGTGACATAAAATCTACCTATTCTGTCAACTGCTTCCAGAAAACTACAAAGACGCTCAATTTAAAGATTCTTAATTTCCCTGTATTTCCAATCTGTTACCCTCCTGCCTGCTTCTCCTATTATTTATTTATTATTTTGCTAGCTTGTTAGCAGCAGTGACTCAGATTCCTACAACTCAGCAAACTGTGATCAGCCACAAGTCTGATTTCTTTCATTCATGTACTGGGAAGTGTTGTTAGTCAATCATATTAGTGATTGACTAATCTTTTTCCTGTGGAGATTTGGATCTCTGATTTAAAATGCTTTCTCTGCACCCAGATTATAGTATCTTTTAAAAACTTAATTCAGGCACTGGATGAGAGCTTCCTGTATGATCTTGGTTTTCTGAAATGTGGGATGTTCAGTAGCACTCAGAATAAGCCCAAGCTGCAAGCTGCATAACAAGCATTAAACGCCACTCATTTTAAGATTAATCTGGGGGTTTGTGTGTGTGTTTGGTTTTGGTTTTGTTTCCTTTTGTTAATTGTTTTTTGTTTGTTTGTTTGTTTGTTTTTTTTAATGTGCTGCATGTTGAGAGCTTCGGAAGAAGTTTTGGAGTTTTGGTGCATATTACAGGGGAGGGTTTTTTCCAATCCTAAACTTCCTGTTAACGCATGATAGCCTCTGGCTGCAGTTCTATGCCTAGATTATAAGAATTATAGAAAAAAGTTGTCCTTACCCTGCTAGAATTTCTCTGTGTGAGACTGTAATGTGGATACATTGAAAATTTTAAAATTGCCTCTTTAATCAGCAGAATTACATCCAAGCTAGCACGAGCCAGGGTAGTTTACTCTGTTTAAAATGTATCAAATTTATTTCCATTAGCAACCCCCTTCAACATTGGCAACTGCCTTTTTCCTGTTTACAAACTTCAGATGTTTCAAGACTAATCTCATCAAAATGCTAATTAGAATGACTCCTGATAAGCCACCAGACAGCTAATGCAAATTGGCAGCAAATACAAGAATTAAACAATTCCAGAAAACTTGAATAGAAAGGGAAGACCTGCATTTACCAATTTGCAACCTCTGGCAATAATCAATAAGAAGGAACTTTTTACTACAAAAAATTCAGACTAAAAAAGGCAAAAATCAGAAGTGAATCAGCAGCAAGCCAGGAGCACTACCGGGATCAGTGAGAAGGAACAGTGACACCGGTGTCCACGTGTAGAAAAGTATGATTCCACGTTTTTCTAGATTAAACTGCTTCACAGGGTAATTTTACTATTGGTCAACCCTAAAAAGCAAATCAAAGTGAAGAAGGTAAATAGCACAGTGCCTGGAAAACCAGGATTAAGCTTCAGTGAAACACAAAAGATCTGTAAAAACCCTGAACCTTGATTTTGCTGTTGACTAATTTGCATGAGTGTTGCTCTGTGGGGATTTCCAGTGCTTCAGACTGCACAGAAAACAAAGGTAGGGTAAAATTGCCCAGTTGCAACTTGTTAAGGGGCCCATATGAAATAACACGGCAAATTTCCCGTGTAAGGAAATTGCATCATTTTAGTTGTTTCATGAAATGTGGCTAAGCCGACCTTTTGGCAGATTTCTGGAACTATTGTGATCTTCAGCAACAGAGTATACAGCATGTTCTCTGGTGTGAACAATAACACTTAAAGTAGGTTTCAGGAAATTAAATCTTATTTGTTTATAATAAATCATTAGGGAAGTCATCATATTTGAAAAGTCATGGCAGTCTGGTGAAGTTCCAATGATTAGAAAAGGGGAAACATAACCACTATTTTCTAAAAGAGAAAAAAGGAAGACCCAAGAAACTACAGGCCAGTCTCTCCAGGCAAGATCATGGAGCAGATCGTCTTGAAGGCTCATGAAAAATGTGGAGGGAGTTGATGGCAATTCTCATGGCTTCACCAGGGGCAAATCATGCCTGACAAATTTGGTGTCCTCTTATGTTGGGGTCACAGTACCAGTGGGCAGGAGGAGAGCAACTGATGCAATCTACCTGCACTTGCATAAAGTGTTTGAGTCTGTCCCACATGACATCTTAGTCTCTCAATTGGGAAGACATGGATTTGATGGATGGAACTGTGGATAAGGCATTGGCTGGCTGGTTGGACTCGGAGAGTTAGCAGCAGTCAACAGCTTGATGTCCAAATGGAGACCAGTGATGAGGGGCATTCCTCAAGGGTCACTGCTGGGACCTTTGCTAGCAACATGGACAGCAGGATTGTGTGGACCCTCAGCAACTCTGCCAAGTACATAAACTGTGTGGTGTGGTCAACACTCCAGAGAAAAGAGTAGCCATCCAGAGGGACCTTGGCAGGCTTGAGAGGTGGGCCCATGTCAACCTCATGGAGTTCAACAAGGCCAAGTGCAAGGTCCTGCATCTGGGTTGCAGCAATTTCAAGAGCAGTCACAGTTTGGAGAACGAATGGACTGACAACAGCCCTGAGGAAAAGAACTTGAGGGTGTTGGTTCATGACAAGCTCAACATGAGACAACATCAAAAGAAGCATGACCAGCAGTTTGAGGGAGGTGGTTCTCCTAATTCTTCCTCTCTGCTCCAGTCTTGTGAGACCCCACCTGGAGAACTGTGTTCAGTTCTGGGGCTCCAGCACAAGGACATGGAGCTCTTGGAGTGAGTCCAGAGGAGGGCCATGAAAATGATCAGAGGGCTGGAGCACCTCTCCTGAGAATCCAAGTTGAGCTTGTTCAGCCTGCAGAAGAGGCTCCAGAAGAGGCTCAGAGCAGCCTTCCAATAGCTGAAGGGAGCCTACAGGAAAGCTGGGGCAGGACTAAGAACTTTTTGTAAGGGCATGTCACAACAGGACAAGATGTAATGGTTTTAAACTGGAAGAGGGTAGATTTAGGTTAGACATAGGAGGAAATTCCTTAGTGTGAGGGTGGTGAGACACTGCAGCAAGTTGCCCAGGGGTGTTATGAATGCCTCCCCCCCCCCCCCCCAGAAGCATTCAAGCCCAGGTTGGGTGGGGTTTGAGCAACATAAGCTAATGGGAGGTGTCCCTGCCAGTGCAGGGGGGTTGGAAATAGATGATTTCTAAGGTCTCTTCCAACTAAAATAATTCTGTGATACATTCTGCATTGTACATGTCACCTCCCTGCATGGCCCTAAAATGGCATCTTTCAAGTTCATCGTTTTAGGTAATAGCCCTATTCCCACATGCCAGGACTTGAACCACTATAGATAAAACTTGTGAGCTCATTGATTTACTTGAACACCTGCACTTTCAGCTTTACAATGCTTAGAGTTTCAACTTCTCTACACTTGGAAAGTTTCATCCTGAGGCTTATGCCACAGCATTCCATTTTCTTGCTGATCTTCACATATTGCAGTCAGACTTATTGCAGCATCTGTTAGAAATTTAATCCAGAATGTTTTTGAAGTTAGGTACGTTTCTACTCTTCAAGGCCTTTTTTTTTCTTTTTTTTTTTTTTTTTTTTTTTCTTTTTTTTTTTTAATATTTCTATCTATTTCTGCTGGTTCCAGACATAAAACTCTTATAAAAAATATTTACTTTCTCAGTTCTGGAGATGCTTTACCCTCCCCACTTTGTCAGTGCCCTCTTAAGGCACTGTGCCACTTTGCGTCTTCCCTCTTTCTCTCAGAGATAAACTCTACCAGGCTTTAACTAGATCATATTCTCTATCATTCACCCCTACTCTTACTATTAAAGTATGTCTCTGTATTTTTAATATATTTTGTTTTATTTCAAATGATTTAAGAATATAGCATGATATACTAAGGAAGTGCACAGATGTTAAGACTACTTTTTTGTGCGTGTGCGTGTTCGTGTCTGCCTGCATAATTATCTAAAATATAATTAGGTTTCGGGACAGTGACCTAGAATAAAATCTTTTTCTAAGAACGATGCCACATAGATTTGCTATCTGAAATGTTCACAGTAAAAGCTAACTTTGTTGTAGGTTACCTATTCTCTGAAGACATACTTGCAAAAAAGTTTATTTTCTCTTTACCCCTGATTTTTCTTTGTCTTCTCCTGCTAAGGCTAGGCTGGATTCTAGGAGCCAAGAGAGAAATAAATGTTTTAAACATGTTTCTGCAAAGTTTTGAGTTTGGTTCAAATGTCTGTCTTTTAAAAGAAAAGGCTCTGATACTGCCAAGTACACTTCAGCTAACCTTGCTAATTTTCTGAGAACAGCTGTTCTGTCCTTTGGGCTACTGTCAATCTCCAATTTATTCAAATTCTGTCTTCACATGTTAAGATGAATAATAGCAATATGGCTAAAAGATTAGATGGCTTTTTGTTGTTGATCCAAGCTTCTTCCAAGTTCTGTCTTGTCTAATTGCCTACTGTGACTAATGGTTCTGTGCTTTTTCAAATTCTGCCTCTTTCATTAGTTCCAGCATTTTTGTTACACTGAGTTCTCCAACGTTTTCACCTTTATTTCAGATTTTGCAAGACATGTCTTAGTTGGTTTCAGCTTTGAACCAGAAGCTAGCTTATCAGCAGTAGGTAATGTTTTCTACAAAAACTGTCTAGGCAGGTAGTGCTGCTCCATCGTGTTTTGGGGGTAAATTCCCACTTGCACAACTCGATATAATTCCTTTATACATATGCACTCACAGACAACTTTGGTTTGAACCTAAACTAGCTGTGCTAGCACTTTTTGTCCCAGGTTTCTGGTACCCAGAGTTTTGGATGAAAAAAAAAGTACCATTAGAATCAACCATTTATGCTTTCAGCCTAATGTTGAAGTTTTAGGGTTTTGCTTTCTTTTTTAGAACTCATGTTATGTTTTCTTACAGAGTAAGTTTACTAATGCTTTTACAGGTCCGAATGACTCCTATTTTGTCTGGGAGAAGGATGGACAGAAGATGAAGGCATGCATCACTGAGCAATCTCATATGCTGTTTGATGGCAGAGTGCATGTTCTGAGTTGGGTGAAAGATTCAGTATCAGTAAATACAGGATATAAATGTTCATTCATCTCAAAAGTTGGGAACACAACATCAGAAGTGCGCATCACAGTGGAAGGTAGGTTTTGAGCATATGCCACATTTGGCCCGATGCTGATATGCAGTTTTTACCCATAGAACATGTGCATGTCTGAAGATGGTAGCTCTTGCTTACTGTATTGGCATCCAATTCAATTGTTTATTAAAAGGTTTGAGAGTCACATAATTTTTTTTCTTCACCCCTCCCACAATGGACGAACCTGTAAAATAGTTGTTAAGATCTAGATATGAAAATAGAACAGTTAAAATAATGGACACAAATGCAAAGTCAGATGGATACTGAGGAGTTAGAAGTAGAAACCCTGCCAGAACTCTTTAACAGCGTAACACGGAAAAAATCTTTAAGGAAGTCACAGAAACCCCTAACAACCAGGATACTAAAAAAATGAGATTATTTGTAAATCAACTGTAGCTGTGCTGCTCAGTTCCTACCTCTTCATTTGGACACTCACTGGACAGGTTCTTAGCAAACTTCAGAAGCTGTGCACAATCTTCAGATACCCACAACTGACTTGGGTATCATTTGCACCTAATTTTTAAGAGCTGAATAAGGTTCGAATTGTTTTAAAAAAGACGGTGGGAGTAATGAAGATGATAAAGTATGGATTTTCTTGGCAGGGGGAAAAAAGAGTGACTTATTTCAAAGATCTGGTTAATGAAATGAATTTGTGGAAAACAGCTCAACTTATTTATAGTGAAAAACAAAAGCAGTAAGAATTATGTAAGACATGTATATGTCATGCCATCCTTTCAGTTCAAAGTCTGTCTTATGAGTAAAATGAAGAGCATCTCAATTAAACTACTCTAAATGTAAAATAGAGGGAGGCTTTTGTTGCACTCCAGAAACATTTCATACTGTTGCTAGTATCCCAAAGGATAAATAGGAAGTACTAAATCTGCAGATGTCACCACCAGTGTTAACATTCTGCAAGAAAAATTGACAAGACAGAATTAGAAATAGACTTTTGTCAAGATGCCGCAAAACAACTCTTCTTCAGTTTTCAATGGAATGAAGAATAACTATTAAACTCTTTATCCCCCCCCCCCTTTTTTTATTCAACCAGAGTACTATGCAGGTTGTATTTTCTAGATCTTGTATCACAGGTAAAAATACCCCAGTTTATTCTGGGGGCTATATATTTAGCTGCAGAGAGGAAGAGACATGAACATCTGAACCGAACTTATTTCCCTGTAACATGAAAAGAGGGAGAGCAAAATGAAAGACAAGATGGTGGCTTTTGTTTCCTCTAGCATGACCCTCTACAGGAACTGAGTGGGAACTGCAGGAACTGCAGCTGAGTGGGTATCAACTTATTTCATCATTACATAATTACATAATCTTCCCATGTACAATTCTCAGGTAGGGCTGATCAGGATGGATGGACCAAAGAATTTGATACCTGGAGAAGTGCAATCAATGAACATGACAAGATGATGCAAAATTGGAGAAAAACATGGGTAAGAATTTTTGGAATAGATTTCTCCTACAGTGCTTACTACATAGTGTGCTATGGTTCCAATTTTATAAATAGCCTATGATGCTTCTGCAAAAATACACAAAAAATATTTGTGTAACAAAGTGATTAGTGTTCCTGTACATGTCATCATCCTTGACCCTTCCAACAGTGAAGCCTCTTCAGTCTGTAATAAATATTATGGTCGTGTCAGCTTTCTCCTTCAGTGCACTGTCCAAGTGCTAGTGAGTCATGTAGGATGAGTAGTTCTCATCCTGTCCTGCCCAAAACGTCAAGTCACTGTATACTGAGTATAGTAAATTTATCAATTTGGAAGGACTGCAGAGACTACTGGACTCCATAAATAGTGTTCATCAAAGCTGGCCTTCCTAAAAAAACAAAAAAAACCCAAAAAAACCCCCACATATAACCATGTTAGAACAAAGGTAAGTTTTGCATAGGACATGCTTGTTGCATGTGGAACAGTTAATACCACCAAACTTTAAACCCCACTTTAATTTTTAAAAGTTTAAAAAAACTTTAAAAGTTTTATTAACATACCATTCTTAATTTTTTCTTCTTCAGGAAAGCTGTAACAAGAAAACCAGCCTCTAATGGACAAGGGAATAAACAGGCTGGAAGGAGAAATGTATGCAAGTTAGAGTACCTCGTACTCTTAACATCAGTCTTCAAAAAGGTATTCACAAATGCTAGTGCTGGCATTAAAACTGATATACAGGAGAATCATCCAAAGCTTCAGGTGGAAGAGGATATCCTTACTTCAACAAAGAATAACTAAATCACACTGCAAGGAAGGCCACCCATCTCATGCTGGAACTATCTCTGGTTTCCTGATGCCAGTTACTTTGGCTTAATGAAGAACAAAAGTGGTCTCTTGTACTACTCAAACAATATAATATGATGTATGACTTCTGTTTTGAGTTCATTAAGGAAACAAGTTAGCTTGGGGCCTGAGGATCTCAGTGTATGATTTAGAGATTAATAAGATGTGGATCACATTTATTTAAAGGCACTTCAACTTGCCCTTTTTTTTTTTCTTTTAATGTAGATATCCTTACACAGATTTGCTGTGATTTGAAGATCATTCCTTTCTGGTGCAAGCAAGTTCATTTGTTCTAAGATGTTTCCTTTGATAGTGAACTTTTTTGTACCAATTAAAGAACTTCTGACTAATGCTCGAAGTACAGACAGATTACAAAGCACCCAAGTTCAAGCAGACTCTTTAGTTCTAGCAAATTAATCTTTTATATTTGCAGGAACTGGTAGCATCAAAAAAATCACATTGAATGACTTCTGTGACTACAAGTGTATCAAGTTCACTTCCATTCCAGTGAACAGACTGAATCTGAATACCTACTTAGTCCAGTGAAATTGTTTTACTGCACTGTTCTTCAGAGTTCTGTCCTTCTACATCTCATAAAGAATGGTCTGAAGCACAGCAGTAGTTTTCTGTCTTCTCAATGGTTTTTGACATCTGAAAGCAAGAAGATGCCACCTAAGAATCACTATTGCTTGAGCCATGGGAACAGCTGCTCCTAGCAATAGCAGAAAGGTTCTTGCTTACCAGTTAGGGGATAACTTAGGGATAGGATTTAAATTAGTTTCCCACACTGAAGACTGTGTTCACTTGAATTACCCTTTTTTCTTTTTTTTTATTCCACCTTGTGGTCAAAAATGCATGATGCAAATTCTTAATATAGAAACCATTTTCCCTATCTTTCACACTGGCAGTCAAATGAATGCTGAGACAGACTTCTGACAAAAATGTTCAGATGGAATTTTTTCCTCATTGTCCATTAAGGCTAATGGACAACTTATAAAACGCCTTTTCTTGAATTGTCTGTCCTCCGTTTACTTAATAGATTTGGAGCTGACTGAAGTTTTAAGTGGTGCTGAGTGGGAAGGTAAGGCTTTTTAAGACCAAAGTCAGATTTTAGAGTTTCACTTTGCAAGGGACTGCAAGTAGAGATGAAGACTTTTTTGTTTAGCTCAACTTTGTGGGAAAACATTTGTGTAACAGAATTGGTGAATACAATTGTGGCCCCTTACATTTAAATTATTTTGCTACATTCTAACAATAGGAAATAACTCCTTAAGATTTTTAGCAACCTATGTTTCCAAACAAACTTTTCATGCCTTCTTGAGTAAGATAAAACACAAAACCTGGTCAAAACCCCCTACCTGTTATTGTGAGCTTCAGTAATTGGTCCCCATTCCATGCAGTGACTAGGTTTAGCAGTTTAAGAGGTTTAAGAGGTTTAGAGATTTATCGAAGTGGCACAAGTACTATAAACTACAATTTACTTCTGGACCAAAGGTATCTGCTGGCCAAAACCATCTTTCATTGCTGGAATCTTTCAATTTCCATTAAGATTAGGAGAAACTGATATAAAAATATTATCATTCTAACTAGTTTAAGGCTGGCTTCCCTTACCAACCTTCTTCCTCAAAACTGAGATTTCCAGTATCATTAAGTGCCCACCAGATGAGTTTACTTTAAAGAATCAATATCTTGTAACTTATTTTATACCATTTACATTCTACAAAGTTCTCTGGATTTCAAAACTATTTAATGTTTTCATATCACTTCTAACTTCACATGGCAGCTACATTCCAAAGTTTTACACTACAAATACTCAATATGTGAAGCACTTACAGATACACTTCAGAGATACTGGAAGAAGCACGTGGCATCTGTATCATCCTTCAGAGCAGCTGATAAGTTACATGTGCATCCTCCAATTACTTCTTGGGCTTTACCTGTTATGTCTTCAGAATCTTAACAACAGTTTTTAAAAAGGACATTGCCACTATGGTACTTGACCACGATTATGAGCACAATTTGTTTTAAAAAAATTTATTTCCTGTAAGATATGAATTTTATTATCTGTAGGACATTTCCTGTAACATATAAATTTTTCCTACCATAGATACAAACGGAGATTTTAATCAAAACCTCTTACATACATTCACCAACACAACCCCACAAAATTGAAGGAATGAGGAGTCTGTCAGCACAGAGAACGTACAAATAGGACAGCACATTTGTTGTCCCTTCAATATCCCCTCTAACTTCAAAGCGGGACCTATGATAAACTAGCGTCAGGAGCAGCAGAAACATCATAACTGTACACATATATAAACTTTAATTTTATAAACAGACCATTTTCACTTCAAGAATTTCACATCTTGGAGGTCTCCTCTCCTTTTCAACTGCTGCATGATCTCAGAAGAACAAACTATCACACAGAGGAGAATTAACTGGGAACTTTGTCATCACAGCCTTTCTTAATTACGTTCAATAACACTGCTTGCCCAAGCAAATTAATTTCTTGCTGACTGGAAGGCAGTGACATTGACACGAGCCTCTCCACCTGAGCAGGTTTATTTATATGAGAAAAACAAAAATGAACTCACAATCAAAAATGTGCTGAAGTTCTTTAAACAAAAATTAAAAATAAAAAACAACTCCCTGCAAGCCCAACCTTCTGGCTTGTGGATACTCTTTCCAAATATAATTATCTTTCTGCAAGCTGTTTTGGTATATTCATCACTAACAAATCAATTCTAGTCCATAAAACCATTGAAATCTGCCAAACCAGTTCAAGTGGTTCTGGGATAGAACAATTTGATGTTGCCAACTGCTACTGTAATCAGCCATATACAACATAGAATGAAAAAGCATCAGCTGTTGCCTCATGTGCTCCAGTGTGTATTTTGCTTAAAAGGATCCAGAACAGCCTACTTAGATGAGGTCTTGTATTTCTTAAATTATTTTATTTTTCTACCCTCTTCTTAGGGGGTCTAAATAATAATTAGAAGCCAAATAGTATTGGATCTTGATTTACTGATGCTCTTCTGAATTCATTATCACCATGTCAGCAGCTGCACTCTTTTCCAGTTCCAATGCGTATGGGTTATACTCTTCTTCAAGTTTTCTCTTCCAGATTTTAACTAGGGAATATTCAAAGAAAAACAAAAACAAACAAACAAAAACCAAAACAAAACAAACAAAAAAACCCAACAGGTTACAATATAATACATGAGGAAAAACATAAAATAAAAATTGACACCAACTCTCTACTCCCTCCTCAAAGTAAATTCTGCAATTAATTGGTGTCTGTCTATACCATCTAACATCACATGACACATGAAAGAATACTTCAGGAGTGATGGGATCCACTGAGGTCCTTGTGTCCCACCCCCTATTCCAGCAAGGCTAACCCTGAAGGTGGATCTAACTTTAGAACAAGCCAAGACATTTTCAAAACTTTCAAAGTTTTAAGCTACCTAGTACCTGTGATAACTGCTGTTGTCTGGTGACTGTATGAACAGAGCTGGAGAAGTGTGTTTTTAGAAGTCGAAGGCCTTTACAGAACATGAACATTTTTGGATAAGAAGATGCATTTCTAACAGACTTCAATACAAAACTTAAGTACACCATAGTTAGAGATTATCCACTCCCAGAAGAAGAAATTTAGAGGGTTTTTTAACAAGAAGAAATAATAAAGAACTCCGTTAAACCTCAGTGGACAATGCAAGGAGTCCTGCCTGCCATCCGTGGATTTCAAACATGAATTTTCTCTAATCTGAGCCAATAATGACTGCAGGCTTATAAAACTAGAGGAACAGGCAGAAATCAGAGAAAACCAGAATTTCCCCCCTTACTACACCTGTAAAGTGTCAGGTGTCTTCCGTTTTAGTTAAAATGGTAGAACTAAAGAGTAATTTGCATGCAAACTGAACCAAAAACAAGTCAGTATATACTCACTATAATTTGGTACATCCTCATCAGAGTCCTTGGAAAATGTTTTACCCACTTCTGATGAATCATTTTTTCCGAAGTCGGTAGCTAAGATGGTGGACTGGGTTTCTCTTAGTCTTCCTTCAGCTTCTTCCTCTAAAGCTGTTATCATATCCTTGTAGGCCTTCCTGGCCTCTGTTGTCAGTTGTACCATTCTATGAAAATGATCCTATGGAAGTATAAAATATTAGTAGAACTTAAATCCCACAAAAAGTTTCAGTATCTCTATGAATTAACAACCCCATTTGTAGTGAAATATTCTTTACAAAAGATGAGCAGCTAAGTATGCGAAAACACACAAAAGCTATGCTATGCATAAGCATTTATAAAAACACCAATTCCCTTGAAAAAATTAAACTGGAAAGAGATACAGATGGAGAGGATGTAAGGAAGTGACAGGCAAAATACTTTTTTGAACACTGCTGAACAGCTGTAATTCTAAAATAAATTCTCCATATAAGTGATTGACCTAGGCGAAAGAGTAAGTGTGAAAAAGCAAACCAAAAAAACTTTGAAGTCAGAATATTTTTTTTTCTTTACAGGTAAAATGTAAAGTTCAACAAAAACACAAACCTAGGTATTTCAGCTTACCTGAGCACCATCATAACTAAAAATTCCCACCACACTCACAGGCACTGCCTTGTTTACACAGCGGCCCAGGGCCTTGCGATTAAGGGCAAAAACAAATGGAATATTCTGTTCACAGGCACAGTCAATAATGTTGTGTAGAGTCTCATCCAACCCACCTGGAATGGACAAAAGAATTAGCAAATAAAGAACCTATTCAAGCTGTAGGTAACTAAAGGACAGTTAAAAGATGGCAAAAAAACCCTCATGATTATGGGTCCATTTTGTTATTACAAAAGTTCTAAGGAAAAAAAATCCACAAGGGCCTCAATGGTAGTGTTAGCTCTCCATTTTTATGGAAGGAACAGATTTTTTGAAATTCTTAACTAGCAGTTTCCTTTGATTGCTTCTAGTCTGTATTTTGTTATATGTGTAGTGCAGTCTCATCTATTATTGAAAAAGTAACACAGATAAGAAATTATTTGTAAGCTAACAGAAATCAATGACAGTACTTAAGCAAATTTAAAATAATCGCTGACAACTTGTTGTCAATCTGTGGCCTAAAAAAGACTGATACAGCAGAACTTCTTGAGATGGCACAGCTGGCATCAGTAACCTTGGTCTGTTCTCTTCTTGGCTGTGCCAGTGCAATCTCAGGTGTAGCTGCATTGCTAGCTGGTAACTAAAAGACCCTAGTTACAGACTACTTTCCCCAGACAGTCTTGAGTAAGCTCACAATTCAGCTGCACAGCAGTAAACAAACTGAAGAAGGCAGGCACCTTCACATGACTGGATTTCAAAGGCTACTCAAGTAAGTTCCTCCAATAACCGCTGCCATTATACTGCGTCTGCTTTTTTCACATTTCCTTTATTGTAGGAACACGTATTTTTTAAAAAACATATTTACCCTTTGACTGAATCTTTTCACAGTTAGGAGAGATGATGACACATTTCAGTTTTTTCAGCTTCAGGTGTTTCAAAACTTCTCTAAGACCCATAACAAGCCGGCGTTTTATCTTGGCCTTCACAGGGTCCTTCTGATACAAGCGATCTTGGAAGCGAACCAGTTCTTTTAAAAGATCTGTCACACAGCTGTCAACTTCTTTACTAAGTACCTGGCTGCAATAACTGGAAAAAAAAAAATCAATTAAAACACCTAAAATGACAAATGTTTAACACAAATATGTAATATGTAGAATACAAAGTTTACATTCTATTCTGTGTCTTTGTCTTTTTTTCTGTTTCCACTGCAAATACACTTTATATACACAAAACCAAAAATTTACTTAGGATTTATTCAGCAGATGAGAATTTATATAAAGCTTTGTGACTTGTGGTGTCTGGCTTCCCTATCAAACTATGATAAAAATACATATACAGATGTATAATAAAACTATATAAATGTATTTTATACCAATATACCTGTACATATACTTTTCTACTGAAGCATTTTTCTGAGGGCATTTATTTTGACTTCTGATCTTTCTGCTCCTTCAAGAAACATATTTTGAAATGAGAATTACAACAGTATAGGGGCTATTTCTCACATGTGTCAGCTGAAAGAAAAACTGGAAAAAAATTTAGAACCTTCAGTCTAAACTCCAATTAGTCTTGCAGAGAATGCAATTGAAGCATTTTACTTGAAAATTGCCATATTGGTGGCACTGTGAAAAAACAGACCAATACAATCAATACTTACTCTCTAAAATTCCTACTATGGATTTTTGGAAGATTGGGGGTTAGCTGCTTGGAAATCATGGAACCTTCTGCAAATTCCCTTTTCCCTGTGTCCTCCGGAAACCCTTCAGCAACTTGTGTTACAGGAGCAGCTATCATATAATTAAAGACATTTCATTAAACAACAAACCAAAAAGTATTGTGAAGAGAATAACATGGCAAGTATCTCTTAAAAGAGTTACTGCTTCAGCATTACAACAGGCTGTGGCAGTGGGTGAAGAGGTGATATACTTTTTTTCTCATGTCTCAGGTTTATTACTCTAACTCTTTTTAAACAGATGGCAGAAAGATGCAAGGATTCTCACTAGCACATATAACAAACCCAATAAGGATAAAAGTGTGGAAGAGTAATCAAAATTCCAATCATTCAACTATATTGAGTATCAGCTCTGGAACACTTTAAACTTGAGATAAGCCCAAGATACGTATCATTAAATCCTGAAATTACAGTTTTCATTTGGCACTATTTGGTCCATCTACATCCTCTGTTATGTCCCCTTTAAAGATACCTGCTTGACTGTCCTGTAGAAGCGTTCCATCTTCAGTAGTATTTTTTGCAGACTGACAAATATTATCTTCATCTTTTGGTACTGCTGTCTGTTCTAAGAGGTGTTGCTGCTTTCGTTGTTCTCTTTCTTTCAGAATAATCTATATATTTATAGATAAAAACCCCAAATAAATTACATGTCACCTAGATGACAAAGCAGTTTAGCTTACCAAGTGTATGTATACAGATCACTGATAAAGTTTGTCACTATCATTCAAAGTTTACAAATTTTTTTTTTTAATTTGCACATAAGGAAGAAATGTATTTCCTAAATCTACATAGAGAAGGATCTTTTCCTTTATCACCAGTATCTAGGTGGACAAAATAATTAATAGGGATCAACTACAAGGGCAGAACTAGAAGTTAATGTGACAAATTGCTTCAATGCAGAGGTGAAAGTATCTCCCTTTTTATATTTCTTCTTCAGACTATCAATTTGCAGCAATTCAGCCAACACTCAAGTACATATATTTATTTGTGCGCAGTTACTCTTCACTTACATGACCTTGTTAAAAACCCTGAGTCACTCTAATAGATCACTGTCTCTGAATTTGCTGATTGAAATAAAACAGAAGGTTATGACAGAATAGCTAAGTCATGATACATGGAAAAAAGAAAAGTAGTACATATGCTGGATCCAAATATGCTACCATACGTGAAATCAGTAATCAGTTTCCTGAACTGATTTCCCATTCCTTCTCTGCTTTCACAGCTTTTAAGAAGCAGTTATTGTGTATCTGACCACTATAGCTCAACAAAATTAGTAATGAATTAACACCACTGAATATAACTCCTAAAGTAAATTTCTCCATCTGCATTTGTCAAAAATGAGCAATGAACAAAAAGAAGCACTCTGCCATACTAAGACCATAAATATTACACAGACAAAGCAGTCTCTTCTCAAACTTTCCGTATAAAATATATGCCATGACAATAGAACAGCCTGAAAACACAGTAATTAGTATCACCTCCCAGATATATAATGCTATACATTATTTATATAGTATATGAATATAAATATATTGTTCTCAGATTCAGTTATGCAGTACAGAATGACAAATACAGACTTTACTAACTCTGTAAGAATTCTTACAGACCAAAAAGTGACCTCTTGATGGACTGCTTATCTCCATAACAGGAAGCAAGGAGAGCAAAGAGGGAAGACTCAAAAGATACTGCCAAGCATATCTAACACCAGTTGCTGTAGGATCAGGAGAAGTTCTGGCTTGGAAGAGCACAGAAACATTAAATACTACCTGTGTTTGATCCATTCTCCCCAGTCCTGTAAATAAGCACATCTAGTCCAAACCAAGTAAGACTTCTGACATACCAATTATGTGGGAACACTTTTGTAGTGGGACTTCTTCAGCTATCAAGTGATTTAACTGAGAGAATATGTTCTGGGGAAAATTTTATACTCTATTTATTGAGACTATTCTTTTCCCAGACTCTGGCCTCCCCTTTTTTGACCAATGAAAGCTAAAACTGAATTTAGACAAGTGCATGCTGAGATGCAGATCTTCACACCAGATGTTTTAATAGAGTCACAGAGTAATACTGAAGTTGCATTAGCCTATATTGTACTATTTGAGGTAAAAATAAGAGGACCTTTTTAAGAGCTGTTGGTCTCTTTGCTTTAGGGACTTCCCTCTGTTTTCCTTTCTTTACCAAAGGAGCACTGGAATCCAACGGGTTATGAGGCATCTTTCCTTGGTTTAACCGGTGACTTTTTGTGGCTGCAGCAGGTTCTTTAGAAAGCAACGGGATGGCACCACCAACTGAGATTAAAAAAAAACAAACAACAAATCAATCTTCACCAGGTAACTAGAACAAATACCTCAACTAGAATCCAATACAAGGTTAATGACTTCATTAGAACTAGTACATATATATATATATATATATATATATATATATATATATAAAGTTTACATGGTGTTGCTATTAAGAATATCTACATGCAATCCTAAAAAAACACTGCTGTCCAAGCTACCTTCACCACCATGCCATAACAGCTTGGTAAACCTTCAAGAATCTTTCATGGTAATGAATGGCACTTCCTCCTCCAAAGAAGCAGTACTGCCTTAAGATAAACACTGTGTTGCAGTATTACAGATTTTAGATTTAAGTTCTGTAAATAATTTGGAGCACTTGCTCCTACCATTTTTTACATGGTAATGGTGTTGGATGAAGTTAATTTGCATCTGGGTAAAGAGTAATGCAAAGCTACAGCTCACTCTCTTATGCTTAACCAGCACAGCTCTCAGGAGACATCTACTCCCATTTTTCCAGAGAGTTTAGACCATAAAGAGTTCAAATGGCTGGCAAAGTCAATGAAACCAGTTCTTCCAAACCATGACATGACATCCTAAAAACTACTCTCCTTTTGAAATCACTATCATTACTAATTGCTGCATCATGAAGGTACTTGGTCAAACTTCAGTCACCTGCAACATAAACCAGGTTACAATGAAGAGGATGACATAAGTCACCAGTGGAATGAGCCTGACACCTCTGCACCTTTGGCAACCTCTCTCCCCTAAAAAAAAAACCCCAAAGCTTCTGCCAGCTTGTCTTAAGCCATCTTCATTTATTGGTTGAAGCTGGATTTTAAACAATACATAAGTATACATGTATTTTATTTATAAGAATATATATTTTATATACATATCCATATCATATATATATGTATTATAATATATAAGTATATATATTGCAGACACATGATATTTCCTTCACTGTGTACATCACCTCTTCATTTCAGATTCAGTGTTCTCATGTTCCTGAAGTTGTGGGCTTTAACTGTGTGTCATTTTGCACAGTTGAAGCATTTCCCAAATGTAATATAAATTAAACTAATTACTGTGTTACTGTGCTGTTCCATCCACACATCGTTTGTAGTTGTAAATGGTATGAAATAACTGTCTGAAGTCACACTCCTTGTCCACTGTATTTATTTTCTGGTTGCAAAGGTCAGCACAATGCCACTTCAAAATGTAACTAAAGTTACATTTTGGTACACACCAATTTCATGGGTGCACTAAATGTTAGAAAAAGTATAAAGCTGAGGTAACACCTGCATTATATTTCCCAGATATGAGCATCACACATCAATTTCTCTTCTGAAGCAGATTCAGAAGGAAATTCAATACTAGAAAACAGGTATTGTCACCCATAGCTTTGTACACCATCATCTATTAGCCAGTCCACACACTATACGATTTTATAGAAACAAAACTGGTTATTAGCTCTTCTGCAAGACTGAGCTGAGTGACTCAAATGAAAAACAGACATCAATTGTAGAAAAACAATTTAAAAAAAGCATTTACAAGTTCTCATCAATGCTTAAGTCTCATCAATGCTTAAGAAACTCAGCTATCATATCATCACTGTGAGATTAATTCTTTTGATTAACTGCCTTTTTGAAATAATTAAAAAAAAATTTACTGAAGTAAGGAGAGAAATTTTATTGTACTTTTTAAATCACAGCAAACATAATTCTCCTTTTGCAAAATATACTGCATTAACATAGCCAAGCACAAATTTTGGTCCACAATGGAAAAAAGACAGCTATTTGTTTCTGGCTCACCATGGGAACCTAGAACTTCATTAGCAGCAATTATCATACAATTACCAGGCATGGCAGAAGTCATCCACTGGTTTAGGCTGACTGACTCTCATAAACTCACAGCAAAAGTCTCTACAAACATTAGAATTTTCATCAAAGCTAAACGTCAATCACTCATATAAGGTACTCCTTAACAATTCATGGTCATGAAGTTTTTTCTTTCCTGAAGTGTTCCTCCAAACAATTCAGACTGCCATACTTCTATGTTTTTTCAAAAGAACCTTCATATTCTCTTGTATCTTGCAAACTGTGCTACTGCCTACATATTCGGACATGGTTACAGATCAGAAAACAGGATATACATAATGTTGGTATACTTAAAAACAAATCAAGTTGAAAGAAAGGAAATTTCGTTGTAACCAGTACCTGAAAACACCACAGGTTTAGAAGACTGTTTTGACTTCTCTGTTTGCTGCTTCTGCTCCAAAACTGCAAGCATGCCACCCAAATCCAATTGCACAGGGATTTGACTCTTCTTACCACTGTTCCTGGGTGTTTCCTGAACAAGTTCAGTCAGTACCAATGAGTAATGCTCTCAATGACAGAATGTAAAGACTGCATTTTGTATGGTGTGCAATACACACATCTTCATCCACAATGATTTTTAATTCATTCAGTGGAAGTATTTTGGCCTTTAAACAGACATCAGCTTTATTTTAGAAAATAAAAAAATTCAGAAAACAGTTCAAATAACTTCTGAATAGCTATGAGAATACAGCATAAATGTACAAAGTCTTCAGTAAAAAGGTGCTTTATGTGAGGCTCCTACTTTGGTCACACTGCCACCTATCTTTGAAAAAAAGGCTTACCAGAATTAAAAGTTTTGTTTAAGGAAGAGAAAACTACTCTGTGACTCTTACAGAGTATGTGACTGCAATACAAATATATCATTATCTTTAATGTCTCATTAAAAAAGGAGGTTAACATCTTTAAGCAGCATCCCAACATATGCAGTAATCTCTGTCTGCTTTGAAGTGAAGGCAAAAGCAATGTCCCACAATTCATGATTCAAAATATAAAAATATTACAAATTAATAGTCCAGCAAAGTCTACAAAGGAACAATCTACAGTGGCAGAACATGCTACAGAACACAGATTTTTGTATTTCCAGAAGTCTTATCCTGGAACTTCTGTTACAGTAAGGTTAATGAATGTCACCTGCTCCTTCTGAGCTTGGGATCTCATCTTGCATCAGAGCTATCCCAGAACCCACTCACCAACACTCAACCACTTACTAACCTTATTTTTGCTCTGTATGTCTTCTTCTTGCCCCAGGCAAAGTGGATCTCCTATCCTCCTTGTCTTAATCTAGCAGAACCACTTTTAAGAGGTTCCCAACTCCTTAAGGCAATCAGCTGGGATTGGGTTTGTGCCATTATCAAATAAGACAGGTGCAAAAGATAAATGGCATCTGAAACTTGCAGACATTCATGAATAGCTACTGTTTTCCCCTAAATACTTTATCACAAACTGAGGGCTAACAACTACTACCACCGAGTGCTTCCATTCAAGAGGATCTTGTCACTTTTCTCCAAGTATGAATGTCAAAGTACAAATATGATTGCAGATGAGCTTCAACTTGCTCTTACGTTTAAAAATGTGCTAATTTCCTTTGCCATTTTGAGTTGCAAACTTAGTTTCAAATGTGAATTCATTTACCTGCATTTTCCTTCTCTCTAATACAGAAGACGAAGTTTGCTTCCTTGACATTCCATCCACCTTGGGAGTTCCATCCAGTTTGGGAGACCGACTATCCCAAGGCTCTTCAGGGAGATGGATCTTTGAAATTCAGAGACAAAAGGTTACAAAGATTAAGAGAAAATATTTTAAAATATAGGGAAAAAGGTAAAGTGAAGATGATCTTAAATTAAAGTGGAACACAGTGAGATTGAATGTACTTTCAGCAACTCTGTGAATGACACAAAGCTGAGTAGTACAGTTTATATGTTTTCAGAAAAGGATGCAATCAAGAGTAACCTGGACAAGCTTGAGGACTGGGCCTATGCATTCAACAAACCCAAATGCAAGGTCTTGCATCTGGGCTGGGGCAATCCCCAACATTAATACAAACTGGAGGACGAATCGATTGAGAACAGCCCTGTTGAGAGGGACTTGGGGGTACTATTTGCAGGTGCTGGTAGACTAGAAAGTGGACGTGAGCCAGAAATGTGCACTCACAGCTCAGAAAGGCAACTGTATCCTGGGCTGCATAAAAAGAAGCGTGGTCGAAAGGCCAAGGGAGGTGACTTTGCCCTTCTACTCTGCTCTGGTGAGACCCCACCTGTATCCAGCTGTGATTTATGTCTGGGATTCATTCCCATAATGAATTTGCAAATTAATCTTTAGGATTCATTTCGCTTATGATAAGAAAAAAATAATTAAAAAGCTTGAAATTTTAACTGAAATTAGACTCAAATTCTTACCCTTGCACAGCCTGAGAACAAAGTGTTACACTGTTTACAGAAAAAAAAGTAAAGGCAGATGTTGGAAGAGTTGTAGTATTATTCTTATCAACTGCAAAATTAAACCAGAACACTGCCTGTGGTAAATAAACTATATAAACAGAGATCACCTCAACTAATTTCAAGTGTCCACAACAGAGCTGTCTTTATTAGAATGAGTAGATCAGAGTCATGTGGCATGTATTTCCTTTGGAATGGTAAGAATCTACTGAATACAATGAGTAGCTTTTCACTGTCCAGAGAATACCTAAGGGGACTGTAATGGGCAGAGCCCATCAGAAGCACTCACATTTTGTCAAGAGAATTGCATCTTTAGTCTTATTTAAAACCTGTAGTGTATTTTCTTAATATTCACATAATGACATAAGATTACTTACTTCAGACTGCTTTCTGACAGCAGGAGTAAATGCTAATTTCTGAGATCCTAGTCTGTTTCTCCTGTCAGAAGCAGCTGCCAGATCAGGAAACTCCTCAGCATCCTAAACAAATAAACCAGAAGGTGATGATTTTGTAAAATTGCATATTCTTAAAACTGAGTTTTCCTACATTCAATATTATTTTCTCCCGGCTTATCAAATATTCACTGTCACTTGTTTCACTGTACAAAAGTTGAACCTCTAGACCAGGCTGCTCAAGGCCCCATCCAAACTGGGGCCTGAACACTTCCAGGGAGGGGGCACCAACAACTTTCTTGGGCAGCCTGTTCCAGCATCTCACCATCCTCACAGGAAAGAATTTTTTCCTAATATCTAACACAAATCTCCTCTTCAGTCTTTTGTATCACAATAACTGCTTCATGGCTCTGATTATTTTTTGACCTTTTTGTCCATCCTTCTAGTTCAGGAAGTAGTAGAAACAAAAGAAAACAAAATCCATGTTATACTTACATTGGACGTGTCTTGGATTTATGTACTGTCATAATCAATTTTATTTTCTATTTTCCTAATAATTATCATCACTGTTTGCATGTTTGACCAGTAGTACCAGCACTGACCTGATTATCAATAGCAACTTCAATCTTTTTCACCTCAGGAAAAATAACTAGTTCAGTGGCTATCACTGTGTATGGAAAACCAGGATGACTTTTCCTCAGATATATTATGCTCATTAAGACTGTCTATAACAGTGAGTTTTATCAAACTAGTAAGCAACCCAATATGCTGCTCCAGTGAGCTGCTGCACATTGCAAAACCTTAAATATCCTGAGTGCCCAGAAGTTATGTGTGTATGATCCTTTCATGTCTTCTATTTCATAGAATCATAAAATGGCTAGGATTGGAAAGGACCTTAAAGATCATCTAGTTCCAATCACCCTCCACTAGATGTCTCTTTCCACTATGATACTCTGTTTCAAGAACATCATACACACACCTCACCCTTTCTTGGAACTGATGACCATACAGGCCACTTGCCGCTAACCGTGAGGATCTGAAAGATGTCCCCCACAACAGATGCTCCATCCACACACCTGATTTCAGTGCAATGTATGTATCCTGTTCCATGATGCTATCCATTTTTTTTCCATTTTGGTCTTCAACAGTCCCATTACCTTCCTACTATATTCCATTACTCCTGTCATTCTCTTACTCTGGAGAAGGTTAGTAATTCATAGGACAGACACTGCACTGTAACATACAGTAAAACTGAGGACGTTCTCATGAGACAAAGAACTTGCAAATATTTGATTCCACCCCTGGTTCCCTAACAGACCTCTGTAAACAGTCATTTACGGTACTGTTTCAGAACAATGAGTCATGCACTGAAAAGAACATGTAGCCAATGGTTCTGCTCCATGTTAAAATGTAGAGAACAGAATCCAACCAGGAAAGCTTCTTTATGCTGTCATTTCCCAGACCGACCATTATGTACACTGTATCAAATGTGTTGGTCAGCTTGTGTGTGTTGTGCTGTACAATGTTACACTTTCAATGCATCACCTCCTGTATGAAGACAGGCTGAGAGAGTTGGGCTTGCTCAGCCTGGAAAACAGAAAGGCTCTAGGGAGATCTTCCAGCCCCTGAAGGGGGTCCATAGGAAAGCTGAGAAGAGACTTTTACAAGTGCATGTAGCAACAGGCCATGAAGTAATGGCTTTGAACTGGAACAAGGTAGATTAAAATTAAACATTAGGAGGAAATTCTTCATTATACAGGCAGTAAGACACAGGAACAGGATGCCCATGGAAGCTTTAGATGGCTCATGACTGAAACTGCTCAAGGCCAGACTGCATAGAGCTTTGAGCAACCTGATCCAGTGTGAGGTGTCTCTGCCCGTTCACAAGTAGTGGAATTAGATAATCTTTAAAGTCCCTTCCAACCCAAACCATTCTATGATTCAAGAATGTAATCAGTGACAAATGTGTTCCATAGAAACTGCTTACAGATGTGAGATGGGCAGAACTGTCACACCAGTACCACATTCTTTAAAATTGTGGCACACTAATGTACCCAGTATCTTCCTAGTGCACTTTGCTTTCTTTAAGAGTTACTACAGAATATTTTTAATTCAGGAAATTTTACTTCTAATGTTATCATTAACAAACAGACTCAGATTCACCACTCCAAATTTGTTCTAAAATCTCTTCAGCACTCCTTCCTCCTCACTGAATACATGGTAAGTCAAACCCAGTAATTTCTCAGACATATTTCAACTGAAATGGACTGAACCAATATCCTATTCACACAGGAATTGAACTTAAATTTGTACAAACTGTGTTAATTTCTGCTCTTCTGATAAGCTTACAACACTTCAAAGAACAACAATGAAAACCTCTTCACTGTACCTCAATCCTTGGTGGTTCCTGTGTTGCAGTAGCTTCACTTTGAGGTTTCTCCACATCAGTGGGCGAATTTAGTTTTTTCTTCTTTTTTTTCTTTTTTTTCTTCTTTTCTGACTCTTCTTCAAGCTCCGTTTCACTAGCATCATTTTTTATTTCCGACTGCTAGAAAAAATCAGGAGGCATGATCATTAGAAACTGATTTATTTCAATACCACCTACCCTAAGAAATGCATTTGTACACGTAAAATTAATCTTAATCAATCCATTCATCCATTAATCAATTCAATCATCCACATGGTAGAATATTAAATGGACAAGGAAAACTCAGGATCTCTTAGAAATTCAAAGATACTGCAAAAGTTCTTAAATTGAAGCACACTGCACGATCATATCAGGACTACAGAGAGTTCAATATCAACCCAAATAATTCAAGATGTTCCATGTTGCATGTCTCATTATGAGGGCCAGGAATTTGAAAAAAGTTGAGCTTTAGAATTATGCATTCAAATCAGCTACTTGGAGGTTCATGTTGCTGCAGTAGCACTCTCCTTTTGACAGAGTTATTCTTTTCCACCACAAGAGGAAAAAAATCTAATAAGGACAAAGTATCTTTATATTATTTCTTTACAGCTACAATAAAAGGGGACACTGTACAGAGGCTCAGAAAAAAAATAATTCAGAGTCTTACAGAAAAAGATATCATCACACAGTGACAGAAATTTGTTCATAGCAGACAATTCTCTTGTACCTTTGTTTGACTATCCTGCTTCCCTCTACCTCTGGGAAGACCTTCAGATGATGGTGATGACACAACTTTCTTTGGGGGCTGTGTAAGTACCATGGCCCAAGGCACCTGCTGCTGAGAAGAGCCACCTGCAGATGGTCCAGGATATGCTATTGGGAAAAAAAAGATATACAAAGTTGTCTCAAAAATATGTATCAAATATTCAAAAGGATCAGTAATAAATTAATCAAGGACTAGTAAATATGCAGAGCCACATTCCTTCTGAGGAAGAACTGGAATAAAGCACATGCATCTAACTTCTCCAGAAACCTCCCTAGTGTTGTAGCTACTCCATATTTTGTCCAACACTATATACACATATTTATCCCTATCAAATTTTAATTGGAAATCTGTGTCATACTAACTAGATGCAAATAATTCCACACTTATTTTCTGAGCTATTTTTCTTTAAAATAATGAACTTATACTACATTTATATACAAAATTCCCTAAATACTTATCTCACTCACTCATGCAGCTTTCACATACAAAACCACATACATACTTTCTAAAAACCTTCCAGTTTTACAGACATATATACTGGTTGAAAGACTTCCCAATGTGCTTCAGTGTAGATGAATTTTACACACTACCACTCTGAAATATCAATGTTTTGAAAGAACTCACAATTAATTTTGTAAATACACCTATCATACAGCAAATACAAAACAAATACATTTTTTTAAGAATGAGAAACTTTCACTGAACAAATAAAGATCATAACGGATTTACAGGTTTTGCTAGCAAGTAGAGACTACAGGAGTGGACTCTGTGAAAAGATGGACACTACGTGCCCCAGCCAGCTCCAAAGCAGACTCACTGCCACACATAGCTGAGGCCACCAGTGATGATGGTGTTGCCTATATGATAACATATTTAAGGAAGCATAAAAAACAGTGTTCAGGAGCTGTTAGAGGGAGAGGTAAGAAAAATTGTGATAGAAACAACTCTGTAGACATCAAAATCAGTGAAGAAGGAAGGGGATAAGGTGCTTTGTGTTCTGAAGCAAAGATTCCCCTGCAGCCCTTGAAGAAGAACATGGTAGAGCAGGCTCTCCATCTGCATAGGAAGGGAGATGAGCTGTTACAATTTGACTGCAATACCCTGTGCCACTCGGGGCAGGAAGGAGGTAGAATGAATGAATGTGAATGAAGTAGTGAAGATGAGAGGGCAGGGGAGACAGTGTTTTTTAATTGTGCCTTTGTTTCTCATCATCCTACCCTATTTTTAATTGTCAACAAGTTAATCTTATCCAAGCCTTGACCACTTTGCCTGTGATGAGTAACAGGTGAGCAAACTCCCTTGTCATATCTGGATGCACAAGCTTATTTCTGCTCTGACTTCAGTGCTCCAGATAAGGTCAGTGCTATTGCAAACAGGAAAAAGGGTAGCTCACTTTTTCAGAGATTGTTGCCTTTGAGCTTTAAGTGCCATGGTTTAACTCTGGGCCAGCAATTAACAGAATGATAGATGCTCTCCATTAATCCCCTCTCTAATAAAGAAAGGAGAGAGAATAAGGAAGAGAGACTTACAGGTTGGAAACTAAACTACACAGCTTTAATGGAACAATAATGATAAAAAAGAAAAACTATTAACTGTACAAATATTCAGAAAAACAATATCACGTTCTTCCCTCTTTTCCCCCCATAATTCTCACATCAACACCAAGGCTGCAGGGCAGCCCTGGGGAAGTCCAAGCTGGACTCCTGGAGTCAGCAGCAGTCGGGAGCTGGAGGCAGGAACACACAGATTCAACCTGGCACAGATCAGGACCACAGGCAGACGAACAGATGGAATTGTCCCAGGATGCTGAAGCAAACAGGGACAGGCAAAGAAGGGCTGAAGGAAAGGGAGAAGGGGCTTGACCCTCATGGTTCCTCCAATTTATACTGAGTATGACACATATAGGATGGTCAATTTGGTGTGTTTACTCTATTTGGTCTGTCAACTCTATTTGGTCAATTTTGGTCTGTTTTGTCTGCTCCTCCCCGAAGAAGCCTTGCCCGAAGAGTAATCCCTTTACCCCTTTTCTCTTTCCAGAGCACAAGATGTTTCTCAGAACTGAGCAGCGTCCTTGGCTCTCCATAACATTCTCTAGCTATCTATAAACATCAAGTGTTATCAGTCCTAGAAGCAGGCACTGACTGAGAAACTTGCTGTTAATTTCAGCAAGTACAAGAGATCTAGCTGAAAGCAATACTACATCATAGAAAACTCTCTCTATCCTGGCTGAAACCAGGACAATCCTCCTGTCCTGCTTCAGAGCTGAAGTGAAAGAGCATTTCCACCACCTGCTAAGGTCAACCCACCACAAACTGCTACTTTGTTTTAGAAGATTGGAACCAAGGGTAAAGTTCGGAGAAAAAACATTAGCAGGTGACTTCAAAATTTCTGTAATAGCTTTATCTTTAGACGACCCTTCAAGGCACTTCAGCAGGCTAACCTGTGCTTTCTGAATCCTTACTGAAGCGAATAGGAGCATAAGGACCAAACTGTCCAGGCTGGTTAATGTCTGTTTATACAAGACACTATACAAAGAACATATAAAAAGAACACTTAGGCACTTAGACAATCCAATGCACAAGGCATTTGATGCCTCCAAGACAAGAGTCCTGCTGAATAGAACCTTTTTTCACACAATTCTGGATTTAAGTATTTTGGTTATGTTTAAATACCTATACTTCTTGAAACTAGCCACTTGATAGCTCATTAAAAAAAAAAAAAAAAAGTTCTTGTATGCCCCAGAGCCATGCAACAGGAGATAAACCAAACAAAAAAAGGGATATTCAGCATCAGTTCTCCACCTCTATTAACAGACTTGACAGAAATAACATGCTGCAGAATTTTTAGGTACATACTAGAATCTATACTGCCAGCTATTTAAAACAAATCTGCTTATCAAGAATGAACAAGTACTTCTCTTCCATTTTTCTTGAAAAAAATCTGAAGATTACTCAGACTTCCAATAATCAATATGTATTACTTTCTCCCCCTTTAAAGAACATAGGAGGCAAGTATGGCAGGAGTTGCCTTTATGCATCAAGGAAACAACTGATCAGGAAGAAAAAACATTTTTGATCTGGGGATTAAATTTATTAGCAAGAATAAGCTATGAGTGAAACTGATAGAACATTTTTTTCCATTTCTTTTCTTTTGTATTGAGTTTGCTGTTTGATTCCTTCTTACTTTAAATATCAGCAGCCTCTCAGAACACTTAAGTGTTCCAAATTGATAACATGCAAGCTGTTAAAATAGGCAAATAGTAAAAAGCAAATAATGTGTATCTGAAACACTTACCTCTAGCATCAAATGAAGAACGAATTAGGCTGGGTGCTGTTACATCCAAAGTTTTAGATGAAGCTTTGATTTCCAAAGAAGTATCTTTCTGTAAAACAGTCAAGTATCATAAAAGTACTCCAAATTTAATAATACTCCAAATTACTAATCTAAACAGAGTTAGACATAAAAAAACCCAAAAATTAAAATATCAACTGGTGCACAGATTAAGGTGAAGGTAATTTTCTAGTCTAATTTTTGTTCCTCTTGTTGTTGTTCTTAGAGGAACCATCACTTCAACCCTATAGCACTACAAAACACAAGCGGATGGGTCTCTAGTGCTATACATGCAGGACAATGGTTTTTGTTTTTTACATTTTACAAAAGCATTCGAGCAATGATTCTAAGAATGAATAAAATGTTAATGTTCCAAGTCCATCATCAAGCCCAAGCTAGTAATGAAAAAAACCAAACAAGATAAAGTAACAGCAGAAAGGACTTTTTTCCAACACAGGCTGTGTTCCACTGAGAGGCACTGGAAATATTATGCTGTTTGGAACCTTCAAAATTATTTCTCTTCAATCACTGCTGAAAACTGATTCAATACATGTGACATACTGCTGAATACGTTAATGCTGTATTTACCAGCAAAGAAGGAACAACAGAAATCAAGAAGAAGAAAAAAGTTAAATGTTTATGTTCTAACAGTATCTTTCCTCCTCCTGAAATTCAGGTTCTTATTTTTATCCTTAAGAACAAAGCAATTAAGTAAATACTACAGCCATTTTTTATTTAAAAAAAAATTTAAATTTGTTAAAAATATCTGTTAGTTGACTGCTCACCTATTATTTCTAGGCAGGAGAGAAAATAAAAGCTGTTAGGAAACCTCAGAAATATACATACTATGTACAGTAAGTTCAAAGTCTAGACCACAGCAGCACCCACCTAAATTCTAACAGTACTTGGCTTTCCCCTACCTACAGGCAGCACAAACAAGGAAAGAACAGTGAGAAAGGGTAAAAGACAGCAGGCACTGACAACACCATCTACAAAAAGAAGCATCAAACTTCTAGCTATGAAACTCCTTGCTTTCAAGGTACTTACATAGGTCTTAATCTACCATACTAAATGCAAAATACTTGCATTTAGAAATGCCTGAGCTTTAAACAAGTTTTATTTTTATGACTTCTGGAACATGAAAGCATTAGCTAACCTCTGAGTTCAACAAAAGAGACATCTGTGGATGGCTAAGGCACGTAATGTTACTTTCTGCTGAACATAGTTGTCCACTTTTATGTTGTATATTCAGTATTTCACTGCTTTCCAAACTCTGTGACTTGTGGAAATCCAGAATGGTAGCTTCTAATGCAGGTACAGGAAGAGACTGTGGTTTTGGAGTTTGAGTTGATTTCTTGTTTGTAGTTTTATTGAACCTGTCTGAATAAAGCATATAAAGTCTAAAAATTTTTTACGTGCTAACAATAATTTCTAGGTATGATTTATAGCACAGTACTTGACATAACTACAGGAATCATCAGAAAAACTATTGCTATTCATAGCTCAAGAACAACCAAGCTATTATAAGTAAAGTGTATGTACAACATTGACTCAACAAGCAACTGTAAATTCAGATTCTTGCTTAGCAATTTTTTCTATTAGTTTACATATTTGTTTAATCAGTGATAAAATGTTAACAAATCACTATCCCTTGTCAAAAAGTCACAATTAAAGAAATACTGTTCCCTAATTATTCCAGATTCAAACACATAGTAACAAACTGCAGTCTATAACACACTCAACCATTCTACATTTAGTTGACAACTTGGTAATCAAACAACACATTTGTACCTGGCTTCAGAGAATCTCTACTGCACGTGAAGGTCTGGAATGAAGTCTTGTTCACAATTCTGACAGAGGTGTCATCTCCATCATGCCTGTTCTTGCCTAATTTCTTCTCACCCTCTTTCGATCTCCTCTGCTGCAAGTATTTTTGACATATTTAGTTGATTCTAATTGAACTTTCTAAAGTCATCAAGTTTGCCTTGAGCTACAGTTAACTACCTCTGCATCTGGAGCTTAACCTTAAAGTTGATACAACAGTTATTATACCATAACTACAGATAAACAATAAACCCAGGAACAGCTAGTTAGAAAACTGTTATTTATCTACCTTTCTACATTTGTCAACTGTGTTATTCCTAACACATATTATAACCCAAACAAGAGGGATAATACGATAAGATTCTATGCAACTGTACTTTTAGTATCATCAATCAGAGTATTTTGAACACTGCAAAATCACAGAACCATAGAATGGGCAGGGATCTCAAAGATCATCTAGACCCAACTACCACTGGATCAGGTTGCTCAAGCCCCACCCAGCCTGGCAGTAAATTGTCCAGTCTCTTTTTCTGAAACTGAATTTCTTCTACAGCAGGGCTCAGACCTTATAAGTATTCCAACCTTCTGACTCAACTATGTATTATGGCCAAAACTAGGCAAGATTGATGTCACAACATCAAGAGCATTTGAAGCAGACAAACTAGTTAGAGAAGATAAACCTGTGTGATACCAGTAAAGGAAACATGTTTATCGATAAGGTTCTGAGAGCCTTGCAGTTCTTACATCACCTGTGCTAAAACTGTGCTAATCATCTCTCCGTTCAGCTTTTTATATTTTTCTCTCAGCAAGAAAGCCACTACTTCTAGGTCTCTAGCCTTTTATCTTGTATGTTTAGTAACGCATGATTGGGACCTAATCTTACAACTTTCTCTATAGAGAGAGGCTTGGCCATAGTGAAATTACCAGGCCTCTGCCTAGTGAGTATGGCACACCACAAGGATGGCTGGAGAACAGATTGGAACCTGCTGGAAACTGGAACAGCCTTACAAAGCCAAGAGACCTATAATCACAGAGGGGAACAGGTCAACAATACATGTGATTTTTCCCTCGATTACTATATTTGAGGAGTTTGTATATTTTTTGTTTAAAAACAGTACCCAAGTATCAGGATATTTATCCCCAAACAAACAAAAAATGACGGAAGGTCTGTTTTTACTTTTGATTGAAAGAGACCATTTCTAATATGAAACCTTCCTTCCCCCTGCACACCAACACAGGTTTCTCTTGTCCTATGGATTGCTTTCTACCTGCAGAAGGTCTTGCAAATCCTTCAACAGGTATGGTCTCATCACTTACGAGCCACATAGCTGGTTATGGCCAACAGGTCTCTCTTAACTCAGGTTTATGGAAGCTGCCACTACACTCAGAAAAATCTCTTCCCTACTACCCCAAGTGCTAGTGAACAACAGAAGGCAGTTCACAAACCACTGGTCCTTTGTTTTTGTCTCCCCAGCTGCTTCTTTCTTAGGAAAAGAATTAAATTCCCCTCATATTCCAAAAATATTGCATCAAAAATGGTATTCCATGAACTCTTCTGAAATCTCAAGTTGTGCACATTACTAACACGCTCTTTAAATGCCATTCTACAAGAACAGAGGCTGATCATTCACCTTCAAAAATGAACCAAACATTTGGAAGTACTGAATCAAGATAACAATTTTTATTTTTTAAAAGAACGTGCATTTGCTCACCTTTGAAAGATTCTTACTTTCTTGTCTGATTGGATACATTCGCTCAGCAGATTCACTGACTATTCCTGAACCAGTGTACCTTGAGTTGTTAGAACAGCATTGTGAGCCAGGTACTGTATATACATTTGAAACATCAGGTGAGTAAGAGCAGCTGGAGTATTCACAGAAGGCAGGATCTCCCAAAACGCTGTGTGATGGACATTGAGAAAGAGAGTGGAAGTCATCCTGGGGCAAACTTCAGCATACACTTGCTACCTGGATAAACATACTCCCTTGATGAAGAAATTGTTTAACAAGAAAACTGTATTTTAAAAGAAAAGTATTGTGTTACAAATTATGTTTACTCACTGGTATAGACCACTTTAAAAAAAAAAAAAAAAACAAAACCCTTTCAGCGAACCACGCTGCTTAGCAAATATTTTAAAACAAAGATACATGTTTACAAGTTTCAAAGCCAATCTGCTGTGCAATTACACCCCCCATTTCTGTTTAAGATTATCAAGATTCTTCATACTTATTTTCAGTAGGCTTTTTCTTGTGAAACAAACTGAAAGCACAGTATAACTACATCACCTATATTACATACGTGAGTGCAAAATACAAAAATTACAGAGTAAAATGTCATAACATGCCAAAACAATAAAGTAAGAGTACTCTGCATGTAATATATATAAAGTACCATTTTAAGGGGCTTAAGACATGTGTGAAATACAATATATAATCAGAAGATAATCATTAACTGACCTTCATTTAACCATCACAGGTTATGGAGATACAACATGTCTGGGACATGTCTTTTTGCCCCAAATGTATACTCAAAGTTCCCTTCCATTTTCCTCCTACACTTGGTAAAGAAACTTTATACTGAGATCCAAGTTTGACTTGGGGAAAAAAGAAATTTCTCAGCTTAAGAAAGTTACACATAGTTTTTAAAGCTGTTCACCATGAAGTGGCCAACCTCTGTATCTTGGGTTCGTAATGAAAAACAGTGATTTTCACATCAGAACAAGACTTTCACACACATTTCTTACTCCCTGTTGCAATTGTGATAGACTTTAAACAAAACAATACTTAAAATAATAGTTTACATACAGAGAATAAATAAGAATAAAAAAAATTATGACTCAGTTGCAATAAGGCAATACATCAGAATACTGCTGCTATCTGTTGGTGCTTTTATAAATGCTTACTAGTTTAATTATAATGCTATGTTTTTTCTAATGCAGAGGTCAGGCCATACTCACCTCAATGTTAAATTTCTATTTAGCAGATAGATCAAAGTGGGCTGAAAATACTAAGATCTCCCTCAGGGTAAAATGAAGGCTTATAATGAATGCGTTCATAAAGGCTTTAGCTATATTTGCAAGGATGCACCAATGACTTCACAGGAACTGCAAAATTAATCCAATGCTTAAGTGCTCTGAGAAGCTACCAGTGAACTATGTAAACCACAAGATTATTATTACAGTACTTCATTACTTCCTATCCTATTATGTAGATTTTTTTCTAGCTTGCTCTGGGATTAAAAACAATTTTGTAAGTCTACCACAATCACTTTTTTTCAGCCCTGTCCTGGTTTCATCTGGGATAGGGTTGATCCTATTCTAGTTCTTACTAGCTAGAACAGTATTGGGGTTTGGGTTTAGTAAAGTATTCAGTGTGAGAAAAATATTGATAGTAGGCTTTAGCTGTTGGATGGAAACTTTTCAACTTTTCATGCTATGCTAATACACAGGTGAACAAGAAGCTGGGAACACAGCCACCGGATACAAATTGGCCCAGTCTACAGAAGATGGCTGGCCAGTAAGTTTGTCTTCTGGGATTGTGGTTTTGGAATTTCTCTCCTCCAGGATTGCTAGCCAGGGAGAGACTGGGCATTGGTCAGCAGGCAGTAAGCAGATGCACTGTGCATCACTTGGTAGTGTATTTTGTTATTGTTATTATGTTTTATTTAAATCATTAAATTATTTTTATCTTAACTCACAAGTCTCTTTACCTTCCCAATTCTCAACCCCACTCCCTGGAGAGACTGGAGAGAGTGAAGGAGCAGATGCATGGTATTTAGCTGCCTGCTGGGTTAAAATCACAAGGCGGCCTTATTAGAGAAAAAATTTCTAGAAACCCATAACATTCTTAAGAAAACAACTTTCTGATGAGAAACAGAATGTGGAAAAAAGATCCAGGAGGAGCACCACATATCATTTAAATGTTTTACAACATAAGAACACATCTTGAATGCCCCTTTTCTTCGTTTTGTTTGACTGTATTTAACCCAGCCTTGCCGTAACACAACCATTCTTTGACCCATGGTCTAGATTCAAGTTCTTCTAAAGAACAAACTAGTCATATCAACTATAAACAAACTATCAACAAATAAATCTTCCTTAATGCTCTGTAACAAAGCAGGTCCTTGGAAGGAAGGAATTCAGTACCAGATATATGCCCAAAGAACATAAATGCAAAAACCCTAAATCATGAGGACAATGCATAAGCATTTCTACAGTTAGAGCATGATTTTAACAGAGCACCAACTTTGTAAGAATGTTCATGTCCAAACCAGGAAGCTTAGAATCCCCCAAGAAACAAAATTCAGAAAAATATACATACTTATCCACAGATGGTTCACGAACAAACGGGTAGCAGGTAGTTAAGTACCTAGGAAAGACACACGCTGCCGAGGGTTCTGACCGTGCCATAGTTACCGCCGCATGTTTTGGGACAAACGGTTTGACCTCTGCTGACAACTTGATGCCCTGAGAAACAAAACAGGTTTTGGCTACATGCATTTGGAGATTAATGCTTTCAGGGAAAAATGCTCACCCTTGTGAGCTTAATTGTCTTAAGAAAGTGTTACTTTGCTATCCCCTGACAGAACAGTCAAAACAAAAGAGCTCACCAAAAAGAAACGGTGGAAGGGGGAGAAAGAAAATCAAGCAATTCTAACAGAAATGTAACTGCTCTGTAGTTTTTTTCACGTAGTAACCACATTTATCACAAAATACACAGATCAGTTAAGGAAGGGAGAGAGGCTTGCTTATACAAGATGCAGTATATGCTATTATACAAATGCTTACTTTGGATTTGAGTATTATTCAAATAAGCTAAAGGTCATAGCATCTATGAGCACTAGCATGAAATCCAGTTCTGGAAGTAGGTAACAATAATGTCTTTGTGTACCCCTGTATTTTAAGGTAATCTGTCTTAAATCAATACTCAAGCATATAGCCTTCTCATTTCTGGCTCAACACATCTATTAAAATCGATTTCCTATTTATTCTGTCACTAACTTTAGGGACCACCGAGCCTGACCATATGCAATGAAACGCTGTTGTTACTGACGAGAACTTCTGCACCCATCTTTAGAGCGACAGGGATGTCTGCCCACCTGTCCGGCAGCAGGCTCTACACTCTAAGTGGAGGGTTTCGTACTTAGGGTCACAGGAATGGAGCGGTGCCCCCCCCCCTCCCCTAGGGTGACGGGCACCCTCTCGCTATTTACCTGCTCGAGCTCCCCCTGCCCTTCCAGGACTCGCCTCCGCTGTCCTGAACCAAAGGTTTACCCAAGGCCCCGGTGGCGGTCCGTGGACAGGCAGAGCGCACGGCCGGATGGAGCCGCACGCAGCCTCCTCTGCTGCCGCCAGCTCAGTCGCTGGGTGAGAGAAAGGCAGCAGCCGGCGGGCCGAGGTGGGCCGCCCCCGCCTCCCACGCCGGGCTGAGGACCCGGCTGGCTGACGGTGGCTCCGCGCCCCCGTTACGCAACAGGCCAGAAGGAGCTGGGGACCCCGAGGAGCTGCCCCTACCCTTACCTCAACGCCTTGGCCCGAGCCCGGCCGCCCCTCCGCGGACATTACCTGGGCGGGCCGCAGACCCTGAGCTCCTTCTTCCCTTTCAGCCCGAGGTCTGCGCAGCGGCGCGCCGCGATGACGCCACCGCGACAGAAGGGGGGCGGTCACGGTGCCGCTGATCCCGCCCCCGCGGCCCGGGTAAGCGGCGGAACCATGGCCCAAGGACGGGCCGGGCCCCCAGAGCAACCACGGCGCTTGCCGAGCTACGGGGAACCGGCGAGCTCGGCCAGCGTGTGCCCCTGCCCAGCAGCTGGGGAACAGGTAGAGGCAGCGTAGGGGGCTCGATCCTGTCCGAGGCACGTGCAGCTGAAATCAGTGCTCCCCAGTCCCTTTTCCTGGGGCCAGAGGGAGACACAGGGGAAAATAATTTCAGGACCATCACTGGCAGTGGGACATCAAAGAGACCATCATGGACTCTGGTGCTAAAGCCCTCGAGAAAAGTACAGCATAAGCACCAGTCAACAAGGTTCTTACTGCTGGTTCTTCCAATTAAGGTGCGCACAGGACTCTGTAGTCTTGCTCTTCAGCACCGAGAGGCTATTACACACCGTTTGACCACCAGGGACAGGGGCACTTAGGAGGAAAAACCAGAGGGTTGTTTTCCTCACTAAACTTGGCATGTTACTTACCTTTGTCCCTTGTAGCAACCTTAATGCCATGCACACATTCCACAGGAGAGCGTGCACTTACCAGTTAAGTGCAGATGTTCCCACTTTTACTGGCCTTCAGAATCCCACACAGATGTAACACTAGCTTGGATTTTAAATGAAAGATACCACCAGCAGTACTATGTGGTTATTTGAACACCAAATAACACTGAATCAACTCTTTAAAATCCGATTTTACGGATACATGTATGGGGTCCCAAGATGCCAGTCATCAATTTGATAAAATTTGTAACTTTGAGAGTTACTCCATGCAGGAGCAAACCTTCATTGGCACACACAGACAGCACACTAAAAAAGGACTAATCACTCACTGTATTAGCCCTGACCTTTTACATGGTAAAGACATAGAATTCATACTGTCCTAAAGCCAGCAGCTGCTTTTGCCAGATGAAAAGCACCATTTACTTTGGCAGTGTCTAAACCACTACTGCCTATGAGTACAAACTAACTTCCCAGAATAAAACAGGACACAAAACCGAAAGTACAGATTAAAACACACACAAACACACAAAAACGCCCACAAAGTTTATGGCAAATGGCTAAACTGGCACTACTATAAATAAATCAAGCACTTAACACCTTTTGAAAATTTTTTATCAAGTCGTCATTGAATATCCTGAGTTGGAAGGGACCTACAAGAACCAAGTTCAACTCCTGACTTCACAAAAGGAAATCTCAAAGTTAAACTGTATCCCCAGGACTGCTCATTATGCTTGGGGCCATGATCACTTCCCAGGGAGCCTGTTCCAGTGCTTGATCACCCTCTCAGTGAACATTTTTTACCTATCCAATCTGAACTTCCCCTGATATAGTATGAAGTTTTTCCCTTCCATCCTGTCACACACACCTAATGTTGGTTGGATGTAGAAGCAGGACGACCAGTAGTCATTGCAGAACAATTCAGCTCATCAAAACCTACATCAGAGACATAATTTTAGCATGCCAGAAGCCAGAGTATTACCCACCACTGACAGCTTTCTTCTTAGGCTGCCTGCAGTTCCCAATTTAAATCGGCATTAGGAACTTTGGCCTGTAGGGCAAAATAATTCTTGGAGAGAAAAAAAAGATTCACTAAGTTCTTTTTTTTTTTTTTTCCCTGAAATGGGTAATCTTAAATATGCTAAACCATGAATATTTGGTTTGTCTGGTGAATTAAAACTCTGGACAACCAGGTTTTATAAATCTTTAAAACCAGTTTATTTCCTTATGCCTACTACTGAACAGGTGACCTACTGGATTTGAACAAGCTACACATCAGCAGAAAAGCAGAGTGCAAAAGTTATTGAACAGAGGTAACAAGGGATCATCTAATCAGAGCATGCAATATGTAAACTTTAAGAAACAAAATCCATTGAAAAAACAGGCACTTATATTCATCACTCTCTGAACACCATAGCAGCCTACTTGGAATTGTATTTGACTGAGCTTTGTCGCTGTGAATAATACAGCTCATGCACAGGTTTGGATGTATGTTTTGTACATCTTAAAGTATTCACTGAATACTACCAAGATATATACACTCATATACATAGTTCCAGAAGATTTGGGAGATAATTTAGACAGTAGTTCATTTCTTTTCATCTTTTGGAAGAGGTCTTCTGAAGAGAAGAATATGTGGTTCTGTGAAAACAAAATTGAACATAGTGTCAGCTTCACACAGGTCTTGATTACAGTGATTTCTTTCATTTAAGATGTCTTGAACACTGAAGTTAAAGCTCGATGTCATACGAACAGATTAATAAGTCCACAAGTACATCTTGTGTAGTATTAGTTAGTATTAGCGTAGTATTACAGACCAACTTTGCAGGTACCTAACAACACTTAAACAGGTGCTTTGGAAGGCTTTCCATTTAATGTTGTCAGTATCATAAGATGCTTAAAGGATGGAAACACTGGGAAATATAAAGTATTTTTAGTTAGTATCAATACTAACGCCATCTCTCTAAAGTAGGCTGTTTGATGAGTTTTGCTGCTGTAACTTACACTAACCAAGTTGCTGGTGCTGTCCTGGTTAGGTAAAGCTGCTTTAGTTAATACAGCCAGCTCCCATCATTACTGATCAGACTGAATTGTAAGCTCCTCATAACAAGTCTGAATTATCAAAGACACCAAGGTAAGTGAAATTCTAAAAGGTTACACTAATTTCTTCACCTGGTTCTTCAGAAACTGGAAACTCCATGATGCTGTCACAACTCACCTGTCACCAGTTAGTCAGGTTCATCAGTGGTACCTTATCTTGAAGGCCTGTTTTCAGTACATCAGTATGAGTTTTATGGCTTCACATCCAATCAGTGGAAAGACTGGTTTTAAGTGCTACTTGTGGTAGGTTTGTAACTGGAGCTCAAACTATATTTGTAGATTTTTTAGTGCATTAATACAGGACCTTGCCCACCTTATTTAGTCTTTCTGTACAAGAAGTGGATGTGTCAGCTTTATGATTTAAAAGTACACTGCTACATAAAGCTTGCATCACTCACTGAGATACTAACATTATTCAAGAGCTCCCAAGAAGCTTACTCATATAGGCAGAGTGAGGAAGTTTCCAGTGTGACATGTTTTGTCTACTGATAAGACTACAGGGTAGCATTTTGCAGCCCTGGGAGGAAGATGTGACACAGGCTGTTCTGTTCCCTTTGTTGATAAATGGCTACAATAGCAAGGAGATAAAGAGGACCCTAAACATTCAGTAGTGAATTCCAGCTGGATTCTGTATCAGGAGCAACTAGGCACTACACACCAGCTAAGCACCATGCAGATGGTGCTCAGCTTTTATGAAATGTTATGCATTTTATTCATCTAAGTCTGTTCAGATATACTTACCTGGCTCATGGATCATGTAGTGAACCCAGCCAAGACTTTGCTGAACACCAAGTCGTCTCCACTCCTCTTCAGACATTAGATGGGATTTTGGCACTTGCTTTGAAAGTTCTCTTGGCAGCATCACGTGTCTGTAGAGGTTTAATTATTAAACACAATACATACACCAGTATCTGTGAACACGAGCACACTTGCACTGAAATATAGTAAGCAAGTTCAGCGATGAATACCAGCATTCCCTACAGAGAAGCATAGGGTGCTTAAAGATACTATTGATTCGATCATGAAGCACCTGCCTCAGAGTCCAGTTTTAAAATCACCTTGTCTACTTAACATTACATAGGTAATGCAACAGTATATTGAAAGCTAAATTACTTCCTAGAGAGATTAATTTTTCTGCATGCTCAGAGTCTGATCCCCTTGAGGAGAAACAGTTTGCAATTTTCTTTATGTCTTAATGCAAAGCAAAGTATACCGTCTTGGTTTTGAGACTGTAAGAGTCGCTGGAGAGCAACACATCTCCACACAAAAAAGTCATTTGTAGTCGTGCCTCCAAGCAAGCTTAAAGGGATGAACTTCAAGAGCGTCGGTTATAAGTCAAAACTGGCGCTACAGCATAGCTTTGAAAACTAGCAGAAAGAGCATGGTCTTGGAAGACTTCATAAACTACAGTTAACAGCAGTTTGCTTGGATGTGTCCTTACGAACTGCCTTTAAAAGACACTCAGAGCTCGAACTGAGACAGCACATGACGTTCCTTTAAAACCGCGCGGCTCAGCTCCTCCCGGCAGCGAGGCGAGCGAGGCCCCAGCTCCCCCCGAAGCATCAGCACGGCCCCAAGCCCTTCCGCCCGCCACAGCCGCCGCCTCGCGCCAGCCGCGTTAGCGCCACCAGCGGTGCGCGCGGGGCTGGCCGCTGCGCAGGCGTCCTCAGAGGGGGCCAAGCGCTCCCCCAGCCCACCACAGCAGCACCCGCTTCGCCACACGCCTCCTTCCACCCCCCGGGGCTGAGGCCGCATGCTTACCGAACGGTCGCCCTAGAGAGGCCAGCCGAGACCGGCAGCCGACTCACCCGCTCCTTCCCCTGGGCTGGTCGAAAGCTATGCAAAAACACGCCCTCTCCCCTTCGACCTGAAGCCCCACGGAAGGCAAAGCCACACTCCGCGCTGCCGCCAGCGGGTCTTATTCCCCGACGGCATCTCCTAAATCCCGTGAGAGTCGCCAAGCGACCTCGAAAAGGGTAGCAGGAAACGCTTCCTAATCCCTTCAGCCGCCCCTCCCTCGCTCTCCCACAGATTCGTACCGGTATTCGTACTGCTCGTCAAAGTACTTATCAGAGTAGTAAATCTGCTTGTGGGCCATGGCTAGAGGCAGAAGGAGCAACGACGGGACCGGACCAGACGAGACTCTCCCCGCAGCCGCCCCAGGAGAGTAACCGCCCGCTGCCAAGCCTCGCTCCGTTTGAATCTCACAGCTCAACTCTTATTGGCGCTGCCAGCACAGCCAATAGCGTGCCGCGCAGCCACGACGAGACGGCAGCCACGTGACTCAACCTCTCCCGTTCCCAGCAATCCCCGGAAGCTGCCGGGGAGCATTACGTCAGGGGTGACGGTTGGGAGAGCAGCGGGGCAGAACGAAGGAGGGAGGGGGCGGGCGCTGATAGGCGGGCGCTGAGGCTCCAGAGCGCGGTGATTGGCCAGCCGCGGGCAGGGCCCCGCATTCCAGCAGTTTCTGGGCTGGACGGGGAGGGTGAGGCGGTTGGGGTCGTTGATGACGTTGGTGTCCCGTGCCGCGGTCGTGTCGCGGTCTGCTGGGCTCGGCCCCTGCGGCGTCAGGCGGGAGCGCTGCCGGGTGCTCACTGTGTTGCTGGTGCCGGGAGCCTTCTGATAAGGGGGCTTCAGAGCAATTAATAAAGGTGTGGTGTAAAGTAGCACAAGGTATAGGAGTGGCATTGGGTTAAGAGTTTTTTACAAGGCATACCTTAGTGTGCAGCTGCGTCTAAGACGACAGTAAACTAGAAACGAGTAGGACCTTGGCGAGGAACTTTGCGGTATGCAAGGGCAGGCGGCTAAGTTAAGTGCTGGTTTGAGCTAGCTCTGTGAATAACGGCTCATGACCACTCAGCATTTTGAACCAAAGGCCGAAAAGTTCACTGCGAGGAAGACTTGGAGCCTTCATCCCGAAAAGGCCTCCACATGACAACCAGGCAATAGTATACATGTGGAGATGGGTAGAGACTTATGTTAATAACTGAATAACCTTGCTTCCTGTATGCATATACATGCTTCTGTAATGCATATGTATAACTGAGTAATACACAGTTGCTTGCATCTAGCACCATGTGTTCAGTGCTCTGTGGGGCTTGTGAGCAAGACTGAAGTTTACAAACTGAGCTAGCAAAGTAGCGCAGTAAAATGTAAGTAGCTTGCCAGGATTTGGTAAAATGCACTGCAGTTCCTAGGGTTAAAATGTTAATTTTGGAATCAAGCTTTTTCAGTATGGAAATACTGAATTCTGCTGTTATCCTAAGGACCTGTGGTACTTCTTGGGTGCAGTTGCCCTGTGAGATGAGATGAGATGCTTGTGGGAATGTTGCCAGAAAGAGCAGTCTCACAGTTGCTTCTTCACATTTACTGCCTTCTACCCATGGAGTGCTGCTGTCTTCCCTCCTTGTTGGGCCTGAAAGCAGTGTACAGATCCACACACCAGGTCCAAACCCCCCTACTCAGTGCAGATGGCCAAATGCTTTTGACAGATAAAACCTCCATCCTGAACTGATGGTCTGGGCATTTTCAGACTCTATTCAGTGCCAGCCACGTAGTCCAAGGCTCAGCAATTCAGAGGACTTTATAAGAGTCTGGAGCAATAAACGCCTGAAAAGTACAAAGATCGGTGTCTACAGAGCCATTGTACTGTCTACTCTTTTATATAGGTCTGAATCATGGGTCATTTACTGCCACCACCTGTGGCTCTAACGTTTCCACCAGTGCTGCCTCCGTACAATCCTGAACACCCACTGGACTGGCTGTGTGACCAATGTTCCTGTCCTTGAGCAGGCAGGGGTCACCAGTATTGAGGCCATGATACTGAGGACACAGCTGTGCTGGGCAGGGCACATCTCCAGGATGGAGGATCACCCCCTCCCTAAGATTGTGCTCTGTGGTGAACTTGCCACTGGCTGCCACAACAGAGGAGTCCCAGAGAGGAGACACAAGGACTCCCTGAAACAATCCCTCAGCTTTGGCCATACTGACAGCCATCAGTGTTCCGCTCTGGCCTCCAATCAGAAGACATGGAGACACCATCCATAATGTTGGATGTGCATCCATAATCCTTTGAGAGCACACGTAGAATCAGTCTCAAGGAGAAAAAACAGTGCAGAAAGAACCATGTTGGCTGTCTGCTCACAGGAGACTTTCTGCTATGCCTTTTGCAGCCGCACTGCCAGTCCCACATCGGCCTCATCAGCCATCAGCGTGCTTGCAGCAAGCGTGGGGAGAGCCCTTCTTAAAGCTTCATTTGTGAAGCCAAGCCATGAGTTATAAAACCCTAATGCTGGATACTGGAATGTATTTTCCTGAACAGAACAGCAAGATCACTGTCAGGGAACGTTTTGTACTTTCCTTATGAGTCATATACACAGTCAATAATTTGCGATTAATTTGAGTGTGAATCACATTCACAACGTATACTGATTAATGGTTATCTGTGCTTTTATATGTTTCATGTTTCCTATGGAAACAAGGCTTAAACAATTGTATGCTTGCTCAGTTTTGATCCTCAGTTAGTTCTTGAACCTCTTGCCTGGTTTGGTCAAATTCTGTCATGGTTTAGGTCCCGCTGGTATCAACCAGGCCTCCACTTGCTCACCCCCACCCCATTTGTGGGACAGGGAGGAGAAAATCCGCCTTAAGGGTCATTAATTGAGACAAAGATAGGGAGGTTTGCATTCCCCAATTACAGTTACAGGCAAAAACCAGACAGGTTCATATTGGTAGGAAAGAAAAACTAATTTAATCTATGAGGAGAAAATGAAAAATAGGCCAGATCTTAAAACCTTCTCCACCACACCTCCCTTCTTTCCAGGCCTTAATTGCTTCACTGCTGCCTCCCCCTCAGTAGCACAGGGGAAAGAGGAGTTGGGGTGTAGGGTCAGTTCCCCACATGGTGTTTCTGTCGCTTCTTCCTCCTCAGGGGGAGGACTCCTCACAGCCTTCCCCTGCTCCAACGTGGGGTCCCTCTCATGGCAGAGAGTCCTTCAGGAACCCCTCTGACATGAGTCCCTCACATAGGTGCAGTCCCTCAGGAACTGCTCCAGCCCAGGCTGCTCATGGATTCATGGTCTCCTTTGGGAACAGTCACCTCCCCTGCCATGGGGTCCTCCATGGCTACAGATCCACATCTGCCTCTCTGTGATCCTGTGCAGGCTGACACTTCACATTTACCCACTTGTGGCACGTTAGGAGCAACAAATCCATATTTACCCCACTGTGGCCCTTCAAGGACTGCTCAACCATGCTTATTCAGGGACTGCTCCACTGTGCTTCTCCATAGGCTGCAGGAGAACAGCTGCCATCTCACCACAGGCTCCAGGGAAACCTCTGCTAAGGCAGAGATACAGATATATAGATATAAATCTATATCACCATGCCCACTAGAGCATGTCATGAAGTGCCTCATCTGCATTGTTTTTAAATACCTGCAAGGATGGTGACTCTACCACCTCCCTGGACAGCCCATTCAGTGCCTGAATATTTCTCAGTAAAGAAATTCTTTCTAATAAGGTCTAGTCTAAACCAACTCTGGTGCAACTTCAGGCTATTTCCTCTAGTTATATCATTATTCAACAATCATGTCCCTTCTCCTGTTGGTCACACTATTTCTGATACAAGCCAGGATGCTGTTGATGGCCAAGAAGGCCACCTGGACACACTGCTGGCTCATATTCACCTAGGTATTGACCAACACACTCCCCAGGTCCTTTTCTTCTGGCAGCTTTCCAGCTTGTCCAAGCTGGTATCATTGCCTGGGGTTGTGACCAAAATGCAGGACTTACAGAACCTCGTATTATTGTCCTGGGCTCATTGATCCAGTCTATCAGAAGTACCCTGGTGGGGAGGCAGTGATGTAAGTAATCTCATACCATCCTAGGCAGGAAGAAAAAACATATGAAAAAATACTTCAAATAAATGTCTCATTGGTTAATATTCTTCAGCCTTTGATGTGCATTCCTTCTGAAACAGTAAGGCAAATAATTCAGGAAGCCATGATTTAGGAGAAAATGAGCCTTACTTAATTCTGATATTTAGTAAACTAACTTGTTACCTGACTGTGATCTTACTTTCTGGCCTTGTGTGGTATTTGCCATGTATTTTACAGACCCAGTAATCATCAGAGCACTGATCCTACAGATTTATCTGGATACTTGTCTGTGCAATATGAATAAAATTTTCTTCACAGACTTATCTTCAAAATCAGTTAACCTCAATTTAGGTACTTAAATTTGTATTTATTGCTACTAAATTTGAAAAACATTTTCAGAAGCATGGAGTTGTAACTTTCTTCCAGCTAATGAATAGAATGGAATTTTTGTTGTTTTTCAGTTCACACAAAAATGTGAACCAGGTCTTGGAGAAACCTGATGCTGTGCTAGCTGTAAATAAGCTACTGTAAGTTTTGAAAATAATTTAGCTGAATAACTGAGAATTTCCATCTGAGACAGGATAAACTGACTAGAGAAGCAGAGCCAATTATGATGCATTCTCCTTCCGGTACCTGTCCTGGTTCAAGATCTGTGTTTTGTAGGTGTTCTGGAATAAAGCAGTCCCAAGTCATGCCAAGTGAGCACAGATTTCAGCACTGAGGGTAGAGATACAGAATGTCTACAATCCACTCAGATCCTTTCAGAGATTTGAATCCAGAATTGATCTGTGTCATTGCATTGACTTCATTCTTTAACCATTTTCTGTGAATTTTCCTGTGAAGGGCGTGATCAGAACATGATCTAAAGGCTACAGCTTAGATCTGGAATCCACAGCTCAGATCTGAAAAGGAGCCACACTAAAGTATTCCCATATTAACAAAATAAAAAATGCTGCATATAGCAGATGGTGATCTCCATAGCAACAAATGCTCCTATAACAAATTCAGGATGATAGCATATAATGACTGGAGAATCAAGCACAAGAAGATGCTGCCAAATGAGGCACAATCTTGCCCAGATTTTTCCTGTAGGCCGTGCAATGTGGCAATATCTCACAGTGGAACAATGGCAAAAATCTGCAGTGCGATCTCAGAGTTCTTCAGTTATTGGATATTTTTGACACAGTGATTAAATAGTTTGAGTAAAGGTTACATTTAAACTTTAAAATGTCAGTTCTAGGCCTAAGAAAAGCTCTTTTTAGCCAAATGTATCTCTGCAGCTTTTTGTAATGGATGCCTTCTCTAACATAAGAGTTGAAGAAGTTTGTGATGATACATTCCCAGATTACACTAGATGCTAAGGACTACACTTAAGGGACTTTTTTGCAAATAACGGGCCCAGGTGGATTTTTTTTTTTTTTTTGTTCATTAGTTTTCCAGTCATGGATTACACTAGATTACACTAGATGCTAAGGACTACTGTTGAGGGATTGCTTTGCAAATGACAGGCCCAGGTGGATTTTTTTTTCATTAGTTTTCCAGTCATGGAAGGCAGGAGATAAATGTCATAGTGTAAACAAAACCAACCAGTGTTCCCAGCCCTTTACCATAAAAAATGTAAAAATCATCCTGTCAGGGAGCAAGGAGGAGCCACTTTGAGGAGCCACTCTCACATCCCTTCTCTGCTCTGTGTGTGACGCAGAAGCCTCATCAATAAGTCAGGCCCAGAAGTGTGGCCTTTTTGGACTCCTTATATTATTCTGTCTGCTTCTATGTGTATTATCCCAGAATTTCTCTAAGTCTGTTGCCTTACTTCAGGGAAACTCAGATTTGGCCTCCATGGTAATTTTCAGTTCTGCTTGTTTACAAGCATTTCCCTATAGTTATTTGAATTATTTCCCATTATTTGTATCCCACATTTTTCAAGCTAATGTGTTTTTTTTCTAAATCCCTGCTTATATATCTTGACTTCCAGTGTTCCTGGTGACTCCATTCTTTGTTATAGATACTGGAAAAATCATTTCTTTCAGGGGATATAGAGAACTTTGAATCTGTCTTGGCAGGTAAACATCTTTCATCATTCACAATAATACATATTTTTAGGTTAACCCACATCTTTGTAACAATCAGCTTTTTAGTAATTAATATAGACAAAAATATTCAGGACTTAAACTTCCCCATTATATTACAATGCAGTATCTATACAGGGAAGAATTTAACAGTTGTAACATAGATGGGAAGAAGATTCTATCTGGAAATAAAGTCAGAATCCTTCCTACTGCTCAGTCTAAAAAACATTCACGAAACTCACCTCTGCGTTGCATTTACACCATTCTTGCTGTTCATGGGGTCATGTTGCAAATGTGATACAAAATTCTTCAGGTTACTTCACTTCTAAAATGAATGTATACTGAAATGTGCACAGTTTGAAAGCTTATTTTCTGTCTTTTTTCTGTCCCTTTATTGAATGAAAGGAATTACTTCTGCCTTAAACTGCTCCAGTTAGAGTAACATAGGAGAGCATGCTTTTTTTCTGTTATCCTAGGATAGCAGTCCTCCTTGACTGAAGTCTCCTGGGCCATACTTGAATCATACATCATTACATATATGCATATATAGACTGTTGAAAAAAAAAATTCAGAAATTCATGGAAGAAGAACACAAGGAAACTGATTCAAAAGTCTTTACAGGTGTTAATGCCTTTTCATGTTTTTAGGACCACATCAGCAGTGTTGTCATGGAAACTGAAGCAGGTTCTGTTTTGCCATCTTGTAGATGTGCTAGAAATACATTTTTCCCTTCCTATACATTAAGCATTCTTAAAGGCTTGGTTGAGAGTAAACTGAAATTAGTGAAAACTTTTCAGTTATCTCAGCAGCTCTTGGACTTGGGTGTAAGTGATCAGTAGAATGACAGCAAATGTTCTGTTTTATAATGGTTGTCAGATATTTTTTATGTCTTATTCCACTGCTGAAAATTAGATGCATGTTACAAGATTTATCTCATGCTGGAAAACACTAGAAACTGCAAGTTTCTGTTGGCTTAATCTTGTAGTGCATCTCCTGTATCTTGCTTCTCTTTCCTCTGTAACTCCTATCATGCCTGCAAGACAGGCCTACAGACTCAAAATATTAAGTATTGGGGCTACCTCTTTTGAAACACGTTTTTTTAAACTTTTGTGCCATAATCTTTTCATCAGAGGTCCAAAATGTGGACTGACAGCAGATTTGGAAATAATTATCTTTCACTGTTATATCATCTGATACTTTCAGCTCAGTGCAGGTGTTCCCCCCCTGTGTGGAGCTGGCTGCAGGGACCAGGACCAGTCCCTCACTGCTGGTGTCAGTGGTGGGAGGCTCCCAGGTAGTGCCATGCCAGGGTTGACCCCAGACTGCAAGAGCTGCTTGCAGCTGGATCTGACCCAAGCTACAACCCCACCTGTGTCACAGGCATGCGGGTGACAATGTGCCTGGCCAATGACCTTGGACCTGCTGGATCTACTGTCACAGTGGGCTCACAGCATCACTTCGTTTAGGGGGACTTTTCCTGACACCGAAATTTTTCAGTTGTATCTTAAAACTGTCATGTCTGTAATACAGACAATGTCTATTGTCACACATATGGATGTAATTTGTTTGTCTTTTACTGTAAATTCAAACCCTAATACTATGTGCCAGCCTACAAAAGAAGACAGTGGGATTTCAATCTCTGCTCTCCCCCAAACTCTTTCTCCACCTCGCCTGCCCCTCTGTGATGCTGGCGTTGCCTGACTTTGGGGGGCAACACTGCAGTTCCTGACTCACACACCAGTCCTGCTCATCCTACCTGCTGTACAGCACAGAGCTGGAGTCTGTGTGACTCCCCCCCATCCTCAGCCTCAGGCCAGAGGTTGTATGATGCATTGTATCTCAAAATACTGCTGGTTGATGAGACTTTATGGGTTCTCTCTTATTTTCTTTTGCAGAATTCCCTAAACTTACTGCTGGCTATGCTGATATTAATCTCAGATGAAACAGTAAACTCTAGCTTCGTTTTTAGTGAATACAGAAAAATGTTGTTAAGTTATCATCTCTTTATGTGAGTTTTGAAATTGTTTGGTAAAGTAGTGACTGAAGTGCAAGTGTTTAGCAGGGTGAGGAGTGGGGATGTGTAAGCTTGATTCACATTTTCAAGTGAATGTGCTCAGTGGCAGCGTACTTGCATCTGTGTGCCTGTCATGATGCAGCCTGGGCGCTCCAGCTCTGTACTACACAGACCGAAGACTGGCCAAAGTGTGCCACAAATTTATTTCCTGTGGAAGCTACAGGGGGTGGTGGAAAGGGCTTGCAGCCTTTATTGAACTGCAAGACACAGTTGCCATACTAATCCAAACCTGGTCATAGCTTCCCCTTCCAGCTTAGATGGCTTGCCTTACAATTTTGTATATTAAGATCATTGCTAGGTCTTTGGTCGGTGTAGTTTTCCAGTGGATTGTAACTTCATTATCAAATCCTACAGCTGTCTTTAGATAGAATGTTGTGGGAGTAGATGATACCTGAACATTCACTGACTTCTTATGGAAATGCACACACAACCCCTCCAGTCTTGAACTACTCAGACAGAAGTCTCTTCACAGCGGGTGACTCCAGGGAGCCCACAGGTGCCCCTTTCAACACACACTCTCAGGCATACTTCCTCCTCCTTCAGACTCAACTTTTGTTGTTCTGTTGTACAGCCTCAGGTATTGAATATAATTTTAAAAAATAATGTGTTCAGATAGTACAGCGGAAAACTAGCTCAAGTTGGGTGACTGTGGAGAGGGGCAGCAAATAAAGAAATCCCTGGGCAAGTATACCCTAAGATCCACTCATGCTCTCTTCACACCCTCTCCGTGCATCTTTTTGGTGCAATGGTGATTTCTGGTCTGGGCTTTTCTACCACCTTATTTGATTCATTCTCTGTCTCCAGACAGACCCTTAACTATTCTTATCTTCTTGAGCTGCAGCTTCTATCTACTGTTGTAGTGTCCTTATCTTATGCTTTGTGCTTCCTATGCACCTGCTTGCTGGCAGAACATGGAAAACTGAGAAGTGCTAGACTTAGCATAAACATTACTTAGCAACAACTAAAACATCAGTGTGTCATCAACATTATTCTCAAACTCAACCCAAAATACAGCATGTGCCATCTACTAGGAATAAAACAAATTATCCCAGCCAAAAGCATATTTAGGTGAAAGTTCACAGCTTGCAGCCTAAGGCTTCAGCAAATCTAGATACTCATGCTAAGTAATAAACAGTATACCAAATTCCACAACATTATGCTCTAAATCCTGCATCCTGATGCTAAACTATTGAGTCTGAGTAATTAATTCAATTTAAAATGAACTGTGTTAAGCTAAATGTCTAATATTTCTTAACAAAGAACCGGAATTGCTCTTGGTTTGCAACTGTAGTATGGTAAAGATATAAATCTGGAACAGTAGTGGTTAAAAAAGCCATAGAATGCCTAAAACTTTGAGAATGCACTTGGGTTTTAGACCAACAAATCTGTTTTGGGAGGGTAACAAAAACAAAACTGGGAGCAAGGAGAGTTTCAAGATACTAGGTAAACTACTTGTATCCTGAGGTACACTGTTTTTGGTTCAGATGGACCTTCATTAAAACAAGATTAGCATGTGGAGAGTTAGCCTAGTCTGACCAGCCCATTGTTTCTCAAAGTTAATCCTTATTCCTATCAATTGTCTTTTAATGACATGTGTAATTTACATCAGTATTTGAATCCTGAGCAGTGAATCTGAGCCTTCAAAATTGCCAGTTCCCACGTTGAGAGCACTTGAAGTGTATTTTAAACAGCAAAATGTGTTGCTGATGACACAAAACTAGGGGGAGTGGCTGACACACCAGAAGGCTGTGCTGCCATGCAGCAAGGCCTGGACAAGCTGGAGAGTTGGGTGGAGAGAAATTTAATGAAATTCAACAAGGGTAGGTGCAAAGTATTCCATCTGGAAAAGAACAACCCCATGTATGAGTACAGGCTGGAGGCTGAGCTGTTGGAGAGCAGCATAGAGGGAAGGGACCTGGGGGTGCTGGTGGATGGAAGGATGACCATGAGCCAACAATGTGTCCTTGTGGCCTAGAAGGCCAATGGCATCCTGGGGTGCATTAGAAGGGGGGTGGCTAGTAGGTTGAGAGAGGTTCTCCTTCCCCTCTACTCTGCCCTGATGAGGCCACATCTGGAATATTGTGTCCAGTTCTGGGTTCTTGAATTCAAGAAGGACGGAACTGCTTGAAAGAGCACAATGATGATTAAGTGCATGGAACATCTCCCTTATGAGGAAAGGCTGAGGGAGCAGGGTCTCTCCAGCTTGGATAAGAGGAGAATGAGGGGTGACCTCATTAATGTTTATAAATAGGTAAAGGGTGAGTGCCAGGATGACGGAGTCAGGCTCATGTCAGTGATGTCAAATGGATGCAAAGGGTGCAAGGTTGATCTTAGGAGGTTTTGTATGAATATAAGGAAAAGCTTTTTCACTGTGAGGGTGACAGGGCACTGGAACAGGCTGCCCAGGGAGGTTGTGGAGCCTCTTTCTCTGGAGACATTCAAAGCCCACCTGGATGCGTTTCTGTGTGATCTTCACTTGGTGACCCAACTCTGGCAGGGGAGGTTGAACTCGATGATCTTTTGAGGTCCCTTCCAGCCCATGACATTCTGTAATTCTGTGAAGTTGTGTTTTGTTAGGGATAGAATATTTTCCCACTGTCTATTATATTTTTTTTAATGTAAAATATATATAAGTAACAAATTTATGAAATTCTTAAAATAGTATATTTGGAGTGTTTCTCTATATTGGGCACCTTTGTATGGCTTACTTATGCTTGAATTTGAAAACTATCAAAAGTCTTTACATTTCCTATGTCTTGTAGCATAGCAGGTGTTACCATGGTAAAATTTTCTTGTAATTTTTTTCCAACCAGCAGATGGAACCACAAGGGGAAAAAAGGTCTGAGCGAAGAATTTTAGAATAGAACATTGCTAAACCAAACTTGTTTTAAAAAATGCTTCATGTGATTGATGATTAACCAAGGAAACAGTCCTGTAACATCTTGTATCATCTGTTAGTTAAACATGTGCTCTCACTTACCTGATCTATACATAACTATATACATTCTATATATATACTATATACATATACATATACTATATACTATATACATTCTCACTTACCTGATCTATACATAATATACATTATATACATAATTATACAAAGTAAATTACTGTAAATTAGTAGCATCAAATGACAGTCTTAACTTGGAAGTTGTATGCCCTTATTTAAGCCCTTACTGTTGTATTTGAAAGAGTGGGAAAAATTAACCTTCAAGATGGTTAATTCTATGCTGTCTCAAAATGTAAAATTAGAATAGAGCCATCAGAGAGAATGTAAGAATCTTGAACTTGCTAACTTAAGGTTTGCATAGTTTGTCAGTTCAGTCAGCATATTTCTGGAGATGGGTAGGGTGCAAGAGGAAGATCTTCCTTAAGGATGTTTAATGGTACTAATTCACTAAAGGCTGATAGAAATGCTTAAAAAAATCCATAGTTTACCCAAACTTCCAAAGCATGCAACCCTCACAACTGCTAAGATACATCACTTTGTCCTCTTTCAGACATGCCTTACCAAGTGTGGGTTTGGTGTTGTTTCCAAGAGATGACCTAGGTAGTGAGGTTTTATATATGTTTAAATATCTAGGTTTTTATATTGTCAATCATATGATTGAGCTTTTGTAAGTACAACATGCTTGTTGAAGACATACTGCATTATCAGTTCAGAGTGCTTTGTGTGCTCCAGTTTCTATCCTTTGTCACAGGATAGGAATGTGTTTTGCTCCCAGTGTTGTTCACGATGATTTTTTTTTAGATGAGGGCTTATTAATTGCAAATGGATTGTGCATTCCTGTGCAAATGTTGAACTTCATCTACTCTGGCATATCAAGAATAAGAGAAGTTAGATAAGAGAAATTAGACAGTAGGAGTATAAAATTATCTTTGTCTTTTTATTTGCTTCACTTCCATGGTGACAAAAAAAAAAAAAAAGATATGAGGAAAGAGTCTCAAGCTCTGTCTAAAATCAGCAGTTCTTCAATGTTTATTTTGGCTTTGTCAGAATTCTTTCTGCTGCATGAAGCTGATTAAAAGGAAGAAGATGGGTATTTTGCAACACTACAAATGTAACTGCATAAATACACCTCAGATTTCAAGTTGGAAAAATGTCAGCTTGAGCCTTAGTTTCCTTGGTGATTTGTTTTACATTAAGGTGCTGTTGTCTTGGCTATTAATCCTGTATTTCCTCTGTGAATCAAGAGAGAATTTCAGTATTCAGGGTGACATCTTTGGAAGCATTAAATGCACATGTAAGCACTTTGAAGTAGCAGGATGTAATTAGAGCTGCGAGTTTGACAGTATTTCTGACAAAATTACAGTATTTTTCACTGTTCAGAAAGCAAAATTAAATGAAATTGAAGTTGTTAGCATCTGGTAAGCATGACACTTTTTTTGAGATGGTTGGATGTCATACTTATGTCACTCTAAGTGAGCTCTGTAGCTGTGTCTGTGTCTGAGCATTCAACTGTTGCATCTCAGTCTGCCCCATTTATCATTGGGCATTATGGAAAATGCCTTTTTCTGCAGTTCCAAAATATGAGAGGGAAGAAGGTCAGGTTACTTTTAGTCATTCAACCAGAAGTGCTCCAGTGCAATCATACAGGCAATCACATGCTCAAAGCCTGTTATTTGGAAAAGGAACTGTCTAGTATTTACCCAGTGCAAACAATAGCTGGGGACAAAATAGGTTCCTTGAATTCAGTTCTCCTCTTCCATTTAAGATAAATTGAAATCATAGAATCATAGAATGACTAGGGTTGGAAGGGACATTAAAGATAATCTAGATCTGACCCTCCTGCCACTAGATCAAATTGCTCAAAGCCCCCTGTAACCTGGCCATCTTCCAGGAAGAGGGAATCCACAATTTCCCTGGGCAACTGGTTCCAGTATCCTACCACCCTCATAATAAAGAATTTCCTCCTATTACATAATCTAAATCTCCCTTCTTGTTTTAAACCATTGCCTCTTGTAGTCTTGCTACATGCCCATGCAAAAATCCTACCCCATCTTTCTTGTAGGCCCCCTTCAGGTATTAGAAAGCAGCTGTAAGGTCACTGTAAGCCTTCTTTAATTCTCTTTCTACAGGTACTCTAGTTACCTTCTTGCTCCTGTTATTCCCTGTACTGAGTATTAGCTGCTGGCTTTGCTGCATACATGACATATTACCATACATGTTTCCTAGAGTTGTAATAAAATTGATTTAAGGCAGCACAGGTGTGGGTTATTTATGTAAATTCCTCCTAGCTCTCCATGAATTTCTATCAGTGCACTGAAAAGTGTCTATGAATCATGGGGGTGAATATGTTAATTTCTCAGACCAAAATGTATATTTACTCACTAACTACGTTCCATAATCACAGATATCCTTTCAAGATGCCTGAGTTCTCTACAAAGCTGCCTGCTCTATGGGATGTTGCCAGGCTGCAAAACTTCTGTTGTGGGGTGGTTTATTGGTTGCTTTTTTGTTCATTTGTTTGTTCTGGGTTTTTGTTTTTTTTTTTTTTTTGGGTTGTGGGGTTTTGGGTTTTTTTTTTGGGGGGGGGGAGGGTTGTTTTGTTTTGTTTTTGTGTTCATGCAGTGCATTCTATATTGATGGATGGTCCATGACATACATCCCTGAAATATGAAGATGTTGGTGATTATAAGAAGGAGAAAGGTAGCAGGGTCCCTAGAGATTCTGATTTGCTGAGTTTAAAATAAGTCCTCTGATATTCTTGTGGTCTTGCACAATCTGTGCATCTTTATTATTTAAGAAGCTTCCCTGAACTCAACTGGATCCTTAAAAATTTTGTGAGAGAAGCATGTATTTGCTTTAATCTGATGTTTTTCTTAGATATTCTACAAATAAAATCCTAATGTAGTAAACAGTGAGCAGTTGAAAGAGTTAATGGGAGAAATGAAATACCATTCTATTTTACATTTGCTTGAAACATATCTTTATTTGCTAATTTATTTATATATTACTTCACCTCCAAAAGGTTTGTTATCTTCTCACAATGCAAGTAGGAAAACATTGTACCTCTTCTGAAGTGTTTAAACAGAGTATCTGTATTCATCTGCAAAATATTCCAATAAATGGTGGGGCCCTGTGCAGGTAAAAAGTTCTCCTGCAAGATTTATTGTGAAGTTGTGTCTCGGATCCCCATACGATGTAATAAAGAAGGAGAAGTTGCATGTTTTCTTTATTTATTTATTTTTTCTTCCCAAATAAAAGTTAGTGTATAGCATGTATGACAAATTATACAAATACTTGGTGATGTCCCTAGAATGCAAAAAAAAAATCATTAGGAAGGCTCTGTAGGTACGTTTTCTGAGCAGCCACAGTGGCATGTAGACCTGAAGCTGGAGGAAGGGGGATTTTGTCCCAGTAGGTAAGCTTTTTTTCCTAAAACAATTTTTTAAAAAGAAGTTTATACTGTAACTTAGCAATCAGAAGGAAATTGAATCTAAAGATGTTTAAAATTCAGCTAGGTTTGGGGTTGTTTGGTTGTTCACATATCCTTGGTTCTATTTTTGCACTTGCACTCCATGTTCTTGCCTTTATTTAGTCAACTATATCTGGCTCAGAAAATGTATCATTGGAAAATGTATCATTGCTTTATATACACTGACCCACTAACTTTGTGTATTAATATTTTCAAACTGTAGATATTTCAAATTGAAACAGCAATAAATGCCCTATTTTTCCTTTTACAATTTTCCAAGACTTGCTTTACCATCCTGTATAATGATTTGACTGTATTTGTCAACAACTTATTTGTCAGAGATTTTGCTTTTCGGAGTAAAATCAATAGATAATACCTTCCCAGGCTTCCTTTTCCTACGTAGCATGTGGGACAGAGCAGAGCTTTTGACTTTGGGAACCAAACCTCTGAATACAGGTAGAAGTATTTGGGAGTTACAGGTGTGTCACAGTCTTTTACTTTATGCAGGGTGAGAAAGAACCACTACCCCCGAGCTTTCTCAAATTAAGTACTGACACTTTGTTAGCACAAACTACAGGTTTATTTACAGATGGGTGGCTGATTAAGGGATGCAGTTCAGGAGAGGTAACAGATATCCCATTAATATATACACCATGAAACAAGTAACCTAGAAGAAAGAGGAAGGAAGTAATGTAATTAGGGTAAGGAAAGGGTGATCTTGATCTCACTGTTGGGTCACACAGTGGAGTGTGAGGGCAGGAGCTGGGTCTGCTTTTGGGTTAATAAATGAAAGGGGCTGCAGTTTATGTGGCAATGACTGCAGCACAGCAGTAGTGCTGGACTAGCAGGAGGTCCAAGCCACAGGGTGCTGGTGCAGGAGACCAGGAGACTGGTCTGAATGAAAAGACTCACAAAAACAAGGAGACACGACCGCACAGACCATGGATGACCAGGATCACAGGGAATGATGGCATCAAGGAACACAGCCCAGGACCACACGGATGACAAACCCAAGAATCCAGCTAGATCCCTTGCTTCTATAAAACAAAGCCACTGTCTCTTCATTTTGTTTAGCCACTGCAGAGACGAGCATAACACTCATGGGCAATCCCAGTCCTTTCTCTGTGGGCTGACAGCCAAGTTTGAAAGGTTTGTACCCTTCTGAGCCCCTGGAGATGTTACCAACATGACTGCTTCCCTGCTCTTTTGTGTCATCTTCACAGCCAAAGTACTCCACGTTAAAGAGCTGGCAGCTATTTTGTGTTTTTTCCTATCTGACTCAAGAGTCATTGCTTATGGTGGGTGAACATCCTGTTCTCCACAGGTTGTTATTAAAGTATCTGAGCCATTAGGTGGACAAGCTGCTCACGCACTTACAGTTATAAAAAAACACCCAACTCTGTTGTGCAAGTTTCCTAGAGAATAGGTAATTACTAATTTGCCACCTGAGGAAACAAGAGGAGTGAGGAGATAGAATTAACTCTTTTAAAAGATACTACAGAGAGAATGATGATTAAGAGGCCACTGAGTTGCTTTTCACAGAAACAGCTATTGAGAAGGTTGAATTAGGTGAGAGAAGTATACAGCTCATTTAATGATTAGATAGATTTTCTCTGTTCCAAGTGCTATTCAAATATTCAAACTGCTAATATGCATATAGCTTGTCTGAATTACTGAGCAGGCATTCATCAATGTAATTCAGCTGTGGTAAAATCTAATCAGCCCTCTACCTCATACTCTCTTTCCTAGCCTTTAGAGTTTAGGGTGACTAGGTTTCTAATTTAAGCTCCTCCGCTAAATGACTAAAATTAGGGGTGTTGAAAACTAACTTAAGGGGCATGTCACTCAATGACAAATCTAGCTTTGAACCTGGATCCTCCCACCTGCAAACTGTGTATTAACTTAGAAACAAGTGCTATGTATGGGAGAGATATGAACTGCTGTTTATGGTCATGATATATTTCTGCCAGAGGCAGTAGTTTTACTTGGGAGCTTTCTGTGCCTATTTTAAACACATTGAATTCTCATTGACATATCTGAACTTTCCAAGCAAATATTAATATGTCTCATTTGCCACCTTTATTTGTTTCCCTGAAAAGACTTGTTTGTTTTGGTAAGCCTTTTGTTATCTAGGAATTAATTCTTACAAATACTGTGAATTTCAGTCATGAATTATAACAGTTACCTGATCTTAGCTTTTTGATTTTTTTTTTTTTAATTTTTTTTTTTTGTCTATGCCACTAACATTGAGAGAATATCCTCTTTTCCATAAAATGTTCAATCAAAAACCTGGCTTCCAGCAGTGTCAGCAGTGCCCTTTTCCCAAACCAGTAATCTGTTTTGGGCTAAGCCCTGAAATTAACCTATTATGAGTATGACTATTATTTTACAACCTGGCCATAAGTGTAGAATTAATCTTGTTTTACTCTTCCATTCCATTTAATGATTTTGGAAGAGTAGAGCAGGATTATTATATTCTTTATTAACATTATGAAAACTGTTTTCTCCTGCGTAATGTCACAAAGTTGTTTTAACATCACACAAATACGACTTTATCTGGACCCTGGTAATCTTGGATCCTAACATTAACAATGTTAATTACAGAATATGACTTATCACTATGCTGATTGATTTCCTTAAAAATGTAAGGCAAATGTTTTGCAACACTGGTAACTGTTTTTTTCCCTACTACATCATTGGGGCATAGGAAAATTTTTTGTTCTTTAACCGAATGTCATATATCCTGTTATAGTAGTATAGTTTTGTACTAGGGATTCAGTGAGGAAGGTGATCAATGAAAAGCACAGAGGGCAAGCTTTGCCATTTTCAATTTGTTATTTGAAATTCTCTGCAGCACTCTCCTTAGCCTTAGTGCAGGTGGAAGAGGAGTAACCTGTTGTCCAAACTTCCATGCTGATTCCTAATTCTGTATCTGATAGCTTTTGAAAATACCATTGTCATATACAGTAGCTTTTTCACAGTCTCTGAGTTTAGCAGTAAGATATTTACTTTGCTGTGTTTTATTAATTTTCCCAATAAATGGTTGTAAATAAATTTGTGTCATCTTCACACCCAAAGTTTGACAGTATTTCATAACACATCCATGGAAGGATATTTAAAAAGTAATGTTTGTAGTTTTTAAATCTCTTTTGGTTCATTTTCAGCTTGTATATTGGTTCCTGCTGAAAAAGTAATTAATTCCCATCATTCCTGTGGGCAGGAATGTCTGTGGGCAGTGTTTTTTGGTTATTTTTTGATTACTTCTGTCTTTCATGTAAAAATAAAATGAGTTTTTATTGTGATAAAATTTTAAACACCCAAGTTTGCCGTTAGGGTATCCTTCAGCTTTCAAGCCTTTGCAGAGGTATTTTTCATGTTAAGTGAGAGTTAACATCTTCATCAGTTGTACCTATGTTTGGATAGAAGGTGTGAAACTGTAACATCTGCTGCTGGGAATGATGAAACTGATCTGGTATTTAAAAATGCCACATTGAGTAGGTAGCTGTGGGAGATGATTTGAACACTTTTAGCAGGTGCCTTGCTTTTCAGTAACCATGGACCTTAAGACAAGATTACTGATACCTGGCTTTTCAGTATTTATTGATTTTCTTTACTAGTCTTGCTTAAGTTTCACTTTTTTATATGGTATACAAATATTCAAGCAAGTAAACAATTGCACTTAGCAGAGTAGTTAGCAGGCATATGAGGTGTCAAGTCAAAGACAAAATTCACAGTGAGTAAACATGGGACAGAAATAGGAACGTGAAGGCAAAGGAATCTATTTTGGAGCAGTGAGTTGCTCTTGTCTCTTGTGCATTAAAACAGTGTGGAACACGCAGCAGTTTTTTGGGGGGGTTTCACAGCTGAGATAGCTTTGCTGCAAATTTTACACCTTTCGGTGCTCACTTTATTTAAGTATTTTGCTTCAGAGTATTTTTAACACAGATACTACAGTGCATTGCATTTCTTTTCTTTGCTAGTGAGTTAATACTTCTGGGGTTTACTTGTTATGGGTTTGTTTTTTTACATGTGGGATATCTAAGCTGAAGAAAAAGTAAAAAAAAGTAATTTCACTTTAATGCTAATATTGGCTATTTTTATTGCCAAAGAAAAAAAATTCTATGAGAAACAGTATTTTTGTGTAATTCCAGCATTAGTCATAAGAGCTATACCATTAACCAAAGGACGCATATACACCTACAGTGTGGCATTTTGCTCTTGTGTGCTGATACTGTTGGAGTCCTCTCTTCGCTGCCTCGAATGCAGTTCAGTTCAGCACTGAATGCTGCAGTCTTCTATTGTGGTGCAGGTCACGTAGCAGTGAATGAACAAGAATGCATAAATAATGTGCTTTTTATTCAGCAGTTGTATAAAAAATGAATGCCCCCAACACCTACGTACATCCAACCTCCACCACTTCCTGTGTGCTTATTTTTCCTGAAGCTTTAATTATTTATCCTTGGAGAGAATTTGACAGCTACAAGTAATCACGTCTCAGCAGGTTAACCCTACAAGCACCAGAACCAGACTCCATATCAAGTACACTCAAGTGGTTCATGAAATCAAATGTTTATTTTTAAGTGACATGATTTCTACTTAACATTAAAAAATTTGCATTCCTGAATACTACATATTTTTCTATCACTGTCTCTTATGAAATTAAGAATTGGTCTTATACTATTGCTAATTTCAAGAGGTAGGTTTTAAAGACTGAAAAGTGTCATATGCTAAAGTACTGCAATTGGTATTCTGCAATGATGAAATTAATTTTCAGGGCAGAATGGTAAATAATGGTGGAAGCAACATTATCTAACAAGCCAGAATGTGTCCGTAGTTGGCTATCATAGATATTGCACAGTGATGAGAAAAAAAAATAATTATATAAGAGTCTACTGATTTTGCTACTTGGTCTTTATGTGATGAGTTTGAATTATAGCAAAACTGTATGCATAACAGGAGCCAGTATATCATTACACATTAAGAGAAGGAGAGTCTTAGAAATAAACTGATTCTTTATATTGGTTACACAGAAAGAGAAGGAGGGCATCTGTGCGTGTGTCTGCGTGCATACGTGTATAAGTATATATACATTATGTCTACTTGACCTTAGTGCAAGAAGGTAATCAAAGGAAAGGAAAAATTATTTTTCATGTGTACATTTTGTTTCATGTGTACATATATATTTCAGTATATAAATATAAAAATACTCGTTATGCATCTGCATTTTAGAAGCCAATTCTAGAAAGACCACTGTTAAACTACATAACTGGAGCTTATTTTTGCTAAGTATGTTCTCTCCCATGCCTTCCATCCTCCCTGGACATGTAAAAATCTGGGTTTTTGGAAGAGCAGATGCCATGCTACAAAGTTGATTTAGTTCTGGACTGCAGATTTTAATGCACTCCTCTGACAGATCCTGCCCTGCAAAGGCTTAGTTTCTTGTTCAGATTCAGGCATTATCTCAGATTCATCTTTAAGAGGAACTTTAATAGTATGTTGACTTTTAAAAATAGGCCCTCAGGAACCACTAATGGAACAGAAGGAGTTACAAGTTTCATTTTCTTTCAAATATTTCATGTCATATTTTACAGGGTGAAAGTGTCTTAAGACATAATTGTTTCAGTGTTTCCAGCTAATAGAAAACATCATCCTTCTTGCTTAAGGTCAGTTTCTATCTCAAAACCTAAACATCCGTACAGAAATTTGTGGGCATATTTCAGATGTTGATTTCTATCTTAATTTGCATCATGCCTTTGAGGTTAATTAAGTTGGTAATTGATTAATAATGATTAATGATCACTGATTTTGAACAACAATACTTCCAACCCTGTGGTTTTCCAAAGAAAAAAACTTGCAAAGGTGCAGATAATGCTCCCATTTACTGGCACAGCCCACCCATAGCAATAAGGTTGCCATGGAAACAGCAAAACTCTGATCTGCTGAGAGACAAGGGAAGAACCAAAGGGAAATGGGGGCAATTTACATCAGAGTTTTGTTGGAATAAATCAATTAGAATTTTTTAAATAGATTGCTTTGTTATTTTGTTTTGCTTTGCTTTGCTTCCTTTGGCTTTGTTTTTCTAGGGGAGAACTATACCTTTTGCCTAGAGGCCTTGGGGGGCTTTTTTTTGTTAGTGACTGTTTTGTTTGGGCTTGTTTTGTTTGGTTGGTTTTTTTGCGTGGGAATGTAAGCTGAGGTCTGACTAAAACACCCAGTATGAAAAAAATACAAGCAATGTGAGCCCAGTCTATATTTTTTTCCCACAAAATGTTTTGAAGTAGAGGGAAATGGCCATGGTTATTTTTAATGACACTGAAGAAAACTTGAGTGCCTTTCAGTATTTCTATAAACTATGTGATGAGTCTTCCTTGAAATCACAAGAGCGTATAAATGAGTTCTATGCAGGTAATTCAGAGATCCAGAGCAAGATAGAATATGTGGTAGTTACAAGAAGAATGAATAAATAGAAGTTTAGGGCTTTATAATACATAAAACCACATACCTTCTTAAGAAGGCTGGATCATAATGGTCCTTAGCTTGTCTTATCATAGAATCATAGAATTGGCTGAGTTGGAAGGGACCTCAGAGATCATCAAGTCCAACCCTTGACCCACCGCTGCAGTTACCAGACCATGGCACTGAGTGCCACATCCAGTCTCTTTTTAAATATCTCCAGGGACGGAGAGTCCACCACTTCACTGGGCATCCCATTCCAATGCTTGATCACCCTCTCTGTAAAGAAATTCTTTCTAATATCCAACCTAAACTTCCCCTGGCACAACTTAAGACCATGCCCTCTTGTCTTGTTGGAAGTTGTCTGGGAAAAGAGACCAGCCCCCCCCTGGCTACACCCTCCTTTCAGGGAGTTGTAGAGAGTGATGAGGTCTCCCCTGAGCCACCTCTTCTTCAGGCTGAACACCCCCAGCTCCCTCAGCCTCTCCTCATAGGATCTGTGCTCAAGTTCACCAGCCTGGTTGCCCTCCTTTGGACCTCCTTTGTTACTGTCATGCTTATCTATAACTACATCATCAAAGCATTAAATAAAGCTTCATATAAATGAAGATGGATTGAGCAGATTAATACAGGGATAAGGGATTTCTGGTATATACCAGATCATGCAAAGAAGGTTGGTATTTTCCCTTATCAATTAACTTATTAAGACAAGAAATGTCCCCACAGGATATTAGAAGCTTTTGCACTATTTAAGTGCTATCTTTTTATGTGAAGAATTGACCATTTTTGATAGTAAAGATTTTGAAAGATGATTTAATAAAATGGAACATTTACACTTGTGTCTGTAATATTATAATAAGAGGAGTAGCATCCTGTTGGATGATGGCTTAATGCTGCATCATAACACTAATTGTTTAGGGCTTGTTGAAAAGAGGAATCAACTATGATAGCTTTATGCCTACTTTTTATGTACCACAATTAAAGCTCATAGCAACATCTGTATTTAAGTTTGTCTGCCATATTCATGATTTTTATAACTTAATGTCACATTCCAATATGGAAATGTGGAGATTCTTATTCGATCCCACAAGGACACAGAAAGCATAGCACAGTATCAGGTGCAACTACACAATTTTATTGAACACCTACAGAACTGGCAACTATGGTTAGAACCATAGTTGTTAGCCTAATCCTAGAGAGAGAGAGGGGGAGAAGAGAAAAGGAAAGAAAAGAAGGGAAAATAAAACATCATCCAAAGGTAGAGGAAGAGAATGAGAGAGAATGAGAGAGAAAGGAGAGGAAAGTCACCACCCAGTGGTGTCCCATTGGTCTCATGGCAGAGAAGAAGTGTGTGGGGTGGTTCCATCCAGGGAGAGGGGTGGGGGGCTAGAGTTTCTCTTCCTTTTATGCTATCCATTTTTTGCTGTGCCACAGCTGCCAGACAATTGTTGCTTATCTTAACTTGACCTGGAAAGTTCCATTGAGTGGCCAATGGAGTGGCCTCCATTGCAGATTGCTGCCTGCCGCGTCAGCAGAATTTACAGTTTTTATTGAGGTGTTTTCTCCTAATTGTCTCTCCTAATTAGCAGTATCCATCCTGGGCCTGTCAAAGAACTGTTTTTTCTCAAACTTTATGACTTCCCTCTTATCTCTTTTCAAGCTGCCTCTTCTAAAGACCTTCAGACTGCTCGACAAACACATCAATCATCCCTCTTGTTACAGAGAGAGGGAGAAAGGTGAGAGTATCACCACCTTCAGGATTCCATGGCCTGGGATGGTATGCCAGTCCTATGCAGGAAACATTTCTTTCCCACTTCATGCTGCCTCCGCTTCCCTAGTGTATGCCATTTGTTGGTGGCTGGGGTGGTAGTGCTTCCAGTTGCCAACTTCCAGTTGTTGTTTGAGGTGGAGCCTGACTGGAACCTCACACTTACCCAACCCAAATTCAGTCTGTTTTGGTTTTTGCATTCAGGAGAGTTTCTTACTACAGGCTGTGGAACATAGAGATTTTACTGCTTTTATTTTCTCTATAGTGATGACACCATCTTACCCTTGTAAGTTTGCATATAACAATATTTTGCATTTGCAGCAATTTAAATCCTTTTAAACCTCATCCTGACCATGGAAACCCATACGTAATTTCTCCTCTTTCCTCCCTCTGCTCTTGCTCCCCAGTATCTTTTTTTCCTGTGCCCTTTGCTGTAAACAAAACTTACTTGCTTCTGAAATACAGGCTGCAGACGTAGTTAAGATACAGAAGTAAAAAAGGCAGCAGCTAAGGATGAGCCACTGAGAGCCACTTGGAGGGAGAAAAGGAGACATGGACTGTGTCAGGGTAAGAGGAGGATCCATGAAAAAAATCATTCATGAAAAAAACAATGGAGAAAAAAAAATCCAAAAATAGGGAATGGCTAGAGGTGCCAAAATTCCCAGTTGTTCATAAGAAATATGCTACTCCATCAGAAGCAGTGTATACCCCACCTACCCCCTCAGCCTGTCCTGGTGCAGTTATTGCTAGGGTTATGTATATATTTGTGCATATATACATGTATATAATATATATATATATTTGCACATAACAACATTGAACCTCCAGCTGAGTCAACAATATTTTATTGCTGAGTCAACAATAAACTCATTGTTTCACAGCCATTTGTTACCACTCGAGGTAGCAGTGGTTGGCTCATAACCCTGCAAAAAAAAAAAGAAAAGAAAAATGCTCCTTTTCAACTTTGATCCATAGGTGCAATCAGAGAGATTAGAGAGAAATGGCACCTTGAGTGTCTTGCTCTTAGTGGTGGTATGGTGAGAACAACAGTAACATGCTTGTTTAAGGCTAGCCTGCTATAGTCAGTAAGCAAGCTATGCACTAGTTAAAATTAACTAGATCCTAATTTTAATTGCAATTTATGCATATTACAAGGTTGCTAATTTAATTCATTGTTTCCTGGAGCTGGGTTTGAACATGCTGTTTGTAGCACAGCATTTAGCACAAAAAAGTACATTTTCTAGTCCCAAGAACTAGGAAAGGCGAGGTTTAAAATGTTCAGTCCTTTCAATTTAGAGCCAGATTTGTAAAGGAGACTGTTTCCCAAACAGATGCTGAAATTAGTTCCAGATTTCAAGCACTGGGTTTTACAGTGGCTGCTATTTCTCTGTAGTGTCTGATGTTGGATTTCCAGAAATGCTCAGCACCCATCAGGTGTCTTTATAGGGTTTCTGCATGAAGCAGTATCAGAAATGAGTCCTTTTGCTGATGCTCCAAGGAACTTTTACCCTCTAGCTCTGCCTCTCTCAGTGAACTAGATGATCACACTGTTTTTCAGCATCTACTCTGCTAATAGAGTAAGTAGGTATATGAATTTTTTTTTCAACTAGGTTGGTGTGGGTTTTTTCTGTTTCCTATAATTATACATATGTTTGTGGTTGTTTTGTGTGCATGTATGTATAGTTTTGAGTGGTTTTGTTTGTTTGGTTGGTTTTTTGTTCGTTTTAACCAGGGGTCTCTGAAGGTAAACCTGTAAAATCTGTGAATCTGCCGAAGCCCACAGAGAGCAATTTCACATCAAACGAAATGCGCACATTCACGTTCCCATCCTGGATGCAAATGAACAAGGTGAATGAACATGTCGGGGAGAAACTCAGATCTGCCTCCCCGGTTTTCCTCTCCTGCCACTCCTGGGAACACTTTGTGCACTTCTGCCCCAACACCCTCCCTTCCACAGGGGCTTTGCTACTCCCCTTCGGCTGCTCGGGCGCCGGCTTCGTTTTCTGGTGCTGCTGCAAAAAAAGGTGCTGCCTGTGCTCAAAATGGGATCTTCCACTATTTATCAAGGCTGTGCTGAATGAGTCATCAGAGCCGGCTGGTATTGGCTGGGCTGGTGAGCACCCAAGGGATTGCCTGGCAGGGGCTGCGAGGCCTCACTTCATTCACAGAAATCTGAGGATGCTCGCCAGCCCTTTCATTCACTCGCACAGAATCTCATTCACATTTTGCAGCTTCGCTGGCCGCTTCTAATGAAGAGAGTCCTCCGGGAGCAATAGGGTTTTCTGGGCAGTAGAGACACGTAAAAATAGGCTGTGTGTGTATATTTTCTGTTGCTGTGCTAGGAGGATGAAGAGAGAAATGAATGCTGTGTGGATGCTGTAGCAGCTTTGCAGTGTGCTGATGAAAGGCTGTTCCGCAGATCACTAGAAAGCTGCTTTTACACTGACTAGAACATTGCCATTACTCATCACTGCTGGGATAAGAGGTGCTGACTTAATTTAATGTGTCATGAATATACTAATTAAATACCTGTAGTGAGCTGACTGTTGCACTGTATTTGCACTTTCTATACTGCAGCCTTTAGTCATGGGAGACAGAAGGAATTCTATAGAATTTTTCCTTCAAACCGTGCTGCAGTTATTAATTTGTTTAAACAAAAACTTTGCACTATGCAACCTCTCTGGTCTTAGTTTGTTTATAATGCAGTGTATTGTCCTACATTCAAAAGCTGTTTTGCAACAAAGATAAATTTATAGGAAACAGCCATAAAGCTTGTGATGGCATTTGTGTAGCACAATGCTGTACAGATTTTGTATTTATTGAAAAAATATAAGGAAAATTAAATTAATGTTTTCTGCATGCTTTGCTGCTTCTCAGATCAAGTGTTTGTGGCTGCCATTTTTTCTGAAAACCTGGTGCTTTTTTTTTTTTTTTTTTTTTTTTTTTTTTTTTTTTTTTTTTTTTGATTTTTCACTACAGGATGTCAGTTTGCTGCTACCTTGGCTTCTGAATATTTTTAACTTTATTTCAGTTTTCCAGAATTAAACCAAATATTCCAGTGATTTGCCGGTCTTCCTCATGTTTTCCTTTGCATTTAATATCAGTGGTGAAAGAAAAAAATCTGTTAAGCATTATTGTTTGATGTCAGATAAGTACTGGTTTTCACACATAGATACTTCTGTAATTCCTGCATTTAAATAGATGGTTTTTGTGGAGCAACAAGGGAGAAGGATTTTTTTCTCTATCAAAAATTAGATGTAATAGTTTCCTTGCAAGACAACGTTGACACAAAGGCACTTGTAAAGTCTGTTAAGCTGATTTTGTGGAAAATGTCGATAGTCTTTAGTTCTGTTTTCTGTTCTGCAAACCTTTAAAATGTCTCTTTATGGCTGAGGTGTTATGTGTATGTTTAAACATTTTCTGGATATTTGCTATCTAATTGTGACTTCTTTGTAGATTCACAAAAATGTGAGGTGGGAGAACCTTTAAACAGAATAATAAAGTGTGGAGTTTCACAAAGGCTGTTAACCTAGTTTCAAAGGTAATTGCATTTGGTACCAAAAGGGTGGTGGTGGAGGAAGGTTGGAAGTAAATATCTGTTTGAGGAGATAGGAAAAGGAAATTTGAGAATTGATTGGTGCTACTGTGCTGTTAGTGGGTGGACTTTTTTTTTTTTTTTTTTTTTTTTTTCCCCCTACAGGAAGTAATTTGCAGTGCTCACGGAGCCTTTTGTTGAAAAGGGTCCTTCTCATTTGTGTGAGTCATGCTTTTGCTGTGAGCGAGTTGGCAGCTGTAAGCAGGACTGGGATCTCTGTCAGAGAAAACTGTTACTTCACCCAACCTTAACAGGGAACCATAAGATATTTCTTAAAGATAGAATTTTCTTTTTTTTTTGTTCTTTCTTATACTGTTCTCTTTTTTACCCCAAAATCTTGCTAGCCATATTGTTATGAATCACCTGCTATGTTAGCACAGGCATCTCCTGCATTGGCATCAGAGTTGCCAGGACATATGCAGGAAAGCAGATAGAAGGGCATGCTTCAACGTACCAAGTATAACCGCTTCAGGAATGATTCGGTGACCTCAGCTGATGATCTTATTCACAATTTATCCATGAACAGCAAGGTCTCAGCAGTTCCTACGACTTCAACAGCGTCTCCATACCTGGTGTCACCAGAGGTTCTCCATAAGGAGCAAGAGGATGGACCCAGCACCCTGTGTACTCTCATCCATAAAGTGTCCCACTTGAAACTCTCAAACACGGGCAGCCTGTTGGGTATCAAAAACCTCTCCTCTGCAGTAAAGGAGCTTGCTGTCTCCAAGTTGCAGGGAAGCTCAAGTGCTTCCAGCTCAGCTGTAGGGGCTTCAGAAAACACATGTAACCTTCTCTCTGCCGCTTCGTGTTCTCAGCAGGACGTGGGCAAGATGAGTATGGGGAAAAAAACACGGTCAGAAGAAATGCACTTGGGAGGTGAAAACTGCAATCAAAGTGGCAGCTTTGTCAGTAAACCCTCCCGAGGATGGCTGCATTCAAGTGAGAAGATTCTGGGACCTGGAGTGACATACATTGTGAAGGTTGGTCCGTTTTCTTCCATTCTCAGCTTTTATCAATGATTCGATCTCTGCTGGTTTTGATGACAGGCTAGTGAGGATAAAAGTATTGCTGTTTCTATATCCTCTTTTTTTTTTTTTTTTTTTTTTTTTTGGTGCATAATGCATGCTATGTTAGGTAGTAAGCCAGGGTTGGTGGGAAGCTGTGTTAATTTGTTAAGTTAGATTAAACGTGCAAGTAGGTCCTTTGTCAGACAATGTTCTACAACTGTAAAAAAATACTGTTCCAAACCTAATGGCTGGCTTTCTTACTTTTTGTTTGGTTTTGGTTTTTTCCTTTCATTTGAATTAGGTTTTCAGTGTTACGTAGCCTACTGTATGTATCTTAGATGTACAGTTTTTCAATATGTCTGGTGTAATATAGAGGAAGGAAGAAAGTCTTCTTGGTGTGTGAAAAACAATTAATCTTGCATGATATTTCAGTTTGAAAATTCTTATAAGGATGTGCATTTTAAAATTGAAATTTGTCTTTGAAATCTTACAGCAGTAAGGCAAAGAGCGCAGTTCTTATCATGCTGTAGAGCAGGAAAATGCAGCTTGTTTTACATAATGAAAATTCAGCCACCTTGCTGCTCTCTTCAGTTCACTGATACAGCAGATGAAAAGCAGAGAGTCCTAAGTTTCCATATGCTTTGAAAGTATTTTGTAACAACCTGTTAAATTAGAGCCCGTGAGAGATGGGTATGTGCAGTGTTTTCCTAGTCAGGTAAGATTCTGATTACGCATTCCATTAGAATATGCAGAAATTGTAAAAATAATGTTACTGTCCGGAACTCATTCTTCAGTCACCATATTTTATTTGCCAAGTGGCTTATGTATCCTAAGTGTTAAACTGTTTTATAGCAGACTATTAATATGATTACAGGTCTATTTTTAATCTCATCTTATTCTGGGTATAAAAGTCACAGTGTGAGTTTGTACCAGGATGCTTCAAAACTGAGTGACAGTTAACTCTTACTAGTTTTTCTCAAGTCTCATTACCAAAAGCAGAATGCATATTTTACAGTTGGAGCACTAGTGAGGATTTTTCATTTCTTTCTGTTAGCAGAAAGCAGTGGTTAGCAGTGGTAGCAGATTTTGCAAGTGAGTGCAATTCAGAGCATTATAGAAACTGTACTATCTTTCTTACTACTCTGAAATTTACTGGAACTACAAGAATCAGTGCTACCTTTCAGAACACTAACTGCTGCTCTGCTACAGTTCAAGAAGTGTACAATAATAACCCACTGATGCTAGATATAGCGGTGTTGAGACTCTATCATTATTTTGCATGGAAATATACTAGTTAACAGAAGGTAATTTATCTTTTTTCCAGCTCAGAGAACTGATCTATTTTATTTTTTTGTTTGCTTAGGATATTTTAAGTAGGCAGATGATGACTAGGAGAATTCACTGCTGCTTTTTGTGACATAGACATGGTGGGTTTTGATACTTTTATATACATCTTTATATATTATATGCATCTCTCCCTAGGCAACTCATGGTTGGGTTTAGTAACAGGAATTAGTGGGTTTAAAATGCTGTTTCTCAGCAGTTCAAAAGTAAACAAAAATTTAAAAAAAAAAAAAAAAAAAAAAAAAAAAAAAAAAAAGAAAGAAAAGAAGTTTGTAATAAACTATGGACTTATGAAAATGAAATAAATATTTTGCTGCAACGAGCTTGTTGAAGACCTAATGAGCCGTAAAACCAAGACACTAGTACAGAACCATCCAGGCTAAATATAGGGTTAAAAAACAGACATAAAGATCATAACTGAGAGATAGGAAGGAAAAAAGACTTAATCTAAAAAAACCCCACACTGCAAGCCAGAAAAATAATATTTCAGTAAAAAGCATATTGCATTATTAATAGTATAGCAGAGTATCTAAAGAGTATAATCCTAAGTACAATTTTTTCTTTAACACTTTCCTCTCCTAGGAGGGGATAACAGTGATTTACAGCTGATGAGGAAAATAGAATTTTTTTGAGCAGCTATTCAAACACATCATCAAATAAAGGCTTCACTCTGCAAGCATTTCTGTGTGACACTGTTTACAGGAATGTTCCCACTGAAATAATTGAGGCTATGCTGAAAGTTCACTATGTGCTTAAGGATGAACTGAGTTGCTGTGTTGTGTAATCTTATTGCATTTTTTATTCTGTGGTATAGTATTCCCATCATATGCAGGGCAGCTGTGATTCTAGCAGATATCTGCAAGTAAACACTGAATTAATAAAAATTACTTTTCTCTTTAGTTGCTAACAGACTGCCAAGCACGACATAAACGTTGAATAAAGATCTATGGATTTTCCCCAGCAACTGCAGCATTCCTATAGATAAGAGAAGAAGTGCAGTTCCTACAACATTAAATATTGCTAGTTCCCAGGGCTTTTATGCATTCAGACCATCAAATCAATACATATATAATGTACACTGAAGGGAAACATTTCTTGGATACCTCATGGCTGTATTGAGTTACTGGAGGACTTGTATCATGTTTAATTGCTACCAAATGCCTTACAGAAAAATTTATATGTCATTACTTAAGTGAGACAAAAATTAGATTTGTTGTTAACCAGGAAAGCTTTGATGCTTTCTGTGTAAATGTGCATGGGGTTACTGTTTTCTTATTAATCCACATTCAAATCATGAAAATCATGTATGCAACAGGGTATATTGTAGCTACTGGCCAGTTGAATAACTCACACTGGAATCTTTTTGAAGTAAGAGATACAAAATGTATGACAAATCTGTAACTTTACTGCTGTCCCCACATTTTCAGATATTACACATTTTTAAAATGAGCAGTATAACTAAAATGCTTAGAAATGTAGGTTATGGAAAATGGGAATTTTATTCTGATCCTCATGGTCTGCTGCAATAGAATTATATTCAGCCATAGAATTACTGGCACTTTCAAATTTTTTTTTCTCCCTGTGGATGTTATGTTGCATTTTTAATATTAATTTAATGGGAAAATTTCCAGAGAACCAAAAACAAAACAAAACAAAAAAAAAAATTTGCAACAAATTAGACAGTTACCATAGCCATACTAGGGGATGTAGTATGGTGAGGTACTGATATTTTACTTAGTACTAATGCCAAAAAGTTTAACAGATCATAGATCAATGAAAATAAATTAAATACTTTGCTGTGATGGAAGTACTTGAAGATGTCAGTGTTTTCCCCATAGAGGGATTGATTACCATTGGAAGTGATTATAAATGTTCATGTTGTCAGAAAAAAAAACACTAAAAAAAAAAAGTGTAAAACCAGGTAGTGTTACAGTGGTTAATGTTTCAATGAAATCAGTGTGTTTCCACTGATAAGTGTTTACTAGTGAATTTAATTGAGTTGTGACATAGACATGGCAGGTTTTGATACTTTTAACTAAGAGCACAATCAATAGTCAAGAGGCAAATGTATGTATATCTGTCCTTAGGTAGCTTATGGTTGGGTTTTGTAACACGTATTGGTGGGCTTAAAATGCTGTTTCTCAGCAGTTCAAAATTTCTTAAAAAGAAAGAAAAAAAAAAGAAAAGAAAAGAAAAAAAAAAAAGGAAAAAATTAAAAAAAAAAAAGTGGGTGTAGTAAATTAGAAAATCACCATAGCCATATTAGGAGGCATTAAGTGATGAGATACCAGAATTTTAAATGGAGCTAACATGGTGGAAACTGTCCTCCCCTGGAAAACTTCAGGGCTCCTTGGGAGAATGCTTCTCTTTTTAATTTTATTTCCTAAGCAGAATTGATTTGCTTCTGGCCTAAAGTAAGAGCAAGATGCCAATGCTTCATGGTTTTGTTGTGATACCTATTGCCAGCCTGTTTGAAAGGTTTCCAATGTAGCCTCTAAAAACACTTTCTTGCTTTCTTCTTATTCCTCTAAACAAATATAAAGTCAAATTTATAATTTACTAGTTTAAAAAGACAATATTAACGTTACAGAAAAAACTTTTAAGTTTATTTTTATTTCCAATTACAGAAAAAACTGCAAAGTTTGTGGGGTTTTTTTTTGTTTGCTTGGATTTCTTAAATCAGCTTTAAATTCTCCTTCTATCAGTCAAATTGCAGTAGTGCTAGTGGCTAATCACTGGTTGTATGAAATGTCCTGAGTAAAAACATACTCAGTAGGATTTCCTGCATATGATTCTAATAATAAGGAATACAGTCCCAAAGCATCCTGTTTGTAATGAGGTTTTACATGTATAAGAAGTGGGTTGTGTTTTTCAGCCGTACAGTGACAATTGGACTGGTAATTGATCGTTTAGTTCACAGTCTGCTGTCTTCAACCCAGGTACCTAAATAGTGTTAGCCAGAGCTCAGATTTTCATGAAACTGTTTTATTACCACAGGTTTTAAAGCTGCATGAATGCAGGTTAGGGGAAAGAGAAGCAAGTGACAGAGACAACACTGGTTTTCACAATTAATCCTTCCTAGTATGCCATATTCCTTTGCACTCAATTAGTATGCTTCACATTTTGTTTCACTGTTATTTGGGCTATGAAAGAATGTTATTAATGCCTGTTGCCCTGTCAGAAACCTGTTTTTTGAGCTCCGTGGATCTAAAAACTCCACGGATCTCTTGTACAGCCAACTGATAAGGAAAGAATATTTCTCACAGGAATTAAATCAGATCCTTTGAGAAGAAATTATACAGTAGAGACTTTAAATGTAATATTATTGTAATCACATGAATTAAGTATTATTACTGTGCATTTGCACACCTTTCATAGAAAACAACGCATGTCATGATTTCAGTGCTGAAGGAGTCAACTCTCAACTTGAACATCTGTTCTGCAGAACATGCGGAGTGCTTGCAAAATGCCTAGGAAGCTTTAGCATAATTTCCACACTTACGGATATTTTGCGAGTTGGGCAATTTGGTCACCCTTGATGTTGATTTGAATAGTTAAAAGTCAGAACAGTCTTTGTTTAAAGTAAAAATTATACGTTCCAGCTAGTTATTTACATTTTATAATCAACAGATTAATTTAGTTGATTGGCTTAGAGGCAAAACTGCATTCAGCCAGAATTCTGTCTGTTTTCTCTGAAAATTTAATTGTTGATTTCTTTATTTGTTTTCAAATAATAGTTACAATAGGATACCACCAGTCTAATGTAAATATCTGCCACTACAAATGTCAAGAAAAACACTCAGATGAACTGAGATCTTAGGGAAAACCCATGCTTGTCTTGACAAGGCATTCCTTTGCTCCAATTACAGGGCACTTGTTTTTTCACCATGTAACCCACTGAAGAACTCTGTTTTCACTAACACACTATCTATACTTGTGCTGCAGCCTCACTTCTTTTTATAATAGAAAAATGAAGTAAATGTACAGAAATATCAAGATTAATTTTTCTTGTTTGCAATAGGAAAAAATGCAGGTCTGCCATGGGACAGTGCAAGAGACAACGAGTCTTTTAAGCTACTCACGCTCCTTCAGAGCGATTTGCTCACCTAAGCAATGAAACAAATTGCATAGTCATGGAGAAAGAGGGGTTCAACACTGCTTCTCTGCAGTTTTACGTACTCATGCAATGTTAATATTTAATTTGGCCACGCCAGGCAGCTCTGATACAGATCCTGTTCATTTGAGTTGTATGGGAATAACGATGGAACTTGGTCATGACTTTTTTTCAGAGAGAGATTGAGCGCAATTCAATACAGGTAATCTAGAAGGTTTGTTTAATGAGTGATAGATATGCCCTTACTTTCAAACAAGTTTTTTTGGGGGCAGGAAAGATTTAAGTCTCAAAAGGTTGACACCAGGAATCCAAGGCACAGCTAGAAGTTGAAAGACTAAAAAAAGCCCCTTGTCTAATGAGACAGGAATTACAAGCAAAAGGATAGAAGGTAAAAACAAAAGAGGGTAGAGGGAAACACAAAGAAAATAGTGAGGTAAACAGAAAAAACTGTCTAGACTTTTCTTCCACAGAACCATCACATTATATTTGCTGATACCATGTGGGTATTTTGCTTTGTTGTTGTTGTTTTTGTTTAGAGTTTGTTTGTTTGTTTGTTTTTGTTCAGTTTAGTTTTAGTTTTTGTTTGTTTTGGTTTTTGTCAGAAAAAACCCCAGAAATTAGGGCCATCTCTAGCTGGTTAAGCAGAATAGGCAAACCAGAAAAAAATCTTTTCATTTTGCAAACTGAGCACATTATGACAGACATTAGAGTAGAAGTTTTGAAAGGACAGAAAAAATAAAAATGTTTTGCAAAAAACAAGAAGTTTTTTATAAGCTTAAAGCTCATTATGACACATGGATGTTTTGCAGCATCAGAGTTGCGGAGAATACCCTGGTTACAGTAAGATACGAGATAGATTTTGTTCATGTTAGAGGCATAGGCTTGTATATGCCGTAAGCTTGAAGTGAGTAATATTTATGAATGTATTTTTTAGATCAGTGTTATGGATTGCAATTCAGGTTACTCAGTGACAAGTAGATAGAACAGCAAGTTACACGGGGGACATGGGGAACATCTGAAGAAGTAGGACTGATGTGCATCCTGTAGGGTTAGGTGCAGCAGACTTTTCAAGTCGTTATAAGAGTGTGAATACTTAAAATACTATTTTTTTATTTCATGTAGATTGTCCCTGGATTTGAGTCTGTTCTGTAACGACTCATTTGAACAGCAATAGTTAAATAAATGACCTTCATGTGAATGCCCCCTCTGGAAAAGCCAACTTAAAGTATTGGTTGTTGAAGATGTATCTTTCTGTCATCTTGAATGTTTTGTAACTTCATCTTATAGTGGTTAAATAAGCTGAGAGCACTAAGTAAATAGAAACATTATATGAACCCCCTGTGGCAATATATATGTTTCTGCTAAGGAGATGAAAGAGCAGGGCTGCTTAGTGTAGGTGTACAAGCTAGAAGCTCGGGGTGCCCACCCTGAGCAGGTGCTGACCTTGGGGCTTTTGGGCAGGGGTGGTGGAGAGGGGGTCCCAAGTGAGTCTGCTTGGGGCGATTAAGACCTGATGGTGTCCTCAGCCATGCAGAACTGCTCTGCTGGGATTCTTTGTAGTCTTTATGCTGCAAGAAGACCCTTTTAGGTGTCATGTTTGTGGGTGGTCCTTTTTGGTTGGTTGGTTTTTTTTTTTTTTCTGTTTTGTTTTTTTGTCTTGTTTTTTATTTGTCCATTTGTTTGTTGTTCCATGCACTAAATCCAGCCTGGGAGGTCCCTTACCTTATTTTTCTGTTTTGCATGTTGGAGGATATTTTTTGGGCAGTCTTGCTGTGAACACAAGTAACTATAGCTTAAGCATTATAAAGTGAAAATTTTACAAAAGAATCATGTAAAAGAGGTGTTTTCATTGCAGGACTCCGGTGATGAAGACCAGAGGTACATGTTAGCAGTAACAGGTCCTTCCCAAACCACATCTCCAAATGTACAATTTTGAAAGCAGTCATAGATAATGTCAGATGTTTAGCATAGGTTTATATTCGGCTCAGTGAGAAAGCACCTGTTAGATCTTGCATCTTTTGGGTTTGTGCTGTAGTAATACTCTTCATCAAGTGGTTCTATTCGATGACTGAGGTAGTATAAGTTCTTTAGTAATTAGATACATTTACGGTGTCCATATTTATGGTTTCATATTTGTAATTATTTTCAGCTATTGAAGCATAATGTTTAGCTGCAGAAGCTTTTGCATGTTTGTATTAAAGGAATTTTGATGTAGAACACAAGCTGTTAGAGCTAATATGCATGGTGCTTTAAAGGGAAATATGTATTAATGGATAGTCAAATAGCAAGCAAAGTATTCTGGAAAGTGTTCATTGAATTACAGTTTGCAATTGTGAAAATAAAACTACTCACCTGTGATACTGTGGTACATACTCTAAACGTTTCACATTGATTAACATCACACTGCAATAATTACATTCACCTAGTATTATGTATTTTTAAACTTAAACCTGAAATGTATAGAACTTCTGCACATTGTAACTTCTTTTAAAGAAAACTTCCGGTACCTACAAAAAGCTGAGGCATAATCACAGAATGTCAGGGGCTGGAATGCAGAATGTGTTTACACTTAAAATAGGATAAATTGTTGTCCAATGTGTGCACTTCTGATTTTATTGCATGCAAAAAAATACATCTGTAAAATAAGATGGTAAGAAATACTGTGTATGCAAACTTATGGATACGGGATTTTTTTTTTAAATCTTGTGAAAGCCCAGTCTATTAAGCATCTGTGCTATGTGGTCTTAGCAATCTTGTTTCATCCAATATAAGTAAGAAATTTTCTCTGAAAATGTGTTGTTTTCAGCCCCATTGGAGATGGAGATTAGAAAACTGTCAGAAGGAAAATTTGCTTCTCAGTGGTATCTTTCCCCTTACTAGCTAAAAACGAAACCTCAGAGCTGACATAAGAAATGGCTTTTCAAGATCAGATGAAGTACATTCCTCTTCCCCCAGGTGAATCCTTCACTTTTGTTCTTGAAGAGGCTCTGAATCCTTACCAGATGATTTGATTGTGAGAAGCTGCCAGCATTCTTTCACTGGGGATGTCCTGGTTTGGGCCAGGATAAAGGTAATTTTCTGTCTTGTACTTTTGCTTTCAGCTAAGTCTCTATAAGTAGCTGTACTTGCTGAAATTAACAGCAAGTTTCTCAGACAGTGTCTGCTTCTAGGACTGATAACACTCGATGTTTATAGTTACAGCCAGAGACTGGTGTGCAGAGCCAAGGCCGCTGATCAGTTCTGAGGAACATTTTACCCTCTGGAAGGAGAAAAGGAGTAAACAGGTCACACCTGCAACCCTCTTTTGGGGAGGTGTGGACAAGACCAATGACCAATACTGACCAAACAGAGTATTCCATCCCATACACATCATATTCAGTATAAATTTGAGGGATCAGGAGGGTCAAACCTCTTCCTGCTTCCTCTCTTCACCTGTCCCTGTTTGCTTCAGCATCTTGGGAGGATTCCATCCATTCATCTGCCTGTGGTCCTGATCCGTGCCAGCCTGAATCTGTGTGTTCCTGCCTCCAGCTCCTGGCTGCTGCTGACTCCAGGAGTCCAGCCTGGACTTTCCCAGGGCTGCCCTGCAGCCTCAGTGGTGACGTGAGAGTTACTGGGGGAAAGAGGGGAGAAAGGTTCCTGCATATTTGTGTATATTTATTAATTTTTTTCCTATTTATCATTACTGTTTTGTTAAAACTGTGTAGTTTAGTTTCCAACCCATAAGTCTCTCTCCTTTATTCTCTCTCCTTTCTTTATCAGGGAGCAGAAGAGGATTAATAGAGAGCATCTGTCATTTGGTTTAATTGCTGGGCCAGTGTTAAACTGTGACAGGGGACAAACAGAAACCCACTACTACTATCTCGTGAGAATTGTAGCAGTACCCCAAATATAATGAATCCTTCTTTTCTTATGGCAGTTCATGGGGTAGAGTTTTTAATTGTTTTCCCAATGATAAGATGGCCCATATTCTCATATTGTGTGGTGGTTTCTACAGCCTCTTCTGTCTGCAACTCTGATTCAGTAAAAGTAGAAAAAAATCTAGTTTATTCTAGTAAATATAGTGAAAATACATTCAGAGAGAAAATACATACAGAGGGAAACTGTACTCTGAAATACAGTAAAAATATTGTACCATGTGCACAGCTTTTCTTCAGGTATCTTCTTTTCTCAGCATCTGATAATATTTAGTCACATAAAATCTTCATATTCAAAAATGTGTTTACAGGCATGGAAAGTATTGCCAGGTTTTATTGTACCTTCTGTTTTGTTATCAGTGACATATGTTTTCTTTTGCAAATGCTCTCTCTGTGCCCCATCATCCACAAAGATTTGAGAAATCCCACAGGTGTTTTCATCTTCTCCAGCACCTCTTTGTTTATGAATACCAAGTTACCGAAGAAGGACTGCACTGGTTTTCTGATCTCTGTGGGAGAAAAAGAAATAACCTATTTCCAGCATTTTCTGAATTTTAGGAAATCTTTCTATCTTTTTCTGGATAATAATATTTTCAATTTATTAATAGATAAATACAGACCCTTGATAAAAGTTTAAAATAGCAATTAACACTTACCACATTTCAGAAATAATAAAAGTTAGCAATTTTTTAAACCTAATGATGCTTCATAAGCTTTCTTAGTAACCGTGGAACAGTGTATTTGTGCATGCTTGAAGTCAAGATATAGGATTTCAAGGTTTACGTACATATCAAAAATACATACATATACATAATATGGTTAAAAATCGGGCATATATAGATATATAAATTAATTTTGGCATACTAAGGCAGTTTTATTATTTTTTGTCATTTAACTCAGTGAAAGAAATATGAGTACAATAGAACAACGTAGTCGTCAGTTGCCTGCTGTTGTTTAGAAGCTCATTCTTCTACTGGCAGTGGGTTAGACTTAGGATGAATTTATTTAGATGCAAAAGTTTCACAGCCTTCCAGTATTAACTAGTTAATGCTAGCCACTTTGTTTTATAGTTGAGCTCAGAATCCCTCAGGAAATCAGACTTGTTTTACTTGACTATGACTGAAAACCTTTACAAGTATCTTCAGGAAAGTCACTGAAAAAGGATTTACATTGTTAAAGTGAGATGTCTACCAAATATGCAATTGACTCACACTCATGCAGTGAAAATTTCAAAACATGACCTCTGTTTTTATGAGAGTGTGCAAACACTCTTTCTGTTTTGAGCAGTGTATCAAAATATATCAAGGCAAAGATACATGAGAAAGTCTTATTTTCCTGCAGTCTCTTATAAAAATGTTTTATAACTTTACTATAATCATTAAATCAAGAACTTACGAAGGTTACTACTTCTATGAAAATAATTTAATTGCGTATTTTTAGCTGCATTCCTGTTACTGAAAATCAAGGCATTCAGTTAAAAAAGAGTAAAGAAGCAATACATTGCGAACATCGTAAGTTGCCAAAATAGCATAGTAAACTTATATGTCAATTAGTGAATCAAATTATATAAACCATAGAAGTAATTTCTGGGAGGTACTGATGTCTCACACAAAATACATGTGTTTGCCTCCTAAATTTCTTTTTTATCACTGCACACTTAAGAATTCAAACAGTGTAAGGCAGTTCATTGAAAGAGTAGGCTAACATTCAGCTAAGAATTGTTGAACTCCACATATATACAGATATTTAAAATGCTTTTCATATCACAGGAGCCAGTTATTGCACAAGAGCAAAAAAGTGTGTGTTGGCCAAAACTGAAGGTATTCTTGGAAGAACTATGTTCTCCTCTTGCCCACTATTGATGAAGTCATCAACCTGTTTCCAAGAGAAATGTCACTGACAGCCATATCCATCATCATTTGTACTAGTTCAGAACCTCTGTTAGTTTACTTGTCTCATGGAACAATTTGTAATGATAAATTTACAGCTAAAGGGTCAAGGCTTATTTGTAGTTGAACTCCAAGGAAGACTTATTTTTAGATTTTCCATTCAATTTTCATTCAATCGATCCACACTTAAAGTTTTCTGTCTGTATTAGAACACGCAGTCTTTAATGAGAAAACACCCTTTGGGGGAAATATTGATTCACTGTGAGGCTCAATACATGATTACTTAATGGTATAGAAATTACCAGGTGCCTAAGTATGAAAGCACAGAAGAGTGCCTTTCTGTTTGTCACTGCAGCATGTGTTTATGACACATTTTGGTGTTAGATTCTGACAGCGTCTAAGTATAGGGCATTTTCCTCATTCAGAACAAGGTTGTTGGTGTTTCTTTCATGCAGAATTGCTGCTCCCCTGACCTGGTGTGTTGTTATGCAGATACCAGGGAAGCATGTGGCAGAGGTACAGAGTTGGACTCTCAGCATACTCTGGTAGAGCATAATCATCAGGTACAGAGATCTGTATCTGCAGATAGTTCTGAAAATGTGTCTTGGTCCTAGGCAAGGGAAGGGCAGGAGACTATGGCATGGGTGGGAGAATAACACTCGTTGTTAGGTAGGATCTCAGTATTGTGTTAATTGATAGCAAAGCAGAGCATTTAAAGCCAAATACTTATATCCCAGACTATCAGAGAAACTAAAATCTATGGCAGCTGACTTAAAGCTCTGAGACTACTGCTCATACAAATTTATTTCTCTCTGGATACCCCATATTGCCGCTGCCTACAGCTTTTTCTAATACTGTAACTCACTCAGCACTAGAAATGTCACAGAACTAATCTTCCGTTCAATCCTTCTGCTTAAAATAACTAAGTACACCAACATAAATTTAAAACGTTGTGTGTGTGCAAGACCTTCTTCCCACCACACTGCTATCTGCTCAGTAGCTGGTAGTTATTTGCCAAAGGCTGCCTCTTCTGCCTGATGAAAAACATACGCTGCCTCCATATTTAGCTGGATAAATGAACCATTTACCCGTTTTGAAAAGGTTTGAAAGATTTTCTGGTAACTGCTGAGAGAATTTATGCTTTTAAAGCTGCTGTATAAGCACGTGGAATTTTATATCATTAGTATAGGAAAAAAAGTTTTATTCTAACTTACACAAGTGCTGTAAATACCAGTCAGTATTAACTGTTCTTAAAGACTAAGCATTATTAGTAAACAATTGCATTTAAATGTAATGGTGTTTAAGGGGGTAGACCCTGAAGAAGCTTCCTGGGTTTGTGGGTAACATGCAATGCATACTCACTGATATTTAGCACATTTCCCTTCGCTTTTTTCCCTTTATCATGGTTTAAAGCTGGGCCAGCAATTAAAGGACTGACAGATGTTCTTTATTAATTCCTCTCACCTCCCTGATAAAGAAAGGAGAGAGAATAAGGGAGAGAGACTTATGGGTTGGAAACTAAACTACACAGCTTTAATGAAACAGTGATGATTAAAAAGGAAAATATTATTGAATATATACAAATATAATAAAAAATCATACCACTTTCCTCCCCCTTTTCTCCCAATAACTCTCACGTAACAACCAAGGCTGCAGGGCAGCCCTGGGAAAGTCCAGGCTGGACTCTTGGAGTCAGCAGCAATTGGGAGCTGAAGGCAGGATCACACAGATTCAGGATGGCATGCATGAAGACCACAGACACGTGAATGGATCGAATCCTCCCAGGATGCTGGAGAAAACAGGGACAGGTGAAGAAGGGCCAAAGGGAAGGGTGAAGGGTGTAGAGGAAGGGGCTTGATTGTCCTGTTTCCTCAAATTTATACCAAGTATGATGCATCTGGGATGGAATACTCTGTTTGGTCAATTTTTATCGTTGGTTTTGTCCACACCTCCCTAAAGGAGGGTTGCAGGTTGCTCCCTTTCTCTTTTTGGGGCATAAGATGTTCCTCAGAACTGAGCAGTGGCCTTGGTTCTGCGAAACATTCTCTAGCCATAACTATAAACATTGAGTGTTATCAGTCCTAGAAGCAAACACTGACTGAGAAACTTGCTGTTAATTTCAGCAAGTACAGCTACTTCTGAGAGACTTAGCTGAATGCAAAATTACAAGACAGAAGATTCTCTCTATCCTGGCCCAAACCAGGATATTCCACCCCTTATTCCATCCCATTTGCATCATGTTCCAGTCATTGCTATCTCTTGTTTCTAAATACACCTATACACAATTCACCATCTTGCTATAATAAAACCCACTAAGTTGTTTTAGTCTATGATTGCAGGTGTTTATCTATTGTAGCAGACTCTTAAGGGTGAGAAAAATTGTCACAGTTCATGCCCATGTTCCATAGGTTACAGATGTCAACTTTGAGGAAGTTACCAGGTAGCAGTCCTTGAACTTAGTTGGTTTCATCACCATGACATTATCCTGAAAAATATTCACAGAACACTGTTAGTTTATGCAACTATTCACATAATGGCAATTGATTTGGGGCATGAATCTGTGACCCCCAAAATTACATGCTCTAGTGATTGAGTTAGTCAAGCAAAAATTAGGTATTCTCACCCAGTGTTAGATTCCCTTGAATACATGTTGTACTTCTCCCTCCTCCATCATTACCCAAAAAAGTGAAAGCAACCCCATGAACAGGTTTGCATTTGCCCGAGGCAGGAAAAACTCAAACTGTTTTCCCTAGCAGATTCCTTTCATGCACCACAGGCACTTTGTCCCCATCTACTGTGTGTAGAAGGTCTGACTGAGCAGGACCAGCTCGACTGATGGAACCCCAGGTATTAAATAACCAGGTGGCTTGTACCAAATGCTTGTCACAGTTTTTAAAATTTCCACTACCCGTTGTTGTTAGGGTAGTTTTTACCGGTCCATTGTACCTGCCAATTTTCTCTAAGGCTGGTGCATGATAGGGGATACGGTATATCCGCTCAATATCATGTTCTTTGGCCCATTTACTTATAACACTGTTTTTGAAATGAGTTCCATTGTCTGACTCAGTTCTTTCTGGTGTACCATTTCACCGCAAGACTTGTTTCTCTAGGCCCAGGGTGGTGGTCGAGGCTGTGCCATGAGGCACAGGATATGTTTCCAACCTGTTCTTGCCTCCACCATTGTGAGCACATATCACATAGGGAGTGTGATATAGTCAATTTGCTAGGCCTCCCCATACCTATATTTCAACCATCTCCATTCATACCACAAAGTATGGCTTTCCCTAATTGCAGTGCATGTGTCACAGTCCTTGATAACCTGTGCAACAGTGTCTAAAGTCCACCCTTTGGTCACGAGCCCATCGATATGTTCCATCTCTTGCTTAATGACCTGAAGTGTCACAGGCCCACATAGCTAAAAATAGTTCGCTTTTATGGTCCCAATCCAAATCCATTTGGAACACTTGAGCAGCCTCCTCTGCATATTGGTTGTTTTGATGTTCCTCAGTGGTTTGATGTGAAGGGACGTGGGTACCTACATGGTACACTTTTATATCAAGCTTCTCTAACCGAGCAGCAATATCTTTCCAGAGTTCAGCAACCCAGATAGATTTACCTTTACACTGCCAGTTGTTTTCTTTCTGCTGCTTTAACCAACCCCATAACTTATTTGCTGCCATCCATGTGTCAGTATAGAAAGTCTTGGCCACCTTTCTTGTTCAGCAATATCCAAAGCCAGCTGGATGGCTTTTACCTCTGAAAATAAATGGATTCAATTCACCTTCTCCTTCAGCAGTTTTGGCAACTACTCATCTAGGATTCCGTACAGTAGCTTTCCACCTCCGTTGGCTTCCTACCAGATGGCAGGATCCATCAGTGAAAAGAGCATATTGTTTCTCATTCTCTGATAGTGTGTCACATGGTAGGGCTTCTTCAGCCTGTTTTACCAGTTTTTCTGGTGGCATTCCAAAGTGTGTGCCTTCTGGCTCATCTGTAGCCTCTTCTACAATTCCTAGACAATTTAGTTCTTCTGTTCTAACTCTCTGTGAGAGCAAGGCAATCCATTTACTCTGTGTAGCATTTACACCATGGCATGATGAAGGGAAGGTGTTATACCTGTGTAGAACTGGCATTGCTCCCTGGCCACTGTATCCGAGTTGTGTCTTTGTGTGAGGTGGGGCAAGCAGTGGCTGCAGAAGCAGAAACAGCCGTGCTCTCTTCATAAGGCATGCTCATGTCCATAATTGTGGTGTTGTCTTACTCCTCACCAATATATGATAATATATGAGAATACATATGAATATATGAGAAATGTTAATAACACAAATCAGAGAATTAAAATTATAATAAATATAATACCATTTTCACTAACATCTGGTGAACTCAGCCTGAGATGAAATGAAGAGGTAACTGAAAATGTAATCACCAACAAAGCTTTTTATCTGTGTATGAAACACCACTGTACCATGTACTGCACTGTATATTAGTATTGCAGACCATATAATGACTACTGTTCTTAAGCAGCGCTTATGAAAGATAAACAACATATTAACACTAATCTTGGCTGCAAAGCAGCGTATCTCATACCCTAAATACCACAGGTATGGCATGACTGTGGTATTAAACCATGACTGGTTTAATTTCCAGCCCTGTGAAATTTCAGAAGCAAGAAGTTTGATTCCCGCTCAGTGGAGCCATATGGGTATCCTCCTACTGAAGCCGGAATTCAAATCATTCAGGCATATTAGTAGAAATTTTAACCTGGGCTTGATCTAATTAGCTTAATCCGTGTTGGGCACCATAAATCTGTCACGGTTTAATGCTGGGCTGGTAATTAATTGAATGAGTGATGCTCTCTATTAATCCCCCTTCCTGATAAAGAAAGGAGAGAGAATAAGGGAGAGAGACCCATGGGCTGGAAACTAAACTACACGGTTTTAATGAAACAGTAACGATTTAAAAAAAGGAAAAAATATTAAATATATAAAAATATACAGAAAAATGATACCACATTCCTCACCCCTTCAACCCAGTAACACTCAGGTCACCACCGAGGCTGCAGAGCAGCCCTGGGAAAGTCCAGGCTGGACTCCTGGAGTCAGCGGCAGCCGGGAGCTGGAGGCAGGAACACACGGATTCAGGCTGGCATCAATCAGGACCACAGGCAGATGAACAGATGGAATCCTCCCAAGATGCTGAAGCAAGCAGGGACAGGTGAAGAAGGGCCAAAGGGAAGGGCGAAGGGCAAAGAGGAAGGCAAAGAGGAAGGGATTTGGCCTTCATGATCCCTCAAATTTTTACCAAATATGACATGTGTGGGATGGAATACTCTGGTCAATTTTTGTCATTGGTCTTGTCCGCTTCTCCCTAATGGAGGGTCACAGGTGCATGCTCTTCCTTTCTCTGATGTTCTTCAGAACTGAGCAGTGGCCTTGGTTCTGCACACCATTCTCTAACCATAACTATAAGCATTGACCATTATCAGTCACAGAAGCAGACGCAGACTGAGAAACTTGCTGTTAATTTCATCAAGTACAGGCACTTACAACAAATTTAGCAGAAAGCAAAATTACAAGACAGAAAATTCACTCTATCCTGGCCCAAACCAGGACAACTTTTTGTTTTGCTTTGCTAATGAGGGGAATCAAGGTAAAGGAAGAACTCAGGAAGTTCAGTTTTCTATGTGTTGTCCATTTATTGCAATTAGGATGAGGAGGATGTTTCCTATGAAAAAGAGGACTCCCACAACTATCTGGATGCAGATTCATGTCTCTAGACCTGCTGTGCCTCCCATGCAAATCCAGTGAACTATCTTGGTACAGGGGTGTGCATACTGTGTCAAATTCAATGGGTGCAAATGTATTGGTGTAGAGGATTTATGTCCTCTAGTATAGGCTGCATAGAAGATTTGTCTGCAAAAATGCTAATACTTACCTTAACTCCTGACAATGTGGAAGGAAAGGTCCTGCCATGTCTCAACATCTTTAGCATTTTTACAGCCTTCTGTGGAAGTCCTTTACCCCATGGGGTAAAGCATTTTGCTTTGAGTAACTGGAAGGATGATTATGTTTTTCAAATTCAGCTCTTGTACTCATATTATCTGTGTCACAGTTTAGGCCCGGTACCAACCAGGCCTGTGGTTAGCACCCCCCCTCCCAATTATGGGACAGGGAGGAGAAAATCCACTCAAAGGCTCATTAATCAAGACAAGGATAGGGAGGTTTTCATTCCCTAATTATGGTAAAAGGTAAAACCAGACAAGTTCAATTTGGGAAAGAAAAAACCCTAATATAATCTGAGAAAGAGAAAACGTGGCCACATCTCCCTTTATCCGCACAGCTCCCTTCTTCTCAGCCCCAATTGCTTCAGTCCCCCTCTCAGCAGCAGCAGCCCTACAGGGGGATGAGGAGTGGGGTTTAGTGTCAGTTCATCACACGTTGTTTCGTCAACATGGGGAGGACTCCTCACACTCCAGCACAGGGTCCCTCTCATGGCAGAGAGTCCTTCAGGAACCCCTCCGACATGAGTCCCTCTCACAGGTGCAGTCCCTCAGGAACTGCTCCAGCCCAGGCTGCTCACGGATTCATGGTCTCCTTTGGGAACAGTCACCTCCCCTGCCACGGGGTCCTCCATGGCTACAGATCCACATCTGCCTCTCTGTGATCCTGTGCAGACGGACACTTCACATTTACCCACTTCTGACACTTTAGGGGCAACAAATCCACATTTACCCCACTGTGGCCCTTCAAGGACTGCTCAACCATGCTTATTCAGGGACTGCTCCACTGTGCTTCTTCATGGGCTGCAGGGGCACAGCTGTCTCTCACCACAGGCTGCAGGGAAACCCCTGCTCAGGCACCTTCCCCTCACGTTTTTCTACTTCTTCATCTTCTTCACTGACCTTGGTGTCTTTTCTCTAGCTTTGCTCTCTCACCTAGTCCTCTCCTCTACTCTGTAGGTCTCTTTTTTATAATTTTTTTTTTCAGTTTTGTTTTTCCTTTATTTAATATGTTACCACAGAGGGGCATCCATCTTCTCATATGCGTTGGGAAGCGGTGGGGTCACCACTGAAGCGAGGGAGCTTCCAGCAGCTTCTCACTGGAGCCATCCCTGGGGCTGCCCCAGCTTCCAAAACACCACTGCAGGAACTCAAGACAAACTATATTGTTACTGTATTTCTTCAGGCAGACTTTTGGCAATGACTTTTTACTGTCTCTGTCAGTAGATGGATACTCTGAAGTCCACAGCTGACTGGAAACCACCAATTAGAGGATTATTATATGGATTCGCAAGGATTTTTTATTGACAGATGAACCTGAAGTATTTCAGAAAAATGCATTTTTCTTACTTTCTCTCTCAACATAAAATCTGAGCATTTTCTTGAATTTATAATGATTCTGATATTCCACTAACTTCACAAAATTAATAATTCTACTGCTACAGGGTTCTTCATTTATTAAACTGTGACCTTATGAAGTAAAGAAGCAAATGTGCTTTGTGATAAGCTGCCTTCTCTCTCTGTGATCTTTTTCTACTGATCAACTGAAAAGTGATTTGTGGTGCATGTGTGTTTGGCTAATTAGTATTAGTAAGGTATTCAAGGTAATAGATGTTTAATTAAAACACAACATTCCTAAAAAATTAGGAAAAAATGTGGCACTTATTTTTCGTTTTCTTATTTTATTAGAGCAGACGCCCTCTGAATATAGTTCTTTGTTAGGGTTTGTTGTTTATTTTTAAAACAGTGGTTAAGAGAGTAGATACTGTAAATTCATTAAAGGTGGGTAATTATAAGAGCAAGAGGATCCAGGTTTGCTGTTTCGTATTAGTTTGCTGAAGAAGAAAACTCATAAAATACTTGCAATTATAAATCCTGCATTCTCTGTTTATGACATAGGTTGCTTTTGTGGTTTTTTTCTTCTTTTCATGCATTGGTATGGCTTTTAAAAATACCAATGGTATTTTTAACTGGGTCCACAGTTAAATGTGGGCAACCTATCATGAAATCAAGTCCTGGGCAGCTACTATTTTGGTATTATTATGAAACTAGGTCTTTGGTATAAGAATAAGAAGCAAAACAAAAATCACTACAAAACCAATCAACCAAACACAAGCCAACCACACATCCCCAAACCAAGAACAAAACAAAAAAAAAAAGGAATAGTGAAAATGTAGGCATATGACTTGAAACAGACATGATGAACAGATGAGGCAAACAAAAAGATGCTCACTTGCCATGAAAAAGCACAGCCTAAGTCTGTGAGAAACTTGCAGTGAACTGACCAGCCTATTACGGGGTTTCTTATGTTACCTCTGTTTTCAAAAATTAGATCTACATACACTACCCAAAACCCTGGGAATATAAATTTATTTTTAAGCCCCCAGTTTTTGATCAGCAGCTATTCAATATAATGCAGATTTCAGATGCATCAGTGTTTGAAGGCACCAACTAATTTTTGGCTAACCATCAAAGTGCTATCTGTTTGCTGATGTAACCATGTTGTCTCTTACATGACTCACATGAGGCTCTGTGTGCTGCAGGCACAATGTACAAAGTTTGGATGATGGCTACACAGATTAAAATGAGTTTATCTTCATTTACTAAGAATACCTATGCAGTTTTGCTGAGATGTTGATATTCCAGTAGTTGAGCCTCAAAGAGTAAGAGTCCTTTCTTTGCTTTAAAGTAGGTTATGAGCAGATTTTCATGCTACTAGCATTGTACTTGTACTAGCAGGCACTCATCTGCTGTTAGATGGGCATATGCTATTCAAGTGTTCAAGCATTTAAGCTCCTAGGTTGGACCGCTGCAGTTCTGTGTGGGGCTACATTTTGCTATGTTTTTATAAATGTATTTGTTGTTGTTACTACTACTAGCTTCTGAGTCAAACACTAGAAGATTTCTTCCAGTAAACTGGTGTTTTCAAGAATTTGTCAGGAAAAACTGAACAAGGTTGTTCATGTTCATGGAGCAAAAGACATCTCTGGCAATGACTACCCTAATTTGCTTTTTCACTCCAAGCACATGAATGATCTCAGTTCTCACCTGTTGAATTATCTGTTTCTATCAGATGTTGGGAGAATTTAATACCCTTTCTTACATGGGGTACATTAAACCATTTTAGTTGTTAAATAAGGATTTTCTCACTGGGTTGTAGAGAAGACAGAGGAGGTACTTTAGGGAATATGGAAAAAATCTTTAACTGTGACACATACGGCCTTCTCTTACATTTATTTGGAAAAACTGTATCTAGTAAGGATGTTGGAATCTCATGCTATGAGATGGTCCCAAAAGTGTATGGCACTCAGCTTTTGGATTTACATCAGCTTCCTGCGAGGTGCTGTTTAGCATGCAAAGTGAATCCAAAACCTCTGAATGGGAACGAATTCATTAATATTCAAGACTTTTTCCTCGGGGCATGTATTCACTCAAAGGTATTGAAGTTGGAAATTCATTCAAATATCAGAAAGTGGACAGAAGGCAGGACATTATCCAGGAGTGCATAAAACTGGTAGTTCCACATCATCCTAATTCAAGGTGGGCTGCATCTCAGCATATTTGTTTTCTGAGCAATGAGAGGGAGGATGTTAGTGGGAACTCATAAATATCACAGTGCAGATTGATTAGAATATACCTTAAGTGCTTGCTGAAGCAGTGCTTTTTTAGAAGTAGATTGTTTTATAACTATATTTTAAATGTTTCATGGAATGCCTAAAGCAAAAGATAAAAGATAGCATTTCTTTTTAATCAGGATATTTACTTGTTGAAACAAATGAATAATATATTTACTTGATATCTTGGTTGTATGTCTCCTTTTTGTGGATCCTTGTCACGATGTACTTCAAATGGATATTTTTATAGAGCAATGTTGGTCTTGGGGAATAATTGAAGCATAGCAGTAGGTGAGTTATATGTCCCTGTAGCTGGCCCTTGGACCTTTTGGATGTCAGTTTTTATAGTAATTTTGTTATTTGAAAACATGCCGTGGTGATTAAGTGTTTACATCTTTTATCTCAGAAAATCAATTGCCATCTTTGCCTTGATCAGTCAGGACACTGCAAGCTTTAATATGTTGTGTTCAGTTGTCTCCATGCTACACATAAAACCAGTATAGGGTAATTTTTCCATCTAATTTTCCTCCAGTCTGGCTTTGTCTCTACTTTTGTAATGCAGATCAGGTAACATGAACCAAAGGAGTCTTAAGTGCACGCCTTCTAATTAGTACTTGTCTGATTTTTTTAATGTTTATTTTGACAGTGACTTGTGTGCATATGTGCTTGTGAATTGATTTGCATGCTTGCATGTACTCATTAAATGACCTTCTAGTTTGCTTCTAAAATTTGGACCTAGTCTCAAACTTTTCAAATTGCTTCACTTTAAAACATTTATGGCAAATACAGATCAATGAAGGAACAAATGCAATACAAGAGTGGTTAGTATTGAATGGTCTATATGGACAAGTTGATGAAATAATGAAAACCAAGTATCTCAACAGCAACAAATCACAGGTATGCATTGCTATAGTATTTACAATTTATTTAATTATGGAAGTATCTCATACAAAATAAATATTGGCAAAATTTGTCTATAAAATCATCCTAAAACTAAAGCAAAATGACACAAAGAGAGTACAGGAAACCATCTTTCATTGCAGTATATTGTCATCAGTTAATTAACTTCAGCTGATTATCTCAACTGACATTTAACAAATTTCATCTCCAAGCAAGCCAAATCACCTTCTGATTAACTTTAAAATGGAGTTAAAATACAATACTAGAATAGCACTATCAGGCTCTCTATGAACAGACTTATGCATGTTTCTCCTGACTTTCAGAAGTCAGGTGTGTGGTTGAATTCTTAACATACACGCAAAGATACTGTCATGGAATATGCCAGTCATGAGCTGGTTTGTACAAAGCCACTATCAAAATATCTGACAGTAGCATGTAGACTTTAGCACATACAAATTATGGCCATTTTTGGAAGCAAATCTAGAAGGTTCACCTGAGTTTTTCTCACTCCTGTGATACTGTTTTAGTTTAACATATATTCTAACAGTACTCCCTCTTTTTTTAGAGATGCAGGGCAGAAATCTGGGTGAATAAGTCTGGCCTTTTCCTAATGCTAGCTAAGTTTCATGTCAATCCACTCTTGAATGACCTTGCTGAAGCCATCTCTCAGCATGGGTTGCTAGTATATTTTGTTATCTCATAAATGCCTGAGCTGGTTATTACAAACTCCTCTTTGGACTGCTGATTTTCTTTTCAGCTTTCCCTGATATAATTTACTTTTTTTTTTTTTCCTAGCAAGGCTTAGTTCTATCACTGTAAGAAAGGTTTTCCTACTAACTAGTGCTAGATGAATTTGCTTTACACCATTTCCTTTTTCATTAATATTATTTTTTCCTTTGGTTCTATTTATGACTAAAATGAAACAACTAAGATACGGGAAAATGAAAAAGCACATCAACACATTTTGACCCAGGTGTATTACAGTGACTAGATTAAATATAAAAAGATATGGTGAACTAAACTTGTGAGTTTAATGAAATAAAATATTCATGGACCAACTCCATGGCATACAAGATCATAGTCACAAAAAACTAATTGAGACATAGGATAAATCAAATGGGAAAATAAGACTTGTATAATGCCTTCTAGTTATTAACTGCATTTTCTCCCAGAACTCCAGAATAATTATAGTACATTTTCCAACTGTTTTTCTTTACAGTACTTGGGGTGTATAGAAGTCTTACGTTCAATGCGATCTCTTGACTTCAGTACTAGAACACAAATTACCAGGTAAGACTTTGTAAAAGTATGTTTTTTCAAATGACTTCTGAATTGTATCCCCAAAGTGGAAAGGCCAGAAAATGTCAAAACACATAATAAGTAGTTTTTAGGTACCATGACTCCACTTTTTAATTTTGCTTTTACAGGTAAATATCTCACCTGTTATTAATTTAGCTCCAAAAGGGTTTAAAGAATATATTCTTTGTGATCTTTTGAGGTATAGGTAATGGCTTTACAAATTTTTTGCCAACTTCTTATGCTAAATAAAGCACTCATCTGGTTGCAAAATTCATGACATTTTAGCCAATGCAAATTATAATATACTTAAAATCTACAGTTTATTCTTCAAAAGGAACTGGTTTGGAGCTGCCTGTTTATAGGGTTTTCACAGTCATTTCTTATGAAAAGATATCAGATTACAAGTTGACTGTACAAAAGATATAAATGAAAATATATCCTCACAATGATATAAGGCAAGTGAAAAAATGTTGTGTTTTCCAAGTGAAGTGTAAGAAATAATAAGCCTGTTTTAACAGAGGTACATAAGAACAATACTGTCTTTTGAAGTGTCCATGAATAATTTTTTCATTCTAGGAAACTAATTTCTGAGAACTATAGAAAACAATGTTTTGCAGACATTTGCACTTGAAATACTGAGCACATTCATTTCGGAGAACTGTAGTGCTGATATTTTCCAGCAACTGGAGGCCATGGTTTCAAATTCTGTCTTTAAAATAATGAAGTAATCCTTCCAAATGAAACACATATAAACATATCAAATGACATGACTGGGTACAGTGCTTGAATTTCACTTCTCTGAGGCTTCTTACAGCTGTCTGTAGTTCATAAATTATTTGTCATACCATAGACAGGTAAGTATTTCTTTTATTAAAAAAGAAAAATTACTTATTGTATGACTTGGATGTTGATTGTGTGGTCTATATGAATCCTAAAATCATAGAATCATTCTGGTTGTGAGGCACCTTTAAAGGTCATCTAATCTCACCTCCTTGCAGTGAGCAAGCATCTTTAACTAGATCAGGTTGCTCAGAGCCCCTTCCAATATGAATTTCAATGTTTCAGTTCAGGGATGAGGTGTCTCTCTGGGCAACCTGTTCCAGTGTTTCACCATCCTCATTGTAAAAAATTTCTTCCTTATGTCTAATCTAAAGCTACATGCATTGACTTTGAGTTACATTCTGAGTTAACACAAAATGTTAATCATTAATGTATCAAGATACTGCACTTACAAGGGGCACAAAAGCACAAGGACAGCTAAATTACAGGATTCCAGTTTTCAGTCAATGTAGACTATGTATGCATTTGAGAATTTTACTACTGTACTTTAAAAACTCATTCTGTACATTTTTGTTCTACTTGCAGCAGTAATCTTTTGAAATTATTTCATATGTAAGCAAACTTGTAGTTCCAATGCTGGTGGCACATTTATGTTTACCTCTTGGAAGTGAAATGATTCTGGCTTATGAAACAGTTATGATCACTACAGGGATTGTATTCTACATCTGAACTCAATTAGTCTTTCACTATATGTCTTCATTGGAATAGTGCTGCACTTTTCTTATTATCTAGCTTAAAGGCACAACTGTTTTTTAATACTCAAGCATATTTGCTGATCTAAAGCAATACGGTCTGCACAAACAAAGTATCTTTGTATCTTAATTCTTTCAATAAAAAAATGATTCTTGGCTTTTAATTTGAGACACACTTGGCATTATATATATTTTTTTCTGTTGAAATTACAGCATATTTTGGCAGTAATTTTCTTGGCTCATATTCCTCTGAACACACCTAGAGCACAGGATATTTTTTCCAAGCTAGAAACCTTATCTTCCTGTTTTACTTGTTATTTTGCATTTGCAATTTTCAGCTTATTGTAAAACAATGAAGACTCATCATTCCTCTAATGTAAAACCTTTTTTGAAATGAGAAGTTTTTAGGTGGCTTTTGAATCATGATCTAGCATCTTAATCTGCAATTCATTAATTCATCTGGCTCTAGAAATCCCCATGCCATATTTTAAGCTTTAAGTACCCACAGATAGCAATCTGTGACATGCTTTGTCATGCAGCTTTTCACATACAAGCCTATTCTTTAATAAGAAAACATTGTTAGGGATTTATTAAAATTCACATTTGCTGCCTAACTTGCTCATGTGAATTAAGAAACATAACATGATGTCAAGATATGAATTGAATTAATAAGGCTGATATTATAGGCACTAATTCCCTCTGGCACCAAATGGTTTCTGCAGCACCTTGATTACAAGTAAAATAAAACCACCTGAAAGTTATTTATGTCTGCTATGTTATAAGTTTCTATTTAGGTATATCCATTGCTGATTTCTCTACAGCCTGTCTCCAGTGAGACATCTGTCCTTGTAACTTGATGGCTTCTGACAGTATGTGACCAAGGCTTAGTTCTGTAGATCCAGTAATGTTAGTGCCACCTGAGGAACCAAGATTCACAGCTGCAGCAAAAGCTTCCCTGTGTATAGCGATGTGTAAACTTCTCTGTGTAAACTTGTCATAACTGGAGAAACAGGTGTTAAAGGAGCTCTGATTCCTTTCTGACTCATAACTTTATAAACTAATCTTACTGCATGTGTCACACCTGTTTAATCTGTTACTTTTTTCCAAGACTTTGCAAAACCAGTTATAAAAGAAAGTGATCTCCCTTCAGCCTGTAAGACTTCTGGTATTATGCAGTATTTACTAAGTACAATTAAGAACCAGAAAAGACAAGCCAATTTACCTGATTTAACATGGAAATCTGAATACATCTCTTCTGAATAAGCATGCATCGTACTTAACATATACAAAGCATTTACCTCCTTTCTAGCACTGCGTCACATTCCTGTCCCTCCTGTTTTCTTATCCTTGCTTTTACTCCAAATGACAGAGCTCAAACGTAGGAGCCAGCCATTAGGAATTCTACGTTTGCCTTTCTAATTACAGCATATGTCACTTTATGTTTCTGCTTAAGGAGCAACAAAATCCCAAAGTAAGATGAACAGCACCAGGTACAGGAAGAAAAAACTTCTGTTGCTCAGTCATGGGGAGGGTGAGAGATGTAGTCTCTGGCTCTGCTGCAATCTTTGGGCAGTATTTTTGAGAAAATATTAGGTCCAGTTACAGACAATTCTGTGATGCAATGAACTGGTGCTTGTAAAGAACAACTAAATCGTTGGATAAACATTTAGAAGTAATTTTAAAATTGGACCAAGTTTTCCACTTATCTAGTGAATCAGATAAACATTTAAAATAAGATGTTAATGGGAAAAGGCTGTTCAGATATTTAGAATGGCTTTTAAAATCACAGCTATCATAATTAATACATTAAGAAATCATATACACCACACGTGGACCAGTATGACAAAGAAAGAACTGTGACTTTCAACTCTAGGAACTGTAGTGAAGCCTCAGTGGAAACAGTTTGGTCAGTGGTGTTTCCTTCCTTGTCACAGTCATATGAGAAATCAACCTGTGTCATCTAACACTGCTGTGCCTGGCCTGTAACTTGTTTTTGTTTTGCTTTTTCAATTCTTGTGAATTAAAATGTTAAAACTTGCAGCAGTGTATTTGTCTGTGTGAAAGCAACGAACAAGCATTGTCACTTGTCATATTCTTCATTGGATCTTAATAACTTTGGTGGTGCCTGACAAAAGGTATTGTTGTCCTAATTTTGGATCCATTTTGTGGCAGAATGAACTATGTACAATTATATGAACTATGCACAACTGTGAGTTATGTACAATTTATAACTGATTCTTCTCTTTATACTTACACATTTGAAGCCTCAAGATTCTTTCATTACAGGAGAAACAGGAGAAATAGAGTAGTATTATGCAGTTTTGTTGTATTATCCTTTTCTGTGATTAATGTAATATCATGTGAATTCTTGTGTGAATAAATAGCTGCTAAAATCAAGGGTCAGCAGTCATGTGTAATGACAAATAAAAACCAGCTGAATCCACATGTTGCATCATTTATTACCCGGTGATAATTCCAGTAACACATATAAAGTCAGGATGACTTTCTTGGGCAGCAAGATGAACAGAAGCATTTCATTTTCCAATACGAAGGAGGATCAGGAACACTAGCAGGCAAGACTACTGAGTTAACTGCAATTGGCAAGTGGTCCTAAGTTCATCTGAAACCTACCAACATCATCACAGAAAGAGACCACTCTTAAGCTTGTGGGGTCAGGTCCTTTGAGCCCTCAGGCTATTTATTAAAAAAAAAAACCAACCAAAAAATCCCCAAAAAACAACAGGTAAATTTTTTTTTTTTTGCAACCCATACAGTATTTGCAATTCATATATTTGTTTGCTTATTGTTAAATCTGTTACAATGTAATGAATCTTCACTACTGTGTATGCATGAATGTCGTTATGCACTGGCTTGAATTAGAATAATGTTGCATGCACTATTTGTTGTATAGCAGTGTCTGAACTACAGGATTGCATGTACACTGGTATTTAATGGAATACAATCAGTTCACTGCATGCAGCTTTAGAAAGTCATGCTTTAGAAAGTCATGCTGAGTAAAACATACTGCATGCTGTGTTAAAGTAAGTAGACAGAGGACTGAAATGCTTTTTTATCTGCAGTGGACGCAAATCCAAACCCTGAGCCAAGTCTTCTCAATAAATGTGGTTGGGCTGAAGAATCTGGAAGATATTCCTCTCCATATCTGGGGCCTGAACTTATGAAAGCCAAACATATTTATGACAATATCCCACGTTTCCTGAGAAGAGATGATGGAAATCCAGATCTTAGAGCTGGGTTTGGGTCCAGTGCTAAAAAATTTGCTTCAGTTAATGTATTATTTCTTTCAACTGTATCTGTATTCTTTGTAGAAATTCATCATCAGGAAACATCAACAAAAAAGGACGGAAGGCATTGGAAAGGAAGAACATTTCTCCTGAGATTTTTGAAAGTGGATAGGTAACGTGTTATCTGCAGTGAATTCTATATCCAGCCTTCTCCTTAAGATGCTGTCTTGTTTGCAGGTGTGTGTGGTTCACCCTGCTTTTTGCAATGGGGATTCTAGGTATGGGGCAGTGCTTACAGGATGGTGCTTAGGAGGTGGTGGAACACACATACCTGCACTGCAGTCTGGGAACACACCTGTGTACAGGAAAGAGTGTGAACAAAAATCCTCTTTCCTTGTTCACAATTACTTCAGGACCAAAGCTGTAGGAGGCATGGGATGCTGAGTATGTCCCAGTTCAACAGGAGGGAGGATTCTCAAAAGTGAATTTATGAATTTATGATTCATAAAGCACACCTCCAAGAGGGGCAATGACAGCTATAGTGCTTGATACTGTCAGAGAATAGTTTACATTTGCTAGTTTAGCTATCACTAACACAAAAATGGGTTAGAACAAATAGAATTAATACTATTCTTAATACTGAAATCTTTAATTTTCAATATAGTATCAGTGCGGAAAGCATTAGCTAGTATTTGGATTAATTTGACTAATATATGGTAATGCAAAGCCTGAATGAGGGTTATTAATTGAACTCCTCCGTTCCACTTGCTTTTGTGAGAAAGCAAAGAGGCTCTGAGGGATGGAGGAGGAGGTGAGTTGAAAGCTAAATGGTCACAGAAGGAGTTATGGGTATATATGTGGGCTTTTAGATATCATTTAACTCCACATGGTTCTGCAGAAGCAGGGTTGAGGCACAGTGGTCTTTCACATGTTTTAAATGCAAATTAACAACAGCTTAGCACCTTGGAAACAGGGACACTCTCAAGTTCTACTGCTAAGAGCACGTAGCAGCATGATTACACAGAGAAATGAAGGCACAAGGAATTTGAGTGTCCTTCATAAGACATTTCCAGTCACACCAGACTGTTCATTATCACTGGATGGTCCTTTTGGCATCTTGTATATTTATAAAATCTTGTGACATCTTGGGCAATTATTTACTGGAGCCCAAGTCAGAGATGTAAATAGGAAGTTTCCGGGTCTAGTATGACCCGCTGATTGCTACCTGCTACTGGTCATGCAAGTAAGCAGTGATGAGCTTGTCAAAAGAGATCCTAAGGCAATGAAAAGAGACTTCAGGGTGCTAGTGGAGGGCTGAGGAGCACAGATGGTGTTTTCCTCAATTCCCTCAGTGGCAGGTAATGCTAAAAGGAAAACACACCTGATAAACACATGGCTTAGGGGCTGGTGCCACAGGCTGAATGTTGGGTTCTTTGATCATGGGGATGTTTACTGATCCTGCTGGTGAGAGATGGAAGTATAAGGGGTATAAGTATTCTTGCCCAGGACTTAGGAAGGCTCATTAAAAGGGCTTTAAAACAGATTTGAAGGGGGAATGGGATGAAACTAGGACCACTAGAGATAAGCCTGGGGATGGCATGGCAATGTTAGGGGTGAAACTGACAGACCAGATCAAGTGCATCTACATCAATGCACTCAGCATGGGCAATGAACAGGAACTGGAAGTCATTGTGGCAGGACAGCCATGATGTAGTCACTATCACAAAACATGGTAGGGTGACTCTCATGGCTGCAGTGCTGCAATGGACGGCTACAAGCTCTTCAGAAAGGATAGACAGGGAGGGAGAAGTGGTCGAGTAGCTCTATACATTAGAGAGTGTTTTGATTGTATAGAATTTGAAGATAGTGATGATAAGGTTGAGTGTTTATGGGTAAGGGTGAGGGGGAAGGCAAATAAGCTGGATACCTGTTGGGTGTCTCTTATAGATCACCCAACCAGGATCAGAAGGCAGAAAAAGCATTCTGCAAGCTGCTGGCAGAAGTCTTACAATCATGAGCCCTTGTTCTGGTGAGGAACTTCAACCTATCAGATGTCAGCTGGAAACAAAACACAGCAGAGAGGAGACAGGACAGGAGGTCCCTCTAGGGTATGGAAGATAACTTCTTGACACAGGTGGCAAGTGAGCCTACCAGAGGAGGTGCCTCACTGGACTTGCTGTTCACAAATAGAGAAGGACTGTGGAGGATGCACAGCAATCAGAAGCTGTCTTGGGCTCGGTGACCACAAAATGCTTAAGTTCTTGATCCTTAGTGAAGTAAGGAGGGGGGTTAGCAAAGCCTCCATCGTGGACTTCTGGAGGGCAGACTTTGGTCTGTTCAGTACATTGGTTGAGAGAGTCTCTTGGGAGACGGTCCTGAAAGGAAAAAGGGACCAGGAAGGCAGGATGCTCTTCAAGAAGGAAATCATAAAAGCATACAAACGGGCTGCTGTTTTGCTGATTGAGGATTGTAATGGGACTTGGACATTAGAGCGCAAAGAGCAGGTGTGTTTTACTGGTGGTAACTAAGAAACACAAACAAATTAAAAAATACAGAGCAAAGCTCCTAAAGCAGACAGATAGAAAATATACAGGGTAATGCACCAAATCATTACTACATAAAAGAAAGGACAGTGATTAAGAGAGAGAAATCACCACTCGCATACGTTACCATCATCCAGTTCCGCAGCTGCTGGGGAGCCCCGGCTGCAGCGAGGATTTTGAGAACCCTTCCCAGCAAGTGGGAAAATCCTACACAGTGCATCCACCTGTAGGCTGAGGCATCCAAAGTCACTGCAAGAGGGTCCACCCTTATATATTAAACAACCTGCAAGTCAACATGACTTCCCATATTACATTAGGTGGAAACATCTTGTTCATCTCCTGACCAACCAACCACAACCAGGACTGGGCCATAGTCCAGGGTGTGATTGGCAGGGTCTCTTTGACATTCTCTCTTTCTGAGTATCAAGTCAATTATTTTTCATAAATTATGTTTTTGATGATTAATACAAGGTTGCAAGCCAGGAATTCTTAAGATACCAAGACAGGATTCATCTATAGGTCAGCTCTGGCTTGGGCCTGTTGTCCCCAGCTACAGCTGTCCCCATGTGTTGCAGGACAAAATGGCAGGAAAAACAAATGGCATGGCTGAAAAGGGAGTTTTTGCTGTGACTCAGGGAAAAAAAGAAGAGTTTACCTCTTCCTTTGGAAGAAGGGGCAGGCATTTCAGGATGAGTATAGGGATGTAGATAGGTTGTGGAGAGAAAAAATTAGAAAGGCAAATGCCCAGCTGGAGCTCAATCTACCATTGCCATAGGGGACAACAAAAAGACTTTTTACAAATACATTAACAGTAAAAAGAGAGTCAGGGAGAATCCCCATCCTTTATTGGATGTGGGAAGGAACATTGCAACCAAGAATGAGAAGACTGAGATACTTAATCCTTCTCTGCCTCTGTCTGTATTAGTCAGATGAGCTACCTCTGAGGTATTTACCCCCCTGAGCTGGAAGATAAGGATGTAGAGCAGCACAAACCCCCCATAATCGAGGAGGAGACATTTAATGACCTGCTATGGTATCTGGACACTTTATGTCTATGGGACACAATAGGATCCAGCCAAGAGTAGTGAGGAAAATGGCAGAGGAGCTCTCCAAGCCTCTCTTCATCATTTAACAACAGTCTTGGCTAACAGAGTAAGTCCCAGAATATTGGAAATTTGCCAATGTGATGCCCATCACAAGGAAGGCCAGAAAAAGGATTCAGGGAACTATAGTCCTGTCATCCTGATCTCTGTACTGGGAAAAATCATGGAGGGGGTTGTCTTGAGTGCACTCATATGGCAAGTACAGAACAGCAAAGGGATCAGGACCAGCCAGAATGGATTCAAAAAAGGAAGGCCTTGTTTGACCAACCTGATCTTCAATGACCAAGTGACCTGCCTAGTAGATGAGGGAAGGGCTGTGATGTTGTCTACTTAGACTTTAGTAAAGCTCTTTGACACTATCTTCCATAGCATTCTCCAAGACAAGTTGGCAGCTCATGGCCTAGACAGATGTATTTTTTTCTGAGTTAAAAAATTACTAGACTAGATCTGAAGAAGAATTTATTTACTAAGAGAGTAGCTGGATGTTGGAACAGACTGCCCAGGGAGGTGGTGGTATATCATTCCTGGAGGTATTTAAAAACTGTGTAGACGAAGCACTCCAGGACATGCTCTAATGAGCATCGTGATTTTTAAGTTTTTTTTTAGGGGGAAGAGGTGAGGAGGCAGGGTGTTGATGGCTGGACACAGTGATCTTTTTCAACCACGACAATCCTGTGTGATTCAAATCTGTGTGAAAGAGCACAGCTGGAGCTCTAATTCTCTAATTAAAAGCATTTTATTTAAGGAATCTGTCTCCAAAGTCCTGCTTTGGACATGAAGGTGACTAAGGGTTTGCAAAAAATACTCATTAGGCCAAATTTTTTCATACTAATTTTTGTAAGGTTTCCTATGCCTTCATTTGAAATACCTGCTATGGGTATTTCAACTGCTATGCAACTCTTTTGAAAGAGAAGATACCTGAGAATAAATGACCTGAGGCTGAACCCAGTTTGGAAGACAGTTAATTTCTTCCTCTCCATCTCCCTGACCACAACTATGATAAACAGCTAGAGAACAGGCTGAATGAAAAGAAAGCCTTATGGTCACACAAGACATTAAAGGATTCTAACAGTTCAAAACCTACAAGCACATTTTTCCTTTTTTTCTTTGTGTCACTGACCTTGTTCTTGACAGCTGGAGGGTTATGCTGAAGGCAGGTTTTTGTACGTGTGCATTCAACACAAAGATTTATAAACCCCAACGTCATATTCATAGAAGCTGCAACCTATATTTTAAAATGTTTCCTCTTTGAAAGATACTCCAAATTTTAGACCAAGATTGCCAAAGTCTAAATAATGGCTAACTGCAGATATAGATGACTGTGATCCTAGCACTGGAGGAGTAGATGTATGGCTATCTAGCATCACCTGCTGGTGGCATACATTTGTCACAGGTATAAGGAAAAAATTGGTATTTTTGCTCCAGTTTTGCTAATCACAAATCTGATCGTTCCTGTAGAATGAAGAGATATATCTAAAAAAGTTGTGCTACTGGATAAACAGTTTTACTATGTTTTTCTAAAAATAAGACCCTTGTTCAGAACTACCATCTTAGAAATCATTAAGGTCAGGAAGACTTTTCTGTTACTGATGAGTGAAACAGAGTTTCTGAAACTTACTTGTATATTATAAATGAAGGTAGAGATTGTACCAAAGTTGCCTCAAATATTCCTTAAAATTAGACCATCTATAAACACTGAGAGCAGAGCTGTCATTAAGCACACCAATGGGTAATGGTTTCTTTGGCAGTAAAAGCAAAAATGTCTTCTCCAGTGCATTGAGTTCTGTTACCAAATTGATGGAACTCTCACACTGAAGATGCAGGAGCATAAGAATAACAACCATTGTATAGATTGCATACTACATATCTAATAGCATGTGGTACTCTTGGTCTAACAGTTGCCAAAGCCAACCCTTTTACTGTATAAAGTTTATTCATTAAATCAAAAGTGAAGTTGGCCAGCCTCCTTTCGTTTTCTGCTTGTAGATTGTCTGCGTGTGAAAAACCTTCGTTTCAAGAAACAAAATGAAGAGTGGAAGGGAAGAAAGGGAGAAGTCACCGTCTCCTTTGTTCTACCAGTGACAGCAGTTCTCGTGCCATGCCTGATGATGATGCCTTATTCTGCAAACCTTTTCTTCCAGGCTTTCTGTCACTTGTGTGGTCAGGACAGGTTTCACTTTGTTCAGGCTTGTGTGACAAATGGCATTGCTTGGTCTCTGTGTCACTTTCTGGGGGTGCTCCTCTGAAGGGGTGCACCCTGAGTGGTACTCTGAATACATACACCCATGACCACAGCTAACTTCCCCTTCCTTTCCTTACTCTCTGTTCTGTTTTGCTTACCTGCTTCTTCAGACTTACATCTTCCAGACATGGTCATTTTACCAGTTGGCACTTAAAGTTATGTAAACAGTAATATACTGGCTTAGTCCTCAGAGCTTGTGTATGTCCTGTGTTACTTCAGACAGCACATGCTCGTCTTCCTGTTTTTGCAAATTAACCCAATAATATTTAAATTATTAAATTAATTTCTAAAAATATATTTTTGGTCTCGGGTTTGTTTTTGGGTTCTTTTTGGGTTTTTGTTTGTTTTCAGAAGTAAGTTAATTTTATATTTAGTACAGGTTTTGTTTCTTCTCAGCAAATGCTGGTAAAACATTTGGTAGTGATTTATAAATTGTTTTAAAAAAAGGCAGGAATACAATACTGAAATAAATGGTTTCCTCTGTACAATTCTTCTAGAAATATAATGCTTTCATTTTAAACGTGTTTCACAGAGGAACAAATTTTTGGTTCCCGAGTGAGCTACTTTATATAAATCAAAGTAAAATATGACTAAAGCAAATATGAAAAATATCAGGGTATTAGCCTTTTTAATGGCACAGAATAACAATGTAAAATGTCTTTTTTTCTTTCTCAGATGTCAAGTCACATTAAAGCAGAACTGGTCAGCCTCAGTTGGTATTTTTTCACTGGGTATATTTGTGTGCTGAAATTATGCTCAAAATACACAACATATTTTGTGCAATGAAAATTACAGAATGCAAAGGAGAAAATACTTTTCGACAAATTTGGAACTCAGCATACATGTGGTCCCTACTGCAGACAGCACAGTAGCTAATTTTACAAGAGATCAAAATAATTCTACACTGGTATTTGTCATTTGATGAATTAAATGACATTAATTAAACAGCATGTGGTTTAGAATGGTGTTATGTGTGTCCAGGTCAAATAACCTTCTTATTGGAAAGGAATTAAATGTAGTCACATCCAAATTTTCCAAACTCTGTGCAAATGTTTAGCCATGCAGATAGGTCCAGAACTTCTGCTTTTGTCTTCTTTATACGGCGTTTGCACTCACAAGTCCAGTAACAGCACTCCAACCTAACTGCAATACCCATTACTGACCTTGTTCTGTGGCTCAAGTATTTGTGCTCTAGAGGCATTTGCAAATTTGATTTGCTGCAAAAACGTATTTCTCCTCTATGCTGCCTGTCAATTCAAGCTAGAAGGAAGTCTTCAGGATGTCTTTTCCACATCACCAGGACATTTGTGTAAAGACCACCTTCCCCAGCCTCTCTATCCCCATTTGATCTAGAATACTCTGCACAGAGAGATTCAAGAACTTTTCCACTGAGAAAAGTTCCTGGAAATGAAGTAGCAGATATTTAGGCATCCTTTCTCCTTCTTCACCACGTTATTTTCAACAGCTAATTTTTAAAGACTCCTTAACGTCCAGGTGGGGAAAATAATGTGCCTCTTGCTGAGGGTACATGAAGAGTGGCTGACAGATTGTTCTGACCTTGCCTAGGCAGAAGTGCTCTATGAATATATTTTCTGAAGTTCCCAGCATTTCCATGAAAAGCACTGTTAACAGTAGTTAAAATTGTAGTTGCTTGAGGACATTCAGATTTTCAAAAGGGAAGCTAAAAGAATTGTCAAATTCTGGTCCAGACATCCTGCCTCACTTCTTGTGAACCTCAAAATGCTGTCACCTTTCTCCACACACCTGCCCCTGTCTTCCTGCAGTCTTCCTGCAGACTTCAGGGACACTGAGTTCTATAAAACTGATGTATTTTACTAAAAAGAAGACAGGTACTTGGAAGATCTACAGTGCTTTCTTATTGAATGAGAGGATAGGATGTACATCCTAGCTTTTCAGCTGGTAAGTGCTTTCCCTGCCCTGCTGAAGCAGGGCTTACAAACACTAGCTACACCTGCCTTTCCTCTCAGTCCTGGGTTTGTTTCAACCTTTTCAACTGGTGCATTTTCTCTCCTACACTCAAATGACAGTTTTGACCAACAGGGTTCTTGAATCAGATGAGTTTGTTGAGTAACATGCTTAATGTCTGATTATCAGGAACTGCTAGGCAGAAGAGGTAGTAAAAAAACCACGCCAGTACCCAGCTTTGCACCAGAAAACCAGCAAGCTTGTAAGTGCTCTTTATCAGGAGTGATGGCCTGAGATTTCCCTTTTCTTCCTATCTGCCTGATCTTGCTGCTAGAGAGAGAAGATGGTGGAGGCAAATAGGAGAAGAAATGAAGTTAGAGGTGAATTTCTCTCATGCACAGTTTATATCTCTGAAATGCAACCCATTTTGAGAGAGACAAAACCTATGAGGGATCTATCAGACCACTAGAGGTGACAAAGAGGATGAAGTGCTGGGAATGCTTTGTGGCAGCAGCTTGCAACCAAAATATACAGGAAGCTCAGACACACTTGCTGGTGAAGCAAGAAGCATGGGTCTGAAAGACACCAGTGGCCTGGTGACAGCTACCTCATGGCCTCTAAAAGGACTTGGTTTTGTGCAAGAAAGATAAAGGAAACCACCAGTTTTAGCTCAGTAGCATGTCTGAGGGGGTGGCTCTGTGTAACATTGTCTGTTTGCTTTTCTTGAGTCAAAGCAAATAAGTTCTTGCAGAGAAGAATAATCTGTGTTTATCCTGATTGCACTTTCAGGATTAATCCATGTCTCAGTGTCATGATTATCTTTATGTGTGGTGCTTGCTGTGCTGTATTTCTGAGATGCATCAGGGTGGCTTTTATAAACCAATCAATTTTTACTTGCTCTGTAAGAAAAGTTAGTAAATTCATTAACTAAAACACTTGTTTGAATTCAAAGAAGGGGAATGTGGGAACTAAATACAAGCACTGAACTGTGAAATGGAGTGCTGTTGTACCTGTGATGGTCTGAGGGGCTATACAAGGCAGGGTTTGTAGTGAGACAGTATTTTTTTAGATGAGGAGGTGCAGTTGGGAGGAAGGAGAAAAGCTGTGGGACAAACAAGCTCTTCTTTAAACCTGAAGAACGGATTGTGATCCTGAAAGCTTTTTTAATATTTTTTGCTATGAATCTCATACTTCTTCAGAAGGACAGGACAGGCCTTACCTGCTGTAAGACCTTTTCCACTCTGACAATGACCCACCCCACAAAAATACTAAATTCATGACAGTCTTTCAGGTAATTCAAACTGGGGATTGGGTCCAAGAAAAAGGACCCAAGGCACAACTATATAGTAATTACTGACTGCAACCCATTAAGTCTGTAACACTTGCTGAGCCATTATATGTTGAATGCTGAGAAGCATATGACATTGCTCTCTTGACTCACTTGATCCTGTGCATTCACCTAATGCGGAGTTGAATATCATCCAGCACATGGCATAAAATTTTAAAATACTATCTTTTAATCAAGATAATATTATCTTTTTATCAAGATGATATTTCAAGTTTTTGATTATTTCATTTGTTCTTTAGCTTGTAGTTATCTCCCAATCTTTACTTTCTTTACTTTTTTTTTTTTTTTTCATAAAATACGTGTTATTTGTATGTCCTAGGTCTAAACATAAAGTACTGTTAGTCTCAGTTCATATTTAAAACAGTTAAGCAAGGCTGGGAGTTACCTTTTCTTGTCCCTGTGCAACTGCTGTGACTGAGCAGAATCAACAAGACAAGGCTATTACAGCTTTGTAGCTAATCATAACAGGAAGGTCCCTATGTGTATAATAGCAAATTACAAATACTGGCCAGTATTTCCTCTTCTGCTAATAAGTTGTTAAATACAGAAACAATCTGTAAGATTTGTTTGCAGCAGTATGATTTCAAGAATTTTTTGTAGTACAGAGTTACTCTCCTATGGGAGAGTGCAAATGAATTTTCAGTGTGCATTTTTGTCACTCAACCTGACTGCAATAAGGATGAAGCACTATTAGAAAACTGAAGCAAAATCTTAATGGTATTAATTTAGCTTACAATATAAGAATAAGGCCACAAATAAATTACTGAGATTGTATTGAACAAATATCAATTTAAATTTAGTACATCATATATGTATTGTATAGAGATATTGTCTAAAGCCAGGTGGTTTTTCCCTGACATAGTATAGCAGTGAGAAAAATGATAGTTACTACCCCTTACATTACAAGAAGTTTGAAAACAAAGTTGTGTAACAATATTGATTAAAGACATACCTTATTATCAGATTCCTCATGGTTTAACAAGGTACAAAAATGAGACTTGAAAGAGGATGTTAAGACAAATACTCTAACCTTCTGCTAGGAAAGGTCTTCTCAATAGTGTGAGAAAACATTTTTATCCTTTGTAGTAAATAAAGATACTTTTCCTCGCAGTAACTGACTATACTGTCTTCTGATTCACAGTGAAGTAATTAAATTTGAATGGTACTTATTTTAGTCTTGAGAGCTAATTGGCCTGCCTGCTATCCTCACTTGCAAACAGAAATATGGTCTGGAGCTGCTCTCTCCCAGTGCATTTCATGTACCATGAAAAAACCTACACATTCATATGCCATAAAGCTTTTTTCTTTCTCTTCAGGGAAGCAATCAGTCGTGTTTGTGAAGCTGCACCTGGTGCCAAAGGAGCCCTCAAGAAACGAAAGGTATTTTTCTTTTCTTATAGTACAGATTACTCTATTTGCTTAGTTAAACACAGGGAACACCAGGCACAGCAGGCAGGTGACTTTATAAATGCTTTGAGAATTGCAGGTCCTTACTAATTTAAAGTATTGGCTGTTTTCACCTCTGTATGTTTCCTTTTGCCCATTTGGTCAGGAACTGCTTATATAGGCATCTACAAGTATGAGTATACCCAAGAAAAAAAATGTGGCTTGCCCTTACATTCTTACTGTAGAGACTCCCTAGTTTTTCTTGTCTTTCTTTTTTAGATTGCAGGTGGAAGGCTTAAAAGAATCAAAAGGGTTCTCTGGGTTCTGTTTTTAAACTTAAGGAGGAAAATACCTCTCTCCTTGGAGAGCAAAATGGTGCAAATTTTTGTTGGAACAGCTTAGCAGTTTGGGTGGGCCACAAACCTTATGACAGAAGTCCTCTTTATTTCCCCCCAACCCCCACAAAGGGAAGATAAAAGGAGGATGAAGACCAAAGACTAAGTTGGAAACTGAAAAAGGTTTGATTCTGATTTTACTGACACAAAGGGGAAAGGCAATAACATAGAGGACAAAGAAACAAAGAATGCAAATATATATATATATATATATATATTATAAAACCCGATAGATAGCACGTGGTGAGCTGGTGTCAAAAAAGAGCTTCAGGAAATGGGAGGAAAAGAAAGAGGGAGGAGTTGTTGACTTCCCGATCTTTATTATAGAGTATGGGCAGGAAAGGGGAGGGAATAGATCCCTCCTTTTGGTCCCCTCTCAGAGTCTGAAAGCCTCCTTCTTTAGTTCTTTAGTTTCTCCTGTTCAAGCGAGGACAGTAGGTTAAACAGAATCCCAAGCTCCTAGTGAGACACATTGCTGCATTACTGTTTTTAGAAGCAATTTTTCTTATCAGTTACTGAAAAGGAATAGCATTTTTAAACTATGTGTACTGACTGTGAAGAAAATCTGCCCAGGAGCATATTTAGAAAAATGTTAAAGATGAATATCTCTTGCCAGTCTGTAGCTCTGTCATGTTCCTGCAAGTAGTGGCTTATGAAGTTGGGTAAGGTAACATGTATTTCTTGAGGCCAAGTTTTCACACTACTCACACTGTCAGAAGGTGATCCTTAAGCATGAGCTGGGAAACAGGAAGGCTTAAGGAAAGAAGAGAAACAAGAATATGCAAGAGAGTTTGTTTTAAAGAAAAGTTAATGAAGTACTAGACCGTAACATGACAAAGCTAATATAGCACAACACAAATGTTACATATAAGCGGTATGTAGATAGCATATTTTAAATCAATTAAACAGAAGGTAAGGAAGCTAAAACTGCATGTCTATTTAAGCTTCAAGGAGTAAAGAAGCACAAGAGTGTCCACCCTGCTAGAGGCAAAACTTCCCAAGCTTGCAGACAGATTAAGACAAATGCAAATAAAGTGGAAGAATACTATGTCTAGTACAGCTGTGCTTTTATACCCTAATGATCAACATAAACATTCATCAGTGCAAATTCCTCACATGGAAGAAGTTTATGTGTTATAAACAGATCAGCTGAGCAGTCTGATTTTGCACAGTGTGTGGTTACCTGAATCAGGATGGGCTCATGCAGCTGTGTAGTTCTCTGGAGGTGCCAAAGATGAGAATTTTATAAATTTTGCTTTGGCAACATTACTCATATTGCTATAGATAACTATATAGATATAACTAAGATCTAATGAAAGGTCTACAAAGGTTATCGATATTATAAAATCCTCTTTATTATATTTTAATACTTTTGAACTTATTCTCTGAGTTAGGATTAACCTTCAACTTTATGTTGCATGCCAATACACATTGGCAGATTTGTTTTTTAGCCCTGTATTTAGGATTTTACTTGCTGCTGAGAGGTCATACAAGCATAATGACAGTGTGTATATCCATTTTTGTGAGCATCCCATCAGTGTCACTAGACTGCCACTTTCCCATTGGTAGTGGGTACAACAGTTAGTAGATGCAGACAGAAAAACAAGATCCCTTTTCAGGAGTTGGAGCTGCTTTTACAGAATAAGAACATGCCATTTTAAAATACCAACTTAAGGCATTCATCTTAGTCTGCTCACATGGTTCCTTGGTGACAATGGAACTTTGCTGTGAAAACTGTATTTTATCAGATCAAGAATGGATGAATACCTGCCTAGCTATTGTTATTGCTCTTAGTGTTACTGTTGTTATTATTATTATTACTGCTACTATTACTGTCTCCTGAGGAAAGCAATTGTTGCAATGAAATGATTTTTGAAAAGTCAGCGATTTTTAGAAACTTTAACATTACAGCTAACCCTGCATACAATGAAGGTCATCTCAAATAAGCAGAGAACAAAAATGTGTTTTTTTTCCCACTCCTCACAGACATCAAGCAAAGTTCTTTCTAGCATCTTGGGCAAGAGCAATCTTCAGTTTGCAGGAATGAGCATAATGCTGAATATTTCTACCACCAGCTTAAACCTAATGACTCCTGATACAAAACAGGTGAGTGTAACTGCTGTATTACTTTGTGATGCTTTTGATGAAGAGCCTAGTGCTCAATTATTTTCTGTCTGCCAAGACACTCAGCCGATCAGAGTTATTTCTCAATAATGTCTATAAAGTGAATCAAACCAGGATATAAAGCATATCGAGAGTCATAGTTTGTTCTGGTATTCAATGCAGTTTTGAACTGTTTTCTTCTTGCCATGTTTCAGATAGCTGGTTTTGCTTTTAGAGATACAAAGCAGAACTTACGTTTTCTGGTTGGGGAAGTTCCTACTGGGTACAATCACAATCTTTCAAAGTGATAAGAGGTATGCATTCGGAGTACGTGACTATAAGACTGAGTGTTCATCCTAAATTTTATGGTAATTCTTACCATTTATAGCCTTAAAGAGCAATCTGTTCCTGAGGCACTGCTAAAACTGCACCCTAAAGGATTTTGCAGTGCAGTTTCTTAGTGAAACAAGGCTGCCATTTTCAGGTAGCCCATTTCTTCTTCATTCTTCTGAAGGAACAGGTAGACTTTGGGGAATAGCTACAGTAGATTGTGGATGTATGAGATGAGAAAATTCTTTGCTCATGGTGTATATATAAGATAAAGAAGAGACAGATACATAGTCATGTCTGTGTTATTTTCTGTGAGCCACATACTGCATTAAGGCACAAAACTTTCTGCCCAGGTAGAGCTGGAGTTCCTTAGGAGCCTCAGAATTAAAGGGTTATAAAGAATACATACATTCCCTATTAAAAAAGCTTGCTGTTTGTTCTGTTTTCATTTATTTATATTAATTCTTATCCTTATTTAGGAAGTGTCATAATCTTCTGTGGTGAGCACTGAGCCTGTGGGAGCAGTATTATGGCTTGTTGCAGTAGTTTGGAGCCTTATTAAGGAACATACACAACAGTGCTTCTCATAAGGGCGATAGTCATCAGTCAGAAGCATAGGAAATTTAAGTTAACTAGATATATTAAAGAAGACCCAGACACTGAAAGCTGCTTTGCCTTAAGATGACGTCAGGATAGAAATGCAGTTAAACTGACTAATCCCAGGGTAGAATCCTCCCCAGATGTTTTGCATTCTCTATGAGTTGAAAAAAATATTTATCTCTCTCTCAAATCATTTATTTTGAGACAGACCTCGTACGAGTGCTACAGGCCTGGGAGAAGTCTGGTTTCTCACATATCAATAACATCTATTGCTATAAAAAAAAATTCAGTAAAAAATAACATCTCAGATATTAATAACATAAGGAGGGTCAGGGAAAATCTCCATTCCCTATTGGGAGGAACACAGTAACAGAAGGCAAGGAGAAGGCTGAGGTACTTAACACCTTAATTGCCTGGGTCATTAACACAAATACTGGCTACCCTCAGGGCAACTGGGCTCCTGAGTTGGTAGACAGGGATGGGGATCAAAATTCCCCTCCTGTAATCCAGGAGGAGGTAGTTAGGGACCAGCTGTGCCATTTAGATTCCAACAAGTTTATGGGGCTGGATAGAATTCATCCTAGGGTGCTGAGGGAGCTGGCAGAACTGGCTAAGCCACTCTCCACTGTTTATCACCAGTCCTGGCTAACCAGGGTGGTCCCAGATGACTGGAGTCTGGCCAATGTGATGCCCATCCACAGGAAGGGCCCAAAGGAGCATCTGGGAAACTATAGGCCTGTCACTCTGCCCTTGGTGCATGGCAAGGTTTTGGAGCAGAACATCCTGTGTGCTAGCAAGCAGCGTGTAGAAGACAACCAGGGGATCAGCCCCAGCCAATAGGGGTTTAAGAAAGAAAGGTCCTGTCTGACCAATCTCATCTCCTTCTATGACTGGGTGACTTGCCTAGTGGATGAAAGGGAGGCTGTGGATATGGCCTACGTAGATTTCGGCAAAGCCTTTGACATGGTCTCCCGCAGCATCCTTCTGGAAAATCTGGCAGTCTGTGTCTTGGACAGATGAACCCTTTGCTGGGTTAAAAACTGGTGGGATGACCAGGCCCAGAGAGTAGAGGTGAATGGTGCTGCATTCAGTTGGTGTCTGGTGACCAGTGGTGTCCCCAGGGATCAGTACTGGGCCCAGTCCTATTCAGCATCTTTGTTGATAACCTGGATGAGGGGATTAAGCCTATCCCTAATAAATTCATGGATGACACCAAACTGAGGGGTAGTGTCAATCTGCCAGAGGGTAGGAAGATGCTGCAGAGGGACCTGGACAGGCTGGGTCAGTGGGCTGAGGCCAACAGTATGAAGTTCAACAGGACCAAGTGCAGGGTTGTGCAATAACCCCATGCAGTGCTACAGACTGGAGGAAGAATGGTGGAGAGTGGCCTGTCAGAGAGGGACCTGGGAGTACCGGTTGACAACTGGTTGAACATGAGCCAGCAGTGTGCCCAGGTGGCCTGGAAAGCCAATGGCATCCTGGCTTTTATCAGGAATAGTGTGGCCAGGACTAGGGATGTAATTTTCCCTTCATACTCAGTACTGGTGAGGACTCACCTTGAGTGCTGTGTACAGTTCTGGGCCCCTCACTTCAAGAATGAATTGAGTTGCTGGAGCAGGTCCAGAGGAGAGCAATGAGACTGGTGAAGTGACTTGGGGGAAAATCTTACAAGGAGGGGCTAAGGGAGCTGGGGTTGTTTAGCCTGGAGAATACAAGACTCAGGGGGGACCTTATCAGTCTCTACAACTACCTGAAGGGAGGTGGGAGCCAGGGGGGGGATCAGGCTCTTCTCCCTGGCAAAGAGTGACAAGGACAATAATGCATGGCCTGAGCCTGTGCCAGGAGAGGTTTCGCTTGGATATCGGAAAGCATTTCTTCACGGAGAGGGTGTTTAGACACTGGAATTGGTTGCTCATGGAAATGGTGAAGTGACCATCCCAGGAGGTGTTTAAGGAAAGGTTGGATGTGGTGGTGTTAGGTCATAGGCTGGACTTGCTGATCTCAGAGGCCTTTTTCCAGCCACAGTAATTCTGTGAATCTGTCATTCTATTGTTGGTGCTTGGGGCAGCAGGAAAGCAACTGCATATATTCCTTCTCAACAGTTTTGTGAAGCAGGGAGAAGTGAAAGATGACTTTGTTTTGGTTTGGTTATTTGTATAAAATTCAGATTTGAGTAGTTAGAAGTATTTCTAAACTATCTGCCAACATTAATGAATTTTTTTGTTTTAAGCAATGAGGTAATTTGCCATGCCTTGTTTCAATGCTTTGTTATTGGTGGTAGAGAGGACTATGGGGCTGAGTAGGGAAATACTCCTACCTCAGACTAAATGGAACTGTTTACCTGTTCAATTTAAAAACAAACAAACAAAATGTGTCTGACTTCAGCGAATGGTTTTAAGCACTTTTTAATTTTCTTAAAATGTTTTGAGGCAAGTTGAAGTAATTTGCTTTGTTGTGGGTTTTTTTGTTTTGGTTTGGTTTTTTTGTGACACTGAGCAAAAAAATTGGGTCACTTGCACAATTCAAGGTAGTGACATTATTAAATGTGAAACAAAACTCTGAACAAAACTCTGCTAATTAATCTCTATTGTAAGGATCAGTTTTTTATGGTAAAAAAAGGAAATCCTCACTGATGAGTAAGGGAACGAAGTTCACCACTGAACACTTAAAATTAATCACATCTTCAGAGGCTGCTGTGGGTCAGTGAAGCACAATTTACATGAGAAAAGCTCCACAAAGAGTTGTCAGCTCTTTCTAACTTAGTGAAGCACCAAGATCCAAAGAAACTCTCAGCAGTTTCTTGTCTTCCCAAGGAAGATAGTACAAGTCTTTAGATGTAGGATGAGGTAAACAGCCCAGAAGATATCTTTTTAGCTTAATTTTTTCCAAAACTGTTTTCTAAAGTATGTGGTATGCTCTCCAGAGTGATCAATTAAGGCCCAAATGACTATTATCATATCCTCTGAGGTACTAAACAAGGGGCTCGTCCTATATGAGACCAATTGCTTGGCATGGTTTCTGTGACTCAAATGGCCAAGTGAAATTTTCTTTAAAAGTATCTTTTCTTTCTTGCTTGTTAAATTATTTCACTATTAAAAGATTTTATAAGTTAAATCACAGAATAGAAATGGAACAGAGCTCTTCTCCTTGTATTAGAGATTCATGACACTTTGTCTCTTCCCAGAGTTAGATCATATTAGTTCAAAATATACATAAGTAAGTTGAATTTCAAATGCCTTAGAGTATGCTTGAGGTTTTATCCACAATGCTATATTGCAGGGAGATTCAAAGTTCTGTTTGAATATTGAAAACCTGTTGGTGTTGGCATAACACAGAATGACACAGTAGGTGTTGGAAGAAATGTCAGGATACTTAGCTGGTGTGCAGATTGCCATAATTTAATTTATGTCATCAGAGTGGCATCAGCAGAAGAGTATTTTGATGAATAGGACTCTTTGCTCCATTCAGCACTATCTGTAATAAAGAGAGATTTAGCAGATTAAAGCTTCTCCAAAGATACTATATGACAGATTATGTGATTTACTAGCATTCTGAGCACATTTAGTGATTTCGCTGTGTCCTGCTAGGTTTTAAGAACCACCAGAATGGATACATTCATCCCTGAGTTTGCTTATATTATCTTGCTACCCTTTGCACTTCGTACAGGTGAAATGCAAGAGGTTGTTTTGGTCTTGGTTTTGGATTCTCACCCCTATATAAACGAAAAATAAATCAAAAGGGTAAACAATAAGAAAGCCTACTGACTCACACTTATTCTTTCTGATCCATACAGATCATAGCAAATCACCATATGCAATCTATTTCCTTTGCATCTGGAGGTGATCCGGTAAGCATTTCTTTAAAGCTTTTCTCACATGGATATTGCATTAGGAGGACTGTGTGGCAAAAATTATTGCATAGGTCACTGAAAGAAAAATGTAACCACAATAGCTCCTGTTTCTTGTTTCATAAATTCCTCTTGATTGTTGCCATCAAACTCTTTCTGAGAGAAATTCTGACAAGCAGTTATAAATCCTTCTTACAAAATATATCAAAGGGCTGTGCACATTCATATAATAACCTATAGCCAGAGCTTTGTTTTTCTGAGTAGTGTAATACTGGTATGGTGTGAATTTTTGCCCTGTATCATACAATCATAGAATGTTTTGGGTTGTAAGGGACATTAAAGATCATGAAGATCCAAGCTCTCTGTGTGGGCAGCAACATCTCCTATTAGACCAGGTAGCACATGACCTCATACAACCTGACCTTAAACACTTGCAGGGAGGGGGCATCAACAAGCTCTCTGGGCAACCTATTCCAGTATCTTACTACCCTTATGGTGAAGAATTTCTTCCTGACATCTAGCCTAGCTCTACCCTCTTTCAGTTTAAAACCATTACCCCTTGTCCTGTCACTACCCTCTCTGATGTAAAGCCCCTCCCCACCTTTCCTGTAGGCCCCTTCATGTACTGGAAAGTCACTATAAGGTCTTCCTGGAGCCTTCTTTTCTCCAGGTTGGAATAGCCCAAACTTTCTCATCCTGTCCTTATAGCAGAGGTGCCCCAGCCCTTTGATCATCTTTGTGTCCCTGCTCTGGACCCTGTCCAACACGTCTATATCTTTCCCATGCTGACAGCTTCAAAACTGGCTGCAGTATTCCAGGTGTGTACTCACAAGAGCAGAGTAGAGGGACAGAATCACCTCCCTCACCCTTCTGGCCATACTTCTTTTGATGCACCCCAGGATGCAGTTGGCCTTTTGGGCTGTGAGTGCACACTGGTGGCTCATGTAGAGCTTCCCATCTACTACCATCCCCGAGTCCTTTTCCTCAGGGCTGCTCTCTATCCATTTACACACACACGCACACGCACACGCACACGCACACGCACGCACGCACGCACGCACGCACGCACGCACACGCACACACGCACACACGCACACACGCACACACGCACACACGCACACACACACCCCCCAGCCTGTATTTATGCCTGGGGTTGAAATGAACCAGGTGCAGGACCTTGCACTTGGCCATGCTGAACTTCATGAAGATGGCATGGGTGCACCTCCCTGTAGAGAGAACCACAAGTCCTCAGGTGTCACCGATAATGAACTGGGAGCTTAGGCCCAGCTGTGCCCAATAATTAGGGCCTGCCCCAGCTGGAAATGGGCGGGGCTGAAGGGCAAAATAAAAGGCATGCTCCCAGAAGCAGAGTAGAGACAAGAGATGCTGATGCCTGAGGAGAGGGATGGCAAGAGAGCTCTGGAGAAGAGCTGTGTCCCCCAGAGAAAGGCTTGCCGCAACACCTCCCTTGCCTGCAAAGGTCCCTCTGGATGTCCTGCCTTCCCTCTAAGGTGTCAGTCACACCACACAGCTTGGTATTGGGTATTGTCAGTAAACTCGCCGAGGATACACTTGATTCCACTGTCCATGTCTCCAACAAAGATGTTAAACAGCACTGGTCCCAGTACTGACCCCTGAGGAACACCGCTCATCACTTGCCTCTACTTGGACATTGAACCCTTGACCACAATTCTCTGGGTGCAGCCAACCAGCCAATTCCTTATCCAGAGAGTGGCCCATCTGTCAAATCCATGTCTTGTCAGTTTGGAGACCAGGATGTTGTTCGGGACAGTGTCATATACTTTGCACAAATGAAGGTAGGTGACATCAGTTGCTATCCCACTATGCACCATTTCTGTAGCCTTGTACAAGGCCACCAAATTGATCAGGATGATCTGCCTTTACTGAAGCCATGTTGGCTGTCACCAGTCACCTCCTTATTTTCCATGTGCCCCAGCAGATTTTCCAGGAGGATCTGTTCCATCCTCTTGCCTGGAGGGCATATCAGACAGCTTTCATGGGTCCCTCTTCTCTCCAGGATGTTATCCCATGGCAGTACCTTGAGGAGATCCCTGAAGAGACTGAAATCTATCCTCTTGAAGTGTACTTTTACAGTAATAGACCATGTTGCATTTATTTTTACACCAATACATGAAAGTATTTTTTGTCTTCTCATCTTTAAATATGCATTGAGAAGATAGTGTTCACTAGTGCCTTCAGATATATTTGCTACATGCATATAGCTTTCAGGAAAAGCTCAGCTCTTTTTTTCTGGTTCTGCAAAGCTTTCAGATATACCTGCACCTTTCATTTAAGATCAAAGGGCAGGTTCTTGCTTCCTGTGCTTTTCCCTGCTTTTATAGAGTCCATCCAAAGGTATATTAAATGTGTTTTAAAAGTATTTGTGGTCTAGGAAGCAATGAGAGAGTTATAAAACAGGAGCATTTCTCACCTTTTACCTTAGAGATCTGAAAGCTTTTAAACTGAGATTCACTGAATGAGTCTGCCCTTTCCTCCATCCTATGATAATCTGTCATTTTCAGTCATCTACTACAGGTATAGGTCTGCTGAGCTCAGTTCTGTTCCAGAAGGAAGAAAGGCACCACATGATAATTATTCAGGGTACTAAGCATGGATCAAAATCACCTTTGAACTGCAACAGACTGCAGAGAATGCTGTAAATGAACAATTCCTGAAGTGGGCAGAGGAATGATTAGTACAGTTTTCTGACTCCATAAGAAGATTCTTTGCTACCCATCTGCTATCCCACATGCTAAGTCCTGGAAACACACTTGCACACTGCCCACTAACAGAGTGATTTACCAGAAAAGAGGAGAGGAGCAGCAGTAGAAATGGGATTTGAAGTAAACAAGCTCTCTAAAATGGTTTAGAGAGATAAGAATCCTGCTACTGAGTCAGAGAGCTAGCAGAGAAATAAAATTACATGCTGTAAGGGAGCCTTCAAAAGACAATGAAACTGTGAAAACATCTTCCAAATAATACCACCACATGGTGATCTCATTCTGGGGGTTCAGAGGGTGGTTATGAGTATCTGCTATCACTCTACAGTCTTGTCTCAATGGGATAGTGTTTGGCACAACTTTAAATCAAATGCTTATTGATAAAGCAGGTGCTCCCTTTCTCCCTCATACAGATGAATTTATTAAGCCATCTGAGGATCATCCAGATATAACTTTCATCAGCCCTTGATGATTTCCACTTGGAGGCCTGCTACCACCAAACCGTATCTCTCAAGCACAGCTGAGATCCAGCCCATGAACTCATCTCCTCCTATGAGATTGTAAATTGGATGGAGAAAAGCCACACTGAACTAGGGACCCAGATCTCTACCCATATTTCTTCAGGAAATTCTTTCTTTAATTTGAGTTTTGTAGTTTGGTTAATTTCTCACAGTCATGTGAGAAATTAGCTCTGCAACTTTTCTGCCCCTTCCTAATCATTAATTACCTTCATAGTTCAAAATGTATTCACTAGAGGAGTGCACAGTCTTGGAGTTTAGCTTAAGTACCATATATATTTTTGCAATATTCCCTTTTGCAGTGAGTCAGTTTCTGTCTTTGTCAGTACATGGCAGCATAAAAATCTCACCACCAAATCCTTTTACACACCACTTTGAAATATTTTTTCCTTCCTTTCAAGTCTGTGTTTTGGATCTGCTTTGGCTCTCTTCAACCCTTCCTTATGATACACTAAACAATTTTCATCCATAGTCATTTCAGGCGGCTGTTTCCAAGCTGCTAGACAAGACATTTGTTTTTGGAGATGCCTGCTGAAATTTTGGAGGCTGATGTCACAGATTTTAATAAGGCAGGTCCCTAAAGGCAGTAATTTTTCACTTTCAGACCTGTCTCTAAATTTTAACACCACAATGCAGTTTCTTTGAGCTGAAAATTGTAGCTCATTCATGCTTGTCTTCAGCCCTTGAATATCAGAGACCACTTTGCTGCATCAGCTCAGCCATGTATAGACTTTTGATGGGTGTTTTCTAATTCAGCCACTGTGAACAGTGCCCATCTTAGATCCCTAGTGGTTTGTCATAGTTAGCTTGAATCTAAGAGTTTTAGGTGAAAAAATGTGTAGGTGGTCCCAGACTCTCACACGTACACTAGCGATGAGACAGATCTATGATTTACTCAGGCATAAATGTATCCCTTAGTTATGCCTGCACTAGAATTTTACTTACTAGTGCAGGCATAATTTATCTGTGGCCTGTTTTCTGGCCCCCCAAATAAATAGCATAGTGCATTTCACATCCATTTCACTCTGCTTCCTCACATTACAGACATTTCACTCAGTCCCCTCACAGTGGTCCCTTGGATTCTGTGCCCAACATGCACTCATTCCTCAGATGGTTTCAGAGCATAGCATGGGAAAGAAGCACAACCAAGTAAAGGAGAATAACAATAATTTTAAACATGACAACTCTCAGGCCTTTACCTTCATAATGTTTTTTTTGCTATTACAGACACAGCCACTTTTCTCATCCGCTTATTTTGTGATATGCATCATTACTTCCACTCAAGTCATTGCCCAGATGCTATGTCACTGGGTGCTTAGGAAATTATTGGACAAAATACTAGGGTTGTTATTTCCTCTGCATTTTTCACAAACCAGCCTCGTTACTGCTGTGTCTGAGTGCTCTCCAGTGACACATTAAGTGATATGGCTACACTTCTGCCATCAGAACGACGAATGTGCTTTCCCATTTTCCCTGTCCTCACCTTAGGAAGTATATTGTGTATACACGCAGTGCAGTGGTTTATTTTGGGTGTGTGGTGCTGTGTACTTGCGCTAGAGAAGGCTGAGCTAAAGAAGTCCATATTTTAACTGAAGATTGACATTTGGTATGACATTAGAGCTTGACATAATTCTTGAATCAGTCACCTGAAAAGGCTTTGTCCAGGTTTATGCAGCCAACTTTAGTATAACCTATATGTACCTCAGTTAGGTTTATCTGAGTAATTATCACATCAAGGATATGTGGCATTTGCTAGATGTGCCTGAAGGCCTGACACTTCCCAGAAGCACATCCCTTTTCATTTCATGTACTTAGTGATAAAAGCCTGTGCTGCTTGTGGACAGGACCATACGAGTGGTAGGAGTGTGAGCAAAAACACTTCAAAGAAGTCACTTTCAAAGTGACAGAAACTCCAGAAGGTGTATGGCAAAGGGGATGGCTAGGAGCACCCATGGGCTGGGGGATAGTGCCCTGGGATGCTGCTTGGCACAACCAAGCAGTGGCTGAGCACCTCTGTGCCATATGGCATAGTATTCAGTAAGATAAGCACACCTGCATGTGACACATGAATAAACAGCATTGTTCAGTGTTTCTGGGGAACAGAGCTGTTACTTCCACCCTTTCTGCCACTGAAACAGTTGATAATTCATGTTCTGAAAGTCTCTGGCCAGTTTGAAGACTAGGACTTATAATTCTTCTCCCTTCTGATCCAAAGCCTACTGAATTTGTTTAAATGCTTTTCCAATGCCTGAGAAGAGATTTGTAAGTTCTGCTGGAATAGGTAGCATTCTGGAGAAAACAGTGTGGTGGGATCAGTACCAAAACTCACAAACATTTTTATGGGGTTTATACTACCCTAGAGCAAAACATGTTATCTGTGGCTCTACCTGCGGGAATAAGCACACTCGGGACTGTGATCTTTTGCTATGATCAATGCAAAAATAATTTGCATTCATTGTAGATATTTTAATTTTTTGGCAGGATACAACTGACTACATTGCTTATGTAGCTAAGGATCCTGTTAATCGGAGAGGTAAGTTAGAAATATCTATTTGCCATGTTTTTTCCTGTGAAAAACATGAATTATTCATGGTATAATTCATTTGGGGTTTTTTTTGCAGAAAAAAATAAATGCATACCAACGGAAAGCTTGCCTCTGACAGAGTCATGGAAAGATATCATAGCAATAGCAACATCCATGCTTAAATTAGTTCTCAGACTTGGAACAAGTCTTGCCTGTAGTTCATCTTCAAATATAATTTTGATTCTCTTCATCATTTAAATCAAAAAACTTGCCTTGCCTGGCTGTGTGAGCTTCTAGGCAACTGCTAGTTCATACCTACATCCAATTGCTATGTAAGAGCTAAGCAGTCCTGTGATTAAGTCCAAAGAGGAGGTGGCTGAATTTTGTAGGTCCTGTCAGCATACATATATAATTCTTCCTTGCAGAATCAGATTTTCCACCAAACAGTGAGCTTTTGAGTCAGCTTGCAGAAGGCTGTAATAGTCTTCCTTCGTGAAATTTAATTCAAGGTTGTATTGCTTTATGAACAATTATTCAAGAACAGGGAAGCTCTTGTTGAGTGTCTTAGAATGTGAAGAACCTGTTCAGATTTTAAAAAATGGAAGGGATTTATAAGAGCCATAAATTACAAGCTGAAATAATAGGTACAGAAAATGTTCCTGCTTGTAGTGCAAAATTCATCACTAGATACAAATGCTAGATACATTGCTAGATACAAAGTACTTTATAATGAAACTGAGAATCTGTTATTATTCATGTCTGCAAGAAGACTAGCTGCAAAAAACCTCAAGTATTTCTAACAGGATTTCTGCAGAATTCAGGCACTGTAACTCCAAAATTCCAGCCCTGCAAACTCTGAGCTGTCACATTACCATGTGTACTGCTAGTTCAATAGCTTCTGTATTTTGTCACTTTTAATGATTGTAGATACCTCAGCAAACTGCTGTGGCCATGTGCAGAGATGTCCATACTTGAGACCAGTAGCTCATAAATAAGGCCTGCACTAATTTGCTAATTTGCTGAATATTAGCAAAACACATAGAAAAATAAAGTGGAGTGGGAGGTAAGGAGATAATCCAGTTCTTTGCCATGCTTGTTATGCTCCAATGTCATGTATCTCACAGTATAAAGGGTCTGCCCTCAGACTGTAGGCTGTATGGCACAGAGCTGCTCTCTTCACCTCACCTACCTTAGCAGTCCCCTAAACTGCAGACTGATTTAGCTGTTCTGAGACATCTCAGTGGCAATGTTGTGGACTAGCATTGCAGATCAGATGTTTACATTGTAGGGTGTGAAGGAGCCTTGTGTGTTGTTTTCTGTTCCTGTGCGGAGGATTTTATATAAAACTGTGTCGTGGACTATATCCCTTATATCTAAATCGTATGCTTTTAGACTGAGCTTCCTGTCACTGTTCCTTGTTCAGCTAGTCTATCCTAGATCAATGAGTCATCTTTCCACCTCGTATTGTCTTACTGTGGTGTATTTAGTTCAAATAATTTCTCAGTTTTCTCCAGGAAAAGTTTAATAAAACCCTGTACATCTCTAGCTATAGTGTTTCCATCCTTCACATAATTTCCAGTCCTCCCTCTTTAATTTTTCTGCATTGTTTAAAATAGGTAGATGATTCCTGTTACTGTTTGGAGTAATCTAATATTAACATCAGCAGTCTATAACAGAGGCTGCACCTTCCTATTCTTACTTGCTTCTGTTCTTGTCATTAGCCTGTTTTTTGTAAGCTCTTTTTGCTGCAGTGATGCATTGCTATCTCATATGAAATTCTTTCATGCTGTGATCTTTAAGCTTTCTGTGTTAGGGCTTTCCACAGTAGCTTTCCTCAGTTGTGTGTACCTCAGTGGTTTGCAGGTCAGTGACTTTGTATGTTAGCAGTATTAAAACACATTCTTTAAAAGGTCTAGTTTAACAAGCGATCAGGATTGCCCTCTCTCACCATCACACCATTCTGAAAGTCTTTGTGTTATCTGCAAGTTATTTTAGAAGTTAGCTGAAACTAACTTCTATATATAGTGAACATGCTACTGTTGCTGTTACTGATAATAGCACCAGTGTTGTGGTATAGCTTTCACTTGCATATTAGACTCATTTCATCCCAAGGATGGAAAAGATCTCCTTATGCTTTATATTCTGCATCTAGCAAGCTAAGGCTATCTGTCTTCTGCTGCAACATTTATGAGAAATCATCTCTGTGTGAGCCAAACCTTCTCATCTTTTACAAGAAGTACACCTCCTACCTGCTGAAAGTCCATTCATGTATCCAAGGTAACAGGCTGCTCATTATGTCACCTACTGAAACTACTTACTCATGCTTCATTTCAGCCCCAGACAGGTTTAGCAGTGATCCATGTTTTAATAAATCCCCGTTCTAGTTATAGTGGGCAAAAATTAAAGCTTTGTTTGGCCTAAGTACTTTTGGTTCATGTTCATGGAGATAAGCCAGAACCTTACCTGTGGGGTGGTTGCTCACTGCCCCTAACAGTGGTGCAGGAGAGCTAAACAGCAAATACCCTGCTGATAGCCAGGGCTATAATACATGGATTATAATACATGGATTACATGTATTACATGGAGCTCCTGGCTTTGGCTGCTGATTTCACATGCTGCTAAGGACATTTCCCCCGAATCAGGTATTGCCTCAGCGTGCTGGTTGACACAGCAGGTGTTACAAGGTGAGAAGAGAGCAACAGTGGATCTGTTTAGCAGGGAAGCACAGCGAGGAGTGTCATCTCATGCCGTGTGAGGTACTGAGAGAGACAGCTTGGTGCCTTGGTCATTCCTTGCCTGAGTAACTGCAGGTTTCAGTTCCAATTCAGGCTCTATCCAGTAGACCAGGTGCTTGTCCAGTACTGAATATGGAAAATAAACTCCAGGGCTTTTCAGAGTATCACCAAGGTGTTGTTCATTCAGATCTTAGGCTTCCATCTCTTAACTCCCATCTATGTTCCTGTGTTAGGTGTTAGGAGGAATCTTCACGAGATTGCTTGTTTATGTTGTCACATAAGACAGCTCCGAGCTACTCTCTGATTTAAAACTGGGATAAATTTGGCTGTTTGGGCAGCTGATAATGGTTTCTTGGTCTCTCATGGGAAGAGAGTTTGTGTTGCCAGCCTCCCATCTTACCACAGTGGATTCAGAGAGGTGGCACATGTGTGATTGCTGGAATTAACTGGAACCCTAGCTCTGTGCTCCCCATTGGTCTTGCAGTTTGCTGGGAGTTTCTTCATTCAGAGAAGCAGGAAGAGTTACCAGCCTCTGTATTACTGGAATTGGAGCAGGGCCCAGGATCTAGGAAGTATCCTAGTTACTGATCCTCCCTCAGCCTGTAATTTAGATAATTCTGGAGACTCAAAGGAAGTGGACAGCTTGCAGACTTGGAGGGATTAGACTGAAGGGATAAAACTGAAGTGGTAATAACATTAAGGAAAGCAAAGAAAGCTTCTTCAGTTGTTACTATTTACTAATATTTTTATGATTTCAACTTAAACATATAACCCATTGCATTCAAATAATAAAAAATTCCATTTTATGAGATTTTCTTTTTTAATAGACATGTTAAAATGTGTAACTGATTTGTGGTCTTGGCTATTGCAATTACACACCAGAGCAATTTTAGTTAGTCTTTAAAAAGATTCACTTGCCTATAATTCACTGTGCCAGAATTGGGTTTTATTGAAATATATACACCATGAATAGGGCAACTATGCCTGATGTGTAGGTCAGTGCATCCCACCACAAGATAAACAAAATGACTGCATCTGCACATGTCAAATCTTTTTCATTTAGCTTGTCATATATTGGAATGCTGTGATGGCTTGGCCCAGGATGTCATCAGCACCATAGGACAAGCATTTGAGCTTCGATTTAAACAATACTTGCGGTGTCCCTCTAAGATGCCTGTTTTTCATGATAGGTGAGTATTGTTGCAGAAAACTGCTCGGTCATCTTCTTTAGCTTGTATGATCTTCTTCAGCTTAATGAAATGTGCTGTGGGCAAAGTTCTTGGTGATGGATAGGATTTAAATACTTCATAAAGAGATTTCTGCTGAATTAGCAAAGCGTATTTGCCTAAAGAATGTGAAAGTATCACAGCAATTTTAAAAGAATGAGCTAAATATGGACTTCACAGTCAACTTACTGAAGTGTTCATACGTTTTCTTTTGTAGTTATTAGGCAGAGTTGGGTGGCCAAGAAAGGATGTGTTTGTAACATTTCCTCATTATTACTATTCTAGCAGCCCTGTCAACTTAGGTGAAGTAAGCTTGGGTTGTTTGGCTTTCACAATACCTAATGGTGTTACACTGTTTTGGGTATTAGCCAGGGTGAATGCAATAGATTTTTCAGAGGCTTTGGCTGCATGTTCATTGGAGGATACAAAATCTGTCTCCTTGTATATGTTTAAGAAGTTGGGCTATTATGTTGTTTTCTTTGGTGAACTGTGTTTTCGATATGGATTGCTTTATGCTTTATAACATTAATATATATTATTAAAATAAAAAGTATAAGTTATTAAAAAATAAACCAAAACAAGTTAGCTGATACCCCATGTAATTTCTTGTATCAGGGTAAAATGAGTGTACAGTGAATATAAATGCTACTATCCTAATCTGGAAGGACTCTAGACTCACTTTAGGTTTATGTAAATGACAGTTAAATGTAGACTGAAACCACAGATTTGATCTCTTTGTGAAGTTTTTCCAGGTTTATACTGGTGGTAGAAAACCCATAATTTAAGTTTTAGATCTTGGTCAATCAACCAGGTAATAATATTACAAGTGCTACTGTAGGGTTAAATAATATTATTTGTTAATGCTGTTTATAGCTAAGTAAAAACATCCTTTACTCAGTGTAAAGAATTTTATGCTTTGCATAGGAGGTTTGGATTAGTTTGTTTATACAGGGAAGGTCTGCTGCAGCATTCATCATTGTTTCCTGACCTTTAGTGGAATATGCAATAGCAATCTTCTCACAAGCAATCTTAAGGTGCTGCAAATAAGTTCTTTGCAAGTGAGGGGCAAAATAAAACATTCACTTTCTTAAAGGATGCAGAGTTTTGATGAGCCGTGGGTGGAGGAAGATAACGAGGCAACAGAACATCCCTATTACAACAACATCCCGAAAAAAATGCCCCCCCTTGGTGGCTTCATTGATACCAGGCTCAGAGCAAAACTTCCCACTGCTCCAGATACAGCTCAGGTCAGTGCATTTGTGTCTCTGCCCTCTTCCTGATGGATCCAAGATATTTTAAAAATCTGTATTTTAAGATGGATACATTGAGACCATTTATAGCTCACAGTCCTTTGTATGTGACTGGTTTCCTTTTGAATGGGCATTGAAGATATAAGGAGCAGCAAATGAGGCAGGTACGAAACAAACCAAAAGCAGGTGAAATTCCTCATGGTGCTAAAGATTGCTCACTTCCAAAGACAAGAAATCCACTGAGGGTTACCACATTTGAAGAAAACATGTCTGCTTCAGAGAGTATCAAATAGTACACAGTAACTGGGAAAGATTAGATGCAGAATTATTTAAACATTCTGGCGCAGTCATTACTAACAGTTCATTAAGTTAATAGCTCAGCAGCTATCAGTATTCTGCCAGGATTATAGAATCCAGATACACGGGTACAGTTATAGAATGAATTAATTAATTTGGTTCCTCTACACTGCTGGCTCGTATTCAGCTGGGTGTCGACCAACAACCCCAGGTCATTTTCTGCCAGGATTATAGGTGGGTTTTCCACCACATGTTGAACTGAGGTCAGCTTTCTACCAGCATTGCTGTTGGAAGTTTGACTGCAGTGTTGGTTGTAGCCACCTCAGATGAGTTTTCAGGTCCAGCACAACTACTTAAATCCTTAGGGACTTCATTCAGTACCTGAGTGCATCCCCTGGTCCCAGTATGAATCTTTCAGCTCATGCTTTGGAGGGTGCTGGAGGTGTATCCCAGGTGTGTTTCTGTGGAACACTTTTCCCAAGCACAGTTTGTTAGGGCTTGCAAATGTATTAGAGGAGATGATGGGTCATTTGGGATTGTGGAGGTTAATAGAAGCAAGAAATAGGAAGTTTACGTGAAGGTCGTTGGTAATATCTTGCTCCTACACAAATGCATTTGTGAGATATGTATTCTGATCCTATGATGAACTGGAAATTTTGAGTGGGAGTACACAGAATACAGCCAAGGAAATTGTCAGTGCTACTCCTAGTATATCGGAGCATTTTAGAGGAAATTGAAATTTTCTTTGCTCATGTGTCCATAATAGTCTGCAGCAGGAGTTGGAGGAGAGCAAATCTATTACCAGAGTCGCCACTTAGGAGAAAAATTCAGTGAAGATTTGCATCAGGAAACTGTTAAGGAAGGTGAGTTTTGCTAGTTTTAGCTGTAATACTACAGGACATCTTGAGTGAGCAAGGCATATAAAAGGTTGATGCCTCAAAGTCTTAAGGCAATGAATTGGCTTTTTTTTTAATAGATTGCCTTTGTCTGAATTTTAGTGTTGAAACCAGTATGAAATGTTTGGTATTTACAACTGGATAAATTATTAAATCCAGACCTTCAGGAAACCTTTTGCAGAGGAATTAATAAAAGAATTGCACCAAACCCTTAGTTCTGTAGCTTGCCATGTCTTAAATCCCCATGGCCTTTAAAAACATGCTGCATGGTCTGTTCTGAAAATCTGCCCTACTAGGGCATGCAAGGTTGAATTTCTGAAGAAAGAACCTAACGTCAGAATGAGGAGCAATGCATGTGTGTGCCTATGATGTGTGTGCATGCTTATCTATGAATAAAAAAATAATACATTTTATTTTTTGTTGCTCTCTCTGACTTTTAAGTAAGTCATATCAAAACATATGTGAAATTTCACCCCATTCACTGTAATTCAACACCTTTACTGTGTTTCTGGGGACACTTTCTTCTCAAATGCTAGTGTATGTTATCTGTTGCTATTCTGTTCAGATTTGAGGATTTTATTCCATTTCTTCCTCTCATGACTCCTGAACTGAATATAATTCTTGAAACTGATAGTCTTTATTTTTAATGTTTCCTTGACTTCTGAATAATCACCCACTCTGTGCAAGTCCCCATTGAAACACAATTCTGAACCAATTAAATTTTTTTTTCTACTAGATCCTGCACCTATTGACTTTACAGCTTGCTCTCTAGGGAATTTAAACCTGTGGTAATGGGACCTGATAATTATCTGATCATTCTAACAACATTGCTCTGTCAGATACAAAAAAAGTAGAAAAAAAAAAAAAATAGTCTTGAATTTTCTAGGATCTCTGGATAATTGTAGTATGCCGGAAGGAAAAACACAAGTAGCCCCTACAGCAGAGATGGCAACATATGTAAACACTCAGCATATAAATATAGAAGCTCTATTGGCACTTCAGGCAGATGCTGAATGTACCTTCAGTGGAACAGCAGATGGTACCAAAGAGAGCAGCCCAGGAAAGGATCTGTTTGACATGAGTGAGTGCTTTTCCTATTCAATCCTTTTCTAAGAAACACTCTGATGTACTTGTGCGTTAGTTCTACGTAAAAATATTTTTAAATTGTGAAAAATTAAGTGTTCTTGGTACAATTATGATGAATTTTAGAATTCCCTGTATTACCTCTGAGTTAAGGTGGGTTACAATCTATGTTACCCTTATGATAGGCAACTACATCAGGAGAATAAAATAGGAGGCTTTGTGCAACAAGAAAGCTGGAAGGGAAATTAAAAGGCTGGGTGAATAGGCCTTGCTGTGAATAGGCCATCTAGCTATCTGTGCTAGCTTTTTCAAAATTACAGTCATAGACATAGCTGTAAAGCAGTGGATTAAGCATCAGTCCTATTTTAGTGTTGTTTCTATCAATATGTGTTGTTTTCAGCCTTGAAGAGATACTTAAGAGGAAATATGGAGGAAGTAGTTTGATGTACAGAAATTTTTCTTTTTCTACTCTTCCTATTTCCAATCAATTGCAGACACATGATTTATTTAATTCAGTTTATGTAATTAAGAGGCAGACACAAAATAGTTGATGCCTATGTTACTTGTAAAATAACATATCTTCATTTCTGTTATTTCAGAATATATAAAGTTAACTTTCTGGAATGTGTTTGCTGAGATATATGACACTATTTCCACAGTTAAGGGAGATTTTGAATCAAAAGAAAGGAGAAGGGAAGCAAGTCGAGAGAGTATCTCTCTGTGATTATAGATCTGAAATGAGAAAAGTCTGAGGTCTGAAATCAGGGATGTTAATCTTGATTTCTAACTTGTCGTGCCTTTAAGACACGAACATGCTTACTTCTATTTTATTCATATTCTTTTCCTAATAATAGGAAAAATTGATTTATCATCTTCCAGTCTTCATTGATCTTTATGGGGAAAAATGATACTAGAAAACATTCTAACTAGCCCTAACTTAGTAGTTTCTCAGGTGTGCTTAGTGCAGACTGCAGCATAGTAAAGATACACTTAAGCTGGGTTTAGGTATTTGCTGAAGGTATCAATGCTGTGGCAACACAGTATTTACCCTCTTTCTCTGAGTTAAATTGACCTCTCCTTGGCACCATGCATACCCTCTCCGTGGCCCCATACAAACATGGCCATGTACTCCTTGCATCTTAACAGTCTATTTAGAGCTGGTGTATTGCTACATGGTGCTGCTCTGCGGGTTTTCTCTCTTTTTAATATTCACTGCTTTGCCAGATGAAGGTCTTGCAAGGGAAAATAGCTTCCAGTTGGTCAGTGCAGCATATAGTGAACTATGAACTGTACTATTTCTCTAAGACTTTTCGGATGTGTAATGACACATCTTCCCATCTGACTCTACAGAAAGCAACACTTATTTAGCTATGGTTTAAAAGATGCTTCCCTGAAGCTGATTTCAACTAGGTAAATCATGTTAAAGGAGTTAGTCCTGTCTGTGTTGCAAAATGATCTTTCTAGGTGAAGGCCAGGGATAGGCTGAGTGGTAAGGGTGACTGATCCCTTCTAGATATGCCCTTGGGCTGGAGAGTCACTAATGGATAATTTTAAAATGAATATGTTGGTTGAAGAGAGAGGAGATATAATTGGACCCATATTACACAGTTTATTTAAAAGGAAACAGTCTGATATACATGGCAAGACAAAAGGTGAGCTCTGCCCTACACCAGAGCATATAAATGAAACTGTTGACAATAGCCATTACATGCAATTACCTTTGAAAAGCTCCTGCCAAGGTTCTCTCTGATTTTAATCAGCATCTTTCTGTGCATAGCATACATTTTTATAATACTACACTACCCAGTCTTACAATAATCCATAAATCAAAAGGCCCATCAGTACATCTCCCCTCATTTTTTTTTTCACAAAGATAAAAGGAGCTGGATATAACATAAAATAAATCCAGGTAAAGGTGACAGGAAAATCACCATTTCCTAGCATGATTTATCTTTGAATTATCTTACCTTTGTTTCTATTTCCATAATCAGAACCATTTGAAGATGCCCTCAAGATTCAAACATCTGAGGCTGCATTGAGGAAATCCACCTCCATGGGATGCACCAGTCCTATTTTATGCAGAGCAGCTGAGTGGACTGTAGCTGAGGAACTGAGTGCAGAGCCATGGTATCAGGGAGAGATGAGCAGGAAAGAAGCAGAACAGATGTTAAAGAAATGTGGAGACTTCCTGGTGAGGAAGAGTACCACGAATCCTGGCTCCTATGTGCTGACAGGCATGCAGAATGGACAAGCCAAGCATCTTCTTTTGGTGGATCCAGAAGGAACAGTAAGTGCTGACTCCTTAGTAATACAAGAGTTTCCTGACATTACACATTTTCTCTAAATGTGTTTAATCTTCTTTACTTATTCACTACTGATCATAAATAGAACCTTCTCTCCAATATACCACAATATGTCTCATTCTTTCCCCAGTTCCTAGTAGAAGACCCATTCTGTGATTTCACTGAATTGCAGATTGTTAGGGTTGGAAAAGACCTCTAGGACCACTGCATCCAACCATCAACATCCCCTTCCAATGAAAAAGCAAAATAAATTTGTCAATATCTGTACCACCATGCCCACTAGGGCATGTCCTAAAATGGCTCATCTACATGGTTTTTAAATATCTCCAGGGATGGTAATTCCACCACTTCCCTGTGCAGTTCATTCCATACAACATACAACTACTCTCTTAGTAAATAAATTTTTCCTCAGATCCGGTCTAAACCTCCCCTGGTGCAACTTCAGGGCACTTCCTCTAGTCCTATCAATGTTCATTTGAGAGAAGGGGCCAGCACCTACCTCCCTACAACCTTCTTTCAGGTAGCTGTAGAGAGCAGTAAGGTCTCAGCCTTCTCTTCTCCAAACCACACAATCCCAAACTGCCTCTGCCTGACCTCACAGGAGTTCTTCTCCAGACCTTCGTCAGCGGCTTGGTTGCTCTTCTCTGAGCTTGCTCCAGCAACTCAATGTGTTTCTTGAAGTGAGGGGCCCAGAACTGAAAATGGTACTAAAGGGGCAGCATCACCAGTTCTGAGTACAGAGGCACAATCACTTCCCTTCTCCTGCTGGCCACACCATTCCTCATACAAGCCAGGATTCTGTTGGCCTTCTTGGCCACCTGGCCACACTGCTAGCTCATATTCAGATGGGGGTCAACCAACAACCCCAGGTCCTTTTCTGCCAGGAAGCTTTCCACACAAGCCTGTAGCATTGCTTGGTGGTGTTGTGACCTTAACACAGGACCTGGCACGTGGCTTTATTGAAACTAATACAATCGGTCCACTGTTTCAGCCAGTTCAAGTCCCTTTGCAGAGCCTTCTTACAACTGAGCAGATCAACACTCCCACACAACTTGGTGTTGTCTACAAACGTGTTGAGGAAGCCCTCAATCCCCTCATCTAGATCATTGATGAAAATATTAAACAGGACCAGCCCCAAAACTGAGCCCTGGGGAACACCACTGTTGACCAGCCACCTTCTGGATTTAACTCCATCGATTACATCTTTCTGGGTCTGGCCATGCAAGCAGTGAAGACTAAACCTGTCAGTGCCATGAGCCACCAACTTCTGTAGGAAAATGCTGTGGCAGGCAGTGTCAAAGGCTTTACTGAAGTCCAGGTAGATAATATTCACAGCCTTTCCCTCGTCCAATAGGCTGGTCACCTGGTCATAGGTCTCTGCCTGTTTGTAGGGAGCCTTAGAGACCTGATTCCCCAGCAAGGTCAAGCTTTGCCCATGCCACCTCTTTAGCCTTCCTGGTGAGAAGCTGCTCTTGGCTCTGCAAGTTCAACTGGTGTGGTGGCAATTTCTACAAGGCATCTCTCTCAGCCTGGATATGGAGCAGGACCTCAGTATTTTCTTGCATGTAAGCCCAGGATAGAACTGGGATAAACCTGCTCCACCTCTGTGCTGCCCAGGAACTCCCCTTAGCTGGCAAAGGGACCCTCGCAGCATCAGGATGGAGGAGTAAAGGGAGTTTTCTGTAGCTGTGCTGTACTACTTCTGGGCACACTCAGTCTCTTGCCTGAGAGGATGAAAGAATTGCCACACATTTTATTCTTCGCTCCTGGCAGCTGAGAGTGAGCAGCTTATTTTCCTTTCTAAAGGACAAATTAGATGACAAGCCCCAAAGCAAATGTAACTCCTTGTAAAGGAGTTGACCTGCTGGCATCTGTTCCAGCTGAGAAACCTGCGGCAGAATTATGCCCCCGTCTGTAACGCTGCCGCCTGATCCGTGGCAGTCGCTGCAATCACATTTGCCACACGAGGGCAGTCAAAGAATGTTTCTGTACCCACTGCCTGGTCCTGGTCTTGGCTGCCGCACCAGCCTGGGGAATGGGCCCTGTGACTGTGGGGACACGGCCTCCTTCGTGAAACTTTCACCATCATTTTTATGACTCCTGCAGCAGGACCCCCGAATATTCCATTCAATGTAATCCCACAGGTAGCTCTTACAGGCTACTGCAGGGAAAATCCTGCTGTGCGATGTGCTGAGTGCAGGGATCATAGAATCATAGAATTGGCTGGGTTGGAAGGGACCTCAGAGATCATCAAGTCCAACCCTTGATCCACTACCCCTGCAGTTCCCAGCCCATGGCACTGAGTGCCACATCCAGTCTCTTTTTAAATGTCTCCAGGGACTGAGAATCCACCACTTCCCGGGGCAGCCCATTCCAATGTCTGATCACCCTCTCAGTAAAGAAATTCTTTCTAATGTCCAACCTAAACCTCCCTCGGCACAACCTGAGACCGTGCCCTCTTGTCTTGCTGAGGGTTGCCTGGGAGAAGAGACCAACCCCCACCTGGCTACAACCTCCTTTCAGGTAGCTGTAGAGAGTGATGAGGTCTCCTCTGAGCCTCCTCTTCTGCAGAGGATGCTACATCCCACCTCCTGACTGGCATGGATTACTTAGGTGCGGTTTATGACCTCTGGGATGCTGTCCTCTTGCAAAGACAGAAGCTCCTTAATTTCTGCACTGCCTCTAGGACCACAGTTTTCTGTCCACCTTCTGTAGGGACCTGCTTGTTCTCTGCACCTATCCCCTCTCTCATCCTACTTGTTGTATGCCATCATGGCCTAAATAGATTGGAAATTTCTTGCTCAGCAAGAACCACTTGAGAACTATAGCTTTTCTGTGCCGTATTTAGGTTAACTGTGCTATCTATATGACCTGTGGGATCCCGGCACAGCTCCTGAGCAGTCCTACTTGTGACTTGTCAGAGCAGAGAATTGTCAGTAAAATACCAGTGTTTATCCAACCCCAGCAGCATGCTAGTGGCTTGCAGTTCTTCAGTGTGGCCTCGAATAGATTATTTTTAACAACTGGTTCACACAAATGCTGCCTGAAAATTCATGTCACACACAAATTACCTAGTGTCACATTACAGCTCTTAAGGGTGTGTTTTCAGAACAGAGTTAGCTGTTCATATACTTCTGCTCTCATTCAGCTGACAAAAAAAAAAATAAAAGGTGTCTGGTTCAGGAAAGGATTAAAATGGAGGACTGCAGGATTTTTGCCAGAATGAGAATTAGGGCTTGAACTCTGGTGATGGCAGAAGTTTTACTGTTTATGGTGGGACAGATCTACACTGAGTTGACTAGACTGAATATGTATAGATAAAGCATGTTACTGCTCTTCCAAACATATTTTTTAATTTTGAAAATGACCTTTCAATAATTACACAAAGTCATGTTTCCAAGTGGCTCATTTCAGAAACTGGGAGACCCTGTAGGTTTTCTTCAGTGGTGCAGCTACATGTGAACAGAGCAGACAGCATAATTTTCCATCAAAGTTCTTTGTTATATTTTTAACCCCAGGACACCCTGTGCTAATTTTCTAGCTTTTTAGCCAGAATGCCAGTCTTAATTATGAAAATGAAAATATTTCAAGCAAGGTGTCCGCCTCCATATAAGCTGACTTTGGAAAGTTTTAACAGACATTGTCTCTCTTTCTGAGGCAAGTTCATGGGAAATGGATATGTGTCACTTCAGAGAAGTAGCCGCAGGCTTTTTCTTGAGGCAGTGCAGAGCCATCCCAATACAAGGCTGTACTGCAACTTGACATTTTCCTGACAGGACCTTTTGTCTGCATGTGGAAGCCGTACACCTAACTCATTTTAAATACAGTAATGAAATGTTTTGCAAAGATGAGGTTAAATAATTAAAGGGGTTTTTTGCTATATAGATTGAGTTTTGGCCTGTCCTGGTAGTTCTGACTGTTTTACCTTGCAAGAGCAGTTTCCTCTTACCATGAGCGTATTAATTTACTTAAGAGGATGCTGGTGCAGAGGGCTGGTAAATGGGTTAGAAAAGTAACATTCTCTACCCTGAAGTATTTCAGTTTCAAAGGCACAGGAGTGTACCATGGAGCAAATCCAAGCCAAGAAAACGTGGTGGCTGTAATACTTTTGGGGAAGGAGATTTTTCAGCACTTGAAGCACAAAGATGTTGAGATGCATGGAGAAGAGTTCATTTCTGGCATCTCTGGAGGAACACCTCTTTCTAGTGAAAAAGGTGAAAACATTTAAAAGAAGCAGGTGGTCTCTTGAAGAGGAAAATTTGAGCTAAAATCCAGCTTACAGTGAAACAGAATGTTGTACAGAAAGTTTTCAAGCAAAAAAAGGTTATTCAGAAAGAGTAACTGCAGTAGACTGGCCCATATGTAGCATGTACAGCTTCTGTCGTTAATAGACAGACTAAGAAATTAAGCAGATGCAAAACTCTAGAAATGTCCATTTATCACCGTTTCTTATGGAAGAGGGGTCAGTCTCTAAGACATTATTGTGCCATTTTATTCTTAGAGATTTTTAGTGTGAACTAAAGAGAAAAAGTATTTTGGTCTTTAATCTGTCTTTTTGCATCCTTTTCCTCAAGGTTCGAACAAAGGATCATGTCTTCGAAAGCATAAGTCATCTCATCAATCATCATCTTAAAAATAATTTGCCAATAGTTTCTTCTGGGAGTGAACTCTGCCTGCAGCAGCCTGCTGAGAGGAAACACTGACTCCAGATAACGATTTTAATTCTTGTAATTTGCAATCTGTAATTGTTAGAAATTGCAGATCTGAAAAAAACATCTACATTTAAAAAAAAGAGCAAAAATGTATGCACATGTATTTCACCAGTATGTTTTCTTTAGGTTTAAGAAGACCCATTTCACACGATACACTTCAAAATTCTCAGTGCTTTATGTAGACATGAAGTCACATCAGAAAGCTTTCTTAAAAGTAGTTTCAATAAAATTGTTCAGATTCTCTAATGTGAATATTGATAGTGTAATACACATGATATATATAGAAGCAGCATATATTTATATTTTTTAAGTCAGTCTGTTGATGATGTAGAACAATCTTCTATGCTGTGTGTTTCTACCAGTAGAAAAATACCTGTTGTGATTGTTCAGATAAAAATAGAATTCATGCAGTCTCAATTTCTTGATAAAATGAATATTTGGAATCTTATTTTTGGTTTTAGTTAAGAAGCACAACTATGGGGATTTGAGGTGGATTATGCTGGTTAACCATGGACAAAATCTGAATTCAGAAACTAGTATTCCAACTCAGAAATTTAGCATAAAATGTTTTTTTTAAAGTGTTATTCAGTGTCACTGATATAAAAAGCATTTTATCTTTCAGATGTCAATTTTAAATTCTTATGTGATGTTACTCAGAATTTGTATCTTGTTTTAACAATGATTTGATGTGATTTCTTTGTGTACAAAGTGTCTGCATTTGATTTTTTCTAACAATAATGTAACAATATTCTGTAACTTTAATTTATTAATTTGAGTGCTATGGTTATTTATGAGTAGTTCTCTGCTTATGGTGAAGATCTTGGAGTACTTGACTACCAGTCTTGAATGAGATGTTACAAACCCGTTAGGCGATTCAAGTAACTTGGGTTTAATGGGTTTAATGCAAGATGTACGTGGCTCTTCAAAGACATATTTGAAAACAGTTTTCTTCCTAAAAGAAATGAAAACTACCATGATACAGTGGTTAGTTTTGCAAGTGATGCGTTTGCATTTACCTGCCAAAGTGTAACTTGACTTTGGCATTAGGCAAGTGTTGGACATTGCAAATATACTGCATTTCTTTAAATACGAAGTTGAAAAATATGCATACGCTAAAGATGCACTTCTGGCAGAATTCTGCTTGGTACTGGGAAATGTGTTTAGAAGGGTTTGTACTATTCAAATGCAAACACTATATGAAATAATTGTCCTATTTTATCAAACTGAATAGATGAAGTTCCTGGCAAAGTTTGTGCCAGAGTCAGGATTTAGACTTAACTGTTGCAAGGTCTTCTCTCTAGTACCAGTATCTCAAATCAGATCTTCAGACTTGATTCCTAAAGGCCAAGACTCAGCAGGCTACGCCTAGGTTAAGTACCTGCCTACACTGAAGGAGTCAGTACTTAAATATAGTTAAAATTAGATTTGGTTTCAAGAACTTAAGTTTAAATCTTTATCAAACCACAACCAAACTGAAGGATTCACTTAGAGTATGTTAGGTAGGATCATGATATTAAAATTCTGAAATATTTTTCTTGTACCTTCTGCTTTGAAATACAGTGAGGTTGCAACTTGCAAAGTTTGGTTTTGGTTGGTCTCAAAAATGAAAATGATTGAGACATCTAAAACTAATCATGTGATTTGTGCAATAAAATACACTTGATTCTGTAATCAAGACATTCAAAAGCCAAACTAAGACATTAGTGAACCAAATGCTTGAGATTTATTTTGTTGCAGATTGTTATTAGTTGATATATCTAGCTCTGGGTGAGAGCTGAGAGCAAAGGAAAGAAATTAAATGCTGCATTGCAATGCAAATTCTTAGAAGAATTCTTAAAGTTTGGATTGTCCTTTCACCAGGTGAGCAATTGCAAGGGACTATGAGGAGAGCTTTTATACTCCAGAGCAGTACCCATCAAAATTGCTTAAGAGCATCCGTATCTTACCATATTCCAGTTTGAAGTAACTCAGTTGCCACATTTTTGTCATATATTACAGTCATTCCATGCTCCCACATGCCATGTTTTGGAAAGTTTTTAGTGTGCTATCACTGACTATGAGGCATCTTTTGTACTTTGAATATTTATACCATTTTAGTAAAAGCTTGGTGCCTAAATCCCTTAGGTTTCTTCAAAAATCTCATCTGCTGCCTATGTCTGTTTTAGATTCCTAAACACACTGTCAGTGTGTGCCTGAAAAAATAGAACATGGGTGTGTGTATGAATGAAGGCAGTAAACTTTCACTGAAATAAGCATCTAAATTTTACCATTGTCTTTGCTGTAGCTTTAATAATTTAGCAGGGAAATATTTTAGAAATTAAAGCAGGTGGAAAGGAGACGCAAAATGAAATAGCTCAGTGGAAATACTAAATTGCCCAGACTACATTACACAAACTCTGACTCCAGGAAAACGTGGTTATTTTAAGCTGGTCTGTCAGCACAGCTAATATGCTCAGCTCAGCATGCCCACTGATGACACAAAGGTTACACATAGCTTGATAACATGTAGTTTGGTCCTAGATGGTGGTAGTGCCTTGGGGCTACAAAAGTGCCCCGCTGCAATGGGCCAGGAGATCTTACCTGTTCAGGTGTGATGATCCAGAGGCTTTTCTAGTCAATGGGAATAAAACAATCTCAAAGCTGTCCAGATTAAAGGGCATATGGGCCAATCAGTGCTCCTTTTGTGGAATGTGCCATTGCTTTTGTGCTGTTACTCTGGTAGATTTGGCTTTCCCCTATATAAAAATTATATAAAAGCTGTATAGCCATTCAGAGAGCAGTTCCAAACCTGTTCTGTTAAAGCCATTTTACACTGAGCTCAGCCAGAGCAAATTAAACCTGCAGGGTTCACTTCTGTGAGAAACCAACACTGCCCACTATGTAAGAGACAGAGAAGTTAATGAGATGGATGCAAATACTGTGTGATTGGCTGAAATCAATTGATTGGCTGAAGGTAGCTAAACAGAGGAACAAATTACCCGGAGAGGTGGCAGATGCTCCATCTCTGTAAACTTTCAAGATTGGGTGGGGCTCTGAGCAAGGTAATGTAGTTGGACTGGGGGATCTTTAAAGTCCCTTCCAACCCAAGTTTAGCTGGGCCAATACACCCCAAATCTCCTTTCTACACTGTTTGAATGTCACCTTGCTAAGACCTTTCCCTCTTACCCATGTGGAGAAAAGCTGAGCTTTGAGATGCCCTGGGAAGTTACATTGGTCATGGGGAAGAGAAATGCAGCTCTCACAGCAGCATGGGCACCAGCTTGCCTCTGTATTCCTCTGCATGGTGCCTACAGACCACAACAGGTGCAGGGGTGGTTGGAGCTACACAATCTTTAAGGTCCCTTCCAACCCAAACGATTTTGGTTCCACAATTTTACAAGGAGCACCTGTAATTACAGAATCAGCCAGGCTGGAAAGGACCTCTGAGATCACCAAGTTCAACCCTTAATCCACTACCACTGTGGTTACCAGACCATGGCACTGAGTGCCACATCAGTCTCTTCTTAAAAACCTCCAGGGACAGAGAATCCACCACCTCCCTGGGTAGCCCATTCCAATGTCTGATCACCCTCTCTGTAAAGAATTTCTTCCTGATACCCAACCTAAACTTCCCCTGGCAGTGCTTAAGTCCATGCCCTCTTGTCTTACTGAGAGCTGCCTGGGAGAAGAGACCGACCCCCCCCTGGCTCCCACCTCCTTTCAGGGAGTTGTAGAGAGTGAAGAGGTCTCCCCTGAGCTGCCTCTTCTCCAGACTGAACACCCCCAGCTCCCTCAGCCCGTCCTCACAAGACTTGTGCTGGATCCCTTCACAGCCTCCTTGCTCTTCTCTGGACCTGCTCCAGCACCTCAATCTCCTTCCTGAACTGAGGGGCCCAGAACTGGACACAGGACTCGAGGTGTGGCCTCACCAGCGCTGAGTACAGGGGCAGAATCCCTTCCCTGGACCTGCTGGCCACACTGTTCCTGATCCAGGCCAGGATGCCATTGGCCTTCTTGGCCACCTGGGCACGCTGCTGGCTCATGTTCAGCTTCCTGTCACTCCAGACTCCCAGGTCCCTTTCTGCCTGGCTGCTCTCAGCCACTCTGTGCCCAGCCTGGAGCTCCCCATGGGGTTGTTGTGGCCAAAGTGCAGGACCCGGCACTTGGCCGTGTTGAACCTCATCCCGTTGGAATCAGCCCAACTCTCCAGTCTGTCCAGGTCCCTCTGCAGAGCCCTCCTGCCTTCCAGCTGATCCACACTCCCCCCCAGCTTAGTGTCGTCTGTGAATGGTGGACGTTTGCTAATGGTGGACTCAACCCCCTCATCTAAATCAATGAAGATATTAAACAGAACTGGGCCCAACACTAATCCCTGGGGGACACCACTGGCGAGCGGCTGCCAATTGGATCAGCACCATCCAGCACCACTCTCTGGGGGCCTCCAGCAGTTCCTAACCCAGCACAGAGTGCTCCTGTCTGAGCCCTGGGCTGACAGCTTTTTCAGGAGAATGCTGTGGGAGACGGTGTCAAAGGCTTTGCTGAAGTCCAGACAGACTCCATCCACAGCCTTCCCCTCATCTACCAGGTGGGTCACCCAATCATAAAAGGAGATCAGATTGGTCAGATGTGACCTGCCCTTCCTAACCCCGTGCTGGCTGGGTCTGATCCCCTGTCCATCCTGCAGGTGCTGTGTCATTGCCCCCAGGATGTTCTGCTCCATAACCCTGCCAGGCACTGAGGTCAGGCTGACAGGCCTGTAGTCTGCTGGGTTCTCCTTTCATCCCTTTTTGTGGATTGCTGTAACATTCCACAACTTCCAATCATCTGGGACCTCCCCAGTCAGCCAGGACTGCTGATAAATGATGGAGAGCATCCTGGTGAGCTCTCCCACCAGCTCCCTTATCACCCTGGGGTGGATCCCGTCTTATCCCATAGACTTGTGAGGATCCAGGTGGCTCAGCAGGTCTCTAACTGTTCCCTCCTGGATTACAGGGAAGCTACTCGGCTTCCTATTTCTCTCTACAAGCCCCAGAAGCAGCTGTCCTCAGGACAAGCTGTCTTACTCTTGAACACTGAGGTGAAGAAAGTGTTAAATACCAAAGCCTTTTCCCCATCCTTGGTAACTATGTTTCCCCCGATGTCCAACAAAGAATGGAGGTTTTCCCTGCCCCCCACTTTTGCTGTTGATGTATCTGTAGAAGGACTTCTTGTTATCCCTAATGGAAGTGGAAAGATCGAGTTCAAATTGTGCCTTTGTCTCTCTAATTCTCTCTTTCTATGTGACCTAACTATATTCCTAAACTCTTCCTGAGTAGTCATCCCTTCTTTCCACAGTCTGTAAGCTCTCTTTTTTACCCTAATTTCCTTCACTATCTCCCTGTTCAGCCAGACTGGTCATCTTCCCCTCTGCCTTGCCTTTTAGCACACAGGGACAGACTGCTCCTGTGCATTCCAGAATTGCTTCTTGAAGTACACCCATCCCTCCTGGACTCCTTTGTTTTCCAGGGCTGTTTCCCAGGGTACACTCTGAATCAGTCTTCTGAAAAAGGGCAAAATCTGCCCTCTTGGAAGTCCAGTGTAGAGGTTTTAATGTTGGTCCTCCTTGCATCCCTGATATTATTTCATGGTCACTGTGCCCCAGATGGCCTCTTACCACTACATCTCCCACCAGTCCCTCTCTCTTTGTGAGCAGAAGGTCTAATGGGAACCCATCCCTGGTGGACTCATTTACCATCCCTTCATACCAGAGTAGGAAATCATCCTCTATATACTCCAGGAATCTTCTAGACTGACTCTTCTCTGCTGTGTGGAGTTCACAGCAGACATCGGGCAGGATGAATTCTTTTTAAAGTGTAATTAAAAAATTAAGGTGTTGTGCTGCCTGCGAGCTTTGTAATTTTCAACTAAGGAAAATATAAAAAGTAAGGAAATATAAAACACACTTGAGCAAGGGAACAGAGCCTGATCCCAGGAAAACAAGAGGCAAAGTCTTCCTCCAGATTCAGGGGTGGCAGATGTAGAGTCTACCACTTTTGGCTGTGCAGTGTACCCATAGGTAATACTTTCAGGCATGACACCAGAAGAGTCAAATGAATTTTCTCCATAGAAGGCCAAAACTTTCCTTGCAATTCTTTGAAAAATGACTGTTACACAATTTTGGGTCAAAGGTTCGAGATTTAATTAAGTTTTCGAAATTTTTGGCAGTACTTAATAATTTGAAAACACTCTGTAAGACTGTTGGCAATAAAAGACTCCTGAAGAGCATCTTGTGGAGGCTTTCTTTCTTCTTCGGTGGCTTGATTTGCATTTCTTTTGTAATTCAGAACAATATTACATATTACAGAACAATATTAAGGTACATTACAATATTACAGAACAAACTGTAATTCAGTAAATATTCCAATTCATGCAATAGTATAAATGAAATGTTAATTGACTTTGTAGCTTTGGCTCAATGCAAAATCACTTGGGAAGGGGAAACCTGATTAATTTTCCTGTATACTCAAATGGGCTTGAATGATATAAAACTATTCTCCATCTTTTTCTAGCTTCAAGGGTAGAACATCTTCCTGGTGTTTATAGTCTACTGCTGTTAAAGCTGTTGACTTGCCTTACTTTAAAATTTTACTCTGAATTTTTCCAGAATCTGTGCTTTACCTGATATATCCCATTGGGGTGTACCCACTGAAGACTGTTTCCAGAAGTTTTTTAATCTTCAGTTGTTAAGTACATTGTAAGTTATATTATGTCTTACATGTGAACCCATCAATCTTAGGAGCCTGCTTCAAGTACAGCAGGGTAGTGAACTAAGAGAATATCCCCACAGCTCCAAAATAAGAGAAGGAAATCAAAGCAGAGAGAAAGTTTTTTGTACTGATACACAATCACATGGTCAAAAGTGGAGCTGTTCGCATTACTTATATTTTGTATCAACTCTGACAATAGCTAAGCCTAGAATCCAGATATGAAAGCTCACTTTTATGTGCATATTCTTGGACTTTGGCTATTAAAATTTTTTTTCGCCTAATTAGCATGAATTCTTAACATCCTTGACATGAAAGTTGGTGTGGTGTAAACCACCATGTTTTCTCAACCCATTGTGTTTCTAAGGCCTTTCTGCTCCACATTAGCAAGGAATGCTGCAACATTCCACCACCTCATGAACTAACGTTTAGAAGTATCCAAGTATCTTAGCTGGCAGTTTTCAAAGAAACAGCTTTGAGGGAGAAATTCCACACTGCAAATACAGCCAAATAATGTCGTAAGATCTAAAAACCTAAGCAAACCATGGCAAGGCAATGCCACCAGTCTATTTCTCACAGAGTTGGCCTGTATTTGCAGTTCATACAGTTCTACTGGTCTCAGCTTAGTTTAGCTTTTTCTTCATCTCTAAGTGGACTGCTTTTCAAAATATTTGGTAGAAGTTATTTTGTATTTATCACTCTCTCTCTGTTATTTTATTCAAATAGCGTTGGTTTTTTTTTTTTGTTTTTTTTTTTGTTTTTTTGGTTTTTTTTTGTTCCTACACATTTCTAACAGTGTAAAACATTTACAAGAAGACTGCTAACTTCTTAAAGATAATCACAATGAAAAGCTCTACATTTAAAAGCTACACACATTACACCACTTACACACCACTTACACATTGTACATGCTCGGGAAGAGTCCAACACTGCTGCTTTAAATGAAGCTCTTTCAGGCTGTGTATCAAAAGAGCCTCAACTACTTCTAATTTTTCACAAAGCAAATCACAGAATCACAGAATGGCTAGGGATGGAAGGGGCTTTACAGATCAGCTAGTACACCTCACTGCCACATCAAGCACAAATCACTGATAAAGCTAGATCATCACATTACTATTGAATGACAAAGGCAACAAATCTCAGTATTTTGCATTGAACCTCCACTAAAGCCTACAGCCATAAACAACTAATGGTGGAAGTAGCATGGTCTACTTCCATGGTCCCGGGCAATTCTTATAATGCTTCATGCCACCCTGTACTGAGGGTGGCAAGGCAGCGACATACCACAAAGGTTTTTCCTACAGGTTTCTTGGAAATATCCTCTCAAGAGTTAAGTCCAGTCCTCCTGGAAAGTTGGAAGGTTTTCCAAATTAAGCAGGCCTTCATTCCACATCCAAGATGGGGCTGGGTATAATTGGAGGTATGGTCTTCAGCATGTTGCTCTTATACCACATCTTCCCTCTTGTGTCTGCAAAAGTGCTCCAAGACAGCAGAAACGTAGGGTTTCATTGCCAGAAAATGGGATCTTATCACACTGGCAGTGGAACCCTACAGACTTCTTTACAGAGAGAATTGCTAACACAATCCCATGTTGTGGTAGTGGCTGGAGACAAAAAAAAAAAAAAAAAAGAATTCCACAGGGACCTGTTTGTGGTTCATTGCATTCTGAAATGATACGCGTCTTTCACTACTGAAGAATCTCAGTCTAGGTAGTGCATTCACAATGTACACAGGTTTACACAGGTTTCACATCCATTTTTAAATACATTGGAAAAAGTAAGTAGAAGTACATGCATTGAAACAATACATCCACTTGATACACATGTATTGTTGGGTCACATTTTAACTACACAGAAAACATATACATCCTCTCTCGATGCTTACTACTGTTTGTTTAAAATAAATTGTGAAATGTCACAGTGACAACTGTCATGTTGTCTTCCACTAACCACGAAAAGTTTGAATAACAGTGAAAAAATTAAAAATACTGCACCAATATAACACACTGAAGTTCAACACACTGTCAATTAAAAACTACTACTTCATATATTTTCAAATATCCCCACTGAATCACATATATCTATTTGTATAATTTTTCACCTTACACTTATACAATACAATACAATATTGTGTACAATACCATGCTTAGCATATTGTAAACTTTTAACAATTATTTTTTAACAACGAATTGCAAAAATATACAGCTATTTATACCACATACATATAACACCATTAACAGCAAGATACATAGAGAGAACTATAAGCGCAAACATCCAGAGTTCTGCCAGCTGGCAATAATTAGGCTCATTTTCTGATCTTTAGCAATGTTTAGTGAATACTGAAGTTTCTAACAGGTTTTCTTGATATCTTGCAAGTCCAGGCAGTGACAAATGGACCCTTAACATGCAATACCATCATGGTGCACAATGTCACTAGCTGTGCCTGGACTCTGTGCTGGCTGCTGCTTAGCATGAAAGATTTTTTCTGAATGAGGTGCGTTACTGAATGAACAGCCAAAGCAAATGATTGCTGATAAATACGTCCTCGAAGCTGAACAAGTGGTTAGTGTTTTCCCCTGTAACTTAAGTGCATGAATGCTTAAACTACATGAATGCTTAAACTACACTTAAACTACACTTTTCACTTTAAATCTGAAAAGCACAGAAATGTACTTGTCTTGAAGTGTCCTCTACTTATAGAAGCTTCCACTGTGTGAGGAAGATTCATTTGGCTCAGAGATACATACGGGAACTTCCATTGGTGGGAAATCCTCCTTCGGCTTCTGGGTGTTGCTGCTGCTGGATTTACTGCGACTGTACTCTGGTATGGCCTGAATGGGCACAGCTCTGGCCACCTGGGATTTAATGAGGCAGCCACAAACAAGGCGAAAGAAAGCCCGACGCATCTCCCTACTGGCCAGAGTGTAGATGATAGGGTTCATTGCAGAATTGATAACAGCAAGAGCAATAAACCAGTGGGCTTTGAACAAAACAGCGCACTCCTTGACTCTACAGGCCACATCAATGAGGAACAGGATGAAGAGTGGTGACCAACAGGCAATGAAGACACTAACAACAATCACAACGGTCCTAAGGAGTGTCATGGAACGCTCTGAGGTATGGTGGGTAGTGACATTACGGCTGCTGGACTTTACCAGGATGTAGATACGGGCATAAAGAATGACAATGGCAACCAAAATAGCTATGAATATGCTAATACAGAACGCAACATACTTCTTAGAGTACAGAGGCAAAATTGTTGAGCAATCTGGTAAGTTACTGATGCAGTTCCAGCCAAGAATGGGTAAGGCACCCAATGCAATTGAAATAAGCCAGCATGTACCAATGAGAAGGAACACTCGATATTTTTTGTTTGCGTCATAAGGCCTCATTTTAATCATGGTCAAATGACGCTCAATAGCTATAGCCAATAAGCTCAAAGTGGAGGCTCCCAGGGCAACAAACATACTACCTTCTCTAATGAACCAGATTGTGGGGGACAATCTCAGGGTTTTTTTGCCAGACATAAGAATGTTTACTTTGTAAACAATTCCAGCTAAAAGATCACAGAGGGCTAGATTGGCAATAAAGAAGTACATGCGGTTGTGAAATCTATTGTTTTTCCATATAGCAATCAACACCATCAAGTTTTCCAGAACTATGAAACTACATAGGATCAGAAATGTGATAGTGGGTGGGTCTACTTTATCAGTTGCCTTTTCCTTTAAAATGAGCTTTCCTGTGTAATTATAATGCAGTACGATCAGTGAGTCCATCTCTTCATTTTCTTGAGGGCCGTCAACGGCATCGGGTTGCATGGTAACTTCTGCCATATTTTGTTTGCCAGTGCTGGACTACTTAAATATCATAAGCTTTTAGTTCGATAAATTTCCACAAGAGGGAGATCAAGCCACGTTTCTGCAAGCACTCCTTTGGTATCTCCAGCTCCAGCAAGCCTCACATATTAATTTGGGAAGAGTGGCTTGCAAACCAGGCTCTGAAAATAAAAACAAATGCAATATAAATCTCACTACCCTCCTATGTCACCCATGGTCTGCACAGGTGCTCAAGCCACAATGTCCACCTAGAAGCTGAGAGGAATGCTGACTGTGACAGGGTACCAAAGTTTAGCACTGCTGCATGCTTGTCAAGGTAGCTGTGGGTAAGCCACATGTCATGCTCTGCAGATACACAGCTTTGCTGTGGAAATACGAGGGTAATGTGGAGAACCGTTCACAGGAGTTTTCCGCTACAAAATTTTCATGCTGAAAAAAACGCAGAAGAGTGGTGAGAAGGATTAGCCAACAGTCCTAGCAGCACAGCATGCACAGAAACAAGCTCACTCCTCAGAGATAAGAAACTGTATACAGTGCTACCAAAACAGCACCCAACCATCCCTGTTTGAGCACTAACAGCAGGGAAAACTCATGGTTTGCAAAGACTGCTCCTGCTCTGCGTGCAGACCTAAGACAGCAAAGAGCCTGACAAAGTTGGTGTCAAGTCTTGAAGTCAGTGTGCAGGCTGCTGGTGCCTAAAATAACTTCCCACTCTTAAATGGTACAAAATTATTCTATTTACAATAAAGGAGATGCTCTGAGAAATGCTACTGCCCACTCAAATGAGTTGCATTATTCCTACCCCTTTAAGAATAAATATAGCAAGCCATATCTTTATGAGTATTGCTTTTCTTTATGGTTCATTTTACTTTTTTCCTTTGCATGCATATGCAAGAAATACATTTAATGTTGCTGGGTCTTTTCTAAATAAAAAAAACATTATATGAACTTTAATTGTCCTTCTCAATTTACTTCTGTTTTTCTTTTAGTTGTGACTTAGATTAACTCATGTTTTCCCACAGATTTTGGCAGGCTGCATTTTCACAGCAGACCCTCCTAGCTGTCTTTTTTCCATTGTGATGTGTACATACTGGAAGATATTTTCACAGGCCTGTGAAAATACCAGAAGATGTCAAAAGCACTTACTCTTTTACCAGGAATGTTACAGTTTAGTTGCTAAGTATTGCAATGAGAATCAGTGCTCATGATCCAAAATGTTATGTATTCAGGATGAACAGATTGCCAGATTTTCAGCTCGGTAGCAAAACTAGGATGGGAATGAGGAAAGGTAAGAAAATAAAAAAGTTGTGCTGGATGGGGAGACATTTTCCATTGGTCTAAAATGAAATGGTTTAGTTTAGGAAACTCTTTAGAAGTTAGAGTTCCTGACCTAACCATTTATTTGCTTAAGGATCATGAGCATCTACCAAAGATGTGAAAGATACTTTCAAAGGATAGGTATCAAAGGAAGAAATTGACACCTCAGTCCCTGCTTGAGACCAGCACACCAACAGTTTGCAGCCTATAGATCCCAAAGAGTATCTGATTTTCTCTGGGTAACAAAGCAGCCTTATTGTCAGCAGGCTTAGGTTAATATTAAATTGTCTGTGATTGCATAGGAAAATAGCAGCATTCTAGTACTTACAGGGCCCTATAGGTGAGTGACTCTTTATTGGGGAGCATAGGGATAGGACAAGAGGTAACAGTTTTAAACTGAAAGAGAATATATTTAGATTAGATATTAGGAAGACATCATTTACTATGAAGGTGATGAGGCACTGGGAGAGATTGCCCAGAGGTGTTATGGCTGCTCCATCCCTGGAAATGTTTAAGGCCAGCCTGGATGAGGCTTGGCACAGTCTAGCCTAGTGGGAAGTGTCCTTGCTCGTGGATGATCTTTAAGGTCCCTTTTGGTCCAAACCATTCTATGATTCAAAATACAGGTTTCTTAAGATCACAAAACCATGTGAGCTGTTCTAGCATGCTGTTTTGGGTACTTGGAAAATGGGAAGTGCATTTTCAACTGCCTTCTTGAAGATGGTAACAGCAAACTACATCCCAGATTAATATAAAGGGATTTAAAGGATGTCCCACACTCTGTTTTCCCACCCTCCTTTTTCCTGGGTTGACTCCTTCAGAAAAGAAGCAATCTGACAAAAGCCTAGAGGGAACTGACTTCAATTCTTTAGTACATTAGAAGAGTTCTTTTCGAACTCTTTTCTGGTAAAATAATTTACTATTTACCCCACTGTTTGCTCATTCTAGTTCTTAGCTCCCAACTGCTCTGGTGAAGAGGCCTGCTGGGAGACACACATTATCCAAAAAACAAAGTTCATGCTTGGTGTCCTTCCTCTTTTTAACTCTTAAGATTAGAGCAGCCATCTTATTTATTTCCCAGAAGCAGAATTGGGCCCTTGAGTTGTTGACCTTTTTTCTGAAGCATGGTAAGAGTAAAGCTCTTCAACAAAACAACTTCCCCTCAGCTAAGGTTCAATCTAATTGCAATTCAGTTATAATCTGCACACTGTTATCACACAAACTACCACATTCTTTCATTGTATTGGCTTGTAACAAATTGCTACTGTGTCCCTATGAATTACAAGTGTCTTCCACTATAAAATAAACAATTACATTTCACTAGAAAGTATTTGTTAAAAATAGCTCAACCAGCAAGACTCACCAAACTGGCTAGTGGCTGCCTGATCATATTCATATCATTTAAGAGCACCAAGTGCAGCAAAATAAATGTTTCTGCAAGTCTCTTCCAAACAGAGTTATTATATGAAAGGACAAGTGTATATCTTTCCGTGAAGAAAATTATATGCCAGACTTAGTACCTTATCATCCACAACTCAGCAGCTGTGAACTGTCATGACTCTGCTAAAGGCACAGACTATGTACTTACTCAGCAGAAATCATAAGACAGTCTTTTCCACTGTTCATAATTATTTCTTCTTTTAAAATGATTACAGCAAACTTAGTATCACAAAAGCAAGTCTTTGCCTCTGTGAGACAAAGGAAGCTGCAACACTGCTATTTGCCAGGGCTCTTATGGAATGAATATGCCTCATAAGTCAATTGAAAGTTAGTATAAGTATTCATGCAATAAATTAAAATTTGGTCTCTTCTGGTAGCAACATTTCTAGGTAACATCTTTCATCCATACTATTTGTTTGTTTGTTTGTTTCCCTACTGCTTTGAAACCAGTAACTCAGAAAGCATATTCATTCTTTAAGAATTAGAAAAATTAAAGTTAGCTGTATATTATAATAAAAGGACAACAGCAGGTCCAGGATATCTGTGTCACTGCTTCCTGACAGCTCTACAACTTACTCCTCAAAATACTTTTGTTCCAGACACACACAGAGGACTAGCCATCAGCTGCAAAGTACATGCTTGAAATATTAAAGATCTGAAGAGCCTACCTGTGGCATGTAGTATGTTGAGTACTACCTTGATTCAGTACCTCAATACCCCAAGCTCATGAAATCACAGTTTTACTCACACTAAATCAAACCAGAGGATTATCGCGGCATTACCAGGTAGCAGTAGAAAGATAAACCAATAGGGAGTGCAGGGACAATCTCAGCATATTTCCTCACAGATATGACAGTGAAACACCAATTGCTAAATTACTCAAATAAATGCAGTGGTACAATGTCAAGAACTACAGTCATGCAGACAATTCATTTGCCCCCTTCAGTAATTTGGCTAAACTTTGTCCTCTTTGCTCCAAGGGAGGAGGGAGCAGTTGGGGTCAACAGCAAACACCATCATTTTACCCTCCTGAGAAATCTCCCACCACTGTGGTCTGGGGTTTCCACAGTGGTGAATGTGCTCTGCTGCAGGGGTTAAGGATCCTAGTAGGGCTGAACACTCTTTCAGGTTGGAGCAGGGGCTCTCCACCATGGCTCTCGACCCTAAGGTCTACTGTATGCTCCCTGTGCCCCACATGCCATGAAAAGAATGATGATGTGTGGTAGTCCACAACCCCTTGGTCTGCTCTGTGGCAGACCCACCCCCTCCAGCACACTCCCACTGCCCACTGGTACAGGCAGAGGCTCAGGGCTGTACCTCTACCAGCTCCCCACAAACAATGCCTTAGGTTAACCTGCAACTTTCCTCTGGAAATGTGTAATTCCCAGTGCCAGAATGCAACAGGGAACTGGGAGTATAGGGATGGCAAAGCCCTTAAGCAACCAACTTTAGTACACCCCCATTCTTAGCTTCCACGAGGCAGCCTGGTGAGAATCCCACAGGGAGCTGAAAGTTTTTACTATCTCATGAGTCACGGAGTACTTCACAGCTGGAAGAATAAGAAATTTCTCTTTTCAAAGCAGTGAGCCAGACTTCCCCCATTTTCACAGTATCTTGAAGTCAAAGCAACAAGTCTGGAGAAGAGGAGGCTCAGAGGAGACCTCATCACTCTCTACAACTCCCTGAAAGGAGGCTGGAGCCAGGGGAGGGTCGGTCTCTTCTCCCAAGTAGCTACCAGTAAGACAAGAAGGCATGGATTTAAGCTCTGCCAGGAGTGCTTTAGATTAGATATTAGGAAAAAATTCTTTACAGAGAGGGTGATCAGACATTGGAATGGGCTACCCAGGGAGGTGGTGGATTCTCCATCCCTGAAGGTTTTTAAAAAGAATGTGGCACTTAGTGCCATGGTCTGGTAACCACAGTGGCAGTGGATTAAGGGTTGGACTTGATGGTCTCGGAGGTCCTTTCCAACTCGGATGATTCTGTGAGTCTTTGATTCTGTGAAGTGAAAATAAAGCACAAGTGACAATAGGACTTAACTTTTCACTACCTGTTTCGGCTACAGAAGCACACACGATGCAATGTGTTCAGTATATTCACTATAATTCAGTTGGAACTATATTTTATTGCCTTCCAAATACCTATAAATAGACTTCACCAAAAAGACCAGACCCTCCTTCACCACCATGACACACAGAGCAGTTCTTCCACACACAGACGTAGATTTTGACCACCACTGACAATATTCAGAAAAGCAAGGGGAAAGTCAAGAATGTGCCTCTGAAGCCAAACTTTTGTATACTTTATGAATTTTCAAAGCTTTTCTAGATTAAAAGTAAACACACATAATTTATCAGGCACACCCTGGTAGTGTTAAATTTAAGAATAGGAAAGGCTTTTGAGAAAAGTAGCAGATTTCACTAAACATTTCCACTCTAAAACCAAGCTGTGCTATCAGCAAAAGAAGTTTAGACAACAAACATCAACTTGCAGAACAATGTCTTGGACAGCTCAAATAAACTTTTATATTTTTTTAAGTAAGTGTGCTGGCAGCTTACAGCTTCAAAAAGCCTTTAATAAGTGGTAATTTTCTTGGTTTCTGGATTTTAGACTTTTTTAGCTTGTTGGGGGTTTTTTGCTTGGTTGGTTTTTTTTCCTTTGGTATTTTACAGTTCCAAGCAGCACACACACATATCTCACACAAAGGCTCCCCAGTAGTTTAATTTTTGCACGCTGCACTAAGGCACAGTAACTTCCTCACACCCAGTTCCCACACAGAACTTCCGAACTACTTCAGTCCTACCCAAAACTCCAGTATTCCTATCGCAAATCTGCATTATTGCAGCGACCTGAACTTTCTGAGGTGCCAAGTAACTTCTCTAAACCACCTAAAAAATCCCCGATATGACCGCGGAGTGACCGTCTCACACAGGCAACACTATTCCACTCACAGTCTCGGGCTCTACTCAACCCGCCGCCGCTCCGTGCCCGCCGCGACGCCTTTACGTGACATTCCCAAGAAATCTCCTTCACTCTTTCTGTCTTTCCCGCTCAGACAAAAATCGGCAACACGAGCCGCTCCGCCGGCTCAGCGCGCCCGGGACATCCCCACCCACGGCACCCCGAAGCGGGACGGGACAGGACAGGAGGGGACGGGACGGGACGGCGCGGCTGTTCCGAAAGCCCCGACGAACGGGCTGCGCGCCGGGCAGGCACGGGAAGGGAGCGGATGGAGGAGGGGGCAGGCAGGGTGCGGGCAAGGCTGTCCCGGAGTAGAAGCGAAGTACCTGCAGCACTCCCGCCGAGTTCCCCCGGCGCTCTACGGATGCTACATCCGACCCAGCCGGCTGCGCGCCGCCGCTTGACCTCGGGGCTGCGCGGGGCTGCGCTGGGCCGGGCCGGGCCAGGTCGGGCGGGGCAGGGATCGCCCCGGCCCTTCCCCACAGCTTCTTCCTCCACTCCCCGCGGCTGCGCGCTCCCCGCCGCCGCTGCCTGGAGCCGCCCAGCCAAAGGACCAGCGCCCGTTCCCCCGACCTCCCCTCAGGGATTTGCTGGTCCCGCGTTTCCTCCCGCCACCCCCTACACCCCACACCCTCCCCCCGGCACCCGGCTCCTGCCTCCAGAGAGCTGCAGAGTTGCTCCCACGCCGCCGTCGGCCCCCGGTTAGGCTTGGCTGCTCAGCCTGGGAGTTCTTGCCGGCTCTCCGCTCGTCTCCGCTTCTCTCTCCTTCCCCGGCCTTTCGGCTCTAGCAGCCGCTCGTGTCCCGAGCCTAAGGGGGTACCCCTGCAGCGCTGGCTGCCGCTGTCAGGGAACCCATAACCGGCGGCGTTATGGGCGGCCGGGGTGAAATGTGAGACCAGCAGCCCGCCGGCGAGGGTATTTGTAATGTCCATAAAAATGGGAGGGGGAGGGAGGAAATTTTTGGGTAGTCCTTACTCAGGTCAAGCTATTAGCAATGCTTGAATGAGGTTTAATTGCCCTTCATCTGTAATTGCCCTTGCCCTCTGTATTAAGAGTATCTAAAAATGTGACCTCCAAAGAGCTTGAGAGGAGTGACACGGGGCGAAATGTTCAGAAATGCTCAACGAAATGAAAAATACGTCTGGTTTGACCCTGAGATGCCAATTACAGCATGTTCTTAGTAAGGCTCCTCTTTTAAGAGTTACTGACTAACAGCAACTCAAAGATAGCAATAGGCACGCAGATTGCCTCAGTGATGAGAGCAGCACTTTGGAAAATAAGTTGAAAATTGGATTCTACAGCCATCTAATTTAAAAGTACTTGTATAAGATGCCTCTGGGTACAGCAAGACTTTCTGTCAGAAATGGACACAGTGAGCTGGCAAACACTACAAAAGTTTTGCTAAGTGCAGAAAACTGTGTAGGGCTGCCTAGCTGTCTCACTGCAACCAGTGTTCTCCTGCCTGCAGATGAACATCTTTACATTGGGACTCAAGCCATAGGCTCATCTCTTAGATTGCCTGCACTGCTGCTTAGTAGGGAAGAAAAGCCCTGAAAGAAAGCAGAACTAGGCTTTTTGTAGCCAGAAGTATATGTAGATATAGCAGAACAGATGGTGTGTTTCTGTGACTGCTTTTTGTCTGCTGAACATGAGTAGTAAAAATCTTCTGGGTTAGGGCCTTGATAGGAAGTAAGAACTACACAGGGTAAAACACTGGTAAAATATCTTCAAACCTGATGTATGCAATGAATACAGTCCCCTTTAGCTACAGATAGACTATGTTGCAATGTGTGGTGATCCTGGACTTGTCTCCTTGTCCTCCCATCACATGTGCTGAGTGAAAGCTGATCTCTTCTGTAGGAGTGTAAAACTTCCACACTATGTGAAATCACACAATACTTTTCAGCAAAGGGGAGCCCGGGTCTGTGAATCAGTACTCTACCTTCCTACAGAAAAATGTTGTCCAACTGTTTTGCTGTCCAACAGTCCAACTGTTTTGCTACAAAGCACCCCAGGAAGCTCTGCAAGTCCTTCCAGCTATTGACACTTGTCTTCAAGGTTCAGTTCTTGTAGAACAGATGGAAGCAGCCTCTGGCCATGCTCTGTGGTCTGCTATTATTCCTTATTCTTTTCCCTATATTCTTGTTGTTACCTTACTACCTTTTGTCTACTTCAGGAGCAGAGCCAGAAGTAATAGGCATTCTGGTCATTCTTATCAGTAGGTGAGAGTACAAGATTATTTTATACAAGAAACATTTATTGGCAATGGTGCTAGAAGTGCCAAACAGTACCCTGGTGTCTGTGATGGATTTGATTTATCTTCCTCATCCAGTCTTGCCACCACCCCATAGAAACAGCCCACAGCAAAGCCTCATTATGGTACACGGACATTGCTCTCCTTTGCATTGGTGTATTGATGGTGTAGAGCAGATGTTATCTCTGCCTTTGGTGGTGGTGCCTGAAAGCTCTTCTTCTGCTGCAAAGCACCTTGAGCAGTGCAATCCTACCAGTGAGTGTGGGGTTTTTAGGCTCCATCTCTCCTCTCCATCACGGGAAAGGGACCTCAGCCACATCTGTGCCAGAGGAATGTGTGGCTTACCAGTGGTCAGCAATTTTTTGCAGCTGTCTTTTGATCCTTTTGGTGGTGGTCTGATACCATAGGTGGCAGGTAGCAGAACACTGCAATGCAAACCACAGAAACCACCCAGGAGCAAAGTATGGTAGAGAGTTCCTGCACAGAAGCTGCTGAGTATTTACCTGAGGTGGCATCTCAGACGAAAGCAGCTGTTGGCAGTGACCTTTGAGGAGATCAGCCTATTCAGCAATAGCTGCAATAGCTGATACAACCCACCAGTTAATTTCAGAAGACCATACAACAGTCTATGAGACATGAGTAGCACCCTCAGCTTTCCATGAAGCTTGTGATCTTCTTGTAGTACTCTTAAAAGAAATCCCACTTTTGTGGGATAAAAACATGAATAACCAAGTAAGAGATAGAAAGTACTGGCCCAGAACAATGATAAATTTTCATACCAACAGAAGGTTAACAGCTGAATTTCCTGGGGATCAGGAGTCTTTTTTGCCCTAGAAATTCATCAGTGGGTGGTCAAGCAGTTTGAATAATGGGACAGTGGCATTTGCTGATGTTACTGGAAGTACTTGACAGTGAAATGAAAACTGTGGGTGAATGTTGCCAAGATCTGAAGCTCCTGAGTGACCTGCTGATTAAATGGTGTGTTCATTTCCATGCTGCTAAGTGATGCATAGGAAAAACAATTCTAATATTACACAGACAAATGTACATGGATTGTTATAATCTGGAAGGGAGGTCTTTGTGGATAGTTCTTCAAAAACATCCTACATTCACTAGCTGTCAAAGGGAAACTGAATGCTAGAACTGATTAAGAAAGGAATGAAGAACAAAATGAAAAATATGGTTAAGCTCTTCTTTGAGTACTGCACCTTGAATACTGCAGATGCCTCTGATTTCTTCATCTCCTCACAAATGCAATAGAACACAAAAAGGCACAAAAGACAATGGAATAATTATAAAAGTAATTCCCAAAGGGAAGATGCAAGTTAGCTAGGTCTAATCAATGGTCTGAGGAAAGACAAAAAAGACAAAAAGCAAGACATAGTAGTTGAAAACAAAAGGAAACCAATCTATGACAGTGTACCATAGAATTGTGGAACATGTTTCTGCAGAAGAGAAAGAGAAAAAGTGGTTAAAGGAACCACATGGAGCAAAGGCCTGTCAACAGCTGTTAAACACAATGAGAAAGCTGGGGGACCCAAGCAGGGGCAGAATCCTGTCTGGGGTCTTCTGGGTTGCAAGAAGGCCTGGTCTTAGCTAAGTGGACAAGAACAGCATGACTGTTACACACTTCTCAAGGTACTGAATAAAGGAAAGGTTTCTGTAAAGGATTTACACTACATATGGCAAAGAAAGACTCAACGGAGTCACTCGGAGGAGATGGCTCAGCTAAGGCAATGGACTTGGAAAATGACCAAGTACAGTTATCCAAATGGTCCTAAGCCTCACAGCACACTGTAGCAGCCCATGACTTTGTGTTATGCATATTACATGGAGAATAACTGATTAAAAAGTTTTTTTACTTCCATATATGGCATTTTATTAAATGATTGCAGTGAAAGATGTATACCATTGATATAAATGAGTTTACAGCACATGCTTAAAAGTAAAAAAATCTTTCATGCAATGTTTTATTAATTTAAATAATAAGCCTTAGTTAATAAGACTTAGTTATAATTTCCTCATTATCTGCTTCACAGGTCTGACAGTGATCTACTTGCATGGAGTTCCTGAAGGAATGCTCTGTAATTTGAAAAACTGGTCATTATTTTTGACTGTCTTGGTACATAAACAAAACAGCATCAGGAAAATTCTAAAATTACATTTCAAAACAGTATGCTATTTATCTGATTATATTATAATATATGTTGTCTCTCTACCTTTCTACTGCTGCTGAGCTTTTTTATATTAACAAAGATGCATTGTTAAGTTTAGATGATGAAGTGCTGCAAGATATTTTGTTTCTAACACTGTTTCTTTGCTTATTTCTTTACCTCCAGCTCATTTGAGCCAATATTGAATGCAATACTATTTAATTTAAGTGTTTTAAAAATATGTTTTCTCCTTTCTTTAGCAGTAGTAAAGCCAACACTCTATCTTTATAAATCTATCACAGGAATGATTGAAGCCAAGACATTGTATATCCTGTTACTGAAGCATTTCTAACATTTTGTAAGTGTTGTTTGAATCACAGCATCTTGTATTTGAGTTAATGTAGTTAAATTTGGTGTCTTTGGAAAATAATTTTCTGATTCAAAGCACCTTCAAATATTGACATTGCTCTAAAACACCATTCTGGAGTTTGTCTTAGAAATGATCAATAACCACAGTACTAAACACACCACTTAGGTTCACATGTACTCTCTGATTTTTTAGATCATTATTTGGGATGATGAAAATGGAAAGAATTTGACTTTTTACAAACTGAATTACAAGCCTATATGAAGGCTGTAGGTTTGGACCTCCTTTTTTTCTTAATTTTCTTTTCTATAACTCCAATGGCATTTTTGAGAGGCACAGTCTTGTACATTTCATGTATAAGTACAACATATGCCCAAAGGAGATATTTCATCTGCATTTTCTATACTAACTATTGGGATCACGTGCTTAGCTAAGGTGAAATCTGTGTGCTTCTGTAAGCAACACCTTCCTCTAGGGATAACAGGGCAGATGCTCAAAGCATGGCCATACACTTATTGTTAACATTATGTTAAGACAGACTCAGCTCAACAATACAGCACTGTGCAGATAACACATGTTAAAAGATAGTTGTTATCACAGCACTTCCAGCCAGACATGATGTAAAAAGTGAAATACAGAGAAAGGAAAAGGGGAAATGAGTTCAGTGAAACAGTTCCTTGGGTTTCCCCATCTGCATCCTGTGTCTTGACACTCCAGACATGAAGACTGTCCTCCTACATCACTGTCTGAAAGCTCATCCCTCATTTCTATTCTGCACATTGCACTCACCCTTTCCCAGTAGCTGTAGTCCCCTCCTGTGCACTCAGCCTCAGGATACTGGGGGGACCCTCCAGGGTGAACCCCTAAGCCCACCTAAATGTCACTATTGCATCACCACCTGTCACCAACAGCTCCTGCAGACCTCCTGATCCCCAAGCTGTCTCCACAGAAGCCTTGCCCAGCCACAGACATTTGTGCCCCCCTCTGAAAGGTGGGCAGAACACAGCAGAGGAGTTGTGCCCACTGCCAACTCTGTGGGCATAACACCGTGCACACCACTCCTGGGAGAGTGCTGCTCCCCCCTAATGCCATGTTAGATGATGGGAGCAAACTGCCCCATTTTGTCTGTCTTTTAGTATGTGCGTATGAATACAGAGAAACTTTTTTTAAAGAATTTTTTTTTAAATAAAGTTGAGCCTTTTGAATATATTGCACAGTACAAACCCAGAATTTTATTAATAAAAAGTGTAATTAATCGGAGGCTAAGCTGGTGTTATCCAATGAAGATGGAGATACAGACAAGGATAGTTTCATTGCTGGGCAAGAGTCTGGGTTCAATTTGCAGTGACATTTTCAACTGAAAATGGCAAATCCACAGAATACAGAAGTAACACATTCAAACTTTTAAAATAACTTCAGTATTCAGAACAGCAGGGTAGCAAGGTGCTATTTTGAAGCAGCAGGAGATGGGTTTTGCTTATTACTTTTGCAAGGATTTTAACCAGTGGAGAAGAATCACCTGAGATCTGGTGAAGATTTGAGCCAAAATAGCAAACTTGAATCTCTCAATTGCAGATTGAAAGCTTCCAGAAATGCAAGCAGTGTGTCTATCAAGACTCTGATAATGGTTGTAAATAGTCTTCAGAATAAACAGAACAGTTTTAATTCAAAGACAATTGGATCCCCCTAGTGATTCAGTGTATTCGAAGTACAGTTCAAGAAGGTTTCTTTGCATTGAAGCAAAGTACAGATCTAGTTCCCTGGCTGCTACCTGCCTCTATATAGCATGGCAGGCTTCCTTCTCTGAAATATTGCTGCTTTGCATTGAGGAATGACACAACTGTTTAAATTAGGAGTCTCGAAGGCCTGGGACAGTAGAAAACAAACAAACAAAACCTAAATTTGACTAAGGTTGGGTTCTTGGTATCTTGCTGAAAAGGGACCTCTTTTAGGACAGCAAAGAAGCATAAAGCAAGAAGATAAAGTTTTACCCTGAGTTTATGTTGATAGGATGTTAATATTCTTGCAGTGCTGGAAGAACGGACTTTGTTTCACTGTGTGCTGTTTAACTGTCATAATATTTGGGGCACTGACATTCTAGCCCTGCAGAATTAAGATGAAACTATTACTGTCCACATTTGTTTTATCAACCATTACCCTGGAAATGGTTACCTCCTCCACAGAGACAGCCTACAGCTTGGTCTGTTGCTTTAAACCACCAGTGACCACGTTGCACCCTTGCTTCCAGAGTAGCATGGGTTAGGGTAGTATCAACCCTGCATTTCCCCCTTGCAAGGGGCTGCAAGAGATGTTCAAACAGGTATGGTCAAGTTATGATGATAACAACTTTAATATATGGGAGTCTAGAGAGGGCCTAACCTGCTGAAGGCCATCTCACATGGCCAGGCCCTCACTTATGGGTCTTACAAGTGTGTGGGGAGCAGAGTAGGAGATGGTACTGGGGTATAGTCAGGGGACACCGAGAGGTGACCTTCTGCAATGATTAGTGACTTGAGATTGCTGGCATTGAATCACCTCTGCTGAGCCATGAGAGGTCATGAGTCAGGGCTCACTGATATGCCATGTTTTGAAACAATGTGGTTGTGTCCCACAATCAGTTTATTCAGTTAACAAGTGACCTTGCTGCTAATTCTATTCTCTCTAATTACCTACAAACTATCTCAAAGCTTATCCTGGAAAATGCAATTCAAGTGGTGTTTTGATGCTCACCAGAAGTGTGTGGGGACTATATGCCCCGTTACATCTTGGCTACCACCAGCTAGGACAAGTCTGATGGTGAGGCACGTCAAGAGCTAAGAAGGAAATTCTTAGCATGACATCCAGAACTCAGTTATGGAAACTTAACACCTATTCCCTTAACAGCTCAAGTAAATAGACAGCTAGTACTCCTAGGTTGTCCAGGTAGCAGTGGACTGGAAAGAAAGAAGCTGTTAAGGTTCTACATGTCTGTAGAGGATTGTAGTATACCTGAAAGTGTGGGCAGCCTGGATTAAGGCTACCTACAATGTCCTAAGACTTGCTTGGAAAGATCAGGATCTCCTAGAACACACGTATTTCCTCATAAGCTAGTTTTCCTGTGCTGCAGTGGTCATTGGACATAGCTGCAAGAGCAAAACAGTTCAAATAGTGGACCCTATTTCTATTAGTAGCATGATAGGCTAAAGTCTGTACCTAGACATCTGAACAGGCTGATCGTTAAGGTCAGTCTAAGGACTGAAATGTTAGCTGACTATGCCATCGACAATTTATATGATGAGAATTATTCGAAGGAAGGAAAAGATAAATGAAAGAGGGGAGGAGAGGAAATAATGAATTTTAAAAGAGATAATGGATCTGGTTTTCAAAACCATTGAGAAATTCTGAGCAGAGGTTGAGTGCTCTGAAGTGTTAAAAATCAGTCATATGTATTGACTTCATAATAATGATTCAACACTATAATTTAGAAAATGGAAAACAAGCACTGTTCAGAAAAGAGCTCTCAGCCCCTCACAGCAGCCCCTTTATGATCTCATGTCCTGCTCCCTTCGACATCTGTTTCCCTTTACACAGGAGATGAATTCCTCCCATACCACATAGCATTCTTAAGAACTGTTACTACTTGCTGAAACAAGAAGTTCACCAGAAACACTATGTAGCCCTTCTGTGAATCAGACTTGAAGAGCTTCTTAGGCGCTCTTAGTGGTTGGTGTGTTTGTTGTTGTTTCAAGGAATGTGATGGTCCAAGTGTCACAGTAAGTGTGTTTGTAAGTAGCAGCCAGTTAAAATATGCCCTGCAAGCCAGACTGAAGATCACTTATCCCAGGTAGCATCACTGGATGGGAATGGGACTGCAGGTAGAACAAAACCTGAAGGTGAGTGAGGCTGCCCAACACCTTCACACATAGCAACATTATGCCATATCTGCACATAAAGAAGTGCTAAGTATTTTGAATGTGTTTTGTACTGTTCCTCTTGGGTTTTTCTGTGTGGTGTGGGGCAGTGCTGTGTAGTAACACCCACACTGGCTCAGTCAGATACCAGAAGCCTTACTGCTGCTGTGGCACACTACTTGGTGACCAGCTCTGCTAAGCAATGCATATTCTCAGTGACCAATTTTCTGTCCTGTATGTCACATTCTTAGTGTCACAAATCAGAGCCATGTCCTTACCACATGCTATACTCTTAAATTATGACACTTTTTTACATGAAGCCATTTTCTGGTGCTGCTGCATTAGTGGACTCGCACTAGCAACCACTACATGCCATGTGAGTTTTCTATCCTTTTTGCTTGAATGACCTTAATTCACTGACTGAGCTCTGCTAGCAGAAATCTTTGGCAATAACATTTTGGCTATCTTATGTTTTTTCATTCTATCTCACCTGCCAAAGATCCCCATTGGTCCCTGTTTTATTCTTATTTCTTAAGGCTCCTTTTTTTTCCACAGCTTCTCCTTTCTTTTTTTCTATTATACTTCAGCTTTCCATATGTTTTACCTTACTCAGAAACTCAGATTCCCCAGCTCTGGAGTCTTCTTTTCTTTACTTTCTTCTCTTAGACTTCAAACTCTGGACCTTTTTTTGCCATTACTTTAATTCTCCACACCTTCTGCCTACTCTTTTCATGTCTCTTAGCTGTTCATTGCAACCCTTTTAATAGTCTCCTAAGAAGGACCAGGGCAGTAATATTTAAAGTGTCAATGTTACCAAAAGTTAACACTTTGTCAGTTTTAGTGCTACATCTTAAAAGCTCTCTGTTCTCTGCCCATGCAGAAACTACTTGACTAATTTTGGTGGTGTCTATCAAACCTTCTCTCCTGGGTCTCTGGCACCACTGACAGTAATTGGATGCAGAATTAGATGTAGCTCATGGGTCAGGCGATATGTGAGGTGGTGGATCATTATTTCTAATAATTTCTCCCACCTCCACAGGAAAGCATCAATGTATGTCTCTAGAGGCACACTGTTTTCTGGAATGCTTTTGGAATATCATTATTCATGCCCCACCCAGTGGCAAGCCTGGGAAGAAAAGGCATAATCAAAGCCTTATTTAGCTCAAGTACAGAGCTTTGTGGTTCTGGAACAGCAAATCCTTCATTTGCATTTTTCCTGATGGTTATATAGAGTATGTGGGCACAGAACCATTACCATTGGTATCCTTCCAGTATAAAGGTTTGGGTAACTGGGCATGCACTGGGAAGGGTTGTGAAACACCCTTGCATGCACCAGGACCATCATTGCTATTACACTGTAGGGTGCTATAACACAATGGTGTTAAATTTACAAGGATATGTCTCAGCAGACATGAATTCTTGCTACATTACATTTCAGATCCCTGCTGAGTTTAAGCACCCACTCCACCCACCACACTGGCATAAGAAGGGGAATGAGTGCCAAGGCAGAGGACTCTTCCTTGCTTAGGCTGTCTCATTTACACCTGAGCTCCAAGCAGGTGAAAGATCAGGTTAGCTGTCAAAGAAGTCCAAAACTCTGTAGCTCAGCATGACATTGAGTTTAAAATCTGTCATATCTTGTATTTTCTTTAATGCTCTTTCAGCTGTGCCTGGAGCTGTGTAAAGGCTGGTGGTACTGTACAGGCTTGCTGGTACTGGCATCTCCTCCAAAGGAAAGTCTTATTTAAAAATCCCTTAACTTATATGTAGGAGCACCCTTTACATGTTGTTATAAAGATGTAGTAGTCTGCTTACATTTCATTTTGAGACCTGTTTGATGTTTGTGGTATTAATTTTGGGGAAATATAGATATACTTTTACAAGCATCTGTCATTGTTCTGTTCCATTGAAAAAGATTTGTTACTGCATTAACTGCATTGTAGACATTGGAACAGGTTGCCCAGAGAGGTGGTGGAAGCCCCATTCCTGGAAGTTTTTAAGGCCAGGATGGACAGGGCTCCGAGCAACCTGATCCTAGTGGAGTTGGAACTAGATGGTTCAGGGTTTCAGGGTTGGGAGGTCCTTTCCAACCCTGAAAATTCTATGATTCTATCATTTTTGCTGCTGTATGTATAAATTTTCTGTGTATCTTTATGTTGAAGTATTTAGTTTCAATGGTTAATGGATAAGCTCTCATTACAAAAATAGGGAGAAGTTTGGTTTCATAGTATTCCCAAGAGCTAGAGGACCTGGACCAGCACAAGGTACCAGCCAAAGACAAGCTTGTCTAGGAGTGGAGGTCAACACATGAAGATGTCACTAAGGTTGCAAACAAAAAAAAAAATGTTGTGCTACTGATAGAAGCACTGCTAATAGGAGATCTGCATTGTGATGCTTTGTCAATGATACATTCTTTTGAGCTACTAAAGCACAGACTACCTGCACCAGATACAAAAAGAAAGAACAGAATACAAGTCAGGAATTGTATTCTGTTCTCAGTTAAAGCACCTCAACACTACTAGTTCAGATGAAAACCCCATGTGCACATGTACTCTCATAGGTATAGGGTATAGGGAACCATGCCATGGTGCTAACCCTGGTATACAGATATAGCTTTGTTTATACCAGTTGTTGTCTCTCTGAAAACACTGGTTTATATCCATTCCTTTTCTTACAGGACATTGTCTCACACTGCCTGCAAACACTGTTGTCCTTGTTCTGGATGACAAAAGAATAATACATGATAGTGGCTGTGGTGGAAAATAATTTAAAGGATTCCTTTATATTTGCAGATTTTAAGAAATAAGTCCTGTCAGTTTTGCACATTTAGTGTGCAAAATTGCACAAATAATAATTCAAATAATTCAAATGCAATGTGCAATTTTCAGTTAATTTCCTCACTCACTTGCTAGGAACAGGAAATTAAGTGTTCTTATTCTCCACTCTTAGTTTGATTATGGTCCAGAAATGATGGGCCATGCACTCCTTTTCTGAAGTAATTTACATCTCGTCAAAACTGTTGCCTGAAGACACTGAAACTGGTAGACAGATAGGCTTTTCTTGTCTACTGGAGTACACATTCTCTGTCTTCAGAATCTAACTCCTTAAAGCTTACTTATGCATGAAAAAATAAAAACTTTTAGCATCATCATCATCTGAGAATCATGATTTTTGAAGGGCAGGAGGAGATACTGGAAAGACTGAAATGAAGTCTGCTGCTCCTTCCTTCAACATAAAACAGATATCTCGTTTTGGATAAGGAGAAATTCTGTTGAAATGGTATTTCCTCCTAAGAGATCTCATCCATAATGTGTGCATGCAACATCTTGTAGGAGAGTTTTGAAAACAAAATCTGTGTTATTTTTACTGCTGCTTGGTAATTTCAAAACCTGTTTTGTGGCCACAGTTTTAAAAGACTTGATTCTGTAGTCTCAGTCAAGATAGACACATTATGGAATCTCTGTGTATGCATCTCATGCCTTTTGCAGTCTTCTCTTCATTTTCATTCCTTGTGAGTGGGCTGTCTACAGAAGACTATGAAAGCACCAACTTTTGTGTTACTGAAAAATATTTGTTTGTCATTTATGAGCAGTTTCCTAAGATCTCCACTGCTGAACCATTTTATGTGGAAATTTTATTTTTTTTTTTTTTAATTCAGATGGTTCTCTGCATAAAGTTGTTAATTTTACAAGATTTTCCTGATTTTTTTCCCAGTCATTTAAAGAGAAGAAAGGAGAATGCATACTGCTCATTTTGGAGTTTAACCTGATGGGACTTGCACCTCTTGCTTTCAGAAGTTCAGCATATTATTGCAGTCCTCAAGAGATGTGCAAATGTTAAGGTGAACTTTAATAACAGATACCTTAAGTGTATGAGGTGAAGCAGTTGCCTAGCACTGTGAGCTCTGAAGCTCATTATTTTAGTTTGGAGGATTTCTATGATCCACATTTGCTGTCCTGCACTAATTAGTGGTTATAATGACAGTGCCTGGTGAATTTACAGGCTTGTTTGGTGAGTTTTCTGTTGAACCTTGGTTCTTGTCCTATTAGTTAACATCCTCTAATGTATGGTCAGCCTACCTGTGGTTTAATGTAATTTGTTTGTATTGGTTCTTCCTGTTGCAAGAGTGGAGAATCACACATGGTTCCCAAGAACAGAAGTAGAAGAAATGGTGCAGTGACATTTGATGTCAAGATTCCAGGTATAAATAACCATGTAGCTATTGGTTAGAGGTAATGGAGTTGAGAAGCTTTCCTCACAGATGCTGTGCTGTGAGTCATGTGAGGCTGCAAAGAGAAAACATCTGCCTATTCTTCTTATACAAGCCTCTGTTCCTTCTCTTTCTGTTCCCCAGGAGAGCTGGCAAAATGCACCTCACTGATTTTATTTCATTAGATACTGTAGTCTCAGTAATATCCTCTGTGAGCATCTTCTAGCAGTGAAGAGCTCTCAACTCAGAAAACAAGGACAAGAGTATCTGGGTAGATTAAATCTCTTTCAGGGAAGGGATATGCTGACCCACTCAACTATGTATTTATAGATTTCAAGAATAATCACAGGATGCAGGGGGAAGCAAATCTCAGGAGATCACCCACAAAAAGAGTGAAATAATAACATAAATGCCATAAATATACAGGAGCTGGATGACTTGGTTGAAAGTAGTTGCTTTAATGGATGAAGTGTGACAGAACTGCAAGTGTGCAAGAGTGTAAGAGTGTTTGTGTGGCAAAGCAACCTGAGTTTTCATGAGCACATTGTCTTCATAGAGACAAAGGCAGAAGGCTTTGTTGGTGTGAAAAGTCTCTTCAACAGTGTCATGGGTTTTTTTTCTTGTTTTTTTTTTTGTTTGTGGTTTTGTGGGTTTTTTTGTTTTTTGTTTTGGTTTGTTTGGGTTTTGCTTGCAGTTTGTTTTTTGTTTGTTTGTTTTTAATTTTTCATAGCAGATAGTGATAATTCTTGTTTTCTGATCTTTCCTGAGTTTTGTGTTGCTCATCTTTCCCACTGCCTGTGAAGTCATTATCTTCTTCACAGTCATTCATTAGTCCTTCAAGTCTTTCATCAAAAATGGAAAGAAAGGCAAATATGGATCCTTTAAGGAAACTTCAGGACCAGAGTCATACGAGTACTGTGGAAGACAAGCTTGAAACCAAAGGGAAAATTCTTGCAGCTATTTTCTCTGTATCTCAGCTTAGCAGTTTGGGCAGACTACGAACCTAGTGACAGAATTCCTCTCTGTACCACCCCCCCTGCACCCCACCCCCCCAAGGGAAGATAAAAGGGGAATAAAGACTGGAGACTTTAAGTTGGAAACAACTTAAGGAACAGCTGGATACAGATTTTACTAATACAAGGGAAAGGTAAGAACATAAAGAGTGAAGTAACAAAAAATACAGATATATATATATATGTGCATATATATATACATATACACACACAACCTGATAGCACATGGTGAGCTGGTGATAATGAACAGAGTCACAGCCAGCAGGAAGGGGGAACAAGAAGGAGAAGCTGCTGACTCTCTGACTTTCTTTTATAGAGTGTGGCAGGATATGGGAGGGAATAGATCCCTCCCTTTGCATTCTGCCCCTTTCAGAGTCCAAAAGCCCTCCTTCTTTAGTTCCTCCTGTTCAAACGGTGATATTTCACCCCTTATTTTATTCCATTTCTCTCCATGCTCATTCAGCCGGTGATGCCCTGTCTTTAAACAAGATTTTTGTTAAGTCCAGGCTGTAGATCCTCATCATGGCAGTTTCTCAAAGCAAGACAGATGATACAGAGTCTGTCAGAATTCATGCCCTAATGTGCTGCAAGTTCTTCCTGAGACTCTTGGATGCCACTGCATTATCCTGGGGAAAAAACACTTATTACAACAATTATATAATAATTAATAATACAATTATATAACCATTAAAGCTATACAGAGTGAAACTAAATGCTCTCAGCTAGAGCTAAGTTCCCCTGTGGTACACAATGGACTTCCCCATCTTACTGCATAACCCACCAAGTCTGTCCTGGACCTTGAGCAGAAACAATCCTGTGGATGGGTTTGTCTTGGCCCAAAGCAGGATAGATCTAAACAGGTTCTTTTTACACACAACAGGGACTTTACCCCCATCCACTGTATGTAGAAGGTCTGACTGAACAGGACCAGCTCAGCTGATAGATCCCCTAGTCTTAACTAGCCAGGAGGCTTCTGCCAAATGCATACCCCAATTTTTGAAAGTGGATTTTTTGAAATCACCCATTGGCCCCAGTCTTAGGTACATGGGTGTCCTTGTGCCATACCCTTACCCTCAATGTCTCTAACTGGGAAATGTTATCTTGCCACAGAGTGGCAGCCCAAACAGGCTTCCCCCTGCACTGCCAGTTGTCCCATTTCCATCCCTTCAGCCACCCCCACAGGGCATTTCCATGAATCAGTGTAGAGGTAAAGCACTGGCACTTTTCCCATTCAGCAATGTCCAGGGCCAGCTGGATGGCTTTTTACCTCTGCAGACTGCCTGGATTCACCATCCCCCTCAGCTGCTTGAGCAGCTTTTCATGTAGGACTGCAGACTCCTGCTTTCCACCTCTGCTGACTTCCTACAAGACAGCAGGATCTGTTGGTGAAGAGAGCAAACTTTTCAGTTCATTATATGGAGGGGCTTCCTCAGCACAGTTCACTATCTCATCTGGTGGCATTACAAAATCTTTACCCTCTGGCCAGCTTGTAATCACCTCTACAATGCCTGGACCATCAGGGCCCCCTATTGAACCTCACTGTATTATCAAGGCAATCCACTTACTCCAGGTGCTATCAGCGGCATGGAGATGAGATCCTCCCCTTGAACATCTGCTTCAGAACTGGCAGACAGGGTACCAGGAGGAGCATTGCCTCAGTACCAATCACTTCTGAAGTGACTCAAACTCCTTCAGAAGCAGCCAATATTTCTCTTTCAGTTGGAGTGTAATTGGCCTCTGAACCTTTATACTGCTGACTCCAAAACCTGAGGGCTCGACCTCGAGTCTCACCGGGTGCTTTCTGCCAGAGGCTGCAGGGGAGAGCACATTTTTCCTCTCCTGTCATGTTTGGGACAGGGAAAGGTCCCAGGGCCACGGCGTGGACTGACTATCGCTTTATCTGCTCAAAGGCCTGGTGCTGTTTAGGGCCCCATGTAAAACCATTTTTCTCTGGGGGGACGTCATAAAGGGGTTTGACAATGGGAGTGTACCCAGGAATGTGCATCCTCCAAAATCCCACCACACCCAAGAAGGTCTGTGTCTCTTTCTGATCAGAGGGTGAAGACGTGGTTGCAGTTTTGCTGACCGCATCCGTAGGGATGTGCCGGCGCCCATCTGGCCATTTAACTCCCTCCCAGGATCTGGATCTCTCTGGCAGGTCCCCTGACCTTGTTTCATTTTATAGCAAAACCAGCGTCTAGTAGCATGCAAATAACTTTCCTGCCTTTTTCAAGGATTTCTTCCCTCAATGTATTGCATTGTACTGTATTGCATATGGTCTGGAGCTCCAGCCTTCTCCAGTGCAGTGTGGATCAGTCCATGGTGGATGGTAGGACTGTGCTTCCAGCCCTGAGGTAGTCGTTTCCAGGTGGGTGTATTTTCTGAAGAAGAGCTTCTGTGCTTGGCTGAAAAAATAAAATTACATCTGAGGCAGGATGCAGCTGAAGAAGCACAATGAGTAGGAGCAGATTAGTTCCTGGATGTCAAAGACCACTTTGTCAGTGATGTACAGAGCTGCTTCAAGCACTTTCCTAGTAAAGACCTTCACAGAACTCCTGCTTGTTATGAAGGAAAGTGCAATCATCACATAGAAATTTATCATCTCTCATTATAATTGGTTAGTTTCTAAGTGGCTTAATAATTAGTCTTGTGGTTCTGTGGGACCAGGTGTATGCATTGCTGTTCTTAATATTAGGACTAGCCACAGGCTGGGGCCTTTCTAGAGTTTCACAGTGAGTATTACTGAGTAAAGTTGGGACTACTGATAAGAAGCATATGTCTATTCTTTGCTGAGAAACATCAGTTTATGTACAGAAAAGGTAACTACCTCTCCCAATCTTAAAGGTCATTTGATTGCCATGGAAGATGTCGTAGTTGTTATATCGGACATCATAAAAGGTCTATGACACCAAGAACAGTAAACGATCTGAACTGGTTTTTGTGATTGCAAGTGGAAAATTTTTGCTCAGAAACACCTATGGTATTGAGATTCTTTCATTCATTCTGGAGAATTCATTCTTTATTCTGGAGAAGCAGACATATTTGTTTTCTAGAGCTCAAGAATCTTTTTTGCACTTGGGTGGCAGAAAGGAGCTGGTAATCCCCCCTTTGTAGCTGCAGAAAGAAATGAAAGATGTACAGATATTTCTGCAAGGGTTCTGTTATGTTCTGAAATATATATTTAGATAGGACATTAGAAATATTTATTTAGGTTGGACATTAGAAAGAATTTCTTTACCGAGAGGGTGATAAGACATTGGAATGGGCTGCCCCGGGAAGTGGTGGATTCTCCATCCCTGGAGACATTTAAAAAGAGACTGGATGTGGCACTCAGTGCCATGGTCTGGTAACTGCAGCGGTAGTGGATCAAGGGTTGGACTTGATGATCTCTGAGGTCCCTTCCAACCCAGCCAGTTCTATGATTCTATGATTCTATGATTCTATGATTCTATGATTCTATGATTCTATGATCTGCCTACTACTTCTTGCTAGTTTCCAAAACTTCTTAAAAACTAGGGGAAACTGTAAGGCAGGATGAGGTTGGCTGAGTGCTGAGCATTTCCATCAGTCATACTGAACTGCCTTGGAAAATGCTGTAACAGCTTCTGCAAACAGAGTCCTTGGTGTTCTCTACACTTCTTCCTATAAAAAGAAAATCTGGGAATAATATATATATGCAGCCTTTGATGATGATTACTGCAAATATCTATTATCTTGTCTAATATCTACCTTTTTTTTTTTTTTTTTTTTTTTTTTTTCTTTTGGTGAAGACTTCAGTATATTGCATTTGGGGTTTTTTGTGTAAAGCTTGTTCACATTTTATGCTGTTCAAGTGGGAGACAATTAATGGCTCAGGATTCAAAACTACAGATGTAAAGATAGCTCCAAAGACCTTGAAATAAACAATGAAGACTGCATCAGACAATTATTAAGAGTAACAGGGAAAAAACACTTGCCTTGGATAATAGTGCCATTAAGAATATAGACAAAAGACAGGGAAATTTTTGTTGGAGAACTGACATAGAAGGCAAAGGTACTATGGTTTTGTATACAAGAGAGCTACAGAAGTGACTGAATTCTGTGCTGCTTAGAGTAAACAGATCAGTCTGCTGTTTCTGAGAAAATTTTTGTGCAAGTTCTCTATTTTCATGTCTGTGTATGGTATCCAGCACTAATGAAAGCCAAATAACTTACTCTTTATATGTACTCTTTATAATAACTTCTAAATAGCTGTTGTGATGCAGTGCCTGTGCAGGGAACAGTGAAAGCTGCTAAAGGAAGATTTCATAGATTCATAGAATCATAGAATAGGCTGGGTTGGAAGGGACCTCAGAGATCATCGAGTCCAACCCTTGAACAACTACCGCCACAGTCACTAGACCATGGCACTGAGTGCCATATCGAGTCGCTTTTTAAATGTCTCCAGGGACGAAGAGTCCACCACCTCCCCAGGCAGCCCGTTCCAATGTCTGATCACCCTTTCTGCATCTTGGGTCTGATGCACACCACTGGGATTGTGGAGGGGAAGGACCCAAGTGTAAACTTCAGGTTTTGGGGATGGAACGTTTGCAGTGGCATAGCCAGGGCACCTTTCCCCAAAGGATCTGCCAGCCCAGCCCTCCATGCCTCCTTACACAGGGAGAGCCAGAGGCACCTTCAGGCACAGTTCAACAGGTATTAAATCTGACAGCATAACCCCGCATAAAGGGTGTGATAAGCAAAAAGCAGTCAGCCAAGAAAATACGTGTTAAAGCTTGCTTTCAAGATCTCTTCTTTGTACTAATAACTCTTTACTTCTGCATCCAGCAAGTATGCACCAAAGGCAGCAGGGAGGCTGTGTGGGCATGCAGCGATACCACTGTGCTCATTGCCTTCCTTGGCATCAGAAGGCTTGTCTGAAAAAGAATAAATACTAATTTTTCATTATCAGCAATTGTTTGATTGTAATTTTTAAACATCTTGAACCATAAAGAGACATATGAATTCATGGGGCTGCAATGAAAGGTACAGTGTGTTTGCTGAAGTTTGTCTGACATTAAAGTTTTTGTTTGCAAAATACCTCTGTTATTTTTCTCATAAATAGGTTTTGTTCTTGCAATGCATGTGTAAAGTATCATTTGACTGATCTCTGGACTCAGGCACTAAAAAGGCAACATGTAGTGCCAACCTATAATAAATTTCATGTAGAATGCAATTACATCTGAGTCTCTTGCTTCCTGGGAATGTGCTTGAAATAACTATTTAAGGAATTTGATTTTGGAATGAATCACAGAGGTTACAGGCTCACCCTTTATGCTAGAGCCAGCTCTGGACAGAAGCAGATTAGAGTAACTCTCAAAATGTCTTCAAGTGACAGAAGATTGTGGACATAGGGAAAAGGCATGCAAATCCCTGATGTTACATGAACACTCTTTAGAGTGTGCTTCATGGCTAGCAAGCAAATATTTAATAGGAAACTCCAATGGATCCTTTTATGGCATTCTGGCAAGAGGAATTTCCTTTTATGTTTTTGTAAACTAACCTGGCTTACACATAAGTTAAGCCCCCAGGAGACTTCCTTCCTTCTCTTTTGGGATTTCCACTGTGCAAAATTGCAATGAATGTGATCTGAAGCAGCTTACACATGCAACTGCAGCCTCCCAGCACTGCCCAGATATATGGCATCTAGGTGCTGCTAGCTCTAGTGCATGTTTGAAGTAGCTTAAGGCTGTGCAGTTCCCAAATAACTATCATCTCACTGAATGTTCAGACCCTGCTGCCAGTATGCCTGCATCATATATTCATGCTATGCTAGCCAAGGACCACATGAATCTGTCAGCATGGTACTGAGCTTCGGCTAACCAATCCTGCCAAGTCCCCAAGGGCAGCTTCTTTTAATTTTTTTTCCTTGATTTTCTGTTTTCAAGATTAAGATCTACGTTTTGATTAAGTGCCATGTGGACTTCTGAATTAATGGAAACATGAAGAGCAAAATGATGCTGGGGTTGGGGTCAGAGTCAAGGAAGCCCAGGGCAGCAATGCCTTCTGAAATTAACCCCACTGATGCCTCTTTCCCTATTGTGTCTCACACAACATGCAAACACCAGGCACTGAAATCACTCTCTAAATTAGTTATATCAATTACTTCAGTATGAAATATTCAGTACAATCCATGTCCAACACATTGTCCTTCCCTCCTGTGTATGACTGTTTTTTCCACTGAACTCTGGAATTCAGAAGTGTGAAACTCTTTGCAGTTTGTCTTTTGTTTGTTGCTCCTGAAATGTAAATGCTCAGAGAAAATGTTACAAATAGAAGCTGGGTTCTAGGCAGCACCACGAAGTGAAGACATACATAATACACTTACTGGTTTTGATGCTCTGCACTTGAATTTCTCTACCAAACCATGTGGAATACATTGATGCTCCAAATCTTTCACATGCTATTTTGTATTAATATACATAATATACTATAAACTGATAGATAAATAAACGGAGAGCAATATGACTTACAGAAGAAAACTTAACTATCATTTAATTTTGAGTCTAGGTTCAAAACTGGTGAAGTTGGAAAGAAAGGACAGTATTTTCACAGTAAAATGAGAACCTGTGTCTTAGAATTCCTAAGTGTCTGAGTGTTAATTAAGTGTCTGTCTCTCCAGTGTACAGTGACACTAGGGCAATATGGTCCTAATAAATGTGTCTCAGTTAGGTGCCTGAAGCTAGAGGGGTTGACTCTGGGCTTAAGGATATAGTTATATACGAGACTGATGCAATTGTTGACATCAGTCTAAGTCAGAATATCTACATTTAATGGATACTACCTTATTCTGAAAAGCTGCATCTGTTTTTCTAAACTAATCAGGTTCATTTAGGAGCAGCACTGATGGGATTGCTTTGCTTCTAGATTCAGATCCATCAGTGCTTAAGCATTTCTGTTATGCAATATAAATAAACCCTTGCTCCTACGTTGTAGTTCTGTTTTTTAAAAACTGAAGGGTTTATCAACTTCGTAAAAAAAAAAAAAAAAAAAAAAAAAAGTGAAATGAGTTGCATCTGATATTATCATTCCACTTATTTTGTAGAAAATACAAGAAGGGTGTGTTTTTTGAAACTACAGTTTCAAAATAGATGGATAATAAAATAGCAGTTGTCTTGTTGCATAACAACTGCCCTCTATCACTTCACACGGAAGCAATACATTTCTTGATGGAACAGAATAATTAGCTCATGCTAGCGGTGTCTGGAAAAAGCAACAAGTTTTAGAAGATTTCTACTTACCTGGTCTAGCTCACCCTTTCACCTGTAGTATTTCAGCTAACTGGTTGGGCACAGCATCCAGCCACTTCTAATTCTTCTCAATCTTGTGTTAGCTTCTTTACATGCTTATGGGCAATAGCACAGATGGATGCATCCTAATGATCAGATTTTGACTTCTGATTATGGAAGGAATCAAATCCTGTGCTTCTGGCCATGACTGGACAAAAATGCCCAACAGCTGGATCAGAATGCCTGACTGGAGAAACAAGGCTTATCTTTCATCAAGCTCCAGTCTGCTAAGAGCAAAACTGAAGTAAAGGTTTTGGTTACTTAGAGTGCCCCTTCAGTCTTTTGGGTAAATTCTCCTCTCAAGACTTGTTGACCTCATGCCATTTGCAAACATACATCAGGGCTGTGAAGGCTCATTTGGTATAAAAAGAGGTGATAGCTTTCTAGTCTTGTAGAGAAATAAACACAGAGCTATAAACCATGTCTGACTCTTCTGCAGACTCGGAGTCTAACAAGTATGTAAACATAAAGTCAGTACTCCCCTATATGAAAGTCTTAGCACTGCTGTGGAAGGAAAGCCACTTGTATCTCACTCCCCCACCCCGGTTAGTGCTAGGCTGAGGTGGCTGGGTGGGATGACAGCCATTTAGTTAAAGGGACACATACAAACATGCGTGTGCATGCATACACATGCATCCCAAAGGCTGGTGGACAAGTCTCCCCATATGCCTTCTCTCCCTACCAACCCTAGTGAACCCATTTCAGGTAATTATTCATCTATCTTAAGTACCCATCCAAAGATTAGTGGAGTTGTGGCACCACTTCTTAATTTCTTTGGTCAAAAAAATTGCAAAACTTGTTTCTCCAAGGTACTGAAAACCTTAACCTGAATTATGGAAAAGGCAAAGTATAATTTAGGTGCTGGGCAATTGCTTCCTCTCCTGTGCCTTATTCATGGTGACTTCATCTGACAGTAGAAAAGATTTTTTAAAATACTCTCTTTGAAAACCAAACAGGGCCAAGGTCACAACTCCTCTTGAGATTTATAAAATTCCAGTGGACTGTACCTCTGTCCTTTTTGACCTGACTTGGTTTTCAAAGACAAAGTATGTTAAAATGGTGTTAAGATGGAGAGTATATACAGACATAATGTGTTCTAAAATACACTATGGAGATGTTGTAGTTATCAAACAATAATGCTTTGCATAGACAGAAAAATTTCACTTAATATTAATATAAATCCAAACAACTCTAATCCTTTCTTGTATGTATGATTAATAGCATTCCTGCAACAATACTTAATTATTAATTTTCTTGGCTTTTCCTTTTTTCACATAATGTGGGAGTTTTTACATGCAAAGTTTTTCACATTGTAAATGATAGAAGACTGCTAGTTTGCTTCCAAATCTTCTGAAATAAATACAGGACATATGTCTCAGTCAGTGCAAACTAATTTTTTTCCTTGAGTGATTCAACAGGTCCTGAACAGCTGACACTTTATGACCCACTACTCTGAAACTGGTCCCTCTGCAGTCATCTTCCTTCATTCACGGACATTTTTTTTTCCTTCTAGAGAGAAGAACATAATGGCTGGGTGCCAGAATTATTTACATGGCCACCTAATCTCCCTAACAACTCTCCCAAACCATTCATCTGGTTCAGAATATAAAGGCGACCCAATTACTCAGTGAAAAGGTTAAGCTTGTGGTAAATATGGGTAGTCAGTAATGAAATGTATTCCCCTTGGTGCTTTTTTAAAAGGATGCAAACTGACAGATGTTTACCACATCATTTTTCTTTTGGATATGTTTTCTGAGGTTTTAGTTTGTGACACAGCTTATGCTTATTTTCATAATGCAGCATAATGCAGTTCTTTGGATTCATTGCTTTACTGAAGTTGTAACTGGGTGACTGAAGTGAGTCAGCCATGAAAATCCATGTGCATCCAAGCCAAGACAATATTTCCCATATTGTTGCTGTGTTAGAGTGAGAAGCCTGCTGTATGAGAAAGGTGAGGAATCAGCCTACCTGACTCTGCTGGCCCCAAGCTTTAACCCATCCTTAACTCTTTTCTTTCATAATCACAGTTTTTCTGTGAGGTATTTTGTCCATAGCCATTGGTATAGACTATGATACATATCTAGGAGCTTGTAACTCTACTGCTATTGATATATGTGGCTCTGATGCTTGGATGGGAGCCGGTTTTTGTCTTCAGTAATGGCTGTTCTCTTAGTAACAACTTGCTGAAACTGTGGGACTCTAGATTGATAAATGACTTGACTAAAGATAGTCCCTAGATTAAACAGAACTGTCTCCAGTAAGATCTTGTCTCGAGTTTCTGTATTTTTGATAGATGAATGCAAACACATCGTACTATATCAGCAGAGATGCCACACACAAGTTTCATTGCAGGACTAAACTTCGTGCACTGCATCCATGGCAACAGGGTCTCTGCTGGGGAAAAGAGCAACCTTCCAGTGCCCTCGTAGCACAATGCAGGAAGTATGGAGAAATATGCTCTGAATGTTAGAGCACTGTTGTTGGCTCTCATCTGAGAGTTTATTTGCAAATCTTCCTACTTTTGCTAAACTTCTGGAGTCTGTGGGGAGTAACATTTCAAGTGTTTGCATTCAGAGACCACACATCCATGGACTTTTCTCCTGGCTGCAGAATTAGACCCAGCAGCTCCCACTTGCTGCCTCCACCTTATTGGTCCTTGCCTGCTCCCTCCTTCCACAGCATGATCCAACACCCACACCATTGCCTGTGTTCAGGTGGCTTGGGGAATTAAACCCACTGTGGTTGAAAGCATCTCTGTGGCAAATGACCTGGGAGTCCCGGCAGACAACGGGACCATCAGAAGCTAGCAATGTGCCCTGGTGGCCAGAAAGGCCAATGGCATCCTGGGGTGCATCAAGAACAGTGTGGCAAGGGAGTTGCCCTCCCCCTCTATTCTGCCCTGGTGAGGCCATATCTGGAGTACCATGTCTAATTCTGAGCACCTGGGTTCAAGGACAGGGAACTTCTGGAGAGGGTCCAGCAAGGGTCTACAAAGATCATTAAGGCACTATGACATCTGTCTTTTGAGGAAAGGCTGAGGAATTGGGGTCTATTTAGTCTGGAGAAGAGAAAGCTGAAGGGGAACAAGGATGAGGCCAGTCTTTTATCTATGGTGCCCAGTGACAGGACAAGATGGGCACAAACTTGAGCATAGAAAGTTTCCTCTAAATATGAGGAGAAACTTCATTACTTTTAAGGTAGCAGAGCACTGGAACAGGCTGCCCAGAGAACTGGTCGAACCTCTATGTCTGTAGATGTTCAAAATCCACCTGGATGCCATCCTATGCAACCTGCTCCAGGTGAACCTGTCCTGGACAGGACATTGGACTAGGTGATCTCCAACTCGTAAAATTTTGTGATTCTGTGATTCTTATCATTACTTAATGTTTATGTTGCAGTAATGCCCAAAGACTGCAGGCAAACTGAGGATGTCATTGCAATAGGAATAAAAGGGGCCCAACCTTGGGCTGAAAGGCTGATGAACCAGTTTTTGTTTGCTTTTTTTCCATCCAATAGAAAAATGAGTCTCTGAGAGCTCACCTTTGGTGTTGCTGATAAATACAAGCAGCCTGGACAGCTTGTAAGCAAAGGCCTGCTTGTTATAATGAACATTCTGCACTGCTCATCAGCTGTGCATAGTCCAAAAGGACCTACAATACAAATGTAACTAGTATTTCCTATAGATGAACAGCTAATACAAATGCCAAGATATTGCAATGAGTACATAATAAACACATTAACTAGGAGGAGAGATAAAATGAGAGACATTTAAATGCATATTATTGCCCTTTTTTTCCGTGAAAACTAAGCAACACAAAATTGGACTCCATTTTACAATAAGGCTACCGTCAAAGGAATTATGCTGTCTAAAAAGAGCAGGATGTGGTTCACAGGCAGAAGGAGAAATCTATGGAAAAACAGAGAATATTACATTGGTAATAGGGTTGTATGGGTTACATGTCTGAAATTTACTAGGATCTTACCTTCTTTATAATGGATGCCATGCCATACCATTTAAATTTTCCAAACATATGAATATACAGATGGACATTTACACAAAAGCTGTGCTTCTTGCAGCCTCACATCTGCACAAATGGAAGGCACCATCATGAGGCATCAAATTTAAGATGAAATTGTCCTGTGAGTGAGCCCTAGTCAAAACCACAAGTTGCTAGCTTCCTTTTGCTCCCAGCACATCAGGAAATATCATTGTCCAGAGGAGAGATACTAAAATGATCAGAGGGCTGGAGCACCCCTCCTTGTGAAGAAGTTGGGGTTGTTCAGCCTGGAGAGAAGAAGGCTCTGAGGTGACCTTATAGCAACCCTCCAATATCTGAAGGGGACCTACAAGAAAGGTGGGGTAGGGCTTTTTACATGGGCACATAGTGAGAGAAGAAGGGGAAATGGTTTCAAACTTGAAAAGGGAAGATTTAGGTTAGACATTAGGGAGAATTCCTTAATTTGAGAGTGGTGAGACATTGGCACAGGTTGCCCAAGGAAGCTGTGGCTGCCCCTCCCTGGAAGTGTTGAAGGCCAGGCTGGATGGGGTCTTGAGCAACCTGGTATAGTGGGAGGTATCCCTGCCCATGCAGGGGAGTTGGAACTCGATGATCTTTAAGGTCCCTTCCAATCCAAACCATTTGCTGATTCTAAATAGGTATTATACACTGTCAGAAAGAATACTTACAGAACTGGAAGCTTTACTTAAATCAGAAAAAATAAAAGATACGAGGAAAAAAAATACTAATGTGTTATCTGTTGGGGGTAAAGTTTCTTGAAACAGTGGAGTACTGCATTACCACGTATTTAAATTTATAGAAATAGAGACCAACATGCTAACTAAGCAGTGGTCAGCTAGAAACTCTGTAAGTAGTTCATGGACACTAGCTGCATCTTCACATATATAATGGCCCTGTATCCCAGATCAACTGCCAGATTTCTAAGGGTCAGGATCAAATTTGAGGGATCACTGATAGAAGACCAGTTCAAGCTCTTAACAAGATGTTTGGGAAAATAAAACTTGCTGCTTAGTTAATTAATGTTCCCCATTACAAAGAAAAATAATTGCCTTGCCAAACATAATTTACGTACATAATTTAGTATTTTACTAAAAATTATGAGGCCAAAGCAGTGGGCAGATAAAGGAACAAATACCTGGATTACTCCTCAGAATATATTCAGCTCTTCCTACTCCTGCTCTCCTCTCTGGTTCCTGCTGTGGCATCAGCCTGGCTGCATCCAGAGAAGAGGCCGCTGCACCCCTCATAAAGTCCTGCCTCACACACCACCACACGTGTTGGTGATCTGAGTGTCCTACTCAGATGCTTTAGCAGCACTTTTGTCCAACTATTTCTGCTCTTTTGCAATGTAAAAACTAAGCAAGACAAAATTGGACTCCATTTTACAATAAGGCTACTGTCAAAGGAACTATGCTGTCTCAAAAGAGCAGGAATCTTTTATCTTTTCAGTTCTGTGAAGATCCCTAAATGGATTTTATGGATTTTTTTCTTTTTTTTTTTTTTTTTTTTTTTTTTTTTTGGCTTTGTTAGAGCTTTTTGGGTTCTTTTTCTGGTTTTTTGTTTGTTCTGTTTTTTTTTTTTATTTATTTTGTTTTACCCTGTAGGCTTCAAGGCAAGAACCTCTTCCCTGGAGAGGAGGACTACTAACTTGGGGCACACCTGCATGTTTGCTAGTAACCCAAGTTTCTGACCATGACTGCTGTAAACTTCTCCCCATTCTGTGATGCGCCTCCCTGCTGTTTCTTTGCTAAAAGTGCCTCCTGACCTCAGGTCAGCAGCTTCTGTTAAATAAACAAGCTTTGGGTCTGGCTTTTTGTTCCTTTCAGCCATGTCTCTCTCTCTGACAGATGTGGAAAGAGAGGTCCACTCCTCCAGGGCAAGCTGTTGGGCACAGGAGGAGGGAGTTAGAGAATGAGCTCTTTTCTCTTTTAGTCCCACATAAGGTTTGTTGGGTTTTGGTTTGTTTGTTTTCTGAAGACTGGGAGAGTCTGAAATGTTTTTAAAGTTTGAAAAATAATTAAGCTTTTCTTCTTTTGAATATTCAGCTTGTGAATATTTCTCTTTCATTCAGAATGAAAAGTCATGTGAGCTGAGATAGGGAAACCTCAGGCAAAATATCTGTGAATGGACTAAAGTAGCAGAAACTTCCATCCAGTCACTTAGCCTCAGACTAAATCTATTAAAAAAAAAAACAAAAAAACCCAAAAAACAACTTTACAAATATGCATGAAACCACAGAGTTACTACCAGTTTGGCTACAAATGTCTTCTCTTCCTGGGAGTAGTAGCAGAGGAAGTTTCCCTAGGATCAACAGCTGAGGTGCCTGCAAAGTTAGTAGAGGGAGAGCACAGGTGGTAAGGGGGCAAATGCAGCAATATTTCCCAGCTTTTAAAAGAAAACAGAAAGTAAGGACCACCGAGTTTCTTGCTCCTCACAGAGCCTGGGAGAGTTGAACTTTGTTTAAATAAAAAAACATAGCCAATTTAGAAAGGGACTGGTTTGGCTGGAGTGGCTAAACCTGAAGCCCCATCACAATGAGCCACAAATGATGAAGATGCCAGTTGTTTTATGGCTGCCCCAGGCAAATCAGCTGCTGTATCTCATTTCACTGTAGTTGTTCCACAATAGTTCAAAGGTTGTCCAAGTTTTCCTTGTATTCAGATTTCATCAGTGGAGCAGCAGATTAGGAAATACATGGATTTTATTTAAGACTCCATTTTCTCAGCCATGTCTTAGTTATGACAAAACCAAAGGAATTGAAACCATAAGTTAAAAGAGTGTGGCTTACTTATGCAACTTAAACTATCAGGAGACTTGGGACAGAGATTTTTACAAAGACTAGGCTGGTGTTTCCTAAAAAGCCAGGAAAACAGGAACACACAGCCCTATTTTAAGACAAAAGGGTAAAAGCTATCTGGAGGAGAATAATTGTTTTCAAGTTGTTGACATATTAGAATTTGATGTGCTGTGGGAATATAACCACAACTTAATGACTTCTTCTCATAGTTTGAGGAACTGACGAAGGAGGGTTTTCAGACTCTGAGAGAGGCAGAACACAGAGGGGTCTATTCCTTTCCATTTCCTGCCCATACCCTATAAAGCTCAGGCAGACCAGCAGCCCATCCTCTATTTTTTTTTCCACCCACTCGTTGCTGTGCTGCTGTTCCCCTGTGCTCCTTTACCCCAGCTCTCCACATGCTCACCTACCCCTGACAGCATTGAGATAGGGTTGTGTGTGTGTGTGTGTATATATATATATATATATATATTTGTATCTTTGTTTGTCCCTTATGTTATTGCTTTTCACCTGTGCTGGCAAATCGGTTTACAGATTTTTTTCATTTTCAGCTTCAAGTCTCTAGTCTTTATTCCCCTTTTATCTTCCCTTTGGGAAAGGGTAATAAAGAATAATTCCTTTGGTTTTTGGCCTGCCCAAACTGCTGAGCTGTGACAGAATAATTGGTGCCTGAATGTGTGGCACGAATTCAATTTTTTCTTTCCATTTTATCTGAAATTGCTGGGAAGTTTGGAATTAAAAAAAATTGTTTTCAAAATGGCATTGGTGAAAGACTTGTTATATACTGCCTTTTTGAATTTACTCATCCATTCTGTCCTTTGGTTTTCGGTCCACCCAAACTGTTAAGCCATGACACTTCTCCATGGATATTTATCCTGACACAAAGCCAGGGAGGCTGTTCCTCTCTTAGACTTTGTTAAGGGTGAGCTTGAGGGCATTTCAATGTTACCAGCCTTTGCAATTGCACTGAAATCACTGTTAATGGTGATTTTTGGTGAAAGCCTTAGCAACGTCAGTCAGGTTATTATAGGGTCTTTGAAGATCTAGCTTTTGAAATATAAGTTTTAACCCATATGGTTATTTACTATCCAGTCAAAGTGCATGTGAAATATTAAAGAATGATAGGAAGAGAAAAGCAGTACAATACTCAGTACTCCTGCTTTTCAACACTCACAAATTTTAAAGCTAATCTCTGGTTTATTCTGGGCATGACTCATCATTTCTGTATGTCTGGGTTAGCTATAGCACATCCTGATTTACTGCTTTCCCTGAATGTGTGTATGTTCACTTGGCTACATCTCAGCCAGCTGGCTAACATCATGGTGGGAACAGGACCAACAGCTGCAACATTTTGTGGCCATGTGCTGTGCTCCTCAGTGTGCTCACTGGGCTGAATAAGCTCTTCATTTTCCATGACTCTCCAGAGCAGATCACAGGGACCAAAACAAAACTAAGAAAGAAGGTTATCTAACCCTAATGCACCCTCTTGCAGTGAGCATCTGGGATAGACTAGCGTTGTGCATCCCTGGTTATATCTGTGAGACTCAGAAGACATTCATTCAAAACTTCTGTGGTTGCCTATTTCTTCATCACTGAAGACTATTTCTTCATTACCTGATGTTACTTCTCCCTGGTCTCTGTTGACCCAGGGTCAGCAGCTTCCCAAGGCCAGAGCTGTGCCTGGTTTTTGGTGACTCCCTCCTTTCATCCACACTAGAGCCTACCTCTCTGCAGCCCGTGTTTCTGTAAAAACACAGCTTCCCTCAGGAGAGCTCCAGCAGGAAGGTGTCTGGAGTCTGGAATGAGACATCCTGCCTACACACTGTGGTGGTGCTAGCATGCTCTCCTCTTATTTAGAGAGTAAAGGGCTTCAGTTTTCCCTGGGTAAAAAGTCACTGTTTAAATTTTAGCTACAGTCCTCTGGAAGCTGTTCCTGCCAAAAACAATTTCCTTCATAAACACTAACATCTGCTGGTCCCAGGAGTCATGTCCATCCTTAGAGCAGATACTGCCCACGGTCCCCAGAGGAAAGGGGCAACATCCTGAAGCATCTGGGTGCAAGGAGCACAGCGTGCTATCCCTCCACTGCCCCAGGAATGGGTCTGGCACTGAAGTGCCTGATGTTTGATTACACAAGATGAAGCAAGCCAAAAATAACACTTTGTGCTCTGTCCCACTCTCCAGACCCCAGCCAGCCTTGCTGCTGCTCATACCAGCTGTGATCACGTGCTATGGGCATGGCCTAGGCCTGATAAACTTCTGAATTACAGCAGTAGTTTGGGCAAAACTGGGTGCAGCAAGGTGCTGCTATGGCAGGCACAGCCACCCTGTCTTCCACCAGTGGTTCCCTTGAGCTCTGATGGCTGCTGCAAGCATGAGGTTTGTGGTTCAGACAACACCCAGTTATGACTGGCAATAGTTTCAACCAAGGTGACTAGAAAACATCTCCGCAAACTGGGATACAAAATTCAGCCTCCGTAAATCTTGCAGTTGACTCTTGAGTTCAAGACAAGTGCTCACTTCTCAGTCTCTCCTACTTCTCATCAACACTACTCTCTGCTTTCTTGTCCTGTGGAACTATTTTATTTTGCTATTAATTTTCCCTTACAATGCCCTTCTGAGAGCTCAATACATCCTTCCTTGTATAGCAAGCAAGGGACAATACCTGCAGTCAAGAGAGGTTTTTTTCATAATGCTAACACAGAGGAAGAAAATCCATATAACCTCTGGTTTACTTGTCTAACCAGTTTTAGTAAGTGTCCCCACAGTCTTCCAGTATGCTCTCTCTATTTTAAGCTCTCAAATACTCAGTAACCTCCTGTTTTTGTGTTGGCATACACTCAGGAGTTCTTAAGCCTCTGGGACTATCAGAATATCTCAAGATTTATAAAACAATTAATGGTCTTGATGAAATACGTGGCAAAATACAGAGTTTACTGAACCACAATAAACATTTATTCAGAAGATAATGACCAAGTGCTATCTAACCGACCACCACAGTTGGTTCAATGCCATTTTTCTGGCCTTCATAAAGAGTTACTCTTCAGCCCTTCAGACCCTGACTATAGATTGCAACCTTTTTTTTACTTTGATTTGTTATTTCTTATGATTACTGCTGAGAGATGGTTTTGCTTTGTTGAGTCATAATTGTGCATTGGGAAAGTCCAGTTCTCCTGTGTGGAAGAGAACAGCCACTGGCATCTCTGGAAATGTTAAGAACATGAGTAAATAAATTGTGTCTTGGGACTTGTAAGAGCTGAGGAGATGCCAGGAGTGGATGGAGAGAGTATGAGCTTTAATATCAAGCAGTGTTCTTTTTATTTTTTTTCCTCTTGTTTTAAAGGGATGTGGGCTAAGGTTTGGAAACATAAGAGCATGTGCACTTTGGTCTGAAGTAGAAGGATTCCAAGAATTACAGAGTAAATTGAATTTATCTGGAAATTCTAAGAACTATAGAAGAGACCTAAGTATGCTCTCCCAACCAAAACAAATGATAAATAAATAGTGGTTCACAAACTCAGGTGGCTTGGGCAGAAGAGGTTTGAAAAGGTCTTTTCAGGAAAGGAGGAGGATAGAAGTGAGGAAAGTGTAAAGTTTCGGACACAGAGAAGAATTTTCCAGAGCTTCCAGAAAAACACCAGTTTGGCGAAGTACATCTGGATGCTTTTCTTTTAAGGACACAGGAAGTCATCAGCTGGAATTCTGTTTCTGGAGGTTGGGTCCCCTGTGTGCCCTGGAAAACGTGCATTCATTTATTCTTGTAAATAGAGGAGAAGGTTTGTGTCCCATGTCCTTTCCACCAGTTTTTCTTTCTAACTCAAATAAGTTTCAGACTTCCAAATGCTGAGCTATTCAGGGAAGTCAGTTTCACAGTAATTATACTTCAGCTAAGATGAAAAAAAGAGTACTGAATGTATGATAACAGGTAGGGAAGGCATGCACAGGGAACTGATGCCTTGAACACCTCCTCTCCACACAGTGAGTGAGGGCACAGATGCTGTGTGCCACTCCATGGCAAGACCAGTATGGACAAACCATGCCATGAGGATATTTTGTACGAGGGGTGCTGACAGAGGAGGTTGTCGCTGGTTATACCAGTTTGCTACTTCTTGATGATTTAAAAAGAAGCTAATCCAAGCCTTACATTTCAGCTTGCACTATTTCTCAAAGCAGAGTTTATCTGTGTTTGCCTGGCTGGTTGCTGGATATGGTTTCCCTCAATCTATGCTAACTCAGATAATTTTAGCCTTGGGTCATCCAGTTCAGCTCACAACTGTGTTCAAACAGTAACTATGTTTGCCAGACCTTAGTATCTTCTTGTTAGTCCTTATGTAAGGCTTGTGTGCAGTCTACAGAAATGAAAACGTGAATAGTCTAAAATAATAAATAATCATTCTAGTTTTAGAAAGACCTTAGTTTCAGTAACACCAATTTAAATACAGGCTCATTTTGGCTTATAGTACAGTTTCTTGATGTTAGCTTTTCTCCTATTTAGGGAAGCAAAACAATGTAAAAGAACTCTCCCTCCATCTGAAGAACAATAAATGAACTCAATCCCTTTTTTACTGTTCCAAAACCTATTTTCTACGTCTTTCATTTCCGTGTACCTGCACATTAGTCTGTTTTAATTTACTACTCCCATTTTCAGTTTAAACTTCTGTTGTGCTGTCTAATCTGGAAGGTTCTCTTGTGCAAGAATAGTGTGGTGCAGGTAGGACGTTATTGTGCAGATGCCATTAATAGATATTTTAAAGTGTAGTCCATCTGATGCAAAAAATACTGCATTTAGTTCTTGTAACAGCTAAAAAAGGAGAAAGAACCATGAAGCAGAACAGTGGTAGATGCACTAATTCTCAGTGGTGATAAGATGGTAGATACTCTACATGTTCCATATAGAAGCTTTTTGATATCATTGCTTATTTTCATCCATATATTAGTATCTAGAGGAAAGATGAGCAGAGAAACAACCTCATAACTTCATATCAGTCACATACAAAGGTAGAGTAAAAAATTTTGAACTTTGTGAAAAAAACATGTTGGATTTTTTTCTTTGTGAAAGCAACCACAAGGAGATTTTTTACAAAAAAATGACAGGTACTATAATTTTCTACTTAAACTGGTATCAGTTTAAATGAAACCACACAAAATTGAGTGTTCCACCTTTTCAGTAGAATTGTTTTAGTTGAAGGAGACCTTTAAGATCATCAAGTACAACCAGTATTGAAAGAGATTGAACAAAAAGTTTTCTGTCAGAAAACTGTGAAGCTGCCTTTGTGAGCATTTCTCATTACCAGACATTTGACTGAGAGTGTAATGCAGAAAAATGTTTGCTGTGGTATAAATGCTGTGGTATAAACTAATAAACTCAGTAAGGATTTGACATAAGAAAATAAATGTTGCTACCAACAGAGGACTTGGGTCTACAGTTCTCTTAATTTTAGGCAGTTGTCCAAATTCCTGCAAAAAAGATGCAAATCAATACTCTGTTTGGCACTATTATATACAAACTCAGCACTGGTGCCTTAGCTCACAGGAATCCAGAATATTACCAGAAGAGTATGCAGGTATTTGCTGCTTTGTAAACAAGACTGATATTTAAGTCTTCTCATGGTGTCTAGACAGCAGCAATTAGTAGTAATTAGTAAGTGCATCTGCTGTTGTGGAAGCTCACGTGCAGGGGATGTAAGGGATCAAAGGGTTTTACTTCAGCAGCACACTCTATAAAATAGCGTACTGCCTTGGATTTCCATATGTTGAGTCCCTGCTTTGCTCTGATGTTCTGGTTTAGAGTTTTTGAGGTGCTCACTTCTCTACTCAGGAGCCAGCCTGGCAAATGAAAGTGATGGACTAACAGTAAACAATTTAATGTCAAATAAAGTCTTGATCTGTGTTCCTGGCATGTAAATAAAATAGCACTTCTAGTTAAGACCCACCTAAGCACGTTGGAGCTTCACAGAACATACTCCAAAGCCTCTGCTACTAGGCAACAAGTAAAACATATTACCTCTTTTAGGCAATTTTTAGGCAAACTTTTATTACAAGTCTTTTAGACTTGTAATCTGCTTTTACTGAGCTTGATTTGGTAAAGGCAGCCTTTGTCAGGCCATCATGCCACCATGTAAGTGCTAACTATGCCTCTGCCTTGTCTCAGGACAGTTGCAATATTCTCTGTCAGGAAGAGTGCAATTAAAAAACCCAGCTTTTCTATTGCTGCTGCAGCTTCCCTGCTTTGAGAACAGCCATGTGTGTGACTTTCTGGGTGAAAAGCCACTCCTGAACACCTGTGGAAAATTCTGTTTGTCTACTCTTCATGCAATGAGAGACGAAGAATATAAAAAAGAAACTTGTTGCTCATTGGGTTTTATGTTTATTTTTCCCCAATTTGCTTTTAGATGCCTGCATACGTCTATGCACCCCCACAATCACTGCCTCAAGTGGCTCACATACTTCTTGTATGCACCTATTTGTAATATATTTGCTGCCACCCATACAGGTAATTGCAAGATTAAGCCAGCCTTAGTTCATAAATCCTGTCAGCACACAGCTGTGTAACATCACTGTAGTGGAAGGGGAGTGGCCAAGAAGCTTATAAACCTGGGTTTTTCCCTGACACTGACACCTGTCTTTGCATTTCTTTGCTTCCAGAATCTCCTTTAACACCAGAATATTGTCAGCCCTAGCAAGAAATATTTCTGTCATGTATGAGAGGCAGAAAATCTGAATTTGTTTAAAACCAGAGTATTTTATGTTCAGTAGTCATGTTCATTCATGGACAGCCAGGACCTCTTACTTAGGCAAAATGGCCTACAGGATTATTTTTTTCTCTCCCTCTTTTCAGACCTTGTTAATAAATCTCATACGATGAAGAGTGTGGTTGTCCCAGAACTGGGTAAGCTTGGATAAGCTTCAGGATGAAGAGCTATAGCTGCCACATCACAGGTTTTGTCTCTGCTACTGCCACATTGCAGTTGTTTGTTGAGGAGGGTTTGGTGGGATTTTAGAAAAAAATTCAGACAGCTACATAGCTTGTCTCTGACAAATTAATGGTGGCATGAGAAAATTTCCCAGGTTTTGGGAACATGATTGTTCTTAAAAAAAGGACTCAGAGCTTGTCTGAGAGCAGGAAACTTCACCCTATCGGCAGCAGATGATTCCAGGGAAAACCCAGAGATCTGTGGTGCTTAATATAAGGCAATTTTTTAAAAAATCAGAACAAGGAGAAGAGAAAATTGGGTGAGTTTTTTTCAAAAAGTAAAGGTCCTTTTTATTGCTACTATTTTGGCCAGCTGCTCTAACTGGCATCAGAGACTATGGTTTCTGAAGCTACAGCATTCCATAATGTAAATCAATATTTTAACATCACAGAGATATTCCTTGCACAGAATCTGCGAGCAATTTTAGATCTAAATATGATTCTGGGATTCTGAAAGTTTTCAGAATGGATTACCTGCTCTTCAGATCAACATCAGGCCAAATCTTCAAGTGTTGTCTCTCTTAAAGGGTACAGAGGGCCAACCTGCAATACATTGATGATACACGAATACATGAAAAAATAATCTTTCCATTGTATACAAATGGCAATTTCCTAGCTGGCTTAATGGCTAAGTTAATTCAGGGTACAGAGCAGTAATCCAGTCTCAAAATGAAACAGGGGTCATGTGAAACAGCTAGAGTCTCCCACTCTGACATACATTAAAAAAGACTCATCCTAATCTTTGTCATTGCAGGAATATCTAAGAGTATCTTGCCTCCAAAAGTATCGTAATATTGTGAAATCTCTTGAGGGATTAACTGTGGTTGTTCTTTCCCAGATGCAAGACTTTACACTTGGCCCTGTTGTAATTCATTAAATTTCTCCCTGCCCAACTCTCCAGTCCGTCCAGGTCCTTCTGAATGGCAGCACAGCCTTCTGGGGTGTCAGCCACTCCACCCAGTTTTGTGTCATCAGCAAACTTGCTGATAGTACACTCTATTCTCTCATCCAGGTCATCAATAAATATATTGAATAGTTCTGGTCCCAGTACTGGCCCTTGAGGGACTCCACTAGAAACAGACTTCTAACAAGACTCAATCCCACTGACTACCTCTCCCTGACTTCTATCCTTTGGCCAGCTCCTGATCCACCTCACTGCCCAATCATCCAGGCCACACTTCTTCAGTTTAGCCCCAACGATGCTGTGGGAGATGGTGTCAAATGCTTACAGAAATCAAGATAAAGCATTTAAAACAAACATTTAAAACATTTAAAGGAGGAAATTGCAGGTAGTCTGTTATGATTAATCTTCCACTTATTATTTAGAGAAGCAAACACCTTTGATAAGTATTTGATCTAAACTAATGATTGCAATTTTTATTACCAGCTGCTACTTGGAAAGTTTCTATGAAACCTATAAGTCAGTTCTGTTCAAAATTAATTTCACAAGTAGTAAACATAAACAAACTCATCAAAGTTAAAAGTGGAAGAGCGTTCTTCAATATTAAGTCAAATAATCAGCTAGCACTAGACAAGGTGGTAAACAAAATAAGTGAGAACGTTATTTTGAGATGTATGAAACGTGCTGTACATTTAGTGTACATTAAGAAATACTAAATGTTATTTATTGATTATTAATAATAAATTATTTAATATAATTAATGTATTTTTATAATTAGTAAATAAATAATAAATACACAAATAATATTTAATTCATAGGCCTTTTTGTGGCTAGTGAGTGATGATGACTGTCTCAATAGCTCATGAAATTTAGTCTTATTGGAGGATTTTCTTCCAAATGCAGTTTTGGCAGATTCTGCATTTCCCTACTATCCTGTTTTTTTAAAAGATGATATTTAATAATTCCTTCCGTGGGACGAGCATACTTTTAACTGGCACCTTTTCTGAGCAGCATTTCTATCATTCTTACTTAAATCATGAAGAAATACAGGTAATTCTACTTTTGCTTTGTTTCATCTGTGTTACTCCTTTTATTCTAAGGAGTGGGGATGCAATTCTTTCCTTCTGATATGTTCCTTTTGGACCTTTTGGAGTCCTTTTGGAGACAGTTGGACCTGAAAACCTGTGTCTTGACACAGATCTTCATTAGCTGAATATACCTTGCCTTTGTCTAAGTCAATAAATGCAACACAACTTTGGCTGTCAGGAAGATTAGTTTTGTGCTGGTGTCATCCACAAAGGTATTCTTGGTGCCTGTTTTTTAGTAGATGAGATATTCTTCATTCTGTATGCCTGTGTCCTGTCTTTGCCTTCCAAATAAAACTGACCCCACATCCTTACCAACTTATGTTCTTCAGACTCATACCTTCCTGTCCCTAGCTCCACCAGCATTTTTTTCCCTGTCCCACACCAAATGCTAGCACTGTGCATATTTTAAAAACTTCATGTGATGAAAAATAAGTGGTTGGTTCAAATGACTGCCTTGTGGCTTGCCTGCAAAGAATAACCATGGGTCTGGGGCTTGCAGCCCATTAGATGCAGGTGCAGCTGAACGGGGTGTTCTCCGCCCACGGTGACCATTACATGACAAGAATCACCTAATGTTCTAGTTGGTTTATCTGGCTATAATTACTGGTAGCTGCTTTTGCAATGATTTTTGTCTTTTTATACCTGGCTGTTAATGAGAAGACTTACACCTTCTCTGTTATTTTCATTATTTAGTTTAATGACCTATTCTTTCTCAGACTCAGTGTCCCAAATCTGTAAAGGAGTTCTGTAAAAGAGTAATAACTCTTTGTACAGTCTATAGCAGTTAATATTTCAGTGTGCAGACATATTGCTGTTAGCAGTCTCTCACAATTTGTTTCCCATGTGCATCATTTTTTTGCTGCAAGTAAGAAAAGGGAGAAGAGATACGTAGAAGCATTGATTTCTTAATAAAGCCCTACTTAGTGGTCTGTAAAATAAACTTGTAGTGAAGGTTGATCTTTGATTTATATCAGATCCAGGAAAAGTAAGGAGAACAGTTTTCAGTTCTTTTTCTTTGAGGCAAGTTTCTGGACTAGTAGCCCCAGTAATGAGGGAGCAGTGGTCCCTTATTATTCAGCATACTTCCCTATATGCACATACATCCAGGCACATACTTTCCTTCAAATTTGATACCCATGGTAGAAAACCAGCCCCACCACATGGTCTGGGGCTATCTTGAGGTATTTTATCTTATGTCATTTTATAGTTCATATTTGGCAGTCCTAGGAAATTTCAGAAGAGATTTCTATGAATCTAGAATTACTGCAGTTGAGATTGCTTAAAGAAAATCCATGCCTTAACCGAAGTCAGGGATGACCAGTGAGTACAAGGAGGCTGTAAGCTCTTACAGCTATGCAGTCCTCACACTAAGGCTGTGTTTTTTTGCCAGGTCTCTGCCTGTGAAGTTGATTTGTTACACACAGCTGCTTGTAGAGTCTGGGACCTAGTTTTCATGGATTCAGGATGCGTTGCTTCAGAAAAGAAACTGTGACCAAAGGTTTAGTATCTGTCTGATGAAAAAGAGTGAAAAATCTAGATTCCTACCTCTCTGTGGAAGGTCTTTATTTTATACCTTTTTTTCCTCAATCACTTACCCATCTCAGCACACTGCTGCAGCTAAGGCTGATGTATGAGAAAAAGGAAATAAGGTAAGAGAACAGTATACTGCCATTGCTGCACACTCTGACACCCAATATCCCATCAAGTTATTACTCCTGTTAGACCTGTAGGTTAAGAACAAGCACAAAAGAAGTCTATTTTGAAACGAGGGATATCACCTGGCTTTAGCCTTAGAAAATTAATATTAAAGTTACCCACAAACCAAATGAAGTCACTTCAGTCCCTGCTTTGTCTTTTTATCAAGTTTCATAGTTAGGTGCATGGGGAATAGTATACTTCAGTTTGCTTCTTGTCCCTCCTCATTGCCCAATGTTCAGCTACAATTAGAAACCTGGACTTCAGCAAAGCCTTCGACACCCTCTCCCACAGTATTCTCCTGAAAAAGCTGTCAGCCCACAGCTTGGACAGGAGCACCCTGTGCTGGGTTAGGAACTGGCTGGAGGGCTGGGCCCAGAGAGTGGTGGTGAACTGGGCTGCATCCAGTTGGTGGCCGGTCACTAGTAGTGTCCCCCAGGGATCAGTGTTGGGCCCAGTTCTGTTTAATATCTTTATTGATGATTTAGATGAGGGGATTGAGTCCACCATCAGCAAATTTGCAGACGACACTAAGCTGGGGGGGAGTGTGGATCAGCTGGAAGGCAGGAGGGCTCTGCAGAGGGCCCTGGACAGACTGGAGAGTTGGGCTGATTCCAATTGGATGAGGTTCAACACGGCCAAGTGCCGGGTCCTGCATTTTGGCCACAGCAACCCCATGGGGAGCTCCAGGCTGGGCACAGAGTGGCTGAGAGCAGCCAGGCAGAAAGGGACCTGGGAGTCTGGAGTGACAGGAAGCTGAACATGAGCCAGCAGTGTGCCCAGGTGGCCAAGAAGGCCAATGGCATCCTGGCCTGTATCAGGAACAGTGTGGCCAGCAGGTCCAGGGAAGGGATTTTGCCCCGGTACTCAGCCCTGGTGAGGCCACACCTCGAGTCCTGTGTCCAGTTCTGGGCCCCTCAGTTCAGGAAGGAGATTGAGGTGCTGGAGCAGGTCCAGAGAAGAGCAAGGAGGCTGTGAAGGGATCCAGCACAAGTCTTGTGAGGATGGGCTGAGGGAGCTGGGGGTGTTCAGTCTGGAGAAGAGGCAGCTCAGGGGAGACCTCATCACTCTCTACAGCTCCCTGAAAGGAGGTGGGAGCCAAGTGGGGGTTGGTCTCTTTTCCCAGACAACTTTCAATAAGACAAGAGGGCATGGTCTTAAGTTGTGCCAGGGGAAGTTTAGGTTAGATATTAGAAAGAATTTCTTTACAGAGAGGGTGATCAAGCATTGGAATGGGCTGCCCAGTGAAGTGGTGGACTCTCCATCCCTGGAGATATTTAAGAAGAGGCTGGATGTGGCACTCAGTGCCATGGTCTAGCAACCGCAGCGGTGGGTCAAGGGTTGGACTTGATGATCTCTGAGGTCCCTTCCAACCCAGCCAATTCTATGATGCTATTATTCTATGATAATTAAATTCTGCTTGTAATGAGAGTTTTCTAAATTATAAATGTTTGCTGCTACCTTTCAAGATCTATATCTTCAGCCTGACTGTGACAACTTTCAGGCATTAGCACCTCCCATTTTCATGTAATAACAGAATCATTTAGGTTGGAAATGACCCTTAAGATCATCAAGGCCAGACACTAGCTTTTTTTTCAAATTTTTTTTTTTAGACTTGTCTTGTTTGGAAAAATTAGCTTGGTTGGAAAAGACTATAGAAGAACTGCATGAATGAAAAGTCTTCCATATCTTCTACAAAAAGATCCCTTTTAAAGATGATGTGGCAAGTTCTATTTAGTGGGTAAAGAAATGGAGTTTTCCAGGTTTTCAGTTCAGTTTCTTGGAATGAAAGAAATTCATCTTGTTACAATAGTAATGAATTGTTCAGTTTACTCCAAAGGTGTTGTTTCTTTGTTGTTGTACCTATATCTACTTCCATTTATTTGATTGCAAAAACATTACAGTAATGTTTATCTAATTGTAACTCACAGGAATACATGAGCATTTGTGAAATAGTTCTAAACCTCTCTCTGGTCAAAGGTGGTAGACGCATCACATTTTGAAATGTTAAATTTTTAATAAAATTACTCAAGTGAGTATTGAAACAAAAGTGAGATTATGAAAAGAGAAATCTGATGGAATAACTTTTCATATAAGACCTACACTTTTTCTATTGCACAGAATTGCTATGAAAATCCTGAAATCCTTTGCAAAAAAAAAAAAAAAACCACACAAAAAACCCCAAAAATCCATACTTTATTCATGTAAAATGAATAGAGATATCTGAAAAAGGCCACAGGAAAATGGTTAAAAATCAAAGGTCACCACAAGGGAAAGCAAATGCAAAGTTTAATTTCAATGATGAATAATAGTGCGTCTTAATACAAAGTGCTGCTACTGTTCCCCTAGTGATCTTTTCTAGTTCTTGTTATGACTGCATTAACTGCCACTTTACTGAAGTAAAGTGTCATCAGACATTCATGTATGTGAGTTGGGACTAAAGCTTTATGCCTCTATAAAACCCTTTTGAGAGCTTTGATTCAGACCAAATATTCTTAATATTTACGTAACTCTTCCTGATTGTGTACCTTTATAATTCACTGACATCTTCTTATGCTCACTGTATGCTCCTTTGCGATATTGAACTGGCTAAAAGCAGAATGACTTTGCTTTGAGAAATTAAAATACATTAATGCCTCTGAGCAGGATCCTGGGTAGGTGGAATGTGCTATGTATGACTGATGAATTTTTCATCTGCCCTCTCAATCTACTTTCTGGTTGCCTTATCCAACAGGGATATTGCTGAGCAAGCTAACTTTCATCCATCAAGCCACTTAAGCTCATACTCATCTCGGGGCATGAGAATCTCTCCACAGGGACTGCTGAATAACAAGGGAGCACTGCTCTTTTGAGCTACCAGTCCAGAAACTCTCCTGAGGAGAACACAGGTACATTTCTGGAAGAACAATTAAAAGTAATACTACCCCTTGTTACTCCATCTTTTCAGCACTGAAGTATGTATCTCTGTTTCTCACGAAGCTAGCAGGAATGGCACACCTGTTAGGAATTGAGAGGAATTAAATTATCGTTACTGAATGAAAGTTACTGAATGAAAGTAGAGTCAGTATGAACAGCCAGAAATAGGGCCTGCATTGAAATCCACAGCTTTCAGGAAGGTTCATCATCACTCTTTGGGCCATCTGTATTGTGTGCTTTCTCTGAGGAAAGGCTTCACCAACCCATACCACTGTCTTTGGCAGACACCAAGGCTTGACCCATCACCCTTTCTCAAAGAAATCTTCCTTATGTCTTGAGACAGCTTTCTCCAGAGTGACTGGGAGGCTCAGGAGGCAGCTTCTGGCAGCATGAAGGTGTAGCACATTCATTCCACTAAGAAAAAGATTTTGTTGACACCCTTTCGATGTTTCTACTCAGTCCCATTTCCTTCATGCTCAGTCTATAAATTTGCACTTGGTTATCCTGGATTAACTGTGTTTTTCTGCCTTTGACTCAGCAGTGTTAAAAGACTACCATATCCAGCCCTCCACTTCCCCCCTTCCCATATGAACACTCAAGCCTCTACCTTCCTCTTAGGGCACCCAGATTGACAAGGGTCATTTGTAGAGTGAGTTTGGAAAGGAGCTGTGCCTACTCTTAGTCATGTAAACAGTAGTCTCTGGAAACTGGGCAGTGAAGGAGGGGGAAAAAGGAGAAGAGGTGACTTTTCAGCCCCGGCTGCCTTACGATGCTTTACAATAATGGTCCAGTTTTCCACCAGGTGCTTAGGAAAACTTTTTAAAAAAATTAAAATAAAGGAATGTCTTGAAACTGCATTTGGAAAACAGCTTTTGATATGTAGAGACACAGCTTTAAAAGAAAAGCTTGTAGATGGGAGGATTTAATTTTCAGCTGTTTCAGATTAATCAACCTGTAGTATTGCACCAGCCCAGACAATGAGAAATAGAGGGTAACATCCTCATGTGAACAGATATGGATAGCTACCCACCAGGATTTTACTCAGCTGAATACCACTATTTTACAGGGGCTTTTTTTCATATACTTTGTGTCAGTGTAGTCTGAAACTTGTAGAGATCTGTTAATTTACTTCTGATCCAGGCCCTCAAGGTCCTCTTGGGAACATTACTCACATTCTACATGCTCCCAATCCATTTTTAACTGATCCATTGTTGTTCCTCCCTATCCTTGAGATAATTTTCTATTTCTAACAAATCTTACTATAAGTAAACTTCAATGCTTTAGGAACTCAGTATTCTGTGGTCTTTGCTATCACATTTCTCTCATTAACTCCATGAGCTTAGAAAAAATGGGATCTCAGTTGATGAGCTTAACTGGAGTCCCAGCACAGAAAGAAGATGAATCATACCTGGACTGACCACAGATAGCACTTCTCTCATCACTTCTTAAAAGTATTAAGTTGTGGCTTTTTTAAAGAGGTGTAAGGTAGGTGGAAACATCCGTGTCCTACAGCAGGCTGTATGGCTGGGTCAAGAACTGAGACATGAGAGGTCCTGACATCTCCCTTGCTATGTGGCTGGGAATGATTCTGTTCTCAGGGCTGCAGCTTGACAGGAAGAGACAGGGAAAGTCTGGTGTCCTGACAAAACTTCAGGAAAAAATAACATCCTTATATTTTGTCAGAGTGCCAAGACATCCCCTGTGCTTTGGGACTATCAAGCCAAACTCGACATCTGGGATGGGAAGTCATCTGATGGAATGAGGGTGACTACACTGGAATTAGTCACCCCTGGCTTTCTTCAGAGCCTGAGGGGAGAAAAAGAGTATTGCCAGGGCACATTTACAGTAGTTGTGCCTGAAATGTGCCCAGTCTTTGCTGCCGAACATGTTGCCTTATTCCTACCATGTTCTACCATCCTGATATGAGAAAAACAATTATAACATCTATTACAAATCACTACTATAACAATTCAAATTTACCTCTTGACTTCCTCCAAGGTCACAAGAGACTCACACACAAGACATCACCAGACTCTTAGCAACACACGTTAAAGTACTGGGACTACTGTTATCATGTCCATGTGCCTTCTAAAGAAACTTCTTTTTCCCTTCAACCTCTCCTCACAGGACATGTTTCTTAAATTCTTATCACTCCCATTGTTTTCTTCAGACTACCTTCAGCTTACCTTCAACATTTAATATATTCTATAGTGTTTTAATATCTCGGGCTAAATATTCTTAGTGTTCACACTTCTGCTTCACAGCTTCTACTTCACTTATCTGCATTTAGACTCGTACCATGAACAGTAAGTCTTTATAAATATTGAGCCTCAAAAATATATTTTGATATGTAAATCTCTGGTCTTTCCTCAGGAATATATATTCATATACTACTTAAGAATTGAAGCTAAACTGAAAAAACTCAATTCCTTCCTGTGTTTGGCACCTACACAGTTAAGGTGCTGTCACTACCAGTCCAGCAAGGAGGAGACAAAATATCAAGATTGAGAGCAGTGGCTTTGATTCCAAATGCCTTCCAGGCTGCACTGGGGTTTGAATTTACATCTCAGCAGGAGGCAGATTTACATTTCAATCATTAGATCTCTGTGAAAAACTTCTATACTACTCCCTGTGCATCTCTGATTTTTCTAGTTCATTGTTAATGAATGTACGTAAATTTAATACTACAGTTAATAAATGAAGACACAGGGAGCTGTAGGATAGTGAGAAGCAGGAAGTAGTCCTACACCATTTTCATGAATGAAAATGTACGTGGGTTTCTCAGTCTGAGCAGAAAACCAGGGAGATCAGTTAAAACAAATCTTTCTGGATTACCAGTCCTGAAAACCTTCTGAGAACAAAAACTAGCCAAAAAAGCTCTACCAAAAATCTAGGCATGGATAAAGTTACCTTGCTCTCAGCTCTGCATTGCCATGGTATTGATTTCATTGGAATCAAGGATCTGAAACACCTTCAGAGATACGGACTGAGAGGTGACTCATATGCTTACTCACCTTACTTGCTTCCTCTGTGAGGCTAGAAAGGGGAGAAGAGAATTTATGAAATTCCCTAAAACTGCCCTGCATTACAAATAGTTGCCAATATACCTTTGAAGTGAACATGTGTGCTTTTTTTGTTGTTTCCTTTCAGTGTTTTATCACAGGACAAAAAAAAAAAAAAAAAAAAAAAAAGCTTCTTTTCTTTGAATTTCTATGTCTGTACCTGTAGCACATGACATGCGATATGAGCAACATTAACAAGTGAGAACTTGTGAGGGTGAGGCTGAAACATCACAACAGGCTGTTGGATGGTGCCCAGATCTTCCCAGACTTGTCTCAGCTTCCGCTGTTCAGTGCTAATGAGGTAACTTCATATATGGAGACAGTGGTGAGATCCTACCTTACATGCTAATCTTCCTTCACAGAGTCAAACCAGCTAAATATTTTGACTAAAGGAATACCCTGAAGGCAACCAGTAGGTATCTTGGTGCAGCACGTTCAGAACAGTCATTCACATGTGCATGCCTGTAGGCTAAATCATCTAAATCATCTTTTCCACCTTGGTAAGGAGCACAGCATATCCATCAAAAGCGAGTAAAGAGACATTTGATCCCTGGGAAACAAGTGCTTTTTTTCTCACAGGGGAAAAGAGAAGGGATAGCTAGAAAACAAGAGTACAGAAATGAACCCAAGCCAACCTCCCCCCCAGTAAATAAAAATCAAACTGAGATACTTATATCAACAAATCCCTGCTCTTTTCTCTCTTCCCCAGCAACAGGAGCAATGAAACAAGATGAAATGGGAACAGGCAAAATGAAACAATGTTTTGGTCTAGATTTCTCCATGGTGGAGATGTGGTACTACAGAGGGCAGTGTTTGGTTTTTAAACTCCTCTTTTCACAGTCTTTTATTATGCCTCTTTCTCTGCTCAGACTGTTTCTTCTTCATCCTTCTCAAGGCCCAAGATGCATCCTTTCTTCTAAAGCCTTTCATTGCTCTTATTTTTTGTGTCATAGGTCCTTACTTTATTTTTTCTTTGTGTTAACAATTTCTGCTGTGATCTGTTCATATGGTTGACACTTACCTGGGAGGCAAGTTTCCTTATGATGACAAGTTAGACATATTCAAGTTTATTTAACCAAAATAGTTAAAAGATAATAGCAAAGTTTGAGGTTTATTAATCCTTTTACACAGCTGCTTCCCCGTGTGTCAGCATATATTGTTTAGTACACACTATGTGCTGCTTTGCCAGTGAGGTAAGTTCATTGGTTATATTTGTACTTTAATCAAAGGGCCATGTGTTGTTACACGTATCTTAGAATTCGTAGGTGCACTTAATAACAAATTATGTTGGGTGCATTTAAACCTAAAAATTCTGCTATTTAAAACCTAAAAAACTTTGTATGGTGAGTGTGTTAGCAGATTTATAACATTCTTTGGAAAAACAAGTTTCATGTGCCTGGAGATGAATCTTTAATATGCCTATGAACCTTAAATTAAGATTCCTGAAGATTTCCCTAAATTCTGGTTTAAAACCAAGGCACATACGGTTACCATTGTAATGGCTATCAATGATGCAGAGTGATAGTGCTATGGTGAGATAAGCTACTAAAAATGTATGTGACAGAGCCCAGCTTCCTAGGGTTTTTTGTCCACCTTGTAGAGACTACTGAATTTGTGTCTGTAGCATTCCCAAATTAATTAAGAGATTTCAGGCCTAAGCATCTATGTATTTTGGTATCTTTTTATCAGTGTGTCATTTTCTATGTTGCATGTATGCTTGCTATTGCCTCATTCTAAGTGCATTGAAGGTATGCTTTGTTTGCAGGAATAATGTTTGAAAATAACATTTTATGTCTCTTTCTGATGGTAGCATCTATGCCTTTTTCAACTATGAGCCTTTAGAAAAGGGCATCTCTTGTTCTTTGTTCTCTATGCACCTATGCAAGAAGAAGCCAGTGATTATACTTGATTACTTCCACGCACTTAGATCCAAAATATGAGAAGCCCATGGTGCTCTGGGCAGCCAGGATCTCTGCTTGTGCAGGCATAACTTATAATCACAGCCTAACTTTAAAAGAAGACATCCAGTTGCATTTACCAAAATTAAATTCCAAAAAGAAATGTTGTTTTGAGGGCCTAGTTGGCTGAAATTTTTACATGTGTATACAAAAGATGTAATTGCAATTCAGACATGGTGTATAATCTGACTTTGGAAAAGTGACAGCTTTTGTTTGCAGCAAGTATTACCCTGTGTTTTTTCCTGAGAAAGTAGAGTTTCACAAATTTAAAAACAATACAGAAGCTTGTGTGCCTAGAGATTTTCTGTGAGGTATTTGGCAAATGTAAAAATAGTTTCTATAGTTTCTCAGGATTATGGTGAGAAAACCTGAACAAGTCTAAAAGCCAAGCTCAAGCAAAGAAATGGCACCTAAATGGAGGGATCATAGGATGAAGAACACCCATAATAAATAGAATGTGAAGCACAGAGAACTGCTCGGTACAATTGCTGTAGGTTTATGAAAAAAATACCTGAAGTGTGTGTGAGAAGAATGGCAAGACCACAGCTGCTAAGTCCCCTGGTGGACGAGAGGCACATTCAGAGCACTCAAGCAACAGAATGTAATGTAGGGAATATTAGAACTAAGACTGTTTGCACTGAAGCACAGGTACAGAAGAGGAGCAGTCTCAGCATCACCAAGCTGCCATTCATGAGGCTCTCTTCAGAAAGCCAGAGGGACATAGATGGCCAAGGCAGCCAGGATGTCTCTGTGTTGTAAGTCACTATCACAGCTACTGAGGTGCACCATCAGGGGAGTTTTCCTCTCAGACCACCAACCACAGAAGTGACTCCACAGTCTTTCAGCATTTTTTTTTTTCAGGTATGGAGAGCTTTTGTCTTTCTAAATAGCTGTCTGCCTCATGTTCACAGAATACTTTGGGTGTTTGTAGAAAAGTGTTCTTACAAGTCCTGCACATAACCTGCTGATAAGAGATGCTATGTGGACTTCCCCATTTTTCTGAGGTCTAGGAAAAGCAATAGTTTGCAGGTATAACTTCTGTGTTTTGAAAAACAGTTTGCAGCTGAAAAGAAAGCTACTGAATGGTTTTGGAACTTGACAATAAAGGAGATGGACATAACAGTCTTCAGTCCACCATCATAAGATGGACCTGTCTATTTTTTCCACATTTTTCAGGTAGGCAGATCCCTTGTCAGATCTCAAACTGACTGGAAGCATCTTGATTAAATATTTTGGAAATGTTTAATATCCTGCAATTTAAGATTCAATTTTACTTTTACAACACTGTTAGCTTAGTACCTCACCACTGTGACCCTATTAACCAAAAATGAACTTTTAATCTGTACTTCATTTTGCTTCCTTCAGCCTTCTGGAGGAATGAGCTTGATGTGAAATACTGATTCTGTTTTCTGCAAAATTATCCTTACTGAGCTAGAGTTGGATGGCATTATGAAGTGCTTCACAATATGAAAGGAAGGAAAAGACTTGGCAGAGAAGGACAGGTTTGCAGTGTAAGCAGTCAGCAAAAGGATAAGCACCAAGAAAAGGTGAAAGAGCTGATATTGTGGCTTAAGGTAGGGTTAGATCTGGGAGTAAATTTCTACCCAATTGTTTTTGGTTTCCAAAAGTCTCCAGTCTTTATTCTCCTTTGTCTTCCCTTTGTGGGGATAGGGGGGATAGAGAGGAATTCTGCCCTTAGGTTTGTGGTCTGCCCAAACTGTTAAGCCATGACACTCAGCAAGACATATGCTGTGTGAAGAACATCAACTTTCCCAAAAGGCAATTGTCTGGGTGCTCATCATTACAATGGAGAGAAGAATGTCCTAAGAGGCATAGGGCTTTTTGTCCTTTAATATGAGGACTTATTTCTAATCGATGGGAACTTGAACATAAAGTTTCCTGAATGGTGTGAGTTGGAAGGCCATTTTGTACTTTGTATTTGTCAGGCCATAAGTACCAGCTGGTATGCATGTTTTGTGACTTTGGAATGAATGTATTACTAACACCTTAGGAAACTGAAAGAATATTTAGAACATTGGTATTAGAGCTTTCAGGAGAAAAAAACCCCAAAACCTAAACAAATTTACTTTACTGTCATCATGATTATGTGAGAAAGGATACTTTCCTGTTTAGAATAATTTCTAATAATTTCTTCCCATAAAGGCAGGACATTCTGAAAACATGAACTCTGGTAACAGAGGTCAGCAAATGCTGCAGCTGATTCTAGATTATTTCCCTGGTAAGCAATGGCACACACACAGCCTTCACTGTTTCATATCTACAGATTAGTTCAGAGGATTTTGTTGTACAGTATAAATCACCTGGCTTTATTGTGAGCTAGATTCTAGATCAAGAAAATTTACACAAGTTTCTATGTGGTTTCCAGCTGCTGCATTTACATCAGAGAAACCAAGGCCTGAGTTGAAGCAAGCAAAAAGACTCATCATTTCCACAGGCTTTTAATCGTTCTCCTAGAGACTATAGGTCTACAGTAGGAGGGGACAATGATCCACTAGTCATGTAAATTTATCATCTGCCCCGATAAGCTCATTTGGTCTTTATGGCTCTATTAATCTAACTAGGACAGTATGGTTTTATTGTCCTTTATCCCTCATCAATTTGAAAAATTCAGTATCAGATGAGACATTTAACATTCCTCCATGTTGACTGAACTATACCCATGACACTGACAACTGTTTTGCCATTGACACCAACAAACATCAAGCATTTTCAGCGACCAATGGATATTACTGAAAAAAATGCCCTTCTGCCAGCCATTATAGGGCTGCCAGCAAACAAAACTTGCAGAGGAAAGGGTACAAGAGAAATGAAGCAGGAAGACACTGGTATTTCTAACATGATCTGCCCAAGTGGGTGTGATGGTGATTGCTGGAATCTTCAAATCTTTGTACTTCTTCTGTAAACTTGTATAAGTATCCCATCTTCCATATTAGGAGAATCATAGAATGGTTTGGGTTGAAGGGGACACTAGACATCATTTAGTTCCAGTCCTGCAGTGTTCCAGATAATCCTTTAAAATTTTTTGCCCTTTAAAATCAAGGCCTTTCTCCTTCTTTCTTTGAATTTGTTAATCTGCTTATATGACTAACCAATGAGTGACTCACAAGTCTTCCCTTTTTAGCCTATTTGTAACCTTTGCATCATCTCTCTGTTTTGGTCTCTCGGTCTGACATGTTTTCCTCAATATTTAGTATAAATAGTATTATCATTTAGTATATATATAATTTAGTATATTTATCATTTAGTATAAATTGGTTACAGTTCTTGATGGTTTTCTGAAGCCACTTCTGACCACTAATGTTTCTGTCATATTCATTTTGCTGGACCTGTCTGCCTGATCACTTTTATCTAAATTGTTATTGTTCATATTTAATTTTTAAAGATCTTATTTTGCCTTTTAGATAGCACACCTGGAAGTCCCAACCCAAGCCCTGTCATACCATTTTATCACTTCCTTCTAATTAATTTCTTCCATGTATGTGATGTGGTGCAATCATTAATTTTTTTTTACCCTTGCCTCCATTTAATGAAGAGCCTCATACATGGAGAGAGATCATCCCAAAAGGCAAGAAGGACTCAGGCACTAAAGTTCAGAGCTCCTCCTCACTCCAGTGGCTGTGGAGAGAGGAAGGGGAAAGCACTGGTGTGACCGCTTCCAAAAATCTCCATTAGAGCTCACCAGTGATAGCTCAGAGGGCAGATTACTGCTCTTGGTTGTGTTCCTGGGAGAAACTGTGCCACAGGTTCACCTGCTACATGTTCCTTCTCTGGCAAGTTGATCTTGGACTCTTGTCTACTGGTGTCCACTGGTCTCCCATCCACTTGAGCCAGTGGCAGCACGTACCAAGATAGTTCATAGAAGTTCAGGAGAGCAAAAGAACTAGACCATCAATGCAGAGCATACATGGAAGGACTGAATTAAAACTGGGACTGACTGATCAGTCTGTATTTAAACAGACCCCAAATTTTCACACAGACTGGCAGTTTTCTGGAATTACAACCTTTCAGGGGAATGTTCCATGACATAGTCCTGGAAATCATGGTTCATTGCTTGCACCTCCATGTTCCAAAAGAGTAGAAGAGATTTCACAAGTGTAAATTGTATGGTGTCATACGCTGTCAGCATTCCTCCACAGAAACTAAGCAGATGTGGGCAATAGAAAGAAGGGGGGAGGCTGTGTGAAGTGAGTACAGTGCCAATCACATATTACATTGCTTTGAAAGTGAGCAATTACTGCTCCTGAATGTATAAGTTTTGGAAGGCTTAATCACCAGATATAATTCCGTTATAGAAATGCAATCTGTTTGCAGACTGCTGGACAATACATAATATCCATTTCATTGTTTCATAGATTTCAACACTGTGACATTAATGAGGTAAACACATTTCTCCAAGAGAAAAACGTGGCCTTTAAAAGCACCTCCAGACATCATGCTAATCGATTGTGCTAAACAAGCACTTCCTAATAGCATGCATACTTCTTTACACATAAAGGAAATAGCTGACTCTAAAGTATAACTAATGAAAGAGCAATAAAATTCTTCTGTTTTTTTCACATTAATAAGATTTCTCTGGATTTACACCTGTGAAACTGATTGACGTTTTATGCTAAGAATTAAGAAAAAATTATGCTATTTATGCCATTATTCTTTATATTTTCATTTTCCACTGCTCTTAAATCTGGCCTGGAAACCTCTCTGAGACCTGGTCTTTGTCTTATTAACATGGTTGAAGCAGAAAAACAGGCAAGATAGTAGAAAACAGCTGAATTTCTATGTAACAACCTTCATCAAACTAATTGGTTTTAGTAAAACACACGTGACTAAGGTATTAGGTATTTAAATAGGTATTTAAAAACTGAATGAATGAGGTTACATAGGCAGGCTGTGTGTTTATATTCAGCACTGGTGTATGGAATTTTAAGAACAAATATGAGAGCAGATTTAGGAGCACCAGAAGTTACTTTCGAGATGCCATACCTCCATATATAGATAGCAAACAAAGTCTATCATCTGGAAAGTGAAGGGTGTGCTGCCTGTCCTGTAATATATTTAATAACCAAGAGTAGATTCTAGTGGGGCCAGGAAAGTGGTGCCATTTTGCAAATAGACATTGTTAAACTGTGCATTGCAGCACTAGGTTCTCTCCAGTCATGATAGTGAGGCAAACTAATACAAAGGAGCTCCAGATCAAAGCTTTTTGTAATAACCGTTAGTAAGTTTATATCAGTCTTAGTTCTTGTGAAGGATCCTTGGAATACAGCAAATCTGTTCTAAATTTCAGAAAGAACTGATGTATCTAAGGCAACACAAAATATTTTCAAAGGCCACAGTTTGTTGTTGTAAGGGAAAGTTCTTAACAATTGCAGTATTCATATTATGTCTATGAATAGAAGCATATATTTTTATTCGCTTGACTCTGACAGGGCCCATCAAGAATACCAGTTGCTCATATGGTGTCTGAGCTCCCTTTTGTGTAATTCCACTGCCTTTCTGGTCTTGGTGATACATGAAGGTTTGGAGGTGATCAGAGAAAGCCCATAATCCCTCTCTCCTTTTAGTTCTGATCACTATAACTTGAAAAATAGACAAAGAACAGTCAGGTTTTTAAAAAGTAGCCCCTCATTTTTGTTATTTGTCATCTGGATGATTTTTCTTAGGGATACATGATACCATGAGAATCTTTGCCACCAAAGTACAGCTCATTCTGGAAAACCTGTCTGCAGTACTTGAAAGCCCATTTGTTGCCTGTTCTCGACCCTGTGTACTTGAAAGGTTGTCACAAACCTCCAATGGCATATTGTTCATTTGTTGCTTTTGATGTGGGGAACAAAGCACAAGTAATACATTCTTTTGAGTTGATTTTTTGTTTGTTTGTTTTTGGGTTTTTTCTTTTTTTTTTTTTTCTTTATAACATTCAAGATACTTGCAGAAATGTAAGATAAGAAAACACCCTTTTATATTTAAACAAATACACTCATCAGAGAATGGTGAAATATTCTGTTCCCCTCAACTGTTCTGTAATACATTCAAGTTATACAGGGCAATTAGATACTCTCCATGGCCAATGTTGTATTCTAGCCAACAGAACTGCACTGCTCAAAGGAGCTTGTGTTAATGGCTTTCACAGAAGTTGGAACACACTATGGGAATGTTATCCTAGTCAATGAGGGATTCAAGCTCTCCTCAAAAAATATTAATGGAAATAGCTGTCCAGAGATTTCCCAAAAGATCGTAAGACACATCCCCCCTTCTAATAAAAGACTTGGTGAAAAACTGCAGACTTTGCAGTGTTCAGAATCAAGAAAATACTCAGCAGATGATGTTTCGGTCCCAAAATGAGAAGTTTGTGGGTTTTTTTGGCAGGGTCCTGCTTGTGTTGGTGGAATTCACATAGCCTTTCTGAAAGGATGTTCTGAGGTGGAGTGCGGTCCAGAGGAAGCATGTGTCACGGGGGATGATGTACTCCAGCCCTGTGAGAGAGCTGAACTTGCCCAGATGATTAACAATTCCCAGCAGCCAAAACACACAGCACTGCTGGGCTGGGTCTCTGAGGAACAGATTGGTTTTTGATGTGAGATGAAATGAAGCACTCACCTTGTCAGCAAAAATCAAACAGCACTATTGGTGAACAAACAAAAATCTACCACCCTGACAGCACAACCTAAGCATCAGTTTCATGCCTTCTCTGAGTGTGGAAGGCTCTGCCAGACCTCAGCAGCACAGTGATTTGAGTGCAAAGATTTTTGCAGGAATGGGAGCATAGATAAAATAGCAAGTAACTGGGAATGACACTGACAGTCTCAGTGGCAGGGCATAAGCAGTGAAGAGGGGATTCCCATTCCCTATGGTACCTTTCAGTCCAGCCAGCTGAGTTTTTTGGTGCTCTCCTCAAGAGCTCTTCAGCTGACTCCTCTCAGTGGTGACACCAATCCAAATGATTGCAGGGCACCATCATATATCCAGCATCCTTCCATATTTCCTGTAATCATGAGTAAGCACTTCTACAAGGCCTTGTACTGTGTCATACAGACATACCACATGAGCTCAAGGTTTCTGCATCATGTGGGATAGCCACCCACAGCAATAAACTGGTAAACACCACTTATCTTCAGTGGCCTTATTAAGTGCTTGGTTTGTCACACCACAGCATAGCCATCTCTTGTATGCTGATGAATATTTTAACCTCTCTTTAAGAATAGTTTGAGGTAAGAGTGTGCAGCCACTGAAAATCATATTCTGTATTCTACAGCAACGAATACCATGTTGTCAACTGCTGGGGGACAAAAATTTGACCTACATTTTCTTTTAAGGTAAAAAACCCAAACCAAACCAAACCAAACCAAACAAACAGACAAGTCTCCTCCCCCTTACCCCCCCCCAAAACAAAAAAACCCCAAACCAACCAACCAACCAAACCCCCACAAAAAACAAAACAAAACAAAAAAGTGGCAACAGTCATGGAATTTTCCAGAACTGTCCTATTCTTGCTAACTGTACAACTGCAATGGCAGAACATTTCCTCTTGCGTGTATATAAGAAATGTGAAGCATTTATTTCATATTTTGAAGTAAGATTTCCTTCTTCATATGATTTTTTGTCAGATGTCTTTCCAAAGAGAAATGTATTATGTAAAAACTAAACTTTTCTAAATTATTTTAAGATCTAGAAAGTCAGAGCAAACTTCTACTGCAGGAAGAAAATGACATGAGCAGCTCGTGTTGATTTGTTCTTTTTCCTCAAATGCTGCAGCAGCCATTTAAACAGTACAAAGATAGACTATCACTGCCCATTTAAGATGAGATGTTGAGTTCACAACTCTATCACTTACCAACCTGGTATACATTGTTCCTAAAGTGCTTAAAAATCATACCTTTCCAAATAGCTATGTGCTATCTACTGGTGGCTCATATGATCTGGATTGAAACAAATTGCTGGAATCCTCTTTTTATCAGATCTTTTTGGGCTTCTATACATTCAAGGCCAAGAAACAACAACAACTAAAAACAAGCAAACAAAAATATTTTGCAGAACTTCTCAGGCTGCTATGGGAGAAATACACACTGCATGTGTAAATATATTGTGCTGTATTTTTGATTTACTGATACAGATCTCCAGGTGTGTAAATATAGTGTGCTGTAGTTCTGATTTACTGATATGGTTCTCCAGGCCTGTTTCCATTAGGGACAAAAACAATAAGATACTATTTCAGCTTGACACGTAAAACTTCATTGCAATACAGAACACTATTGAAAAAAATGTGGAAAAAGACAGAGCATTAGCTTTTCCTCCAACATGTTTGTTATGCTGCCCATTGATTGAAAAACCATATAGACATCCACCATGACGTTGGAAAGATTCACTTTTTCTATACTGGTTTCTACTTTCCTTTATATCAGAAGACTTTTAATTCATTGAAACCCTTCTTCTGTCCTTGCATTGTGCAGCAAGCATCATGGCACCTAAAATCTTTTGGGTTTGTCTGTAATGTTTTCATTCTAGAGCACACCTATAACCTTGTAACTTGTCAGGGGCAGGCAGAGGGTGACAGTAACCCGAGAAGATGCTCCATGTCTCCCCATGCATGCAGGGAAGGAGAGGCATTGCCAGACACCACTCAGCCTCCTGTTCAGACCTCATTCTCAATGCTGATGATACATTTTTAGGTTATGTTCCCACAAATCACTATTTTCCTAAGCTCCTGAAGACCACAGCTATGAAAACCATAGTGAGTGGCATATGTCTAAGCAGTGTCATGAAAAGAAACATGTTTTTATATTGTTACAGTTTTTAGTGTGGAAACAAGTGCAGCAAGAGCAGAGACAGTCAGTGGAAGAAGCCCCAGACAGGATCCAGGGTGCTCTGTTGAATGTCATAGGCCCAAAATAATGTCATGTAGGACATGGCAGCCTCTTCTTCTATAAGGAGGGTTTTTTTCAGCTGGTTTCTCATCTGTGGTCATAAACTGATTGGTAGCTTATGACTGAGAAAGTGCTGAGTCAGAAAGAAGTACTTCTTATTTACTTTGGGCCAAGGCCAGAGAATCTTTATGTATGACTATACCACAATTACATACATTTAAACCTAATTGCAATATAACATACCCAGCTTAATATGTTATCCCCAGGTCCTTTATTTGAGCTTCTACGGTCAATAGCTAATGCATAGCAGTCAGGTTCACTTCTCAGGAAACCCCTTACACCTTTTCTTTTATGCTTTCTCACACGGAGCATTTCTTTTATATCTTTGTCCCTTTACCAAGGTGATATTCAACAAAGACATGTGTTCCCCTGTGCCCTGTACACCCTGCAGAAATTTGCATTGCTACTTTTTACTGTGTCTGTTTCTAGAAAGCCTGGCTGATTACCTACGAGTTGTTGCCACATCTTAAAAGCACTTACTAGTGACTATAGCTTTATTGATATTAGTAGTGCTATCAAATGTAGTATTAGGACATTACCCTTCCGCTTCTCACATTCTGGTTTAATTATTACTTTACGGTTATTACTTCCTGCACCACGAAATCAAACATCGTCTAAAGATGTTAACAACAGATTCAAAGTTACCCATATGTAGCTTGAGGGAGTAGGTCTTAAAAGTCCATTAAAGGGATAGAAAGGATTGCATACATATTTCTGTTATTTCCCTAGAAGGAAGGAACTTGATTGCTTTGCTTTATCTGCAGCATATGCTAATATTGTTTACACTGGCTCTTTGCTTAAATAGCTCAATTTTCTCTATTTCTGACACAAAAATAAATCTAATTAATCTCCAGTGTTTCCCACTACAACCTAAAGAAGATCTCAATTACTCAGCTCAGTTGGAGAAATTCCAGCAAAAATCAGATTCTCCTGGAACCTTCAGAGCACTGTTGCAGAACCACAGTCACACAGGAATTCCCCTTTCAACAAGATCCAAGAGAAAACACCTGGCATCCCTTCAGTTGGAGTGGTTTTGGAAAGATGTGTCATTTTGCATACCCTCATCTAAAGAAGCCATTGTCCCAGCTCTGTGGGTTGTAATCTCCAGCAGCTGTGTCTATGGCTGAGGAACTGCCAGAGAGTTTAGGGCAGGTTTAAAGATAACGTGGCCTCCAGTTCCCATGCAGCCACTCACAGAGCAAGCAGGAGGGTCAGAAAACCTGCTGCCCTTTGTCCTGCCCTCTGCTGTAAGGGTTGTGGCAGTGTGGGATTGTTTTAAACTCCACTTTGTGTCTCCACAGTTACCTGCACAGAGGCCTCACTGAACAAGTGGCAAGGACTGGGACACAGGCTTTTCTAGCTCTTCCAGGGCAGGCATTGGCTTAGAAAATGCTTAGGACAAACGAATCAATACTCTGCTTCCTCACAAGAAAGCAAATGTGCGAGACACAGCCCGCTGACTGACAGAAATGTCAGAGGAAATCTTATTTTTAAGGGGGTGTCACCAAAATGACAGGGTCTCTTCACCCATACCAGGACATTTGGCTGATGATGCCAGCTAGAAGAAGAACCCCACATGTGATGCCGAGATGTGCTGCTGAGGTTTATTTTCACAAGGATGTGCTAACCAGATGTGAATGGGAGAACATAGTTCACAGATGAAGTGCATCCTGCACCCAGCAGCCACTGGTGGCTGCTGGTCTGAAGGGCTGGTATGTGTACTGATTACATCATGATGAAGAATCCCTGCTGATGTGTCACCATACTGCTTTCAGTATATAGAGCACAACTAGCCAAGTATATATGTATATAAAAAAATTAGTCTGCTAACTCCCTAATTTAACAGAATAAAATAAATTGTGGCAGGACAAATCACTGTCTTAATACACAGAGATATGCCCAAGCTCCAACATTTTAATGATGAAGATGGGCAACTACAACTAAGCAGGCCCAAGAACCCACTGCTGAGGAAAATGATACACAGCCAGAACTGTCTCTCCCACATGCTGAGACAGTGACCTATGGGGAAAGGCCCACAGTGACCCTGTCTCTGGCAACTGTGCCTATGTGCCACTGTCCCAGACAAACCTGGTCTTCAGTCTTATCACAGCTTGTGGCCATCAAAGAGATGGTCTTCCTGTTCCTTTTATTTTTCTCACAAATTCATCTGGGACCTGAACTGCTTCATCTGGTGAGAGCTAATAAAACATAGCTGTCCATGAAAGTTGCCCCTACAAAATTTAATAACAGTGCCACTTATTCTGGAGCACCATCTACCTTTCTTGCACTCACACCAAAAACTGTCTCTCTACCTTCCTCTGATACGAATTTTCTGATTGCTTGTTTCTGGTATAAAAATTACAACCATCTTCTGAAAGCAGGCTTGTGTGTGTGTTCCTGTGACAGAGGACTCAGAGAAAGCAAGGAAGAAAAGAGCCGGCATGGATCCCCGGCATCAGACACAATTGGTTAGGCCTCACATTTGCAGATGCAGTGGCATTCATCTCTTACCCATTTGTGAATGTTTTCAATATAACTTGGAGAAAAAAGTCCATTATTTCTCCTTCCCTTCCTGAAAGGAAACAGGGGGGCAAGACATGGAGCAAAAGAAAATCTTCTGGGCAAGTATTTCAGAGTTTCCACAAGTTCAGGCAAACACTGTTACATCAGCAAGACTAATTGTTCCATTAAAACTGTTGCACTAATTACACCAGGACTTTCATGACTTCTGGCAATGCCAATGGTAGGAGTTTAAGACTGTGAAGTGAATTTTTCATGTAAAGTCCCAGGACCTCTATTCTTCAATGTTGGCCTGTAATGCTTAACATTTATGTACTAGTCACAGGAGGGAATAAAATGGGAGTATGGTGAGATAAGAAAAGATGATGTTGTGTGAAGGTAGAAAACAACAGTTAAAAACAAAATAAAGGAATTTAAAAAAGGAAAAAAGTAAATGAATGAAACAATGACTGCACAACACACAGAAAGGTGTTGAAAGAAATCTACAGCTGCAAGGGGGGAGTGGGAGGTTGATTAGAAAGAAAAAAAACAAGGGAGAAGATAAAATAGGAGGGAGAAAAGATAAATAAAAGATTATAGAAAATGTATTAGAACAACAGATACAACGAGAAGAACTTCACTTGTATCACATACTGAATAAATGGCAACCATTTAACAAGAAAGTATTCTGCTGGTCACAGAATCATGTACCACCACAGAATCTTAGAGGCTGGAAGAGACCTCTGGAGATCAAGTCTAATCCCCTGCTAGAGCAGAATGACCCAGAGCAGGCAGCAAACAATTGTGTCTGGATGTCTCCAAAGAAGGAGAATTCACAGCCCCCCTGGGCAACCTGTTCTAGTGATCTGTCATCCCCAAAGTAAAGAAGTTTTGCCTTGTGTTCAGGCATAGTTTTCTATGTTCCAATTTGTACCCATTGCCCCTTGTCCTGCCACTATTAAAAGGAGTCTGGCCCCATCCTCTTGACATGAGCCCTTTATATATTGATACACATTGATGAGATTCCCTCACACTCATCACTTCCCCAGTCTAAATTGATCAAGGTCTCCGAGCCTTTTCTTATAAGAGAGGTTCTCAAGACCCTTAATCATCCTCATAGCTCTCCTCTGAACTCTTCCAAGTAGTTCCTTTTTGAAAAGGGAAGCACAGAAGAGAGTATTACAGATGTGGCCTCACCAGGGCAGAAGAGATGGGGAAGATAAGCTCCCTCGACCTGCTGACCATGCTCTTCTTGATGCACTCCAGGATGCCATTGTCCTTCTTGGCCACAAGGGCACATTGCTGGGTCATGGTCAACTTGTCCATCAGAACTCCCAGGTCCTTCCCCAGAGCTGCTTCCAGCAGGTCAAAACCCAGCCTGTACTGGTGCCTGGGTTTATTCCTCCCCAGGAGCAGGACCCTGCATTTATCCTTTTTGGACTTCATGAGGTTGCTCTGTATTTAACACTGCAGCCTGTCCAGGTCCCACTGAATGGCAGTGCAGCCTTCTAGTGTGTCATCTCCTCCTTCCAGTTGTGTATCATTGGCAGAATTGCTGAGGCTACACTCTGTCTTTTCATTCAAGTCATTAATGAATATGTTGAACAAGACAGGATCGTGTCCTGACCCCTGGGGGACACCACTAGCTACAAGCCTCCAAATGGCCTTCACGCCATAGATCACAACTCTCTGAGCTCTGCTATTCAGCCAGTTTTCAATCCACTGTTTGCTCATCTAACCCACATTTCCCAAGCTTACTTGTAAGGATGCTGTGGGAGATGGTGTCAAAAGCCTTTCTGAAGCTGAGGTAGACAATATCCACTGTCTTCCCCTCATCTATCCATCCAGTCATGCCATCATAGAAGGCTATCAGATTGGTCAAGTGTGATTTCCCCTTGATGAATCCATGCTGACTACTCCTGATAACCTTTTCCTCCACACGCTTAGAGATGATGCCCAGAATTAGCTGTTCTGATGTTTTACCAGGGGTGTAGATGAGTCTGACTGGTCTGTAGTTTCCTGGGTCTTCCTTCTAGACTTTTTTAATGACTAGAGTGACATTGTCTTCCTTTAAGTCCTCAGGGCACCTCTGCTGTTCCCCATGACATTTCGACAGTGGCTTAGTAATAACAGCTACCAGCTACCTCAACATTTCTGGGTGAGTGGGTGAATCTGGGTGAATTCATCAGAGTCCATGTATTTGTGGGTGTCTAATTTGCTTTAGTAATTCCTCAACCTGTCCTCCTTGACCAATGGTAAATCTTTCTTTCTCCAGACTTTCTCTCCTACCTCCAGTCTCTGCATGTCCTGAGGGCTGGCCTTAGCAGCGAATAGTGAAGCAAATAAGGCATTCAGTAACATCACTGGTAAACTCTTCCACCAGGGCACCTGCCTCATTCAGCAGTGGATCCACATTTTCCCTGGTCTTTCTTTTGCTAGTGAAGTGCTTGAGAAGCCCTTCTTGTTGCCATTGATATACCTTGACAGATTTAGTTTCAAGCAGGCCTTAGCTTTTCTGCACACTCTGACAACATTCCTGTGTTACACCCAAGTGGTCTTTTTCACATTCTGTAAACTTCCTTCTTCCATTTCAGTTTTTTAAGCAGCTCCTTAGTCATCCATGCAGGTGTGTTTCCTCTTTTGCTTGATTTCTTACTCATCTTGATCTTGATCTTGATGTCTACTCCATTAGGTGAAAAACATATGTGTAAGTGCAAAAATTCATCTAGGACCATAAATAAAAGGTTTACTGTCTCAATTGTACATTTCATTGCCTGTGTTAGCAACCTCCAGATAAAAACACCACCTTTGTTCTTAGGCATTCTTGAAGTTGTTTTTTTTTAAACAAAGTTACACCTACACATGTGACACTTCAGATTATTGCGCTTTTTACTGTGTGGGATTACAGTGTAGCCTCTTCAGGAGATCTTGAAAACATGTTCCCCACAGCACCATCAGTAAATGTTACTGTTCAAGCCTGGAAGCAAGAGTCAATCAACGAGCAGATTTCTTTTCCAACATTTGTTAGGCAAAAGTCCCTGGCCCATCTCCCTGTCCTGAAGAGCATCTCTGTGCGTACTTTGGGGGACAGTAATTGCTCTGTTTCACATTTAAAATGTGTAAGCTGTTCTTACAAACAACAAATATTTATGTATATGAAAGAGTTGGTCACAGATGAAATAAGTGAGGGTTTTATCATTGCCTTCTATGGATTTGGTCCTTGGGGTGGATTTGGAGAGCAAGATGTGATGAACTTACTGTAGAAGTGAGATGAACAAAACAGCCAGTCTCCAAGATTTTCTACACAAAGAAAGTGTTTGCACATTTATTGGAAAAAGAAGGCAATTTGCTGGGCCTCCATTTTCCCACCTCTGTATTTCCTCTCAAATGCCATTAATAGCCTGCTGTAACCTGTTCCTTTTGGACTGCAGTCCAGAAACATCACAGGAATTTGTTAGGCTGTCTCTGAATGTGCTGACAGAAGACAGGGACTAGAGAGGTAGAGAGTGCCTGCAGGAAATGGATGGTTATGACAGAAATCCTAAACGCTCTCTGCTCCATGGAGACAGAGAAATTGTACAACAATTCAGCATTAACTCAGTGAGGCTCAGAGCCCACCCTGGGAAATTCTCTGAGTTCACAACTACGTGGTACTTTAGTTTTTTTTTGGTTTTTTTTGTTTTTTTTTTTAAATGTGTTTTATCATACTGTAAATGTAATCTGTTTAGTTTGGATATATAACTATACTGACTAATCTTTCAAGAAAGTACAATGAGTTTTCTGTCTTTGAAAATGTGTTTTCTGTTCCATTAAAGAGAGCCATTTTTCAAGCTCTAAATGTGTCTTGGGTTCCTTCTTACTCTTTCTTGAAAATACCAACACTGCACCTCTTCAGTGAGTGGAAAGTGGCAACAGAAAATAATCTTACCAGACAAAGGATGTAGAGGTTTAGACAAGATCTATTTAGGGGCTTAACTGATTATCAGCAGCAGCAGCAACACAAACTGCAAAATGTCTTTTGTCAAAGAAAGGTTATCTGAAGGTCACTGGGTTTAGAGACAAGCACTACTCTCTTCAGCCTCCCTCACATTCTTCTTTGGCATGTGCTGTTACAGATAGATTTTTGGCTTCTTCACATTACACAAATGCAATTCAGAGAAATCAGTGACACTGTACTTATTAATAATTCCGTTACTCAAGACAAACCACATGTGGTTTCAGCTGTTCTGGTCCAAGAAGTGGCATAATGTCTTGGATCACAAAAAAAAAAAAAGTTTTGAATTGATGGAATGCATGAATCAGATCCATCTTCTTGCAGTGTATCACACATATGAATGTGATCAACTCATAATTCTATAGACTTAATTGCTCATAATGACACACACGCAAAATTGGAAATACTGTAATTTTCCAGCTAATAAATGGGGATAACCAAATGCTTGATTGACTGCAAAACTTCCTGTTTGCATGTCTGAGAATAGATTTTTACTTTTAGTCCACACATATGGTATGAAGATTACAATGTGAAACTATGATTAAGGTAAACTGATGCCAGCAGCATTTTCTTCATCATGGCCTTGCTGAGCTTAGGGTGATGATATTTCAAAATCAGTGGTTTAATCTTGCAATTCCATGCTCTTGGGAACACTTACAATGATAATTATGGAGTCCAATTAAGTGACATTGACTGGATTTCTAGATGGCATAAAAATATATTTTTTTCTGCTTTATGCAGTAGGTATATTTCTTTCTATTGCACTGTTTTGGTGTTTGCATTTGAACCTTCCATATGGATGAACTTAGGTACTCTCAGACTGAAGTATTCAGTGTGAAGATGGGGCATCAATGTCTTTGCTAAAGAACAGGAGACCAAGCTGAAATCCCAGAGTCCACACCACCTTGGTGATTTACCAGTGCTTGGTCAGGATATGCACTTGAGCAGGAACTTGATGTGGTGGGCAGACCCAGACTGACACATGGTGATCAAATGTCCCCTCAGAGGTGTCAGTGGGCAAACATTTGTGTGGAGGAGCCTCACTACTGGTTATTTTCTCATCTCCATGGGCATGGTGGATGTAGGGATGGGAAAAGCTGGCACTGGTGCTCCTTTCACTGTGCTGCCCCCACAGCAGCTAGTGCAAACTACAGAGGCAGATGAATACATGGAGCTGAGGGGTGGTTAAGCAGCTGTGTTAAAACACAAAAAGAAGGCTCGGGATAAACTGTTTGCTGCCATGGAGATACTGTGCATAGTAAGCTAAAGATTAATGCAAACTTTACCTCAAAAATTCTAAGTGAGGTTGGTTTGTCTTACCATGTTCATGTCCTTCTTGTTGTTCTAATGGGTATCTGACAGCAGTCTGCCCCTGTTTTTATGGCATAGGTCACAGTACATGTCATGGGGAGACAAGTACAGGACATAAACCAAAGATGTTCTGTCAGTTACTTTTCAGAGAGATTGTGTTGTGTGAATTTCTCAGCTCTCTAGGGAAAAGGATTCTTTTTTTATTATTATTTTGTTTCTATTTTACAAGCACATCAGTTTATCATCTGAATTTCTAAGTAACTTAAAATTAAATATTAACCCAAGTTAGATCATAAACCTATGTGTCCTTAGGAAATGAATTTTGAAATGCTTCATTTGTTCCACACAGCAATAACTACTTCCATACAGCTCTTTATGTATGATCTGAAAACACAGGCATGTAGGGTTGAGATCAATATGAGATGCAGCTTTATAGCTCCCTGTCAATTGTGCTTCCAAATTGTTAGTTTTGCAGAGACATCTTCACAATGTGAGGGAAATAGAAGCAATCAATAAATAAGGATGACCCTAGGAGGAGCTGAAATCATAGGTGATGCAGCTACACAAACTCCAGAAATGAATTTGCAGATAGCAATAACAAGTATTACTGCATTTCAGAAGGTGACACTTATATATCTGGATATGGCTGTACTAAGTTATCTCTTATCCAGGTGCTGTTGTGGGTGCTCTCTGATCCTCAGTGGGGATCTCAGCCACCCAGCCCTAGGCTCAGATCCCACACAGAGGCTACAGCATACTTCTTGATCATAGGACACAGGGCTGGGGGATGCACAGTTGCCTGTAGCTTTCCTAGCAGCCAGCTGCAACACAGGCAATGATTTTTAATCAAGCACCTGGGCCAATGACCAAATGAAAGACCTGTTCTTAAATTTGAGGATTGGTTGTTTTTTTATCTAATGCACCAGTGTTGCATTTTTCCATGTGGCTTTCTTAGGTACTTCTGCGTTAGCAGAGGTTGCTGGTGAGCATATCAGACTTCAGAGTCTGGTTCATCTAAACCAAGCTGCCTTCACTTTTACTGTGAAACTTCCATGACGAGATACACTAATGGAAAATTTGGGCCAAGAATTGTGGAGGAAATAGCAGACAAAGAATTAAAATGCATGCACCTTTCAAAGAGTCACTGGTTTAAAGTATTTTCTACTTCATGCCAGGAGTCTTGGTTAACTCGTACCTTCCCAATACATTGCTAATAGCATTTGCTTCACTACTTTTGCCAGACTGCCATTTTTCACTGGGAATAATTACCACTGGTAAGCAGCAAATGTCACCATTGCTGGTGACATCTTGCTGGGATGCAAGCCCATGACATGCTTTACTGACTTCTGGCTTCACACCTCAGACTTAAAACTAAAATGATAATTCTAGCATCAGCTATAGAGAATAAAATAATCTGTTACCTCAGAGCTGACTCCCCCTCAGACCTTTCTCCCCCAAACACAGTAGCAGTTTGAGCAAAATTTTCCCTGAGAAGTGTCAATAAAGACAAGAATTTTCCATGTAAAGTATAAAATTTAATTTTGGACCAGTTGCAGATACCATAATGTTGCATCTCCACTGTAAAAAGCAATGAAAACAATGCCTCTTTGAAAAACAAAAAACAAATGCCAAAACCAAACTAAAAAAAAAGCAAATAAAATACCAACCAACCAACCAACCAAAAAACCCCACCCTAAACCAAAAAACACTAAAAAATCAACAAAACAAAACAATAAAGAGAAGGATCTTAGCTTATGTACAGATTTGGGAAAACTCCAGGAGGCATATGTCCAAGAATACAACACAAAATGTTGTGATGAGAATAATTTCCCTGTACTTCATTAATTTCTGCACACACGTAGAATGAAGATCAATTTTGGAATTTTACAGCAGCCCTTTAGAAAGCTACATTAATAACATAATATTGCTGGTTTCATTTGTGTGACAGCCTGTTCTCCAGGCAACAAATTATGATACAAGAGCTCTTATTTTGATTTCTGTGTTCTGCTGCTACTCCTATACATGCTGCTTCTTATTTTCATCCTGGAGGTTGTGGTGACATTCAATTAAAAAAACCAAACCCAAACAAAGGAAACATACTTTTCCATCTGCTTTATACTCTGATTTGTAAAGTCCCCAGATTTCCAGAGGAGTCCCTCAGGACCTACTAGAATTTAGAAACATTTTGTTTTTGCAGATGGTGTAAAGTCTGTTCCTTATTGTTGATGTAGATTCAACATCAAAAAGAGATGTCTCAAAGTTCATTATTTTCACTTAACCCTAATGATTCTTTTCTATGCAGAAAAGGATAGCTACTATATGGAGATATAAGCCCCTTGCACTCACTGTGGCTTTTGATATAGGAATAGATGAGTTAATGAGTATCAGCCTGGAGTTTCTGGGCCAGGAGGAGCCTCTGAGATAGTGCTTGAACCTGGCAGCTGCTGAGTCCCCTCTAAACCCTTAGATTCAGCTTTCCTTTTTCTTTCCCTTCTCCCTGTCTCCTGGGTGGTGCTTTGACAATGCATTTCCCTGTCATCCAAGCTCTTTCCCCTCTGAATGTTGAGCAAATGGCTATAAATGGCAGCTGGACCCTCACTGGGACTCGTTTTCCTCTAAAGGAAGAAATAGGAGGAACCATATCTGCATCTGTTTTAACTATGGCCAGGAGACATCAGGCTGTAATATTTAAAATAATTGTCTAGCCTGTCTGGATCTGTCACCTTTTGGCTTTTATATACATACATCTTTTTTAAGACATTCATTTTTGGAAAATTGTCCAGACCTCTGCCCAACAGCTGGCACTTTGCAGCATCAGCCACCAAAGGCCTTAAGCTTGCTAAATAGTTTTGAAATATTCCCATGCAGGATTGTCTCTCTGTTTGAACCATTCAGCTGATTCAGCACTGGAGCCATGGGAAGGCTGACTAATGGTTTGCTTTATTTTACAGACTAACAGTCCACAAGCCAATTGCCTGCTAATATTTCCCTGGTGAACAGACTTATTTCTGTAGGTTGCTGAGAAATTAAAATGTATATGCCCTGACTGTTTATGATTATGGTAACAACTGCATGAAATGAAGTGCCTATTATAATATTTAAACCTAGCTTATAGCCCTTTTGTTTTACCATAGGTCATAAAGCTGACACAGAAATTCACCAGATTTTCATTTTAGGATGAAATAATTTTGTAATGAAATATTTAAAATGAACAAACAATTTTGTTTAAGGATGAGGGAAACATAAGAAAATTTAAAAAGAAAAAAAAAAGAAGAAAAAGAAAGAGAAAAAGGAAAAGAAGAAGAAAAAGAAAGAGAAAAATAAAAAACAAAAACAAAAACAAAAACAAAAACAAAAACAAAAATAAAAATAAAAATAAAAGGAAAAAGAAAAAGAAAAAGAAAAAGAAAAAGAAAAAGAAAAAGAATAAAAAAAAGGAAAAGAAAAAGAAAAAGAAAACAAGAAAAAGAGAAAAAGAAAAAGAAAACAAGAAAAAGAAAAAGAAAAAGAAAAAGAAAAAGAAAAAGAAAAAGAAAAAGAAAAAGAAAAAGAAAAAGAAAAAGAAAAAGAAAAAGAAAAAGAAAAAGAAAAAGAAAAAGAAAAAGAAAAAGAAAAAGAAAAAGGAAAAGAAAAAGAAAAAGAAAGAGAAAAAGAAAAAGAAAAAGAAAAAGAAAAAGGAAAAGAAAAAGAAAAAGAAAAAGAAAGAGAAAAAGAAAAAGAAAGAGAAAAAGAAAGAGAAAAAGAAAAAGAGAAAGAAAGAGAAAAAGAAAAAGAAAAAGAAAAAGAAAGGAAAAAAGAAAAAGAGAAAAAGAAAAAGAAAACAAGAAAAAGAGAAAAAGAAAAAGAAAACAAGAAAAAGAAAAAGGAAAAGAAAAAGAAAAAGAAAAAGAGAAAAAGAAAAAGGAAAAGAAAAGGAAAAGAAAAAGGAAAAGAAAAAAAGAAAAGCATTGGTTGTTCAGCACAAGCTTTTTCTTTCCTAAATAAATAATTTTTTTCACTTGTAAATTACAGTAAAATTACTCCTAATTCAGTAGAATTAAAGAGCTCTGTTGCTTCTTTCCAGAGATTTGAAATATTTTGTGTTGGCTCTTCTGGTGTACAAGTGCAGGCTGACCTATACGATGGGAAAAGACAAGTTAAAAGTTGATTGCAAGGAAGAAAACAAAGACATTGTAAATATATAGAGGCATTGCTTTTTCATTGTCAACTTTTGCAGAGCTGAAGATGAGTGGTATAATTGATAATCGTAGAAAACAACATTTCAGAAAAAAACACACTTTGCTAAAAGACCATCCTTTAATTTGCTCGAACATTTTTATTTGAAGTCTTTGTGTTCCCCATTATCTCCTACACATGAGGTTTCATTGGTCACCTTAAATATAACATTGGAGGAAAAAACATCAGTTACATGTACCCTCTTCTACTTACTAGTGTGCATTTGATAGCCCTGCGTGTTCTCTTTTGGTATACTGACTTTATTTGAGCTTGAAAATTTTACACTATGTTATGGTTCCAAGTAACTTTCAAGTTTTGGATCTGCAAGAATAAAATACAAACACAAAGGGTGAGGTGCAGGCATAAAGATTTATTTTACAATAGACACAAGCACAGTGATATATTCCCATGAAGGTATGGCAGAAGAGAGAGAAAAGGAAAAAACACAAGGAAAAGAGAGACAGAGAAAGATATGGAAGAGAAAAAAGAAAGTTAAAAAGAAAGAAAAGAATAAGGGAGTTTGACAAAATCACCACCACAGGTCCAGAGGTATCTGCTGAAGGTTTCTTGTTCAAGATGGTGTTCTGATTCTGGACAGGGCCTAATGCAGGATGGTGGGTCAGTGTAGGATGACAATGAAAATGGAAACCTCAGTGCCACTTGTATACCCTCAAATTCCTGCTATTCCAGGCCAATGATTCACTGCTCCTTTGTTGGGCCAAGGAGAAGGGAAACTCGTGCTTTTTAGCCCAGGAGGAGAGCTGTCATTACCATAAGTCAGTCAGCTGCCCACTATCAGCAGGAGGCTGGAGGTGTCCCATTCCATTCAGATACAGAACAGGAAAGGGGGCAGGAGAGAGAGGGAAAATCACCAAGTCCTGGATCCAAGCATTGAGCCATGAGGGAGGGTGGATATTGAGGAGATTCCCCAAGCCCACTGATGCAGCCCCTCATACTTTAGGCCTGTTTCACTTTGTAAACATGGCTGAGACATAACAGATTGGACAAATGGAGTAGATCTCTGCCCACTTTACTTTCCAGTCCTTACCTCTACCAGACCCTAGGCCATCCAAAGACCCTATCTGTCTTCTTCCTGTTCAGCAGTCCCGATGGAAACACTAGTGGGGGTTCAGGGGTTTGAAAAGATGAGTTGGTGCAGCCTAAGAGGGCCCAAGGGTCAGGTGGAGGGGGTTCTTCCACCTGGTCCCTCACACACTAGTGCAAGCGTTTTCAGGATTTGAAGATAAATGCTTGAGTTTCTCTTAGTATATGAAAAGTCAAAAATAATAACACAATTTTAGACCCAAACAGGAAGGACAAAATGAGGGAGTGAAAGCAGAAGTTCTGTTTGCAGGTTCCCTTATGTTTAAAGAATTAAAATTCTATTTTAAATGCATTTTTACGTCAAAAGCGCTGGGAGGCTGGTTTTTTTAAATTTATTTTTTCTTCAGAACATCAGCCACTTAGGCTGTATATACAGTGTGTGCCTCCTGAAACATTTCAGAAGACAGGGATAAAAAAGGCTACACATCTCTCTTAAAGTCTAACACATTAGTTTTCAGGCATATTTAAAGCCTTCACAAACAAAATGATTACCAAAAGAATCTCTGGTGGAATCCTTAGACCACTCTCCTCTATTCACAGGAACAGATAGCTTAAAATAATTAAAAAAATTCAAGTTCTCTCTAGCCTGCAGGGAATGAACACAGATCAGTTCCTATAGAATAAACACTTTTTCAGTTCACCTGCAGTTCTCTAAAGGAATGGTTAGGACCTGGCTTGAGAGCAAAGGTTTGCCCTGGAGGAGTCCCAGGTGTTTCATCTGTCTTGTGAATTCTGCATCCCTACAAAAATTTCAACTCTGATAAAACTTCTTCTCTGTGCAGATTCTGCGTCACTATTGCAACTGGATGAAACTTTCACCATTGAAGTTTGGAAGAGACAAGATGGAAAAGGCCAGCATGCTCCTCACAGGGGCCAAAGTGACCCCAAGGATTTCACTATTCTTTGCCTCCAAGAAATGTATTTCAGTTTTGCTGTTGAGCTCTTCTATTAAATATTGCAGCAGAGATACAATACGTACAAATTTGATGTGCAGTCTCAAAAGGATGACAGCATTATGGTTTAATATGCTTCAGAAATTCTTTGCAGATTACATTCTGGAAGGGAATACCTCTCTAAGGTACTTTTATTAGTGCTGAGGAAATAAGTAATTTCATTCATTTCAGTGCTGAACAAAGGCACAGCCCAACAAGGTACTAGCTGTTCTATCAGTTCTTTCCATAAACTACATGGAGACAAGGACTTTGCAGAAACTATCTCATCATTACAGCAGGGCCAGGTTAGCCCCACACTGAATTCTAAGGAAATCACTATTATATCAGGCCCACCGATCAGCATAAGAATCATTGAGCCACTAAATTTCCATTTGCTTTTGACAGAAATCTCTCAGTCATGATCAAAGCTGGCACAGAGCAGAGGGCTGAAGATAGAGTTGTTGACAGGCATAAAAGCAATTTTTCATAGAAGAAAAATCACTGTAGGCTCCTCAGTTCTCAGTGACCTTATGGAGGAAAAGGGATGTCTTTGATTTTAAGAAGCTCATCTAAACCTCATATTTCTTTATTCCTTAATACCCCTTTTAAGTACTTATTTATCCAGTTAAATATGAAGCCTCTTCATATGATTATTCCACACTGCTTGGGATAGACATTTATGCTCATATAAGTACTTTGAGGTATAGCATATCCAAGTCCATAGTTACTGTGAACTACTTCAGCTGCATCCCTCTATTTAGCAGCCTTCATATAGACACTGTCTATAGTCCTTCATCTGTGTGAGTCTAGACTGGCCTCAGTCTACCACCAGTTCAGGTGAATAAAGCATTTGCAGCCACTACTTAGCTCTGCTACTATTTCCTCAGCCTAGGGACTGATATGCTGAAATCTGGATGTCATGTGAGTGTGGCATTTGAAATGCCCCTGTGCAGCATCCCTTGGCAGCCAAATCATAGAAGACTGAAGTGTTGCATGGGTTAATAATAACTGAAGTGTGAACTGTAAAAAGACATGCACATTTCCCACCAAAAAAGACTGTCAAGAATATTGATTAAAACAAACCAAACCAAAAAAACAAAACAAAACAAAACAAAACAAAACAAAACAAAACAAAAAAAAACCAAAAAAAAAAAAAAAACCAAAACCAACCAACCAACCAATCAATCAAACAAACAAACAGAAAACCCAAAACAAAACAGATAACAAAGAACTGGGGAAAATGAGTTAATTACCACTGTCAATGTATCAGTGTCTTCTGTAACTGTTAGCCAACTGTTCCCAGAGAAACAGATTATTCACTTATGAGTTCTCATCTGCTATACAACCCCATCCCCAACCACAACTCTCAAACAATGAGCAACTTAGTAATAAATCCCGTTTTCTAAACAGGAAATGATTCTTCAGACGGGGATGTCCAAAAAAGAAACAATCTGCTGTCTCTCAAATTACACATACTGACACGACTGTGCTCCTCACTCACTCCTAGACAAGGTCTATGGATCAACAGTTCTGACCTACTGCGGTTATGGGACCTACTGGGCCAGGGGCAGGTTGTGAAGTTAAGGTTACACAAGAGAGATGGAGATGCGATTGGATAGGCTTGGACTCTGGGTTGTGAAGGGAAACATTGGAGGCACTGACCTTGTTGCTTCAGAGCTATTCTGTCTCACTGTAGTTCCTGGCAGCAAATCACAGGCTTGTTTCTGCTCCTGATGCACCGGAGGACAGCAGCCCAGTCATGTGGGGCAAAGGCAACAACTAGGTCAACAGAAAGCAAAGCAGCTTTGAAAAAGGTCCTTCCTCTGCCTTTCCTTTCCATTTGAAAACTGCATGCTTCCCTGACATGCAGACTACAAGATAACAGAAAAGACATATGGATACTGTCAATAGGATAAATGGATAGTAATGGTGAAGGACAAGGCAAGGTATAGAGAAAAATAATTTGATTATGTGATGAATAATTTTTCTGCAAACAGTAGGGCTCTGCTGTCAATTAGAAAGGCCAGAGCTGGAGCACAAGAGAGCAATTACCTTGCTCATAAATAATGATGGCAAAAATAACTGTGAATTTAAGCTTCCTGATGTGCAAATCTGGTGTGAAGCACTATGTTTTGAGGTAGACTGAGCATCATCCTGTTAAGTGTGCAGGGTGGCAGTTTTTCTCTGCTTTTTGAGGAATAAGGGTCTCAAATCTTGCATTAGCTTTAAACAAGAGAAAATATGTTCTGCTAATCTTGTTTTGGGCTAATCCACTATTAAGGACCTGTTGCTAATCATAAAACTTAGATGATATTTTTATTCCAAACCATTGTAGCATCTTCTTTGCATTTGACACAGAAGATACAATTTAATTGAATACAAGCTGGAAGAGTTCATGAAATGCTACATCCTATGTTAAAAAGAATATCAAGCCAGTGGTTCCTGGTGGCCTGGAAATCTGCAGTGGGGCACAATGTTTAAAGCTACCAGTTTTGTTGAAATGCCCTGTGACTGTTTCAGCGACCATTCCTGCCAATGATACACAACTAACTGAGCATCTTCTAGACACTGCAACATTTAATATTGCAGATTCTCCCCCAAAACTTGTCAATAGTAATGCTTCATCTTTTTTTTGCTTTTATTGCTTCCACTTTCTGGTTTTGTCCTTTATCTTACTGCATTTCAACATTCTGTTAGGCTTAGGTTAACTTCATTGCTTTTTTGATGTTTCCTTCATGTTTAAGGTTTGTAGGTCTGAAGTTTTTGCACATAAAAAAAAAAAAAAAAGAAAAAAAATTAAAATTACAGTCAAAGTTCCAATCCTATCTTTTGATTACTTTTCAAAACTGGAACTGGTATTAGTTTCAGGGTGTTATATTGGGTTTTTTTTTTTTTTTGGCAGGGGGGGTTTGCGTTTGTGTGTGGTTGTGCTTCCTTTCCAGCCAATAAAACTTTCTGTCTGAGTTTAGGAGTCTTAATCAGTCCATTGCATTACTCACATGAGAAAAAGAAAAAAAAAAAAAAAAAAAGAAGAAGAAAAAAAAAAGAAGAAACCCCCAACAACAACAAAATAGGAAATTCCCTAGGTCTAGACATGTGTAGAGAACAGAACTGAGTCCTGAATGAGGAATAATTTCAATTCCTTTTCATTTGTTTTCTAATACTGCCTCTTTGTCTCCATCTGAAAAAAACCTTCTATATACTCCTGAGTGCAGTCTGAATGGTTCTTCCTTATAATGCTTCTTCCTCAGTTTGTGGGAAAACAATTTGTGGATTTACACAATCTTTCTGGTATGTGTTATCAAAATGAGATTTTTTTAAGACATACAGTGACACACACACAGATAGTGACAGCCTTCTGCTTCACTGTGAAGCACTCTGACAATCCTGGAACATCCAGATTTTAGCTCAGGAAAGCCTGTGACAAAATACTTCATGTAGGCAAGTGAGACAAATTAGAGACAACTGTTATATCTCTATGGGACTGCACAGGCAGCTGCATCTGACTTTTCCTCTGTCTTTAATTTTAACATCACTTTTTCCAAGCATGTTTTGAATTGCTTCATCTTATGTGGTTTGCAGCTGAGCTATGCAAAACTTTTAATTTGAAATTCAACTTCATTACCTGCATTTGGATTTCATTACAGGCATGACCTGGAGCTATTGCTTGTACAGTTTTCAAATTGCATAAATCACTCAAATGAGCTTCTATAATATATGTTTCCCAACACCACCATGAGAATCTCACAGTTTCTCATGAAGTCAGTTGAGGCAAAACACAATAGCTTTTGAGGAATGCTAAGGAAGGAGAAAGAAGGCACAGATACAGAATCTAGTAAATGGCTTAATGAAGACATAGCAAGAAATTTCCATCACTTTTCATGTAATATCAACATAAGTAGGGTAATTACTCTATGAACATGATCAAACAAACTGCAAAATGATAAAAAAGGAGTATAATTTTCACAGTGAAAATTAAATCCAAGAACTCTACTTTCAAACGAACTGGTACAAGGAGGGCAGTGGGATAAAAAGCACAAATAAGAGATTCATAGCATTTTATAAAAACTAACCACAGTTTTGAAAAGGATGGATGCTCTCCTGACTTAAAGTATAGCCGGCCTTGAACACTCGCAATAACAGAGCACTTCAGCATGGTGGCACCTTACATATTAATTCATGAGTGATTTCCCAGAACTGTGTTCCAGACTGGACTGTTATTTCCAAGTTTGAAGAGCGGTAAAAAAAAATCAGTAAAAATCTCCCTGTGTCTTTTGATAAATACATCCATTTGCCAGCTCTTGCTGGCATTGAATAGCTACTGCACAATCTCTTCTGGAAGAACTGATAATAGCTACTCTACTTAAAGAAACAGGATTGCTGCTGGGAACAACTCTGGCATTGGTTATGCTGCTTTGAGGACAGGATATGCTTTTGGATGGCTGAATTCCATATGACTGAATAAGATGGATATCCACAAGCTGCTCAGCAGCAACTAATGGGAGGCCCAAATCTACTGAACACAAAAGAAGCATGAAAGAAACTATCCATTTTCCAAAGTCAAGGACAAAATCTTCATGATCTTTCCTTGTCAAAGGCCATTGTTAATCTCAGATTTGTATCGCAAATACATATGCTCTCAACCTTTTTCAGCACAGAAAAACAAATGCCTGTCTGCTCTGAAATGTACCCTCTCTGGCCTCTCAGTGCAGTGACTCGCTGCAGGGAGGCAGTCACCATGCTGTCACTGTACATCAGATTTCCTCACCTTTTTACAGTGTCTCCCCCTAATGTTCCTCTACTTGTGGAACCAGAAATGATACCAAGCAATGCTAGTCTCACGCAGGCCCAGCAACCTTTTGTGCTGACTTTGACGAGGGAGTGCTGGTAAGATTACTAGTTCACTATGGTTGCAACCCGAGATGAAGCTGCTGTCAAGAGAAAGGAGGCAACTCAGGCAGAGGTCCCACACAAGCATATGGGTTGCCCAGGTCTCTGGCTGCAGTCAGTGCCTGAGGCTGGCCCTTGCAGTGCAGGGTGACAATGATAACACCTGTATACATTGTGACCAGGTGAATGACCTGGTGGTTGATCTGAAGGAAGCCGTAGAGAGGCTGAGGAGTACCAGGAAGAGTGAAAGGGAGACAAATTGATGGAGTAAGTCCCTACCATCCCTGAGACTTAGCCAGCCAGAAGACTCTCTACATGAAACATGTGAGTCCCTACCACCAGGTAACAGGAGGGGATCAACAGGTGGACAGAGTTACTGCTACAGTGAACCCCCTGTCTGGTCCCTGCCCAAACAAAGGAGCTGAACTAAAAGACAGGGAACTATGGCAAGAGAGCCCAGCTTGGCACAACAGACACTACAGGCACAACAGGCTTGGCAAGTACCCCACCTACCCAGGTACCCTTACAAAACACAGTGCTCTGCAGGGGGAACAGGACAACAGTGAGGAAAATGGTTCTTCCTATGTGGAGGTGTCATCAAAGTACAGTTGGACTACCTCTTGCATTGTAAACTCTTTGATAAAGAAGAAAAGATGGGTCATTGTCACAGGTGACTCAGTCCTGAAAGGAGCTGAGCAACTGATCTGCAGACCCACTTCAAAGGGAGGTCTGCTGCCTCCCAGGGGCCTGGGTTAAAGATGTAAGGAAGAAATTTGGTTCCCTGGTGCAGCCCTCAGATTATTATCCCTTTCTAGTGTTTCAGGTAACCAGCGATGAATTAAGAAGAAGGCAATGAAGAAGAATTTCAGAACCTTGGTAGGACTGGCCAGGGGATCAGGAGCACAGGTAGTGTTGTCTTCTATCCCCCCAGTTGTAGGGAATGACGAGGGACTAGATTGGATGAGCAGCAATAATAGCTTATCCCACAGAGGTAAAAGGGTTTTAGGATGGGAGATAGCAGGGCTAATTACCAGAGCTTTAAACTAGGTATGCAGGGGGGGCAAGGGTAAAACTGGGATCACTGGAGAAGCCTAAATGTGACATACCAGTACTTGTGTGAGAAGGGTGTGCGAGCAAGGTCCCACAGTCTTTTGTCTTGGGTAAGGTGGATAATGGCACTCCATATGGCTGGGGGAATGCAAGAGTTGGTGTGAGGTTGGGGGCTATGGAAATATCAAAGTATAATCAGGAGGTTATTAGGGCTTCTCCCACACAAAAGGTGGCCCAGCTGAGGTGCATCTACACTAATGCACATAGCATGGGCAACAAACAGGTTGAGTTGGAAGCCCCTCTGCACCAGGACAGCTATGAGGTAGTTGCCATCACAGAAATGTGGTGAGAAGACTGTCACAGCTGGAACACTGCAAAAATTGATATAAGCTCTTCAAAAGGGATAGGCAAGGAAGGAGAGGTGGTGATGTGGCTCTATATGTTAGGAAATGTTTCAACTGTATAGTACTTGATTCCAGAAATGACAAAGTTGAGTGTTTATGGGTAAGGATGAAGGGGAAGGCAAATAAGGCAGATATTGTACTTGGAGTATTTTATAGAGCTCCCAACCAGAATGAGGAGACAGATGAAATATTCTATTAGCAGCTGGCTGGAGTCTTGCTATCACCAGCCCTTGTTCTGATTGAGGACGTCAACCTATCAGACATCTCCTGGAAATATAATACAACTGAGTGCAGTAAGGCTAGAAGGTTCCTTTAAAGTATTAAAGACAACTTCCTAACACAGCTGGTGAGTCCACCAACCAGGCAAGGTGCCTCTTTGTGAACAGAGAAGGGCTGGCAGGCGATGTGAAGGCTGGAGGCCGTCCCAGGCATTCTATGCCTTGGCTTTCTATTCCACTCCCAGCTTCTCCATTATACTTGAGCTGCAGAAGGTACAGCATGCCAGCCTCTACTCTGCTCCTTTCCTCAGGAACTCTATGGACTGATAGAGTTCTACATGCTTGGAGATTCCAGGAGGGTGGGTAGCAAAATTACTACTCTGGACTTCTGAAGGGCAAACTTTACTCTCTTCAGCAGCCTGATGGCCAGAATCCCTTGGGAATCTGTTCTAAAGGATAAAGGAGTCCAGAAAGGATGGGTGCTCTTTAAGAAGAAAGCCTTGAAGGTGCAGAAACAGGCCATCCCCAAGAGCTGTAAGGCAACTCACCAGCACAGAAGACCAGACTGGCTGAACGAGGAACTTCAGATGGTTTTCAAGGAAAAAAAAAAAGAATTTATGACTGCTGGGGGGAGGGGTGGGACACTCATGAAAACTACAAAAATGCTTTGAGGCTATGCGGGGAGGGAATTAGGAAGCCCAAAGCCGAGCTAGAAATTAATCTGGCCTGCATAGTTAAGTATAATAAGAAAAGCCTTTAATAATATATTAACAATAAAAGAAAGACCAGCGTGATGCCCCATCCCAGAATAGATGTAGGAGGGAACACAGTAACAAAAGATGAGGAAATAGCAGAAGTGCTTAACAACTTCTTTGGCTCAGTCTTTAGTAGCCAGACCAGTTATACTGAAGGAAATCAACTCAGTATGTTAGGGCACAGGGATCTGGAGCAGTGAGTTCCCCCCATAATCCAGAAAGAGATGGTCAGTGACCTGCTGCACCATGTGGATGTGCATAAGTCTATGGGACCAGATGGGATGCAACCAAGAGTGCTGGAAGAGCTGGTGGTGGTGCTTAGCAAGACACTTTCCATCATTTATCAGCAGTCCTGGCTCACTGGATACCAGAAGATTGGGAAACTGCAGATGTAATCCCCATATATAAGAAGGGACAGAAGATGAAGATTATCTGAGAAACTACAGGCCAGTCAGTTTGACCTCACTCCCAGGGAAGGTGATGGAGCAGATCATCCTGAGTGCAGCTGAAAGCAATGCTTGTCTGCTTGCTTAAAAAAATCAGCTTGGTTTTGTCTAACGTATTTATATGGATTAACTGTACACGAACTGCATTTTACAACATACATTATGGCCACATTTCTCACAGTCAAGTGCCCCAGACTTGTTAGATCAAAACTGGCTGACTTTTCATTTAGACTCTCAGTGGAGCCAGAAAAAGAAATACATGGTTACAGGTGCAAAGCAAAAGACACTGAGGGAGAGGGACAAGGTACTTGGCTTTTACTGGTTCAGTTTCAGAGATGAATCTTGGCTTCTGACCCCAGGTGGAGGTCTCATAGCAGAATTAGAAAATAATATTTTCTGGAGGAGCTCGGTAGTTGTTGTGGTAAATCAGCCCTTCAGATGGTATGAAAAAGCTCCTGGAAATCCCAAGGTCTCTGGCTGATGCTCAGTGACAGCAGCATGCTTGAGGCTGCTCACCCTGCTGGTTTATCTTCCCTGCAGCCCTTTCACAGGTGGCATGTGAGATAGTCAAAGTTCAGTATTCAGATTGAAATATACAAGGCAGATTTGAGGACCATGAGATCCATTTGCCATACTCACCAGAACAGTTCCCCACTGACAAAAAAATTTTCTTCAAGACAGTGTCATTCTGCACGCTTCTACTTGTTTCAGTCTCCTGAACAGCCTGTCTCTCCTTTTTTTCTTGTTTTTCATTTAAAGAGAAGACATCCTCTGATATACACCAGTATGTCATGCTTCATCATTCCATAGGGAAAGTAAGTAAGTTTTTAAAAGGTGGCTAAAATTGTTTCCTATAAGACTACTGAAGTATCTTCAGAAGAAAAACTGTGGACTCACAGATACATTTTATACCTCCAAACCATTTCATCACAGCAATTTAAGAAAAAAACATCCTGTGGTCCTCCTGTGTAGTTCTCATACTGGCCGCTCTTCTGTGCATGTGGATTTTGAAAGTAATTCCATCTTAAAGTAGTGGGAAATTTATTAAAAATAATTTTAATAGATTGCAAATAGTTAAGGTATTTGAGGAAAACTGACTTTTTCCTGTTTAATGCTGATGACCAGCAATTTTTCTATCATTGAGAGAAGAACTCTCAGTACCCAAAGAAATCATAAATACATAAAGTCTTTGGCATATCTGTAAGTGGCCTGGAAATACTGCATAACAGTGTACCTAATTTGGAAAGCTTGGGATGAAATATTTCTGGCCTGCAGCAGTTAGTTCAGGGGCTCTCTCACTTGCACAGGCTTTACCTTTGATGTATGGTGAAACTTGGCTTTCTATTCCACTCCCAGCTTCTCCATTATCCTTGAGCTGCAGAAGGTACAGCATGCCAGTCTCTACCCTGCTCCTTTCCTCTCAGAGGATCTGGAGGTTATCATTCAGGGGAGGAGAACCAGAGATGGCTACCTGCAGTTTGGGGCAACTAGTTCAGGGCTCAGGGGCACAAGCTGTGTTCTCCTCCATCCCTCTAATGAAAGCAATGGATGAGGAAACTAGCAGGAAGAGTCAGCAGATTAATTTGTGGTTCAGGGACTGGTGTCATAGACAGGGCTTTGGGTTCTTTCACCATGGAGCAGTATATGCATCACTGAGCCTGCTGGCAAAAGACAGGGTACACCTATCTCAGTGTGGGAAAAGGATCTTCTCTCAGGAGTCAGCAGCCCTCATTGAGAGGGCTTTAAACTAGGGTCAGAGGAGGAAGGGAATAAACCAGGCTCACTAGAAGAGATGAGCCTAAGGATGGCCATCAGTCTTCCATCCCACTCAAGGTGAGAAATGTTGATATATGGGGACAACAAAAACACAGGACTCACAAATAGGTTAGTAGCCAATAAAGTGACTGGGAGTGGTCAAATACCAGAGGTGAAAACTAACTGCCTGACTCTCTCTCTGAAATGCTTATATAATAATGAATGGAGTATGGGGAACAAGTGGGAAGAGTTGGAGATCTGTGTTGGGTTGCATGGCTATGATGCAATTACAATCACTGAAATGTGGTGGGACAGCTCCTATGACTGGAATGTTGTCATGGATGGCTATGCACTATTTAGGAAAGACAGACTAACAAGGTGAGGAGGTGGTGTTGCTCTTTGAATGCAGATGGGTGTGAAAGTGTTGTGGGTGTCGATTATAGACCACCAGCCCAAGAAGGGGCTGAAAAGGCCTTCTATAATCTATATAATCATAGAATCATAGAATCATAGAATCATAGAATCATAGAATCATAGGGGTTGGAAGGGACCTCGAAAGATCATCTAGTCCAACCCCCCCTGCCAGAGCAGGGCCACCTAGAGTACATCGCCTAGGAACGTGTCCAGGCAGGTTTTGAATGTCTCCAATGAAGGAGACTCCACAACCCCCCTGGGCAGCCTGTTCCAGGGCTCCGTCACCCTTACAGTAAAAAAATTTTTTCTGATATTCAACTTGAACCTCCTATGCTCCAATTTACACCCATTACCCCTTGTCCTATCACTGGTCACCACTGAGAAAAGCCTAACTCCATCTCCCTGACACTCACCCCTTACATATTTGAAAACATTGATGAGGTCACCCCTCAGTCTCCTTTTCTCCAAACTAAAGAGATCCAGCTCCCTCAGCCTTTCCTCATAAGGGAGATGTTCCACTCCCTTAATCATCTTAGTAGCTCTGCGCTGGACTCTTTCAAGCACTTCCCTGTCCTTCTTGAACTGAGGGGCCCAGAACTGGACACAATACTCCAGGTGCGGCCTCACCAATGCAGAAAATCTACTGGAAGTAGCCACTACATGACACTTTATAGTGCTCATGGGTGACTTCAATCACTCTGGTATTTGTTGGAAAGCCCACACAGCCAGGTATATCCAGTACAAAATGCTCTTGCAGTGCATCAGTGATAACTTTCTGATGCAGCTACTTGAAGAACCAACAAGGAGACATGAACTGCTGGACCTTGTATTAACAAATAAATAAGGACTTGTTGGGGACATTAAAGGTTTAAACAGACTTGGTGACATTGACCATGACATGGCTGAGATTAGTATCTTACAAGGAAGAAGAAGGGTTCTAAGTAGGACACAGCCCTGGACTTCCACAGAACTAACATTGTACTCCTTAAGGATCTATTTGCAGGAATACCATGGGCTTAGACTCTGGAAGAGAAAGAAGCCCAAGAAAGTTGGTCAATTTTTATTGTCATTTCCTCCAAGCCCAAAATAGATCCATTCCCTTGCGTAAAAAATCAGGTAGAAATAGTAAGAAACTTGCATGGATCAACAATGAACTTTTGAAGAAATTCTCATGGAAGAAAGAAATCCACAGTTCATGGAAGAAGGGCCTGGTCTCTTAGGATAACTATAGGGATGTTGTCAGAGCATGTAGGAAAGCAACAAGAAGGGCCAAAGGCCCCTTAGAACTCAATCTAGCAGAGGAGGTAAAAGGAAACAAGAGCTTCTTCAAATATATCAGTAGTAAAAGGGGAATAGGGGAAATGTGGGCCCTCTGCTGAATGGGGCAGGAGCATTTCTGGAGTAGGGAAGACTCACCACTGGTCAATGGAGAGTGGGTTAGAGATCAGTTATGCAAACTGAATGTACACAAGTGCATGGGCCCTGACGGGATGTACACAAGAGTGTTGAGAGAGCTGGCTGATGTTATTGCCCTACCGCTCACCATCATTTTTAAAAGATCAGGGCTAACAGGAGAGGTGCCTGAGGCCTAGAGGAAAGGCAGTGTCATTCCAGTCTTCAAAAAGGGCAAGAAGGAAGATCCAGGCAATTACAGACCAGTCAGCCTCACCTCCATCCCTGGAAAAATGATGGAGTGGCTCATTCTGGAGGCCAACTTTAAGCACATGGAGAGAAGAAGGTTATCAGGAGTGGTCATCATGGATTTACCAAGGGGCAATATCATGGTTTAACATGGGCCCAGCAATTAAACTGAATAACAGATGCTCTCTATTAATCTCCCTCCCCTTCCTGATAAAGGAAGGTGAAAGAATAAGGGAGAGGGACTTTAACACTGGGCCAACAATTAAACCAAATGACAGGTGCTCTCTACTAATCCCCCTCTCCTCCCTGATAAAGAAAGGAGAGAGAATAAGGGAGAGAGACTTATGGGTTGGAAACTAAACTACACAGCTTTAGTGAAATAGTAATGATAAAAAGGAAAAATTACTAAATACATACAAATATATAGGAAAATTATACCACTTTCCTCCCCCCAACCCCCCCCCTAGTAACTCTTACGTCACCACTGAGGCTGCAGGGCAGTCATGGGAAAGTCCAGACTGGACTCCTGGAGTTGGCAGCAGTCGGGAACTGGAGGCAGGAACACACAGATTCGGGATGGCATGGATCAGGACCACAGGCAGATGAATGGATGGAATCCTCCCAGGATGCTGAAGCAAACAGGGACAGGTGAAGAGGGGAAGTGGGAAGAGGTTTGACCCTCCTGATCCCTCAAATTTATACTGAGTATGATGTGTATGGGATGGAATACTCTGGTCAGTTTTGGTCATTTATCTTGTGCACTCCTCCCTAAAGGAGGGTTGCAGGTGTGACCTCTTTACTCCTTTTCTCCTTCTGGAGGGCAAAATGTTCCTCAGAACTGAGCAGCGCCCTTGGTTCTGCATACCAGTCTCTAGCAGTAACTATAAAAATAGAATGTCATTAGTCCTAAGAAGCAGACACCGACTGAGAAACCTGTTGTTCATTTCAGCAGCACTCTTACATAAGACTTAGATGAAAGCAAAAGTACAAGATAGAAAATTAACTTTATCCTGAACTAAACCAAGGCAGGAAATCATGGTTGATTAATCTGATAGCCTTCTATGATGTTGTGACTGAATGGATGCAGTTTACCTTGACCTTAGCAAAGCTTTTTATACAGTCTCTTATAATATCCTTGTGAGCAAGCTCATGAAATGTGGGATAGAAGAATCTGCAGTAAAATGGATTAAGAACTGGCTACCCAATGGAGTCCAAAGAGTGGTGATCAATGCTGTGGAGTCCAGCTGGAGACCTGTGACCACTGGAGACCCCCAAGTGCTGGGTCCAGTCCTGTTCAACATCTTTATCAATGACCTTGATGATGGGACAGTGTCTTCACAGCAAGTTTGCAGATGACACAAAGCTGGAAGGAGTGGCTGACACCCCAGAAGGCTGTGCTGCCATTCAGAGGGACCTAAGCAGGCTGGAGAGTTGGGAAGGGAGAAATTTAGAGAATTACAACAAGTACAAGTATAGTCTTGTACGTGGGTAGAAACAACCCCACTAACCAGTACAGGCTGGGGACTGAGCTGCTGAAGAGCAGTGAAGGGGATAGGGAGGTGGGGGTTCTGGTGGATGGAAGGATGACCATGAGCCAGCAATGTGTTCTTGTGGCCAAGAAGACCAATGGCATCCTGGGGTGCGTTGGAAGGGGGGTGACTAGTAGGTTGAGAGAGGTCCTCCTCCTCTACTCTGCCCTGGTGAGGCCACATCTAGAATATTGTGTCCAGTTCTGGGCCCCTCAGTTCCGGAAGGAACAGGGACTGCTTGAAAGAGTCTAGAGCAGAGCCTTCAAGATGATGAAGGGAGTGGAACACCTCCCCTATGAGGAAAGGCAAGGGAGCTGGGTCTGTTCAGCTTGGAGGAGAATGAGGGCGAACCCATAAATGTTTATAAATACATAGAGGGAGAGAGCCAGGAGGATGATGCCAGACTATTCTCAACTATGCCCAGTGACAGGACAAGAGGCAACAGATATAAACTTGAGTATAGAAGGTCCCATATAAAAAGGAGGAAAAACTTTTTACTGTAAGGGTGACAGAGCACTGGCACAGGCTGCCCAAAAAAGTTGTGAAGTCTCTGTCTCTGGAGATATTCAAAACCCAGCTGGATGCCTTCCTATGTGCCCTTCTGCAGGTGACCGTGACATGTTTTACATGCTGCTGAATTTAATTTAATGAGTTTCTTATTAAACTGTTCCAGCTATTACCTCTGCTGTGAGTGTGAGAATTAGGAAACAAAAAAAAAAAAAAAAAAAGCCTGAGATCCTAACATACTGGCAAAATCTTGCCAGATGATAATAACTGAAATAGGCACTTTTTCTTGAAAGGTTCCTGTGTTTGTTGGTTCCAGCAGCACTCCACATAGATCTATTTAAATAAATAACATAGTGCTGTAACATTTTGGCTGAAATTACCATACTTGAGGTCCTGTGTTACAATCCTATTTTGCATATAGGTTAAACCCACATATCTCGTCTCCTCTCTCATGCTCTTATTTATTCTGATTTTTTTTTTTTTTTTTTTTTTTTTTTTGGCATGTTTAATGCAAAGGCCTCTTTTATAGTGACAAGGGCATGTTCATCTGGATACAAAAGGAAGTTTTATCTTGCTGAAGAAGTCAAATAATTTAGCAACATCAAGATTTCCTGCATTACAGTTGCATTTCACTAGGACAAAGAAAAAAATAATTTTTCATGACTTACCACTCAGTCATCATCAAAGTTTTTACAGTGCTATTTTAAGGGCCACATGGAAGCAAATCTTACATCTTTCTGGGCTACTTTGGATGGTGGAGACAGTCAGAGGTGAAGGCAGGGAAGCAGTCCTGTTGCTTCAGGCCACAGCTGGTCTGAGCCATGTTCCCCAGACTTGCCCACTTGCATTGATTATGTGTCCCATAGTCACTGGGCCACCTGTCTCAGATGCTTTTATCCCCAGTGTAACACTTGTTCAGAAAATCTTTCCTTTGATTCCCCTGAAGCCCTCTAACTATTGTTTGCAGTTGTCGTACAACACAGCTCTGTTTCATTGTGCACCCATAGGCATGCAGCTCACATCCAGCATATGCACTCACCTCTCTCTCTTACACGTTATGTATATATGCATATATATACACATATATATATATGCATACACACACACATATATATACATATATATGTACATATATATATGTATATATATATGCATGTGCATACACATGCATATATATATATATATATGCATACATATGCTGTTATAAATCCACCTACACATACTCCCCTCTCCATTTCTCCCACACCATAATGACCTGATTCATCTTTTGTGAATCCCTGCTTTCATTCAGCAGCTTTCCCTTCACACTGCACAATTCAGAGCTGTGCCAGCACTGACAGGAAAAACCTTGCAAGCTTCCTTAAGCAAAAGCCACCACTTGGAAAACTCTGGCATCATCTCTTTCTCTACTGTCCCTCCTTTAGTTCCTGCTAGTGCTGCCTGCATGCTGCCAAATTTTGGTGTTAAACATGGCTGGATATGGCCCTAAAGAGGCTGTGCCCCTGTTGTTATAATTTGCTCTTAACATTCTAATGTTGTACGGTACTTTACCTTGAACAAAGATATTTAATAGAGTGTGTATCATACGCAACCCTGGCAGAGCAGGACTGGATTGTGTTGTGATAACATCCCAAATTAAAATTGACAAGCACTCAGCTTCAGAACTACTCAAAGTCAGCTGTGCTTGTTGTTAATGGGTTAGACATTTCCCAGAACACAAAATGGGAGGAACTTCCAGGAAAAAAAGTGTAGAAAAGATTAAGGATAGCTTCAATAGTCTCTGATGGTGTTCAGGAATGACAATAAAGGAGATGATAGATCATCAGTGTGCAATTGTATTTTGCACATATATGGCAATTCCTTTCACTTTTAAAGAATCAGATGAGACAGAAGAAATAGGAGAACAAATGTTGGCATGACACCTGATTACAACACATGGCCTTTTTATCTTTGTTAATGGCTTTGCTATCTTTTTACTGTACAGCTGAAGTATTCCTTGCTGGTTTCCTAACTCAGGCTCTGGGATGTGTGGATCTTTTAATAAAAATGGCCTTAAAAGTAGCTGCATTGCTTGGCAAAGAAAATCTAGACACCTGGAGGCATAGTATCAGGAGCATGTTCTTTTCCATTGCAGGTAAAGCACAACTAGTGTCTGATATTCTGATAGTGTGATTGCTGCAGAATTGTTGTTTGCATAAAGACTGGGGAGTTTTCCAGGCTTTCAAACAGTAATCCCATGCTTCAAGCACCTTCTTGTTTCCTACAACATCCAGACACTTCTGGATCCTTCCCACAGATTTTAAGGATGCAGGAATCAACATAATTTACACTGTTCTTGGCTGTGCACCAATATGGAGAATTGTGGAATTAAACTAGAAGAAGAAAAATGCCTCTCCCAGGAATGCCTTCCTGAAAGGGCGCCAACTTAAGCTATGAAGAGATACTTGAGATTTCCAAGGACAAAGTGGCATGCATGATCTTGCAGTGAGGATAAAAGAACAGTTCAAGTGTATTTTATGTAGTTTCAACTTACAAAATTTATATTCCAATCCCAGATAAAAGCTATGGGAAAGCTGAGTTTGAGAGTGTATGTCATCAGTGTGAAGTAACATACAGTGTCTGGCTAGAAGTATTATTCCAATGAAAAATTACAAGTTCATAAAATTCATATAATAACCATTACATGTAGTGATACTCCATCATAACTATCACATGGCTATGATTTTGATTTCACAACCCATGTTAGAGAAAACGTTATTTGCAATAATGTATAAAGCATAATGAAAGGCATGTGAATAACCAAAATATACATTTCCATAATTTAACAGTAAAAAACCCTCAAAAGTTATATTCAAATCTGACTTTGTCCATTTAACTACACTTAGTCAATTTGGCAAATGCAATCTATAATACTTCAGATAACTACTTCAAAGTTTTATTTGTTTTCTCAGTACCTAGTTCTGTGGGACTCTAAAATTGGATGGAGTAGTTTGCATACCTTTAGATACACATTCACACAATTTCTGTGGGTTGTTACTATAAGCAGGTTATGTGTATGGTTATTGAACAATGGAGGTCATTCAGAAGAAAAGTATCTTGCATTTCCCTTTTCTAAAAAAAAAAACAATAAATCTTTCTTTTATGTATCTTAAGGGTCTTATGCACTTTCACATAACTACCTCTATCAGAAACTTTTCAGGAAAGGAGATGTTGTTTTCAATCTTTGCAGTCAAGAAGGGAGACTGCTTGGTCAAGATCAGAAATTAAATCTGTGGTAGAAAGAGGAATTGGATGCAGCTCAAAAAGTCCCAAACTTAATAGCTAGCTTTCGTGTGTATCTATGTATTTTCTGTAATTTAAAGGAAAAACTAATGCTCTAAGTATTTTTGAGTCTCAGAGCATGTGCTGAGAACATTTTTCAAACATAAAGCATGACATGTTTCTGAAATAAAAGCTGATCTGTTCACATAACAGTGCACACTCAGAAATTGCATAACATAGACAAAGGAAACAAAAAAAAAAAAACCAAAACAACAACAACAAAAAAAACAAAACCAAAACCACTCCTGTAACACAAAAGAGGGCTTATTTGGTTTTTTTAGGGGAGAAATAAAAGTCACAACTGCAGCTATTTGGGGCAACTATTTTCATAGTTTTTTTATAGTTCTGTGTCTTCAAACACCTCTGAAACCTCACATGAGATTTATGCAACAAATACTAAGTTATTTTAGTGGCAAACTCATGCTGATGCCCATATATTGGTGCTTAGACACTCCAGACACTGGCAGTGTAATAACATTAAAATTTAAGGATAAGGATAGATTTTGAAGACAATGAAAAAAAGCACCCACTTTCTCACAAAATTCAGCCTGGGTGTAACTTAAATTCAGATCATCTCAGGAATGTTTTTAAGCCTCTTTATTGCTGATTATTTTACATAAGGGAAATGTCTTTCTCCACCTCATAAATTTGACATACTGTAGTTCGAAATCTCATTAGCCTTCCATGTTGCCAGATGTAGCTTACAAACATCAAAGATCTCATAGTCATGTTTTTATAATGTCACTCTCTTCTAATGCTATTTTTTCAAACGTATTTTTTATTTGTCCTTTCCATGAACTCTCCATTTTTTTAGTAGCTATATTGAATTATTTTACTAGAAATCTAGGTTTTTAACTAGTTTGAGGTTCTTGGGGTGATTGGTGCATGCTCAGAAAGTTGTCTATACAATTTTGTCCTACGAAAGTACGATGAATACCCATAAATTTCACTGAAGTGTCTTGGGGAAGAATGCCTTAATCCACCTCTTTATGCATTTGTGACATATAGTACTTTAAAAGCCATGCAAAACTAAGGTTCTGGCTTAACTTGTAAATGCAAATTAAACTACAATTGATCCTTAATCCACAGGATGTGTATACTATGCCCAAAATGACGTCCTGTAACTCCCTAATAACACTTCTCCATTAATATAAACTATCGGCCTATCAGGTGAATTTGGTATTGCATTCTCTCCGTTCTGCATCTTCTACCTCAGATCAGGTTGGCAAAAGTGAAATCCAATCTCTGTAGATTTAGAGACCTAAGCAAAGAAAGGAATTTTTGCATATACAGAATCTCATTTGGAAATTCATACATGTATGCTGTGTTCACTAGTTTGTGTTTCACTGGCAGGTTTTTTTACACATATTTTAAAATAAAATGCAAATTTGTCTCCCCAGTGTTAGTCAATGAGTTTTATTCTCTTGAGAATTTAAGAACAGAGTAAGCAAGAGAATCTTTTGCTGTGATCTGACTAGCATGAATACTAGTTCAAGATAATATTGAAAAGCAGAAATGAGAAATGCCTGAATGTTTTATAGGAATAGTCTTCATGGTAGATAATTTAAAAACATCCATGATAAAAAAATTCCATACCACCTATTTGCCTCAAGGAAAAAAAAAAGTGTTTGAAATTTGCATTATGACAAACCTTATGAAATACAAATTCATATATGATCATTACAGCAACCTTTGAATTTAGCAGTTATATGTGGAAAGGTGCTCTCCTCCTCCTTTTGCCTGAAACCTTTGATATGAGCCATTAAAAGTCCTGGCCTCCTCTCTCACATGCCTGAGTCTGCTGTGGATGCCAGTGCTCAGCACTGGCACTGAATTATTGGCTCTGCTCCTGCAGCTGGTTTCAAAGCTCAGACAGGCTGCCCTTCTGATGGATGCACTCAAGTCGTGAGACACAAGGTCTGTCCAAGCTGTGTCAAAAGCAGAGACCTACTGGTTTGGTTGTTTGATTGTTTAGGTTTTTGGTTTGTTTTTTTGGTTTGTTTGTTGATTTGGTTTGTATTTTTTCTCTTTGTTTGGTTGTTTGGTTTGGTTTTGCTTTCTTTTTTTTTTTTTTTTTTTGTAGTTTGTTTTAATGATGTATCCATTTTGAAAAGACAGTAGAAAAATGTCTCTATCTGCTTTTACTTGTAGAAATTTTGGAACAGATGTATTTTCTCAAGTTTCTCCATAGATAAACCTTCTTCAGACTATTATTGCCTCCTCTAGCATACATTAGCCTCGTTCACTGATTTTGCTCCACTGTTTCCAAAAGGATAAGACCCTTTCCTGCATTGTTGCCAAAGGCTTCACAGATATGTGCTGAGGAAGACAATATTAATTTCCTGAAAAAGTAGTTGCTTTTCTGAACATTCTCTGTTCTTAAATTTTAATACAAAAGCTTCTTTCTCCTAAATCCAACTTGTTTCTGTGGGAAAAATCATATACTATGAAAAACACTGAGCAATCTCCAATCTACATACCCCTTTGGGGCTAAGACTTTACCATATGCTCTTTCCTTATGCTGCCTGTCCCTCTGGTTCTTAGGGAGGAAACACACTTCCAAAGACATCTGTGAGCATGTATCAAACACATTTGTGAAAACAGAAGAAGCCTCCTCAGTAAAGTGACTCTTAGGGGAAACACAGACTTCTTCCTTTTTAAGACAAACTACCTTGTAACTGAGTAGTCAGTGGTCACGTCACTGCCTTGCAGGTAAAAGGCTATTGCTTTATGGTAACACTCTTTGTTTCATTCATTGGCATCATTCCCCTAAGATTTGTGTCAAAGGAGGCAGCAAGACCTCCTCTCCATGGATTAATTGGCTTAACCTCATTCACACAACCATTGGATAGCTTAAGACTTGGATTATTTCCTCTCTTTTCAGTATTTTACAGATGAAATGCCTCAGAGAGACGTGATCCCTTGCAACATGACCATTTATTCCCTGTATTTCTGAACGTGGCATTGCTGGCAAGCCATGCTAGGTATGAAGACACAGGAGAGACTGGGTTAACAGTTTCTGAGGGTGGTGGCTGGCAGCAGAAATGCTGCAGGTTTTGGCCCTCTGTGGTGAGACAAACCTGTAAAAATAATACAGGTTTATTTAGGTTATACAGATAGACTGAGCATCCTGCACCATTAAATTTTTACCTTCACATGTCAGAGGCAAAGGGGATAAAATAATCTGAGATATATATTCTTAGGGATCCCTCTTTTTCCTTGTTCATGTCTCCTTTCAACAGGATTCTCTCTGCTTATCCTCTTCACCTTTGTAGCCCAAGGCTGGCTTTGCTGCACACAAGCACATATGGTGTGTCATTAGCTAGACATCCTTCTGTTCCCTAAAGCTTTGTGCTTTATGTTTTTATTTCCCTGTGCTCCTTCTCTGCCATGCCATTAATAGAACCACTGATAAAATAGACATAAGGCTTGCCAAGAAGATTGGATTGTCCTACTGCAGGCCTTTTATTTTGATTGGTCAATCTCTTCCACATAACTTAGATATAAAAATATCCTGATAAAGCCAGGTTGAACTTTAGCCAGTCTAAACACTTATTAGCAAAAATTAAAATCCTATTTTCTTTCCTTTCACCAACCTATTTTTCCTCAGTACTTCCAAGTCAATGGATGTAGAGCAGGCTGGAGGGAAAGAGACAAAACAAGGTATGATAAACCTGAAATATTATAGGCAGCATGAAACCCTGTGCATGTCTGTATGCATCTAACTTGTTATTCTTTCAAAAAAAGCAAAAATGTATTAACTATTAGTAACCAATTTATGTTTATGCTGCTACTTCCTGGGAAAATAATTTATTTCTTGTTCTTTAAAAGCTGAACTATTTATGTTTCTAGTTTCTTCATAACATGGTTGTTACAGTCACATATTTCATCTGGTGAAGAGGCAGCTCTTAGTTTTTATTCTAAACTGAGTCCAAAGCTAAGAGTGTAGCTACTTTTTATCAGCTAGACATGCTTATGCACACAGCTGGCTGAGGTCTTCTTTTTTTAACCAGGCTGATTTATCACAGGACTATCTTGTACTTTTGCATATGCAGAGGGAAAGTGTTGCACACTCACCATCGGTGGTAATTTCACTGCAGGGGATATCACCAGTGACAGAACAATAGCTATGCTACATTTGTTAAATGTATTTTATGCCATATATGTATATATAGCACTCTAGACCCTTAGTGTTGGCTGCAAGCTTCCTTAGGTGTCCAAAACACATACATAACAGTTGCTTCTTTGTTCCATGCCAGACACTCTAGACACAGATGGTATACTTCAGTGGCCATGTTTCTTGAAACTTTTAGACAAATTTCTCAATCACTTGGTAAGCATCTTCTGTGCTGTATGAAGATTGCCTTTTGCCTCACTCCCTCCCACAGGTTTTTTTGACAGTCCTGCCAAGCTTGAACTGGGCTTTACCTGAAGCTTTAACTTTTCCCTGAGGTGTGAATCCGACATTTAGACAACCTTTTCTTTTGCAACAAGCAGTACAATGGATTAGTGTGCAAATCAAAAGGAGGAGAAGTTTACCACAGATCTTCAGGGGTCAAAACTGGTAATTTCAAAGACAAGATCAAAATGCCTTCAACCTGCTGAAAAAAGGAAGACTTAGTTCCAGCTTTCTGTACATTTTTCAGCTTTTTTCCTAGCCTTTTTTTCCCCTGCTGGTTTACCGAAGCAAATAGCACATGACCAAAGATAAGTATCTGCTTCTCTGAGCACTTCATATGATGGTCAACCAGTTTGCAACTCCCTGTTTTTGAATGTCATATTAATTTACATTCGGAGGACTTTACTGTGGTCACACCCCTTAAAAAAAACATGAGGAATTTTCACTAGAGCAATAGAGTATGCAGCCAAAAGACAGGCATAGTGCAAGATCAGTGTAGGAATGTTACTATATATATCCTTCCTTGCTGCACCAATCCAGCTGGGGTTTTCATCACTGTATGCACAAAGTGAGTTCCCAAATGTGAAATAAGACCAATACTTAATTCCCCTGATTTCTCCAAGGAAATGTTTTCCTCCATTCAAAGGTGGAAATGGCCAAAAGCATTTCTAGGCTGGTTAGACTAAATGCTTAGTTTGCAAAATATTGCCAGGATTGATAGTTCTCTTCTTAGTGTTTCTTTCCTCACTAGGCTCACTATAATTTTAACTTCACTCCATGCCTCACAAAGATGAGGGATAAACTCAACAGGGAGATACTGGATACAAAAGCAGCATTCAAGCAAATTTCCCTTTCTCAAAGGCTGAGTGTGTAAAGTTTAAACAAGTCACAAGGAAAACCAGGAACAATAAAATATACAATTGAAAAATTTCTTTCAGTCATGTTATTCCCATTTAATTAGAAAACACTTACAAAAAACTATCTTACAAAAAATTGGTAAATTTTTTGCATTCATGTTTAAAACTCCTCTTGGTAACTGTTGTTTTCAGGTATCTCTTTTCCTTAGGTAAATTACCTTCCTATCATTCAAGCAAGAACCACTTTCTTCACAGGAGAAAATTTTCACTTAGCAACATTTATTGAAAATATATATTAAAAGCTTGTACTGGAGAGCCTGCGTTTGATTTCCATGTGGCAGTGCCTTAATGATTTATTTTTTTTTCCTTCCCCTGTGCCTTTGGACTTGTTTAATGTGCACTTAAGCATACAAGTAAATGCATTTGGGCATTCATAACCTCTTCAACTGTGACGCACAGGTTTAAAGTTTTGTTGATGTGTTTAGACAAAAATGCAGCAGAACTTGTCTACTTTCAGAGGCTGCATCTCAATAACTGGAATTTCTGAGATGAAAACTTACGGTCAGAAATGTTAAAAGTGGTGATGCAGTTGCCTCAGAGGAAGAGCTTTTCTACATCCTTTCTTCAGACACATAGGTCTTTCTATGTTCATTCTTTGAACTTAAGCAGGAGTTTTGAAAACCAATTATTAAAATAGGGAAGTGTTTTCTTCAGATGTTGTCTCATTACTTCAAATGTGCAGAGCTCAGGTACCAAGCTATTCTTACAAAACTGCTTGTAGGAAAAGCACCCAGTCCCCAAATGTTGCAATTCCATAGACCTTCAGTTGGCAGCCAAAGCCTGAGAAAATTTCTTCATTGCTATCTTTTATATTAAAAAGATATGGCTGGTTATCCCTACTTATGTGAGTATCATAGAAAAATAGAATGTTCTGCATTGGAAAGGACCTTAAAGTTTCTCTAATTCCAACATACCTGACATAGGCAGGAACACATCCCACTAGAGACCAGCTTGCTCAAAACCACATCCAACCTGGCCTTGAACATTACAGGGAGGGAGCATCCACAGCTTCCTTGGACAACCTGTGCCAGTGTCTCACCACCCTCACACTTAAGAATTTCTTGCTCATGTCTAACATAAATCTACCTTCTTCCGTCTTAAAACAATTACCCCTTGTCCTGTTGCTACATGCTCTTTGAAGACATCCCTGCCTAGCTTTCTTGTAGGTCTCCTCCTTCATGTACTGGAAAGCTTCCTCCTCTCCAGACTGAACGACCCCAACTTTCTAAATATGAGTTCATAGGAGAGGTACTGCAGTCCTCTGATCACCTTTGTAGCTTTCTCCGGACTCACTTCAAGAGCTGCATTTCCTTCTTTTGTTGGGGGGCTCCAGAGCTGGACACAGAACTCCTGGTGGGTTTGCATGAGAGCAGAGTAGAGAGGAAAAATCATCTCACATGACTTGCTGGTCACGCTTCCTTCCATGCATGCCAGCATACAACTGGCTTCCTGGGCTGCAAGAGTAATATCAACACTTGGTCTCAGTTTCACCTTTGAGGAATGATTGATTATCATGGCCGTTTTAGAGCTAATCCCCCAGCCACGGACATTTAGGAAAAATCCCTAAATTACACATCTAGTTCACCACTGAAAAGGAAGGGTGAGTATAGGCTAACGCCCAGTTCATTCATTAAGTCTTCCCAAGGATATTGAGAGTGTTCAGTAAGGACAAGAACCCATAACAGTGTAATTTGTCTTTGTCTTTGAGTTCCTTGAGCACTCAAGAAACACACTTCCTTTGTTAAGAATTTACTAAGAAGTGTATTTTCTTCTGTATATGAATATTTCACTTTCAGTGTAGGTCACTTTGCAAATTTATATTTTGGTGTCCTCTTGGTCTAGAATCAGAAGAGAAGTACTTTCTGTTTCTCTCAGTTCCTCATAATTAGAGGACCACAAGGCTGAAGCTAGGTAGGAAGTAGTTTCCGTAACCAGGACTCATGCTGCTTTAATGACATAAAAGGTTAAAGGAAAAATTCCTTAGCCCTGAGGCATTGCATGTTATTTTACCAGCCAGTAATCCACTGAGTCTGCTCTTTCTGTAGCATTTTGGGGGCCTCTGTGAACAAATGTTGGAAGAAAAAAACTCAGGAATCATAACATTCAGCGTTCTGTTGATTAAAAAAAATGTCATATATTCTCAGATTACTTTAGACTAAAAGGGACTTCCAGACATCTAATTCCAACAATTTGCTCACAATGATCAAGTTCAATGTTAAACCAGGATGCTTAGGACATCGTCCAGATAGGATATCTACCATCCTTGTCCAGCTTCAAGGATAGAAATCCCTCTAACTCTCCAGAAAACCTATTCTTGTATTTGACTGCTGTCATTGCAAAGAATTTTTTATATATCCAGTAGTGATTTCCCCTGCTGAACTTTGTGCCTTTTGCCTCTTGAGCTTCTGCTGTATACTTCCATAAAGAGCCTACGTCCATCTTCTTTGCTCTGCCTCTAGGCAGATGAAAAAACAAAATAGACTCCTCCCTGTCCTTATTCTTCAGTGTCTAAGCAAATTTAAACACATCTAGAGCCAAAATAATTGTGTTTACAGAAAGGAATTTTTAAAAAGCAATACTGAGCTCCGTATGTATTGTGTCTTAGTGGCTACACCTATAGCAATTAGACTCATCAGGTAGAAATGCAGTGTTGAATGTTTCAGCTTACTATTTTACAGCTGGGCACCTTGCTGTTCTAAAAGACAGGCACTTTGCTGACCATGAAGCACCTGAAACCAACTGAAGATATTTTATCCAAGGCTGAAATACCAACTCAGTCTTAGTAATACTGTCTCTGAAACCTTGCTTATAACCCTCAAATAAAGAGACATGACTAAAAGGCCACACCCAAAGAAGGAACCAAAAATGTAATGAAGCAGGTGTCATTTTTGTTATTATTTTCTGATGATTGTTTGATTTCTCTACATATTGTGAATACTGTCAGTCATTTTATCTTATAAAAATGGGAACACATGAGTATTTAACTGAATTTTTCAAGGAATAATTCAACATACTCAGTTTTTCTTGATGTGAAAAATTTTGCTGAGCTGTCTACAGCAGGTCTTTATCCCAAATGTGAGGGTGTGCTATGTTTGAGCTGAGCTGCATGACTGGAAGGAGCCAGGTTGGAATTGAATACAGATTTGAAGCCATTTTTGATCCTTCTCATTCCCACCTGTCTTGGACCTGAGGCCAAAGGATTTAACTCTGATGTCTTGATCTGTTTGAACAAAGAATAGGCCCTTTAAAACAAATACTGAGCAACTATCAGCTAATATTTATATTACAGATTGTTATCATTATATTTAATGCTCTATAAATATGTGGTACAATTATGCAAATATGTATGTCACCTGTCTCAGAAGGTCTACTAGATAATACCCTAAGGTTGCTTATAAGCAGAGTTGTTCTGGATCTGCCCCATCTATAAATTGGTATCTTCCTATCACACTCTGAGCACTTTAAAATGGGATGTTCTCTGGGTGGATGGTTCTTTGCTGACCTTCTCACATGTTCCTGTTCCCTTATTAGTAGGAATGACCCTGGTGCCAATGGTAGGTCCGTACTTGCTCCACTTGTACCACTAGAAAGTAGAGGAAGTATGACGCAGTCAGGAGTCATCTGGTTTCCAGGAAAATACACCTTCTCTAGCCACTGATCTTTATGTACATTGTTGTGAACTCAATAAATTGCCTTTGCACCAGAAAATACAGTGATCTAGTCAAAATAGATGTGGTCCTTGCTCAGCTTTCACAGCATCTTTTATTTATGTAACAGACTGACTCTGAAAGGAAACGTGGATCAGTTTGTAAGAAATGGAGCTGGAAACAGTCCACATTACATGCAGTTTCCTTGTCCCTGCATGTACCTAGGAAAAGAAGGGCAGAATACAGTAAGTAACATTAAAGAGCAATTTATTTGCAAGGCAATTATAAAGCCTGTGAATTCCTGGTAAGCAAGACTTCACAAATACCCTGCATATTTATATTAAGATAAACCATGAAGAAAAAAAAAAAATCAGTATCACCAAGATACATGTTGCAGAGGAAATCAAGGCATCAGATAGATAGCAGTAGTTGGCCTGTGTTGAAGAGACTTGCCTCAAGGCTCAGTAATTGCTACCGTCTGCTTTGTAAAAAGGATGGCAATGAAACAGGTAGGTCAGACAGGACAAACAAGCTCCATTCCCACAGAGAAATTACACTCTTGTGTAAAACCAGGCCACTCTTTCTGGAAGATTTGTATATATTCATGTAAAAAGAAAGAACCAAACATAATTACTTGCAATGCTACCATGCATATAATTAGTGTTGTGATAATATGTGAAATGAGCCAAAACATTTGCTGGGCTGTTTTCTTTAGAAGGACTCAGAACACCATAACAACAACCCTACCAATATAGAAAAGGACAACTTCTGCTGAGACATATGGACATACCTTTGAAGAAATTTTGGCTTTCCTGCCAAACTCAAAGAGACTTAGTTATTTTGTTTTCCGTGTTAACACACAGACTGAGGAGGAAAGGTCATGCATGTATTATTTCTGAAATACGTTATTTGCTTTCTTGCCTTAGCTCTTTCATTTTCTAGTTCAGTAGTTTTAAAGATCCTTTGAATGTATGGACCCCAGAAACATTCCCAGTGGGAAGATGGACCAGTTTCCCATACCTTGATTGTTGTAAAGCATTTGCAGATTTGCTTTCCTTTGTCACTTTTCAGTGACCCCTTAAAAGCAGACACCGGTCCCCCATGGTTTTGCAGTCCACAGCCTGAAAACTAGTGCTCTAGACACTTTCACATTGATAATATGTTTCCCTGCCATTGTGCTTTTAAGCAGCTGCTGTTCAGAAGTAGGTCATCATATGCCAGCAGCTCATGATCTGGAGAAAAGGCATGCCCTGGTCATGCCTCACCATGACTGTGGAGTCTTGATCCATTAATTGAGTGTCTATTCACCCACCAAATCAGCTTCTCAGATCACACAGGCACACAGATACACATACAAACAAGTACAGAGCAAATCTCTGCTTCCTATTTACAGATTTACAAGCTGAGTAACACAACAGTGTTGAATAGATCTTTTTCAGAGTAACAGATAAAGAACATTTGCATGGGGACAGCAGGATTCAAGCTCCTTTTCTTTAATGAGGACTCCCAGCTTCATCTTCAGTGACCTTCATGGCAGCCCTCCCTCAGACTTCAGTCAGGTTAAGGTTTTGCTTAGAAAACTGCATGCTGGAACATGTTGCTTCACCCAAAGAGTATTTACAACCTGTGGGAAATGCAACATGCCCATATAATGTACAGGGCTTTTAAATCCCTGAGCAGTTCATTTTCTAGCATTAACTTCCCCAGCATAATACACATAATACATTGCATCGAAACATCAGACCCAGGGGTTCAGCCATCAATGACCAAGATCCAGAAGATACTGTTTGCAAACAGTGACAGGGCTCCCAACTGACATTGTTATGCTTATTAGAACATGACAAAGCTCTTGGTTTAGATGTACACTTTTATCCCCTGGATGAAGGGGAAATGTAGTTTGAGTTTGTGCAATGTTAGGAAATACACATCATAGAAACACAGAATCAAAGAATGGTTTGGTTTGGAAGGGATCTTGAAAATCCTCTAGTTCCAACCACAGGCAGGAACACATCCCACTAGAGACCAGCTTGCTCAAAACCACATCCAACCTGGCCTTGAACATTACAGGGAGGGAGCATCCACAGCTTCCTTGGACAGCCTGTGCCAGTGTCTCACTACCCTCACACTTAAGAATTTCTTGCTCATGTCTAACATAAATCTACCTTCTTCCATCTTAAAACAATTACCCCTTGTCCTGTTGCTACATGCTCTTTGAAGACATCCCTGCCTAGCTTTCTTGTAGGTCTCCTTCATGTACTGGAAAGCTTCCTCCTCTCCAGACTGAACAACCCCAACTTTCTAAACCTGAGTTCATAGGAGAGGTGCTGCAGTCCTCTGATCACCTTTGTAGCTTCCTCCGGACTCACTTCAAGAGCTGCATTTCCTTCTTTTGTTGGGGGGCTCCAGAGCTGGACACAGAACTCCTGGTGGGTTTGCATGAGAGCAGAGTAGAGAGGAAAAATCATCTCACATGACTTGCTGGTCACGCTTCCTTCCATGCATGCCAGCATACAACTGGCTTCCTGGGCTGCAAGAGTAATATCAACACTTGGTCTCAGTTTCACCTTTGAGGAATGATTGATTATCATGGCCGTTTTAGAGCTAATCCCCCAGCCACAGACACATCCCTAAATTACACATCTAATTCTTCCCTTTACCTGCTGGCCACACTCCTTTTGATGCAACCCTGGACATGGTTGGCTTTGTGGGCTGCAAGTGCACATTGCTGTCTCATGTTATGATTCTTATCAAAGAATACATCCAAGTCCTTTTCTTCAAGGCGTCTCAACCCATTCTTTGCCCAATCTGTAAATGTGTTTGGAATTGTCCTGACCCAGGTGCAGGGCCTTGCATTTGGCCATATTGAACTTCATTAGTTTGGCATGGGCCCAACTCTCTAGCTTGTTGAAGTCCCTAACCCTATTGCTATCCCTTCCCATCCAGTGTGTCAACCACATCACACTGCTTGGTGCCATCAGCAAACCTTTTGGGGATGCACTCAGTCCTACTATGTCTCTAGCAAAGATGTTAAACAGCACTAGTTCCAGTACAAACCCTTGAGGAATGCCACTCATCACAAATCTCCACTGGGACACTGAGCCATTAACCACTACTTTTTGAGTGTAACCATCCACCAGCCGATTCCTTACCCACTAAGAGGTTCATCAATCAAATGAATTTCTTTCCAATTTAGAGACCAAGATGTCATGTGGGACAGCTTAAACAAGTCCAGGCAGATGATATCTGTTGGTCTCCCCTTGTTCACTGATACTATGACCCCACCGTAAAATATCACCAAGTTTGTCAGGCACAATTTGCCCTTCCTGAAGCCATGTTGGTTGCCACCAACCACCTCCACAATTTCCATGAGCCTTAGCAAGGGCCCTCAGGAGGGTCTGCTCTGTGATCTTGCTGAGCACAGAGATGAGACTGAATGGTCTGTGGTTCACTGAGTCTTCTTTTTCCTCTTTTTGAAAATGAAGGAATCCCCTTTTATGAATCCCCTTTTCCAGTCATGGGGAAACTCACCTGACTTCCATGAATTCTCAAATATGGTGTAAAGCTGCTTTTCAGTTCCATCCACCAATTTCCTCAGGAGCCACAGATGACAGAATAGCAAGCCCATCTCTAGTGTTTTTCAGCTTGTCACTTTCTGTACCCACAACAGTCTTGTTACCTGTATCTTTCTGAGACCAGCACTAGCCACATGGTTATGTCAGATGCTTATGGGATAAGTGGTTTGATCACTGCAAGTCTCTCTTGCTTATCCTCAGTCATGCAGTTCCACCTTGTGGTAAGAATATAAAGATTCTGTCTTTCTGAGTTTGTTAAAAAGATACCAGATGGTACAAGTTATCCTCACATTGCTCATCAGAAAAGAAACCAACAAAACTACCAAGTGGCAGATTTGATGGCAAAATACGTTTTTTATAATCTAGTTGGTTTTCAGCAATGGTTAAAAAAGTGTGTAAACACCCATTTGAACTCCAGAAGCATTCACACAATGCAAGCCTGTCATCCTCTGCTAACACATAGAGATATACAAGCAATAGAACTCTATTTTGATGAATGGGTTCATAACCAAAAGTGGTACCTTTCTCACTTCTTGAAAAACTCTGGTATGCACCCCATTTCCTATGGCATTTGCCTGAGAATTTAAGATGAGAAATTATAAGCTCCTGCTGAGCAAGTAGCTGTGACGAGCAACAGAGCAGTATGGTTAGTATTCTGCCCAGAGGCTCAATTTAATCAAAGTATAGGTGGCTTTGAGAAAAAATTTATTTGCTATTTTGTCAAAACTTGTGCATTCCATTAGCAACAAGCAGAATATCAACAAGTATCACAGTGATATTTTTACTTATTTACCTCTTAAGAGTAGTGATGCAGAAACCTCAACAAAGAAAACAATGGAATATAAATACTTCAGGGTCATCACAACTCTTAAACTGTCACTGTGTTTTTACTGTGGACTTCTGAAGCACCCAGGTATTTTTCCTGTAACTTCAGTTTTTCCTTCTGAATCATTATGAACCCACAATTGATAAACACTCTGCAATAAATTTTATTTCTCCTTGGTTGGTCTTACTGTGTAAACTACCCTCCTTAGACTACAAAAGTAATCCTTTCAATTTCACACATTTCAATTTTTTTCGCTTGTAAATCCATTCTCTGATACTTTAGGCATGCTGGTTTTCAGAGGTTTTACCAAAAATTGTCTTTTTTTTAAAATCCTCATTATAATTCAGAATTTTTTTTTCAAATCCTAACCCACTAAGGAATAATGCAGAATATTTTCTCTATGTTTCTATTTTCCATTCTTTCAAAGTGTTTCCAATGTTACTGGCAACCACCTAGGTTCCACATTTTGTTCCAAAGGCTTGATTCTAGATCCCTTAAATTGCCTCTTCTTGCGTAAACTGGGTCATTTCTTAGTCTTTTTTGATGAACAGAATCAATTGTGAACTTCTGCATCATCATTATAAATCATCGTGATTTTCTCCGAAGTTTTAAGCCATTATCAAGGTTTTTCTCTGATTGTCAGGATAGGGGCAGAACCTGATAACAAGCTGCTACTTCCAAAAGAATGCCATAAACACAGTTTTTCTCAGATGCATTCCCAATTGCATCCTTTCATTAATTTTTTTCATCTAAAGCAGTTGCAGTGACACAACATTAAAGTACTCACGTGGTGGTCTGGGCATTTTTCTGGACCATAGGGATTTAAATTTCCTGGAAACTAAGCAAAGTTGCTCTTAAGAACATCCTATAGTGATTGAGCTGATCTCTGAAAATCTGCTCTATTTATAGCTATATTTTAAAGTGAAGAACCAATATTATGTTCAGTTTGCTGGAGCTGAAACATCTTACACAGCAAAAATAAAAATGTGATTTCGTAATCATATTCCAGTCAAGGGATTACGTAATCTGGAACTATTTCTTGCAGAAGTCACCAGACCTTTCTGATTGACAAGGCCATCTTTTTGGAAGCACTTCCTCAGTTGAATGAAAATCAAATACCCTGTGTACCCCAAGGGACAAATGAAGTCATGACTACCCTATCCTTACAAATCATAAAAATTGCTCAACAGTGAAAAGAGTCTTCACTATTTCTCCATCTCTCTTGCATTCCTCTCCTACATGCAGCAGTCTGATTTCCTCCAGCTGGGATTCCTCCTCTGCTTCCACTTTTACAAATCCTCAAAAAGTGTCCTCAGGATTAGATATCGGGGAGGGCAGGGGGGTATCATTCCAATGAGAAAGTCATGCAGATTCAAATGTAATGTAATAAAACAAATCTTTTAGAAATATGGACTTACAGGCGTTTTAACTATAAGCAGACCACTGCATAGCTTTTATTACACTGGACTCCTGCCAGTAAACGAAAATCTCACAAAATACGCAACTTCCACATTGAGATTTTTTTCCTTATTGAATCTAACTACCAGAGACAGCAGTCACCTCCACTGGTGCTCTGCTTTTGGCCCCCTTCTGAGATTTAGGCAATTAAATTGCTTCCACATGACAGGTCTTGGAATGCTAAAAATCAATCTAACGTATTCTGAAGTTCAGTTTCCTTTCAAGAGTCATATTTCAAAAGGTCACAGATTAACCCCTTCCTTTTCTAGCAGCAAGCCAGGACCATTTGAAGGTAATTTAAACACTATGAGAAGGCTGTAACATAAACTCTCTGCGTTGATTTATTTTTCAACATGGAAGAGTTAAGAGAAGAAAAAGCTTTTGAAGGTATCAAGCACTAATATTAGGGTATTAATTGTAGAGAGCATCAGAAAGAACAAAGATTGTCTGGTTGCTGTTTATTTGTACAAGTAATTTACTGTGTAACTCAACAGCTCCTTTTTAATCTTTCCTGTCTCACAGATTATGAGACATACTGATCTAGTTTCTGGCAAACTAGTGCTATACAGAATGATGAATTTGGACACCATTGGCCAGTCTTCACAACTATTTAAGGGGAAAGAAAATTACCCTTTTAAATTTTATTTATTCCAGTCCCTGTTGCACTGAAATATCTTTGCCTAGAAAAAAGATTGTATACAAGCATTTAAGTGTTCTTGATAGTACTTGTTTCCAATGGCCCTGAAAGAGCCATGTTCATTTCTTAGCCCGTTACTTCTAAGTGGTAGTTTCACTAAATTGAGCCTTACTGTCCACTTTAAAGGTCTTTACAGTAAGAGTAAAAGCAGCATAATAAAATGATGTATAAATATTTGGATATTCTGTTGTTTGCTAAATAGAATACAAAGCATTTGCCTTTTTCCTGGGGTCCTTCTTCGCACTATCTAACCTTAATTTATGGCTGGAGGGTTAGTATTATACAGTCATTTATTTCAGAAAAAATGTGAACATAATTAAGCTATTCCAAGAAGAACCTGTACTTTCTTTATCCCAGCTGCACTGAGGTGACTGCCTTAGGCTACAGGCAAGAGAATGGAAACCAGATGAAGCATGCTGAAGATTAACCACACAAAGAAACAGCCTAAACAAAGAAAGAGGTGGCAACAGGAGCAGAAGAGAGCCTGTCAGACTAGACACGCATACTGGAAACAAAAAGGAGAAAGAAAGTAATTAGTGATTTCTGTCGACAGATCTGTGAGTATGGGAGCAAAATAGGTTTGGGGGCACTTTCTGGTAAGAAAGAAAATGTGACTGCCCAAGAGTGACACTGTGCATTAGCTTAAACGATGATATAAGGAAGATTGTTTAAAGCTGAAGCTCCTCTTCGTTTGAAGGTCTTCACTGTATCTCCTTGTCTTTCTTGCCTGAAACATGCAAAATTTCATAAGTCTTACAGGTCCAATCCTTCCTTGTCAGTTGCTAGACATAAGAAGGATTTTTTTTTTTTTTTTTTTTGAAAATTTTTACTTACTCCACATTAAAAAACTTTGCAATCATTAAATATATATATATATATATTTATACACATATAAGTTTTTTTACATAGCTTCTAGCTAAAAAGTTTGATAGCCAATAGAGCAAAACACCATTCTTGGAAATATAAGATGGGTTTATTTGAATTACTCCCTTTGCTATTTGCATGCATAAATAGATATGAATTAGGCTGAAATATGAATAGGAATGTTATAGTAACACTACATACACTTTTTCATCTTTCCTTGCCAAAAGAATTCAATCTTAATTCTCTCCCTCAACTGCAACATTTGAATTTCCACAAGCAAATGAGGCAGAATTTTTGAAGCTAGTCTAAAAGTAGCAAAGAGTTCAAGTATCTGGAGTCTTTTTACTTTTAACTGACACTTATAATTGGAAATCTTGACCATATCTGTGTTAAGAAAGAAAGATGTGACACAACAGTATTCCTGCTAAAGCCACTCCTTACAAGTTTTTCCAGGGACTTTAACTGTTTGTCATTGATGAAGCAGTCATTAAACATTTGCCTGGACATGCCATTATAGACCCCTGATTTCTGGTTTTATCTTTGTTTCAATGATTTCTGTGATATAAATGGGCTAGACTCCTCTTGCTTGAGGCTTTAGCTTTTGTAAAGCTAAAGTAGGGGAAATTTAAAAGTAGGGGAATTTTCCATAATAGTTATGATACAGTATTCTTCTGAGACAGTGAGTAATTGAAGATGAACTCTGGTCTGTCCAGAGCAAATAACAAATCTGTTCATATTAATAGGATCAGAAGCACATACCTGGATTCACCAGGGGAGAGGCTACTTGGAATGTTACACCACCAAATAGATGCAATGTCAATGACCTGTTTTCTGCAGTCAGGTCTTGTTTTGGTTTGTTTTCCTTGAGCTTGTCTACACACTGGGTAGTTCTGTCAAAGAATCTAATAGCTTTCTCCTCCTCTCTTGCTGAAGACACATTCCTGTCTTCTATTCGGGGAAAGACTAGGAAAATCTGAGCAAACAGCTGGCTTTTTATTAGATTAATGCAGTAGACTGCTTCATGATTTTTTTCAGAGTCTCAAGACCTCTTGGGTTTGAGCAAATGAATGGAAACATAAGTCTTACCATCTTGTTGCAATACAGTTTTTTGTGACTCATAAACATTTGTTTCAACTCTTCAGCAACAGCAAACCCATACTCAGCACTAGCCATTATTAGTAATATCAGGAAAGTAAGTGGTGTGTCTGTAAAGGATATTTTTGTCATTTTGGAGTACAAGGGCTTATTTTCTTGTTTAATGAATGCCATATGTGTTAATATGACATGTTACTATTAAACACTCACAGTCCAATTTCACTTTCATTTCCAGAGGTATCCGCTAACCATTAGCATGCCTTTTCAGTCTCATGGGGATCTTCATTTGCTTTTCAGATTTGATTTTCAGCTCACACTTATCTCTTGGCAGGGCCAAAAAATCTTATGCATCTGTGGAATATCACATATATGCTAAACTGAATTGGATTTACAATACCAGATATGTAAGTTATAGGTACCTGAAATTTTTTTGTTAACTACTATAATATGTCAAACTATTCAGGTCTCCAGGGGTGTGTTCATATTTCACTGGTCCATACCAGTTGTAGAAGAGCTGTTCAGTAACCTACTTTTTTTCTAGCTTGTCACAGTTATGAGACTTCTCTTTCTTGCCACAGTGAAATTTTAAACTATAAAATCTGTTTCTGGTATGCATTTTCTTCCCATGTGCCTTTATTACTATTTGAGATTAAGCACTGAAGATGAAATAGTTTTTGTTTTGCTTTGAGAACACACGGTATCCATTGCATCATTATTTTTCTAGTGGCATTCAAAGCAGATAAATGCATGTGTGTTTCTGACTCTTGGATACTAAGAGAGCTGTTTAAACAGCTACAGCCAGCTCCATTGTGTTCATAACAAACTGTGAAGTTCCTTTCAGCTATATGTCACTTCTAGTTTATGTTGTCTGAAATTTTAACAATAGTAGATCGTACTAAGGTCTTTTCAAAATTCTTGCTCAGTCAGAAGCTGATACTCAAACTTGGTGGCACATAACTTTTAAGATATGTTGACTTTTCAGTAAGTGTGAAATAATTTTCATGGGCACATTCAGATAGTTTTGGACATTCAGACACTTCCGGACCTTCAGATATTATATTCTACACTGTATATTTGTCACTAATGTCTACTTCTGTGGAAATAAGACAATGAACTAGACACATCTGCCATACGAATAAGTCACAAATGAGAGACACTCAGTGTTTTACTTGCAGAAAGTTTCAGTTTTGTGCTGCTTTTCACTCTGATTTCAGCTCAATCACTCTTTTCGAAGTCTAGGAGTACTTACCTAAACGAACTGTTCTGCAATAACTCCCCCATGTGGGCATTCCATTTTCCTATATATTTATTATTTCATTTTATTTCATATTTCTGGAAAGCTGTCTCATATATTATTCATTCTTTCATGTATAGTAGCTGCACATACAAAATTTTCTGGCATACTTAGGACGTATGGAAACCTTTAACTTAGTTAGCCTCTCTGTGTCAATAAAATCCAGAGCATTTCATCTGTGCTAATCTAAGACTCAGCATGGCCAGACTGTTTTGATTTCTTACAGATTAGGAAGAATGATTTCAGCTGGATGAAAACAAAGTGACTTCTCCTTATTGGTAAAAGAAGGCTAAAGATTTAACTGGTGGAACCTCACTTCTCTGGAAACTCTTGCTGACGAGCTCAGCTCCACCTCAGCTTGTTTACTGAAGCTAGGTGAAGCCTGTTTGCTGTCAACAGCTCTGAGAATCTTTAACAAATCCAGTCTTCGAAGCACTGGTTAGAGCTGACACTTACCCCTTGCTAATGCTGTCAGTGTTGCTCATACCTATGGAGATGAGCTGATACAAAGAATTTGGAGGACACACATAGCTTGCAAATTTTGGAGCACTGTAGACCTTCCAAAATTCTATAGGGTTGGTACATCTATGAAAGTTCATTTTAAAAGCTTAATATAATTAACTAATACTTTCTAAGAGGCTCAGTCAGACTAATTCTGATTGGTTCCCTGATTCATATCTAGAGATTGAAATGGCCATCTTATCTGATGGGCTTCATGAGAATAAATGAACACTGAATATTGTCATCACTTTACCAAAGGCTAAAATCAAAGTCTTTTTACTGACAGACTACCAAAGCTTGAAGGATTATGTCATGTTTCTGCTGTCAAGCATGCCACGCAGGGCATGGACAGTGAGCACTAAATTTAAGTTAGCACAAAGAAGAAAAGAGGTCCTCCAGTTTTCTTCCTTCCTTGAGCTGGTTAATTGAACAGTAGGCTAGAGGTAGACAGGAAGAAGGTCATTTTCAGGCTGACCACACTTAAAAATCTGTGTGACAGCAGTTTGACCTATAGGGAAATTGTCTTCTGTCTTGTCTAGAAGGAAAAAGTGAAATGGCTCTGGTTGGATATTTTTTTCTTTAAACATTTAATCTGGGAGCCAAGGTACAAATAATATCAAAATAAAGGAAGTTTCCATCCTCTTTTTGGATGCAACACCCCCAGGAAGTCCCTGAATCTCTCTAGGCCAGTTTTTTTCCGTGTGATTCTTGAACATATAAATGTCAATTACACACGTCTTTTGTCTAGTGAAAGCAAAGAACCACCACCTCCAGATCACCACCTAGTATGTTTGCTTCTCTAATCTAACATCTTTTTGGTGTCTCTCATTTTCCAAATTAATTTCCTAGATTCCCACTCGGATGTGTCTGTATCAGCTATTAGATATGCAGCAATTTTGCAGTGATATGTGTATATATTCTTATCAACAATATATGATTTACTACAATTCTTTTTATGTATAACTTTCCTACGTGTACATCTTGTCTTATTAAGTTGACCCTTCCTAGATACTTGTTGAAGTGAACTGAATCTTCTTTCAGAAGTGTTAAAAATGCAATCTTTTTAATTCTAAAGGTTTTATTAATTTAGTAAATTCAGGGCAAGCACTTTTCATACTTTTGAGAGTAACTTCTCTAGTATGTTTGCACTTATGCCAACAGGCTCCAGGCTGGAGCAGTCTGTGCCTGAGGGACTGCACCTGTGGGAGGGACTCATGTCCCAGGGGTTCCTGAAGGACTCTGCCGTGAGAGGGACCCTGTGATGGAGATGGGAAAGAATGTGAGGAGTCCTCCCTCTGGGGAGGAAAGAGTGGCAGAAACATGTGTTGAACTGACCCTAAACCTGCACTGCCCATCCCCCTGTGCTGCTGGAGTGGGAGGAAGTGAAGTAATCCCAGTCTGGGAAGAAGGGAGAAGTGGGGGAGGTGTTAAGGTCTGGTCATGTTTTCTGCCAATTGGAAGGTGAAACACCAGTTACTTGCAATTCCTCACTTTCAAACAGTTATTGTATCTATAGGCAGACACAAACCAGTCTGGAAAAAAATGAAGAATAAAATAATTTATTCAGATGGATTCCACTAAATAACAACCCCAACAACTATTAAGTGCCTTTTAACTGACCCAGTACATTTAATTAAATTCTCACACTTTTGCTGCTTTTTCATAAAGATCTGTTCTAAGCAGAGAATTCCTTATCATGTTGCCATAGGTGAGGACCAGCAAATGACCACCCAGTAATCCTGTATTGATTTACAAAACTTAAGATATGCCGCTATATTACAAATATAAGTCTGACAGTTGCTTTGAAGATCATGGACACAGTCAAACATACGATGGCATTTTTTTAATATCTGGGCTTGATTTTCTAGGCCTGAAAGTCCAGTGTTTCTATCTCTCCTGACAGGGTAGCCAGGCATTCAAGGGACACTCAAATTTATGTGTTCTTATACAATGTCATAGGAGCTGTTACCTCTTCTGTGCATGTGGATTATCCTCCCAGTGTTGAAGAGTCACAGATATGTTATTGTTTTGAAAAGTATCCCAGAAAATACTCTCACTGCTGTTCAACACCACCATAACAACATTTTTTTCTTAATTCTTTATTTTTCATATTTCTTCAACTCACTTGATATAAATCAGAACTGTACTAGTTATCATTACTTGATTATTTCCAACATACAATTAATCTCACACATAAAATGTACATCAGTTTCAAACAAAATCCCAGGGCCATTTTGATTCATTGATTTGCTTGTCAGTGAACTCAAGCATCTGATAAAAATTCCACGGTTTATAACAGTTTCAAGCTGGTAAATCAAATGATGCCAAAATCAAGCATAACAAAAATATTTGTGCCCCTGCATTCTTATTGTTTCATAATTCAGTTATGCCTTGGTTAATTAAAGAAGACGACCACATTTTCTGAATATATAAAAAGTTTGTTTTTGTCCATTCCAAATACAATTATCTGCTGACTCCCGGGTTAACTCCAAAGTAATAAATGAATCATCTTGGCATACTTACCATCATCTTTTTGGAAGAATTCTAACTGTCACTAAAATGACAGTATCCAGCAGTCACTTTAAGCTCTACTAGGATAAAAGCAGAGTTTCTCACTTAATTTGAGGAATCAACAGTTGGGTCACAGACTGAACATCTATAGCCAGTGGAGGGTGTGTGATAAGAGGCTTCAGAGGACAATAGTTTGTCTATCCTAAGCCTGTATTTTTTTGTAAGATGAAAAATGTTATCACGATTACTATTGTTTTCCATTACAGATAAATTGTTTAACACCTCACTTTTAGACTACTAGTGCTCATAAGACAGGCTATCATCCATAACGTGAGTTTATTTACAATGGTTTACAAAAGAGTTTGAAAGCAATGAATAAAAAAATTCTACTTGCTTTCAATCACTTTTCATTCATAAAAGCACTCTCTGTCACCTTTTTGAAATACTGGCGGAAAAGAAAATCACTTATTTCACACATATTTTTTTTTCCTCTCACTATTCCATTGGTTTAGCAGAGATTATATATTTTACTGAATCACAGAGTTATTAGACTTGGAAGAGATCATCTAGAGATCATCCAACTCTCTTGGAAGAGATCATCTAGTCCAACTCTCCCACTAAAGCAGGATCACATAACACAGGACTGCATTGAAGTGGGTTTTGAATATCTCCAGAGGAGGGACATCCACAGCATCCCTGGGCAGCCTGTGCTGTTGCCTTGTCGCCCTCAGAGTAAAGAAGTTTTTTCTTATGTTTAAATGGAACTTTCTGTCTTCCAACTTATGCCCATTGCCCCTCATCCTGTCACAGGGAACTACTGAGAGTCCACCTTCCTTGCACCCACTCTTCTTTGCACTCCCTATATACTTGTAGATACTGATAAGGTCTCCCCTCAGCCTTCTCTTCTCCAGCCTAGAGTCCCAGCTCTCTCAGCCTTTCCTCATAAGAGTGATGCTCCAATCCCCCAGTCATCTTTGGTGCCCTCCATTGGACTCTCTCCAGTAGTTCCCTGTCTCTCTTGAACTGGGGAGCCCAGAACTGGATGAACTGTTTCAGCTGTGGCCTCACCAGGACAGAGTAGAGGGGGAGAATGACCTCCCTCAACCTAGTGGCCACACTCTTCTTTATACAACCCAGGATTCCACTGGCCTTCCTGGCAACAAGGACACAGTGCTCACTCATGGATAATTTACTATCTATCACCCAGATCCTTCTCCTCCACACTGCTTTCCAGCAGGTCCACCCCTAACCTATATTGGTACTTGGGGTTTTTCCTCCCCAGGTGCAGGACCCTACACTTGCTCTTACTGAATCTCATAAGGTTCTTCTCTGCCAAGCTCTCCAGCCTCTCCAGGTCATACTGGAATGCAGCACAGCTCTCTGGAGTGTCAGCCACGCCTCCCAGCTTTGTATCATCAGTGAACTTGCTGAGGATACACTCTGTCTTCTCATCCAGGTTGTTGATGAAGATGCTGAACAAGATTGGACTGAGTATTGACCCCTGGGGGTCACCTTAGAGGCCTCCAGCTTCCTGCTCCACTGATCACCACCCCCAGATTTCTCTCACATGGCCAGCTCTCAGTTCACCTCACTGTCCACTCATCTAGCTAACACTGAATTTCCTGATGAGGATGTTATGGGAGACAGTACCAAAAGCCTTGCTCAAGTCAAGGTAGACAACATCCACTGCTCTCTCCTCATCTAGCCATCCAGTAACAATATAATAGAAGGCAATCAGGTTGGTCAACTATGATTTCCCTTGGGTGAATCCATGCTGACTTCTCCCATTCTTTGCTTTCTTATGTTTTGTGATCACATCCAGAATGATTTTTTCCAACACCTTACCAGGAACAGAGATGAGACTAATCACACTGTAGTTCCCTGGGTTATTCTTCTTGCCCTTTTTGAAGACTGAAGTGATATTAGCCCTCCTCCAGTCCTCAGACATAGCTCTTGTTCTCCATGACCCCTCAAAGCTGATGTAGAGTGGATTAGCTCTCCCAGAACTCCTGGATACATCCCATCAGGACCCATCAATTTATGGACATCCAGTCTGCCTAAGTGGTCTCTAACCTGGTCCATCTCTACCAAAGGAAAGTCTTCCTCTCTCCAGACCTTATCTCTTACCTCCAGGGTCCAGGATTCAAGAGGGCAGGCTTTGGCAGTGAAGGCTGGAGCAAAGAATGCATTCAGTAACTCCGCCTTCCCTGTGTCTTTGCCCACTCCAACACTCACCTCATTCAGCAGGGGGCCTACATTTCCCCTATTCTTCCATTTTTTACTGATGTGCTGGAAGAAACCCTTCTTTTTCCTCAACAGATTTAGTTCCAGGTGGGTCTTTGCTTTCCTTGTTGCACCCCTGCATTCTCTGACTATGTTCTTATATTCCTTCCAAATGGCCAGTCCTGTTTTCCACATTTTGAAAATTCCCTTTTTCCCTTTAATTTTTTCCACAAGACCCTTACTCATCCATGCAGATCTCTGCTTGATTTCTTCCTCACAGGGGTGCACTGGTCTTGAGATTGGAGCAAACAGTGTTTGAAAGTTGCCCAGCTCTCATTAGCATCCCCACCTTCCAGACTTCTGACCCATGGAATTCACCTGAGTATATCTTTGAAGAGGTTAAACTTTGGATTCCTGAAGTCCAGGACTGCAATATTACTTTTTTCTCTACTTCTTCTACACAAAATAGTAAACTCCAAATAGTTGGTTGCCCCCAACCTTCATGTCCCCAGAAAGACCCTCTTTGCTTGTTGATACCAGATCCAGCAGTGTACCTCTCCTTGTAGGTTCCTCAACCACATCAGAACATTGTCATCAACGTTCTGCAGGAACCTCCTGGACCACGTGTACCTGGCTGTGTTGTCTTCCCAGCAAATATCTACGTGATTGAAATTCCCCAAAAGAAGCAAGGCCTGTGATTGTGAGGCTACTTTCAGCTGCCTATAAAAGGCTTCATCAATCTACCAATCCTGATTAGGTGGCCTGCAGTAAACACCCATAACAATGTCACTCGTGTTGCCCTGCCCTTGAATTCTCACCCATAAGGTCTCAACACATTCTTCCTTCTCCCCTAGGCAGAGATCAATACATTCCAGGTGCTCTCTCAGGTAAAGAGCCACTCCACCACCCTGCTTTGATGGCCTATCTTCCCTAAACAGTACATAGCTGTCCACGACAGCATTCAAGTCACCTGTACCACCCCACTATGTGTCAGTAACTTCCATGAGACCAAGGCCTGGTGACTGCACACAGATCTCTGGGTTATCATGTTTGTCCCCCATTGGTATAAATGCACTTCTGTTGGGCTAATGGTCCTGTCACCAAGGGAGAAGCTGTGACTCCTACCATACAGTAATTGCAGTAATGCATTTCTGTCTCTATATGAATAATTATCACTTACTACTATATGTCAAAGGTCACATTTTCAGCTACACTCTAGGAATTTTTAGCCATCTGTTCCAGTTTTAGTAAAAAATCATGGAAGATGGACAGAAGTTTTGTTCATCATGAAACATGGTTTGCCTAATGTTGGTGCAACGATGAGAGAAATTTTACATGGAGTGACATGAAAAACATGTCACAGATTGGCTACAAATATAGATTGATAAATATTAAGATGCTTTAGTCACAGGATCAGAAACACTGTAGATTCTTAATATGAAACTGGAAAACCTCATACACCAAAAAAACCTAGCAAACTAGTAATAGAAAAAAAGCACTAGAAAACATACTTACTAGGAACTGCCTTTCATTGGTTAGCATCGATGTATAGATTCTAAAACAAAAACAACTTCAATACTTCAGAGCAGAGTGCTTTCTTGTATGAGAAAACATGTAAAATTTCTTGACATCCGGTTTGAATTTCTGTAGGTATTATTTTTTGTGAAACATGAACTTCTTAGAACAGTTAGGGCACTTCTGCTCTCACACCAATAATGCCTCCAGCTGAGGCTCAGGAAACCCAAATTGATATTCAAATTAAATCATGGGAAACCTTGATCCCTTCCTTGTCTCAAGCAAAATTAATGTGAAGCAGATGCACACTCCTGTCAAAACACTACGTTGTTTATTTACATACTGCTGGCTTATATTTTGGTACACTGGGTTAAAATATTTTTATTTGGTACACTAGGTTAATAATATTTTTTTTCTTTCCACTACTGTTGCATTTAGTTAATAGGGTGAAAGTTAATTACAAATTTGTATTGATATAGATAACTCTGATAATTACTGGCAAAGTTAAACCACTAATTTGATCAAAAATTAAATTTGTATTCTCTCACAAAAACAGTACCGAAAGTGCCATTCATTATTCAAAAGTTTACAAAAGGGTGAAATACATAATCATCTGATGCAACAGATAGCTAAACAGTTCTGCTAAAGTAGATCTCCCCCTAACACAAAATGAAGATCTGTCTTTCTTTTTAAACAAACCCAGTGTCCTGGTCCCCCCTTAATATGAAAATGTGATCCATCCAACAGAAAGTATCACTTGTGATGAATAAAGGCTCCTGAGTACCCTTTATCAAAGCTCCCAAGACAATATTTTAGGTGCATCAGTTAGATGATTATATGTCATACAACATGTGAACAGCTGCTGGTGACAGTGTCAAGAAATAGTACTGCTTTGAAGCTCGTGTAGATCTATGCATGCCCTGATTTTTTTTTGTTCTTTGCATTACTCAACACAACAAACGGACAAGGTTAACATCGTCCTCTTCCCTCATTCATTAATGATTGCTCTGCTTAGTATATACTAGAATCAGCAATGATCAGGCACATGCCACAGAAGTAATGCAAAACAGAAGAAAAACTTTTCCTCCTTTGTGAACAAAGCTAGGTTTTTCTAATGTGGTATTTGTGGGATTCAGAAGTATGGCAAAACATGTCTTGTAGTTGAAAATCAGAAGAAATCAGGGTATCCATTTTAGTACTATGCTTTATAAATACAGTTCATATGATTCAGATCTCAACTTCCAAGTGTACCTTACCAACACCCTGAATTCAGTGCAATTGCCTTTGTAGAGTCATAGAATCTTTCAGGTTGGAAAAGACCCTTGGGATCATTGAGTACAACCATCATCCCTACTCTGCAAAGTTCTCCCCTAAACTATATTCCCCAACACCACATCTAAATGACCCTTAAACACATCCAGGGATGGTGACTCAACCACCTCCATGAGCAGACTGTTCCAGTATCTGACCACTCTTTCAGTGAAAATTTTTTTTCCTTATGTCCAGTATAAACCTACCCTCACCTGCAAGCACATATCTGAAAGATTAAACAGACCTATTCATATCTTCCTAAAGGCAAAACCAGGAACAGTTTACAACACTGAATATATAATCCTGAAATTTATTTTTGCTGTGACAGCAGAAGAATTTTAAATTTAATATTTTCATAAACCTGACAAACTGAAACAACTGCATCAATTCAGGGCATGCTGGCTTATACTTTTCCCCCCATCATTGTCCCCCTTCTCTTTCCCATCTCCCCAGCACACCAGGAGCTGGTGAGTCTTTGCCTGTCATTTACCACTGAAGAAGGCCGTTAGCAGATTCCCGATTTTACTTTCCAGCTTTGAAAGGGATATACTCATTCTCCATTTCTCATTGTTTCTGAAAAGTATTTGATATTGAAGTATTTGATTATGATGATCTGGAGCGTACGTACCAGGTCTCAGTAGCACCCAGACTGAGGTCACACTGGTATTCTCCCATGCTCCTTATCTCAAGTTACTATGAGTTTGTCCCCATTTCACTTCTTTGTTTTCTTGAAAACATTATCCTAATGATTTCTGGCAACCCTGTGCTTTGCAATATGCTAAGGAGGAAATGGACTGGGAGAGCTCCCTCAAAAAGGTAAAAGTGTCTCCATGTTCTGGTTTCTTTATCAACATGTTGATGAAAACAAAAGGCAAAGCGAGGAATGTTTTTGCTCTGCTGCTCCTTCTCCCATGGCCAGCCTGCACAGGCTTCCTGTTGGGTCCCCAAGAGGGCCTCCTTGCTCTTCCCAAGGCCCTGCTTTCTAACTCACCCTCAGGCTGCGTGGCTGCCTCCTTCACACTGTGCCAGGGACGCTGAGGAAGTGACACATTGAAATACTGAATATTCCTCTATTGTTCATATAATTCTTTTCCAGGTTTTTTTCCACAATGTATCTTTTTAATATTTCAGTCTAATAACCTGACTTGCTAAGTGAAGCTTTTTTTTTTTTTTTTTTTTTTTTTTTTTTTAGCTACATAGTTATTTTGCACTTTAAATAAATAAATAAGTTAAAGCTGCTAGGTTTTATGTCTTCATTGCCCCACTGGCAACAGACCTGTTCTAGCAAACAAACCACTTGCCATTAGGAAATACCATGATAGAGCTTTAGATAATGTTTTAAACATCGTGTCTCTGAAAGTGAAGACCAGACAGGAACAGCATTAGGAATCTTGTTTAACTCTTGTACTCAGAGAGAAAAAGTAGTTGCATTACAGAGATGTTAAAAGCACAGAGGTTCAAACCATGCAGGAAAAGTACAGAGGATTCCTTGCTGGCAATGCAAGTAAAGTAACTGTAATTAATGCCAGGGGTTGTGTCTGGGGAAGGAATGGAAGTGCCAGGGATGAACAGCATTAGAAAGGGGAGTGAGAAAACTGTAGCAGAAAAAACTGGAGAGAGATTGTTTGAGAAAGATCGGTGCTGAGTTTATTTATTTGCATTTGCGTTATGCAGACAACATGTGCAAGTGCTTTACACTGATGATGGCTGGTGGCTTTTGTTGTTTTTTTTTAAATGCCTGCCAAAGGAATGTTGCTGGTATATCACAAAGCATACCAGACTTGGGATTTTCCATGTGGTGTAAAATAATAAATAACAAAATAATTAATAGGATCGCTTAAAATTTACTTAGGCAACTTTTTTCCAGGTATTTGAGTATTTTCAGGAAGCAAATCTTCGGTATTTTGGTCATCCTTCTTGCTACAACTACTGAATGTTACATATATTACTGGTACAGAACTGAGGTGAGATAAGAAATTATTGTCCTCTGAGGCACAGGCAGATATGGCTTACTCTGAGAGATCCTGCAGTGACTAACTCACAAGCAAGCATGCAAATTACTGGCTTATTTTACCCTTGATTTCACGTCCACTGCTGTTTTCTGTAACCACAGAGCTGAGATCTGCTCTGATAGCAGCTGAAAGGGATAGCCTCATGGTTAATTTAGGTCTACCTTAAACAATTACTCTCTGAGTTAATTTAGCAACTAAATGTCCCAGCATGTTAATCTGCATAGCTACCTGTGTAGTCTTGCCTCATCCTCCTAAGAGGCATTTTGCACCTTGTGGCTTAGGGCCAGCTCCTACTCTCAAATACAGCTGGGTAAGTCTGCTCTACCCACTGACTAATCCAGTCTGCTTTTTCTTCCCTCAACTTAGTTACTCAAACAGCTGTATATTTATACAGTGCTGTCCAGATTATCCTTTTGGTTTTACTTCAGATATTATGAAAATCTAGAGTGTGTTTTAAACAGAAAAAAAAACTTTTTAAAAATCTTTTTATTCACATTGTTGATCTAATGTAACTCTACCAGGATTCCTTCTTAATTATTTCTTGATTACAACAAGGTTGAAATAAATCATTGCAAGTAGTGTGTGTGCTACAGTACCACACTGAGGCAATCTTATGTGCTTTTCATGCCACAACTATCTTGTAGCATGTGTTGCAAATTACACTTTGCGGGTTATTACCATCTTGAAATACCAGAAAATTAAATCTTCCTTCTTTGTTCTTGCATGGTACTCTATTTCTGGCTATTTCTCATCACAGTAAAAAAATTAAAGGAACAATGCTCACAGCAGCAGGAGCGCTCTTTGGTGCCTCATACCATTCTGCTCCCTCACTGTCCTTTCCTGGCAGTGTTTGGGTTAGGTTCTGGATGTAAAACAAGCTGTCTGACAGAGAAGTGCCTTGCTGTTTGCAATCATGAGAAATTCCCACCCCCTTATTAATTTGTTTACTAACTGTAAGTACCTATAGTTTGTTTGTAACCCTATTTTTTACTGGGGACTACCTGCAGTTTCAAATGCTGTGAATAGTGCTAATGATATTAGCAAGAAAGAGCTCTGCTGCTCAGAATAAATTGATTTCAGAAATAAATTCTTTGGAACATCAAAATTAAAGCCTTAGCTGTAAATCAGTCATGAGCTGGTGGTCTGGTTTTCTCAGAAGTGTTTCAAGCAGTGATTTACTCCTGATCTCACATCTCTTGCCATTCTTGCTAGAGACTGACTTTCACTGACTTTTTCTTTCTGTTTGCTGCCATTTCAAAATGGCAAGAGCCATTTTCTCAAGAGCTGCTGGGGGTTTTCCACAATCCTGATTTCTAAATCTGAAAAGCTAACCAGAGTGAGGTAGGGATGGGGTTATAAGAGTGTGCTGCATGTGTAAGTCATGTGGCTAGGATGACAAAGAAACTCTGAGTGGCTAATTTACTTAAGGACAGACAGGGCAGTGAGGTAGAAGAGTTTTAATGTCTCCTATTGAAGATCTTTTAAAGAAAAAATATGTATTTATGCTCTGTGGTGTCAGGAGAGGAAAAAAAAGAGAGAAATATCTTCATCTGCTCTTTACACCTAATGCTGACACCTAGGGTGTTTTCAAACACATTCCTTTGTGCTTCTCTGCCTTCCACCCCTCCAGAGACAGAGGGGTAACCCAAAACCTCACTCAGGCCTGGAGTGGGAGAAGTGCCCAAAGAAGTGCTTTCAGAGAAGGAGCAGGGTGCCTGAGAGGTCTGTGGGAAGAGGCAGCCACCTCTTTTTTACCTTCAGTACTCAGAATTAACACAGAACCAAGTAGACTCCCTTTTTCAGCTGTTTACTTGTCTTGGTTGCTCATATTGGGAGCTTGATGGTAGAGATAAGTGCTTAATATGAATTTCTATGCTAGCTAGCCAAAAGAAAGTACAGTACAATTAAGAGGGGAACAAATTAAGGACTTTAGTTTTTATTTTTACAGAAAGCCTATCTGGAGCTGGATCATCCCTGGGTGAGTTAGCATGCACTACAGTCAATGACATCTTGCCTTAGCTGCTCTGATTGCAAGCAGAATTGATTCAAAATGCTTGCACATGGTGTAACTATTCCTTCCACTTAGGGAAGGGCATGCCCTGTATCCCTTCATATTCCTTCCAGAGCATTGATTCATTGTTGCATGCTAAATTGCAAGCACATGACTATTTCTTCATCATTCTTAATAGCTGATTAAATAATGTTATTCTTACATTCTTTAATAAGCCCTGTTTAAGAGGGCTGTGTGCTAGCTAATTGTGATGTAGCCAGCTGGGTTTAACTTTTCTAATGAGAACAGAGCACGTGTTACATGGAGATAGCAAATCACTTTAGAATTTCTGACAGAGGAAGACCCACCTACACTGTTGGCCTGCACCTATCCTGAAGCTGTAGCTTGCTGTGCAATCAGTTTTTGTCCCAGTACTGAAATGTTTGAAGATTCATGGCTAAATACAAACTTGATCATGGAACTTAACATTCCACAGTGGTTCGAGCAATTTAAAATTAACTTGATCTGACTGAAAATTTCTTACCAAGTTATGCAAACTGTTTGCACTGGCAGGAGGATCTAATGCTTGGGGTGAAAAAGGGAAATGATGAGAGTCAAACAACTTACCTGAATCACTGATTCAGTATGTAACCTGTGCCAAGTGCTTATTCTCTGTTGCCTGATTTTTTAAATTTTTTTTTAAACATGAGTACTCTAGGAGAAAAATATACCATTTAAAATATGATTTTCTTGTTAAATTTACGTCTCCTTTCAGAAGAATTATCTAAGCATAAAACATATTGTAAAATGATAAAAAAACCACAGAAGTATTGGAAATTAGATGATTTGTCTACTATGAGTCTTCAAAAACTATGAACTGAGATATTATTAGATATACCTTATACTTAGGGCTGCCAAAATTCTTGAAAGTCACTCCAGCTTGTATGAGTTTGGTCACGACTTCTATTTTTCTCAGAATTCCTGGAATTCTCAAGGACTGTGATTTTAAGCCAGTTGTTCTAATCTTAGTCTCCTTTCCTTGAAGCTAAATCATTGAACTTTTGAGGCTTGGGGCGTTTTCAGAGCTCCTTCACCTGGTCATTCAACAAAAACAGAGTAAGCCCCAGTGGCTCTTGCTCTGTCACAATCCTTGAGAGCTGTCTGTCTCAAGAATCACAGTAGGAAGAAGATGATTGAATCATGCTCTGTATAGTAGAGACAGTGTCATGGAAATATTAATTATCCAGTGTGTGGTTTTTGTGAAATGAACGGCCATATCGGCCACATTGTGAATGAGCCATGAGAAATACTGGTAGTGTTAAACAATGTGCCATGAAAGTTATGAATAGACAATGCTCGTAGTGTCAGAAAATGTTATAAGTTTAGACAATGCTGTTTTATACTGTTTTACAAACTTATGCTGTTTTAACCCTAATGTAAGACAATGCTGTTTTATAAAAGACAATGTGGTCTTGTAAATTATGCTGAGCTAAAGACCTTGAAGCAACTGAAAAGTTACTAAAAAACATGAGTTATGTACAGAAGATAAGAAAGTGTGGAGAAGAGCTGTTGCAGCTAAATTGTGGACTGAATTAGCATTACGTAATCTGTATGTGGTCATTGCTATTAATTAACCAATTAGCTTTAAAGTTAAGAGTGTGGTCATCACATAATAACAAATCACTAAATGCCATGTACTTAGTAAATACACACTTGTTTGTATATAAGCACAGTTGTGGAGGTAAATAAATGAGATTTGCTTTCAATCATATTGATTGTGTTGACATCTCTCCGTACCCTCTCAATGATAATCCAGAAATCCCTCAGACTCCTGAAAACAGTAGTTTCCATTTTGTATGCTCTCATACCCTTATAAGGGATCAGCTTACTAACTGAACTGCTGTGTTCTTTGCAATAGCTTATTCTGTATTTCTTATCCCGAAATTTGTATTGATGTAACGGGCATTTAAAATTAAAAGAATACAACCAAATCTCCTGGCCCCAGTTTTACCACAAGCCTAGAGAGCTCCCATACACTGTGGCTTGGCGTATGTTGCACACTTATTTTAGGCAGAGTAAATTCATAATAAGTATGGTCCCCATCGTGCCATCTGTGGAAAAAAAAAGATGCCACAGACAGTATTAGAACAATATAAAAATGCACAGACAAAAAATTTTTGCAATATCAAGCATCACAATTGAAACAGTTATTTCATTATTCCTTAAAAACAAGCAAACAAACAAACAAACAGTAAGAAAAAGATCTTACCCCCTTTTTTTCTTCAAAAACAATACCATGCTGTGCCCAGCCTGATGCAAGAAAGAAGGTTCCCTTTGCTTTCTTCATGTCAGTAGCATTTGGGCTCCAGTAGAAGTATGGAGACAAGCTGAAGCCACCCCTTCCAGTAAAGATACTGCCTTCTAGATTCTCCTGGGATTTCCAGGGACAGACTGTGTGTGTGCAGCCTAACACCATTTCTCACAGTGCAAAGCAGGCTGCCCTTGAGTTGGGGGGAGCCTGTAGAAAACTGGAGCAGTGACAGGGGACATGACTACTGTGGAGAAATAGCTGCTCAAACAGACTTCCCAGCAAGGGAACAAGGGAACAGAGCTCTGCATTCTTTGGTCAAGGAGAGGAAGAGAGGGAAAAAAAAGTGTAATTACAGATTCTGCACTTGATTTGAGCCCCAGATTTATCTTCTAGAAGGACAGTGAGTCTATAAAGATAGTTTACTATATTACTTTTGTTGGGATTAAGAAAAGAACAGGCAAATAAAATGGTTTTGAACAAAAGTTAAGTAAACAGAAGTGGAAAGGCAGGTGCTGTAAATGCACAGGGAGTGCTGCTAATCCAGTGAAAAGAAACAAGCCACTGGGGCCATGACTATGACTAAAGTATCTGTATGACCTTTCATAAGCCTAGAGAAATAAGTTTCCCCTTGTTAGTGTCAGGAACACTAACGTGAACAGAAATTATTGACACTGTTCTTTCTACGGTGACCTTAGCTTCCAAAGATCTAAACATGGGCTCAGCATTTAATGCCTACTGAAATTACATGTCATGCACTTTTTGGGGGAGGATTTTTTGGAGTTCTTTTGTTTTGTTTTCTGGTGTTTTTTTGGTTGGTTGGTTTTGTTTTGTTTTGTTTTGTTTTGTTTTGTTTTGTTTTGTTTTGTTTTGTTTTGTTTTGTTTTGTTTTCCCTGGAAAGACACTGAATTGTTTTTTAAAAAGGTAACTGAATGACTCTGAGCACCACTGTGGGAGTAGGAAGAGAATGTGGAAACAGACTGGGTAGCAGAGGAAGAAAAGAAAGATACTCTCTTCAAATTTAGCAAAACAGGAAATTGATAGCCAATAGAAATACCAAAGACCATGAGTTCTCTGTTGTGAGATTATCATGTCCTTGCAGGCTTCTTCTTTATGGATTTACACTTCTTTGCAAATTAATATTTCATCTCAAAGGTCACATTGGCAGCAACTAGCTACTGAACGAAGCCTGTGAAATTACAAATTTATTATTGTAGCAGAGTTAAAAAAAAAGTATCGTACTAATGATCTCAATGCTGGGCAAAGGACAATAACTTTCTTGCTATGCAGCTTACGTCTAAATGTATGTTTATCTGTACACTGCAACGTGCTGGTGCAGATGTAAAAAATGTCCAGTGATATTCTTATTAACTGAAGGAATGCTTGGTCCTAGGCTCATCATCCTCTGGGCCAGGTAGCACTTATTCCGTAAGACAGGTGGGTCCATCATCTACTTCTTGTGGGGTTCTTGGGATTCCTGAAATCAGCAGAGCGGAAACCACTTAAATTAGATAGACATTGGGCCTGATGTGGTTTAACATGCCCTGTCTCCCTGTTGGAAGCACTATGACATCAGATAAACTGAACTTTGCACTCACAGTATAACCAGTTTGCATAAGGGTAATGCAAGCTTCATTACAGCTGCCCAATGGATATTTAAGCCTGCTTGTGAATTAAAGGGGAGCTCAGTTTACTTATATCTAGTGATTCTGTATGTTAAAGCAATGACAGACCATAGATTCAGCTGAGACAGACCTGAGATTCACAGGCAATTCTTTCCATGGGACAAAACTCAGATCTTTATGTGCAGCTGTGAAAGTTTCAAATTTGCTGCAAGAGAAGGCCAGTTCCCTTGACGCTTTTCTATGGAGCAGGTAGATTGTTGAGTGGAGGAAGTACAAGACCTTTTCTGGCTGTGGGCTGAATTTATTGCTGTGGGTGGCAGCGCACAGGCTGCACAAGGCCATCTGCACCAATGAGAGCAGAAAGGGACGAGAGGTGTCACTCCAGTCATGTGCAGCCACCAATACCACCCACTGTGCCCAAGTGTGCACCTGCTGCAGGAACCAAACAGCAACAGGAGAGGTAGAGCAGTCTCTTTACTCTGCAACAAGGAAATCCCATTTTACAAGTGTCAGGACCACACAGAGTGACAACAGCAATCCTTCAGGAATCCTTCTCCAAGAAAAAAAAGTTACAGCACACACTCAAGACCCCCATGAAGGGTGAGTAATGTGACCATTTGGTAGTTTCTGCTTGCAAGCCAGTGAAAGTGCTTTTTTTCATTATCACAAGGCTGATGTCCCTGCCCTTCTACAGTCCTTGGGCTAATGGACTGGGTGTTTCAGAGCTGGGTTTGGATTTACCTCTGCCACCCACCTGTGTCTGGATTCACTGCAATTCTTGCCTACCTGTGGAGTGTTGCAGGAGTCACAACAGAGATCACTGCTTTACCAAAGAGCAAGGTAAGTTTAGCCATTACTCAGCTCACAAATACAGGCTGGGAATGCTGCAGTAACATTTCCTGACTCATAAGGAAGAAAAAATCTGGTGCTACCTCTAAAAAGTTTCCACCTGCACCACTTTGAGGAAGCGTGATGGTTACTGCCCAGAGTGATCCCCATCTCTTTCACACTGGAGAAAAGACAATGGAGTACAAGTATTACAGTGTACACTTGGAAAATTGTGACACTGTGGCTTTTTGTAGCTTTCTTGCTTTGTCTTTGAACTGTGATGTTATGCCATTTCTCTGCCATAAGTTTCAAAATTGTGTCTGGGTGACTGAGAGGAATAAAAAGGGTCAAAACCTTTTTATAACAAAATTAAGTCCTCAGAACTCCTCTACTAATGTTAAACTAAAGTGAAACTGGAGCCCTGCTTCTATTGTACCATTCCTGGGCACAACAGGCTACTTTTGATTTCTAAGATAAATTCCACATCTATAGTGTCCTCTTATTTCAAAGCATTTTTTCAAGGTGAAAAAAATATCATCCATGTTTAATTCACAGGAAACAATAGCTGAAAGGTCCACTCAAGGTCATAGAGCAAGTGAATTTCAGAAACTGGGGAGAAAATAAAGAAGTGTAATTTTGAGTATCTTCCCCTGATCACTGGCTACCACAGCTTTCACTTAGGATACAGTGACTGTCATAATTTGTTGTCACAAGATAGGCTCTGCATCTAACAGGAAAAGCTTTCTACCCACATCCCACTTCAGCCCTGGCTTTTAAACCTGCACCTATTCTTTCCAAAACGCCTTGAGAGTGTCACACTGTCTGCAAAACATATGATAGGATTAGCTCATTGATTTTTATAAAAACTCCCTGAGAAAGATGTTGACACTTTATTTTATAATACAGATCATGACATTGCTTTCTCATATTCAGATTGTAATTTTAGAAAGCTCACACAACCTAGATCACAAAAATAAAAAGTCTGTGAGAATGCTGGGGCTTCATCTTGCAGGTAAGATGTTGTTGTTTTTAATGTTGTTGTTAAGATAGTGTTGTCACACTATGATTTCACGGTCTCTGTCTGCTGTTGATTTTATTTGTTAAGTGTAATCCATCTGTTCCAAAATCCACAGGCTAACAAAGACATTAGGATGTCATGTATTATATCTCTATCACTATGCCCAATAAAGCATGTCCTGAAGTGTCTCATCCACATGATTTTATAATACTTTTAGGGCTGGTGATTTCACCACCTCCCTGGGCAGTCAATTCCAACACCTAACTACTCTCTCACCAAAGAAATTCTTCCTAATAAGGTCTAGTCTAAACCTCCCCTGGTGCAATTTCTGTCCATTTCCTCTAGTCCTGTCATTACTGACTTGAGAGAAAAGGCCAACACCACCCCCATACAAACCTCCTTTCAGGTAGTTGTAGAGAGCTATAAGGTCTCCTCTCAGCCTCCTCTTCTCAAAAATAAGCATTTCCAATTCTCTCAGCCTCTCTTCATAGACTTGTTCACCATACCCTTCACCTACTTCACAGCCCTTCTCTGAACTCACTCCAGCAGCTCAATGTCTTTCTTGAAGTGAAGGGGCCCAGAACTGAACACAACAGTCAAGGTGCAGTCGTACCAGTGCCAAGTACAGGGGCCTGATGAAACAGCTAGCAACAAGTGGCAGAAGAAGTCTGTACCTGTGGTGACCAAACATCTTCTTGTTAGTGTCAATAGAACAACTAATTGGAAATTGCTTTTGAATTTACACTTGTAGGCATTTTCCGTTGTGCTGAACCCTCTTTTGTCCAGTATTTTGCTGTGGCTGACCATTTTGAGCACAGCTTCCATCTCTTCCAAATTGGACACCCAGAAGGGAATATTTTAACAGTCTGAATTCCCAGCAAAGTGGAGTGACAATACCACATGTCCTCTGCATCACTCCAATGGGAAATGCTGAGCATGTGTCATGATTTAGCAGTTTGGGCAGACTAGAAACCTACCTTCATACTGAAGGTCCAACATGTCTGGAACAGCAGCACTAATTGATGGTATAACTTCATCAGACCACAGTAGTCCACAGTTAATCTCCATTCTCCATCAGGCTTCCATACTGGCCATATAGGACTGGGGCCCGTAACGGGTGTTTCTTGGGAGATTGGAGCAGCCATCCTTTTGGAAACACTACCCCCACTTTATTACGTTGCAGCTCCTGTACTCTTGCACACAGAGTCACAATGGGTTTGCCATCCCATATCCTCATGTCCTCACCAAGGTTACATAGGGTTGACCACAGAGAACTCCATGTTGAGTTCTGCCTACCCTGAGCTGGCCTCCTAGGGAAGCACCTATTTTTGATAGATGATACAGAAATCCATTCAGGAGAAAAACTAATCTCCACCTCCATCTTGGATAACTTACCATGCAAATTCTCAAATGAGGTTCTCAACTCCTCATCCACGTTTTTGAGCTCTGCAGCCAGTTTTTCCAAAGCTGAGACATGAGCCTGGAAGGAGTTAGGGACACTGTCCTCATACTGTCTCAGCTGGCTAATAAATTCACCTATGGTGGTATTTCATCATCTCCCCCAAAATGTGGGAGTACATAGCAGGGGCACTCTGTGTGAACTTTTTAATCAGAGTCCTCCTGCATGGCAGCTCTTCAGGATCCTCAGGTGTTTCCCTATCACCATAGATGACCTCCTGAATTGCCAGCTCCCTCAAATATCTGATGCCTCTTTCCACGGTGTTCCATCTCACAGGGTGACATTCAATATCCTCCTTACAGGATATTGGCATTTTACCGCAGACAAAAGGCATTTTCAAAGACACGAAGTACCGCTTTTCTCCCAATTACCTTTCTGGATAACGATCCCAGCTGCTTCTCCTTTCTGCCCTCCTGTTCTCCTGCATCCGCTCCCTTGTCCCAGCAGCATCCAATCAGTCAGTGATTCACCTTCATCTCGAACATAAATAACCCTTTCTTAAATTTTGTATCTCTTTCAGAGACAGAGATTGGATAATTATCTCAGGTTCTGAATCACTCTCCTGTGTCGTTCCTGCCTCAGGCTGACTCTCTTGCTCATCAGGGTTTTTCTGTTGTCTCTGTCTCTGAGTCATCATCATCATTACCTTTCGCCAGGCGGTCCAATTTTTTGGAAGTTTTCTGTGGGTTGTGGCAGGGACGACAAGGACTGGTTCCGAACTAGTGAGGGAGGTATCAATGGCAGCGGCGGCGGGAACTGCCCTGGTGAGGCAGCTGTGGGAGCAGGGGAAGTTTTTCTGCACAAATATCAAACACTGAACCCCTCCTCAAATATCAAACACTGAACCATCCCTGGAACAGATTCAGGCATGAAGATAACCAAAACAAGTAACATCAACCATCACCAAGGTCTTGAAACTCTGGTGGGTCGAATTCACCACAGAAAGGAGCAGAATTGTTTTGCATAGTGAACGCATTCACCCGAGAGTCCCTAAACTCCCCAGGCAAATTGCCAACCAAACTCATTCCCATAGAAACCACTGTTTTAACAGCATAGTAAAGCATCAGAGCTGGGAGATAAGACCATAAAAAAACAACAGGCATGGATGAGTAAATTCAAAAGGTCAGTATATAACAAGTCTTTCACCCATGACATTTTGAAACCCATTTTTCTTTTTTCAGTTTCCAACTGTCTAATATTTTCAATTAAAGGAAAAAATTAAATTCGAGCCCCGCGTCTGGTGGCAATTACTCTGTCCAGCTTAACAGTTTGGGTGGACCACAAACCTAGGACAGAATCCCCCCCAAAGGGCAGATAAAAGGGGAATAAAGACTGGAGACTTTAAACTGGAAACTGAAAACAATTGGATACAGATTTTACTACAACAAGGGAAAGGCAATATCAAAGGGTAGAGTAACAAAAAATACAAATATTAACAATTATACATATACAGCCTGACATATTACACGTGTCGAGCTGGTGGGAACATAGTCGCACGGCCAGCAGGAAGTGAGAGGCAAAAAAGGTAGGAGCTGGTTGCTTTCTGATCTTTTGTAGAGTATGGAAGGAAATGGGAGGGAATAGATCCCTCCCTTTACATTCTTCCCTTCTCAGAGTCTGAAAGCCCTCCTTCTTTAGTTCCTCCTGTTCAAGTGGTGAGAGCATGTTATCACTGAAAAAGAGTATCATGACTAGATCCTCTAGGGCAGCAATACTCTCCTGTAGTAAGGAGAGAAAGTGGGCAGTCAGTGAGAAAAGTTTGAAGGAACTGTCAGCAGTGGTTTAGGAGTTCATAAAATAATCAGGAGGCAGGCAGAACTGGGATTTGGGAAGGAACAGACTTTCCTCTGTTATTTGTCATGATAAAAAAAAAAAAAAAAAAAAAAAAAAAGCTATGACACTATTACAAGGCTTTAATCCTCTAGTGTGTTGGGTTTGAAGGATGACACTGTGTCATGGGTAACCTGTCTCTGCAGAGCTATGTGTGGGCAGCCTGATCCAGCTCAGACCAATTGTCAGACCACCAGCTGTCTCAACTGGGTTGTACTCAGGAGGTAACAATGAGGAAAGAGTACTGTCTCCCACATTTAGCTTGTTCAGTCTGACCAATACTCTGCATTTAGCTATTACTTTTTTAAGTCTATACCTAGGCAAAATATGAAACTTATAAGCAATTGAGAACTGCACTTAAGTGGCAAAAAAATGACTTCTGCCCTTCTGAATATGCATAGGACACAAAAACAAAAAACAAAACAGAGAAGGAAAAAGGAGAAAAATCAGCTCTGTAGGTATGTTCAGGCTCTTTTATCATACTGGAGAGTGAATTTAACAAAGGATTTTCAGATAAAATAAGAGAGGAGCAATTCTAACATGAACTGTTTGGATGTTTATAGCATATTTCTAATGCTTTTATACTATTCAAATAGGAAAAGAGGCTTTGTATGTATGCAGATGGATGTTCAGGTTTAGCAACCACGAAGCAGCCAGAAGAGACCACAGTTTCTTGTTAATATTCAGGCAACAAAGCTCCTTTTCCATCATACTTCTACAGGTTTAATTGAATGACTCAGAGAGCATCACAACTGCAGCACATGAGTGATCACACTATACAAGACTCCACAGAATGAACATTACTGTATCAGAAGACATCAAGAAATGCAAAACAGACATCTGCTGGGAACACCAGCAATGTGAATTCTGATCCCCAAATTACCAAATCCCAAAAATATCTTAGTCAAAAATAAATTATTACAACTGCACTATTTTCTCTATCTTGGTGATATTTTTTTACTACTAACAAAATTTAACTTAGTTTTAACTCAGACTAACTAGAATGATCTTACTCAAACTGGAATGCTGGGGGGCTTTTTTCCCCTTGAAGTTATAGCTTTAAAAGTTGCAGCCTGTATATTCTTGGTAAAGCGCAGTATTTTGTGAGCTTCACCAACTGAAATACTGAAGGCTTACCATATTCATGTGTCATGTTTCCTTTCCAAATGGCTGTGTCAAAACAGAAGGCCTGGAGCCAAAAAGCCCTGATGTCTGGTCCTGGACATGACAGGTTCACTTGGGTAATTTTTGTAGACACAGTCCTGAAAGATACCAAGTTTCTCCTGTAAGGTACAGAGATGTGGCCCTGGCATGCATTTCTGCTGAGGTATCTTCTGCAGTACCCTATATTTTTGCTGTCATTGTGGCAAGGACAGAATGATGTGGAGGAGTAGGATGTTCCAATATTGTGCTTGAACTGCTGACATGCCAGATGGCTAAACAACTTGTTGCACTGGGATGGATGCTGTTGCCAGCTTGTCCTCTCTGCCTATGAAGGCAGAGAACAAAAACTAGCAGTAGAGACTGCACTCTTTAAAGAGGCAGGTACATAACTGGAGGGCCCAGGCATGACTGGGCCCTTTGGACTCAAATAAGCAAACACAATTTGTTACTGTTATGCATGGAGGACTCTTACAAAACCCAAGGATGGCTTGCAGGGTAATCTGCTTAAGTGTGTACTTGATGCAACACTGAACAGTAATTCACATCTTCTTTCCTCAGCCTTTCCCCCTACCAATAACAAATGCAGATTGGTGTCATGTTGCTTTCATCTGCTTGTTAACTGTGTTACTTGAGGACAGCAGACCAATTATCTGTAGCTGCTTTCCTCTTAAAAACATATGCAAAAACAAAACTATAAGATTTCAGCAGAGCACACAAGTTTAGGGTTCATGTAATGAAAGTTAATTTTTGGACTTAAATTACCTTTTCCAGTGAATGGCCTCAGAGTTAGTGATGTTTCAATGTATTTGCCAATAAGCAGCAGTAAAGTTATTGATGATTAAATTATTATTGGTGTTAAACCAGCATGATTTAACATACTGCTAAATAGATCTACCTACGTAAGAACAGCCTGGAAAACAGAATGTGGAATTGTCAGTGCAGGTGGGAATATGCAGGATGTCAGTCTCTGGATGTTTTCTGCTACTGAACAGGAGAAGGCAGGGATGCCATTGCCCTCTCGTGGGTGATAGCTGAAACAGAAAATGGGAAGCTCCAGCCCCACTGCTTGCCTGGTTTGTTAATCCTGCAAATCACATTACAGCAGGTGCTTAGACATCTCAATATTTTCATTCCATGTGCTCAGAGCATTCAGAGTAGACAACCTATGGCATGCTGCAGGACTGGGGCTTACTCTTGGATAGAAAATTCAGTTTGGCTAGGACTACACCTCTAAGGCTGTACCTTAGGGCTCAGATGGAAGTGGTTCCATGAGAAGATTCCATGGAGGGTAAAGGAGCTAGAGAGTGCTGGGATTTTTTTCAAGAACACTCTCTTAGTTAACCAAAATCAGTTCATCATGGGAAGTAGGTGGAGCAATCAACCTTCCTGGCTTAACTGTGAGTTTCTGTGTCTGCTGAGTACCAAAAGTGAAAAGTACCAGAGGCTGAAAAGTGGAACATTACCAGTTCCAAATTACAAGACCATTACAAGGGTATGCAGCAAAGCAGTTAAGAAAAAAAAGTTCAGCTTGATCTAAATTTGTCCAGAGATGTCAAAAAATTCAAGAAAAGCTTCTTCAGATATATTAACAGCACATAGAGAGAAATAATATTGGCTTACTGTTGAATAGGAGAGGTGAACTTGTCACCAACAATGCCGAAAAGGCAGAGGCTCTCGATGCCACCTTCACCTCTGCCTTTACCAGTGCTCTTAGGCCACAGGACACAGGAACAAAAATTCAAAGTGAAGAAGACATTGACCTGCCGTCGGTGAAGGAAGAGATGGTGTATCTACTACTACAGGAGCTTGACCCATACAAATCTAATGCTCCAGATACCATCCACCCCAGGGTGTTGAAAGAGCTCATTGATGTGGCTTTCCATAATCTTTGAGAAGTCATGGAGATGAGCAGACCTCCCTGAAGACTGGAGAAAGGCTAATGCCACCCCAAACTTTAAGAAGTGTTCCAGGGAGGACCCAGGCAATTATCGACTGCTCAGTCCCTGGGAAAGTCATGGGTTGAACCCTCCTGGGTACTATCACTGGTCAATTAAGACATGTGAGCAGGAAAAGCCAGCATGGGTTTATCAGGGGCAAATTGTGCCTAACAAACCTGGTTGCCTTCTTTGACAAAGTAACCTGCTCAGTTGATGCAGGGTGAATGGTAGACATTGTTTACCTGGAATTTTCCAACGTTTTTGATGTGGTCCCACACAGCCTCCTCCTGGAGAAGCTGACTCAGCATGGCCTGAACAAGTGGCCTTTGTGGTGGGTAGGGAACTGGATGACAGACCTTACCCAGAAGGTGACAGTGAACAGTTCAAACTCCAACTGGCAATGGATGACAAGTGGAGTCTCCCAGGGATCAATATTGTTTAACACTTTCATATGCAACCTGGGTGCTGGGATCAAGAATACTCTGATGAAGTTCATTGATGACATCAAGATGAGTGGAGAGGCTGATGCCCCAGAAGAGGGGGCATCCCTCTAAGTCATCCCCCAGGATGACTTAGACAGACTGGAAAAGTGGACTAACAGGAGCTTTATGAAGTTCAGTGTAGACAAGTGTAAAGGAACACATAACTCAAGAGTGCAGTTGGTTCCTGGTGAGATTCCAGTTGACATCATGGGAAAATTTTTGACTATGAGGACAGTCAGACATTGGAATGGCCTCCCAGGGGAAGTGTTGGATTCCCCTGCTTTGGAAAGTTTTGTGTCAGCTTGACAGGGTGCTGAGACATATCATATAAACAACAGTATTAGAAGGGTTGGACCAGATGATCCTTGAGGTCCCTTCCAACCTGACATTCTATGATTCTGAAGTTGTGACCCAGAAGCATCCCTGTAAATGCCATCTATTTGAGCTCAGGATTCACTTTACTGGAAGAACACAGGGAAAAGCACCATATATGACACTAGGAATTAAGACACAGAGCTAGGCCATTGAGAGTAAAATCTGGCTAGGGCTGCTTTGCTTTAAAAATACACCTTCTTTTGTGACCTACACTGCGGGATCCTGCTCTGTCAGGAGTGTTGGACTTAATGATCTTTTGAGGACTCAATGATCCTTCCAACCACTAACATTCTGTTATTCTGTGATAAATTTCAGATGAGATGTATACTATTCATGGACTGTATTTAAAAATCTGGTGTTTAAAGTGCATAGCTGGCCAGAGATTATGGTTGTGAACATTCAAAATGGGCTGTCCTGAATTGATACGTATTACAAAGAGATCCTGTTTTCATTTTTGCCTAGATCTTTTCATAGAACCTGTTTGTAGAGATGAACTATTCAATTGGTAAACTGGAGATGGAGGAGAGGGTGTAAAAACAAGCAGGAGGTCAGGCTGAGGATAGGAAGGCTGAGGACAAAGTAGCTTGGTATCGCCTTAAGCAAAGCAGCATGTTTCCTGTGCCCAGAAATATTTCTGAAGACCACGTTACTGCATTGACAAAATTGTCCTGATCATTAATCTCAGAATATCTTTGTTAAAGTGTCACATTTTTTATACAGGTGGCTCACTGTCAATAATGTACACAGGACTGTTACAGTAAGTGTAGCTGCTGGGATATTACTTATTAATAAGCTTTCCCTACTTAACTCCAGAAAAGCTGAGTCATCAGCAGGGCTGTGGGTTTTTTCATCACGGGTTGCTCTCCAGGTCACCAAGCCTGCTGGTGAAAAATGGGATACACCTGTACCAGAGGAGGAAAAAGATCATGGGGAAGGAGTTAGCAGGTCTCATACACAGAGATTTAAACTACATGTGAAAGGGGAAGGGGATAAATGCAGGCCTGCTAGTCAGAGGCTAGCTTGCCAGGGTTTGTAGGATAGTGTGTTAGTGAAAACTTTTTCTTTGCCACTGCAGTTGAGATGGTTGATGGGGAAACAATGGGAAATGAAGGGACAAGATGATGTTTCTGATGGCTTAGAAAGCACAGAATCACTTGAGAAGGGTCAGGTAGGAATCCCACAAAAAGGAGATGAGCCCATGCCCACAAAAAGCGGCTGGGATCACGCAACTGTACTCCACCAGGGGCACCAGGCCCTTCATCAGGGCCGCAGCTCAAAAACCTTTATTCAAATGCCTGCAGCATGGGCAATAAACAGAAGCAGCTGGAGGTGTTTGCATGCCTACTGCTCTATGACCTGGTTGGCATCACAGACACATGGTGGAATCCCCAGATACTGCTCTCCACTTTAAAGAGCAGCCATTAGCAACCACAGCAAATCTACACAAGAATACATAAACTGGTTTTAAATTAACTTACTTATATCCCATTTTCTCTCTCTCTGTCTCTCTCTAAAAATGTTGGTAGGAACTGCAGTGACACAGTAAAACCTGAATCTATCAGTGTGCATGCACAAACTGTCCCATGTTAAGTTTATTTGGAATGGAAGACAAACACTGAGAGAACAAGCTGAAGGTTCAGCTGCCTGTTGTAAAGGTAAGATGGGAGATAAGAGGACTAGCTAACAGACCCATAAACAGAAAAACCCCTCCCACATTCAGGCAGCTTGTCTTTCAGAGGAGAATGCAACCACTTTCAAAACATATCTACCTATACTCTGTTGGATATTGCATGCTAAAGGTGTTTAAAAAGGGGAAAAGTAGTAGCACTAGTACATCTCGAGAGGAAGCCATTTGCTTTAACGTTAAGAGCAAAACGAACTACTTCAAGTCCACTTTTATATAACTGCCAGAGATTGGCTAAGAGAATGATGTTACTGTGAAGCAAAGCAAGTTAGTGGATCTGAATTTGATTTGCTGACTTGCAGAATGAATGACAAGCAATAGAGAACCCATGTCTCCTGCACTCTCACAGAATGGCACTACAACACAGATCACCAAACTGTACTCCATATGAAGAACAGGTGCTGGGTTGCAAGCTCACCAGCAACCCTCACCATCTCTTCTGGGCATGAGGAGTCCCAAGGATCTGTCCACAACTACAAATCTCCAGTAGAAATCCCTCTGTGAGCTCAGTGGCTGTTACCTGGTGATGTAATGGTCTCATAGCTCCTCCCTGACACATCTGCTGGTGACAGAACAAGTTTCCAGTATCAAAAAAGAGAAGATGCATGTTTCATCTTGCATGTTTCACCAAGTTTTGGGTGTCTGCTCTGGTCCATAAAACTGAGAAATTCTTATTGTCTGAGTGGGAAGAGGGTGGAAGTGTCCCAGTGTAACTGCATCCCTCCTGGAGCCCCATGTAACAAGCAGCCCAAAGACTTTCCCACTCCAGTCCCTTGTACTAACACTGTCAGTATGTGCCAACTCAGAACCACACGGCTGCAAGACAAAAACTCAATTTCTCCCACTCTTTTCAGATATCTCCTTATATTCCTCACCTTGAGCTGCAGATCTTCCCTTGTCTTCTCATCCCAGTCTAAGCTCTCTATCCAGAAGCCAGAGACCTGCTGCTTTGCTCCTTCTCTGCTGGCACAGCCACTGCTGCTCTCCCTCCCACACAAGAACTCTTCCTTCTGCTTTCACAGAGATTAAAAACAACTGGCACTGGAGAAGACACTGAGAGCAGGAAATAATGTGTCCTGAAAAAATGGGTGCAGTGGCCATAGCACAAGCATTTTTAAGTCCGTCATTAAGATGACTAGTATTTCTGTCTCTTTAAAAATATTTTAAAATGGTACCTGCAGTAACTCTGCATCCTTCCTGCATCCTTTCTGGGTCTTACGTTAGGGTCTGGTGTCATGAGTATGCAGTAACTTCTTTATTTTTCTTGGAATAAATATTTTTTTCATATGCTGGACCTATATAATTTTCCTTTGAGTAAATATTGTCTCTCCTTTTTCAGGACATACATACATTTGGTGTTGTGGGTGCCTTTGTGATTAACATGACTTTCTAATCATAGTGTTGTTCATTCATACATCTCTGAAGAGAAAAACAGATGCATGAAGGCACAAACTCATTTAGCAGTTACAGCTACGGGCTTTTTGGCTGCATTGTGTTTCATACAGCAAAAGGTGATGCTTTCCAAATATTTCAGATCAAGAGGGCATAACCTTTCACATTCCCTTAAGACCAACCTTTCTATTGAAAACATTATAAAAGCATTAAGTTTTTCGAATCATCTGTAGAACATTTACTGTAATTGTGCAGAGAGTCCACGGTCCAAGTTTGGTAATGACTGGTTTACGAATTAAATCACACTCCAATTTGTGCTTCTGTCCTGGCATTGCCAAAAATTTCACAGGCAACCTTTCCAGACACTGTCATTATGTTTCATTTCCCCCATCAGTAAAATGAATACAGATAGTATCAGCTGCTTCCCAGGACTGTTGGGATGACTGTTGTTCTGATGATGGTGAGATCTGTGTGGACATGACCAGACAGGCACAAAGTATTTATAATGAAAATTATTAAATTATTACTATACTTTACTATCAAACAAAGCCTTCAGTTTAGAGTTCAGTAGGTTTTAAGGAAAGCTGGCTGGGAAATAAAAAAAAAACCAACAAACAGCTGAGGAGTAAACAACAAAGAATGCTCATCATCTTTCACTAGATTAGGTGTTCAAGAAAAAATGACTTTGTTTAACAGTCAGAGAAAAGAGGCAGATTTCTCTGCAAGAGAAGAAAGTCTCAACAAGCAAACAGACATGCAGAGGAGGATAATTCTGCCTTTAGCTACTGCCTTGGCATCCTTGGATCTCAGTAAAGACATTATTTGTCTCAGTGTTTTAAAAAACAATAGTACTCGGTAGGAAAGGCTTTTCTACAAGAGTAAATGAAGAGAAGGATTGCTGCATTTTTTCTCATAACAGATATTTTCCTAGTGGATGAATCATGTTGTTTAACTGAAGGTTAGGAAATGAACCTTAAAAATCTGCTGTGGAATCTGTTATTTTTTCTTGTGCTTAGTATTTTCCATTTGTGAACCTATTTTCTGGTGTCACAGTAAAGGCAATGTTCTTCTGTTCATTTTTGCAGTTATGAGTCCTAAGAGAAAAAATAATCTGCTTTTCGTCATTGCCACTTCCTTCAATTCATTTTTTTCTGTTATTACAGTCTGTAGCAGCCCAGCTGAAGATTTCCACCTACTGCAAAATAATGCAAGAGTACTGCTGGTCCATATTTGCAACATTTAATTACAAGAACCATTATTTCTGAGCATGCTGATAGAAGTGATAAACTTGTACACTTTGCAAGGAAAATAGTTCCTTTGGTATATAATAATATATATACATACATACATAGATATCATATATATATAATATATGTTATAAATCTAAAATAATTATAAACAATATAAATAGTTTCTTTGTTATATAACAAGAGCTACCTTACATTATACATTCTTCTAATATTATGGCTGATGTTCATGTAAATGAAATATAGTGTCTGTAGAGATGCATGTCATGGTTGTGGTGAGATCAGTTCCAGGAGAGAAAAGTAAATTTCATCACTATCCTGAAAATCATCCTTGAATCACTTAAATCCCATTGAAATCCTATTTTCAGCTTTAAACTTAATTCTAGAATAGTAGATAATTTCTCTTCAAGAATCTGTCTGGTTTTGTGTGAATATCTGTGCATTCCAGAGATAGTTTATGAATGTGGCTTAGTTTTTTCTCCGGAGACTTTCCCATACCTGAGACAGACTGGTGATAAGCTAATTTCCTGAGCATTGCTAGCAGTTCCAGACATGCCTATAACTAATAATATATTATCTCACTCAACTAGAAAGAGGAGTGGAAATAAAAAGATAAAGTAATAAATTAATTTTAAATAGAAGCACCATAGCTGCTATTGTTTTACAAACAACATCAGATTTCCTGCTATGATAAACCAGAAGGCTGAGAAACAGCTTGAATTATTCCCACTGGGATCAGACACTTAATCTGTAAGACATCAGGTCAAAGGCGTTTCATAAGTATTTGTCATCCAGAAACAGAAATTAAAGACCATTGTTTTCCAAGGCATAGTTTTCATGCAGCTGTAAATTGTCAGAAGGCCATAACAAGGTGGAAGCTGTGTGAGTCCATACTCTCTTTTCAATAAAATAGATCCTTAATTAACCATTTAATTAATGAAACCAAGAGTGATGATTTGCTTATGAAACCTACTAAACATGTAGTCATCAATGGACCACTAAATCAGCATGAGATTATAAGTTTTTTAAATTTTCTCTCGAATTGTATATTTGTTACCTAATGTCCTATCCTGAGTAAGTTATATGAACCAGAAATGCCTCCTCCCTGTTTGGAGACCTCTGCTTTCTTAGTTATCTGTGGTTACTTACCAGTTATTTCATGTTTATTTTCAATGTCCTATAAGAGCAATTCAAATCTTAAAGAATTTTTCTTTAGCATTACAAGAGCAAAATGAGGAATTATATTCAAGCAGTAATACACTGTTGGATAGGTAAGTTTTGTTTGCTTTTTAATGAGCATTTTGTGGGTAGATCATTTGATGTCCAGGGATGTAAATAACAGTTCTGCATGGTTAAATCAGGCCTGCATACACCGAACTTACATTTCAAGCTTAATTTTCCTTCTTAACTTATAGACTATAATTCACTGCTATAACTCTATACATTCATTAAAAAAATAAAGCAAAAATAAATAAATTTTACCTACTACATGCATTGTAAATTACACTATACACCTAATATAAACAAGCTAAGTCTGCTGAAAGGTTTTCTCCTACTAATGCATGAAAAATTTAGGATCTGGTGTTCTTTAGTACAAACGGTAAATAGAAGAATGTTAAACACGGATGACAAAAACTGGAGAAATACATAGGAAAGTAAAGGTTATAACAATCAGGTGACTGCTGCTCCAGGGCTAACCCACACATTACTTGACCCTGTGTTTAGTGCAGTGTGACACCTATTATGATTCAAAGAGCTTTTCTCAGGAGACCTCAGGAACTGTGAATCTCTTCGTTAGTTAAAACATATAGGGATTAGGAGAGGAATCTGGATATCTTAGGGCAGCTGAACTAACAGGATTTCCTATCACAGGCATAGCATAGGGGAAGGGAGAAGGGAATGTAACCAATTCAGGTTGCAATCTTTTTTCTCTTTCACCTTGCCCAGAGAAGGACAGAGCCTTTTTGTTACCTTCTACTGGATATTTAGGTTTTTCTTCTGATGCTGGATCTCAGTTTTGCTGCTCCGTGCAGGAAGCACAGGCAATAAGACTGATAAGACTGATCTCTCTTTTCTCAATGCCACCCTCCCACCTGCTTATTCCTTCCTCCTGCCCTTAGTTTGAGCTAGCTGGGGCCTTGGGTCCACAGCAAGGTACTAGCCTGAAGGCAACTGGCCAGGCAAATAGCAACTCCAGGCAAATAGCAGCTCCAGGTAAAGACATGTTCCCATTTCCCCCTTTTCCCTCTCCCTTGTAGCCAGGATCATCTGAAGATGGCTGTCTCTCTTGCTAGCTTATCTAACACTTGCTCCATTGCTATTTGAAGTAGAAGAGAACCTCCCATGTCCTACTTCAATAATTACCCTGGCTCTATCCAGCACGATAATTACATCACCCTTTGGAAAGCCAGAGAAATACTTCTGGAAGCCTTGCACTTATGGATTATCTACATGCTAAGTGAGTGCATTTGGAGTGCAGCACAAATATTTGTCATCAAGTACAATTTGTCAATAAATGCAGTTTGTTAGCAGAGAGCTGGGAATATACTGTGTCACATCCAGACGGCACTTGGTAGTCCCATGAAGTTCTTTGTTTAAAGATCTAACAGATCAAATATTCCTAACATACCTTCTAGTTACCCTGATTTTATATCACATATTGTGTTTTGGCATCTGACTATTAGATAAGAATATTCAAGGATGAGAATGAAAATAAATACCTCAAGCTAATATTCTTCTTTCAAAGAACAAGTGTGTCAACTCTTTTTAAAAATAAATCTGGTATGTAGATTACAAACCACAGCTTGATTTGTGCACAGGGAGCATTCTGCCTAGATTCAGAGTTGAGTTCAGCTGGTCAGAAACTCCCAGGTTGAAGTACAACAGAGTTATTATGCTTTTGTGCACTGCTATGCAAAAATACTTGTCATGGTGTAAATATTCAGTCTGCTTTGCATATTCAGGCCAGGCAGAAGAAGGGTATTTCTACAGGCATAGAGGCAGAGAGAGGTTCATCCCTCTGTTGATACAAACTCTGACTTACCACAACAGTACAATGGTTTATATACTTTGACATCAGGTATAAACTGCTCTGTGAAGGGGCTTGATATGGCAGGACAGCAAAGGAACTGCATTCCAGTGGATGTACTCATTTCTCCCTGATGAGAAGCTGCAGGATGTCCCCACCATACACTTCTGTCCAGCTCTTTCATCTCTCACATGTGATGTTGCTCTGTCTTTAACACATAGGTCCCGCTTCCACATTGTCTCCATTTAGTGGTTAGATAGACCCAGGGAACTACAGCCCAGCCAGTCTCATTTCTGTGCCTCGCAAGACCATGGAGCAGATCCTCCTGAAGGCTCTGCTCAGTCATACAGATAACAAGGGGGTGATTGGTGACAGCCAACAAGGCTTCACTAAGGGCAAATCCTGCCTGACTGATGTGGTGGCCTTTTAGGACGGGGTCAGAGCCTCAATGGACAAAGGCAGAGCAATAGAGATCATCTGCCTGGACCTGTGCAAAGCATTCAACACAACATTCTGATCTCTGAACTGTACAATACAGATTTGATGGATGGACCACTTATAGGATAAGGAACTGGCTGGATGGTCACACATAAAGAGTCATGATTGGTGGCTGTGTCCAAACAGAGATGTGTGATGAGTGGTGTTCCTCAAGAGTTGGAACTCAGACCAGTGCTGTTTAACATCTGTCAGTGGAACTGAATGCAGTCTCAGCATGTTTGCTTATGACATTGAAAGTGTGGTGAAATCAACACGCTGGAGGGACAGGATGCCATCCAGATGGACCCTCACAGGCTTGAGAAGTGGACTCATGCAAATTGCATGAAGTTCAACAAGGCCAAGTGCAAGGTTGTGCACCTGGGTTGAGGCAATCCCGTGCACAAATACAGGTTGGGAGGAGAAAGGATTGAGAACAGCTCTGAGGAGAGGGATTTGGGGGGGGTGGTGGACCACAAGCTTAACATGAGCTGCCAATGTGTGCTTGCAGTTCAGAAAGCCAACTCTGTCCTGGGCTGCATTAAAAGAAGCACAGACAGCCAGCTGAGGGAGGTGATTTTTCTCCCTTTACTCTGCTCTTCTGAAACCCCACCTGCAGTACTGTGTCCAGTTCTGGGGTCCCCAGAAAAAGAAGGACACAGAACTCTTTGAGAATGTCTAGAGGAGAGCTACAAAAATGATCAGAGGGCTGTAGCACCTCCCCTATGAAGACAGGCTGAGGGCACTGGGGTTGTTCAGCCTAAAGAAAAGGAGGCTCTGAGGTGACCTTATAGCAACCTTCCAATACCTAAAAGGGACCTACAAGAGTAGGGCTTTCAACATGGTTGTATAGCTAGAAGACAAAAGTAACAGTCTCAAACTTGAAGAGGGGACATTTAGGATGGACATTAGGAAAAAAATCTTTCCTGTGAGGGTGGTGAGATGCTGGATCAGGCTGGCCAAGGAAGTTATGGCTGCCCCCTCCCTGGAAGTGTTGAAAGCCAGGTTGGATGAGGTCTTGAGCAGCTCTCACCTTGTAGGTGAGCAAGGTATTCTTGCTCATGCAGGGGAGTTGGAACTAGATAATCTTTAAGGTACCTTCCATTCTATGTATCTATATATTACAACAGGAGAAAAACCTCCCTGCACAGTTTTATTTACCTATTTGAACTGTAAGGGCTCACACCTCATTTCTTGCTCAGATAAAACAGAACACTCCTGTGCTCTTATATCTCTGTTTCTAGAGAAAATGTAGGAGGTTTGATAACTATAGGTATTTTCTGCATTGGTATTTATCATAGTTCCATCACATTCTGGCATTAGACTTGCAGATTTCTTCTCACACTTTCCAAAGGAATCTTCTGCATAACAGACAAAGGCTAACACACATGAACCTGAAAACTCCTTTCTTTGCAAGTGATCAAAAAAATTCCAATGTGAAAACTGTAAATACAGATTTTAAAAGTTACAAATATCTTAATATATTCTTTGGACACTCTCTCTTTTAGAAGCCACAATTTACACACTATGCAACTGATGAACTAGAAGAACTGCACTGCCTTAAGCACCCAATGACAGCCAATTTCTGTTGCATTTGATTTTAGTACAACTGAGAATGACCTAAAATTCCATAACTAGATCAATGAACTGCTTTTTATAATGCACCAAAAATATGACCTTGGCATTATTTACAGACAAGAAAATGAGCAGTTGTTAGAACCTAAGTGAACCATAGCAACAAGCAAGCTTAACTTCTATGTTGTGATAATGAGGGAAGGGCTGAAGGTATGCATGTTTCATACTAGTTTTTACTCAATATAGATATTAGACCAACTCAGAAGTTCTGCCTGATTTGTGTTTTTGCACAAGCCATTTAGCAGCAGTAGCACGGCGAGAGAGGTGATGCCAAACAGCACTGGAGGGATAATAGACAGACAATGACAATTTTTTAAAGTAAGTTTTGTTTTAGAGCACTTTCCAGCAAACTGCATAAGTACATGCTTAAATTCCCATTGCCACTGCAGTGAGATGAAGGTTACCTTGTTAGCTCCAAATTCCTTCAATTTAGCAATTCTATTTTCAGCTTTTTGATGGCCTTTTTAACTTCATAGGGAACTGCTCACAGACAACATACCTATTAATGTATTTTTTATAGTATCAGATGCTGATTTTGATATTTTAACCAGTACTATTGACAACAATGACACTGCTAGACAAAAACAGGACAGAAATATCAACTATTTTTGTACAGCACAGAAGAATTTACTAATTAGAAAACATATACACATAAATTACACCTCAGGGAAAGCAGAGTTTGGCATCTGCAACAGAAAAATATTCCCACAGGAAACATTATTCAGTGAGGATCTAGCTTTGGTGATTAAGGCTGAAAAACTTGTGACCTAACTCAGAAAGAGTGAAAAATTCAGATGAATTCAAACTTTCCATTGAGGTTTTGTATTTCAGACACCAATAATGAAAAGAATTATCCTTGAAATTTTTGCATTTTAGGCATATAGTATTACTCTATTTTTTTAAACACATAATACTGGTAAGTAATCTTGCCTAAAAAAGTTCCAGTGAAAGCATTTCATTTTACAATATTGAATGGCAATAGAGGAAGAATGAATACTTAGTGGGCATCAGGGCTGTACATGATGGAAAGTTACAGAAATAAAATATTAACAACAAATATGCTGGTTGCATTTGCAATGTTAAGGTTTATTTAATGTCTGAATCTGCCACCTGGTTTGCTTTTTCCCAAATTATATGTTCAGTGGTCACACAAGAACCTGCAGCATTCTTCTGCAGCAAGTACTCCTCCTCAAAAGTTATAGTATGGATCATTCACGAAGTACCAATTTATAATCCTTGCCATTTTTCCTAGCAAATCTTCTCTTTAGAAAAAATATTGAATATTTTAGGCTCTTAAGTGATTTTAACATACACCACTCCATAAATAATTTGCTAATAATGAACAGTGAAATGGAATAAGGAAAGATGCTCCTCCTCTTAATCTTAGTTGGTTTTCATCTGACTCCTGTATGAGTGTGCAGGATCCATCAATATCACTATGTTACTACCTGTTACTACATAAAAAATACATTCTTTTTCTTCATTCAAAAAAGGTACCAGTAATCACTAATGGACAAGGTAACCATGGATAAAGATAGGAGGTAGAAAGTTGCTAGAGAATTGAAGTCATTTAAGGAACTTAAAAGGACAATTCTGTAAATTCAAATATTAGTACACTAGTAAGTTTCATTCCCAAGGGACACAGGTTCAGAGTAAACACAAGCCTTACAGATGTCTCACTGCTACTCACATTTCACAAGGAGCTGCAAAGGTTTTCCACTACCCTGTTCTTTGTCTATGTCAAACTTGCATTATTTCATCATTGACAAATTTTCTGAGCTTCTGATATTCAAATACAACAGATCTTAGCTGAAGTCAAACCAGGTGTTTTATATACTATGTGTCCTTGCTTTATCATTATGAATTTCCTAGCTGAATTTTAATTTGAATCTGTATTACCAAATCTGTGTCAATTATATAACGGACCAATCTCAGTCTTAAAATACTACATACATATATATATATGTGTATACATATATATACACATATACACAAATACACAAATAATGAACAAAGCCATCATGGCCTAAGTATTGTTTGATATCTGGAAGTAGGTCACAGTGGATTCTCTTCCTATTTAATAGGAATATAATTTATTCACATTCAGACAACATTATTTGTAAAAACTCTTGGAAGCTCAAAACTCTCCTAGACATTATTCTGTTAAAGTCTTTCAATTCTAATCAAGAAAATCTTGGCTTGCATAAGAGGTGCTTCTTTAGCCCATCAATTGCATGGATATTTGGCCTGGGGTGCCAGCTATGAAGACTGACTGTCAAATCTGAATGCAATGATTGGTGGACAATAGAGGCAAACCAGGCTGTGGTTCAGATGTAACATAAGCAGTCATCATAGAGGGCTGGTATTTTTTATGGTTGTTTCTACACTTAAGCAAAAGGAAGAGGTAGAAAATAATTTCGTCTTATGCTTGCCCTACCAGGTACAAAACAAAAGGAAGTGTTTTTTAAACTGATTGAGTATAGATTTAGACTGGATCTTAGGAAGAAGTTCTTTAGAAAGAGGCTGGTGAGACCATGGAACAGATTTCCCAGAGAAGTTGTGGATGCCCCACCCCCTCCCTGGAAGTGTTCAAGACCAGGTTGGATGAGGCTTTGAGCAACCTTGTCTAGTTGAGAGGCATCTCTGCCCATGGCAGAGGGGTTGGAGTAGATGATCTCAAAGGTCCCTTCCAACCTAAGCCATTCTGTGATTCTATGACCTGATGTTAACTTGGAAGATAGATTACACTGCCAAGTTTAAAAATAGAGGAGTATGGAAAACTGAGTAGAACTTGAGTAAATCCCCCACACAGTGAAATAAAATAAAATAAAAAAAATGATTTCTTCAGTAATGACAAACTACTATATGTCCTATTTAGAAATAATGACATTTTCTGATTTGCTTAAGACAAATAAAGAAGACACGTTAGATACATATACTTCATTAAGTTATTTATTAAACAATTTATTTTTCTTAATAAGCGCTAATCACCAGAAAAAAACTATGAAGAAAAATAGGTTTGCGCACATATATATAATTTTTACTATACAGATTTTGCAACACAAATGTTTGCATAGATTTCACAGTGCTCTCTTGTTACTGTCTGAAACAGACTATCCTCCTGAAGGTCTCCAGTATTATCAGGAATGCTTTGGCTCACAGTTACTACAGAAGATAGAACTCAAATGAAAGAGTAATTGCATTTCATGACTTACTGGAGCTAGCTAATCTTCAAAATGAAAATAAAATTTGCTTACATGCAAAGACAAATAAGCCTTACCCTTCTTGTTCTGAATAAGGCAACAATTCTTTAAGATATTAAATTATTTAATTCTTGCTTTCATCTGCCAACTTTTAGACAGAAAAATTCTGAAAGATATCTGCACCCTCAAGCCAGTTCCGAAAACATGACAGCCCCTTGTCTCGGATCTGTTTTCTTCCCTTGTCGGTAATGACTTCTCCAGTTGGTTTCACAATCACCAGTTTAGGAACCACTGTTATGTTGTATTTCTTCTTTAACTCACTGAGGGGAAAAAAAACAAAACAAAACACACCATTAGGGAGCATTTTAAGAAAAATTCTGGTCTCTCATGAAGAATACTTGGGTCAGGATGCATGAGAGTGGTGAGGGCCTGGGCTTCCTCAGAGCTTGAAGCAGAGCACTGGGTATTTTAGGGAGATACACAAGGCTGCAGCTGGGAGTTCACAGGGTGAAACTTAGCTCAGGGAGTTCAGAGTTGCAGCAACCTTTCTGCAACTGCTCTACACTGCTGTCTGTAGTCTCCACAGAAGCAGAGAATGACTGAGTCCACAGAAGTTCACAGAAGAAACCAGACAGAAACAAATGGCTTCTGGTCCCTTTTTACTGGATATGAGGAGGATCTCACTTAAATTACGTTAGATATTTAATTCTGTACAAAAATGCTCAAGTGTGCCAATCCCATAGAGCTACTTCCTGTAATGCCCATTAAAACATGATGCATAATCCTTTATTGTAAACAAAGATTCTGCAAGAGATTGCAGAAATTCTTTATACTCCTTCAGTGAAACAGTCCTCCTACACAGAGAAACACAAGCAATTGAAAGATTTGGAATAAGAGCCACCCATCCAAGTTGTTCAAGAATAACATTTCAACTCCTCCTCTGTCCATCACAGAGAAAAAATAGTGGGCATTTCTCTATGTCCAGAGATGGGAAATCCAGATATATTACAATTATCTCTGTCTTTAATAGCCTACTTTTTAAATATAAAACAGTTAAAATAGCTAAAAATTGAAAAGCAGTTAAAAAAAAAATTTAAAAATTGAAACATTGATGTTCCGTGAACAAAATCAGGATCTATTCAAACAATTGATGAGTAACCCAGGAAAAATCAATGAAATATTTCTGAAGGAGGGAAATGTAATGGGATCAAACTCAAGACACATGGAAAATTAATAAGTTGATTATTAATACTGGAAATAAAAATAACATTTGGGAGAGAAAATCAAGGGAACATAAAACACCCATAGAGAAACAAATACACTTGCTGGCACTGGCACATGGTAAGTAATAGCATGACTACTCATTACACACCACAGAGATGAAAGAGACTATTAGCCACATGTAGTACTGAAATAGAATCCACTCTTTGTATAGATGACTTGAAAGAAATAAGATACAAAGAGAAGAAATAGCAAAAACAGGAGAGAGAATCAAAGCATACCACATAGTAAACCACTTCAGTTGTTAAGCATGACACAGGCAAGAGAAATGGCAAGATGAAAAATATTTCCAAGGTACATGGTTTAACAGCTTTTGACAGTTTGTTATGGGACAAAATAAAGATGAGGAAAACAGCAAGGTACATAGCTCTGTCTTTACAGAAAGATAGTATCTTCTTTCTAAAAGAAATTAATTTCACTTGAAAGGGCAATGTTTCAGTGCAGAAAGAAAAAAAAAAAACAAAAAACAAACAAAAAAACCCCCACAACAAAATTCAGGAGACAAATTAGCCAGAAAAACCAATTTTGCACTTAGGATCTAATCACTAGCAGTGACGACATTTTTGGCATTAATTTTGTAGGAAACTGAAGCTAATTTGCTATGGAAACTGGAAACTAACATGTTGCTTTCCTACGGGAATTAATATAGCTTACCTACTCTAGCAGAGTATCTTGTTTACACAGCTTCTAGGCTGAAGGTTGTGTGCATTAAAGTAGACTGAAATATGCACAGATTTTGCTTAAATTTGTGTGCAGCTTGTAAAACAACAGACATGAAGAAGGCTCAGGAACAGTTCTTCAGACAATGATTTTTAATCATTATGCGCAAGTGCTTACAAAAACTACTTTTTAGAACCTGTTAACATCCTGTCATTTAGGGACCTCAAATCGTGTGACTCACCTTCACAAACTACATATGCACCATGGGAGTAACTGTGATGAGAGTTTATGATATCACTAACCATAAACAGGAACATCACATGTACTACAAAGACAAACTCAATTCTCTTGCAGTAAAACATAGTAATGTAACTAATGACATCATATAAATCTTAGTTGTCTAGCTATTCCCAGGTAAGTGTAAAGGTATGCACAGTGTCTTACTGGAAATAAAAATCAAAGACCCAGACGAAGCAGAGGAGGAAGCTATAATAAAAGACAGCCATGGAAGACTGAATAAGTAATGTTTTTACAGACACACGGAATCAAATCAGATATCAAACCTTGACCATGCAGGTTAAAACATGAGAGGACTATCTTTATTCACATATGAAATACAAACAATATTAAATTAGGCTGAGGCAAACAGAAACTTACTGCATGTATTAGGTGTTATTACAGGATGGTAGGGGTTGGAGGAGACCTCTGGAGATCATTGAGTCCAACCCCCCTGCCAAAGCAGTATCACCTGGGGCAAGTCACACAGAAACACATCCAGACAGGTCTTGAAAGTCTCTAGAGACAGTAAATCCACAACCTCTCTGGGAAGCCTGTTTCAGTGTCCCAACACCCTTATAATAAACAAGTTTTTCTTCATGATGAGGGGGAAATTCCTACGTTCCAGTTTGTGTGTGTTGCCCTATATCCTATCCCAGGGCACTACTGAAAAAAAACCTGCCCCCCTTCTTGACTCCCACCCTTCAGATATTTGTAAAAATTAGTGAGATCCTCTCTCAGTCTTCTCCAGACTAAACAGCCCCAGGTCTCTCAGCCTTTTCTCACAAGATAAATGTTCCCATGAATTCATGCTGGCTACTCCTGATACCCTTCTTTTTCTTCCACATGCTTAGAGATTACTTCTCTAATGAGCTGCTCCATCACCCTTCCAGGGATGGTGGTGAAGCTGACTGGTTTGTAATTGCCTGGGTCTTTTTCCCGCTCTTTATGAAGACTGGAGTGACACTGACTTTCCTCTAGTGCCTAGACACCTCTCCTGTTTTCCACAATTTCTCAAAAATGAGGGAGAGTAGTGCAGCAAAGATATCAGCCAGCTCTCTCAGCACTCAGGAGTGCATCCCATTAGGGCCATGGACTTGTGTGTGTTCAGTTTACCCAAATATTTCTAAGCCAATCCTTGCTGACCAGTAGAGACTCTTCCTTCTTCCAGGATTCCTCTCTTACTTCCAGAATCTGGGATTCCCAAAGGCTGGTCATAGCATTTAGATACTGCAGCAAAGAAGGCATTCAGTAACCCTGCCTTCTCTGCAGCCTCTGTTACTAGGGCTCACATTTTCCCTATTCTTTCTTTTACAGCTGATGTATTTAAAGAAGCCATTCTTGCTCTGTTTTACATCCTCTGTCAGATTTAATTCTAAGAGGGGTTTGGCCTTCCTTATTGCATTCCAACCTACCCTGACAACAGTCCTGTAACTCTTCCAAGTGACTAGTCCCTTTTTCTACATACTGTTAACTCTTCTTCCACTTGACCTTTTTTTCAGAAGCTCTTTGCTCATCCATGCAGGTGCCCTTCCTCCTCTACTTGATTTTTTACTTGAAGAACTGCACCTATCTTGAGCTTGGAGGAAGTAATGTTTGCATATTAACCATCTCTCTTGGGCCCCTCTACCTCCCAGAGTCTTAGCCTACGGGATTCCTCCAAGTACATCTTTGAAGAGGACAAATTTAGCCCTCCTGAAGGGTTGCAATCATAGTCATTGCCCTCCTTCTTTTTCATATTCAACCATGCCATAAACATTGCTACTAAGGCTGCCCCTAACCTTCATATCCACAATCAGACCTTTTCTTGCCAACAACAGAAGACCTCTTCTCATTGGCTCTTCCACCACCTGAGTGGTGGCAGTCAATGCACTGCAATAGCCTTCTGGACTAAATCTTTTGATTCATATGATTTTTTGAGACCATAGACTTTATATTACCATATGGTACTGTTATTGGCTCTGATGGAGTTAATTTTCATCATAGCACCTTGCATGGTGCTTTGTTTAGCTGTTTATTATCCGTGTTGATAACACACCAATATTTCTGCTATTTCTTAACAGTTCTTACACAGCACCAAGGCCTTTTCTGTTTCTCATGGTGTCTTGCTGGGGGTGCTCAAGAAGTTGGGAGGGAACAACTGGGACAGCTGCCCCATCTGACCAAGGAGCCATACAACACTGTGCAGAGAGGGACTGACATTTGGAGTTAGGGTATTTGTCTTTCCAAGCAATCATTGCACCTTCTGTTCCAGTTAGGTTCGAGATTCAGCAGGTAATTACAAATCCAAGATCCTTATACACAACCAGTGGATTACACTGTTATAAACATAAGATGCATGTACTTACAAACATCAACTTATAAACTTCATGACTCACACAGCAAACCTCCCCTAACATCCCATTGGAAGTAGTTGAAGAGCTTAAGCTTAACGAGTCTTTCCCTGGAAACAGTAACAAGACTCCTCCAGGGGTCATTCTCCCCCTTTTAATCCTGGGACCCACCTGGACCAGCAGGGCCAAGAAACAGGCAAACCCCAGCCCCCTATCCATCAACCCCTGTTGTACGCCCATAAGAACACTGGGGAAGGAGGGAATTCAAACCTGGTGTTAAGATCCAAACTTTATATAAAACATCTGTCCTCTACAGATAATCCACTCCATCACACCTATGTTGAATACACTTGTGTATTGTGACATCTGAAAATAAACTGTAACAGCTTTCATCTAGAAATGTTTTCACTTCAAGGTGGGCACCTTGCTAATCTGTTTCTTCTAATAGTACACCCTGCACAGCTGTATCTGTTTTCTTTTAGCTGTGAGCCTTGCATTGTTACAGTGTTAGTCACATAAATAAGCACATCAGAAGGACGAGACTCAATTTCACAGTCTGTAGAGATTTTGGGATATCAGTCTAAAAAGATTAGGTACAGGCAATAGCTCCCTCAACTACTCAGATACTTTTACTCTTCTTCTGTCTTCATTCTTCAGATCCTGCCCCCCACCCTATATTTCTGTAGGTACCAATCCACCTTCACACCTAACGCTTCCTAATATCAAATGTTAGCATTTCTTTTTTACTTTCCTTTTTGGGGAATTATCTGGGTCTTTAATTTTCACTGAGGTGTACAGGACACAGATTCAGTAAATACCTGTCTATCTGGCCACCTGCAAGAACTACTGGCATGTACTGGACACCCAGAAAGAGAATGATGCCTTTCACAACAGGGCTCTGTACAAACACAGCAGTATGTCTTCGTGTATCGTAATTAAAACATCAGTCCCCATCTATTAGCATGTGTTGCTGGCACATTCTGATCTTCCTCTCCACTACTCCCCTTCTCCTCCTCATGTTCACTTCTACTAGATTGTCTTCATACACTCCTGCAAGGATCAAAAGCCTGTGTGCCTCAGGCAGCAAAAAATCAACATTAAAACTACAAATAGTCAAGGCATCAGGAGCAGTATTTCCTGTTAGTCATGCCACAGACTACGTGAGGTAGTATAGATGCAGTCTCACCTCAGGGAAACAGGACTGGCAGCATGGAAGAGTATTGAGATCCTGCTCATAATTCTGCATTCTTGCAGGTATGCAAGGCATTACACATTATAACCAACAAGTATGAATGCAGGCTATTTTTTAACAATATGAAATTCATCCCAAAGAAACTCCATGATTCCATTTGTGAAATGTGTATTATATGACAAATTAAAGATTGGCTCTGTCATGCCTAGAAGAGATTTCAGTCTGTGCTGCAACTAAATATCTTAAACACTTAAGTTACCAGTTAAAGGATTTAATTTTACCAAAGATACTGAATTGCCTTCTTTACATAGTCCACAAAAGACCAACAAATTCAGATGATTTACAATAGCACTTTAAAAATAGTAAATAAAAATAATGAATAATAAATGTTAATAAGAATGAATTTTAGTATTTATGAATAGCTGAATGATTAAATTATGTTAGTAAATTAGATACCACATCTGCGCATAGGATTCTGAAGGTTGTTACGGGCTGCCCCAGAAAAGCCAATTAAACTAGCTCTGTACCTCCATTCCACATGATGGGCAAGAGCAGAATCAGAAATAGACTTCTAATCCACAGAGGCTGAAGCTGTAAGCACATTCCCTTGGTCTATTTTAAACAGCTTGCTGAATGTAGTAACTTCAAGTGCTACATTTCTATCACAAAATTTGCCTGAATTCTATTAGGATTAGCAGTTATCAAATACAAATACTGCCTGGAAAGCCTTTGGAGTAATATGAAAAACAGTGTTGCTATTTCACTCTATTTTTAAGCCAATGGAAACCATGTAATTGGCTGCTGACAACTGGGAATCAGCTTGCAAAGGATGAAATAGGTCCTGGCTTCAGGTTGTTTGCTCTTGAGGCTGCCAAAGTGCACCGACACAACAAGATTAATAAACCCACTCCATACTGAGTAGCCAGAGTGTTGCACAACTCTGTCTTGGGTAACACACGGGGATGGATTTCGAGTTAAAAGAATGCTTAATAGAAGCACTACAACAGAGCTCTTTCTTAGAAGAACAAATCTTTCGAGTTTAATTACCCAGACATATTTGAAAGTCAGATTAACTCATTGACTTCGGTGATACCTGTAGGTGTTTTTAACAACTTACTCATGTTATTTAAGGAAGGAAAACCCCTTTACAAATATCTACACACATTTTAACTCTCCAGGTTCAGGCATCTCAGTGGCTCTAAACAATTTGTCTATGCCCCCATGATCCCAATTTATACTTCTTGGTATGAACTAAACTGTGTTTCTGACAGCAATCCCAATGAGTCTGCAGCCTTGGCTCAGGTCATCAAAATAGTTCTTGGTATTACCCCTCACAGTTACTGATACATGTTGTCTTTTCCTTTTCTTCTTTTGCTGAGCAAGCCACCCACAGGAATGTCCCGTTGGAAACCTATTAGCACAAAATTTTTACATCCCAACTACTGTGTACATTTGCCACAACTAAACTCCAGCTGTTACTACGTATCTTTTTGTATCTTACTTACCTGGCATCTGTCTGAAAAATCTTCAGCTTGTTCTCTAACTTGTTCAGCTACGAGTTTAGTTGCTTCTTCAATTGCCTGTTTTCCAGAGCATTTAATAAGCTAGACGACCCAGAACAATCATATTAACTGCTGCTGTGTTGAAAAACAACCACTTGAACCTTGCTTCCCATCATTTTGACTCACTATTCGTGTAATCTTGTTAATGCTTTGGTCTTTAGTAATCCTTCTTCAATAATCTTTTAAATCCTAATTTAAGTATGCAAAACCTTCATCGTGTTCCTTACAGATGTAACAGGCTAAAACCAAGTTACTTCTCTCAAAAAGAAGTTTTGTGGTACAACTTCATGGGAATGAAGGGAGAGCCAGCTGACAGCAGCTGCAGCTCTGAGAACAGGGGTAAGGCAGGACTGCCTGCGGGACGGGACGCTCAACTTCGTGCTTCCTCTAACTGCAGGTGAGGTGCCGCTTGGGTTTCAGATGGTTCAACGGGAGCAACAGGCTAGAGGGAGCCCCCGTGGAGCTTTTGTATCACAGGATTCGTTGTTACATTATACTGCTGTTCAAGCACCCACGCTTTAGCCTTCCTCCACTCTCTGAAGGAGGGGTGTCAGCAGATACACTGTCAGGGGGAGTTAAAGGGGGGCATCCCATCCCATCCCATCCCATCCCATCCCATCCCATCCCATCCCATCCCAATCCCAATCCCATCCCATCCCATCCCGCCTGCCTCGGGTTTGCCGGGCGGACGCAGCCTTCTGCCCAGGCGCCCCTCACGGGTAAGACCCGGGCGGGGTCGTGGGTCTCCGAGGGGGTTACTCACTGCTTGTAGGGGTCGTGGAAGGGCAGGGCCAGCCAGTCCCCGTGCATGGCGTGCATGTAGCACTCCATCTCCTCGGCGCTGTGGTCGGAGGAGATGAAGACGACCTCGAAGGGGGCGGGGGGGTGGGTCTCCTCCACCAGCTCCGTGTAGAAGTCGCAGAGGACAGGGGTGAAGTCGCGGCACGGAGAACACCAGCCGGCGGAGAAGTACAAGCCCACGACCTTGTTCTGCAAGGCCTCCTCGGGATCCACGCTGCGACCGTCCTTGCTGACCAGGATCCGTCCGCTGAACACATCCACCATGCTGCCACCGGCCGGCCCCGGCGGGACGCAGCAGTGCGAAGGCTACCACGGGGGGCTGCGAGCCCAGGCTGTCCCTGGCACGGCTCTGCGGCACCTCCGCGCCGGGACCCTCCTCCTGCGACACTCGGCCCAGGGCAATCGCTCGGAGCGAGACCCCGATACCACGGCCGCCCGGCACGCCCAAACCCGTAGACCCCTGGCACCGCCGTCTTTATATCCACCCGCCACCGCCCGGGTCCTCCCACCGCTGACTGACAGCGGCGCTGACCAATGGAGTGTCCCTGCCCCCTGTCCGCGGCGTAGGTGGCGAGGTACAAGGGACACAAGGGACGGGGGGTCGGGGCCCCGGCGGCAGCGGCGGAAGCGGCAGCCCCCGACGGAGGGGTCCATCGGGGCGGCTCCATCGGAGGGGCTCCATCGGGGCCTGCGGGGCAGGGGCGGGTTGTAGAAGGGGCGGGTTGTTTTTTTTCTCAATGGGGAAAGGCACACACTTTTGCCTTACTACGCTACTGTGCAAAGCACGAGATGTTTTTTTTCTCTTGCTCCTCTCAGTGCCAAATCGCCTTTTTGAGAAGGCAGATACATTTCAAGAGCTCACTGAAGATATTAAACACTAGTGAGTCTTAGCAGCAATCACTTTCACAACAGTGCCGGACCTCTTCACCTGGTCGTGGATTTCACCTTTCTCTCCCCTGAAGGGAGAGGGCTTGGTCAGCTTTCATAGTGTCGGACATAGGGCACTGATTTTTTTTTTCTATCATAGAACATTATCTGAATATTGCTTATAAAAGGGGCTGTCTATTCTCTGTCCAACCAGAGGAATTCACATTTTATTCTAGTGCATTTACCACGTGTTTGGGTTGAATAATGTTTTTTTTTCCTCCAGCTGATAGTGAGTTATAAATAAATAAAATTAGTGTTGTATTACAAATATGCAATCTCTCTTCAACCTAATGCAACCTGCAAGAAGGGAAATGAAAAATTATTTGACTGTAAGATGTTTAAATTACATTTTAATGAAAGGGTGACAATCGGATGATAACCACATCTGGTACATTGTCTCATTTTCATTAAATGCACAATATCCAACTAATTTTAGGTTATCTACTAACATTTTTTGTCTTGAATGAAAGAAACAAGGTATCGTATTTATATGCAGACTATTCTTTACATAGCAGGCCTTTTTATTTATATTCTAGTACATCTGAATACTTTGCATTTACTATTCCCAGTATTTTACTGGGGGGGAAAAAAAAAAGATAATTGCTTAGATGTTTGGCAAAGAGGTTTGTTTGTTTTTTCAAATGCCGTATTTCTCTCCATTTTCATGGATAATTTACAGGGAGAATAGCGATAACAAGTATAGTGCTTTGTGGCTTCGCATATGTTTAACTTGCTGAAAGCCATTCTGCATGCAAAGCAACTGCCACTTTTTTACCCCAGGTAATTTCTGCGGCTGGTAAAAAGCATAATCTCGTATAGGAGAAGACAATTGTACCACCTCACATAAATTGTTTTAATTTGCGTATCGTTCCCTGTTCACTAAGTATAAAAACGATGGAAGACAGGATAAAAGCTTAAAACTTGTGATGAAGACTGACTTGAATGATACTCTGCCCATACAGAAGGCAAGTATGTGCCTAGTTTATTATGAAAATAATAAATTACTGTCTAATGTGCTTCAGACCATGTCTCACAGACTGTGATATTAAAATTCTTTGATCTATTTAAGGGGCAGCTATTAAGCACTAGAAATCAGATTCCTTCCTTGGGAACAATAAGGTAATAAACTTATATCACAACATCACAGATTCACTGAAAAGGCTGCATATCACAAAAGGTCTTGTCTTGCACCTGCCTTTGATTTGGCTACAAAGACAGTTCTCTATGACACTAGCATGGACCAATATGAAATGTTTCGCTTTATGATTTATATCCAGGAGGCTAGAGCCTATTTCAGTAACAAATTTTTTTCCCATGACTCTTCTCTTTAAAGGTTAACTCTAATGTGCTTTATTCCATTCTATAATTTCCACTTGGACTGATAATAATGGAGCTTTCTATACAGAACCTGTGGTCCTCTCTAAAGGGGTGTAGAATCCCGAAAAGAATATTTGTCTCAAAACAGCTGCCCTGACAAAATGGACATAGTGCTCATTCGATAGCTGTCTGGACTCTATTCTCTCAAGGAGAGACCCTCTTTGGTAACCACTCTGATAAATGGGGCCCTATTCTCACAAGAGCAGCCCCTCCTCTAGGGGCTATCCAGATAAGCTGAACACTGTCCTTGCAAGGAGAGCCCTCTTTGATGGCCACCCTGACAGGCAGGACACTGTCCTTATTCCATAAGGGACAGGGGCAGGCAAGCTGTACCCTGCGGAGTCAGTGTGACATCTTGTGTGTGCCCCAGGTAAAGCCACTGGAAAGGGCATGTGCAGAAATAAGGGTTATTGCCCACCCATCCCATCTTGAGGGGCCCAAGTGAACACCTGGCTGTGCAAGATATGACAAAGCCCCTCCACCCACCTTCCACCCCCTCCTGAAAAGGTGGGGTCAGGCAGCATAAAAGAGGCACACTCAAAATGCTGGATGCACACTTGCAATCCAAGGACTACAGCTTCCTACCAAGATCATTGCTGGATCCAAGGATGGTGATATCTTTCTTATCTCTTCTTTATCTCTCTCTCTCTCTGTGTCTCTGTTTCTGACCTTATCTCAGCACATAAGTGTAACATAATTTCTAACTTTCTTAGAAAGTTGCTTTGTTAAGCTTTATTAGTTGTAACCTGTTATTTTTATGATTTTCTCAAGTTTTGCTAAACTGTAATCCATTGCTTTGAAAGTACCATCATTTCTAATTCTGTTAGATGTAATCTGACATGCTTTATAATCTTATGCACTTTTAAGTAAAGTTGCGTTTTTGTTCAAACTTCCTGGGTAATAATCTTACTCCTAGAGTTTTGTGCAGAGAATTCCCAAACTTAATCTTGCAGAATGGGTTGTTAAAAGAGGTTAATTAGAGAAGGATTAGGGACAGCCACATCTAGGCTTCTCTCCGAAGGAGTTTAGAGAGCAAGTGGGTCCAGTCCAAATCTCCCTGGGTTGATTCCCCACTCTGGGGAACTGCCCATGCCCACTCTGGGTGATGTGATACGTTGTTCGGCCCCCACATCTGGGGAGCCGTGCTCACTTTGTGAGATGTGACAGTGTCACACTCACCTTGTGGGGTGTGACAAGGGGGGTACATAATCTCTGAGATGACACTATCAGAAAGCTTGTAAACTATGTTCATCCAGTGAAAGCCTCCGGGAAACTCCAGGGTAAAGTAATTGAGATAAAAACTTCCCACCACAAAATATTGCAGTTCTGATTTTGCTAGAAAACAAGCCTTTTCTTATTATGCAAAGATGATCTCACTTTCCTTGTGTGTTTTTCTTCATTTAGCATTGAAGTTATTACATATATGTGTTTTGATGAGCAAATGAAAATTTCATAAAACTATAGAATGGTTTGGGCTGGAAGGAATCTTAAAGATCACTGTGCTTTGGCCTCCCTGCCATGGCCTGCACTGTGCTTTTTCCTCCCTGCATGACACCCCTGCTACAATTTAGGCCCAGCCAGTACCAACCAGGACTTCTCTCACTCACCACCAACCCCACTGAAGGGCAGGGAGGAGAAAAAGCACCCTAAAGCTCATTAATCAGGTCAAGGACAGGGAGGTTTACATTCCCCAGTTATGGTGATGGATAAAGCCCAGGTTCAAATTGGAAAGGAAAAAAACCCTAATTTAATCTAATCATGGGAGCCACCATTGTGTCCTCCCTGCTTCCAAAACACCACTACACTAACCCAAGACAACCTTCCACTAGAACAGGTTGCTCGAAGTGCCATCCAGCCTTGAACAGTTCCAGGAAGGGGGCATCCACAACTTCCCTGAGCTACTTCTTCCAGCATCTCACCAGCCTCACAGTCAAGAATTTTCTTTCTAACATCTAATTTAAATCTACCCTATTTCAGTTTAAAGTGTCAAATACTTTGTACAAGTCCAGGTAGACTACATCAGCACATAGATTGTTCTTCTTCTATCCACCAGTACTGTACACCTGTCAGAGAAAGGCACCAAGTTTATCAGCCAAAACTAGCAATATGTGAAGCCATGTTCGTTGTCACAAATCACCTCCTTATTTTCCATGGGCCTTACTATAGCTTCCAGAAGGATCTGCTTCACGATCTTGCTAAGCACAGAGGTAAGACTGCATGGTCTGTAGTTCCCCAGGTTTCCTTTTTGCACTTTTAAAAACTGAGGCCTATGTTTCTCCTTTGCACTGACTAGTGGAAATTTCACCCAGACTGCCCCAAGTTGTTAAATACAATATATCACATATGACAGTGGATTGGTAATTTTGTCAGCCAGGTCCCTCCTCAGGTACCTCAGGATGTATCTCATCAGGACCATGGGACTTGATGAGAACATCTAAGGAATGTTTGTATTCCTTAGAGGGTCTGGAACCTGATACACCCCTACTGTGAGTGGTTCTTTGTTATCCTAGTCACTGCCTGTGCCTTCTGTAACTTTCTATGTTACTTGAATACTTGTAGGTGAAGCCTGAGGCAAAAAAGTTGTTGAGTGCCTCAGCCTTCTCCATATCTGGGGTACCTAGGTCTACCATTTCCTTCCAGAGAGGGCTCACATTTTCCCTATATTAAAAAAAAAAAAAGCAAAAAATAATTCTTAAGAGCATGCATCAATGAAGTCATGTTTTCAATAATATAGGGCAGCCCACTGAGAAAGAGACACAAACACATTAGCTCCTGTATGATATCATATATTGTAAGGTAGCATTTATGCTCAAAGCAGCATAATTCTATAGGCCTGCTGTGGCACAGCTAATGTCTATATCAATTATACACAGGGTAAACTAGGAGAACATCCTGAAAGCCTGTCCAGGTCTTTAATGAATGTATCCTTCACTCTCTCCTTCATACACCTTTCCTATAGCTGACACTGTTTAGAGTAGTAAAGGATTTGATTCTACAAGCAATTGCAATAAGAAGTTTCTTATAGCTTGCAATATATGTGTGATGCAGGATTTAAATGAAGAAGTATTAAATGCAGGGTTTCAATCTGCTTAAGAATTACAAGCAGGCTGTAGAAAATCCATACCTGTATTAAGCAATTTACATTGGCAAGTCATATGTACATCCAGTGCCATCATAAGGCAAAACCTGGCTAAATTTACTCAAAGGGGAGTCCTACCTGGAGGAGGGATTGTTGGATCCATGTTCAATTTAATTCCTATCTTATCATCTACTTAATTATACAACAATTAAAAAATAAAAGTCACAAACCTAATCAAGGTAAATTCGGCTTGTACAAAACTATGTGGGACACAATCCCTGAAACCTTGGAGAATCCCAGTGTGTGTGAATACCTGATGGTCAGAAAATCAGACAGGAGACATCAAGGAAAGGAGCACACAAAATAAAGGAAACAGACCAGTGAATTAAGGAGTTAAATACATAAAATCATTGATACAACTAGGTGAAATAGATAGGTTTTAATTCACTCTCACAATACACATCAGTATGAGTGACAGGAGAGACTTAGTTTTCTCATGAGTTTACTGAGGAGTAAAATTACTTTCCACAGTGCACACAGATTAAAAAAAAAAAAATAAAAGTGAAAGAAAATTGCTCATTCTCAACCCAATATATTAACCTTTGAGTTAAGCCAGTGCACAAAGAAATACCAGGAGAAAAAAAAATTCAATTTTACCACACACTGTCTGCCAACTAAAGTACTTATTGGATATTCATAATATTCCTTAGAGCTACCACATTTTATACACTGCACCATGTACCACACTGTGTATCAGTACTTAAGTCCAATATCACAACTATAGTTCTTACGTAGCGTTTACCAAAGATAAAGAACATATTAACACTAATTAGCATACACTGACTGAGAAACTTACTGTTAATTTCAGCAAGTGCAGCTACTTAGAAGAGACTTAGCTGAAAGTAAAATTACAGGGCAGGAAATTAATTGTATCCTGGCTCAAACCAGGACACTCTCAAGTCCAGTACTGCATCATTTGTGATGTGAGATCTGACCAGGTGTATCCCTTTCAGGGTAAGTATCATCCAACATTGGATCCTGCATTTCTGTGCCATATGAGAAGCAAGACTGTGGTAACACTTCCTGCAGAATTCAGCTTAGTCCTCTACACTAGCAACCACCATCTAATCCTATTTGTTCCCAGATTTTTTGATGGAAAGAGGCCTGTTAGTCGCAAGACTCTATTTCAAGAAGAGACTCCAGGCTGTAGTTTCAGCTGCTTTATGTGGGTAACTTGATAGGCACGTAAATAAATGGTCTTCACTATATATACACGGCCTTGTCTGGCAAAATTTGAGTAAGACGCTTGAGTCATGGAGGGAAGAACCTACATCTACTCCTACCAACTAATCTTGTTAGCAGTCTCTATTGTGGATAGATTGACTTTGAATTATTTATTAATCCAAGGATTTCCAGTGATCATTCACAATATTAGTTTTGATGAATGAAAGAATAAAAATGTTATAATATTCTAATTTACAGAAGGGGAGATGATTCTACTAAAAACATTGTCATGTGTAATGGCACCATTTCAGCCTAATAATATTTTTTCCAGCTTTATCTTTAAAAGACAAACCTGGAATGACCTATTGTTTCATTCAGATAATTATGTTCATTACAGACATACAATGAGCAAGACTGACTCAGACTGAGATGGTCTGAGTACATAGCCTTGTTTTGTATTGCTCACATTCCAGTTTTCCACTCTATGTCTTTCTTCACTAGCAAATAAAGAAACAGCTCCTGGGGAAAAGAAGCCAAGCTAACCTGGTACAGGTCTGAATTGTTTTCCTGCAAATAAACAAGCTGCCAATGCAGTTATGTTGCAGCTGCTAGCAGGAGGTCCTAATAGGAGTTTTGGAAGACCACACTGACCCCACTGCTGTCATTTGTCTCAAGGGTTTGAAGGTAGTCTCCAGAGGGTTTTTTGTCTAGAACACTGATTTTCATAAATCTTGGATTTTGCTGTTTGCATATGGAGAATATTATTTTAAAGCTGTCATTCACTATCATGCTTTAACAACTATAAAATCCCTAAGAGGTCCCCTTGCACAGACCCAGAACAGATAACATCCCCTATCCTTTAGTCTCATGATCTCAAATTATAAAATCATTAGAAACAGACAAATAAGTAGGAGCTAAGACACTTAAAACATGGTGTGGTTCATACACTGAGAATGAAACCTCACAAAAAATTGTCACAGGTTGAAAACTCCACTGCAAAAAGAAAAAGACTGGGAAAAGAAGACCTCTTCCTTTAATTGAACATGGGCTACATGTGTATGTATTTCAAAGGTCTGCAATGAAATTTAGTTGGAAGAAATATGTCAAAGACTGAGCTGTTGTCACCTGCTAGTCCCTGCCTAACACACAAGGTTGTTGAGTAGAATAAATCCTTCTGCTATTGTGGTGGATTAACCTTGTCTGGCTGTCAGATGCCCACCCAGTTGTTCTCTCAGCCCCTCTTCAACAGAACAGAAAGAGAAAATATGATGAGAAATTCCATCAACTGAGATAAAGATTGGGATGTTGCGTACCACTTGCCATCATGGGCAAGACAAGACCTGATCTGGGGAAAACCAACTTATTGCCGAATAAAAATAGAATAGAATAGTTTCAAAAAGGACAAAACCCACCTTCCTCCCTCCCACCTTTTCTTCATAGGTTCAACTTGATTCCTGAATCTTCTACCTCCTTCCCCTCTCTCTGAGTAACGCAGGGAGCTGAGGAACGGGGTTTGTAACCAGTTTGTGACACTCCATCTCTGCTGTTCCTTCCTCTTCATGCTTTTCCCCTGATCCAGCATGGGGTCCCTCCCATGGGGTATAGTTCTTCATGAAGTGTTCCAGTGTGGATTCTTTCCATAGGTAGCAGTCTTTCAATAATATGCTGCTCCAGCACAGGCCACAGTTCCTGCTGAGAGCCTGCTCCAGCATGGGCTCTCCATAGGCTGCAGCTTCCTTCAGGGTATGTCTACCTGCTGCAGCATGAGGTCCTACAAAAGCTGTAGTGTGGACATCTCCAGCGCTGTGGTCCTTTGTGGGCTGCAGGGGGACAACCTCCTCAACCACAGACTTCTCTGCACCTCCACTTAGAGCACTTCCTCCCTCTCCTTCTTCACTGACCTTGGTGCCTTCAGGTCTATTTCATTTCATTCACCTCTCACAGCTGCTATGCAGCATGTTCTTGATTATTCTCTATTATTATTGTTCTCTAATATGTTTTCCAGAGGCATCAACAGCTTCACTGATGGGCTCAGCTGTGTCCTGTGGTGTGTCTGTTGGAGCTGGCTGTGTCCAACACAGGGGCAGCTGCTGCCCTTTTCTCAGAGAGGCCACCCCTACAGCCTCCTTTGCTGCCAATAACTTGCCATATACACCCAATGCAGCTCTTTTAATTTCTTGCATCCCAAGAATAACTTAATCCCAAGACTTGTTCTGTAGCCAAAACTATTCAGAAGATTAATTATTTGAACTCTATTATCTTCTTCCCATTGGAGAAATTAGAAGTCTCTTAACTCTGAATATGTGCTGCTCCATGAACAGTTCTGGGGCTAAATCAGAGCAACAGATCACTGCAAACAGGACAGAGGTAAGAAACAGAAAGTCAGGCCCAGGATGAAAGGATCTGGAAGTTTTACAGGTCATGTGATACTAGTAGGGCAAGTCTGCCCTACTAGTATAGATAGTGAGCCCTCCAAGGGTATCCCCTTGTTGTGAGGGAGGAGCTTGTGTGCTCTTGTGAGGTTGGGTGCTCTGCTGGCAGTGGCAATGCCTCCAGGAGGGTCTCCCATGCCAGGCGGGTCACAGCTGAAGGGTCAGACAAAGTGCGTCCATGGGCAGGATGGCCTCAGTAGCCTTCAGGCAGCCATCCTTAGGAGAAGGACAACTCTAACTCCAAACCCAGGCAGATAGACCTCATCTAGCCCTGTAAGGCCATCCATCTAAGAGAAGGATACTCTGACTAAACCTACATCCTGTGGGCTTCACTGTCACTGTCCAAGCTTGCTGGGCCCTGGCAGATGAACCTTAGGAGTAAAGGCTGGGGCCAGTTCTGCACATGCTGCGCCTCACCTAAAAAAGCCACAGCACAGGCTGGAAGGGTGAACCCACACCTATACAGCCCCTGCAGCAACAGGAGAGGGTTGAAATGGCAGCTGAAATGTGCACTGGGAGCCACAGACCCAACTCTACGTCATACTCAGTATAAATTTTAGGGATCACAAGGGTCAAACTCCTTCCTTCCCTGCCTGCCCTTGCTGCTTCCCCTCCCTCACCTGTCCCTGTTTTGCTTCGGCATCCTGGGAGCATTCTGTCCGTTCATCTGCCTGTGGTCCTGATCCATGCCTTCCAGAATCTGTGTGTTCCTGCCTCCAGCTCCCAACTGCTGCCAACTCCAGGAGTCCAGCCTGGACTTTCCCAGGGCTGCCCTGCAGCCTTGGTGGTGATGTGAGAGTTATTTGGAAAAGGGAAGAGTATAAATTTTCCTGTATATTTGTATATATTTAGTAGTTTTTCCTATTTGTTATTACTGTTTCATTAAAGCTGCATAGTTTAGTTTCCAACCCATAAATCTCTCTTTCCCTCATTCTCTCTCCTTTCTTTATCAGGGAGGAGAGCGGGAGAGGGGGATTAATAGAGAGCATCTGTCACTCAGTTTAATTGCCGGGCCAGTGTTAAACCATAACAGAATTTATTGGTTCCCAACATGTGGCCCAAGCTAACTGGCTCAAGTCCAGTTTAAATTTTGACTAATTTACCTGAATATTTTGAATTCCAGCTCCAGTGGAAGAATGGTTTCGCTGAGTGGGAATCAGACCTTTTTCTTTGGAAATTTCACAGGGTTGGAGATGAAACCAATTGTGCTGTACCTTTGGTATTCAGGGTATGTGATATGTATTTTTGGAGATTGAATGAGTGTTAATATGTGGCTTATTTTCGATAAGCGCTGCTTGAGAAGAGTAGTTGGGATATGGTCTGTAATACTAGTATACTAGTATACTAGTATACTAGTATACTAGTATAAACTAGATGTTTCATACAAGGATTAAAAACTTCATTGGTAATTACATTTTCAGCCTTGTTTTGAGGAAATATACCACTCTTGGGCTGAGTTCACTGGATTCTAGTCAAAATGGCATTATGCTTATCATAGTTTTGAACCTCCTGATTTTTGTAGTTGATGTTTTTCAGGTGTCTGTGAGTATTCTCATGTATTATCATATGTTGGTGAGGAGTAAGACAACTACAATTAGGGGAATGAGCACACCTTGTAAAGAGAGCACCCCCACTTCTGCCTCCACAGCCGCTTCTCTTCCCCTCACACAAGGGCACAGCTCAGATACGGCTGTGGAGCATTGCCAGAGTATCTGCTACAGCTGCAGCTGCTGCCTCCACCCCCACAGACACTGCTGCTGCTCAGAAACCCAACGCTGCTGCAGACACCACAGCCTCTCCCTCTCAACCCACACAGTTACTTGTTGACCCTGTAAGTAGGAGAAAAGGAAAACAATGGAAATCAGAAATCAGCCTTAACCCTTCAGGGTCTGAACGAGACGACCAGGTGATAGAGGAAATAGAGGATACTGCCTCTCCTCATAGAGCAGCTAGAGCAGACCCTAAAGTAGAGTCAGCTGAGGAGGACTCAGACTCAGAATCTGCTCAGTCCTATTCCATGAGAGACTTGCGTACTCTGAGAAAAGACTTCAGACGTTTTTCAGGTGAACCACTTCTCACTTGGTTACTCCGATGCTGGAAGAAAGGGGATGCTACCATAACATTAACTCAGAGAAGCCAGGCAGGTAGGATCCCTGGCCAAAGACGCAGGTATTGATCAGGCATTTGGGAAAAAGGCTGGAACCACCAGTCTACAGAAACGACTCTTGTCAGCTGTAAGGGAGATATTTCCATGCAAAGTGGAAATAGACTGCCCACAGATCAAAGCACCCACACTTGAAAAAGCTATCAGGTATCTGGAAGAATTGGCTGTATGAGATCTGATCTATACTGATGAAAACATTGAAGATCCTTATCACATGCCATGCCCTAAACCTACGTTGCAAAGGTTTGTGCATTCTGCACCACCGCCACTATCAGTAATGCTATGGGTTTCTGGAGATTTGGATAGAATTGTGGGTGAGGTGATTAAAACAGCACGAGAATATGAAGATGCTGTCACAGCCCCTCATTGGGCCTGGGTCTCAGCTGTAAAGAGAACATCTGAGAAACTGCATTCACCCTTTTTAACTCAGATAGGAGGAGGACGCCGCATTGCAGCCATTAAGAGGAGATGCCCTCCTACGAGATGGCATCAAGAGAAACAGAATTCAGCAAGAGGAATCCTATGGGCACTCCTGAGTGAGTATGGAGAGGATGTGAAAAAGTGGGATCAGAAACCTACTGCTGTTCTAGAGGACCAAGTATGTAAGTTGCTGAGTAAGGCGAAGGCAAAAGGAGGTCCTTCTAAAAAGATGGCTGCTCAAGTCTCCAGTGTCGAATTACCCAATTCAGATATGCTGGTGACTCAAAATCCCTGTACATCAGGTGTGAGTGCTGAGGATGCAAACTCCAGTAATGCACATACTGACAATCTTGTATGTGCTCAAGCTTAGAGGTGCCCTGCCTCCAGCCAGGTAGAGGAGAGGGACAACCGAATTTATTGGATTGTGTGGATTCGATGGCCTGGCACATTAGAGCCACAGAAGTATAAAGCCCTGGTGGACACTGGTGCACAGTGCACCCTAATGCCATCGAATCAGAAAGGGACAGAATCTGTTGTAGTGAAATGAGGCAACCAGCTGCCACTGATTGCCAGGTAGTGGGCATGCAAAGAGAGCACTACAGCATGGGACATGACCAGTTTACCTGGTTTAGTGATTAAAGGATTATTGCTTCAGAATTAAATATTTATAACCAGATAGCTAAGGTAGACAGCCTAGTAAAAATTAGGTTCATTTGCTTTTCTACCTTAATGAAGCCTGCTGTTTCACTGCCATTCCAAAGGGTAGTTCAGGATTTGGGTCCGTTGGCCAGGTGGCTTCTTCACTACACTGTACCATTTTCTCTGGTGGTTATTCTGCACCTATAAGCCTGTGAGTAGCCATTCTAGATTAACAGCCTCAATAAATCTCAGTTAAAAAAACCATAACAAACAAACTTTGAAATTGGCTTAGTTATTTCTAAGATGCTTGCCAGTGGTATGCTCAGGTAGTTTACAGAAAAGGTTATCTACAGAAATCAAATTTCTGTCTTCGCCAGCACTGCATACTTTATTCTGACGCAAGTGGACAAAGTAATCAAAATCTCTTATCTTTACAATCTAGAACCTGTGCTGAATGAAAAAAAAAAAAAAAGAAAGAAAAAAATAGTTTTTACTCCACAGAGGAGCATCTCAGCAGAATGCATGAAGCAAAAAATAGTTTTCAGGGTAAGACAGCATGCATGACATATTTTCTTCAGATTTTTCCTGTTTTCCCCCTTCCCCATACAACTGTATTCCATAAAAGTCTCAAGCAATTCACACCCCCCTTTTCACACTTCCATATTACCCTGCAAGAGTATTACTGGTAAGTAATTTTAGTTACTTGCAATTTTGTAGTTTGCAAGAGTGCTTGTTGAACGAAAATTAAGAATTCTGAACATGTTAATTTGGGCCACCTACCAGTGTAATTTAATTATTATGTTGTAAATAATTTAATTAGGCTTAAATATGAGAATTTCCAAGTATTAAACTAATTTAGTGGAAGCTTAAATGCTATGAATCTTCTCCAATGTGTGTTGTTAGCCTTGTAATACCAAGTTAAAGACTGGGATAATGATGTTTGTGTTTACAGCATTAGAGAGTGTTGCCTGACCTAGGCAGTAATTAATCTTCATTTTCTTCTCTCCTCAGTAAAACCTAACACATTATGTTTATTACATATTATGAGCATGCTTTTGGTTAAGTCTTACTTTCATTCTTTTGGAATGAACTCTTACTTGCCACTCATCATCAGCAGACAGTGAGACCATTTCTTTCCCTCTGCCATCAGAAATTCTGCATCAGGTTAGAGTTTCCATGTGACTTTTCAGAAAACTGCACAGTTTTTTATTTTTTTATTCTATCTGCCTGCTTCTGATTAGACAATGCATGGAACCTCACTAGGAAGGGAAGTTATATTTGTGTCAGGCAGAATGAATATCCATTTTAAGGCAGGAAACTGAGAATAAGTAAAGAAACCCAGACAATAATTAAAATTCACAGCAAGACAGTTTCAATCTTCTATAATGAAATGTGTGGTAATGCAGCAAACTGTTAGTTGAAAAACTTGCTGTTGCTATCCTTTTTACACTTTTTAACATAACCATTGAATCATTACAGATTTCTTCTCTAGGGCTTCCTGTTATTAGTTTTGATTTTATTATTACATCTTAGATTACTTTGGTTTTTGATTCATCAAATTAATTGAGTTAGGCATCTTTTGCAAATTAAAAATGACTAGAAGTTAGTAACAGCGTTGTAACATCACATTAAATATAACTTTCATTGGAAGCATGACATCTCAAATTCCCAGTGCATAAATCCACAGGTAGAAGTCTTTGTGAATTTAAGGAAACCCACAGCCCCATTCAAAGGTGCGTATTTGGGATGTATTGCTAGTTAGTGCAGCAGGACTAAACATCATCAGCACAAAATCCAGTTGTATGAAGTGTCCAAGGATCCTACCTTTTCTTTCTCATCCTTACAAGGATTAGCTGCCCTGTCACTGAGCAATCTTCTATACAAACGTAAGAGAACTCTGGCCCTTTCCCCTTCCAAAACAGTGGCTGCTTATATGAAATCACTTTCACTAACATAAATATTACTGTAAAGCTGTGCTGTAAAGTTTATTATCAAAAATATGCCTCTCAAATATCAGGTTTTGGTGTAACATTCTTAAAAAATAACAAAAGAAGTTTGTTTAATTGAAGTAAATGCATAGATGTCCACGTTTGTTACCAACATCAGCTTTGAGCCAATCAGTCTTCAGCACGGAAACCTGAGAAACAGTGTAGCACCTAAGTGGTCAGAAAGGACTGCAGAAGTCATATCCCATTGAATATAAATAAATTTAAGGATTAACTGCACATGGGGTTGGGTGGGGTGGGCAGGGCCCAAGGTATATAGATGTTTTTAATTATAAGGTTACAAAACCATTTACACAAATTGCGTACAAGTTACTTTACACAAATCATAGCTGATTTCAGGAAAAAAACAAAACAACAAAAAAAACCAAGCAGAAATATATAATTAACATCTAAGTAGAATAGGGAAGTGCAAAGTAGATGCCATCTTACATTGCTGAGACCCCAGTTGCTTTCTGTTGTGCATACACAGCTATGTATCATTCATATCCTGCTCTGAACTCTGAACTCGTAAGAGGAATCAAGGAATTCAGACTGCAAATTCTTAAAAAAAAAAACAAGGAAGAGGAGAGCCTGAAAAAGCCAAACCACTGCTTAATCATCTAGTAACTTTCCCAGGATGCCAATCCTGAAATGAACTAAAATTGTAAGGTACTGATATTGGCAGAGAAGAGTTAATTGATGGAACATGCAAGGCAGGAACTTACTGACAAAGAAACTTGAGATAAAGTGGAAAAGAAATTGTTCCTTAACATGAAAAAAAGAAGTTAAACTCTTTTATTACCCAGTGCTTGAGGCTGCAAGAACATACCTGTCATTTTTTTGAACTGTTCTTACTTCTCCTTTTAGATCTTAATGACCTTAAATTAACAGATTAACATCTGCTTTTGGGATGTGATTCTCTTGATAAAGCAAAGCCTTAGAGTGTCCCTGTTGGGCAGAGGTATACAATATAAATCTTCACTGGGACCAGTCTTTCAGGAAACAGGATACCATAAACAGGACACTGAACTAAGGGATCTGAAGAGGCTTGGGTATTCATCCCAACTGCATGGTGCCATTCTCCAAGATTCACAGTATACATCTGATGAGCTTGGTGCCAAAAATGTATTTTGAGATATCCGTATAATACTTTCCACTTTTATTGTCAGAAAAGAGCTAAGAATAAAGAAATTCTATATTGAAAGCATGCCTTAATAATTTGACAACATGAAAATGCAGTTTGCATGTGCTAATTGTAACAACTTACATGACTTGAAAAGACCTGCAGCATGGTGATATTACTTTCTCTGCTCATCACCTCTAATTTGTATCAACCTTCCTATTTTTATCATCAATAAAACATGTTCAGCTGATTTTTGAATTTCATTAACTGAAAGGAAGCAAATGTGTCACTGAACTGCTAAATGATTATGAGGTTCCCCTTTGCTGAAATATTTTGTGTGCTCTGCAACAGACTACTTCACAGCCTTGCAAAATCCCTTAGTGGGGAGTTTTTGGTGTTTGGTAAAATACACCTTAAGCAGTATGTTTTACTCTAGCCAAGTTACATCTTATCAGCATTCATATTTACTTGGAAAAAAAGTAACGATTTGGCTTTGCAAGCAGCAAACATTTCAAAGGGAAAGTCTAATACCAGTATAATACCAGTATATATAGCTCAACATTAAAATAATAAACTCTTTTTAATTAGAAAACTGAAAAAAATGCTTCTCAATCTGAAGTCATGTCACATTTTGCTCATGAGAACACAGTTTACAGTCATAAGTTGCACATAAAGGGTTTATTTTAAATGTTTTAAGGATAGAGTTACATCATAATTATAAAAATTACTTACAGAATTAAGGAACAGATTTAAACTGTTTATACTTCTAAATGCAGAGAACAGGGAACTGTCTACATTGTTCAAAATAAAATAAAAATAATGAAACCAAGCTCTAAAGATGAAGTCATTACCTAATTTTAAAATGTGAACACGAAGACCTTTGAACTATACACATACCAAGAACCATCCAAATTGCACTAATGATGTAAAATACAAAATGCACAGCATTTTCAAGGAACCAGAAACTGTTTTCATCATAATTCTCTCCCCTGAAGCAACTAGTCAATTCTATCTGAAGAGAAAGCCTCCGTTTTAAAATAATTCACTTAAAGAGGGCTTCTACTTGTTACAATAAAAAGGGTTTTCCCCATAGTCTACTCCAACATAGTTTAGGGTTTGGCACTCAAAAGAAAGAAGAAAAATGTAGTGTTTTGCAATCAACTGCGATTTTATTTTTTCATTAACAGAATACATGGTCCCTTCAAATGCTGCGTGACACATACAACTGGAAAATTACCTTCTGTTGGCACTATGCTTGTCTCACCGGTGCATTTAATCCTACTAACAACCATTAAAACAGCACAATAAGCAAATTCACAAAAAACTGAACACAAAATAAAAACAGAACAAAACAGAAACCTAAACATTTTAACATGCAACTTTAGTTTGTTACACTGAACGTTCTAACCCCTCTAAGCATGCAAAAAAGGATGGTCTGCATTTAAGGTGTTTTTTTTTTTTCCTTTTAAAAAGTTTTACATGGCAGCCTGACATCACACACACACACAGTATACAACAATACTACAGCAGTAAATGTGAAAGGCTAATAACTTTTATACAAAGATCCATGGCTTGTGCCATCACAAGCCCTGTGTGATTTTGGAAAGCAATGTTGAACCCCTATAACAAGGAACCAACATTTAGTTACCAGGGTAACGCAAGCACTGCATGCAGATCTGAAACATGAGCCTAAAACAAAGCCCAAAGCAGATGGGCAGGGAGTGGAATTAGTCTCAAGCCTCAAAAAGGTGGTTTAAGCTATCAAGAAAAAAAAGAAGAGAAAAAAAAAAAAAAAAGAGAGGAAAAAAAAAGATGAAATACACAACTGACAACGGGTACATCTTAAAACAACCATAAAATTTACAGTTTATAGATTATACGCTAATTGGCAGAATATGTGGTGTATTCAAGAGGCTTGCAGAAAACCCACAAATGCAAGCCTAATGCTAAAAATGTTCCAGTAGACCTAAACCTCAGATACTTCCTCAGATACACAGCCCAAAGTTCAGTGTACTAGGTTATTCACTTATCTTGTGTATAATCAATACACCCAATCATTCTTGTGCCACAAATATCAACTTGGGCTCATGGAGCCAGGCTCAGCTTTGAGATTTACATGCAGGACTCTTAAGAGTCAATAGGAAACACATAACAGATCTGCATGATGAAAACACTGTTGCAAATCTGCTCACTTTGTTCTAAACATAAGGAACGCTTACGACCAGGTACTTAGTGCTTAAGGACTGCATTGAGAAGCTGTTCACTGAAAGACAATAGCCTGCCTTTGGTTGCCCATGATGAAATACTGGACATAATGCAATATAGTAGCAATGGACAAATAATTAAGGAACCGCATTTCTATGGAGAGCATTTATTACCATTCAACAGCATAATGAGGCACAAGCCTTAAGGCTGGAATATTAAATCAGGCAAAAATATGGACTTTAAGGGGCTTAAACCACTGAGTCTTCAATACCCAAAATCGAGGTCATGTAGACCTCTGATCTCTGATTAACAGCCACCTCTCCTGCATCCTTCCACTAATGGCAAAAGGTTGGACATCAGAGTGTTTGTTCCTTTCATCAACAGTGTTGACTGTCTTCACATACTGCATTTCTGTGAAGCAGTTTTTCGAAACCTACAGAGCACTGCCTTATGTAACATGACAATTTTGTTGCTGTACTGGTCATTGTTGCAATTCTGATAGTTTTAAAAGCTGCCAAGCTTAAAAAACCCTAGCCTTCATTTAGAACTATCTTGAAAGATTAAAACTGTGAAAGGATTTTGCTGTTGTGGACTGCTATTTACATCCACAGTCCAATGCAGATGACTGAACCACTGAGACTGCTTATAGCTTCCATTAGATAGCACACCACTGCATGCAGAACTCTAGTGTTCATAGAATGAAATTCACATTAAAAGTATACCTCAAAGCAAGTACAATGTACACCACAAAAGGCAACAACAGGTTTAAGCTGTAGACTTGTCAGGACACTCCTTATGTGGAAAAGCCAGAAAAGGAACAAGTTGGGAAGATGCCTTCTTGATCCCAAATGATTAAAACCAAACCAGACCATCAAAAGATTGCAACAGACTGAGCAGAAGGCAACAAATGCTTCTCCTTCCCTAAAGTCTTCAATGTAAAAGGACATTCCCTCCCACTCCCCTGGCACGGGACTGAATTTACCATGTAAAATATTTAACTACTGTTAGGCTTTTAAGTCCGCACACAAACATTGAGGTTGCTAGGTTCTGATATTAAATGAGAGATTACTGATTGCCAATGTGTAGTCTAAAATCTTCTGAAGTAGCGCATAGACTGTTAAAGTTGTGGCACCAAGCACTTGGGTTTTGCCAAGAAGTGTGTATAACAAACAAATAAAGTTCAACATTTAGGATTGAAGGCAGCCTTGTTGCATGTGTTTTACTGGTTCCTATGACTTGTAGATACGGGCCATTAACCTGCATTTTCTCATTAACTGGTTATACACATTAAATATATTTTGATAGTTTAAAGCCTTTTCACTAAAAGGTGCTTAAAGTCGAACGCTTTATATCCTACTGCCCTGTGACTAGTAAAAATGCACAAGTACTTCTATGTACTGCAAGTTCTTGAAAAGCTCAGTCTGAAATGAAGTATAGAAACAGCAGATTGATGTTACTTGGGTTAGGCACTCCACAGTGCTGCACAAACTGTTTAAAACCTTTCAGAAAAGTTACTTCTGTCCCAACCCTGAAAACAAGGGCTGCCAGTAGCCAAGAAATTAAATGTTACAAAAGAAGGCATATCAAAATATCAAACTGCAATTGCATGTGGCAGTTGAACAAGTGAGTGCAAGGTTGAAGAAAAAAGTTTAAATCTATGAAAAAATTTAGATTAATGGTTATAATACTAGATCAACTTTACACAGCTTGAATTTGCAGCTGTTCTTTGCTTTTAACTCCCTCCTGCCCAAATATACCAACTTCCTTCAAGAAAAGGAGTTTTCTTACACAAAATGTGTCATGTTTGTATTATTCTGAACAGAACAGTTTTGCTGGCCGAGATTGTGGGTTCGCAGGGACATTTAAGCTTTCATTAAACTGGAAAGCAGTCAAGTCTTTGTCTCTACAAATTTTACATTTAACAGTTCCACAAATTTGGCAAAAGTTCACGATGATATCTAGGATGTCTTCACCAAATCGTAGACATAAATATGGAAATCATCATCAAACTTGATGAAATAGACAGATGGTTTGGCTTCAACTTGATGAATGACCATGCCAGTCCTTTTTGAGCCATCTTCTTTGGCATATTCCACTTGTTTGCCTACCAGGCTGTCCACAACTTCACCTGGTTCCCGTTCTGCAGGAGGTGAATCATCTGTAACACAGAAACAGTGTGCTTTGGTAGACATTCATGGAATTTTTCAATATGGAAGACAGCTTCAGAGTTGTCTTTGAAACTCACATGGAAAACTGGAAGCTTTAAATACAGATTATGTAGAAAATTAGCTTTATGTAGTAAATTAGCACCTAATGATTTTCCATGCTTCTATAAAGTACAGTTGCAGAACAATTTTCAAGTAATGCTGTCTTCAGTCTTATTGATGAGAACAGCACTTTGATTAGCAAGAGAAACAAACCTTTTGATGGGGACTTTTACACAGAAATTACAGAAAATGACTGTGAATAAATGAATTTAAGCCACCAGGTCTCCTTAGCAGAAACAGCCAAAGCAAACCTCCCTTTTCCCAAACAAATGATTTTAAATTTCAGTGCAGGTATGCCACTACAACAAAAACGTCCCATCTTAAATGTTAGCAAGTGTAAAGTCCTTATTAAAAGGGTCTTTTGATTCAATACTGTAATTATGCTGCTGGTAAGGCATAACCATATCATTATCTTTGTCCACCAAGAGAGCTTACCATACCTTCTTTCTCAGCTTGTGCTCATTTTGGAGTAGTTTAGATGAAATTCTGTTTTGTATTTCAGTAGGAAATTTTCTTAGTAATGGTCACATATGATGTGGCTTTTATTCTAGAAATCCTAAGCCTTTAAATTAATGTCTTTTTTACCAGTTTCCATTAAAAATCCCTTCCAGGTTTCATTCATTCTATTTTCAGATTTGTTAGTTGTGAAAGAACTCCCAAACGAGAAAAGAAAAACAAAAGGGAATTAATGGATTGGTCAGTGCTTAAGATTCTTGCACCAACTGAAGAGAAATTTTTCTTTTTGTTTTGTCCTATAAATGCAGCCACAGATATTATTTTCTTAATATCAATTTTATGTAAGAGTCTTCCTTTGCAAAATTGCAAGTTAAACTTGTATTTTCTTTTACAAAGTGTTGACAAAATTTTAGTATTGGTCCCAGCAATACATCTTCCCCTCATCAGGAAAAGCTTAAAAGAAATTAAATTTTTGTCTCCTCATATATGCAAAGCTTGTCTTTGAGAAGCGAGAGCTCCCTAGAAACTTTAGTTTTAAAAGGCTGACAAGTTCCACCAAAGTTAGACATACTTCCAGGTATTCTAAAAGCTGGTTTGAAAAATACTACTTTTAACATCTACTCATTGACTTAAAAACCTAATTCCAAGGATCTGGAAAGCATTCAGATTCAGGGAAGGTAGCAAATACTTAGTGTTTTGTAAGTAAGTAATTTGCTTTCAAATCAGTCTTGTGGTGAGCACAGAGAAAAAAGTGAATTAAAACCCAACCAGTACTTCAACAGCAAGTTGAAAGAACACAAAGTACTTCAACAGTAAGCACTTTCCCCCACTCGCACCCCTAAATGGTTGGAAGAAAGCAAAGCAGACCTAAAATACATTGCATGTCCTTTTTAACAGTTAAGAAAACAGATTATTTGAAGGTTTAAATATGGAAGAGTTTACTCCATTTCTTTAGGAAGTGGAAGGCCACTTTCTTCCTCTAACATCTGTGTTTCATTCTTTCACAAATAGCTGACACTTTGCTTTTTGTTAGACTAAGGGAAAAATATATACACACAGATGACTACTACATACAGTATGCAAATAAGTGCCACTTGTCCATTTAGCCGGGAAACCAGTTGCAGTAAGAGATCTGAAGCAAGACAATCTCAAACTCAACAAACTGTAACTAATATTTACATAAAGCACCACCTAGCTAACCTCTTCAGTTATCCAATTCCTTATTTTCTTTAAAGCCAAGATTATCTCTATCAGACTAGCGTGTTTCAGATACACAGGAGAAATAGAAGTTTTTTTACAACCTCTTTTCATCTTTTTTTGTATTGGCTATCCAAATCTCTTGAAAAATATTGCTTCTGTGAAATCCTTCTAAATTAATAGGAAAAGCCCTGATGACTTTTGCTTCCTGAAGGGAGGAAAAAAATACTCCTCCTAATCTGACAAAATACTTTTCTTGCTGATACGATGCAACATTGAAATAAACTTCAAAATATTAGTACTTCTTTCCTACAAAACTTAATTTTTTTTAAACTAAAGACATCTACCCCAGCAAAATTAATGACTTTATTAGTTAGTAACAAAATGCTATCCAACAAGAACTGCTTCAGAAATACAAATCAAGAACCGTCTCAATGAGCTGTGATACTTCCACAAGAACAGTGAACTTCTGTTTTCTCCAGCTTCTGTTAAAAGATACAAGCATAAACTATTTCACAGTACTATGCATAATTTCATAAGAATTAGTAATAATTACAGAAAAATTATTTCAGCAGTTAACACGAATGTTCTTTGTTGTGCTATAACTTTCGTTACCTACGATACTTAAAATAAAGGGGAATAACAAAACAATCTTTGTCAGCTTTTCTTTCTATAAATAAAACACAGCCGAACATTAATATAAAAAGCTGACACTTTCCAGAAGAAAAAAAATAACTGTCCTACTTACTTGAATCAGGCATAATGCGAAGGTCACCTTCTTTATAATCATCTAAGAGTTGGTACATATACAAGACGGGATCCTTCTCATAGGTAATATAAAACCATGTGTTCATAATAGGAGCTCGAGCCAAAACCATCCCCCTCCATTCATCTTTTGAGCCATCCTCTGTCTCAAACATATGTTCCACAGCTTTACCAATCATTGTGTCTGCCAGGTGGGCATCACTAATTCGAGATGAAGCTGAAATGATAGCATTTCTTAAGTTTATTCTAAAATACAAATATAGGTCTTTGTGAAAAGATTTACTCTGATTAATAAACAAATCTGACTGGAGGTTAGCCAATTCAAATGTGAAACAAACATTGCCAGTTCCAGGGACTTTACTAGTGAAGAACTGCAGAATATTGTTAAAATAACAACACATCATTGTGCTCCCTATGATTAAACAATCATAGTGTAAGGTAAAGGGAGATCAGTTGAAGTCACAGAAGTGAAGATTCTGTATTTTAACTAAATACTGGAGGGAGAGAGGCAGGCCGGGTACAAGAGGAAGAGCGGCCAGTAACAGGACAATTCTATGAAACTGATGAAACTCTGGGGTTTAGTGCCTCATAATGGTGAGGAAAAGTCCTTGTTATTTCACTTAAAAAGTCTTTTTCCCCATTATTAAAAGTACTTAGGGCAAGTACATGAAGAAAAACATGACATTATTACTGTCAGACACCCAAAAGAGCCAGCACAAGATGGCTTAGTTTAAATTTTAACAAAAACATCCATGTTAACTTTACTGATCAAACTTAGCCGTAAGATTAAACATAAACTACAGAACATACTGCCTACTGCTTAAAGACAGAATATGGCACTACATTTGCTGTTATCATCAAATCTTTGTAGAACCAAAAAATAAATAAAATAAATAGAACACTTGAGTTCTTGAAGAACATTTAATTGTAAATGTTGGCTTAAATGGATGTGAATTCAGGAGTAAAAATCAACACCACTTACCAACTCTGTCTGGAAGAACTTCAAGCGCTGAAACTCTTTCATCTTTGTGCAGTTCTAGTCCATACACACAGTCAAATCCATCATATTTGATAAGATAGAGAGAAGGATTTACAGGAACTTGATCAAGAACTGTGCCCTTCCACTGTGTTACAGGTCCACTCCCCTCTTTCCATCCATGCTGTATTCTGCAGCCTACAATATTTCTTCGTGGCTGAGTAATAGGTTTGCTTGGTCCCACATTGTTTCTATGCTTTCTGTACACAGATACAAACATAATATTAAACAGGTACATAGATGGCAATATATTTTATAGCTTAGTGCACCTTATTCAAATTATGTATAGCACTGTATAGGAAAAAAGAAAATTACACTGCAAATGAGCGAAACATTCTTCTGTGCTTAAAACAGGCCAGTTTTCTACTAGTCATTTCTATAACTAGTTTGCTTAAGCCAAAAGAGCTAGACTAAATGTAAATCTCAGTCAAGTTTCAAAGTACTTACTTGCCAGCATTAAATCCTTTGTTACATTGTTGCTCTCTGCGTAACACTAGAAAGAGCTATATCCCAGGAGGATGTAGTAAGTGGCTAACTAAAATTCTTCCAAGATATTTGTTTTCCCCAGCCTGTGTTTTCAACTGAAGGAGATCTGGCTTCCTTCTCCATTTACAGATATTTTTTACTCTAAGTATTTTTAAAGACACATGGAAGCAACATTTCCCTAGCACTCCTTTTAAATATAGCAAGAAATAATTGTAAGCAATGGTAATGGCAATAGAAGGGTACTCCTTAAATGAGAAAAACAGATTAAATATACTTTTTTGTCCTTACTCTGTTTGAATGAAAGATGCATGGAAATTACAGCTGGTGAATAACAGCTGTTGTTCCAATCAATGGTCATGAATGCTACTTGAAAGTTTCAAATGAAATACAAGTTTTGTTCTATTCAGTTATTAAACACAAGTCGCAAATTCTTAATTCAAATGGAAGAAACTAAGGAACATTATAACAGTATACTGGTGACAGAATTAATGTATTTTAGCATGTTAAAATGAACATACACATTCCTAAAAATATTAAAGGGTTGCTTCATCAAAATTGTAATGAATGCCAACTAAATGTGAAATTAATTTTTGTGTCACTCCTTGTGGCATATTTAATTTAAATTGCAGTAAAATTTGCACAACAGTATCACGCTTAAGAGCAACACCTAAAAGGAGCACCCATTACAGAAAACAATACTCTTCCACAGATTACAGACAGTGACCAAAGAGAAACATGTTCAGAAATGATGAATGGCCTCAGAGGACTCCCTGTGTGATCCAAAAAAGACAATCATACCACTGCAATCCTAGAAGCACTCTTTGATAATAATCCACTCACTACATGACACTGGAATGCATAAAGCTGAAGAAGTAATTCTAACTACTTAAAATTAGATGCACAATTCCTTCAGCAGCTTGTCACACCTCTGGATTTTCATTCACCATGAAGATCTTAGCAGAGAGTTTTGACAGATTTCACTGTTGCTACCATTTGGCCTTTTCAGCAAGATCAAATTGCAGGTTTTGTATTCCTAACTGTGATAACACAGACTACAATAAGATCTCCAACATCTTCCATGTAAAAGCCACTCTCTCACAAAGTTGTTTCTAATTTTATGAAGAAACCAGAACCATTTCCAAATTCTACTTCTTGCTCAAGTACCTTTCTTAAAATTTTAATGGTCTCAGTAATGGTTTACTTTTACAAAAATGAGATCAGAGATGTGGTTCTCAGCACAATAAAAATGTGTTTCTTTTGCGTGCAAATAATTTGTTTAGTTCTAATGAATCATAGTACCACTCTAAAGCAGAATAAAAATAACTAAAGAAAGTTAAAAGAGATAAAATGATAAAACAGTGTCAGTTTTAGAATTTGTCTATGCTATTTATCATCTTATTATTAAAAGAGGTAGAAATAACACTAAAAAGTTATCTATCCATAGGTAACTATCCATGGAAAACTATCCATATTTAACCTAACAATGTTATTTTCTGCCTATGAAGCATAATCCACTTTAATGGGAACTGGAGTTACTTAGTCTGAAGAAGGGAAAGCACTGGGGAGATCTTACTGCTCTCTCCAACTACCTGAAGGGATGTTGTGGAAAGGCTGGTGCTAGTCTCTTCTCCCACTTTTAACAGCAATAGGATGAGAGGAAATGGGTTTCATATGTGCCAGGGGCGGTTTCGGTTCGATATTAGAAAAAATTTCTTTACTGAAAGTGGTGAGGCATTGGAATAGGCTTCCCAGGGAGGTGGTGGAGTTGCCATCTCTGGGGTGCTCAAGAAGCATTTAGATGTGGTGCTTCAGGATATGGTTTAGTGGTTGTTTGAATTGGAGCTGTTAGCAAAAAGCTTAGCACTCATTTTGAACATTATGATGGGAAAAAGCTTCATAACTGAATTCAAACTGGTAACTACCTTTAAAATGCCTCAGGGAGCAAAATACATTACAAATCACGTATTCACCAGGTATACTTGCCATTCAAATTTGGGTTTGAAGATTGTACTACTGAACACCCATTCATGCTAAATTGTAATGGCTCATACTGTAAGAAATTAGATTTTCAAACTAGGAAATTACAAAGGAGACCTACTTGTAACTGCATCTGAACACGGAGCAAGAAAGGAAGTGTAAGTTTTGAGCTATCAATAAGTAGTAACTACAAATACACTTCCACTGAAGACAATCAAGTTACCACACAAACCTCTCCTCTCCTCAACAATGTGTTATTTCTGTGATACATCAAGAAATACAAATGCACATAATCTTCTATGACACTAAATCCAGAAGGAACAGTACTATTTTTTCCTTATGTTTTATTAGTATTATTTTTATAATTCCACAGATATTTGCTTTTGAAGATTGGGTAAAATATTCCTAGAAAGGTGGAGAGAGGAAACCCAGAAAATAGCAAGTACTAGAAATAGCTCCTCACGTATCAGACACATCCTCATTGTAATAGGCCCTTCAGTCCCCAGAAGTTACAGGTCTGTTTCTTTATCCTGGAGGCAGTAAGCTGGTAAGTAAAACCTAGTTATGTGAAAAGTTTTATTAAAAGCAGATACTTTAAAATCTTGAAAAGATTCTTCTGCCTTGTGTAGTCCTCAAAAAGTTTCTTCAGTCCTATTTATTCACACAAACTTCTTTGGCAGCTGCTACCAGGGAAACCAGTGTGGTGCTAAACAGCACAGGACTAGTAGCAGAAAAAGCCTATGCTTTCAGAGTTGTGCTTAAGATACCAATTAGCATTTATAAAAAGGAAAAATGGCAACTGCCAATAACTTATCATGTACAGTTATGCATTTAGCTTTGGTTGTTAATTTGTTGGAGTTTTTTTCCGACTTTCTCAGCTCAGAAAACCACCACACAGTAGAATTAAGGAAAAAAAAGAAGGGTGAAAGAAAACCATAACCTTCAGCTGTGAAAAAAAGGAAAAACTGTGATAAACAGAAGGAAAACTATGAAACAGTATAAACACAGTACAGCTCCAATGATAGGTCTGTTTCAAGTCTTCTGTGGTGCTAAGCAGGAAGTTATTTTTATTAACACTTAATTAGAATTGTGATGTTATTACAGACTATCTTTAATAGAAGAATGGTAGTGAGAAATTTTTAAACTACTTTCTAACTACTTCCACAATATTCAGACTGTGAAGCAAAAGTTTTAATGTACTCTGCACTCCTCTGCAAGCTATCATTAAGTTGTGAAATTCGTCTTCAGATGCTGCAGGAATCAAAATTACAAGTCAGCTTAAAGTGGGATCTGAATTTTAAAATGCTAAAGTTCACTTATAGTTAAACTGCAGATGCAACCTGTGCCTCAGTCCCTGAATTGCCAACCAGCAAGATTTCTGAAAACCCTGTGAAGAAAGGATTGTTTTATACTACTGCTTGGTACTCTTTCCTTATGCATCAAGGGCAGAAAGAACGAGATCCAAGAGATTGCTGACTTGATCTGATGTTGGTGATCAGATTCATATTGGCTGAGATCATCACTACATCACTTTGAAGAACTGTCCTATAAGCACGGAATGATTTCCAAAAGGGTCAACAGTTAACTACCAAATGCTGGTAAAGAAGAATTCAGGAGACTCATCCACACTATCATTCTATCACATCCTCAATCACTGAGTCACGCCCTGTTCCATCCTCTTGGTTCCCTCCTCTGCCAGAAATCTTCTAAAGCTAGTATAAAATCTCCTCAATGACCTCCAAGTGCCTGTTGGCTTGTTCCTCTTTTTCTTTATATGAGGACTAATTAAAAAAACTGAATCAGTGATATTAGTGATATCAGTAAATATTAGTAACTCACAGTCTACCATAACAGCTCAGAGTAGTATCAGCATATATTATTACAATCATTCATATCCTGCTCATTTATGGTAAACTAAAAATAAAAAACAATTCCTACTATTTTGTCTCACTTTTGGACAAGTCAGTGATCAGCACACAGAAAAACATCTCGGTTTGGTACAAAACTGCTTTACTACATAATTAATAAACCACTGAACTCAGTTAATTAACATAAAACTAAGGTGGATGTTAAAGTTAAATGCCTCAAAATCATGAAACTTATGATTAAAATGTCTAACATCCCATAAATACCTTTATGCTAACAAGTTACAGCCTATTTAGGTATTTAAATAAGTGTATATCGACACAACAATAAAGACAAATCTAGCCACCCTCAAGTACAAAAGGCAACCCACCTCTGATAGTCTTCCCATCATACACTCCTTTCTCTGAGCGGTTGAAAGAGAACAAGAGAAATTAAGTTTTAACCAACTCTACCTGCCCCTAAACAAATAAATGTTTCTCTTTGCCTTGTATGAAGATAGACAAGAATGGATAATGATGAGCTGGTGGAAGGGATTAGAGTAATTTTACATCAAGTGTTGTTTCTAGGAAAAGTTAACACTGTTAGCAGCGATTAACTATGTCAATCGTGGAAAACAGACTTGCCAAACAAATTGCTTTTCATTGAAGCACCACTATAGGAGTTAAAATACATGTAGTAACATTTCACACTTACCCAGCTCAGATTTCTCCCACCAGAGATGTAGTCAGATACGGTATCTTAACTGTTGGACACTAAGACCAATTACACCCAGAACATTACCTCCCTTTTCACACAGCTACTCACCTATGTTTAGCTACTAGTATTTAAAAACATTGTAGAGGGAAAAATATATGCCATGAATGTGAAGGACAAGTAGGTATACTTTACATACAAATAGCAGCCTCCTTACAGAAGTATGTCAGTGTATTCTGTATTTCAGAAAAGTGGAAAGTCCTTTTCAAGACTACAGTTGTAAGGAACGCAAGATTAGGCAATTTCTAAGACAAGTCCAAGACTAGGTTACTTGTAAGCACATTTGGCAGTTTTTATTGGCCTGGTGACAATACACGAACTCTGTGCCAGGGAACAGAGATTGTTCAATACAAGGGGCTCATTTCTGGGTTGCAACTCCTCTCTGAATTCTAAAAAAGAATTACAAAGTTGTATCCAAGGACCATTTCACATTGGCAGCCGAAACTGTGTTTAAAATTTTGTGGGGGGTATTCTTTACAAGAATTAAAAGTCTGATACTACACATATATACAGACTGAGTATTATTCCACATTATTTTCAAGAACTAAGAGAGTGGAACAATACAAACATAATTCTAGAACAGTACTTTCAGTTACTGAGAGCAATACTTCAGTAAAAATACTAAGAACTTACTTGTGGGAAGTTCTTTTCTTCATCATGCTGGCAGACACTCCTGCATGACCTACAATATAAATGATGTTCGAATTATTGAAAAATAAAGTGTGTATACAATGCCAAAAACCCCATCTTAGATAAAAGTCCTTCTTTTGAATGTCAAAACATAAAGACTCCAAACATTTCATGACTGATGAATGAACTGCTGAAATGGAGTAAGGCTCTGCAGAGACAGACAGAAACTACATGCTCATGAAGCTCAGGGATAAAGACAGAGAGTGACCACAACAATTAAAAACAAAGCTGAACTTAACAAAGATCTGTGTAGTCTTTGTTCTAGGAAAATGTATATAACAGTTGAGACGATCAATCAGCTATGACAGTTAAGTGAATCAACTGGCTGTGTAATTTTCATCCCTGAGTTAATCAAAAGGGTGTAATACAAGTCTTCCTTAATTAGCCAGACCAGCACTGGGGAAGTACATACACATCTCTGCCTCATGTAGTGCATAAAACCCTCAAAAATGAACAGAATAAGGCTTTGGGAAGAGAAATATAGTCAACTGTGCTCCACCTATGTATTCTTTCCCAGCAACTAGAGACATCCAGTGTGTGATGATAAAGCACGTTAGAGATACCAGTACACAGAATAACATTTGTAGTAAGAGGCAATTGTGTACTGAAATTATTACACTCTTTTAACTACTAGTGATTTTACAGCTGTAACACTTTGCTAAATGAAAAACAAGCGCAATGTAACAAAACAAAACAAAAACAACCTCAAAAAAACCCTATATGACAAAAATAACCCTCCTTTTGTGCATTATGCAAGCAAACCCAGTCAGAGTGGTGGATTCTTGATACTATCAGGCATTGTGGCCATGACAGTCTGTGATATGGTAGGGTGAATGTTATGTGCCAATTATGTGCCTACAGTTAAGTAATACTGGAAATTCTGATTGAGCACTTTAGTAACAAATAAGAGATGACCTGTGCTGTAAATAAAAAGGTAATGGAAAGACAAGTAATATGCACAGGCTTACAAAGTGTAAAAACATTGCGAGTGCTAACACAGGCACTCAAAGGTAGCTAATGAATTTGGAAAAGAAGAATGGAGAACATTTTTTTATTATTAGAACACTGAACTGATTCCAGTGATATTCAGGGATGAATATAAAAATGGAAACCTTCTATCAAGTTGGAAAGAGTCAAGGAGAGAGCAGGCTGTGCTGGTTGCTAGAAGGCTACTTGCAAGTCAGCAAAGTAGGCACAAAAGAACAAGATGATAGAAAAAACAGCTACAAAAAATAACATGATGTATAAAAAGCTAATGTGCACAGCTAGAGAAAAGTAAGCTCTTATAATGAAAAATGCAGCCTCAGATCACAGCTGATGCCCACAGGTGTAGGGATCACTTACTGAGATCAACTCAAATAGATTGTGCTAATCTGAGAGCTGCTGTGTATGCTGACCATGGTAAGTGGCAAGATATCTGGCTTGATCCCAATTATCCCAGTCTTTTTCATTGTAGTGGCTTTGGCTGAGATAGAGTCACACTTCTTCATAGTAATTAGTATGAAACTATGTTTTGGATTTGCGCCGAATAGTACTGATAATGCAATAATGTTTTTGTTACTGCTCACCAGTGCTTACACATCCAAGGCCTTTTCTGCTCCTTATCCCACCACACCAGCAAGTAGCTTGGTGGGTAGGCAAGCAGCTAAAAAGGGGCACAGCTAGAACAGCTGATTCCAGAAGACCAAAGGGATATCCCATGCTACATGACATCATGCTCAGCAACATGGTAGTGAGGCTGCTGCTATGGGACTGGCTGGGCATCTGCCAGTTGATAGTGAGCAATTGTTTTCATTTGCATTACCTGTCTTTGTTGGGTTATATTTTCCTCTCATTTTTTCCTTTTCTTACAAGCATATTTTTATTGTATCTCTAACTGCTGAACTGTTTTTTATCTCCACTTACAAGGTTTTTTCCTCACTTTTACCCTTTCAATTCTCCTCCATCCCACCTGGTTCGGTGGCGGGGATGTCTGGTTGTGTGGTGTTGGGTTGCTGGCCAGGGTAAAACCACATTCAAGAATCACAGAATGGTAGGGGTTAGAAAGGACCTCTGGAGATCATAGAGTTCAACCCCCCCACCAAATCAGCATCACCTAGGGCAGGTCACACAGAAACACAACCAGACAGGTTTTAAACATCTGCAGAGAAAAAGATTCCACCACCTCCCTGGACAGCGTATGCCAGTGCTTCGTCAGCCTTAAGGTAAAAAAGTTTTTTTCTTCATATTGGGGTGGAACTCCCTTTGTTTCAGTTTATGTCTGTTGCCCCACATTGTATCAGAGGGTACCAATGAAAGGAGACCGGCCCCTTCTTCCTGACACCCACCCTTCAGATACTGATGCAATGTAATTTCAAATTACTTCAACTGGTATTAAAGCATTAATCCCTCCTTGTCTGAAATATCTAAAAGAATCTGGTCAGAGTGCTGGACTAATATGTGTAACTAATATCTTGTGTATGTAAAAACATACCCAGAATGTCAATACAGTTGGTTAAATTAACACCTACAGAGAAATAGTTAAGTGTTCCACAGGTCTAAATAAACCAGTTCTTTCAAATTTAACACTATTAGCATGTTGTAAGCACAGCTTTAAAATTTACCTTTGAAAACAGATAATAATAATTGCACCACACAAGAATCAAGCTTTAGAAGTACCATTAACCTTTAAGTATCCATAAATACTTTAAACTTTCCATTTTCATAAGAAAAATCCAAGCCTACACAAAGTTATAGAAATTACAGAACTAAAATAATATTTATTTTATAATAAAGCATCTTACATTTACAACACAAGCTCATGACAAATCTTTGGGCACCTGCATTTCCAGCTGTAATGACATTTGAAATTTCTGGATTCCAAAAATGGAGCTTTACAAGCCTATCATTACAGTAAAGATCCTACAGGCAACTTTTGACTGTTGTAAGAACAAATAATTAAACTGCCTGTTTCTTCAAAATATTAGCTGGAAATTAAAGGACTGTATCATGACAAGCTAGTTTAGAAAACAAAAGACTTGGACACTTGACTATGACCACTAAACAAGCTTTATCATATTGTCAGCTACCTTTTCTGTAAATGAGGTGGCTGCATTTTATGAATACATATAACATTTCATTAAAAGGATGATGGTTTATTTTAAAAAACTCTTAGAAAGATACATCATTAAGAAGAGGAACTCCATCATCAGTACATGAACCAACACTACTGGCTTATGAGACTTAAGTTTTTGGTTAAATTAATTCCAGTAGTTAAAAACACTTTAGAAATTACACTCAGATATTATGCAAAATGGTTCAGCACAAAACTTCCTTTCTGTTCTCTGTCCAAGGGCTCTGAACCTGTGCATAAGACAGGAGGTCCAAAACATTAGTCTTTCCAAGTGAAGAAGAGGAATGCTGGAGGTTCACAAACAGAAGATTTGCTACAGAAGCTACAATTAACACAATGCAGACCTCTGGGGATCAGTGTTTGCCCTGTTTATCAGCCTCTCACCTTGGGAACCTTTTTTTTTTCATTGGATTCAATTTGTTCATTCATGCAGTGAAACCAAAGGCAACTAAGATGACTAAGCAATGCTCATCTTCTTATGTCAATCAGTACCTGAACACAGCTCTCAATTTAATACACAAAGGTATGGTATTTGTATGTTTAATACAATTATAACAAGATTTCAAGGACAAACAAAGGCAGGTGTTGGAAGATCCTAGGACAAACTCATTTTCACACTGACTATAAGCCTATAATGTCAGAATATATCTTTGTTTTCTGCATACCCTGAATTCAGTAATGACTCACCAAGATGCAGACTCCTTTTAAAAAAAGGAAAAACAAAAACAAAACAAAAACCCAAGTCAGGTTAAGTTATTGAATTGTGTAGCACTTCAGCCAGACTGCCAGATATTGCAGCTAGAGTTTACTAAATCATCAACACTGCTGTCACCTACAGCAGCTCTAAATACGGGGTCAGAACAGTGCAGAATCCTTACTTTAGCTTACTTTCAACATATTCTAATAACAAGGTGAAAATCAGAACTGGTAAATCTGCCTGCCAGGGTCTTTCTTGGTCCAGGAAAATTCCTTCAACAATAGCTTTTCCACTGCTACTGGAAAGCTGCAAGAAATACAGAAGCTACTCTCAGACCCAAAGGTCAGCAACGTCCAGAGTTTGGTGATGCATCCAACTTCTATAATAGGATGGTGCACATGCACTGTCCCTCACCATGTTAAATTGGTAACTAAAGAGTGACAATTACTGCCCTGGAAAGGACTGTTAGACTGGGTCCACTACAAGGTGCAGTCTTGCATGAATTGTTAATGGGACAGATAACAGGATGTCATCATCATGGTAAACTGCCCTTACTCAGTTTTAGCCCTGATGTACATCAATCAAGGCAACATTGTAACTGGATCTCAACTTCTACAACGTGAACAGTCTGCTTTGTCAGTATAGTGTGCTAGTTTTTGGCACTAGTCTGCTGGCACCCAACCTTGTGCAAGGTTGTAATAAACTGGGTATCTGATCTGTGTGGACTGGACTTTGCACACTGCCTAAAAAGCTTATTTTGGAACAACTAGACACACAGATTTCACTGCCTCATCCCCTTTCAGTCATCAAAATGCTAGTGTAGTGTCCAGCTAAAATGACAGTATATGATACGGTAAAATTTGGTCACTAAAAGAACGTCCTAAGTTGTCAAAGTTTTAGAAGGCAAGGCACTCTTTATTACAGTGGGAACTACACAAGAGATAGTTCTTGAAGTTGTGCATGTCATAAATTACATTAGGCAAGACTTATACTGTCCTACTAGATACACATGTATATGAAACTCTTTGTAATATACATCAGATTTCATGGAACTCATTGTAACATTTGCATTCTTAGGTGGGGAGGTCTTTGGTGGTCTTCCAGGAAGTCACTCTGAGATGCCCTTTTGATTAATCCCTTCTCAGTTACTCCCTTCTCTGACACATGCATAATGTTGGGAGGGACGTCCAGCTGGTCTCAGACAATTTCCACCTGCAAGACCCCTAGCTCCTTGAGCACCTGTTCACATGCAGAAGGCCTGGTGACTGCCTAGCTGGGCCAAAATCCACATTCTGTTATGTAGTGTCAGAAAAGAAAGTCTTCAGGTGCTGCTGTGCTGGACTCACAAGGATTACTGTTATCTCAATCTATAGGATGCTCCTGCTGCTGATAGTCATTTACCAAAGAATGCAGAAGTTATACAAAGCACTTTGTTTCACAAAGCAGAATTTCATTTCAGTACATTCGTACTAAATATGCAATAAAACAACCTGGTCAGCTAGCACTCAGCTAGCTGTATATAAAATCTGTTCATAAATTCATAATTCCAATAAAAATACACAAAGTTTAATTCTATCTTAGTATACACTCTAAAATTCAATGAAGAATGTTCTACAGCAATCAGTAACACACCAGAACTGTTTCAAATTGCTTTCTATCCAATTTATAATCAAAAGCATATTAGACCAAAGTAATGCTTTGAATTAACTCTTAGAATTATTACAGGTATGATTTATAAAAAGTCATATAAAGAAAATGCTGTCTTCATACCTTAGGAAACTAGCTCTACACTTAAAACCATCATTACTTAATGCTGTAACCCCCAAAACTGCACGAGTGAGACGTACACACTCTCATCTGTTTAACACCACCACGTGATCATTTCCCCAGCAGAAGCTTTACTCTGTCCAGCAGTGACAAAACCAGTATGTTCCACCTGACACAACCACCAGTAGTAAAAATACAAAATGTGTGCTGAAATCCCAGCCCCCATTGCCCAGAAGAACAGCTACAAACCCCAAACACCTCTATACTTACAATCTCATTCTTGCAAAGTATCATCTGATCCATGCCAAGATAAAATGTTTGTTTCAAGCAACTAAAGTGAGGTAGCCTTTGAATGGCTGCTAAGACTCTTCATTCCTTTGAAGTGGTAAAGCCCATTATAACCAACGCACAATAAAAACAACTTACTATGTTCAGTTTTTCTTTTTCCCTAGAGGAAATCCCTAGAGGACTGGAAGTATTTAGCTTTTTTGCAAGGTTAAAGAAAGTAAGGCCACCACAAAATAAGACTTGAAACCTCTTTATAGTAAGCTCAGCAGAAAAATACTTTCCCAATTGAGAATTGCCAAGACCTTGTACAGTTTGTTTACAGATACCTGTTTCTAAATGCATGACATTTTAATGAGTGATGTATATGATGTCATATTACTGTATTTTAGAACCTTGACTTAAAACCTTTTTTTAGAGGAAATATTTTTTAACAAATATTTAACATATTTATTGCTGACCAACTTCACCTAATGACTGCAGAACCTAACAAAGCAGTAGCCTTATATAATTTTCCTGAAACTTCAAGTACTATGTAAAGTGTTCTGGGACAAAAGCCTATTTAGCCTTAGTCATTCTCTGTCAGGTGCCCAGTTCCAAGGAGATAGGTAGTAAGGAAAATCTCAAACATTTCAAGGGTGTATCTTCATGCAAATCTTTCAAGAGACAAAAGAACGTTTGCATACCAAGCATTTTTGGGTCTAGCCCAGACAGGCCAAAAAGGTCACTGTGACTCCAAAAATGTTAATCCTAATTAAAGAACAATAAAGGAGAGTTACTTCACTCTATACAACATAAATGCCATTGACTAAATGGGATTAAATCCACAATCTTTACCTGCTTTTAACTGTGGAAAGTAAAAACTACAACTCTCCATGAAATTTTGTGCAACACTTGAATTACTAAACTGCTAACTAAATTGCTCTGAACATACAAATAAAAATACTGAACAAAAATCAAAATAAATGGATTAGTTTTAGTTGTCTTTGTAATAAGAAGCAAAGACTCAAACTTTGATGGATTTGAGGAATGAGAAAGTATTTGTCTCAATCGCTTAACTCAGAGCACGGAAACACATTCTGGTAACAGAAAGTGAACACAAACTCCAGCTCCCAGTCAAAAGCAACAGAATTAAGCCTTTAGTAATTGTCACATGGTCTGTGTTTTTGAGGGGCAATTAATTCTGCTCATAACAGATCCCTAGATCCTTAAAATTTAACAGCAAAAACTACTTTACTCTTGACAGACAAGGAGAAGGAGTAAGACACATTGTAACATTGTTTCAGGATATTGAGTCCTAGGGAAGTAGCATTTCAACTGGAGTGTATAGGAGCAAAGAAAGTTACTGGCACTGTTTTTATTAACGTCACATGAGCTCACACCCTGCATTCAAGACAGGAAAATCAGATAGGCTCTTCAGAAACATGACACGAGCTCATCTTATTTCTCTGATATCCCTGTGTTTATACGAAACAGCAAAAACCTGACATTTTAGTTTTGACATTGTACTTCAGAATCTTCTGTGGAACCAGCAGGCACTTCCTGGGACCACAGGAATTATTCTGTATCTGGAGGCTATTTCAGAATAACTTTCAGGGACCTGTAATATGGTGACATGTTTATCCGTACCTAGTACTGCCCTACCTCAACTTAGAAGTGTTTGGGCAATCTTTTAATGTATCTTCTTTCATTTTCTAAGAAGCATAATATTTTCAAACGACCTTATAAAGACACTACAGTTGTTCCTGACCATATGGCTGTTTGGTGGGATTCTGTACTGGCAGATAACTGCTACAAAGGACTCTACAATAACATTGCCTTTCACTTCACAGCACTGAACAGGTGAACACTAGACTAAACAAGGTCAATTATTAACACAAGGGTGATCACAACTTATTTTACAACGATTATAGTATACATAATATTAAAAAATCAAAACAAAACTGTATTCCCCTGTGCTGGACACAGACACAGAACTAGAATCGAAAGACAGACACACTGACATGCATGGGAGCACCTGGCTGGACTACCGAAACTATATTCCAGAAAATGACCCTATACTTTGACAACTCAGAGGCTGTAGCTACACATTTTTGTGAAGTCTAGTTTTCCTTCTTCTCTGCATCTGCAATCTTACTCTTTATTTCTCAGGGTGGAACTATGAAGTATGCTTTCCATATTTCAGAAAGCCTAGATATTTAAATCAAATGTACTCCTTTGTTTACACCTGCTTCACAGTAAATGAAAGCATTTCCTCTGTTGGCATGCATACAGGACTGAAGAAAATTCCTGTTTTCACACAAGCATTCGTTACACCTGTAATGTCACTCATGAGTCTCTACAAAGGGAAGAAATAATCACATATGAAAAGTTTTGGTAATGCACTGAATTTAACAGTTATCACATTGGCCTATATGAACACCTAACACAAGCACTAACTTACCTATACCTACAGATAGCTTTTGTAGCCAGTACATGATCCGAGAGACAGCTAGGATTCTAGGTTTTGTTAAAAAACATCCCAAACAGCTAACTTTCTATAATAGTACTTTATATCACATTGCAAAGCCATCACTTTTACGGCCATCAAAAAAAAAGAAAAACTTTACAAACTCTGATGAACTCAATTATTCTTCTTTGATCTTTTTTTGTTAAAGGAGGAATTCAAACCACTATCAAATTACTATTGTGATAAACAAACTTTGTCCTTTTTGCTCAATAGCTGCCTTTAATAGTTCCACACCCAAACTCCATTGCAGAGTGCCTAACTATGGCTGCCTCCCGCACTTTCTTAATGCGTATCTACAATAAAGAAATAAATATCTGATAATTCCATATCTCCTCTTACCTCTGGCCTCCTGGCACTCCTGCCTGCCTTCCTCTTCACTGGGACACATTGACATTGGTCCTTGTCATGTATCACTGAATGTGGACCACCTTTTCTGGGCTCCCTTCCTGGAACGGGAAGGGTTTTTTCCCATTTTATCTTACCAAGCAGATCTTTGAAGAGATTAAAGTCTGCCCTTTTAAAATTAAGTGCTGTCAGCTGACTTTGCACTTTCCTCACTGCCCTAAAGTCTTGAACTCTACAGCCTCATGTTCACTGCAGCCTCGTCTCCCATTAAGTTTTATGTTGCTAACCAGCCCATCTCTGTTGGTGAGTGTGAGGTTTAGCAAAGCACCTTTTCTGGTTGGTTCCTCTACCACTTGGAGGAAGAAATCATAATCAATGCACCCCAGAAACTTCCTGGAGAGCTGGTGCTTTGCTCTGTTGTCTGTCTACCGGATGTTGGGGTGATTAAAGTCCCCCGTAAGAACCAAAGCTTACAAGTATGAAGCAGCTTTTTTATCTGTCTTAAGAGGGCCTCATTCACTTGCTCACCCTGGCTGGGTGGCCTGTAGCAGACTCACATTACGATATTGCTTGCCCCTGACTTCCCTTTAATCATGACCAACAGGGTCTCTGTCAGTTTCTTATACATACCCTAGTGGAGCTCCATGGACACCAGCTGGTCACTGATGTAGAGGGAGACATCTCCTCCTCTTTTGTCCTTCCTAAACAGTTTATACTCAGCCATTCCCACTCTCCAATCATAGAAGCTGTCCCATCACATCTCTGTGATACCAGCAACACCACAGCCCTGCAGGCAGATATGCGCAACTCATCTTGTTTATTCCCCATGCTTCCTGAATTCACACAGAGGCATCTAAGATGTGCTCCCTTCAAAGCAGCCTCACTGGCAGGGCGATCAGTACATACACTTTCTTTTTGTCCTGTCATTCTCTTCCAGGCCCATGGCATCTGTTACTAGGTCTGTCCTCAACACAGTGGGTGTGGAGTAAATCGAGGAATCCCTACCCCAGCACCCCTAGTTTTAAGCCCTCTCAACTGAACTGGACAGCCTCTGGCCAAAGGCTCTAGTCCAGGCAGAATGTACAGACGAAGCCAGTCTAGCTTAATTTATACAAGACCAAATATCAATTTACAGAACAGTTCTTCACTGCTCACTTGATGCTTCTTTTGCCTCTGATAATAATCCTTACTACAGAGTACACAAGACTAAGATCCATTATTCTTTCAAAATGCAAAACTTTGAGTATGCCTTATTAAATGTAAGAGGATGAATGCTTACTCATATGTTTCATTTCTTTGAATAAGAAATCTGCTTTTGAAAAACTTCAGTTAACCTATTTCAGTTTAGAGAGCACACAAAGTATGAACAATATCTGAAGTTTTGTAGTTTTCTCTGTGACAGTTATTAGACTGATCACGTTTAATGAAACCATGAAGAGTTTCACTCTAAGGTTATACTTGCTAGTGAGTAAATTTGTTTAGTTTCCACTACTTTTGAATATATCAGTGTAGTTTACATTTATTTTGTTCCTTTTTAAAATTCATTTACATGCCTTGTATTAAACACTACTTATGTTCATCTGTACTGCTAAATTAATTTCTACCTTTTCAATTATTCACCTTCTGTAACAGAAATAAATATTTTAAAACAGCAGTGATAACAATTTCATAAAGCCACTAACATGTCTAAAAAAAAAATTCTGTAAAGCAGGAACACTTCTTACCCAGTGAAACAAAAACCAAACAAAAAACAAACCCAAAACCACTCACAAAAACACCTTACCTGCATCAGCTCTGGACCGCTGACCTGGTGATTTTCCAAATGGGGTCTTCATTCATCTGTGTTTATGTGAGCAGCAAAGCTGCTGGACTAGGGTGAAAATCCAGTTCTTCCCAACACCCAGGGTATCTTCTTACTTTTGGAAGAAGATAGCTAACCTATTAATCCACCATTCAATCGTGAATTTTTCCTTCCTCAAATGTAGAAGATGCACAATTATAGTAGTCTGAAAAACAAAACAGGTAAAGTATGAATAGTTTGATTTGAGACTGGGCTAACATAAGCATTAACTAACTTTTTTTTTTATAATACTCAACAGGAAGTTCCTTCATGTTGTTACTCCAGCAGCAGAGGGCATACAGACAAGAATATAGCAAAATAAACACTAGGGATGCTACTTTTCCCCCATTAACACAGTCCAGTTCCATATGATACCAAAGTCAAATGCATACAGAAAGGAAAGCCACTGAAGTCAGTACAGGGAAGAATGTTTACTTAGAAGAAACCATGCTACTTCCGCCAGAGGTGAAGCACAAATCGACTATTGCCTTTTATTAGAAATACAATGCTCTCACACTCACAGAGCAGAGTAACTTTGCTTCACAGAAGCTAAAGAAAAGGCTGTTTAAAAAATCCATCATATAAAAGGTATCATAAGCACTGATTCCACTGCAATGACTGCTCAAGCCACCAACTTGTTGAGCAAGTCATAGAAGATCTGTAGAAGTTCTGGTAACTCTCTACACCTAAGATCACCACAGATTCCTAAAACTCATTAAATTCTTCTACATGACAAAGATAACTGAAGACAACTTTTTGAAGTCTTTTTCTGGATTTAATTAGAGATGTGTGATTACCTGAAAATCTGAAGTATTACAGGTTAACTTATTTCAGACTAATGTTTTTGAACATGAAACGTGTATCCATACTAATCCATTACTTCAATGCTGCACATAGCTAAGACAAGTGAGGTCACATCATCCTTTTAGCGTCATTTCCTTAAGCAATGTCATTGCTGGAATCATGTTCTCTGCAATCTGTCAAATGACATCCTTGCCTTCTCTCGTTTATTTCAGGTTTGGAACCTGCTGTGCATTTTCATGCAGCAGATGAAAGCAGAAGAATGTCTGTAACTAGTGGTCCAACTGAGAGAAAAAGTGTACCTTATGCTTGTGCCTTACTGAACAAAGGAACATACAAGGACATGCCTTGAGATATAGTAAAATTGCTATGCATAAAAATGCATTTACACCTAACAACACTTGCCAATTCTTCTATCAATCGCATCCATCAACTTCCCGAACATTAGCACCACACAGATGAATAGTACTCTTAAGGAAAAACAACAACAGGAAGACAAACATTCAGTAATTTGCAGTTTTTGGGAAGACCCATACTATGTTTGTAAGAGCTAACTTAAGATGTGCACAGACAGAAATTTGTAAAAATTTGTGAAGTTAAACTTAAATTTGTTTACAGAAGCTTACTAGTTTTACCATATTTCACCTCTTCCTGAAATCTGCTAGTGTCCACACAACAGTGATGAATTATACCATGGCAACAACAGCCAACTTTTAAAAAGCACTTAGCAATGCAATAGGAAGCAATTAGCTTGCCTACTTTACTAGAACACAGCATAAGAACTAATTTTTTCTACTAAAACCGAAATATTTCACTATAGATTAAAATGCACTTCTACACCCTAACCCTAATTGGATTCTGAGTACTGCTGTGATATGCTACCATACTGTCCTCTGCAGTAGTATACCAAAGAAATCCAATTTTTATCTCCTGAAAATCTGTTAGTTGAGCATCAACTGTAATCTAGTGTTATATTATTCTGCTCAAAAACTGCCCAACAAAACCAACAAAAAACTCCCAAACCTGCAAAAAATACAAACCAGCATCCTTCCTCAACCAAAAACTGTGGCAATCCTTCAAAGGTTTAGAAACTAGCATATCATCATGCAGTAAGCCACTGACCTGTTCAAGAATGTGTAAATATTTCATAAAACCTGTATTACATAATTTTCCCCACCCCAAAATTTCTAATTCATGGCGAAAAAAAGAGTAATATATGATATTATAATGTCACTGGTTGTTAAGTAGCTATGTTCACAAAGATAACTAACATCACAAAAGCTATGGTTTTCTACCAGTTAAGTTTTCTTACAGCATGTCGCCAGTCCTTACTATGCCACAAATCTTAAAAAAAAAAAGAAAAAGGAAAATTACTTCCTAATCCTTTTAGTCACAGTTTATTTGCTAACACTTTCTTACGTCAAAACCTGACACGCTTCAAAGAATGTCATATTCCACACAGAAGCAGAAAAGTTTTTAACATTCATCTTGCTACATACTCACTAGCAAGAAGCTATACTGTTAAGGAAAAGCAGAAACTACTTATTTGGATGTATTTAAGATGATGCACAGAACAATAAACTTTTCAGTATTTCTTTCTGCTGACAGCAGCAGATACAGCAAAAACTACAGAAGCAGCTTTTCTGTATCCAAGCTGACATATTAAAAACAAGTTACACTAGTCTTTACAGAATGCCAGTAACTTTTGGAGAAGTGCCACTGTCGACCAATTAGGCACTGATTCCTTTAACACCTGACAGTATCCGTCACCAGGATACTGCTGCAGGTTTCACTTAAGGACACACATTCTTTTCACTTATTACTGCAACTACCCACCAGCCAAGGTGATTTGCTTGTTTGTTTCTACAAATGTTCACAGGTAACAGTACACTTTTAAAAAAAACAAAAGAACAAACAAACCAATTTGAAAATTAGATTACTACTTTGTCCATTAGTGTTTTAGTTATTTTGAGAGTTTGACAAAAGAGTAGGACTAAAACCACAAGCCCTACAAGTTACGAATCACACCTATTTTAATAGGAATGGTGAAAACATACTATCAGAATGCAGAGGAAGACACAATCCTCAGACAAAATTGTTTTTTTCATTATAATAGCAAAAAGAGAAAAAAACCCAGCATGAGCACATCCTGCAGTTTTCATTGTAAACCAGCTTAGCGCTTGCAACAAACTTAGTTTTTTGGAAGTGTTACAATGTTTTTGTATCAGATTTTAAATAATGAAAGTAAGTGTAGCCATCTAAAATAACCATCTATCTTTTCAGTTTCACTTTAATGCTTGCTTTCCATCAAATTATATGCATTTCACTGTAACACACAGCACAATGCTGTTTACTGCATTCTAGTGAAAGCTGCTATCCATGGAAGCGGATGCTAGTAGCACAAAACCATAGCTATGATAATCAATAGGTTTAAGTTAAATGCTTCACTCCTAAACAGCATATATAAATCTTGTTATGGTAAACAAAGAAAGAAGCAGTATCAAAACAATCGCTGACACATTACTTTAGGGGTTACAATTTGGAAGAGGCAGAGTGAGAGCATGTGTTGCTGGTATTTGACACAAAACTCTCAATTCTGGTTATACACCCTCTCATGCTAACTACAGGTCTGCACCTTCCTTCTCAGCTTTCAGACAGACCAGTGAGCAAGCCTTCTGGCACCACCTGGTGGATTCCAGCATTTTTGCTTTGATATCTGAAACATTGCTCAAAGTTTGCACTACTAGCTGTACAGCAGAGGACCAGCATAACACACAAGACTGTTCAATAGAAGGAGTCATTCCAAAATAAAATGGATCACAGAATGGTAGGGGTTGTAAGGGACCTCTTAGGATCAGACTCCCTCTGCCAAAGCAGCAGGATCTAAGGCAGGTAACAAAAATACATCCAGACAAATCTTGAAAGTCACTACGGAGAGACTTCACCTCCCCTCTGGGCAGCCTGTTCAAGCGTTCTGTCAGCCTCATATTGAAAAAGTTTTTCCTCATATTGAGGTGGAACTTCCTGTGTTCCAGTTTACATATGGTGCCCTTCATCCTACGACAGGGAATCACTGAAAAGTCTGTCCCCTTCTTGACACTCACCCTTCAGGTATTTGTGAACATTAGTAAGATTCCCTCTCTGTCTTCTCTTCTCTAGACTAAACAGTCCCAGGTCTCTCTGTGGTTCCTCATATGACAGATGTTCCAGTCATCCGATCATGCTCATAGCCCTCCCCTGGACTCTCTCTACTATATCCCTGTCCCACATGGAACAGGGGAGCCCAGAACTGAACACAATACACCAGACGTGGTCTCACTAAGGCAGAGTAGAGGGGGAGGAGACCCTCCCTTGATCTGCTGGACACTCTCTTCTTAATGCACCTGAGCATGCCACTGACCTTTCTGGCCACAAGGGCACACTGCTGTCCCATAAATAACCTGCTGTTCCCCAGTACTCTAAGGTCCTTCTCCTCCGAGTAGCTTTCCAGCAGGTCAACCCCTTATCTGTTCTGGTTCATGGTATCCTTCCTCCCCTGGTGCAGAACTCTACACTTTTATCCTTGTTGAATCTCATTAGGTTGCCCTTTGCCCAGCTCTCCAGTCTGTCCAGATCTCTAAATGGCAGCACAGCCTTCTGGTGTATCAGCAAATCTTCCCAGTTTTGTGTATCAGCAAGCTTGCTGAGGCTATACTCTTGTCGCCTCATAGCGATCAATGATGACGTTGCTGAATAAGACTGTACCCAGTACTAACTCCTGGGACCATCAGGAGTCTCTAACCAGACTCTGAACTGTTGATCATGACCCTCTGAGCTCTATTGTCTAATCAGTTCTCAGTCCATTTCGTTTTCCATTCTTCAAACCAACACTTTCTGAGCTTTCAGGGCAACAGTGTCAAAAGCCTTGCTAAAATCAAAGTAGACAACATCCACCACTCTCCATGCATATACCCATACAGTCACACCATCATAGAAGTCAAACATTCTTTCCCATGTAATCTAGTGAATCCATTCTGGCTACTCCTGACCTTTTCTTCCATGTGTTTAGATATTACCTGGAAAATGAGCTTCTCCATTATCTCTCCAGGGATGTGGGTGAGACTAACTGATTTGTAGTTGCTACATCTTTCTTCTCGCCCTTTTTAAAAACTGGATTGACAGTGTCATTCCTGCAGTCCTCAGACATCTCTCCTCTTTTCCATGATTTTTCAAAAATGATGGGAGAGTGGTAGAGCAAAAATACCACCACGCTCTCTCAGCACTCATGGGTGCATCCCATTGGGGCCCATGGATTGTTTTATATTCAGTCTACCCAAACGATCTCTAACCCAATCCTCTGACCTGTGAAGTCTTCCTTCCTTCAGGATTTCTCTCTTACTTCCAGGGCCTGGGGTTCCCAAAGGCTGGTCGTAGCATCACAGCCTGAAGCAAAGAAGGCATTCACTAGCTCTGCCTTCCCTGAATCCTCTGGTACCAGGGCTCCCATGTCATTCAGCACCAGGCCCACATTACCCCAGTTCGTCCTTCCTTTTACTGCTGCTGTACAAAGAAGCCATTCTTAATCTCTTTTACATTCCTTGCTACATTTAATTCTAAGAGAGTTTTGGACATCCTTGTTGCTTTCCTGCATATCCTGACAGTATTCAGGGTATCATTAGGGGATAATCAAGGGAAAAGAAACTCTGGTAAGTACCATTTTGATTTCCATTGCTTGGAACTGCTGGTGTATGTTTCAGCTGAAGCACTACCATGGTTTCAGCATTAACAGATTGGATGAACCATGTATACTATTTGGACTCCATAATTCTTACCATATCAAGAGAAAGGATCATTGCATGCACGTCTTCCACAGCCCTCTCCCTAAATGCACTTTTAATGTTAAAACATATAAATAAAAATAAAATAAAAATATGTTCCCTAATAACAAGTTTCTAATACCACTTTTTTTTTTCTTTTCTTTTTCCCTAATAAACCCCAAACTCTTTACTATGGTATAAGAACTCAAACACTCAAATCCCAAATTTGTTTTGAAGTATCCCACAGGCTCAGCCAGCATATTGGTTATGAGAACATTTGTTTATTCTATCACTGAGATCTTGTGCTGGTAGTAATATCTGGTGACTGTAACGTATGTAAACTCTGAATATAAGTGATTGACAGATCAGAACCACAAAGAGAAATACATTTCAACTATAGATTTGAGCTGAAATACCCCAAATCAAATAAGTACTACCAGTTCTCCTCTATGACAGCCTCTGAACTTTACCCACAGACGTGTTGTTTGTCTACAACCATGAAGATTCTAGCAGCACTGGCATGCAACTGTGTGTGCATATATGCAATCATAGAAACGCAAATGCATGATAGATGCGACTCTGAGGAACCTGATCTCGTAAAATATCCTTGCTTATTGCAGTAGGGCTGGAGCAGATGATCTATAAAGGTCCCTTCCAAGACAAAGCACTCTGTGATTCTATACGCATGTACAAAGACAAAATTTTAAGTTACTCTCACACTACAATGTTATAGGGATGCAACTGTATATTACTCATCAGAAAGCTGAAATAATCTGAAATTTGTGCAAGCTCTCTTGTTGATGGGCTGTCTTGTTCAAGTGACTGTTGTTGAGAGTATGACTGAAATACTGTACAGTTTCTGCTAAAGACAAAGTAGCACACATGTTCACTCGAATTCTAGGGGCAGACTATGATAATTCATGATGATTCTGAAATTCGTCATGAAACATAGTGCAATACTTAAGTAATAAAAAGCATCATCTGAAAGAATACACAAAATAAACACACAGCTAAGAAGCACTGTACAGTTCAGTATATCCTGAAAACAATCTAAAATATTTGAACCTTATTTAAAAATTACGTTAAAGTATAATTCAGAAACTAAACCCTGGAAATAATCAAAGTTAAAGTCAACTTTTTTGCATATAGCCACTGCTTGCTAAGTTAAAGAAGGCTTCCAAATTACTTTTAAGTTTTTTTGAAAGCTTTTATTCTACATGGCATTTAAGTACATGGATAAGAATTGTAATAGAGGTGAGCTAAGCCTCTTCTTAGTGAGGACTATTTATCAGAAGTAACTTTTAGCCAACACCTCTGAAAAGCTCTGCATTTCAGTCAGTAACAAAGCCATTAAAGAAAAAAGCATAAAACAGCACAGAATACTAAGAAAAGAAAGTTTCATGTTCTACTTCAGCAGCAGCACAAAAAATGACATTACTGAATTACACTTTCAATCTTAACTAATTCATATGATGGACAAAAAGAAAATATACATGGGGATTTACAAAGTGAGGCTTCCAAACACCAGTAATTATTTGCTAAGTATACATGAAAAGGAACTACTCAGTGCTAATCTGTTCAGAGCTCAAGCTTTTCATTAGCAGTTCAGCAGACATTTTTTCCAAAAAGCAGCATACTGTCTGTATCAAAGATATGTATATATGCTTAATACTCTTCAGTTTCACCTCTATAATCAAGATCACAGCTGCTTTTTGCAAAAAAAAAGTAACGCTATTTTTCCTAGTTGTACCATCACTAAGACAATTAAGCTATTCTGACTGAAGTTTTATTAGAATTTCACTACAAAGAGCTTAAAGAATCACAAAGAACATCCAGAGTAAGAGATGCTGAACTTGTGCAGTCAAACACAATTCATAAAGTTATTTAGGTTGGAAAATGCCTTAAAGACCATGACGACCACCTGTTAACCTAGCACTGCCAAGCCCACCACTACATCACAAACTACATCCTTAAGCACCTTTAAAATGCATCTTTTAAATAACTTGGTTACTTGACTGCATCCCTGGTTTCAGTGCCGGACAAGCCTATCAATGAAGAAATTTTTCCTAATACCCAATCTAAGCCAGTGCAGCCTGAGTCTACTTCCTTTTGGCTTATCACTTGTTACTTTGGAAAGGAGACCAACCTTTCACAAAATCGTAGAGAGCCATAAAGTCTCCCCTCAGCCTCCTTTTCTCACAACTAAACATCACCACTGTCCTCAGACACTCCTCATAAGGCATGTACTCTAGACCTTTTATGAGCTTTCGCTGCCCTCCTATGTACACACTCCAATGCTTCAACTTCCTGCATGTAGTAGGGGCTCAGAACTCACAGTACTTGAGGTGCAGCATCACTAGTCCCAGCTAAAGCGGTACAATCAATTCCCTAGTCCCACTGACCACACTATTTCTGATCCAAGTCAGGATGCTATTTGTCTTCTTGGCCACCTTTGCAAGAAAGCCCAATCTGAACACAAAGTAGCTCTGTTATAGTTTGAGGGGGAACAGGCCAATTATATAGTATTAATACAAAGACCTAGAGAGACAGTATTGTTTAGAAGCCTAGGGGACTCAGGGGGACATAACAGAGAGGGGTGAGTATTCCCTCCCATTTGCTGTCATACCCTATGAAATCCAGGAGGTAGAACATCCACCCTTTCCCATTCATCCTTCCTTCCTTCCTCCCTCCATTTGCTTTTTTAACAGACATTCTTACGAGAGAGGCTTGTGCTCTTTAGTCTTCAGCTCACCACATGCTCCACAGGATCTTACTCCATCAGTTGCTACAAAGAGCGCTGGCCCCTTTTACTGAGTCTGTTCTGCCACAAGGGACTTCTGGACACTTATAGCAATGACCATTGGAATAAAGTTTTGTATGTACTTACTTGTATAGTTTTCATTACTATCCCATGTCTTAATAATACTTCTGTTGTCTAGTGAACATGTTCAAGTTTTAACCTCCAACCTTGAAGTCTCTTCCTTACTCCTCACTCCCCTTTCCATCTTGCCCTGGGAGTGTTGGGGGGAGCAGCTCAGTTCTGTTCTGTCTTTTAGTTTGCCCTGACCAGCTTCCAGAGTAAACAGAACCACATTCAGACTCACAGCGCCAGTCTCAAAATTCTTGTCCTCTTTAGAAGCATTTCCCAACCGTATTATCCCAGCAGTCCAAAATGCTAAAGTCCAAAAGAGAACAATTTTTATTCCCTACTCTGAAACCAATGTATTGTGAGCAACTCCTACACATTCTTTCCACCATTTTATTAGAAGATAGGTGTTTCTCCACAAAGTTTTAGAACCAGTGGTCCCTTTCCACCTTTCAACTAATGGTCTCCCATTTACAATTAAATTATTTAGGCCATCCAAATTACTGAAAACCCTATAGCAGAAACTTAGTTCTTCAGCTAGTACCTTATTGAAAATCTAAATATGAGTAAGCTTTCTAAAATATTGGCAGCTCTTAGTTCATAAACTCACTGCAGTGAAGTACTGAATCTTCATTAACAAACAACATCTGACAGAAAACTTCTGACTGATATTTGTCAAGTCATAAATCATTTCCACTTGAGTCAATCAGCCAACAGCAAAATGCAGGGTACATAAATAAACAAGTAGACTGCAATTTCTTATTTTTCTAGCAGTAAAACAGGTAAGCTGCCCAAACCATTGCCTCAGTACTTTAAATGCAAAATGTTTTCAATTACAATACATAAAACTCAACAGCTCATATACTTGATCTTATATTACAAGCCACAACTTTGAGAACAAAAGCAGCAGCATGGATTTGAAAGCATTTTTAAAATTTCCTTAACAGTCTAAACTAAGTAACTTTATCAAAATCTGCAAATGGACAAAAATTATTTAATATTGTTAAAAAACAAAGTTCTGCCAAATACTTTACTAGCCTTCACTTCACCAGACTTTCTTGCTTGATGAGCGAACATACAACTGGAAATAGTTGACTTTCCTCACTATTCAGGAGCAAACACTTGGGAAAAAAGCTAATGAAACAAGCATTGGTCAGAATGAATTTCAAATATGTGTATCCATGCATGCACTACTGTGTGCAGCAAGAGAAAGAACTATACTGTTTATTTCAAGTGACCTCTTCACCTTATGGCAGAACAGCTCTAAACCCAGAAAGAACTTTACCCTCTATAACTAAACACAAAACGTAATTATTACACACAAGAGATAAGCATGTTGCATACATTAAGCAAGGGACAACCCTGAGGTATACAGGATGAGTAGCAGCCAAAATTTCTAGACAAAGAGCAAAAAGTTATATTTTATTGCTAAAGTCAAAGTAACTCAGGTTATTAGTTGTGTATCTACAGGAAATTTCTTCCTCTTCCATGTACACAGGGGATGCAGTTTCCTTTTCACAAGAGACAATCAAAAAATAACTACTTTTTCAGTGTAGTAACAGCTGTCAGGTTTAGTTTTCTTATTTCCAGCAGTATACTTTATCACAATTAACATGCCTTTTCTACCTGTGACAACAAAACTACTACCATTAAAAATACTTCAATACCCTTTTACAGGCCAAATATTCCAGTTTTGAGGAATGCACTGAACATGTAGCCCAATTTTTCAGCAATTCAGCATCTCCTTCTCATGCTGTTTTTAACAGCATCTAAGTACTGCAAAATCTGTCTTGAGCTTCTCTACACATACAGCTGTTTCTAGAAAGCCTACAGAAGCACAAGTACTCCTCACAGTAGCTAGTTCTACTAGCAATACATTGTTGATTTTTTCTAAAATGAAAATACATTACAATTCAGCCTTAGGCATAGGAGTTCTGCGTCCTTACAAAATAGATCATACTGTCAAATGTACTATAAGGCGTGCTTTTCTGTATTGGTCGACTTGAAGACTGAACGTATGTCTCTTAAATAAGATTTGGTTAAAAGGAAATCTCTGCTTTCTCTAACTCCCCAGGATACTGGCAATTAAATTACAACTTCACTGACATGTTATGTTGGTAGATCTTATTCCCTCTGTTACAAGCCTTAACACTTACGCAAATATGCAGGCTGTCCAGCCACTTAACACAGAATGATAATCGTGGTCCTTGAAGCAAAATTAATTTATCACAATACACAATTCTCTTCATGTGGCTTAAAAAAACCATTCTTCTAGCTTTTTTGGAGTACAGTAGAAAACCAACAATCTTTCCCTCAACAGTAGACAATGTGATCCATACAGCACTACACCACTAAAACTGTTCTAAAAAAAAAACAAAACAACCAACCAAACAAAAAAACAACTGAATTCAAAGCACCCTAAACTAAACTGAACACCAAAGTTGTATGAGTTTTATCAGACTTTTCTTATTAGCTTAATAAAAGACAATTTATTAAATCATACAAAACAGAAGCAAAATTTATCCTAAAACTGTCTGCATTAATAATCTATAGTTTTTCCAACTATTCCTGTGTGCTGAAGGCTTTCAAGGCAGATAAGTGCATTCATGTAAAATAAAACAGTGTGTAAATAAAATAGTATCTTTAGAGAAGCAGGCTTTAAAAAGTCTCCAAAATTATCATCTATTTAAAGCTGTTTCCTTGATGGTATGTTAAATTGATTATAGTAAAGCACATTTTCCAAATCTTGTGTTTTCTATTTGCTATTCCTCTATACCTTTTATTTTTATTTCCATTTACTTCCATTACTGTGCTACAGCCTAAAATTCTTCCCTCAGATTTTGTATGCATGCTTTCATTTTATCTTTCAAATCACTAACTGGATTTGAATGAAAACTAATCTCAGAATGTGTTAAGGATTGCCAACCAGACCTCTCCAGGTGACCACATAACAAGTTAGTCTTATACAGCTGAAGAAAATAACCTTTATAACAAAAACCTCTCTGCTTATCTATAATGTATTTCTTAAACATACAGCTTCCATTTAAATTAAGCAAGGTTTTCATCTGATGAAGACTAGCTAATTGATGAACTCAGTCTAGCTAATTGATGAACTCAGTCTCTGTTCTGATTAAACTCCTAACCACAACACCCCATTTAAGAAAACCACTTTATTCTCAAAACTCACAGAAGCGCCTGTAGCCATTAATTCAGATCCTTGTGGAAGAAAAACACCAGTAACAAAAAAAAAAAACCCAACCTACCAATCAAAACAACACAACAAACAAATAATGATGAGGTAATGACAGATTTCAGATAGGCAATCTGACAGAATCAAATAATGGCTCCTGTTGGAAGGAGACTTAAAGTCCACCTAGTTCCAAAAACCCACCCGATCTGGCCTTCGACACTTCCAGGGAGAGGAACCGCCACAACTTACATGGGTGACCTGTTCCAGTGTCTCACCACCCTCATATTACAGAATTACTTCCTGATGTCTATTGCCCTCTTCAAGTTTGAAATAATTTCTCTTCATTACACACCCTACATCCTAGTTTTCTTGTAGGCCCCCTGAAATACTGGAAAGACACTATAAGGTCACCTCAGAGCCTCCTCTTCACTAAGCTGAACAACTCCAACCTCATCATTCTATATTCACAGGGGAGGTGCTCCAGCCCTCTGATCATTTTTGTAGCTCTCCTCTAGACATTCTCAAAGAGTTCTGTGTCCTCCTTTTTCTGGGGACCCCAGAACTGGACACAGTACTCCAGGTGGGGTGTCACAAGACAAAGCAGAGGGGAAGAATCACCCCCTCAACCTGCTGTCTGTGCTTCTTTTAATGCAGCCCAGGACAGAGTTGGCTTTCTGGACTGCAGGCACACATTAACAGCTCAGGTTAAGCTTGTGGTCCACCACCACCCCTAAGTCCCTCTCCTCAGAGCTGTTCTCAATCCTTTCTCCTACCAACCTGTATTTGTGCACGGGATTGCCTCAACCCAGGTGCACAACCTTGCACTTGGCCTTGTTGAACTTCATGCAGTTTGCATGAGCCCACTTCTCAAGCCTGTGAGGGTCCATCTGGATGGCATCCTGTCCCTCCAGCGTGTTGATTTCACCACACTTTCAATGTCATAAGCAAACTTGCTGAGACTGCATTCAGTTCCACTGACAGATGTTAAACAGCACTGGTCTGAGTTCCAACTCTTGAGGAACACCACTCGTCACACATCTCTGTTTGGACACAGCCACCAATCATGACTCTTTATGTGTGACCATCCAGCCAGTTCCTTATCCTATAAGTGGTCCATCCATCAAATCTGTATTGTACAGTTCAGAGATCAGAATGTTGTGTTGAATGCTTTGCACAGGTCCAGGCAGATGATCTCTATTGCTCTGCCTTTGTCCATTGAGGCTCTGACCCCATCCTAAAAGGCCACCACATCAGTCAGGCAGGACTTGCCCTTAGTGAAGCCTTGTTGGCTGTCACCAATCACCCCCTTGTTATCTGTATGACTGAGCAGAGCCTTCAGGAGGATCTGCTCCATGGTCTTGAAAAAAAACAAAACAAAACAGAAAAAACAACCAGGAAAGGCCTATAACCCACTACTAAAGGAATCATATATCAGCAGTTGTGGAATTAAGATCCAAAAAGCACTGATATTTAAATACTAAACCTCAAGTCACATGGGCTGACTAGAAGCAAGGGATGGTGGTAATACAGGTTTCCCTGAAAGAGAAAGGAGCTACTGATCAACACACCCAGGCAAGAAAAAAGACTGACCAAACCAAAGTAACCAAGTAACTAAAGACAAATGAAAATTCCTGAGGTAGAAGGGTTTGGGAGTGAGAAATAACATACACATGCCATATCAAGAATGCAGAATGCAAGAACAACAACAAAAAAATATTAATTTCAGCTTTTAAGTTTAGTCTCACACTGAATACAATTAAGCTTTATTAATTGCAGTTTTTAAGTTTAGTCTCACACCGAATACAATTAAGGTTTCTGAAATTCCCTTCAGATTTCAGAGGGAAAGGACAACTATATGCCAGGCACTTTAAGAATACATTAATAAATAATGCAGAAAACAAAAGGAAGTTAAGATCTCCAAGGATGTGTTTCAGAAAGCCTCACAGGTTTAGTCTGGTGTTTAGGGCCCCTCAACAGTAAAGCTATGGATTAAGCATTTGCACAAATTGACTTTGTTTAAATGTAATAGTTTCTTATTTAATCTACCTCCCACCTGGGCAGTCATTACCAGATTCAGTGTTACTTGGCTAAGGTGACATTTTTCCATATACTTGTGACTTTTTTCCCAGTAGTCCAAATAATACATAAAAAACACTGAACTCAAGAATCCAAAATACTTGATCTGAAATGGTGCATCAAAAACATATAGACTGTGTGTCAAAGTTTAATGCTGGGCTGGCAACTAAGCCCAGCTTATTAATTAATTAGCTTTATTAATTCTTCTCCCATCCCCTTAAGAGATTAAGGGAGAGAGACTTGCAGGTTGGAAACTAAACTACATAGCTTTCATGAAACAATAATAATGAAAAAACATAATGAAATATGTACAAATCTATACAGAACCAATATGGCACTCATACCCACTATTAACCATCACATCACCACTGGAGCTGCACAACAGGCCCTGGACTGGGGTCCTGGGCAGATGGGAGCTGGATTCAAGAACACACAGTCTGGTATCAAAGGCACATGAACAGAATCGTCCCAGGACAGCAGTCACTGAAGGCTGACTCTAGTGATTCCTCAGCTTTATAATGTATAATGCACACTTAGTTTCGTCATTTCTGGTCACCTGTCTGGTCAACTTATACCCTCAAGAGGGCTGCAGATGATTTTCCTCCCTTTTATTTCGGGAACAAGAAGTTTAGCAGAACCAAGTAGTTCTGTGGTTCTGCTTACTGTTCTCCATGAAATAACTATAAACATTAAGCATTATCAGTCCCAGAAGCCAACACTGACTGAAAAACATACTGTTAATTTCAGCCTGTAGTTAGAAAAGACTTAACAAAGTAAAATTACTAGGAATAAAACTGGCTTTCTTCTGGCTTACACCAGGACAACTGGGTGTTCTACTAAACAGGAATGAAGCTAAAGATGAAATAACAGAAGTGCCCAGTGAGCTTACATCAGCTTAACAAAAATAAATAGAATGTGCTTGTCAAAACAAAATTTTAAGTTCTAAATTAATTCACTTACATATTTTTAAATAATAAAAGAAAAGTTTATAGTCAGTTTCCTTTGCAACAGCTGAGAAAAGCAAGTGAAACATTCATACATACACAAGCTTTTCAGGCATTCTTTGGCATAGGAAAACTAATTTTGAAAAAATAACACATCCTTTACTGCAATATTATGCACACGTTTGGTATCAGAAAAATAGACACATGCATGAAGAACATTAAAAGCTGTTTCAGAGCTCTGGCTTGCTCTTCCCTCAAGCAGCATGGGTAAGCCAAACAGCCTTAAAGACAATGGTAAAATTTATCACTTTGTAATATTAAAATGATTTAATTTCTTTTCACCACATTCCTACAATTCTCCCTTTTTCTTTACACCATACCAGGCCTCTGAAGCACAATGACATTTTAAAGCATTCACATAATTCCTCTTACAGAAAATGCAAAACTACTTAATCTAAACCTTGTCTATGTTTCAACTTACTCGTTGATTATTTAGTAAATGCACAGCCCTCCACTATTAAATAATTCTTACAAGATAAAGCTTTTATAAAAAATATGAAAAAGAGACTTAGTGTTTATGCAAAGCATGGAGAATGTTCTCATCATCCCTTTATCCAAAAGTAAATTTTATCTTCTAATTGTTCAATGTACTGCAAATTACCTTAGTCAGGGCACGAACATACACAGACACCAAGAAAGAGCGATCACAGGCTGGTGCAATTACCTTGAGTCTCACACTTTTGCGTCATTGCAAACATGAAGCAATTCAGTGTCTCCTTACTTATAGGTAGCTACCTTCCCTACCCTGAACTGAAAAAAACAAGCACAATAATAACTCTGCCCAGGATACAACAGCAGCATCTTATTACTGTACAAGTTATAAGCTTGCTACCATGTTATAGTCAATTAAGTGAACTTTTAAGTTCACTTAATATGCAGGTATTGCATACTATAATGCAAGCATTTGTATCTTAACTCATGATTTTACAGATGGAATTGACCTAAATAATTTACTGTAATAAACTATTGTATTCATTAATTTAATATAAATTAAGAAGTAATTTATTGTAAATTAAGTTAATATAATGTAATAAATTATATTGGCAAGCAAGCTTACTTAGTTTCGTTTGCTACCAGTTAAAAAACAAGAGTCTTTGGAAAACAGAGAAGGAAATGTGTATTTGAAAAAGGCATTGCTGTGCTCCCTGCTTATGCCTCTCTCTTCACAGCCTCTGAACACTTAGGTCAGCAGCCTCTATTTTAACCTACCTTTAATTGCTATTTTGTAAGCCTGAGTAACATTGTTTCAAGTAAAAAGAAACAACCCAACTACCTGGAAGAGCAAGCCCAGGGCAACCATAACTAACACTGATATTAGAAGGTAATGGAGTGGCTAAGTTACTGCACTTAGCTAAGTCCGCTAGTTTAATTAATCATGACAAAACAAACTCTTCAGGAAGCAGGATGATTTTTTTGAAGTGACAATCCAGGCTAGCAATGCTGCTACAGGCTTTCCCTCCATGTTGGAAGGTGTAAGTTTTGTATCATACTTTAAACTGGATGGGAAAAAAATTAATTTGCCACTTGACAGACCACTTTCAAGCTTTTTAGCTCATCCATAGTCTACTGACTGTAAGACATTCTTCTTGGACATACATGCTGTGATCACAGACACAGTTTTGCAAGAGCAAATACTTTACTGACATACTTTTAACCTTTTTCTTCTCTCTAATGTAGCAGGATTCTACAACTTTATTAATGAAGGTCCAAAGTAGATTTTGTCTCCGGTGTTCAGAGATGACAGTTCATGCTTCAAAAATCATTGATTCTTAAAAGTTTTATATCCAATTTCTACAGCTGTATGATTCAGTCATGATACAATCACTGTTAATCTTCAAGATGAGCAGTGGCAGACCACCAATTTGTGGAGTGTGACAGAAGGAACCAAAATCAGTGTGAAGGGGAAGTAAGCCAAGTAATTAGACAACCTGTGCTTCCTATCAGCCTTAAAAGCAGACAAAACACTTGAGGATTCGAAGTTCATATTGGGAAAACTACTACTGACAACACTGATTAGAAAGTCAATATATAACTGTTATATGCCTCAATCTTAGTAACCAAAAAGGAGATTGACATTTAAGTAGTAACTTAGAATTTAAAACAAAAAAACAAAACAAAACAAAAGGAGGCCACAAAATACTCCGAAGAGCCAAGTTACACACATTAGATATGTAAACAGCCAGAACTACGATAAGCTGTGCTATGAGCCCATCTATTCATGAATTTGAGACAGGCGTGCCTAAACTTCTCCCATAATGAACACCATGGCAACTACAATCATAACAGTGCTTAATGAATCAGAGGTATTAACCTGGGTCACTCTTCAATATAAACACAGACCATTTCCTTTCTTAGACTTTGATAAAACGCTCTTATCAATTACCCTGCTCTGAAATTATGCACTCAGCACAAATTTATGAGATGAGAAGTAAATAGTCAAGTTAGGACGTCAGAGTGAAAACTGTCAGTAGAAGCCATGGGTGAAGGTAGACTTATCTTTCTAGCTTCATAATCTAATTTTCTCTCCAGAAAACTATCTGACCTGAACTTGATTCACTAACATTTAATTGTATGTCCTCACTGTTTGATAATATTTAAAATACTTAATAATAAATGATAATCAGCAATAGTTGCTACATTAATATACTTAAATAGTAATTAATAGTAATAATAACACAAATGCCAGTTAGGTATTAGTAGTAAGCACCCCACAAATATACCCATTCCTTTTGGAAATGCAGATACGTTATTTGCAGAGGATTAAATTGTATTATAGTACTTGAAACAAGGTTGAGTGCATGCAATGAAGTAGCAGAGAAGATGAAAAGAAATTCAAAGAGTGAAATGGTGATCTATCTTCCAAAGAAAACAGGATGTCAAGGCAGGATGTTGTTCCCCATAAAAGCAGGTTAGGCTTTATAAAAACCTGCCCTACAGATAAACAGACCATGCACAAGAACAGACAAATACACTGCTGCCTTTTATGCTGATTTCAACTTCATATTTAACCTTGTGTCACCATCACCCAAAGTCTCATAGAAAGCCTAAGTGTGACAGAAAACTAGGTTGTTTATTCACAGCAAAGTCTCATCCCCCACTTTTCCTCCTTCAATTAATTTCCTACGTATGGGGAAAACAAAACCAAAAAAAATACAGATAAATTTAATTCTTAATTCAAGCATCTAGCCTAAAACTACTATTTTTACTGCAATGGCTTTTTCACCTGTTTCCTCTCCAAAGTCACAGCAAGATATTACAATTTAAAAATATAATTTTCATCCATCATTAATAGCGACACATGTCCTCTGTGATTTAACAGATTTATCTCATCTTTTTCCATATAAAGCACAGGATACACACGGGTGCAACTGAGGACAGAATATCTCCTTCAACCTCAGTAGTTAGGAGACTTAAAAGGCCACTTGCCCTTTCTGTCTCTGCACCTAACAATAACTATGCTTTTACTAACAAAACATGAGATGCAAAAAAAGGTGATGTATGATTCATCCAAGGTGCCGTTCTGCTGTCTAGGGACTAAAATATGTTTTTATCCTTATTCAGTCCTGGAGAAGCCTTTTCCTCCAGCAGCTGAGAGAGTGATGGACAAGGACAGCAACTATGAATGCTTCCTTCCTCAACCAACGTGACACCAATCATAAGTACCCAACAGCCTGTGGTTTCCAGGTGCATCAAACACCTGCTTACTCCTTAACCCTAAATGCACTAAACAGTCACATTTCTCTGAAAGGCAGCTTTTACTGTTAAGCTATTTTTAAAATACACTCTAGTCAAAGCATGAATGTCAACCAGGCATCTCACAAAACTGCAGTTCCACTGATGGCAAAACAGCCATTAATGAACTTGTGTCATCTTTCACCATAAAGACAATGGCTTTTTTTTTCCATTACTAGATTTTGTAATTCAATCCACAAGGCTCTCCAACTCTACCTTCCCAAGTCTCTTCCCCCATTCCCCAGATAGTAGGAGAGAGTGTGTGAGTGGTGTGAGGAGACAGTGAAGAGAACGTGTGTGGTATTTATCTGCATGACAAACAAATACTAAATTAGGAAAAATAGTTTGCCAACAAAAGAAACTGTTTTACTTTAATAAATACCATGAGTCTCACCTCTATAATCTTTTAGTTCTTGCTCACTTAGGGTAAGAGATTATGACCTAGCAAAGTTCATTTTTACATTTTAACTGGATTAATACAAGTTCAGAGGAAAAGAAAGGAAAAAAAAAAGGTTCTGAAAGAAAGTCAAATTAAAGTTTACTCAAGTGACATCTCACAGACCTCTGCATGATGGCACAAACCACCTAGACCTTATTATAGTTTAGAGTATGTAAAAATATTACTGGAAAAATATCAAGGTTATTACTCCTTAATTTTATACAACTGGCCACATCAGAGTACAGTAGTATTACTCTAAGCAGCAGGATCAGTGGTGGACATTAAATTGTCAGGTTATGTTACATTTTGCCACCTAGTAGGCATAGTAATCTTAAGCAAGATTCAAGTTCACTGTGTTTATTAATTGCTCTGCTCTAACAGGGATCTAGGAGAGAAAACAAAACACCACCAAGAGAAAAAAGAAAAACCCAAAACAGGCTCTTAGGTACACATTCAGACGGAAGTTTCTTAATAGGCTACTCCAGGAAGTTCCAATCACTTTGCCAATACTGGGATCTCAGGATTCAAGACAACCTCTTAACCATTAGTAAGACTCTCTGAAAACAGAAGGATGGAAGACCCTCCACTGACCTTAGAGAAAGCAAAACATTTTGCAGAAGCACTTTCATTCTAAATCACTTCCAAACTTGCAGGACTTCACCAGGCAGGCTCCCCAGCAACCTCACACTAAAAAGCAACAACTCTGGAAACCTGCATTCAGAACAGTTAGGTTCCACACACCACCAATCACTCAAGAAAGGCAGCTGTGGTGACTGGACTCAGGGCCCTTCAGCTGAGGTAGCTGGCACTCACAGAAGGACACTACAAGCTACAACACAGTCAGAGAACAGGACTTGGATTCAGCTAGGCCTGTGGTGAAGTGAAACTTCAAAGACTGCAAGAACTTCAAAGACCTGTGCATAGCAACTGTAAGTCAGCAATGTGAGAACTGGTGAGCTAATGAAAAACACAAAACAAAGGAATAACTAAAATACAGTTTGTTGAAACCACCATATAAGTTCAGCAATGATTCTGTTGGAAGTATTTACTAAGTCACTGAAATCCACAGAACTGCTTTTGCAGTAAGTATCTACTCTCACTAGTACTTCTGGGTGCAAACCTTGAGTACCGTAGGGGAACATTCAACAATAGTATTTTAAAAATATGAAAAAAACAATGGAAACAAAACACCACAAAAAAAAGAGCTAATCAGTACTTTGGCTTTATACACTTCATAGTCTTATTAAAGAGTATAAAAACCTACTTGAAAGAGCTTACAGTACACTTGTTAGTAGTTCTTACTCTGCAAACAGATCTCAAAAAAAAACCAAAAAACAAAACAAAAAAACAGAAGATACCTCTATAACTTCTTGCAGTAATGGCAAAGATTTAGAGGACAGTTAGGTAACAGTTAAGGCCAGCAATAACTACAGGTAATGGCAATAATTTCTATATACTTCAGCATTTTGTGGAACCTTTTCAATAAAGGTTTTAAATAAGCAAGTCAAACAAGACCTTACACAGCATATTTTAAGGCAGTTCTACAACATACATTACAGGAAAGAAACAAAGTTTTTCTGGATTTGTAGAACCATTCCTCAACAACCTGACAGGCAAATCAATTTACCTCCTGAATTCCACATGCCATCAGTGAATTCAGTTTACAACAGAAAGTTAACTGCAAGCACCATATGTTGAAAGCAGCTAAGTGGGAACTCAATTATTTCACCGTTGTTTGAAATGTAAGTGATGAGGCCGGTTTGTGTCCAAAATCAATTTCTCACAGGTAATAAAAATCAGATAACTTCACTGTTTCAAGAAACACAACACTCATCCATGTCCCAGACATATAGATGAAGCAGAGTGCACATTTATACAAGGAAGGTCATATTCCGAATTCCTTAAAGTCACGTGGCATGCTGACACCTATGCATTATCTGGATAGCAAAGGGGATACATCTTGATACACAGAAAGTACTCATTTCTTGATGAGTGCCAAGAAATATCAAAATTGACCTTCCAATCATAAAACCACCCAATAGGAAGAGAAGGAAAATGTGAAAAACAAAAATACTCTCATACCTGGTATGAGAAATAAGCTATCTAACCATAAAAAAGGAAATAATTTGCTGCAATAATTATTACCTCTCTTGCTTCACCTTAAGTGAACAGCTTTCAAAAGATGTTTTTTAAACCATGTTTTTTAAACCATGTTGCACTGTCATCTACAAAACATATTCTTAAGCGATACCATCTGTCCTAACCTGAATACCCTAAGGGGTTATGCATTGGTTTAAGGTTCAGGCTGCAAAGGCTGGGTTATACTCCAGCAGAGCAATTATAACCTTGGTGTGATACCCAGATGTGGCCGCCCTAGTCCTGCCCAAGTGTTTTCAGTGGGTATACATGATACCAAAGCCATGTCCACAGAATAACGGTTGAAAATGGGATATAAGACCAAAGTACCCACTGAGATCCAGTAGGATGATAATTAAACCAGTGTAATATCAGGATTACCAATATATATATATATATAGGTTTATTAGCATCTAGACGAAATAGTGATTAATAATGGCTATGTTAGATCTAATTTTATTTAGATATTCCTGCATAAGGACATATAAAAACCTAATAGTAGAAAGAACTATAACAATATAGAAAACACTCAAGATTGCCATTATGGCAACTGGCAATGTCATACAGTCAAGTATCTCTGATCAGGGATATCACTGCACTAATGAGAGCCACAACTACCTATGCCCTAAAATCACCTTTTATAGAGAAAGGCTGCCTTACCTATGCACAATTACTTCCAACTGTGATCCAAATTCAAACTATAAACTATAAAGGCCAACTGCTTTTTCACCAAGAGCGCTTGATTTCCTCTTTTGGAGTCAGACACCCTCTGTGATGCATGCTTGCAGTTTGAGTCAGTGATGTTTACATGTTTTTATGGTGCACAGGCATCCTGTTGGTGCACACCACAGGGTCAAGAACTGCTAACAGGGGAAAGGAAGAGCGGTCAGTCACCACACCATGGAGTTAAGTTTGATCATACCTGGGAAATGGAAGGAAAGGAGGCAAGAAAAACCAAAATGAAAGAATGACAAGTTTACAGCAACAGGCTAAATTTAGAAAAGTCTTTTTCTACAAAAAATTGAATCTTACTAAAAATCTTTAATTCATCAAGCATTAAGCAAGTAATCCATTACATTAAAAGAAACATTGAAACAGCTATTGCATCAGCTAGATGTTTACAGATCTGAACATGTCAAAGAGTGCAGCTTGGCAACAGATAGCAAGAGAAGACAGGGTAAGAAGTCGAATGGAAGAATACTACTCAGATCAAAAACATATACAAAAAGTATCAAAGTACAAATTCAACTGTAAGTATTTACTACTATTGGTACTTTGAATTCTACTTAGTAATTACTAAAGTGTTTAAAATTACACTGAATCATTAGTGACTTGATTAAAAATTGGTAAGTTCTTATTAAAAAAAAAATTACTCAATTCCTAACATCTGGGAGTGACCTGTGCACCAAGAATGAATTTTTTGCAGTCTTCTTTCTCAGTCTCACCTCCCAATGTGGGAAAAGTGAACAGTTCCAGAAAAGAAAATTCTACTAGTACCTGTTTGGTTTTTTTAAAATTTGGTTAAACAGTCTAGCACTACCCACAATGACAAAAAATATGGAGTATCTTCACATAGTGGTACCAAAGCCACAAAAAGTGGCAAATCCTCCAACTAGATCAGCTCCTAATGGAATACTAAGAATCACAATATTGATTTTTGACCAAGTAATAAACATAACCGAAAAATAAAGGAATACCTTGTAAATATCATAGAAAGAAGCAAAATTACAAGAAGGTACAATAAACAAGATGCTATACACAAGAAATTTCAGGAAGCTGATGAGAGAAAGATGTATTTACATAAGAAAATTCACTTCCAGTAACTAAATTGCAACATAGAATTAAGAAACATGACTCTTCCTAAGTGATTAATTGTTTAAACAGATCTGTTATAGATGACCTGTTTATTTTAATTTGCACTTAGCCAAAGGATCAGCTAAGTATCCAAAGGCCTGTTCTGAGGGAAGAGAACCCTCATATTTCATACCTGTTTCACACTTTCAGTAAGAGCTGTAATTTAAAAATTTGTTGGCTATCATAATGAATGTCTAATTAGCTACAACTGGTAAAAACTGTTCCAGAAGCTTTACCAATCTTGCCTTCAGATTGCTGAATGAAAAAAAAAAAAAAAAACAAAAACAAAAACAAGGTAACTGACTGCTACAGGAATCTACCAGTAGTTGCTTGAGCTCTTCCACCTAGAAGCAGTACAGCTGGTTCAGGAGGCATGACGTAGATACACATTCCAAAATGATCTTATAACTTGGGATGACTCCCTTCAAAATTTACCTTATTGTAAGCTCATTATTATAATTATTTTCTCCTCATCTCTGGTTAATCAACACTTGTTAAAAGAGATGGGGAAAGCAGCAGAAAAAGGTATTAATATGTGATCCTCAGAAATAAATACTATGCTTCAGTGCTAGAACTCTCTCAGTTAAAGCTGTATGATTTTGCTATGTTAGTGTTTCTCCACTAGAAGCTTCCACAGCAAAGCAGACAAAGACGACAGGGAGAACATTTGTTACTTCAGGGCAGTGTTCATACAGTAACAGCAGCAACAGCAATCCATATGAATACGACTAAATAAAGACTGTGTCTTTATATATAATCCTTGAAAAAGGAAACATTTAGTATGAGATATAGTAATACCTCTAAAAAGCAGCACGAAGCATTGCATTTTTGCACCTTCTGAATTCATTCGATGTTACAACCTATATATAAATCTATTCCACAGATCACTGTAGATATGCCCAACAAACTACCTTAAAATGCTATTTTTGTTTTACGTCATAAGCATGCAAAATAAGCCATATTCATCAATATTCATCGAAGCCAGAAGGGGGTGCTCTGAATAACTGAGTCAGGGGGGTATTGAAGTGAACATTCGTCTTGCGTTAGGAGGTCAGAAGCACACTCCCTTGTTTCACTTTGGGAGCTCACATGAGTTCTGATGCCAAGCCTTTTTTACAAAAAACAAATCTGAGCAGCTTTTATTTTCAGCAAAAAGGAAATGCTTCCATTTGTGCTATTGTCATCATAAGGGCAAATCAATCTGTGACAGAAAGCTAGCAACACAAAGACCTGACAAGTGTTAATTCCAGTTTTCTATCCCATGATGTGCCAGCAGTTTAAGTTCCTGACAAGGAGGTACAGGCAATACAAAAGAAATCCAAAAAGCCTATACTATGGTTTTCACCTACACAATGCTTATTCTGACATGGTTTAAGATTATTTTAATGTGACTGTGCTGAGTCGATACTTTATACCGAACTAAGTCCTAAAATTAAAGAAACGGCCCTAGCTCATTCTGCAAGTGTAATTCAGTATTCAATCTCTGCTAACACTCCGGTGCATCAGCCTCCCCCCACCCAAAAAAAGATCCACACATTCCAATCAAGCCTTTCTCAGCGGGGCTCACCCAGTTCCCCCCTCCTTGCCTCCCTGCCTCCCTCGCCCCAGGCCTTGCCAGGTTTCCCAAATCCCCTCTGATTTTAGGTTTCATTTTAGTTTTAAACAGCAAAACGAAAGGAGAAAGCTTCCAAAGCGAGGATCCTTACCCTTGAAATCCCGCCATGCGCGCAATAAGAATGGTGAACTGTTTTTTCCTCTTTTTTTTTTTTGTTGTTGCTTTGGGGGTTTTTTTGTTTGGTTTAGTTTTGGGTGGGTTTTTTTGTTGGGTTGTTTTTTTTTTTTGGATGGGAGATGAGGGGAGAGGTTGAAGAAACAAAAGCCTAAACGGAGGAGAGGCTAAGCAACGGAGACAGAGGGAGATGGCGGAGACCCTGGTGAAGGAGCAGGGCGAGCGTCAGCCATGTTGTGTGTGTGTTGGTCCAATATTTACAAACCTGCAGCTGCAGCAGCGCTTGGAGTCTGGGAGAGCGGGGAACGAAGGGAGGGAGAAAGACGAGGAGGGAGAAGAGGCAGGCACGGAGAGAGGGAAGGAAGGGAGGGGGATGGGAGGGAGGGAGGAAGGAAGGAAGAAAGGAAGAAAGGAAGGGACGGAGGGAGGAAGGGATGAACGGAGGGAGGGGAGGAGGGAGGGGAAAGCGGCGGCAGCAACAGACAAAGGATCCCGGCGCAGCCCGAGCGGAGACCGCACACAGGCGCGCGCACACACACGCGCGCGCGGATTGCCTCACGCCGCGGCAGCGCTGCCCGTGACCCTGCGGCTGCCGGACCGGGCGGCGGCCCCCGCAACCCCCGCGCCACCGGCCCCGCCGCCACCACACTGACGCCTTCCCTCGTCCCGCTGTCCAGCGGCTGGGGAATGAGGGCCGAGGCACACGCTTCCCCACCACCACCACACCTCCGCCTTTCCCGGCGTGTACTATCGATGGGGGAGGGCTTACTTGCCGGCAGCCCCTCAGCGGGCCCCAGCGCACATACAATAGCTCCGCAGTGGGGAAAGAAGGGGGGGACTCCGACCCCTCCCCTCTGTCAGGAGATAGACGGTGGATGTCGACAGGGATCCCCCGTGCTAGGGGAGGGCGGGAGCCCCCAGATCCCAGAAGTATGGGGGTTGCCAGGCAGCCGAGGCACTGCGGGCCCCGCTGCAGCTCGCCTCCCGTGGCTTCCCGGCGAGCCACTCAGGCAGGCAGCAGGGGCGGGACGACAGGGACGCCACACGAGGGTGGAGGGGGTGGCGCAGGCCAGACACGCCGCGAGTGGATACATAATGTCAGCCCCGGGGGAGGGGGAAAGGCTAGGCTGGGAGCGGCGGCTCCGGACCCGGCTCCCCCCACAGCGACTCCCTCTGGCTCTGCCCGGTATTGGGCCGGGCCAGGCCAAGGGCGGCGCAACGCGCTGCGCTCTTCCCCTCCCCCCCCCCTCGCCTCCGCTACTTGCTCACCTGCCGGCGGGACAGGGGCCCGAGGGTGCCAGGCAGGCGGGCGAGCGGCCGGCCGGCCCGAGGGGGCCAGCGCTGCAGCCGCTGCCGCAGCCCCCTGCTTCGCCGGGCCACTCAGCTCCTCTGCAGCAGCGGCGGGAACGGCCGCTCCCCTTGTCTCGTTTGCCCCCCTCCGCCGCCACTGCCTCCTGCTCGCCTCTGCCACATTTGGATCCCCCTCTCCCTACGCGAGCTCCGCCGCCAGGATAGAGGCCTCCTCACCTTCCTGCCAAATAATGAGCCACCGCATCAAGCCGTTCAAAACACGGGGCCCGGCCCCGCCCTCCTCTTCCGCCCGGCCCCCTCCGCCACCGCGCGGGCGCACTGCGCCTCCCGAACTGCGACAGGAGAGGAGGACGCACTCCCCCGCCCCGCCCGCCGACGCCGATTCCAGGGCGCCTGCGCCGTCACAGCCGCCGCCGGCAGCTGACGCTTGCGGTTCCCCTGATGCCGTCGCCAGCGGGCTGCTACTCACCCTGAGGGCCGTGCCGCGGGCCGCTCCGGAGCCTTCCGGCGGGCAGACAGACGAGCGAGGGAGCGAACGAGCGAACGGACGAACGGAAGAGTGCCGTGCTGCTTGGGAACACGGCCTACCTGGCCCTGGGGCGGCGGGCGGCTCTCGCGCCGCCCCGCCCGCTCACGCTCCGCAACGCGCCCAGCGCCGCCTCACGGGCGGGCCGCAGCGGCGGGGCCGCGCACCACCGGCGCCTCCTCCCCGGGCGGGACTCGGGGCCCGGCGCCATGGCGGGCGGCGTGTGTTTCCCAGTGGGTTTCAGTGTTGTCCCCGGTCCTCTTCCGACCCGCGGGTACTGTTAAAGTGTTCTGAGAAAGTGGGGGTGGTCGTATTTCTACAGAGAAGCCAAGTAGCGTGCAGGCTCTCAAAGCCATCTAGCATTTCACCCGACATGTAAGTAGGAGGCTCTCGATCGTGGTAATCGAAAGAAAAGCAAAAGATTGCACTTTGCACTAAACCTGTCTTACTGTCGCAAGGGAGACAGGCGGACACTGAGATAAAGGAGCAGTTCCTTTGGAACCTAAAAGGATTCCTGTAAATCCTTGTGTTCTTGTCCCCTATGGAAAAGTGAAGCAGAAAAGCGGGTTGGGGACCACTGTGCAAAAATCTTATCTGAACAAAAGCACTGATTACATGCTCTCTACGTAGTCGTGTTGAACTGGGTACTCCCAGATTCTGGCTTCCAGTGGGCTGACAGACAATGGCTGAGAGGGAAGGTTATGGAAAACCTGCAAGTATTCGGAACTGTTGTGCAGCAATCACTACCCCACAGATAGATGTCATCTTCAGAACCAGTAGTGCTAAATCTGCAGAAATCTAGAGGAGAAGCAGCAAGAAGATTAACTGTCACGGAAAAGCTTTTTTAATTAATGAAAATAACGCGAGTAAATTTAGTAATGTGTATCAGAACTTTTCAGAGGAAGCTCTGCTTAAGCCCGTAATCGTAGGAGAGGATAAAGTAAAAACTATCTGTAGACATTACTACAGTGCTACCAAATCCTACGTCAGCAGTTTCGTACATGATCCAATCAAAGGGCCATTCACACCTTAAGACTGGCAACAAAATGGGTAACAGTAGAATTCTGCACTCCTCTGATAAGTAATTATTTTAACAGTGAAAATGTGTGAACAGCTGTGGCCTGATCTGCCGCAATGAATCAAATGGGAACTTCTTCAAAGTAAAGCTTGGCAAACATAGTACCATAACATGGTATGGCTTTTCTATTACAACATTGTCGTGATTTTAGCCACTAACTGCAGGACTCTGTTATCCAGCCACTACCCTCCCAGAGGAACATAGGAAGGGAAAGGAGAGGCAGACTTTAAGGAATAGAGAAGGTTTAATGGAGTATGCAAGGATGTAGTAATAATAATGGTGATTGTGAATTACAAATATATAAACATGGAACCTGCGCTGCTCCTTAGTTGGTAGCTCCTTTCTGACCAGAAAAGTCCCACAGTGGACCTGGCAGCAGATGGATGTGCCTGAGTCCAGGGTCTCTGTGACAGTCCAAAGGAGTCTTGGAGCAGCTGCACTGGTCCTTGGGGGGACAGGAGAAGGTGACCTATCTTCATGAATTATGTTCTTTGTTGGAAAAAAACCCCTAGCAGCACAGGTAAAGATGGCAAACAAAAGCAAACCTGGCCATTCCACCAGCCTGAGAGGGCAGAAAAGGCTTTTCAGTGAGCATTTTATACTGAGCACCATGGGAAGAACAGAATACTGTGATTGTTCTTTTTTGGGTCATCTGGCCCAACTTTTCATAGTTTCCTCCCTCACACACATGTAACTGTCACATCATCAGATTGGCATCCTGGGTGAGCTCAAGTTAGTATGGGCACAGGCAATTTTTATCCTGTTCCTCTCAAACCAGGACAATCCACACCCAATTCCTTACCATGTTTAACTATAGACAATATAGTTATAATACAAAAATTTACATTATGCACTTAAATACAGTTGTACAATTTGAGCTGTAGCTTTCTCAGCCAAATTTCCCTCTAGTACACACCGAACCCTTCGTCAGACTTTTAACAACTTTGTTTCTTCACTACATCCTTGAGGCCTGCTGTGCTTGTAACATCCTTGAGGTTTGCTACTTGCACAGGCCTCTGATTCACAAATTAATAATCCCATTGTTTCTGGATTGTTCATTACATATCCATTGCTTTCTAAATATCCCACACTGCTGCATCACCCACCATGTGTGTCACAGAAGTGCAGAATAATTTTGGTTGGAAAAGTCCTTAGAGATCATTGAGTCCAACCATTAATCTGGCTTTACCAAACATTACATCTAACTACCAGGTTCAGTGCTAAACCATGTTCCTAAACACCCCATCTACATGGTCTTAATCACCTCCAGGGATGGTTCAACCTCTTCCTTGGGCAGCCTATTCCAGTGTTTAATAACCCTTTCTGTGAAGAAGTTTCCTCTGATACCTAAGCCTCCTGTGGCACAACTTTGAGACCATTTCCTCTTGTCCTGCTGCTTTTCACTAGTGAGAAGAGGCTGACCCCCACCTCCCTTAGACCTTCTTTTAGATAGTTGTAGAGAGCCAGCCTCCTTTTCTCCAGACTGAACAATCCAGGTCCCTCAGACACCCCTCATAAAGCTTATTCTCCAGACCCTTCACCAGCTTTGTTGTCCTTGACTCCCCTCCAGCACCTCCATAGTGGGAGGCTTAAAACAGAACACAGTATTTGAGTTGTGGCCTCATCAGTGACAACTGCAGGGGAACAATCACTTCACTACTCCTGCTATTACTATTTTAAGTTACCTCCTGAAACACAAGGAGGCTATGCTGAGGAAGGAGACGTTTTTTGCAGGTTTGTGCAAAACTGGGTACTTAGTGGAGTCACACAGGTCAAGCACACCTTCCTTACAAAACAAGGCTTCTTTTATACATGAAAAAATGCAAATTTAGCTTATCTACTAAATACACAAATATTATCATCTCAATACTTGTCTGGCAAGTTTTTTTGTGAGAAAGGTGTCCTTCTTGGTAAGCTTAACTACTCATTGTTATTGGTTACTTGTGACGCCCATTTTCTGTGGCCACAGGCATACACATCAAGATAAGCTGATCAAGCACCCCCTTCGATTGATCATGCTGGCTTGTCTTTTTTTTGGCATCATCTCCTCCCTTAAAGACTTGTTTAAGAATATCCTTTAAGTAAGTCTACTTCTCTCATCAAGTACATCAAGTTACTCACCCAAATGCTGAGCAACATTTACAGCTCAATTGTAGAAACAGACACAAACAAAAAGCTAGTGAGGTTATTATCAATAACATCAACAAATTCTTGAGCCAAAGACTTAATTCAAGGAACCAGGAAATAAACCATCTTCAAACCTATTTGATTCCTAGAGGTGCATTATCCTTGAATTTCTTGTAGGATTTTAGTCTGTTGCCAAATTTCATTTAAACCAGGATCAATTCTCCCATTCTTACCTGTGTATACACAACAGCTGGTATTAATCTCCATGTATAGGCCTCTTTGAGAGGCTAACATCTCTAATGCCATCCTATTTTGTGTAGCTGATTTTGCAGCTTTTTCTACCTCTTCTTGTAAAGCAAAGACAGCATCAGAAGTTCTGTTTCAAATTCATTCTAAAAGTGAAGAAATTTTCATGATGACCTTTTCTAATTCACTTACTCCAAGCCAAGGAATAAACCGTCTCCTAAAGGAGTGAAATTTTGTGTGTCTTTTAAACCCTTTAAAGGTCTTTAACAACCCTTTTAAAAGGTTATCTGAAGCATGGACTCTGATCCTCATCATTTTATCTTTTTATTACTGTGATATTTGGAGGCATTGCTCTGTATGTACATGTTCCTGACTAATTCACAAGTAGAGCCTTTACTACTTCGTTTTCACATAACCAATACCATCCACCACCTTTTGGAACATTCTGATAGCCATCCATCCTGCTGTTTCTTCTTCTTTTTTTTTCTTTTCTTTTTCTTTTTTCTCTCGTTTCTTTTGTTTCTTTGTACTGCATTGACCAATCACACTACAGATAATGGCTGAAAGATGGGGATCCCAGATATCTCCATTTTGAAGGTAATTTACTCCAGGATGTTTTAAAAGAAATTGGCACCCCTACTAAAGGTCCTACATTATTACTATATTTTGGAAAATAGTCACACACCCAGCAATTTGTTTAATTATCTATTTTCCTATCTTTTCCAGTGATTTCCAAGTGAAGATTGTGATTCCAAGAATCAAAATATCCATTCTGATTCCCTTGCTTTCCAGCTGTCCTGACATTCGATACTTCAATTGTACTTAAATGTCCCTTATGACTAGTAACTACTGCGTGTGCAGCTTCTCTAATAAAAATCTCAGTTATGTGTGTGGATTGGCTTATTGCACATTGGCTTATGGACTTCGCTTTTTTTTTGACAATTTCAGAAAAAACTTAGTAGCTAATTGGGCTCATTTTATACATTAAAAAAGCAAATTTAGCATATCTTCCAAGTACACCAATATTATCATCTCAATACTTGCCTGGCAAGTTCTTTTGTGAGAAGGGTGTCCTGGTAAGCTTAACTACTCATTGTTATCTGCTACTGGTGATACCCATCTCCTGTGGCTACAGGCATTCATATCAAGATAAGCTCATCAAGCACCCCCTTCCATTGATCATGCTGGCCTCTTTTTTGACGTCACTTCCACCCACACTGTTTCTCATACAAACCAGGATGCCATTGGCCTTCTTGGCCACTGGGCCCACTGTCAGCTCATATTCAGCTGCTTGTCAGTCAACCTCCATATATTCTTCTACGCCTAGCACCTTTCCAGACACTCTTTCCCAAGCCTATAGGATTGCATGGGGTTATTGTGGACCCTGGTGCAGAACCTGACACTTCAGCTTGTTAAACCCTGGACAAACTGGCCTCTGCCCACTGATCCAGATTGTCCAGGGCCTGGAGCAGAGACAGCCATGTAGAATGGGTTTGCCTTTCCCAAGGGATGAAGAAATCCACGCAGCCTTTCTCAACAGGTTCCTTTCATGTACAACGGGGACTTTATCCCCTTCTACTGTATGTAAGAAGTGTGAGTGGGCAAGTCTAGCTTGATTCGTCAGTCCCCTGGTATTGACTAGCCAGGTGGCTTGCACTAAAGTTTTATCCCAGTCTTTGAAAGTTCCACCACCCATTGCTTTAAGGGTGGATTTTAGCAAGCGGTTATGACTTCCTGGAATCTGGTGCATGATAAGGGATATGATAGACCACTCAATACCATGCTGTTTGGCCCAATAAGCTACTAAGGTTTTTCTGAAATTGTCACAAAAGCGAAGTCCATAAGCCAATGTGCAATAAGCCAATCCACACACATAACTGAGATTTTTATTAGAGAAGCTGCACACGCAGTAGTTACTAGTCATAAGGGACATTTAAGTACAATTGAAGTATCAATTGTCAGGACAACTGGAAAGCAAGTTTTAAAGGCATTCCTGAAACGGATGGAGGCACAATTGGAAATAAGAAATTAACACATTCATTTTGCTATATGCCAGAATGTACCCTGCCATTTTTACAATCTGATTTTTTGTGCAGCAGGCTCAAGGAACCTTTTCTGAGAACTCTGTGCAGTTATGTATTTCCCAGAAAATATAAGTCACGTATTTACCTGAGAACCAAGGCATCTTCTGCTGAAGAACCTGAAAACAACATTCCTGACACAGTGATAAAATCAGTAATTTCTCTGGTATGAGCTTTGAAAGAATGAGGAGAAAGGAGCATGACCCCTGTTAAGATAGAGTTAATACCTGGAACTCATCCAGTAAGAAAGAAACAGTATCCCAGAAAATCAGAAGTAAGGAAAGGGTTGGAACCATTAATTAACACCTTCTTAAAGGTGGCTTTTCCTTGCCACACCAATTGGGCCAGGTTGAAAGATTATCTGCTGTCTTTGTTGAGGATTTTCTTATCCCATCACAGGTACCTGAACCAACAAGTCCTCTACCTTTGCATTTACTCATGCATCACTTCCAACAAAGAGATCAGTGGAAGGGACACTATACTGCCTTTCTGACCATTTACATCACACTGAAGGTGATCAGGATCCAATCCTTGATCCGTTACACCAGAGTGAAGGATGCTTCTCCTGAAGAATAGCAGACATTAATGCCCACAGAAGGACGCAAGAAAAAACTCTCTAGAAATTAACTTCAGTTTATGAATTGTGCTGGGAAATGGGTATTACTTTTTTAGAGGTCAACAGCCCCAGGGACTATGAGTATTATTCTGTGTGGCAACTCTATTTAGCTTAGTGGTTTTACCTTATTTATGTACGGAATCAAAGTTAATTAGAAGTCATGCTCATCCAAAGTTAATCAGAGGTCATGCTCATCCAAACAGTATGGATCTGTTGAACTTGACAATACAAATACTAATGACTAGGAACATATGCCATGAACACACCTCACATGTCTTGGGAAAAGAACATGCACATCAGCTTGGCCGAGGAGATAGCTAAGACAAGCATGAAGTCCAGCTGCTGGATTTGTACTCATTTCCCTGAACACTGAGAACAAGGGGTACCTATGATTGGTGGTTTTGTTCCCTTCTATGTCTCCTGGACCAATCTCTGGATAAACACTACCTCTAATATAGCTAAGAGTCAAAGAATCGTAATGGCTGGAAAGGATCTCTGAGATCACTGAGTCCAACCATACATCAAATGAAAAAAACCCAAAAACCCTACAATCTCAGCCCCTATAGCATGCCCTGAAGTGCCACATCTACACATTTCTTAAATACCTCCGGGGATGGTGACTCAACCACCTCCCTGGGCAGGCTGTTCCAGTGCCTGGCCATTCTTTCAGTAAAGAAATTCTTTCTAATATCTAATCTAAACCTCCCCTACTACAACTTCAGACCACTTCCTCTTGTCCCCTCATTATTTACTTGGGAGAAGAGGCAAAGTCCCACCTCCTTGCAACCTTCTTTCAGGTAGTAGAGGGCCATGAGGTCTTCCCTCAGCCTCCCTGGATCCTCTTTCAGGCCCTGGAGGGGTGTCACATTAGCCACCCTTCAGTCATCTGGGACTTCCCTTGTTGGCAAGGATTGTTGAGAAATGATGGAGAGAGGCTCCCCCACCCTCAGCACTCTTGGGTGAATCCCATGCAGCCCCATAGACTTACGCGTGTCTAGGTACAGGAGCAGATAACTACTTCCTCCTGGGTTATGTAGGGGTTGTTCTGCTCTCTGTCCTTATCTTCCAGCTCAGGAGGCTGAATACCTTGGGGGTAGCTGGTCTGACTATTAAAGATGGAGGCAAAGGCAGCATGAAATATCTCAGCCTTTTCCTCATCTTTGGTTGCAATGTTCCGCCTGCATCTAGTAAAGGATGGAGATTCTCCCTGGCTCTCTTTCTATTGCTGATGTATTTATGAAAACTTTTTTTTGTTGTCAGAGGCCAAGTTGAGCTTTTGAGGCAAAAGCCCAGCTGATTTTTCTCTCTGCATAACCTCTGTGCTCCTTGAATTGCCTGTCCCCTCTTCCACAATTGGTAAACCCTCCTTTTTTGCCTAAGTCCCATTAAGAGCTCCCTGTTCAACCAGGCCAGCCATTTTCCCCATCCTTTAATTTTGTGACTCATGGAGACAGCCTGCTCCTGGGCCTTTAACATTTCCTTCTTGAAGAGTGTCCATCCTTCCTGGATCCCTTTCCCCTTCAGGACTGTCTCCCAAGGGACTCTCTCAACTAGTGTTCTGAAGAGGCCAAAGTCTGCCCCCTAGAAGTCCATGGTGGAGGTTTTGCTAACCTCCTCTTTACATCAGTAAGGATTAAAACTTAACCAATTGATGATCACTGAGCCAAAGACATCCTTTGACCACCACTTTTCCCACTAGTCCTTCTGTATTTGTGAACAGAAGTTCCAGGAAGGCACCACCCCTCGCAGCTTCACCTACCAGTTGTGTCAGGAAGTTATCTTCCATTCACTCATGGAACCTCCTAGCCTGCCTGCTCTCTGCTCTATTATATTTCCAGGAGATGTCACAGAATCACAGAATTACTGAGGCTGGAAAAGACCTCCAAGATCATGAAGTCCAGCCTACGACCTAAAACAACCACGTCTGCTACACTAGGGCTGGTGATCATGAGACCTTAGCCAGCTACTTGTAGAATACTTCATCTGCCTCCTAGTCCTGGTTGGGTGGTCTATAACAGACTCCCAGCACATTATCTTCCTTATTTGCTTTCCCCATCATCCTTACCCATAAACACTCAACTTTATCATCACTGGAATGGATGGAACTTTATGGGATCATGGAATGTCAGGGGTTAGAAGAGACCTCCAGTGTTGGGAGTTTTTGGAAGAAAACGGACATGTGAGCCATCCTGACTATTTTGCTTTAGCCAGAGTGAGCTGAGGGCCTTGAGGCCCAGCTGCAGGGTTATTAAAAGATCAGCTATGTGCAAAAGATAAGGGAATTGGCAGCAGAAAAGAAGAATAACAGGATGGGAAAGTATTGCATAGACAGCACATAAACAGTTGTATTTAACCAGTTCTGAGCCCCTGAGAAGAAGAAAGTTACAGCAGATAAAAAGTTGTAAACAGGATGCCTGCGGTCAGCAAAGCAGGACAAGGATGATAAGCAGTACCCAATAGCAACGCGACAACAGGTGTGTGGACAGCAACACGCAGCCAATCAACATGAGCCACGAAGATGCCAAGACCATATAAATGTAAGGATTTGCTTAATAAAATTGAGCTTTGTTGCTAACTCATATTGAGTTGTCTCTTTGCCCTGCAAGCCCACCTCCATACTCGAGGGATCACCTAGTCCAACCCCGCTGCCTAAGCAGGATACCTAGGGCAGGCCACACAGGTACACATCTAGGTGGGTTTTGAAAGTCTCCAGAGATGGAGACTCCACAAGCTCTCTGGCCAGTCTGTTCCAGTGCTCTGTCACCCTCACAGTAAAGAAGTTTCACCTCATGTTGAGGTGGAACTTCCTATGTTCTAGCTTAAACTCATTATTCCTTGTCTTATTATTGGGCACCATTGAAAAAAGATGAGCCTCATCCTCTTGAAACACACACCTCAGGTATTTATAGACATTAATAAGATCCCCTCTTAGCCCCAGTTCTCTGTCTTTCTTCATAGGAGAGTTGTTCAAGTCCCTTAATCATTCTTGTAGCTCTTTGTTGGATTCTCTCCAGTAGATCCTTGTCTCTCTTGAAATGGGCAGCCCAAAACTGGATATAGTATTACAGGTGTGGTCTCACCAGGGCAAAGTAGAGGGGAGGGGAACCTCCCTAGATCTGCTGGACACTTTTCTTGATGCACCTTAGGATACCATTGGCCCTCTTGGCCACATGGGTCACATATTGTTGACCCATGGAGAACTTACTGTCCATTAGGACTCCAAGATCTTTCTCCATGGAACTGTTTTCCAGCAGGACATCCCCTAATCTGTACTGGTGGTTGATGTTATTCCTACCAAGATCCAGGACTCTACACTTGTCCTTATTGAACTTCATGAGTCTGACATCTGCCCAGCTCTCTAGCCTGTCCAGATCCAGCACAAACAAAACATTCCCTAACATACAGAGCCACACTATAACCTTCCTTGCCTATCCCTTAGGAAAAGCTTATAGCCATTCATTGCAGCATTTCGGTCATGACAGTCATCCCACTATATTTCTGTGTTAGCAACTGTATCATAGCTGTCCTGCTGCAGTGGCTTCCAGCTTGTCCTGTTTGTGCCCCATGTTACACATATTAGTATAAATGCACTTGGGGTGGACTACTGATTTCACCCCCATCCTTTGCCCTTTATCCCTGGGCTCATCACTGGTGGGATTATCCCCTTCCTCCTTCTAGTCTAATTTAAAACCAAGAGATTGGAACTGGGGACAGACCTGACATCCAAAATATGATGGATGGATGGATGGATGGATGGATGGATGGATGGATGGATGGATGTCCAAAAGGATGACATCTTGCTTGGATGAAGGCAAGCTGAAACATAGAATTGGATTATTTTTTGGTTTCAAGACTCAGTAGATTGTTAAAAAAAATTGCACAATTAGTAGTCATTTTTATATTAACACTTGTGTGCTTACATATAGTTATGCAATGCACTTCAAGATACTGTGTAGCCAAGTTCTGTTCTCAAAAAAAAACCTCCAAGTCTTAAGAAGGAGAAAATGCAATTGGAATGTAATAAAATATTATTGAGAAAAAAACTCCAAGCATGAAAACATAAGCAAGACATAAATTAATAAAAGTTTAAATATATATGTCTCAAAGGAGGAACTTGATGTCATTATTAAGCAAGTAAAATTTTAGGGGAAGAAAGAAACACTTTTGGGGAAAAATAAGAGGGAGCAAAAGAGATGCAAAATAAAAATAAGGCTCACATAACAGTAAAGCAGTAAAAACTTCAAGACACCTACTGTATAAATGAAAGGGATGGGAAAAACAACTCCCCTGAACTCCTCACAACCTATCATGATTACAGCCTTGCTCACCAGTCAGAGAGGCTGAAAGAGGAGAGCTCTCTTAGTGGCTATTTTATACTGAGCACCATGGGAAAGATGAAATACTGTGATCAGTCTGCTTTGGGTCACATGGCCCACCCTCTTCTCCCCATTGGAACAGCTTTTTCCCTATCCCATATTAACTGCTTGGTGGCAGGGCTGCTGTTGGCATTCCAGAATGTCTCTGGTTAGCAGAACTGGAGAAAATGTTTTTTCTTAGTTCTCTCAAAGCTGGCCACCCTTTTATTCCTAAGAGCTGGATGTCTTGGGCAAGTCCCTTGGCCCCATTAATCTTCATGTTAATCCTGTCTACCACCCTGTCACAACTTGGCAGTTTGGGTGGACCACAAACCAAAGGACAGAATTACTCTCTATTCGCCCCACCCTAAAGAGGGAAGATAAAAGTGGAATAAAGATGGGAGACTCAAAGTTGGAAATTGAAAAAAATTGGAAACAGATTTACTAACACAGGAGAAAGGCAATAATGTAGGGGATAAAGTAACAAAAATATAAATATATACAAATGCATATATATATATATATATATATATATATATATATATATATATATACACACACACACATACAACCTGATCTTGATGGTGGCAGTGATAGGTGCCTGAGGGCCCCTTATGTCAGGGCTGATTCAGGAGGAGGGCTCCAAGGTTCTTCCCAGCACCTGATAGATATGGACTCTGAAGAGCACGTGGCAAGCTGGTGGTAAAGGCACTCAGGGAACAGCAGCACAGCCAGGAGCAAGGGAAAAGGAGAGGACGGACTGCTGGTCTGCCTGAGCTTTATAGAGTTTGGGCAGGAAATGGAAGGCAATAGACCCCCCTGTGTTCTGCTCCTCTCAGAGTTTGAAAACCCTCCTTCTTTAGTTCCTCAAATCCAAACGATAACACACCAGCAGGTGCATTAACTTCTTACCTTTCTGAAAGACTTGCTCTGCTCTGTTGCCCCATAGAATGCTTACATCCATTTAGTAGAAGTGCTCCGGAGCTCTGCCCTACTCCAGTATCATCTCCTTCTGTGGACATTGGTACATTCCTTGCTACTCCATCAGGAGAGAAGCTGCTGCAACTCAGACCGAAGTGCTTTGTGCTGGTAGCAAACAGAATCATTGGATGTAGAGAAAGCAGTTACAACACTCCCAAGGATATCCTGGGTCTTCAAAGCTGAAGCTCTGGTGAGAGCATGAACCAGCTGATGCCTTGATGAGAAATTCCTTCACTTCTGCCATGCTTTATTTGGATGCATTCATCACAAGCTTCTTGACCCCCATGGGACTACTTATGATTGAAGAGGAGAGGAAAGCTGTCTCAAGCCTCTATGGTATTCTTATGACCTTGAACTCTATGGTTCAGCAGGTTTATTTCCCTAAATGCCTTATCCCAGTTCTCCTAGCTTTTTTTCACCTAGCCAAACTGTGCTCTTGACTTTTGTTCATTTGCTTGCTTAGGACTCTTGCAAACCCTCCAGCAGCTGTAAGATTGAAGAGACATACTGGTTTTTGCCCATTCCTCTTCTTTTGAGTTGTGTCAGCAGAAAAGTCAGAGTAGCGTGGTGTGAGAAAGTTTTCACAGACATGCCACCCTCTTCCTTCTTCCTTGTTCTCCTGAATTGGTAATTCCTTCCTGAGAAGAAATGTCCCCAGCTAGGCACTGCCACAGATGGAGCTGTTAGAGTCCAGGGTCCCCGTGACAGTACAGAAATGCCTTGGAGCAGCCATGCTGGTCCTCCTCTGGGATGCAGGGAAGGTGATCTGTTTTTCTATGTGCAGAAAACAGGATGCATTTCTAGGAACACTGGGAGGGATAACAAATCCTTCACTTCTTCCACAGTACATTTGATGTATTCTTCACAAGCCTGACTCACACTCTCCCTCCCATAGGAAGAGAGTTTCTTTTTCATTACATATATATTCTCATCAGAGAATCAGAGCAGGAATATTTGATTTGTTTGCTTAAAAATGTCTTTGTTATGCTCAGTATAACACATTATACCTGTTATTTTACAGACAATTATGTATGTTGGTGGTATATTTGGATTGTAATATCTCTTTAGTATCAATCTGAAAATAAATGCTCTTTACATTTGGACAAACATAAACACGGACACAAAAGAGAGTGGGTAGAAAATGTTCAAGCCTCAAGTAATCAGGTGTGACTGGTGCTGTTGAACAATTTCACTTAAATGATTTGAGTGAATAGATACGAGTGTTACTGAGTACCTCCAGATGGGGAAACTTTAAAAGCATTTAACTGGGGCCAGACTACATCCCAGCTAGATGAGATGTCGGGGTTCCTTCTGCATACTCTGGACTCTTTTGCTGTGAAAAATCTGTGAACTTGGGTAGGAGGAAGCCAGATACATTTTTGTATCTGTTGTGGTCTGGATGACTAGTTAACCAGAAGTTTAGAACAGCCCACAAAATGCATATCCTGTGTATTTAAACAGTGAAAACAGATTTGTGGTGGCCATAAACATTTCCTTTCTAGTCTTTCCAAGTGTCTTGCCTAGGAAATACTCCTACTCTTTCAAATCTGGGGTTAGATATATTTTTTGCTCCAGGCATTTTTATGTAAAAAATAACCTCTTTGGACATTGTGTTTGTTTTCCATACCTTGATGTTCACAATTATTGATTCTGACTGTGAAGTGCCTGGCAGCCTTAGGGCAGAGCCAAAAGGACCAATAGTTGCACCTCATCTGCCTTCTCAAGTTCCATGTTCAAAGAACCAATTTTGCAAATATTTATTATTTATTACAAATGGTAAGTAACTGTACCCTTAATGGTTCCTAGATGGAGAGCCATGGTTCTCTCTTTTTGACTCTTTCTTACCAAAAGCAAAACCAGCAAAGAAGTTAGTCTTCACGATTTGGCATTATTAGGTATTTAAAACTTCAGTTTCAAGTTACAAAAGCAACCATATTAATTTAGGTACAGTTCAATTTAAAGCTTTTTAATATAGAGCACATCAGAAAAAGCTTTTTTGGGTTTTTTGGGGGGTTTTTTTTGCTTTTTTTTTTGCTTTTTTTTTTTTAAAGGTTTTAATGACTAAATTTTGTGTCTACACTATCCTGACTTTGATATTTGCAGTGTAAGACATACCCATATTTTACACAGTGTGACATTTTTGAAGCTTTATATCAATAGTAATCAAGGACCTGATTCAATCTATAATTGCTTGTATTGCTGATTAAATGTGATGAGTTGAAAAAAAGAGGTGGAAATAGTACAGCCAGTGATCTGCATGGTCACTCCACTCCTCATTTGCTGTTTCTTATTTGGATAGCGTTATAAGGAAATTAGGGCTGGTGATAATAAACAGAAGATATTGATATACGTCTACCTCAAATAATAATTTACTTTTCTGTATTAAAAAAGGCAAGTTAAAAAGCGCAATCAAAGAGGCATCTTTGGAAGCGTAGTAATTAGCACATCCATTTCCATGAATAAATGGCTATTCACATGGATTTACCATCTTGATAACCAAGACTACTCTTTAAGGTGATTCAGAAGGTGAAATTAAAGAAGAGCTATTCTGTGTGTGGTATTTTACAATAAGATTAGGGTAAAAATAAGAACAATCCAATATAAAGTGTTAGGAGGTACATGACAAGTTTAAACAGGGAATTTACTGATCTGAAGCAAAAGTGGGTGTCACAGTCTTACAGTGCACCTGTACCAAAAAACTCCTATAAAGAAAAGAGCCTGAAAGTTGGCACCTTTCGTCTTTTGCTTATAAAGCCAGAGTATGCAGTATTTTAAATATGCAATATAGTTAGCACTGTTAAACTAGGATCATAGTATTACATAGTTGCATGTTGTAGAAAGCAGGTTTGTGATACTGTTAGAAAAATAGTTTGGAATAACATACTATTATAAAATAGATGAAAAAGGAGTAAGGTGGAAAACTGGTGTTGGAGTCTTGGGATGAACAGTAAAGAAAATTATGGGGGTCTGTACACTTTATTGCAAGAATACCTACAGAAATGTTCCATCTTTCCGGATGCCACAAGGGACTGACACATATGATAAATGTATTTAAGTGATACCACGGTTAAAAGTGGCTTAAAACATAATTCAATATGTATTTCAAAAGAAGATACATATTAATGTATTTTACACATGGTCATTAAAATATGAACTAGAAGAGTCAATGTTAAGAGAGAGCCATAGGAACGTAAGAACTACCTAGCATGGCAGCTGTATACAGTATGATTTTTCTATTTTGGCAGATATCTTCTATTTCATCAGACACATTACATCAGTTTAATCTCAATAACCAAATATTTACATTCCTTCGGGCTGCATGGCTTGTACACGGTGTTTCACAAATAAAAATGGACGAATGTATTTTTGCCTTGCAAACATACTGCTGTCTAAGGAACTTGCCTTAGCATGGATTGCATGAGTTGTGAAACACAAAAATACATCTTTCTGTTGTACTTCTACTTCCAGCCATTTCAACCCAAATGGCCAAAATAGCTCAATTTGAAAACACATTTTTGAGTAATTTTGTGTGTATATTTTGGTGTCAACAGGACTATTTATGGTATAGCATTTGCAGACTGGAGCTGTAATTTTATGTGAATCAATGCTATATGCTTGTTCCAAGAAACTCTATTGACTTTGGATATTATTCCTGAAAGCAAGTTCAGGCACTGTTTCCCCTCACCCACAAGAACTAGTACCTCTTTCTGCTTTTCTCTAATATTAACTAGGTCTCTAATAGAGAGTTCAAGTAGTCATTCTGTAAGGGGTAAATCTTTTCTTCAGTGAAAAGATTTTTTCTTGGTTTTGTTCTTTCATGACTCATGATGAAGCCATTATTTTTTCAAGAATTTGAAATTAACAACTCAATTGTTTTTTACTTGAAAGAACACAGAAAATAGTAGTTTTGTGGGTCTGTGAAATTGGAGTCGAGAATGAAGGAAGTCCTGTCTGATTAGAAACAGCTGAAATTTTATTGCTGTTTCACAAAGACATTTGTTACTGAGAATATTATTATTTTAATATTATTTTATATTATTATATATTATAATGGAATATAAATAATTAATATAAATTATTATATAAATGAATATAAATTAATATAAATAATTATTTATATTAATATTTATTTTTAATATTATATTTACCTTGTGTGAAACAAAATAGTACTAAGTTATCACAACTGTAATATTGAAAACCAGTGGTTTTTTTTCACCTCACGCAAGTGTAACACTGAGGAGATAAACAATCTCATGGATGTATTTCCATGATTTTCAAGAAATGGCCAAACAAAAAATATTGCTGATACTACTGTTTTTAGAATGTGCGGATAAAAGTTCAGCCCAAGAAACTAATGAACATGGAACAAAAGAAAACAAACAAACAAATAAAAAATGGCAGTAGATTTCTCAGAACTAAATCTACTACAAAGCTTTTGATGACAGAAACATTTTCATAAATGAAATTTTTTCTGATTTCCCTTTGCTTTTTTATTATTCTTTTGCAGTGCTGTTTTACAGCAGTGAGGTGTTACTGGAGTATGCATAAGCAAAGCTGGCAAGTCTGATTTAATTTTTGCAAGATACATGAAGAAGCATTGATAAATTAAACCATCAGCACTGAAAGACCTGAATTTCTTAATTAACTACTTTGATTGCATCTCAGGTGGGCAGCATTTAGAGGGAGTTAAGTTTGACTACAAAAGCAAATTGCTTTTACAGTGACAGTGGGTCTTTAATGTGTTGAGCACTCATTTTCTCCTTCAGTATATATGGCTATTGCAAAGGAGTATGAAAATGCCACTTGATCTTTGTCTGCATTTTTGTAGTTCTTTTGGCATAAAGCTGACAGCAACCAGAAGTTCTTCAGCTTGCCTGCAAGCTCTGTACATGTGTAATCCAGATAAGACTAAATTGTGGAGAAGGTTGTCAAATTATGGGAGTCATGAATGAAAACTATTTTTAAGAGACTTCTTTTACTTACATGTAGCTTTTAATACTTACAGCTGAATCCTAAACTTTGTGAGTGACATGTGATTTGCTCCATGTGGAATTTTTTTAATGTCTGAGTGTTCTGTCTGATGGCATCTCTCAGGACTCACAAGAAATATTTGAATGAAATCAATGTGTATGTTCACTGTGTTTCAGTTAGGGAAATTCTATTGAATTATTTGTCAATGTCTGATTTGCATCTGTAGAAAATAAACTCCAGGAATATCTTAATGAATCCTCCAATTAGAATTGTATGTTGCCATTTACAATTAGCGGTCAATTTTGAAAATCTAAGGAAAAATTGTTTTTCTTTGAATCTTCTGCAGCCAAATGTGTCAGGTGATTTGTGAATGGATTGCATTCTATGGAGTTAATTATTTTTGCTCTTTTGACACCTGAGATATATGGCACAGTGTCTCATCCCTGAAATAAGTCTTCACATTTGTAAAGATACATTCTGATTAACAATGAACTGATAAATGTCGGGCAGGTCTCACTTTTTAATCCCTTTCCAACAAACACAAAAGGAAGATTTGCCAGAAATGTCTGTTTCTGGTTTATTAATTGCTGAATTAATTGAATCTAGAAATTAAAGATGATGTAATGAACAATTTATTAATGGTTCATTGAATGGGTGTTTCTATTAATGAGAGTAATAGTGATTTGGTCTGCTATTTTATGGTAATCTGGTTCATGAGTGAAAAGACTTAAGATAATTTCTAGAACTTCTTATTTGATGGAAGAAGAAAAACAGATGTCCTCAGAATGGAGACAAGTAATTGTTACGGCGAGCCTTTCTCTGGGGGACACGGCTCTTCTTCAGGAGCTCTCTCTTGCCGTCCCTCTCCTCAGGCATCTTCATCTCTTGTCTCTCCGCATCTCTTCTGATTCTGCTTCTGGGAGCATGCCTTTTATTTTGCCCTTCAGCCCCGCCCATTTCCGGCTGGGGCAGGCCCTAATTATTGGGCACAGCTGGACCTAAGCTCCCGGTTCATCATCGGCAACACCTGGTGACTTGTGGTTCTCACTACATTTCCCCCCTTTTTGTTGTTTGTTGAAAAATAGACTTCATTTTTTCAATAATTTACAATTAATTCACAATAATTTTCAATAATTTACAATTAATTAAACATTTCATTATTTAAACATTTCATTATTTTTCAACATACAATATTTTCAATAATTTACAATTAATTCACAGTAATTTTCAATAATTTACAATTAATTAAACATTTCATTATTTAAACATTTCATTATTTTTCAACATTTTTAACATTTCATTTAAACATTTCATTATTTTTCAACATTTTTTTTTTTCCACCTATTTTTTGAGGAGGGAAAATTCGGGCTCTTTAGCCTCTGTTAGCAGGAGATGAGGTCTTAAAACACCAGCTCAGTTTTCGCTGGTACTCGCCACCTCAGGATGCCTGGCCATGCAGAGGCTTCTCCGAGCATTCAGCGCACCAGTCTTATCGCGTGTCCCTAGGGCCCCATTTCAGGACCGCATCGCGTGTCCCTGGGAGGCTCCGTTTCAGGACCACACTGACTTGATGCGCACTCAGAGCTCCGCTTCAGCTTCAGCATTCCTTGGGTTTGAGTTCCGCGCGCCAACTCGCTGCGCCTTTCGAGCCTCGCTCTTCTCTCCTGCCTGGCTCGCCATTCTGGGGTGTTGTATCTTGCTGTGCTGGGCTTCTATTCCGAGCTCTACACGCCGCCTACAGCATTTAAGCTTAGCCTTGTGGAGCTTTTCTCATGGTTGCGTTTTTGGAGCTCTTTATAGAGTGTCCCGCACCAACGTAGTAGCTCCATCTGACGTGGTTGCGTATTTCGAAGCTCTTTATATCGCCTTCCGCATTTAAGCCAGGCTTTGTAGAGCTTCCCGCAACCAACGTGGTCGTGTAGAGCTTCTTATATTACCTCAGCGTTCATGGCTGCTGTTGTTGCCCGCATTCTCCACCAGATGTTACGGCGAGCCTTTCTCTGGGGGACACAGCTCTTCTTCAGGAGCTCTCTCTTGCCGTCCCTCTCCTCAGGCATCTTCATCTCTTGTCTCTCCGCATCTCTTCTGATTCTGCTTCTGGGAGCATGCCTTTTATTTTGCCCTTCAGCCCCACCCATTTCTGGCTGGGGCAGGCCCTAATTATTGGGCACAGCTGGACCTAAGCTCCCGGTTCATCATCGGCGACACCTGGTGACTTGTGGTTCTCACTACAAGTAATCTTAAGTAATCTTCCTGCTTTAAAATCACTTGACTAGATTGCTTCCTTAGAAGTGAAAAACCAGGTCCTTTTCCACTTCCCCAAGCCTATAGTTTTGCGTGGAGTTGTTGTGATTGAAGTACTGGGCTTGGCACTTGGCCCATTGAACCTCATGCTATTGGCCTTGTTTTTTTGATCCAGCCAGTCCAGGTCCCTCTGCAGAGCCTTCCAGCCCTCAAACAGATCAACACTTTTCCAACTGGGAAAAAGAAAATCCACCTGTTGCCCGAAGTCAAGACACAAACCAACAGAGTGTCAGTTTATGCGGTGCTTTATTCGGGGCCCGGGAAACCTGAGGACTAGCGTCCCAAGTCAGGATTCCAAAGATCCTCATTTTTGGTTCAGCTTTTATACCCTTTTACAATGAGGCCTTCGTGCGGAATTTCATGTACTTCAGTTACAAAACAGTTACATACATCATGCAGATAACAATAGATAGACATCCACAAACCACAAATCTCTCATACTTGTTTAACTTAAGATATTGTTTTAACTGACTCCCACCACCAACCCCCCTTACATGCGTAATAACCCTTATCTTCAATGACAGTTTACTTTTCTTCATGTTCTATATGCTCGACTAATCCCCTTTGATAAACTGTTCCCCTCTTCTCAGCACATTCCTTGTTGATAAACTGTTCCCCTCTTCTCAGCACATTCCTTGCTAGTTTCCAAGACCCATTCCTAGGGCCTGTTTTTCTGGCCTGCTTGACCAATCCAAACCTTAGCGTAACTACTTCTAAATTTCTATTTCTTTCGCTACTTGCAACACACCCACAAACCAAGTGGAGGCTTCCAAGGGAGTTGAGATTCCAAAGAAAAGTGCATAATTCTTTAAAACCCATTGTGTTTTTTTGCTTTGGTTTGGGTTTTTTTGAGGCAGGTTGATTGTTGGTGCTACTAAACAAAATACTGCCTATCTTGACCACAGTGGAGAAGGCTTTCTGTTACTATGAGCCAAGAGTTTCATGAACAAAACACTGGGCACTCTGTTTTGGGAATGGTTTCAGGACACATGCATTTGGATTGGAGCAAGTCTGGACATCTTGGCTTTAAATAGGAAATTTGAATTAGACAAAGCCTGCTTTGTCTGGGCTTTAAATGAAAACAGGACCATGAAGAAGTTATTACCCTGAACTGATATATCTTGGTTTTTCAAACTTGGAATTTTTCAAACTACACACCTCCATTTTGTACGAAATCCCTGTCTCAAACTGATAGGATCTATTAAGAAAGCATAGGGAGAGCACATATTAAGAAATCAAGTAGGGAGATCAGAATGATTTAATTTTAAAAGTAGGAATGGCTGAGAAGAGGAAGGTGAGAGATTTCTGGAGAGGATGCTTGGCTTCATCATTTTCTGCAGGGGGTGAAGAGAGATGAAGATCTAAAGTAATCCTTGTTAATTACTGAACATTCTTCCTGTATGAGTCATGAAGGTTCTGCTCCTCTTCCTGTGAAACAGCTGGGCAACATGACTGTTATCTGAAAAGCAATAGCAATGTATGCATCTGTGCATATGCACACACATTCCTTCTCTTTTATTTTCTAATTCAGTATGAAATGTGACTCTAAGGATCAACGTGAACAGAAGCTGGAGGAGCTGGATACAGCTGAATACAACTGATACATAAGTAATCTATCAGTGTCATATTATTCAAGGATCAAAAAGAATTTCAAAATTACAGGTGACAGGTAAAATTTCACACTAAATTTGCAAGTGTCTAACCCAACTAACATCTTTGGATAGTACCATATCCTACACCATTGTAACTCAGTGGGAATTTTATCAGTCCCATTGCTGTCATCAGTCTGGGACTGAAGACCTACAACAAGGTCAAACTTGTAGTAACTATTTTTATCAGCATTTGCTCCAAATATATTATAGCATGCACACACACACACACATATACACAGACACAGATGGCAGAGTCTAGAAACTGATACATGCCTACTTTCTCAAGATGAGTAAACAGATACCTTGAAGTTTTCAGAGACAATGCATAGAATGTGATCCATGTTGAAACATGTCAGTGTAAATGTAGAAAATGGTATTTGCTCAGGAACTGAAAATATGGAGACACAAGCTACTGTATAACCCCTTTTGACCAGAGTGACTGGTTGGATATTCAAGTCCACAGAATTCTTGGGGAAAAAGGTGTTGGATGCTGAAGACACTGAAAAGTATCTTTGATATAAAATTAATTATTTGCAAATACCATTTAACAACTCTCTCCCTGAATGTGAGAGGAATTTAATGCTGTGGGGAAACTGCTCTTCCAAAGCTTACTTAACTTACTGGATGATGTGTTTACTGTCTAAGATTTTTCTCAAACTTCTGGTTTGCTCTGGACCTGTGACCAATGGCCAATAAAACGCAGTATCTACATACACATGAATCACAAATATAAGAGGTGTTAAGCTGGTAAAAGAAAAGTCACAGAATTAGACAATCATCAGTGTTGGAAGGGACCTTTAGTCCAACACCCCTGCTAAAGTAGGATCACTAGAGCACATAGACTGGATTGCATCTAGGTGGGTTTTGTATGTCTCCAGTCAAGAAGACTCCACGATGTCCCTGGGCAGCCTGCTCCAGTGTTTTGTCACCCTCACAGTAAAGAAGTTTTTTTCTTATGTTTAAATTGAACTTCCCGTGTTCCAGTTTGTGCCTGTTTCCCCTTCTCCGATTGCTGAGCACTGCTGAAAAGAGCCTGGCTCTATCCTCTTTGCACTCATGCTTTAGATATTTATACACATTGATAAGGCCTCCTCTTGTCTTCTCTTCAGGCTTAACAGTCCCAGCTCTCAAACTTCCCGTGTAAGAGAGATGCTCCAGTCTTCCAATCATCTTTGCTGCCCTCTGCTGGACTCTCCAGTAGTTCCCCTGTCTCTCTTGAACTGGGCACCCCAGAATTGAACACAGTATTCTAGATGTGGCCTCAGTAGTGCAGGATAGAGGAGGAGGACCAAATGGCCACGTTCTTCCTGGTGCACCCCAGGATACCATTGGCCTTCTTAGCCACAGGGGCACAATGCTGACTCCTGGCTAATTTATTGTCTACCAGGACTCAAAGATCCTTCTCCTCAGTGCTTCTTTCCAGCACATCAGCCCCTAATCTATACTGGCTGTTCCTCCCCACATGCAGGACCTTACATTTGCTCTTGCTGAACCTTGTTAGGTTCCTCTCTGCCTGACTCTTCATCCTGTCCAGGCCACACTGCATGGCAGCACAGCCTGCTAGGGTGTCAGCCACTCCTATTTTTTGTATCATCAGTGAATTTGCTGAGGATACACTACATCTAGGTGACTGATTAATATGTTAAACAAGACTGGACCCAGTCACATGCTCCTTTTTCAAAATTAAGGTTGAGATTGAAAAGAAGTGTTAGTCTTTCAGGGTTTATATTTGAACTACCTGTGAGAAGGTTACAGACTCCTAGAATCATAGAATACCTTGAATTGAAGGCTCCTAAAAAGATCAGCTCCCTGCTCCTCACAGGACTACCTAATAGTAAGCCATACCACTAAGAGTTCTGTCATCTAATTGCTCTTTGAAAACACTCTGACAGACTTGGTGCTCTGGGTAGACTCTTCCACTGTATCAATGAAGAACCTTCTTCTAAGGTCTGGTCTGAACTTCTACTGGTGCAGCATCATTCCATTTCCTTATATCCTGTCACTGGTCCCCAGAGACCAACATCTCCTCCTCTGCTGCCCCTCTTGAGGAAGCTGTAGATTCTCTTGGGGTCACAGCCCAGCCTTGGCTTTCTCTTCTCCAAGCTGAACGAATCAAGTGACCTCAGCAGCTCCTCTCAAGTCTTGCCCTTGAGAAGTTTCACCATCTTTATTGGTCTAATTTGGACACATTCTAATAGTCTGATGTCCTTTGTCTGATGAGGCACACAGAACTGCACAAAGTGATTGAGTTTGGACTGGACCAGTGCAGTACACATCTGGAGAATCACTTCCCTTGACCTGCTAGCTCTGCTGAGCTTGGTGCTCCAGCCACATAAAAGGATATAAATTTGCAAGATGTCTGGGGAAGGCTCTTCTATTGAGTCATGATGTTCAGACTGCATCCACTTGCTTTCTAAACTTCTCAGAGAGGAGCCTAGGTGCAGCTAGATCCAATCCTGGTCCCAGACTTGATCAAAGGTTTATGTCTCAAGGATTATGCATGCAGCCACCCATTAGAGTCAACATTTGTCTGTTTCAGAGTCTTGCAAACAACTTGTACTGAGACAGTTTTGCAGATTTGAAAAGCAATGTTTGCCTATTTCACAGTGCTGCAAAGGGCTTGTAATAAGACAGTTTTACAAAGTTGACAAGATAGCCAGCTTTGCCTGCTTCAGTGCTCCACCATGGGCTTGCACTGAGACAGATTACTAAAGTTGTACATAAAGAGAATTTATTAAGGCAACCATTATAACATGTTTGGAATTGCTGTTGATAGAAGCCCTTACTGCAAAAGATTAGTCTCCAGTCAGTAAATTCTGGGTAAAAATTCTACAGAGCTGGAGGCAGAAATCTCACCAGAGAGGCATCTCTATCTGTGGGGGAGCAGAAGGGATTCAGACCTGCCAACCTGTCTGGCTAGTCAGAATTCTCTTCCTCTTAAAACAAATTATTCTAAAAATTAATTTCTACCTATGCGCAAGGTGGGACTAAGTCATAAATTGTTTGCTTATTAGTTCTTAGCTGGCTAATAGTGCTTTCATATTGAGAGGGGTGGGGAAAATCCAGTACTCATTCTCAATGCAAATTTCTCCTCTGATGTCACAACTGACCTTTGATTTCTACTTATCACAACAATCCCTGACAACAGAACCTTCATTCCATTTTGGAAGTTGTGCCAACTGATGGCTATAAAGTTTGCAGTCAAACCATCCCACTTCTGACACCCAGGTTATATCTTAGAATCATAGAATGGCTAGAGTTGGAAGGGACCTTGACGATAACCTAGTTCCAGCCCCGAAATATCTTATTTTTTATTATCTTAGATAAGAAAATGGACTATTCCTTCCACTCCTATGCCTTGTCCAGTGTGAGATAAGCACAATGAATTAGCTTGATGTCTTGTCCAAGGCTGTGTACAAGATAAACGGCCTACATCCCTTTGTAAGAGGTAGGTATGCTGATTATCTTGCATTCCTGTTCAGTTACAGTTACTCTTGAAAGAATTAAGACATCAGTTTTCCCACTGCACCCCAGGACTTGGTTGTCCCTTTTGACTGCCAGGGCACAGTGTTGATTCTTATTTAAGCCAAATTCCCAGATTTCTTTCTGTGGCTCTGCTCTCCCCCCAGTCTGTGCAACCAGGATTACACAGTAACAGGTGGAGAGTCTGTTACTTGCTTATGTTAAATTTCATATGCTGGTGATTGCCCAGTTTTCTAGTCTATCCAGATCTCTGTATAAGGCCTCACTCTCCTCAAGGGAGTCCAATTTAGTATTGTCAGAAGTCTTACTTATACATTTTACATATTATACTTAATTTTACATTTTATATATGCTACGAATACAAATATACATTTGACTTCTGCATCTAGGTAATTTATAAAAATAATAAAGAACACAGGGCCTAAAGCTGTGCCCTTGGAAACCCCACTGATGACTGGTCACCAGCCTGTTGTAAACCCATTTATTATAGCCCTTTGAGCCTGAAATAAAAAAAGCATTGCAAATCTGAATAATTCAGTATTCAGCTCTGCCAACAATTTGTAGTGACAACGCAGATTTTGTGATCTGAACCATCTTGAAAATATTTCTTATGATCAGATGATTTACCACAATTTTTCACCTGTGATCGCTAGAAAATACCATATTGCTGGGCAGCTAGAAGCTGCTTCCTAAAACTGTTTTCTAATGAAAACAGAAACTTGGGTACAAGCATTGAGTGACACTTTCCAGGTGTGGGTGTTGAAAAATTATTTTCCACTTCAAAAATCTCTCCTTCAGTATCTCTATCTTGCATTTGGAAGTAAAACTAAGGATGCATGAGATTAGCCACTTTGCACACTGTGCAAATGTTTTGCCAGTTGAGGATTGTAATGACACTTGGACACCAGAGTGAAAAGAGTAGATGTGTTTTACTGGTGATAGCTAAATAATACAACCAAATATGAAAAACACATAACAAAGTACCTAAAGCAGACAGACAGAAAATATACAGGGTAATGCATCAAATCATTACTATATAAGAGAAAAGACAGTGATTAAGAAAGATAAATCAACACTTGCATACATTACCATCATCCAGATCTGCAGTTGCTGGGGAGCCCTGGTTGCAGCAAGGATTTGGAGAACCCTTCCCGGCAAGCAGAGGCAGTGAGAGTGAAAACCCGAGGTAAACCCAGGGGCTCACGGTGAGATTGTGCTATAGACGGGGGTTCCTGAGATCAGGGCACTCCGTACAGCTGCCCAGAACTGCAGGAAGACTCCCATAAGCTCTCTTGCCCGGCCCATCGGGCGTGGAGTAGGGGAGAATGTCCAGGCATCCATGGTGGTGTTAGGACCTCAGCAAACGGGGATGTGTGAGGGGAGTCAGCGAGGCAGTTCGAGCATGAGAGGCACAGCCACCTCCTAACTCTCTCAGGTGAGTTGCTTTGGGGTTTCTTTTCTTTTTTTCTTTTTTCTTTTTTCTTTTTTTTTTTTCTTTTTTTCTTTTTTCGTTTTTTTTTTTTTTCTTTTTTCTCCTGCAACCCCAATAAAACCAGCAATGATTTCCAGAAAAGTGAAGGCCATTGCTGCTGTTATCAGAAGGGCTGTGTCAGCACAGATGGAACCCCCAAGAAGGACACCAGGACAGACGCAGCCATCGAGGTCTCTGCCTGCGCGGTGTTTGAGCCGGACTTTAGCAGAGGGCAGTGTGAGTTGCGTCTGTGCCATGTGAGCAAGCAAATGATTTGCTGTGCCTGGTGACAGAGCTCAAGGAAGAGGCAGAGAGGCTGAGAAGCATTTGGGAAAGTGGCAGGGGAATTGAGTGGTGGAGTCACACCCTTTCGCCCCCAAAATTTCATGAGGAGATGGTAAAGCCCTGCACCTCCTGCCATCAGGCAGATGGAGCAACCCAAGTAGATGGGGGGGAATGGAAACAGGTTCCTGACTGGAGAGGTAACAGAATCCCCTCCTGACTCCCATCACCCCCTGGGTGCCCTAAAGAACAGGTATGGGACCCCGAACCCAGAGAATTGCGTAGAAGGCAGTTAAGAGGAAAGTCAGTCTGGAGGGTCTCCTGGCTGCACCCCATCTACCAGAAGGATTACAACCACAGCTATAAAGGAAAAAAGAAAGGTAGTTATAGTTGGTGAGTCCCTACTGAGGGGTACTGAAGGCCCTATATGCAGACCAGACCCATCCCACAGGGAATTCTGCTGCCTTCCCAGGGCCTGGGTGAGGGCTATCAGTAGGAGACTCCCTGAGCTAATTCAGCCCTCTGATTATCATCCACTGTTGGTAGTTCAGGCTGGCAGCAATGACATTAATGGAAGAAGTACCAGGGCAATTAAAAAGGACTTCAAGGTGCTGTATCAATTAGTTAATGGGACAGGAGTGTTTGCCTCAGTTCCTGCAGCAGCAGTGAGGAATGAGGAGAGGACTAGGAAAACCTATCTAATCAACAGGTAGCTAAAGGATTGGTGCCACCGGCAGAATTCTGGGTTTTTTTGACCATGGGGCAAATTGTGTACCAAAATGGTACTGTGTCTCCTCAGTTCATATGGGCTACATCTGTCTAGCAAGGGCAAAAGGACTATAGCTTGTAAGTTGGTGGGGCTGATCAGGAGGGCTTTAAACTAGGTTTGAAGGGGGAAAGGATTGAAAGTGAGCTCTCCAGAGATGAGTCTAGGGGTGGAAACCCTGATTTAAGAGTGAAATCAGAATTTCAGCCGAAGTGCACGTACACTAATGCACACAATATGAGTACTAAACAAGAGGAGCTTGAATCCATCATGCAGCAGGAAAGTTGTGATGTAGTTGCCATCACAGAAACGTGGAGGGATGACTCACATGACTGGAGTGCTGCCATGGATGGCTACAAGCTCTTCAGAAGGGACAGACAAGGTAGGAGAGGTGTAGGAGTGGCTCTATATGTTAGAGTCTCTTGACTCTGTAGAACTTGAGGTCAGTAAAAATAAGGTTGAGTGCCTGGGGATCAAAATCAGGGGGAAGGCCAATAAGGCTGACATCCTTGTGGGAGTCTGTTATAGACCACTCAACAAGGATGATGAGAGGGATGAATTATTCCACAAGCAGCTGGCAGATATCTCAAAATCACCAGCCCTTGTTCTTATGGGTGACTTCATCCTACCTGATACTGCTGGGAACTCCACACAGCAGAGAAGAGGCAGTCTAGGAGATTTCTGGAGCATATAGAGGATATTTTCCTGCTCCATCTGGTCAATGAGCCCACCAGGGATGGGTCCCCGCTAGATCCTCTGTTTACAAGCAGAGAGGGGCTGGTGGGAGATGTAGTGGTCAGAGGCCGTCTGGTGCACAGTGACCATGAAATAATAGAGTTTTCAATACTCAGGGATGCAAGGAGGGCTAACAATAAGACCTCTACACTGGACTTCTGGAGGGCAGATTTTGGCCTTTTCAGAAGACTGATTCAGAGTGAACCCTGGGAAACAGCCCTGGAAAATAAAGGGGTCCACGAGGGATGGGTGTACTTCAAGGAGCAAGTCCTGAATGCACAGGAGCAGTCTGTCCCTGTGTGCTGAAAGGCAAGGCAGAGGCGAAGGTGACCAAGATGAACAGGAAGATATTGAAGGAAATTTGGGTTAAAAAGAGAGCTGATGGACCATGATAAAAAAGGGCTGACTACTCAGGAAGAGTTTAGGAATACAGTTAGGTCATGTAGAAAGGAAATTAGAGAAGACGAAGGCACAATTTGAACTCAGTCTTGCTACTTCTCTTAAGGCTAACAAAAAGTTTTTCTACAGATACATCAAGAGCAAAAGAAGGGGCAGGAAAAACCTCCATTCTTTGTTGGACATGGGGGGAAACACAGTTACCAAAGATGAGGAAAAGGCTGTGGTATTTACCACCTTCTTTACCTCAGTGTTCAAGAGTAAGACAGCTTGTCCTGAGGACAGCTGTTTCTGGGGCTTGTAGAAAGAAATAGGGAGCTGAGAAGCTCCCCTGTAATCCCGGATGGAACAGTTTGTGACCTGCTGAGCCACTTGGATCCTCACAAGTCTATGGGACCAGCTGGGATCCACCCCAGGGTGATGAGGGAGTTGGTGGAAGAGCTCGCCAGGATGCTCTCCATCATTTACCAACAGTCCTGGCTCACTGGGGAGGTCCCAGGTGATTGGAAGTTGTGGAATGTCACAGCAGTCCACAAAAAGGGATGAAAGGAGAACCCAGCAGACTACAGGCCTGTCAGCCTGACCTCAGTGCCTGGCAGGGTTATGGAGCAGATCATCTTGGGGGCAATCATACAGCATCTACAGGATAGACAGGGGATCAGACCCAGCCAGCACGGGGTTAGGAAGGGAAGGTCCTGTCTGACCAACCTGATCTCCTTTTATGATCAAGTGACCTGCCTGGTGGCTGAGGGAAAGGCTGTGGATGGAGTCTACCTGGACTTCAGCAAAGCCTTTGACACCCTCTCCCATAGCATTCTTCTGGAAAAGCTGTCAGCCCAGGGCTCAGACAGGAGACATGAGGAAGCTTTCAGCAGAGTATTCATATTCCTTTAAACTTTTGGATAATAGAGAGGAATTGCTCTGCAAGGTGCTCCATTTTTTGCTGTTCTTTCTGTCTTTCCTCAGTAGTGCAGAATCTCCTCCTGCAGGCAAACCAGATATTCAGCTTTAGATGCAACACAGAAATATAGCAGTCAGTATAGAAAATGAGCTATAACTGGTGATGTAAACACTTTAAAAATACAAAATTATGTCTCTTGAATCAATCTTTTTTTTTTCTTTCTCCCTGCTATGTTGCAACATTTTGTCAATTAACCTATGTTTGCCTCACCATATGCCTGACAGACACCTAAAAGATAAGAATGCTTATCAGGTCGTCTCCTGGTGCATGATGGGATGGAGACAATGAAGGTAGCAGGACACCCAAAAAGACTAAAAGATAAGGATGACTCATCTCCGGGAAGTCTGGAAATCTGTATGTATCAGGGACTTATGCAAAAAAAGGGACCCCTTTTCTTTTCCTGTATAAAAATCGCCCAAAAAGAAAAGCAGCCAGCAGCTCAGAGGAGCCAGCAGCTCAGAAGGACACGTGGAAGCCAGCTCCTGTGACTACAAACTCCAGCCAGCTCGGCGCAAAAAGGCAGGAAGCAGCTCTGAAGGACCAAGCGGAAAGCGGCGAGGCGGCTTTCTTCTACACCCCCCCTCTCTCGGCACTTCGGCTTCAGCTGCGGGACAGAGAAGCGGCAGGAGCGACAGACCCTACGCACCCGACCACAGCCAGAGGCCAAGGCCGGCGGACGGTGATAACATCTTAATTACCCTCCTTCTTTTCTCTTCTTAACGACTCTTCTCTCCAAAGTAACTAATTGTATAAATCCTAAATAAATCCTTTTAACTTGTTTAAATCATAAAGCCTGGTTATTTTTGTAAATTCACGCGTCGTCTATGAGTAGTGGCTGAATTTTCCTCGCAAACAAAATATAAATAATAACTCGGATCGTAACAACTGGCTACCCAGCCATCCTCCCTTCAAGCTTTTAAAGTGATAAGAGTTACTGCTCTGGTAAACTGTCTTTGAGTTAGCTTCAAAAATAACACCCCTCCCAACGAAGGCAAAGAAAAACCACCAAATCACAAATTACCCTGAAACAGAGTTCCACAAATTTAATCCCTTTCGTCAAGTGGCAAAGTTGTAATTTGGGCATGCCGTCTGTAAAGAAACACAAGGAAATTGATAATTCAGATCTAGATCTGCAGAGAATGGTCTTCTCTTCCATGATGCTTTTGTAAGAGAGAAAACCTACACAGTGAATTTAGTAGGAACTGAGAAGATTGCTGTCTTTTTCTTTCCCTACTAGCATTGTGTTGCAGATCGCATGCTATAAACAGGCAATAACTGTGTGGCCAGCACTTCTTCCCCTAGAGGGTTATCCAGCCAAGAAAGATGTTAGCCAGATTACCCAGGACAAGAAAGACCCCTTCTTAAACCTCAGAAGCCAGGGAAGTAATACCATGAGGAGATAGCTTCCCTCCTTGGAGCTCATTATCTTCAGAGTTTTCAAGTTACAAAACAAAACAAAACAAAACAAACAAAACCAACCAAACAAACAAACAAAAAACCAAAAACCAAAAAAAACCAAACCAGAACAAAAAAAACCAAAAAAAAAAAAAAAAAAAAGGAAAGATAAATAGAAAGGTTGTTCCTGTCATGTGACCCCACAGAAAGGGGTTACAGGATGAGGAAAATCCTGTCTTCAGAAAGAATAGGCATGTCAGGTTATGCAACTCAAACCCAACCAAGTCCACCAAGTCCTCCATCCTCCTCGTCCTCTGCCCTCTGTGAGGGGAGAGGCTACTTTCTTGGGTTCACAGACTGAGCAAGGGCAGCTAAGGAAAGCTCTAAACAGAGGGCGCATCATCACTTGTCCCATATATGTCCCCGATACAGGAAGGACATGTAGCTGTTGAGGTGAATCCAGAGGAGGGCCATGGAGTTGATCAGAGAGCTGCAACATATCTCCTGCAAAAACAGGCTGAGAGAGATGGGGCTGTTCAGCCTGGAGAAGAGAATGTTCCATAGAGACTCTAACCTTAGGACAACCTATTTCAGTGTCTCACCAACCTCACAGTGATGGATTTCTTCCTAATGTCTAACTTAAATCTTTCCTCTTCCAGCCTAAACCCATTACCCTTTGTCTTATTGCTACATGCCCTTGTAAAAAGTCCATCCCCATCTTTTGTCTATTTTTTAAATGTATCTTTTAAATGTATGAATTTTTGTAATACTGAAGTATATGAACTGGAGCTGTTTACATCCCCTTTTGAAATCTATCTTTGCTCTGAAATGTACTGAACTCACTTTTCTCAAGAAGCAGTGTTTAGGGAGATATGAATAGACTATTTTAAGGATTTCTTTGCAATTTTAAAAATATGATTTTCTCAGCCACTGGGAGGCAATTTGGAATCTTAAATGTCTACTGAGCAACTAATAATCAAGCAGTTACAGAAAATGATACCTTCTTACAGTAGGTACCTAAACTGTTATATTCACTGGTTAAGACACACCTCCAAGATGAAAAATTCAGAAAGAGTATCAAGAATCCACTAGAAGCATACAGTCAAAGAACCTAAGTAAAACTAGGTTCAATATCTAATTGATATTGATATCTCCTCTTCAAGCAGTAAAGTGAGCTTTGGTATTGTCCAATGAACCAGGTCCTATACAGCTTATTTTTACTAGTTTTACAAGGTTAATAAAGCTAAGGGGACCTCAGATGACTTTATCTGTGGCTCATGTACAAATACAGTTAAAGCCATGTATATTTATATCCTGCAGCTAGTGAAAGATATTATTTTCTTTGTTCTACTTTTGGACTGCATGCACTCTTATTTGACACTTATTAGCTGAGTCATTCAGGCAAAAATTTGAAATCCCATGCTTTACCTGTTGTTGTTGGTCCAGCTGAAGGAGCTACAGAAAGAAACACGTAAAAGTACTGGAGAAAAGAGTATGCAGCTGAGTTCACCCAAGCAAAGCTAAGTGCAGAAGCTCAAAAAAGAATGAAGGAAAAATGACTGGGTTTTGTGTTTCCATATTCAGTGAAAGATGTTCTATATAAAAGCTGTGGTCAATCCTAATGCTGATATTTGATTCCAGATATTGTCACAAAGAGACTAAGTGCTGAGAAAGATATTATTTTGGACATATTTCAGTGGAGTGATAGAACAGATTGAATACATCTTCCAAAACAGTATGAGAATCAGGACAATTACAAGAGAAACAGTTTAGAGGAAATGATTTTTAAACTTCTTCCACAAATAACAGAAATCTCTCAGTAGACATTCAGATCATCTGTTCACAAGAACTAGAATAACCCCTTTGAATGAATCATATTAAACATCACTACTTCTTTAACAGGAAATATCTTCATCACTAGCTCAAGAACTATCTGCAACAGTAATATGTATTTTAATTTATCATCTGAATTTGCAACCATTATTTCTTCAGTGCTTATTCTCAATGCACAAAATTACTTTATTTTAAATACTTAACAATAATTCAGCTGAAGACTGTTCCAGAAAAGGGCTGAAACAATTCATTCATTTAGGCTGTAGTTCAGTTGATACATTGAGTCCTGTAAGAATCACAGAATCAGCCAGGTTGGAAAGGACCTCTGAGATCATCAGGTCCAACCCTTAATCCACTGCCACTGTGGTTACCAGACCATGGCACTGAGTGCCACACCAGTCATTTCTTAAAAACCTCCAGGGACACAGAATCCACCACCTCCCTGGGCAGCCCATTCCCATGTCTGATCACCCTCTCTGTAAAGAATTTCTCCCTAATATCCAACCTAAATCTCCCCTGGCAGTGCTTAAGTCCATGCCCTCTTGTCTTACTAATAGCTGCTTGGGAGAAGAGACCGACCTCCCCCCCCCTGGCTCCCATCTCCTTTCAGGGAGTTGTAGAGAGTGATGAGGTCTCCCCTGAGCCTCCTCTTCTCCAGACTGAACACGCCCAGCTCCCTCAGCCCTTCCTCACAGGACTTGTGCTGGATCCCTTCACAGCCTCCTTGCTCTTCTCTGGACCTGCTCCAGCACCTCAATCTCCTTCCTGAACTGAGGGGCCCAGAACTGGACACAGAACTCAATCTGTGGCCTCACCAGGGCTGAGTACAGGGGCAGAATCCCTTCCCTGGACCTGCTGGCCACACTGTTCCTGATACAGGCCAGGATGCCATTGGCCTTCTTGGCCACATTGTAAGCTTACATCCTAAGCTGATGTAAGCTAGTCCTTCTATCAAAGCATTCAGTCCCACTCCAAGCTACCCACGATTTATGCCCACTCATTTGGTCCAGGACAGTTGCTGGCACAACTGGAAGTTTAATTAGGTCAGGGATCTTGTAGATATCAAAATAAATGTTCTGCTTATTTCTTCCTTCCAGCTAGTCCATGAATAACTTCACTGTATGGCTACACAAATACTTGTGCAGGAGGCATGGATAGGATTCTTTCAATAGACATGGGTATGGCTCCTTTTGAAATTACAAGACAACTGTAGCAGTTCAGATTTAACAATTTGCTCCCTTCACTCTGCTGAAGGTTTCTCAGAGTGAATATTCAGACTAGATATTGTAAAAGGTGAAAAAGAATGTGTGTCTACTGGTTCAATATGATATCCAGAAACCTCTATAAACTTGCTGTCATCATCAAATTAAGTCAGTCCTCCAGAATTTTGCTTATGTTCTTCGTTCTCTAGATGGATTAATCTCCAGCAAAGAGGTGAGATGTTTGAGGAGCAGGAACTTAAAAAACTTCTGTATAATTTTATCAGTGCCTTAGCTGCAGGAAAACAGCAATGAGAATAAAAGGATCCTGGTGAATACCTTGTGGAGAAGGGCTATTACATAACCGCTATTTTCTGAGATGGTTTTGAACATAAATGGGCCATCGTAGATAGCGGCAAAGATGAAATCCTATTGCATTTACAGAATAAAAGGGAATCTCAAAATAGAAAAGGAGAAAAAAGAGCTGTTGAAGGATAGTGCAAGGACTTCTTACAAAAGGTTTGGAGCCAAAAGCTTTATGTGAAATTTACACTTCTGGTAGGCCAGGTTCAAGGAAGATCCATCTTGACTGATGTTAGTGAAGAGAGAAGCTCGTGAATTTTGTCAGGCTATTTAATTTAAAAGTGAAATTTAAAAAGATTCTATGTGGTTAGACACAAGCAAAATCTGCAAGTGTGCTCCAAGTGTGTGGAGCATACTGTAAGCAAAAGACCAGACACAGAAAAACAAAGAATTTGGAACATATGCTTCCAGGGTGAGGAAATCTTACCGTATGTGGGAAAAAATCTGCGGAGGCTTAAAGGACGACACGCAGTCACCAATATGGTTAAAGTAAAGTCGTTTATTAACAGTGGACACTCGCTTTATATAGAGCCTTTGTTTATATAACGATATCTTGCAGGTGGCTATATCTTGGCCACAAATTCTGTTCTCACAGATCTTCTGCTGGCTTCCTCATTATCCTGTTATTTCTTCTTTTCTACTGCCAGCTCCCTTATCTTTTTCCCATAACTCATCTTTCAGTAACCTTGCAACTGGGTCTCAAGGCCCTTAGTTTACTCTAGCTAAAGCTAAATAGTCAGGATTGCTCACATGTCTGTTTTCTTCCAGACAGTTTCCCAACAACCGTACACTGCTGATATTTCTGGTTGAAGAAAATCACTCCTCATACAGTGAATACCTCTGAATTTCTTTATAATAGCATGAAAGCTAGTAGACTGGGCTTTGCCACAAATAAAAGTACAATGTGGAAGAAATTAAAAATGAAACAGATGCCAGCAGGGACAATGAAGTGCTGTGCACCTAAATTTTGCTTAAAACACCAGGTGTGTACAGGGTATTAAATCTCACCTTAATTTTGTTTTCCTACTTAGCAGCACAGGCAATCAATAGTAAAGCCCTCTAAAGCATTAAAGTTTGGAAGATTTTTGAGAGAGATGATAGTTTTGCAGATCAAGTACTTCAGTCTCAGTTACAAGTAGCAGCTCACATCTAAGCTCAGAAAGAGATGAATATACATTAATACCATTGCTTTTCATAGTTAATTTGACAAAGATTTCTGCTTTCCCCTCATTTTACTCTGAGTTTTAAGCTATCCTAATGCTGAATGAAACAGTTTGCTGCAGGAGGCAAAAAATGTCTGGCATAAATATGGTAAGATAGTATGGTAAGATAGCCAGATTTGCCAAAAAGCAATTATTATTTAATTACCTATAGTACTCCTTTTTAAAAACAGTGTAAAACTTTGTTTGAACATCCATAGCTTAGCACAAAGGAGATAGAACACTTCTGATTCACTGAAAACTTGAACGTGAAACTCAGAGATACTAATGTAGTTGGTACTTAAGTTCAGAAAACCCATGACTTTCTATGATTGGATTAGGAAGTATACATTTTTCAGAATAACAAAAATGGAAAGTAAATGATCTATTTTTATCTATTTGACAGATAAGGAAATTCAGAAACACTTTTGCAGTTAAGATATAATAAATATTTGTGGGATTTTTTTAGTGCCAACTTGCCTTCAGAAACATTGATTCTAAGGCCCATAGGGCAGCAGCACTTTAAACACATTCCAAAACTTTTTGTGGTGAAAATGAAGCATTTTTAGAAGACTACAATGATTCATTTAAATAAATACATAAAAATGTGAATTTTTATAACTTAAGAAAGATAAATACAAAATAAACAAAGTCCCTGCATCCAAGTCCCTACCACAGAAGAGAAAAAACTTGCATGTTGTTGTATGTTACAGAAAGGAACCCAGATGACTGATCTTTCATAAGAACAACAGATATTTTGGAATTAGCTAGCCAAGAGATGTCAACGGATGACTACCTTATGTAGCAACATGTTATAATGTCTTTGTAGAAATAAAGAAAGAAATAAAGTACACTTTAGAAAAGTGTTACTAAATTTTTCATCTTGTGCTTTGCAGTGGTAAATTCATGTTCACAATAGGGGAATAATTTTGCTCCATTCAGTAAAGTATCAGCACTAAACAGAAGCTCAGATCCTGAGGACGAATCAAAGCACACAAGCTTCGATGCAGCTTGATAGAGAAAAGGTTCTGGAAGGATCTTGCTAATGCAAGATTATCTGTAAAAGGGTGTTCAGGAATGTACAGGAGGAATGTTCTGTATATTGAACCTTCAGCTGCTGCATTCTTACTCCTTCCTGGACACTGACTATTTCCTCTTGAAGGCTGAAGACAGATTCTTGAAGATTTTTTGTATATTTGTTGTGCAGAGAGCACAGGGAGTGCAGAGTATGAAAGGTGGTAGCTATACTAGTCTCAACAAGTGCTGGTGTCTACAGGATTCTTGTATCTCAAAAGTCTTCTGCAGCCAATGACTTGGAGAAGGAAGTCTAGATATAAGTCTCACACACCAGAAGATGTTCTTGTTCACTTCCATATGGCAATGATCCAAAGAAGAAATACTATCTATGAAAATGAAGCCATTGTTTGTTAGATCAACCCAGAGGTTCCAGATCAACCCTTCTCTGGAGACATTCAAAATCTGCCTGGATGTGTTCCTACGTGACCTCTGTAGGTGCTCTGGCAGGGGGAGATGGACTCAATGATTTTTTGAGCTCCATTCCAACCCCTGATTTTATATGATTCTTTGATTTAACCAACAAAATGCTGTTGAGACTTGTGTTAGCATTTCCAGACAGTTATGAAAGGGCACAGTAACTCTTTTTAAGAAAGTACAAAAAAAAAGCCAACTGTGGAGTCCTGAAAAGAATAATTGTCTCAAAACAGTCACCCTGACAAAACGAATATTGTGTTTGGGTGGGGTCCTCATTTGATACTCCGCCTGGACTCTCTTCTTCAAAGGAGAGACCCTTATTTGGGCAACCAGCCTGATAAACAGGGCCCTGTTCTCTCAAGAGCAGCCCCTCCTTTAGTGGTTTATTGCCCCTATTGTGGCAATAAAGTAACATGGAATGATGTAAAGCAGTTAAGTCTAGGTGAGTAAAATGCAGTGGTGATTTGTCAGGAAGTACAGTTTTTAATTGCTGAATAGAAGAAGACAGGATACAAAAGTATGCAGTTAAACATACTCCAACAAAATAAGATTGTATACCTCTTTGTATGTGCTTTTAACTGTACAGCAGCATACCCACGTACAACACTAATCAATTTGTGATCCTTCATTTATCAGTTAATTGCAAACATGTGAGATGTAACAATGACTCTGTAATATTTATACAAAAGAAACACTGGACTTCAAATATAAGTTGGTGTCATGACCCACAAGGTAGGTATGGTACAGTACAAGTGAGCACAGCTTCTGAGAGGTGGGGGCCCAAATCAAATACCATGTCGCACCGTGTGGGTATGGCGTTATGTTGCACAAAGTGGGCATGGGTAGAGTTCCCCAGAGGTGGGGGTTGGCCTAGGGAGGTGTAATTCTTATTATTCAGTTTCCTTCATCCATGTTTCTGCATCTTGGGAAAAATCTCCAGATGTACAAAACCTTTGAGGATAGTAATTCTTGTGAATCTCTCTCTGCTTGAGTTTATAAGAGATCATGAGTTTCCTTCTTGAATAAAACATATATTACGGCATTTCTCCTTTGCACCATCTGAATTAAATAATATGCATTTCCACATAAAATTATTCAAAAACCCTGAAGAAAACAGTGTATAAAATAGGCAGAAACACCCTCCACTAGGCCAGGTTGCTCACAGCCCCATCCAACCTGGCCTTGAACACGGCTCCTCTGGGCAACCTATTCCAGTGTCTCACTACCCTCATAGAAATTAATTTCTTCCTAATATTTAGCTTGAATCTCTTCCAATTTAAAACAATAATTTTACTCCTTGTCCTATCCCTATGTGCCATTGTAAAAGGTTCCTCCCCAACTTTCCTGTATGCTCCCTTCAGGTACTAGAAGGCTGCTGTAAGGTCTCCTCTCTTCAGGCTGAACAACCCCAACTCTTTCAGGCTGTTTTCATAGGAGAGGTGCTCCAGACCTTGTGGTTACACTTGTGACAATCTTCTGGACCTGCTTCAACAGCTCCGTGTTCTTTGTATGTTGGGGGCTCTAGAACAGGACACAATACTTCAGTCTCCCGAGAGCAGAGGGGTGGAACCATCTCCCTTGACCTGATACACTTCTTTTGATGCAGCCCAGGATATGGTTGGCTTTATGGTCTGTGGGCACACATTGCTGGCTCATGTTGAGTTCTACTCAAGATCTGTTCTACATTTTTTTAAAATAACAAATCTATTAATTAGGAGTGTGGGGGTTTGACTGAATAACTGGTTTGGAATAATCCATTCTGGAATAATCCATTATGACAATTTCTCATTTATATTGTGAGATATCACCTATGATGTTCCTTTACTCATCAAAGCCACATTATGCTAGGTACAGCATAAACACGGAAGAAAAAAAATATGTTTTGTAGTCTATTACGGGTCAAGTTCATTAATTCCACTTTCTTGCATACTACAAAGTAACAAGGTTCCTTCTGTTGTCACACATCAGCAAGTCACAGAAAAGTTCTCATGCACCCTGGAGTTCAAGAGCAGGATGCTTTTCACCAGAACCCTACATTACTCTTTTTCAAAGCCTAGTTAATCAAAGTGAGCAGATTTAAGTCTACTTACTAGCTATGGTAGCCCTTGTGTCTTATTTATAGTTAATTATACTTTGTCATGGAAATGTAAGTATGAAGCCAAGGTCAGAAACATTCTGTAGGACAACCCGTTCTTTGTGTAGCTCTTTCACAAAGCACACCTTGTGATCTTTCCTGAAAAGCTTTTTATCATAATGGTGGAGGCATGGGAAATATTTTTCCATGGCATATACAGCTCTGAAAAACTGCATCAAACAGGATGTCTCATTAGTGTTTTGATTATACAGCTCAAGTCATAGCCATGAAAAACTAGTTATAATGTTCTTAAATTCCACGTTCCATATGCATTCAAATTACTTCACTAAGTCAAGTGTCAAGTGTATAAATTCAGTTCTGTGGTGCTGCAATGACTGTTCTGTTTCTGACAGAGGTAAACATGGCCTTAAGTTATTTAGCTGCTATTTATAAATAAAGTGCAATTACTCCTGTTTTAACAATCATGCTTGCTTCTACTGTCAACCATGATAATATAACCACATTCATGACTTTTCAGTAGATACTGAATTAGAATAGAACTGAAAAGCAAAACCAAGGTAAGAAGAAATCTTTCTGTACTATTAAAACATTTGTGCCATTCTAAAATTTGTAGTGTCTATTACTGTCAACTGTCACATTTTTATCTTTAAACAAAACCAACAAAGGACACAGGATAACAGATGGTTATGAAATTAATTTAACTACTAAAGTCCCCCAATTCTGCAAGCAAAAATGGAAACAAAGAACAGAATCCACACTGCAAATAATCTTTGTGCACATTACATAATTTGCTGTTACTGATACAATAAAATTTTTCATTTAAAAACATGTTCAAACTAAACATTTTTCTGGAGCACTAATGCTGCTTGCTTTTCCACCCTCAAAGAGCCTCAGAGAAATCTACTTTTCAAGGAGTCTAAGCTTCGTATTAAACAGGAAAGACCTCTCATCATCAAATTTTTTAAAATGGGTGTTTCTGCAGGACAAGTCTTGGCATTGATTCTCGCATGAGACCCTAAGGAGCACTTTTGTTTACTTACCCATTCATTTTCTATCTTTCACAGCTAGGATAATCTGCATATTAAGATGAACTTTAAAATTCTGGGACACTCGCTACTAAATGGGAGGAATCTGATTGAAATGGAAACATTTATTTCTAGCTAAGAAAATACGCCAGTGGTAGTTGCCTATATACTTTTCCAAGACAAGCTATACATTTAGAAAGCTTCTCTGGATGTATTAGCTTAATACTTCTTCAGGGAGAATTTCCCTTCTATGACAGATTTTAGGATTTTAATGCTAAGTCAGTCTATTTATTAATAAACCTAGTTTTATGATTCTGATCATAGATGGGAATTTGTAATCTATTGTGAGTTTACAGATTTTAGCCTTCATGGTGTAAGCAGTATCCTAATGAGTTTAAACAATTTTCTTTCTTTGTTGGATGCCATATGGGGACAAACCTGGACTTTAGGGCACATCTATTACAAAGGCACTGGCAAAGCTTTGATTAAATTCAGTTTTGCTTATAAAACTGAGATTCAATTTCTGTGTTAGGAATTGTAGAATCCTGAAAAGAATATTTGTCTCAAAACAGCCGCCCTGGCCAAGCAGACATTGCTCTTGGGTGGAGGCCTCACTCGATAGCCATCTGGATTCTCTCCTATCAAGGAAAGACCCTCATTTGGGAAACCACCCTGATAAACGGGGCCCTATTCTCACAAGAGCAGCTCTTCCTTCAGTGGCTATCCAGATAAGATGAACACTGTCCTTGCAAGGGAAACTCTGTTTGGTGGCCACCCGGACAGGCAGGACACTGTCCTTATTCCATAAGGGACAGGGGCAGGAAAGCTGTATCCTGCTGAGCTGAGTGACATTTTATGTAAAGCCACTGAAGAGGGCACACGTGCAGAAAATAAGGGTTATTGCCTTGTCATCCCATCTGGAGGTGCCCAAGTGAACACCTGGTTTCAAAAGATACACCCCCTGCCCCCCATACCCACCTGAACTTAATCTTGTCGAATGGGTTGTTAAAAGAGATTATGAAGAGAGGAGGACTAGATGCAGCCACACAAAGGCTTCTCTCTGAGGCAGTTTAGAAAAGCAAAGGGGTTCAGCCTGAATCTCCCTGGGTTGACCCCCATTTCTGGGGAGCTCTACCTGTGGCCACTTCATGGAACATGGTATTTGGTTTGAGCCCCCACCTCTCAGGAACTGTGTTCTCTTTGTGAGGCATAACTATTTGCTGCCCACTTTGTGGGTTGTAACAAATATATGTAATTAATCATACCTTTCCCCAAAATTCAGCACTTGTTGATTGGATTCCAAATTAAATTTCTCAGTATATACATATAAAATCAAAAGCTGAGTAATGGATTAAAGGAACTTAAAATGAGCTAAGAATTTTAGCATCTGTGCCCACTTGTCATTTGCCCTGAGTAGTACAAAAAGCAGAACAAAGTAGCCCTTCCAGGCTCATTATGAAAACACAACTGGGATTTTGTATACAGGTTACATCTACTGTTAATAGTTGCTGTCCCTCTTTAATTCCATTTAAATGGAATTACGGGATTATCATAGAATCACAGAAAGGGGTTGGAGAGGACCTTAAAGATCATCAAGTCCAACCCCTCCTGCCAAAGCAGGGTCACCTATATCAGGTCACACAGGAACACATCCAGGTGGGCTTTGAATGTGTCCAGGGAAGGAGAATCCACCACCTCCCTGGGCAGCCTGTTCCAGTGCCCTGTCACCCTCACAGTGAGAAAACTCTTCCCAATATTTGTATGGAACTATGCTCCAGTTTATAACCATTGCCCCTTGTCCTATTGTTAGTCACCCCTGAAAAAAGCTTCACTCCCTCCTCCTGGCACTCACATGTTTATAGACATTGATGACATCACCTCTCATTCTCCTCTTCTCCAAAGTATAAATACCCAGCTCCCTCAGCCTTGACTCATAAGGGAGATGTTCCACTCCCTTCATCATATTGGTCACTCTTTCAAGCAGTTTCCTGACCTTCTTTAACTGAGGGGCCCAGAACTGGACACAATATTCCAGATGCAGCTTCACCAGGGCAGAGTAGAGGGGAAGGAGAAATTCTCTTGACCTACTAGCCACCCCTCTTCTAATGCACCCCAGGATGCCATTGGCCTTCTTGGCCACAAGGACACATTGTTGGCTCACGGTCATCCTTCCATCCACCAGCACGCCCAAGTCCCTTTCCCCTATGCTGCTCTCCAACAGCTCAGTCCCCAGCCTGTACTGGTACCTGGGGTTGTTCTTTCCTGGATGCAAGACTTTACATTTGCCCTTGTTGTAATTCATTAAATTTCTCCCTGCCCAACTCTCCAGTCTGTCCAGATCCCTCTGAATGGCAGCACAGCCTTCTGGGGTGTCAGCCACTCCTTCCAGTTTTGTGTCATCAGCAAACTTGCTGATATTCCTGCATCCAGGTCATCAAAAAATGTATTGAATAATACTGGCCCCAGTACTGACCCATGAGGGACTCCACTAGAAACAGACTTCCAAAAAGACTCCATTCTATTGACTACAACTGTCTGGCTTCTGTCCTTCAGCCAGCTCCTGACCCACCTCACTGCCCAATCATCCAAGCCACATTTCTTCAGTTTAGCTCCAAGGATGCTGTGGCAGATGCTGTCAAATGCCTTACTGAAACCAAGATAGACCATGTCTACTGCTCTGCCATCATCCATCCACCTACTTACATCCTCATAGAAGGCTGTCAGGTTGGTCAGACATGACTTCTCCTTAGTAAAGCCATGATGACTACTCCTGATAAGCCTCTTGTCCTTGATGTGCCTGGAGTCAGCTTCAAGAATGAGTTGTTCCATCACCTTTCCAGGGGTGGAGGCGAGGCTGTCTGGTCTGTAGTTACCTGGGTCCTCCTTCTTGCCTTCTTTGAAGGCTGGAGTGACATTTGCTTTCCTTCAGTCCTCAGGCACCTCTCCTGTTCCCAACAACTTACCAAAGATGACAGAGAGTGGTCTAGCAATGACATCCACCAGTTCCCTCAGCACCCGTGGGTGCATCCCATCAGGACCCATGGATTGATGGATGTCCAGCCTCATTAACTGATCTTTAACTCATCCCTCATCAACCAAGGCAAACTCACCCTTTACCCTGACTTCCTCAGCAGCTTTAGGGGCCTGGGGCTCCTGAGGACATCCTCCAGCGGTGGACACAGAGGCAAAGAAGGCGTTTAGCAATTTCTCCCTCTTTGTATCCTCTCTCACCACGGCACCCACATCATTCAGCAGTGGGTCTACATTGCCTCTACTGCTGGTTTTATCTGCTGTGTATTTGAAGAAGCCCTTCCTATTGTCCTTAGCCTCTCTTGCAAGGTTTAGTTCCAAGGAGGCTTTAGCTTTCCTAGTTGCCTCTCTGCATCCTCAGACAACAGTCTTATGTTTCTCCCAAGTGGCCAGTCCTCCCTTCCATGATCTATAGGTTGTCTTCTAATATTTGATTTTACCTAGCAATTCCCTGTTCAGCCATGCTGGTCTCCTAGTTTCCTTTGTTGATTTCCTTCTTATTGGGATACATCAGGTCTTGAGCTCAAAAGTGGTCTTTGAATGTTAGCCAACCATCTTGGGCTCCTTTACCTGCTAGTGCCCTGTCTCTAGGATTTCCCCTGGCGATCGATTGAAGAGGCCAAAACTGACCTTTCTGAAGTTCAGGGTTGTGATTCTATTTGGAATCCTCTTTCTGTCATGTAAGATCCTGAACTCCACCATCTCATCACCATTGCAGCCAAGGTTGCCCTCAACTTCACTGCTTCAACCAGACTCTCCTTCTTGGTGAGGACAAGAGCCAGCAATGTTCCTCTCCTAGATGGCTTGTCCACCAGTTGCATCAATGCACTTGGAGGGACCTCCTGAACTGTTTATGGCTGGCTGAGTGAGCCTTCCAGCAAACATCTGTGTAGTTAAAGTCTCCCATGAGAACCAGGGCTTATGATCATGAGGCTGCTACCTGCAGAAGACCTCATTGATTTCCTCATTCTGATCAGGTGACCTGTAATAGACACCCACCCCAGTACCTTCCACATTAGCCTGCTCCTTAATTCTCACCCACAAACTCTCAACTTGCTCCTCGTCTACCCCTGGACAGAACTCAGTACATTCAAGTTGCTCTCTGATGTAAAGAGCAACTCCTCCACCTCTCCTTGCTGCTCTGTCTTTCCTACAAAGGACATAACCATCCATGACCACGTTCCAGTCATGTGAGCTGTCCCACCCTGTCTCTGAAATCACCACCAGATTGTATCCCCTTGGCCTCACACAGATCTCTAACTCCTCCTGTTTGCTCCCCATGCTGTGTGCATGTGTGTACAGGCATTTCAGGTTGTGGGCTGAGCCTGCTGACCCACCCGAGGGGAATGGGGGTCCTTCTGCTCTTCATTCAGACTGGTACATCGCAGCACTGGTGCAAACCCAGTTACAGCCCCTTTATTACAGTAAGGTAAGAGTAAGAGTTAGTTAAATAATTACTATTCATCCCCTAGAGATAACATCAATGAGAAAGTTTTTTGTGACTCAGAGATGAGAATGAAGACAGATACTCCCGTTATCTCATTGTCAGATGACACGTTCCATCTCAGGCTGTTAAAGTTCCTATGGTTGCAGCCGAGTTCATGTGCCAATGCCTGATGGACGCTTGGGGGCAGCAGTGGCTTGGTTGTAAACTGGCTAAGTCTAGATATTTTTCCTCTTTTCCGAGCATGACGTAGCCGTTAATGAAAAGGGCTGAACTGTTGAGAATCGTTAAATTTGCAAAATGGAGTCTTATAAAGTTAATCAACCACCACTCCTGCCAGCTTTGTCCTACACTATTTCACCAAAAGCCCTTAGCAGAAACTTGGACGTGTATTTACAACATGAGAAAATCTGCCTGCATTTCCACTCAGTTCTTGGCAACTACAGCAAGACTGTTAAAAGAAGTGTTTCCTGTCTAATTGGAGAAGGGAAGCCGCCAAATATGTTCCACATAATGGCAAAATAAAATTAACACATTTGTGGTCATTGCCAGCACATAATGCAGGAAAGCACAAGTGGAACTCTCTATATTCCATTTCAGCCCACATAATCTTGCTAGTTTCCTGTAACTTAACATATTGAAAAAAAAGAAAAATAATGTTTAGTTGGGGTGGGAGTAAATCAAAGATTGTTAATATATTTGTCTTATTTTTGAATGTATGAAGGAATTGCATAAAAAGACAAGGAGCCAGCAAACTTTTTAACATGCCCAACCCCAGGCCCTCAAACCATTTCAAATCTACTTATTATTGCCTTCAGAAACTGAGGAGCAAGTAAATGTTGTATAAGGAGTGGCTGAGGGAACTGGGAATGTTTAGTTTGGTAGAGGATTCTGAGGGCAGACGTTATTGCTCTTGTCATGCTCCACAAGATGTGACACTGTCACATCTCACAAAGTGAGCACAGCTCCCCAGATGTGGGGGCCAAACAAAATATCACATCTTATGGAGTGGACACATCTCTACGTCCCCGAGAGTGGGCATGGGCAGAGTTTCCCAGAGTGGGGGTCAACACAGGGAGATTCAGACTGTACCCACTTGCTTTCTAAACTCCTTCGGAGACAAGCCTGGGTGTAGCTGGGCCCAATCCTTCTTCCCTTATTAATTTCTTTTAACAACCCATTCGGTGAGATTAAGTTTGGGAATTCTCTGCACTGTGCTCAGGAGTATTATTACCCAGGAGGTTTGTATAAAAACACAACTTTACTTAAAAGTGCAGAAGATTATAAAGCATGTTCGATTACATCTAACAGCATTATAAGTGATGGTACTTTCAAAGCAATGGATTACAATTCACCAAAACTTAAGGAAGTGGTCAAAACAACAGGTTACAACTGACAAAACTTAACAAAGCAACAGGAAGTAAAACTTAACAAAATTAGAAACTATGTTACCCTTATGTGCTGAGATGAGGTTAGGAACAGAGCGTGATAAAACACAAAGAAGCAATAGAAAATATATCACCACCTTTGGATTCAGCGATAATCTTGGTAAGAAGTTTGGGTCCTTGGATGGTGGGCATACATCCTGCATTTTGAGTGTGCCTCTTTAATGCCGCCTGACCCCACCTTTTTGGAGGGGGGGAGGGGGAGGGGCTGTGCCAGGTGTTCACTTGGGCTCCTCCATATGGGATGACACAGCAATAACCCTTTTTTCTGCACATGCCCTCGCCAGTGGCCTTACCCGGGGCACACACAAGATGTCACTCTGCCTCCGCAGGGTGCAGCTTGCCTGCCCCTGTCCCTTATGGAAAAAGGACGATGTCCTGACAGAAGAGGGCTCCCTTTGAAAGGACAGTGTTCAGCTCATCTGGATAGCCCCTAAAGGAGGGGCTGCTCTTGCAAGAATAGGTATAGGGCCCCATTTATCAGGGTGGTTTCCCAAATGAGGGTCTGTTCTTGAGAAAAGAGATTCCAAATGGCTATTGAGTGAGGCCTCCACCCAAGAGAAACGTCCACTTGGCCAGGGCAGCTGTTTTGAGACAAGTATTCTACAATGAGTAAGATTATAAAGCATGTCAGATTCCAACTAGCAGCATTAGAAATTATAGTACTTCCAAAGCAATGGATTACAATTTAGCAAAACTTAAGGAAATTGTCAAAACAACAGGTTACAACTAAAAAAACTTAACAAAATTGGAAATTATTATACTCTTATGTGCTGAGATAAGGTTAGAGACAGAGAGACAGGAACTGAGAGAGAAAGAGAGAGAGATAAAGATAGGAGAGATAACACCACCCGTGGATGCAGCAATGATCTTGGTAAGAAGCTGTGGTCCTTGGATGGTGGGTTTGCACCCAGCATATTGAATGTGCCTCCTTTATGCCACCTGACCCCACCTTTTCATGGGCACCTTTGGAATATCATGTAAAGCAGCAGGTGTTCACTTGGGCACCTTCATATGGGATGAGTGGGCCATAAGATTGTGAGAGCTGGGAGAGCTGGTCACTTGCAAGGAATATAAGACTGTTGTCCAAGAATGCAGAGAGGCAACTAGGAAAGCTAAAGCCTCCTTGGAATTAGACCTTGCAGGGGAGGTTAAGGACAATAGGAAGGGCTTCTTCAAATACACAGCAGATGAATTTAACAATAGAGGCAATGTAGTCCCACTGATGAATGATGTGGGTGCCCTGGTGAGAGAGCATACAAAGAAGGAGGAATTGCTAAATGCCTCTGTTGCCTCTGTGTACACTGCTGGAGGATGTCCTCAGGAGCCCCAGGCCCCTAAGGCTGCTGAAGAAATCAGGGTAAAGGATGAGTTTGCCTTGGTTGATGAGGGATGGGTTAAGGATCAGTTAATGAGGTTCTCCTCCCCCTCTACTCTGGGGGCCTCTGGTGAGGCCACATCTGGAATATTGTGTTCAGTTCTGGGCCCCTCCGTTAAAGAAGGAGAGGAAATTGCTAGGAAGAGTGATCATTATAATGAAGGGAGTGGAACATATGCCTTACGAGGAAAGCCTGAGGGTCTCTTCACCTTGGAGAAGAGAAGAATGAGAGGTGACCTCATCAATGTTTATAAACATGTAAGGGGTGAGTGCCAGGAGGGTGAAGATTTTCTCAGGGGTGACTGACAATAAGACAAGGGACAGTGGTTATAAACTGGAGCACAGGCAGTTTCATATAAATATAAGGAAGAATTTTTTTACTGTGAGGGTGACAGGGCACTGGAACAGGCTGCCCAGGGAGGTTGTGGATTCTCCTTCCCTGGACACATTCAAAGCCCACCTGAATGTGTTCCTGTGTGACCTCATTTAGGTGACCCTGCTTTGGCAGGGTGGGTTGGACTAGATGATATTTTGAGATCCCTTCCAACCCCTAACTTTCTGTGATTCTAAGGAAAGGGGAACTTTAAAATATATTGAGTTTATCCTGGTGTTGATGGCAACACTTTGGGATCTGTTAAGATACTTATCCCATGAACCTCTGGGAACAGTTTGCAAGGTGTATTTATAAGTTCCTGTTGTTTATATGACCACTGAAAATGGCAATGTTGAAAGGACCGTTATTAATCACTAACTACTAGTAATAACTGTAGTCTGGTAAATATATTTTGATTGTTCTTTTCTCCTAACTGAAAGGGGAAATTAAAAATAACTAGCCATTTATACAATGGTATTAAGTTATAGTAAGAAAGTTGCACCTCCCCCAACCGGCTGCCTATGCTTCTTTTGGTGGAGCCCAGCACATGGTTGGCTTTCTGAGCTACAAGTGCACACTGACAGCTCATGTTAAACTTCTGGTCCACCACCACCACCCCCCAAGTCGTTCTCCTCAGGGCTGTCCTTAATTCTTTCTCCTCCCAGCCTGCCTTGGTTTATGGGGTTGCTTCATCCCAGACACAGAAACTTGCACTTGGCCTTGTTGAACTTCATGCAGTTTGCACAAGCCCGCTTCTTCATGTGATCCCACTTTATGTCATAGCAGGGGAAGGGACTGATGAAAAGTCAGCTGAGTATCAGCATTTTTCCCTGTGGTATTGCCTACTTCAACTTTTATATCACTTACAAATAAGTTGCTCTTTATTGCAAAATGTAGGATGTACATTAGCTCCACTTAATATTGTTTATAGACACATGACTGGTCATCAAATTGACAGAGCTACTAAAGTAATCTCTGTAATTCATTCAAAATGTAAGAATCATAGAATCATAGAATATGTTGGGTTGGAAGGGAACCTTACAAGTTATCTAGTTCAACTCTCCTTGCAATGAGCAGGGACATCTTCAACTAGCTCAAGTTGTTCAACCTGACCGGGAATGCTTCCAAGGATGGGGCTGTCACAATATCTCTGGGCAACCTGTTCCAGTGTCTCACCACCCTCACTGTAAAAAATTTCCACCTTATATATAGTCTGAATCTACTATTTTCAGCTTTAAAACATTACCCCTCACACTATTGCTACAGGAGCAACTAAAAAGTTTGTCACTAGTTTTTCATAAACCCTCTTTAACTAATGAAAGACTGATACAAGTCAGCTTAGCCTTCTCCATGATGAATAACCCCAACTCTCTCAGCCTTTCTTCATAGGAGAGAGGTCCAAGCCCTCTGATCATTTCTGCAGCCTTCCTTTGGACTTGCTCCAATAGGTACATGTCTTTCCTGTGCTGAGGACTCCAGGTTACCTCCTCTCAGTTTAAAACCATTACCTGGTTTCCTATCACTACTGGCCATGTTAAAACATCCTTATGCATGTCCAGGTTCCTCAGGTGGTTTCTTTTACAGTGGGAGGGACTGTGCTCCTTCCCTCACTGTCTTGGGGTCCATTCACTTGAGAGGTATGGGAACACATGTTGCTAATAATGACAGGGAGCAAAAATTTGTTCAGTACCTCATCCTTCTTCTCATCCATTGTTACCAGTTTACAGTTGTGCTCATCAGGGGGGAGTGCACTTTATTTGACCTTTTTTCTGGCTGAGGCTCTCGTAGAAGCTCTTACTGCTCTTTGCACACCCTTGTCAAGCTCAGCTTTAGCTTTGCCTTGATTTCCTTAACCCCATCCCTACACAACTGGGCAGTGTCCCTACACCATTACCAGGACACAAGTCCCTGCTCTCACCACAGTGCATTTCCTTCTTGACCTTTAATTTGACCAGCAGGTCAAGCTGAAACTTCCAAAATACAGCGATATTTTCGAGCATGATACACGTTCCCGGCGGCAAGCGGAGAGCCTCCGCCGACCGCCGAACAGCCATGGGCCGGACGGCTGGCGACGCCTCCGCCGTCCGCGGACCCGCCTCACACTGCCCCGGCCCAGTCCCAGTTCCGCCGACGCGGAGGCGGAGGCCGAAGGGGCGGGGCGGGGCGGGGCCCGGCCGGGCCGGGCCGGGCGAGGCCAGGCCGGGCCGCGCCGCGCCGTCACGTGAAGCCGCTGGCCTCGGTCAGGCGGCGCGGCTGTCTTTGCCCTTACCTTGGTCTGACTCCAGTGGCCCTACGGCCTGGCCTACTGGGAGGATGGTGGGAGCGAGATGAGCCTTGGTCCGGAACAGCCGCCGGCCCCGGCCCGGGAGGGAGAGAAAGAGGAGGAGGAGGAGGAGAAGGAGGCAGCGATAGAGCTCGAGTCCCATCCCCAGCCTCCGGGGGAGGTCGGGGGCGCCAGGCGAGCCGGCTGGATCATGCTGGTGGAGAGGGGCGCCTGGAAGTCGGGCGGCAGCTGTGGCGCGGTGCGTGCAGGGTTGGGCGGGGGGCTCGGGCCTCCGCCGGCGGCGCGATGGTGCCGCCGGCCCTGGGGGTGCCGTCGCGATGCGGACCGGGTGGCCCGTGGCGTCTCAGCGCCCGTCCGGCTCACCTCCTGGGAAGGGGCAGCTGCCTCCCTGAGCGTCCTCCGGGTACGGCCTCTGCCCTGGAAGCGTTCTTGGGGTTGGGGTGCAGCGGCTTCTGCTGTCCGCGGCTGGCATCACTTGGGGCTGCCCCGGCCCGGGGCCTGTCGCCGCCCTTACCGCCTCCCCTCCGGCAGCTCTGGGTGGTAGTTTAGCCCGGGCAGAGGCGACACCTGTAAGCAGGTGGCTGTAAAAATGTTTTATTGTGAAACCTATAAATCCGAGGTGACTGGGAGTAAAAATTGGGTTTTCTTTGGCGTTCCAGGAAGTGTGTTTTGGTAAATCGAAACTGTAGAGTACCTTACAATTTTAAGGTAACTTAGTCTTTCACCTTTGTCTTTTCCTACTTCGGTGTGCATTAAAATGCCATTGTAGAGATAGAAGGAGCTGGAAGGGAGCTGTCTATGTGCTTACTTGAGAGTATCTCTAGGAAACTTTTGTTTCAAAATGCAGCAGTTGCACACCTTTATTTCCCAGCAGAACCGCCTTTCTAGCGGCTTAAGCCTCTCCCTTTAAACGTGCAAGACTTCGCAAGAAGCCTTAAAGACAACAGATCTGATCCCACACCTTCCATCTTTCTGCAGTAGGTGAGGACAGGTTTCTTCTTTCGAGCAGGATGGTCCAGGCCGAGGTGATTTAACTCATCTTCTTTCTTTAGTAGTGAGTGCAGAGAGTAAGCTGGGAACAGAGGAACCCAGGGGACCAAATAGCAAAACAGATGATTCTGCCATTGGTGTTTTTAAAGGGATACATATACAAAATTAGGCAATCTCTTGCCACGATAAATCTCTTTTGGCTAGTTGAAATCACATAAATTTTGTTTGCATCCTGACTTATTAGCTGCTAATACTTTTGTTAGACTGTGTTCAAGTGTTTGTGAATTGTTTGGTTTTAAAATGAGGGATACTGAAGGCATGGCTTACCACAAAACTTTTAAAATAATGTTAAGTCTGTGTCAGGGAGCCAACATCTGAACATGTATCAGCTGGAGAGAGAATAATTTACTGCTTTACACTAGTGTGGTGTGACCTTGTAATGTCTTATACTGAGCATTGATGAGGTAGCATCAATATGATACTCTGACTAGAGCTTAGGAATGTAAAAAATTATCTTGAAAGTATTTGTTTGACACCAGCAGGTTCTTTGTTCCTTACTCAAAACTGATGAATGTGTTGCTGTGCTTTTAATATATGAATAACCTAGAGAAGATGTAAAAAACATGTGGAATGTAAAAAAGATGTGGAATTTTTTACTTAAATTAGCTATTCATGTAAGTTAAATCCCAAGTGACTGCTTTACAGTTCTTGCAGCCAATCACTTTTGTATTCGAGTCTTTCAGTTATCTTTTAGAAAAGTTTATGTCTACAGATAGATTGGAGTCCTTCAGAAAGTGAAACTGATGGTGATATATTTGGTGCTCTGGGCTTGATTACAGACAGGTCCCATTTAGGATTCTAGATGCATACAATACAGTAACCCAGTCTGAAGTCAGAATTGAAAGGTAACTCTAGCAGAAGCCTATTAACTTTTTAGTTAAGAAATGTAAACTTTCAGCTTTATCATCACAGATGATGTGAAGAAATAATGTTGTAATTATGTAGAGGATAAACAGAGGAATGTATTTAAATAGGAATAGGGTAGGAAGTAGAAGATACAGGTAGAGAAATTAAATAATCAAAGAACTTTTTATTTAACTAGTTGTGTTAACTAGTGTTAACTAGTTGTGTTAACTAGATTTATTTAACTGGGCAAGTGGAACTCAAGTGGAAAACCATAACTGACAAAGGCAGTAGCCTATTTTTCTATTAATAGGTGAAATGCTTGGTAAAAATGGATTGAGGATTAAAATAGTGCTTTTGGGCACTTAAACTTTGCTGGTTTATCTGTTGGAAAATTTAGTTTCTGAATGACACAAATTCTTAACTTACAAAACGCTAGCAGGATTTGCTTCTGTGGTGTTCTTTATTCCCCTGTCCTCCAAGTTGTACCCTAGGGTCTACTTCACAATTCCTGACTGAACAGTCTGTTTCCTACTTTGTTATTACAGGTCTTGTGATTCTTGGGAGGTTATCATATTGCTAGAACTCTGTCTGGACTTTCTTAAAAGAGCTTATTCAGACTAAAATATGAGACTGGAACATGGCTTTAGATGTAGTTGGAGAGATCTCTGTTATAACGGGGGGGGGTGCACTGGGTGGCATTTGAAAGTGAAAGCTTGGTGTTATGGCTGCTGATGAAGAAGCAAATAAAGAGATGAAATTTTGCTGAACTGCCTCTTTCTATGAAGGAAATTTAATTTTTATTCCAATTTCTTTTGTCACATCAGATGGTGGGGCGAAGTGGAACAGTATTAGTCAGGTTGTGCAAGGCTTTCTTCCCTTACTCTTCCAGCTCGGGGGTAACAAACTGCTTTTTGCTTTGTCTGTAAGTAACTGTTGAATGCATTGCCTTTACTGAATTAAGGACAAAAATAAAATACTGAACAAGTAACCTTATGAATTGAATTACTAGCTCAAAGCTAATAAGAACAATAGTATGCTTAAATTAATTCCACTGGAATTATATCAATTTCCATTGGTTGAGTTACCCCAGTTTCAGTGAGCTTCAGAAATTGAAGTAAGTGGTGCCATGGAAAATTTGTTAGTGGTTGTGCAGTCCTCTTCTATCTGAATTATGAACACTGGTAGTATAAAACAGCATGTCATTCAGAATATTTTTACCAGATACTTAATTGATATGCAATCAGTTGTTAGTAAAATAAAGCCAAGGAAACTTTTTGCAAAATACAGTGCTGTACTGTTTAAATGAAGTGACCTATAGGATAAGTTCCCAAATAAGTTACCTAAAAAGCAAACACACCTATGTACCTCTTCAAGAATTAATCATACATTAGTTTCATATTCTTGGACACTGCAAAATACCTCAGTCACTGTGAAGCCCAAGACCTCTGTGTTGAAAGGATTCTGAAGCTTAAAAGTACATCTTGGAAATTTGCTAGCTTTTATCCACACAGCAATGCACAGCAGTGTATCAAAAGAATTACAGGTTTTTACTCTTACTGCTAGCATTTTGCTTTTTAACATTACATTGAAAAGTACAGGATGGTAAAACTGAGACTGCATAATTAAATTTTATGGAGACTTTACTGAGATACCTTTCAGTCCAGTAAGCTTGTTTCTTAATATCTTGCTTGAAGGATTTAAGTAGAGTTGTTAGTAGCAAGCACATTCTTCACTTGTTTATTCTTTATGAAGCTCTATTCCTTTTCACACAAAAATGATTTTTTCTGTTAAATCTGAATAATTAGAGATAAACAGTGTTGCTTTTTCAAGGTTTCCAGAGTCCTTCTGAATCTTCCCATCACGTTAGATTTACACTGAGTCAGAACTCTGAACCATTGCCAGCAGTGATTAACTGCTGTCTTTAAAAGAAGTCACTCTCTTATGTTCATGCTGAGACAGCTTTTGCTGTTCTAAGGGTGCTGTTAACTGATCCTACAGGTTATAGCAGTTGGGAAGGTTTTGTGTAAAAAGAGAATCATGCTAGGCTAAAGCAGTAGAAACTTAATCATGTAAATAAAAAAGACTTGATATTTTACTACTGAAGATCCAAACTCAAGCTCATTGGGCAATGAGCTTGAATGAATTTCTATCTCGAGAATAATACGAGCTAAGACATTTATGTTTTTTAGAGTAATTTCTTTGTGTTGTACGTATTTCTACATTGTAGGAATGAAATTTGGCAACGGATAAATCAGCTTGCAGTTTGATGATATATTGGTTATATATTATTTTTGTATGAAGTAGTTTAATTACACAGTGCAGTACTGTCTAAAGCTAAGCTTTCAGAATGTGACAAGTTGTAGGGTGGTTGTTCTCTTGGATGCATTCACCTTGATACCCTTGATAGCCTCAGCCTCAAAAACAGAACCAGAAATGGTGTTTTTGTATTTTATGCTCTTTAGAATTTTTCTGCTTTATAAGCTTGCCTAGTCTAAACTTAAGCAGAAACGCGTTCCCAGCAGAAAAAAAAAAATGTGTCAAGACATTTTAGAACCTGTGTAAATTGTGTGAAATGCTTTCTTGGTCCCACGCTCTTTACTTTCTTTCATTTTAGTATAAGAATGCACTAACAATTGTTTTCACATCCTTCATGACACTTGCAGTTCAATATATCCCAATTGTATGTTTCTGCAGATTTTTGACTGCTTCTTGAAGAAGCCTACTTCAGCATTCCTCTATGCCTTTGGCAATATTCTTGGTTCTTTTGTGGATCTCTTTCACTTGTGCTTCTGTAAACAGACTCTTCAATGATATTTGTTGCTTAAAGCTTATGAAAAAAACCAAGCAGTCATGGGATAAGACAGAGAATATTTACATAGATCTAATAAAAATGGTTAGAACACCAGAAGCAGAGGGCTAGCTGAGCAGGCACATCACATGTTTATCCATTAATGTAATAGAAATATTTCCTAACAGGGTGTATCTTTGAATACACTTACGTAAAGCACTTCTAAATGCTAAGCCAGTGTCTTTCATGGAACTGTTTTCTCCAGGATGACATTCCTGACTAGTAGTCATCCTATAGATTAAACTAAAATTGGTTTTTTATACTTGAATTGGTTAAATTTGTTTTAGATTAATGTTTATCTGCAGTTTAATTTGTTTCACTAATTCTATCATCTTCTGATGGTCTTCACCATTGTCCTGTTCTGCTGTGATTTGCATTTTCTCATCAGTGAACTTTGCCACTGCTTCCACCCTCACAGATCAGTTATGATTGTGTTGAACTCTGTATGCCCTAAAATAGAGCACTGGCACTCATCTGGTAACTTCCCTATGCTATGGAAATAGGTTATTGGTTGTTTTGGCTTTTGTTTTTGTTTTTGTGTTTTTTTGGTTTGTTTTTTTTTTTTTTTACTGTTCTTTGATGTGTGTGTTTGGGCTGCTTTAGCCTTAATTCCTGTGATGAGTTTGCACCCTTTTCTGCTTACTGTAAGAACATTTGCTCAGGGTCTTTGAGTATGTTTACTTGAATTTTCAGAAGCTTTATTAACATGACCCATAGAAGTTCTAGAACTCCAGGAGTTTTTAAAGGCATACTTTATCTTTACAAAATCTTCAAGCTTTTCCATTTTGAACATTTGTGGTTCTGATACTCCAGACATAGAATCACAGACTCACAGAATGTTTTAGGTTCAAAGAGACCTCCAAGATCATCCAGTTCAGCCTTTGACCAACACCATAATCTGATTACTAAACCATGTCCTTAAGGACCAGGTCCAAATGCCTTTTAAATACTCCCAGGGATGGTAACTTCACCACTGTCCTGGGCAAGCCATTCCAATGCCTGACAACCCTCTCTGAAAAAATGTTTCCTAACGTCCAGTCTAACCCTCCCCTGGCACAGCTTCCATCCATTTCCTCTGGTCCTATCACAGTTCTCTAAGGAGCAGAGGCTGTTTCCCTCCTCACTCCAAACCTCCCGTGAGGTAGTTGAAGAGAGTGATAAGGTCTCCCCTGAGCCTCCTCTTCTCCAGACAAAACACCCCCAGCTCCCTCAGCTGCTCCTCACAGGACTTGTGCTCCAGGCCCTTCAGGAGCCTCACTGCCCTGCTCTGTACACACTCCAGCGCTTCTCTGTCCCTCTTACAGTGAGGTGCCCAGAGCTGAACACAATACTCAAGATGTGGCCTCACCACAGCTGAGTACAGAGGGACGACCACCTCCCTATTCCTGCTGGCCACAGTGTTCCTAACACAAGCCAGGATGCCATTGGCCGCCTTGGCCACCTGAGGACACTGCTGACTCATATTAAGTTGGCTGTCAACCTATACCCCCAGGTCCCTTTCCAATTTACAGCTCTCTAACCACGCTTGCCCAGGTCTGCAGCTTACCATGGGGTTGTTATGACCCAGGTGCAAGACCTGGCACTTGGCCTTATTAAACCTCATTCAATTAACCCTTGGCCCACTGGTCCAACCTGTCTAAGGCTCTCTGTAAGGCTTCCCCACACTCCAGCAGATCCACACAGCCACCCAGTTTGGTGTCATCTACAAATTTACTGAGGGTACACTCAATCCCCTCCTTCAGATCATTAATGAAGATACTAAAGAGAAGAGGCCCCAGCACTGAACCCTGGGGGACACCACAATGGTCACCAGTCAGATTTAGTTCCATTCACTACCACTCTTTCAGCCCAACCATCCAGCCAATTTTTTATCCAATGCAGGGTATAGTTATCCAAGCCAAGTGCCGTAAGTTTCTGAAGAAGAATGCTGTGAGAGACAGTGTCAAAAGCTTTACTAAAGTCCGGATAGACAATGTCCACAGTTCTACCCTCATTCACTAGGTGAGTCATCAGAAGGAGATCAGGTTAGTCAGACAGGACCTACTTTTTGTAAACCCATACTGACTGGGCCTGATCACCTGATTGTCTTGTATGTACCATGTGATGATACTCAAGATGACCACCTCCATAACCTTTCCAGGCACTGAGATCAAAATAACAGGTCTATAGTTCCCCAGATTATCCTTTCAGCCCTTCTTGTAGATAGGTGTTACATTTGCTAGTTTCCAATCTACAGGGGCCTACCCAGTTTTCCAGGACTGTTAATAAATAATGGAGAGTGGTATGATGAGCACTTCTGCCAGCTCCTTTAGTACCCTTGGGTGGATCCCATTCAGTCCTATAGGCTTCTGCACATCTATACAGTACACCAGGGCACTGACCATTTCCTCCTGGACTATGGGGGCTTCATTCTGATCCCCATCTTGGTCTTCTAATTCAGGGAGCTGTACGCTCAGTGTGCAATTGGAAGTGACAAAGACTGAGGTGAAGTGAGCAGTCAGCAGTTTAGCCTTTTCCTTGTCCTTGGTCACAAGTTTCCCTCCAAGGTCAAGTAGAGGGAGGAGATTCTCCCTAGCTCTTCTTTTACTATTTATGTATGCTATTTATGTATTTACACAAACTCTATATATTACCTTTAATGACACTAGTCAGATTTAATTCAAGCTGAGCTTTGGCCTCTCTAATTTTCTTCCTACATATCTTTGCAGCTACTTTGTAATCTTACCAAGTTACCTGCCTTTTCTTCCATAGCTGATAGACTTTCTTTTTTTATTGAGTTCTGCCCAAAGCTCCTTGTTCAGCCAGGTTGGTCTTGTACCCTGCTGCCTTGTTTTAAAAGATGCACAGGTACAGTTTGTTCCTGTGCCTTAAGAATTTCCCTCTTGAGGATTGTCCAGCTTTCCTGAACTCCCTCATCCTTGAAGACTGTATCGCAGGGGATACCACCAAGCAATCTCCTAAACTTACCAAAGTCTGCCCTCCAGAATTCAGGGAGGAAGTTCTATGACCTCCCTTCTTACTTCCCTAGGAACTGAAAACTCAGCCACCTCATGGTCACTTTGTCCAAGTTGACCACCAGCCTTTACATCTCCCTCTAGTTTGTCTCTGTTCCCAAACAGCAGATCTAGCAGTGAGCTTTCCTTAGTTGGCTCAGTCACCAGCTCTGTTAGGAAGTTATCTTCCACACACTCCAAGAATCTCCAGGACTGCTTCCTGTCTGCGGTATTCTATTTCCAGCAGACATCTGATAAGTTGAAGTCTCCCGCAAGAACAAGGGGAAGCAAATCTCAAACCTTACCCAGCTGCTTATAGAACACTTCATCAACCTTTTTGCAGTGCATGCAAGCTACAAGCCTTAGACTGGGGTTTGTACACATAATCACTTGGTGATTTCTTCATGTGACAGAGGCAGTTACGAGGGTCTTTAGGATTCTTGTTACAGTTCATTGAATTCATGCCGATTCCAACAAATAGGGCATTTTCAGAGAACGATTGGAATCAAGGTTTTTTCTTAATAGTTCTTTTTGAAAATTAAAGGCAGCAGGTAGTAGAAAGAGGTAACCATGCAGTATGCCTGGAGAACTATCTGGATAATGTGTGCAGAAAAGAGCACCCATAATGTAGTGAGATGGATTGCTACAATAGTATTTGTGCTAGAGTAAGCTAAACAGATTAAATAGTGATGTAGTGAAGAATACCAGAAAAAGTTTGCATTAGAAATGGTAGAATTTGAATTGGGAAACTAAGAATATTGCAGTGAAGGTAAATGTGAAAGAGGGTACTTTATAATTTGGTGTGAACTTTAAGGTCTGAATGATTTATTTATGAGAGCATGTTTCTTAAAATCTTTTACGAGTTCTCTTAGTTCAGTTCTTAGTTTTCTTGAAAACATGGGGGTTGACATGTAGTGGAGGTCGTTTTGCAAAAAAGAAGTACTTGTAGCAGTTAATTTTTGCAGAATGTTTCTGTAGACAGTTTTAAAAAAAGAAAATAAGAAAACTTTTCATGCTAACATTTTTGAATGTTGATTTATATAGTATAGAAGGACAGAGACCGCTGTTTGCAAAGTCATCTCTTCACAGGAAGTAGAACACCAGCAGGCTCTCCAGAGACCCTGCTGTGTGGTGGGAAAAAATTTCCTGGAGGGCTGTGTAGGAGGAGAAAGGCAAATTCCTGTGGTTGTTCAGAGGTTCACCATGAATTTGGTTATCTGCCAGGGAGATAACAGGATTATGGGAAAGATTCTTCAGGGAGATCTCTTCATTCAGAGGGTAGAATCAACTGTGGGGCCTGAGCAGGTTGTGTTGACTGAGAATGTGTGTCCAGGTCTGTAGGCAATGTGCTCTGCTGCTTTGCCTTCACAGAAGGAAAGTATTTATCCAGTTGAGTGTTTTTCTTAGTCTGCCTATCAGTACTCTGTGGCCCTTATCAAAATACATGAAGTTTGAAAAGGGGTTCTGGAAGACTTCAAGATTTAAACAGTGAGATGTGGTTTTGTTCAGAAATAAGCACCTATCTTAAGAGAAACAAAACAGTGAAGCATCTTTTACATTGAATATTAAGATGCCTGGACAGCCATTTGAACAACTTTAATTGTTAAATTACAGATTTGAATTAACGTATAAACAGTTATCTGAAAGTTCTGTGAAAAAGAACTAGTGTCAATTCTAGCTTTGCTCTGAAGGTCTGGGATGGCTATAAAATTGTGTCCTGCTGTGTATTTTAGGATTAATTGTACTCGCTCTGCTTCAAAAAATAGGCCAATCCTACTAATACCACATTCTTTTTATTTTTTTGTCCCTTTTATGTAAGCAGTTCCTTGCCAGCTAGATTTATGATCTTGATGTCTTCTCAAGGGTTCAACAGCTATGTTCTGCTTAAAAGAAATAAAATTTGTATTGCACGTTAATAGTTCTCCCTGTTGTCTTCAAGTAATTTTTGTGTTTATTCTGTCCCCAATAAACACAGAAGAAAAAAAATGTTTTTAGGAGTGGGTATGGGTAAAAAGAATCATAAAAAGAGTCTAAATGGTAGAACTGGACAAACAACGGAAGGCAAGAGGGCACAGGCAGTTCAAGCAGAGACAGGTGTCTTGGGAAGAGTATAGAGTTGCTCCCTGATTGTGTAGGGATGAGATCAAGGAGGCCAGGGCACAGCTGGAGCTGGGCAAGGGATGTGAATAATAACAAGAAAGGATTCTATAGGTAAGTCAATGAAAAAAGGAAGGTTAAAGAAAACATAATCCCCTCTGAAGGCCAAGTCTGATGAACTAGTAACACCAGACAGTGAGAATCCTGAGGTTTTCAACAACTTTTTGCCTTGGTCTTTAAGGGCAACCTCTGTCCTAGCACCTCCCAAGTTAAAAAATCACAAGTTGAGGACCCCAGCAGCGAAGTCTTTCCCACTGTATATGAAGATGTTTGTGAAGGTTTGTGAAGGTTTATGAAGGTTTGTGACCACCTGAGGAACCTGAGCATATATGTCTGTGGGACCTGATGAGATGCATCCCTGGGTCCTGGGAGAATTGGTTGATGTATTCACCAAGCCACTCTCCATGATATTTAAAAAGTCGTGGCATACAGGTGAAGTCCCTGGTGCATGGAAGAAGGCACACATTACACCCATTTTAAAAAAAGCTGGTAACAAGGACCATGGGAACGACCAACTTGTCAGCCTCACCTTTGTGCTTGGGAAGATCCTGGAGCAGATGCTTCTAGGAGGTCTGATAAAGCACATGGAGGACAGGAAGGTGATCCAAGACAGCCAGCACGGATTTACTAGGGGTAAATTGTGTCTGACAAACCTAGTGGCTTTCTGTGACAGGGTAACTACCTTAAGTGGACGAGGGATGACCTATGGATATGATCTATGTGGACTTCTGCAATGCACAGTCCCTCACAATATCCTATTCAGCAAGTTGGAGAGATACGGATTTTATGGGTGGACTGTTCAATGGATAAGTAATTGGCTGGATGGTCACATCCAGAGGGCAGTGCTCAATGTCTCCAACTTCAGATGGAGACCAATGACAAATGGTGTCTCTCAGGGTTCTGTACTGGGACCTTTACTCTTTCATATTTTTATCAATGATACAGACAGGGGGATAGATTACACCATCAGCAGGTTTGCAGATGATACAAAGCTGAGTGTTGCTGTTGATAAGGCAGACGGACAGAATGTCATCCAGAAGGTCCTGGACAGTCTGGGGAGGTGAGTCCAGGTGGGCCTCTATGAGGTTCAACAAGACCAAGTGCAGCATCCTGCACCTGGATCGGAACAATCCACACTATCAGTACAGGCTGGGCGATGAAGTTTTAGAAATCAGCCCTGCAGAAAAGAACCTGTGGGTGCTGGTGGATGAAAAGCTGGACATGAGCCAATAGTGTATGCCTGCAGCTCAGAAGGCCAATCACATCCTGGGCTTCATCCAAAGAAGTGTGGAAAGGAGACTGAGATAGATGATTCTGCCACTTTGCTCTTGGAAGACCTCACCTGGAGTATTGCATCCAGCTCTCGAGCCCTCAATGCAGGAAGGACATGGATCTGATGGAATGGGTTGAGAAACAAAAATGATCAGGGGCCACCTGAAACACCTCTCCTACAAAGACAGTCTGAAGGTTGTTCAGCATGGAGAAAAGAAGGTTCTGGGGAGACCTTCCAGTATCTGAAGGGGGCCTACAGGAAGGCTGGAGAGGGACTGTTTGCAAGGACATGTGGTGATAGGATGAGGGGCAATGGTTTTACATTAGAAAAGGGCATATTTATATTGGAGGTTAGGAAAAAGTTCTTTACCATGAGGATGCTAGAAAAATGGAACAGGTTGCCTGGGGAGGTAGTTGAGGCTGCACCCCTGGAGATAGTCAAGGTGAGGCTTGATGAGGCTCTGAACAACCTGACCTAGTTGAGGGTGTCCCCGCTTACTGCAGGGGGGTTGGACTAGATGACCTTAAGAGGTCCCTTCTGACCCAAATTTTTCTATGATTTTGTTAGAACTTTTAGGATTTAAAATTTTAAAATGATGGCCTTAAGTTTCTATTGTTAAGTGTTTCAGATTATGTAATGTTTTGCACATGGCTGATTATGCAAGTATAATAGCTTTACCAGCAGCTGCATTTGGAAGCAATTGTAATTTTCATACATAGTTTCTCAACCTACACTCTGGCCTTTCATATGAAGATGAACTATGTGGATAAAAAATAAGCCCATAAGAGATTTTAAGACATAACTGAAGACACTTAATTTTTAACATTAACACTCGACGATTTAGAAGCAGAGGATGATGAAAGCAACTTTTATGTTGACAGCATCTGCACCATTTCTGAAATTCTATTTAAATTTCTTTACTATAAAGGATATTCAGTAGGTTGTCTTCATGTTGTCTAGTTCAAGAAGCCTAATTTACTTCTACTGTATAACCATTTTTTGAATGTGTGTCTCAAGTTCATTCTTTATGTAGATTGCATGCTCTTGCTTTCTTTTAAAGCAAGGTATTTTCTTAATAGAGAAGTGAGCCAGACTTGAGAAGTTGTTTCACCATAAAAGCAAGTGGGAAGTGTTTTAAGGAAGCTCTTTGATTTCAAAATGCATCAAGAGTTTTTGTTTCTTTTTTATCAGTGGTCCAGGCTATGTATGTGATCAGTCACAAGCTATTTTATTTTCTTGAGAATAAGAAATACTTGATTAAAACATTGAAACTTGATTAAAAATTGAAAGCTTTTGTGATGAGAGTTGTTAGGACATACAGCAAAGATCATCAGCCAGAAGTAATTATCTGCACTGGTCCATTTGAGAGTGTCAGTGAAATTTCCTGTTTGCATGATTTTAGTAAAGATATTTAGGACTCTAAAATCATCATCTGCAGTCTAAGTGGGTAATAGATTACTGTCTACTTACTAGTATTACTGATGTGGAATTTTGACATAATTTTGATAGGTGCATGCAACTTTCAAGATTTCAATTCTACTTTTCCAGGTTATTTTTTGAATTAAAAAATCTAGATAATTTTTTCTTATTATTTACATTGCCATAGTTTTGTTTTAACAGCTGTGTGATCATAATGCAGCTTCATAGTGCAAATCTGTTTTGTTGCCACTGGTGGATGTGACTTGGGGTATCATACCATTTGTCACACTGTTTTAGAAAGGCTGTAAATAGTGTTCAAGGGGAGGAAGCCTACAGTCACACTGGAAGTGAAACCAGTACAGAGCAGTGTCAGGAATGGGGAAAATAGTTCTCTTCAGTCAGCAAGAGTTTTAGAGAACAAATTTTCTCAGATTCCCTGGAGATCTTGAGTTGTTTTGTAATAACTTTCTCCACCCTTGTTTAGCTTACTATTTTTCCCAGGGGCTCGGTGGCAAGTCATCTTGAAAGCTGACTTTTGAAAGGTTATGCTCAAAATATGTTTGTAAGATACCTTTTCACATGTAATGAATCGGATGTGTACAACCACTGAATTTGGTTTTGTTTTTTAGCAACAAGCGGGTGGTCGACCAAGCATATACCATGCGGTGGTGGTGATATTTCTAGAATTTTTTGCCTGGGGGCTCTTGACAACTCCGATGCTAACAGTAAGTATCACTGGTCAGCTGTTGTCTTGGTAGTAATGACAGAAGTTGATTTACTAATTTTTAGGGATCAGGTTTTTAATTTGGTTTACACTTCCTACTTACCTCATTAACTGAATTCCAGGAATCTTAGGATTCAGCACTGCCGTATACAGCAGCTGAGGTCTGGATGTCTGAAAGCTTAAAAGATAAAATAAATCAGCAAAATGCTGTACTACTTCTAATTTTTATTTGCCCATTAGAGTAACATCGGTTTAGTCTATTGATGAAATGTGTCTCTGGGAATTCTAGCTTTTTTAAGACTTCATGGCTTAATTCATTTTTCAACACAACAACTTACTAACTATGCATCCCCTAGTAAACTCTGTATGCTACTGGGAACTGGCTGTTTTGCCAACATGTAACTTGAAGTGAAGTGTAAGGAATACTTCAGTTTAAGAAATAGATCTTAAAAGTGTTTAATCTGTTCTGGAATGCAGTTATTTTCCAGATGTGGATAATTCGAGTGTTTGGTAATAGGTTATGAAGCCTTTCATCTGAAGATCTTGGTCTTATTCATTGAAATCAGGCCTTCCTGAGAGAAGTCACCAAAAGTCTGTTAGTCCAGTTTTTCATCAGGTAATATCTGAGAGCACTTTGAATACATGATGAGCAAGGCCTTGTGGGATTGAAAGACCTTATTTTCCTTCCCCAAACTTCAGTGTCGTTACGATCTTGAATGTCTTGTGTATTGAATGTTTTATTTGTCTCTTAATATGGTCTTGAACACTGACAGGGGTGTTGCATTGGCTTCAAAATTTCATTTAAAGCACCGAGTTACATAAAATAGTGTCACTTACTTTACACTGGTTTAAATTACTTCTTTGTTCTTGGGAGTGATCATCTTCATTTGTAATCAGTTTTGCACACACTGAAAAGCTGCTGTTTGAATTAAATTATTTCAAATCTGTTTTGATACTTTATCTTGCCGATGTAGTTGTGTAACTTACCTTTGTCAGCTGATCAACCTACCAGTACCAAAAATCATGTAAAGCTTTTTAAGCAAAGTTCAGCCTTTGAACTACCAGCCACCCACTTTTGCTGAGGTAAGTTTTTCCAATAGGAAGGGCAGAAATTGATATGTTTGGCCTGCTTACCAAAGCTCATGATTGCTCAAGTTTTTTGTAGTTATGCTGTGGTTCTCCAGGGCATTGTCAGCGTGTAATCATATAGAAGTGTTGTGTTGTGTACAATTATAGTATATTGTGTGTATTCTGTGATAGCTTGTGTTATTTAAATTTTAATTTTTAGTGTACTTCTTTTGTATCTGTCTGCAAAGGTGTAGTGTTTTTTACATGACGTGATACTCGGAAAAAATTTATAAATGTTTATAAAGCACATTTTAAAAAGGCTGTTTTGTTTGCAGATTATGTAACTCATTACTCTTGTTTATAGAAATGTAAGCCAATATTAATACATTATTGTAAGGAATATTAATCACTTAATGATATATTCTATCTTCAATATAATTCTTTTTTGAATACGTAAGTATTTCTGTTGGTAGAACCTGAGTAATGCAGTTCCCTTTACCAGTTTGTCAACTTGCATTCTTCTTATCTATAAAGTAGCAGAAATTAAATGTCAACCTTTACCAGAAGTGGTTGCCTCTCAGGAGTACTGGAAAACGTTCCACAGAAAAGTTAATTAATTATCCTGGGTTTTTTTTCTGCTTGAAAGACATCTGCTTTCTATAGCTCTGATTTGAATCGTGATTTTTTTTCCCTTCATCCATATCATAAGATTAATGGTAAAACTGAAGCAAAATTGTTCTCAAAATCTAAGCAGAAGATGCGACTGGAAGGAAAAAGGGGCAGAATTGTCTGTCTGCTTGTTAACATGGGAAAAAACACCTTTAATAAACCTGTGCTTTGGGAATCTCAAGTCATCGTTGAAAATTATGCTGATATTTTTCAGTGACACTAAAGTATTGTGTTTCTTCACGCCTTTCTCAATGTACTTATAAATAATTTTTGTAGTTGCTTATGTACCAGTAAAGGCAGAAAATGAATTTGAAGTGTATCTGTGTACATGCTTTGATCACTGCAGTAACTTTTTAAATTGATGCAATAGCACCTTGTGAGGCCCTTTAACTCTTGCGTATTTATGGTAAATCTGTTTAGGACAGATTAACATGCTTGTCCTTGAATTGACACTGCTGGTAAAGCACCTTAAATGAATTCATAGCTATACTTAGAGGATGCATGAAACACTCAGACATAACTTTAATATCTGCAATTTCTTAGAAACACTTTCCACAGTGCGTTTGGGCACAGTAAATATAGAACCATTTTTCTTTTGACCAAGTTAGATGAATAACATTTTTTCTCCTAATTAGTAACGATAATTGAGTCACCTAATTGAAGGAATTATTTATCTCAAAAAATTCTGTGCTTTGTACCACATGGTAATGTTTTTTGACTATGGTGACCCCCTTTCTGAGCAACATACCCCAGTCCAAACCATCTCAGCAGTACAGAGGAATTTATGCCAATAAATTGATATTAAACCTTTAGAATATGTTATTGTGAAGAGAAATAAGAGTGTAATTGTGGGATAAGACACTTTCTTAACATGTCCCAGCAGAGTGATCCTGTTTTATGAATCAAATTTAAACTGTGAATCAACTTTGCCTGTCTCTCCTGATTCAAATATTTTTTTTTTTTTTCCCTGTCAGGTCTTACATGAAACATTTTCCCACCATACATTTTTAATGAATGGTCTTATTCAAGGTGTTAAGGTAAGATTTTTTTGAAAGAACATATGGAACACTGAGAATGTAGTTAATTTTCTAAGCTTTCTTCATTGTAATGGTTGTGTTCTTGGGGCTCAGTTCATGATTTATTGCTAAGTGGTAGGATCTTGAAAGAAGTTGAATATTTCTCAGTTTATGTACCTTTCATTTGAATGAGCACCAGTTGTAGCTACTGTAATCTTGATAAGGATCCTTCTGAGAATGGACATAAGATAGTGTTAGATTATATCAAGAGCAGATTAATGCAGCCATGATGATACAATTAAAATAAAAAATGAAGCACTTAAACAATCTGCTTTTGTCCAAGATGTGGTATAAAAGCTAATTTTTATCAGTGTTTTTTGCTTATTTTTCGCTTTTTTTTCCCCCCTGCCTATTTTTTGTGCATTCTGTGAAGGTATTCAGGACAGCTTGCAGCTTACTAATACCACTGCAGTCACACAGTGATCATGCTGGATTGTGGCCACAAAAAAGGCTTGCGAAATTTGTCTAGCATAACTAGAACTTGAAAGTCTTTTCTTTGCTCTCTTACTGTGAGATTTCAAAGCACTTCTTGTCATTTATGACTAAGCGTTTTTAGCTGGAAGAACATTCCATCTTTAGGGATAGATTTGCTGTTATCTTTCATGTTGTACTGGTGAAACACTATCCTCTAGGGATATCTGGATGTCTCCTACTGAAGAGGAACTTTAAGCTCTTCTCTTAGAAAAACAAAGGTCATGTTCCTCTTCGTGTTTTCTTTCAACTGTGCTCATTGACAGTACAGTGTAACTGTGAGTACCAGATTTGAATGGAGGGTTCTCTATTTTCTATAGAGCCTATGTGTAGAAACGTACATTAATATCATGGTCTAAATATGTATATGGCTTTAAGGGGTGTAATAAACAGGGGACCGTAGACTAGACTTGCACTTCAGTGTTCAACATTTTCTTTAAAATGTTGTTTATGAAATATCAGAAGACGTTTTGCGTGACAGCACAAGGTGTTAGTTCATACTCTGCTGAAATCTGACTCTAAGGAGCAAATATGTTAATTTCAACTAAACCTGTAAGTCTGGTTTTTGTCACTAGAATATCATTGTGGTGCTCTACTGTCCCAAGCTGTCAGCCTTGCTCAAATGTTCCTCATAGGTCTTGCAATGTAAAAATGCCCTGTACATGATAAATATGTAGTATAATACCGTATGTTTCTGTAAAGCAGTAAGTGTTACTTTGTTTCAGATAACAGTCAGTTTACTCTAAAATCTTCCTTAGGACAGTCCAAAGTAGATGGAAATTTGTGTTTGGGATCTACCACTAAGTTTCATGATAGAGGCTATTAAGATGTCCCTTGTGTAACTACATTGTACATTTTGGAGAAGCTTTTGCAGTCTGTGGTACTTCTTCATTGGATCAAATTGAAATTGAAAAATTGAAATGCCTCTTTTTTTATTGTGCTCAGTTTTAATTGATTTGAAATGTAAGACATCAGAATCACAGACAAGTAGACTGTAAAAAACTGTATAGTTTCAGTTCTCTACAACTTTGTGTTTAAGTTCAAGTAGAATTGCAGTTTTAGTCCTTTTTAATATTGTGTACAATATGGAATTTGGAAATTAAATATGGATATATTAATTGTTTGTCTTCTATCACAGGGTTTTTTGTCCTTTCTCAGTGCTCCATTAGTAGGTGCTCTGTCAGATGCATGGGGAAGAAGGTCTTTTCTTCTTCTTACAGTTTTCTTCACTTGTGCTCCAATTCCATTAATGAGAATAAATCCATGGTAAGTGATACAGACTGCAGTAGTGAGTTTGTCTGTAAAGCAGAAATTGAATCAGAAGCAGTTTGGGGAGGTGGTAGACTGAAAGAGACCCAGTTTCAAGGCATATTTGCATTATTGTGGACCTTTTTTGTTTAACAGGTGTTAAAACTATTGCAAAACTAGAAAATATGGAATGTGATATAATTACTGTATTCACACAAGCGGAACAGTAATTGAAATGGTTTGGTAGCCGTGTCTAGCCCAATTTTAAGCTCAGCTGTTATTTTTTTTTTCTGCTGAGTATTGACAATGCTGTAATAAACATTTTTAAAGCTATGAACCTTAGAATATACTCACCACAAAAAAATATAACTGCTGCAGACTAGATTTCCTAACTTTTTGATTTAAGTAACTTTGAAGTCTTAACTGAGTAGAATTGACTTGGTTTCAGTTTCATTTACATTCATTGTGAAACTTGGGAGGATTACAAAGAGAATTCTTTGTACCCAAGTGCACTCAGAATTCAGATTCCAAAACATTATATATGGTAGTTCTTTCCTTCACTGGTGGAGAGGTTGAGTTATAAGGTGGTTCCATTTTGAGAACTTGGTTCAGCTTTGATGTGAAAATGTATAAAGTTACTGTGACCTGAAAGGGCCACTTCTTCATTTAGGCTGAGGTAAAGTAAGCAGTAGACTATACAAATTAAAATGCTGTTATCCAATACTTAACAATGTTTCATCTTCAGTCAAGGTCTGTGGTAGTTTTGAAGACACTTCTCAAAGATGAAAACCAAACTTGCTTAGTAAGAAAATTAGTGAGAAAAGGGGTCTTACTTTAAACTTTCTAATTGTTGCTTTTAAATCATTAGGTGGTACTTCGCTATGATTTCGGTATCTGGAATCTTTTCTGTTACTTTTTCTGTAATATTTGCCTATGTAGCTGATGTAACACAGGAACATGAAAGAATTACAGCCTATGGACTGGTAAGATATGCTAAACTTGAAAAAAAAGGTCATATTATGACCTTTGTATTGAATTTGTGTTTTGATGCACAGATTGTTTCCTGCTTAATGTAATGAGGCTGATACAGAAGGGAATGAACCATGCATCAAGGCACCATGTTAGATCATAGGAGATTCAATTTAGACTTTTTACTATTGCACAGACTGCTCAGTGCTCACAGGAATAGAGTAAGAATTTGATAACTTCACCTGCATAGAGAATGTTGTTAAAAAAGCATAATTTAAGTTTTATAAGCAGAACAAGAAATATTCCTAAAGACAATGCAAGCTTTTTTTAATATTTGATCTGTTGATATCTTTCAACCACCCTTAAGTTGCACTTTCAGTTTATGTGATTTCTTTCAAATACAGTATGTTTTTTTCTATAGTCAAAACAGGCAGGAAGGGTGAAAATGCATAATGTGGTGTTTTTAATAACTAAGACATGATCTTTCTTAATCAACAAGACAAAAAATAGCTCAGTAAGCGGAAACTGCCTTTCCAGTAATAATATAATTCCTGTTTAGTTTGTTTTTCTTACTGTTTATGTTGCTGTAGATTTTGGAGGCCCATTGTTAGATGTTTTGAATGTCATTTTTCTGTGCTACTATTTTCACTGTACAGATATTTGTAGACTGGATTCTTGGTTGACTGGACTGTACTGTACTTCAAGCTCTTAGGTTTCCCTAAGCCTTGGGACTGTATGGTTCCAACCTTGAGCGTATTGTAGCAGACCACAAAACAGGTTTAATTGGTCTGGAATTCCCACATTTCTCTTCTATATAAGGAGGACCATAAGTATATTTGGAGCCTGTATTTGCCTGCCTACAAACAGATTTTTTTGTTTACAGAAACAGCTTGATCTAAAATTCTTATAATGATACATGAAAGTGTAGTTATTTTGAGGAACTATATTTCTCTTTCTGAACAGCTTGTTACACCTTTTCCTAAAGATTTTTTCCTAACTATATAATATGGTATAAAGCTAAATTTCTAGCTTGTGTTATTCTTCTCTGAAGTAGTTATGCCAAATGTTTATATTTTGGGGGAACTGGAAAAGACTTACAAAAGCCCAAACAAACTAACCTTTTATGATTACTGTTATAGTGAAATTTAACTACAGGACTTGATTTTTCATCATGTTCTGCTGAATGTCAGTATAGTAAGTGATCTGTTTGTAGCTGAATGTCACAACAACATAGTATGAAGCAATACAGGATTTGTTGAAATTGTTATCGTAGATAATGATCTCCTACTTTGCTGTGTTGTCTAGTGATAGCTATGTATTAAAAATGAAAATGGTTAATAAAGGCATTATCTCTGTGTATTACCCTGAGTGCTGAGGCTCAGGTTCACTTAGGCTGGTATTTGGATATGTTGACAAGTTTTTCAGTGAAATCTCATCACATTCATAATTGGAAGACAACATTTAATCTCTTTGAAAGAAAACAATTTTCCTTTGAGCAAACTCGTACTTTGATTGCAAATTGTGTCTTGCGAGGTGGGCTGTGGAGGAGGAGAGACAAACTTTATTTGGATCCATATTTACTGTCATAATTTTTAATTTTATTTTTTATTTTTTAGAAAACCTCTGTGTTGTTATTTTAAAATTGCACTTCTGGGGAGGGATGGTGGTACACATCAAGCTACTTAATTTTCCTGAAAAATCAGAATAGCCACTTCAACAAGTTTGTAAACTGTTCTTGTGCATAGGTATCTGCCACCTTTGCAGCAAGTTTGGTAACTAGTCCTGCCATTGGAGCATACCTGTCTGCCAGTTATGGAGATAACCTTGTTGTACTGGTGGCCACATTGGTGGCTGTTGTGGACATCTGCTTCATCCTGCTAGCTGTACCAGAATCTCTGCCAGAAAAAATGAGATCTGCTTCATGGGGAGCTTCTATATCATGGGAGAAAGCAGATCCTTTTGCAGTAAGATGCACTTCAATACATCATAAATAAATAATTGATCATTAACTCATAATTATTTTCCTCTTGTAAACTAGAGAAATCTATAATCCTATTGGTAGCTTGGCTGTTTCGTATACCAAAATATCTGTTATTCATTCTTGCACAAAAAGATCTAGCTACATTTAAAGACCAGATCCAAACCAAACTCTGTGGATTAAATGATTCTTGAATCAAAACAATATTTGGTGTAAAATCCAAAGGGAAGATGCTTTACTTTTCTAACTTACTCTGTTTATTATAAGAAAAATAATGAATCTTTACACTGCTACAGACCCCCAAACTTGATATTGAATGGATCTGTGAAGCCTGATTTTTCTACAGTCATATATAGGAAAGCTTAAAACATAGTGTGCAGTCTTACTAGTAACTTGTTCATACTTAGATACCTTGTATTTCTGTTACGCTGTGGTATCTTAAGAGTGGAAAGACATTATTTTTCATGTGATCCATCCTTCTGGAAACTGGTTGTGAATATTGATAGACAAGTGACATTCTTGAATGACTGCAGTTAAAGTTTGTTTTCCATGGTTTACTTTTTGGCCATACTGATTCTTACTATGGGTGAACAAAGACAAGAAATGTACAATGAAAAATACTCATGATTTGGGAAGAGAAGCAGTTGTTCTGGGCCTATATTGTTTGTCAACATCTTTCGGAACATATTATGGAGAACAATTACATCCCTAAATATTTTATTATGTTGTTTTCAGTTAATACTTGGCACCTAATGTTAATTTAAAACATTAAAAAAACTTGCAGAAGAATCAGAAACCACAAATCTTATGTAACAGAGATTTGTTTCTAACTTAATGTTCAGCTTAACTGTAACCATGTGTGGGGGTTTTTTGTTTTTTTTATTTGTACCAGTGAGTAAAACGGATTTGAAAAAATTAATCCCAACTTGTTTTGTTTATTTGTTTTGCAGTCTCTGAAGAAGGTTAGAAAAGATTCTACAATTCTCCCAATTTGTATTACAGTGTTTCTCTCCTATCTGCCTGAAGCTGGCCAGTATTCCAGCTTTTTTCTGTACTTGAGACAGGTAAGTGTTGGTTTCTTCACATCTTACAAAGGATGTTTAATTAACTATTCCCTAAGACCAGATTCTTGTTGAAGGTTGGCTCAAAAAGTGCTTTCTGGCAAAAGATAGCTTTAAAAAAATAAAGGCAGAGTACTTTGCTAAGCCAACTAAATAACAATTGTCTCCTGATGCATAAACCTTGCCATAGCTTGTATTTTGTTGGTGCCAGTCAGCAACTAAGCACCACAGAGCCACTTGCTCATTTCCTCTTGCTGGGACAGGGGACAGACTCAGAAGAGTAAAAGTGAGGAAACCTTTGTTTTGAGATAAAGAAAATCTAGTAGGTGCAGCAAAAACTGCACATGAAATAAAAGGAAAACAAGGAATCCATTCACCATTTTCCATCAGGACACAGGTGTTCAGCCATCTCTAGGAAAGCTGGGCTCCATCACCCATAATGGTTGCTTGGAAAGGCAAGATGTCATCACTTCGAACATCCATAGACAGGGCAGATAGAAAATACAGGCTGGATCCAGTAGGCTGAAGCCAAGAATATGAGGTTCAACAAGGCCAAGTAGTGGGACCTGCACTTTGGTCTTGAAAGCCCCAGGTAATGCTACTGATGCTACAGGCTTGGGGAAGAGTGGCTGGAAACTGCCTGGCAGAAAAGGTCCTGGGGGTGTTTGTCGACAGCTGGCAGAATATGAGCCAGCAGCATGCCCAGATAGCCATGCAAGTCCAAAGTGTCCTGGCCTGCGTCAGAAGTAGTGTGGCTAGCAACACTAGTGAAGTGATTGTCCTCCTGTACTCTGCACTGGTGAGGTTGCACCTCAAGTACTGTGTTTCATTAGCCTCTCACTACAAAAAAGACTCGAGTTGCTGGAGCAAATCCAGTGAAAGCAACAAAGCTGATGAAGGATCTGGAACATAAGTCTTAAGAGGAACATCTGAGGGAACTTGGAGAAGTCTGACGAGAGACCTTACTTCTCTCTTCAACTACCTGAAAGAAAGTTGAAGTGAGATTAGGGCCGATCTCTCTTCCCTAGTGACAAGCAATGAAACAAGAAGAAATGGCCTGAAGTTGCACCAGGGAAAGTTTAAATTAGATGTTAGAAGACAAGTCTCTAAAAACTTCTCTAAAAAAAATGGAACAGAATCCATGGAGGTGGTTAAAAGATGTGTATATGTGGTTCCTTAGGCAGAGTTAGATTAATTGTTTGGCTCAGTCATCTTAGAGGTCTTTGCCAACCAGAAAGGTTTTCTGACGGACCCCTTTTCCTCTTTCTCCCTCCAGCTTTGTATGCTTGAGGTCATATAGTATAGAATATCCCTTTGGTCAGTTGGGGTTCTCTGTCTTCAGCTGTGTCTCCTCATAACCTTTTGTGTACCCTCAGTGTACTCACTGGTGGGTTGAGAAGCAGGAAAGACCTTGACTCTGTGTAAGCACTTAGGAAAAATACTGAACATCCTTGTGTTCCAACGCTGTGTTCAGCAAAAATCCAAAACATAGCCCCTTACTAGCTAGTATGAAGAAAATTAACTCTGTCCCAGCCAAACCCAGCGCACATGTTGGTTAACGTAACATTGTTGGTTAACATTCAGTAGACCTTTACACCCTTGGACTACTGAAGTTTTTATGTCTTGAGATGGGATCTTCCTTACTGAAGAGCAATTGTGTTTGTGGGAGGGGACAGAGAATTTCCATTTCCGGGTGCCTGACTTTTTCAGTCTCCTTTTTCTGAGACAGTTTTTGTTTTCTTATCTAGCTTTCTTGCTTGTTCTTGAACAATATGATTTCTTGATGCCACTTATTGTATTTGGCATTTGCTTTATGCATTATTTGCTTCTTTTCAGATTATAGGTTTTGGATCTGCTAGCATTGCAGGCTTTATAGCTGTGGTAGGCATTCTATCCATAGTAGTTCAGGTAAGTTTAATTCTTTTAAGTGTTTTCTTAAACATTACAAACTGAATTCTGAAGCACAGTCTTCTGATTATTAAGCTTGTCTATAATATACTTACATGCTCTAAAATATCAGTGTATCATGCATTTGCTAAAGGTTTTATTAGTATACAGTCTGTATAAATGTCTTGCTTTAAAGCTGCTTTTCTTAGAAATATTGGTTCTGAGCAGCAGAAAATGAAACTAAATTTGCTGAGCTTAGATCATTGAGTTTACTGGAACTCTGTGTTTAAATAGTTAGAAACAGGACATTGATTACTTAGTGCAAGACCTTCTGAAAGCGAAATGTTTAATTTTAAGCAAAACTCATGCTACTTGCAACTATTCAGCTGGCTCATCCTACCAAACTTGGGTGCAAATGATAAAGGTGCTGATGTGGTCTGTCCAGGTTTACTTAGGCGCTGTATGGAGGCTGAGGCCTTTTTACAATCGAAACAGATATTGGTATTTAATGTCCTTATAGAAGGCAGCACATATGCTTCTTGATGTCTTGAAGTAGAAACTATTAGTTTGTACTAATATCATCAAATGCTGATATGGCTAGTTGGCGTTTTGGACTTAATACAGAGAAAGTAAGAACACATAGTGTGAAGTCCCTCAGCAGTTAAAAGATCTTCTGAATTACTCTGTGTAGAAGGAGAAAGTAGTTCAGCAGTCTGGATTGTGAAAAATAACTTTTACATGAACCAATTTGTTTTGCAGACAGTGTTTCTCAGTATCTTGATGAAGTCAATAGGGAACAAGAATACAGTTCTCCTTGGCCTTGGCTTTCAGATCCTTCAGTTGGTTTGGTATGGTTTTGGATCTCAGTCTTGGTAAGCACACATTTTCATAGGTACATACCTGGTGAGGAATGGAAGATGTTTTTTTCAAGAAATTCTGCCACTTAGTTATGTTCTCACAAATATTTATATGTTTTATATATGTTTCTTATGTTTTGTTTTACACTACCATAATTTAGCCTGTATTTTGCCCATGTAGAAATGATAGAATTTTCCAAAAATGTAAGTTGCAGACAGCAACAGTTCTTTTGGAATAGGAGTCTTTGCACCATTTTGTCTACTGAGTTTTATATCTACTAATGTGGCTAGAGCGTTTCTTAATTCACAAGCCAGTAAGTAGTACATTATCTGCAGTTAATTCCATTAGATCCATTGTAATGGGTTACCTGCACCTCCACACTTTTTAATTTTAATATTTATTTTTAAACTTGCCATTCTATTACTATATTTGGTCTTGTGAGCTATCTAGAGCTACTTTTGTTGGAGGAAGTGTCTGTAAGTAAAGTGAAATAGAACCATAGGATGGAACAGCTTTTTCTTTACAGAGTTTGTCCTACTGTGACAGAGATGAATGCTTGTTCTTTATCAGACCACTTCCCAGTGAGATACACAAGTTAGAGAACTGCCTCACCAAGCCACCCTGTGAGATTGTTCTTTTGTATAGCCATTGGAGAGGGAAAGTCTGTGCATCATTTCACTCCCACTCCGTTCTTTGCCTCTACTGTAATAGCTAGTGTAGAATGAAATGTGCTTATGTTCCAACAACCTCAGGATAATTTGTGGAAGAGGATCAGTAAGCAGGCTCTGACCTTGTAATTTTCAGTCTTTAGATATTTCAATAAGAGTACTTTTGAAAGGGCATTAAGGCTTAAATGAGAATACCCTTGTGAACCTTTTTGGAGGGGTAAGGAGTAATTATATGGGAAGTTTCATTTTTAATTTAAATTATGCATTTAACACAGGATGATGTGGGCAGCAGGAGTTGTAGCAGCAATGTCAAGCATTACATTCCCAGCAATCAGTGCTCTGGTTTCACGAAATGCAGAATCAGATCAACAAGGTGAGCACCACATGAATTTGTGTTTTGGTATCAGGCTGCTTTCTTGGATGACTGTCTAGAAAGCAGAATACTTATCTAGGTATACTTTTCAAATATGTTGATGAGTATTGAGTTTCTTTGGTACTAGCTGTGGATGTCCACTAGTCTATGTAGAGAGGAAGGAGTTGCAGAAATTTATCAAATTTACACAGTGAAATGGATAATTTTTTTTGGATAAGCTATTTCTCACGTAGTTTCACGTAAAGCAACAGAAACTACTACTACAAAAGCAACAGAAACAGATGTGGCAACTGTCATGGGTTTTTCCCTCTTCTTTTTATATTGAAAGTATGGGCTCTCAGTAGATAATGAGAATTAATATAACAATGCTACCTCCTTAATGGAAATTGAGATCACATTTTACCAGATTAATATAAGCCTATACAAGATGTTCTTCTCTGTGTAGAAAAGTTGGCCCTATTTGTTACAATACTTTGGGTTTTTCAAGAATAGAAAAGGAAGCATAAGTAAGTAGTTGATCTGAGAAGACAGGAAAAGTCATTGGTTTTGATGTGAATGGGAAGGAAAAATCAGAACTTTTTGTTTAAAATTTAGTGAGGAAATCATCATGGTGTATAACACTGATGTATCATAGCTGAACTCTTTTAAAATATCTTGTACATACAATACATACAAATTGTAAGCACCAGTCTTTTTTTAACACTCAACAACTTGAAGTTAAATAATCAGAGGTACAGTTCTAGTAGGTGGAATTCTTTTAAGTTTGAAAGGTATTTTACATGGTTTCTTACATCCTTTCTCTGTTTTTAATAGACATTTAAATGAGTTTTAAAGGTCTTATTTCCCATTTATGTCATGAAATCAATATTTTAGTTAACAGAAGTAATTGATCTTTTGGTTTACATGGAAGAAACTACTAGCTCAGGCATACAATTTCCAGAGTGAAATTTTGCCATCTAGTGGCACAAAGATTTAAAGCTTACATGTCAGCATTTGAAGAAAAAGCTTGGGTAACTTCTTGTTGGCATATTTTCTTTCCTTCCATTGTACAAGTTACTGCCTTAAGAAGGAAGGGGATATGCAGACTATGAATATTGTAAAAATAGTGTTTTGTAGAATACTGATCTGTAAGATTGACAACACTGTAAATTCTTTTGACACAGTCCTTTAATGAAGTTGAGACAGAAATACACCTATAGAACTTCAATTTATCAAGCTTTTAAAATAATCTGCTGTAAAATGCAACCAATCTAATAATGGGAATTTACTAAATTTACTGCCCGGAAAAAGTTACTTGATACTTAAATAAATCATGGTTTTAGATTGGTGAAGGGAAGAAATCTGTTACAGATTGTGCATACTTTGCCAATAGCAACACTCAAGACATAGATGCATTACTCTAAATTTAACTTGAAAATCAATTGAGCCAGTACCACGCTTTATGTCTGCCTTCTTCATTGTAGGCTTTGTGTGAGTTGGGAAGAAATCTAACAGAAAATTAGAGATGCACATAAATTTAGTCACTCACATGCAAAACTCGCATCACTTCCAGCAGCATGCAAGTACAGTGACTACAGTCATGCAGAAGATTATTTTAATCCAGCAAAGGTGTCTTCAGTGTATTTCTGAAGTTCTTGGTATGTAGAAATAATTGAGATGAGCTATTTTGGAACAGCCATTAGAATACATTCAGAGCTGTTGGCTCTGAGTGTTGCATTCTTCGTTAAAAAATAAAAAGATAAAATACAAAATTGAACTCTTATTTTTGTTTCTTCACTAGGTGTTGTCCAAGGAATAATAACTGGAATAAGAGGTCTGTGCAATGGCCTGGGACCAGCACTGTATGGCTTTATTTTCTTTCTCTTTCACGTGGAGCTCAACGAATTGCCACCGGATCAGATTTCTGAGAAAAAAGCAACGCAAGATCCCAGTGATGAGGTAAGTTTGAAATCTGGTGTGATGTTTGCAGTGTAGAAATCTTAGGGATAAAAATCTGTCATTTTTGGTTGGTTCAGAATCTTGATACCTAATTCTTGAACTACATAATTCTCACATGCAAGCTTTATTAAATTATTACAATAACTCATAATTTTAATTTCATAGTAAATATTAAAAATTACAGTAATAGCAGGTTTGGCCTCAGTGTTCTAATGGAATCAGTTATCTTCTTTTGATGCAAATCTGAAAAGACAGATGTAATAATGAATTGCAGTGAAACATGAAGTTTTTACAATAGGAAGGTAATTTGTGGGTATTTGGCAAATTTTAACAAGTTTATCTTTGAACCTCACAACAATAAGTTAATTGTTCACATACACAACAGTTCAGTACGCAATTGAGATACATTCCTTTTTCAGTGAAAGTAACATTGCAGTTCATCACCTTTCCTTATCTGTATGAACCTTGTAGGGGACTGAAAAGTCCAGTGTAGACAGCATTTCTTTGGAACTCCCTTCAGTCTTTTTTTGTATATCTTCCATCTTTGATTGAGGTCTGCATTTTTGTCTGCTTTGTTCTTTCCTATTTGACTTCAAAGATAACAAATATATGCTCACCAGAGTTCAGAGAATCTTATGGACCCTTTTTTGTTTTTACTTTGATTACTCTGACCTCTTCAGCTACAATTTAACTCTTTTTTCAACATGCTAAGAACGAACTTTTTGGTATGGTGGTGATATCTTATCACTAAGCTGATTAAGATGGACACCGGGGTAGCTCTATATGTAAATAACTGAACCTACAGTGATGTGCTCCATAATTTGCTCAAGCAGACTAAGTGGAGTATTAGAGTAAGGGGGTAAATACACTCTTTTTGTTGTAGAAAAAGGAAACTGTAGTAAAATATGGAATAAGCTTTATAATGATTTCAGATTTTCAAGATCTTTTTTGTACTTCCTCTAGTTAAAATTCTTCCGTGCACTCAGCCCTGATGAGGCCACAGCTTGAGTCCTGTGTCCAGTTCTGGGCCCTTCAGTTCAGAAAGGAGATTGAGGTGCTGGAGCAGGTCCAGAGAAGAGCAAGGAGGCTGTGAAGGGATCCAGCACAAGTCCCGTGAGGAAGGGCTGAGGGAGCTGGGGGTGTTCAGTCTGGAGAAGAGGAGGCTCAGGGGAGACCTCGTCACTCTCTACAACTCCCTGAAAGGAGGTGGGAGCCAGGGGGGGGTCGGTCTCTTCTCCCAAGCAGCTCTCAGTAAGACAAAAGGGCATGGACTTAAGCTCTGCCAGGGGAGGTTTAGGTTGGATATTAGGGAGAAAGTCTTTACAGAGAGGGTGATCAGACATTGGAATGGGCTGCCCAGGGAGGTGGTGGATTCTCCATCCCTGGAGGTTTTTACCAAGAGACTGATGTGGCACTCAGTGCCATGGTCTGGTAACCACAGTGGCAGAGGATTAAGGGTTGGACCTGATGATCTCAGAGGTCCTTTCCAACCTGGATGATTCTGATTCTGAAAATTTTGCTCCTGAACTCTGGTTTTTAAAATACTGAATCATGGAAGCTTTTCTTGGGGGCAGGTTACAAGTAATGTCAGTATGTTCTGTCACTTTAATAGTATCCATGTGATTTTTTACTTTTTTTTTTTTCTGAATTGTAGCCCAGATGTATGACAGTGGAACACCTGAATGTTCCAGTAAATTATAGATGAGTCAGAACTTCTGTTGTGGAGTTTTGTACAGCTTGTGGTAGAAGTAATTCCTTCTCTGAAACCTAATGTATGAGCTGCCGTCTAAAATAATGATTTTTCTAAGATGTAATTGCAATTAAACTGTAATTCAGATGTCCTTTCTAGAAAACCTACTTAATAAATAGGCAGGCATTCTTTAGTTAGCAGTACACCAAAATCAGTAAGTATTTGCATAACTAAGATTCCTTTTTATTCCTATTTCAGTGTGGTGGCTTTTATGTTTAATTATGTATGCACTCATAAGCTTTGTTAAATGTCTGTAATTTCATCTTTCTGTGCTAATCGTTACCAGGTACCTAACATGTGAAACTTACTGAGGAAAATAAAAATACATTTATTTGAATATAGGGATTTGTAGGAAAAAAAATTAATATTGTTATGGGAAAGAACTCCACAATTTAAATATTTTATATTTTTAAAAGTTGATCTAAGCAAAGTGAATGGAAGTGGAAACCAGGGAATGCATGAGGTTAGATACAGAAATAGGTAAATGTGTAGTAACAGAAAACACTGGGATTCACAAGGTCCAAATGCAAAGTACCTGTCTCTTAATTTTGTTTAGTGTTTTAAATTGATAGCTAGGAGCTGCTTTATATATGTACATGTTTGATTTTTTTTTTCTTGATTTTATTAAATGCTAATAAATGTTCACTAGTAAGCATTTAATAACAAGTTTAAATGTTCAGGTATCTTGTTTTCAAAAGCTACTGGATGCCTGTGAAACTGCAGCTAACTCTTAACAATGCTTTTCACAGACTAAAGCACTTTTTTTTTTTTTTTTAATGACACTTAAGTTTGTTTTCTACTCCTGCTTATCCAAAGCAATGAGTCTAGGAACCAGGTCAGGAATGTGTGTTACAGTTCTCAACCTCTATCAGACCTAATGTGTTGTTGAGGTGAACTAAATACAGTTTCTTTGTTTCCACTTCTGTAATACTGGGGGTACTGCAAATTCAGAAAATAGATTTTTAATTTTTACCAGAGATAGATTATTTTTTATAGGTGTTTTAAAAATTATTAATGGGAAGGATAAGTTTGTGTAACTTTTAACACATTTTACATTGAGAGAAAGTTGTCTTTTTCCATTTACGAAAATGCTGAAGTTAGTGAAAGCTGATTATTGTCATAATTTAGTATTGCACCTCTCAGAATTAAAACCTTCTGTATTCACTGATGGACAAAGTACTAAAATAATTAGATACAATGTCTGTCTAACCTTTCATAGTTGAACAGTGGTGACTGGAAAGGCTGGGTGCAGATTTCAGTCACTTAACCTGTAGAAAAAAAATGGAAAAGAATACATCCTAGTGGTAATTTCTGGTGTTTTTCTAAACAGAGTGAGCTTAATAATTTTCTTTTTTTCTTTACTTGCCTTTGTTAATTTCTGTTACTCTAGGGGCTACAAGAGTAGGATTTTACTGAATATCTTTTTTTTTTCTCTCGTAAGTGGGAGAGCTGCAGTGATTCTCTTCCATCATGTTTAAGAAATATTGTGTGTATGCTTTGCAGCGCATAAATAGTGGAAGTTAAGCATATCTGTCTTAATTTCCATTTAAGTAGTTGTTTTTGGAGCTAAAGAGTAAAGAGGCTTCGGAGAGCCTAAAGAGTAAAGTGAAGTTGCATCATTACAGTTACCCATAAGAAACCCTTAGAGCAAATAGTGCAATTGTAAGCTGTGTTTAGAGAGTCCTGGTAACACTGGGCAGTGCAATTAGCACAGACTGCTCTTCCAAACTTCTTACTCCCTTCAGTGAAATTGCGAGAGTGGAATATTCAAAAGCTGCTCAGATAAACCAGCTGTTGCATTACAAACAGAGGACATTAATTTATGGGAGTTTATTACATTCTTTAAGTACTCGTCACCTGAAAATTTAAAATTTTCAATAAAAATTCTGTTAATGTGATTATATACTCTAAGTTTAGAAAAAATAGGCCTCTTGTCCTGTTACTGTGTGCTTAATTTCAGCTGCCTTCCTACCTTATATTATAATAATTTCCCTGCATTTCATTTGGTAGAAAAAAAGTACATTGGATTGATAAGTTTTATCTTCTGATTTTTATTTAGTGTTACTTGACAAAAATACAGAAAAGTTCTTTAATTAAAAAAAAATGTCTTGGTTGTTGACACTTTCTTTTATAGGTCTTTGTCATCAAACCTGGGTGATTTAAAATAAGTCTTAAAATGTTTCTGGTGCTTATTTTTAATTCTGGTTATAAAAGTGGATAGTTGTAGTTTTAAGTTTTAACATAAGTTTCTTGGAAGCAGGGAAGAATAACTTGAAACATCAAGTTGGTTTATGTGCCAGCAACCTGTCTCTGCAGTGAGAATGGCAGGTACTGCATTGCTTGCTGTTACTTTACTCACCCCTGTAAGTTTTTTGAAGAGTGTTTATATAGCTAACTTGATTCTAAAGTATTTCAGCCATGGATGCAAGTGGAAAAAGTTAAGTTAAAGATTCATTGGGTATTTCAACTTCTGAGCGTTGGAACAATATCCTATTAATCTTCATAGGAGTCTTGCTGATTTAACAGACATGCTCCCCAAGAAAAAAAAATGCAGAGAAGCATCAGTTGGTAGTTGGTAGTTCTGTATATGTTTCTGTTTTTTAGATCAGTGTGTAAATCAGATGAGGAATTTTTAGGAATTGTAGATGGATAAAAGTCATGCTGCAGTGCACATATAAACTTTGTCTGCATAAATTTGGTAGTCACTGTGAATATGTCTCCCACTATCTCCTGCCTTAATGATACAGTTCTTTATGAAGAAGTCAGTGTCTGAAGTTTCATGAATTCTTCAGTATGTTTGTTTCCCCACAGAAAGCAATAGTTCCTGGTCCACCTTTCCTGGTTGGAGCTTGCATTGTTCTTCTGGCTTTTCTAGTGGCATTATTCATTCCTGAGCACAGCAAAGCCAGCAGTACCAGAAAACACAGCAACAGCATCAGCAGTACTCTGAATAACAACCTAGAACAAAGTAGTGAAGAGGACGTTGAACCATTGCTGCAAGATAGCAGTGTATGAAGACTGACTTCTGAGAGGACTGGAATAAAGTCGTTCACCAAATTGCAGCCCTGTAAGCTTGATGGGATGTGGAGTGTCTGGCCTCTGAAAGGAATGCAGCTGTGTTCAAGGGAAGTTCACATGCTTGAGATTGATACCTTACTCACAGGAGGCTTTGTTTATCAGGTCACAGCTTGGTATGAGTCTACCCAATATTGGACTGCAAATGCTGTGTCAAATCCTGGTGTTGGGTAGAATACAGACATGATGGATTATTATTTTTAATTTGAATTATGAGTTCCCAAAATTGTATGTAAGTAATCAGGTTTGAGACTTAACACTTTCTTCCACCACTGTTAAAGGTTGTTTTGCATTTTTTATGCCTTTTATCTGCATGTATGACACATGTAGGCCTCAGAGTGTGAGAGAGACTGATACAATTCTGGTATTTGAAGTAGTGGTTTTCAGTAAAAGTAATTGCATTTTCTGAAGACATGTACTCAAATATTATTTATCTCCAAGAAGTTCACTGGTTACAAGAAAGCACTGGGATAGCTTCTGGGGGTGTATGATAACACATGACAGTCATTAGTCATGAACAAAAGGTATATTGAAGTCTTAAGCCCACATTCCAGAACACTCAGTTCTGAGTAATTAAAGCAAATCTGGCAAATGCTTTGCTGATTAAAAAAATGGATTTGTATTTATAAAATGAACAGTGTCAGAAATGTGGGCACTCCTGACTTCTGAGGCAAGAAAAACAGTGGGTACAAGAGTAGTTTACATAAAGAAATATGTGTATTTATTGCATTTTGTCACCTTATCTGCCATGGGAAATAATCTTTCCTATTAATTCTTTTCACTTCTGCCTTAACTGCTACTTACTGTTCAGTCATTAATCATATTTAGACTTTGTATCACTGTCTTACCCACTGAATCTCATGGATACATTAATATCAAATTCCTTTCTAAAAGATGCTTTAAAGGAGATACGATTGTGCTAATTTTTAGAGGCATTTTGGGAGAAATACAGATTTGTATGCATTTTGCTGCAGTTTAAATGGACCATTAAACCCAACTTTAATGAAGTGTTCCTGTATATATCAATATATGTAGATACATGTAAGGAGTTTTAATTTTTCTGGGTGAAATGCTGTGTAAATCATGTATTTATAAATGTAATGAGGGTACTGACAGATACATAGTTTTTTAGAAGGGCTATGTATTGACTGCATAAATTTTAAAAATATATATTTTTGAAACTTCCATGTTGAGGAGAAATAACAAACCTTTTGTACTATGCAGTTTGTTTTTTAAGTTAATATGCTTTCTAATGCATAATAAATCTGTATCTTAAGCTCTCTAGGTTTTACAAGTTTTCTTTCAAGTTCACTGTTGTGCCTTCTCTGCTTCAGAACAGAAGTGGTTTAGTCCTTTTACTGGATTACAGTACCTGAACTCCTGTTGTACTGATGTTTTGTGTCTGTGTCATTGAGTATAGTGTCACAGCTTGAGGGGGCACAGACTAATTTTATGGTAACAATCATTTCTGAGTCTTACCACCAATTATTGTTAAAATTCAACTAGTGAGTTTCTGTCTTCCCCTGTGTCGATCTGTTGTACTTGCAGGCTAACTGGAAGATCTTTAGCTTCTGTATTTTTTAAGAAGTGTACTGAAAATCCAATAAAACTTAATTTAGAAGTTTTTTTAAAATGTTGGAAAACTGTTTCCAAGTTCAAGTATGAAGCGTGAGAGCTTTTATAGGTGCACTATTTTTTCTCAGCAAAATTACATTATGGTGGATTTCCAAACTTCTGTTTTCAAAATGCTTTGTCTATAAAATGAGTTTCTTTAAAAGTCGTTATTTCCTCACTCGTTAAACATCACCTTTACCTTGAAAAAAGTAGCTTAAATGTTTTCATTTTTCTAAAATAGTGGCCTAAATGTCATGGTCCTAACAGGCCCATTTCATCACAGAACCATTCAGCAGATTTGTAATACTTGTCTTTCTATGAAAGGAAAGTAAATACTCATCTTCAACTTCTTTTTCAAGCACTTCAACTAATGAACCTCATAATTATCACTCCCCATCTCCTTCCAAAGTATTGTAAAGATTCAAGTATTGACTTGTTTCTGTAAAGCTAACTATATTGACAGCAACTTGCAGCACTTGGTGTGCTTCTGGGTCTAATGATGCACAAGCTTATGCATGAGTGATCCAGTGAAAGAATTTCACTATTGCTGTATCTGAGTATCACTTCACCTCAGATGAATCTGATAAAACTTGTAAATTTTTGTCTTCATATCCTGAGCAGTTAGTTTTTAAATGTCCTACTGACCTTGATGCCTTCATACTATTATTGACTAACACCTTAAGGCTAAAGAAATGCTTAAACTCAGCTTTGTTGTTAGTGACAGTGTATGTAATTACTATTTCAAATAGTAATTTGATGTTCTGATTTTTTTGGCCAATTTTTTCAAATCTGATTGGATTTTCAGTGATACTACCATGCAATGTGGTTGATGAAAGGCTTGTACTAGGAGCAGAAGTGTCAGCTCTTCAATTTTCTTGTTTGCTTGTAGCTTGCAATATTAGTATTACCTTCAATCTTCAGGTTTTTTTTTTCCAGGAACCTTTTTAAAGCACTTGGTCATTTTGTGAGTGTTAGTTTAGTTACAGCTATGTAACATAATACGTAGATCCACTTAATTGGACACATGAAAGCTTCACCATGTAGCAATACACTGAAAAGGAACAAATGAGTAAGGGGGCAAAGTGTTAAGCCCTCTTTGCATTGTGAAACCCTCTTCCCCAGTGCTGTTTTGTGTACTGTCTACATGATATATGACCATCTAACACACAGAACCACTGAGGGTGACAGTGCCAAGGTATACTATATATTAATACAATTTTATTTATTTATTACTTTTTTTTAGATAAAAACAAACAGAAGTTCTAAAATTTTCTTCCTGTACCCCAGTGTATTGCTTTGCACACCTCTGCTCCAGAGCATGTTTTATTGCAGTGTAAGAACATGTAATAGCAGTGAGACAGTGCCTCATTTCCTTGGGAACGTAATGGACATGCTTCTTCAGCGTTTAGCTGCTAGGCTTTATTTGAGTTGAGCTGTTGAACGTTCTAGTTGCAATGTATTTTTCTTCTTTTTTTTCAGGAGGACTTAAACATAGACTTGCCCCACCCCAAAAAACAGGGGAGGAGGGAAGAGACGAAGGACCTAGGGAACTATGCGTAGGACACTTCTTTCCTTTTACTCTTCAGCTGTGCAGAGATTTTTTGCTTCTGTGTACATGCATTAGTTAGAAAAGTATGATGCTATGATACTTCGGGTATAGCTGGAAGATTAAAATAAAACGTAAGAAGTGTGTTAACCCATCTGTTATATATAGTGGCATGCGAATGTCTTTTAACAAGAACGTAATTTGGTTTAAAATAAAGTCTGCTCAGTATTTCCTGTTAATATGGCCCACAAGCATTCACTTAGAGGGTCTTCCAAGCTTAACTCACTAAGTTCAGACACTTCTTAGTCAATTGGGAAATGTCTGGGAACCAGGACAACAAGAATAGCCTATTTTTAACGTGACCGAGGGAAACAAGCATAATTTCCTCTAGTAAACAAGCAAGTTTGTTTGAATGCTGTCTCATTTGTTGCGTTTCAGAAGCTTGGCAGTGAGGAGAGTGATCTAAGAGAGTAGAGGTAAAGGTTTTAATCCCGTATGCTTGAAGAACTATATTAAACCACTTTTTAATTTTTCTAAACACTTTCTCTTGAATAGGAATTGTAGAAAAGAAGGTGCTACTTGTTTCTCTCACTGCCTCAAAAGGACACTCTTGCTCCATTCTCTAAAAGAACACTTTACAAAAAGAGGATGGAAGATATCAGGCAGGGTTCAATATGTGCTCTCAGGCCTACAATTGCTATTCCCTGACTTTTGCAGCCTGTATGTTTTGTGTTGTTATCTTATCTATTACATATACAGCACTAGTGTCTTACAGCAAGAGTTAAATTGCTTCCTTAACTTGATAGTAATGCTGGATCAGTTGCTGAGTCCCTGAGAAGTATAGAACTGAGTAATGTAAATGCAAATAACTGAATGAGGGACCATCAATTTTGAAGTCAGAATATTTTTTATGGTGCTTGGTTTTCTTGGCAGGAACAGTGTTCATGCCTGATTGCATGTCCAAATGAGAAATGAGGCCCAGGGATTTCAGAAAGTTGCTTTTATCTGAAGTGTCCTTTAATTGCTGCCTTATGTATTCCTTAGAGACAATGTATCAATATAATTGTAAGAAACACTGAAAAGAAACTGCTGGTAGCCCTGCTCCATCAGAATGAAGGGGAAAATCTGCTCAGAAGGACCTTACTTAGTCACAATGCAACAAAAACTGACATTGAACAACAGTCAAGAAACATCAAATGATGTCAAATGATTTCTACACATGGAAAATGTTGATGTTCTTGAAAACTTTGCTGTTCTATTGTTTTCTCCAGAAAATCTGTGTTATAGGCAGATTTTGTCCTACATGCAGTTATTTCTGTTTCACTTCTCCTCCTCTTTGTTTCGATGAGTATTTTAAAGCATATTTTTATGCTTTGCAGCAATATACTGCAGTCTTTTCTGAAAGTAACATGCTCTCTTTTGTTAGAGGTACTTAAACATATTTGGAGATGTCTGCCTGTGGTATGCAGATACCACTTTTGACAACTTGATGCCTTTTCTCAGAGCAGTGATTCAAGTATCCTGTTAAAAAACAGTGAAGGAAAAATGCTAGGCAAAATCTTCTATGAACAGACTCAAGTGTTAAGTGCTGAAAAAAAAAAAAGCAACACACAGGTGTAAGCATGTAAATTGTTTAAATCTCCAAAGCAGTTTTTTCTAGCTGCCATACTTCTTTGTATGACAAAGAACCCTGCATGATAACTGAAATGTATTTTGTAATTATTGGCTGCATCTGCAACAGGTTTATAAGTAGCTGCAACATCAAATTTCTGTAGGCTTGACTAGCAAGCCTTCTAGCCCATACACTTTGTGCTTGTGTTTAAATACAGGAGATTTAATTCCATGCAACTAGTGATCACAGCAAGTTTTAGACATTCTTTTAAGTGCTGGTAGAATATCTTAAATACAATATTTAAAAAGGTGTACAAAAAGTGTACATTTCACAGTTCTGGAAATACTGAGAGAGAAATAAGACTGAAAAGGGAGTGAGGGATGTAAATGTTCACTAGTTTATGCTACCTAAACTGAATCGCAGTCTTCAGCTCCTTGTCATGCACACATTTCAACCTCTAAAAGGTGTTGCAGACCTTTGTGCAGTCCTGCAAAAAAAGCTATTAGAAGTCTGAACGTAGTGATTAAGGATTTAATGTGCTGGGACAATGGATTTTGGTTTTTCCTCAAGAAACAAGCTTTCCATGCAAATTACTTAGCTTTTATTTTTCAAATGTGAAAAGGCAGGCTATAGCAAGTATCTTGGGAAATGTGGATATTTCCCAACACTTGCAATCATTATGGAACAGGTAATCCAAAATAAGCCTGGCCTTTTTAATTTTAAAACAAATCATATGGAAACAGAAAATGTGCCAAGATCAAGAGAAGAGTTCAATTTTTAGTGTTTCAGAATAATTCTGAAATTATTTATCTGTATATGAGATACAGCAGCAGCACCAGAGCTGTTCTTCCTGAATGTGCAAGAAAAGAAAAATGTGCTAAAAGTCAGACTGTCAGGCAGAATATTGTGAACAAAACACTTTCCAAGTGTAACGCCTCAGGAAAGGTGATCAGGTGCCACCTTGACATTACAACCTCTGTCAAAAGGAAACTCATAACTTTAGGCAATAACTGAAGGTAGTAGAAACAGCACATCTGCCCCATTTCTCCCATCTGTGTGTTCATGGGAACATCAAGCTACTGCAGAGCAATAATATTTAAAAGTCCTGCACAGGTAACTCAAGAAGCTGGTTGAATTCTTGGCATTTTATTTTATCAGGAAATACACAAAGATAAAAACTCATCTCTGAATTTGTGGAAGGAGCATGTAGCAACTATCTTTGAATTTATTTGCTTTTATTCAGTGTTGGGTGTAGTTATATTTGGAAAAGGTACGATGAAAATGAAACAGAAAAGATTTCACATATGCCTTTCAGGGTAATTTAAAAAAAATATTTTTTAATAGGATATTTTTTTAATGACACTCGAAACTCAAAAATAAGATTCTCAACTTGTTCTGTTCTGTTTCTAACACAATCACCAGGAATGCTGACCCAACTGAAGTGTAGTAAATAAAAGTGTAATAGCAGTTCATTTGAGATAGCATGGCGGTTACTGAAGTGTGAGAAGCAGGCAAGAAACTTCACTTTCATAACGAACTGAATTTTCAAAACTGATGAAAATGTCATGAACTGAGCAAGTTCCTCAACCCGCAAGTTGAGGAAATAAAGATTACTACTGGTTGCAAGAAAGTTTCATTGAAATAGTTCAGTTTAAAAAGTGCTTTAATTGTAAGACCTAGTTTTGAAATTGAATATTTAGAAATCCCATTGATGGATGACTTTTGCCATGGTTATATCTGAACTATATATATATGTATATATATATATTTATATATTTACATATTTAAAAATTAATCCTATAATTATCCTATTAAGCTCATAGGAAATCTCCACACTAAACATTATCACTGAAAATTGAAAAACTTGGCCTTCAAAGAAGAGAATTCAACTCCATCTGACAGAGCCTTTTTCCTGTTATACCCTGATCACCACAAAATTTTCCAGTATTCTTTCGTCTTCTCAGATGTCCATTTTGTGGCTGATTCCTCTAGGATACACTTCCTTAATTTCAGTGCTGTGAAAATGTCTTTTGTTTATTTTTTTCATGCACCAGTATTTTTTTCCCTGACATAACAATTCTTACCCTATTTATTATTCTACTTTTGAGATTTCTAGTAGACAGATACCTGATGATGTTTAACAACAAGTAATGATACTTGAATCAGAGCATTAGGATGCTTGTTGGAGGAATGCTAATTTAATGCTTTTTTATGTCCTTTTTTGTCCTGCTTAGTAATGATCTAGAAGACTAAGGAAAGCACACATCAGTGCTATTTGGAGCATTGTATGTGCTGGTCACTTAAGCCTTTAGTAGATGAGGTTCAGATTGACAGCAGGGACTGAAGGTGCATGACAGTGCTAGTTACTACTCTCAGTAGTAAAAATATCAGGAAATATTGAATTTTGTTGACACTTTGCTAGCCTTCACATCGTGATCTCACAAGTACTTTAAGGTGTAGATGTCTTCATAAAAGGTTTGTACCACTTTATTCCCAAGAAGAACTAGTCATAGGAGAAAATCTATTAAATCTATTTTAATAGATCTATTAAATCCATCCACAAAAGTCATCATGTCATTTGAGTAAGAATGTGCCTTAAGGCACTGACCTTCAAATGCTTAGGAAAAACATCACACATACTTTCTTGATGTTAGTCTAAGACCTTCCTTTCAGCTCTTCTTAAAAACACAATACCACCATTATGATAAAAAGCTATTGAACTATCAAAAAACAAGTAACAACTGACATCACCCTTCAGTTCAGAGGACCACAAAGAGCTCTATCCAGTGAATGCAAACATTGTTGTATGCCTGGTTGCACATGCCTGCAGGGCTATGATCCTACCAACATCACTGAGATGTGGTGAGGTGGCTCCTGTGACTGGAGTATTGGAACGGCAATACACAGGGTCTTTGGGAAGGAAAGGAAGGGGAGATGAGGTGGTGCTGCCCTCTACTTCCATGACTGTCTGGAGTGCATGGACATCCACCCAGGGGTGGATGAGGAGCTGAATAAGAGCTTGCAGATCAGGATTTAAGGGAAGAGAAGGCAGGAACAGGTGACATTATAGTGGGTGTCTGCTACAAGTTGAAATATTAATGATGTCGAGGTGAAATGTCTGAGGCCATAAATACACATGTAGGAAAACGCAAGAACCTTGACTCTCTGGCATTTTGCTCATGGTTTAAAAGGGGTAAGACAAGTTACAGAGCTAAAAAACTCCAAATGGTGTCAACACTGAAGGATTATAAAAAGCATATCCCCCATCCAGTGTGTCAGTCAACCAAAATTACATCAAAATGTGTGAGAGCTCAGTGAACAGTGTTGCTTATATTCCATGTCATGCTCAAGAGATCCTGGCCAGACTGCTTAGCTGAATGCCTTGTTGCTTGTTACTCCATGGCTATATACACAGTGTATCTGAGATAGTTTTGTTAAGTGAAATCACCTTCATTAACATCTTGCATAAAATTAGGTACACTAATTTCCCACAAATATAGGAATGAGTTAAAAGCCCTGCTGTGACTGCCAGCCTCTGAGCAGAGAGGGTGGTGGCTGCAGAGTGCTCTGCTCTGTGCTTGCAGAAGCAAGCAGTGCCACTGTGCAGGAAGGCCATTAGAGGGTAATTTCTTTGGTGGCAATGCTATTTAGGAAATGGCTTAATTTTAGTGTCTTTCCATTAGCTTAGGCAGATGAGCTAGCTTCTACCTCACAGAAAATTTAGGAATACTGCACTCTGTGTAGAAGTGAAGCCCAAATCAAGAAAAGTTCTAATTATACAAAAAGAAGGAAAATATACGCTGGCATTTATTGCTTAAAGAAGGAAAATGAGTCCCTGATCAGGTATTGGATCATGTAGAAGAGAGAGTGAAAACTGGAAGTTGAGATCAATGTTTCTTTTGCATTCAAAACTTCTTATGCTATTGACAAAGATTATATAAAACAGTGTAAAAATTGGCCAGTGTTGGCACAGCACAGTGTGATACAAGGTATGATAACTGTGCTAGTCATTGTAGAGTTGTGGACAGCACTGAGTCTGGAATAGTGTGACTGTCAATCTGAAAACACATCTCCCTCCACAAACTATTTGAAGCAGCACAAGTTAGTTAACCACCAAGTTAGTTAGAAATGTGTTGCCAGCTTATCATGCAAATAAAAACATAAACTTCCTGCCATACAAATGTGAGGCATACAGCTAGACCATAGCAAGACTGAGGCCACGGTATCTGACCCAGGAAGGAAGCTGGAGCTATAGAGAGTCCTTAGACTGGAGGAAAACATATGTGGGGCACTGATGCAGGTGTGTGGAAAGGTAACTTCACAGAATCATTCTGGTTGGAAAAGACCTTTAAAATCATTGAGTCCAACCATAATCTAATAATAATTCCCTATATCCCGGGAAGAAGCAGCTAACAACCTGTTACAGCACCTGGACACTCACAAGTCCATGGGGTTGTATAACATAAGAGTACTGAGGGAGCTGGCAGAGGAGCTTGTCAAGCCTCTTTCCATCATTTACCAGCAGTCTTCTACGTGAAGAGATAATTAGGTACAGGATGAGATAAATAGTTGGAAGCTGAACCTGGAAGAGTGTTTCTGTTTACAGTGGTGGTTCAGGGAATTTACTCTGAGCTACATCTAGGTTGATCCCCAGACCAAAACTCTCCATCACACATGTGTTTTGGTGATAGCTAAAGGCAAAAGGCTCGAGTGGACAGTCTTATGTGGACAAAAGACTGGGTAGTCTTATGAAAGAGGGACCTGGTACAAGGCCCAAGGAATCTGTCCATGGTACAGGAAAATGATTCTAAGGAAAGAGACTATTTAAGTAGAGATAATTAAGGGAAGTGCTACAAAACTGCTCTGAACCAATCACTAGTGCAGATACAGCCTGAAGGAAACAATTTTTTCTTTGCCTGCTTTAATCACTATTGCAGGGTAAAAGATGAAATTTGTCTTCTCTCCTCTTTTTTAAGACATCTCCTAAATCAGGGCTTCGATCATGTGTACTGGGTAATTTTAAAGGATTCTGAGTTTAGGCTACATATTCTTCCTCAGTAGCAGCTCTGTGCTTTTATTGACAGATTTGTTCCTCTAGGGATACTCTTCCTATGAATTTCAAAGACAGTGAAATTTTCCAGAAAAGTTGGACTTGGCCCTCAGACTCAACATGTCAGTTCACACCTTGCACTTATCCTGGCTATCAGAATAATTTTCAAACATTCCCACTATGCTTGTATTTATCCATGCTGGGTAGTCCTCCTGAAGTCATAAATAAGAATAACTTAACTTTATGAAGAATAATGTTAAGTAGGTATGTACATCTTTGCAGAATGATGTCCTAAGGCTGTAAGGACCACAGATTATTAGGATGTATTTGCCTGGTCCTTTACAGGCAAAAACCAAGTTGATCGTGCTATTACTCCCTGCCAGCATGAGCTTTATGTGTTCTCACTGTGAGCCAGATGGGCCCTATAACCAAAGCTAACTCAGAAATGAAGCCCACACAACAAAACTGACTGCAAGGCAAGAGGAGTAGCCACAGACTGGCTGCAAGGTGACGGTAGCTACCAGTCCTGGTTGAACCAAATGTGAAGAGAGCAAGTTTAAAACTGCTTGCAAACAGTGACATAGATATACTCTATTATTCAGAGATATACTCTTTAGCCTACTAAGAGAGTATTAGTTCCCACAATGACTTAATAGGAACTGTTCAGTGATAACTATTTATAGCATCCATAGGCTTGCCTTCAAAATTTTGTATTTGTTGCAATTTCTAATATGATTTCCTACAAGCTCCATTTTTCCTATGTTATTCTTTAGGAAATGTGTTCTTCCCAAATATTTGCTCTATGATCTTTACATCCTGACATAAAAATGCTGACTGATGTAATTTTTACAAAAGTAGCATAGCCAATGAATCTGTTTATAGAAACAGAGATATATTCTTTGTGGGACATGACATTTAACCTAGGATCCATTATTTCCATTCCTTTACTCTCTTTTACCATGTATTTTGCATTAGTGGGTGTTCATGTTCATGTTCTTTGATATTTTCTTTTATATTTTACTCGTCCCTTTAGTATCTATTTCCCTTTTGTTTTGCTGATATCTGTGCCTTTGTGATAGTAGACTTTCAATTGATAAATAGTATATATTAGCAACAATCCTATTTAACAAACCCATATTCTTATCCAGCTGTCAGAATGTATAGCTCAGAGGTGGTACAGATAGTAAAATCAAGCAATATATACACATATACAGTGCATATGAGTGCTGTTACAGTCTTAGAAATATCCATGTGCTATTGAATTGGAACACTAACACAAATGCAGGACTAAAGTTTTAACGAACTAAATGTTACCTTCATGTAGATTTTTAGCTACTGATAATTAAGCTACTGAAATATGTTTGCAATTTATTTGTAATAATCTTAGACTATAACTATAAAAGGTTTTATTTCATTTAAAAATATTGAAACTGTTCTAGAATTGAGTTATTGTGCTCTGAAGTCAGGAGACCACTAGCTGGCAATGTTACACAGCTCTTCCTGTTGCAGATTCATTGCATAATATATCATAGTTTGACTCAAGACCTTTAATTTTAAAAATAGAAAAAGAAATTGGATTTCAGTGAGACTGGGCACTTCTGAATATTTCACTTTTAAGGCCCCAGTGTACATTAGAAACAAAAGAGGAAGGACAGTGGACAGAAATGGTTCCTGAATAACCTTTGCTTATAGGATTTCTTTTGTTTCTCCAGTTCTGTGTGTTTAGTTTTAGCTTTGACTTTAAATGCCTTTTACTTACCTCAAACCATTCAGTGTATTGGAAAGGAGGTTTCTATAATAATATAACCTGCCAATAGCCTGGACTATAATAGCAACTCTCTGACGGTCTGCTGTAGGTGTCCTCTATTTCACTTCAAGTATCTTTTCTTCACCTTCAAAATTGAATTCCTTACTGTCTACCCACTATTGTTTGTTTCTTACATCACGTTTTCTTCAACATCTTATCAAACAATGGGAGCTACTGAAAGCTCAGGGCAATGAGGATGGCTACAAATTACTACATTTCTATGCTTATACAACAGATATTCCATCTGCCATCGTTCACTGCACTCGTTCATTTTTACCAGGCCTCTCATTTCAGTTTTAATTGTTGTTACAGTTTGACATCATTTGTATATATCTTCTTAAACTCATTCAGACAATAAGACATACTACAGCATCTGAACAAAGGAGAAGAATTTGCCCTCAAGTACCTTAGTGTCAGAATAATTTTTGTAACTACTACAAATTAAGCCCATTTCTAGTATTTTAATTAGATCTATATTTCATTAGTAAGCAAAGTTTTCTACCACTGCACTAAAAAGCATCCCTTCTTAATTAATGGTTATTAAGGAAAACAAGGGTATTTTTCACAAAAATTGAGCTCCAGATTGCTTTCTTTGTTTGCCAGTGAGCACCATCTGAAAACACATCCAGTACAGAAAGATATCTAGTGACTAAACAGTTTCCTGAAGTAAACATTTCATTAACCTTTCTAAAGTGAAGAGTTTCTCCCAAGACAGTAAACTTGTGTCAGACAAAAGACAAGAGAACAGTAAAGCAGGATAAACCATCAAAAGAGCTTTCATATTAAAGTCTAGCTGGCAGATATCAATAGTATGAAAGATATAGAAGCAGGCAATTACATACCCAAAACTCCACTTTTTGCTAGCATCCCAATCATATCCAAAGTCCAGTAGGCAAACAGCTGGCTGAAAGCTACTTTATATTTTTAGATGAAAGCATGCTACATCTAAGATACAGTTGCAGTGTTCATATATCCGCTCACTCCGAAGACAGCAATTTTCTTATAGCAGGGGATTCTTCATGTGCAGGGGGGACTTTTAGTAGCACATTTCAGTAGCACATTTCAGTAGCACATTAGTAGACAACTTCAGCCATGGTGGCCCAGATTTCCCTTATAGGGTGCTCAGACACAACCTTGGATCAGGAAAGGGTACCACTCGCTCTCTATGTTGAACATATTCCATGCTGACACCAGGATATGCCCCCTCACTAAATCTGCCCCCCAGATGCCTCTGTTTACATGATTCCCAGACACATTTTTTTTGTTTCTTTGTAATGGTTTTCAGTCCACAAAGGCCTTGCTCTTCTTATTTCTGAAGGAACCAAATGAAAGCTTTGGCTAGAGAAAGAAAAGTGAACGCTGTGAACTGAGAATATAGAAGCCTATGTGCTAAGAGAACAAATAGGAATTACCCTTTTTCCAAAATTTTTATGGATATGAGAATCTCCAGACACTGCAATAACTGTAGCTATAACATTTTCAGACTCAAGCATGACCTCCTTTTCCAGAATCCATTTCAAATTCAAAGCAATATTTATCCTACTTCTTCTTTATTTCTGCACACGATTCTTCTCCAGTATAAATAAAACATATGACTTTACAGTACAAAATGCTGCAAGCAATTTTTAAAATTCATTTTTCTCAGTGTTTCATTCTCTTACATTCCACTTCATATTAAAAACAGTAGACTGTGACCACTGAGTTTCATACAAGCATGAGTGTCCACCAACTGGCAAGAGGCATCATCCAAGTTTTTTGAAAGTAAAAAGAGTTTGTTCCCACGAACAGGTCAGAAACAGCTCAAGTCTAAACGACATCTTGCTAAATTACGCTATGAAATTGACACACTAAGCGAAAATTGCAATTACAGGCTAGAAGAATTTTATACCACCAGAAAATGGCAGATCTATTAATTCTTTGACACCTGTAATATAACACATGCCTTCTAATTTGTTTCTCTTGAGATCACTACAGCTGCAAAGGAAATGAATAACAGTAGATCAGTATGTTGCATTTCTGTTTTTATTCCTCTGTCATCTGGAAGTCAGCAACCAGAACTTCTACTTACTACTGTTGAAAAAACAGTAAATCTTTTTTTTTGTAATATATTAGCAACAAAAGGAGGGATAAGAAGAATCTGCTGGGGTTGGATGTGGGAGAGACACAGTGACAAAGGAAGAGGCTGAGGTACTTAATGCCTTCTTTGTAGTAGAAAAAGTAGTCATTCTTGGAGGAGTACCCAGGTCCTGAGCTGGGAGACAGAGATGAGCAGCAGCATGGAGCCCCTATGGGGAAGATGGCTACTGATCTGCTATACCACTTAAGACATGCAGAGTTCTACAGGGCTGGATGGGATCCACACAGGGGTACCGAAGGGCCTGCTAGAAGTGCTCACCAGGCCACTCCCTGTCATTTGTCAGCAGCCCTGGCTGACAGAGGAGGTTCCAGTTGAGTGGAGGTTGGCAAATGTGATGCTGATCTGCTAGATGGGTTGGAAGGAGAATCTGAGGAACAGGCCTATTAGTCTGACCTTGGTGCTGGGGAAGATTATGGGGGAGATATCTTGAGTGCCAAAACATGGTGTATACAGCACAACAAGGTCCAGTCAGCATGGTTTATGAAAGGCAGGTCCTGCTTTACTAAACTGATATGCTTCTATGACAAAATGACCCACACAGTGGATGGGGGAAAGTCCACTCAGCACCTCAAGGTTGCATACCTTGACTTCAGTATAAAGTACCTGACAGCATTTCACCAGCATTCTGCTGGAGAAACAGGCTACATATGGTTTGGATGGGCACACTTTACACTGGGTAAAAAAATTACTGACTGTTGGATAGCCAGGCCCAAACAGCTGTGGTGAATTGAGTTAAATCCAGCAGGTGACCACTCACAAGTAGTGTTTCCCAGGGATCAGGGCCCAGTTCTGTTTAATATATTCATCTATGATCTAGATAGGGTGATAGAGTGTAATTTCATTAAGCTTGCAGATGACACCAAGTTGGGTGGGCATGTTGATCTTCCTGAGGGTAGAAAGACTCTGCAGAGTGACCTGAACTGGCTGGATTGATGGACTGAGGCCAGTTATATGAGATTCAACAATACCAAGTGCTGAGTTGTAACAACCCCATGCAATGCTACAGGCTTGAGGAAGAGTGGCTGGAAAGCTGCCAAGCAGAAAAGGACCTGGGGTGTTGGTCAACAGCCAGCTCAATATGAGCTAAGAGGTGGCAAAGGTCAAGAGCATCCTGGCTTGTATCAGAAATAGTGTGCCTGGCAAGACTAGAGAAGTGGTTGTTTTCCTGTACGTGGCACTGGTGAGGCCACATTTTGGGTACTGTGTTCAGTTTTGGTCCCCTCATACAAGAAAGACATTGAGGTGCTTGAGTGTGTCCAAAGAAGGGCAATGAAGCTGGTGAAAGATCTAAAGAAAAAGTCATAAAAGGAGGGAACTGGGAATGTTTAGTTTGGAGAAGAGGATCCTGCGGGGAGACCTCATCACTCTCTACAAGTACCTGAAAGGAGGTTGTGGAGGGGTGGGTACTGGCCTCTTCTCTCAAGTAAATAATGATAGAACTAGAGCAAATGGCCTAAAGTTGCACCAGGGGACGCTTAGACTACATTTGAGGAAGCATTTCCTCACTGAAAGAGTAATCAGACACTGGAATGGGCTGCTTGGGGAGGTGGTGGAATCACCATCCCTGGAGGTATTTAAAAAATGCAAAGATGTGGTGCTTAGAAACCTGGTTCAGTGTTAATGAGTGGACTTAATGATCTTAGTCTTCTTTTCCAATCTAAATGGTTCTGTGATTCTAAATGAGCTTCTTAAGATAGTGCCTTCTCTGAGATGATGACACTGGAGGTAATCAAGATAGAGGCTATTAAAAAAACTTTGTTTTGATCAGCTGTTGAACAAGTGGAGTGTTTGCTGGAAGCAGTTTAGCAGAGAAGACATGCTCAATTTTGGCAAAGACCTGGACCAATAGACACAACTAAATAGATGGAATTATGGTGATAAAATGTTGGTTGTTATTGCACTTATTTGTAATAAATTTTACTGTTTTGACAACAGTTATACTGCTCCACTCCCTTGAGAAAATTCAAAAAGGATCGAGCTATGGAAATGGGCATCTTCTTAATTTATCCAAGAATCTGTGGAGAATTATTTACCTAGAATCATCAAAACTGCAGAGAGATGTCCTTTATGGCTCTCATTCTTAGAGGAACCCACACTATCAGACTGTTTTTATTTCCACCATTTTTAAAAATTCAGTTACTTTTCCATATTAACTGGATTTATTTTTGTTAATGTTGATTTCATTATAAGGACTGTCTTGAAAGGGACAGTAAATAGTAGAACAAACCCAAAAAAGACTGTTTCTGTGTATACCCCTAACCCTTTTAGTCTTGCCTACAGTAACAAGAATTTAAACATGCAAAAATATTACTGAATGCTAGATTGGTGGATTTTTATGTGTTGTGCACCTATTTAACATGATGGAAGACTGTTTTCTAACAGGAGTCATGCCATTTTCACATTTGTTTTACTGAAATGCAGACCTCAACAGGAGGCTATGGTTATGTAAGCACACTGGCTCAAACATACAAAATGATATCATGGTTGTAGTTTCTGTGAAATGTAGTTTGCTCTTACGGTCTTGTAATTTCCCCACTCTGCTTGACTTCATCTCGTCACTTTCTGAGTGGCAACATAAAATATTTAGAAACTTTCTTTTGCAATTCTCCTGCAGATACAATGTTTGCTATACCTGATAGATTTTCCTTGTTGTTCTTTCTGTTCTGAATGTGAAAATGTGAGAACTGCAAAGTTAAATTTTCTTGTCTCGACGCAGAATACTTACCAGTTGCTGCAATTTTTAATGATGTCTTCAGATATGACTATCTAGTTTTTATTTTATTTGTTTTCAGTCTGTTCCCTTACGCAAATGAAGAGGAAATATTAAAAATAAAATTTCCTGTCTGCTTGTGTATTTCGAAGGAATGGTTTTTTTGTCAGCTGAAGACTCTGTGCAGTAGGACAGTTTTTTCATTACTCTATACAATGTGTCAGATTATGTTGTAAAGGTCAAGACTCATACCCTGTTAGTGATAGAAGTGTTTTGAATACCTATTCACCCATTCCTTAGTAAGACTATTTCCATAAAAAACGAGTCTCCAAAGTACCACATCTATTTTTAATATGTTTTTGCCTATTATCTTTACTTAATCTTTATTTTTATCCGTGAAACTTGAAAATGAACAAGTTATTAGATAATTAGAGGGTAAATCATAATTCTAATACTATCTGTGAAACTATGAATGAATGAATGAATACTATCTGTGAACTATGCAGTTCATTCTGATTCTGCATCAGATTAGTACTGACACCTTTGATTGTATCCCCTTACTTATTTGAACTAAACTACAGGGTGTATCAGGGAGTTACAAGCTGAAAGGCAGAAGGTAGGTTGCTTTTGTATTTGGCTCCAGAGGAGCTTTTGCTAGAATACTGGATCATTTTTAACTGTGCAAAATTCCTGGTAGAAGTTGATAAGTCTGAGAGGATCTAGAGAAGACTCAAAAGAGTGAGGAGATTGCTGTAAGTTGAGAGACTTAAGGAAAGATGTGGCTTATCAAGGAAACAAGGAAGGAATTATGATTTATAGGCATTTCAGAAGGCACAGACATCTGCTAATAGATGTATGATAAACAGAGATTGAAATTATCAAAGAAGACTTAAAATTTTGAAATTAAAATAGGCAACTTTGGATTTAAAATGAAGACTGTCACCAATGGCAATATAAAACTGGAACAATGTAGTAGAAGGCACAATGGATTATCTGTTTTGTTTGTTTGAGATTCAGGTTTTTGGAATGCTCTTTTTTCAAGGAAGAATTTAGGTACATGGTCTGTGTTATGAGAACAGCAATACTTTTTGGTAGTTCTTTCTGCCTTTCTACTTTGAAAATTTCTCACGAATAAAACCATCACTCCAGTCCAGAAAAAGGTTTAATATATCTTGCTGTTCCAATTTTTTTTCCCTGTAGTACTGCCTACTTAGTGATGAATTTTAGAGGGCTGATATTGATATCACCTTCCAAAAGATAACAAAACAACAAAACCGAAACCCCCCACATTTCCACATAGTGCAATATACAGAATAAAGGAAAGAACCTTTAATCACACACAGAATCTTTTTGATCACACAGAACTGTCACATTGGAAAAGACCTCTGACATTGCTGCATCCAACTGTCAGGATCCCTCTCCTCCTGAATAAAATATATATCTCAATATCTGTATCAGCCGTTAGAGCATGTCCTGAGTGCCTCATCTGTATGTTTTTTAAATACTTCCAGGGATGGTGATACCACCACTTCCCTGGGCAGCCCATTCCAATACCTAACTACCCTCTTGGTAAATAAATTGTTCCTAATATCTAGTCTAAAACTCCCTGGTACAACTTCAGCCACTTAATCTAGTCCTGTCATTGTTCACTTGAGAATAGGGGTCAGCTCTGACCTCACTACAACCTCTTCTCAGGTACTTGTAGAGAGTGATGAGGTCTCCCCGCAGGATCCTCTTCTCCAAACTAAACATTCCCAATTCCTTCAGCCTCTCCTCATAGGTCTTTTTCTCTAGACCTTTCATCAGCTTGGTTGCCCTTCTCTGAACTCTCTCCAGCAGCTCAATGTCCTCCTTGTAGCGAGGGGCGCAGAACTGAACAAAATACTCAAAATGTGGTTTCATCAATGCCGAGTGCAGAGAGGCATGATCACTTCTCTAGTCCTGCCAGGCACACTATTTCTGATACAAGCCAGGATGCTCTTGGCTCTCTTGGCCACCTGGGTGCGCTGCTGACTCATTTTTAGCTGGCTGTCCAACAGCAGGTCCTTTTCTGCTTGGCATCTTTCCAGTGACTCTTCCAGAAGCCTGTAACATTGAATAGAGTTGTGACCAAAGTGCAGTATCTGGAACTTGGCCTTGTAGCACCTTATTTTATTGAGCTTGGCCCAGGTGGTCCAGCCTGCCCAGGTCTTTTTGCAGAGCCTTCCTACCCTCAAACAGATCAACATTCCCACCCAACTTGGTGTGATCTGCAAATTTGCTGGGGAAGCTCTCAATCCCCCCCATCTAGATCGTTAATGAAGATAAAATGAACAGAACCTGCCCCAACACTGGGTCCTGGGGAATACTGCTGGTGATCAGCTGCCAACTGGATTTAGCTCCAGTGACTACAAGTCTCTGGGCTCTGCCATGTAGCCAGTTTTTAACTCAATGAAGAGTATTACAGAATCACAGAATTACCAGAGTTGGTAGGGAACCATAGAGATCATCTAGTTCAACTCTTCCACTAAAGCAGGATCACCTAGAGCACACTACACATGGCTGCATCTATGAAGGTTTTGAGTGTCTCCAGAGAAGGGGACTTCACAACCTCCCTGGGCAGCCTGTGCCTGTCCCTTGTCACCCTCAGAGAAAGTAAGATTTTTCTTACATTAAATAGAACTTTCTTTGTTCCAACTTATGCCTGTTGCCCCTTGTCCTGTCCTAGGAAATACTGAGAAGAGTCTGGCTCAATCTTCCATACACCCACTCTTTAGACACTTTTAGATACCGATAAGGTCTCCCCTCAGCCTTCCCTTCTCCAGGCTAAAGACTCTCAGCTCTCTCAGCCTTTCCTTGTAAGAGAGATGTCCAATCCCCCAGTCATCTTTGTTGCCCTCTGCTGGACTCTCCAGTAGTTCCCTGTCTTTCTTAAACTGGGGAGCCCAGAACTGGAGGCAGAATTCTAGCTGTGACCTCACCAGGGCAGAGAGGGACAGTGACTTCCACCAACCTACTTGTCACATTCTTCTTTATGCAACCCAGGATTCTGTTGGTCATCTTTGCAATAAGGACTCACTTCTGGCTCATGGATAATTTACCAGGTATCAGAACTCCCAGATCCTTCTCTTCAGAACAGCTTCCCCTAACCTATACTGGTGCTTGGACTTCTTCCTCCTTCTGAGCAGAACCCTACACTTGCTTTTATTGAACCTCATTATTTTCCTCTCTGACCAGCTCTCCAGACTGTCCAGATCATGTTGGACAGCAGCGTAGCCATCTGGAGTGTCAGCAAGCCCTCATAGTTTTGTATCATCAGTGAACTTGCTGAAGGTACACTCTGTCCCTTCATCCAGGTCATTGATAAAGATGATGAACAAGACCAGGCCAAGTAGTGACCCCTGGGGGTCACCACTGGTTCCAGGCCTCCAGCTCAACCATCCTCCATTGCTCACCACCTTCTAAATTGCATCACACAGCCAGCTCTCAATCCACTTTTGGGAACCCATTAATCTATGGGTCCTGATGAGATGCACCTGCAGGTGCTCAGGGAACTCACAGAAGTCATTGATAGGTCACTCTCCATCATCTTTGATAAGTCATGGGGAACAGGAGAGCTGCATGAGAACTGGAGGAAGGCAAAAGTCACTCCAGTCTTCAAAAAGGGTAAGTAACTATAGACCAGTCAGCATCACCTCCATCCCTGGAGAGATGATGGAGCGACTTATCTTTGGCAGTGTCTCTAGGCATATAAAGGACAAGATGGTCATTAGGAGCACTCAGCTTCAAGGGGAAGTGATATTTAACCAACCTGATAGCCTTTTATGGGGACATAACCAGGTGGATGCATGATGATATTGCAGTGGATGTCATTTATCTAGAATTCAGAAAAGCATCTCACACCACCTCCCACAGCATCCTTGCAGCTAAACTGAGGAAATGTGATCTGGATGATCAGGTAGTGAGGTGGATTATGAAATTAGCCTTTAAATGAAATGGTAAATAGTTTTGTACATATTGATGCACTTTGGGTTTGGTTTTGTTTTTCTATTATTATTATTAGGACTATGAATATTCTGATTGTGCATTGTAAAAGTAGTAATTGCTTTTCTTTTGATCCGTATTTTTGATAGTTAGGTGGAAAAATAACTCTTTATGTATAATGCATTAGTTTTTGACATGTCTATAGTAAGACAGCTTTAAAAACTGCCACAGTGACTGCATTCATCTCTGATGAGATTTCAATGTAATCAAGGATGATTGGTCACTCTGATGTGAATTTCCAAAGCAAAATACAGAAAACAGTATGTGCCTTTGTCCCTAATAATTTTCTCTTTTAGATAGAGAAAAATAATCTTTTTTTTTTCTGCGTGTACTGGGAAAAAATGGTAATTTAATGGACAGTAAGAATGACACTGGGAATTTTGAGACTTTTCCAGGTCCAAACAGATGTGCTGTGATCAGTATACCATAAATAGTCATTTCCAAGAGTGTCAGCTTTAGTTCTTTGCTGCCTGCTTTATTTTTGAGCCAGAGAGAATACACCTGTGAGTAAATCTCACCAAACTGTCAACCTGCCTGGTCTTTCCCAGATTGCAAAGTGTCTCTTGAATTGATTATTTTGTGTCTGATTTCTACACGAATAAGTGTTACTGTAGCTGTAAGAAACAACAAAACTGCTGTTTTTTCCTATTCTGCTTTGAGTGAATTTGATGTTATTTTTAGTTTTCTAATAATACATAAAGATCTATAGGGAGATTTTGTTGTTTGTTCAGAGGATGACAATCTGGGCTCTGCAGCAATTTTAAGCCAAAAATGTGTCTTGATATAATGTGCTCTTTCTTCAGGGTCATGACTTTGTTGGAGCTGGTTTGAGAAGTAATTAAGATATATCTACTCTCTCTGGAGAAATTGGAGACCAAAGGACCGAACGTGTTCTTTTCTGATAGTAAGTGAGCAGCTTTCTCAGCTGCATCCCAGGTTTGCTCTCCAGGGCAGCCAGGTTGCCTTTCCAGAACATGGAGGCTGTGACCATAAGGCTCTCTAAGGTTCCAAGCAACTATTGACTTTGTCTGTGGCCGGGGTCTGCTCTGGAACCTGTAACATGGATTAATTACTTCCATGAATTCCAGTTCTGACAGGTAAAGTACATGAAAATTAAGAGGTGATTAATGACAACATGGCTTAACTAAGGGCAAATCATTCTTGATAAATTTGGTGACAAGGTGATGCCAATTCAGCGTCAAAGTTGACATTCAGCAACAAGTTAACAAATTTGGTGGGAAGAAGTGCAACTGATGTACTCTTCTCAGGCTTGTGCAAAGTGTTTGATACTTTCCTGCATGACATTCTGGTCTCTAAGTTTGAAAGATATGGATTCCATCAATGGACCACTTGGTGCATGAGGACCTGGCTGGCTTATTGCAACCCAAATGTAGTGGTCAACGTCTTTGTGTCTAATGGATACCAGTGCTGACTGGTGTTCCCAAAGGGCTAGTACAAATGCTGTTTAACATGTTTATTAGTTACATGAAGAGTGGAAATGAATGTAGTCTCTGCAAATTTGATGATGAGACCAACCTGTGTGGTGAAATCAACATTCTGGAAAGAAAGGATGCCATCCAGAACAACCTTAATGGGCTTAAGAGGTGGGCCCATGAAAACCTTTCAATAAAGGCAAGTGCAAGGTCCTGTACTTGAGTTGGGGCAATCCCAAGCACAAGCTGGGGAATGAATGGATTGAAAGGAGAAGAAGGACTTGGGGGGTGTTGATAAGAAGCTCAGCATAACCCAAACATGTGCACTTGCAGCCCAGAAAATCCTAGTTGACCAAAGATAAAGTGGGGGGATTCTCCCCCTCCACATCACTCTTGTGAGACCCAACCTGGAGTAGTATGTCCAGTTCTGGACTCCCCAATAAAAGGAGGACATGGTTCTGTTGGACTGAGACTAGAGGAGGGCTATGAAGATGATCAGAGGGCTGGAGCACCTACCTCTTCTATAAAAATAGGCTTAGAGAGTTGGGATTGTTCAGCCTGGAGAAGAGAAGAATCTGGGGAGACCTTATAGCAGCTTTTCAGTATCTGAAAGGGGCCTACAGGAATGCTGGAGGGTGACTTTTTACAAGAGTGACAGGGCAAAGAGGAATGGTTTAAAGCTGGAAGAAAGTAAATTTAAATTAGATATTAGGAAGAAATTTTTGACTGTGAGGGTGGTGAGACACTGGAAGTGGTTGGCCCAAGAAGTTGTGGATGTTGCTTCCCTGGAAGTGTTAAGGGCCAGTTTGGATAGGGCTTTGAGCAACCTAGTCTGGAGTGGAAGGTCTTCCTGCCCATGGCAGGCCAGGATTGGTACAAGGTGATATTACAGATGCCTTCTAACCTAAACCATTCTCTGCTTCTGTGGGTCTATGATTAAGGAAGGCAGTCAGTATTTTTCTGTCATCAGAAAGAAAAGATCAACCTTAATTCTTAATGCCCCTATTACTTACTGAGTGATTTCTAATTAGTGTTTCATCTTTAATCACAACAGCAAAAATTTTTTTTTCTTTTCTCCTTGGGAATTTCCTTAAGTATATTGTTGTTCCATACTTCCCTATAACATATCATGTTTGTGGAAGACTTTGAACTTGACATCATGGAACTGGGATTCAATGAGACCACAATAACCATGCCCATAGGATGTGAAAACTGATGGTTCTCAGCTGAAATAACCCTTTCAGAAACTGTCTTACCAGAAGTATCAAAACACAGGGACCCCTAGTTGATGGATAACTTTTTTTCTTACCTTTTATGGCAACATTTTTCATAGACAGTTGAAAGCATTTACTTAACTTTTGGGAAAAATTTACTGTTCATAGACTTGGCTTATACTTGTGTTCATGGTGTAAATTTCAGTCTAGTGATTCTTCCTCCTCATGTTTTTTTTGGGCTGTTTGACAACTGTTGAATCTCCCTATCCTGGCTTTCAAATTTTCTTTTTAAATGTCCAGTTTTATTCAAAGGTGGCTTTATACTTGTGAAAGATGCTAAATGCAGAGCCTGAAGAACACTTGAGGAAATAAGCATAGATCATTTATAAGGAAATCATCTGCACTTCAGCAATATGTGTAAGAGCTTTACATAATCAAGCAGTTTCTAAGGCCTTGCCTCTAACCAGGAGAAGAATTGTAAAAATCCCTTTTTGGTTCTGCTCTTTGGTTGTGGGGTTCTAATATCGCACGGTTTGTAATTTCATAGCATGACTCTCCAAAATCAGCATGAAATACCATGTAGAAGTTTCTGTCTAAGTGAAGAGCTGCATGCAGTTATCTGTTGTACAGGAATAGAGAGACTCAATCTCAGATGTCTTTTTGTATTTCCTTAGTGCTCTAAGAAGAACCAATCAGCAATACGTAAATTTGTCTGCAAGGCACTGTCAGGAGAAAAATCTCCACATTTTTGACCCTATCTTTTAAATGTAAAATAAAGAAGATGGAATTGCTCTAGAAGACTCAAAGAACACCATCCTGGATTTTTTGAGAAAACTTCTTTTTTTTTTTTCTTTCAATATTTTCACTTCATGTCAAATCTTTCATCATACATCTTAGGCACTTTTTGAGGAACAGTTTGATTTGAGTGCTCTAGTAGGTTGGAAGTAATGTTGATAAAACGCATTTTTGTGGGACTGTACCAGGTGTGACTAAACCTTGAGACATAATGTTCAGTCTGACAGATTTGGTCTCATACCAAAATCATGAAAAAGAAAGAAACAAAGGTAATTACTTCATATATAGGTTTCAAGTTGAAATCCCACCTCAATTAAATAACTACTCATAGAAAGTGAAATGTCTGTAACAAGACAACATGGTAAGAAACTCACTCCAGGAAGTACAACATGTGACAGAATGAGAAGGTCAGCCTTGAATAGGAGTGTCCTAAAGACTATTTCATTCCTCTGACTGCTTGGATGTGGGCTGATCTTGCTCTCTTTTTAAGAAAATATTTGAAAATCTCAGTTATGTCATTGCTGGGTAAAGCAGAAAAACTTTTGAAATATCACAGTTTGTGGTGGGCAGGTAGATGACTTTCAGGGAAATTATTTTCTAGAAATCTGCTTCACATTTTCGGAAAGAAGGTTCTGGTTCCAGAGTAAGAAATTAACAAACCGTTATCACATTGGACCACACAAGCAGCACTATACTTGGAGGAACTGAAACATTTGAACAACTGACCTTTAGAAATCTGCAAAGCAGTGGCTGACATTGCCTGCGTTCTTCAGCGATTTCTAAAAGCTTTAGTCCTCAGTCTTCAGGCACAATGAGTTTTAGACCAGTTCCCAACATTTGATACAACAATGCTAGTGATCATTCAGTGATCACCTGCTCATGTCTCCTTTTGGGACTTGACTTTCTGGCAATTAGACTAGCAAGATATCTGATTAGCTAGCCAGGTCTTTGCTATGCTCTGCATTCAGCTATTTTGCTTGGAAATTTTTTTATCTCTCTTCCTGTAATTGTACATGGAACAGTCTCATTAAGAAGCTGTCAGTTGCATCTCTGCCATCTCTTCTCATAGTGTTCAGATATCACCCTAGGTTTTATCCAGGTCAGTTTTAATTCTAATCTCAGATTTGCTGAAGCTTCTGCAGCATATGTTTCCACAGTCCAGTTCGAAATCAATTTCTCTTGTACTCAGTGCCTATGAATTAAGATCACATCTTATCACAGTCTTTGACCTGTGGAGCAGATTTTGTGGCTGCAGCTTGCAGTGCTTGCTACCAAAAAGTGAGATCAGAACTGTTTCTGAAGTGATTCCTATTCTTCCACAGCTGGAGCTGTGAGAGGGTACAATAAATTAATAAAGAGCTAATACAGCCGTAAAAACTTATAAACTAAATATTTTGGATAAACTGAGTATTTGGATTTAATACTATCTGCATGGTTTGTACAGTCATGCAAAGTTATGCAAACACTAGCTGCATATGAAGTCATGTATATGCACAAGTGTTCAAATTTTTAATTGTTAAAGTTAAGTGGAATTGTCTTGAATAAATCAGATTTATTTATTTCCGGTGAATTCACAACTTGAACTGTGAAGCTTCCTTGGGAGGCTTGCCAGCCTCAAAGGAAATCTGAAATTTTCTATAAACTCCAGTTCTGGGATTAAGTAATGAATGATCTAACTCATCAGTGTGAAAGCAATACCAAACAATAAATACTCAGGGTCCTTAAGCACATATAAGCAGTAAAGGCAAATACTACAAACTGATCCTAGAAACCATGCTGAACTGATTTTATTTTTTTCTTGAAGACAGAAATACTTTCATACCGCTCCATGGAATATTTATCATCTTTTACAAAAAGCAAGACAGTAAATATCTTTCTGTCCCACTACATAAAATCTTGAAATCTGGGATCTTAGTGGTTTTACACTGAGATGAAACCTTGGTCTTCTAAGATTTTTATTTTATTTTTATTTTCTGCAGAAAACCAGACTGAAAGTTGTCTGCAAGAGAGTACTCATGTAGCATATGAGATACCCAGGTTTTATGCTGTTATTCCTGACTAAGGCCAGGAATTTGTATCCTGTGTTAGCAAACCCAGGTAGATGGTCTGACCTGCCACCTGTTCTGGCCTTGTGTCCTCCTGCTTTGGTTACCCCATCCATCTTGGATCTGGAAGGTATTTCCTAGTCAGTTCTGGTTTGAAAACCCCATTTGTATTTCCACATGAAAAAGCAGCTAGGAAGATTCCCAACCAGCTCTGTGTTTGATGGTGATGTTCTTTTGTCAAATAACTTAATATATATGCAAAATTTAAGCCTGAGCAGACCTAGAATTTTGCAGTTTTGAAGTGTGTTCTAGTGTCATGTAAAACACAGATACTGCAGAATGTGCTGTTGTCATGGCTTAGCAGTTTGGGCAGACCACAAACCTAAGGACAGAATTCCTCTATATTTCTCCCCCATCCCCCCACAAAGGGAAGATAGAAAGGGAATAAAGACTTGAGACTTTAAGCTGGAAGCTAAAAATAATTGGATACACATTTACTAACACAGGGCACAGGTAATAACAGAAGGGATAAAGTAACAAAGAACACAAATATATACAAATATATATATATATATACATATATATACATATACTTATATACACAACCTGATAGATAGCATGTGGCAAGCTGGTGGTGACAAGGAGCAGCCCAGCCAGCAGGAAGCCGTCTTTCAAGATCTTTATATAGAGTATGGTCGGAAATGTAAGGGAATAGATCCCTCACTTGCCTTCCATCCCTCTGAGAGTCTGAAAACCCTCCTTCTTTAGTTCCTCCTTTTCAAATGATGACAACTGTATCTATTCCAAAACCATTATAATTTGGTTTATATACTGAACAATTTAGAAGATAGAAGCATCTGGGTTGGTGGTGCTCTGCATGAACCCTGCCAGAGAAACACATGGAGGAAAGAAGGGGTGAGCAGTGCCAGGGAACTGCTTAGGAGAGGTCAGCTTTCCTCATATTGTCAACACATTATGACATATATATATATATGTACACTGTATTAATACATACATATATATATATATATATACATATATATGCTATAATCAATACCAATGCTGAACATTGGGTTTCTTTTCTTTGGCATACAATCTGTTCTCATTGAGTGAAAATTATGATAGTTACTCTTTGGATTTGGGGACTTCAGCTACCAAAGTTTAATTTTGTCATTTGTTAGCTAACATGATAAGGGATTGATGACCAGCTTGTTATTACAACAGCAGCTGGCTGGACTTAGCACTGTCATGGGGTAGCTGGTGCCAGAAGGTAGGCAGAGGAGTGGAGAGCTGCTCAGTTAGTGGCCTGACATCAGCAATAGAGGGTCAGGAGCTTGATGCCTGGCATTGGCTTGTTGCTCCTGTCCATGCTACTGCATTCTTTTTCTAATTTGTAAGACTTGGTGCTTAAAATAGGTGAAAAGGTCATATTTACTGAGTTCTTAGTTCATTTGATGCTGAATTAAATGTTATGAAAAAAATTAAAATGTTTGGTGAAGTATGTTGTTATGATTGAATAACACTGTAATGTAATATTACAGAAGGAAAATGTCCTGAGCCAGGTTTTTCATGCTAGTGAAAAGTGGCATAGAGCTGCTTCATGGAGAAGTATTAGCTGCCGAGGTCTTCTCCATATGTTGATAACCAAGTCTTCGTTTATCAGGTTATGCAAGAAGCTGCCTTGAAAAGACTGTGATACTTTTCTTGGATAGTTTGTCAAACAGGTCTTTGAGACAAGTTTGGCCCACACAGATTAAGTGCTGGTGTCAAAACTGACAGCTGTGCTGATGCAGTGTTTGTGTATGTCAGGGATGATGCTGACCTTTCAAATTTGACAAGACTTCTTGTTGACTTAAAGAAAAATTTGGGGTTGGAAAATTTGCTGTGGTGGAAGAATGAATTCTGAATTAACGTGGCTGTGAATAAAATTTAGGCAGAATCTCTGTTAGGCAGAGCAGAAGAGGAATATGAAAACCACTCCGAGAAAGATTTCAAAGCTTTCTGTTTTAGATGCTAAATAGAATGTGGTTTTACTGTTCTTGTTTTTGCTTGCCAAAACACCTCTTTTCTAAGGGTGATTTGAACACTGCAGATGAAAAAAAATAATCAGATGTAAGGTGAGATCTTCTAGCTGAGAGGTGTCTTAATGCAGATATATAAAATGCATTTAAGACAAGGTAGATATATGGGAGACGATACTGAACTAAAAGTAAAAAACAATTCTACTCTGAGAAGTGACAGTAACCAGTATTCCTTATTTCCCCATAATTTCCATATTTAACACTTTCAATTTACAATTAAAAAGGTGTGGATTTATTTTCTTCCAGGGCAGCAGTACATGTTTATCTTTGTAGCCAAGATACTTTGTACTCCACCCCTTGCTGCTACTTACACCCTTGAAGATATAGGTAACAGCAGATACATTGTAACTTTAATATGTCTTTGGGCACATGTTTAGCCAGTTACGGAGCACGCAAGTATAATTCAGTGGTTTAGGGTTTTTTTTTTTCGTTTTTTGTTTTTTGTTTTTTTTTTCTTTTTTTTTTCTTTTTTTTCTTTTTTTCTTTTTCTTCTTTTTTCTTTTTCTTTTTTTTTCTTTTTTTCTTTTTTTTTCTTTTTTTTCCTTTTTCTTTCTTTCTTTTTTTTTTTTTTAACTCGCAGTTTAATTCTCTGACCAAGCTCCTGAAGGTTCACAACCTAAGATATCAATTTTTCAAAGTGTCTGCAGCTTTGCTGCCACATAGCAGTATTGGCCTGGTGAGTGTAATCAGTTGTTTGTTTGCTTGCTGCTTCTCATACACATCTGGCCCTGACAGGAGCTGCTCTCTGAACTTCATATATTATGCAATGGAGTGGTGTCTAACAGCTGAACTTCTGCTGCACTGCTTCTTGTTTGATACCCTTGTGGTCACTGCAGGAAGAGACTGAACACAGGCATTTAAACCATTTTCATGTTTCTTCATGTTCTCATTTTCTGCCTCAAATATTTCCTCTGGTCAAATGACTTTCTCAGTAATTGTTCCAAACCCTGGAGTGCAGCTTCTCATCTTCATAGCCAGCTGACAAATTCTTTTGCGATGATACAGTCCCCATTCCTTCCCCCACAGATTGCCTTTTCACCCAGGAACTATTGGCGCCTGTCATAAAATTAATGTATTTATGTTTTTGTAATCCAATGCGGATCCATTTTATTTGAACTGTAGGGTTTTTTTTTTTGTGTACATGGTGTGTGAAATGGGTCAGTGCTGTATACTTTTTAGTTTGTCTCTGAGGTGGAACACAGTTTGTCATTGAAGGTTTTGCATATACCTCCTCTTGCTGTTTTTCTAGGCAAGCTGAGCTGTTATCTGGACAAAAGAAGGAAAAGACTTTGAGTGTCTGCTGCTGTGAAATTCCTTCTCTGATGTGCAAGCAGGCTTAGGCCTGGATCCACAATCTTACCTTTAACTAAGCAATTTGGACAGTTGCAATTTGGACATGCAAATTTTCTCATTTCTACCTTGAACTCATGGTATGAACTGAAAGGTACTTCTCTGCAGGATGTCGCTTAAAAGCTTGATTCTAAATATACACCTTATTACAGAAGATTTACATATGAAGGACTATATGAATTAAACTACTGCTTTTATTAAACCGGGATTAATGTTTAATTACAGCCATTTTAGAAAGGCTGAATACAGATGCTTGACTTGGGCATAATTACACAAAAATACTGTCTGTTTTGATATTTATACTGCCTTGTCTGGGTTTTAAATCATGTTCTAAAATATTGTACTGAAACATATTTGAAATACAAACATTTTCCAATGAAAAATACTTACGAATTAAATTAATTATTTGAAGTGTTATGATATTTATGTGAAGATCATTCCGCCCTTATACCATATTTAGGCACAGTTTTGGCTCCCTGGGCAATTCTTTTTCAGAACAGTGGATTATTCCAGCAGTTTGTGTATATCTTTGCAGCTTTCAGGCTTAGTTTGAATAGTAACTGGCTTCTCTAGCAAAGCCTGGAGAATTTGAGAGCTTAACACCAAAACAAAGCATTCACTGGATCCAGCATTCTGAGCAAAAAGCTGTCTTAGATAAGCAGTAGAGACAGCCAAAGAGGGGAATAAAATTATGATTCCTGTTGAAAGAGATAGTTGAGCCTAAAATTATGTTTCCTGTTGAAAGAGATAGTTGAGCCTAAAATAGAAGGAGACATCTAATATCACTCATCTGCAAACCCTGTCCTAAAGATGGAATCAACCCTATGTAATGAAAAACCCAAAATAGGAATATCTCCTCCGTTAACTCAGTGGCTAGGATATTCAGTGGGGTACATTCTCAAATGCCTTTATTGTCTGATTTGAAGACAGCTAATCCTGTTACTAGGTACTTCAGGCTTGTGTTTTTCCAACCACAAAGTCATTTCCTACAAATAGTTTAAGGAACTGAGGTTTAGATTAACTCTTTTATGTCTTCCTTCTACTTGTCCTGGGATTACCTCTTTAGATGTATTAAGTAGAATGGCCTCCAGTGCAGAAATAGAGAAACAGTGATTCCATGGTACTGTGCCATTCAGGCATTGTCCTGGGGTGTGGAGAATTTACGTAAGTTACTGATCTGAATTAATGGGAATCAATTTAATGCTCTTATTTAGTGGTTATGCCAAAGACCGCTTCCGAAAAGTCTTGCCAATCGCTACCTTTTTACACAAGGTATAATCAGCTTCACTCCCTAAACCACCTTTGTGTTAAGATAAGCATGGTGGAAGAATACCCTCTAGTGTTACCAGCACTAGGCATGCATTAAGACTCCTGGTAGATCAATGATGGCTATAGAATTAAACAGATATTTTTCTTGTAATTATGAATCTACTTGACTGGAATGAAATTGTATTTTGTGAAACAACATGCTTTATGAAATCCACATTCTTGTGTAAATAACCATAAAACTATCAGCAAGCCTCCTGTAGATTGAGAGACCTCCCGAAAACTCTTTTCTGACACAAAACGATAGGATGTTGATTTGGGGTCATCTAAGCTGTGCCCAGGCCCTGTAAATGGAAACTGGCAAAGACCAGCTAAATTTGCCACCCAATATTATGCATGTGCCAGAGAAGGGATTCACAAAAGGACATCACAGGATGACTTCCCAGAAGAGCAATGAATAAGAATACAAATATTGCAATTAGTTCCATGGCACTGGATAAATATTACAATTAGTTCCAGGAAACATGATGTTTATTACAATGAGTTTTTTACATATGCATCTACTAGTACAATATAAGTCTCTCGTGTCATGCACGACTTTGAGCACTATCTGTCCTGGATCTTGCACTACAGTAAAAAATTCCTGCCTTCTAACACGTAAACACAGATGTTAGAGGGTTCTTTCAGCAACCAAAATTTATGGTATCATCAGCAGCATAAGGTTTGTATGCTGATATCATGCGTAGCCTCTTATTTTGTCATGCTGAAATTTTCAGAGATATGGATGTGCTTAATGGAAATAGTAACACTTGTAAACAGTTGAATCCCTTGTGAAGGTATTCTCTTCATTATCAAGTGTATTTGTTTTTTTAAGCCATTAGGTGCATTTTTCCAGTTGGGATGACTGCAAGTTGTGAGTTTTTCCTGAAGATGAAAGATATACCTGTCTGGAAGGCTGGAAGATTCTTTAAAATATGTTCTTTAAACTGGGAATGGTATTTCTCCCCTTAAAATAACTCTCTGTAACTCAGGTTTCAAGTTCAAAATATTTGGCTTCAACTATCCCCAGTCTTCCTGATACCTTTTGCTTTCTCTCATCCCTTTACCTTCTCTAACGTGCCACCTAACAAGGCACTTAATCAAATGCATGGGACAGGATAAAGGGAGATACAGACACTAGTGCAAAAATCCCAAAGAAAATAGGTATTTTAATGCTTATGAAGAGAACACATAACGTTGCCCTCTTAAATAAGGTCCACAGCTGTTTAGCTGATGGAGCCATCCATCTCTCTAGTTCATAACATCCAGAAAATAATCTATTTTACTGATATTTTTAAGGCACTTCAAAATAATGTGAAATGCCGATGCAGGTTTCCAAAAATAAACTAGATATAAAGATACATTCTCTTAGACATAGTATTTTGGAAGTAATTTTAACAACTATTAGATAAATGTAAAATCATAGCAGTTATTAAAACTGGCCAGCTGATGGTTCTTCTTGACTTTAGGGATTCCTTATGATTAATTTGTTTTTCTTTCTAATTCTCCTTGTGCCTATCTAATATCTCCAGGTACCAGAAGATCTCTAAAATATATGATCTTCAACCTATCAATATAATAAATATGTGCCAGTTAGTTTTCCCTTTTACTATATTCAAATTGACTTCATTTTTCAACTCGCACAGACTTGGATTACTATAAATTATTTACATGAAAAGTCCTACATCATGATAGTAAGGTGACTGAAAAATGTGTTCTGTATTATAAGGAAAATAACTTTAGCCTTATTTCAAATTACCTGCAATTACCCCTATTTCTCTGCTTCACCTTAAATTACACTTTTTTTTTTCTTTTTTTTTTTTTTTCTTGGCACAGAGTTAGCTGTCAGCATGTGGGGTGACATCTGTATTGATAAATACACCCATTAGTCTCTGCTAGTGCTTGGATGCTTCCCTTTGAAGCATCAAGAAAGAACAGTAAATCTCAGCAAAGGCAAAAGTTTAGCACAAGATTAGAATGCATTTCACAGTTTTGCTGCAAACATTCTCTGGTATATCTGAAACTGTGCATACTGATAACTAATTTTTTCATCAAAATATGAACTCACTGGATTCACAGTTTTGCTGAAACTAAGTGTGCTTGCACAGTATGTAGCATCATGTGTCCCATCCTTGTTTGGAATCTTTAAGTACTTCCATCAGTAACGTAAATAATACACGATCGTATCAGTAAAGAAGCAATGTTTTTACAGTCCACTCAAGCCTAGGGTTTGTTACTAAAATAAAGTGTACATATTGGAAAGACAGACAGAAAGATCTCTCACTTAATTGGGCCGTAATACTTGGGTTTTTCTTCTTGTGTGGCCTTCAGCCTACTGCTCTAATAACCTCTCTAAATTTTTTTCTGCATTGCTCTGGACAAGGTAAAATTGTTTCTTATCAGTATCACATGCTGTTACCATAAAGTATGTCAGCCTGTACTACACATTGGCTTCTTCCTAAGATACAAAATAATTTCCTTTATTCTCATTACTTTTCTCAGTACATTTCTCACATTCTCATCTGATGATCACATAATTTCACATATTCACATTAACGTAGAAAGGAATTATTCTAACTGCTTGTGAAGGCTGAAGGATGTTTGGAGATATAAAGTTTTTCTAGATACTTTATCAGTCATTTCATGTTTTATTGATCTGGTCTGCTGCTTCCTGGAATTGGATGGCATCTGAGCAAAATGCTCAAGTAAAAGCTTTCAAAGGTGCCAGGTGGATAATAACAGGCTGTGATTTCTTGCTTCATAATCATGACTGCTACTTATTCTTTCCTTTTGCCTATTCTTTCCTTCCACCCCACTTTTTTTTTTTTTTTTTTTTTTTTTTTTTTTTTTTTTAACTTCTTTTTTAATTTAGAGGAATAATTAGCTCTCTTAACTAGCCATTAAGAAAACAGGTTGCACAGAAGTCATTAGGACAAGGAGTAATGTGTGTTGTTTGCTACTATAAAGTCAAAGCAGAAGGTACTGATGGCTTTCCTGCTTTTGTAAATGTTAATGTACCTAGTGCTGGAATGTATATTTCAAAGCAATGGTACATTGCCAGATGTAAACAAAAAAGACAAGCTAGGCATCCTGTCTGCATTGTAGTGCCTGCATGTTATTTCCATCTCTTTGGTGAACAATTCAAATGGTCCTATACCTGGCACGTGAGTTCACTGAAAAGGTTGTACACAGGAGCGAGTAAGTTGCCATGTTGACATGTGCTCACTGGAAGACTAAAATCTGAAGAAAAATTTATAGAAATATAATTTACTGCCTTATCTGTGGTGGTGTTATTGTACAGGTAGGTGGATGCTCAACACTTTGGAAAAGCTGTTTGATGTGTACTGTAATTACAATACACAAGTGCACCAGAAACTAGGGAGAACTAAAAAATCTAGGCTTTATTAGCAATGTGCTTTGGACTCAGCTCCTTGTCTCTGAGACTGGGTGCCCAGCCAACGGGACTGCTGGACATGGTTTATTCCAGGGGTGCAGGGTCTAGCCTTCCAGACAGAGCAGCTGAGGCAGGACAGGGGGTGGGAGAGCCCTCTGCACCATGGGTCAGACTGAGCTGTGGGACAGGTTGTGTCAGGGACCTTCACTCTGGCTGTAGTGTCCTAGGTAGGCTGGCCTGGCCACCCTAGCCAGCTGGAACCTAAAAACCTGCAGTGTGGTCATGCCAAGCCAATGTCAGTGAGCAGCTTCATACCTCTGAGGTGTCTCTGTTGCTGTGTACTTCAGCCACATTATGTTTTCAAACCCTCCTCTGTCTTGGTGCTTTCACTTCATGTTTAAGTGGCTTTTTGCCATTTAGATGCTATGGCAAGAGCAATATATACCCCTGTCCTGGATGTAAAGTGGACTAGGCAGCAGGTGACAACTAGAAGAAAGTGGACTTTAGTGAATAAATAAAGCACCATCAGTACAGAAACAAATAGGGAGACACGGCTCCATGAAGTCTCCCAGTACCACTAAGATTTGGTTGTTAATCAGTTGGCATTCTATCTGCCAGCACTCTCTTGAGTCATTCCAGCCTCCTCGTTTCCAACAATACACACATCTGCAGTTTCGATGCCTTTTTTTGCTTTTGTTTTGTTTTGTTTTCCTTTTTGCTAAGATTTCGTGCAACTTACAATTTGGATCCCATGTAAACAAAGTCAAACCATGAAGGATCGGGTGCAAGCAGAAATTTTTATTTGACAAATGACATAGGCGAAGTGATATAACACAGCAAAGATATGGCAAATATGTTGCATGGCAAAGAGAGGGAGACAGAGAGAGATAGAGATACATCACCATCCACGGATCCAGTGGCATCCGGCAATCTTTCTTCTTCAGGATGTCCAATTGCAGACAGGGCAAAGGTCCAGTGCAGGGTGGTGGGCTGGTGCTAGGCAGCCATGAATTAATGCATGGGTGTTCCTTATATGTCTCAGAGTTTCCTTCACTCAAGTGGCTGATTCAGGACCCTCAGGAGGGTCCCCTCACCCCACCATTATCTGACCTGCGCTCAGTCAATAGCAGTGGTTAAACACTTTGCCAGGGGCAACAGCTCACTGCTCCATCTGGGTGTGAAACCCCACCTGACTTTTTCAGTCACAACATTCCATTTGCCTTACTGTCATTTGAGTTTAAAAAGTTTTATTATTTGTAAAAATATTTTTGAAAAATCCAGAATCTGCATAAAGTGCATAAAGTGACATGCTAAATGATGGCCCAGAATTCAGAGGCAGATGGAGGTCCTTTCCTTTTTGCCTGTGTCTCTGAGGCAGCACCATACTGCTGCTGGGACCTTTTTTGAGTTTATGCCTGCCAAAAGTATCAAAGTGTAGCTTGTCTCCTCATGTTTTTGGTGGAAATACATGGAACATGATGTGTCTGTGCACAGGTACAGTCTCCATTTTAGAAACATGCCAGCAACAATAAGCATTATCATGGATGTCGGGGACTGTAACTCAGTTGGTGTAAGATCCTTCAAACTAATGAGTAAATTAAAAAAAAATGTTTCCAAAGGACCTGTCAGATACTTTCCAAAATTAAAGTTTAGTATGAACTCTAGAAACGTCTAAACTCTAAACATCTAAACTCTAGTATGAACATCTAAAAACATTTGTGAATACCACTTTGGACACCTGTGGGATACATTTCATAATACCAGTTATTCTAATAGTATAATAACTCACACAGAACTTTTTTCGAGTAAAAATTTTAGAAGCCCACATTCTTGATGTTTATATCTTTTCCACAGTTAGAGTAATTTTCTTCAGCTCTTTTTTGTCACACCTGAGAGTCTGAAATATAAAATATTCAGACCAAAACACAAGCAAATAACACAGACCTTTTTAAAAGTACCTGGTCATAGGAACACGACTTTCTTCTTTACTATGAGCATGTAGTCAGGTGTGCCAGGAAGTTAAAGACATTTTTATTCAATTTGTTCAATAAGGTAATGGCATGATTATAACTGGATAAAGAAACCCTCAAACATGCTTATAAATGATTACTGGTATTTGCAAATGAGATCTGAACCTGCAAAAGACCAAGTTTTTTGGTCCTAACTGGCAGTTTTTGCTGCAGCAGTATTGGGCTTTCTGTATCATGAAAGGATAGAATATAATGATTTTGCAACAAATAAGATTTTCTAGGTAATCAACTGTTTTCTACCTTGTGAAAATGCTACTCAGATGTGCAAAGTAACCCTAGTTAAAGAAGGAAATATGCTATACTTTGTTGTCAATATTTTTCTACTACACATACTGATAAGAGAGAACGTAGGAACTTTTCAAGAGCTTCAAATTTCAGTTTTCCCTCTACATGCCTAAGACTGCTCTCCACACATTATAATTCCCTTGGGGCAATGCCTCTGTCTTTTTCTGGTTTTTGTTTTGTTTTGTTTTGGTTTTTTTAATAACTTGCGGTGTAAAGAAACATTTGTTAGTCTGTGTGGACTAACCCACAGAAAATTAGGTTCACTGATGTCATTGGGAGGTGCAGATTATACCTTCATTTGTCATTGGGAGTACATATGTGCCATGGGATTCATAATTCACAAAGGAATGGTGGTGTGTGTGGTGCCTTTAACTGTATCAGGTACTCCACAGCTTTCTCAGACAACATACTGGATCATCTCATCTATTTCTGAGCTAATGTCTCGTTTTTAAGATGGTTCTCACAGGCCTGCATTTTCTCACCTTTTTGCTGCAGTCTCATTTGTATCTGACTTCCCACTGGGAGGAGGGAGATGTGGCTGTGGAGCTTCCTCTTGATTCCCTTGGTAAAGCTACCACTTGAATTTTAAAACAGTATAAAAAGCCAGGCATATAAAAATATAATTTCACACAAATTCTCCAAAAGCATGCATGTCAGCTCAGGTTCTCTCCCCTCCCTTTGCCCTTTCCCTTCCTTTACCCTTGCCTTTGCTGTATCATGCAACTACCATGAGTCTTCTAGAAGAATAAAAATGTTTGTTGACATGCTGCCCCATGAGAGTATATTGTGATGAGCACGTGTTCTGGAAGCTCAAGGCAAAAGATTGCTCCCTATTTCCCTTGCCTGGATTTTTCTTGCAGGCATTTTGAAACACTGTATCTCAGAAAATCTGGACTTCTGCTTAGAGAAGTGCATTCTAGTGAAGATGGGTATTTAATGAAAGAAAAATAAAACTAAAGATTACTCTGGAGTATGCACATAGGACCATCTGGTCCTGGGTGGTGGTTCTGATGTGACTGAAATATTGACCTCTACTTTTGGGTAAGCATAAGCTCCAGCTTGAACAGAACCAGTATTTTTATTTGTTTTGGGCAGAATATTAAAAACCCAGCTAGGTTACTGGATTCCTAAGGAAATCTGGTGCAATTTGTGTTTCTTTTTAATCTCTTTTTGAATCTTCTCTGTACTTGTAGCAAGCCTCAGGTGGCCTCTGAGACTTTTAGAGGATGTTGTAAAAACCTGTCTTCAATTTATCTTATTTTCAAACAGATTATACAACATTATAAAAATATCTTCTCTCAAGAAAACCTTAGAAAACCTATGGCTGGTTATGGATGTGATTAAATTAATTAATTTTATATGTTATATATCTATATCAGTTTTTAGACTGAGCATTTAATTTCTTGACTTTCTGTTCTCCACTGGAGGCATTTCTGTTCTATTCAGTGTTATAACACAAACTCTGGGGGGGCTGGAAGAAATAATATCATGAACCAGTTTGTTTTGCAGGACTATATGCTTCAAAATAGAATTTGGTAGAGACTTCTTATCTGAAACATTTTTTGTTACTGTAATTGGAAAATTCTCCTTTGTAGAAATGGAAATTTAGGAACTTAATCAACAAGTTTGTTTCTTTTTCTGCTGTTAGCTCTGAGAGGCTCAAGCTCCCTCTGCACTTGTCTCAATTTTCACCAAGCCTGGAGTTGGATTTTCTTCCTGTCCCATGGTGGGGTTGGGGGGTGACTTGAGCGATCAGAGGCCTGATTGACATCATCTGGGCCTAAACCATGACCATCAGTCACCCTGTTCAGGAGGTCTCTGGGATTCCAGCACCAAGAGAACATGAAACAGGACACATCATCTGATAGATGGATAGGACATATTCTCACATACTGAGAAGAAGTTAATACAACCCAGACCCGATTTACTATTTACTTCTTCCTTTGAATGTTGCAATTACTCTTCCTTCTTACAAGTGTCTAATTATGATGGCCAGCAGCAGGGATGCATAATAGAAGTGCATGGAGCTATGGGAGTGGAAATTGGCAGGGAAAAAATATCTGCTGACTCATAGGAATTGTAAAGGATTCACAAAGTAAGCAGCACGATAGGCACAAATAGGTCATTACAGTTTAATGCAAATTTGCCAATACTTTGATGCCCAAGGCAGAATTTTTACTCTTTATAAAGCCAAAGTCCCTTTGCAAGCTTTCAGGCAAGGCTTGTTTGTTTGTTGAGCTAACAAATGACTGGCAATAGTATTCAGGGAAACATTAGGAAGTATTTTTCTTATATTTATATATGGTGAAAATTGCAATTGCTTCTCTGTCTCCAGGTTTAGGAATGCATTAATTAATTGTAAAACTAGCAAATTACACAATAATTAACTATGACTGCAAGCAGAAGCCTTAAACTGAGATAGAGTGGGTACATAACATTTTACCTATTAATAACTATAATATTTATCAAAATAAACACATTTATTTGAGCCATATGGAGGGTTACAATAGTGCACTTATTACCCCCAAATAAAAAGGCAGTTATTGGAATTATTTTGTATTGCACTCGTTAAATACACTTGAGGGACTAGGAAATATGCCAGGGGGACTAATGACATAGATTAACAGCAAATCAGATAACATGTTAAGATGAAAACATGAATACATCTGACATCTACAGAAATAACAGAACCTTCATTGTCTTATTCTGACTTAGTTAAATCTTGAAGATAAAAATTAATCTTGCATTGTCACAATTAGGGTTATATTTTAAGCATAGAAAATCTTCCATGTAAAACAATGTTATAAATGGAATTATGATATCGATGTTTCCTAATTCCATCTACACACCTGCAGAACAGCAGTAGGAGTGTGTTTGCACCTTCTGTCAAGATCCATGTCTTATGGTAGTGTCCACATTTCTACCTGGAGAAGTGTCAAGGGACTGTGTCAAGTGTTCAGTGCTGTGAAAGTTCTTGATGACGATGAAGATAATTTTCCAAGAGAGCTGGCTGTAAAATATCTCTTCTTCCCTGGACATCATGTGGAAATAGGATGTGGCTCAGGACACAAAGCAAGGTTCACTGCTTCTTGGAATGTCTTACCAGAGAATCTGTCTTACTTGCATTTGTTGTGTTGAGTTTTTGGAGCAAGGTAAAATGACTGGTACAGTGTGTAGGGACTCATTGCTTTTCTTCTTTTGATCCTAAATGCACTGGACATGAAACATGAACTGAGCTAGCTTTGTTGGCTGTATTCTATCAACTCATAGTTTTCCTTTCTTTTGTAAAATAAGTAGACCTTTACATTGTAGACCTTTAAAATATATCATAGAATGTGTAATTCTATGATATATTGCTCAAGCAAATACTTTAAATCAATATTAGAATCAGACTGGACCAATGGAGTGTCAAATCTTACTTTAGTAACCTCTCTCAACTCTCTCAAACTTGGAGTCTTGCCTAGAAAATCCCTAAAAAATTTTAGAAGTTTTGCACTTTTGTACATATTACTGTTTGTCTGATCCATGATGAACAGTCATGAAACTCACTAGCTAACATGAAGTACAATCTCAGTTGAGAGTTATTTTACAAGATCAGTCAGTTTTAGATTTCAAGTACAGCTAAAGTATGTGGGGGCTCTGTCAATGTTTTCACATGTTGTTGAAAGCCACAATGACAGCACTTGCAGTTACAATAAGCAAAAAATCAAGTATATATCAAAATAGTTCCAGCTTTATTTTCCTCAACTGCCACTGTAGAGTTTATAAATCTGGAGGTATGAAAAATGTTAGCATACTATGGTAGGGACAAGGATCATAACTTTTAAATGTTGCAGAAATATTTCTTTGGGACCCAGGACCACAAGTTCTCTGAATAACACCAGTATTGAGAAAACACCTATGAGAAATGAAGTGCTTTGACATTCTTGAACTGAATTCTTTTCTTGAAAAAACAGTCTTATCGCCTACTAACTTATAATTTTTGACAATCTAAGTTGCTTTCTGTGCTACAATTCTTACAAGATAGAGATCTTTCAGAACATGATGCAAGTGGTTCTAAGAGGGAATTCACAAAAAATACAAGTAGATAGCAAAGTGCTATTAACAGTTAATACTGTGATTAGCTTGTGGTGGACATCTTGGAGTAACAGAATACTAACATGGCTGGCAACAATGGAGTAATTAGTATCCTGAGCTGCCAGTGGTAAATACTACAGTAGGAAAGCTTTGTTAATTTACAGATGGAGAACATAGGAAGAAATCTGTACTAAGCAGAAATTCACTTAGGGTGACGGGCTGCTGGGAAAAAGAATGAGAAGGATACACTATTGTGATCATGTTTACTGTTATTAGAAAATCTGAGACAAAGTCGGGGGAGAGGGAAGAGAGGGGGAAGAGTTAGGTAGTCCACCTGAATTAAAACTTAACAAAGAACACAGACGCTATTAAACACTATGCAGTAAACATTCTTTGATGTCAACATGTGGGTCTCAGCCTGACCCTTTTATGCTTTGGACTTCTGAAGCAGAAGAATGCATGAAAAAATAGTGTACATCAAAGAGAAAAAAAGGTTGGGAGAAAAATTGTAGCCTTTGAAGAACAGGCATTATTTTGTAATATTTTGAAGTATTTTCTTACAATTTTAAAGGTACTTCATATTGTGGATACTAAGAACAGACACTACAATAATGAAGCATAGTACATACATATGTATAAGGAGTGTGATATTCAGTAGATGTATTCTTTGGAGACTGAGAGTGTTAAAGAACTTTATGAAGGATTTTTGTACTGAAGACGTTGTGCACGAGTGCTTGATCAGCTTCATCATGGTAACAGGAAATTTAACTACACCCCTTTTGTACAATCATTATTTGAATTATTTTCTGTTAGTTCCCTGATATCACTTAAGATATTGCAGCAGAACTAATTTTCAGCTAAGCAACTGTAGCTGCAAAGTGGCATTTTTCACAGGTATTGCTGCTGAATTTATGCAGAGACACAAATCTAACATCAACTGTCTGGCTGCAAGCTCTGAGGTATGGTATGGTGGTGGTGTTGCAAGTGGGCCCCCAAAAGTTTATGACATGCAATCAAGTGACAATTCATCATTTAAGATGGTATTAGTTTCAGCTGAGTCACTCTGAAAACACAGCTTTCATGAGAGGAAGTTGTTTCATTGAGTACCACAGGCCCTCTCTGTGGGTAGTTCATCTCATGTGTTTTAGTAATCCATTTTAAAATTGCATATGTGCTGAAGAAGGCTGTTTTGTTTCATTGAGTAGAGACTAGATGATTAATGTGGATGGACAGTAATGTTTTAGAAGCTTAGTGGTGTGACAAATCTTACCTTCAGTAGCCAGAGACTCTTTACTTTATATTAGAGGTAGGTATAACCTGAGCATAGAGAAGATTAGGAGAAGCTTAAGAATCAGGGGTGATCACTGGCTGCTTCTCTCTTTTCCACTTGCTAAATGGATGTCAGTAGAATATGTGATTTATCTCTGTGATAAAGTTACTATTCTATATGATCTACTAATTTAGTGAGCAGTCTGAGTAAAAAATTTCTTGTCATCAAGCAGCATAACACTTCTTTAATTCAATAGGTGGTCTAAGGTCTAACAAACCTGCATTTAAAATAATCCTTAAAGCCTTGCATGTATCAAAATATTTCCACTACTACTTGTGCTATATTTACTCTGCTCTGTGTTGCATAAGAATCATTTAGGGTGTAACCCTTGTCTGAATTTCTTTAATGTGCACAAAGTCCAGAATGCAGATAGTAGTATTTAGTATTACATGATAGGTGAATTAAAACTACACATGAATATATTGGCTATTTAATATAGTGGAAAGAAGAAGAAGTGTATTTGAGAAATAATGTGTTGCCATGAAATTATGATCTGTATCCAATTAAGAATAGAAAGGACATAAATAATTTCATACCATGCAGTTAAAATTTATGTACCCTTGCTTTGAAACAGATTTGATGGACAGTTTTTTTTATTAGTTTCACAGACAATAGCTATTCTGAAATAAGAAAGTCAATCATGAATTTTTCTCTCTATGTGAAACATTCTGGTGTAAGATTGCAGTACTCTCTGTCCATTGCTGGGGAGGACTTCATGCCTTCTCTCATTTTTCTTATCCTGACTACTTAGGTAGTTTCACATCCCACCTCCCTGAAGGACTGGATGAACCAACAGCACTAAGGAATGGGAAGAACACTGAAATTCAGGAAATCTTGATGGGAAAGTTTCAGAATTGGAGGAAGAGAAATACCTTGTAAAGAAAATGAAAGCTTGAAGCTGAACTAGTAATCACCTTTTTAATCTTTTTAAATTTTTTTCCTAACCTTACCACAGAGACTGAAGATCACAACCTCAGTGCTATGTCACGCGTCCTTCTTAATCTACAAGTCTACTTTAAAAGCAGACTATCGATAAGACAGTTATAGATTTGACCTTAAAAACTGATGCGATGTTTCATTGTCTTAAATGTTTCAAATTGTTTAAACTATTTACTTATACAAAGCTATTGGGGAATTATTATCAAATGTCACAGGAGATCTTTCCATTTACTCAGGATGAGTGCACTTTAAAAAATCACTCATTTCCCACTTCTGAGAAAACATGGAAGGTATGGAGACACCCCCACTGTGCCCTTTGGGTTAAGGTAAGTAGTGGTTCTGTGTTTTCAACAGCATAAGTGTAGGAAGTAAAGCAGAGTCTTGTCTGTAGGAGTATGCAAGGGAGAGTGTATGACCACGTAGTCTGAAATGCAGAACACCTTTTTAAAGTGTTTCTGCTGTACAAGGACTATGCAAGTTACAACCTTTTCAGTAGGGATGATAAGCCTGCTTTGAAGTATGGAAAGATATATTCTTAAAACTGGTCCCTTGAAAGCTGATCCAAGTATAGTATTACTTCTTGTCCACTGGATTCAGCTGCATGCTTTTCTAAAGTCATGTAGATTAAGGACCACGAGGTAACCATTTCCACTCTTTCCTGTGTCATTCAATTCTGCACCTCACCTTGTATTTCTTTTTTTATATTTTGAGTAGTATGGTCTTCTATTGCTATATACTATCACATTTATACCTGACACCTGGAACAGATAAATTCCCTATCAGCTTTCTGAAGCAGCAATTATTCAATTATTCCTAAAATATAAAAGTGATTCCTCATAAAAATGAAAAAGAAAAAAAAAAGAAAAAAAAGGAAAAAGAAAGAGCCTATTAGTTATCAGCCTCTGTACAACCTTCTATTTTTGCAAAAGTAATTTGAAAAGGTCATGGCTGGACACATGTAATTTTATCTCTGTAAAACCTACCTATATGAAACATGTCAGTCATTTCTTAGGCTGTGTCAGGACATGGAGATTATTTTGGTTGATACTTGAATTGAACCAAGTGCAAGTAACAAAACTGGAAGATTTTGAATGAGCATCCAGTCACTTCTGTTCTCTTTCAGCTGGATAATTTCTAAAATTGAACTTTAAGATCTTCAGTTTTTAAAAACAAGCCAGCATGTTTCAAGGTAGTATGGGAAAGATCAAAATAACTGCCCTGTTCTCCTCTTATTAATGTGATTATTTAATAAATTAAAGTTATCCTTTTTTCTTCTGGGAAAGTCCTTTCTCAGGCTTTTGTGAGAATAAAAATGTACTATAGTCTGATAGAAGATGTTTTCTTTGGATATTTATGGCTGGTGGAATTAACTTTATAGAATTGAAGTGTCTTGAGGTGTCAGGAACACCTTCAAATAAAAACAAAGAGAACTAGGGATCTACAAGAATTTAGTGCAAAAAGGAACCTAACTCTGATTTAAGGGATTATATAACCCTAGTTTTAGTCAAAATGCCATAAATTGGATCTTAAATCAGGTGTGTGAGAGAATTCTGTTTAACAGATACTAACTTTGAAGGAGGAAATGTTTGGGTTTGCTGATATGGAATTGTGTGGGTAGAAGGAATTTGTATATGCATTAGTGAACTGGTCAAGGATTTATTCATTCTTGAAGTCCATTTCAACCCAAGTTGTGCTTCATTTAGATGATAAAGCTTGCAGGGCTGTTTTGGTGCTCTAAGAGATGAACCAAAAGTTCAGAGTGAAAGGTAATCCTCCATCTCCAAAAAAGCTGACAAGAATAATTCTCTTCTCCATAGGCTGTTTAATCTGTAGTAATGGGAGAGTGTCAGAGCAGGAGGTGTTTTGCCATTTGAGGATATCAATTAAACTTGGACACCAGAATGAAAAGAGTAGATGTTTTACTATCAATAAACCAATAATACAACAAAGTAAAATAGAAAATACAGTAAGAAAAATCCAGAACAATGCATTCAAAGCAGGCAAATAGAGAAAATTCAGCCTAATGCATCAAACCATTATTACATGAGAAGAAGACTAATGATTGAGAGTAGTGATTGAGATAGACACATCACCACTTGCATACATTACCATCAGCCAGAGCCACAAATGCTGTGGAACCGTGGTTACAGTGATGATTTTGGAGAACCCTTCTTGGCAAGTGGGAAAATCCTGTGTGGTGCATCCACCCACAGGAGAGGCATACAAAGTCGCTGCAAGAGTCCAGCCTTATATGCTACAAAAATAAGCAAGTCAGAATAACTTGCACATTTTGTTATGTGGGAACATATGCTGATTTACCTCCTGATCAACCAAGGACCTGGCCAGAGCTCAGGGCACGGTTCGTAGGGTTTCCTAAAATACTTTATTCAGGCAGCAAGTCAGCATAAATGATACTTCGGGTGCTTAGTTGCTGGCATCAGGATAAATATTGTAACCCAGCATAAAACCCACCAGTACAAAGGTTAGTAGTAAAAAAAATAAATAAATTCATCTATAGGTCATCTCTGTCTTGGTTCCGTTGTCCAAGCCTTAGTACTTCAGGAGGTTGAAGAAGCACTGACCTTGTCTTTGAGGAAAATTTCATACTTCCGTTTCTATGTTTGGCAGTATATATGAGGAAGAAGGACATTACAGAACTGTACTGAAAACTCTACAGCACTTATTTCTCCCACTTTCTAAAACACATTATCCAAATGTCAGAATTATAGTACATCATAATTCTTAACAATGAATAAATCAACCGAAAAACTACCACTCTCTGGCTGCCTTAGTAGGTTCTGACTGCAGACAGAACAACTCATCTTATTAACCAGATGTTGTCAATAAGTTTCTGGTCATTAGAGGATAAATACTCATCTTTTTTATGATTCTCTAGCTGCAAGATAATGAAGAGATTTTCATTTAACTGTGTTTTAGATATAAACCCTAAGGATCTTACATCTGAATGGCAGGGTTCATAAATTCTGAATAATGTTAAGTCTGAGACAACAGATACCCAGGCAAAAGGTAGTAGCAGACTAATTTTTTTTTTATATAATTCTCTTAGGAAACACAAGGAGCATCAACTGTCAAGAGATAATTTAGAACAAAGTTCATCTTACAGATGGCATTAAACTTGATTGTAACTAATTTAAGCAAAAGGAAATCTCTTAGAATCTGCAGGTAATCTCTACAGATCTTGCAAGTGTCTTTAGGGATTGTGAACTGTTTTCAGAAGTCCTAGCTCAAAGCTGTCAAGAATAATTTCCTAATGTATGAGGACAGTCTTGTCATTAAAATGTGTATTACTTTTAGAACTGGAAGAACATTGATGTGAAATGTATTGCATAGAGATTAAAACATTTCACTGAAGCATACATATTACATTTTTTTTTTTTAACAGGATAAGAGATATAGAAGAAGTGATTTATATGAAAGCTGCTTTAAAATTAAAAATATTTAAAAGGAATTAAATCAGGCTTAGTTCAATATTTTTGTAGAGAACACTGTCTCACCATTTGCACATAGTACTAAAAAAGCTTAAGTAACCATGAAGCTTGATGACTTTATTTCATTTAATTAGCAGCAAAAACATGCCAGGTATTTCATAAAAATAGGAACAATTAAAATTTTATTGTTTAAATACACGGTATAATTACAATATTTGTTGCTAAGTAAGAGATCTTTGCTTAAATAGTAGGTAAAATTTTTTTAACTCTTTTCTTACTTTTCAGTTGGCAACGGATGTGCAACCATCCTTACTGTAGCTTACAGCTGGTGATTTAAAGTGACATTGTGCTGTCATGGGTATAGAACACTCTCACTTAAAAAATTGTGGCTTCTGCTCTTGTAAGATTTGACCTGGAGTACTATGTCCAGTTCTGTAGTCCCCAGCATAGGAAGGACATGGAACTGTTGGAGTAAGTCCAGAGGAGAACCATTAGGATCATCATAGGGCTGTAGGCCCTCTCCTATGAAAACAGACTGAACAAGTTTGGGTTTTTCAGTTTGGAGAAGCAACAGCTCCAGAGAGACCTTATATTAGCATTCCAGTAGCTGAAGGCGTCTGATAAGATAGCTAGAGAGGGACTTTTTACAATGGTATGTTGTGATAGGGCAAGGGGTAATGAAGAAATTCTTTACTGTGAGCATGATGAGGCACTGAAACAGGTTGCCTAGGGAGGCTGTGTATGCACCCTCCATGGAGGTGTTCAAGGCCAGGTTGGGTGGGCCTTCGAGTAACCTCATCTAGTGGAAGGTGTCCTCACCAATTCAAGGGAGTTGTGACCACATGGTTAAGGTGCCCTTGAACTAGAATTATTCTGTGATTAATGTGATTCTATGATAAGCAGAGCATAAGAGAGAATCACAGAATAGTCATGATTGGAAAGGACCTCTGAAATCACTGAGTCCAATTATACGCACACACAGCAAAGAAAACCAAACCCCTTACAGTCTCAGCCACTAGATCATGCCCTGAAGTGCCCCATCTCTGTGTTTATTAAATACCTGCAGGGATGGTGACTCAACCACCTCCCTGAGCAGGCTCTTCCAGTGCCTGACCACTCTTTCAGTAAAGAAATCCTTCCTAATATCACAACAAAACCTCCCTTGCTACAACTTCAGACCATTTCCTGCCATCCTGTCACTATTCATTTGGGAGAAGAGGCCACTTCCCACCTCTCTGCAATCTTTCAGGTAGTTGTAGAGGGCAATGAGGTGTCCCCTCAGACTTCTCCAAGCTAAACATGCCCAGTTGCCTCAGCCTCTCCTAGTATGATTTATTCTCTGGGCCCCTCACCAGCTCTCCTCTGGACATGCTCCAGCACCCCAATGTCCTTCTTGCAGTGAGGAGCTTGGAACTGAGCACAGTATTCAAGGTGCAGTCTCACTACTGCAGAGTACAGAGGCACAATCATTTCCCTACTCCTGCTGGCCATCCTATTCCTAATATAAGCCAGGATGCTGTTGGCCTTCTTGGCCACCTGGGCACACTGCTGCCTCATGTTGACCTGGCTCTCCACCAGCATGCTCAGGTCCTTTTCTACTGGGCAGCGTTCCCACCAGTGCTCCTCAAGCCTCTACTGGTTCCTGGGATTGTTGTGACCAAAAAGCAGAACCTGACACTTGGTCTTATTGAACAGATGGCCTTGGTCCACTGATCCAGCCTGTCCAGATCCCTTTGTAGAGCCTTCCTACCTTCAAGCAGGTCAACATTCCCACCCAATTTGGTGTCGTCTACACTCAATCCCCTTGTCCGTATCACTAATAAAGATATTAAATAAGACTGGCCTCAAAACTTAGCCCTGAGTGACACCACTGGTGACTGGCTGATCACAACTCTCTGGGAATGGCGATCGAGGCAGTTTTTTTACCCGGTGAAGTGTACACTTTTCTATGCCATGATTGTCCAGTTTCTCCAGGAGAATGTTGTGGGAAATGGTGTCAAAGGCCTTACCCAAGTCCAGGAAGACAATGTCCACAGTCTTGCCCTCATCCATGTGGATCACATGGTCATAGAAAGAGATCAGGTTGGTTAAGCCAGACCTCCCTGGCTGGCTGGCCCTGATCCCTTGGCTGCCCCATACTTGCTGTGAGAGCTCTTTCAGGGTGATCCTCTCCATGATCTTTCTCAGTACCAAGGTCAGGCTGACAGGCCTGTAGTTCCCTGGATCTTCCTTCAGGTCCTTCTTATAGAGGGGTGTCACATTAGCCACCCTCCCCTCCAGTCATCTGGGACCACCCTTGTTGGCAAGGATTGTTGAGAAATGATGGAGAGGGGCTTAGCAAACTCCCCCACCACTTCCCTCAGCACTCTTGGGTGAATCCCATCCAGCCCCATAGACTTATGCGTGTCTAGGTGCAGGAGCAGATAATTAACGACTTCCTCCTGGATTATGGGGGGATTGTTCTGCTCTCTGTCCTTATCTTCCATCTCAGGAGGCTGAATACCCTGGGGGTAGCTGGTCTGAGTACCAAATATGGAGGAAAAGGCAACATGAAGTATCAGCCTTTTCCTCATCTTTGGTTGCAATGTTCCCCCTGCATCTAGTAAAGGATGGAGATTCTCTCTGACTCTCTTTTTATTGCTTATGTATGTATGAAAACTCTTTTTTTTTGTTCTCCTTTATGTCAGTGCCCAAGTTGAGTTCCAGCTGGCTTTTGCCTTCCTGATTTTCTCTCTGTATATCCTAACAAGATCTCTGTACTCCTCTTCAGTTTCCTGTCCTTTCCCCCAAACTTGGTAAGCCCTCCTTTTTTTTCCCATCAAAGGCTCCCTGTTCAACCAGGACAGCCATTTTCCCTGTCCTTTAATTTTACAACACATGGGGACAGCCTGCTCCAGCCTGCTGTAAGATTTTGTTCTTGAAGAGTGTCCATCCTTCCTGGACCTCTCTGCCCTTCAAGACTATCTCCCAAGGGACTCAGACTGAACAGGTTGAAGTCCACCCTCTGGACATCCAAGGTGGAGGTTTTGCTAACCTCCCTTTTTACACCAGTAAGAATTGCAAACTTAACCAGTTCATGATCACTGAGCCTAAGGTGGCCTCCAACTACCACGTCTCCCACTAGTTCTTCTTTGTTTGTGAGGCACCTCCCCTGGCAGGTTTACCTACCAGCTGTGTCTAGAAGCTATCCTACCTCCTAGCCTGACCGCTCTCTGATGTTTTATATTTCCAGCAGACATCCTGTAGGTTGAAGGCCCCAATCAGAACAAAGGCTGGCATTCACAAAACTTCAGCCAGCTGCTTGCAGAATGCTTAACCTGCCTCTTCATCCTGCTTGGGTGGTCTGTTGCAGACTCCCAGCACAATATCTCCCTTATTTACCTCCTCTTCATCCTTACCCATAAACACACAACTTCATCATCACTAGAATGAAGGTCTATACAATCCCTAACATATAGAGCCATACCAGCACCTCTTCTTCTTTGCCTATTCCTTATGAAGAGCTTATTGAAGCATACCAGTCATGACAGTCATCCCACCATGTTTCTGTGATGGTAACTCTGTCATAGGTGTCCTGTGACACAATGACTTCCAGCTTGTCCTGTTTGTTGCCCATGCTACATGCATTACTGTAGATGCACTTGAGCTGGGCTACCAATTTCACCCCCATCCTTGTCCCTTTACCCTTAGGCTCTTTACTGGTGGGCCTGGTTTTATCCCCTCCACCCTTCAATGACATTAGGTCAGTATTTTAATGTGGGCTTGCAGATGAGTGCCAGCCTGAGATTCTTGGATAATTAGAGAGAAACTTGATGGATTCTGAGACCCAGCAGAATGCAATACAAATATAGTGACAAGAATATGATCCAACACAATGGATTTATCCATTTTTTCCTTCAAAAATATCTGTATTAAACATATACTTTGCATGAGTGAGAAAACAATACTTGATGAAAGGAAAAAGATGAAGGGATACCTGGAAGGGTATGGTGCATAGGACAGGAGAGAGATGGTCCTGAGAAGAATTATTCACATCAAAATATTTAAGACAAAGTGGCTTAATGCTTAGAGTGACATTCAGACCTCACTAAATGAGAAAGTAATTGAATAAACTGAAATTGAATATAAGCTTGTAGAAGAAAGTATTCTAAGCACCACTTAACAGTCTTTTAAATAATAATACTGAGTCTGCCTTTAGACTCTTACCCAGTTGGACCCAGAATGAGAGCCAATGATAAAAGAAAGTCCTTTCCTGAAAACACAAAAAATAAATGAGGTGAAGTGAGTTTCAAAACTGCAACCACTTCATATCCCCTCTACATCTGGTAGTAATTGGCACTACTGTATTCTCTACAAGTGCAGGCCATGAATTAGGTGTGGCTACTATCTGAATGACCTTTTCTTCTACAGAAGTGTTTAATACTAGCCCAGGATGACCTGGACAAAGACCATGTTTCTGTTACTGTCTGAACTGATAAAGAACTTGAGTGTGGTATCTTTCAAAAGCTGGGATATATTCAGTCGTGTCAATCTAGTACAGAAGATGGTGGGGGTTTTTTTGGCTCTCCAGATGAGAATTTACAATTTACCTCTTCATGACATTAAGTTCTCTTGACAACTTCATCTCACAAAGACTGCAAAAGCAAATCAACCCCTGGATTTATAGAAGGGACCTCATATTTCTTTTTCTATGGCTTGAAATTACTGTTTTTTTAGGTTTGAAATTCCTGATTTCATGTACGTATTATATACATTTATACATCTATTTATATACATATATTATAATATGTGTAGCTGTGTAAAATGTAGCTTAATAGTTAACTTTTGCATTGGAAATACAGATTAAATACAGTATTTTTGCATTATAAAACAACAAACAGTTTGGAGTTGTATTCAGAAATAGGTGTTGATTCAAGCTCACATAATCTGTGTTAATAAGATGTTTCTGTAAAGCTGAAGATCTCTAATAGTTTTCTAGAGACTTTGAACTGAACTTAGATTGTCATTTTATTTTACAATAGCTGTTAGAAGTAACTGTTAAACAGTTATTAAATTAAAATGCATAAATACTTTTATATTATGCTAGAAGAATGTGTAATGAAAATTCTGGATTAAACAGATTGTCAAACAGGAGTTATAACATGGACTGTTAATTAGCTATGGTTTAATTGTACTATTTGCTTTAACTCTATACTGTACATGGCAATTAATATGGTTCAACAACAGAAGCTGTAGAATTGTTTTATGTCCTTGTTCCTTCCTTCTGTTTTCCTGTGTCAGTAACACTCCAAGGGATGAAAATAAATTGTTTGTTTTCTCTCTGGCACTTGCTGCTATTTCCACATGTTTTATGGTGTGGAGATCAAATATGGTATTTTCCATTATAAAGTTTTAAATTATTTTTTAATGAAAATCTATGTTTCTCTTTGACAGAAGTTTCTTTTCAAACACCAAGCATATTTCTATGGTTCTTTCTCAACTCTGATAAGTTTCAGGTTCTTTTTTCTCCATTCTTTACTCATCATGTTGTAGTTTAGATGTTTTTGTCTTTAGAATAAGATGTCTATTTTCCTTGTCCCTATATTATTTTGCTTGATCAGAGCATGATGTGGCTGTTGCATATTGCTAACAGTCTATTTTGGAATATGGGTATGTGCTGTATCCATTGAAATAGAATTTACGTCAATGGAGTGAATTGCCTTGAAGCATGCTGTGGTGAGGGCTCTTACCCTATGTGCTTATTATCACCAGTACCAGAGCAGAAGTTTTTTTGCTTGAAATGCTTCCAATTAGCATGATTCAGATTGCTCTCATTGATGCTAAACATGTCAAGTGGATAATTTCTGAGAAATCATATATTGCTATTATATTCCAATGATAAAAATTAGGCTGGATTATTTTTTCTGTCCTAGATATTTCTGAGAACTCAGTATATGTCAAACTTCAATACAAAATGAGGTTCCAAGGATGCTCACTGCAAAACAGCAATATTTACTGAAATCCTATCTTTATCTTGTTTCTCTATATACTGTTTCTAGGAGGTAAGGTAGCCCTGCTATAGTACTATTGTATTTGAAATGGGCAACTGTGGGAAACCATATGTGCTCTTACAAAGCTACAGTTTTGCCACTACAGGAAATGCATTTTATGTATTAGAGAGAATGAATATTTGATGAATGATGGAGGACTAAGAGAAAAAAGATGACTGAGATAAGCATGAGAGCCTGAACTGTGCTCTCCTAGGATAAATTTTTACAGTGGAGTTATTTAAGGGACAAGAGTCAGCTTAAAATGCACCTATAAAACTCAGTAGATGAATTTAACCTCCTGCACTGTGAGCATGAAACCAATGGAAGATGGTTTTCTAATCTAAAATGTTCAAAATATATTTTTTTGTACTTCACATAGAAAAATTAAGGTTCTTCTGTTTCTGTTGTAGGAGAAGATGTGCTAAAATATGACACTTTTTTTGCCCTCTTTAAATTAGTTTCCCACAGGCAACCATTTCCCTTGCTGAAAATAATGAAGAGGAACTAACATACTTTCTGGTTTCCAGCTCTGTTGGAACAGCATCATGTTCCTTTCTATTTTTGGAAAAAATGTTCTCCAAACTTATCTTAATCTGAATTGAAAAGAGATTGATATTTAGGTGAAGTTCAATGAATGTTAAGAATGTAGTGTTAATAACTTCAATGTGTCTTATCGGATTAGAGAATGTAATAACATTTCCTTTAGTTATTCAAATGATTTTTCCCAATAGCTCAGAATATTTCCAGCCAGACTTTTAGAGACAGTGAGGTCTTCGGTCAACTACTTACACTACTTAACTGAAAGAGAATTTATTATGATCTCTCATGATTAAATCCTTGGAAAAAAAACCTATTCAAAACCTCTTTCATTTCTTCCTTTAATTGCAGTTATATTTTTTCTTAGTTATCAGTTCTAACACAGGAATCAGTGTTTCTTAAAAAAAGGTAGGTTTATAAAAAAATACCCTTCTACATCTGCAGCATTATCAGTCAGAGGATTTACTTCAAGAGAATAAGCTAGATAGAACAAATTAGACTGTCAGGATTAAAGAAAAATAATCACTTGGATTAATAAGAATAGCATCTGCAATTCTGTTCACCACAGTAAAATAAGAATGATTAATTCTTATGCTTCAAGGCATAAACTCATCAGTTTAAGTTGGGTGGAATTTTCTCCTTTTTATTTTGGTGTAAGCTTAAAAATGATGTAAATTGTTGAAAATTTTTATGCTGGTATATCTATTGAGTACTAAGTCATCTGTGCAAGTAATTTCCTGAATCAAATGGTATTATTAATATTATTAGGAGAAGATTTTTCATATTCAAGCAATGCTAATACTTAGCTAATTGAAATGCATACATCTTTCAAATATAGTATGTATCTGGAAGCTCTCTTCTTCCAGTATCAGGCACACTGTATGCACAATAAACAGTTTCTAACCAAAATCTTAATTTATAGAAATCAGTTAGTAAAGAAGAGAGAGAAATAAGGTGTTTTTCTGTTTTGTGGCGTTGTGTTTTTTTTTTTTTTTGAAGTAAATACATTCCTTGAAAATAAAGTTATCATTCTCATCATAAAAATAAATGTGAGGAAAGCGACAGCAGCATGGGCACAAAAAATCTTTCATAGATGATATATCAAACAGACAGAAAATGGTTAAGGGATTGAAGAGGTTTCATGTAAGTATACTTCTGCGAGTTAACAAATAGCAAATGTATCTTCTCTTGCTAGTGAAATGCAAGAGATACCGAGCCTCTGTGCACATAAAGGACAACGTATTAGTTAACAGTGACAAAACTGACTTTTAAAGATCACAGTAAGGTAGATAAGCTTGACCTCTTTGGTTTTACTGTGTAACTTAAAGGTGAAACAGTAAATGGAAGATGTTCAGGTTTTAGCAAAACATTTTCTTCAGTATTTTTTGTTTTGTATGTCAGTCATTAGTTCAAAGAGACTTTGAAAGGACCACTTTCGTAACATGCTTACATTCATTTTCTGTCCTTCAGAAAATTTCTGGCATGTGTGTCTCTGTTTCTATGTTACAGGGAACATTATAACATTTTATTCCAGGTTCAATGACTTTGAACTCGCACACTCAATGAATTCACCCACTAGATTGTAGCTGCAACACTTAACTGATGCCTGTAACTATAGATTTACTATTACTCAATAGTATAAATCAAACCACCATAGAACTACAATAACTGTGCATGTAAGCAATTTTTCTAGCTCTCACTGGATAATTATGAAGCTTACATTTTCAGAACAACTCCGTTCTGAACACCGATGCTGAAAGATGTTGAAAACAGTAACCCTTTAAAACTAACGTTACGTAGTGTATGTAATGTGTATTGTATTTGATTTTTCTTGGAAGACAGAAGCATAATATAAAGAAACTAAATATCTCTTCTACCCTCTCAGAGAAAAAAACCAAAAGAAAACAGGAATTGATGGGTTCAAAACACCGGCACTCATTGAATTAAATATATGGTGAGTAATGCCTCTAAACTAAATGTGGACTTAAAATATTTCACAGGTGATTTTGCCATAGGAAAGGTTATTTTCCAGTGGCTAAAAGAATGCTCTAAGAACCTATTTATGAAAATATATGATCAATCAGTAGAATATGCCACTGTTTGAAGATATTAAGAAACATTTGAAGAAACGACAGAAAGATTTTATATAGATAATGCTGAGCCTTTGAAAGTTTAGATGATTTTGAATAAGCCATGCAGGCTGGAAATTCACTGGCTGTATATTGCCTGCAGAATAAGAAAAGGGTGTGGTCTTCTACCCTGCATGGAATTTGTAGTTACTGATGACCTGTGTTGACTAAAAAGGAGTTGGGGGAGCAGATAAGTAGATCATGCTGTATTGGAGATGGCAAGGAGGTTGATCAGATCTTCTTTGGGACCCTACATATTTAAGAGCCTGAACCTCTGTCTGTACCAAAGAAGTGGCAGACTGCATTTGGATGTTGCGTGGGATGAGTCTCGCCATGGGAGTCAGTCGAGCTAGTGCTGGCTTGGACGGTATCAGGAGCTAACTTTGATCCGTCCGGCTCTGGAATTCTGCCCGGAAACCACACCTACCGAACCCGGGCATGCGTGCCTGGGCCAGCCCCAGCTGGGCACAGGCGGGGGGGGCACCGTCTGGGCAGTTGCTGCCTACATTTGGATGCTGAAGGCTGAAAGCTGGTGACTCCTGGCATTATGTTTCCTGCTAGATCTGAAGATCTGTAGCTATGGAAAAGATCCAGTGCCTTCCTATTAGACAATGGTCTGTGAGTTCAGCTCAGCTGAACATAAGCCAGCGGTGTGTCCATGTGACCAAGGAGGTCAACAGCATCCTGGCTTGTACCGGAAATAGTGAGGACAGTACTAGTAGGGAAGTGAACATTCCTCCTGTACTCGGCGCTGGTGAAGCCACACCTCAAACACTGTGTTCAGATCTGCTGCCCTCACTGCAAGAAAGACATTCACATAATCACAGAATTACAGAAGCACAGAATGTTAGGGGTTGGAAGGGACCTTGAAAGATCATCAAGTCCAATCCTCCTGCCAGAGCAGGGTCACCTATATCAGGTCACTCAGGAGTGCATCCAGATGGGCTTTGAATGTCTTCAGGTAGGATACTCCACAATCTCCCTGGGCAGCCTGTGCCAGTGGCCTGTCACCCTCAGAGTGAAAAAAAACTTTTCCCTCATGTCTATATGGAACCTCCTATGCTCTAGTTTATATCTGTTGCCTCTTTTCTTGTTATTTGGCATAACAAAGAAGAGCTTGACTCCATCCTTCTGGCACTCCTCCCTTACATATTTATAAACATTAATGAGGTCACCCCTCATTCTCAGTGAGAAGGGACATTTCAAACCATTTCTTGATGGTCAGAGCCTCATCAAGATTTACCTCGAATATCTCAAGGGATGAGGCCTCAGCTCCCTTCCTGGGCAACCTGTTCCATTTTTGCACTAGCCTCATGGTAAAGCATGTTTTCCTAAAATCCAATCTAAATCTACTTTTCTCTAATTTAAAATCATTGCCCCTCATCCTATGACTACAGGCCCTTGCAATCAGTCCATCTCCAGCCTTCCTGTTAGCCCTCTTCAGATACTGGAACATGGTTACTAGGTCTTGCTAGAACCTTCTTTTCTTCAGGCTGAACAAACTCAGCTCCTTCAGCCTGTCTTCATAGGAGAGGTGTTCCAGTCTCCTGATCATGGCCCTCCTCTGGACACACTACATCAGATCCATGTCCTTCCTGTACTGAGGGCTCCAGAGCTGGATGCAGTACTCCAAGTGGGGTCTTATTACTATGAGATTATTTCTTTCCATGGTTATGCTATTATCCCAGATTTTAATCTGTTTTCCATGTGCTTGTACTGGAAAACATGGTACCTGAAATACTGATCTATGACTGAACAACATGGTCTCTTCAGTATCTGGCGGATTGTCAAAGACTTTTGTCATACACTACTTTTAGATTTCTGTGCACAAGGGACAGGCTGTTTTCAGCTGGCTTTGTACTTTCTTTTGTGTCTGCATGGCAGTACAAAGAAATGAGGATCCAACCCTTTGTGTTGGGTCTCTTCTAACTTCTGAGCTGGAAGTAGTGTGAAGTTGCCAGACAGAGGCAAAGCCAAGGTAGTGAAGCCAACAGTGAAGTGACATGAAAGACAACGTCTCAAAGCTGCACAGAAAAGAGGTTGATTAGGGAAATGAATCATGCAATTGAGGCCAGGAGGAAATATAAATGACAGACAAAACACAGGGAAAAAAAAGTGTTACTTAAAGGAAAATTAGGACAAAGAGAGACCAGGGGAAAAGAAGAAAAGACTAGGCAGCTGCTGAAGAACAAAATTAGAGAAAAGAGTGTATTTAAATAGGTCTAAAACTTTGGATACAAAATGTGTCTCTAGAAATACCAGGTAAGATATTTTAGAAGATGCAATAGAAGTAGTTTGAAATTACTCTTAATTTTTAACAGTTATTAATTAGAAAGACTATTATTAAAACTAATCCACACTGTTGGAATCTTATCAGCAGATCCAGAGCACTTACATTTTAAAATCTTTTGGTTGTGTGGCAACTATTGTATTTAAATTTCACATGTTGGTGAGGATCTTTTTCAAACCCTTGGGAACATGAGAATGATGCCCAAATAATACAACAGAGTGTCATAGCAAAATGAAGAGAAAACATTTGTGGAAATTCAGCAGTGTTATCATGATGGAGTGGGAAACTCTGCTTGGGAACATTTCTAGGCCAAATGCAAACATTCCATCTGGTAAAATTCAAGACTATTTTTCTCCCCTTCACAAGCTGTTGAAACTCCTGACTTTTTCTGGGAATATAAATATATGTAGATATGGATTCACTTACATATTTTAAGAGTAGCCTATGCAGAACCTGCCTGGGACATAGAATCAACACATCTTATTCGTGAGGTCTCAGTCATTGTGATACTTGACTGCTGCACAACTATGCTAGTTGTCCTTCTAGACAGAAGAATTTCTGAATTCTTACCTGAGTTTTGAGACAGAGGAAAGAATTGAGACTGTGGGGAATTTGATGGCTTGTTTTGGGACAAATTCTCCACTAGGAAAAACATGTAGTGGTTCTGAGAATGCTATAGTCTGGTTAGCCTGAACTAGGAAAGATAACACTAATCTGGGGAATATTAGGCAATCTGTTAAGTAGTCAAGACTTAAAAAGGAGATTTGAAAGACTGTTAAAATGATACGACTTTTACCTTTCTTTTTTATTTTTTCATTTATCTATTTAATATTTTTTTTCCTCAGAGATAGTGGGGGCTATGAAAAAGAAAAATGTAGAAAGGTTGAGAAATGGTTGCTTATTAAAGGCAAAAATCCTGGCTTAGGTCCAGCCATTATCAACCAGGCCTCCTTTCACTCACCTCTTACCCCCACTGTGGGACAGAGAGGTGAAAATCCACCTAAAGACTCATTAATCAAGACAAGCATAGGGAGATTTTCATTTCCCAATAACCGTAGCAGGAAAAAAACAGACAGGTTCAATTTGGGAAGTAAAAAACACTAATTTAATCTACAAGGAGAAAGAGAAAACATGGCCAATATCTTCATACCTTCCCCCACCAGTTTACCGGGCCAGGATTACTTCACTCCTGCCTCCCCCTCTGAGGCACAGGGGATGAAGGGCCGGTTCACCACACGTTGTATCTACTGCTCTTTCCTCCTTAGAGGAAGGACTCCTCACATTCTTCCCCTATCCAGCACAGGGTCCCTCTCATGGCAGAGAGTCCTTCAGGAACCCCCCTGACATGAGTCCCTCCCACAGGTGCAATCTCTCAGGCACAGACTGCTCCAGCCTGGGCTGCTCACAGAGTCACAGTCTATTGTGGGAAAACAGTCACCTCCCCTGCCACGGGGTCCTCCACTGCTGTATATCCACATCCGTCCCTCTCTGCAAACCTGCACAGGCTGCAGCTTCACCTCTGCCCACTGGTGACACTTCAGGCAATACCAATCTCCATTTACCTCACTGTGGTCTTTTAGGCACTGCTCCACCCTGCTCCTTCATTAGCTTCCCAGCACAGCTGCTCAGACTGCCAGGAAATTTCTGCTTGGGCATTATTCCCCCTCCTCTTGCACTAACCTTCTTGTCTTTGGCATTGCTCTCCCATCTTCTCTCCTCTACTTTGCAGGTCTCTTTTTCCATATCTTTTCCATTTCATTTTTCCTTTTTTGGATATGTTACTCACAGAGGTGCATCTAGCTCCCCATATCTGCTCAGGCTTGGGCAGAGGTGGGGCCAGGATTGGAACCAGGGGAGCTCCTTCTCCTAGAAGCCACGTCTATGCCCCCCACTTCCAAAGCACAATTGCAGTAACACATGACAGTGAAGGAGAAGGATAGTTAGTGTGGTGAAAGCCCATGAGTTTAAGAGACTGAAGAGTGCTGTGTGTTAGCTAGCAATGAGAAAATGTTGTTTCTGTTGATACCAGTTCTCTGATGTTGTTGTGTAAGGATCATTAGATTGTATTATAATATACTGCCATGAGGAATCTGAACTTGCTAGGTTGTAAATTGTGAGTATTTAAACTCTGCAACATTAATGAATTAGTGATGTGTGTGTATGCATACAAAGAGGAGGTAATGTTATAGCGTTTACTTGTATAGAAATTTTCTTCAGTGGAAAAAACCCCAAATTTTTTCAACATTAACAGATTAAGACTTACACATCAGTCATGTAGACAAAATCAAAGATGAGTGACTTATATAAAAAATCAAATCAGTTGACTGTATTTCCTTTTTTTTCTTCATATTTTGCATAGGTTTTGGATATACACATTTAAAGCAAGGAGAATAATAGTAGTCCTCTCTATAATACTACAAAGAACAAAGAAACTTCCCTTAGTACTTTTGGATCAAACAAGTGTTGGCTTCTTGAAAAATCAGTAAATTTCAACTATGGAAACCTATCTCACACAGAAGGAAAGATATTAGTTCTGAATAGTACTGTTCAGTAGAACCAATAGCAATAAAGTCTCTGTCTTAATTTTGGCACATACAGTAGACTCATAAAAGCTTAGCATGATTACACAAGTGTTGAAAGGAAGCTGCTGCAGGAACACCTATGGACTGAGGCAGGCACCTCAGGGAAGGTAACAAAGCCCTAAACTCAGGCATTTATTTGACATCATTCTATGATCTGAGTGAAAGGCAGCTGCATCTGGCTCTGCTATTTCACTCAACCCTTCTTTTTTTCCTTCCTTCCAATCTACTGCTAGAAGCTTTTTAGCCTGCTGGCAGCAACCTTAAGGCACACAGCTGGAATGCTCAAGAAAGGTGCTGGACAGCCTAAGTTGAAGCATTTGTGGTTTTGTCACAGTTTAACACTGAACCAGCTATTACCAAATGACAGATGCTCTGTCTTAATCCCCCTCTCAGATAAAGAAAGGAGAGATAATACGGAAGAGAGACTTAATGGTTTGGAAACTAAACTACACAGCTTTAACAAAACAGTAATGATAAAATGGAAAAAATTATTAAATATATACAAATATGCAGAAAAACTATACCACATTCCTTCCCCTCTTCCCCCGGTAAGTCTCACATCACCACTGAGCCTGCAGGGCAGCCCTGGAAAAGTCCAGGCTGGACTCCTGGAGTCAGCAGCAGTTGGGAGCTGGAGACAGGAACACACAGCTTCAGTCTGGCACAGATCAAGACTGCAGGCGGAAGAATGGACCAAATCTTTCCAGGATGCTGAAGCAAACAGGAACAGGCAAAGAAGGGTGAAAATGAAAGGAAAACTGAAGGAAGAAGTTAGACCCTTGTGGTCCCTCAAATTTATACTGAGTATGTCATATATTGGATGGAATACTCTGTCTGGTCAATTTTGGTCATTTATCTTGTCTGCTTCTCCTTAAAGGAGGGTTGGAGACCTTTTTACTCCTTTTCTCCTCCTGGAGCACAAGATGTTCCTCAGAACTGAGCAGTGGCCTTGGTTCTGCAATAACATTCTCTAGCCATAACCATAAACATCTCGCGTTACAAGTCCCAGAATCAGACACTGACTGAGAAACTTGCTTTTCATTTCAACAAGTGCAGCTACTTACAAAAGACTTAGCTTTAAGCAAAATTACAAGACAGAACACTGGCTCTATCCTGGCCCAAATCAGGACTGGTTTCTCCCAGTCACTAAGCTGGACAGATATGGATTTGATGGGTAGACTGTTCAGTAGATAAGGAACTAGCAGGATGGTTGCATCCAGAGGCTCAAATGGCCTCATGGTCAATGGCTCAAAGTCCAGATGGAGACCAATGACAACTGGTGTCCCTCAGAGGTCTGTACTGGGAGCTGTACTTTTAAAATATTTTTATCAATGATATAGACAGTGGAATTGAGTGCACCATCAGCAAGTTTGCAGATGACACCAAGATGAGTTATTCTGTCAATAAGGCAGAGGGACAGAATGTCATCCAGAAGGACCTGGACAAAGGTAGGTCCAGATGAATGTCATGAGGTTCAACAAGACTAAGTACAGGGTTCTGGGTCCTGGTTGGAATGATCCACACTACCAGTACAGATTGGGGGATGAGCTTTTAGAAAGCAACCCTGCAGAAAAGGACCTGGGGGAACTGGTGGATGAAAAGCTGGACATGAGCCAACAATATGAGCTTGCAGCCCTGAAGGCCAATCACAAACTGGGCTAAACCAAAAGAAGCGTGGCAAGGAGATTGAGAGCAGTGACTGTGCCACTCTATTCTGCTCTTATAAGACCTCACCTGGAATACTGTATCCAGCTTTGGTGCCCTCAGTACAGGAAGGACATGGATCTGATGGAGCAAGTCCAGAGGAGGGCTACAAAAATAATTGGAGGTGCTGGGACACCTCTCCAGTGAGGGCAGGATGAGGGAGCTGAGGTTGTTCAGCTGGAGAAAAGAAAGCTCCAGGGATGTCTAATAGCAAACTCCCCATACTTGATGGGGGCCTACAGGAAGGCGGAGGTGGACTGTTTGCAAGGTCCTGTAGTGAAAGTATGAGGGTCAATGATTTTAAATTAGAGAAAAGTAGATTTAGATTGGATCTTTTAGATTGGATCTTAGGAAAACATTCTTTACCCTGAGAGTAGTGGAAAAACAGTACAGGTTGCCCAGGAAGGGAGCTGAGGCCTGAAGATATTCGAGGTAAGTCTTGACGAGGCTCTGACCAACCTGATCTAGTTGAGGATTTCCCTGCAACTGTGAGCATAGTTTGACTAGATTATCTTTAGAGTTCCCTTCCAGTCCAAATTATTCGATGATTCTCAGAATGTAATGGATGAATTCAGATGTTAATTCGTATTTTCCTTGATGCAAAATATTACAACCAACTTCTCAGGGCTATTTGTAATTCTTTTTTTAAGTTATTTTTTTCTTTTAGGTTCCTTCTTCTTTGTTGGCTTTCATTTATTTGATTCTCAATTGATTATGCTATAGACAACCTAAAGCTTGGTGTGAGTTTTAGGCTAATTTCTGATAGACTTTTACTTCATTTTCAGTTTAGAGAAGCCTTTAAAAACTCTTCATGACATATTGAAGTTTTTAGTCCACCACTGTGTTATTCTTTGCAATGTTTTCTTTATACAGACTACAGAGCTGTCACTCTGGTAGGTGCAATAAATCTGGAACTATTGAAAAAAGCTGCCAAGTTCATGGCAGGATGTGTAAATTTTTTAAGTATTTCCAGTAGCAGCTTAAAATGAGAAATTCCAGATAACCTAGAAATCAATCATCATGCTGAAAAACTGCCTTGGTCTGCCAAAGGAAATTAGGCAAAAGAAAGTCTCAAAGCTCTGTCAGGATGACTTTGTCATAGGCAATACCAGAAGTGAGAGTATTCATGAAAAAAAACACCCTACATGCAAGCTGCTTTGTTTGCCTTTTTAATGGAACCTGTCACCTTGACTTCCTATACTAATATAGAAAATTCCATCAAAATAACACTTAGTGTTTAAATATTGACTGCAATAATATCTTGTTCAATATCAAATGAATATCAAAAAGGTCTGTCATTCTGGTGAATATTATCTGGGTCAGTTCATAGTTTAAGCATACTCCATATCAGTTCCATTTCTTACTGTGTTCACTGCATTGAAAATATATTGCTTTCAACTACAGGGAAAACAGTGTGAAACAATGTATTGACTTTTCTTCCCCTCAGGAAAAGCACCTTTTAATTGGAGGCCTTTTAGACTCTTAGAAAGAGAACAGGAAAAACAAAAAAGGGAAAATATAAATTACCAGCTCACTGAATTCTTCTATTTTCTTAAGGATTTATTTGAACAGGTTTCATACTTAGAATTTTTTAACAACATTTCAACAACAGATGTAAGAACGCAAATAAACTCATTTTTTTCAGTACTGTGTTTTGTCTTACACCTTGAAACACAGAAGAGACAGCATGTAATGGATTACTTTTAGAATGCTATCCCTTGTAACCTGTCACTAAGTCTTAAAATTCTTGTGGAAGTTTCAGAAGTCTCTCAGAAATTAACCCATTTCTACAACTGGCAAGTATTTTTACCATTTAAGAATTCTATACTGGCTCAGAAATCTTCAAGCTGGCTTTTTTTTTTTTGTTTGTTTGTTTTGTAAAATGTTTAACTGACTGATGAGAATATGTACAGTTCTAGTAGATAGGGTATATATGATTGATTTTGTACAATAATTGTCATTTACATTGTAAATAATTATGGCACGTGTTAAATACTTTGAGAAGGCAGAGCAGCTTGAGCAGGTGACATAGCTGCAGGCAAGTGCAGAACTGTTGTGAATAATGCTCCTGAAGTCTGCCAAAATGCCAGATGTCTTTCTGAATCTCTATCTTCCAGATATTGGCATCCACATTACTATCTCAACCAGAGAAATGATAAAAAGAAAGGAACATTTTAAATTTTTTTAAAAAAAATGTAATTCTTCCCTATGTTCAGTACAATCAGAATGTTATATTTTCTTAAAGCTTTTCATCTGATTAAAAATAACTTTGAATATATGAAGCCTTTGAATTAAGACTTGATGTGTTTTGTAGAGCAGAAGGCAAAGCTGATAAAAAAATACAGACACTGGCACAGAGGCAACTGAATTGGTTGTGTATTGCTCTCTAAATCCAGGTTGTTCTTCAGTATACCTGGTTAAGAGAGATACATTTCCAAATATGAAGACCCAAACTTAAAAATTTAGCCAAGGTCAAAAACTGGACAGTTTGACATGGATTAAGATAATCATGGTTACCTATTTTGAAGCTATGAGGTCCTATAGAAATGATCACTGCACAGTTCTCATTAGGAAAATACAGCTGTTATATTTGATTGAAAAACAAGTGATAAGTTCAAGGGAGAAAATAATTATCTTCCAGTTATCGTTGACCTTCCAATAATTGGACTTGTGGAAGTCTAGCAGTCAAGCTAGAGCTTTAATTTTTTAATTACTAACTTTGTGGTGAAGATTCAGACCTGGAGACCACATCCAAGGAAGCCAACTTTATCTGTCTTCTGATTGCATTTGTGATCCTTGGAGACAAGGAGCAGAGATGTCCAAAATCCAGAGTTTAGTAGAAAAGTTACAAGTAAGGAGAGTGAAAATCAGTCCAAAAAGAGTGACTGTACATAATCCTTGTTAATACTGACCAAGTTTTCACTCTAGAAAAGCCACTGACTAGAAGCACAGAATAAAGAAGATAGGGGAAAATAACAACTCTGAAAACTCTGAAAATTGTGAATAACTTAGCAAAGGAAATTAATAGCTCTGAAAACTTTCCAGACAAAGATACAGGCAAATCAAACCTCACTAAGTGCCTAATACTCTATTAAATGTGGCTTTTCTTCCTTCAGCAATTTACATGCATGCATGGTAAAATGTATTAATCATACATCACATGACACTGAGTGATCTATGAAGCATTTCAGCTGTCTGTCAAATCGTTGTTTTCAGAGAGATACATGAGTTTATCTATGAATATCCATAAAAAATTTTGAGCAAAAGAAAGAAATGGTGGTGAGGGGAAACAGTTCAGTCTCAGAAAGAAAAATCTTAAACTGACCAAGCAGGTACAGGCAAATCTTTGAATACCAGAAGCACAACTTCTGATATATCTGCAAGAAATACCATGTTTGCACATTTTATTTATTAGAAGCCAGAGGTAAAGCAACAAATACTCATGAGCACAGAGGAACATTATGCATAACAAATGTGAAGCTTGCCATAGCTCTTTATTTGTGACAGGGAGAAAGAACAGGTTTTTCAGAAGCATGGCCAGTGTCAAGAATGGTATACCATAGGAGCAGCCTGAAATAAACTAAGGGGAGATATGTAAATATACTCATCTTCAGGAAAAATGCAAGAGTTACGTAGGCAATATAGATGATTGTCAAGAGTATGACAGAATAACAGAATGTTAGAGGTTGGAAGGAACTTTGAGAGATCATTGAGTCCAACCCCCTTACCAGAGCAGGGTGACCTAAAGTAGGTCACACAGGAATGTCTGCAGGTGGGTTTTGAATGTCTCCAGAGAAAGAGACTCCTCACTGGGCAGCTTGTTACAGTGTTCTGTCACTCTCACAGTGAAAAAGCTTTTCCTTATGTTTACACAGAACCTCCTGTGCTCCAACTTTAAGATCTAAGCTGGACAAATAAACTAAAAAAAAAAAAAAGGAGTTTCTTATTGTGTACATTGACACATTTAAAAAACCCAAAAACTAACAGCTTTATCTTTTCATGTCTATAGTCATTATTTTATTATAAAGGAAACTTACTGTATTCCAGATTTTTCCTTTAACAAAAGAACTATCATTTTACAGCTTCTTCTAAGTTACAGATTATTCAATACTAAAAGCTTGAAAAGTTTGGATGAGACATTCCAGATGGTCATTGACCCTTGAACATTTATTGTACCAATTAACCTTTCAAAATATCATCCATTCTGTCACATTATCTTTTCAGGATATTCTGCTTGAAGCAAGGCTCTGCAATGCATTAAAAGCATAGAGCTTTGAAGTTTGAACCAGCATAATTTTAAAACCTTTACTACCTACAAACAAAACATGGTCACCAAAAGTTGTAATCAGAAGCCTATTAGATGCAAAGTGTCAAGAAGAGCTTATCCTCCTTTGGAGGTCCTATGAGGGAAAGGACTGACCTTTGTATTTCAAGGAAAATAAAGTATGGTTAAGTATCAGTGGATGCTGCTAAGAGGCATACTAATGATGAGCTCCATGAAAAACTTCCAATGAAACCAAAATAAGGTAATGTGAATCCCAAATATTTTTTTTTTTTTTATGACTGTATGATGACTAGCTCATGTGGTTCCTGCTTAAGGTAATGATTGTTCTGAATAGTCTGTACTGGCTATACTGTAGGCTGACAAATCTGCTGTTGCTGTATGTTGTTTAGATGGTATAAATAATCGATCCTGGTTAGTGATTTCTTTATGGTAAGGTTGTGCCTAAGTCTCTTTAAGTATTAGTGTATCTCAGATAAAAAAAAAGCAAGTTACTACAATACATATGCAGTGTGGGGTAATAGGAAATTTGATCCAGGAATAATGTGACTGCTAATTCCTCTGGAGTATATTGCCTCGATGTTGAGAAAACATCTGTATTTTTTCCTTACAGCTGTGGCAATGAGAACTATTTATCCCTAAGTTTTCTGGACTGGATTTCTAGGAAATCATACCTAATGTGAACTTGGAGAGAAAGGAAAATGAGCTAGTGAATAGCTATCATTTAGAGACATTTAAATAGGTAGAAAAAAATATGATGAAATAATATGATTATTATTATAACCTGAAAATTATCTCCATTTTGTTTGTCATCTGACTGGTCCATCAGCTTTGCTCAAGTGCTTAATGAGGATTTTTGTCTTTGTTTCTTTTTGGTGGGGGACTTTTTTTTAACTAAGGCTAGGTGGTTAAAATTGTAATTGTATGTTCTGCCAAGTGGGTATTAACAAATGGCAGATTGTGTTTCAGAGTTAGTGTTTCTCAGCAGGAATAACCCTCAGAGACAAAAGTTCAGGCAAAGGGTTAATAAGGTTTTATTGCCTTTTGCACCAGCACTCCATTCTTTACTATTCATTTGATTTATCTGAAATCGCATTTCATCTCCTTTGCAAACCAAGACAAAGCTCTCATTTCCCTGACAGCCTGCTCTAACATCCAGTAGTGGAGAAGAAAGAACAAACTGTTTTCAACAGCAAATTAGCTACAGCTGTAACACAGGCAAACAACAGTGCATACTGCCTGTATTACAATGATTTCTTTGTGTGATGGTACCTCAGATTTGCTGAGTGATAACTGTGAAATAAAGTCTAATAAAGAGAGTCTGTTCTCCCAGAATTTTTCTCCTTGGGCTGCTCATCTGTGCTTTGCATGCTGGACAACATTTCCCTGTCTTATTGTTGGTGTGTAGTGAATAAATTGGGAAATTATGTCCCAGTGATCTGCAGAAATTCTGGATTCATTGCTCTTTTTGGTGCTTGGAAAAACTTTTCTCACATGTAAGTACCCAAATCTAGTGTATCACAACAGAGATGTGTTTGCCCCTCTGCTTGATACCTGCAAAAAGCAAAGCAAAGGGGCAGGGTACTTACAAAGACAAGGAGTGCCAGCCTCCTGTAGTTCAGTTCACGCTGGTTATAATTATCATCATACACGATTCTTGATGGATCCTTCATTTTGTCAAGACATATTTGTACATTATTAATGAATGTTCCTCAGGGATACTGTTCACAGATACAGACATGCAGTGCACTGATACTGATGAAAGCACTAACAGTTAAGGGCCAACTGTTAAGCACTGCCAAAACTGTATAGGAGAGTGTGTACTCTCTGGTTCAATTTCAAACCTGAGGTAAGAGAACGAAAAAAAAAAACCCTCAATATAAAAAAATGTAAATCTTCTTTGTTTACCTTTCATTTGGTTTTCTTATCTACTTGCTTTGTTATGCCAAAGTTATTGTTATAAGAGCATTGCTGGTTTATGCTGTCATAAAATATTTGCTACACAAAATATTCAGACATATAGTGCTTAATGAACCATGGTAAGACCTGCCTCCTAGCATCTGCTTGCAAAATGAATGAAATATTTAATTCAGCTCTGCAGTTCAGGGATCGAAGTGAAAAGATCTTTTAATTCATCAAAGCTTTAATGTAATGAGTAACTGAGGAAAAAAATGCCATAGGTGGGGGTTTTCGTATAGATATATAGATTAGAACATATAGATAGAACATAATTTTAAATTTTATTTTAAAAATTGTAAATTTGGAAGAAGTTAAATAGTTTAAAAAGATAGAAAAAGATAGAAAAAGTGCCAAAGACAATATAACAATTATAGATACTACCACATGAATTACCATACGCTTTAGCAGAGGGTGGGATGATAAGAGATTTGGGAATAGCATTGAGCTTTGCTATTGGCACAATTGCTGTCCTTGACACTATGTAAAACTTCTATTTTCCTTCCATATGGAGGGGTAAAGTATTTCTAATTGTATTTATGAGCTGCTAGAGATCTGATGGAAAACATTCACTATGCTACGTATTCCTGTAATTATTTTTTTCCTCAATATCATCTCTAATAGTGGATTATTTCCCAAGAAGCAGTAGAGCAGCCTTGATATAGTCTTAGGAAGACACGGTGCAGGTGTGCAGGTGACACTGAATTGTAGATAGCTAGACTTTCCTATACCTTCCTAACACAGACCTGTTTGCCAGATCTCTAGCTATGGGTTTGCTTGAAGTTATGACTGTGGAAGACTACACAAATTATCATGATGGGTTTCAGAATGCATGCTCTGAAGCTGTGTTCATGCTTAAAACAGAGCAATAATATTCAGAGCACTGGGTACCAATCCACTCCCTTAGTAATCTTGTCACTGGAGAGTGCTGGGCACAGATGCTCTGTGCTGTTTTTTTCATCCCTTTTTATGCTTCAGGAAGGACAGGCAGGTTGAATTTTTCCCGGATGGTGAACTACATGGATTAAGTCTATATTCTTTAAAGTGCAGTCTGTGTATGCTTTTCCATGGCTGAATGATCCAAGGTAGGAAGAAGGATGTTTGCTAAGACAAATGTTGCTGTCAGATCCATCAGCTCAATATGGCAAAGTTCTTGTTGAACTGCATGTTATAGAGAGATGCTTTTGCATGGTCTACTGACTGTTCATCACCCTCTCCACATCTTTTAAAATTTGTTGCAATTTACACTGGTGCAAAGAGATTTCTAGTTAAAATAACTTTCCTTGAAAGGTGTATGGAAACATTACAGACAGAAAAAAAAAAATTGTGATACATATGCCCTTCTCCGACCCAACAACTTCCTTATACACAGTCAAGAGTTCTGCTGCAACAGGCATGATATCATCATTGTGTTAGAAGTCCTCCAAAAATGCTGAGACACCATCCCCCACAGCACTGATCAAGTCTGCAGCTTAGTTTAACTTTGATTGTCTTGCCTTTGGGAAACTGAATTTTGAACTTTGAACTGGGGTAATATGGGATCTGGGTCTAGGAAGATCTGAATACATATCCTGGTAGAGCTGATTAGCTGCATTTTAGCAACCTGTCTTTGGGGATTTTGTACAAAGTGAGGAGTCTTCTTTCTCTTTCCTTTTTGTGCTTTATACTAGACAAAAGCTAAAATTAGGAACTAGTTGGAGAAGAGGCAAATCATTTGTTAAAAAATTATAATCCTTCATTTTTTAATAAGCTACTTAAAAATAAGGAACTCATCACTATATATCTAGCTTTTTAAAATATCTGAAATCAACCGGGTTGTGCTTTCCTAAATATCCTAAACTAGGCTTTTGTGGTGGAACATTATCTTTTGTTCTTCAGACATTGTGAAAAGCCTCTAAATACACCAGACTGATCTATTTGGTCTGTGGAAAATGTAACACTTAACAGAAATTAAGTGATCCAATCCTTAAAACAAAGTGTGAATTTGCTGAGGGAGATTCCTTGCAATAGTTGAGCTAAGGGCAACTTAGAAGACACTCAGAAAAGAGATGTATAACAGCAGTTTCTGCAGCCATCCTACACAGAGAAAAAGGGGTGAAAAAGTTAAAAGAATAAAACCCTTAAATAAAAATGTCTGTTGGTAAAAGATTGTATGATGAAAGTCAGATGAATTCTGCTTTTAAATAAAAATGTGAAAATGCAGGTGAGACTAGAATTGATATGGAAAACTGTCATTAAGGCAGCGAGCTATCTTCTAATTTAGCCTAACTTTGGTAGATTATCCTTTTTTGTGTCCCACACACAAAAGTGGGAGTGCAAATAGAGATGACTCTTGACCATCTTTGACTTAATCTCCTACTTTCAGCTGGTCCATTTTGCAGTGAGGTGCTTTGCAGTTGAGACTTCACCTGATCCTTTTTACTCTGCTGTAACACTGCACGTTACTGACTGACTCCTTTGCTTAGGAAATGATACAAGTCTCAGAGCCTTTACAGACATGATTAGAGAATTAGGAAGAGCAAAAAAGGCTCCATTTGTACTCCATTTCATATTTTGAGTAGAATAACAAACCCTGGACAATACTAATTCTGTGTATTAGAATAGAACCTAATTCTATGAAAAATAAATCACTGAAGCTGAGAAGAAAAGATGCACGTAAAATAAAAATTAAAATACTTAATAATAGCAGCTGTCAGAGGCATACCTTGGCATCTAATGCTGGACAAAAGACCTTATTATACAGATAAATACATAGAATATTAGAATGAAACACTGTAGTACTGTAGTATCTTTTATTTCATGTATGTACTGTACCAGAATTTCCCAGATAGACTGAATTTGACATTTGAAAAAGCACCTAGCAATTAGTCAAGTATTTATAAAGTACTGTTACAGACATGAAGGAAGGAATGGAATTATAGGACTTGGACATTATACTTTTCCATAGGGATTTCCAGACTTCTGAGGCTGTGTTCAGTGTTTTTCTGTGCTTTTGCAGCATCAAAGTTCTAGCAGAAAAATAATGACTACACAGTATTACTTGTGCCTCTCATTGCACTCATGGCATGTACAATTAATAAGGGATTTTTTTTAATTATTAAAATTTTGATACTCTAGAGTGGCAGGATTTTTTAAAGATCTTGTAAGATCTGATTATGTAGCTTAACAGTTCATTGTATGAAATTTGAGTTATTCCTATTCCACAATTTAAATTCACCCTGAGATAAATTGCAACTGAAATGTTGATAATTTTAAAAAAAATTATTAAATTTAGAAGCAGCATATGGTACCTTCCAAAGAAAATCAGTTGTGCAGGAAGGCAAATGTGACATTTCAGTATCAAACAAAAAGCTAATTTCTGACTCAAAACTATAAAACTGGCATGCAAATTGAAATGGATTGTGTGACAGGTATGCTTGGACATCCATAATTAACATCACATGATGTACTTCAAAGCTCATTTAATGCTTTTCCTATTTTTTTGGTGGATTTCAAGGTAAGAAAGTGTTCCAGATGGAAGTGGTTGTTAAGGTTCCTTAAAGAACCAATTGCAAAGATATCAGAAAAACATAATTTTTAATATACAGATCTATGAAAAGGTGACGTAATAGAATCTGATGGCAAGGTTCACTTTATTACTTAATCTAAGGAAGGGACATAATGGGGTTGGGAACAAATAGGAGTGATTTATATGGAGATCAAGGGAAATGAGAAAGAGATACAGAAAATTGAGTTAAGGATGGTACAGAGTGATTTGGACAGAAATGAGGGAAAAAACTGAGGAAGGCCCTTCCATTGAGTCACTAGGTTCAGAGTGGGATCCCCTTGCTTTCCAAAGTCCTTCTTGGAGAGGAATCTAGGTGTGCTGAATCCACTCCTAGTCCCAGACTTTGTCAATGGTTTAAAAGTAAAGGGTTTAAGTGTAGGGATTTCAATGAAGTTCTTTAACAAATAATTTTAAGTCTGGTGTGATTTGCAATAGCAGAGAATTAAGACTGATTATTACTACTATAACAAATCACAAACTGAGATTATGCAGTTTTCTAATAGCTTAACCAATAATCAAGAATTAATTAAAATCAATACAGAGGTTCAAGTAAAAACCTAACAAAGTTTTAAAATTATACTGTGTACAAATTCACACACAAACTGAGGTACAGAGGTTAACCTTTTAAGCTGTCAAATTTTGGTACCTGATATCATGAAAGAGATTGCATTCTTCTACCATCAATTTACCAACAGAGTCAAATTATACCTGCCTGATGTAATTTGATTTTCCCATGTATTTAAGACAAATGGCCAACAACTTTGGCAGTCAGATGAAGCATCTTCCTTCCTGAGACATGAGATGTGGTGCAATCACTGAGAGCTCCAAATAGTCTCCCTCTTGAGACCAAATAGGGTCTCAAGGGCCCAAGATTATTGACTTTGGTCAGTATTTTCCCATGAGAGCCCCAATTTAGGTTGAGCAATTCTTTGGCAGCTTTCAGAGTGGGCCTGTGATGAGCAGAAAGGGTCTCAGGTTTCTGCAAACCAGGTTTCAGGTAAGGGTAGGGAGTGCCTAATCGCCCTAAATGGCTGTTTGCATTAGGATGAAAAGGCTCAAGTAGGCAAGATGAAAAAGTGCAAGTGGTGCAAGATGGTATCAGCCTGGTGCACTTCCTACAAAAACAAGAAAAATATTGACTCCATTGCTTTTTGTTTTGTAAAAAAAGAAAGCAAAACAAAACAAAAGGTGGCTCACAAATGCATTAACTTTCAATTTTAATAATTAATTTATTTCCTGCAGATTTTCTTTGTTCCTCATCCCGTTCTGAGTAGATGACATGAACTAGTTGAACTAATTTGTTTCATTATTTGACCTCAGTTATGAAGCCAGGTAGGGAAATAATGCTTTTGAGTACACTGATGTGTACACGTCAAAGTTTACCTTCACAGTACAGAAGCAAAGACAGTAGTTGAGCATTGAAATGACCTTGTGTCACGGACACAGCAGCAAACTGGAAAAAAAAAATTGTCTCTTGAATCAGCAAAATTACATCCAAGATATAAGAGTTATTTTCAGCATCAGACCTCTCTCCTCTGATATTGTTAAGAACCACGCTAAAATGTTAATCAGAAAGACTCCGAAAACAAAGTTGCCAGACAGGTAAAGCAAATTGGTGTTGAATACAAGAACTAAGGAATTCTTCAAGTGCCTGCAGCTGCCAAATGGAAGGCGTTCGTTTACCAATTTGCAGTTTCTGGCAATAATTGATTTAGCAGCAGAAATTTTTGCTATAAAATTCAGAGGAAAAAGGAGAATATTCAGCAGCAGTAGCAGAGGCAGCGGTGGAATCTACTTCCAGTTGAACTATTCTCTCCCACTTCCTTTGACATCATCAGCTTCAATGAGATAGGGACCGTGGTAGTGAGGCAGTGATTCCCAGGGACCTCAGAAAGCAAAACCCAATAATCTGTTCCCTCTCTCTTTTTTACCCCCCTTTTCTTAAAACTGCTCTCTCTTGAGTGATTCATCTGTTTAAAAACCTCGTTTCCTGCATTTTTCTTCTGCTATTAACTCTTTCCTGAGATCCATTACCAGTGTGGGGTTCTTTCTCCCTAAATAAGTTGTTTTAATTCATTACATCTTAAAGCTGGTTACTTTTGCAATTTATGGGGTGAGTATGAGCAGTGGCTAATATTTCCTCCTAAACAAAATACAAAATAATAATAGTTATGGACTGTGATACCTTGTTACGAGATACAGTATAGTTCACTAGTTTATTCTGATGATTGAGATGGTGGCAAAACCTTCTTTCTGTGCATAAAATCAGGTACCTGAGATCCTGCCTGGTACTTATTCCATATCCTAAAAATTTTTTTTCAATTGTAGCAGGGTGACTGTGAAAATAATTTAGTTTTATTAAAAAAAAAAATCACATCTAAAATCTAAATGCACAACAGTCAGCTGTTGGATTCTGTAAAAGGAAAAGCCAGCATTGTGCACTCAAGGGTTCTCAAATTTTTGTACATACACCCCTTCATTTCTATACAAATTCATACTTCATAATTTGAATATATAACTACTTAATGCAATTCTAATATCTAGAAAAGGGCTCTAAATTAATCACTGTAGACTGAAGGGATGATCATTTGATGTCTTTTTCTTTATCAGGGTGAAGACACATTCCTTGTTCAAATATCAGGTTTCTTTATTATCCTGTGCAAGCAAGTTTCAATTAATGAAAAAGTTTGCTCTCTCAGAAAGAAACCTGGGGGATTATAATGGTCTCATTCATGATCTTCAGTCAGGTATTTTTCCAATAAATTGAACATTTTGAAAACTCCAGTGTTTCAGTTTTGTGTAGTTGCTTATGTTTTGTTCAAAAGAAAACTGAAGGTTTCTGCCATTCTAATATGTAAGGAGTATGTTCATTCCCTGCTTTTATTGCTTGACATATTTAACAAACGTATCAATCAAGAATCCTTTTTTAAAATCACCTTTAACAGCACAACCTGTTATTTTTGTCTGCCAAATTTATAAGCATGCACACTACAAACATGCTGGGTTTTTTTGACAAAGTACTTCTATCAGCTAATCTTACCAATACTTTTGAAAATTGCATCGATTTTGATGAAATGCCCATAATATGATGTCATAGTTTGAGTATGAGGAACTAAAGAAAGAGGACTTTCAGACCCTGAGAGAGGCGGAACACAGAGGGGTCTATTCCCTCCCATTTCCTGCCCATACTCTATAAAGCTTAGGCAATCCATCATCCTGCTCTCTTTTTTCACCCACTCCTTGATTTGCTGCTGTTCCCCTGCATTCCTTTACCACCAGCTCCTCAAGTGCTCTTCAGAGCCCACATCTATCGGGTGCTGGGAAGCCCTGTGGAGCCCTCTCCTGAGTTGGCCTTGCTGCAAGGGGCCCTCAGGCACTTATCCCTTCTGCCATTGAGATCAGGTTGTATATGTATGTATTTGTATTTTTGTTCTTTAACCCTTATGTTATTGGCTTCCCTCTGTGAAAAGATCTCTTTTCATTTTTTTAAAATTTCCAAATTCAACTCTCTAGTCTTTATTCCCTACCTACCTTCCCTTTTGGGTTTGGGGTGGGGGGAGTAGTAGTCTGTCCTTTGGTTTTTGACCTGTCCAAACTGCTGAGCCATGACATATCTTAAGATTTTTTTTTTTTTCCCTTTTCCCCAATATTAGAAATATTTATACAAAATCTGTTGTATTTCTTCCCAAAAGACTGAAATTTTAAAGCATATTACTCCTTTTTCTTATTAAGGAACAGGGAGCAGAAGATAAGCATTTTAAAGAGCAACATGGTGCTGCATGTATCTCTGGAGCATTTTCTTATGAAAATACAGAACATTTGGTCAGGCTAAGGTTTGGTGCTTAAAAAAAATTGTCAACATAATGCTAATATTTTTCATAACCTCATTATCCGTAGCAGAGGACTTATCAAGAAAGGCTGTTTTAATTAAAATGAAAACCCTTGGCAAGAAAATGGCTAAAGGATGTATTAATCATTCAGCTTCATGTACTTATCTGTCATGAGGAAAAAAAAAAAAAAAAAAAAAGTTTTGTGTTTTTATACTGTGATATAAAGTTTGCTGCTAGTGTTGAGACTGCAGCCAATTATCTACAATAACATGTATAGCATTTCTTGGGTGGTCAGTATACACTTCCTGTTTGTTCTCAGCTGGCTTCTGAAGCTATGATTGAAGGAGAAAATATGTTACCACTGAAATTTATGATCTTGATGCTCATACTGTGAATAAATCTTTTTGCTGTTGCAGCACATTGGGACATACTCCCTGTATTTTGATTTGTTTTCTCTCTCTCTTTTTTTTTTTTTTATTTTTCCTTATATATTTTCTTACAGAGTTGCCAACTCTTCCCGTCGTGTGGTATTCTCTAATTGGTTTCTTTGTGTCTTTACTAGCCCTGAGTGAAAGCAGTTGCCAGATCTCACTGAACATCAAAATTCTCTGAAAATATTATCTCTCTACAATAGCAAATAGGATTAATTGTACATACATAATTGTATATACATGACTGGAGTGTGATATGTTGTAAAGGTAACAGGAGATATCCTCCAATCCAGGGTTCTATGAGACTCTAGCATGGCTGTAAGTATTCATGTGGAAGGATAGCCAAAGGCATTTATTCTCAGCTGCATCTTAGCAGATTCATTAGTCTACTCCCACCACATGTATACTTGCTAGTTTTGTTTTGGTATGAGAACTCCGCTTTTTTATTTTACATACCTTGTGAAATACAAAGTACAGTGCAAGAAGCTTTTACTGTCTTACAAGGTAACTGCTCCCATCCCACCCACTTGCCCTAAGTCTGCAGAGAAGCAAGGAACATAAACAGCACTGATGTGCTGGTAGGTGATGCTTGAGGTGAGAAGAAACTATTCTGAGTTGTGAAAACCTCCCACCAGGAACATCTTGTTGGCATACTTTCTTTGTGGTACAGACAGATGCACTTCTATGACATAAGACTTAGCTATTTCAGATAGGTCATTGTGACAGGGATGAAAGTGAATCCTTTATTATTCTGCCCATAAAACATTTAAATAAATCTTGCTCCTGCAATAGCTTATTCTTATGTAAAATATTTCAACCTATATCTAATTGAAGCCTTAATATATTACCTTAAATGCAGCCAGCATGTAATTCTACTCAGTGGACAAATTGCAGTAGCCTTCCCAGTTTAGCCTGAATGATTCCATACATCACTCCCATATGAAGTGGAATTAGGACAAATTGTTTTATAATAATAAGGGCACAGATAACTTTGTCAGACTCTGCAACAGAAGGAAATGTCATTGCTAAGCCTCTCTTGATTATTTTTGGGAGGTCCTGGCAATCTGAAAAGATCCCAGTTGACTGGAAGCTGGCTAATGTTGTTCCAATATTCAAGAAGGAAGATCCTGGATACTAGAGGCCAGTTAGACTAACTTAGTGCCTGGTTAAATTACGGACAAGGTTGTTCTGAGAGGTATTGAAAAACACCTGGAGGACAATGCAGTTACTGGTCACAGCCAGCACGACTTCTAGAGGGGAAAGTCCTGCTTGTCAAAATTCATATCCTTTTATGACAAAGTAAACCACCTAATTGATCAAGGGAAGACAGTAGATGTAATATTTCTGGACTTCAGGAACACTTTTGATACTGTCTCTCATAGTGTCATCGTGGATAAAATGTCCAGCACACAGCTGGACAACTGTGCTATACAACTGGTGAGCAAGTGGCTCACAGGTTAAGAACAAAGAATGACAGTGAGTGGGGCAACACCAGGCTCGCAACTGATTGCTAGCGGGGTTCTTGGCCCAGTCCTCTTCAACATCTTCATCAATGACTTGGATAAAGGACCGGAAGGAATTTTGAGCAAATTTGTGGATGGCACAAAACTGGGAGGAGCAGTCAACCTCCCTGAGGGCAGGCAGGCCCTGCAGAGACACCTGGACAGGTTAGAGGATGCGCAGTCATTGACCACATGAACTTTAACAAGGGCAAGTGCCAAATTCTGCATCTAAGAGAGGGCAACCTTGGAGGCAAGTACAGAATGGGGAATGAATGGCTTGACCAGCATGGTAGAGAAGGATCTGGGGTTCCTAGTTGATGGGAAACTGAATATGAGCCAGAAGTGTGCCAACCAGGAGGGCCAACCATGTCTTGGGGTGCATCAAGAACAGCATCATCAGCTGGATGAAGGAGGTGATTGTCCCATGTATTAGTATGGCCTCACCTTGAGTCCTGTGTGCAGTTTTGGCCAGTGCAGCATAGAAAAGACATCAAGCTATTGGAGAGCATCCAAAGGACAGCCATGAGGATGGTGAAGGATATGGAAGGGATGACTTATGAGGAGTGGCTGAGGTCACTTGGTTTGTTCTGTTTGGAGAAAAGGAGGGTGAGGGGTGACCTTATTGCAGTCTATGGCTTCTTCATGAGGGGAAGAGATAGGACTGGAACTAGTTTCTTCAGTCCTGTGACTGAAGACAGGACTTGGAGAAATGTAGGAAGCTGAATCAAAGGTTGTTTAGGTTAGAGTTTGGGAAGAAGTTTTTCACCCAGAGAGTAGCTGAGCAATGGAACAAGCTCCCCAGAGAAGTGGTCACAGCACAAAATCTGCCTGACTTCAAGTGTCTGGATGACACTCTTAGGCACCCGATGTGACTTTGGGGGTGGCCTGCAGAGGGAGAGGAGTTGGTCTTGATGACCCTGGTGGGTCCCTTCCAACTTGACATATTCTATGATTCTCTGAAAAACTCAGTATTTTTTTCATGAGGATATGAAGTAAATTCCACAACATAGCAATCTTTTCATTTATGTCACAGGCCTTTATGAAAAATATTAGCAGGAAAAATAATACCTTATTTGATTATGTCTACCTGGCTGTACATCCTACATGGATAATCAGAAATATGGTTTTGAAAGTTTCCTGATACATCTATCCCTACCAATTCTGCAATGGATTTTACTGAATTCTCACTTAATTCTGGTTTATTTACAGCACTGCTTTTTAAAATTATTATTATTATTATTATTTTATTATTTTTTTATTTAATGTAGGTCATAGTTTAATGTTCGGCTGCTGTATATAGGTTGGTCTTTAGCATATTGCAGAGGCATTCTAGGAAAAGATGGTAGTTCTCCTCTTATTACTAGTTCCTCTATTGTTCCTTGTCCATTGTATAACTAATTAGGATTTTCAGCAAATGCTTACGTGATATTATTCACTAAACAACCTGGAAATCACATATTCACAGGAACATCATGTCCAGATGGAAAAGATAAAATTAGAGATCACTGTAACTTCTTTGTTTTTTCAATTTTAATAATGAATTTGATGTCATCAACACACTTTCTTCTGTATCAATACTTTACCCATCTTAATGAAATGCCTAAAACCAAGGAAATGGAATGCTAATTTGTGATTTTCCTGTTTTTGTTCATGTTTCATGCAAACGGACTTAGAATGGAAGTCTGAAGAAGCACTTCCTTTCTTTCACTCATTATTTACTCATGCTGTTAGTAAACAGGAGAGTCTTTTGAAGTGGACAGACAAAATAGGTTACCTTATGAATCTTAGGAACCCTGAAGAAATAAAAGCAATCATTTACTGCACAGAAGGATTGTATTGGTTGACTTCACCTCCAAAAAAATAATGTGGCAGTGGAGTAGTGCTCAAGACTTACATGAAATTTGTTGTAGATTCTCAAAAAGGACCATATATCCTTAAAAATATCAATATTACTTCCACTCTGGAAAGTTAAATGATATGATTTTCACCTGTTTAGCTGGAAATACTGCAATCCAGTATTTTCCTTCTCTTCTCTCACCTTCAATAGACCTATTATGTTGTGATTCTAAGGTGAAATATCTCACGGAAACTCAAATTGCAGGATACCAGCATAACTACTGACTTGAGAAACCATTTATATGGATACTTGGAAAGGAAACTTGCTATCTGGCTTTGGTTATTGAGATCTGCTGTATATAGTGAAAGCTCTAAGTAGTTTATCAAATCAAATTCACCAAACTTGACCATCATCGTCCATTGTAATTATAGACTAATGAGAAAATTAATAGCTCCAGATATTTTAAGTAACAGACTACAGAATATTTTTTTTAGAATTTTAACAAATAAATTAGTTTTGCAATTTTTAAAAATAAAATTGCTACTGCAGTGCATGTGTGGAAGATGAAAATTAGTTTAGCTTTCCTAAAGACTTAAATGAATTAGTACTTACAGGGTGGCTACCAAGAAGATGGAGACTCCTTTCTTACAAGCAATCGTATGTACAAGACCAGGGATAATGTGTGCAAGTTATTCCTGGGGGCATGCTGATTGATCAGCAGAAAAACATTTTTCACTATGAGGACAATCAGACATTGGAATAATCTCCCTAAGGAAGTAGTGGATTTCCCAGTACTGGACACTAAAGATTCAGATGCTCTCATCTACATAGTGCTCCTATCTAGAAATATTGGACTGGACGATTTTTGAAGTTCCTTCCAACCAGACATTCTATGATTCTGTGATTGAACAATTTTTGTCCACTGAATTTAATATAGATTTTTCCTTCCACAAAACTTAGGAGTTAACTTACCAGTCAAACAGAATTGTTTTTCCATGCCTATAAAAGAATAAAACAGTTCCTATAGTTGAGAATGTCAGCTTGGTTATTTTTCGCTATAGATATGAACAGACAGATGGCAAATAATTGACAATCTCTCAGAAAGTAGAGCTTAAGGATATGTCCAGCTAAGTGTAAACCAAGTGCCAGTGGCTCTCTCTTGAATCGTATTGAGTGAACTACTTTTATAACAGACTCAATCGTTAAACAAAGTTGCCTGTGCAGTTCACTAGCTAAGATGGCAAACTGCTTTATTCTACGTTAATTTCAGCTACTGAAGACAGCCATATGGAAGAGAATTTAAATATACAGAATATTTAGACAAAGTAATTTTGAGAAGTTTGTAAAGGAATTGATTTGCTTGTCTCTGTACAGACTGTATAGGCAAACACAACAGCAGAAGTCCCCCTGTGGTACTTAGAACTAATAAGAAACCTAGCAGTGGGCAAGACAACTCAGTAGAAAAGTGCAAGTCTTTTACTTGTTCGGATAACTTAAATTACTTCCTTTAAACCAAAAGTGTAACTCTGCATGATACTTCTAAATACACCAGGTATTATGGTCCAAAGTAACATTAAAATTTATTTTGGTATTGGATCAGAGAAACAAAGTCTAACCATAGAAGGGTCGGGTGCAAGCAGATTTTATTTGATAGTTGACACAGGCAAAACTATAGAGCCAGGCAAAAGAGGGAGTGAGGAAAAAAAGATATGAGAGAGAGAAAAGTAGAGAAAAAAAAAGGTAAGAAAGTGGGAAGAAAGAATGAGAGAGAGAGAGAGAGAGTCACCACCAGGGGCCCAGATGTCCAGCAAGATTCTTCAAGATGGCGCTGATCCTGGACAGGGTCTGATGCAAGATGGCGGTGGGTCAAGAGACAATGAAACAGCCACAGCATGGACAGTCATACATACCCCTGAGTCCCTTTTGTTCCAAAGGGGCAGCTGTCAGTCAGCTGCCACAGAAACCAGGGTCATTGGCATCAGAGCCATTGCAAACAGGCTGCCGGGAGAAGAGCTTCTGCAGAAGGGTGCAGTTCCCCACCCACTCATCAGTTCTTATCTCCTTCCAGGGGTTACCCCTGTTCTGCTTTGGCCCAGGCCAGGTCCATTAACATCAGAGCCATTGAAAACAGGTTTGACTGGAGAGGGGTCTTCCAGTACACAAGTCTTATCTCCTTCCAGATACTCTCGGAGCAGTTCCAGCCCCCTCAGCCAGGTCCATCAGCATCAGTACAATCAAGGTGGATTCCTCCACCCTGGCCACGGCAAATGAGCCTGGAGGGATGTCCCAGCATTGCAGGGTGGCCCTCAGAAAAGGGGAGTAGTCTCCACCCAGCAGTCAGTTCTTCTTATTTCTTTCTGGGTGTCATCCCCTGCTCAGCTCTGGCCAGGTCAGGTCCTCCACCCTAGCCAGGGCTATTCACTTTAAAATTGTTCTTTTGAGACAATTTCTAAACAGTGAGATCAGACTCTCACACCAGGCTCTATTTTTTGCGTTGATGGTGTTGAGTGTAAGAACAAATTCTGAATGTCTGTGAATAATAATAATAATACTTGCAATAATAATAATACAAATAATACTTGCAGTGTGCTAAAAAAGGTGCTCCTGTCTAGTTATAGGGTTCTTCTTTTTCCTTCAGCATTTTCAGGTGTAATTGAAAGATTGGAAGTATCTGAAACAGGGACAATTTTCTAGCCCATGAGGAAATCAAAGTACATAATGTCTTCCTAGCATTTGGTAGGGAATATGTGGGCTCAGAATAAAAGTTTGCTGACTAGGTATGTATTTTCAACTTGTAAATTCAAAAGTGTCACAATATTAAGATAGGTGTCCTGATCTCTAGAAAAATAATGGGCCAGTGCAATAGACTTGCAGAGATATATAATTAAGTAAATGTTAGCATCTGCCAGGATTGGAAAATTACACAAAAAATATTGTAAAAAAGATTTTCTGCATTACTAAGAGATAAAAGCTCTATTCCCCAGTCCATCACAGAAAAAAAGAGGTATTCAGTGAACAGAAGTGTATTTCCAGTGCTTTCTTGTAAAAGGAAAGAATACGAAACAATGGTTTGGGGTTTTTTGTTTTGTTTTGTTTTGTTTTGTTTTTATTCCAAGAAGTTAATCACATCAGCTGTTTAATCCAAATAGATTTCTTCCTGTTGCTTCAAAGAAAGTATAATATAAAGAAAAGTAACACTTAGAAAGCTGGTGGAATATACAGAAAAACCTTCTCTGTTTGTGGGCTACACATTTGGGTACAACCCAGAACAGAAAACAAGGAGATCAAAAAATCTAAAGAGAATTGTGATATGGTGGTTCTTTCAGAAATGTGCATGAAGGTGATTGGCACTAGTACTGTTTGTTACAATAGAGGAAAGAAAATCATGATCCCATCTGCTGCCAGTTGACATGTGATGCATTACTACAAAAGATTTTGAGTACTTTCTTTCATCTTAATTGCTTCCTTTGGGAAAGAGATTCTCAACAACATCTTTTTCCCACATCATGAACCCAGTGGGTGTTATAGCTGAAGGTATTGTGGCTGAGGGAGCTGAGGTTGTTCAGCCTGGAGAAAAGAAGGCTCTGGGGACACCTAATAGTAAGCTTCCAGTGTCTGGAGGGGGATTACAGGAGCGGTGGAGATGGACAGTTTGCAAGTGCTTGTAGTGATAGGACAATGCTTTTACATTAGAGAAAAGTGGATTTAGATTGGATGTTAGGACAAAATTATTTACCATGAGGGTGATGGAAAAATGGAACAGGTTGCTCAGAGAGATCATTGAGGCCTCATCTCTAGAAATATTCAAGGTGAGACTTGACAAAGTTCTGAGCACCCTGACCTATTTGAGGGTGTCCCTGCTTACTGCAGGGAGATTGGACTAGATGACCTTTACAGGTCCCTTCCAACTCCAGTTATTCTATGATTCTATGACTATAAGAAGAAGAAAAATAGAAAAGAGACTCTCTTGTCACCTGCAAACAGCAGCAGCAGGTACATATGTCCCATGTTTTTGATACTGTACTGGTCTCCAAGCCAGATACAGATTCTGGGAAACACTCTAAGGACACAGATGAAGTAACAGAAGTGAAAACTCACCTATGCACTGAGTGTGTAGACTTAACAAGAAGAAAAAAGGGCTAGGACTCTTGTTATTTTCTGTCAGAAATTAAAGGCTAATATGTTGGTTTTGTTGCACAACAGTGCAACAATGAAAGTGCATTAATTAACAATTAATCAATTAATCAATCAATAATTAGTAATTACTATTAATTATTTACTAATAATTAGTAATTAAGCAATACACTAGTGATGTCTGGATTTGACCATTCAACACTACTCCTTTTATTTTTCTCCAGAATGGACAGAATGCACTAAGTATTTATATTCATTGAAAGAATGTGAATAAAGAGCATGGGATAGTACTTGAACTGAGATTTATATGACTTTCTAAGCACACAGGAGAATAAACATAATGTAATACATAGTATTTTAAAGTTTTATTTCTCTGTGTCTCCTGAGAGAAACATCTTTATGAGATGATGTTTTTGTATCTAAGAATGCTGATCCTCTCCAAGGTGACAACTTTGAACAAGATATTGCCCTTGTTAAGAGCAGCTCAGAATGGTGTTGCTGTGCTTTCACAAAGACACAAGCCATCTGATTTCATTTTAATGCCTGTATCTCATTGGCCTTGCCAAAAGAATTAAGAAATAATTTTAGATTTCATGTGGAAATATTTTTTAAAATCTCATATAAATATTGCCGAAGTTCTTATTGTAGGGAAATTGAATTTTGTGCATATTATATATTTTTATTAGTAATAGATGCTATCTATTATATGTAAAATCCACTTTCTAAGCCTAGCTAATTACACAAATATCCCCACATACAATTTATGAAGATTTTTTTTGCATCTTCTATCTACACTTCAGTGTGTTAAAGACTGTTGCATGTAAACTTTTTTTGTATCTGAAAGTTTGGTATGACCTCTTTCTAGTCCCTTTAACAGAATAAATTCAGTGAATTGAAGAGCCACTGGATGCTATATAGAAATGTGAAATGCTAAAGACAGTTGACATTTTTACTTATTTGGAAATTTTGTTCTGTTCTTGAAAATGCAGTTTTAAGCAGCTGTAAAGGCCCCTTGAACCATTTATTCTGGAGCCTAGGCATTTGTCATTGTTCTAAAGGACCCAAAGCAGTCTTTCAAAGGCTTATTAATCAGCATTTCTCTAAACCATTGCGCTGAATGTTGACCCTGAGCTGTCAGTAGGAGTTAGGACATACTATACTATGAGATGTCCTTCTTTTTAAGCCACTTATTCTTGTTTCTGCTGGATAAAGACACATTAAAGTGGGGTAAAATATGGATTCTGTGATATAAAAGTTGGAAGAGAATTAGAGACTGGTATTTACTTGCACATTAAAAAAAAATATATTAGGTTTTTAGTTTATTATGTTGGAAGTAAAGATTCCAAGAACAGGGGCCCAAAAACACTTCACAGCACTCAAGTGTGTGCAGACAGCTGGAGCATGACACAGTGATTAATATTCATAGTAGGATACTACTCTGATTTGGAAGAAGCCAAAAAAATAAAACCAGACATTAGAACTAGCTGATCTGTACAGTTGCTTCCAACCCAAACCATTCTGTGGTTCTGTGATTTGTGTTTTGGTAAGTCTGTCAAGAACTGTAAGAAGTTTTTAGAGGTAATAATGTTTGGTGTGACATTTCTAGAGGAGAAATGCTTGATAGTGGCTAAAGGTGTTGCTTTTGCCCACTGTCTTCGTCCAGATGAATGAACTGAGGTTCAAAGACTTTAATCCATCTCTTCCAGATGCTGAATTTCGCAAAGTTTTATTTGAATTATTAATTTTTAGTACCACTTTACTGAGTACCTTACAGTACAGAATTACAGGTCAAGTGTCATTGTAAATGTTTTCCAAGTCGAGACAAAATGTGTTAAGACATTTGTATCCATCACCCAACCTGAAATATCACAGTGAAGTAAGACTCTTGACTGATAAGTCCTGGAGTCATGATGTTTGTTTTACACTTCAATTCTTTATAGTATCACCACCATTTTGTTATAGTAATAATTCTAAATCTTTTGTACCTAGCAATGAAGCCAATGAAGTGAAGTTGCTAGATGAAGTAACATTGAAAAGGCAAAGGTAGATATTTGTTTCCTTGGCAAATTCATAACGCATGCTATCATAGATAATCATACACAGTATATTGCTCAAATCATTGACTGTATTTCAAGAACACATTGAATAGTGAATGTCATGGGTAAGAGTGAAGTCCCTTGCAAGAAAGGAAAATTGTTCACTGCAAAATTGTTGCACTCCTAGTTTAAAAGATAATTAAAAAGGACATTTAAAAATAGCTAATATGAAACAGAGCAAGGAGAATATGCTAAGCCACTGAAAATAAAGTTTAGGAATGGAAAACATGTCAGAGGTAGGGTAGGGAGGTGTTCATATGTAGGAGGTACTTAGTACTGCAGTTATTTTGAGTCAACCATAGTTTTAGTTTGAGGATAAGTAGCATTGACAGTATCTTGAATAATTGCTTAGTTCATATTTGTCTGTGTGATTATAAGCTACAGGCCTAGGCTCTGCTAGAATATTCAAAAATCAAATGATAAAATATGAAATTTACTCATAGGCTAACTTAACCCCCTTATTTTTCCATTGGCAAGTGAGTATTTAGAAAGTCATCTAATTCTGCACAAGGAATCAGGTTTTTTTGTTTTTTGCTCATGGACAATTTATGTGTCGGAAATCTCATTGTAAAACACCAGAAAGTTAAATTTTCAGGGTGTATGAATGTGGCCACAAAGGCACTATGTATAAGAAAACTGTATTATTTTCACTCTTCCCTAAACGGTTAACCCTGAATCTAATTTTCAAGGTGCATCTATTCCAAGGAATTAGCATATTTTTTTTATACCTGTGAGCCTCTCTGTGCAAAGCTCCCTGTGATCCTTTACCCTGCATGTAGGCTTTGAAAACTTTTGATAGAGAATATATTAAAGGCTTTTGAAGACAGTGAAACAATACCCCTGTGTTCACAGAACAGTAATTCATTTCATAAGGCTTATTCCAATTCTGGTCTGTTCATTACATATCATGACACAAATCTGCAGCTCCTCTCACATTCAAGAAGCATTTGCAAAGTGTATTATCTGTTCCACAGTTGTCAGTAATGGTTCACGCCATTAGCTTGTTTTGGATATAACCACAAGGGGAAGGTATATTTAAAATGTATTGGTATATTGGGAAAGAATACCGTGCTTATAATCATCATACACTTAAGGACAAGTTTGCAGCTTCTATGTTTCTAGTATGGAATAGAGGAATCATAAATCCTTATTAAACCCCAGATTCAAGCTGGATGTAAATTATGCCTGCTCAGCAAAGAATTGGGATTTCGCCAATATATCCCTTGTACAGCTCCACTAACTAGGTGATTCTGGTCTTCTATTTTCTTGTTTCCAATTAAAATGTTTTAGTGCTAGAGGGTGCTATTAAAAGACTACTACAGTGTCATTAGTTATGGATGCTGTGTTAGGACTCATGCACCTCTTACAGATTAAAGAAAACACAACACCCACAGTCCCATTTGTTTGGTTATATTCTCATACAAATAAGAAAATTTATTTCCCCAAGCTCCCCCAAACATCTAATGTTACCACAGTCATTTGGATACTTGGATACTCAGGATATTTGGAAAAAATGAGAGAAGATAATAAAAATAGTGGACTTTAAAATTCACATTAAAATCTGTTGCCTGTGAGATTAGAGAGCAATAGAAACAGAACCAGCAATTCAGAGAAAGTAAATTCTAAAATATTCTTTGGATTTCCCCCCCCGCATAATATTGGAAAGCATTCTGGAAAACATCATCTTGCTGTAATGTTGAGGATGGCTAGCAGCACTGTCTCTGGACCCCAGAGCCTGTGTGTATATGTGAAATGTACAACTGTATATCTGAATACCCAGGAGGAAGTTGCATTTTCTCATGGAAATGCCATCAGATGTTTAAGATCTGGGAGCTAGTTATACTTGGCAATAGGCTGTTTTGCTTTCTTTTGTCAATGTATTACAATCCTAGAGAAATCACTATGGTAACAGCTGGTAAAATCTACATTATTGGAATGAATCTTCAGCTGTAAATATGTTCAGAGATGTTTCTTATCTCTTGAGCAGGAGCTAGATGAACAAAGAAAATGAACGGTCTAATGAAAGAGACATAATTTCCAAGTTCCTCTGTATCCTTGAACATTGGCCCCCGAAGTTTGTTTCTGTAAATTCTGTGCTTATTTACAACAAGACAGTGCAAGACTTCACTGTGTCAGAGAAACTTAATGATTCCCCATATTTCATTATGCCTATGAGAGAAGGATAATGATGTTTTGCACATCCATGCCTGTTCAAAGTGCAGTCTAAACTTGCAGCACTCCTAGGGCTCTGTGTCAATATTGTTGTCCTGGTTTCTTGATGATGAAACTAAGGTGCATTCATGTTGCAGTGACTGCAGGTCCTTCCCACACAATTCTGAACAAGTTTTTCATTACTACTGGTAAACGCAGTGTTTCCCTGTAGCTCCAGGCAGCCCCCTAGCCAGGATTTTCACCCATGCTTTTGGGAAGATTTTAAAATTCTGTGCTGAACACTGTGTGGTGATAGGAGAGGTACATTTACATAAACTGGAGACATTACACTGACGACGTGCTCTAAAATGTGATACAGAAGAGCCTTGGCCAAGTGAAACCTAAAGGTGCAGGCTGCATCAGATCTTGAAACATGAACAGAATATACCTTCTTCCCAATTCAGAAAATAATTGATAAGCAAATACTGGTATGTGGGCTTTGAACTGAGATAACTGTCCCCATTTGAGGACTATTCCTACTAGAATAATTTAATCTTGGAAGCAGCTATCAGTTCACCTGGTGTTGAGCTCCCAGTATGTTACTTATTTCTTCAGTATCAGTGCCTTCTAGGGTAGCTTGCTTTATCTTCTTTTCCTAGTAATTTATTTTAGTCAGTGCAGAGACTGTTAGAGTTAGCATGGAAACTTATGGCCCTTATTGTTATAGTGTTATTCCTCAGAAGTTTGAACACCTCCTGTGGTCTTTTGGTCAGAGGTTGGTAGGCTATTCTTCTGTTTAGAGGGACATACACTGTGAGAAGGTATCTCGTGCCTTCCTTTTTCTTCAACCAGCCATATACAAATTGTTAATCTGCAAGCAGGATGCAACAAATCATAGCTGAATCTCTCTTCTTGGCTGTGCATATCATTACAGTCCCAAAAACTTAAATACAGAAATTATTGACTTGTTTTCATTTCCAGTAAGGGCTTGCTAAATCATTCGGTCCCACATGCATATCCACCCCCATTTTTACAAGTAATTTTTGTTTAACTAATTTTCTTCTGAAACAAGTCACAAAAATAGCCCCATTAGAAACATTCCTCATTTGTTGGACATTTAATGGAAACAGCTAAAAAAGTTTACATTCCCAAAGGATATAGCAAATAAAGGGGAAGCTTACACTATTCAGATTTGGCATCATAGTGCTGAAAATGTTTTTTAAGTGTTACTTGGCCCAGCATATTACAAAAATATATGTTGACAGACCATTGCTGAAATTTTTATTATGTCCAAGTACAAAAATTGTTTAACCCATTAAGAGACTGAAATATTTCGATCATTCCAGTTACCGCAATTTCTTCTGTACCATGTCAAAACTCTATTTCCTATCTTTCTGATAGCACACTCCATCTTATCTTTGGCCTGTTGATGGATAGTATGAGATGTCTTGAGTAGTGTAGATTAACAGCTGTCATAAATTGTCATTCTTGCTCTACATCTTTTCAGTGAAATTTTCAGTTTGTTATCCAAGATGCTGCTAACTTCAGTTCTAGTCCAAATAACACATGTACAAAAGTTTTATGCCCTGGAAATGTAAAGCTGACAGTATTTGGAATAGCTTAGCACTCTGCATATTTATATGTCTTGACCTTGAAAATCATTATCACAATTATTTCAGTTCATGTGGGCATTCTGAGAAACTAGGCAAGGAAGACAGTGTAGTAAAGAGTATGGCCTCATGGGAAGGCAGGGAAAAAAAGTTTCGCACTGGGACTGAGAAAGGCAAAAGAAGTGGACAGTGTTATGCAGGTAAGAATTTTCTCTACCTGAACACTTATTAGCCAATACACTGAAGTATCCAATGGAGAGAAATCAGAAACAGTGGATTTTATTATCTGGTCAGACAAATGCAACAGAAAATAATTGTGACTTGGAGAAAATAAAAAAGGAGTAAGTGAGGTTGGTACTGCATAATGGCAATTTTAATAAATTTAAATGTCAATTAACTGTGACAAAGGATTTATTTTAAGTAAATTAGAAATGCCTGAATACTGTATTGCCGCCTTCTACACAACACAGAAAATGTTCCTGATACCCTGGTGTTGCTTACCTAAAATTTTTAGGTTAGTGTAATGCAAATAAATGTTGAACAACAAGAGAATTTAAAAATAGGAAATAAATCATCCAATGTCTTGACAACTAGCTATGAAACCAAATAAGAGGAATTATTCCTAACTTAAACTTAATTGTATTATGTTCTTAGAGCTGGTCTAAATCTAGTATGTGCTGATATGGCATTCTATGTTATTAGATGTAGTTTTACATCAACACACGGGTAGCTGACTAGAAATACTGTCATAGGAGAATATGATCTGCTGAATCGTCATGGTTGGAAAAAACTTCTAAGATCAGTGTTTGTAACCATCAACATCCCACTCCCTCCCCCCCAAAAAATCAAATAAAAAGGCATATACATATATATATATATACATAATACCTCCAGTGATGGTGACTGCACCACATCCTTAGGCAGCACTTTCCATCATCTGACCACCTTCTCAGTAAAGAAATTCTTCCTAATATTTGGTCTAAACCTCCCCTGGCACAACTTCAGGCCATTTCCTTTAGTCTTACCTATATAGGAGAGAAGAGGCCAGTGCCCACACCATTACACCTTCCTCTCAGGCAGGTAGAGAGAAATAAAGTCTCCTCTCAGCTTCCTCTTATCCCAGACTCAATAATCTCAGTTCCTTAAGATTGTCCTCCAGACCCTAATAACTGTCTTGGTTGCCCTTCTCTGAACTCACTGTGGGAGCTCAGTATCTTTCCTGAAGAGAGGGGCCCAGAACTGAACACAGTGCTCAAGGTGTGGTCTCACCAGTGCCAAGTACAGGGGCATTATCACTTTTCATGTTGGCCACCCTATTCCTGACACAAGCCAGGGTGCTGTTGGCTTCTATTGCCACCTGAGCACATTGCTGGCTCGTATTCAGCAGGATGCCACCCAACACATCTTGGTCTTTTCCCTGCAAGGCAGTTTTCTAGCCAGCACATTAGCTGTTCAATATAGCTGAGACATTCTGCTTCCTTTAGACAATTCTTCAGAGCCAGCGTCTGTTTGGACTAACGCCCCAGATCAGATCTGAGATACTGCACATTTCTTCTCTTTTTCTCATAGCAAGTCAACATTGAAAAAAATGGAGAGATAATTACTTCAACTGTAATTTTTCACTCTCTAGGAGCATACATCTTCCCCCTACAAATAAGAAACAACATCGCTCTAAGTCACACAGAGAAATATAAAGGAAGGAAAGCCTGTAACTGTATAGGGAAATTCAAAATAAGATTTGAACCAACATTATGAGAGCCTTTAACTTTCTCCATAAATTTTGTAACAATATATATTGGCTGGGGGGGAGCAGTGCAGATAGAATATTTAGACAGAAAACTTACAATCAAGAAAACCAATCACTTCTTGCTTTCCTTTCTGGTAATTAAAAATTCTATTTCTTTACAATAAAGGGGAAAAATATAATTTTTTCTTTGAAAAAAACCTCCTAAATCTACATTTATTAATTATCTGAAAATATATTAATGTGCTATGTAGCAATTTTGAGGAGTGCTGGAGGGGATAAACACCAGTAACTTTAAAAAGTAACTTTACATAGCAGCTCTAGATTCACATGATTACAAGCCGAAGCTTTCACAGTACAGTGACATGCAATAATACCCAAAGATAGGAAAGAACTTACTATAAGGTCATGCAGCCATAGGACAAAGGGTAATGGCCTGTATCTGTAAGAGGGTAGACTTAGATTAGACATTAGGAAGAATTTCTTTAGTGTGAAGGTGATGAGACACCGACACAGGTTGCTCAGGGAAGTTGTGGATGTCCCCTCCCTAGAAGTGTTTGAGGCCAGGTTGGATGGGGCTTTAAGCAATCTGAAGTAGTGGGATTTTCTGCCCATGCAGAAAGGCTGGATCTAAATGATCTTTAAGGTCCCTTCCAACCCAATGCGTTCTATGATTCTATTGTGCTGTGATTCTATAATGAAACCTTAACTCAGCCAAATTCAACTGCACCATTAGAAATGCTACTATGCTTTGTAGACTTCTTGATTTAGAGGTTAAAAAAACAAAAAACAAAAAGAAACCAAAAAACCAACGAAACCAACAATAACAAAAAAACCCCAAACAACAACAAAAAAAACCCCTTTAAAAAAGACACCTTGTTCCCACTCTCCAGCTTTTATATTCAGCTCCTCCTCCAAAATCTTTCCTAATTAGAAACACAACTAACAGAAACACAACTTGTCCAGTTTGTTTCCAAACAGTTCCATTTTAATGAATAGTTTAGGATAGCTACAGATGCTAAGAACAGTAGCCTGCCAAATATAAGCTTTAACTTCCAGTTTCATACAGCATTATGTGAATAAAGTTCCTTTATCTTCCAGTATTTAAACATTATTTTAAATGGTTTCATTCTCATAATCCTTTTTATGACTTTTAATGAAGCAGTCAATTTGGATTGCAAAATAGCCAAAATACCTGAACAGAAAGCACCAGAAAGATGCTGATTTAAAATCTTTTTTCAGATAAAAGAAATTGAGAAGTGAAGGTTTTGTTTCATCTGAGGCTGAAGAAAGAAATGGAAATCCAGGTTAAACCAAATATCTTGCAAAAAAAAAAAAATAAAAATCTCCTTCCACCTGATTCTCAACAGAATATACTCTGTGTGAAATCAAATAACCAAAAACTAAGACACCAAGGATAACTTCCATATATTACATGTTTCTACACATTTTTAAGTACTTAGCCAGTGATGAAAATTGAATATCCTTGATTTCTTACTTTTACTCTCCATCAGTTCAAGCCATGCTTCAGATGCAAGACATCACAGTATCTTTCAGTACACAAATCATGCAATGCAGATTAAGTTTTGTTCTCTGATGCTTAATAAAGGTCATACTTCCTAATAAATGTGTCAGTATAGGGTATTCTATAGGATGGAGAAGGTCCTCAGCAGTCTAAAGAACTGGAGCAAAACAGAGAGCATATGCAAGAAATTGCCTCTAAGCATTGTAATTGTACAGGGTAATTAGAGCAGTCATTTGAAGAGCAGGTATTTTATTCCACGCTTTTGAAACATTATGCTCTTCCTGATGATTAAACTGGAATGTGTTAAATGCTAGACCTCTTCACTATCATTAACCTTGCTTAAAATAGTGTAAAACAAAGCTTAATTTGGTTAGGAGTGAATTACTGTGGTTTCAAGCCTTTGCACTACGTTTGGCTGGAAGGAAACTAAGAAATTAACTTTATTCATAGCAACCCAGATGGCACTTTGCTTTGCATTTGGGGCTTATACAGTGCTGATAACACAGAAGTGTCTTGCCTACACCTGAAAAATGCTCACACAGTGTCAAGTCTTTGTCTCCTTGCTTCCCAAAAAGAGTCAGCAGGCTGGGGCTGGGGAGAGGCTGAGAAGGGGCAAAGCTGACCCCAAATGACTAAAGAGATATTCCATACTTTATGTTGTTGAGCTCACCAATAAAATCTGAGGGAAAGAAGGAGGAATGGAGGATATTTGCAGTTACAGTATCCCAAGTATTCCCAAGCAATAGTTACACATTCTGAGTTACACATTTTTTAAGCAGTGTCTGACACATGCCCTCTGATGTGAAGTCGTAGATGAATTTCTCTCTTCGCTTTGGTTGCACATGCAGCTTTTGTTTTTCTTAGTATATTGCTACTTTTTTCATCCACAAGACTTTAACCTTCATTCTGCTTGCCTCCCCATCCTCTGGGAGAGTGGAATGAGGAAGATGCTGGTTGGTTGTATGCTGGCTGGCACCAGCCTGCAATAGGACCAGTACCTAGATTATGCTCCTATCAGGATATGTAAGTTGGCTCTTGTTTTTCTCTGTACAGACATGAGTATAACAACTTCAGGTATATCAAGGAGCAGAAATGTGCATAGGTTCAGCATAAGGTCAGATATTGATTTTTTGACCCTGGAATTCAACAGCTGGATGAAGATTTATAAGTTGTCTTCTGGGGGTTTATGATATAAACATCAAAATGCAAAATTCAGAGCTCATGTTTCTTTTTGAAGCAAGTTGTAATTGATTTTTACACATTTGCCTTATAATGTACAAGCCTCAGAGTATTTTAATAGTGAAGGCAAGGTCAACTTTTTGTTGATGGAGGAATAAGCAAGGACTATGGAGAATGATAAAATATCCAGACTTTCTGTTTCCCTCACCTCTCTTTCAAAAAAAGATGGAAAGAGTCTGCCCTGGGTTTTATTTGAACAAAATCCAGTTATGAGTCCTTTGAAACATTGACATTGGGCATAAATTTGGAAGAGTGAAAGTTATTAAAGCTGATTTAAAAAACAAACAAACAAAAAAAACCCCCAAAAACAAAGGAGAGAGAAATAGTACACACAGAGAGGTGCTACAAAGATAAATAGTTAAGAGAGATAGAGAAACAGAAACTCTGTAAATAGAAAGGTAGTTTGCTTGCTTTTGTTGGTTGATTTGGGCTCTTTATCTTATTTTCTTCTGTCTCCTAAGTCCTAAGTTTTGCTCTTAACTATGAGCTAATTTTACCAAAACCTCATTTATATTCAGTTTTCTTTTTTGAATGTTTTTTGTTTTAAATGACTCCGGATTTGGGTTGTGTCACAGATTTCTATGTTTCTTTGTTCTCATACCAGAACAGGTCTCTAGAATTAACTAACTCTGTCTTCACTTTAGTCTTGACCCATAAATTCTTCAGCTTATGGTCAGCTCCTCGTTCATCCCAATAGAGGGTGTTGAATTTATTAATAATAAAATAAAATTCTGAAAAGAAAAAATGCTTTTAAATTCTTGGCATCTTTAAATTTTTTGTTTTATGTACATTCATGTACATGAATGTCACTATTGGTAAAATATTTTGATCCATATAAAGCTGTAATTTTCCTGACTAATTTCTGTGGTTTTTAAAATCTTTAAGAATGATTGTGGACTATGCAAATGATTTCCTTACCAGTATTAGAAGTCTAGAATTTATAATCTACGTTCCTGGAAAAGAAACTTTTGAGTTCTGTAAGCACACATCATATGTATAAGACTGAACACATTGCATGGAAAATCTTGAACCGGGCAATTTATTTTGAGTGAACATAATATTTTCATCCTGAAAGATGAGCGTTTCAAAATAGTAATTTAATCACTGAAAAAAAAAAACCCCCACAACCCCTCCCCCCCAAGCCATTTCTTATTTATTTAATTCCATATTGTTCTTCTTGCAAGAATGGTGACTGATACAGAAATGTATATATAATTATGACGTTCTGCTTCTCAGACTTCCAAAAGTGTGCATTTATGTTCAAATTTGTATGCTTATGTACTATAATTGCACACTGTGCCACTAAATCTTTGCATGCACATTTGACATGCTGTTTTATATTCACCGTTCTGAAAAATTGTTCTTAGCTGTCATCGTATAAAATTCTATTTTGAGGTTGTAAAAACACTAGTAGATGTACACCGTACAATGACTATATAAGATACATAAACCTTTGGCAATTGCTAGTCACTGTATTTAAATGCTGAGTTTAATTCTTTATTGCTTTAGAAAATGTGCATTGTATGTTGCTTGAGAAAATATTATATTTATTTGTAGCTTGCAAAACATTTACTATATATATTCTTTTTAATCTTGCATGTCATAAGCATTGATCTCTCACTCAGCAGTCCTGGCATGATTGCACAGGTGGCTTGAATACAGTCCATCTGTGGCAAGCCCTCCCAGGTCTCTGTTTTTGCCATGAAGAAGTTGCTGTTGCAAGATTTATTTACATTCAGCAAGAAGAGGACGATCAGTGCTATCTGCTGCTCCTTTGTGTACTCAGGCTGTCATACTGCTACAACCTGCCTTGCCTACATTTTTGATTCCTTAGAAGAGCAAGTCCTGGATACATATGGAGAACCTAAATATTCAATAATTTGCCATTGGTCTCCCTTAACCATCTGCTAGGATGCAGTTCCACACTCCATGTCCCTACAGTTATCTCCTGCCACTCCCAGTCTTCAATGCACTCATATTAGGAAAGCCCCAGCCTCCTTCAGCTTCATACTCAGGCTGCTCCCTGGGAACCAATCATAACCTATGTGTTTAGTCGATTAGTTAAAATATGTGCTTCATAATGCTAGTTTATTTTCTGTGAATCAAAAACTTTAGTTCAGGCATTGGCTTTGGACAGGAGAAAATCTTATCAGTGGGGTTTCATCAGGGGAGAATGAGAATGAAAACTCATGCTGCCACAGCAGCATTTCACATGAAATGGGGTCTGGATAAAATAAATGCTGCTTTCTTCTCTAAAGCATATATTTCGATTTATGAATATAGAGGATGAACAGAAGCATAAGGGGAAATATAGTAAAGTAACTATATTTTTATTTGAATTCCACAAATGGAAATTTATTATAATATTATGAATAGAATAATGACATGGCTAATTGTGATGGCATAACACCAAGGGCTAGCAAAATCCCCCCTAAAATTTGAAGAAATTGATTAAATGCCTCATGTCAAGAAAGCACTGAGATATGTCAGTGAGCAATTTCATAGAAGGAAATATAAAGTGGATGCCTAGAGATGGCCAAAATTTAACAAGGATATGTTTTGTTTCTATATTTAACACAAAATAAGAAAGAAAGGAGAAAAAAAAATAATCTGTAATGGTGGGAAGACCAAAGAAAATAAGGACATGAGTGTCGTTCTACTAAGTCTAAGAGTCTATTGTTTTATAACATATGCTAAAGGTTCTGCTCTTAAAAAAAATCTGTGACATAATCCTTACAGTGTTTCTGCTGTCTGTGCAGTTACCCTTGATTTCTCTCATTTGCATTTAAGTTGCTTAGTGTCATTAAGAAGGCAAAACACATAAAGGCTTGGATAAGCTTACCATTTTAATGTAAAACATCTGAATGTATCTTATGCCAGCTCCTTAGTCTCTTAAGTTCTGTACAAGAACTGAAGCATAGGAAGTATATATCCTTCTGTGTAGGAATTCTCTGAAAAGCAAAAAACCACAAGGATCGGATAGATAGAGCAAACATTGAAATAACTGATGTTTGGCCAGATTTTTCTAAAAAATTATAAAAAATTTTGATTCTGCAATTCTAAATGTATCCTTATTTCATGGCTTCTTGCCCTTCATTTTATGCAAAATGGCATTGTATATCCCTCTAAATATCTTTAATATACAGACTGACTAAGAAAAGTGTGGTGTGAATATTGTTTCCACCGTAAAAATAGAGTTAATGTCTAATTTTCAGTGTTCTGCAGCTATAATTTCATTTGAGTTATTCTCTTTGATCTTCATGTAGCATTATGTCCCTCACAGAGGTCTGGCAGCTTGAAGTGTTCATTTCCAAATGGTGCTGGTGTACTTCTAAGGGAAAGGTTCCCCATTTCAGTTCAAATGATTCTCAGACTATTATCACCTTTGTAGAAATGAAAAATGTGGGTCTATTTACTCATCAGTACTCATCAGACCACTTGAACAGTTCTATATTGTAGATTACTTTTGTTTTGAATTTTTCAAGAATCCCATTTCTGAAATTTCTGGATCTGACACATATCAAAGGTGGAAAAGAAAAAGCTAACAAATATTATGTTTAAGTTCTAATGAAGAATAACTTAGAATCTCAGTACAACAGAAAATGTTTGCATTGCTATTTCTCTAAACTGACTTCATATAATTGTAGTAAAAAGTACTTTATCTTAGAATGCTAACATATATTCTTAGTAATAAAATTTTCATTTGAAGTCAGACACAATAAAACATTCTTTCTCTAAACCAAACATGAACTGTAAGAAACATAAGAAATACAGATCTTCAAAAAGGAACACGATTGTGGTTTTGAGGAGCTTGTCTCTAAAACAAACCACCCTTGGTCCCTTCACAAGTTACATTTAAATGCAGACTCCTATGGTAACTCACCTACCCTGAACAAACCGGTCTTCATAAATCCTAGATCATAATTTTCTTACATGCCCTCCTTATAACTCTTAGCCAATGCAGCCAAAGCCTCTGTCAGCATTCACAACCCTCATCTGGCTCTATCTTTTTAATGAATCAAGGTTCAGGAATGTTAAAAGTTTGCCAGAAGAAGGTAGAATCTGTAAGAATAGAAGCTGTTTCAGTGTGTTTGAAGAAGGCTGAGTCCAGTTCTTCTTAGTAAAATTAGAGAGTGAAATGAAAACTGAAGAAATTATGAATCCCTTGTTGTATCACTCTAAGATGAATTATCCCAAAGGAAATAATTGTCACCACTGAGAATATAATCTGAAAACCTGGTCATTTAAACTGGGTAAGCATTAAAACATTAGTGTGTGTACATACATATAAACATATATGTTTGAGTAAATAACACTTCGTGGTAGGACTGAACCATAATCATAATTGACCTGGACAATACTGAATGACCCAATCACTTCCATGGAATTGCAGATTGGCTCTGAAAATAGCCTCTAGGATGCTAAGGGGGTGCCTGGAGCAAGCAATTCCCAATTCGGAAAGATGCTGTAGGCAAAGCAAAGCATCATTAACTTGAAGATACTATGCTACAGCTCTTAACATTTTCTGTATGCATTTCAAGTATTTTCTATTGATGCATCTTTGCATGTGAAATAACCTCTATGGAAGATTTAACTGAATAATAATAATAAAAACAAAAACAACAACAAAACCCTACATATAATAAATGAGGAAAGTGTCATTTCTGTTTAAAAGGCTGAAATGAAACATCACTCTTGCAGACTTCTTCCCAGCAGAGAAGCTCTTTCCTGTACAAATTTTTGTTCTTTCTATGTTAGTGAAACACTAAGAGTACCTGCAGAGAAAGTTTTCTTTAACCTCAGAATGCTTGTAAAACCTGGAGAGTATATTGATGGATGAAGGTCTTTTGGAGTCTTGACATTCATTTTGTAAGAAGCACTGGAGAATGCAAGCACAATGCTGCAAGAAAGGGCATGAGAGGTATTGTTTGTTAGCCACAATGCTGAGAGCTGTTTCTGAACCAGAAAGTTCATTCCAGAGTCCTGATCTGGAGATCAAAGGAGAACAAAGAACCATACAAATCAGACCTTCGCAATATTAGCTGATGCATCATTCTGGTCCAGAGAGAGCTATCATAATTGAAAAGTGTTTTTTGATAATTTTTGATAATTTAAGCAGCAGTTTCTGCTGCTTTCTCTGACTGATTTTATACACATGTGTGGTTATAGAACAAACTGTTGGTCATCACCAGGTAGAGTAAGGATTTTTATTCTAATCCTGTGATTTTCAGACAAATATGATCTTTTTAAGCTTTCATCTTTGTGAGCAAAAGGTTTCAAGGCATACTCTAAACTTTCAAGAACATTTCTGAGAAAATTTGTTTGTCTGTAATGCATTATGTCAAATCCCTTGACTTATAATTGGAGGAGCTTTGCTCCCCCATTCCTTTATTCTTACCCATCCCCTGTATCAGACTGCAAAGAGAGCCTGCCAGAGCAGTCTGAGGCAAAATTGTTTACGACCTCATCTTTCTTCTAATACTTTTTTATCAGTTTTCCAGTCTTCAGCTTAGTGGAATTTGTAGGCATATGTGTTTTAAAAAAAAATTGTCATTTGACTAAGTAATAGTTAGCAAAAAATAATAATAAAAAAAAAAAGTAACCTTCCACAAGTCTAGAACAACCTGAGGAAACCAGCTGGGACCATGCTTAAAAATATGTATACCTACTTTTACTATTTACAAACTCATCTTCAGAATTGCGTTTGAAAGAGAAAAACATCTCAATGCTAACTGCTAGTTTAACATTATTTTCCACTGCTTGAGTATGTTTCCACTGCTATGTAGAGTTTTATTTCTGAGATGGCAGATTTGTAAACATTTAAAGTCATGCATTAGAAAATTGTATGTAAGGAACAAAATATGCATCCAAGTATGGTGATGCTTGGCATTCTAGATTATTAACTATTTTTGTGTCTATTAATACATTATCATGGCATCCTAACATTCATTTTAACACTGGATTTTTTGTCATTTAATAAAATGTACAGGGCAGAAATGAGGTCTTTCTGCAGGCCAGGTATCTTAGGCAAAGAATCTGTGAGAAAGAAAGGCTGTGTACTAAACCCTGTCACATGCCATTTGCTTCATTTCCATATTTCCCTATTCAAACACAGTGTGTCAACAAGAAAGAATGAGTTTAGAATTGTCTTCCTGGGAACGGAAAAGAAGGATTATCTACATAGTGTTCTGAAAGGAAAATTGCTGGGAATGGAATATCAGAAGCTAATAAGTAGACTGGTTGCCATCCAAAAAATGAAAATATAGACTTTTCTTGATCTTGGCAGGAGGATGATTCTTAATGGAAATCAACTAATCCCACATGATTTGCTGCTGACATGCTCAGTTACTCTGTTTCAATTCAGGTGCTGACAAACTTTTCTTGCTTTTTTGACTTTGACAGGTTAAGCAGCTTTATATTTGTAATAATTTATTTACAAGATATAAGATGAAAATATTGCTCTTTATTTTTAGAGTTTTATGTGAAAGCTGTGGCCAGCAACTGAAAAATGTAGAGTAAGAGGACATTATTGTTATTCTTTAGAGAACAGGGTTCCCAGCTAATGAGATAGGGAGCTTGTAACAACCTTGACAAGTCATCCTTTACCGTGTTAATTAACAGGGGGAATGTTGTGCCCATACAGATGCAAACTCAGCAATCCTAATGCTAAAAATAGATAATCACCTTAAAAAATTAACTTCCTTCTCTCTTTGTATGTGTTTGTGGATTCCTAATTGACCCAAGAACAAGATCCTGAAAGTCATTAAAATCATTTTTTTTAAAGAGATAGAACCATAACATAAATCTGTGATTTTGGAAACAGATTTAAGCAAGCAAAGAAATACATATGCACACAAATTAAAGGAAAATTTTTAACTGCTTTTTCTTAGAAGCACAGCTTTCGTGTCTCTTCTTTCTGGAAGGTGGAAATCACCTAATCTGTCTACTTTCCTTCTCCATAAATTTCAAAGAGCTGTTTTTAATTTGCCCATCTATTTAGTGGAAAGTATTGAAGCACAGGGAAATGTATCAAAGACTGTTTTCATTTTAAATATTATACTCTTGTAGGCTAGTCTCTTTTAGAAATCCTATTTTTAGGAAAAGTGACCAAGAAACCTGTGAACATTGAGATGTCACAGTTTTCAACAAGATAACTAATGAAATAAAAAAATCAGAGGTAGTGGCAAGAGGAGAATTTGTGAAAAAGTTTTGCTGTATGGCAAGGAGAAAAACTGATTAAATAAGAAACACAGCTCAAAAAAACCTTAAAATCTGGCTAGAAATACAATTAGGATAGAGGTTCCTGACATTAATTAAAATCTGTAATTATAAGCTTCATAAAGGCATTTGTAAAATCCAGCAGCCCTACACGAGGGCTTGCTGAAGTCTAACTAGAAATAGTGGCGTGATTCTCATGCAGTTTGCTCCATTTGGCTCAGACAGGAGGTGGGAAATGCAGGTGGGTAGTCATATCTCTGAAGAAGAGTGACCCTGGAGAAGGATTCAAAACTAGAATTTTTTGAAGCCCATCCTTTGTTCTCATGGTGTCAAACCCTGGCCTTCCACACATCCTTGAGTGCACATTTACAGACCACCCTGCCCCATGTACATTCAGAGGGTTTCCCTCACTGTATGTACATACATTCTATACATAACTATACACTTACTTTTTGTACACAGACATTTGAATACATATATTCACCACTTGTTTTATGTGAAAAACAATACATGAGTAAATGAGCCCAAAAGGAAATCTTTAAATATGCTTCAAAATTCCGACTTTAATTTAAGGTGAAGTGGGCTCTTAGATTCATTTCCATTTTTGGCAATATTCCTTTGATTAAATTAACTGCCAGTAAAGAAAAAAGGTTATGACCTACTGTATGCTGTTAAGTAACTCTCTTCCCCTTCCCACATAATTTCATGAGGAAAACTTACATATTTAATGATGCAGCTGAGCACACCTCAGAATAAATCAACTCTGGGTCAAAATACTCCAAAATTTCTGGTGTATTGATATCTGTGATCTTTTTTTTTATCCTCAGAATCTGCTTATGCTTCCGACTGCTTTCAGGTTTTCAACTCACTCAGCAGCTTGCTATTTTTTTCTGTGTTACTGCAATGGTGAACAAAAGTCAGATACTTTACAAACTCTTGGTCATAGCTTGCATCAAAAAGCGAGAGATTATGAGTGATTATTAGGCTGGGAAATACTACTGAGACAGAAGGTTTCTGGGACAACTTCAGCAAGTTAAACTTTCACACACACCTTTCCTGCTTCCAGCCCTTTTACTCACTGATAGAGGATGGAATCCTGGGCACCCTTGCAGCATCCCAGGCTTGGAGAAACAGTTCTTTGTTTAATCCCAGTTCTTTGCCCTACACAAGATTGATGTACCCTCCAGACCTGGTCTGCTGTATGTGGCTGGAACTGCAGGGTGTTCCATTCCAGCTTGTGCAAAGGTAAATGTTGGGCAACTAAAAAGCCTTTTTTCCCTCTTTAACCCCATCCCTGACTGTCATTTTAGCTTCTGAACCCTGTATCTGGGAGGAGAAACAATGAACCAAGCCTGAGGATAAGGAGGCAGTCATGCAGGTTTCAGTGCAGTGCTTGTGACTGTATGATATTATCTAGCTAACTAAAGAAGTCCTCTGGGTTGAATGAAAGAACTGTGGACTGACTACAGCAACAGAATGTGTCTCTGGCTGGAGATGGACAGGTGCCTCCTTGGTATGGCAGAAATGGTTTTACAGACTGCTGATGGTGCTCTGCAGAACTGCATTGCAAGCAGCACTGTTCTAGCTCATAAATCAGTAGTTTTAGTCACAATTCTGTTTTTCCCTTGTGCCTGTACTACTCCAGCTTGTATCTGAGAGCTCTACATACCACATCCTTGTCCCTTGTATCTGTGAAATGTGATTTTTATTTAGTTTTTATTAAAAGACATAATGGAATTCTTTATGATTTTCTCCTGCATGCTCTTATTTTAAAATATGTAAATGACAGCCACATTGAAAAAATAATCAGATTTAGTTCAATACTATATCTAACAGTTCAAAAAACTTAACTGTCTACTTTCCTCTCTGTACCTCTAGACAATAATTCCATCTCTGTATTTTTCAGTCTATATCTTTACATGGGTAGAATTGACTTATGCTTGAAGGACTGGATTTAGAATTAGAATTTAGATTTAATCTCATGCTCACCTCATATATCCCCTATAATTTCAATCAAGTTGCACAGTAAATTTTAGAAGCAGCAGATGTGGAAGTGCTGAACTTCTAAGTATCTTGTTCACATTGTGAAGATCTGAAGTGCTAAAACTCTCTGTAAAGTAGTGCCAAGTACATTAAGCACCTTGTAATAGATTTCAAAATAACATGCTAAGCAATGCCAGTGTTCTTGGCATACTTCTGCCTGGAGGCAGCCAACAGGAAAAGTGAAGAGTAAAGGAGCGATAAGGACTTTGCCTATTGTCCTGGTTTGGGCCAGGATAGAACAAGTTTTCTGACTGAGCTAAGTCTCTTCTAAGTAGCTGTACTTGCTGAAATTAACAGCAGGTTTCTCAGTCAGTGTCTGCTTCTATGACTGATAATGATCAATGGATAGAGAATGGTATGCAGAACCAAGGCCTCTTCTCAGTTCCGAGAAATATCTTATGGTCCAGAAAGAGGAAGGAAGCAAAGGCGTCACACCTGCAACTCTTCTTTAGGGAGAAGTGGAGCAGACAGGTGACCAAAATTCACCAAACGGTGTATTAAATACCATATGTGTTATACTTTGCATTGAATTTGAAAAATCAAGAGCGTCAGGTATTCTTACTCTTTGCCTATGACTGGCATCCTGGGAGGATTTTATCCATTCATCTGATCCTGCCCTCCCAAATCTCTGCCTTCCTGCCTCCAGCTCCCATCTGCTGCTGGTTCCAGGAGCCCAGCCTCAGACTTTTCCAGGGCTGCTCTGCAGCCTCAGTAGTGACGTGAGCGCTACTGAGGGGAGGGGGGAATATGGTATTATTCTTTTGTATATTTTTTATACATTTAATTTATTTTTTCCATCATTATTCTTTCAATAAAGCTGAGTAGTTTCCAACCCTTAAGTCTCTCCTCCTTATTCTCTCTACTTTATGACAGAGGAGGACAAATATGGAGTACCTGTAAGTCATTTAAATGCCAGCCCGGCATTAAAACATGACAGTCTACTTTGTATCAAGAATCTGAAATCCATTTAATATGCAACTTTGTTTAAAAAAAAGATAAAAATAAATAAATAAATAACCCATACAGGTTCTGGAAAAATGGAATATGCTATTTTCTCTTATATGATAGTCTTGTGTTACAGAACTGAGAAAGTAAGTAACTCTCCAGATAAGGAATATAAAGCATCTTTATGGAGACTGACAGAGACATGGAAGCTGTCAACATCACTTGCTGTAGATGTGGAACTGTATTCAAGTGCAAAAGGGGGACCTTTGTGTTAAGGGGGGGAGCTGGCTTTCAGGGCACAGTGTAATTTCTATGTTTGTATCCTGTCATTTTTTCATGATCAGTTTTCTATATTTTTTTTAAATGCTGTGCTCCTCACTATTATAAACTGAGCAACATCAATACTTTCCATTCCTGCCCTGTCACTGACTTGTTATATATGCCTTATAGAGGAAGGCATGTCTGGCTGGTAAGGGGTTTCTCCCCGATGTCTGATGAGTGCAATGAATGCAGAAATTGTAGCAGCACATCTCATAAATTCACAGCAGCTCATGTCTGTGAGACAGGCTTCTAGCAGACTTGTGGTTTTGCCACCATTTGTAAACAGTCTTAGTACAAAAAAAAGAGGTCTCAGATAACTGGAGGCTTTCCAGTGTGATGTTCATCTACAAGAAGGGCCAGAAGAAGGATCTTGGGAACTGCAGGCCTGCCAGCCTGACCTTGGTGCCCAGAACATTTGTGGAGAAGTTCATCTTGAGTGTTCATGCCAGCATGAGGTCATGCCTGAACAACCTTATCTCCTTCTATGAGCAGGTGACACACCTATATGGATTGTCACAGTCCAGTTTGGTCCCCTGTATAGCTGAGGACTCCTGGACTCCTCTGAGGTGAAATTAAGATGCAAACGAGGTCAGATGTCAATTGGCATCCACAAGGCACTTTATTTGTGCACCAACAATTTAGTGGAGGAGGGGGGAGTTATTAGGGTGGGAGTGTGGGGGTGGGAACTGAAGAGAGTAGGAAAACAAAGTAGAAAAAAAAGAGGGGGACAGATAACATACCACTCACATGATCCAACTGTGTCCCATTGGTGGGTCCATAGTGGGAAAGCTTCGAAGTCTGGTGGTGCATGTTATAGAACACATGTTATGGTCCATAACTATTATTTTATATTTTGTTTGTGAGGGAACATTAGCCACTGTTCATATACGACTCATAAATTGCAAAAGGTAACTGGTTTTATGGTTTAAGCAAATTATAATGATTTATGTCAGGGAAAAAATGATGACACGATGAAAACAGAGGTTTCTAATGGGAAAAAAAGTTTCAAGAGGAAAAGTTTTCAAACAAATAGTCACCCTGAGAAAGGGATAGTAAGAGAAGAAAAGAGATCAATTAGGTTTTTCACCCTCTGTCACCTCGCGGCTCTTCATCACAGTGGTCTCTGTCTCTTGCTGGGGGCAGAACTGCTCTGGCTTTGCTGCTGATTTCACTGCTGATGCTTCTACATTTTCTCCTTTTTCCTCTGAGTTTTTTATAGTAAAAAAATTCTTTCCTTCCATTAATTATTGTCAGAGGGTTGCAATTGATGACTTGGGACCTTCCTTTTGATATTCAAGTCTTTCCAAGAATTCTATTTTATTTGCTGTCAATCTGCATTAGATGTCTGGACAGCATGATTAGCATTTTATCTTTTAGTGGTGATGAGATTTTGCCTAGTGGAGACAGACTTGATACATGTTAAACAGTATAAACAGAAACTAGGGACCAGGCTTTTTGTTGATTCACATTTTAACAGGGTAAACTAAGCTGAGGAGCCAGAGAAATTTTGATGGAAGTAAGCTTTGCTACAGTTTAACAGAGACAGTCGAGGTGGGGAGAAAAATCTATTAAGTGAAAACAGCTTTGATATATTTTTAAAAGAGTAGAGAAATGTTGGATCAAGAGACAACTTCATATTTACAATGTGTTCACATCACCATGTTTCCTACTTCTCCAGGAAAGCTTCTGCATAGTCAATTAGTCCCATCACTGTGAGGGTCTTAGTAGTAAAGACACCAGGCCCAGGCTCATGTGCAGAAGGGTAAGCAGGCAAAATCTAACCAAGTTCCTGCCATCATGGTGCTTTCAAGGTGTTTTTTCAGAAAGCAGTACTTTCTGAGGAAGGAGTTTCTCATTTGCGGTTGAGTCAGAGCTGGGTGAATGTCTTGATGTTTCTTTGTGGCTACTGATGTTCTGGCACACAAGCCCCACACAGTCTCTTACAAAAATCCCCTATGCTGATGATGTTTGAGCCAAATGAATTAATGGATCCTCACATGGATGAGGAAAAGGCTATGGACTTTGTCTACCTTGATTCTAATTAACCCTTTGTCATTCTCTCCCACAGCATCTTCCTAGGAACACTGGCAGCTCATGGCAGAGACAGATGTACTCTTTACTGGGCTAAAAACTGCATGTATGGCCAGGCCCAGAAAGTTACAGTCAATTCAGTTAAATCCAATTGGTGACCTGTCACCAGTGGTGTCTCCCAGGGTTCAGTTCTGGGGCTGGTCTTGTTTAATATCTTTATCAGTGATTTATATGAGGTGATTGAATACTTCTTTAGTAAGTTTGCAGATGACATCCAGTTAGGTTACAGTGTTGATCTGCTCCAGTTTAGGGAGGCTCTGCAGAGGGATCTAAATAGGTTGAATCAATGGGCTGAGGCCAATTTTATGAGGTTTGGCAAGGCTAAGTGCAATGTCCTGCATCTGGTCATAACAACCCCAGGCAGAACTATAGGATTGGGGAAGAGTGTCTGAAAAGCTTTCTGGAGGAAAGGGATGGGGGGGTGTTGGTTGACAGGCAGCTAAATATGAGCCAGCAGTGTGCCCAGGTAGTCTAAAAGGCCAACAACATCCTGCCTTGTATCAGGAATAGTGTGGCCAGCATGAGCAGAGAAGTTATTGTTCCCCTGTATTTGGCACTGGGGAGGCTGCACCTCAAGTACTGTGTTCAGTTCTGGGCCCCTCTGGTCAGTAAAAAATTTTGCTCCTGTGGTGAGTTCAGAGAACGACAACTAACCTGGTGATGAGGGTCTGGAGGAGAAGTGCTAAGAGGAGAGGCTGAGAGAATTTGGGTTATTTAATTTGAGGGAAGAGGAGCCTGAGAGGACACCATATTGCTCTCTACAACTACCCGAAAGGAGGTTTTAGTGAGGTGGGTGTTGGTCTCTTCTCTCTAGTAAAAAGCAAGAGGGCAAGAGGAAACAGCCTGAAGTTGTGCCAGTGGAGGTTTAGACTAGATGTTAGGAGAAATCTCTTTACAGAGAGAGTATTCAGGGGATGGAACAGGCTGCCCAGGGATGTGATGGAGTAACCATCCCTGGATGTATTTTAAAACTATGTAGATGAAGCACTTCGGTATATCCAATGTTCTTAGATGTCTTTTGGAACTTTGATAATTCTGTGAAACATACGCTGTGGAGATTTCAAAGTTGTCAAGTTACCTAATAGAATTAGGTAGGAAAAGTCTGCCTTTGGGTTTATCTTAGTTCTAGGTTTCTAAACACCTCTAAAAGTATGTTTTCGGATTCTCAGATACTTGATGGATACTGTACTTTAAATTATGAATAGGAAAAAAACCCCAGAGAACATTCATATGTATGCATCTATGTTTAAATAATGCAATTTAATTCCTGTAGGCTTATGTACTTACCAAGAGGATAGAATGAGCAAATTTATCTGTGATCAGTATCAGTTCTTGGGTTTGGCCCAGGATTCATTTGTCATAGTGACAGTAACCACAACAACAAACCTCACTGAGTAAAGAGGTCACTATACTATCCTGGTAACATCAATGTCAACAATAACAATAACAATAAAGTGTTACTGCCAAGAGTTGGACCCTAAATACTGTCTATATTTTACTTTCATTAAAATAATTAACAAAATTCAAGATCCCTTATTTTATTCCAATCTGTCTTATTAGTGCTTCTGCACTGTGTATACAAGGTAGACATTGTACTGTTTGTTATTACATCCTATGAAGGATTCACATTTTTCAAGAGCAAACCTTAAGCACTGTCTGATAATTAGCTCACTGTAATTGATTCTGGTATTTATTGAAAATATAAACCCTTTGCATTGTGTTCTGCTGATGGCCTTTTGCCTTGCTCACTTAATTACTGTTTCTTGTACTGGCAGATGCCCAACTACATTTGCATCTACTGTGGAATCAGCTAGCATGATATCCTGTACAATATTAATTTCTTTTGCTCTACATACAACAAAATAAAAGGAACTACAAGAAACATAAGTTCAGAATGTTGCTATATATAACATTATCACTAATATAAATATTATAATAAAGATTCATAACTTCAATTGCTATGGATAGGTTATTTGTTCGGTTTGGATTGCATTCAGAGGGAATGATATACACCCTCAGTAGCTTTGCAGGTGACATGAACTTGGGTTACCTGAGGGTAGAAAGGTTCTACAGAGGAATCTGGACTGGACAGATCAATGGACTGAGGCCAGTTGTATGAGATTCAACAAAGCCAAGTGTCAGGTCCTGCATTTTCATCACAACCCATGAAATGCTACACTGATGGGGAAGATCGGCTAGAAAGCTGCCCAGCAGAAAAGGACCTGGAAGTGTTGGTCAAGAAGTGGCTGTGTGCCTGGGTGTCCAAGATGGCCAACAGCATCCTGCCTTGTGTCAGGAACAGTGTGTCCAGCAGGAGAAGGGAAGTGATTGTGCCCCTGAACTCAGCACTGGTGAGGCCACACCTTGAATACTGTGTTCAGTTCTGGGCCCCTCAGTTCAAGAAAGACATTGAATTGCTGGAGCAATTTCAGAGAAAGGCAGCCAAGCTGGTGATGAGAGTCTTCACAAGTGCTATGAGGAGAGGCTGACGGAATTGGGATTGTTTAGTTTGGAGGAGGCTGAGAGGAGACGCTATTGTTCTCCACAGAAAGAGGGTTGTAGTGAGGTGGGTTTCTCAAGTAATAAGTGATATAATAAGAGGAAATTACCTGAAGCTGCAACAAGGAGGTTCAGGTTGGATATTCAGAAAAATTTCTTCACTGAAAAGGTTCAAAAACACTGAACAAAAGAAACAGTTTAGCTGCCCAAAGAAATAATTTCACTGCCAGTCCTAAAGATATTTAAAAGATTTTTAGAAGTGGCTGCTAGGGACATGGTTTATCAGGACTTGGAAGGTTTATGCTTGGACTTGCTGATTTTAAGGTCTTTTCCAACCCAAATGATTCTATGACTGGTTTAGGAATTGATTAACACTTGCCCAGCCCTTTGGTTTGACAAGCTTTAAGTGGGAGATCTCTGGTATATAGCCAGTAGTGGAGTAACTTTTTTGTATTTCCTGAGTTCTGTAATACATCTTTGTTTCTCAGCTTCTGTTGCTCTGTAGTCCTGTGAGATTTCAATCAGTGGAATTTTCTTTGCCTCAAAAGACAATTGTAAAGTGAATAAAGTTTGTTGTAGTGGAGCTAGCTAACACTGTGACTGGTGCCTTGAAGGTGATGAGGACTGGTAAACTGGATGGAGATCCCCTTCAGGTGGGGCTGTCTCCAATGTTCCTCTTTATGTGGCAATCAGACCCCCTGGGAGGAGACATTCCTGAGGGCCAGGCTTTAGTCAGGTCATGGACTGATAAGGTGGGTGAGGGCTTCACTCCTTTCCCCCTCAGATGGATCAGTTGTTAATGATCTTCTGAATTAAATAGGACAATTTGGTCTCCTGCTGCAACAGACTGACTTATGCTACTGACAGCTCCCCTCCTGGGGAAGAGAGATGGAAATACGAGTTTCCCCTCTCCTTGGGTGAACAAAAGACCAGTGAAACTTTTTATCTGGAACAGCAGGAATCTGGGGGCAAATAAGCAACACTGAGACCCCCACTTTGTCATTGTCCTTCACCAACCCACCATACTGCATCAGGCCCTGTCCAGGATTGGAACACCATCTTGAACAAGAAACCTTCACTGGGCACCTCTGGACCCATGGTGGTGACTTTATTGAACCTTTTCCCCCTCTCCTCTCCCTCTCCTCTCCCTCTCCTCTCCTCTCCCTCTCCTCTCCCTCTCCTCTCCTCTCCTCTCCTCTCCTCTCCTCTCCTCTCCTCTCCTCTCCTCTCCTCTCCTCTCCTCTCCTCTCCTCTCCTCTCCTCTCCTCTCCTCTCCTCTCCTCTCCTCTCCTCTCCTCTCCTCTCCTCTCCTCTCCTCTCCTCTCCTCTCCTCTCCTCTTCTCTCTTCTCCTCTCCTCACAATTAAAAAATTAAAAACAATTAAAAAACAATAAAAAAAATTCTCAGGTACACTGAGTCTATTGAACTTGTCTGAAGAGAAGATAACAATGTCCTGATGCTTAAAGATACAAATAAAGAAAATATTCTAACATGTAACCATCAAACCAGATACCATCAAGGAATCAGGGATTCTCTTTTTTGATACCTCATTTTGACACTATAGTGTAGAGACTGCCATATGTACAAAATACTCTCTGAAATATAGATACATAACAGCACTAATTTGTTGTTCTACAGCTGTACAAATTCAGTCAGAACCTACTTTGCCAGTACTCACATGTAGAAATCAGTATGTGCATGAATTGGTATGAATTAACGTGTAGATGAATCTGGGTGAAAGTTACTATCTCTTCTAGCAAATAGTGTTCTTCATGGTCTCCCTGACTTTTTTCATGTTTTGAAGTGATTTTTTTAAAACCAACAATGACTTTCAAATTTTTTTTTTCCCTAAAGAGAAGACAAATGAAGGATGGTAAAGAAGAGGAAAGGCTAATACTAAATTGTCTTTTCATGAAGTCATGAAACTAGCTATAGGAGAGAATAAGCTTTCAGTAACATTTTTTGTCAATTGTGTAAATAAATGCAAGTGCTATCTCAAAAACATTTTATTCTGCCAAAGTAAAAGAAAAGCCATGAACTGACTTAGAGTGAACTCTTTCTGCCGTGGTTCACGACAGTATCTGGGTTTTGCCTTAAGAGAAAACATTTGAGCATTTGTCATCACATGTTTTAAAAACCATTTGCACTGTTTGCCTCTGTTTCCTGGAAGAGCCTGTATGTTAATTTATTAGTTCCCTGGACTCTGTGAGCAATTTCTAGTCAAGTGGCACAATTACTACACCAGCGTGGGAAGTAAAACACATTTAGACAAGTAGTTTCATTTTTCCTTGATGTCTTCCTCATATTACTCTTTATTGTGGGTCAGCCAGTTGCAGATTTCAATTACAGAAATAGCATTTATTAGAAATAGCACTCAGCTGTTTTTCCCACATGCTGTTTAAGTGACTGAAAAAGACTGAGAAGCTATATAACCTAGAGAGTTCATGGAAATGCAGGGAAACATTCCTGGAAAGGGCAAACACAATCTGCTTAAAAGTATACTTCCTGTTCTCTTTCTAGAATTAGATAGATGCAGTAAAAGAAAAAGAGGGAAGGGGAAAGATTTGGGCAGAAGGGAATAAAAAAAGCAAGAGAAATCTTTGTACTGCTACTCCTGTTGATTTAACTCTCATTGTGAGAGTTATTATGTAAAATGAGTCCCTTTGCAAAATATTGACAATAACATTAATTAGATGTTTAAAAATCACAGGAATACAGCACCAGATTCTCAAGTATCGTGGTGTAAATTTATCACAGGTTTGTCAACTATAATGTCTTTGTATCTGTGGAACAAGTATCTACAATGCATCTTAAAATGCAATGTTACAAAACATTAAGGAATCCAATTCATGTTCTGAAATGATAAGGAGTGACAGGCATTCACTGGGGAAATATGTTCATTTCATGTTGTTGAACCAAACTGGTATAGAAGTGATTTACTGATTTATTAAATACATGTAATTAACTAGTTATGAGTGAGATACACAATCCAGATCAGTGTTGGCAATGCAACGTATAAACCATCTCAGAAAACCTTTGGAAATTGCTAACAAGTGCCCCCAGACCTCTGAGCACCCCTTTGCAATTGATCCAAGCAGTGCAATCCCCTGCAGCCCCCTCCAAGAAAGCTCCCAGCTGATAGGAGCCCACGCCTCCTTAGATCTCCAGCTGCACACCCTTGTGGAGGGGAACCAGCATATGTGCTCCCAGCCAGAACCCCACCACGGGTCCTTTTTAGTCTCTAGAACTTGAACCTGGAGGGCAGTGGATGGGGCTGTTCTCTGCAACCCACAGGAGGGGTGAACTTCCCTGGTGGACAGAAGCCAGAAGACCTCTGGGTGAATTGGATGGTGTCATACTGACCTATGATTACATCTGTGCCCATGCCAAGCTTCCTTCCAAAACTCATGTTTCTCCAAGACTTCTTTTCAGGTTGATTCCTTTGATGCAAATGTATCCTCGTAATTTGTCCATGAGTATTTAGTGTAGTTGATGATTCTCTTCCTCTTCAAGGAAAATGTTTCAGGCAAATGCCCTCTCAAGTGGCTTTGGATATACCACTGACAATGCAACATCATGCGTATGGTCCTATTGGAATTCATGCTCTTACGCAGCCCAGTTTTCCAGGGATGGGCCTGAGAAGTACCCCCACAATAGCTGCTTCTGTCTAAGACGATAGTAAGTGAGGAAGCAAAAATTATATGCAATGACTTAATTTTCTACACCTCAGAACTCAACTTGTAAAGAATGATAGCTATGGAAAAATACAAAATTTAAAAAAATGAAATAGATAAAATAAAACCCAGAAAAACGTACCCATGCTCTACTAGCTTTCAAGTCTTCATTCCTAATCTTGTGATGGATTATTATCCGCATTCTGATGCCATTCTGTGTGACAGGGCACAGAGGCAAAGAGACTTCTCCACCCTGTTTCTCTATGGGCTCCAGGGAGACAGCTGCCATCTAATCACAGGGAAATTACTGCTCTGGTACTTTCTCTTCCTTCCTCACTGACCTTGGTGTCTTAGCTCTGGCATTGCTTTCATCTTCTCTGCTCTGCAGGGCTGGTTTTAACTTGTGGTAGTTTTTTTTCCATTTTCATTTTCCGTTTCTTGAATACGTTACTTTCAGAGGCACATCCAGCTTTTTATATCTTCTGTAGAGGGGGGGTTCAGATTTTGAACTAGGGCAGCTTCCAGCAGCTTCTCATAGGAGCCACTCCTGTGGCTCCCCTGCTTCCAAAATACCACTTCATGAACCCAAGACAGACATCATTCAGGTGCAAATGAAAATCACCAGTGACTGAGTCACTGAAATTCTCTCCATGTGTCAGTTACAAAACCGGCTTCTGCTATATGATTCTGATCTACTGTAAAAGTACAAATTTTTCATTTGATCTAGGAATGCCTCATTTATTACTTATAGGAAGAAATTCTAATGGGTGAATCGTGAGTTTGATTTAATCACTTTCCTTCTGAGTCTGATTACAAGTCCCTTTGCGGCAGGTTTTTATGAATTTTAGGAAGGTATAAGATACATTTCACTTTGAAACAATTCTAGTTCTGCCTAGGCTCCTCTAGTTACTCTAGAAGGAACTGAAGTGGCTGAAAATATTTTTGACATATGTGGAAGGAAATCTGATCAGCTGGGAGGGAACCTGCTCTTGATCAATATCTCACCACACTATGGATACAGACTGGTACACGATATGCACCCAGACAGTTCTTGGAGCATAGAATGGAACTGTAGACATGCCATTTTTGGCTTCTTTTCACATGTAAAGATATTAGTTAGGGTAAAGGAACTATGATGTTGAGAGTAAGTTTTCATCTCCTTAGCTATACATATAACAGCTAGTCAAAATATTTGCTATGATAGCCACTACCTATTTGAGTCATTATTACTAATTTAAGAAAGGAAAACACTCAAAGGTCAAAGAAGATATTTTGTTTAGTATGGTGCAACATTCAAGTGATTAGTGTGCACATGAAAAAGAAATGTACTGACCTTGTTAATTTTTTAGAAGTTCTTTAGTGTGTGGCTTAGGATATTTTTAGCTCTGTATTCCAGTTGAAAATGAATGTTAGAAATTTTGTGGAAATGGAAATGCTAAGTTTTCAGCTGCTCTCATTAGGTGTTAAACTTTAAAGATAAATACATGGCAAAGTTAAAGCAAATAGAAACTGAAAAACAATTCATGCTTGGTTCCATGATACATTTGACTAGGTTTTACCTGAAGGCTGTCTAGAATTATGGCAAAGGCTGTCCTAAATTTTGGAAAAGAAATTTAGTTAGATGGAAAGATAAAACACCTTTTGTCTCAGATCTGCAGGCATTAGAAAAAAACACTCCCCTGCAATTGTCAGCCTACCTAGAATTTTAGGCCTTTATTTTCTGGAGGAATCAAAAGTAGGGGAGAACTGATGGGAAATTCACCAGTTTTTGTTAAGGAGAAAAGTAACTTGAGAGCAACCTTGTTTTTATGGAGGACAGATGACAAGGAAGCAGATACGTAGTGGATATGCGCTGAAGATTTTGAGAATTTGAGAAAAATAAAGATTTTTTTGTTTGTTTGGTTGTTTTTTTGTTTTGGTTTTTTTGGTTTGGTTTGGTTTGGTTTGGTTTGGTTTGGTTTGGTTTGGTTTGGTTTGGTTTGGTTTGGCTTGGGGTGGGGTTTTTTGTTTGTTTTTTTTCTTCCCTGCAGATCAGAACACAAGTTAAATTATCAAGATGTTCTGTAAAATAGAAGACCAAGTCAAAATATTTCTTTCTTTCAGTTGAAAAATGAACCATAAAAGTCCAAGCTTGCTTAACTCCTGTACAAGGCCTTCATTTTGTAAAATTTTCTATAGTGAAGTATGAATGGAGTGTGAGTAGTTGATCATTTTCTGTTACACCTGACAAATGTGTCCTGTCAAACACAAGGACATAAGGAATTTAGATTGAAGATAGCAGGAAGAATTGGGCAGAATCAGGTAGAAACAGGATTGTGAGGAAACATCTGATATGTATTTGTGTAACTTCAAAGAGAAAAAGCATTCTATGCTTTGTGTTTTAACATTTTGTGGAAGAGCAGGAGGAATTTAAATAAAGTGAAAAATAGTAAGTCCTGTCTGGAAATATGTGGCTAATGTTTTCATCAAATTAGTTTTCTTCACCTGCTTTCTCTTTTGGGAAAGTCCTATCGGCCACTGGCAAAGTAAGAACCATAGAAGGGAGACAGTGTAATGGTAATCCTTATTTACAAAGACAGGATTTGTTGATTGTATTACAGTTTTTTATAAAGCATGACATGAAGAAATTCTTTCTGTATCAGATCATTTCTGTGTTATGTTTTTAGGAAATTATTTGGGCTGGGAACACCACAGAGGCCTCTAAGACTTAGGTTGCTCATGTTCTTACATCTCCTGTGTCACCCGCATCACTGATTAGATTTTCATAAAGTCATAGAGTTGTCAGGGTTGGGAGGGACCTTAAAGATCATCTAGTTCCAAGACCCTGGCGTGGGCAGGGTCACCTCCCACTAGATCAGGTTGCTTAGAGCCACATCCAGCCTGTTAAAAACTTACAGAGATGGGGCTTATCTTTATCTCCTGTAATGCACTACAGGGCTGGCCAGACTATTATGAATACTTAGTAGTGCCATGTAGAAACAGAAGATTTTAACAAATGAGGGTGGAGGCATGTTGTGCATTTTTTGGTAACTCCTATGAGGTAATGTGGCATTTTAGGAGTCTGAACTCCTATGTTTATGAACATAAAATTAGCCTGGGTCAAGAAGGCCCATGTAGAAACCCACACTGTCTAAGAGCTGCCAGACACTGTTAATGGATCAGTTTTCCCTCAAAGGAAGAAAATCCTTAGTCTACAGATGTCTGCAATGCAACGTAAAAAATAATGAGGCTAATTCAAAGATCTTTAAAACTGAAGAGGATTTTTCCTTGGTAGAGTTCAGCAAGATGTAGATTTGGCTTATATAAAAGTTTTTAAACAGTGGTTTTTGACTCATGAAAGCTAAAACCTTAATTAAGCCACATATTTCTTACCCCAATTATTTAGCTGATCTGGCCTTTCTTCTCCCTTTTGTCTTTCTGTTTGGATAATTACAGTTCTACTGTGGCATTAACATGAAATTTTGAATGATAAAATTCATTATATTAAAGACACAGGTTCTCAGGTAGGCAAGACCCTACCTGACCTTGTAATGCTTGAATTTTTTTCTTTCGTGGTAATTTACAAAAGGCTGGGTACTAATTTGCACTGAAATTTGCTGGTAAGTCAAAAGATATTTTAAAATGTCTATGAGCTAAATTTCCATACATATTTTTCTCTGTGTCATGATACTGTTGACTGTTAAAAATTTTTGTGCCACAGTCTAAGACATACTTCAGCTATTGGATTTCCTTATTCTTATGGAATTGCTGTTTCTGAAACACTGAGTATTACCTAAACTGAATTTTTTTCATTACTGTCATGGTTTAACACTGGTCCAGCAATTAAACCAAATAACAGATGCTCCCTATTAATCCCCTTCTCCCTGATAAAGAAAGGAGAGAGACTTATGGGTTGGAAACTAAACTACACAACTTTAATGAAACAGTAATGTTAAATAGGAAAAATTACTAAATATATACAAATATACAGGAAAATTGATACCACGTTCTTCCCCTCTTTCCCCCAGTAATTCTTACATCACCACAAGGGCTGCAGGGCAGCCTTGGGAAAGTCCAGGCTGGACTCCTGGGGTCAGCAGCAGTCGGGAGCTGGAGGCAGGAACATACAAGGTCAGGCTGGTATGGATCAGGACCACAGGCAGAGGAACGGACGGAATCCTCCCAGGATGCAGAAGCAAAACAGGGAACAGGAGAAGAAGGGGAAGCAGAACAGGAAGGAAGAGGTTTGACTCTCATGATCCCCCAGATTTATACTGAGTATGACATGGGATGGAATACTCTGTTTGGTCAATTCTGGCATCTATCTTGTCCGGTCCTCCCCAAAGGAGGGTTTCAGGTGGGACCTCTTTACTCCTGGAGGGTAAAATGTTCCTCAGAGCTGAGCAGTATCCTTGGCTCTGCACACCAGTCTCTAGCAGTAACTATAAACATAGAGTGTTATCAGTCCTAGAAGCAGACACTGTCTGAGAAACTTGCTGTTAATTTCAGCAAGTGCAGCCACTTACGAGACCTAGCTGAAAGCAAAAGTACAAGACAGAAAATCACCTTTATCCTGGCCCAAACCAAGACAGTTACTGAGAATTGATATATATATTGGAGCACGAAAATATTAAGTTCAGTGAAGAGAATCCATTTTGTTAACTTCTCCTAGGAATTTTCTTTCAGTTCTATGAAATTACATGTTAGCATGCAGGAGCCCTCTAGCTAGATATGAACCATACAACAGTATCATAAAATAGTCAGTTGAAAGGAAGATTAAAATAAGGTTGTTGAAAATTAAAATAAGATTAAAATAAGCTTGTGTTATTAGGGGAAACACTAATAATGAAGGTAATAGAATCAAGTTATTTCATCAATACTTTTTTTGATAGCTTTTCCTTTTACCAGTGTGTAACCTAGTTTCTCCTGATAAACCAGATAAGTCAGTTTTCTTCCACTCTAAGAAAAACAAAGCAAACAGTGTATGGATTTCTTCTATCTTTATTACTTTCTTTGCAACCTGGTGACAGCTGCAGGAAAAATCAGTGGATTTTTCTTTCCAATATACACAAAAATATAACTATCACAACATCTTCAAATATTTGCTCTTTAAAACTTGTCCTTTGTCTTATGAATTTTGCCATACTGTCCAGAAGACAATGAATGATGATTTTGAGGTCCCTTGATGATCTCTGAGGTCTCTTCCAACCCAGCTGTTTCTATTATTCTATGATTCTATGAATTTTTGAGTAACATATACACTAACAAGCATGCCATATTTTCATGACATTCAGCAGTTTAGTGCCTGTCTATATTAATGTTACCAGCAACACTAAAAGAATGATGTAATTAGTGTTTATACTGGAACACAAATTTAACTGAACAAATTTAACACTTTTTTTTTTTTTCAACTGAATTAATTTTCGTTCATGCACTATCTGTTGAAATAAGCTGTTATTTTTTTAAGTAAAAGCAGAACATCAATGTACTTCCACAGAAGCAACCTGAGGAATTACTGAATCAGAGAGGACATGTATCAAGCTTGTTGGATTCCATTTTTTTCTGACAAGTGTAAGAGAAAGAAAGAGAAAATGGATGTGCCTGTCTTTTATAGCTGAAAAATAGCTCCCTAGTTCCTCTGCCTTAGTGCCTGTGCTTAACAAGTACCTGTGCTAGTACTTGCTTCAACATGCCCATTCCTGCTTTCAAGATCACGAGGGGAAGCGGCATCTGCAGAAGAGAAAGATGGAGAGGACTGTTTCTGGTAGTAGAGAACATTGATTTCTGTTGTCTACTGATAGTAGCGAACATTAAGCACAGTGCTTAATGCTACTGTGATAGCTTTGTGGAGTGGATTGAGGATCTGAGTACTGTCTCATAGGACTCAGAAGTAGCTTGCAGCTATCAGTATTTCCTTGAACCTGAACTCATTGTTATCACTCTGTAGATGCCCCTTGAACTTATAGCTCCACAGGAATTGCCAAGAGTGTTTTGACTTCTAATGCAAGTGTCTTTAAGGGATATGAATGATCATTCTGTATCTTGCACTCATGTTCTGACACAAGCACTGTTGGCAGAGGAAGGATCAGGAACAGTTCTCTCACCTTTTAGTCCAGGTTTTCTACTCCGTATTCTACTGGATAGTCAAATTGAACAGTGAAAAACACAGGGGAATTTTATTTCACTTCTTGTGCCTGTTGATACCAACATGCATCCACCATCTAAGGTCCATACACAGGCAGAAGTGTGTTTTTACTGTTGGGTCTGAAAGAAGATTTCTGAGACAGATTAAAAGGCTCCAGAGGACTTTCAGCAAAACCAAGGAGGAAAAGCTTTATTTTACCTTTTTTTTTTTCTCCTGTTTTCTGAGGCACTCGGAGGCTCTATACATGTATTTGCATAAGTTTAAGTGGCTTTCAGTAGGTTTATCTTGAATGCTGCCTGCAAATAAAATTTATCATTTCCCAACCCAGATACCAGATATCAGTCAGACTTGCCTTTCACAACAGGAGGAGAGGCAAACAAACATGCATTTGAATTTGTGAAGTACAAATATAGGATCTTAATGGTAATAAGCTATTAGGGCATGGGCATTTTGATTTTCAAGCAGTAGTGACAGAAAGATTTTTCTGCTTTTGCCAACCTTTATCACCAGACACTTATCTCTCTCACAATTCATCACTTTCCCTTAAGGTATTTCATCCCTTGACATAATCATCAGCACAAGCTGATTCTGGAAGGAGAGGTAACTTTGTATCCTTCTTATGACTCATCATCACTTACTGAAGTTATCCCAAGAAGGTCCTTAGAACTCCTAATATCTTGGTGTTTCTAGTTCTTATTTGAAGGGGGAAAAAGACTACTGTGCTGCTTAAACCTGGCTAAACCACTCAGCATGAGACTAAGGAAAAACCTTCCATCATATGTGTGCCATCATTTAGACACCACAGAAAGCAGTGCTAGCAGATAGAATCTGATAGATAGAATCTGTCACTATAATTCATAGCTTGCAAAGCATTGTAAAAAATGTGGTGAACAGTACTGATCAGGATAAATCCTTTCCTGAGGTGGCAGTTCTTAGGCACTGCTTTCTGCAGTATTATTGCAGATAACTGAAGTCTTAATATACAGATGAATTAAAGGATGGCATGAATTTAAAAAAAAAACAACCTCACACCCTAAAAAACTAATAAATGTACCAGTAATGGAATTCATGTCACAACAGCAAGATACCTACCTACCTCTCATTTAACTTCCCCATTTGTTGGAGAATTTTGGCACACATCCCTGTCAATATGTCAACTTACTATACAGTACTGTACTGTACAGTACTACACTACACTACACAGCACTACATTATACTGTACTATACTATACTATTTGCACAGCTTGTAGCAAGCATTACATGGCAAAATAAAGTGAATAAAAACCAACAGATTGCTATTATTTATTTACATTTTTATTTCATTAATCATTTATTTACTTATATAAAAATATGTTTATTTCTTTATATATAAATATTTAATTCTACTTTTATTACAAAATCCATTTTGTTTCTGCTTAGAAATAGTTTAGACCTCAGGAGAGTGTTTAGGAACTACTGAATGTATATCATACCTGAGAACAAACACAGAATGATTCTTTATAACTTACAGTGTCTAAATTTGATTAAAACCGATTACCCAATTTTTAAATCAAATTTTTTGCCATTTTTTGTGCAATTAATATCTTACTAAAATAAAAATAATTTATCTCGGTCTTGTTCATAGTAATCTGAAGAAAAAGCTTCAGTGAAGTACAGCCACTGCAGTTTCAGAAGTCTATTCCAGCAAAGCATCTGCCCGATTTACATAATTTTACTAGAGATGGATTGCAACATTTCAGGTGAAGTTAATGGCAAATGTGAAAGAAGAATTCTGCAGGTATTAAGTTTATATGACAGAAAATACAAATGTAGTTTGAGCAGACACAAATGTGGTTTGAAGCTCATTGTGAGAGTGCAGCTGTGAGTTCTTTATCAAAGGAGATCTTTATGTTCCTGCAGAATCTGAGTCATACCATTAAGATGTCTATCAAACTTGTAAAGCAGAAAGACAACAAAAGTTTAAAATTACAGGACTTTTTAAATTGACATTGATCTCCTATGCATCCTGTGGATTACAAAGAAAAAACACAAATTGTTGCATCCACAAAACCTTTGATGATCAGGCTAGATAATAAGTTCTCAGAGAGTCATTGTTCAGTTGTGTACAAAATATGATACACAAAATAGCTGAGTGTACACATTTTTAACAAAAATCGGCTTAGATAAAAAAGCAATGCAGTGTTGCATGCTGTACTGTTAACCTTGAGAACTTAACTTTTGTGCTGTAGAAAGCAGATGCAACTATAAGAAATCAGGATGTCTATGAAGATTAACTTCAAATTCAGTTGAAAGAAATACCACATCCAAAGCTTATGAGCAGACAAGCAGGTGCCAAACCCATTATAATATAAAGCCCCAGTGTCTAAGAGCTTGAAGGTTTGTTGGGTTTTTTTGTGCTTCATGTAGAGGCTGTAGAAGTTCTCACTGATGATTTTTTTTCCCTGTTTTGTATTAGTGACTGTAAAATCACTACCATCACTACCAAAGCATAGACCATCCCTTTAAGAGATCTTAAGAATTTCCTAATATTTTTCTCATAATACAAAACCTAGAGTTTGAGGGTAGTTTACTTCACAGTACAGGAATCAGTTGTTACTATTCTAATCTGGTTGACAGCAGCTACTTTTTTTCTGTAGTTGGACTGGAGAATTGAAAGCACTGGAAAAGATACCTGTTTCAAAAAGAGTTCTCAAAGGAATATTATGGATGCCCTTATTCCTTAATTTATTGTCTAAAAGACCATTTCTAGAATCCTGCAGAAATTATTCTCAATAAAGAGGTATTCTTTTTCTAAGCCTACCTGAGAATATGAACATAAATTTTATGTGAAGCTCTGTGAAGAATAATTCCTTTGAAAGAAATATAAATTATACAGTTATTACAAACATTGAACTTTGTTCTAGTATACCTGTTTATTTAGAACCTGACCATTTGTATATAGCAAAGAATGAACTGACTAGGGTAAGCATAACATAAAATGTTCTTAGAGAAGATTCCCAGGTTCCTGGATATATTGTGTACATTTGTAACTGACACTGATAGTGAGTTTTTAGTGATAGTTTAAAACAAGGATCTACATGGACAGTCAAGGCATTAGCTGAAATTTAATCTACATGGACAGTCAAGGCATTAGCTGAAATTTAAGTCCCTCTTGCTCATAATTAAATAAAAGACAATTACTAATTTGAAGATAAATACAAAGATTGAAAATGGCTAGGATCTGCTGTAGGTTCATCAAATTTGCAAATGATTTTGCAGTGTAAAGTTTAATTTATTAGTTTTAATTTCACTCACACTATGAATATGCACACACGTGTATCCATCAAAAGCATTTGGAAAAGACTGTTTTGCTTTAGTAATGTTTCATATAAGAAAGTGAAACTAATTATTTGGCTTTTTATTGGCTGAATTCTACATATGCTTTCTCCTTCAATTCAAATTCTCTGAGCACATCCAACCAGAATAATAAATACGTAATGCTGAAGTCTTGCTCTTTTTTTATGCGTCCTTTCTGCACATATTTTCCTGTAGGTCTCAATGGTGATAGCTGTAGTATATTTTTCTCCTTTCAGCAGATACTGATGTTTGAGAAAAATGAAATAAACCAAACTGGTATCTGTTTACTCTGTGTGCCGGTATTTAAACTCAGACTGTAACACGCTTGACATAGATGCTAAAGGATTGCTTTTAGAGCGGAAGAGAAAGCTTTCTTTACCTATCTTTCATGAGGGCAGGTTCAGTACAATTCAAGTATTTCTCAGCCAAATGAATTTGCTTCTGTTATGTTTGCTAATTTTCTTTCTCTTGGGATGTGCAGTTAAAGCCCAGCACTTGGGGTCTTTTTGATATCTTTGCCTTTGTAACTGAATTTTGTTTGAATTAATCTTGTGGCAGTCTAAACTGCAGTCTTTTTTTTGAAATTGTTGAGGTGTGAAATGGAGATGTTTATTGATACCTGTGCTACAGACTGTAGCTTGCTGCAAGAGGTAGTCTCACAGAAATAGCTTGTATTTTATTTCTGTTGGATTACTGACGTTCTCTGTGAAGGTGTTCCTGGTACAGCATTAGGGTATACATTAAATTGTAGTTTATGTGCTGAAGCCTGACTTAGTGGTTTATGCTGCACTGTATAGGAGGTGCATGTCATGTTTTGTGACCTGGATACATGAAAATCCTGGGCCTGCAAAAGACAGCAAAAACCAAATACAACAAAACAAAACAAAAAAGCCACTACTGCTAAAGTTTCCTCACTAGTGATCTTGCCTTATTTCTGATTATACAGAGATAATGACAGGTCTTTTTAAGACTTTAGGACTCTTACATCTCTACAAATCACTTGGTTTTGCCTTTTACAGTAAGAAAATGCAGAGCTCCCATCATACTCAACATATCAAGGTGAAATGATGTTATGTAGTTCACAAATTCTTTTGTCTTTATCCCAGAATCTTCACAGGGCAACTGTTGTCATGAGTGTTCACTGTTAAGTCTGAAAAATTTGGGAACTATATTAAGGAATAACAGCTATCATTCTGTTTTTGTGGATTACAGATTCCAGAGAGGTTTTTGTTTTTGTTTTGTTTTGTTTTCCCAAACAGTTTGCTATTTTTCAAGGGATAAAGTTGAAAGGCTTATTTTAAAAGTATAGAGGTGGATGAGATTCTGATAATATAGAAATGTCTGGATGGAAAAGATGAAGTTTAAAGCCACTGAGCAGAATGATATACTTTTGCTCTGAAAAACTACTTCAGAGGTGGTGAAATATTAAGACAGACAGAACATTAAAGTGTATCCTTACAGCTCCTGCAGCAACGGTAGCCCTCTAAAGCACAGGTTTTAATCACCTGAGCCACATTTTTTAAGGAGTTGTTTCTGGTCTCTGACACTCCTCATGTATTTTGTGTGTGTGTATATGTGTCTTCTTTGCATATGTGTGTTTTCCACCATGTACGCTGCTCAGATATCACACTGAATTTTCTCTGTACGTTACTTTCTTGTGCATTAAGAAATAACTCTCTAGACCCATGAAGATATGACTAATAATTCTTTCTGAAGATTTTCAGACACTGTTTCAGATGAAATAAAATTAGAATTTTTCCCTTAGAGAATAAAAGTACTTCCACATTCAACTTCTATACTTTCAACATAAGAAGTTGAAAACTGTTTTCTGAGAACACAACATTCAGCAATATTTTAATTCAGACTTTTTATTTCTAACCTATAATTTAGTTTGAACTGATTAACATAGCTGATTTCAGTATGGTTGCACATGAATTGCATTTTTGCAAATTGTTTATCTGCTTGACTGAAACTACAGAGGATCTGAAGCTAGTTTTGACACCTGGCCACTATAGTTTGTGGAGGAAAAACCATGCTTGTGATGTATGTGCTGTGACATAACTCCTTTGAGATCCCAAAAATCACCATTTGGAAAGAGAACAGTGATTTTATAAAAAATTTATACCTAGGTGTATTGAACTGACTCAGTTGGACAAAGGAAAATGCTACAGGCTAGAGTAATTTATATGTCCTTTCTGTCACGACAAACAGTTACATCTTTTATCAAAACTAAATTAACTTTGCCACAAGTCATTCTAGTTTGCAAAATCACCACTATCTAGGAAAAAAATTATTTCCATTAACTTTATTATACTGCTAATGATATAACACTAAGGAAAGGTGTTTCTAAGTTTTTGAAATCAAAGTTCCTGAACTGTGGTTCCTAGGAAATTGTGTTTAAATTGACAATCAGTAAAGCTCCATTAAATTTTGAACTTGATGGATGTTTAACTCTAAGAAACTACACATGCAGTTGTATGTGCACATGTATTTTGCACATATATTTTTAATGTAAAATATTTGTTTCTAAATTAAATTTTTACCAATATGCAGCAAAAAATAGGCAAAGAAATTAAACCTTATATTCACATCTTCAAAATAGTATGAACTGCAAATGAGTCTTGCCAATAAAATAATCTGTTTAATGATTTATTTATCTATTTAATCACTTGTATAGTGATTAGACATATCAAGAATGGGTGAGTAAATAAATACAGAAATATTTTCCTTTCCTAGTTTGTAGGTTACACACAGTATACAGAAATGAACCCTTATTTGAAGAATGTATTCGTATTAATAGAATAACATTTCTTCCCAGTTATTTAAAGTTTACACTAGCATAAATGTGTACACTATTTAAGGCCTGCTCTCCAGTGCCCCACAAAGCTCCCACAAATAAGCTCCCAACCCTCCCCAATAAAGCAAATACTTTACTATCTTTAGTTTTAATTGTCAATATTAATGTTAGCAATTTTGTAAAAGGGATTGCACTAAGCAAGTCTGAAGCTTGCTTTTCTAATTTTACAACCAGATGATTACATGCTGAAGAATCTTAGATAATCCCCATATTGTTTACTTTTGAAACTCACTGCAAAATGTTATACTACTTGGAAGCCTAGAACGTGTGTTGTTACTAGCAGGAATCTCTTCAACTAGGATCAGTTGGCATAATGACATACATGCAATCTGTGCTTCTATTCACTAAAAGATCAGGAGCTTCAGGTAAACTTTATGTAGATCAAAGACAGTGAATTTCTTGTACCAATGAGGAAGAGAGTCAGTACTCTAGAGGAAGATTAAATCAACTCTCCATTAAATCAACTGGAAATTTTCTATTAACTGCATAGAAGATAAACCAGATAAGAGGATCTAGAGTCATGAACTCATTAAACACGCACACACCTTTAAGTATATTAATAATACCACTAAATTAACAAAATGAGTAATGATTTGGGTTAAATACTAAAACTGGAGAAATTTTTATGGGTCTTGGAGGTAGCTTACAAGGTACATCCCACTATGTATACAGGACCCAGTGAAAAAGCCATACACAAGTTGTAGAACAAATATCTGTATAAATGTTGAAAACTTGTCATATAAACTCCATTTGGAAATAGTGAGTTAAAGATGCATACAGAGATAAAGGTTTTGCTGGCAAAACTTTTGGGTTTTGGAATATTTTTTTAGAAATTCCAACTTTTCCCAGGGACACATACTTTCAATGTAAATATAAAGTGCACAAATGCACAAAAAAATTGTTCCTAGCACAGATATAATTCGACATGTTATCAGACTAAAAAGCTCATTAATTTGGTAGCACAAACCTGTGTTGTTATTTTGGATTGAACATTGGATATTACCACAGCACTAAGTGAAAAAAAAAAAACCAAACAAAAAGTGTACGGAGGGATGAACTGGACTTTTATCTCATTCAAAAGGAGGAAGGTGTTACAGGAATGCTTATGAAGTGTATGTGCTGACAGTCAAAGAAATATGCCTGCCCCATTTCTGCAGCACAGAATGCTTGAATAATTTATTGGTGGATTTGGTTACTTGTTTGAACTTAAGCATAAGGCTATTATGCATTTGGTGCAACAGGCATTAACACTGTTAAGATCAGCCTTGCTGGTTGACATCCAGTTTGGGTGCATGAGCTGGTATTTCATTCATGTGCCATAGGTAGTTTACCTCTGCTAGGCCTTCATCTATGATCCAACTGTCATTGATGTTACTGCGACTGTTCCCATTCTCTTTGAGGACTGTTAGGATGAGTTGATAAAACATCAAATTTTCTTGTATGAGTATAAATGGAAATAACATGTAAATTCCAGATTTCATTTTATTCTTGATGCATCCTGCTGAATATAGTGTTTCAATTGGGGTCAAATACCAAGACCTCAGATATCAGAGAGATATCAGGTATAATTATAGCACATTTAGAGTATAATGCAATGAGAAAATGGTTTCAGAAGAGCTTGTGATTTATTATATGCAAATTGTTTCATCTACACAGTACAGAATGTTTAATGACAGCAACAGATAGCAGAGCAATATTAGGTGAATTATGTTAAATGAAAGTTAAATCTGGGTTGGATTTATTTCTTTGCAATAAGATGTGTGTGTGTGTGGGGGGTTGTTTTGGTTCGGTTTGGTTTGGGTTTTTTTGTTTTGTTTTTTAAATAGGTGGAAGGAGTTATATACTCTGCATAAAAACATAAGTACAGTTTGTGGTTATGCTACTCATAATGTGGATATTTTTATATTTGGGAGTTTTTCTGAGCAAAAATTTGCAGTTTGTTACTATTAATGGAAATCTATTAGAGAAAAGTGGTGACGGTCCAGTTTGGGGTATACTTCCCTCAGCTGAACTATTGCCAACAAGGCCTTGTGTGAAATTAAGCAGACCTAAACTCTAAAATTGCTGTAGCAAAGAAATAATACATGCTAAGCAGTTCCCATAGTTAACAGAATTTGCATAACTGATTTTAAATCTCTGCTTGGCCCTGATGTGTGTCCTAATCATCTTCTTGAATAAATAGAGGAGTAATAAGTTAACAAAGTCACCTTTGCTGTAAAGTACAAATTAGATCAACATCAGAATGCCATGTACAGATCATGTGTTCACAATTTAATATTCACCTTACAGAGTTAGGCAGTGTGTAAAAAAAGAGTCACAGAGTATCTGTGATTCACGTATCAGGAGTAATATTTATCATGGAGATATGTAAAGAGCACACATTTACAATTGAAGGAAAACTTGGTAAATTACATGATTACAGTTTATAGGTACTGTCATGGCAAGGAAAAAACAGTTGTTAAGTACTTTTTTTTTTTTTTTTTTTTTTTCTTCCAGGCAGAGAAAGATATAACAAAACCCAAAGGCAGAAACTGGAATGAAAATAGATAATACATTTTGAACAGTGAAATTAGTTTAGTCCTGAAACAAGCAGTAGTGGAACATTGTGATTGTGTTCATCTTTCAAGAAACAAAGATTGTCCATGTTCTGGAAAACATTAGCTAAAAGTAAGTTACCAGATTTCACAGAGCTATGTTTGACTGGCACAGAATAAGCCAGTCTAGAGAATGTTTGACTAGATGATTTTATGGCTACAACATCTATTAAGAATGGGGAGGGAAAAGGAAGAGTTGTATTTGGCATGGAAACCATCCTGGATGCAATAACTTTAGCTAAGTGGAGTAGCATTTTTTTTCTTTTTCTTTATGATTACCTTTACAGGTAACAGAAAAAGAAAGAGATAATCTAAAGGATAATTTGGACAAAGAGTCAGTAGTGGTTGCTATGGAATCTAACTGACTACCTTTCTATTGACTAGAGAAGAGGTATGGATGAACTGGTGTCATACTTCTCCAAATACTTCCTTGCTAAATTAAATTTTGGGATACAAAGCTCTGCTTCCTCGGGAGAAAGCAACTTTTCTGCTACTATCACAATATTTCTTAGCTACTTAAGGGGAATGATCTCTGAATTTGCCCAGGTGAAAGTGATTCTTAGATATGAAAATGCACAGGCTGAGACCATTGTAGCAGATACTCAGTAGAGATCTGGTATAAATTAGAATGCAGTACAGATCAAATGCTTTCTGAGTTTTGCATCAGCAATTGGCAAAAAAAGGATTTTGGAATGTCATTCCTCCAAAACTGATATGCAAATATAGCATGATAGCTCAATTTATTGTCCTTCATCCCCCCAGAATAAATTATGGTCAATGTAGGCAAAGATTAAATTTTAAAAGAAAAAGATCCACAGCATCCACTAAGCAGCTTCTTAGTGAGAAGCTGAAAAAAAGATTCTAAAAGAGAACAGAGTATGAAAATCTTCTTTGGATGTTTGCCGGAATATGTTTGCTGGTTCCAACCTTCAGTGCTGAGTTTATCTGTATCATTCAAAGATATGTACAGACTGAGCCTGCCCAACGATAGAAAAGTAACGGCAGAATAATTATAATTGAGCCTTGACCCCCCAGAATTTAATGTTACAATGCAGTTAATATAAGTCTGATATTTGACATGGACCTCTGACTTGGGAATGAAAGAAAGCTTGTGCTGAAATAACTGAATATTTAATGTCAATTTTGTAAGACTAAGAAGGTTTTTTTTTTAGTAACATTTCTTCATGAATGAATCCAGGGAGAGTAAAAATCCTGCTTACTGGCTTGCTTTATTCTTCAGAACCTCATCTTATTTTTGTGAATTTATGTGCTTTAAATTCCAATCTGTGGGGCCTGAAAAGTGTGACAATTTCTACAGATGAACTAGAAGACTGACTTTAACTAGATTCATGAAATTACAGTAAATAGCAATATATTGCTCCCTCTCCTATCCTGGGGAGGGAGAGGATGCATTCAGTCCCAGCTGTAGTAGCCTCAAAAACAATTGTTATTGTGGACATATATACTGATCTTAAAATGAGAGATTTCTACCATGTAGCTTAGAGAGATTGCTTGGAGTAGTGTTATTAGCATGCCTGCTCATTAACTGTATATCCAATAATATGTCAGTGCAGTATTACAACTTAATAGTATCTCATAGTTATACCCTTATTTTGTAATACATGATGCAAGTAATCAAAGCAAAATAAAAGCAAAAACCCAGAACTGAATAAAAAACAGCATATACATAGTATTGGTGAACCATGACAATTTCCAGGGTGCTAATTAGAAAACAATCAAGCTTTCTTTCCCTGAGCCATAATACCTCCTTTGTCATTGTTCCCATCAATTTATTTTTTTATTTAATGACAGGAAACAAAAGTGATGAAATATGCTAATGGTTCATGTTATGAAAAAGCACTTGAAATTAACACAACTATTAAATATGAAAATTGACCACACAGAGTTTCTGTTCTGTTAATGTGCTCTAGGTGATCCTGCTTTAGTAGGATAGTTGGACTAAATAATCTCTACAGGTCTGTTCCAACTTTGATAACTCTGTGATTCTGTTATCATATGAAAAATCAAATAAGAGAAAAAATCTCCTGACTCAGTTTCCTTGTAGGACAAAGATTGTTCAGGCTTCAAAAATGTTTGAAGAACTAGAAGCATATGCACAACTTTTATCAGTTTGTATCTGGTGAAGTTCCCCTGAATGGAAAAGGGAATACATAATCCTCATTTTTAAAAGGGGAAAAAAAGAAGACCCATAATGTTACAGACCAGACAGTCTCACCTCTGTGCCTGAAAATATCATGGAGCAGATCCTCTTGAAGGCTCTGCTAAGGAACATGGAAAATGTGGAGACATTTGGTGACAGCCAGCATGGATTACTAAGGGCATATCCTGCCTGACAATACATGTGGCCTTTTCCAGTGATGTCACTGTGTCTGTGGACAAAGAAAGAGCAACTGACCTCGTCTATCTGGACTTGTGTAAAGCAATTGACATTGAAATGCATCACATTCTGGTATCTAAATTGGAATAGTAAGGATTCGATGGAGGGACCACTCTGTGGATAAGGAACTGCATGGATGGTTGTACTCAAAGAGTTGTGTTCAACGACTCAATGTCTGCAGGTAGACCAGAGAATAACATTCCACAAAGGGCAGTACTTGTGCTAGCTCTGTTTAACATCTTTTTTGACAACATTAACGGTGGACCCTCAGCAAGTTATGATTCTAAACTGAAGTGGACATGCCAGAAGGAAGGAATGCCTTCCAAGGGAACTTGCAGGTTTGAATCATGGTCTCATGCAAACTGCCTTAAGTTCAACAAGGCCATCATTTGCAAGGTTCTGAACACGCATAGGGTAATCCCAAGAACAAACACAGGATGGGTGGAGATTTGGTTGAGAACAACTGTGAAGATAAGAACTTGGAGGTGGTGGTAGACCAGAAGGTCAACATGAGCCAGCAGTATGCACTTGCAGGCCAGAAAGCCAACCATATTCTGGACTGTATCAAAAGAAGCATGGCTGGCAGGTCAAGGGAGGTGATTCTGCCCCTCTACTCTGTTCTTATGAGACCCCACCTGAAGTACTTTGTTCAGTCCTGGAGTACCCAACAAAAAAAGGACATGGATCTGTCAAGAGGAGAGCTATGAAGATGATCAGTGAGTTTGAGCACCTCTCCTCTGAGGACAGTCTGACAGAGTTGGGGTTGTTCAGTCTGTGAAAGAGGAGGTTCCAGATCTTGTAGAAGTCTTCCAGTACCTGAAGGGGACTGAGAGGAAAGCTTGTGAGGGACTTTCTACAGGGCCATGTAGTGGTAGACAATGAGTAATGATTTTAAGTTGAAAGAGGGTAGATTAAGTTGGACACTGGGAAGCAGTTCTCGAGTGTGAGGGTGGTGACACTGGAATAGGTTACCCAAGAAAGTTATGGATGTCCATTCCCAGGAAATGTTCACGGCCAGGTTGGATGGGGCTTTTGGCACCCTGGTCTTGTTGTCCCTGCCCATGAAGAAGGGTTGGAACAAGATGATTTTTAAGATCCCTTCCAACCCAAAGTGTTCTATGTTTCTGTGATTCTATAATATTAAACAAGCTATATGAATTAATAGAGGACGGACTTGGAACTCCTGACATGAAAATTCATCCTTTATGTTGACTGTCAAAGGAAGATCCAATATAAGAAAACAAGAAAAAAACCCACGTCCATTTAGAAACAGAATTACTTTGCAGTGATGTAGCAGATTTCATTTATCTTTTCTTGTCTTCATCACAGAACTACGTCTTTATCAGAAACTGGCAAAATAATGACAAAACACTCAGGATAGCTATTACCTTCTGATACTGCAATTTACTTCAAGATAATCTGCACACCAGTGAAATCCTCTCTATGTAATTATTCCTCTTGAAGACTTTTAAAAGTATTTCTACTTTTATTGATTTATTCAAATGGACAATTATCTTGTCTTTCTCTCTTCTACAATAAACAATATTGATTTTTCTAAAATAAAACAGTCAATCAGTGTTCATTGAATTTGTAAGCCAAAAAATGGTTACCTCCTCAGGGCAACTTCAATTTCATTTCTCATGATGCTGTTCTCAGCTGGAATTAATCATAAATTTACATTTTAGCTCTTTTTGTTGTTGACCTGTAAATAAAACTGGTTATTTATTTAAACTGTGTTTTCATTAGGATTTAACACAGCAGTCAATTGTAAACATGCAACTTTTTTCATGGAAGAATCTGGTTTTGTACTGTGCAGTAATATTCTTGAACTGAAGACTATTAAGGAGCCAACATAAAAAAATTAAAGGGAAGATGTGGATTTTAAAGCAGACATAAGATACCTTTTTAAGCAGACATAAAGATACCTTTTTAGACTGCAAGGTTAACCTCAGAAGGCTGGTTTAAGGCATTAAACGCTGCTATTTCATTAAATAATAGCATTTTGTTATTTAATCAGAAGACTTAGTGTAATGAGGTACTTTCTATACGCAAGTCAGATTTGTTTGCATTTTTTTATTATATATAAATTAATCTATATATTTTATAGAAAAATGGGGTTTTAATTATTATTTGCCTGTAAGGCATCCATATGTGTAGCTTATGCTGCTCATATATCAGTTTCAATGTGGAAAATGATGACTGGTTGAGAGTTGCCTAGTGAGCCAAATCTACCTACACGTCTCTTAAAGAATAGATGATAAGTAATAAATGCTAACCATCTGAGAGTATTAAATACAAAATATGGAGATGTTTCCGTGTGACTGAAAAGGGGAAACAGTTTCACTCAGCGTTGGTAGGCAGTATACAGAGACAGGTTTGGGGTTTATCTTTTATTGTTTTCATTGTTACAATGTTTTTTAATCTAGCCTTTTAATTTTTTTTTTTTTCATTGATTCAGCCTTTAATACAAAGTTTGCATACATTCAGGGGATTATTGATTTCTTACTCAAAATGCTTTGCTCCAGTAAACTTGTTCTTTTTCAGTCCATAAGGAACAGGATTAATTGAACAGTCTATTACCTCCTTGCATACTATGGAATGAAAAGAAAAAGTAGAACCTGCTTTTAATTCAACTTAACCTGATTGGAAATGGTGAGTGGGGAATGCCAGAATGAAAGGGAGAGGATACTTGAGTCAGCAATTAATGTAGGCCTTTCTTTCTCAAAACAGATGAAATTATTCTTTAAGAGTAACTATGAGATTGTAAAATCATTGTTGCCTGTGTTTTTTCTGTGTAATTTTTTTGTTGTATATATCAATTAAAGGAACATTTTGATTAAGAACACTGAATGGCATTGTGGCATTGATTGTGGGATTCATAACATGTTTAAAAGAAATATTATTCCTTTTTGAATTTTTTTCACTAATATTTATTTACTGAGTCATGTCTGAGGTTGAAATATATTACCATTCACACTTTCCCTATAAATGGGTTTTCTTTCTCCACTTTTTTGAGTAAACATTTTCTTTATTTAAAATATTTTTCATAATTTCTCCAGGAATATAGTCAGGAAACTATTATTGTCCTTAAAATTTTAAATTTCTTAGCCCCAAAATTTATGACTGAAATGTATGAGACTGTAATCAAATCTCAGACACTATGCGTGAATGACACTGAGTCATCAAAGGTAAAAAGTATTTGCTCTGGATATATTTGCATATATAAAGACCCTAAAATCTGTGAACATTAAGACATTTGTTTCACGATTTGTTTGGTGTTCATAATAAAACTTCAAAAGCAGTGAAAATTATTAGTAATTAAAATAAAAATTTTCTAGCAAACTCGTATCCATATCCATGCTAATTAATAAATTCAATCAGTTATCCATAGTTAAGTTAGATTTACACTATGGGTTCAAAAGGGACTGAAACTTTCAAGCTTTTTTATTTCTGATGGAAGCCTCAGGAAAAAAAAGAGAAAGTATTTTATGAGGGATTTTTTTTAAAGATTTTTCATTAGGGGGAGTGGTTGATCTTTGCGAAGATTAGCACTTCTATCTGATACAGGAGCTACCCTTTGGCTGGATGTTAAGGTACTTATAAGTGCATAAGCAAGCAGTAAGATTAATTTGGTGTGGTAAGAGCTGATTTGATGCTCAGTCTGCATGGAGGTTATCTGTCCACAATCCATATCTGTGTTAAACTTTGGAACACCAGAAGAATGTTTAATCTACTACAAAGTAATTTCCGACGTCGAAATAAAGTTATGCAGTTATATTTTAATTAGTTTCTACTATTTTATTAACTGAGTCAAAACTCACTGAATTTGCAAGAAGTACAAATTTCTTCAAGTGGCTCTACCAAGAGCTCTCTTTGTATGTTTTTCAGACTAAGGTTTTTTCTTCCTTGGAAGTTACACACACGCACACACAGGGAGTCTGTCAGCTCCAGTTTTTCTACTTGGGTTTCAAGGTCAAGTGGGTAAATTTGACAGAAGCCTCCGCTACACAGGTTCACCAGAGAAAACTCTACTGGTGGCATTTGGTTGCTAAGGTCTAGGTGCCCTAGGCCTAGGGCCACTGTCCCTGGTAGAGCTGAAGTCCTGTAGCAACGACATTAGATTTCTGGGAGACCTCCTTCATTCTGAACTGATGGCCTGAGGGAGGGCATCTCTGAAGGCATTTCAAAGGCCACATACAGAAGTCTTTGAGTTTACCCGTGTGTGATAAATTGAGCACCTGTATGTTCATGATGTAAATTTTCAGTTTGGAGAAATCAAAAAGTAGCTAATTAAGTAGCCAGTTGTAGGTCTACTGTATTTGACAGTTCATATAATAGCCACTTCAATTTTCCTTCTTCTTCTCTTGCTTCAAATTTTATTCAGGGATACAGTGGCCCATTCAGTAAAAAGTCAAAATGCAAGCAGGTGATTTAGTCACAACTCCAACAAAATTCTGACAATACATTTCAATCTTCTGTAATATCAACTGCCTGGTTTATTGCTAGGCTGCTCTTAAGCCAAGATGGTTCCTAGACATGCTAAAGTGTACAAAACTCTGTTTTTTACGCTGCAGACAAATGGAAATTCTCCTGGGGTTGGCAAACATATTTTCAGTTTTCTTGATTTTGTCTACTTTGCACAAATAGAGCATTGCCAACTTATATGTGAAAAACTACTTGGCTTTTCAATTGCTTGTGTTAGTTAATTGGTTAGTTAGTTAGTTAGTTTGGACCTCATTTCAGTGTTTCTCTTGGCATTGGTGCAGCCGTTGTCTATTTCTGGAATATCTCTCTCTCTTTTTTTTTTTTTTTTTTTTTTTTTTTTTTTTTTTTTTTTTTTTTTTTATCTCTTTTGCTTTTAATCATTTGAAGCAGCAGGCACTGCTAATGCTGGGCATTATGTCTATTAACTGTTTAAGCCAGTTCTAAATCTTGTGTGAAAATCCTGAAAGAGAAATCTCTTCCAGCAGCTGTAACCTTTAAATACTTCCTGCTGTGTTACAGTGCTCTTCCTAGAATAAGAGTAATAATACATTTTAGTGATTTCCCATGTTGGCCCTTAAGCACACATATTTAATGGAGATATTCTTTATGAGAATAGCTCTGAGCTAAAAATGCTCAGAAACATCAGATGTCTCAGAAATATTTAATGTAGTGGAAAGGCTATTTCTATCTCCTGTAATATCTATAGTGATTATATTCCATATTGACCATTAAGGGTGGCTAATAAATGGAAGAACATCGTGATCCTCAAATATTAGCTTTGAGTGTTGTGTTGTGAGGATGCCTGCAATATGGCACTTGTTTATTATTTCCATCCAGCAAAATATGGGACCAGCATCTTGGAGCACTTGAATGGTTGTGGGATATTTAGAAAGCAATGGACACATAATGAACAATCTAGAAACAGTGAGACTATTAATCTGTGAGTCAGAGGCCTGTGCAAGTAGCAAACCTCAAGGACGTTACAAGCAGAGCAGGCCTCAAGGTTCCAGTGAAGAAACAAAGTTGTTAAAAGTCTGATGAAGCGAGCACAAAAAAGCACAATAAAGTTGGGTATATGTGACTGGAAGCAGGATTTAAGACAGAATATTAGCAGACAGAATCCTTGTGTGATCAGAAGACCTTATCCAATTGAGTTATTGCTTCAGGTGCGTGGACAGCATATACTAACCAATCAACAAGTAGATTACGCATGAGCAAGAGCCAGAAAGAATATATAAACTGAGGTATCTTGGCAATAAAGTGGCATTTGCTTGATCATATTGGTCCTGTGCAGTGTCTGTGACTTCCACATCAACAAATGGCTCTTGTTGTGATGTACCTTCTTTGCAGAGAGTGGTGTTTAAAGTTAATGAAGAAAAGATCCACGCTAGTCTTAAAATCTCTGTCTTTCAACTCAGTCTTCCATGACTGTATATTGAAACTGAATAAGAAGATGAAAAACCATAATAGTGAAAACTGTTAATTCTTCAGAACTTTTAATTCTTGAAACAAAGTTATTTTCTTCTGGAGAGGTTCTGTAGAGAAAGAGAATTCTATAGGTATAAACAACAACAACAAAAAAGGTATTTAAAATATACACCTCACCAGTGTAATTCTAGTGGAATGAATTTTAAAAAATTGAATGGCTGAAGTTCTGCTTTATTCCTGCACATTGGTGATTTCTGAAGTCTCAGCTCACCAACACTTTTCATTCCTTCTCTTGCAAGGTGGTCTCTTCATGTCTTTCAAAACAGTCTATTTTAACTTCATGGAGTGTGAAGTCTACAGAAGTAAATAGAATTGTCAGTCTGGCCTGCCAGACCGTTTTGGATAAATAAGCAAATTGCAGTGCCAAAAGCCACTCCTCTATTGCATGGCTGTAATCACATAACCCAGGCTAGAAGCAGTGGCAAGACATCAGCTGAATCAGTATAACAGTTCAGCTTTCTCGTAATCTTGGCAAACAGGACAGTGCAGAATTCATGAATTAGGGAATCAGCCTGAAAACTACTTTTCCTTTAGAATAAATACCACACTAATAACCAGAAAACTAAATTTATATGTAAATCTGTCACCAGACAATCAAACACAGCTGCTTTTCCTGAGAATGGCAGCATTTATTTGAAAATAGTTGTTCGGATACTGGATACTTGAATTGAAGTAGACCAATTTCTTTGAATTGGTGAGATGACTGTCAGTGGGAGGGAGAAATAAAGGAATTATAAATGTGACATAATAACTATAGCAAAATTATAGCCACACTTGTAATAATACAGTTCTTATTAAATATCGATTTCATATTTTAAACAAGTTTGTATCATGCTGCCTTATGATAATATAAAAAAAGATACAATTAATTTCGTCAATTAGAATAACTTAAAAAAAATATAATATGACATTTGTAAGTCAAATAGATGAAATTCCTCTCATCAATGCTCTTTACTAGAACCTCTTCAGATGCGAGACTGCTAAATCGTTCCTAAACAACAGTAAGACCATTATCAGTACTATTAAAATACTTTCTATAAAACCTGTGTATCTTTTGAATTCCTCAGGATTGCCCATACACTATCATACTGGCTGTAAAAGCAGTGCAGATTGTATTTATGTAGGATTGTGTGACATCAGTAACCTTTAGAAATAATCAATAATCAATCAAAATCAAACTAATAGATCAGGCTAAGTGCTGGGCAGTGAGGCAGTGTAGGCTTTAATTTCTGCCATTCTTCGGATGTTTTAAAGCCCAGTTCTCCTTCACTTGGCCATCAAAGAACCTAATTCACATACTTTTTTTTTTTTTTTTTTTCCCCCACTTCTAATTTCAGAAATTCAGAGAAAATGTGAAAATAATAATTTTGAAAATAATAATTATGAAAATAATAACTGCCTGAGGACAGGAAGGCTCTACAGAGGGATCTGGACTGGCTGTCTCAATGGGCCAAGGCCAATTGTATGATATTTAACAAGACCAAGAACTGGGGTCTTCGTTTCAGTCACAACTCCATGCAGTGCTACAGGCTTGTGGAAGAGTGGCTGAAAAGAGGTCTGGAGGAAAAGGACCTGTGAATGTTGGTCAACAGGCAGCTGAATATGAGCCAGCAGTGCACCTGAGTAGCCAAGAAGACTAAGAGCATCCTGGCTTCTATCAGGAACAGTGTGGGCAGCAGGAGAAGGGAAGTGAGTGTTGCCCTGTACTCCACACTGGTGAGGCCTTGTCTCAAATATTGTGTTCAGTTCTAGGCCCATCACTACAGGAAGGACATCAAGGCACTGGAAAGAGTCTGAATCTCACAGAATAGAGGAAACACATTACATGAGAGGCTGAGATGGAAAGCAAAGCAAGCTCCCATGATCTCCCTGCCCATTTCTCTCTCAGTATTAGAAACCTAAAGCTTACCAAATAAACATCCATAGCAGATACCAACTGACTGAAATTTCAGTATCCATGATTCTTACAACAGACATTTAATACAAAAAAAAATGTTGTTGTTAACATTAATGATAATTCAAAGAAATCTTAATAAAGATTCTGTCATGATAGTAGCTCTTGGACATATACATTTGATTCAAAAATATATTTTATTGCACATTATTGTTGTATTTTCCCATCTTCATAAAGCCTTTCCTCATTTAGTATACCAAATGGATGGCTTTCATTTAGAGAACAATTATCTGATATTCTGTTCTTTCTTCATCGTTACCTGGCTACCCCTACGCTTCAGATATCACATATTATTGAAATGCAGTTTTGATGACAAAGGTTGGTTTGCTTTTTTCATGTGACTTGCTTTGACATTTATTGTTAGAACATCAACCAGAATTTCTATTGAATTCAGATGCAACTGTATATCAGTCCTGAGAGCATCATGAGGCTGGCACAAGGGAAGCAAAGAACACATTAATGGAAAACAGTGTTTGTTGCTTTGGACGTTTTTGGTAGGAAATAAAAAAGAGGAAAAAAGAAAAAAGTTGGCTTAAGTAGAACTCTCTGCATCACACAAGAGCTGTCCAGGAAAATTGGTTCTGTCCTGGATTCTGCCACAGCTCACGGTGAGCCATTTTTTTTCTTTTCCTTTACTCATCACCTACCAAAGCCAGGCAGATACTGGCAGGGGAAACAGAAACAGATGAAAGCTGCTGGAGATAAAGTACTGGAGAAAAACCTCCTTTTTATAAGAACTGATTCACATTATTTTCACAGAATCACAGATTCTCTAAGATCAGAATTCTCTAAGATCACTGCATCCAACCATTAACCAATGCCCCCCCCCGCAAAAAAAAAAAAAAAAAAAAAAAAAAAAAAAAAAAAAAAAAAAAAGAAGAAAAAAATCAACCATCCCTGGAGTACTGGACTTTTTCAGTCAAAAAGAATTTTGGTAAGAAATTTTTAATGTTTAGTCTAAACCTTCCCTGGCACAACTTCAGGACATTTCCTCTAGTCTTTTTTTTATTTACTTGAGACAAGAGGCAAACACCCACCTCACTACAACATCTTATCATGTAGAAGCAATCCCTTGAAGACCTGATCCTTCACCAGCTTCTTTGCACTTCTCTGAACTCACTCCAGCAACTCAATGTCCTTGTAGTGAGGAGCTCAGAACTGAACACAGTACTGGGGGTACTCAGGGCTGAGTACATGGGAACTATCACTTTCTTCCTCCTGCTGCCCACACTATTCCTATAGTCTATTACTATTCCTGATACACTCCCACCCATCTTAGTGTCTTCTGCCAGCTTGCTGAGGGAGCACTTGAACCCCTGATTTAGATAATTGATAGATACATTAAACAAAACTGGTCCCAAAACTGAGCCTTGGGGAACACTGCTTGTGATCAGCCAAAATTTAGCTTCATTTACCACAGCTCTTTGGACTTGATCAAAGATCTGGGGCACTGAATACCCTGAGGATAACTAGTATGACCATTAGAGACTGAGGAAAGAAGGGATTAATATCTCAGGCTTTTCCTCAAGCTCAATGGCAGTGTTCCTGTTGCAACCCATAAAGGGTGGAGATTCTCCCTCACTCTCTTTTTATTGTTAATGTATTTGTAAAAACAATATTTGTTTCCCCTTAAAACAGTGACAAGATTGAGTTCTAGCTGGGTTTTTGCCTTTCTAATTTTCTCTCTGCTTGACCTAACCAATTCTCTGTACTCAAGTTTCCTGTCCCAGCTGGCTTTGGCCTCTTCATGGTCCTACTTGTTAGAGTATCATGTGATGAATCACTGGAGGGAGGAAGGGCCATGAAAACTGGTCAGTATTCAAGGATCATCTCCTCCAAACTCAGGAGCAATACATCCCAACAAAGAGAGAGCCAGGCAAAAATGCCAGGAGGCCTATACGGAAGAGTACAAAGATCCTGACACACTAAGGTGTAAAAATAAAGTCTACAGAGGGTGGAAGCAAGATCAGGTAGCCTGGGAGGAATACAGAGAAATTGTCCAAGAAGCTGAAGACTAGGTTCTATAGGTATGTCAGTTAAAAATTGGAAGACTAGGGAAAATATGGGCTCTCTTCAGAAGGAAAAAGATGATCTGGATATGCAGAATATGGAGAAGGCTGAGGTGTTCACTGACATTTTTGCCTCAGTCTTCACTGGAAAGTGTTCAAGCCACATCACACAAGCTTCTGGACACAAAGGCAGGGACTTGGAGAGTGAAAAACCCACAGTGAGGATAGACTAGGTTCAAGATTATTTAAAGAACCTGAGGGTGCACAATTGTATGGGAACTTATGAGATACATCCATGAGTCCTGAGGGACCTGGTGGATGAAGCTGCAAAGACAGTATCCACCATATCTGAGAAGTCATGGCAGTCCACTGAAGTCTGCACTGACATGAAAAGAGGAAACATAACCCTCAGCTTTAAAAAAGGGGGGAAAAGGAAGACATGGAGAACTAGAGACCAGTCAGTCTCTTCTCTGTATCCAGCAAGCTGACTCTCCTGAAACCTCTGCTAAGGCAGGCACATGGAAAATGAGGAGGTGGTTTGTGGCAACCAGCATGGATCCACCAAGGGCAAATTTGGTAGCTCTTTATGATAGGCATCAATGGACATCATGAGTGGATGTCATATACTTGGATTTGTTCAAAATATTTGACAGTGTCCCACATGACATATTGGTCTCTAAGTTGGAACGATTTGGATTTGATGGATATACTGCTTGGTGGATGAGAAATTGCCTCTCTGGTTGAACTCAGCTGTGGTAAACAGTTTGTCATCCAAGTGGAGATCAGTGATGAGAGGCACTATTTTTTTAATTGCACTTTTTTAACATTACTTTTAGAAAATATTTAATGTTTTATTGAGATCCATTTCTCTTCTTGTTGACTTTTTGTGTCAGAAATTTTGTGACTCATACACTTCCCTATATATAAACAGTTATTTTGCAAAAATAAGAGCTTTTGGAGTCTCTTTTCATTGTGCTCAATGATTGCTCAATGATTGCTTGTCAGCATGTAGTTGTCCTAGACATTGTTGGTGTAGAAGCATCCAATCTTCAGTTGCAGGCACTTGGTAGAGACCAGTTGTCATAGATTCTTTTCTACTATATATTTGGTAATTTTCTTCATATATCCGAATAAGACATAATGGCTGCTCCCATCAGGCCTACAAGCAAAGCTTCAGAACTATAAAAGCGTGATAGAAAAGAGTTATTTCTATTATAATTCTTACTTAGGATAGTACGTATGTTTAGAATGAATTCAGTTTATCCACAACTATAGAGTCTGGACAATGTGAAATAATCTGAGTAAAGAGAATAAAGGCTAGAAAGCACCGATTACTTATTTTTTTTAAGTGAAGAAAAAAATTTAAATTGTTTTCAGTAGTATTGTATGTTGACTTATCTGGTGTGACTCAGGCAACATTGACACTCTAATAAAAGCAGAATGGGAACAAACGCAGTCCTTCAGTTTATAAAGGCTGACTTTTCTATATTTTAAAATTCAGCAGAAAATAATGTTGAAAAAAACCTTAGCAGAAGTTGCAATTTTCTGATTTTAAAAAAAGAAAGTTTCACTTTTTTTTTTTTTTTTTTTTTTTTTTTTTTTAATGGGGGGAAGTTACCTGTGCCCCAACAGATTGATGGTTACTCTTCAACAGAATGATAATTGCTGCCGATTTTGTAAACTGCTCAGATTTTCCTTTGAAGTCAGAGAGTAAGTGAACCAAAAGTATTTTAGGGAGGGTTTCTGAAGTAAGAAAGCTGCTTCAAAGAACATAAAGACTAAATGAACAGATGGTGAAAGTTAATCAAGGAAAAAAGCAAATAGCATGAAGAAGTGGAAACAGATAATAGGAGACTGCAAGAATCTTTACATGTTAGTTGTGGAATAAATCCTCACTTGAATTAAAAAATGTATGTGTTAGGAAGAAAGTGGTACTGAAGTTAAATTCTCAATTGCAAAGCCCTTGTAATGAAATTACAATTGACTTCTGTATTGAAATCACCTAATATTATGATCAGAATTGTATGGAATAAAGAAGATCCGTATCACATAGAAACTAGTTCACTGATCTCAAAAAGAAGATGTGTATGGTAAGGCCAGTGACAAGTGCTGTTTCTGTTGTAGTTCCTTAAATATTAATTTCTAATACAATGATATTTAGTAAATTCAGGTGCAATTCTGGCTTTTAAACTCACAGATCACAAAAAGTTGCTATATTAATTAATAATGAGGAACACTAGGTGCTACCCTTTTTGAGAAGCTGTTTTAGTGTAATATTGTTCCTCTTAATGTTGTTAAATATGGCACTCATCTTAGAACAGTGGAAAAAAGATGCCCAGTAAAAAATATCGGTGAATATTACATCTGGCCCTTGCTCTTTTTAGTTTTGAAGTGAATTTAAAAATGTCTTCAGACATGAAATAAGCCTTAAGTAATTAATTTTATTGAGCTCCTCAAAATTAGAACTTGTGTCAAAAGCTGCAATAAGATCAGTGCAGTGGTTGTGCTTTCTGGGCCAGTGAGGAAAGATGAGACAACCTGGGGTCAACTAGAGTCACTGATAATGTAGTAGCAACATGATTTAAGTATTTTGATGCCCTAAATTGTTAAGAAACATACTTCACCACAATTGGAGTTCTACAAATCACATAACTGACTTTTTTTTTTCCATCCTTCCACCCCCCGTCACTGGTAGCTTCTGCTTGAATAAATTAGCCACAGATCATGTATTTGGCAAAGCTGCTTACTGGAAGATGTGTGCTTGCAGTTTTGTTTTGAGAACCTTTTCCTAATCTGTCCCTGAAATAATTTACTAATTTCTTTATGTGGAAGTATTCTTTTGCTTTTGTTTTTGACTTCCAACTAGTGGTCCACTTACCAACTGCACCAAATTAATGGTTTGAAATATCATAAGGAAGCATTAATTTTTGAGATATATACTTAATCACTACTGTAATTTATGTGCTGTGGAATATAGAGTAGAAATGAGTATTTGAATAATCTTTAAACAGCGGTCTATATAACGATAAGATGAATGAGAGAGAGTATTGTGCTGATGCTTTTAACGGAGTGGTTGTTTTTCTTAATAATACAAACAGCAATATCAAAGCTTGAAGAACAATATGAAAACATTTGGTTTCAGGAGTTTCTACATTTTTCTGGATTTTTGTAGAGTTTTTCTTTCCTTGTTCTTAGAATGGAATTTTTATGAGCTTTTGTCCACATGTGATTCTGTGGCTTTCTGCATCTTCTTTTGAACAAAATTATTCCCATCTTCTTTTGGAAAACATCTAAATTGCATAATGTAATCCTTAAGACATTAAGACTGCTTCAGTGGGTGCCATCTTAAATGCCTCCATGCAAATGCACAAAATACGGGGAATAAACAAGAGGAATTGCAGATGTGTGCATTCTGGCAGGGGTGTGATATTACTGGTGTCACTGAAATGTGGTGGGATGACTGCTATGACTGGAGCATGGGGAGGATTGGATACAAGCTGTTTAGGAATGACAGGCAAAACAAACAAGTTGGTTGAGAAGATGAAAAGGTGATCTGTAGGTCTAAAACAACAGTAAGGTTTGACTCACACAGAACACACCATAACACATAAAAAACTCTGTTTATTTCTGAATACACTGGTGGTTTAGGTTTTGTTTGTTTGGTTGCTTTTTTTTATGATTTGATGGTATTTTGTAAGTAGGAAATCCATACAAGAAACTCAGAGTGCTTTTGAATATGAGCATATTATGAATATGAATTAATGAGAATGTAGAACATAAAAGCTATCAAAATAAAGGAGGCTAACTGATGGAACATAGCATATTTCTTGGTAAATAACCAACAAATTCTGATCTCTCACTCTACAAACTCCTTAAAATGTATTACCCATTGTCTTAAAGTCAACCTCAGAAAGATTTTTGTAGAAAAAGTTTCTACCTAACACTACGTACACTGCCTAACAAGCACTAACAAGTGCTGACCTATTCTCTCACCTTCCCAGAATCTGTGTTTTAATAAGCAGCATCATCTTTCATTTAACTCCTGCAGTTCCCTTTTCTGAAATATATAGCACAAGCTTTTATGAATACCAATACATTTGCATTCCAGGTCATATTCACTGTAAATTAGTCCACCTCTTGGTATCTGAATCAAGATTATACTGCCCTACCTAGCTGAGGATGTGAACTGTATGCCCACAGAAATAAACTGTTCTTTTTTACAGAATAATTTTAATAGGGCTTTGTATTAAAATATCAAAACACATGCCTGAAGTCTGAAGTCAATACAGATGGCATCTGTATTTAAATTTCAGTCATACAGCTGCCACCTTATCACCCAACAGTCTTAATCATCCCTTTTTTATGGCAATTTACAGTTTTGTGTTTTCATGAAACTTTTCTCAGTAATTTTTTCCCCATGTTTACTTTCAGGTTTTCTATTCCCACTTCAAGATTGTGCACTCTTCTAAAGAAGCTCTGCAGTTTTCATTTCATGCAGAGATTTAAGAGTCAGGCAGCCCTGTCCTGTTACCTCCTGCTCGTATTTACAAGTTTTCCTCATTACTGTCTGTTTCTGTTTTCCAGAGAATTTTTCAGAGGGCTTTCTGGCTTAATTCTTGCTGGGTTAGCAACAGAACATGCCTAAGATTGTCCTTCTTTTGCAGGAACTTAATAAGATCCACACATTCAGTGACTGTAGGCCCGGGATTTTTCAGAAGTTAAAATTTATGAAAAGTTATCAAAATTTCCTGTGTCCAATATGGATTATGCCTGGTAGAATAGAGATTCTCAAATACTCACAATACTGCAGTATTGTTATTATATGAAATGTCATGGTTATGTGAAATTTGGCTCAACATTAGCTAGGTGAAAGGGGTCTTTAAACCTCTTCTGCATATTCTGTTTAATAATGGAATTTATTGGTCTTGCTGCATACGCTTTGTGCAAAATCAGACATCTAATAGCAAGGGCACTCAGTGTTTTGGGGGAATTGGCCCTTTGCTGACAAATGACGGATTGAATAATGAGAAGGTTGAATGAATTGCATATTGTGGCTAAATAAAGAGATATTTTTTGTTGTGTTTGACACTGAAGTGGAAAATGACAGACCTGGTATTATGTGCTTTTGTAAATGTACAAATTATGCACTATGTTTTTCTTCATGTGTAGCAGCAGTCTCATATAATTGTTATTTGGATATAGATTTGTTATTTGTTTACTTTTTATCTTCTGAAAGATATATTTTCACTTCTGTCTACTTATTCATGAACCAGTATGTCCAAGTCAAACCAGGGGAAAAATAATCATGGAAAGAAACACTTCATTACTATTATTATTAAACATGAACTTACAAAGGGTCTATAAAGAAAATATAACCGGAAAAACAGACCATCTCCCCTCTAGTGTTTATAGTGTATTAATAAAGTTCTTCCAAAAAACTGTACTACTAGTGAACTAGTTTATCAATAGTGTTTTTTTTCATAATACAAACAACAACATTATTTTCCCCATTGTTTTGACATCCCACTTTTTGCAAAGGTACAGAGCTTATAGGACTCAGGCAGCCAAAGTGTATAAAAATACAGTTAAGCACAAATGCTGCTCTGGGCTAAAAACCTCAGTTGTAATCTTTGCCTTCTATAGCACTATCTTTCTCTCTTTTCCGTTCATACTGTTAAAGCCCATGTAAATAGAACTAATTGAAAAATCAGAAGATTATCAGAACTCAGCTAAATGGCATGATAAATATATCCTAAAGCATTTTAATTAACCCCTTGTACGCCTGGGAAATACACAAATTAATTTGCTTATTTCCCTGAGCTCTTGTTGGAGCTACTTAATAAACATGTTTGTAGATTCTCTGCTTTAATAGTAGCCCTAAAGTTAAGGGACACAGATAACTAGCATGGGATACAGGACTAAAATTGCTGAGTTTTGCTCTTTAATGATTAAATTTAATCTTCACATTTGGCACAGTAAATCTCCAGATGATAATTAAGTTTTTATGTGACTTTTTTTTTTTTTTTGGCATAGTGCTTAATACAACTTATGAAGGGAAAATTCTGAAGTAGTTTCATTGTTTTAGAATTATATCCTTTAAAAAAGGGTGACCTTTGCTATACTGTCAGATGTTGCTTTCTTATGCTTGGGTTGAAATTGGAGTCCATGGGGGGAACTGCGGCTGTCAGAAAATCTTGATAAAACATGGTGACAAATAAGGCTGCAGTTTGTTCCCCATATATTGAACACTTTCTAGTTTTGACATTGCAAACAAGCAAGAGATGGAGAGCTGGCTGAATACCAAAGAAGTACTTCCATAAATAAATCACTTGACAAATTTTGCTGGTGTCCGCTGAATAATTCATGTTTCAAATAGGAAATGGTCAGCTATAGAGTTCCTTCAGTACAAAGAGCACTGCTATTAATTGAATTTTTTTTTTTTCATGAAAAAACAGAACTGGTCACTGACTTTAATATTCAGAAATGTTACTCCATTAGTTTTACAAAATATCAGCCACAGGGCTTCACAGTGCAATGGAAAGAAGTTGACATTTGAAGAACGTGGGCATTTAAACTTTCCTTTTCTACTCTTTCCTTAATGGCAGCACTTTTGTTCATGTTCAGCTCCTGTGATTCTCTACAAAGAGCTTCTCTGGTGTAATCAAGTCAACAAGTGATGTATTGGCACAGTAATTTTTGTACTCTCATGTTGTTGGAAAAGTTTCAGCTTCATATCATTATGAATTAATACAAAGCTTCATATAAAACAGCCAGCTTCCATCTGAACATTGTACCTTGATTACTTTCACCTATGGAATGAAAAAAACCTGACACATTATCATATAAAATCCTATTATCTAATTCTACATTTATGAGCTTTATCTAGTTACCACAGCAGAATTACAAAGGAAGCACCCACTGCCCTGTTTTTTGTTACCAGTGATTTGGATGAGTAGAAGGCCCTGCCTTGGTGGTGATGTGAGCATACTGGGGGGGAGGGGAGAGTAATATGGTACCATTTTTCCATATATTTCTATATATTTAATAATTTTTCCTTTTTATCATTACTGCTTCATCAAAGCTGTGTAGTTTAGTTTCTAGCCTGTAAGACTCTGTCCTTTATTCTCTCATCTTTCTTTTCAGGGAGGAGAGGGGGATTAATAGAGAGCATCTGTCATTCAGTTAACTGACTGCTCAGAATTAAATTGTGACACATATATATAAAATATATTAATGTTGTGAGTGGCAGAGGAAATGGTAAAGGAAGCAATTTTGCCTCAGACTGGGGTCAACAGTGTAAAAAAAAAAGTTTACCAACCCCTATATTAACCAGTTAATTAAAACACATTTGTGAAATGTGAGGTCTACAATAAATAGCATATATTTGGGAACTGTGAAAATAAATAATAATAGTGATCATTAGTAACACAGAAGTAAACTAGTAAGGTGATCTGAAGCATTTTACCAACCCTCTCTCCCCACTGACAGCAGCATTAGGACCAAGATACTTATTCATAGAAGAATCCACATTTAATGTGGACATTAAGATCTGTTTTTTTAGCAAATTTTCTTAAGTAGTCATGTTCGTTGCATAAGCTATTGGGAAGACTATTCTACCTGAAACCATATATATATATATATATATGTATATATATACGACTAAAAGGTCTCACTGAAGTCTTCTGTCCAGGGTGAATAACCTCAACTGTCTCAGCCTGTCTTCGTAGGAACTGGCTGGACATTTATATCCAGAGGAGTCAGTGGTTCAATATCCACCTGGAGAAGAGTGACAATTGGTATTCCTCAGGAGTCCGTACTGTTTAAGATACAGTTTAAGTCCATATATCTTCATATATGACACAGACAGTGAGATTGAGTGCACCCTCAGAAGGTTTCCTGATGACACCAAACTCGCTGGTGTGGTTGACACACCAGAGGAGTGGGAACTGAAGATTTATATATGAGTATATAGAATCATCAAATCATCCATATATTTATTTGCCTGATAAAGATGCGTGAGATCATGAAACTTAGCCAAAGATCTCTTCTGCCATTTTAAGGTTCTCTTTCCAATGTATTTCAATGTTTTATTCTGTGTAATACGGTAGAGAGCAGCAGATGAAAATAGTTTCCCATGTGTATTTCTGAAAACCCTGAAAGATTAGAATCATAGAATATACCAAGTTGGAAGGGACTCACCAGGGTCATCCAGTCCAACTCCTGTCCCTGGATAGGGCACCATCAGAATCACATCACATGCCTGAGTGTCATCCAAACACTTCTTGAACTCAGGCAGGCTTGGTGCTGTGACCACTTTCCTGGGGAGCCTGCTACGTTGCTCAGATACATTCTGGGTGAAAAAAAATTTTCCTGATATCTAACCTAAACCTCCCCTGATTCAGCTTCCTGCCATTTCCCCAAGTCCTGTCTTCAGTCACAGGAATGAAGAAATCACTACCAATCATCTCTTCTTGAGAGGAAGCCATATACTACAAAGAGGTCACCCATCACCATCCTTTTCTCCAAAATGAACAAACCAAGTGACCTCTGCTGCTCCTAATAAGTCATCCCTTCCAGATCCTTCACCATCCTTATTGCTCTCATTTGGATGCTCTCTAATAGCTTAATGCCCAAAGTGCACAGTACTCAAGGGGAAGCCATACCAGTGCAGAGTAGAGTGGGACAATCACCTCTCTCAGCTGGCTGACAATGCTGTTCTTGAAGCACCTCAGGAAATGGTTGGCTCTCCTGGCTGCCAGGTCACACTGCTGGCTCATATTCAGTTTGCCATCAACCAGGACTCTCAGGTCCTTCTCTGCCATGCTGCTCTCCAGCCACCCATTCTATACTTGCCATCGGGGTAGCCCCATCATAGATACAGAATTTGTCACTTGACCTTGTCAAACTTCGTGTTGTTAGTGACTGCCCACCTCTCTAACCTGTGTCAAGGTCACTCTGCAGGGCCTGCCTGCCCTCAAGTGAGTTGACTGCTCCTGCCAAATTTGTGTCATTCATAAAGTTGCTCAAAATTCCTCCCAGTCCTGCATCCAAATCATTGATGAAGATGTTGAAGAGGATCGGGCCAAGGATTGAGCCCTGCAGGACCCCACTAGTGACTGGTTGCCAGCCTGATGTTACCCTATTCACTGCCACTCTTTATGATGGACTTGAATACAACCCTCTGTCTTTGAATGTTTATGTTTGGTTTGTGTTTGTGTGCCCAAAGTCTTCATGTAGACAGTGTTGCCCACTGAAGGAAGGAAGGTGGGCCAGCTGTGAAATAGCTTTAGCTGGTTTTATTCTAGAAGTGGGCATCTCTTCTGTGACTTTAGTCAGAATAATATACCTCATTTCATGAGGCTGAATCTTATTCACTAATCCCATTTCTGATTGTACAAATTTTACTTAGTTATTCATTACCATTCCTTACTTAACACATAAGGAGCTGGTGCATATTGAGTTACGAAATAAGTGACCAGCTTCCATTTAAGACACACGGTAGCTCATATTATTACTTACACATTCAAGCCACAGTGCAGGATTTCTGGTATCATCTGTATTTTACATAAAGGTTCTTAGTGGACAGAGGTTTTCTTCATGTGATATTTCTATTTCTTTGCTATCAGAATGTCTTTTAGTATGGATGGTTGAACTTGTGCTGTGAGATTACAGATTCTTTTATGAGAAAAGGCAGACACAGAGATAATAAAACATATTGGTACTCAAGGATGAATGATGTGCATCTGAGACAGAGAAGTGAGTTGTTTGCTTTAGTTCCCTGTCTTTCCAACCTATCTCTAATGCTTTCAATGTGGAATTTCAAGATGTTGCAGAAACATTTTAAGTTTCTTCATAAAAGGGGAAAGAAATTCTAAGTGGCCCTTTAGATTTCATCAGTTCACAAAAGGGGTATAGAATAGGCCTGGTGAAAGTTTCTACTCAGTCATTCTGAGAAGAGATTTTCTACTTCACAAACACCTGCTGGTATCTGAAAATTCAAGATTAGGAAATAGAAATAGTTTCTGAGTTTTTACTTCTGACTTGAATTTAATTTGAAGCAGGATGGATAAATTAGATAGATAGACTTTACCGTTTCTTGCTCTGGGATATCAAAAATTCTGGCTTCTCAAAATTTATGAACAAGTAATAATAACATTTTTAAAGATAAGAATCAGACATAAAATTATGGTGCTATGGAAATGAACAGTAAAGCTTTCACTGACTGTATTTGGTGAAATTTCACCCAAGGGACTGAAAATTATTCCGGATAGCATTTACATTAAAAAGTAATCCCTAAGAGTTTGCAAACACAACAGATCTTTTATTAACAAATCAAAGTATTTTGTCTTTTTATCATCAGTTAATGGAACAAAAGAATCTGTATTCAACTAATAACAGTCTTCAAATACTTTAGTAATGGTGTAGCTCCTAGTTTTCCATTAGTCTTTCATTGTTCTTAAGCCATGCTGCATATCTTGCACTCTCTTCTTCTCAGCTAAATATTAGAAGGAACTGATCTTTGGAAGAAAACAAGTTATAAGTAAGCATTATCAAAAGAATCATGCTTGTCTTTCTTCTGTAAATCAGGGAAACTGACAGCAAAAGATAGAGCACAGATGAAAAGCTGTCATCTTGATCAGTGGCATCCCACATCTTAGCTGTGTTTACTACTCTGCTATGCAGCACAGTGTTTTCCTTTTTAACGCTTGGAGTCCTACCACATGCTTTCATTCTTAGTATCCTTGTTAGCCTCTACCTTTTGCCACATAGTGAACAGCTTAATCTGCAATCCACTAAAGAGCAAATTATTTTCTCCTGTCTGAAATGCATTGGTTAAGTAAGCATTAAGACTTGGAGGGAAGTTGCCGACTTTATATTGAAGGAGAAAATTATTTAGTTGCTGATTAAATTTTTTATTAACACTATGAAAATTGTAATAATAAACTGTGTCTCAAGTGGATCTCCTAATATCCAATGTGTTTGCTTAGGTAACAGCTTTTCCCTTGCCTGTAGCCTCCCTTCTCTGTCCAATTATTTGCTTTTGCAGGCAGTGGACCAGCTCCCCATCTTCTTCCCTGCAAAGTTTGTTGGTGCTTGTAAACATGCACAGCAGTTATTGGAGTTGCATAAACACAACTTTGTGATGATGCGAGACTTACGTACTGGAAAATTAGGCTATAAACAGTAAAGGAAATATACTGTTTGCAAATTATGGTTTGTTTTTTTTTTGCTTTTTCTAGGTTTCATAACTAGAAAAATATTATTTTGAGCATAGGTGATCTGTTTTAATTGTTTGAGCATGAGTAAAACATTCATTTGGTGGCCTTAATATTATCATGGAATTTCTAAGCTCTGTTTTTCAATTTTTATAATGTTGCAGTTTCATGGTTTAGATGTTTTAGTCCCCACCAGTACCAGCCAGGTCTCTGCTCATTCAGCCTATACCCCTGCTTTGGAGCAAGGAGGAGAAAATCCACCTTAAGGCTCAGTTAGAATTGAGACAGGGAGGATGAGGTTTGCATTCCTCAGTTATGCTAACAGGCAAAAAACAGACAGGTTCAACTTGGGAAGAAAAAAACAAACTAATTTAATCTTCAAAGAGAAAGACAAAACATGGCCAGATTTTAATACCTTCTTCCCTTAGCCCTCCCTTCTTCCTGGGCTTGGATTACTTCACTCCTACCTCCTCCTCAGCAGCACAGGGTGATGAGAAGTGGGGGCTAAGGGTCATTTCATGACATGTTGTATCTGTCACTCTTTCCTGCTCAGGGGGAGGACTCCTCACAATCTTCCTCCACTCTACTTGTGGGTCTCCTCTTACAGGTCCTTTCACAACCCCCTCTGACATGAGTCCCTCTCACCAGGCGCAGTCCCTCAGCAATGGACTGCTCTAGGGTGGGCTGCCCAGAAAGTCACAGTCTACTTTGGGAGAACAGTCACCTCCTCTAACACAGGGTCCTCCACAGATGTAGATCCACATCTGCCCCTCTCTGCAACCCTGCACAGGCTGCTTTTTCACATCTGCCACCTGTGACACTTCAGGAGCTCTCAATCCACACTTACCCCTCTGTGGTCTTTTGCAGACTGCTCCACTGTACTCCTCCATGGGTTGCAGGGGAACAGCTGCCATCACACCATGGGCCGCAGGGAAATCTCCGCTCAAGAACTTTTCTCATTCATTCTTCACTGACCTTGTTGTCTTTTCTCTGGCAGTGCTTTCTCACTTCATTCTCTGCTCTGCGCTGTGGGCCCTTTTCTTATATTTTTTGCAGTTTTGTTTTCCCTTTCTTGAATATGTTACTCTCAGAGGGGTATGCAGCTTCCCATATCTGCTCGGCCTTGGTCAGAGGCAGGGCAGGGATTGGAACCAGGGGAGCTTCCAGCAGCTTCTGACAGGAGCCACCCCTGTGGCACCCCCACTTCTAAAACACCACTGTGCTAACCCAAGACATGCAGATAAAGGCTTCCTTTGGCATTTGTTCCCATAAGCATCTGTATGTGAATATGCTTATACTTGTAGGATTTTCTCAGTGAGACTTGTCTCTGAAAAGAAGTACAAAACAAGCAATTTTCCTGATCACCAATTATTACTATTTAAAAAATATGTGGTTCTGGAAAATGCTGATATTTTTGTCTTGTCTGTCCCTTTTATGAAAGAGCTTAAACGGGGAGGGGATGAATATTTACATTTGCATTGAATTTTATGGGATTTTATTTAGGGCTCTTCTAAGATTTCCATTTATGACCAAGTTTGGGTTTTGATTTTTTGGGTTTTTTTTTGTGTGGTTTTTTTGTTTGTTTGTTTGTTTTTGTTTTGTTTTGTTTGCTTGTTCCTTTAAAGCAAAAAACCAAACCAAAATAAAACAAACTTACTGTCTTCTTTTAAGATTCGTGCAAACTGCAAACAAATCAGTGTCCACTCATTCATGGTCCTTACAGGTATAAATCAATATGCAGTGGGGAAATGGTGGATATATGTAAATGTCCTGCTCCTGTTTTAAAATTATTTCTAGTGAATTCTCTTTACACTAGGAAAAAATCCAGCAAACCAAAGTTTGGTGGAAATAGTAAACATAAATAAATAATAAGCATATGCAGGAAGGTCCTATCGGTGTTCTCAAGCCAGGGTGCTGCAGACATTGATGAAAGTACCAGGATTAAGCATAGTGAGAACTACCAATACTCCTCCCTTACTGAACTGGGAACAGTGAAGGTTCTAACAAGAAGGTGGCAGAGTTATTTCATTATCATATATTTCTTGACCAGATTGACCACTTTAAACCTTCATCATTTCAGGTTACTGTAATGTTGATCTGAAGTGCTCTAGAAGAAAGAGATTAAAAGAAGATGAAGTCTTGGGTTTACTACACCTTTCTGAATAGTTAAAGTTTGAGTATGTCTCTAACAATAGATAAATGTTAAGTTTTATAAGTAGATCTCCTCACAGTTTTTCTCAGAATGAGAAAACAGCAGGTGTCAAATTTCCATGAATAGCAGGATGACCGAGTGGTTGAGCTGCAGACCAGCTCTGATTTTTATGATGTTTCTACCCTACCTTTTCAGGCTGAGATACAGGGTGCAGCTCCACAACAAGACAACAGTGCATCTCAGTGGCTCTGCCATCTGCCCACAATGCAGGACAGAGCTGTGGCCACTGAGGAGATAGCTGGTGTCAGTTTCTCTGCATGGGTGAAGAGTTGGCTGCTTGACTGACAGTAGCCTTTTCCAGTTTCCCAAATTGTGCCAAGAGCCCAGAAGTTTGGGCCAGGCAGATATCCTGTGACTTCTCCTCCCAGACCATGGCAACTTAGCAGCATGCTCTCTGTGGGCAGTGGCAGCCAAGGTCATCGAGGGATGGAAATGGAACATATATATTCAGCAGCTGGCTGAATGACAGAAGAACTGATAGGGAATTTGGAAGGGCTTAAGAGCCCCTGCAAAATGTGTCTAACACAAAGCACTGTTTGGAGGACCGTCTCTTCCTCCACTGAATTTGAGCCGTTTCTATAGAGTGTGGTCTGCTGATATTGTATCAAAATATAATGGGAAATTGCCTTCTTCCCCTCCTTATTGATTTTAAATTTTTCCTACATGATGACTTTAAATGTTCTGTGAGCACAAAGCCTTCTGCTAATCAGTTTGATGCTGGGCCATAAATACTGGTTCTAGTGTTCTTCATCAGGAATTTCCTGAAGGAACACTTGAGCTCTTAACTGAGTTGATTCCTTCAGGAAAAGCCAGAAACACTACATGTATTCCATGATGCCTCAATAGCTGTAGCAGAGAAGAGTTTGGCTTATAAGTATCAGCAGGACGTATCAACTTCATAGAAGTACTTTTGCTTTTTGTTTTCTGCAAAATCCAGTTATAGAATCTGTCAGTACTTAATGGCTCACTTCCATAAATGACACAGGGAACTTTTTAGAAAATCTAGGTACTGTACTTAACTGAAACTGTCAATTGTCCCTTTCCATACTTTCTAAAAAACAGTAACTTCTACTGACTTTTCACTTTCTCTAACTTCAGAACTGTCTGCATAACACAGCTGCCTGCTGTGGAAGAGGAACACAGTATTCTGGCACATTGACCCAATGCTACACCTAGTTATGTTTTTTGTGCATGAGAAATGCTGAGTGCTGGCTTTTGATCCTCTCCTTCTCTCATTTTTGTCTTGCATTTGTTTATTAATTAACCGAAAGCTACCGCAAAAAATCATCTCCAGAGAAAAGGCAGCATGTGTTTTCCTTTTAAATGAGCCTTTTTTTTTTTTTTCTCTAGGATAATCTGCATAATGATATAACAATTTGAGATCCAAATGGAGAGAAATGTTAAGGCCAAAAAAACTTTACATGATGCAACAATATCTATTGTGATCTTAGAGTTAAGGAATTTAGATTTCCAGGCAATGTATTCCCTTTGGCCCATCAGCAGATGCTACTTACTGTATAACTATAAAGCATAGTTTCTTAGACAAAGGACTTTTTTTTTTCCCTTGTATCTTTTCATGTAGACCCAGACCTGCTTATTTTCTGTCTCTGTATTAGTCAGCAGGGGGATTTGCCTAGTATGAAAATGATCACAGTCCTTTCTGAAATGTCAATCTATGCTCACAGGATTGCATTATTATCCAACTGATAATCAGTTCATTCTGTGTCTCTTGAAGTGGTATCTTGAGTCTATATAAATTACTGTCTTCCCGGCTGTTTCTAACTCATTCCTTCCTTCTAGGCTTCCAGATCTTTTTTTTCTGAAACTCTCCTGCTTATGCAAAGTAATAAAATATATTGTAGATGTCATCTTGGAATTAATCACTTTCTTTTAATGAGCTTTCTATAAACTTAGCTCTCCGTTACTCCACTTGATACCATGTGTGTGTGAGCCATGCACATCTTCAGTTGTAGCGTGCCAGTGCAATGACAAACCTTCTTCAAATGTATATGCTGGTTGCACGACTTATGGATGGTATTAACCTGTGGTTTTGTTTTGTTTTGTTTTGTTTTTGCAACAAATGTAAACTCAGAAGCTTGTCCTTGGTGCTGTGGGTTACTGGGCATGTCCTGTTCCTGTTGACATTCTTTCAGCAGTATCATAGTATCATCAAGATACGCAGAGGCTTAAAAGAAGGCTATTTAACCTATTCTTTTTCATATTTTGGAGTAATATGATAAATGTTAGAAGAGTAAAGTCATAAATATTTCAGCATATTTATAAAAATTATATTGTATTGACAGGTAACATTTCAAGTGACAAAGTTAGGCTAAAGGTAAATATAAAATACCTTAATTTCAGAACTCAGAACAATTTTTCCTGCAACATTTCTGGAGAAGAAAAATCTGTAGACATCCCACACTGAGAATTTTAGTATTCTGACATGTAATCAACAGTGAGATTAGAAATAATAAAAATGTATGTTTTGAAAGGGATTAGTTAATTTTTGAGACTGAATGTTGATGCTGTCATTAATCTGGTTCCTGGATTTGCAGATTAATTTTTTTCATATAATTAATTCATTCTCCTTTTTCCTTTGCAGAATAATACTTAGGTACAAGCAGAAGATAGAACAAATAATAAACTTTATATACACTCTAGAAGGTAGGGATCTTCCAGAACAAAAACTTTTGAGAGTTTTCAAGTGCATTAGGTATCTAATCTGTGTCACTCTAATGAAAGTATAGTTTCACTGTCTATAGAGACCTATATGTATATACGGACCTGGGGTCTACTCGGTAATTAGTTTAATTTTTTTTGAGTGCATCTTGTCACTACTTATAAAAACAATTCATAGTTCACTTTGAAAATGAAGATATTTTTGGGGTTTATCAAACTGCAAATGCCCAACAGTCATTTTAACAGTCATAAAAGATAAATACAAAGGAGACTTAAAATATTTGATACCATAAATTCCTCAGGCTTGTTCTGATGGATGTTCTTGCACACTATTACTAAAAGGTCAAGAATTAGTACCTATCAAAAATTCAACTCAACAGAAAGATTTTGTTTTGCAGATGCAAGAATCTATTGCTATGACAAAATAGTTGCCTTAATGTAGTTGCATGTCTACATATTTTAGATTTGAATATAAAATTATTTCAGTGTTTTGAGAAGTTACCTATACTTAATTACTGCATATGTCTCAATTTTCTATTAAAAAATATATGTCAAATGTATTTATTGAGCTAGAATTTATTTCATTATTCATATATTCATTATAAGTCTCTACGTATATTTGCTGATGACATAGTAGGTGGTATTTTATGTCTGTGGAGCCCTAGTCAAATTGGTGGAATTATGTTCTAACACAATAAAAAAAATAAAATGCAAAATGCAGCTAAATTAATTTTTAGTTATTTTTTTTAAATTTGTGACATGTTTTGAACTGGCAGATACCCACTTTCCTTTTTCTAGCTCTGATGTCAATATGCATAGAAATTACAAGAACTTTTTCTGTATGTCCCTTGAATGTTGAAAGTTCCAGTCCAGTGCACTTACAGTAATGACAGCACATAAATGAAATCTAGATGTCTTTTTTATTAATATTGTTTATAAAGAATCCCCTCCAAACTAGAAAATGAATCCAAATCAGCTGCTCTTGTTGAATGAGACAATATTGTAAAAAGGAACCATTCTTTCAGAATTATTCAGTGAAAGAAAGGCTATCATTTTAAAAGAAGTTAAGATAATTTATGCATATGAAGATCTAGGCTAATTGCAAAAGAACAATGAGGCCTAAGGGTATATGTTTTTCTACCCACTTCCAGTCTTTCTTCAAACATATTCAAGTCACAAAGTACAGTTAATTAACTGATGTATTTTCTTTGCTGGAAGCCTCACTGAATATTCTATTAATATTAATTGTTTTAATGTCCAAAGATTGAACTAAAAAATAATAATTACATACTGTATAGTAATCCAAATGCGTTTTCATTAGCTACCTTATTACCCCATTAGTCCAACTTGCAGGCAATCAGTGGGGAGCAAATGTGACAGAATACATTACTTGCCAGTATTATTTGTAGTTGATTGCATGCTACTGTCTTGTATGTCACAGTCTTATATTGCATTGATGTTATCTCTCTTATATGTAACAAATAAAACACCTTATTTTCATAGACCAAGATGTAACATTCTATCAGAGTATGATCTGCTGATTGGCAAGTGAAAATGTTCATTTCTTACCAGATTTCAGTTTTTGTATCTGCAAGGGTAGACTGGTATCACCAAAACACCATCTGTATATATGGCATTACCAAGAAAAGGAAGCTGGATCTTGAAAGGAAGGTAAGAAGTAGAGCAGAATAGATGAGAACCTATTAATAATCAAGAAAATTTTAAAGAATAAACTTCAGTAAACTTATTGTGAAGCATAAAAGCTCTCAGGAAATTCTTGGTCCGGTGTTAAAATGTCATGGTGGAATGGCTTTCCCTGAATAGTCTGATCAAAGTTCTAAAAACTTGTATATGAAATCTGGTTTCACAAAGCACTTTAGTACATACTTAAATTCTAAACTTACGCTGTTTAGATACTGTACCTAGCTGACTGAGCAACCCTAGAATAGAGGGCAAAAGTGTGTATTATGATAATATAAGGAATTCTCTAAGCAAAAGCAAAGGTTAAGAAGACTCACTAAGCAAAAATGTTTTGGTGAGTCTGATTATGCTACTGTTAATCACATGTCTGGTGTGAATGGGAAATCAAGAGGAAAAAACCCTGGCTAATATAGTATCTACTCGGTTGCTGCAGTTTTAATATACTGAGCTCCTGTTGTTAAAACAACATTGAAATAAATTAAAAAACAAAAACCAAAAAACCCATCACCAAAAAAAAAAAAAAAAAAAAAAAAAAAAAAAGGAAAATTAAAACAAAAAAACAACCAAAACCCAAAGCAAACCACAAACATAAGAAATATTATTCAATTAAAGAAAATAATGGCCTTAATGTTGCTGACCATTATGAAAACAGCCTACTCTTGTTCATTTCAGTATTTATAATGCATAATTAACAGTCTTACGGATAGGCCATAAATTGACCAGGCAATGAGCTTCAATTATTCATGTTCCAAGAATAATTTTGATGCTCTAGGTTGATGTTTAATATTACTGGTAGAACACAAGCAATGAAAGTTTTCCTGTGCCCTGTAAATCATTTATCCTTTTTCTTACTTTCTCCCCCCCTCTACCCTTGATATTTCACTGGAGATCTGCCTAATGCAGGGTAACATAAAATTGACATTAGTAATAGAACTTGGGTGGAAAGAGTATTTCAATTATATTGTTCTTGCTGACATTTACGATTAAAAGCAATGGGTATCTTCTGGGAACAATCAGTTTGATGGATTGGGATTTCAGCTAAGTATTAACACAGTTGAAAATGAATAGGTAAAATATAAATCTCAGTAAGTAAAATTATAACATTTACTTCCAGGGTTCTGATTATTAGAATTTAAATACACACAAAGCCCTATATTAACAATAAAGGATTTGCTTTGAAAAGCACCTTTTATGCTGTGGATTTCATTACATGTTTTTTACCTTGGTTTATTGTAAATCCACAGTAAAGTGACAATGCTTCAGGATAAGGTAATCAATTGTACTTAATAGACCTGGGACTGTTGTGTTGAATTGGGTAGTTTAGAGTCTCCAGAATACACAGGAAATAGAAATCTAGGGAGAGAAGAAAAGCATGTGGCTCCTTCTCTGGGATCCTTGAAGGGAATCTTACTTGGCATCTCGTAGACACAACAAACTACAGACTCTGTATTCACTTCGCTTTCATGTAAATAAAATGATATTCCAGTTATTACAAAAGTACAACAGAGCCTCCACTTTAGGTAAGACTGATGTCCTGCCTGACTAACGATTTCATTTTAATTTAAGCACAATTAATAAAGTGTTTACAGAGAAGTGTTATTTTTTGTATTACTTGCAACTAAACATGTCTTAATCTCCCTTACATTTATGTAGGCTCCTATGCAAAACAATTAAAATCTTTCCTATCTTTAAAATATAATTCTCAGTACTCTACCCAACATAGTACTTTATTAATCTTCAATGATAGATGGCAGAAAAACCTGCAATAAGGCTGCAGTCTGGGAGATTCCGCAGAGAAAAATAAATGCCATGGTGCAAGTGTAAGAGAAGGATGCTATTCCTGAGAAGCAAGAGAAGCCTTTATCGAGTTTGATTAGACAGGAAAAGCTTAAAATGGGTAGAATAGAAGGCAAAACTTGATGAAAGGGGCCATTTTGTGAATATACCATGAATAGAGGAAGATTTTTTTAAGGAGTTATCTTATTTCTGATCTATATAGTTTTGTGTTTTACTGAAATACATTTCTAGAGATTGGAAACATTCTGATACTCCTTAGAGAGCTCTTTTCAAAAAAGTAGACAGTTTCAACAAAAGGTTCTGCATTTTCTGTTGTCCCCTGAGCCAATCTTCACCCACATTGCATTCCATTAATAAAGCACAATATTTGATTTAGCTACTAAGTATAAGTAGCATATGTTACAAAATGACCAATTACAAAATTAAGTTTCCCCAAAGTCAAAACTCTATATCTAAAAGCCCCAGCTTCCAGATGTCTCTAAAAAAACAAAATAGCAGAAAGCAAATTAATATCCCAAAATAGCCCAATTTCGTGCATCTTATAGACACATGATCTATAAATTGGCTTAACAAAAAAATTATCTTTTAAAGTATTAACCAAATCTCAGTTTCACAAATTGATTGTAGCTGTTATTGATACTTAGATAGTTAGTGCACCATCATACTTAATTTGAAATAATTCCAGTGAAAGAATGCGCTTGGTGGTTTGGATCCTGAGCTTGCACAAACATGTATTACTTGAAGCACTGGGTCAATATATCATTCACCATCCTGCCAGCATATTTCCCTCTCAAGACAAGTGAAAATGTTCTGTTCACATGACTGATGATTCTTACTGAACTTTTGCGTTAGTCAGTGCAATCACTAGATAAAGTACAGAAATTTTTTATTGTGCAGGAGATGAAGCCCTCACTCCCTCTTCTGAGAATGCTAAGCAGGAAGATCAAAGCTGTGCTCTGCATTCTCTCTCAGTAAACCTTCTGTTTCCTGTGCAGTGGTTTGACAGTAGTTTTGACAGAGAGGGAGAAATACTGAGAAGAGAATCTCCCTTTTGGCCTACCTTATATTCTAGCATTTCACTTGGTCTTGAAAGATGTGGCCTTGAAAGTGCTCAGGTAAGGAATGGTACTGAATCCAAGACTTCCACTTCTGACTAGATTCTCCAACTGTTTTATATATACTGTGCTTTTCTCCATCTCTACTTCAGAATAAAGCAACTGACAAAGAGTTTAATAATTAGTTATTTAATAACCAAAGTCTGATCCACTTGCAGGATGGCTGCTCACTTTATCTGGAGACCACTAGCAAAGACATTTTAGCTCTTGCTTGGAGCTCTCAGCTTATCTGGTCTATAATATGTATCCTTAGAAGTGCACAAATAGCAGCATTGGATTTTTAAGTGAAGCATGGTGATATATAAATTGAATGTTGCATTAAATGCTTGCATATGCAAGAAATGTTGGCACCTCCAGGATTACATAGTGAATAGACCATTTGGGTGGGGAGATTTAGATTTAGATGCAAATACTTGTCCTAGGACAAGTCGAAGCTGTCATCAGTCACTTAATGTGTTGTTCCTTAAAGCTCTGTGAGGTACAAAAACATAACTGGAGCAAGCACTTTGAATAATATCTACAGGTGCCTACCATGAAGTTGTTGTTTGTTGTTGTTTGCTTGTCTGGTTTTTGTTGGGGTGGGGTTTTGGTTTTTTTATTTGTTTGTTTTTTGGTTTTTTTGTTTGTTTTGTTTCCTGAAGAATCCTCATGGAAAATGCAGATTAACTTGATACCTGTACAATTTATTTGGTCAGAATAAGGATGATAAAGAATTTATAAGGCAGAAACATGCAGCAATGTTTTAAACAGCATTTTCTGAACAATTCTTACATTAATGAATTTCAGACTGTGTCACAGCCAATTTCACTAAAAATAAGAAGTTTTTACAGTCTGGCTTTTAAGTGTACATTTCCTTCTTATGGAGTAGAACAGGAGTATTGCTATTTTGATGTTATATCTGCAGCTTCTTCAAGGTAGCAAGTCATGCATATCACAGATTTGATGATAACTTCTAAATGCAGCCACTGTCTTAATTAACATTACCTTTTGCAAGCCACCGCATGAAAGTATTTTGTCCATGTTCATGCACAGATTAGCAGTTCCTTCTATCAGTTGTGTGACTGTGATATTTAAAGAGAAGGTGGCAGGAGTGAGAATCTGTTGAACTGCTACACCTTATTAAGTAGCTTTAACGTTAGTCCATTTAACAGCTTTCTAGAGGTTTTTAAATCGCTCCATTGAATTACTGTCAATACATTTGTGTGATGAGCTAGCTAAAAAGAATTCCCACAATACCAACTGCCCAATAGAAAGGAGACATTTGACTAAAAAGTACAGTAATTGCCGTTTTTTCCAAGATGCATTCTTAATTTTATCAGAAATTTGATTCACATAGAACAAGCATAATTTGCTTGTGTGTGCCCACATTTAATACACCACAATTGTCACATAACCCTTGGTTTAATTAGTTCTCCAAATCGCTCTTCTTGTGAAGTGTATTGTGCATTAAGGTAATACCCTAAGCATTATATGCTCATGTTCAACGAATTATGATACACATACAAAAGAGGATGTGTATACAACACAAAAAATTGCTTAACCAGTTGAAAAGGAGAAGCTAATCAAGTGTCTTTTGTATCTTGGATTGAAGTTAAACTCATAGAGTGATTTTTGCTCCTTGGTCTGTGACTGAATATGTATGTGACTAAAATGCAGAAGAATCAATAGTCAGAAAATAGTTGTATTAAAATAAAAACAAAAATTTATACCAGGTTAAGGTTGTGTCATCCCTTTATGCAGTTGGGTATGTATTATTGCTTTTTGAATGTATCAGCCTTGTCTTCCATAACTCTACTTTTAAATACTCAGCCAGAAGTTCTATAAGCCAGACTAGTTCATGGATAAACTTATGAGATCTGTGTGGGAAATCATTGATAATGAAGAACCAAGGCTTAGTATTGTTAAAATTATGTAGATGTAAAAATTTTGAGTTCAACTGTAGTGAGATTTTTTGTTCATTAACATGTTTATCCTGTGGAAGATTATTGAAAATTTTAACATACAGCTTTTTATTTATATATAGGGCTTTATAGGTGATGTGTACAAAGCCCCATAGGTGTAATATATAGTCACTAGTTATCAATAAAATGCCACAGGCTGTGTCACAGAATTCCAGAGTGGCTGAGGTTGGAAGGGACCTCTGGAGATTGTTTGATCCAATGCCCCTACTCAAGCTGGGTCACCTAAGGCCTGTTGCTCTGTGCCATGTCCAGATGGTTTTGAAGACCTTGAAGAATGGACACTCTGACTCAGAAACCTGTGCCAGTGCTCTAACTAGTGGAAAAGTGTTTTCTGAGGTTCAGAAGGAAACTCTTCTATTTAAAAAACTACTTTGCAAGAAAAAGAGAAGAACTTGAAGTTCATCAAGTATGATGTGCAGGCTGACATTGTAGGCTGAGTGAAGAATGACATTATACGCAAAAAATCACATGAGAACACGCTTTTTAGACATGAAATTTTGAAAGGGCATAACTCTGTCAAAGACAGTGGGGCAGATCATGCTGAAAGCCACTCCTGAAATTGAATTTTCAGCCCCTCTGAACTCTGAAAAAGGCAGGCTGCTTAAAATCAGGGAAGAGAGAGGACATAATAAAACCTGAAAACTTCCAACTCCTCACCCCCCAAAAATGCCTGAAAAGGGACAAAGACTTAATTATGACTTGAGCTCTAATGTAGGGTCTTTCAATCAACCCTTACTAGAGTAGTCAGAATTTGCCAGGTAAAAAATTAATATAAGTTAACACCTAAGTTTTTGATTTACTAGCAGTATTTTGACATAGTGTTTATTAGTTCACGAGCTCCATGCAATAAAAAGATTCCATGAGCAATAAAAATATTTACATGTCATTAAACAAAGTTTGTTTATCTTTACTACAAACAATTTTCACATAATTCCTTATGGAATGTCACTGACACCAGAAACAGCCTGCAAAAGGTTAACAATATTTACCTATCTAACTTTCTCTCATCTTTAATACACTGGAATTAGTAAAACCTGACAGATGTAGGTGGTTTTTCTGTAATATCTTAGTGTAATGGAGATAAAACAGTAAATAAATCTCATATGTGTGTGGCCATACAAAACCCTGAAGAAATTAAATAAATATTATGGTAGAACAAGTCATTGAAGAAAGTGATTGTGTCTGAAGGGACCAAAAATTCTGAAAGATCTTCAAGAAGCTTTATGGTGGCCTTGTATATAGAACAATAATAAGGGAGGTGTTATGCATACGTGTAGCATATATAAAGAAGCACAAGGTAAAGGAAAAACTATGATAACAGCACAAGAAAAGACTTCTAAACCTTCTTGAGATGACCTTACTAAAAAAATAGTGCAGTGTCATAGGCAATTGTGGTTTCTTATATTTTTGCTATTTGCAATGACTCTTAGTAACAGATGCTCATGATCAGCAATTTGGTGGATATTAATATTAGCATCTATATGGTGAAATATAGGTTCAATGCATGATGGTTGTAGTTTAATTTATTATTTATCCTCAATTTAATAAACTTCAAAATCATGGAGTATCAATTAAAAGGTAACAAAGCCAGACTATATTTTGTGCAGGCAAATTATGGAATAGCACTTGTGAATCATGTGCTCCAGCTTAGAGATATGTTCTTCAAGAGAGAACTAAGAAGAATGCTTTAATTGTTAGAAGCCAGTGACCCTGGAGGTTTGCTGTGAGACTGAGGGTGTATAGACACAGGCAAGGCTGAACAAAAAACTCATTTGAGCTACCACTTCATGAAAATGGCAACTTATGTAACTGAGGAGACAAGCAAAGTCATTCAGCTTTGTGCACACATGAGTTGTATCCAGTGTTATGCACTTAGACAGTCATGTCCTATGTGGAAGTACCTGTTTTACCCTTCAAATCTCAAAATGAGGAAGGGAGAACAATTCTTATCAGTTTGCCTGAGAATATGGTAAATTGATGCATCACAAGTAAAATGAGCATTTTAAAATAGTCTTTTATACCTCAGTGTGTGGAAAAGAGAATCAGTATTATGCATTGAACATTTTTAAGAGTATATTTATTTGGTCTACTGGTATCTAAAACACTTTCTTATCATTTTACATGTTCTTGCTAGTGAGTCATATACTTATGTTCCCTTTGTTGAACAAGGAAGGTACCCTGAATAGAGCAGTGTGATGATGGCACTCCATGAACAAATTAGCTGAGGTTCTTTCCACTTTTTAGTTCTTAAACCTTGACAGATAGTCCCTATGATTGTAGCTGGTTTTGCCTGAGACCCCTATGGGACAGTCTTCAAAGTAGTCGAACAACTTTCCATGCAAAGATCATCTTTGCTCAGAAGTTTTTACAGTTTCACACATAGAAGTTATCTGTTTATACACCGAGAACATTCACTGGATCAATACAGAATTTTTTACCAAATTCAAATTTATATATGCAGAGACATTATCACTTACGTGGCCAAATTATTCAACTGTCTGGAACTTCTCTGTAGACTTTTGGATATTATGTATATTGTCCTTTCATGAATAATATAAAAATTGAAAAAAGACTGCCCAAAATTGAAAATTATTTACATCTTTAAATCTCTAGATTATTTACATCTTTAATTCAAAGAAGGGACTCGTGAGAGGAAGGGGGAGAAGAGGCAGAGGGTGTTTTGGGTTTCTGGGGGGAAAGTTTTTTCTTGGCTGGCCTTATTGTGAATTACAGCCTTTGTAAAATATGTGGTGGTGAAGAGCCTTATTTTTTTCTCATTGTGTAACATGACAAACCCACAAAAAAATGCATGAGTTTTTAACTGAAAACATTTTAGAGAAAACCCTGACTGCTTTACTAAATTGCATGGACTGGAGTATATTTAAACTTTTCAGAACCTTGTCTTTAACTCACTTGTCAAACAGTGTGCAAGTTCAACATGCAGTATACCTGAGTAACCTCTGTATCTCATTATATTTATTCACTGCAGTATATCTATGTACTGTATTTACTCTTTCAGCTGAGAAACTTGAATCATGTACATGATTGTGGAAGGGGAATACAGTTGAAATACAACCACAGACAAAGGAAGATTTATTTTAAATTCCAGAGAACACTCCTAGAAAACATAAAGTTTTATCCATTATACATCAATAGTTTGCATTACTGAGAAAAGAATGCATTAATCTACTGCAGAAAATAGCATTTTGAAAATTACATCGTTCATGTTTAAATTATACAATGAAAAGTCATTATTTAATAGAAATTACAGATTCTCTTTTCACTGGGTGTTATGTAAGACATTATCCAGACTGGCAGTTTAAACACAAGTGAACCAAAATATTTCTGCTACAGTAATTCAGGCCTGACATGTCATTCAGCAAACTTGAAATGAACTAAATGCACAGCTTGCTATCTCTCTCCATAAGAAGGATATATAGTATTATATCTGAATAAAGTGAACAAAAGACTTTGGTTTAGTCTCTGCTTATGTTTTCATTTTTCCTACTTTGAATTAAAAAGCTTTGTTAAAAAAATGGTAGGAGTGTGGGACAAGGGGGGCATTATTTCTGTATCATAGTTCTATTTATGGAATAATTTGACAGTCACCTATGAAACCATTACCTGATCATATGTTTTTCTTAGAGGTACATTTTCAATTTGTGTTTTGTTATTTGGTTTCTTTTGTCTTATCAATTACCAGAATACTGCACTCTAGTGCCATGTTACAAAGGCTGGAAAGATGGAGGTTCTTGTTGTATCCCACCAGGACAAAGTAAAGATAGGACATTATTGGGGGCAATTATACAATGCCATTGAACACACACAGAAACAGTAGGCATTAAAAGTGCAGTTGTTACAGGTAAACAGTAAGCATGAAACCTAGTCCTATACAGAGGAAGAGGAAGATACATATATATATATATATACATATTTTATTATTTTAATATTTTATTATTTTGTTATTTTATTTTTTCATTATTATTTTCATTTTCATTATTATAATTACACTGTTTTTCATTTCATTGAAGCTATGCAGTTTGTTTACCAACCCATAGCACTCTCCTTATTCTCTCTCTGGGAAGAATAGAGAATAACTCTTATTTGTTTAATTGCCAACCTGGGGCTAAATGTTGCCACCAATTAATATAGAGCACCAGTGCAACAAGTAACTGCAAAGCTCTGATGCAACAAAAGAGGCAAGTGAAGAGGTATGTTATAGATTGTGTGTGCAACGCTGTATGTATGCTCAAAAAATAAGAAAAACTTGAAATAAGTATATTAAAAGAATGTTAGGAAAATAAGGAAAATGGAAAAGTTTATAAGAAGAACTTACAAATGTGTGGGGTTTTTTGTTACAAGATAATGCTAGCAAATCAGAAACCTAGAAGCCTTTATTTCTGTCTATAAACAAGAGATAAATGCTGAAATGTGGAAATTTGAGCTAGAAACAGAAACTGACATGGATGAAGGGTGTAAAGTGCAATGAGTAAATGTTAATACTGGAAATTATTAGTTTCTGCAATCAGTTTACCCATCATATTCTGGAAAGATCTTCATATAGAAACATTAGAGGTAAAAACATCTTTCCATACTGAAGATGGAATGTCTTCACTTTATGGAAAAGAGGTATAATGTTCCTTAGAGAAGTTTGGATTGGGAATTTCCTTTAGTCCTTTGAACCTATGTAGCCTTAGCAGCATGCTTTCACTATAAGCTGATGGGATTCATTCAAAATACTGACCTTGAAAGAATCCCTTTTGTATTTGGAATTGTTTGAATGATATCTGATCTTGAATATATCATTAGTGTCATACCCCTTGATATTGTCAAAACAACAGCGATGAAGATTAATCCAAAAGTAAATTATAATGATTATGCCACTGGCACAAAAATCCACTATAATCTGGATCACCTTTCCCAAAGGCCAAAATTTTACAGAATCACAGAATTGCCACAGTTGGAAAGTCCTCTAAGACCATCACATCCAACTGTCAACATCTGTCCCCTCCCCCTCTCCCGAATAAAATATATGTTAAATACATGTGTCAGTGTCTGTATCACCCAGAAAAGCATAAATCAAAACGTTTCATCTACATGTTTTTTAAATACTTTCAGGCATGGTGACTCAAACACTTCACTGGGCAGCCAATTCCAATGCCTAACTACTCTCTCAGTAAACAAATTCTTCCTAATATCTAGTCTAAACCTCCACCAATGCAAAATTAAATCATTTGCTCTACTTCTGTTATTATTCACTTGAGAAGCACCCACCTCCCTACAGCCGCCTTTCAAGCAGTTGCAGAGAGCAATAAGGTCTTCTCTCAGTCTCCTCTTCTCCAAACTAAACATTCCCAATTCCCTCAGCCTCTCCTCATTAGGCTTGTCCTCCAGACCCTTAATCAGCTTTGTTGCCCTTCTCTGAACTCTCTCCATCACTACCATGTTTTTCTTGAAATGAGGGGCCCAGAACTGTGGCACACTGTGGCACAATCACTTCCCTTCTCCTGCTGGTCACACTATTCCTAATACAAGCCAGGATGCTGTTGACCTGCTTGGCCACCTGGGCACACTGCTGTCTCATATTCAACTGGGTATCAACCAGCATGCCCAGGTACCTTTTCTGTTTAGCAGCTTTCCAGCCACTTCTCCCTGTTTATAACGTTGAACGAGGTTGTTGTGATGAAAATGCAGGACCTAACACTTGGCCTTGTTAAACCTCATTTTACTGACCTTGATCCAGTGGTCCAGCCTGTCCAGGTCCTTCTGCAGAGACTTTCTACCCTCAAGCAGATCAACAACTCAACATGGTGTTGTCTGCAAACTTACTAAGTAAGACTTCTAATCTTCTCATCTACATCATTAATGAATGTATTCAACAGCACTGGCCCCAAAACTGAGCCCTGAGGAACACCACTGGTGACCAGTCACCATTAACTCCATTGACTGCAACTCTCCGGGACTTGCCATGTATCCAATTTCTAACACAATGAAGAGTACATGTGTCTATGCCATGATCTGGCAGCTTCTCTAGGAGAATGCTGTGGGAGACAGTGTCAAAAGCCTTACTAGAGGCCAGGTAGACAGAGTGCACAGCCTACCCTTTGTCCACGAGACATCATGTGGTCATAGAACGAGACCTTGTTGGTCAGGCAAGACCTATCTTTCCTGAACCCATGCTTAACACTTGAGGGGAATAGACTAGCCCATCTGGAGCTATAGAAATGTTCTTGCAACATATAAATGAGTATCTGCAGCTTAAATTATTAATATAAGAAGTGACAAAATTAAAAGATTAAAATTTAATAAATTATAAGGTATGCCTGTATTGTGAGAAGATGGGTTAAAACACCTTAACAGCTAAGGGCTATATACCAGTGCTTTCCTTGGATTCAGGGAGAAGATTTTCAGCTTCTCATATGATATTATCTCTTGTACTTATGAGCCACTGAAAACATCCACAAGCAGATCCATGGACAGACACTATAGTTTATTTTAGGTTTCACAGTAAAGGTGATTGATTGACTGATAAGTAGGAAGATCAGCTCAAAGCTAAAACCACCAGCTCTCATTGTCCTCTTTCTGTCCTCAATCAAATGAGTAGTATGCATCCAGAATAATCATTCAAGGTTTAGCATAATTTCATCAAAGAGCTCTTTGGAAACATCTGATTTTGAGTGCCTATATCTCATTTGGGTGACCTAACTAACAAATGAAAACCAACATATAAATTACTAGCCCAACCACTTCTGTTAATGCCTTAAGGAAAATACTGTGTCTAGCTAATATTTTCAGGGGAGATCTTTCAAAGATCCCTCATTGTATGACAGCTATCTAGTTCACAGAAAAAAACATGCAATAAAGGTCTTTTAAGTACTATGTGAAGCTCTAGCATCAAGATTGTACAGATGTTTCAAGAACACAGTTCTTGCCGCTGCTTCCTCTTTAGATAAAGCTGTAACTGGAGTCAGGTAGCACACCTTTCTATAGAGAAAGCATTAAATGCTTTTTTTTTTTTTTTTTTTTTTTTTTTCAGTAGGAAAGCTTTTCCAGTGCTTTTGACTCCTGGATATGTTTATGATTTATAGGAAGCAAATTGCATGTTTAAGCATAGACAGGAAATGTATGAACCAACAGGTAGAAGCAGCACAACGACTAACAAGGGAATTAAATATTTGCAGATAGGTGCAGAAAATCAGGAGAAGACAGCATTCATTTTGGGGAGAGTTTTTGTCACTATTGTGGAAGCCGTAGTATTCTCAGATAAAACTGTATTGTATTCTAGGACAACTACATATTGGGGCTGTATATACCAACCCATGTCTTCTGTTTACTATCATATTTGTAACTGTTATTTGATAACAAAATCACAAACACCCTGGCTTTAATGAATGGGTGAGATGAGGAAGATTGCCTCCCTTACATGTGTCTCATTGCACTGGGGAATAATTTACAACTGTTCTTTGTTTCAATGACATCATAGATAAAAATTTTCTATAAAAAGATTTCAGTGGAAAACAGTTTAATTATGCTTTATAATATTCTGTGCTACAGGGCCTGGTGAAGTTACCTAAAAGCCTTCAATACTGTTAAATAGACTTTTTAGATGAAGTATCTTTTTTAATAAGACCCTGGTATTCATAAAGGGAGAGCTCTACTGAGCATAATTTAGAGTGTAGAATGCTTCAGATTAGAACAAGACTGGTCTTAATTAGGTATGTGTTAAAAGGGAGCAAAAGTTTCTGGGTTACTGAATGTTTAAATAACCATCTGTTAGTTAAAAGTTGACTTAAAAGGTTAGGAAAAAAGCAAAGACACTTACGAAGTAAATTCTGGATGTACAGGGGTATAGTTTGGTTGCCTGTGCAAATACTTCCCTGACCTTCAGTAATGTTGCTTCAGCACAACAGAACAACTCCGTCTCTCCTACACTGAGCAGTGGAATTAAAGATGTTGGGATAAAAGACTTTCTGCTAGGCAAAGGGCTCAAAATACCAAGCAGAATGACTGTGAAACTCCAGTAGAAAGCTCAGCTGGTGTAAATCAGCCTAAGCGGATGTTCTTGAAGGTACACAAATTATATCAGCTGTTAAGATGTTGTAATGTACACATATATGAAATACATATGTTTGTTTTACAAATTGGCTTCTTTTCTGATCTCAAGTGTTAGCTATGAAACAAAAGCAAAACTGAGTATGGGCAGCACTACTACAAGAGTGATCTTAAAGCCTTTAGGGCTTAAGCTGGGGGCAGCAAAAAGGGAGAATCTGTAGTGCATGTTCACTCACCTCTTAAAGTGAACACACTCAGCCTCAAGGAGTACCTGTGGTAGGAACACATTGCAATGGGGAGGAACTCATATAACAGACCTGATATTTTTTTAAAAAAGAAATAGCACTAGAAGAAACTAGGACATGACCTTTGAAAAAAACTCCAGTCATAGTACATATATAGAGAGGTTTTGTAATTCTCTGAGACTGAGGGTGAGGTTAAATGGTTATGTTTGATGATTTATTCAAAAGTCATCATCTGGTTCAGTTCTTCTGAACTACAATAATTTCTTCTCTCCTAAATTAGATTGAGTATTCCAGATATTTAGAACTTGAATGAGGTTTAGTTAAATGAACTATGGTGTGCATAGTTTTGACTTCTAAGTTAATTTCCTTGATGTTTTCTTGTTCGAAACTCTTAACTATGGGGTTTTTTTGGCTTTCTGGAAATTACAGATAAGTTCTCTCATACTTAATTTAACACTGCATGGAATCCTATTGTCAGTGACAAATTCCATCACATGCAACTCTGTACTGATTTCCAATAAGATTTAAAAATTCCAGATCTTAACTGTGGCTAGAAATCAAGTCAATCAACGGTTAGTGCTAAGACACCAGTAAGACTTGAGTTATGTGAGCAGGTCCTGGGTTGTGTTATTTTCTCCTCATTATGGAAGTCCCTAGCAATGCATCATTCATAACCCTGTTGAAGAGAGTGATATAGAGTAATATACTACTATCAGTGATCAGGGGTGGATTTTTTGCTGGTTGAACAATGTAGACAACTCTGAGTGTGCCTGAGCATAAAGTGCAAGAAGAAGAAAGGACAGTCTGCATGTTTAAACAGGGATTATATTTAAATAGTAATCAGAAAGGAAGTAGCAAGTTTGACATTCTTTTTACTTCATTTTATTCTAATTTCAATTAAAGAGGAAGTCTAAATCTGAACAAATCTGATACAGTTGTCCAGGAGCTCCATTAAGAAAACGTCCTACTGTGATAGAGTATATGTTTGAGAGAGAAAAATCCTAATTAACTAATTTGTGTTATAGAAAAGTAACATCATGCTTTTGCTTAACAGCATAAGTTGCAGCCACCAAAAAAGAATTAATTAAATATCTCATATTAAATGTGTCCTAGTTAAAATATTGGTAACTCAACACCTTGTATTTCTTCAGTGAGTTTGAGTATGACAAATATATATAGTCTAAAGTTGGTATTAGTATGAACAGAGAAGCAATCAAAATCATCTAGACTGCCAGAAGGGCTAAGATGGAGAGTGAGCTTTGAATTTGTATTTTAATATGTGTACTTTGATCTTTTCCTTGTAAATTTTGTTATTAAAATTTATGAGAAATAACTATGCATATATATTAATTTATGTATTTAATATTAACTTTGAACTGAGATTATTTGCTGGTAGTGGAAAAATTCTGTAGATAATAGGGAAAAATACAAACTGCCAGTGAAAAAAGTGTGGCAAATGAATTATGACATTCAAGAAGAGTATTTCATAATATTATGATTAGCATAATCAGTAAATCCATAACAATATTATAGTTTCTAGCCAAGTTTCTTAAATATAGAGCAGAACCACCTGGAAAAGGTTGAAGAATTTTTGCTCCTTTTCTGTACACATCTCTTGTGTTTTGAGTAATACTTCCCACTAGAGATATTCTTCCAGCTTTATAAAGCATTCCCTTAAATACAAATCTTACAGTGGATTGTATTATTTCTCTTTAACAAGAAGCCAAACATTAAATTATGGACCAATGTTCTAAAAGAGACAATGCTAAGGACTTTTTCTCCTGTATGTGCACATTTCTTATAATCTTTGCTTTTTGTAAAGGCATTTGAAGAATCTGAGTGACGAGCACCATCTTACTTCCTCAGAGATGGAAAAAAGCCAGAAGGATGCCATCCCATTGCCAGAGAACACAGTTAAAGTAAAAGAACATGAGTCAGCAACGAAATGGGAGGAAATAAAGCTAATCCTTCTTTGCTATAGAAAATTCATGTAAAAGGTGTTGTTCCTCCATTGTCTCTTCCACTGTCTTGGGTTACTGGGGAAAGAATTTGTTTCAGTCCTCTCTTCCCAGTGATTACTGCCATGTAAACACTGAAGTTGGATAGTTGTCTTCATATGTGAGCTTGCAAGAAATTACAATCAACAGTCCTGGAGACTGGATTTTTAAATGTGAAGGACAAAATTTGTTTATGTCCCAGAATTAATGGAAGCATGATCAGACAGAAAGAAAAAAAAAAAATTAAAAAAATGGAGTAACAAGAAAGGAAATACCAAGTAAGAAGTGTAGGAAAGCTCCTGGTCTGATGGTTTAGGATTTCTTAAACTTATGAACAAATTATTTATATGCAAAAAACCCCCTGAAATTTCCCATCGTGCAGTATAAGTTGATTCCTGTAATGGATACTCTATGCAAAAGACTATATACTAAGAAATAAAAAAAACATGTAATTTTTTATCTTCAATGACTGATCGTACGTAATGGATAAATAATTAAATCTTACTGCTCTTTCTGTAGTAGCAGGGAAAAAAAATTATAAAACATTTTCTTATTTAAAGGGAATACTTAATAGACTGAAACACTTAACACTCTCATAGCAACATAATCTTCATGAGTTGTAATACTGAGCAAGCAGATCTGAATCATTTTAGAAGACCTCTTATAGATAAGGAGTAGTAAAAGGTATTTGTGCAAGGTATTTGTCAGTATAAAGCAACAGGGAACAGGAAAATAGAAGCATAAATTTGTGGGCTGTAAAACTGAAAGAACATTTTGAATTAACTACAAGGTTCTATAACTGAGTAAGTAATCTAAAACATAACTGATCATGTAAGAAAGAAAATCTGCATGATTTGAGAGGTTTTTCTACAGTAATTTGGGTTTGTTTGTGTGTTTGTGTGAGGCAGATGACTCAAAAAGAAGAATGAGCAGTAGGTATTTCTTTATTATATCTATCAAGTGATATATAAGAAATAATATTATGCACAGCAGACCTATTGTATGTGGAATTAGAGTGATGTTACTTCCCAAAGAATCTACACAAATTTAAAACCATTGTGTTTGTGGTTGGGAGCCTTTATACACAGAGGACAAATGAGTTTAAGCAAAAACTTAAAACTGAAATCCTAGGCCAACCTAGAAATGAGAGGAATATAAGACTTCACTTAATTGACTAAAGATCTCTTTGTTTCTTTGTTCTGAAATAGGAAACAAACAGCAACAGGGCCATGTTCAGTAAAATACAGTAAAAAACAATCAACAATGATTGTTTTCAATTCTGTTGGGCCCCTAATGTAGACTCTTGGGCAGCATTTTTTACTTTCATGCTCTGCCTAAAAGCCTCACTCCAACTTATGATGGTGCATCCAAAAATGAGACAAAATTGGTGAGTGGTCTGTACTAAGTACTTCAAACTGTGTCAGAAGTGTGGAGAAGATAAGAATAAGATAAGGCACTGATACAGCTGCCAGGAAATAGGGTTGCCACAGACGCCAAGACTCCATTCACCTTTTTATTTTTTCTTAGTATTTTACTTTCTTCACCTTGATACCAATTCTTTTTCTTCCCTTAAGTGCCCTATTTCATGACTTGTATTTTTTATTTTTCAAATGATAGTTAAGAAATCTGTTCCATTGCAACTTTAAAATCTATAGAATCTATACATTTTAGCTTTTAGGACAAAAATAAATATTGTGGTACTCTCAGGAGACCTTCTGCTTCACAGGCCACTGTTGAAATTTATTCTCCATGCTGCCTGAGATCCATAGCAGCTTTTAAAAACAGTAGTAAGACAGATATAAAGAAGAATGCACTACACCTGAGAGTAATTATCAGCTGGTTGTTGCCAACTAAAAACAGTGCCATGCTTTTGTAACAGGAGACGAACTTCGCAGCGATGATAGGCTCTGAATGAGGACAGGATCAGTAGAGAACTGGCCTTGACCAGCACAGCTGCTGACCTGCTTCAGAATGAGCCCTTTGCCAGTCTCAGGCCCCACCTTTTATTGGCCCTTGATCTTTGAGCATGCGCACTTGGGCCAGCCCTAACTGGGCACAGGTGAGGCTGAGCACCGACTGAGCTCATTACTCGGCAGGTCCTGCCACCTGCTGCCTACATGCTTTCATTTTGCATTGTCTGCTTTTCAGAAGCCAAAGTGTTTAAACATATACAACAGGATGTAACTGGGCTTCTCAGTTCAAGGAAGTAGATTCAGGTGCTGGAGCAGGTCCAGAGAAGAGCAAGGAGGCTGTGAAGGGATCCAGCACAAGTCCTGTGAGGAAGGGCTGAGGGAGCTGGGGGTGTTCAGCCTGGAGAAGAGGAGGCTCAGGGGAGACCTCATCACTCTCTACAACTCCCTGAAAGGAGGTGGGGGCCATGGGGGGGGTTGGTCTCTTCTCCCAAGCAGCTACCAGTAAGACAAGAGAGTATGGGCTTAAGTTCTGCCAGGAGAGGTTTAGGTTAGATATTAAGAAAAAATTCTTTACAGAGAGTGTGATCAGCCATTGGAATGGGCTGCCCAGGGAGGTGGTGGATTCTCCATCCCTGGAGATTTTTAAAAAGAGACCGAATGTGGCACTCAGTGCCATGGTCTGGTAACCACAGTGGCCGTGGATTAAAGATTAGACCTGACGATCTCAGAGGTCCTTTCCAACATGTCTGATTCTATAATTCTATGATTCTATGAATTATTCATCAATTAATCTTATATCACCTAATGTCTACTTCCCATGAACATGGCATAAATTCCATTTCAAGAATACAAAAGCAATAGGAGAGAGATCATAAGAGCTGCATAAACAGACCCAGCTTCTGTGTTGTCTGCTGGTAGTGGAAATTTCACGGATCCCTCTGCTGTGTTTGGATAGTAATTAGCAAATTTCGTTTCTAATTCACCCTCATGTTTGTAATCGCAGTTGCATTACAGACAATAATTACAATAAAATTCAAATAGATTTAAAAAAGGGTTAAAAAAAAGAAGAAAAAATAAGAAAGAAAAAAGAAAAAGAAAAGCAATCAAGAACTTGGTTTCTGTTTGTTCTTGCTAATGACAACTCCCAGCATGTCTCTGTTTGCTTGTACTCTTTGAACTTTACTTTTATAATAAGGTTCAAAGAGTAGGAAAGCTGTTCTGAAGGACCAAGGCAGTCTGGGACAATGAGCTGAGGTGAATTGGATGAGATTCATCAGGTCTAAGTTCCAAGCCCATGCTTGGGTCACAAAAACTCCATGCGATGCAACAGGCCTAAGGGAGAGTGGCTGGAAAGCTGTGCAGAGGAAAAAGACCTTGGGGTGTCAATTAATAGTTAGCTGAATATGAACCAGCAGTGTTCTCAGGTGGCCAAGCTGGTATTAGAAATGGTGTTGCCAGCAGGACTAGGGAAGTGATTGTTCCTTTGGCACTGAAGAGGTGAAACTTAGTTCTGGAACCTCACTACATGAAGGGCATTGAGGTGCTGAAGCGAGCGAGTCCAGAGAAGGGCAATGAAGCTGGTGAAGGGTTTGGAGAACAAGTCTTTTGAGAACCATTTGAGCGAGCTGGTGTTGGTTAAACTGAAGAAAAGGATTCTGAGGCTGTAGAGAACCTTAGTGGCTCTCTACATCTGCCTGAAGGCAGGAAGTAGCAAGGTGAGAGTTGGTATCTTTTCTCAATAAAAACCCAATAGAATGAAGGAAACGGTCTCAATTTGTGCCAGGAAAGGTTTAGATTGGACAGTAGGAAAAATGTCTTCACTGAAAGGGTTGTCAGAAACTGGAATAGGCTACTTAGGGAAATGGTTGAGTCACCATCCCTGGAAGTGTTTAGAAGACATGTAGATGTGGTGCTTAGGGACATGGTTTAGTGGTGGACTTGTCAGTGTGCTAGGTTAACAGTTGGACTTGATAGTCCTAAATGTCTTTTCCAACCTAAATAATTCTATGATGCTATAATTTAAAGGTTTCTAGGGTGGAGAAACAAAAAAAATCAAAAACCAAACAAAAAACTGAAGAACAATAAAAATCCCAAGCAAAACAAAAAATAAAACAACAACGAAACAAATCTGAAGTTTTACATTATGTAAAAGATGTCACCCTGAATTGTGCTTGTCATACATGATCTCAGATTGGGATGTTTATGCCATAGCATAAACTGACTTGCTTTTCCTGAAATTTGAGATGGAAGGGAAAAAAGTAAGCTTTTCACTTGCTTTAAAATATTTTTTAAGCAACGTTATAACCACAAGGGAATGTTCAAATACTGCAGCTAACAAAAATTTTTGTTACTAAATAAATGGAAATACCTGTAAAGATGTGTTCTTCAGATTAGAGAAAATGAAGGCAGTTTTAGATTCTGTTGCATTACCACTACCTTGAGAAACATTTATAAGAACATTAAAAAGATGTCTCTATTCAGAAGAAAATTATCCACCTATTCATTCAAATTTATAAACAACTTAGATTACACATGTAGAGGTAATGATGACATTATCTCTAAGAGAGTTATTACACTACATAAGAATGATCTTCATTGTGATTACTATCAAATATTATTTTTTCAAATTTACCTGAGACAATCTGAACAAAATGATGCGGAGAAATGATCAGGTCTGCAATGATGTCAGTGTTCCTCAGTGTTTTGTCACTTTGGTGGCTTGTAATAATGCTTTCAGTGGTTATGTTCCATTTCCAAGAAACAAAATACTCATATTGCAAAAACCCAGCATCATTTTTGAAGGTTGCCCTATTTTTGTTTTTTTATGGAAAAATAAAAGGTTCTCCTACTCTGAAGAGTCCAGATATGAAGAGTGACAGAATCACAGAAATATAGGATGTTTTAGATTATAAGGGACCTTAAAGACCATTTTGTTCCAACCCCCTTGTATGGGTAGGAACACCTACCCCTAGACCAGGTTGCTCAAAACCCCATACAACCTGCCTTGAAATTGTCTAGGGTTGAGACATCCACGTCTTTGCCAGGGAACATCTTTCAGTGTCTCACCACCTTCACACTAAAAAAATTTCTTCTTAGTACTTCTTAATATCTAATCTAAATGCATCCTCTTCAGGTTAAAGCCCTAGTGACTTTTTGTAGCACCACATGGCTGTATACAAAAAGTCCCTCCCCAGGTTTCTTGTTGGTCCCCTTCAGGTACTGAAAGGCCACTACAAGGTCTGGAAATTCCTCTTCTACAGACTGAACAGCCCTAATCCTTTTAGTCTGTCCACAGACAATAGGTACTTCAGCCCTCTGGTCATCTTTGTGGCCCTCCTCTGGACTCACTACAACAACTTGATGTCCTTCATATGTTAGGGATTCTGGAGATGGACACAGTACTCCAGGTGGGGTCTCATGAGAGCAGAAAGGGAGAATCATCTCCTTTGACCTGCTAGCTATGCTTCTTTTGATGCAGTTCTGGTGACTGTTGGCTTTCTAGGTTGCAAGTACACATCGTTAGCTCATATTGAACTTCTCACCAACCAACACCCCCAAGTCTTCTCTTTGGGGCTGTTCTCAATCTATTCTCTCAACCTGTATTTGTGCTTGGAATTGCCCTAAACAAGGGGCAGGACCTTGCATTTGGCCTTGCTGAACCTCACGTTATTAGTGTAGACCCACTTCAAGCCTGTCAAGGTCCCTCTGGATGGCCATCCCTCCCTCCAGTTGCTTTATAAAGTCCTCTATAAATACTGCTTTTATATTCCCACAGAAGCTCAGATATGAGTGCCTGAATCCTGCTGTTCTCTTTGACTCTATCCTCCGTGCAACTTGAGAGGTGGCTCTGGGTTGTTTGTGAATTCATAACATTAGTCTCACAGGATAAAGCCCTTTGCAAAATTCCCCTAACATGGATCTTTCCCACATAGAATCATAGAATTATCATAGAATCATAGAATTGGCTGGGTTGGAAGGGACCTCAGAGATCATCAAGTCCAACCCTTGATCCACTACCGTTGCAGTTACCAGACCATGGTGCTGAGAGCCACATCCAGTCTCTTTTTAAATATCTCCAGAGACGGAGAATCCACCACTTCCCGGGGCAGCCCATTCCAATGTCTGATCACCCTCTCAGTAAAGAAACTCTTTCTAATGTCCAACCTAAACCTCCTCCGGCACAACTTGAGACCGTGCCCTCTTGTCTTGCTGAGGGTTGCCTGGGAAAAGAGACCAAAAAAAACCCCCACCTGGCTACAACCTCCTTTCAGGGAGTTGTAGAGAGTGATGAGGTCTCCTCTGAGCCTCCTCTTCTTCAGGCTGAACAGCCCCAGCTCCCTCAGCCTCCCCTCATAGGTTCTGTGCTCGAGCATGTTGCAGTTCTTCAAGAACTGCTCTATCATGGTGGCTTTTCCACAGGATGCCATCCTTAGGGAATGGACTACTCCAACATGGATCCCCAGCAGACCTGGGGGATACTGCAAGAACACCTGTACCTGTGTGTGTTCTCCTGCATGGGCTGCAGTTCCTGCTTGGAGCATCCTTCAGTGCAGGCTCTCCAAGGACTGAATCTTCCTTCAGGGCATGCTGGCTGCTCCAGTGTGGGGTCCTCCAGGGGCTCCAGGGGAAAAACCTTTTCCACTATGGTCTTGTCCATTCTGGCAATCGCTGTTCTGATGCCTAGATCACCTTCTCATACTCCTTTTTCCACTGACCTTGATGTCTGCAGGATGGTTTCTCTCACATTTTTCTCACTATTCACTCTCACTGATGCCACGCAATATTTTTTTATCTTTCCTGAAATATCTTACCACAGAAGCACCACCAGCATTTTTGATGGGCTCAGCTTTGGCCAGTGTTAGATCTGTTTTAGATTCTGGTGGACCAAGCTGTGTCCAGTCAATCAGCTGTTTCTGGTGTTTTCTCAGAAAGGTCTCCCCTTTAGCCTACCTGTTCCCAAAACCTTGCTAAGTAATCGAACACAAGCAGATACCCTTGTGCTTGGGATTGTGTAAAGGAATGGTTCAGGCTCAGTATTTACCCTGGGTTTTTTTGTACTGTAATTGTAAAACTCAATACTGAGAATACTGAAGTTGGCTTAAAGCTGCCATTCAAATGTCAATTCACTCCCCAGCGATATGAACACTGGACAACTCTGTTCTGCCAGTGAAAAAATATACAGACATATCCAGCTACTCAGTGCCATTCATACTGGAGTTTTCCTAGCTCTACATTTGAGAAATACAGCTCACAATAAAAAAAGTGGACTGGAAGCATAGGGAGAGTTTCTGTGCTTCAGCCTGTTTTTTTAACTCCTGTTATTCAGGTATGGGAAAAAAGAAATTAAAGTTATTTCTAAATAAAAACAGTCCAATCGTGTTTTTAACAGAGAAATAACTGAATTTGGAAGGTATCTCTTGAGATAATCTATAGTCAAACCCCTTGATCAAGCAGGGACAGCAAGAACGGTTTGCCAAGTACTGTGTCCAGCCAGGCATCTCCAAGGATGTCGAGTCTCTGTGGGCAAGCTGTGCCAGTGTTTGAACACTCTTACAATAAAGTTTTTTTTCATTTCAGATGGAATTTCATGGCTTTTACTTTATATCCATTACCTCTTGTGTCTGTAATTAATCATACTCTACATTTAAGAACTGAAAATTTTAAATAATGAAGCAAACCATATAAGCAATCTAGGAGTTACTGAAAAATAGTAGAGAGATTTTAATTCACAAGAGTGCTATGTGTCAAAGTGGTAGAAGTTCCTTTATGTAAATTTTTCATACAAGACCAAGAATAACAGAAGGATATTTGCAAAATAAATCAATCCAGATTTTCACTGTCATGTCTTCATTTCTCTAAGTTTGAGGAATATTTTTTTCCTTCTAAGTCAGCAAGAAAAAGAGGAAGGAGGCTTATCAAAAATCCTTGACCCATATGCAAAGAGGCTGTTATGGCTAGATTATACCACTATTTACCAAACTGCCTGTAAAATCACTTGACTGAGCTAATAGCCAAGGTCTCAGACTGTATAAACGCATTTCTAAATCCTGTTAAAGTTAATTAACTTTATAGACTGAGTTGAATGTCTACTGTAATGGATAGAAGGGGACTACTGTTTGGACATAAAATAAGGAGCGTTGTTGAAAGTTATATTGTAAATTGGCTTCATGAAATTCTGAGAAAATATATCAGAATAGATCCTTGATACATATCTCTTTTACATGATTGCAGAAGAGACTACTTATGTTTCTCACACTGAGGTAAAAAGGTAGTCATTCTAATATTTTTTTCTTTTCACTCACTATTAATTTGCCATAAATGTGTCAAAAAATATGACAAAGCCTCAAATAGACTAAACTGACTCTGAAATGAGTCATAATTATTATATGTTACACTAGTAATGAAACTTTTCACTTTAAGTTTTTAAAATATTCGGGAATTTTTAACAAAAAAAACCTCAAACACTCCAACAACTTTGCCATTACTGCTGTTTGTACAGGAAGCTCCAGCAGAAAGAGGTTAAACGATCTGCCAACTAATCTTGTTAAGTCAAGAATTCCAAAGAGGCAGTTATTCAGCAAACTAATTTCTACCACATCTGATTATTATTCATCTCTATATATGCATTGATTTTCTGAAGAAGTTCCACAGAAGCCATTCAATGAAAGCTAACTTAGTGAAAACTGAAGTAGTTTTGTCACTGGTAGACAGTGTAACCATGATGTCTACTTGCTTCTGTAGAGTCCAGCTGTCTGCATCATACTGAACTGTGCTGAGTGGGACTATTCTCTAGCTGTGAGCTGGCTGACACTTGCATCTGCATGTGCCACAGGTAATTCAAGTGAAAGAAGGTGCAATTTATGTTGGAGTTACTCACAGAAGAAACTCACAATCAAATAGACAATTCCTAGGAGCTGAAATATTTTATAAAAAAACTGAACAGATTAATTTTTTAATTCATTTTAGGTTTTGAGAATTGAGAAAGGATTGCTTTACAACCATTATGGTTTCATCTAAATGGAAAATAAGGTAATAATCATAAAGTTCATATTTACTACTCTAAAATCTAAAACAATAGATTATCATAAATTATATTTCTTCAAGGCTTTGCCTGTGTGATAAAACAGATCAGACAGTAAATTTTTTTTTCCCCAAACCTGAGGTGCTGCAGTACAGTACCTAACATTGTGGTACTGCTATTGATAGCAGTTCAAGATGGAATGTTCTTCTTGTTTTCAAGAGGTGGACAGTGAGAGCCTCAGTTTCAATAATTTTCTGTCAACAGCAGAGAGTAATGGCAGCTGTTGCCAGTCCAGTGGCAGAAGAACAAGCACCAGTTTTGTATCTACCATATCTCTATTTGCTGGCATATTTGCTATCTCATATCTCTATAGATCTCTATTTGCTGGTATATTTCTGCAATTAAAAATACAAAGCATATGTGGTCAAGGATACAAATTAGTCAACTAAAATACAAATTAAATATACATAGCTCAATATTAACAGTTTCTTTCAATTTTTGGTGACAGGGAAATTTGTGGGTTTATACCATGAATATTCTTTTATTACAGAACTTATGTTCTCTCTCTGACAATTGAAATAGCTTATAAAAAAGGAGTGATCATATGGCTTGCTGTCTGCAGCATGGAAAATTTCAATCTTCCCTTTTGCAGACATAGAAAAGCATCTAATTTAGTTGTTTTAGACACTAAGCTGCATCTTCAACAAAAAGAGAAGATGAGGAAAGGATTTATGTACACCTACACTGAATTTAATGCTTCATTAGCAAGTGACCTAAGAGGAACTTAGAGCTGGAGTTCTCACTCCTGATTTTCAAACTTCTGTCCTTCACTGAACAGGAAAGCAATTAAATTTATTGAGCTCAAAAGTCATTAGGGTAGTAAATGTTTTCTTTCAAGTGTGTTTCTAATTAATTTTTGGTTTGTTTTATATCTACAAGTGAAATCTATGGCACGAGTGATATTATGGGACATCATCAGATGAAAGGGCTATGTATTATTGGTGAACTCATGCATTTCTTTCCATTTTCAGTTCTTCCATTTAACTTTTTCTCTCACGCCCTTCCCATTTTTAATGTGTCTCAGTTTGATGATGGTGATGCCTGTGTACTTTGCAGAGTAAACAAAAATATACTTATGTATCTTACGTTCTTTTTTTTTTTTTTTTTTTCCAGCAGCAGCTCAGTGCAGTGAATATACAGTCAGACATAAGATAATGTAAGGCATATGTAACCACATCAAAGACTCTGGGAGAAGTTGGTCAATGACACCATCCCTCTCAGTAATGCAGCCTGTAGCTGTCACTCTCAGTTGCTTCCTGAAGTACCTGGCAAACTCCAGTGCTCTACAGCAGATGAACATCTCACTTTTTTCTTCCATTACAGTTATCTGAGGTATAGGATTTAATCCCTATCAGTTCACATGCAAAGAAATAGTTTATTTCTGCAACCAAGAAAACTGCTTTTATAGTTTGACAGCCTTTAGAGTTGCAACAAAATCAGTGCTGTAATTTGCAATAGCCTCAAGGGAATACATGACAGCAAAGACTGCTTAAGTGCAATATACTTTAATTGGAACTCTCCAGGTTTCAGGACAACATCTTAATCACAGGTGCTATGAACAAGTGTCATAGAACAGGTTATGGCCAAAAATATCATAAAATGAAATGGCAGTCTCCCTAACTACCTACACTGAATCATTATGTTTGGAATTAAAAATGCGTAATATCTTTATTGCAGTCTGATAATTTTATGGTCTAGGTATGTTGCAGTGGTAGCTCTTGGGACTCCTCTGGAACAAAACTTAGTATCACCAAAATCTGTACTCCATAGCTGAGCTTTGTTCAGAGCATAAGCACTCACATTTTGCTCACATATAAAAAGAATACATCTTAATATTTGTTGAAGCTGTGAATACTAATCATGCGTAGCCTGTGTTTGAAATAATTGAGATTCTGTGAATTGGTGCAGGTTTGCCAATTTGGAGGCTTCAGAAACCACTGCATGTTCTATAATAGTGTTCTGTATTTTCAGCCTTAAATCACATTTACAAACTTTCAGCTGTTCTTCAAGGATTTAAGCTATTATTTTAGATATATTCTTACTAACTTCTAGAGATGGAGCACTGTGGAAAACAATAGATATTCCAAGACTTGTGGAGGAGATCATGTGAAATTCCCAGTGCTAAATTTATTTTCTGCTGAACCAAGTTAGAAATGTATCTCTCAATATTGAAAAGAGACATCTGAAGCAGTAAAAATAAAATAAAATAAAATAAAATAAAATAATAAAATAAAATAAAATATCAGATTTTGACACTTTACAGCAAGTTTCTAGAAACTAAATGTAAATGTTACAGTCTATAAGTTAATTATTCCTATATATTATATATATTTTATGAAGGATTTATGCTTATTAGATGGATATGAAAGCAACACAGTCTTTATCCCTCGAAAACAACAAAAAGGAATATTTTTTTCAAAGGTGCTTTTAATTACCAAATGCATTTTACATGCAACCTCCCCCTTCCCTCCCTTTTTCTTCTCTTCTACATCTGTATTAGAAGTGATTCCTCATGGTAATGATATCCTCCTGGTTTATTTCTTATGTTCCTATGAGCTCCTTATAAGTGGCATCTTTGTAAAACATTTATAAAGTAGTATTAAGGTGTGTGCCATATATGTCAAAAAGGTTAAGAAGTACTTCACTTTTTAAAGGAGTGTAGGAGAAGGAACTCAATCTGAAGTGATGAGGCTGAAATCAGAGAACAGATGTACAACTAAATTCCAATATTGTCTGCCTGGACACTTTTTTGTGTATGTGGTCACACTGTTACCAAAATATTAATTTGTTTTCTGTACACTTTCAAAAAATTTTCTGTGCCAATTCACTTTACCAACCAATTCCTCTGTGTTCTGTGACAAATTATCTTTTGAGAGGAAATAGAATGGCCACTATTACATTAAATTTATTGTCATTATATTCATATGCATACAAAAATTTGCAAGTTCTTATTTGAGAAAATTTTTTCTATTTCACCTTTTCTCTCACCCAGGAGGTTTCATTTGCATACTCTGAACTGCCAGTGAATCCACGAGGGCAGATGTCACATGATGATGAGCTGGCCCAGTGCTTAACAGCAAAATAATAAAAATAATACAAATAAATTTGATTTTAATGTTAGTCCAAGAACATTATTGTGCCCTGTATCTGAAGCTTAAGTCATTTTATTAATGGATATCAGAGCCAGGAAGAGAGTTTCTGTGAACTCTACTAGAAGTCAGTGTTCTGATTTTATGTACGAAGCATGATGAAATTAATCTAAATTATGTGGTCCTGCTGAAGACAATGGGATTATAATGGGTTGCTATCCAAAGATTACAGGTTTAGCTGTGGAAGAACATCAACAATTGCCTTTCACCTGGTGTTCAGCACTGAAAACATAAAATGATGATGTGTTAATGTCATTCATTTTCCTGGTCTTGGCATCTGTTGAGCAACTTCTCCTGTGAAATACTGTACACACAAAAACCCCAATGTGTGACTAGTACCTTATGACAGGGACATTACTCTTTCCCAAGGGCAATGCTTATAGGCTTATAAGTCCTAACTGTAAGGCTGAAAGGCTTGACAGCCGTACCTAACTGAGCATCCAGGCCCCACGGTTCTTGAATTTCAACTTAAATTTCTCATTGAAACCCAGTAATGTGTTAGCATTTTTTTTAAATGGGGAGGCTGGTACATAAGGTAAGCAAGATAAATTTTTCTCTGACTTTTACTTTGAAGGAGGCAACAGGGCTGCTCAGGAAACTTCATGTTCCAGTGAGCCACAGTTTAGCTTTTTCTGTAATAAAGTGCTATGACTGGTTTGCATGCAAATGCCAGATATTCTGGCAAATCACAGCAGTAGCAATGAAACTCTGAAAAAATGACCCAATACAAGCAATTATATTATATATATATATATATACACACAATACATATTACACATTCATATATACATATAATATATATATATATATTGCACATATATATAATTATATAAATATTTTTATATAATTTAAAATCTATTAGAAAAAAATTCTTTTCACCAACAGTAATACATAGGATTTGTATTTTGGTAACTGCAATAACTTACAATACACAGGTGTTTGGGGCCCAGGTAAGGCCAATATCTATTATCACAGTTGTCACATCCCATGACCTGACCCAGATGAAAACCAACGGAGATTTGGACTGGATGCCCTTGCCTTTTAGTCTTCTCGGAGAGAAGCCTAGGTGAGGCATGATCCAATCCTCCTCCCAGGCCTGGGTTTGCTTTTGAGAATAATCAATAATGGCATCCTCACACCTTCCGAATACCCCTTAATCAGATTAAAGTGAAAATGTTGCACCAGATCTGTTTCCCTACAAACAAAATAGCAGTCTTATTGCTGCAACAGTTAAAGGTAACAAGTATATGTGCCTGTGTGTGTGTGTGTGTGTGTATATGTGTGTAAAGGAATAAAAGCAGATACTTCGATGTTCAGGCTGTGCACAAAGGATGATTTTTTTAGATGTCCAAAAGCCAAAATACAAGGATGCCAATTCTTCATAACCTGGGAAAAAATTGTGAATACTTTATAATTTTCTGGAAAGAGAAAGATAAAGTGAGGTAGTAGAAGAAAAGATAAGAGACAGATAATAGTAAATCACCGGTCCTGGATCCAGCATTGGACCAGCCAAGGGGGAAGGGTTGGTGTCAGTGAACCTCCCCAAGCGCACCAATACAGCCCTGTTTTGTTTAGTAAATGTGGTTGAGACATATCAGACTGAACAACTGGAGCAGACCTCCACCCACTTGGGTCTTCAATCTATTGTATCTATTGTATGCAGGCTCTAGGCCATATGCAGACATTTATCTGTCTCCTCTCCAGCAGTCCCCTTGGAAATGCTAATGAGGATTTGTTCGAGGGTTTGCAAATGTGACTTGGTGCCCATTCCCTGCAGACCACTCTAAGAGGGACAAGGGTCTGGAGAAGGGGGTTCCTCATAACAGTGCATCTCCTTGCACAAAAATTTTCTAGTTTTGATGGGAATATTCATTCCAAGGACTAGTGGAGCTACAAAAGATTTTCTTTAACAGAGGAAGTGTTTAAGCCTGCACAGTTATATATTATATACTTCAGGATTCAAAGCAGTAAATCATTCAGAAATTATGTTTTCATAGAATATGCCAAATATTAAAGAGAGTGGTTTCTAAAAAACAAGGTATTTGATTACTTCAAACTCATGGTAAATGATAAAGAATAGGATTTAATGTAAAGACCTTTTCCATAAAGGCGGGTCCCACTTCATCAGAAAGCTTTGGTTGTTCTTTTATACTGCCTTTTTGAAAGATGAGAGAGGTAAAAAAAAACCAAACAAACAAAAAAAAAAACCAAAAACAAACAAAAAAATTTGGCTTTTTCAACAGCTATGACTTGGAACTTACTGGGACAATACTGTCCCACATCCACAAAAACAGGATCATCTTTACTTACCTCCATTATGACTATTGCAACATATCATACCTATGGTGGGCTATGCTAATGTCCTACATCTTTATCTTAATCCATCTAAATCTTTAGCTTTCACAATATCAGTGCACAGTATGATACTGAACCTCTGTGTTCTGAGGAAGAAGAATGAGATGTACTGTGTTCAGCTCTGGGCACCTCACTGTAAGAGGGACAGAGAAGTGCTGGAGCTTGTCCAGAGCAGGGCAGTGAGGCTCCTGAAGGGCCTGGAGCACAAGTCCTGTCAGAAGCAGCTGAGGGAGCTGGGGGTGTTTTGTCTGGAGGAGGCTCAGGGGAGACCTTAGAGCTCTCTTCAGCCACCTCAAAGGATGTTGGAGTGAGGAGGGAAACAGCCTCTTCTCCTTAGAGAACTGTGATAGGACCAGAGGAAATGGATGGAAGCTGTGCCAGGGGAGGTTCAGGCTGGATGTTAGGAAACATTTTTTCAGAGAGGGTTGTCATGAATTGGAATGGCCTGCCTGGGACAGTGGTGGAGTTACCATCCCTGGAGATATTTAAAAGGCATTTGGACCTGATCCTTAAAGACATGTTTTAGTAATCAGATTATGGTGTTGGTCAAAGGCTAGACTAGATAATCTTGGAAGTCTCTTCCAACCTAGACATTCTGCAATTCTGTGATTCTGTGACTTTGACACTAAGAAATAACCAAACTTCACACTTAAGTTTTTATGGTTTTGTGAAGTTGCTTAAACAATACATTAGATATATAATTATAAAACTACTCATGTAAATGTGACTAATATATCTAGCTGCAAGTATCTGAGTGATTTTTGGAGACAGAAAAAATTCATTTGTCCTGAGAAGAGTAATATGCAGCAAAAAATGTGTGGAGTGTTTTCACAGCTCTGTAGAAAGAAGTAATTCATTTACCAATTAATGAAAGGTTCAGGTATAATGGGATAATTTCCCATATGACAGTCAAGGTACAGGACAACAGATCAGAGAAGGAAGACTGTAGTAGAGAGGAAATTTGAGCTGAGGCTGTTTCTTTTTTTTTTTAAAAATGCCATTAGGGAACCATTACTATCGTAGACTACATATGAACTGTGCAAATCTGAGTAACTTCAATCTTCTTGTGCTGCTTCCCATCTCCAGGTATACTGTGTCTTCCTGCTAAGGGAAAATCTTGATGTATCCTTCTCCCCTTGTATTTGCCTTGGTATCTCTGGGAAGAAACATGGGACAAAATATATGGACCATGTTACTCAGCCCATTTTCTGCTACTTTTCAGCTACAGAGCTGCTATCTTAGAGCTCTTTTCATAAAGTGGTCAAACCCTGTCTTCAGTATTGTAGGTCTTTTTTCACTCTTGCTATACTGAAAATGCTGCTGTAGAGCTCCATTTTTTAATTTTTTTTTTTTTTTTTTGAAAATCTAAATTTCCCATGAAATAAGGTACGCATTAATAAGAGGCTTTCAGAAATGCATTTCCAGGTTTTCTTTTTACCAAGGTTTTCCTGTTAAAAAAAGTGAGAAAAATTGCAACATATCAAATTGTGCAATACAACTATTCAGTAATATGTTAGTGCAGAAAAATCAGTTGACTCTGTCATGAACTGCTACTTATGCCTTTGTGTTCATACTTTCCCTTTGAGGGCTAGATGCTTTGCAAAAGTTAATCCCCCTCTTTTTTTTTTTCCACTTTTCATTCAGCATGTGTCTGAGAAAACTATGGAGTTGCTCCTGTATATCATTTCTCTCTTTTTTTTCATGATCACAGGACTATGGTGTTAGATCTTTGTCATTAGTGATTGCTAATAATGTTGAGATGTCCATTGCCTCTGTTTGGTTATGTACCTACATGATATGAAAGTGATGCATATTTTTTGTTTAGACAGGTTTTCATCAGTGAAAAAAAAAAAAAAAAGTAATGATGGGCATAAGCTGCTTTGTAATAGTGGCTGAGAAGCCTGTCTACTAAATACTTTTCAGATTTTCATTACTATTTTTGTTGAAAGGATAACTTTCTTGCCTTTGACACCTTTTCTGTACACTACAATAGCTCAGATGGTCATTGACAATTTTTATAAGTCTCCTGCCCCCATTGTTTTTCTGCATTCTTTGGTTTGTTTTTCTTGTTATAGACAAATATATAATGTTTCTGTTCCATACATAAATTTATGAAGTAAATTTAAGGTCCTTTATGGATAGAAATTTCAGTGACTATCACTGTCATTTTATTTGCTTATGGATATACGCTTCATTTTATATAGTCAGGGCCAGACACTCTACTACTAATCAAAGAAAGTTTGCTTTTAGTTGTATAACTTCACCCAAAAAAGACTGATAAGAAGTCACAGTCTCAGTGATCATGGGATCATGGGTAAAGTCAGAATTAAATAATCATTCTGTGGAAAAAAGGATGAGGAAAATGACCCACAGCTGTGCAAAAAGAAGTATGGTCAGCAGTTTGAGAGTTGATTCTCCCCCTCTAGTCTGATCATGAGACCTGATGTGGAGTACTGAATCCATCTCTGGGTGAGTCTTCAAAAGATAAAAGACATAGATCTGTTTAGGTGGGTCCACAAGATGTCCACATAATAGTCCTTTTCATTTTGATCATCTGTGTTATAGTTTCTTGTTAAGGTTTGCCTTTTTGATGAGAGTATTTATTTTCCATTTGTTGTACTGTTCAAAGCTAAACATGAAAAAAAAAAAGCAATCCAGACACTATAAAATACAATTAACTCTTTCAGCACTCACAACTTGCACTAAGTTTTAAGTGCATGTAAATGAAGGAAAAAAGCATGCAAAATTCTTGATGACTAACATTATGATCCAAGGTGATACTGACCTTCAGCTCCATCATCTCTGATCTTACATGTTTCTTACTCTTGCGGTACATAAGGTGTCTATGGCTTCTTTTAGTCGGTCTGTGATTAAACTTGCACAGACTGTGTGAGAAGAAATGGCACTTTTCTGCCCAGTTGCCAAGATGTTGAAATTTCAGCTGCAGTCTGTATCTCACCATTTTTTATATTCTGAAATTTCCACCCACTGTTACATTTTGAACCACTTTAAAATTTTCAACTTCATTTCAAGTATTTACCTTGCAAGCACACTGATACTGACTTCCTAGTCCTTATGATTATTTTTAGTTTGTTTCATGATCTTTTAAAATTCCTTTGTTGTTTCTGTAAAATGTTATTTGAGTAGATAATTATTCACCAATGAAAAAAACTTGCTCAATTAACTGGCATAATTAAGATTCAAAAAATCCTTCAGTAATTACTACAAATTCTCTTTACTCCTTTGTTTCATCTCAGCTATCTATATAAGCCAATAGCAAAACAGTTGCTAGCACAAGCTCTATCATTAAGGTGCTACTTTTTCTTTCTTCTAATGCTGAATACTTAACAAAGAGACGGGTGACTGTAAATGAAAATCTCCAAAACAGGTCATGGTATGTCATTGAAAAAACAAAAAGCTTTTGAAATGGATCATTGAGAACTAAATTTTGTGAAAGTGATTAATATAGGATGAAGATAGAAAGTGACATTAGGATTTGTAGGAGAAAGATCTTTTGTATATATGATTTTATCAAAGGTGTGTGTAGATATTTTATCAAACAAATATCAAACTGCTTTACTTTTATTTGTGAGAGTCATACTCTAAGATGTAGAAGAAACACAGTATGTGTTGCCAATATTCTATAAGATCTGACACAAGGTCAATCTATTTAAATTTGTTTTAGCAATGAGTCCTGTGCTTTCTACTAGGCTTCTCCATAAAAATGTGAGCAAAACAAAGGGAAAAATAGTTTCTATATATTAATTTTCCATGCTATGTTTTCTACTTCCAAACAAGGGGTAGTAAAAATACCCATAACATTTCAGTATTACTTTAATGGCTTATGCAAAAAAACTATAATTGAACACTGTACCTGTTACATATAAAATTCAATGCCTAATGCTGAAATGCAAGAAGAACATTCTTTCAGTCATTTCATTCACTTCCTACTGAGCTCATGATTAGATTTTATTACGTACCAGACTTTACCTCAATTAGAACCAGAATATATATATTCGGTGTAACTTTTGTGTGTCCATCATTAACTTTTATTACACATCAAAGTCCAGTTGCAACTATATATATATCATTGCCAGAAGGCAATTCTCTCAAATTGTCTTCAAAACACTGCTTCACTTGTTTTCTTGCTACTTTTTCCTTCACTACAATCCAGTAGTACTGCAAAAGTGGTTTTCAATACTATTTGAAGTTCCTTTTGTGTTTCCCACATGCTTCATTGTGATCTTAATTCTAACTTTTCCTAGCATCTATTTTTTTAATTTATTTTATTGTTATGGTATGATCAAACAATTTGATATCTGTAAAGAATAGAGTAGTTTAAATGTACTGGTATGGGATGTGAAGTATGATATACTCCTTCTGCCTTGATTACTTATTTTTTCCATCATAATGTTTTACCTAAGATTCTCCCCCATTATTTGGAAAGCACTGAAGTAGAGGTATTGCTGTAAGTTCAGAATTCAGGAGTCAAAAATTGCTTAGAACACCAGGAATTACAGAAATCAGTAACACCTGTAAATAAACTGTAAATTTATGTGTCAGAGTCAAATATATGATCTGTAGAATGAATGTCTTTTTGAATTTTTTTTCATTTTCTTAAGCCTTTTATAATTCTGCCATTAGAACAGAGTAGTTTCCTTTTGTGATAAGTTCATGATAAGAACAATAAAAAATATCTTCTGCCTACCTTTTTCAGTATTTTACCTGTCTTGAAAGCTATATTAATGAATACATTTCTTTAATGGAGCTAAATATTTTGAAGTACAATGTGATACCTGGTTTCTTCATGCTGTTCTATAAAATGGATAATATATGTGTTAACTAGATTACATAATTTCTTTGCAATTATTTCTATTTAAATAATAGATTTATTTTACTGAATATTAACACATCACCATAGAATCCTCATAGATCATCACAGAATGGTTTGGGATGGATGGTCCCTTAAAGGTTATCTAGTTCAAACACTGCTGCTACAGGCAGTAGAATTTCTCAGTAGACCAGGTTGCTCTAAGCTCTCTCCAGCCTGGCACTGAATACTTCCAGGGAAGAGGCATCCAGAACTTCTCTTGACAACCTGTGGCAGTGTCTGACTACACTCACACTAAAGAATTTCACCTTAATGTCTAATATAAATCTACCCTCTTTTGGTTTAAAACCTTTACCACTTGTCCTATTGCTACATGTCCTTATAAAGTTCCTCCCCATCATTTAACTTCTTTATCTGTGTAGATAATCTGACTTGGAACCCAAGATGTTGAGGGTATCTGGAATCATAAGGTTGAGGGTGCCTGGAATAGGTATCTGTCTGTGTTTAGATTGATGTAGCATACCCAAAATGATAATCAATCCCACAATATGATCAAACAATGAAATAGTTGTTTGGCCTGATAACTTAAAAAAATTGATGGCATTAATTTTTTTCCTTATCCTTACACAAACTAAGTAAATCATCTAACCCCTGTATGAAGACATAAAATCGATAGCGTGTAATTATTGCTTAAATGACAATAAAGACAAACTGCTGGCTGGGGATGGAGGAATAATATTAAGTTGAATGTTATTCTTAATTTTTTTAATGTCTGTAAAAAAACCCACCTGTTCTAACCAGCACGAGGATCAATGTGGGCAGTGCACACTATCAGTAATGCTGAAAGTAAGTCAGGGATAGCATGGCACCACCTGAGGGTGACAATAGTAATAGAAGTGTTTATGCTGCTTTCAGGGAACATTGAAGGTTTAGGAGCACATTTGAAATGCATGTAAAACAATGCACACAGCAGGAGAAACAAAGTAGAAGTGCTGGTCATTTCTGAGATCTATGATGTCACTGGTATTAGTGAAACTTCACGGGAAAAGTCCCAAGACTGGAATGCTAGGATGAACTACTGTAGGCTGCTCAGGAGAAAGAGACAAGGCAAGATAGAAGAGCTGCACCGTATGTAAAGGAGAGGTTTCACTGTATAGGCCTTTCAGATTGGGAAGATACTGTTGAGAGCCTCTTGGTGAAGACTAGGGGAAAAGAAAATGAAGGAGATGCCACTGTGGGGTTTTTACTGCCAGTTTCCCAGCCAGGATTTCAACACAGATGAGTTAATTCTGCAGACATTTAGGAGAAATCTCTGAACTGGTAACCCTTGTCACTATTGGAGATTTCGACTTCCTATACATAAACTGGTAATAACACACTGCTATGACAAGCAACTCTGACCAATTCTCAAAATACATTGAAGATAACTTCCTAACACAAGTACTTAGTGAGCCAATTAGGAAAGGTGCCCTCCTTGGCTTGTTCTTTGTGAATAGGAAGGACTTGTGGGTCATGTGGTGATAGGTGGTTGTCTTGGCCACGGGAGTCACTAAATCATTGAGTTCTTTTTTATTTAAATATAAAAAAGGAGAGCAGACTTATTACACTAGATCTCAAGAGCAAATATTTTGCTACTCAGGTACTTAGCAGTGTTTTGTGAGAATCTGCTTTTGAGACCATAGAGGTAAATAAGCACTGGTCAGTTTTGAAGAACTATCATTTAAAAGTTCAAGATCAGGAAATACTATGGTGTCCCAAGTCAAGCAGTGGGGTCAGAAGACCAGCTTGGCTGAGCAGAGAACTCCTCATGGAACTCAAGAGAAAAAAAAAAGACTGGTTGATCTCTGGAAGTAAGGTCAGGCTTAACAGGAGGATCCCAGAGTCCTCACTGACCCACACAGGGAGAAAACATGAAAGCCCCAAGTAGATCTGAAACAGGCCAGTCTTATTCTCAACAACAGGAAAGGATTTTTAAAGTATGTTAATAGAAAGGGGAGGTCCAAGCAGAATATTGGGCCAATACTTGTTATAGATGATCCCCTGACAAAGAGAGATACAGAAAAGGTGGGGACATTTACTGCTTTTTCTTTTAACTCATTCTTTAATAATACCAATAGATACTGGACTTCTTGGCCCTCTGAGTTGGATGACCACTCAGTCATTTTCCATTTGTGAACACCAACTTTATAAGGCAACTGTTGAATTTATTTGAATGTTCATAAATTCATGGGCCCCTGTGGGATTAATCACAGTGTACAAAAGGAATCAATAGAGAATTAATCCCAGAATACTAAAGGACTTAATGGATATTTCAGCTAGACCCTCCTTGAACATCTACCAAGGGTCCTGCGAGAGGGTCCTATTCTTAAAGCTGCTCACATCTAGCATATGGGTGACTGCACAGATTCTTCTCTGATATGACTGATTCTCCTCAGGAAAACATCAAGAAGAATTTTGAAACCCCTGAAAAATGGTGACAAGGTGATTCCCACCAATTTCTGTTAGACCTTCATCATTCCAAAACATCCCAGCTGAGGCCAGACCTTGGTATTCTTCTCAGCCTTTATGACGTGCTCAAAAATTATAACACGATACATTCTTTGGCAGACACTGGCATTTTATAGTGCCTGAATGGGACATGGCAAGATTCTGTTTTGCCTTGATATTTCCATAAGATTCTATAAAGAGGTAATGTCTAGAATATATCTGTAGTTATAAAGAACTACAGATAAAGAACATACAGAATTTTAATAGAAACATTTATGTTGGTCTGAATGCAGCATGGATTAGAATGTGCTGTGGGCAAGGACAGAAAGAATCACCAATGGTACTATAAGGCTGTCATGGGTTGCTGGCACCAAAATTAGCAGATCAATGGGGTCTCAAATTTTCTATCAACAACTTCTCGAGGAACCTAGCTTAGGAGACAGGGGTCTGCAAGTAACTCCTGCTGACAAGATGCAGAAAGATGGAAGAAAAAAATCACTATCATCTTCTAAAATGCACACACACAAAAGAAAAAAAAAAAAAAAAAAGCACATGAAAAAAAATGTGCAACATGAACATATGATTACCAGCTCAAGACAAACACAGGAAAAATAGGAGGACTTGACAGAGAGCATTCCTTGTCCTCTGTGTCTTTGAGACAGAATTCTTGTGCAGACCTGGAGTGTTGGGTACAAGTGTGCTCGTACCCAAATACTGTGCAGTCTACTTAGACACACTTCTGAGTGCCCTTGAATATGTGGGCAAGAAAAAGCTGATGGTGTCACTTTTGTTTAAGAAGAATTAATATCACCGTCTATAAATTTTTACAGTGGTGCTCCTTTTTTTGAGCAAAGGAGCTGGACCTTTTCTTATAAGGAAGGGCATGAAGATTACCTCAATATCATGGACAAATAATTTTTCATTCTAACTGTAAGTTCTATGTAGTCAGGGTAAAGAAATCAAAGATTTGGTTTTCTCATAGGCATTCATTATTATCTTGATCTTCAGCTTGTTTCAAATGCAGACATTTTAAAAAATCATAGTGAAACTCTCAGGATTCCTCACAAATACCCTCTGAGCAGCAAAGTTTGTTAGTTTTGGCTGGGATAGAGAAAAATTTCCTCATTGTGGATAGTATGGGGTTAAGTTTGGGATTTGTGCTGAAAAGTGTCAACAGAAGGATGGTTTTGGTGTCACTCAGCAGTGCTTACACAAAGTCAAGGCTTCTTCTGCTTCTCACAGAAGAAGTAAATAGGCATTGGGTTCACAAGAAATTAGGAGGGGACACAGCTGAGACAGCTGATCCCAAATAACAAAAGAGATACTCTATACCATACGATGTCATTCTCAGCATGGGGGAAGAAGAAAGGGGGAACATCCAAATGGTGTTTTCCTTTTCAAGTGACCACCACACATGATAGACTCCAGCTTTCCTGGGCAGGGTTCAACACCTACCTGCCTTCTGATGGAAAGAAGTAAATTAATTCCTTACTTTGCTTGGCTGTGCAGCTCTACTTTACTTATTAAACTACCTTTGTCTCAACACACAAGTTTTGTCACTGTTACCGTTCTGTTTCTTACTCCCATCCCACTAGTGAAGAGTGAGTGAGTGGATCTATGGTCCTTAGTTTTCAGCTGTGATTAAACCATTACACTAAGTCCACTGTGTATATAAGTATATTTGCTTGTTCCAGTACATTATTGTTGGATGGTGATGTATTGGGCAGACCACTTGTCTTCATTTTTACTTCACTCGCTTAAATAAATGAGCCTTGTAAATTTTATTTCACTATTACTATCTATTACATGCTGAAAAATAACAGATTGGCAAGAAATTCTCTTTTCCTTTTATTTTCCACATATCACTGTTCTGCTTATTAGGTTCTGGAACCATTTTGTTTAGCTATATATGGCTCTAAGAACATGAACAAAGGAATGCTTTTCTCCTTGCTGAAGATGGGCCTCATTATTTTTTTAAAAAACAGTAGTCTGTGTTTTGAACTTCTGATGTTTCAGTAGGTTCAAAATTAACAAGACAAGTTCACCTATCTGTCTCTAAAAGAATGAGACAGATAACAATTCTGCTAGTTGATTGCCAATGAAGATTAAAGTGGACAGACAGTTGAAAAGGATGCTGATGTGGATGTTTAAGAGATTTTGATTTGTGTAGTTTTTCTTTTACTACTTCTACAGCATACTGTAATTAGCCTGATACAAAGATTTAGGTCTGAGTGCTTAATGAGGTGTGCCTCATTTGCCCTTGTTTGGCCTTCCTTAAAATTTTCTTCACAACCTCCTTTTTTCATGCTACTTCATTAACTGAATGATCTGTTGAGACAGAGGGCTATGATACTGTCTGGTTAATACACACTTACTAGAGCAATTAAATTTTTCTAAGCAAAGAAATTTTTTATATATGCTTTGAAATACTGTGTTTAATTTATACAGTAAATGCATGTAAACATATATTGCATATGACCATGCTAACACTTCTTTTTCTGTGCTGGATGTGGTTTTGTGGTTTTCTTGGGGTGTTTGTATGAATATAGTCTTCTATTAAACTGTGATAAAATGGACAGTGTGAAAGCAGTACAAAGGAATGGAAAAAATGGGTTACTCATCAAAAAAAGTAACTTGTAATTATGTATCTGTAAAATCACAAGCTATGTTTCCATAGAATGTCAAATAGAATGTTTCCATAGAATTGTACAAATAGTAAACATGAAACTACATGCGATGCTGTCTGAAGAAGTTCTTAGCATACAAATCCATAGTGTAATGGATACAGACACTGAGAACAGGTGGTGTGCCAACCAAAGAGAACTAAAGCAAGTGAAGAAAATGACGCTACTACAGAATTTTACTTTGTAGCCTAAGAGGGAAATTTAACAGTCTATATGGAACTTAGAATAAACCTCTTCCCAGCTGTACTCTCTTCTCTGGTGTCAAACAATCCATTCTTTAGATTTTTCCTTTCAAAGTCAGCAAAAAGGATTTTCAAAATCTCTTTGTCTCAAGGTAAAAAAACCCCAAACTTTTACATTCCTTAGGCTCTTCTTTTCCTATAAGGATAACAGACTGCATAAGATGCTCTTTTTTCTTTTTTAATTAGGAAATTTTGATATCACATATGAGATTATCTTTTCAATTCTAAAGCAGAATAAATTCAAATTGAATCAAAGATCAATATGACTCATATTATAAAATCTCTATTATCAAAGCTCTGACAGCCCATATTGTATTTTTCTGGAAGAGTGTTCCTATTTTTCTCTTGATGCCCTAACATTTTTCAAAGTGTAGATGAATCTGTGTGATACAGATTTGCAGAGAAAACAAGCAGTGTTTAAATTAAGTTAAATGTAATATTGATTAAGAAGAAGATGTGAGTGGAAAGTTTGATTTTCCAATACTTGCCCAAATGAGCAAAGATAAAACTACTTAATCAAGACCTTTTCCAGATATAAATGATTCTAAGCATCCTGAGAATGTAAATTACAAACTACTCTTTTAGATAATAATTCCAGAAGATATTTACTGAATTTATGCACTTGTCACTAGAGAAAATAAAAAAGCTTCAGCTCTCCTACATAGATAGAGAACCGACATCAAATCCTGGGTGGTTTTTTTTCAGATATCTGAAACTTGCATATATATTTTGCAGCTAAACATAGTCTTCAGAAAAACTTTTAACTGCAGATGGTGTGTAGGGTTGTGGAATGCTATGATGACTTAGGATGTTGCCATCCTTCCTATGTCAGGCAAATAAAAATGTGAGTGCTATGTAATCTTATTCAAAGAAAATAAGGCTGTTTAAATTAGCTATCTGGTGAAGACAGTTGAACTGAACTGAAATTACCTGGTTTCACCTGAGAAGAGAACATCTATCCATGTTGTTATATATTTTTTCCTGACGCTTCTTTTTTAGACCATCCTTAGCAAATAAAAATCATGTTTAATTTGGATTATCACATAAAACGCAAATAACTTTATAGCAAATGTGAACTGTTCTCCTGAGTAATATTTGTTAAATTTGTCTTCACTGTAAATTTTCATAATATAATTTCTGTGTTTTCTGAAGCTGTAATTGTTACTAAGAAAATGTATAAAGACCAGTCATCAACCTAGCTTTTCCCTTAACAACACGAAATCTGACCTTTTTTTTAATTGTTGCATTTTGGGTCTTTTTTTCAGACTATTGTCTCACATAGTTATGGCTAAAAAACAAATTAAAAGATTTAGAACTCTATAAGGGTAACTTAAAATTGTCTTTCTCCAAATAAAATATTTGGATTCTTTAGCTTCATAGACAATGCTTATGCTTGTTAATATCATTTAAGTGAAGAATTTTTAGGTATGTGTATCTTAGCTCATTTTACAATATGTGCTTCGTTTTTAAGTCACTATGGCTTTCTTTGCTTCAATAAAAACAGACAGCACTGACCTCAGCTTGGCAGTGGATGAAGATAATCTTGGCTTTTTGCTTAGAGACAATCTACACTGCGTCACAAAAATCAAACATTTATATGATCATGCTGAACTGACCTAAACATTGTATGTTCATTAATGGAAAGTACCACAGGGAAAGAATAGCTGTATTTTTCTAAAAAAAAAAACCAACAAAACAACAACCCCCTCCAAAAAACAACCCAAAACAAAACAAACCCCCAAGCAAGCAAACAAAAAAACCCAAACAAACCTTTGTTTTAATATAACTGGGATGTGTAACAAAAAAGAAACCAAATTTTTTAAATCTAAATCCTAGAGGGTAGATCAAAAGAATTTCTACTACCTTGATGTGAGCTTATAATTCCTAAATTTATCCACATGCTAATTTCATAGTTCTGTTTCCATTCCTTGTTGGTCAGAGTAGGAGTACAGAAATGACATTAACAGGATTTTGAACTAGGCTCTAAGCAGATCACTGAATTTGCCGTCTGTATATTCCTCTTCTGACATTTTTTTTTTTTTTTTTGTAATCTCAGATTTACTTTAAATCCTCTTAAGTTACTGAAGTAAATAAAGAACATTTGCTAGATTTCCCACTTGAAATTATTAATAGAAATTGCATAGCTAACCAACCATAGCTTTAGAATTAACTGATAATGCTTGACTGTTCTTTAGAATGTACTTTTTCTCTGTGTACTGTTTTCTGAAACAGATCTAACTGCACTATTTCTATACAGATGAGTGTTGTCCTGCTGAGATTAATTTTTAAGCTATACCAGAAGAAATCTACTGGTCACACACAAAATTGCAATTTTTGGCACTATATAGGATTTATAGTAAGATTTTGGGTTCAGATTATTCAGATTGTTATTAATGGTAGAATTATTATAATGGTGGAATAACAATAATAATTGGTATTTTAATTTCTTATTTAATATTTAATATCTTATTCAGATTACTATTAATGGTAGTGTTCAGGATCCTTAGGGCAACAAGGAGGGTATGAAGCAAGTTTACTACCCTGGACTTGGAGAGAGCACTTTGACCTCTTCAGGGATTGCTTGGTAGAGTGTCACAGGATAAAATCCTGGGTGGGAGAGGAGCCCAAGAAGGCTGGTCAGTGTTCAAGGATCTGCTCCTCCAAGCCCAGAAGCAATTTGTCTCCAGAAAGAGGAAGATAGATAAGAACTCTAAGAGATCTGCATAGATGAACATGGAGCTCCTGGACAAACTTAGATGGAAGAAGAAAGTCTACAGAATGTAGAAGCCAGGAGGCTGTCCAAACAAAGAGGTAGTCCAAGCAACCAGGGACCAGCTGAAGAAAGCTAAAGCCCAGATAGGATTAAATCTGACAAGGGATATCAAAGGTAGTAAGAAAATTTTCTACAGGTACATCAGTGATAAAGGCAGACTAGGAAAAAAATGTGGGCACTCCCCAGAAGAAAACGGGAGATCTGGTTATGCTGCATATGGAGAAAGCTGAGGTACTCAAGGACTTTTTTGCTTTTGTCTTCACAAGGATCTGATCAAGCTGGGTGATGAGACACTGCAAAAGGTTGCCCAGGGAATTTGTGGCTGTCCCGTCCCTCGAACTGTTCAAGGCCAAGTTGGATGCAGCTTTGAGAAACTTGATATAGTGGGAGGTTTTCCTGCCCATGCTGTGGGGGGGGGGTGTTGAACTACTTGATTTTAACATCCGTTCCAACCCAAACCATTCTATTATTCTACCAAGTTGCAGAGAACAAAGACAGTGACTGGGAGAATAAAGAAATGTCCCCTGTAGGAGAAGAGTGGGTTCAGGACCATGTAAAGAACCAGAAAGTACACAAGTCCATGGGACCTGACAAGAATCACCCATGACTCCTGAGGGAACTGGTGGATGAAGATGCAGATACTTTCTATGATATTTGAAAAGTTGTGGCAGTCTGATGAAGTTCCCACTCACTAGGAAAGAGGAAATATAGCTCCCTTTCCAAGAAGGGAAACTATGAAAATCTGGGGGGAAAAAGGCCAGTCAGTCTCACCTCTTTACCTGGGAAGATTATGGAGCAGATCTTCCTGAAAATTCTGGTAAATCATATGGAAATTATGGATATGATTTGTGACAATATGGCTTCACTAAGGGCAAACCATGCCTGACAACTTTATTGGCCTGATACAGTCAGGTCACAGCATCAATGGACAAGGGGAGAGCAACTGCCATCACTGTCCCACATGGCAATCGCTGTCTTTAATTGGAAAGATATGGGTCCAACGGATGGACCACTCACTGGATAATGAATTGACTGCATTCAAAGAATAGTGGTCAATGGCTTGATGTCCAAATGGAGACCAGTGATGAGCTGAGATCCTCAAGGGTCAGTACTGGGTTCAGTGTTGTTTAACATCTTTGTAGGAGACATGGATGATACTACTGACTGCACCCTCAGCAAGTTTGCTGATGACACCAAGCTGTGTGGTGCAGCTGACCTTCTGGAGGGAAGGGATGCCATAGACAGGGACCTTGACAGACTTGACATGTGAGCCCTTGTGAACTTTATGAACTTCATACAGTTCAAAAAGGGCAATTGCAAGGTCGAGTGCATATAATGGAGCAACCCAAAGCACAATTGCAGCCTGGCAGAGAATGGATTGAAAACAGTCCCACCAAGAAGGACTTTGAGGTGATGAGTCATCAGTGTGCTTCTTTGTCTTGTGAGACCATGTCTGGAGTACTGTGTCCAGTTCTGAAGCCTCTAACATATGAATGACATGGAATGCTTGGAGTGAGTCCTGAGGAAAGTCACAAAGATTGTCATAGGGCTGGAGCACCTCTCCTATGAAGACAAGGTGAGAGTTTAGGTTGTTCAAGTTGGAGAAGAGAAGGCTCCAGGGAGACCTTATAGCAGCCTTCCAGTACTTTGAAGGGACCTATGGGAAAGCTGGGGAGGAACTTTTTATAAGGATGTGTAGTGGTGGGAAACAGGGTAATGGTTTTAAGCAGAAAGAGGTTAGATTGAAGTTAGACACTTGAAAGAAATTCTTTACTGTCAGGATGTGAGGCACTGGAATAGGTTTCCCAGGGAAGTTATGTATGCCTCATCCCTAGAGGCACTCAAGACCAGGCTGAATGGGGCTTTGAGCAACCTGGTATAGTGGAAGGTCCCCCTGCCGCTGCAGGGGGTTTGAAACTAAATGGTCTTCAACTCAAACCATTTTATGGTTAGTCTCTCTTTCTGGCCCCTTCAGTCAAGCAAAAAATACCTATGCTGCATTCTCAGAAATATCTAATAGAATTATTACAGAAGAATTTCTGGATTTTTCAATTTTCAAAACACTATGTGCTGTAATAAGGTTATTTTAAGAGTGTGAGCAACTAGCTTAAAGACTTAGCACTTCAGTCCCAATGCAGCGTTTATAATACCTGCAGGAAAATGGTCAGCCTGGTCAAGCTTTATAGGTGTTGGGAACTGAAGCACAATATAGCGTGAGTCTTTTATTCGTGATGAGTCTCTCTATGGCTTTTATATCAATGGGCAAAGAAAAACAGGTGCATAGATAGCCTGAATTTATACTGTTGCAGTCTGTAGTCTTGCAGTCAATAAAGCAGAATTTCTCGATGTTACCAGTTACAGCACTAGGGGTTTACTGAGCCTGATGTTCACAGAATTAATACCCCTTAAAGTACAGCATCTGTCTCACCTCAGAAAGAGAGACCAGTTCTCTGCAGTGCATTTCCAAATTCTAGAGGCTGGGTTTTTTTGCTTTTTTTTTTTTTTTTTTTTTTTTTTTTTTTTTTTTTTTCCTTCTACTTATCTCTTTGATTTGGGAACTGGAAAGATTTTTGTAAATTGCATCTTTTATCATTCAACATGCTATAATCACCTCTACTGCTGAATATGTACTAATCTACTGACTACTCGCATTACAATATCAATTATCTTTTTAATTTTAAAAGACAAAGTTTTTGAATTTATCATTATATGTGTGTATGAGATAATCATAAAGTAGTTTTGGTTGAAAGGCACCTTTTGAAATCATCTATCAGCAGTTAGTTCATACTAACTTCTCAAAGATGAGCCAGTTTTGATCAGGTTTTTTTAAGGACTTGAGCCAGTTTTGATCAGGTTTTTTTAAGGACTATGTACACATAACTGTTTATATATACAGGGTCATTTGTTCCAAGGATTAGCTGCATTCTCGGTGTCCATGCAGTCCATGCAACCCAACCATGCATAAACCTTCCTACAGAATGGTGAGTGAGGCACCTGCTCTCCACCATAACACAGTACTACAAGCTCTTTCTAGAGACCAGACAATTCAGAAAAGACCAACAATCTTTGATCAGTAAGTTGCACTTTCTGTCCTCTGTGCATGAGAAAAGAAACTGCAGCCATGTAGAGGGGTTCACCCCATCATCACTGAATAAATCTCCATCTGGTCTCCAATGAAATGTAACCTGGAGATGTAGTATGCTAGCAGCCCACCAGGTATATAATGGCTTGAAAGAATCTGCTTGTTACCTTTTTAACCAAACTCTTAAAACCAAGACATAGAGACTGCAATTAGGAAGAAGACATGGTTTTATTGGATTTTGTGCAGAATCAGCCATTTGGGGAATATTTCCTTAACCAAGTACACCATTGCTCACAAAACTTCACCTATTTATACACTGAAGCTTATATCACCAGCCCACATGTCCTTATACATCATACTAATTCCCAGCTACCTAAAACATTTGCTTACCACTAACATTGTAAACCAAACTACTCACACATGGGGGTTTAAGGTTGTGGTTGGTAGTTGTTTGGGTAGGTGCTTCCTACTCATTCCAAGGCAAAGTTGACTTCAGGAATCTTCTGTTCTTGCCTTCTTACCAAATGCTGTTTCAAGCATTTTTGTGTATCTTCTGGTGCTTGCTGGCTTAAGTCTTCATGGCCATTAAGATACAGTTTCATCCTGACCTTGTGAATATTTTGCTTCAGGCATTAAAGCTTCCAAACAGTATCCGAAAACATCAGAAAGCCTAACTTTGACCTTTTCAAACAGTTGCTGGGGGAAATCCTATGGGACAGGGTACTAGAAGGTAAAGGGGCTCAAGATGGTTGGTTATCATTAAAGGACCACTTCTTCAGATGCTAAGACCAATGCATCCCAACAGGAAGGAAATCAAGAAAAGAAACCAGAAGACCAGCATGCTTGAATAGGGAGCTGCTAGGTAAACTCAAATGGAAGAAGAGAACCTATAGATAGTGGAAGGAAGGGCTGGCCACTTGGGAGGAATATAAGACTGCTGTCTGAGAATACAGAGAGGCAGCTAGGAAAGCTAAAGACTCCTTGGAATTAAGCTTTGCAAGAGAGGCCAAGGACAACAGGAAGGGCTTCTTCAAATACACAGCCGATAGAACTAACACTAGAGGCAATGTAGTCCCACTGTGATGGAGGACAAAAAAAAGGTAGATTTGCTGAATGCCTTTTTTGCCTCTGTGTACACTGCTGGAGGATGTCCTCAGGAGCCCCAGTCACCTAAGGCTGCTGAGGAAGTCAGAGTAAAGGATGAGTTTGTCTTGGTTGATGAGGGATGGGTTAAGGATCAGTTAATGAGGCTGGACATCCATCAGTCCATGGGTCCTGATGGGATGCACACAGAGGTGCTGAGGGAACTGGTGGATGTCATTGCTAGACAACTCTCCATCATCTTTGGTAAGCTGTTGGGAACAGGAGAGGTGCCTGAGGACTGGAGGAAAGCAAATGTAACTCCAGTCTTCAAGAAAGGCAAGAAAGAGGACCCAGGTAACTACAGACCAGACAGCCTCACCTCCACCCCTGGAAAAGTGATGGAACAACTCATTCTTGATGCTGTCTCCAGGCACATCAAGGACAAGAGGCTTATCAGGAAGGGGAAGTCATGTCTGACCAACCTGACAGCCTTCTATGAGGATGCAAGTAGGTGGATGTATGATGGCAGAGCAGTAGACATGGTCTGTCTTGGTTTCAGTAAGGCATTTGACAGCATCTGCCACAGCATCCTTAGAGCTAAACTGAAGAAATGTGGCTTGGATGATTGGGTGATGAGGAGCTGGTTGAAGGATAGAAGCCAGAGAGTTGTAGTCAATGGGATGGAGTCTTGTTGGAAGTCTGTTTCTAGTGGAGTCCCTCAATGGTCAGTATTGGGGCCAGTACTATTCAATATATTTTTTGATGAACTGGATGAGGGAATAGAGTGTACTATCAGCAAGTTTGCTGATGACACAAAACTGGGTGGGAGTGGATGACATCTCAGAAGGCTGTGCTGCCATGCAAAGGATCCTAGGCAGACTGGAGAGATGGGATGGGAGAAATATAATGTATTACAAGGGCAAGTGTAAAGTCTTGCATCTGGGAAAGAACAACCCCAGGTACCAGTACAGGTTGGGGACCGAGCTGTTGGAGAGCAGCATAGGGGAAAGGGACCTGGGGGTGCTGGTGGATGGAAGGATGACCATGAGCCAACAATGTGTCCTTGTGGCCAAGAAGAACAATGGCATCCTGGGGTGCATTAGAAGGGGGGTGGCTAGTAGGTAGAGAGAGGTTCTCCTCCCCCTCTACTCTGCCCTGGTGAGGCCAAATCTGGAATATTGTATCCAGTTCTGGGCCCCTCTGTTCAAAAAGAACAGGGAACTGCTTGAAAGAATCCAGCTCAGAGAAACCAAGATGATGAAGGGAGAGGAACATCTCCCTTATGAGGAGAGGCTAAGGAGCTGGGTCGGTTCAGCTTGGAGAAGAGGAGAATGAGAGGTGACCTCATCAATGTTTATAAATATGTGATGGGTGAGTGCCAGGATTGAGTGAAGCTTTTCTCAGGGGTGACTAACAATAGGACAAGGGGCAATGGTTATAAACTGGAGCATAAGTGGTTCAGTATAAATATTAAGAAGAATTTTTTCACTGTGAGGGTGACAGGGCACTGGCACAGGCTGCCCAGGGAGGTTGTTTAGTCTCCTTCCCTGGAGATGTTCAAAGCCCACCTGGATGCATTCCTGTGTGACCTGCTATAGGTGACCCTTCTTGGGCAGGGGGGTTTGGAATAGATGATCTTTTGAGGTCCCTTACAACCCCTAATTTTCTATGATTCTATGAAATCTGTGATAAGGTGCAGGAGCATATTCGAATAATGAAAAAGGAGAAGATCTCTAAAGGAAAAATAAAATATAAAAGCTACCATAACTCTTAACCTCAGCTGGGTGCTTAACCTTTTGCTCAGGCTACTCTCTTAAGTGGCAGGTAAGACACTGGGTAGCAGTAAATGGCTCTGTATATCATAGTGACATTAATGACCAAGTGAGGGAGAGATGTTAAGATGGTAAGAAGGTTTTTTTAATCCTTTGGTACTTGACAGCAATAGTTTTTCCTTTCCTGTAGGCTTGAGACCATTCTTACCACCAACCTTTATACTTGCACCAAACATTTGAAACCTTTCTGAGCAGTTTATTCTTTCCTTTGTATTTATGTGTTATACAAAACTAATGCCTATTGACTTAGTGTAGCACTAGGGACTCAGATGTGCTTTTTAATTAGTATATGAGCTCACATAATTTTTTGGTACTTGGGTACGTGGCAGTGAGAAATATCAAATCTTTATTCTTGCATTTTCTATGTTTACCTAGTTGTAGTCGTTATGTTTATTTTAATCGGTTAAAGCACCTCTGTTGTATTCCTCACTACTGAAATAATTATGTAAAGAGTAAGTCTAGTAGAATGTTTTATGCACGTACATTGCTACAAGCTGAGAAGGAAGTTTGATTCAATAGCAGCAACCTGTTTATTGGGAAAGAACATATCTGTATCATATGAATTCTCTGTTGAGAAGCTAGTTGACAGCTCTTTGTGGAACATTATGCATGAGGGAAAATTTAATAACCATTCTCGTGTATTAAAAAGAAATGAAATCTCCAGCAGCTTTTCATGAGCAGGAAGCTTCAAATATTCCGGTTGTATTAGTTACTGAGACTGGATTAAAGAAAATTCTTAGAAGTTCACTTGTATTTATTTTTTATGAGATTTCTACTGAGTAGGTTCATTCATATAGAAGGGTTTTGCTTCAAGCAAGACAAAGCTAGTAGGGGCCATAAGAAAGTTGACACTAGAAACAGAAAAGTTGTTCCTGCCTGCTATGATCTTGTCTCAATTTAGTGGTCAGTGAATCAAAAACCCAGAGAACAGAATTTCTTCCCACTACTCCCCTCCACCCTTTGAGGGGAAGATTAGAGGAGAATAACGACGACTGACTTAAAGGTTGGAAGTTAAAACTAGAACAGGTTTAATAGAATTGGGAAGAGATAGTAACATGTGAATAAAATGGTCCGAAAGTCCCCCATGGAAGAGATGACTCTGGAAAAGGGACCAGTAGATTCAGATCTGTTCTGGTTAGGTCTGGGATTTGGCAAGAGACACACACACAAGGCTATTTGTACGTGGATCAAGGACAAATTATTATACTATAAATAGTGATTACCTCATCCAAACACAGGCATACAGACATAGACAACTTACAGAACCATACTTTCCAGCAGGACCCACAGATTATTATGGTATTATTGATTTCATAACATTAGCCTGTGCCACCTCAGACGGTAACAGATATGAATGAAATACATATGACATATGGAAATCAAGCCAGCTAACAAGATATATTTTTTTCTTTGGCTTTTCTTTTTTTCATATCTATTTTCCTACTAACTAGACTTCTAACTTACACAGTGAAGGTAATTTTTTCTTATTTTACTTACTTTTTGACTGGTATAAAGAGAGATTTCAAGATTATCTTCCAAATTCTTAATATCCTAGAGAATTAAAGGAATTCAAAAATTGATGGGTTGCTCTTGAAGTCTTTTATGTCACCTGAAATGTAAGGAACTTTCTAGATATTGAACAGTTCCTATTTTAAGATCAGACTTCATTAGTAACAGCTTTCTAGTTTAAAGTTAATATCAAGTCACAGAGAGACATAATAATGTGAAAGTATTAGAAAAGTATATACAAGTGAGATAGTTATGAATCTGAGCCTGGGGGTTCATCTTAATGGCAGTCATAAACTTGTCCTGTCTTAGACTTTACAAGTTGTTATGCTTAGCAGGTCTACAGTTCTGTAAATATGACAGGAATGATTTCGCCAGGATGCACTATCTTAATCTCCTTGTACCTTAAACAAGAATCACATGTTAATATTTTCAATTTCTATGTTTAATTCAAACCTTGTTGCACCTAGATATCTATATATTTACATCTACATGCATACAAACTCCCTTGAATATTGTGGGTTTTGTACATGCTATTATTTACATTACTCTTTTCTTCCTATAATGATAATGTTACATAACAGATTTTTTGTTTTATTTTTAAATTTTCTCTATAAATAAAATCCAGCACTTTGAAGTATTGAAGTAAATATCAGTTTTATGTTTGAAGAAAAATATCTAGATAATTGTTCAAGCTTTTTATATTTTCATTATGGTAAGATTATAGAACAATTAATACTGATGGAGAAAGGAAAGAGGAATATGTTCAGGAGTTTAAGTAGTTTAACTGAGAATTTTAAAAAATAGCTGCTTTTCATGCCAATATAAGACTTATAGGAAAGCAATAAGAGTTAGACATTTAATTAGAAAATACACTCTCAAATTTGGTCATGCTGAGCCCAAGGAAGGAGTTTACCAAGTGTGATTGATCAGAAAGTGTAACTCTCTTCCACTTATTTAGTGATATTATAAGGCCCAAGGAATAAGTTCTCAGCAGAAGAAATATGGATGAATATTAGGGAAGAAATTATAATGTCCATTTAAGAAACAATTTTGTAAAATGAAAGCAAGGTTTTCCTTAAAAGGAAGAGAACAAGAACCAACTAAAAAAAAATCATTGTTTTACAAGGGGTATCATAGAAGTGATGATTTAATTTCTGTCTGAAGGATCAGTCATGTCCTTGTGAAAGGACAGTATAGAACAGAAATGCAGAAGACAAAAAAGTGAGGAAGTGGATATAGCTTAGTAGTCATTCATTTTCAAGAGACCAGTAGTAGGAGTTGTGAAGAAGGCTAGAAAGTGAATTACAATGCCTTTATAGAAACAGGGAGAAAGATCAATGACTGCAGCTGAAGAAGCTAAGGAGCAGTAAAGATTAATGATAAAATGAAAGTGAGGAGCAGAGCAAAGAAAGGTCAGGAAACATGAGTGGATGAGGCCAACTTGAAGTAGAACTGAAGTAGGTCAGTGAATTAAAATTAATTTACATATAGTTGTTTTGATCATCTTTAAAGGAACTCATAATTCAGTATGACAAAGCAGGACTGCACACCTGAAAAAAATCCCACACTCTGTGTTCCTTCAGAAAAAGTCTTTCAGGCATGAAATAGGAGAACAAAGATTACCACACTGCAATAACTATTGTGAATAGTGTCTTTCTCTGTTTTTCTCTGTAGCTTGTGAGGCATTGTGAGGAATGACGCAGTTGTTGTTTGTGGTATAAAGAACTTCAGAGAGAGGTTTTCTCTTTATTTTTGTACTTCTTAAATTAAAACTGTACTAGATGTTGAATGTGATCTGTCTTAATTCTCTCCTCCCCTCCCCTCTCCTTTCTGATGTTTTGGAAGAGGGTGAAGTTTTGTGATAGGTGAACTCTGTGACAAAGCCAAATTATTGCAACAATCAGGCAGACATTATTATCTGATAGATACTGGTAGGATACTGGGTACAGCATTTTCCCAAGCCTAAATCCACGCAACATAGCTGTCACTTGCACTGTGCTGCCACATGTGAAGGGTAACCTGCCAAAAATTATGTACAATTTATCCAATTTATCAACATTTGGATAAGTTATACAACTAGCTGTATTTCTTTTTTTTTTTTTTAATAACCAGCAAGTGAAAATTGACCAGAGCTCATGAAAACAACTAAAAAATTTGCTTAATTAATTCTTAAAATGATTCATAAAAGTATCATTTATCACATTGATATTAAGATCAGTATGTCCTCACAACAACAGATAAGAGACAAGGGATGAGCCTTCCTACATAATGCTGTTTCAACCTAATCCATGATAGCACTAGCTGCTAAAAGTTACTTACCTTTTATGTAAAGGCTCTGTGGACATATAAAGCACTTTGAATACAGGCACAAAACAGTGCTACACACCCATACCTGTCTCCATTATATGATTTGATCTAGATGGAGGAAATTTGTCTGATGACACATGATCAGGTTACATATACTGAAGAAAGAGATATCAGGATACAAAGGGTAATGCAGACGAGCACAAATTAGAATTACGGATACAACACTTATTTTCAAGTTATACTGGCTTATCCTGCAAACCATGACTTTACCTTTGCTACCATTTTTATTTCTGCTTCATCTTTTAAGCAGAAAATTTCTTCTTATTCCCTCTCCCCAATTACACATGAAATATTTCGGCGTGTTATTGAATTTCATTGTACAAACACAGTACCTGTATTAGTAAATCATGTCAAACACATAGCACATGATGAGGATAATGATGGTAAAATTGACATAGAAAGCTGGGGGTAGGATTCAGTCTGTTTTCTTTGCTCCAAAATATTCCTTGAATTATTTGTCTCATGCTGCAATTTGGAGAACCAAAATCAAAGATGTTAGTGACTAAGTGAATCTCCCTGTGTGTCTTGTTGGTATATTTGTCTATACAATAATAGAAAAAATATTCTAAATAAATGACTTAGTCTCCCATTAAACTTATGTCCGGTTTCTAGTTTCTTCAGCCCTTCTAGTGCTGTGATCTTCACTTCAGAATTTTATAAAATATTTTTATATGAAAGAAATAGAAAAGTGATTGCCTGAAAGAACCTGATAACTAGTATGGCTTTGGAGATAAAGATATTCAACATTTTACAAAACTAAAGTACATTCTTGTGTGGGCTACAGTTACACAGCAGCAATGTATTAGTTTGCCATCTCTGGAAATGGCCTGCTTTTCAATCTGATGTTATAGATCACTCATGAAATCATGGAATCACTTAGGTTGATGGAATTACTTAAGTTTCTAATAATTTGCTGGTTGGGTCAACATGTAACAAAATGCGACATTTTTCAGGTAATATTGGAGATACTAAGTAGCAGAATGGATGGGATTGTTGCAAATTAAGAGGTGTTCAAAGTGTGAGTCCTGTCAAACAGGATATGCTTTGTTGTAATGGTTTAAATCCAAATTAAATCCTTCCTGAGGAAGGGTTTCTTAATTTTGTCCAACGTTAAAGGTAGTATAGGTTAAACTCAGAGAGCTATTCCCACTTCTATAAGAAGTGTTGTAGGAATCTCTGATTTATTCTCAACTCAAATCAAATGTACAAAAGCAATCAAATGTGTTGTAGAAACAACTCTTCTCTATCTCCAATATTACATCAATTACATCAATACATCAACCACATCAATAGTAGGACATATCCAATATTACAACTAATACAGAGGGTCTAAAATTCACTTTCATCAAAGAATGAAAAAGCGTGCTTTGAGTTTCCCCATCAGTTTTATTACTTTCTCTAAAGGAGTTACTTACAGTTCTTTATTTTAATTAGTTCTCTTTAAGAGGAGATTCATGATCCCTTTTTTTTTTCAATAACTTTTGCATTTCAATAACATTGTAGTTAAATGCCTATTAAACTGGTCAGGAGTGTTGTAGCTGTGATGTATTATATATACCTGTAGCATATTCTTTTGACTGGTGTTTATGATTTCCAAACTTTTACTTCAAACTTTCCTTCTTTTTGCAATTCAAAGGTATAATTATTCGGAAAGCCAATTCCTTTCTATGTCATCCCCTTTTTCTGTGAACTCACAAAATTTGAGTAATGTTAAATTCTTTTTCCTAGTGAAGCAGCTATGTCTGACAGTAAGGAGACAGAGATGTAAGGTAGAAAAGGATTATCATTTGACATGTCCAGCCCTGTCAAGATTCGAACAATTGTTGCATAGGATTAAGTACTTAATGTTTAATGTTCCACAAATTCATTAGTAAATTGAACAGAAAAATACTTTTTCTCTTAAAAAAAAAAAATCATTTCATTGTTTTCAGAATTGAATGCTTAAACTTGTAATCAGAAAAGCAATTAATTGTCAAGTACTGAATTGTTTCTATCGATACCTACAGAAATTTGATTCAGTTTATTTGGGAGTTTAGTTTCTGTGGTTTCTTTGTTGCTGTTGGTTTTGTGTTTTTTTGTTTTTTGATTTTTGTTTTTTTTCACTCTCTTCGAAGCAGTTATTGAGAGTCAACACATTTGGATAAGAACATCATGGTTTGAAGATATTAAAACATTTTTCTCTTAGATGATGGTCATTCCCTAGTAAGAGTGCTCTTTCAAATGGCAGAGTTTCATGATAACCCTGAAATATTCTTGTATTTTAAATGAAGATTTTTTCTTTAAAACTACAAAGGTAATTGTTTTGCTATTTTTATAGAAGGTTTCTTCCATTTTTTGTGGATGAATTTATGTCAAGTTTCTCTAGAATGTTAGACTTCAAAAAGTAAACTATGTATCAAAAATGTTTCACACAACTTTAACCTAATATTATGGCATTGAAATCAGAGCAGTTGCATTACGGATTAATTTCTAGATAAATGTATTCAGAACTTGGTCCATCTGTGCTGTACTACTGCACATTTCATCCATCTGCTCTATTTCATCTTATTTTAGCTGCATGTTTGCCATGTTTTTCTTTGTGGTCTTTGTGTTAATTTGGATTTTTTTTTCTGTTAAGGTATTCTGTTCAGAGCTTTCAGAAAGAAGTTCTAGAAGCTTTCTAGAAGTTCTCTAGGAACTTCATGGGTATCAAAACTCATCTTCAGTTTTTTTGTCTCAGGTCCTTAATAGGCATTTATCAGTAATGTTTTTTTTTACTAATTCTTCATTATAATTTACTCTTCAGATAACCTAGACTACCCTCAGAACTGAAAACAACAGAATAATCTGCTATATCTCTCAAGACTCATTGGTCTCTGTTGGCTGGTTCTAGTTGCTGTGGTTTTGCTTTTATAGGACATAGTGCTTACAAGAATAGATTTATTAAACTCAGCAAAAATAATGGAGAGTTCTGATCATTGTGTATAATCTCACCTTTTGGGATTATGCTGATGATGACTGAAAAAAATGACCCTCGGTGTTCATTGTAATGAGCCTTCAGCTTGAAAAAAAAAAAAAAAAAAGGTCACTTTTCCCCATTAATATAGTCCTTGGCAAAGTAGGTCAATGAAACATATTTAGTAATTCATAACTCTTTAGAGATTTTCATGTTATAAACTTATTTGAAAAGAAGGTAGATTTAAAATGATCAGTGCATCGTGTAATATCAGTAATACTAAGAAGGAAGAAATAATTGAAACAATTTTAGAAGTGGTATTTTCAGTATTCCTATTGCTGAGATCCTTAGAAACACAGAGAGGCTTTTAGAAGCAGCTTACCTTTCCATGGCTTTCTGTAGTGCCTGTGAAAATATAATGCTCTCGTAATAAAATCACAGATAGCAGTGACGACTTGCAGTCCATAAGTGCTTATACCACTACTTTTTGTCCTTTACAGCATACCTGCCAAGCCCATGGAATGAGCTGTGAGGAATGAGTATTCAAGATAGCTACGTTAGAATTTGGAGACCTAGCCATTCCAAGTAATACCTGTGTTGTTCTGTCAGTAACAAGCAGCTTGTTACTGCTGACAATTAATGGTGGCAAAAAAAGCTCAGAGTTACAAAACAGGGTGCTGTGGCATCTCACATAACCAATAATATTAGGAGGGTTGGACCAGATGATCCTTGAGATCCCTTCCAACCTGACATTCTATGATTCTATGAAACAAGGAATCCAGAAAAGCTTCACCTCTGACTTTTGCACTCCTAAGTGATCAGTAGACAATAAATAATTTGTCAAGAATGAATTGTGAGGCTCAGCACAAAGTTCAGGTTTTAAAAAGTACAAATAATTTTTCTCTCTGAATAAGGCCTGATCCCTTCAGGTTGCGAATGAGATTACTTGGAGAACAGTACCAGTGTTTGCAGTGTAGCAGCTTATACTCATTCTGTCTGAGCTACTGGAAACTGGCACTTGGAGCTAGGGGAGTAAAGGCAATCAGAAAGTTATGGTTCTGACAATAAATGCATTTTTCCTTTGATTACCTTTTCTTCAGGGAAAGGTAATGCTGAATGTCATCAGAACTATCTAGCTTTTATCAAAAGGGAAAAAGTTCACTGAGGAGTGTACTTTTAATTCTCTGCACTCTGGGTTTTTTCCTTTTATTACCATGTCCCAGGAATAATTATCTTCCACTTTTCCCACCTCCAAATAATTCTAGCTCAGTCTGTTTTCATACTCTTGTTCCCCTAACTTGTTAGGCTATTTCACCTATATTCCTTTTTTTCTTCTTTCCTCTTTGCTCCATACACAAAGTGACTATTCACTGTGAAGAATAAACTTTGAGAAACATCTATTCTAGGCAAAATAAGTTTAGTAAACCTACTAAGTAATGCAGAGTGCTTTGCTTGTTTTGTAACAAAAAAGTTGTTCTTTCAGCTTTTTGTATTATCAGTAAGTCTAAGGAACTGTTTTGGTATTTCTTCCATGAAAGAAAACACTTTCTGTATACGTTACTGGATGTCTGACATTTTGAAAACAACTTTTACAAATGTTAAGATATTCAAGCATAGTATTATTGTAACAACTAGGGCTGTATAACAGGGAAATGAAGTGTGTGATTTGTTCCTGCCTAGCCGGTCAGTAGATGCTGCAACATGGGATGAAGAGCTGGAATCTCATGAGACAGGAAAATATTCCCTGAAAGCTGTGGACTATCTACACTGATGTTCAGTATTGACTCATAACACAGTAGTCATGACTTCACAGAGAACACAGTACAATTCAGCCTCAGAAATTTCTCAATAGCTTTTCACTTCCTTTTGGCTTTAACAAAAGAAAAGAATATTTTACAGGACATGTGTCTCTTATTCCATCAAAGGAAATGATAGTGGAAGATATGTTATGCATATAAAATTGTTTTCTGTGTCTCAGTGGTGATTTCGAAAGTATGCATAATACTCGATTCTTGGAGGCCAGATTTGTAGGTCATTAACAGAAACACATAAAAAGGCAAAAGAGAGGGAATAATAAAGGGAATATAATAGGGAAGTTGACAGTGTAGATGGGAGAAAAAAGTTACTGGCTTTCTGATGTAAATAAAGTTCTGTATCTTAGAAAAAATAAAGTCACTGTGCAAATATAAAAATTACATTATATCTATGACACTGAAATAAAATTTGCATCCTTGCTTAGATAATAATTGAATGTTACAGTAACAAATGTGAGTCACATTTAATGTATTATGGCAGTGTTCTGGGGAAAAAAGTTTTATTTACCCATGACCTTTAAAACTCATTCTGCATTTAGAAATCTCTCACATCAAATCTGTTTAATTTAAGAACATAGGTCTAGCTTTCTTACAATGATACAGAAAGGAAAATAAAACTGCAGGAATGTATTTTATTCATCTATGACTAATAAATTTGAAAATATATTTTAGTGGTAACAATTTTTTCAGTAAAATCTAAAATGTAATCTTTTTTTTTTTTCAGAACTTAATATCAGAAAAGCAGTTTAGTTACTTCTGTGTCAAGCACGTCCTAGAATACATACTTAATATGAATATTTGTAGATACTGGATTTAACACAATTACCAAGCTTAATTAGAAATTTAAAATAATCCTGATTCAAAATCAAATAGAATCAAAACATCATATAAGGTGTTCTTACTATTAATACTGATAGATAAAGGAAATAGAATGGAAAGAGCAAGAAAGTGGCATCTTTAAGCAGATAATGGATAATAGAAATTATCTTTCTATTAGCAGATAATAGAAAGGTTGTGCTGTTAAAACACCCGAGTGACAAAGCTGCCTTCTCAGCTAAGCCCACAAATAAAATATTGAAGAAGCACTGGAATTTGTTATTACTATTTTCTCTCACAATTTAAAAAAATTTCAGTTATATCCATACTGCCTTACTACATTTAAAAATCCATTTAGCATTACTTTTATGAAAGAAACTTACAGGCCTTCTACAAATAAAACAAACATCTCAACATATGCTAATGCAGCACTGCCTCCGTAGGTACTATTACTTACAGCAGTATTAAGGGAAAAGAAAATGTAATTAAGGTTATGAAACATAAGCTTTCTTTATATAAAAAAAACTGATAAGATAGTTAAACCTAGCAAGATCTTCAGTTTGCACTGGCAGAGACTTAATACTCTTCCAGAAGCCTGACTGAGGATTGCTGACAATGTGCCTAGCATAGTGGACATGTAACCTTCCATGTTTTTATATGCTTATGAAATACACCATATATATTTGCTTTAGATGTGCAGCTAAACAGTAAGAGAGGTAAATTCCATCCAAATTCCAGGCAAGCATTGCTATTCTGGTGTTAAACTTGAATTCAATAGAATGACATTTAAGAGTCCTATAAAAAAGCGGTAGAGGTAAGAACACCAAAAATATACATTTGTATGGAACCTGGAAGTTTTAAACAAAATGTACAATTGATCTCAAATATGGTCAGTTCTTTCTCTTTTTTCAGTAAAATCCCAGTAAATAAAATAGCAGTATTTTTCCTTTATTCCTGTTTTATAAGGTTGATCTTAAACTTAAAAGAGAAGACACTAAATGTTGATTTGAATGGTTCCTTATAATTAACAGCTGGTGCTCAGCAAAACAGAAAAGCTACATTAGCAAGAATGTCAGCATTCATTGAAGCACACAGTCTGAACTCTGAATTGGGAAGCTGATACAAGTAATTTTTAATTTTTTTTTTCCAAAAGGAGGGCAACTCAGTCTATGAACATATTACAAACATCTGCCTTATTAGTACCTGCTTTTGCTCTTACAACATCTTGCAATATTTTTTAACATTATATCAATTTACAGTGTTCACACTAGCTACAGTGCCAGGCTGAAAAAGAATCAGGAATTCCAACTCACTGTATTTCTGAAGGATAGATAATGTGTTAGGAAGAAATTAATTCCTGTGAGGTGAGACACTAGAACAGGTTGCCCAGCGGAGCTGTGGATATACAATCTCTGGAATTGTTCAAGGTCAGGCTGGATGGAGCTTTGAAAATAGATGATATTTCAGATCCTTTTTATCCCAAATCATTCTATGATTTGGTGATACTATGATAATTTCTAATAAGGCAAAATGCAATGGTTACTCAGTTACCAAGATTTAGCTGCTTGCATTCTGTAAAGAAGGCATAGCATTCTTTCAAATGTAAGCAAGCAATGCCTTCCTATTTATTTTCAGAGAAGGATATAACCATGAGGTTTGCTTGTTTCATTTGAGCTACTATAAATGTTGGTGTCTTTGAATATTTTATCTTTATGAGTACCTGATGGAAGAATAGGAAATGATGACTCATCCACTGGGGAAATATGTCTAATGGCATACTGAAAGGCAATTCCAGCTTTTGTGTGATACAGTGGTCAAAGTAAGTGACATCTACTCTTTTGGAAAAAAAGTTCTAGCTGCAAATCTTTAAAGTCAGCAGCAAATTCCTAATTGCGGGCAAGGGGGTTGGTAGATGGTGGGGAACAATTCTTCAACTCTCTGTTGAAGTGGTAGTGACCAATGACATCTTATTCCAAAGAAAATTATATCAGGAATAACCCCTCAGTTAATATTGTTTGCCACAAGACAAGTGACAAAGACGGTGAAAGACAGCTTAGAGTCGGGGAATTACAGTATTAAAAATGTGTTTCAACCACATATGACTGTATGGCTTTACATCAACGGCTGTTTGCTAAACTCTGCTAATAAATTCTATTTCCCTGTCCATCATCTAATAGTAGTGGCAACAGCTTTTTATAGACACCATTTCTGGTGATTAATTTCAGTTCACCTTGATTTTGAGCTATTCAGATTCTTGTTTACATATGCTTAACTAGGAGTTCCTGCTGATTTTTAACAAACATCTTAAAAATTTGAAAGGACAAAAGGTAGTTACCTTCCTTCCTTGGAAAGAGTTCAAGTCTAATCCATCTGGAACTTCCAGGAAAGGTGATGAATGTATAGATTACACATTAGTAATGGGCATTAGATGTTCTGAGACGTGCTGTCCTGGAAATATAACAATATCAAAAATAACATAAATGTGATGAGAATCACCAAGGCAACATTAAAATCTTCTGTGTCTTACAGCTGAATGGGTCAGAACCAGTGTTAATTTCCCTCCACTTCAAGCGATGGCAGTACAAATAACAAAACTAGAGACTCTGATGTAACATTGTAGATATTATACTTGGTGGACTATGAGTTGTATTTTATTTTTATGATCTGTATGGGGAGAGCATGCACTTCATGTTTGACACAGGGAGCCAAAAATGCTTGTAGTCAATCACAGACTAGGGTTTATATACTCATGCTCTTTTAATCCTTTGCTACTGGCTATGTACTACATACGATTAATGCTACTTTTAAAAAAAATCAAAATATCAGGTTCATTAAAAAGAGCATAACTAAGTTTTGAAGAAGATGATGGCGCCTTTCTCTTTTTGCAAGACCTAATTCCAACATGGATATTTTAGCTTCAATGTTAAACACGTTATAATTTATATAGTTTCTTCCTACATTAAATTAATATATATTTTACAGCAGTATATAAATTAACACATAATGACAGATTTAACTGAAGAAATATTAGTTTGTAATCTACATTCGGAAAAAAAAAAAAATCAGGTTGACTAAAAATCAATTTCTAGTTTCTCTCAACAGCAACAACAAAAACATTTGCAATGGTAACACCATATCAGCACAGAGACAGAAACTAGATGGTTGGTAATATGAGATATAACTGTAGCTGTTAAAGATGACAAAAATGAAGTAGGGCTAGATCTGAGAGAACAATTCCATTCAATGGAAGTAAATACTTTTTTTTCACCTAAATACAGAGTTAATTAACCAAAGGATTAGAGATCATTATGGACAGGCAAAAACTTTAAGAATTCCTTGGCTTCAAAAGAACAATATTTATCCTCTATGCATTCAGTTAAATTACAGAATAGATTCGAAGTTGAAGAGTAGGTCATAAAGATCTCTATGCTCCACAGCAGTGAACAATATTCACAGATTTTGCAAATGGACTTATTTATTCAACTCTCTGGAAAGATCAACTCTAAAAGTGGGCTGAGAATTGTTCCACATAATCCATATTGGAAAGACATAATTTAAATGTTTTCCTGTGTAGTCATAACTATGTTTGAGTCACACAGTTATGTCCCATTTGGTAAAGTCTGATAAAGCCTGGGCCATTGGTTGTGTAAGGAGAAAAAGATAAATCTGGAGCCTTCTCACTGGAAAAAAAAAAAAAAAAAGAAAAAAAAGAAAAAAAAAGTAATTTAGTAGAAATATACAATGAATTATCTTATATATCGTTGACACTTCTATTTCCTTAGAGCAGCTGAGCAAGCATACCAGGGCTCCTTGAAAGACTTCTTTTGGTGTTTTTCAGAAAAGTGTATTTTCACTATCTTCAAGACAGGTAATAGACCTTTTGAACACCGTCCTTTATTGTTCCACATTCAATGTCTTTGTCTTTGGTGTGCTGTCATGTAAGGGGACATAAGGAAAAATGTTTTAAGTGAAAGCTTAATGATAATCCTTATGATGATGATCCTTATAATGATGATCCTTATTTTAAGGATTTACTTTATTCTGTAGGGAAAGCACCTGCATTCAGAAAAAAAATTAAATACTTCAATATTAAAACCTTTAATAAGGGCATATTTTTATTTTCTTATCAGCAGTAAGTATCTCTAGCATTTAAAAAAAAAAGAGATACTTCAGTATTACAACCTTTAATAAGGGCATATTTTTTTATGATCTGAACAATGAATATTATAGGCAGATAGGGAAAGATTGATCTGAAGCTGAATCAATAAAAGAGTTCTTAATATTTCACTAGGTACTGTACAATTCTTTTGAGTTTTTATGAGATTTGACTTGTAAGAATTCTGTCATAATACTTATTAAGAAGATCCATTTGTCAAAAACTCCTTGATTTGGACAAATACTGATATCACAAAACACTGAATTTTGGGGAGAGTATGCTAGGTATATACTTAGATTGTTGGTTTTTTTCTTAATAGCTTCAATTTGAATAGCAATTTTTGTTAAGTGGGTTTTGTGACAGTTTATTTTTTCTATGGTAGAAATAATGATTTTACATTTCTGAATTATTCTGGATTTTCTATGATCACACTTGATGAAGGCTTATACATTTACAGTGATCATGTTAGAATGACTCATCTAGTATAAATCAGATCTATTCATAAAATTATAGAATGGGTTGGGTTGGAAGAGACACTGAAGATCACCTAGTTCCAATCCCTCAGCCACAGGAAGGGACATTTCTAGACAAACTAGACCAAGTTGTTCAACACCCCAGCCAACCTGGCCTGGAATACTTCCAAGGGTAGGCCCATCTCAGCTTTGCTGGGCAACATGTTCCACTGTCTTATCACCTTCCCAGTCAAGGATTTCTTTCTAATCTAAATCTACTCTCTTCCAGCACAAGGCCATTAACCTTTGACCTATTGCTACATGCCATTGAAAACAGTCCCTCCCCAGCTTTACTGTAGGCCCCCCTTCAGGTACAGGAAGGCTGCTATTAGGTCTCCCCAGAACCTTCTCCAGGCATAATGACCTCAACTGTCTCAGCCTGACTTCATAGGAGAGGTGCTTCAGCCCTCTAATCATCTTTGTGTCCCTCCTCTGGATTCCTATGCTAGCAGCCCCAGAGCTGAACACAGCATTTGATGCAGAGTCTCACAAGAGCAGAGCAGAGAGGGAGAATCCCTCCTTCCACATACTGGCCATGCTTCTTCTGATGCAGACCACGACACAGTTTGCAAGTGCTCATTGCCAGCTCATGCTGAGCTACTCACCAGCCAGCACACACAAATTTTTTCCTTAGGGCTGCTATCAATCCTTTCTCTTCCCAGCCTGAATTTACACTTGGGATTTCCCTGACCCAGGTGGAGAACCTTGCACTTGGCCTTGTTAAAATTCATACAGTTTGCACAGGTCCACCTCTCAAGCATGTCAAGGTTCATCTGGATGGCTTCCCTTCCATGCAGCATGTCAAACACAAAAGAGCTTGGTGTTCTCAGCAAACTCGCTGAGGGGTCAGGCATTCTCTTTGTCCATGTCACTGACAAAGATGTTGAACAGCACCAGTCTCAGTATTGACCCCTAAGGAATGCCACTCATCACTAATCTCCACTTTGGCATTGAGCTATTGACCACTGCTCTTTCATTGCAACTATCTAGCCAATTCCTTACTCACTGAGTGGTCTATCCACCAAATCTGTGCCTCTATTTTGAGGACATGTTTCGTAGGATCATGGATTCATAGACTGGCTAGGGTTGGAAGGGACTTGGAATATCATCTAGTTCCTGCCCCCCTGCATAGACAGGAACACCTTCCACTAGATCAGGTTGCTCAAGGCTCCATCCAACTTGAACACTTCCAGGAAGGAGTCAACCATGACCTCCTTGGTACACCTATGCCAGCATCTCACCGCCCTCGCAGGAGAGATTTTTTTCTAATGTCCAGCCTAAATGTCCCCACTTCAAGCTTGAAACATTTGCTGCTTGTCCTCTCACTATATAGTCATGTAAAAATCCCCAACCCTTCTTTCTTGTAGGCCCTCTTCAGATATTGGAAGATTGCTATAAGATCAACTCAGAGATTCTTCTTCTCTAGGCTGAACCACCCCAACTTCCTCATCCTGTCTTCATAAAAGAGGTGCTCCAGCCCTCTGATCATTTTAATGGCTCTCCTCTGGACACACTCCAGGAGCTGTAGGTCATTCTTATGTTGGGGATTCCAGAACTGGAATCTCCAGGGGGCATCTCACAAGAACACAGTATAGGGGGAGAATCACCTTCTTTGACCGACTGTCTATGCTTCTTTCAATGCAGCCCAGGACATGGTTGGCTTTCAGTACTGCAAGCATACACTTACAGCTCCTGTTAATCTTCTGGTCCACCACCATTGCCAAGTCCTTCTACTCAGGGCTGTCCTCAGTCTTTTCTCTTCTCAACCTGTGCATGAGATTTCCTCAACCCAGGTGCAGAACCTGTCAAATTGAGCTTCATGAAAAATTCACAACGTCATGTTTGTCCCATTATTAAAGATAGTGTCCATATAGCATCCCTGTTTTTTAATAATGATTTTTTAATACTTGTAGAAAACATACAATACTTTCACCTTTGCAAAGTATTTTTGGTTTGTTTGTATTTGAATTTTGATGCTGAATCTCAAATTATTGGAGACAGTCATCTTACAAATTGTTTCCTTCTGTAATATCTAAGTTTTATGTCTATTAAAAGGTGTGAGAAATACTATGAAATGAAAATAAATAAGATTTTATAATGTCATTGGATATAAATCAGGTGATTTACAGGAATTCTTGAGCACTGAAAATTCACAGGTTTTAGTTCTTGAATTGGTGCAAATCATATTAGAAATTAAAAGACAAGTTGTTGAAGATATTAAACAAAAATGTTATAACCTAAACAGATTCAAAGTAGAATCAGAACAAGTCATTCCTACTGGGTACTAGTTTTCCCATCCCTAAACATAATGATATGTTTTAACCTTCAAGTTTACAAAATATGGAATATTGCCAAGATAATCTTTCATTTAAACCTTGGAGGGCACTCTTACACTTCTCGGTAAGTGTCTTATGTCAGTAGTCTTGTGTAAAAAATTGGACTCTGTTTTCATCTTCAAACGGTGAAGGACCCAAAACCAGAAGCAAAAATAACAGCCAGCACTAGAAATAAAATGATCATATTAAAGTACAGCAAAAAAGCAGCTTTGACAAAAACAGTGAGATAGAAAGATTTAATCTTATACCTGAGCTTAGTAAGGTAGTGGTGGAAAAAAAGAAACCACAGTAATTCACTCTCCTTTTCTTTGTTAATATCAGACATGTTTATTAATTGTGACATTATTTAAGAAACTTCTTGCCATTTTTATGCATCTAAATCTCATGTTACTCTTTCTGTTCAGGTTCCCATGTTACACAGAATAAAAACACTATATTGCTATTGTGTTTCTAATTATACATTTCTTGCATTATTGCAGTATGGTTAGTTTGTTGACTGAAGAAGAAAAAGAGAAACTTTGGCCATGTAGAAACATTTGTGTTATAGCTTTATCATAATATAACCTGGTACACTTTCTCCAGTATATCAACAGGTATTTTTCCCACCACATGTAGTCTATACAGAGGCACTTGCTTTGTATCACTATTTGTCATTTTTATGGACATAACAGTTACATGAAGAATGAACCTAGGTAGTTCTTCATTAGTATTTTTTCTTATTTACTGCTTCCTGGTGGTTCTAATTCCCTGTGTTGAGGAGTATAGTTTAAATTATTTCTCAACCCTGCTTTTGTCAATCTCTCCTAGATTATTAATTTTTATCTATTTGGCATTTCCGAAAGAAGAAGCCAGATTAGTCCACGAAATACATTATATCACTTCTAATTTATTTCCTTAATCAGCAGCTGTGCTATCCAACCACTGAGCTTGGAATCAAAACATACCAGCATCTTAGACATTTAATCATGTATTTTTTCTTCAGAACTTTTATCCGTTTCTTCAGCGACATAATGTATAATATAAATGTTAGTCTACTAGCATTTGGAACATGGCAATAAAATAATTGGAGGTGCAATAAAATAAATAGGGGTGCTATGGTGGTGCAGAAATAGCCAAAAATAGTATTCAAGAAGTTTCTTGTTGTTTTTTTCTTTTTGTGGTGTTGGAGGTTTTTTGGTTTGGGGTATTTTTTGGTTGGTTGGTTTTGGTTTTGCGTTTGTTTTTTTATTTTTTAATTTATCTTCCTCCACAAACTCCTGACCTTTGTTTAGATTGTACTTTCCATATGTAGAAACTCAGAAAACATACAATGTTAAATACAGCAGTAATTCCTTCTTTAAACATAGCCATGATGTAAGATAAAAGTCTTGGCATTTGGGAAAGATAAGTGAGTGGATCAAAACGCTCAGATGGATCACTGGTCACAGGAATGTCAATTTGACAGTTGTTATTCATGCACTGATTGCAGTCAGTTTCTGAAAAATAGGTCCTTCTATGCTTGACCTTCATGTCCCTTTCCCCTTAGTAACACACATGAACAATTTCTTTTATACTGAACTTTCTAAAATCCTATTTGGAAGCTAAGGTTATATGAAAAGGGCAGCCTTTGACAGTTCAGTCTAGTACTGTTCTTTTGGATGACCTTTAAGAGATTCTCAACTACTTCCTTACCTCAGTCTTGACTGGCAAGGGCTCCAGACACAATCTTGAAGTGACAGATGACAATGGTTGGAAGGAAGAACTGCCCAGTGTAAGAGAAGATCATGAAGGTTAATGAACCATCTGAAGAACCTGAAAGGTACAAGTCCATGGGACCCGATGGGATACATCCATGGGTACTGAGGGAAACGGCAGATGTGGTTGCTAAGCCTCTATGATATTCCACAAGGCATGTCAGCCCAGTGAAGTTCTCAGTGACTGTAAAAGGGGAAACGTAAGCCTTATTTTCAAAAAGGGAAAGAGGGAAGATCCAGGTAACTATAGGCTGGTCAGTCTCACCTCTGTGCCTGGTAAGATCATTGAGCAGATCTTCCTGGAGGCACTGCTGGAGCAGAAGAATAAAGAGAGCTGACTGGGTATAGTCAACATGGCTTTACCAAGGGTAAATCATGCCTTTATGGGAAGGTCACAACATCAATAGACAACAGAAGAGAAACCGACATCGTTTACCTGGACCTAAGTAAAGCCTTCAACACTGTCCCACATGACATCCTGGTCTCCAATCAGGTCTACATCCTGGCTTGATGGATGGCCCACTCAATGTATTAAGAACTAGCTTGATGACCACACCCAAAGAGTGGGGTCCAAGTGGAGGCCAGTGACAAGTGGAGTCCCTCAAGGATCAGTGCTGGGAGCAGTCTTGTTTAACATCTTTGTCAGTGATATCGATGGTGGCATTGAGTGAACCCTCAGCAAGTTCACTGATGACACTAAGCTGTCTGGTGCAGCTGACCTGCCAGAGGGAAGGGATGCCATCCAGAGGGTCCTTGACAGTCTGGAGAGGTAGGACTATGCCTACATCTTGAAGTTCAACAGGACCAGGTGCAAGGTCTTGCATCTGAGTCAAGACAACCCCAAGCACTGATAAAGGCTGAGCAGTGACTGGCTTGAGAGCAACCCTGAAGAAAAGGACTTGGGGGTGCTGGCGGATGAGAAGTTCAACACGAACCACCAGTGTACACTTGCAGCTCAGAAAGCCAACCAGATCCTTGGCTGCATCAAGAGAAGCATGATCAGCAGGTCCAGGGAAGTGATTCTCCCCCTCTACTCTGCTCTTGTGAGACCCCACCTGGAGTATTGCATCCAGTTCTGGAGCCTCTATGACAGGAGAGACAGGGACATGCTGCAGCGTGTCCGGAGAAGGGCCATGAGGATGATCAGAGGGCTGGAGAACTTCTCCTGTGAAGACAGACTGAGAGAGTTGGGGTTATTCAGTCTGGAGAGGAAAAGGCGCCAAGGTGACCTTATTGTAGCCTTCCAGTATCTGAAGGGGGCCTGCAAGGCAGGTGGCAGCAGACTTTTTACGATGTCAGGTAATGATAGGATTAGGGGCAATGGTTTCAAACTAGATGACTGTAGACTAAGATTGGATATTATGAAGAAATTCTTCACCATGAGGGTGGTGATATCCTGGAGCAGGCTGCCCAAAGAGGTGTAGGTGAAAAGCCCATCCCTGGAAGATTTGAAGACCAGGTGAAAGGCCCATCCCTGGAAGTTATAAGATCAGGCTGGACAGGGTTCTGAGCAACATGGTCTAGTGGGAGGTGGCCTGCTAGGGCAGGGGGGTTGGAACTCAATGATAATAAATGTCTCTTTCAACCTGGAAAATTCTATGATTCTATGCTTAATCGGTTCTTGACTTTTTTGTATGAATGGAACTTCCGTAAGAAAGGGGATTTTTTTCCTTTCGTTTTTTATTTTAATGGGATCCTGTTATCAGGGTCTACATCATCAGTCTTGAGCCTTTATTGGTTTCTTTTCTCTGATAAAGAATATTAAACTCCCTTCAGGTCTCTTAATTCACTGAAATACATATTAGAGGGGTGGGGTCCAATGCATAAAACAAAATTTGTCAGAAATAAAACTATGCATGCATGCTTCTACTGCCCAAAGACCAGAGTGTCAATATATAACTCTGTAACCTTTGCAGTGAACATGAAGTTATATAGACCTATTGAACAAAAAGTCTTGCAATTGAAACAAAAAATTTGCATTAGCTGGGGACAGAATCTTTAACACTGAAAACTTGCCAACAGTTGTGAAACCAAATAATGACCTGACTCATATAATCCTGTTTCTTCTGCCTGAAATGAAACATCAGAAAATAGTGAACTTTGGTTTTGTATCCTTTGACTATATGTTTCACTTACCATGCTTAAGAGCATACATCAGAGTTTTATTTTTGGTTTTGGCAAGATTATCAAACACTTTCCCCTCACTAATCCCATCTCAGATTAAAAAACTGATGTTCCTCAAAATATGGCAATAAAACTACTCACTTTCTTCCATACTGCTTTAAAATCACTACTGTCTGGAAATTGTCTGTTGCTGAACACTCATATTGCATTGGCACAAAAGCTGAAAAGTGGATGACTCATCGCAGTCTTCATTTAGTTTAGTAACTGTGCAGTTTTGCTGGCCTTGAATTGTTTTGGCACTAAGATAAAATCAAGAAAAATCCAGATCCATGAAGCAATTTTCAAAGTAAAAATTGTTTACTTTGCCTAATTGCCCTATGAAATTCTTTTCCAGTTTTTAGGATGGAGAGTTAATTTCTGAATTTTTATGTTCTTTTTATATAATGTCCATCTGAAGTTTCAGTAATGTTTACTTCTTTCTCAAGTACTCAGCTAGGAGAAAAGGGAAGAAGATAGTTTTAAAATCACGTTGTCCTCCCTAAGTGGAATTATTCTGGTGCAGAACTGCTGTAAAAGATTCACAAAACATATTGAATCTTTCTAATATTTTGTGGTTCATCAGCAACATTACTGACCATTCTGATTCCATTTAGAGGACTTCATTGTCTAGAAACAATTTGTAATATGATGGCACAATGTAAGAATCTTGTACATAAATCCAAATCTCTCTAGAGATACAGTTTGTGTTGAAAAGTTGTAAGAAGTTACAGTTGCCAATAATGGCAAATGATCCTGTGTTATCATATTATTCCCTATTATCATATTGACATCCATAAATTAATGTTTGCGCAGGGAAAAATGAGATAGAAAATTGAATGCATATACCCAGTGAAATAATAAACACATAGATTCATATGATGTATTTTGGAAGAGATATTTAAAGATTATCCAGCCCAACCTTCCTTTAGTGAGCAAGGATATCTACAACTTAAGTTTTCTTCAAGTATTGAAAAGCCGCAAGAATGTCTCCAGGCTGAAAAACTTCAATTCTCTCAGCCTGTCCTCACAGGAGAGATATTGCAGATATCTGATCGTTTCTCTGGTTCTCCTTTAAACTCATTCCCACAGATCCATGTCTGTCAGGTACTGAGGAATCCAGACATAGACACAGTACTCCAGATGGGATCTCATGAGAGTAGAGGGGCAGAATTACTTTCCTTAACCTGCTGACCATGCTTCCTTTTATGGAACCCCTGATATGTTTGGTTTTCTTGGCTGCACAAGCACATTCCTAGGTCACATCCAGCTTTTCATCCACCAGTACCCTTAAATCCTTCTCCACAGGGTCCCTCTCAATCTCTTAATTTCCTGGCCTATACTGATACCAACAGTTGCACTGACCAAGGTGCAGGACCACTCCTCAGGCTTGTTCAGGTCCCTCTGACTGGCATCCTGTCCCTCAGGCATAAAATGAAGGGCTTGAGCATCTGTCTTCTAGACTTCAACACCAAAACTCCCCTGTGATTACTGTAATTAAGAATTGTACATCTTGGAAAGTGACGACTGGTAGAAGAGGAGTGAGGTAAGAGGAGTGAAAGAAATTACAGACTTCCAGCCACCTGCTCAGAATTCTTTCTTATCAATATCTGTGCCTCTTCCTCTGTGTTTTCTTCAGACCTTTTAAATCTATCTGAATTCAGAGGATTTCCAAAGTGCTTCGTGAATGCAGGACTTGTCTCTGTGACTACTCTAAGAAAAGAGATTGATAAGTGAAGTTCCCTGGTTTTGCTAAACTGTGTAGTTGTTCAACCTTAAAGAAATAGCTAATTCTTTTTGACCCTCCATTTATCTACATGCAAAATATGCCTAGTACAAAAAAAACCACAAGTAGGAAGTGTGAAATTTAAGCTAGACAAATAGCTTATAGCAGTAGTAGAGTAGAATTGGAATAATTCATTGAACTGCACTGAAACTAATCCTCTGGCAACATTAAAATTATTCAGTCACATAACTTCTATTCAATTGCTAGTCATGCAAATGTTCTAACTGAAGTAAATAGAGCAGTTGCATCAGAAGAAAATATATTTTTGCTGATGTTGGTAGTTATAGAGCACTTAAGCAAAGGGAGAGTAAAAATGTACAAACTCTGGTGAAACTGAAAAGTGTTATTTAAGAGGCTACTGAATAACCATTGAAATAGGAATTATAATCTTTATTTTGTCCTGCATAAAAAAACCCACAAAGGGTTTTAATGAGAGTTATTGGAAACTATAAACATGATAACATTTAGAGGGGAGCTGAGAAAAAAAAAGTAGTGTGTTTCCAAAAGAGCAAATGTGTGGCCCAGCTTTTAATTTAAAAAAATCAGTTCTGCTTGTATTTCTCTATACATATAAACTCAAAGTTCCTTGGAATTTTAAGCTTCTTACTTGCAAAGAAGAAATCTATAATTATTATGACATTTATAAGCACTTAGTAAAGCTGATAACAAGGTGAGCAAAGAAGCAAGACAAAACCTTCCTACCAGTCAATACTATTCTTCTTACATTTCATAAAGCATCAATCCAACAGTTAGGAGCTTCATTTTGCTAATTGGGAGCCCACTGAGAGCAAGTTCTGAACCAATTTAAATAACAAATATCTTGAAATATTTCACACATACAATAAAGGAATTAAATATATATTTTTAACAATAATTCAATCATATAACTTATAGGTGGAAAAAAGTGCTAAACAAAACTCTTTGTGATGGAATCACATCCATGTGGAATTTACTGGATCTGGCTTTTAGGATTCTTGCACAATTTGGATGTGGCTACACTCTGCAAATTCTGAACGTTATAGAATTCTACAGTTGTATTCATCTTTTGGTAACTAAAAGATACAGCTATCAAGATAGGAAACAGATGTGCTACTGTTAACACACCTGTACAAACAATAACTCTTTACTTAAGACCTTAATATTGACCTAAATGCTCATATCAAAATGAAAACAGTAAATACAAAGATGATTAACAAAATTGTTGAAGTCTCTGACAGTAACAGAGGAATTAAAGGGAAGGCAGGAGCAGATGATACCGTAGTGGGGCTTGCTACAGACCACCTGACTAGGAAGACTGAGATGAGGCCCTCTGTAGACAGGTAGGAGCACCTTCACATTTACAAGCACATTTACAAGGTCCCTCCCCTGCTGGAGGGACAACACTGCAAGGAGCCATCAATCTAGGGTGTTCCTGGCATGTTTTGACAACAATTTCTGTATCTAGCTGTTAGAGGAACCAACAAGAAAAGGTGATATGTTGGAGCTTATTCTCACCAACAAGGATGGACTGGTGGAGAATGTAAATCTTATGGGCAACTTGGACTGCAGTGATTGCAAAATGGTGGAATATAAGATCCTTAGGGGAACAAGGCTCCCTAACACTTTCAGTCTGCTTTATTCAATGTATTTTCAGATATACAGGAACACAGTGCTGTAAGAAACACATCACTAAATTGACACTTATAACTAATGTATAGTACAAGGTTAACAATGTCACAAAATATGCAAAGGAAATATAACAGAGAGGCCCGAGAAAACAGATCATTTTGTACATATATTGCACTATATAGCCCATAGTATCCAGAAGTTATAATGAAGTTTTTGTTTAAATTGCTAATACAGTCTATTTAACTTCAGTTCAGAAACTTTAATTTGGTAGCTTAGTCTTAAAGTTACATTTACAGAGAAAAGAAAAATGCTCCATTCTTCATTCCTAGGAGAACAGCTAAGATTCTCAGGCTAAATGGCATAGTGAGTGCAGTTACAGATGTGAATGTGATGGAAAGAAGGAATTCTCAGCTTCATGTACTTCAAATAAAGTAATAAAAGCAAGGAGGAAAGAAAATTGGTTTTCCACTTCTTGTGTAACCTATAAATTTTATTGAAGTTCTGGTCTGAACTTGTTCCTCATAATTAGCTGTCCATTATAGGCAGAAGAGTGGAATTGAAATGGATATATTGGCATTTTTTAATTTGATGGAGTACACCTTATATAGGATTATTTTATATAATTACGCATGTGTGCACACATACATATATATAAAATCAAGAAAATTAATCTATAGACTGTAGAACAGAAGGATGACATCTAAGCAAGATTCCTGATGACCACTGGAAAATACCTGTATTTTAATAAACACCATTGTGTTACTGAAAACAAGTAGAATTACCCACCTGCAAATGACCACTTTTTACTAATTTGAACAAGTAAATTTTTCCATCTAGTTAAAAAAAAAAAAAAGTATTTACAGGAAACATTCCACTAATGGTTTCTTTAAGAAGCCCATTATATTCAGTAGAAAGTTAACTATAGAAATCACTAGGTCTTTCATCAGACACTAAGAATCAGGAAAAAGGATTTGCTCTAGGATTCTGATCCCTCTTGAAAAAATAATTTCATCAATGATTCTTCAAGAACACTCTAGATTCCAACAGATGAAAGAAAGTAAATAAAGTAGACATATAATGGGTGTAGTACTGATAAGCGCATCATCAGTGCACAGAACAACCTTGGAATTATTGAAGTTCAGTTGTTCCGCAATTGCCAATATAAGGAATTGAAAAATATTAGTAAAATTGTTCACTGGAGTGTGTTAGCTGAATTTCTCTGATATAAATCTGAACACTCACGATGCAGATATTAAATCTGATCTAATCACCTGAGACTTCTTTTGTAAGCAATAGAAGAAAGTAAGCATTACTACAGTGCAGTTCATCTCGTCCTAAAGCAGATGTCTGAAATCATTTAGCTTAATACCAGATGTACTGATTAGGGTAAGATTGATCACACCCACTAAGTACCAATTGATTTAAAAGGGGTCCTTAAGTGACAAGGCTAGATAAGAAGATAGACTTTGCAAGTGAGTTGAATTTCATTCATGGGATTCTACAAATGTCTTGCAGTATATTTAAGGCATCTGTGCAGTTACCATGGCTACACTAGCAGTCACCTAAGATAAGTCTAACTCGATCTAAGATGTGCTACATACAGCTACAAAAAGCATTCTAACAATTTACTGCCTGAGGTGGTAACAAATGTATTTTTTTATTGTTTAATGAAAAGAAATTATTTTATTCTTAACATATGTAATCCTGGCCATTGCATTGCTGCTATGCAATATTCATCATGATGCTGTTAGTTCCACAGTATAGTATATCTGACACAGAGAAAGTACTCTCTGATAAGCTACACCTGAAAAGACTTATTATACACAAGCAGAAATCAGATGACCAAGTTAGTTAGACCTAAATACTATTTCTTACTCTGGAAAGAATTTCGGGGAAGCTGGAGATATTGAAGGATTTTCATATGAATAATATTCAACAGAGTGCTACCTCAAGACATCCAAAAAACAGAATAAAGCAATCACTAATTTGATTTCCAAGAATAATACTACACTTTCCTAATGTTAGCTTGTTTTTATATACTTTGCTTTTGAAATTACTTTTTCTCTAGACTACCTTTGACCATAGGTATCACATTTAGAAAATATATGAGAGTTCTTGCATGTCAAAGCTTTTTTTTAGCACAGCTTTTTAACTGATATAATGCTGTTTCCTCTGGCCTAAATGCATTTTCCACTTCAATAAGCATTGTCAGAAATGTCATGTTATTAACATAGTTAATTGAAACAAACTTGCAGAGAATTTGTATAGTATTATTTCCAGAGGAAAAATAATAGATTGTATATTCTGCTTTTCTCTGCCTGTGTTTAGTTTTAGAAATCAGTCAGCTACTGAGCACTTTAAGTAGTATGTGGAAATTTTATGAGTTAGAATATTTTTCTAAGCAACTCTAATGCTGTCAATAAAATATCCATCAATTCACTGAATAGATAAAATCTGGAAGTGAAGAGACATACTGAATTGTGTACCATACTGAACACAACTCCACAAAATAAAAACAGCTCTACTTTGCAGAAATCTCAGAAGAAACTATAAAATTTGTATCAGAAGTGGAGCTGCACTTCTGCAGTTCTGTGTAGATATATGTGAAAGGCTTCAGACTAATAATGTGTAACTAGTCAACTAGACTGAGAATATAATGTAGGTACACCTGCTCTTCAAGGTTTGAACAATAAATCTCTATGAAAATGCAATGCTCTCTTAATTGATTCCTTTATGTGTCAGATTGTTTATATTTTTTATACTTATTATACTATACCTTTGCTATTTTAGTGGAAGAGAGAAAAGGCTTTTGAATAAGATTAATTAAATTATCATCAGTTTGGCATATCCCTGTTTTTTCACTCATGGCGAACTCTTAAAATAGTTTCTACCTCTATCTTAAGGAAAAGTTTAATATGTGAAGAAATGGTTCTGTTGGAAATCGATCATTATTCCAGCTGTATCTTGTACCTCTTTAAAATTCAATTTAAGATAAATAAATACTTATTACAGAACTTCATTGTGTTTTGGGTGAAAAAAGCATATGAATACAATGTACATGACAGTTTAGAAATGTATTTGGATTTCTTTTGAAATGGAAGAGACACTCAAAATATTTACCACAGCTGTAATGAAACATTTTACCTCTGCATAACAGACACTGTTCCAAAATTGGAACCTTAATAATATATTATATTATTATTGTATACTATATATATAGTGTAATGTATTATTATTGTATATTCCATATAGTACAGTTTATTATATTATTTTTATTATATTACATTATACTGTTATGTTATATTATATTATGCTATATTATTATATTAAATATTATTCTCTTCACTTATATATTATTAGGTATTATTATATTAATTATATATTATATAATAAAATTAACTTAATACATGTTAATTATTGTAAACTATTAATAATATTAATCATTTTTGGCTACAGATACATATTTGAATAATTAAGATATCATTATTTCTGATACTCTAATTCCATAACATCAATATGAAGAATATATTTTTAGGTTTGTTTGTTTTTTTTTTTCCAGTCTAATCAGGATTTCAGATCTCATATACTTTTCATCTAGTAAACAAAATGAGACTGAGAAGCACAATATTTGTCTGAGGGATTTCCGTTTAATCAGGGCTTGGTTATTAAAAAGTTGTAAGTTCAAGCATTATTTTAGAATCAAAATTAAAATTAATTTTCAAAAATGAAAAACGGGAACACTTTTGATTATGGCTATTAGCTGTAGTTGGCCACAACATTTGTATTGTCAACAAGACAGCATTAGGATGTAAGATGAAGGCAACTCTTGTACAGAAATCTTACCTGATCTTGGTATGATTCAGCATACCTCAGGAACCTAACAGCTACTCAAAAATGTGAGCAGATGTATGAAAAGTGGTATTCAGAGTCAGACAGCCTATTTTTTTATAGACTCATGTTTAGTTCTAGAAAGTCAATATATTAAGTGAAGAGGCACTGCAGTCTCTCTGAGATGTATTGACAGAACTTAATTTCCTTTCTTAACTGTGAGTTCTAAACAGGGTTTGGGCTGCCATTTGTCTTGGCTGTAGATTTCAATGTATTACGGTATTTCCGTATCATAAATAAAAACTATAAATTACTATTTATTTCTTTTCAGGATCTGAAATTCCCTTGCAATTGCTAAATAAACATTATACTATGGCAATTAGGGCTTTATTTTGTGTTGGTGGCCAGCCTCCAACTCTTAAATGAAATCAATGGAAGCTAACATTAATCATTGCTTAATGCCAGGCACCGAGTGAAACACTTTCAGCCTTCACTGACTGTGATTAATGTACTGAATAGAGCATAACACAACATTAAAAATATTTAAATTCCATTTTCTTTTTTGAAAAATAACTCACTTTTCTCATAGTCTTTTTACCAGTCTCTTTCTATTGCCTTTATTAATTTTTTGTAGTTCTTGACACAAACACTTGGGGACCTTTTTGTGAAGGGTGCTATAAATAATCATGCTTGGCTTCACAAACGAAGCCTTAAGAAGGGCTGTCCCCACGCTTGCAGCAAGCACGCTGATGGCTGATGAGGCCAATGCAGGACAGGCAGAGCAGCTGCAAAAGGCACAGCAGAAAGTCTCCTGTGAGGGAACAGCCAAGGCACTGTGCTTTCTGCACTGTTTTTTCTCCTTGAGACTGATTCTACATGTGCTCTCAAAGGAGGCAGCAGCATTACTCAAAACAGTGCAAATTAAAGGTAAGTATTCAGGTCTTATAGATACTGCTCTTGTTTTGTTTTAGTGAGGTCTTTAGTCTTCTGCAAAGAACTGAGTCTTCATCTGATGTTTGTGGAAACAACAGGAAACCAAAATGTGATTTCTTTAAAAAAAAGAAAATTTGGCTGACAGTATTCCAGTGCTGCTGTGATGTGACAGTTTAAAACAAAGTCTGAATCCCATTTACAGTCAAAGGCATTCAAGAGATATTTCAGTTGATCCATGACATGCTCAGGTTATCCTGAGGAGTAAATACAACACAGCTCTCCGTTTCAGTATGGTGCCTGCAAATGATCAGTTACACAGAAACTGATAATGAAGTCTATGCTAGTGCAGTGCAGATGGAACCAGACAGGTGGAAGATTTGTGATCTGAAATTTCTTAACTTTCCTAAAGAAATGTAAATTCTGATTTCACATAATTAAATTAATATCGTGTGGCCAATACCTTTGTGTCATCATTCTTGTACATGCAAAGCAATAGACTTGCAACACTATTATTAACAATGAGATTCACAAAAAATATCTTAGTGTTGATTTCAAACTGGTGAGAGACACTTTCAGGAATGAATGCTCAATAATAATGTCATTTGGTTCATAATCTAAGTTTTCAAAGTTGATTATCCTTATTTGCTCAAATTATTTTTTTTTATTTAGTATTATTGAGAGATCAAAATTCTAGCAAAGCAGAAAAACACATCAATGTTCTTCAGCTACATGCAGATTTCATTACTTTTCAATAAACACAGATTTAATTCCATAAATGCCCACTTAAAATTCATTGAGTCGAGTATAATAGAAACTTTATTCCACTACTGTTATAAGAACAGATAACAACTCAGGAAGACTGCCTCATCCATGAACATTTTTCGTATGTTGAGTGTCATGTATTTGCTTCATTAAAAAGAATTTAAATGTTATTCCGCATTTGATTCACTTTTGGATAACACTGTTTGGAAGGCATTACTAACAGAGGATGAACTTGGAGATAACTGTTCTGCTCACAGAACTGCTCCCATAGTGTTACATGATAATACTATTGAAAAGGATGCTGCATATAAAGCAATGGAAATAGAAAAATGTGTCTTCATACATTAATAATTAAATAACTAAATAATTAAACATAGAATAATTATCTAAATTAAACAGATTTTCATTTTAGTCTCTCTCAGGAATCTATAGCTTTTTCTTAGGCATTGTGGTCTCTCACTGCTATAGAAAACAAGCTGGAGTCAGTAATTAAACAAGGCCATTTCAAAGTCTGACCCTTGAAACACTGCTGTACCACAAACCAGGGCCTGTAGAAAGAGCTGTAACTACAAGTTTGGGTTGAGATTTTTACACAGAGAAGGCTGGTAGTATAGCCTTACTGCAACAGAGAGGTCTCAAGTGTGCGTAAGAACTTCTCTTAGAGACTATGAACTTGACAATTTTTTCACAAATGTGGTCTCAGTTTTTGTTACATTTCATGCTCACAAATATGTATGTGAAAGGATATTTTTTCTATTGAATACAATGAATCAACTAATGAGTACCTTTAGCCAGAAGCTTCAATAGGAAGCATTCTGTTGAAAAAAACTGTTAAGTAAAAGAAGATAATTTAAAGTTTTTAACAAGCCAGAGCATTTGGGAAGATAAAATAAATTTGGTTTTTAAGGTTGTAAGATGTAATGACAGAATTCAGCCTTGCTGTTTCTACTCAAGACCCAAATATTTTGCAGTGAAATGGAAATCTGTAGTTAATTTGGGTCAAAGGATTCTGGGGTAAGAGCAACTCTTGTCTGGTTCTGACCCCTAAAAACCCCTAGTACTCTTTTTAACCCCTCTTAAAACATCTCTGAAATCCCCTCACTCCTTATGGAAATCTGAAAGTCTTATGTGCTTCTCACTTTCATTTTTTTACATTCAGTAATTTTTCAGTTTATATCCAGTAGTTTCCCATGTGCTGTGCAGTTATCTAGACCTAAGACATAACTGTCTGTTATCATTACAAACTTTGAAATTTAATTGATAGGATGGAAACGATGCTGAACAGATCATATTTCATCTGAAGCAGTTTCTAGCTACAGACAGTGTCTACTTCAAAACTTTATGGGAATTCAGCTTTTTTTTTTTTTTTGCTAAGTGGTGCTACTGGGGGTGTGGGTCAACAGCCAACTGAATAGGAGCCAGCAGTGTGGCCAGGAGGCCCAGAAGGCCTTGTTTGTATCAGCAATAATGTGGCCAGCAGGAGAAGGGAAGTGATTGTTTCCCTGTACGCAGCACTGATGATTTTGCACATTGAATTCTGTCTTCAGTTTTGGGTCCTTCCCCCACCACTGGCCATGGAGGTGCTGCAACATGTACAAGGAGGGCAACAAAGCTGGTGAAAGGTTTAGAGCAGAAATCTTACAAGGAGCACTTGAGTGAACTGGGGCTATTTAGACTGGAGAAAAGGAGTCTGAGAGGAGACCTTATCACCCTCTAGCAAGGTAGTTGTCAATCTCTTCCCCAAGTTACAAGGGACAGAAGAAGAGGAAATGGCCTTAAGTTGTGCCAGGGTAGGTTTTGATTGGATATCAGGAAAAAAAATTCATCATGAAAAAGGTTACAAAATATTTCAATGGACTTCCAAAGTATTGGAATTGTGGTTGTGAAGCCCAAAAAGGCCTAATAAAACTGTTTAGAGACAGAGTTTTAAGCCTTTAAACAGCAAAGGTATTTATTTGCGGATCCGGGGAACTCCCAGCTCTCGCTGGACAAAAAGTTCCGAGGGTTAAGGGAAACGGTTAGGGTATTTATACAGTAAAAGGGGAGGTTACAACATCGTTACATTCTCAATTCTTGCTGACTTCATTATATTGTTACAAGGCAACCTCAGACTCTATCCATAACTTTCTTCTTATTTGTTGGTGGTGACATCCTTTATGTTCCATAACTTCCTTCTTATCTGTTGGTGGTGACCTTCTTGTGAAGATGTTCACATTCTTCGGTGCCCAGCTGGCGCCTAAACGGTCTTGGCAGTGTCTTGTTTTAAGAACACGACCTACTCTTTTAATTATCTTCAAGACAGAAGCTAATATCGTTCTGGCCTTGTGTTTGGTTACATTGTTCTAGTGGAAAATTACATGTCTCAGCTGCTTTGTTCACTTCTTTCTCAGTTTAACCCTAAATTTTACTGGTTATGAATACTAACATATTACAAGTTTTAATTCTACATAAAGTAGATTCACATAAATGGCTTGGCCTGCTCTCCTCTCCTTACAGGAATTAATCCTGTCAGGATCTTTCTCTTTTTTCACTGCTCTTGCTGCTCTTGCTATGTAGTTTCCTAACTGTCAACTTGCTATGTTCCTCTGTGACTGTGAAGGACAAATCTGTCGGGTGTGCATTTTTCTGTCTTTCCTTATTACCTGCTTGTTAACTCATTCATGGTTCAAATTTATCTTCCAGAAAATTAAAGAAAAGGTACCTGGGGATCAATTTAATTTCTTGGGTGGGTGCACTTAGAGTGACAGTTATTTTGCCATTATGTAAACCATTTATATTCCTGTAATAATAATTTCTTGAAATAAATGGCATGGTTTCATGACTGTTTCCTTGTTTTATGATGTGTCATACTTTCTGCAGCAGATGAGAGCATGAATATCCTGTCAGATAACTATTATTATCAGTAGTTTACCTAATTTGCACAATTTCTTTACACTTCAGAGACATCTTAATAAGTAAGACAGCCTAACCAACTTCTCAAGTTATGAAAAGCCATTATGCTGCTCTCTTCATGGAAGGTGCCTTCAATAATATATAAGGAATATTCAGAATGAAAATGAAAATATCTAATTTTTGATGAACTGAATCACTTGGATTATTGCAGAAGTAAACTACATATCTACAAACTTCTAAAATTGATAAATGTTATGTAAATTAGAGTTTTTGAATGTCATGATTGACACATTGTCTCATTTGCTGAAGTTTTCCTACATATAATTATGTATGCAAAATCTGAAATCTCAGGCCTCAGAAACACAGTAGACATTCTACAGAATGTTTCAACCCAACTGCATCTTTTTCCCACGTATATTTTCATGCTATGTATATATAGTTTTTGCAGACTAAAGTTACCTGAATTTCAGATGAATAGAGTAAACAATTATATAGTACACTTCTTGGCTAACTCTTATTCCTCTGTACTTTGCATGAGAAATAGCTTAATACACCTTAATTTCCTTCTGTTGAGAGAAATGTAATCTAACTCTCAGTAAAAAAATGACAATTTTTTAATCAGACTTGGAATATTCACAGGGGCTATAGTCCTATGAAAGACACAACATAGACATTTTTTTGCTATCTTGACTGCATAGGGCCCTGTCACACACTCTGACCTTCTTCCATCACCTTCTTTCTTATGCTGTTTACTTGAAGTAGAGAAAATCCTACTTCTATACAAGGCATTCCATATTTATGTTCTTGTATTGCCTTATGTCTTTTATTTAAATTCTAAATTGATTTTATTTTTATAAGGAACATGGGAAAATCAAAATTTCCTGAGTTATTAGGCATGCAGGCAGTGGAAAAGTGACACTTTTTTTTTTTTCTTTTCTTTGAAGTGGAAAATAGAGAATACCCTTTTGTTACGGTCCGAGGTAACATTAAAATTTATTTTTGAATGAGAGAGAGAGAGCCACCACCAGGGGTCCAGCTGTCCAGCAAGGTTCTTCAGGATGCCGCTGATCCTGGACAGGGTCCAGTGCAGTAGTGGTGGTGGGTCAAAAGATGACTAACAGTCAGAGCATGGACAGCCATATATACACCCGAGTCCTTTTGTTCAGCAGGGGCAGCTGTCAGTCAGGCAGGGTCATTAGAAGGGCATACTGCCTGGAGGGAAGCAGAAGTCCTCCACCCACTCATCAATTCTTATCTCCTTCCAGATGCCATTCCTTTTTTGTTCCAGCCACTTTACCCAGGTACTTCCAGGGGTGTCCCAGCATTGAATGCTGGCCCTCAGGAAAGGGGAGTAGTCTCCACCCATTATCTTCTTCCTGATGCCATCCTTGCTCTGCTCCAGCCCCCTTTAGCCAGGTACTTCCGCAAACACAATCAAGGTGGCTTAGTTTTGCCTGTAGGGATGGCCCAGCACTGAAGGCTGGTGCTCAGAGAAGAGGAATAGCCTCCACCCAATAGCTCTTATCACATCGAGGAGTCAACCCCTGCTCAGCTCTGGCCAGACAGGTCCTCCACCCTAGCCAGGGCTATTAATTTTAAAATTGCTCCTTTGAGACAGTTGCAAATCAGTGAGGTCAGACTCACACACCTTTAAAAATCTCCCTATGGATTGCTTGGATTGTTTTTCAGTCAACATTATACAAAAAGATGCCAACAACTGGTAAAAGTACTGAGAGAAGCATATATTAAAAAGTCTATTAGGTGTGCCAATGCCACATTCTCTCATTAAGCCACCAGGAACTGGCTTGTAGTTGTAATGTTGTTGTAAAGTTGTAATAGTAATGTGTGCAATTCAACTTTTTAACCTTTGTTAGCTAATTACGTGAACTGGGAACCATGCCTCTAACTTTCAGACACCTCCAGATATATTGAGAAAATGCTTGTAGAGAAGTAGGTGTATCTAATGTCATTTTTGCTACTAAAACTATTAAAAAACATGATGACTTAAGCAAATAGTTTTCAGTCTTGACTGTTTTATTTGACTTCCACTTGGCAAAAGTGAGTAAGAAGTCCATACTGCAGTCTCGTGATCTATAACTTTTAGGTACATGTTGCAAGATGAACCTCTCTTGGGGCACGGTGCTCTGAGGTCCAAACAGGTGCTCCAGCAGAAACTCAGGAATAGTGCTCCAAACCTATTGCCCTCAGGGTTGACTACCCTGGCTCAGGGCTATTGCTCCAGAATCAGCTAACCTTTCTGGTGGCTTGCTCAGGAATGAGCCACCTTTTATTGGCCCCCCAGTCCTGCTCATGCGCAGTTGGGGCCCGCCTTAATCAGGCACAGGTGGGCTTAACACAAGCTCATGCCCACTACCTGGTAATTAGTGGCACCTGGTTGCCTCATTTCACTACAGGTACATAATGAATGTTAATAATAATTTTAAGTACAGATACAGTAACATATTGAAAAAGTAGTATGTTAAAAGCATGCTAGTATATTTAATGCTGTCCTCCCATATTAATTTCCTTCATAAAGTATATTACTTGTGTTCACACAAGTTAGTAAGTCTAACAAATTATGCAAATCAGGTACAGGTGTTCCTTTTTTCTGTCATTATTTCATAGAATGCCAAATATACAAAGCCCAATCAAAATACTCCATTGACCTTTCCTTAGGAATGCCAGTTAAAAAGATGTCTTCCCACCTCCAAAAGAAAAGGGTAACACGTAACATCTATAAAAGATGAAATATGAGGAATGATAATCTAATTTCCACCTTGGTACAGAAATCCAACTAGAATCTCTCAAATTTTATACAACTTCGGTGTGTCACAGTAACCTTGCTTAAGCAAATATTTTCATAAGTATAAGAATTAAAGTTTTGTTAAAGTTTTCAACACAAGAATATCTTTGCTGTGTAGGTGCTTATACACCTTCTGCCCTTACATTATTTCTTACCAAAAGCACTCACAATTACTGCTCACAAATCTTTTAAAGGAAAGGGTGGGAAAGGCTGAGACACTCTAAAGGGATTTTACAGGTCAGTGAGTTCTGATAAATTATTTCTTAGTTCTACCATGTAGACAGACAGTCTGATTTTCATGCAGATCAGAGTAGATTGGTAGATTCTGAAGAAAACTAGCTTTTTTAGATCTCAGCAAAGGTTTTAGAGATTAAATACAGTTGTAGCCTCTCCACAATTTTCGTCAACTGTACTTTAAGGCAGCTGTTGTCCAGGTTTCGCTGGCACTAGTACAGAAGTTGTTAGACGTTCTTGCTTTGTTTAACAGCACAAAACTTCTTTTAATGCTAAATATTCAGTCAAGCTTTAAAAACAGTTGTAGGCTAATTTTTCTCTCCTACATATGCCTTGACATGAAAACCGTCACAAAGACTTTAGAGAACATTGAAAAGGTTTTCTAGAAGCAGGGTTAGTCAAGATCAGTTTTACCTGTCAGCAAACCTGTCTGTTTACCACAGTGAGCAGGCTGATGGAGCAACTTGGCATCGCTCACTGGCCAAGGTAATTGAGGATGTTCTTTCTGTTCTCATGACACCTCCTTGTCACAGAGCTGGTGACATTACCAAGAATAGTAATTTGCCTTCCATGTTTCATTATGGTATGTTACCTCACTCTCTCTTACTTCCTACATCATAACAGGATATAACTGGTTATCTAGCTCATGGTTCTCCAGGTGTCAGTGATGAACAGGGACAACTACCATGAAACATGCTGGAATAATGGTCTGCCTCACAGAACTATCACTCAAAGGGCAAACCTGGAAAACTCTTTCCACTCTGTAACTGTGAATACTCAGTCTGACATTTGATCCCTACTAAGACATAAGACTGGTGATTAACTTGAACTTGGGAAAAATTTTAGCATGATTCATGACAATTCTTGTATTATTTCTTGTACTTGATGATTTCCTTTGTCCTGCATAAAGAGTAAAGACCGTGTTGTGAGGATATTTAGTGCTTCCCTAGATTCTCCTTCCACATGAATCTCTATATGCTTCCCAAAAGACAGTATTTGACAGTATTTGAGTACAAGAGCTTTGTGTCTGTAAAACTTACATTCGTCATATACATTTCAGATTCAGTAACATTTAATTCTAATCTAGGATACACTTTGTCATCTCATAGTCTCACCCAAACCAGGCAAATACGAAGTATTTGACAAATATATATGCTAAATAACCTTTCCAGAGCAGGAAATTGTTTATTTAGTGTTAATAGCTAACTTAACTGAGTATCTCCCTATTGTCTTGTTCTCCACAGCTTTCCCTTAACTTGAAGACATTCCTTCCTCTTACCCTCTTCTCATCTGGTATTATGTCAGCTTGAACTTGCATGTCTGTGGAAAAACGCCAGGAGAACTGATGGAGCTACATGAGGTAGAACTGCATAAACAGACTCTTTAACCCTGCAAGGAATGCAGCAGTGTGACTGGTACATTGCCTGGGAATATTTGGAGGAGTTCGGCTCCAGAAGATTGTTACAAGCTTGCTACCAGGTGCAAGCTGTAGGAATGGTTAAATAAGAATTTATATTAGTACATGCTTATATATCAAACTGTATTATTTTGATATACTGGTGAACAAAGGATTTTTGAGTATGTAACAAAACTATAAATCAATCAATAGATATCGGGTGACTATAAATGTATAGTGTACAACTCAATCATAGAATCATAGAATTGGCTGGGCTGGAAGGGACCTCTGAGATCATCAAGTCCAACCCTTGATCCACTATCGCTGTGGTTACCAGACCATGGCACTGGGTGCCACATCCAGTCTCTTTTTAAATATCTCCAGGGATGGAGAATCCACTACTTCCCTGGGCATGCCATTCCAATGTCTGATCACCCTCTCCGTAAAGAAATTCTTTCTAATGTCCAACCTAAACCTCCCCTGGCACAGCTTGAGATCGTGCCGTCTTGTCTTGCTGATAGTTGCCTGGGAAAGGAGACCAACCCCCTCCTGGCTCCCACCTCCTTTCAGGGAGTTGTAGAGACTGATGAGGTCTCCTCTGAGCCTCCTCTTCTCCAGACTGAACACCCCCAGCTTCCTCAGCCTCCCTTCATAGGGCTTGTGCTTGAGTCCGTTCACCAGCCTGGTTGCCCTCCTTTGGACCCACTCCAGGACCTCAATATCCTTCCTGAACTGAGGGGCAATAGATGATTCTGTTAGTGAACCACACAGTAAAGGATTCTGCTTGAGCATAGCTACAGGGTCCATGCCTTCATGTCCTCTGACAGATGTCCCACACATAAAGGAGACAAGCAAACACCACATGCTACTTTTCTAGAGTTCCATCCTTAGAGGTATGGAAAGTGTCTGGTCCCTACCAGGAGAAGCTGGATACGTCTTTCTTGTTAATCAGCGGTTGCAGAGTGCAGAAGCTTGCTCATTTGCTCTATCTCTGGAGGTAGGCTAAACTACCTATTTACTGAATGTATTTTTTCTTAAGTTTAAGAGTACATGCAACACATTATCTGTAGAGACTTTGTATCTCACACAACACAAGCAGTCAAAATGAATCTAAAGACCTGGATCAATAGGTGTTTTATGTTGGTATTTGTAACTTACAGTTGTAATTACAGGATAGGAGTGAATGAAACATCCTTCAGTTTTAGTGCTACATTATCTTGTCAGTGTCATGGTTTCTGGACAGTATTCCTTGCCTTTGTCTGTCTGCAGAAACTGGAGACCGGAATACCACATTCTCAGGGAGAAATCCCTTCCTTCCACAAATCATGAAGTGTTTTGAGAAGCTTCTTGTCCTTTATCTGTTTTCCATGTGCCCCATACAGAAAAAACAAAGTGCTTTTGGCCTCCTGTTGAACGTGTAGGTAAACATATATATGAACATACTTATCTTACTGTGTTCTTCAAAAGTAGTTGATCTTTTAATGGAACACATTGAATATAGTTTAAACTTATTTTTTCTTTAACTTTTCAGGGTCTTGTGTACATTGTTAATTTACGATATTGATTTGTGCTGAAGTTTGAGTTTCAAATATGTAAAAACTCTGAAAATTAGGGAGCTGCCTTAATTGTTCAGCAAATTTCTTCTTTCCATCAACTTGGGATAAGCCAGTAGAGGACAGGAAACAGTGCATTAGAAATAGCATTTAAGGTGAATGAAGGTGTCTATTTAATTATTCCGCATAACTAAAGAATCCAGATCTTCTGTAGGTATGCACTTCAAGTAAGATATTTTGGTTTACTTTCCCCATCTCCAAAAAGAACAAAGCTAACTAATTCAAAAGTAGAACTAATTCAAAATTTTTATTTCCTTTTGAAACCACAACTTACTACAAGGTTTATTGCTTTTGAGGATCTTAGAATTCTGAGTTCTGTCAGTTTAAATATGGTCTAGGGCTCTCAAGTTCAGATTTATTATCATTATTTTTTTATATTGGTACCTTTGACTGTACACTTAATAAAATCAAAATCAGGTAACAGCTGGCTTCCAGAATACAATTTTAATGCCTTTAAAGTTAAGAAACTAGCTGTGGTCAACCACAGGTAGGAATACCATAGGTATCATATTGAGGCATGGGTTGAATGATCAGTTTCCTTCTTAACAGCCATTGCTTCAGGGAAGAAATTGATTACAATTTATTGCACTTGTTGCCTTTTAAGAATAAGTTTCTAAATTTTTTTTGCAAGTCTCTTGAAAGTGTTAACTAAAAAAAAAACTTTCTTTTTCATAAAACACAGTGTGGATAATGCTTTTTGTGATTAGAAGTTTAAGGTCTATTGTATTAAAGGAATTTCTAATGATAGTGTGGTAGAAAGTGTTTTACTTGAAACGTTTCACTTTTCTCTCACATCAAGATTAAACCTTTTTTAAAACAGTTTCCTTTTTTAGCAAGGAGAATTGTTTGAGAAGGGGGATAGAAGGTGAAAGTTTGTTTAACTGATACTATGGAACTTATTCTACAGAAAATCCTGTTGCTGAACTACTGAACTCTGTCTGCAGCAATCACTTACTGCTTTTTGGTTCACGGCCATTGACATAAAACAGTAGAAAAGATATTTCAGAGCCTGAGGGAGCCTCTCTCTGGAAAGGTTAAGTCACACCTGATATATGTTTTGCTATTATTCAGCACACAAGTTAACAAAGATTTTAATAATAAAAAAAAAAACCTTCAAGTTCTTCTGACAGTTCTTCAGTATAAAGATTACTTCAGGGACATCAGACATCATTTGACATGTGGGAGATGCCTACACCCTTCAAGTGGAATTAAGACTGAGAAATCACTGCACAATGCAAAATGGGTTTTAGTGGAAGAAATTATTTTTTTTGTTACTTCTCCTTGCCCCTGGTGGAGAATTTCAAGAATGAAACTAAGCAAGGCATAACAATTTATCAAATATATATATATATATATATATACATATATATATATATATATAAAATTTAATAAATGGAGCATCTCCAGTGTTTTAGTTTGCTCTTTGGAAATGGTCAGCACTCTTTGCATGGTTGCAGGCATATGATTCATAACAAATGTATAATAACGACTACTTTCTTCAGTATTTATGTATCAGTTGCTTGACCATCACTTTTAAGTGTTACCAAAATTTGACAAAGTCATTTAGTATTCTGGCTGAACAGCTAAGTATTGAGATAGTTTTGCCAATTCATCTTAGAATGGTTGTCAAACACTTGCTAAGCTTTGGTAACATGGTAAGTTTCAGAGTACTTTGCCACTGATTTTTGGAAAACTTCTTCAGATATCTTTGTATTGTGATTGTTTTTCATATGAATTCCTGAGCTACAATCATTGTGATTGAAGTTTACTTTATGTAGAATTACATTAAGGACTTACCTGTATTTGGATTATTCTACTTAAGGTACTTATTACCAAAATATTAATTTTACTATTAGTTACTATGGTTGTGGTGGAGGTATTTAAACAGCTAATTGCCTATACTGGCTTTGATTTTTGCTTTAAGGATTTATTTTCATTGCTTTTATTTCTTGCTCTTTAGTATTAGGTACATCTAACCACAAAACATTCCACACAGATACTTCAGATACTCCTTGAATAAACAAGCTAGAACAACACAAGCAATTATTTCTCTATTAATGTGGGACTACTGGACAACTACTCTTGAAAAACATACGTAATACAATGGTCCCTTCAACTTTCATGTACAAGCCAAAATAGACAAGCTGTGTTCTTTTCATGGTAGTAGCTGCTTGTTAAATTTAAAGATGACACTGTAAGAAAGGACAATTGGACTCAAAGTGGTGATGACAAAATAAAAAACTTTATGGGGGGAGGTGGTGTACTCACTCAGAAAGAGAATGGTAATTCTGGTCCAAATAATACTAAGCAGAGATAATCACACACACTGATACATGATGAAGTGTCCGGAACGACGAGGGAAGACAAGATGCCAACCAATGTGATTGATAAACAAGCTTCAACTTTATTGAGAGTTTAGGGTTCCATTTATACCATTTTTGTTAATTATGCCTACGAGTCAGTTACCGATTGGCTACTACAAAAAAGTTACATTTGCACACTCCCCCCACTTGGGGATTTTCCACCCAGACCCACACCTTGTTGACTTGCTATCTTACTTTTTCAAACTCTGTAACAAAACCACCAAGGACGCTGTGTCCTTGACATGTCTGTTTACCAAGCCATTCTCCAACAATGAAGCAGCTGCATAGCTTTGTAAAGAAGGTCTGTAGGCTGAGTTATGAACTGAATAGGAGGAACTGCAGCAAAACGCAAGAATGCAACGAGTGCAATATCCTGCAAAAATTTTTTCCTGAAATAAATATATATGTATATATAAAAGGAAAATATATTCTATCTGGGTATAAAATTAAGCTGATCATCTTTCAGATTTTTCTCCAGAGATCCTTAATTTCAATTAAGTCAGCCCGCTTCTCATGAATGGTGGTTTTGTGTCATGTGGACAGACAGTTTCGTATTTTTCACCTACTTAGTTATTGATGTCCTACTTAGCTATTGATGTCAACATGATTATGGTGCTTTTAGTAAGGAGAAATTTCAAATAAAACATCAAATAAAAGTACCTGAAGAAATACTGAAATAGCTTTTTTCTTTTTTTTTCTTTTTTTTTTTTTTTTTTTTTATTTTTTATTAGTGTTCTGTTTTGTTTTGCTTTGTTTTTTCTGTTTTATATGTGGCCGAATTTTTAAGATTCATGAACTAGTTGGTTTAGTCTTTATAATGTCATGTGGTAACTGTAAATCACACAGAGCACTAAATTGGTATATCGTGCTATTCCAATCCAAAATGTTTCATAGAAACCTATTGAATTAGCACTGTAATCCTACCAGCTAACATTCCCAGGGAAAAAAAAAACAACCCAAAATAAAAAAACACTACTTGATTTGACAAGGTCTGCTTCACCCCAAACCTGTCCTGATTTGCATTTTTTGTATTACGTTGATCTAAGTCTGAAACAAACTCTCAATAGTTGTCCTGTTATTTTGAGGTTTATGTTGCCCTGTAATTATCTTGATTGTTCTGCTTGCCCTTTTAAGTGTTGACGCTTCAGTGAGGTTCTTCTCTCCTCTATTAATTTTTGCTTTTTGTAAACATCTAAAGGCTTACAGAGTAATATTAACAAGCCACATTGCTGAGGGGAAAAAAGCTGGATATGTTATACAGAAATTTTTTACACAGTAGTGACTTGCAGAACCCCTTACATTAGTTGTTTTTTTTATAGTATCTGCTTTACAAGTTTTAGTTCTTCCTCAGTTTCTGTGATGTGAGAAACAATTCACTGTAGTATATATACAAGAATGTAAAATACATGTTTAAACTTCATTTGTTGTACCTCAAGAGGTCAATACCAGGCACGGCATATTGAAGAGTAAAAAAATATTTTCCAAAATTATGCCTATTAATTCTACTTCACTTCTCAATAGTGATGAGACAATGTAGATTTTTTTCCCCATGGGTATCAGGTAAAGTATTTGTCATTTTCCAGTGCTTAATCACTTTGTGCTTCATTACATTTTGGGCTCTTCACTCATGTTATTTAAAATGTTACTTAAAATGTTTGTGTTTTTTAATTGGAAACAGTGAACATCAAGAAGTTAAAAGTTTGAGACTGGGTACTGAATGTGATTTACGCATGATGGGCACAGTGTAATTGTCTGGCTTTCTAGTACAGTTAAGCTCTTTTCTTCTGTGTGTGAAGTTTCCACATAGATGGGATGATGCTTCTCTTCCAGCAGCATTCTGTACAAAACCTCCATCCTTTAGTTCTTTTGTTAATTTTTCTTTCCTTTCTTTTGCAGAAAAAAGGGAAGTCTACATTGAGCTTCTGTAGGATAACAAAATATCATTAAAATCAGGAAGAAGTGTGTTCAGGTGGCTTCACATCTACTATCTCAAGTCTGTAAAGCACTTAATTAGCCAAAAAAATTTGTTGCGTCTTTAGATTCATTTCACTTGTTAACATGTTAGAATGCTTCTGTGGCATACTTGTCATGGGCTTTGAAAAGCAATCATAGCAAAGAAATCTGGCTCAGTACCTCCTCTGGAAGATGTACTAGGTGAGGATGCAAACAAGCCCCACAAAGAATTGGTTAGGCTAAAGTGAAATTACTCTTTCTAAACTATTTGATAATATAAAAGAAAATGATCCATTTTGACTTCAAAATTGACGTAAGTGTCTCATCTAAGGTGTGTCTGAGACTTAAAAAAATTGACATTTTTAGCAAATGCCAATTTTGATTGTAAATTAAAGATAAATGAAACAATTAGAACTTGCAGCCAGGGACAGCTCATAATACTTAAACATGTGCTTCAAATCATGCAAGCTCATATGAAACTTAAGAGTTACACAGACTGATAGTAGGGTAATACTGATGGTAGAATAAAACATGTTGATTTGTGACAGAATACACAGAGAGAGGAAAACAGAATATGATAATAAAATCTACATAAACACACAGTGCAGGTAGTCTTGTGAAACCTCATTAAATTGTAACATAGTTAATTTTTTAATCTTTATCATAGATCTCTGTTTTCTGCTTGCATATAACAACTATTTATTAGAGACGCATTTTGATTTACTAGATTGTAAATAAGACTTTTTTTGTTATCATAATTATGAACGATTGGCTTTTGACAAAAAATATAGTTACGAAGTTTCTGAATTCAAGTTTTGCTACGTTGTATGAGGACCCCTGTTCCTCTTCTGTAATGATATGAATCTAGTGTAAGTTATGGAAATAAGCTTAATTCTTCGTTATGTTTGAGGAACTAATAGATATTCAGACATAATATCCTGCATCCTTTAATTTTGAAATTTTTGTTGAATTCATATCATACGGGATAGTGCTTGCAAAGAAAAGCATAAAATTTGTGTGGGTGTATTGTAGTACTAATGGAATCCTGACACAGTGTATTTGCATTTCTGTGCAAATCAAGTTGTTATAAAATTTAGAGTGGAACCACTCTAAATAAATAATTTTAAAAAATAATTGTTCTGGTGTGCAACTAATGACTCTTACCAAGGGTGTTTATTATTTCTGAAGCATTAGAACAAATAAGTCACCATTGCAAGTTCTTTGCATTTTAATAACCATAAAAGTGAATATTTTGGTAATTGTATGCTGTATATTTACTCATTCAAAAAGCGTATGTTTCACTTCTTGAAAAAAAAAATTTCAATGGCAGCATCACCTTCAGGAGGAAAAGAGGTCTTTTAGAGAACATTTTCAAAAGAGATTGGCAACTGATTATTTAAAGGGGACTTTCATTCTTCTATAAAACCTCTCTGTTGGTCATACTGTAACGTAATAGTCAACACAACAGCTGAAAATGAGTCAGGATGTAGGTCACATGACTATAAGAGCAATATCCATCTGCCAATAAAGCTCATAGTTATATAGGATTTCCTGTTGGCTTAGTGGTGTGAGGAAGGTTGGAGCCTGGTAATATATGGCAGAGGCTTCAGCAATGGTCTGAAGTAGTAGTCACCTGCTTGAGTTGGGATCTTTTAGTATTCATTATACATTACAGTTGTTGCAAGTAAGGCTGTCCAGGATGAAATCAGTGAAAAACTTATTTTAGGTTGAGGAATATAATCAAGAACTGAAGCACGAGAATAAGGAAATATGAAAAACATAGATCAGGATAAAAAATGCTCTTTTTGTTCCATATTTAGATACTTAGAATTGGATCCTTTCTGTACATTAGTGGATAACAAACCCAGTACCTTAGCAGTGCTTTCTTAATCACCTCCTGGAAATAGGGAAGAATCTTTCGCTTTATTCTTAGGCAACCGATCAGGGTGTATTTGATAATAGAAATCATATCAGATAGTAGTGACACTTGTATTGGAGGGAAAATTTGGAAAAAATTGCATAAAATAGTTATTTAAGAGTGCCCTGGTGTGAACTGTGAAAGTAGTAGCTAATGACTGTCTACTGACAGCAGAACATCATTCTGCCCTCAGAGAGAAAACTGAACTGTATGGGATCTGCTGTTAAAGTTAGATCCCTACAAGTCTGTGGGGTCTGATGGGATTCATCCAAGAGTCCTAGAAGAGCTGGCTGATGTCACTGATAGGTGTCCTTCTATTATTTATGGACATCCTAGCAATGTGAAGAGATCGCAGTTGACTGGAAGCTGGCTAATGTTCCAATATTCAAGAAGGTAAAGAAGGAAGACCTTCCCTTCAGAAGGGAAACTACAGGCCAGTTAGCCTAACTTCAGTGCCTGATAAAATAAATATTCTGAGAGGTATTGAAAAACACATGGAGGACAATGCAGTCATCGGTCACAGCCAGCACGATTTCATGAGGCGAAAGTCCTGCTTGTCAAACTTCATTTCCTTTTATGACAATGTAACCCACCTAGATGATCAAGGGAAGCCAGTAGATGCAATATTTCTGGACTTCAGGAAAGCTTTTGATACTGTCTCTCATAGTGTCCTCCTGGACAAAATGTCCAGAATACAGCTGGACAACCATTCTGTATGATGCATGAGCAAGTGGTTCACAGGTTGAACATAAAGAGTGACAGTGAGTGGAGTAGAATCAGGCTGGCAACCGGTCACTAGTGGGGTCCTGCAGGGCTCCATCCTTGGCCCAGTCCTCTTCAACATCTTCATCAATGATTTGGATGCAGAACTAGAAGGCATTTTATGTAAAGTTGCAGATTACACAAAATTGTGAGGAGTGGTTGACTACCTTGAGGGCAGGAAGGCTCTACAGAGAGACCTCAACAGGTTCGAGAGCTGGGCAATCACCAACCATATGAATTTTGACAAGGTCAAGTGACAAATTCTGCACCTATAATGGGGCAACCCTGGGGTGGCAAGGACTGGGGAATGAGTGCCTGGAGAGCAGTGTGGTGGAGAAGGACCTGGGGGTCCTGGTTGATGGGAAACTGAATATGAGACAGCAGCGTGACCTGGCAGCCAGGAAGGCCACTTGTATTCTGGGGTGCATCAAGCAAAGCATTGCCAGTTGGTCAAGGGAGGTGATGGTCCCACTCTACTCTGCACTGGCATGGCCTCACCTTGAGAAATGTGTACAGTTTTGGACACCGCAGTGAAGAAAAGACATTAAGAGACTGTTGAGGATAGTGAAAGGTCTGAAAAGGATGACTTATGAGGAGAGGCTGAGGTTAGTTGGATTGTTCAGTTTGGAGAAAAGGAGGCCAAGGGGTGACCTGATAGCAATTTTCCTCACAAAGGGAAGAGATGGGACAGGCACTAATTTCTTTGCTCTTGTGGCCAATGACAGGACTTGTGGTAATGGTGGGAAGCTGAGTCAGGGGAGACTTAGGATATCAGAAAAAGGTTTTTCACCAAGAGGGCAATTGAATAATGGGACAAGCTCCCCAGGGAAGTGGTCACAGCACCAAACCTGCCTGAGTTTAAGAAGTGTTTGGATTACTCTCTCTGACAAATGGTGTGATTCTGGGGGTGCTCTACACAGGGATAGGAGTTGGATTTGATGATCTTATTGGGTATCTTCCAACTTAGCATAATCTGTGATTCTATGAATCTATAAATTTTGCTGCCTTTACCATTTTTTTCTCTCTTTCTTCTCTCACTTTTGTTATGTTCACTCAGATACTAGCTGGATAGTGTAGACAGTGTTGTAATAGTTCACATTACTAATAAGTAAATCATGGTCTGACATGTTTTGACTGCTTAGGAAACCCAATGACAGGAAATTGCAATTATAATTTTATTAGCTGATTTGAAATGTTGTTGCCCCCAAAGTGAGAAATATCAAGATGTTTCAGTGGACATGTTTGGGAAATAATACTCTGAAACCACATTTTCTGCTTTACAAAGACTTCTATCTGTTACCATGTATTTATATTTATTTTTATTCCTAAGTGCAGACTTACAAGGAGGATCATGCAGTCTGGGACTTCAGAAAGTTCATAAGGCTCATTATAACTATGCAGTCCAGTGAGTCTTTACTGGCTGTGCACTTGACAATGAGGCAGGTAAATGCTGACCTCTTTTTGTTCCTTGGGATGGGGTTGTCTTCTTCCTTGCAGTAGCAGCTTTAGATCTCTTGCTTCCCAGATGCCTGGTATTTTTCTCTTGAGTTAAAATTGATTACCATTTTAATTTGCGTTGTTTGTGCAAATGGAAATGTCTGTGTCATTTGCAAACTAATGGTGTTAGCTATAGTTTAACTGGAGTTTTTTGTATTCATGAAGCTTTGCTGAGTTAACACAGCTGAGATCATGGAATTCATAGGTCATGTTTTGAAGGAAAAATCCGGTACTGGATGAACTTTGTTGATTCTTCTGTCTTATTAATGAATGTACTGGTTATTCCTTAGTAAAAATGCTACCAATTTCCTGAAGAAAAAAAATACAGTGGTATTTATAAGGTTGATTAATTAATATTAAATAGTAGATATTAATCTTATTTAGAACTAAGAAAAGCATGACAGTGTAGTGCATGTAAAAGGGTTCACTCACCTCTTGCTTGTAATTATTTTGTTTAAATTAAAATGTCAGATGTTGGTGATTAAAAATTTGCCTACAGGGAGTGTCTGAAATTAAATCCTTTCCTGTCTGCATTCCTCATTTCAATGTTTAGCTTTTGCTTTAAGTTTCAGGGTAAAACAATTAACCTTTAAGCAAAAAACAATGCTGAAAAGACAGTGAGGCACATTTCCTGGCTTCTATTTTCTCTGCTTAATTAGGACTACCACCTCTGTACCCTCACTGCAGAGGTCTTACAGGTAGAAGAGGTCTTCGTAGGAGGCAAAGAGAGATCATCAGCATTCTCCCACAGAAACACAAAAATATGTCTGTGTGTGCTAGCAGTTCACAGTAAGACTAGTAATATAATAATGAATGTATCTACAATTTCATTATATTAATTTATATCACCATGTAACACGTATATTAATAATATAGTTATAATGCCTTATTTTGAAAGGAAAGATGATCCCAGTAGGTATTAAATTAACTGGATACTAAGATGCATCCAGTTAAAATACACTTTAAAAGCACTTCAATTTCATTTTTCATAAAAAAGATACATATATATATAAAGCTTTGCACCCGCTGAGTCTCACTGTACCTGATTAGGACACAGAATTATGTACTATGTCTGTAGGACACAAAATAGCTCTTACTTTTCCTTTATGCTAGAGACTAACAGAAAATGTGTCAATTTATACTTATTTCTATTAAAATATACTTTTAAAACTTACAAATCCTACTACTCCGAAGTGCATTATCAAGGTTAGATGAAAGCAAAGGATATGCCAGATCTTCCAAAGACAGGTTTCAAGAGCAGCCTTTGAAAATTTAGTCCTCTACCTGTACGGTGTCATATAAATGATCACTAAATTTGTTTGAGTCAAAACCCATTAAGTGTAGGAGAAAGTCAGCAGTGTTCATCTATAATAATTTTTTTGTCCAGTATACTTGCTATATCACATTTGTCATTCTTGAAAAAAGGAAAGGGTAATTGAAACAAGATGTTTGTTATTACAGGTTATTAATTTGCCCAGGATAAGGATAGGGAAAGGTTGCAGGGCAAAAATTATAAAAATATGCAGCCAAGTCAAAGATGTATCTAATGTTTCAACCAGAACCCTCTTCTGCAGCTGAGTACTGTCTCTGAATTACAATGTTGCTTGTTTGTAGGCTTGCAAGAGCTTTGAGTTCCATTCACTAAAATGCACTAACAGCATGCACTAAATGCAGTTACTTAGATGATGTTTTATTTTAATAAGGGAAATTGAGGTGATTTAGAGGGCTAGGACTACCAACATGGTTCACTTTCAATTGGATTTTTAAATATTTGTTACCTACAGTCTTTCCTGCTCCACATTGTTTCCTTTTGTCTCTCTGTAGAGTATGGAGGCCAAGGTAAACTTTTCCTCCTTTGCAAGGGTATTCACATCATTACCAAAGGTGACATGTATCATCCATGAGGTTGAGAGAGGTACTCAAGCTCCTCAAGCCTTTATGAACTTCTCTCTCAATTGTAGGTCCTCAGCTCTCTTTTAACTTGCCCCATACCATAAGTGATCAAAATGGGGGCATCATTTTGATGCCATGTTCTAGAAAGTCTGTTCTGAATTCTCTAACTAAGGAAGTCAAGCTCAACAAAGAGAAGCAGAGATGAATTATGTCACAGGATGACAGACTGCTCTCCTTCCCATCTATGTCATTAAAAACCTACCTTCAGCATGTGTTTGAAAAATCTTTTTGCTTCTGCCTTCAAGGAAGTGATGTTCTTAGATGATGATGTTTTTGTTTTGTTTTGTTTTGTTTTTAAAAAGGCAAAACTATGTAAATATTTGGTTCCATAAAGATTTTTCCTTTCTAGGAAGATAAGCTGTGTTATTTATATATGAAGTTGTCAAGAACACAGATGTGGTAAAATAAATTATGAGCTGTCTTAAATGGCCAGTCCTTTTCATTATGTGTAATTTCTACCACATATAACAAATGTCTATATTTCCTGTGAAAGAAAGCTGGGTGAGAAGTCAAAAATCACAGACCCATTCAAGTTAGCAAGCACAGCATTATGCTGAATTCAGACGCCATCGCTTAGGGGTTTGTTTAGTCAAGAATCTGATCATACATACTCAAAGAACTCAGTGTCTTTTGAATTGTGTGGGTCATAAGTGATACTGTGGGTCCTCTCTAGGAGAAAACAGGAGAGTTAGTCATGCAGGGGATGAAGAAGGCTGAGGTAGTAAAAAACCTTTTTGCCTGAGTCTTCATCAGATAGGGCTCTGGCCTCAACAGCATCCTTTGTCCATGTAGTACCTTAAAGTCTGTATTACTTAATTTCTGTATTTATTAAAGCAGGGCAGATCCGACAGGGAAGATTGAGAGAATGAAGTTTCAGAATTACTTATATCTTTTTACGATCAAGAAGAAGGGAAATTGTCCTGGCTTTTTTTTTCCTTTCTTTCTTTCTTTCTTTCAGTGTTTGAACAATTGTACATTTTCTTGTTCAATGTCTTCTAGGAAAATATCTGGGTAACTACTTGGTCACTGAATAAAGAGCGGGAGCTTTTCAGTTGACCCCCTATCACTGTTGTGTCTCCCTCCAAGTATTTAGCCAGCTGTCCAAATGAACTAAATCTTATAGTTATCAAAATAAACTCAGTTTCTAATGTTGGCATCTGTGTTATTCTCACTGAAATATTCTTATGAGTAATTTATATTAACTGAGAGCTGAGAACAGATTGAATAGAACTGTCTTGTGGCTTTTTAAAAATCTTTGTTAATGTACTGATAAAAAAGTATGTTGTGCAAATATAACCCAGAGGATTAAAAATAATAAAAATTACTGGTTTAGTTGCTCTGCTGCAGCCTAGTAAAGGAATAACTTCTGAAATTGCTCAGATTTGTGGTGTGAGAAATAAAAGAGCAAAGTGGAGGCAACTGAGAAATTAACATACATATATTTCAGTGAGCAAAAGTATTCATTCAACATTTTTTCCCTGAGCTCTGTCCATGATACAGTGGCCACGCACACACCACCCCTCCCAGTTCTCCTTGGTTAACTGATTTGTCAGAGCAACTCTAAGTACGGTTTAGCTAGGAATTCTGGCCAAATTCTGGTCTGTTCAGACCCTGGAATGGTCTTGAGAGTGACCTGAAATTCTGACATAGTATTATTCTTCTGACCATTTGGCACATTTTTTGAGCAGGATTTGTACACTGATTTCAGCTTCATGTACCAAAAAAGCCCAATACATGGAACAGACCAAGGCTGGTTCTAGGCCTCAGATGGAAAATTCAAGCTCTGGAGACATAGAGCATACTTTCATAGTCCATATGTGCAGGTGTCTTGATGTTATTGGTATCTTGATGCTCTGAAGACCAAAACCAAAATAATCCTTATTAATTCTTATTAGTGAAACTCCATAATGACAAAGCTTTGAGACTGCAGGATTTGTTCTGTTACTTTGTCAGAAAACACATTTTTATAAATTGAAGCAGGCAGCAAGAGTACTTTCGAAATTGAACCATATGGATTATGTGTTTTGTGTGTCCTCCTTGCTCCAGGTACCCCAGCCCTAGTAGCCAAGTTGGTATAGACGCATGATTCAAGTTTTCAGTGAGTCTGTCTTCTGAGACAAGATTCTGAAATCTCCTCTGATGGAAGAGCAGATGAAAACTAGCAATTCGTAAAATTGTATGAGGTTCAACAAGGCCAAGTTGTGGGTCCTGGACTTGGATCAGAATCCTATGCAATACTATAGGCTTGGGGAAGAGTGCCTGAGAAACTCTCCAGCAGAAAAGGACCTGGGGGACCTGGGGCTGCTGATCAACAGACAGATGAATATAAACCAGCAGTCTGCCCAGCTGGTTAAGAAGGCCAACAGCATCCTGGATGGTCTCAGAAAGAGTGTGGCCAGAAGAAGTGAAGGGATTGTGCACTTGTACTCAGCACTGGTGAGGTTACACATCAAGTACTGTGTTCAGTTCTGGGCCCCTCACAGCAAGAGGAGCATTGAATTGCTGGAGTGAGTCCAGAGAAGGGCAACCAAGCCGATGAAGGGTCTGAAAAGCAAGTCTTATGAGGAGCATCTGAGGCAAGTGGGTTTTTTTGGTTTTTTGGTTTTTTTTGGTTTTTTTTGTCTGTGGAAAAGGAAGATGAGGGGAGACCTCCTTGCTCTCTAAAACTACCCGAAAGGTAGCATTCTTATCTTTTGTAATCCTGTTAGAGGAGGAGAAGCTTGTCGGTGAAATTTCAGTTTATCAGAGCAGCACCCATGCCTGGGGTGGAGGGGAATCTGTTAATTGGAAATAGCCTTGATACACTGGGGAAGCAGGGCGAGGCTGATGTTCTGCTGAATCAAGAGACAATTTCATATTTTCAAGGTGTCCACATGAAAAATACAACTTAACACAGTAGCAGTGTGGGGATCCATTCAGTGGAAGAATTTTTTGCCTCAGACAACAACTGGCAAGTGGAATGTTGGACTTAATGTTGGACACCTGATTAATACTGAGACTGTGAGGGGTCTCCCACAGAGACTGTTGAATGCTGGCTAATGTTTGCAGGTTGGGACAGATAACAGCTACCTCAAAATAAAAGCATCCTGTATGCTTACAATGGGGGCAGAGTGGGGAAGTGCTGAAGAAGAAACATGCCTAAATTTACAACAGGTGCAGTAGGAAATTCCAGGAGCATATAACGTGAACATCCTTCACCACCTAGGACTGGACTACCACCCTAGGAAGAATGATCCGTGGGATGCTGTGGAATCCTTGGGTGCTGATACTCATCTTTCTCTCTCTTTCTCTCAAAAGCCTTGCCAAATCTTCAGCAGCTCACTTTACATCGATTGTGCTAGTTGTTGTCCACCAATTAAAACTTTCTGTTTGCACCTTATCCTTCATGACTGGACTTTGTTCTTGTGGATCTGAATACTAAGTTACATGAACCACAGGGTGGATTGCAACATTTTTGGCAGAGTCCTCAGGATTCCACAGTACAAAGGGGTACAGCTGCTGTGTGACTTTCATCAGGGGAGGGAAGGCAGGACCCAGCCATCCCAAAGCTCTTCACATGAATGTAGGAGTTCAGAAAGCAAGAGGGCTTTGCAAGAGGGTTTCTTCTGTTAGCCGTGCACCAGCCTCAGTGATTATTCTAAGCTGAAGTATAAGGGCAAGGACCACTGTGTGTCCTGCAGTTCTTGTTGCTGGGCTGTGGGGGAGGGGCCAGAGGACTTTTAAAAAGATGTACCTTTATATGCCGTAAGCTTTGTGTGTAAAGCTAATAGTGAGTGCCCGAGTATTAACCACTATATAACATTATTTAAAATGGCGCATTGCATAAGGACTTGGAATTACAGAAAGCAGATCTTAAACTTGTCTTCACAACTATACTCCCCAGGCTAATAGAAAGCATAAGTTTCCTACATGTATGAATGTCATGGTTTAGCACTGGCTCAGCAATTAAACCAAGTAACAGACACTCTCTATTAATCTCTCTCTCCTCCCTGATAAAGAAAGGAGAGAGAATAAGGGAGAGAAACTTATGGGTTGGAAACTAAACTACATAACTTGAATGAAACAGTAATGATAAATAGGAAACATTACTAAGTATATGCAAATATACAAATATACAGGAAAATTGATCCCACGTTCCTTCCCTCCTCCCCCCCCCCCAGTAACTCTCACATCACCACCAAGGCTGCGGGGCAGCCCTGGGAAAGTCCAGGCTGGACTCCCGGAGTTGGCATCAGTCAGGAGCTGGAGGCAGGAACACACAGATTCAGGCTGGCATGGATCAGGACCAAAGGCAGATGAACGGATGGAATCCTCCCAGGATGCTGAAGCAAAACAGGGAACAGGCAAAGAAAGGGAAGTGGGAAAGGCAGGAAGGGCAGGAAATGCATGAATCAGGAAGCTGGCTTGACCCTTGTGATCCCTCAAATTTATACTGAGTATGATGTGTATGGGATGGAATAGTCTGTTTGGTCAATTCTGGCATCTATCTTGCCAGTTCCTCCCCAAAGGAGGGCTGCAGGTGTGACCTTTTTATTCCTTCTGAAGGGTAAAATGTTCCTCAGAGCTGAGCAGTGTCCTTGGCTCTGCACACCAGTCTCTAACTCTAACTATAAACATTGAGTGCTATCAGTCCTAGAATCAGACACTGTCTGAGAAACTTGATGTTAATTTTAGCAGGTGCAACTACTTATAAGGGACTTAGATGAAAGCAAAAGTACAAGACAGAAAATCACCTTTATATTGGCCCAAACAAGGACGATAAATTTTGCCATTAAAAATATACAGCTAATTTTCATGGTCTTTGCACTTCTTCTGTCAGATTCTCTACAGAATGATGTACTGATAGCTAGAACATGTGTGTCCTGCAACTGTATTTCTCTGTGTATTTTTAAAGTATAACTGGCCTTATGCAATGTAATGAGAGGAAAAATCCCTCTAAGCACCTGTTTTTTCATAAGCTTTCTTCTTTTTTTCTGACCTAATGTTCCTCCATGAGAGAAAGAAGCTGCAGTTGATTTGTTATACTGTGTGCAAACCTCAACTTTAAAACTCACTGTTCGTTCCTTCTGATAAAAGACTTATGAGATACTTTGAGCTATTTCTCTCTCCCTACCCCCTCACAGTATTCTGAAAATCTCCAATAAAAGTTTGCTTTTTACCTCTTTACAATACAACTGAAGTAACGTTATCTCCCTTTATTTCAGGGACAAAGATTTTTTTTTATTTCAGAGATTTATTTCAGTATAATCTCTGTTGTGTTTTTTCCAAATTTACTTACTAAGAGAGAAGACTTTATATTGCTTGCCTATACACACTGTAAATTGTTACAAGAAGAGAGGAATTTGTCTAATGATATAAATCTATTGGTCTAATTATGTGAATCCCACTTATGGGTATTTTTCTTATAGATTTTAAATTTTATTCTTGATAAATGAATTGGATTAAGGACATGCAGGCCTCCTATTTTCTGGATTTCAGGTTTTGAAAACAGGTCTCTACTTTTCAGATTAAAATTATGTCACAAATAAAATCAATGGAAATATGCTCATAATCACTAGGTTGTTTTTAGCTGATACTTTGCCTGACACTTCTGGAATACTGACCTGTAGCTAGTGTATGCTATATTTCCTTTTGTTTACAGTGAAAAATAGAGTTGGGACATACTGTAGGGGGGGTGAATGGGTATCCAGTTTGGAGCAGAAACAGTTGTGCTGCAGAGCATTTCTGTAATTTTAAGAAGTAACTCTAAGATAATAATTTGCAGGGACATTTTAGTTCATATAGTAGTTGAATAATTACTTGATGCTTTAAATATATTTTTAAGAAGATGTAAATAAGCATACAAATTCTATACACTATTACTAAAGCGTGCCAAGAGCTCACTGAAAATACACTAAATATGTCTTCCAAAAATCTTCATATTATCTGTTGTAGATTTACTTTGAATGCATCATATGCATTATTTAAACTATCAACTTTGTCCTGACATGTTTTGTTTGTTTGGTTTTTATTCATTCATGATGCATGATTTTGTTTACTAGATGAGTACATGAAGATTCTTAATCATAGTATTTTAGTCTTATTTTGGGACGTGAAAAAATTGCTTTGGGGAAATGAAAAGGAAACGGTTCTGTTAACTAGTAGAGAAGATTCCAACTAGTGCCAAATTTGCATCCTCCTCTCTTCTCAGTTCTTTCATTGAAAAGATGTCTTAAAACATATGAGAAATTTAATATCTGGTGGCATATTTCCTACTATGGAATAATTTTTTTTTTTAATTTACTAAAATATTTTCTACTTTTAAAAGAATGTAAAAAACATAACCATCTGTAGTGAGAATTTTTCTTAGTTTATGAGTCAATAGCATAATTACAGAGTGGCAATATTAGTTAGTTTATGGGATAATAGCATACTTAAGGTCAGGTTTGTATCGGGAGCTCTATGGTAATACTACATCACTTTCCATAGTTAGATGTGCATTTCTTTTAAAAATTACTTTGAAGAACATGAAGATAGGAGAGAAAATAAGATCATTATACTGTAAAATTCCTGTTGATAACTTTTCAGTAGAACCGGGTTAAAATGGATTAGGTAAATTGTTAGTCTGAGTGATGGTGAAGAGGTACTTTTTGTCCCTTCACCATTTGGATAAGAGCTTTAGTAAGAAATTCTTTCATTTCTTGTGTAGGCTCTTGCATTACAGAAATACTTTTTAAATGTGGAGCTCTTACACAACCACAGTAAAAATGGTATTATAGTTGCAGTGAATCCAGGAATCTGCTCAGATTTACTGCTGAAGTACGATAGCAATTTATTTGAAGATGATATATGTGACTGACACACCACCTTCTGAGAGTTATATTCACCCTGTGGGATTAAATTTGTAGCCTACATGCTGAACTCTTGGACCTGTATCTGAAGCTGCTTGCAAATAAGCCAGACAATGCTTTGCTCAGTGATTTCTTGTAACCTGAGAAAAAGATTCTCTTCCATAGTATCTAAACAGTTTTTAAAAACTCCTCTCTATTAATCCATGATAACTGCTAGAGAGAAAGTTTATAAAATGCTGTATATACTGTGTATAGAGAAATTAAAAAAAGTAATTTGCCTCACTGGTGAGATTAAGAAATTAAACTGTTCTTTTGCTTGCATAATGGAAAAAAAAGAAAAAAAAACAAATTTTTTTTCTCCTTTTAGAGCCTGTTTAACTAACCTTTTATTCTATCTTGAAGTAAAGTGAAACTTGGTAAAATGTGCATATGTCTATTGCTTGATTGAATAACAGATAAGGCTATGCGGCATAAGAACTGAGATTTTTTATTTAATAAGAAAGAAGAAGGGGACAGGGAATGCTATCTTGGTTATATGCAATGCTAAAACAAAGCATAGTTACATGATCTTACTTATCCTGATTCAGGTCTCCTTCTTAATAGTGACTATTCATGGTTGTCTGCCCACAGAAAAGCTGTCAAAAATTTAAATATAAGATATTTATATATGTGATACAATTTTTTTTTCTCTCTCTCTGCAAGTACAATGGTCTGCTTCTAACTGAAATCAGAAATATTGTTTGTAGATAATACTGAAGCACTTAATTAGAACCAAATAAATTCATATTAAGAGAGTACTGATTATGCAAGATTGACCTTCAAGAATAAATAACTCCAGAAAAACTTTCAAAATTATTGTATACTATTGTTGATTATTTCAGAATCAGAATTCAGAATTCAATAGAAAGTACTATTTAGGGACCACTGGGATTCAAAAATTTAGTTCCATGTTTCAGGAAGCAAGTTTTTCTTGAACAGATGAACTATTCATTTGTGAGTCCAGTGTGAAATTGCATGGTCCTGGTTGATATGATTTTATGTCACTGCTTCATGCCCAGTTTTAGGGCAACAAATCTGCTTGCTCTGTTTCAGCTATAGTAATAATTTCTACTTGAATGGGTAGCATAACCAGCTGATACTCTATGTTTGTCTTTTAAGTCTGGAAAAGCAATTAAAAAAAGTTTCTTCATGTTGAGCAAGATAGAAATATTAGTACTTCAAATCAGTGAATCTAACTTGTGGAACTACTGAATATAAACAGTTAGGCAGTGCTAGCAAAGGGAATTAATTTGTAACATTCCCATAGAAAATAACCATCTGAGGTTAAATAATTCTGGGTGTTTTCATAACAGTATGATAGTGTGCTCTTACATAAGGCCTAGTTCCTAACTGGAGGTGAAAACCAGGAATAATGTTTCAGGTCAAAAATTAAAATGTTACTGACTTTACTTTCCTCTTCTTCCTACCCCTTCTCAGATAGAGCACTCAGCCATCTATTAGTTTTCGTGTAATATTTGTTTTGTTGCAGTTGCATTGCTGTGTTAATAAGAGAGTAAATTAATTTCTTTCAAATAGTATCCTGGGATTCCCAAGAGGAGCCAGATGATTGGCACAATCCTCCTGTAATCCAGGAAGGGAAGCAGCTCTTGTGTTTGGCTTTGTTACCTTGTGGTTTAGACGCTCTGAAGAGGCTTTTTTTAAGAAAACATTAAAGGATGATATACCAAACTAGTATGTAACCCTAGTGACTTCTGTGTACAGTGTGACTAAATCTACTGCCTGTCCATCACGCTAAGTTTTCTGTCAATGAATGGCTTTCTAAACAAACATCTTAGAACTATCCAGGTGTTAATTAATAGTTTTTTAATTAATAGGTACACAACTAAATAATTTTTTTGTCACTCTAAGATTATTTTGTCTCTGTTTCTTCTAAGACATAATTCCTTATATATATCTGAATATCCCCTGGGTTTTGGGGCAGGACTGAATATGTCAGATATAGGAAGCATACTAACGCTTCCATTTATCCAAATAGTTTTGGGCTGGATTAAAAGCAACCTGCTGCCTGTAAAGCTCTCTCAGACTTATGGAACAAAAGTATTTCTTCTCTTTATAATGCAAATTCTGGATCATCATGAAGACTGTGAGGTTGCCATGATTGTGATCCCCATGACACAAACTAAGGCTGGCTTTGGGAAGGTTTTGGATAAAAAGCCATGACAGCTGTCCTTCTAACTGATCTTCTACTGAACGTGAGTTCTATAATGTTATAAACATTTTACTCAATTTTGATGTTGTGGGTTTTTCTGTGGGTTTTTTGTTTGTTTGTTTTGTTTCTTTTTTTTGGTTTATTTGGATGGTTGGTTTTTGGTTGGGCTTTTTTAGTTGGTTGGCTTAGGGTTTTTTTGTTGTCATTGGTTTTTTTTTTTTTTTATTGTTTATTTTGTGCCTTTAATTAGCATTATTTGGAATGTTAATCTGGAGAAAAAATCTGGCCAATAACACAGGCAGCACTCCTTTTTTCCTTTTCCCTTTTGCCAATTCCCTTTTCCTCTTCCCCTTTTCCTTTTTCTCTTTTTTCCTGTTTTTTTCTCTTTTATAACAACAATTAATTCCTGTTTAGTATGGCTAAACATCTTGAGTAGGACTTCTCTCTCTTCCATCACCTTCCATGACAAAAATGTTGCAGTCCACCCTATGAATAATGCAACTTAGTATTCTGATCCCCTGAGAACAAAGTCCAACCGTGAATGGTCAGGTGCAAACAGAAAGTTTTATTCGGTGGACAACATCAAGCACAAGCAATTTGAAGTGAAAAGGTGAAGATTTGCCAAGTCTGTTGAGAGACAGAAAGAAAACACTACCACTACCTGTGGATCCTATGCTGTCCTGCAGACCATTCTTCCTGGAGTGGAGGTCCAGTCCAGGCAATATGGTCCAATCCAGTCCAGGATGTATGGTGAAGGATGTATGTATTGGCATTCCTTATATGCTCCTGGAGTTTCCCTCTTACAGATTCCCCTCATCTTTTCAAACTTCAGGAATGTTGCTGCTTCAGCATTTCCCCATTGTAAGTGCATGGAATGTTTTTATTTTGAGTAACTGTTATCTGGCATGCTCTGCAGTCCTTAGCCAGCATTTAACAGTATCTGTGGGAGACTGCTCATTGCTGAATTTATCATGCTGGGCAAGACACCTCACCTGACATTCCAGTCTCTGTGCTTATCAGCTGTAAACGTTCCACCATTCAGTCCAACATTTCACTTGCCAGTTGTTGTTTGAGGCAAAACCAGTTCCACTGAACGGAACCTCACATCCTCTTAAAGTCAGATATCACTGCATTGTCAGCACTATTATTTAATTTTTGAATCTCTGAACATAAGTGCTTAAGGATGAAGTGCTTTTTAGTTTTTAAGAAATTAAACATAATAGAAAACATCTTTCAGGAGTACACTTGGATTATCACCACTGACCTTAAATAATCTGCATTCTTTCTCCACTGGACTTCTTCATTCACCATATCTTCTCCCAACCTCTCCCCTCTGTACTTAGGCTGATGTGAGCTTCCTGCTCTGGTTGAAACATATACCTCTCACATCATAAGACCTATTGTTGGTAGGACCATAACTTAAAGAGATGAGGAAATGTGCGCTTTGATAAATTTATTTATTCCTAGAATTATATGAAGAAATTTATAGTAAGAGTAATTCTTGCATAACTGTAAAATACTGAAGTAACCACTGGAATAGCTGCTTCTTCCTGACATACTTCACCACTCAATTGTATTTCTTATTTCTTCTTTACTCCTTTGCGTTCCCATAATTGAATCAATATCTTGCAGCCCCACAGGGCTGGCTTGAAATCCATCAGGCTGTCACTAATAATTCTGTATAACACCATCTTGGAGGAAAGGACTGAAAATGTGGCCCGTGAGAAAGGCCATCTGTTCTTACTAGTACAGTTTATAGTCACTAATTACTAGTGTATTTCACTAGTGTGAAATGATGAAGATTCATGGAAAGCCATTGCACTGCATCTGGTCTTGCCTGCACACGTGTCAATGTGACATTCTCTTGTATCGTACATCCAACTAAACCTAATGGGGATCTGCTGAGGCTGAAGAATAAGCTGGAAAATCAGAAAACAGAAAGTCAGAGTATACCTATGACACTGCTCTGTGTATTCAGTCACAATCCACTATACTGATATAACTCAGTGGGTTTAACTGTGCATATATATAAGATACACCATATTGATCATAGAATCATAGAATGATACAGGTTGGAAGAGACTTCTAAAGGTCACCTAGTCCAAGCCCCCTGCAGTAAAAAGGGACATTGTCAACTAGACCAGGTGTGCTCAGAGCCTTGAATAATCTCCGGGAATGAGTCCTCAACTTCCTTGAGCAACCTTTTCCATTTTTCCACCACAGTGAAGGAAAATAACTTTTCTAACATTCAATTTAAATCTATTTTAAAACCACTTCCCCTCATCCTGTCACCATAAGCCCTTATAAACAGTCCATCTCCAGTCTTACATAATAATAATAGTAATAATTAATAATACTATTGTAATAACAGTATTACCATTATTATTATGTTCAATCTTGATTTACCAAAGAAGAAAAAAATGTTTTGGCTTCCTGCTGCTGTAGATCTGGACAGTTTATTACAATGTTAATACCACCATCTTGGCAAATGCTGAGATACTGTCTTTAAAGACATTAGTTACATCCTACTGATACTTCCCGAAGAAAGAATAAAGAGGAAGTAAGGCAGAAATTTTCATCTTCAGCATCTTCACTAGTAGTCATTGCATTGTCTAGATGATTCATTGTCATATGCAGTATATGGCTGAACAGTTCAGTCTTGGATCTATTTGTACTGTAGATATTTAATCACTGCTGACTAAGCTGTGGTACTGGAAAGCTTGAAGTCCACTTTGTCCATTAAGTTTTTGTTAATCACTGAATCACAGAAAGTTAGGGGTTGGAAGGGACATTGAAAGATCATCTAGTCCAACCTCCCCGACCAGAGCAGGGTCACATATAGCAGGAATGCATCCAGGTAAGCTTTGAATGTCTCCAGGAAGGCTCAATGAATGTCTGCTTCAGCATCATATTTTATTTTAAATTTTATTTCATTTTAATTTAATATGAAATTACAATAAAATTAATAAAATGAAACAAGTATATAGAGGCATTACAAACATTCTGTTTTGCTCTTTATTTTTCATATTTGCAGTGGATGATTAGATAGTAATATCTTGAGATATATTTATACAGTTTTTGCTTTTTTGGTTGTTACATGGTGTGCATTATTATACAGCTGCTGGATAATAAGGCAGATAATCTGTTTTCAACAAATAATTTCCTCTTTTAATGTATAGAGTTGAAATACTTCTGTGAAACTCATGAATCTCAATTGGGAAGAAGAGTAAAAGTGTTTGTGAAGCTAGTCACTGGATGTTCTAAGTACTAAGCTTCTGGAAGTAGTCTAAAATTTAACTTTGATAGGATTGGTTTCCTAGTGGAATCATTCCATGCCATGAATAGTGTCAGAAAAACAAAAGTTTCCATTTTTTCATGTATGTGTATGCATTCTCAAATGACTGCATAAATCCACAAGGATGGAGTCACCTGGGAAAATCACCTACAGCACTGTTTCTTTGGAACATCTGCTAGCAAGAATGGAAATGCATGCTGATGAAAAGTGGTTTTTTTGTTAATATACCAACCCTTACAAATCTATGTCTTCAGATACTGGGAGGGGGAATGCAATTTTTTTTGCCTTCCTTTCATCTCAAGTTCACCTTTTAATGTGTCTGATAAAATCTCATAGAAAGAAAAAATATGCAATTTTCCTCATTTTGAGGTGATTTTTTCTTCTAAATAAAACATTTAGATCTTTAGATTTGTTGTTTGGTTGGCTTTTGATGTCTATGTATTGGCCACCTGTAGCCTTTCGCAGGCTATCTGTTGTTTGTATCTGCTATTTGTTGGGGAATTTTCTCCCTTGTATTTACCTCAGTGATGCAATTTTGGCATTAGCATGTCCTGATCCAGTAGAACAATATAGCAACACATATATCCCTGTAGGTTGTTACTGTGTTCCTGAGCATAGGGACAGGTTTTGGGGCAACTTTTTTATAACATTTAATTTCTTTTTTATCATAATTGTCAACTCTATATTTCATATTTCTGAATCTTGAGTCAAAGCATAATGTTGTAATATAAACCTAGAGACTTTTTACTAGGTAGTCCTTCTTTATGAATCATCTATTCTTCCTATGAAGCCTATAGCAGTCTTAAGAATTAGTATAGAAAAGACTTTGTCTGAAAATGTTACCTTCTTAGCACCGAGCTTATAAAAAAGAAAGCATTTTTTCTAAGCCTACTGACAATGTCTCAAATAAATTACTCACAGCTGCAGGACATTCAGTCTCTTAAAATTCACTTTCTTAAAAATCAACAAAAATGTTAAGTATGTTTTGTTCATAAGCAGCAGTGTTGAGGATGTATTCTTACTTTTGCTTGATCTTTCTGTTTTCAATAATAATACCTTCTTCTTGCTGGTCTTTTTTTAAAAAAAAAATAAAAATGGTCTTGAGCCCTTGACAGATTTTTACCTACCAGCAAAGTAACTCTAAAGCTCTTTAACCTAATGATTCTATCAATGTTATGTGAGAGAATCTGGAAAAAAAGGCCATTTTTTTGTCAGTATAGAACCACAGTCTTTGTGTTCCTGGAGAAGTAAGAAGGAAGGAGATAAATCACTCATGTTCTCAGATATTCTGAAGGAGATATTGCTGTACCTTTTCCACAGTTAAGTACAGAAAAAGCACAGAACTGCTGTGGTGCAGGGGTGAGGTACGCAGTATTAATATAATTGACATCCAGTTTAGAGCTTTCTCTGTCCTTAAAAGGAGATGTTATGTCATGAACAAATATGTAATTCAAGAAAAGTTTACAAAATTATATCCAGAGATCTATTTATCTGTCCTCCCACTGAGAAACTTATTTCTAAGAGAAAGATCTTTTTCAAGTATGCTACCAGCTCATGTGTCACATCCTGTCCTTGTCATTTGTGCCACTTTAGGGAGATGATTTCCCAGTGACAGAACTCTGAAGACTATATCAGTGTTTTGTTTGCATGATCTCAGACCCATATAGAAATACAGCAAAGCTATGTGTTACTAAATAGAGAGAAAGCCACAATGCTTCAGGCTTCTAATCTTCTCTGAGAGAGGGCATAAATGTATGAAGAGACCTAAAATCTCCCAGGCATCCCTGCTGATTATTATAAGTAAAATAACAAAACACTGCTAGAGTAATGATTTATTTAGCTGAATATTCCATCCATGTCACAGGCCTGTAACAGATGCCTACCTGTTCTTTTTATACTAATTAGCTGGACTAATTAGTCATTTATTCTAATGATTAAAACAGAATAGTTGCTACTAGGTATTATTTAGTCTGTGTAAATGATTACTCTGCCTGAACACATCTGGGAATGGTTTTGGGTTAGATGATGGGTATTTTTTATTCCAGCAGGCATTCCCCTTTGATGAGGAAGAGAATGGTGGTGTCTGGATGAAAACCATTACAACCTACTAGCTTCATGGCTGAATTATTTTTTTTTTCCTAACCATAGCCTTTGTGTTATATGCCTATGGTGCATTTTTATTCTACAAATTTGTTGAACGATTTTTCAGACCATATGAAGACTCGTGATGTCAAAAAACATGCTAGAGGAAACAGTTGCTCTTTGGCTTAATGTGTGTATTATGCCTCTAAACTGTGAGAGTCAGTTATGCTGCTTTATACAGTAGTACATAGAAATACAACTGCATATATATTAAAATCCTTGTTATTTTTTTAAAAATTTCTAACTTTCTTTTTGTTGCTACTGAATATCAAATTCTTATTTATAAAACATCTAGAATAACTCTAAGATGATGTAATGGGTTACATTAATCACTGCGCATCTAAAGTGAGGACAGATTGCATGTATCAGTTTCTGTCTTTATATATATTAAGTTTATGATAATGTTTTCTTAACTATTTTTAGAGATGCTGAGATTGTTTTGTAATTTTTACAGCTCATTTTAGATTTCATTCTGATAAATAGCTTTGAATTACCACATAACTCTGCAACTTCATTTTGAAATAATTTGGGAATAAGACAAATAGCACAATCCCTAGGATTCTTGTTATGGCTTTTCTTACCCCTGTGTGAGAACAAAAACTTTGATTTCCGTGTTGTAACTTTTGACCTCTTACTGATCTGAGAGTGAACATTTCTGATGAACTCTTAGCAGCTTAGGTTTAGGGAAAAAAAAAAAAAAAAAGGTATATTTTTAAAAGATCCAAATATCAAGCTGATTTTCTTTGGACTCAGTTCTCTGTGGAACTATGTTTGTGAAGCATACCATCCAGTCTGTCAGATTAGGCTGGGTGATATAAGAGATAGGGAGGAGAGTGTAACCTATGCACTACTCTGTGCAGTTTCCATATGTGTAAGATCTGAGAAAACTCGTATCATAGGATGAATAAAAAGAACACTGCGGCAAAAGAAAGAGAGAAGTTCTTGAACTGTCTTAGAGGGAGAAGTTTAGGTTTTCTTCCATTTTGAACAGAGCCCTGTAAATAAATATTGCCTCTCTGTGTTTAAAAATTGTTACAACCATATGAAAAGAAATCATACATTATTATTTTCCTACAGATGGTTCATTGCAAATCAAGAGCTGCCTAAACATTACAGTTTATTCTACCAGGTGGCTACATCTCTTTAATATTAATGTGAACATGAAAACATGGTCTAGTTCATAGTCTAGTATAATCTGTTCAAAAATATCAGTAATTTCACATTGATTAAAAAAATCAAAACCTCAATGAACAAAACAGAAAACCATAAAAATTCTTGATATTAAGGTAATTAATGATGTAATTCATCCTGACTGTAGCAAGAAAGCTAGATCTCTCACAGAATCCTTATATTCACAAGGGGATATATATCCCAGTGGCATGCTCTGCTAAAGAAGTTAAAACCTTCTTGAATTCTAAGGTTTGAAGTGTAGCTGTTAGGTGATTGTACTGTAGCTGGAGACTTGCTACAAAACAAGATCCTTAGGTGTCTGCCTGGGAGTTGTATCTTTATTAATATGTTTATGACTGATCTGGAGGAAGATGTGAAATAAATTTATTTCAAGTCTGCAAATTTTGCCAAACTGACTCAATAAGAGACAGGAGTGTCACTGGGACACAAAAGGTAGATCAATAAGAAGTTTGTGAAATGCAATAAAGACAAATGCAAACTCTTATTGTATGGGCTAGACTAATCACATGCAAGTAGCATAGGCTACTTGGGGACAAGGTGACTAGGAAGCAGCTCTACTGAAAAGAAACTGGTTGACCTGAGGGACATGATTGTTTTTTCTGACTACTCAATATTCTCTGGTTTTTATGTGGAATATCATGTGCATTTTCTTTAACCCCACCCCACAGAAAAGGAAGATGTTTGTAAATTGGAGAAAGCCTAGTGGAAGGCTACAAGGCTCATCTAAAGTTGTGCTATGTGCACTCTGAAGATAACCTGATGGAACTGAACTTGTTCTCAAAGGACAGAAGGCTTACAGGCACCTAACAGCATCCTCACACTACTGAGAAGCTGGGGACCAACCTTTTACTCAGATTTGAATGGGAAAATGAGAGCATATGGTCATAAACTGTGACACTTGAGAAAGGAAGGTGGAATAGCTGGGAGTGAAGATTTATACTTATTTCTCATTATCCTACTCTGATTTGACTGGCAATAGACTAAACTAACTTCTCCAACCCAAGTCTACCTTGCCCATGACAGTAATTACTGAGTGATCTCCCTGTATTTATCTTGACCTCTGAGTCTTTCATTATATTTTCTATCCCCTGTCCAGTCGAAGATGCAGAATCTTCTTTTCTCTGAAAAAATGCATGCTCATTTTCATCAATGTTTGTTCTGTGGAAATAGACACCAATAATTTTTTCAGGATAGTTTTTTTTACAGCTTCTGTGTTTTCTACACCTGACAAGTTTGGTAGTCCATATGTAGTAGCATAAAAATATTACAAGGTACTTTGTTACATTATTTAGGTCACTTACCTTTAGACTTTTTCCACATGAGTCCTAAAGGAAAGGATAGATTGTTTCAGTAGACTGAAGAAATTGCTGTGCCACAGCCCATTCCAACTAACGCTTGCTTTGAACTTAAGTAAACTAAAAACTTCCCATAGACTTTACACATCTGGGTTAGAATGGTGATGATTTGTTGCTTGTAACCACCTGGTCAAAACAGGGGGTCATGCATAGCATCTCTGGGCAATATACTCCAGAGCCTCACCATTCTTATAATGAAGAACTTCTTCCTAAGATTGAGTCTAAACCTCTTCTTCTTCCTAAACCTATTTCCACTTGTCCTGCTGCTGAACATTGACATGAAAATTGCCTCTCCAGTCTTCCTGTAGGTTTCTTTCAGGAACTGGAAGGCAGCTATAAGATGTCTTCTCTTTTTCAGGTTGAACAATCTCAGCTTCCTCAGCTTCTCCTCATAGCAGGTTCTCCAGACAGTGTGTCATCTTTGTGCCCCTCCTCTGTACTCATTTCAACAGATCTGTGTCCTTCTTGTGGTGGGAACACCAGAACTGGATGCAGTATTCGAGGTGAGGTGTCATAAAACCACAGCATCACCTATGTTGATGCTCCTCTGACTGATCTGGAGGGAGATGCTCCTCTTGATGCACCCTAGGATATGGTTGGTCTTTAGAGCTTCATGAACAAACTACCAGCTCTGCAACAGTGTTTTTGTAATAAGGTTATCAGCAAAATATCTATTGTCCCATATACTGTTCATCCTCATTACTTAAAATGACAATAAATTAACTTTGTGTCTAGTTTATTTTACTCATGTACTGTGCAGGGTATTGGAATGTTGTGTTTTTCAGAACATTGTGGTTATTTCATCTTCTTTTCCTTATTTCTTACTGCTTCACTTTTAGGTACTTATTAGACACCTTCCATTAGCTGTTGCTACAGTTAAGTTTTGATAACATCTCATTAAGGAGAAACCACATGATTTTACCTCTCAGTCTGGCTATTAGAGCCCTAATCTCCTGTTTACTCTGTGAAACCTAGAGACCTTTATTCCTGTGGGAGCCTGTGACAGAGACTGATTAAAGCAATTTCAAACATAAATTCTTCACAGTATTATTTATTCACCCCAAGAGTAACAGATGAAACAAACAACAAAGTGAAGGAAAAAAAAGTCCACGTGTACACTTCCTCTTGTCTATTTTTTAGGGGTTTTGAAAGTTTTGGCTAATTGCATTCAGCCTAGTTGTATCAAGCTTATCTCTCAACACAAGAAGTAACAAACAGAAACCACTCAATGTAATATTTTCCTTGGGTTTAAGAGTATAGTATTTTTATTGACCTCTGGTTTTAATTTGAAATAAAAAATTTTGCTCCTTTAATAGTTTCCAAATATTGGAATGGATATAATACTCTGAATTATAGCTTTACCATCATTTTGTCATCGGTCCTTGATTTTATTCAAGTGATTTGTTGATGTGTATTCTTATTACTTGTTAACCAATTCCTTTAACTTCATACAAATGGGAAGATATTAGCAATCAGACACAGTGAATTGCAAGAGAAACTCACATTGCAATACATTAGACTGAAATACATATAGTATTTATATATGTATGTAACTAGCTAACTTACAAACTAGACATTCACATTCAGATGGAAGCAAAAGTGTTTAAATAAGTGTTAAAAGAAATCTCAACCACAACTCAAGATGGATTGCTCTATTTTTCTGTAATTTTTTCCCTAGAAAAGAAAAATCAGATATTTGTCACCTAAAGCAATTCATCAATATTGTAAAAATTTATCATGCTTGTATAACTTTTCCCATGTGTAGGGGTAAGACTTTTTTCTACAGCCAATAAAGGATGTAAGGCAAATTATAATGAGAAATAATGTATCTTCTCTACCAAACGTATAGTAGTTAAAGCATTTTAGGAAGAGTACCTGACTTAAATCTCAGATTTAAACCTGAGATTTTCTCCTGTGAGGTCAATTTTTCTGTTCTTATGGTTAATTAAATTTTAATGCAATAATTGATACATTATTGAATTCAAAATGGGTGAACCTCGGGTAGGATCTCAGTATTTTTAAATTTAGATATGTCTTCTATGCCTATGACATTCATGTCTTCTTTAACCTATTTTCTGAGCTTTATTGATGCTTTCACTACTTTCTCTCCTAGCTTGTCACTGTTAATTTTAAAATTCATATTGTCTGGTCCTTCTTCTTCTAAATGTCGCTTTTACTTAGGTTTTTAAAAATTGGGATTTATGAATGGAAAGAATTAAAATTCAATTTCTAATTCAGTGGCAATGGAATTACAGACAGCTGTATTTCTATTTCCTTGATTTTCAATAGCTTTATGTCTGTTAAGAGGGTGCCTGGAGTCTATTTTAAGCTACTTTTTGTGATTTCAGAACTAATTCAGTAAAGGTGGGAAAGGTTTTAGAACACAATGAGATCTAACAAACTGAAATAAGCTCCTCTTTAATGTAGCTGCTCCCCAGGATATTGTTAGCTGATGGAAGTCCAAGCTTAGAAAAGGAAAATTGGAAAAAGATCTTAACATCGGCATGATGTCAAATTACAGTGGGTTTTTAATTTCAAATCTTACAATGAAATGATGTGCCAAAAGGCACATAAGGTGCTCAGGTAGTGTGGTCCCACCTCATAGATCCCTAAACCCTTTTCATTATGTAATAATTTTAATTTCATGAACGAAAACCAAACAGTGAATCAAGAATAGTCTAAGACATATTCTCCACTGATCATCACAGGCATCGAAATAGAAAATAATGAGGGAAAACAGATAAATGCATGGTTTTAATTTCCAGACAATTGAAATTACCTCTGCTTAAAGGATGAAAAAGGTATAAATACAAAGAAGTGAACTTCAGTTTTCAGAAGCTAAAGCTATCTAGGTTTCCTCCCTGCTCAACTAAATTCTAGACAGTGAATCCCAATACTGTTTTTAACATGTTTGTCATTCCCATGATTGCACGGTAAAAGCTGTAGTTGAAGACTGCTTTTATTCATAAACTTTGAGATGATTCTTTTTTTGGATGTTGAATCATATTTGTTTCGGACAATCTGTGATCTATTTTTTTTCCCCTGACAATTAAAAAAGTAACATTTCAGCAAAGGAATGTAAATGTAAAATTTAAAAATCTGCTAAAATCTGCTTCTATCTCACACATTATCTCTTTCATTACAGAGTTAGGAAAGGACAAATGTACAACCGGAAAAATAGTCAAACTCTTGATAAGAGATTAGAACAGAACAAAGAAAGTAGTAACAACCTAGCATGGATATACCATAGACAAAACCTATCAAACTAGTTTAATTTCCTTCCAGGGCAGCATCCTTGGACACAAGCAAGATTTAGCAAGCTTCTGCAAAGCAGTTGCTATGTTCATTTATGAGGTCTTTATTGAACTCATGAATCAACTGTTCAGCATCCTGTGTCCAGTTCAGTCCCCTGTATGACCACAAACTCCTGGACTCCTCTGAGGTGAAACTAAGACACAAACGAGGTCAGATGTCACTTGGCAGCCAAAGGCACTTTATTAGTGCACCAGCAATTCATCAGAAGAGGTGAGAAAAGAATAAAATAAAGTAGGAGAGAAGGAGATAGCACCCACACAAGCCAATGGTGTCCTGTTGGCCAGATCCATGGTGGGGAAGCTTTCAACTCTCAGTGACAAATTTTCATCATTTGTTGTCCATGTCTCCTCCTCTTCCAGGAAATTTTATGCACGGTGAATTGAATTTCGTTACTGCTTTGCATTGCCATGCCCCCTCTGTTACACATACCAAATAGCATCACTGCAGGGGTGTCTCACTGGTAAACTCACAAGCCTGGGCCCAGGCTCATATGCAGTTTGAATGGAGAGGGGGTAGGCAGGCATTGTTTAATCTAATTCCTGCCATCACAATGCTTTTAAAGGTGTTTTGCAGAAAGGTCTTAATGCAATACTTTCCAACGAAGGAGATGCTCCTTTGTGATTGGAGAAGTGTTGGAGCCAATGTCTCGATATTTCAGTGTGGTCAGCAATGTTGAAGTACACAACACCCACACAGTCTCTCATAAAAACCCCCTATGCTCTTTGAGCCAATTAATTAATGGACCCTTATACATCATCAGTCACAAGAAACACAGCCTCTTTTTCATTTCTATAACATTCAAATGCTTTTAAAGAATGAAATGTTATAGTAAGTGGCCTTGACAACTTTAAATATTGTCTGAAACAAAAGACAAGTATCAGGAAGTTACCAGATTCCCGATTCTTTTAAATTTGCTACCTATGTTTTTCATTGCTGCAGTGATTTTCAGCTGAGGAGGGCATGACAACTTTCCAGAAGTTTTTATCCTATTACAGAGCCATGATGCTGACTTCCTCTTTTTGAGATTTCTGGACTATACATACTTAGTTCTTATAAATTATGTTTTGTGGAAGATATTTGGATGAATTAAATGTACAACAGATATATTTAAAATGCAAACAAAATATTTTTGACTGATATCTCTATGGCTTAATTCCATTCTCAGCTTCACAAACATTTATATTGACGTGATGAATTTTGAGCTTGGCATTAAGATAACACACAATTTATACGCTGCAGTGCTATGGAGTATGTGAAGTCTCTAATCTCCAAATAATCAGGAAAAATAAAGCATTTTGATTTTCTGGAGTTTCAGAGCTGCCAAGTAATATATTCTTGTTATATTTAAGCCAAGAATCAGAATTTTCCTTGTTTATTTAATGTTAACTTCTTCATTGTTATGAGCAAAGAGCTGAACATGAATTTTAGATTGTCCCACTCCAATAGATTATGCTTTATTAATAGGACAGAATTTTAATTACTATACATTCCTTCCTTGCCATCATGAAATCACTTTGTTTTGTAGATTTAGGCTTTTGGATCAGGTAACTAGAAGATGACTGGTACTGTGCATTCTTGGATACAATGGTTAGTGATGCCATTATTGACCTGTGGCAGTTTGTGATGTGGCAGTTTTTAGCATGATCTGTAGCATGTCCTTCCACTAAATGCTCCTCCAGTGAGATGTGAACCCCAGCAGAGACTTCTGATGACACTGAATATGTTTTTTCAGAATTCATTATTAAGTGTCAGTAAAAGAATATACATTCTGATAGCTATGACAGCAACCTGAGCTGCGTTTTTGTAACAAAAACACCAAAATTTGGCCCTTTCTGATGGACCTTTTCCCGTTCTCTCTTCACTGAGAGACCATGCACAAGTAAAGCTGCAGAGGCTTGATGTAACATGGTGTCTGCAGACATGGATTATTTCGTGCCTTATGAGCAAGTAATAGCTAAGAGAATATTATGCTTCCAGGACTCATTTTATTGATTACATGGGTGTGCTCAATAACCCTTTTTTACAGGATTGTTCTGATAAGTAATGAGTAGGTTAAAGGCATACCATCTCGTAAAACCGTGTGTTTTAATTACTTCATGCACTGAAATTTTAATAAATTACTTATATTGTGAAGCTCCTCTGCTTTGTCTCCAACTGATAAAATAGCTATATTTTTTCCTATAGACCATTTGATAATGATACAATGAAATGTCAATTTTTGTTTAGTTTTCACAAGTGCTTACTGTGTTTTATGTAAATCATCTTCCTTAGGGCAGTTAACAAATAAGATGAGAAAATCTTTGGTTTCCAGAGAAAACTTCACTAAAGGAGACTATATTTGTTTTTGTTAGTTCAATAACCAGTCATTTCCAGGCTCAGAGATGCTTGCTTTCTCCAGCCTGGTTAAATGCCTTCTGTGTGCTGCATCTTTTTTTTTTTTTTTTTTTTTTTTTTTTTGACAAACAAACATCACTTTCTGCAGAACGAACATAATTTGGTGAAGCTACTTTTGCTCTGAACAAAAAGGAAGCTCTGTTCTAAACACATGAACTCAGTGTGCAGAATATGATTTACTAACTTACTAGTAAAGAGACTGTGTACTTTAGTTCAGAGTTTGGATGCATTTTAGACGACTGTTTTTTAACTTGTTTAATGCTTAAAAAGAGGGGTAAGATCTATCATGGGGTTGTTTGTACAATGCTGGTCTGCTATTCTGATGTTTTAAACAGTAATGACATTTTTATTGCCAGTTGTAGATTTTTAATTTTGAGGAATTTTGATGAATAACAGGCTTGTTACTTCGCTTAAAATAGGGGTGCATTCTGTGAACGGACCATAGCAGCAGATGGAAAATGATAGCAGGATAATGTTAAGTGGCCTCTGTAGTGGGAATGTGGGCTGGGACAAAGTTGTGATGCATTTTTCATCTAAAAGGAAATTAATTTCTGATTATGTGAGAGTCTGTTAATCTCACTGATTGGAATTTTGCTCAAAAGGACAATTTTAAAGTGAATAGCCCTGGCTACGGTTGAGGAAGATGCTAATGTACCTGGTCTGGCCAGAGCTGAGCTGAGGGCCAGCTTTCAATGCTGGGATGCCTGGGAGGGAAGGCCACCCCCGCCCCAGGTACAATGATTACCCTGGCCAGGATGGAGGAATCACAGCATTGCTGAGGCTGGCAGGAAACTCTAGAGATTATCTAGTTGAGGCTTCCTCATTAATGCAGGGTCAACTACAGCAGGGTGCTAAGGGATGTGTTCAGTTGAGTTTTTAATATCCCCAAGGATGTTGACATCATAACCTGTCTGGGAAGCCTATGCCAGTGTTTTACCACCTCACAGTAAAGTGGTTTGTTCCAATTGACTGTACTCCTGCATTGCCAAGTAGTGTCTGGCTCCATCTTCTGCATGTTCTCCCAGCAGCTATCTAAATAGATGAATAAGATCCATCTGGAGCCTTTTCTTTTTCAATCTAAACTGTCCTCACCTGTTCAACTTTTCCTCATGTGGGTGATGCATCATCTTCATGTCCCTCCATGGGACTGTCTGTAGTATGGCTATCTCTCTTGTACAGGGAAGGTTTATCTAATGGCTGAAAAGTTGCTGTGTAGTTTATCTTAAAATCAAAATTATAAAGCTTGTGGACCATATTTTAGGCAAAGAATACTGGCTCCAGCTATGCCTCTTTCTCATTTAGCAGGTTAGTGATATTTCTGCATAATCTATTCATGTGAACATTCCTGCTACAAAGAGTAATTGTTTTATTTTTCAACTTCTTACAGTATGTAAGTTCCTCTTGGAGATTCAGTTGACCATTAGCTGTAAAATGGTCAACAGTTAAATATTATATCTACTTTTAAATACTTTTAGGTTATTTTTTCCTCATGACTTGTTTTTTTCTCCCAATTTATCAATACCTTGTTTGAATAAACTTCAGGTATCTGATGGCCAATTGCTTATCTACCAGGTAAAACTCCTATCATTCACAGTAATGTGGTATCCCTCCAAAGCTCATTTGAAAGACAATCTTTCCTTCAGTGGCATTTGCACTATTTTCACATTCTGTTGCAAATTACTCAAGTTAGTTTCCAGTAACGTACTTTACCAACTGTGCATTGCTCAAGGCTTGAAAAAGTTCAGATTGACTATGAAACAGACTTCAGTATCTGCATCCTCTGACTGTACAGTTTTAAGTGTGCATTTTTTAACTTTAATCCCTATCAACATATGATATTCTTTCAAAAACTGTAAAATGTTTATGCACATCTAGCTTTTGCCTTGTAAATGCTTAATATCTAATAGTGGTCTTAGTTTTTTCCACAGCCTCTAACACTTTAAATTTAATTCTGTAGATCTTCCTCATATGAAAAGAATCTTAAAATGTATTTATTCCTGAGGCTTAATTTTTTATTTAAAATGTTGAGTCTTAGCTTTCTCTAAAGAGCACTTTTCTGATTAATCTATTACCTTTTACATATTGACAGTTTTATGTTCTTTCTATTTGAAAAACCATACCCATCTTAACAAATACTAGCTAAATACTTTTTACGGTAGCTACTTGGCAGTTCTTGAGCCATTAATTAAGTTTAGCTTTCAGATAAACTAGGCTGTATTAGATGTGAAAGTCTAGCAAAAGTTAGGCTTTTTGTACACTTAGTGAAATACGAAGCCATAATTTCTCTTATGCTTTGTCTCAGAGTTAACTAATACATTGGTAAGTGTACCCTTCAGTAATCATGGACTTTTTTCTTACTTCTTATTTGTAATATTTGTAATATTAGATAACAATCTGTTATTTATAATAATTACATTGTGAAAGAAATGTTGATGTTATGATTTTATAATACATTACAGGGGGAACAATTTCAGGACAATTTCAGGTATGCCTGCCTAACCCAACCTGAAAATCTTCAGGTTACAGCACAGATGCATAAATTTTTCAGATTGTCTGGATACCTTACATGGTACAATTGCTCATCCTAAACTGGTTAATCTCAAAGCGTAGAAAACATTAAACAGAATAGAAGTACACTCTAGCTTGTTTTGGACAATTTATAAAAACAATTTTCAAAGTCTGCAGACCTTGATCACTATGTGCAAAAGAAAAATTTAAAAAGCGGTAGCAGATATTGAAGCAAACACTTTGCCAGCCAAGTGAATGGCAACTCATTTTGCCTTTCAGAAGACTTAGCACCCTCTTTCTTGTCCACAAAGAGAGTCTCATTCCTAACGAATGGTAGATTGGACTAGAGTATAAATATTTCTGAGAAGAACTCTGTTCAATACATCTGTCTTTGATGAATTCTTTTTCCATTTACACCTCAGACAAGTCAAATTGTTTGCCAAAGTCCTAAATTACAGAACATCTAACAGGTGGGCAACCATCAAAACCACAATATATAAAAACAGTATTAAATGGCCAAGACAGATATGTTCTTATTTGCTTCAAATTTTTAAACTCTACATAGTCACTCTAACAGAAGGAAGTAGTGGTTAGGATCAGCACACAGACATATTTCAAACAATTTTAATTGTATTTTCAGAAAAATATTACTTCTGTGCTCATTATGGCAGAAATTAAGAGACCATTAAAAAGAGCTATTTTTACCAGGAAAACACTTTTAAAGGTTAAATTGAAGAAGTCTATTTTACTTCAGCTGATGAAGCGTTTTAAAGAAAACTGTGGCTTTTTTTTAATATAAGGTAATAACAGTGAAACCAATAATGACGTATAGAAGGTAAGGGAAACATGCAGGTCATTTGTCTTTAAAGAGCACTTTTTAAAAAGGTATTTTCACCATTTTGTGATCATTTTTCATTTGCACATAGAAATGGTGTTCTTTACCACACATTTTAGAAGAAAATTCAGTTTATGTGGTGTAACAAAATGAGGAGATTTTCTGATGGTTGATACAGTTGCAGACTAACTCTATGGTGTTCTTATTTGCTCTGATAGGATGAAGGAACATTTCCAAAAACAACTTAAATTCCACTGAAACATTTTCAGATGAATTTTTGTGTAGAAAAGAACAAATACATTTGGTTCAGAGCTAAGTTTTTCTGCTTCACCAATACCTCATAGATTACAGTGCTGAGGGTTTTTTAGAAAAAAGTGATATGTGTTCTTTGAAAGTGTATCTCTTTTCTGAACATCTTCAGAAAGAACCTTCCTTACCATTTTACTTCTTTTAATTAATATCTGAAGAGTACAGGCTGATCAATGGCTGCTAGTGCCTGCAGTGAAACTAGGAATGTGAAACAAACACATGAAACTTTAAAGTACTTCAGGTTTTGAATAAGACTGAAGTTGTGGTTTTTGCCTGCTCTGAGGAAAAATAGATTTTTCTTTGTATATTATATTATTGGTAAGAAACCTTACCATCTAATATATCTTCATTAGCTGTCTAGTTGTGCTTCAGGGGTTGGCATGGTCCAGCAGCCAAACCAGACTGGCAGTCTGTCTTGCAAACAGAGTGAAAAAAAAATTAGACAGGAGAAAAAAGTTGAGGCTGGGTGAGACATATACTCAGTGGTAATATGTCTCACTTTACTCATCAGCCACACTCTTTTATAGCACAAAGCAAACATGGCATCACCATAAGGTGGATTATGTTTTAAAAGCAAGATACAATAAACAGAGACCACGGTCTTGCTAGCTACGTACATTGTTTACAGCACTTTCCCACAATAGAACACCCTGGGAAAAACAAGCGTTGATAGAATACATAATCCCTTTGTTTAGAGCAGGTATCTTCCAAAATCCTTACTCTCTTTTCTGGCATGAGCCTTGTCTCATATCTATTTTTCTGACAGCAGGGTTTGCCTCGTTGCTATCTTTGTCTGGCCTTACTTTGCAGGGTGAGATCCTGCCTCTTTGTTAGCTCTCAGGTCTCTAATTATTGAGGCAGCTCTCCACAAGTTTGAATGATACTGCCCTTGTTTAATAGGCAAGACAGTTCAGGTGCATGAATGTGACCCATTCTGTGTCACTTGGTTGCAGCCATAGAACATCTTCTTTCCTCTTTTATTTCCTGGTTTATGTTTTATAAACATACTGTCTAGTGGCTACAGACAATAAACATACTTCCTACAGAAAGCGCTTATTACAGCTAGTTCACAAGACACATGTAAGTGAAAAGTAATGTATAAAACAATCATGAGTTAAATATATTGTTATGAATGCTCTTCCTTTTGGCTTCCTTTGGCTTCACCAGCTGATAGATAAGATGGCTGGCTTATTGCTGGCTTCTCTTTGAGCATACTCTGAAATATAACGTGTCAGTTACCATCTAATTTGCAAATAAATTCTGAATATATATGTTTTTAAATTTTTCTAGGCAGTGCCTTTTCCAGTTATGCATCTTGAGTTTCTCCATCTGTTATGGGGCTTAAGGGGTTGTCAGTAGTTATTGTTATCTACAGGACTAAGTGCAACCTTCATGCTTTTTCTCATATCAAATGAATACTTGAATATCTTAGAGTGAAACTTATATCAAATGAATACTTGAATATCTTAGAGTGAAACAAATCCTTTTCTTTTGAATTCTGCTATTTGGTTTGTTCAGCATGTTTCTATAGCTGCACAAACTATAACAGCCCTGTGTGAGAACAGAAGAGACTCCAGATGCATTTGGACTTCTGAGACTATGACCCTGCAAAGTCACTTCTCAGTATCACATGTGCATATAGACACAATTTTGTTCACAGCTTGAAATCCTCCCTGTCAGTGTTCTGAAAATGGGTATCTCTTCTATCTGGATTGTTTCGATTCATTTTTTATAGAGTGGACTATGGAAAATTAATTTTCTGCTTCATAAGGAGGATTTTTCTTTGTCACTTAGTGACTCATGAATATCCTTTTATTCAATAGATATCTACTTTGTGATAGGTGCTTGCAAGAAATTTGTCTTCATAAGGACATCACAAGGAAGTTCTACAATAAGTTAATAATGGGATCTCAGTGGAAAAAAAGCAGGCAGGAAGAATTTCATAGGTCTTATCCAAGAAACGCAAGATCTTAGTTGGAAAGTTACTGATGACAGAAGAGGTATTTTATTTTTCCTGAGAAGGATCCATCTAGAGGTTTTTACAAAGGAAGATAGAACAGTTCATGCTTAGAGGTAAGATTCTGATGACTCAAGACACACATATTTAGAACCTTAAAGAAAATTACACTATTTATTTCATCTTCAAAAGAATAATTTTTTTAAAAATCTACTTTTTCTCAGAACTTTCCAGGTTCCCATATACCTCCCTCAAAAAAGACATACCACTGAAACCTGAATATATGTGTGCACTTAAATCAGAGGGAGCTGAATACATGGTTTGACTTTTCAATATGTTTATTATTCTGAATAGTAGGCAACTGTAACATATATTTGCAAAATTTTCTGGACTAATATTCAACAGGATTTTACATGGTCAAGAAAGTCACAGTTCATGCTCATGGGATATCTTAACTTCTTTGCAAGAAATAGTGCAATTTCGGATTTCTTTAATGAGAATTTATAAATGGTTAGTGAACCCTGGAAGAACTTTATTCTAATGTGGAAATTCTGCTATGCTAAGAGATATGCAGGTGTCTAATCAGTTTTTCATACACTCACTTCGAGCGACTTTAACAAAACTAAATACACTATAACGGCATATTGCATGAAAATGAGCAGGAAATTAAAGAGCTTTTGAAAGAACATTATTAAATAAGAATATAAAAGGAAATCTTCTGTGTATAAAACAAAAAAAACTCTCCTAGATTAAAAACTGAGACTCATGCTTCACTGATTCTATCAGTTGCCTTTCACAGGGGAATGAAAAATAAGACAAAGCCCATAAATACTGATGTGTACTGAATCCTGAGTTAATAACCAAGTTCACTGATTACAAATGGAACTGGTCTTAACAGGAAAAAAATGATAAATTGAAAATTTAATAGCCAATATAGGTCTACTTTTGGAGTTTTCTGATTCAATTGGTGATAGCAGACATTTAGTTCAGTTCTCAGAAATACAGCCTGAAGTCAGCAGGGTGTTGAAGTGTAAGACATAGATGAAATAATATCACGTGACACTGAGAGACTGCTCCAGGAAAAAATTATGTCTTTTCTGGTAAAGGGTATTTCTTAAACGCTTATTATTCTTACAGTTCTGAAAGTATGGAGAAAATGCAGGGGTCAGTCATCTACCTACAACCTAATCTGGAATATAAAAATCTCTTATACTAATTCTTAGTAGAATTTAATCTTAGATTTTATTTAGTTCTTAGATTTCAATGATGAAAACTAGTTGCTTTTTAAAAAGGTTTTATCTCAGCATAAAAAGATAGTAAAAGATTCCGAAACTATCTAAGTGGATTAAAGGAACAGAGCAGCACTCAGCATGTTGCTGTAGGCACGTGGGAACCCAGGTGCCATTGAATCTTAGTTGTCTAGTCATTTACCCATTGCAAAGGGAACTTTATTTGGAAAATTAGGTTTTGGCATTTTTAAAAAGTGTTGGTTTACATAGTATTTTTATTTTCTCTAAAGAGCTGAAAGGCATTGTTTCCAACTTGGTTTTGATTTTTCCAGAAGTTTTAGCTTAAATTTGTTGTGCTACTCTTCTTCCCTTCCTTCATAGTATTTTTAGTCAGTGGGTTTGGTAATTCAAGTGAATTTCCAGTGATGATTTAACTGTTACCTTGCACAGGTAGCAATATATATATTGCTATCACAGATCATAATATGCCTAGGTGTAGGTGTAAAATACCTGTACTTTGTGTATCAGGACGTATAATTTTCAAAAAGAAAAAAAAAAGAACCAGAACAAAACAAACAGCACTGACTAATTAAATCAGTTCTGTTAACTAAAAGAGACGTAAGCTTTTCTTGAGCACTAGTCAGAGTGATGTACAAAAAGGAGCAGGTGATTACACAGAAAAAGTAATGTCCTGCGAGTAAATATGGCAGATTGTGGATAGAGAGGCAGTAAGATCAGGAGTGGATAAAAATTAAAGCATGTATGATGAAGACATGGTAAAAAGGATTAGGGACTGGCTAAAGTACAAGAAAAGCAAAATTAAAATAATACGTGGTCAATGAAGGGTACCAAACAGGAATTCATATGGTTGTCTGAAAATAAGTTTTTTTTTAGATATGAGGTGACTTAGGAGATCTGAACATATTAAGACTGGTTCATAAGAACAGGTCTGACTTTCACTTCTTTCAGATGCACTATTCACTTTAATAAACAGATAATTTACTTAGTTACCATTTATCAAGTCTACCCAGGCAGTGTTCTCATGTTGTTTATAAACAAATGACTCCTTCAATGCCAAAACATGAAAAAATAAAAGCCTTGCTGCATTGAAGTAGTAAAAAGTCTCAGCTTTAGAAGACAGACAATCCAGATCCTCACCTACATGGTGTTTGAAATACATTTTGTAGGAAAGACATGTACATTAGTGCTTTTGTGCTCATCTGAGCTCTTGTTTTGCTGCTGTTGAATTTAATAAAATTTTGTGGTGCCTTAAACTATAGGAGTTTTCAGCTACTAGAAACAGTGCAGTAGGACAATGCTGAAATAGTAAAAGGACTATGCTGCAGTTCAGTGGAGAGACATTTTGGTGACATGAAGTAAAGGGTACATGTACTATGTTGAGACTTATCCCAAGAGCCTATAGGGACACTGTTTACAAAACCTGATGCAACAGCATTTTGAGACTATGCTCAATAGAAAAAGTCACAATAGTACTATTGGATCCCTTTCTCTTTGAGAGGGATTCATGAAGTGAATTACATCCTAAACCATGGGTAGGTATGGGGTGAAAGAGCAGTTCACAGCTTGGGAACAAAAACTGTCTAAACACAGGTTTCAAGTTCACTGTTCGAATAGTTTTTATTTAGCAGATATTACGACTGTCACTGCCTTCGCAAGAGTTTAATCTATGTGTTTAGTAGACATTGTTATTTTTATATCACATTAATCATAACATGATATAGTCTCTTCAAATTTGCCTTTGTTACATATTATTCTAACTTTTCCTCCATATACTGTTTTACTTGAAATGTTCTGAATTTTAAGTTTCTGTCCATTGCCCCTAAGATAAAAACTAACATTGTCTTCTTTTTGTCATTCTCTTTTTTCCACAATGGGTTCCACAAATTACCTACAGACATTTATTTGCTCTGTCTCTAGCTTAGCTCTCTTAACCTTGATCTTCTATTAAACTTCAAAAATTTTACGTTCTATTTCACATCTGAAGAAGGCTTGGGAAAAAGTAAAGCAATTTCTTTCAACTGTACTAAAATATTCTAGAAAAAATTATTTCAAGCTACAGAGTTTGTCCTGCATTTCTAGCCTGTCAGGGGTACAGGAATATAAATACTTTATTTCAGTTATAAAAACTGTAACTAGTCATATTTTTCTTATAATAGAAAATTCTTGTGAAGTGTTGACTTTGCTGAAAGCTGTGAGATTCTCAGAGATTAATAACCTTATCTGAGGCAAATATAGACCAGTTAATACAAAATGTGTTCCCTTTCCACTACATACATAAGTCTTAATAGGGAATATGAAAAATCTTATCACATCCTGGTCTCCAAGCTGGTAAAACATGGGTTTGACTGATGGACCACTGGGTGGATTAAGAACTGGCTTGATGGCCACACCCAAAGAGTAGCTGTCAACATGCCCATGTCCAAGTGGAGGCCAGTGACAATTGGAGTCCCTCAAGGATCAATGTGGGACTGGTCCTGTTTAACATCTTTGTTGGTGACATGGACGGTGTCATTGAGTGAACCCTCAGCAAGTTCACTGATGACTCCAAGCTGTGTGGTGTGGCTGACCTGCTAGAAGGAAGGGATGCCAGAGAGACCTTGACAGGCTGAAGAGGTGGAACCATGCCTACATCTTGAAGTTCAACAAGACCAAGTGCAAGGTCCTGCATCTGAGTTGAGACAATCCCAAGCACTGATCCCAAGCTGAGCAGTGAGTGGCTTGAGAGAGCCCTGAGGGAAAGGACTTGGGGGTGCTGGTGGATGAGAAGTTCAACATGAGCCATCAGTGTTCACTTGCAGCTCAGAAAGCCAACCAGATGCTTGGCTGCATCAAGAGAAGAATGGCCAGCAGGCCCTGGGAAGTGATTCTCCCCCTCTACTCTCCTGAGATCCCACCTGGACTACTGCATCCAGTTCTGGAGCCCCTTTCATAGGAGGGACATGGATGTTCTGGAGCGTGTCCAGAGAAGGGCCATAAGGACGATCAGAGGGCTGGAGAACTTCTCCTGTGAAGACAGACTGAGAGAGTTGGGGTTATTCAGTCTGGAGAGGAGAAGGCTCCCAGGAGACCTTATTGTAGCCTTCCAGTATCTGAAGGGGACCTACAAGAAAGCTGGTGAGGGACTTTTTAGGATGTTGGGTAATGATAGGATTAGGTGCAATGGTTTCAAACTAGAGGAGAGTAGATTTAGATTGGAAGTTAGGAGGAAGTTCTTCACTGTGAGGGTGGTGAAATACTGGAACAGGTTGCTCAGAGAGGTGGTGGAAGCCCCATCCCTGAAATTAAAAAATCCTAATACAATAACATTGTAACATGTGACTAGGAAGTAACTTGAAGGCAAATGCTTGTCAGAGTATTCTACATATAAAATGTAATTAGAATACTCAATAGATATTCTGCCACATATTTTCCTGATGGTCAGTTTAGTTAAGGATAAATTCCTTGGTGGCAACACCCATAGAATTACAGACAATGTCAAAAAAAAAATGACATTGTAGGTCAAAATTGTGTAACTTTTCTTATATGTGTTTTGTAAAAGCATTAAAATCTTTCAGCTAAGGACTTAATGGAGCATGGAAAGGAGCTGGGAAAAGCAGAAATTTTCTTTATCTCTTCCTACTACTAGAAAGCATGCATCTACTCTGGAGACTACTCATATGTTACTTGACTTATTTTTTTCACAAAAATAAAATGTCCAATTTGTGTTCAGGTATAGAAAGTGTGGTACAGAAGATATGCAAACATAATTCCTGCTTCATATGTTTGTAACCATGAAAAAAAATCAACAAGAACTTGAAAATAGTTATGAAGAGTAATATTTATGATTATAATACAAGTATTTAATACAGAAGTTGAAGACTATGTGACACATAACAGAAAATAGTATCATAAAAAACTCATATGTGAGGAGATAAGTATTTCATAGAATCAGCCAGCTTGGAAAGGACCTCTGAGATCATCAAGTCCAACCCTTAATCCACTACCACTGTGGTTACCAGACCATGGCACTGAGTCCCACGTCTGTCCCTTTATAAAAACCTCCAGGAATGGAGAATCCACCACCTCACTGGGCAGACCATTCCAATGCCTAATCACCCTCTCTCTAAAGAAATTTTTTCCTAATATCTAACCTTAACCTTTCCTGGCTGAGCTTAAGTCCATGCTTTCTTGTCTTACTGAGAGCTGCTTGGGAGACCGACCCCTCCCCTGGCTACAACTTCCTTTCAGGGAGTTGTAGAGAGTGATGAGGTCTCCCCTGAGCCTCCTCTTCTCCAGACTGAACACCCCCAGCTCCCTCAGCCCTTCCTCACAGGACTTGTGCTGGATCCCTTCTCTGCTCTTCTCTGGACCTGCTCCACCACCTCAATCTCCTTCCTTGAACTGAGGGGCCCAGAACTGGACACAGGACTCAAGCTGTGGCCTCACCAGGTGTGGCCTCACCAGGGCTGAGTACAGGGGCAGAATCCCTTCCCTGGACCTGTTGGCCACACTGTTCCTGATAGAGGCCAGGATGCCATTGGCCTTCTTGGCTACCTGGGCACACTGTTGGCTCATGTTCAGCTTCCTGTCACTCCAGACTCCCAGGTCCCTTTCTGCCTGGCTGCTCTCAGCCACTCTGTGCCCAGCCTGGAGCTCCCCATGGGGTTGTTGTGGGCAAAGTGCAGGACCCGGCACTTGGCCTTGTTGAACCTCATCCCGCTGGAATCAGCCCAACTCTCCAGTCTGTCCAGGTCCCTCTGCAGAGCCCTCCTGCCTTCCAGCTGATCCACACTCCCCCCAGCTTAGTGTTGTTTGTGAATTTGCTAATGGTGGTCTCAGTCCCCTCATCTAAATCATTAATGAAGATATTAAACAGAACGGGGACCAACACTGATCCCTGGGGGACACCACTGGTGAGCAGCCATCAGCTGGATCAGCACCATTCTCTAGTGGCCTCCAGCAGTTCCTAACCCAGCACAGAGTGCTCCTGTCTGAGCCCTGGGCTGACAGCTTTTTCAGGAGAATGCTATGGGAGAGGGTGTAAAAAGATTTGTTGAAGTCCAGGTAGACTCCATCCACAGCCTTCCCCTCATCTCCCAGGTGGGTCACTTGATCCCAAAGGGAGATCAGGTTGGTAAGACAGGACCTGCCCTTCCTAACCCCGTGCTGGCTGGGTCTGATCCCCTGTCCATCCTGTAGGTGCTGTGTGATTGCCCCCAGGATGATCTGCTCCATAACCTTGCCAGGAACTGTGGTCAGGCTGACAGGCCTGGAGTTCCCTGGGTCCTCCTTTTAGCCCTTTTTGTGGATTGCTGTGACATTCCCCAACTTCCAATCATCTGGGACTTCCCAAGTGAGCCAGGACAATGATGGAGAGCATCCTAGCAATCTCTTCCACCAGCTCCCTCATCACCCTGCGGTGGGTCCTGTCTGGTCCCATAGACTTGTGAGAATCCAAGTGGCTCAGCAGGTCTCTAACCATTCCCTCCAGGATTACAGGGGAGCTACTCAGCTTCTTATTTCTCTCTAAAAGCCCCAGAAGCAGCTGTCCTCAGGACAAGCTGCCTTATAGTTGAAAACTGAGGTAAAGAAGGTGTTAAATACCACAGCCTTTTCCTCATCTTTGGTAACTGTGTTTCCCTCAATGTCCAACAAAGAATGGAGGTTTTCCCTGACCCTCCTTTTGCCACTGATGTATCTGTTGAAAAACTTTTTGTTATCCTTAATTGAAGTGGCAAGGTTGAGCCTTTGTCTCTCTAACTATCTTTCTTCATGACCTGAGTATATTCCTAAACTCTTCCTGAGTATCCAGCCCTTTTTTCTATAGTCAATAAGCTCTCTCTGCAACCCTAATTTCCTTCATTATCTCTCAGCCAGACTGGTCGTCTTCCCCTCCGCCTTGCCTTTCAGCACACAGGGACAGACTGCTCCTGTGCATTCAGGACTTTCTCCTTGAAGTACACCCATCCCTCCTGGACCCCTTTGTTTTCCAGGGCTGTTTCCCAGGGTACACTCTGAATCAGTCATCTGAAAAATGCCAGAATCTGCCCTCTGAAAGTCCAGTGTAGAGGTTTTATTGTTGGCCCTCCTTGCATCCCTGAGTAGAGAAAACTATTATTTCACGGTCACTGTGTCCCAGACAGCCTCTGACCACTACATCTCCCACTGGCCCCTCTCTGTTTGTAAACAGAAGATTCTAGTGGGGACCCGTCCCTGGTGGGGTCATTTACCAGCTGGAGTAGGAAATTATCCTCTAAATGCTCCAGGAATCTCCTGGACTGCATCTTCTCTGCTGTGTGGAGTTCCCAGCAGATATCTGGCAGGTTAAAGTCACCCATGAGAACAAGGGCTGGTGATTTTGAGACATCTGCCAGCTGCTTGTGGAATAATTCATCCCTCTCATCATCTTGGTTGGGCGGTCTATAACAGACTCCCACGAGGATGTCAGCCTTATTGACCTTCCCCCCTGATTTTGACCCACAGGCACTCAACATTATTGCTACTGACCTCGAGTTCTACAGAGCTAAGTGGCTCTCTAACACATAGAGCCACCCTTCCAACTCTCCTACCTTGTCTGTCCCTTCTGAAGAGCTTGTAGCTATCCATGGCAGCACTCCAGTCATGTGAGTCATCCCTCCACGTTTCTGTGATGGCAACTACATCAGAGCTTTGCTGCTGCATAATGGCTTCCATCTCCTCTTGTTTGTTTCCCATACTGCATGCATTGGTGTACATGCACTTCAGCTGGGCTGTTGACTTCACTCTTAACTCAGGCTTTCCACCATTGGGCTCATCTTTGGATGGCCCGGTTTCAATCTCTTCCCCCTTCAAACCTAGTAGAAAGCCCTCCTGATCAGTCCCACCACCTTACAGGCTATAGTCCTTTTGCCCCTGCTAGACAGATGAAGCCCGTATGATTTGAGGGCACTGGGTAGCATGGAATTTGTCCCAAGGTCAAAGAACCCAAAACCCTGACATTGAAATCAATCCTTAAGCCGTGAGTTAACCTGCTGGATCTTCCTACTAGTTCCCTCATCCATTGGTGTCATTAGAGAGATGGAGGAAAATACAGCTTGGGCTCCTGATCCCTTCAGCAGTTGCCCCAAGCCCTTGAACTCTCTTTTGATTGAATGGGTGCTTCTTGTTATTACATCATCAGTATCCACCTGAAAGATTAGAAATGGTTAATAATCTGAAGAACTCACAAGGTTGGAAAGCTTACTTGCAACATCCTTAGCCCAGGCACCAGGCAGACAGCAGACCTCCCTGTGAAATGGGTTTAGTCTCCATATGCAGCCCTTCACTTCCCGCAGCAGGGAGTCATCTACTACAATGACCCCTCAAGTTTTCTTTTAGGGGTCAGTTTTGATGGCTGTCCTGAGGCAAGTCAGCCTTTGTGTGTTTCTGGCCTTTGTGAGCCCTTGACTTTGCTTGTGACCAAATCCTCCTGCAGCGCTCCAGACCTGTTCTTCAAGGGCATTACAGGTGGTGTACTTCTTAGGGGAACACACTTGCTCCATTTTCTTTTCTGTCAAGCACTGGCTTGTTCCCATTGACCCTTCTCCTGTGGATTACTGTGGGAGGGCTCAAGGACATCGTTATTGGAGGATATGGGATCCTCTGTTTCCCTGAGAGTTATTTCCTGTTCTAATTTAGGGGAGATCATTTGAAGAATAATCGATTCCCTTCTCACTCTCCCTGATGTTTCTTAGCCTGCTCACCTCTTCCCTGAGCTCCATCACCTCGTCTTGGAGTTTTCCCCCCATGCTGAGCAGGTCACCAACCTGTTCACACTGCACACAGCCACGGCCAGAGATGCCTCCTGCTGCCTGTGCGAAGCTGTAGTATTCCTCACAGCCTATGTCCCGGATACCTATACTCATTTTTGTGGGTGTTAGGAACAAAGTCTTCTTTCTCCGAGTACTTACCATAGCTCTAGGAGTAAGTTCCAGCTCCCTGCCCACATGAACTGCCTTGAAGACTTCCTCATTTACCCACCCCTGTTCAGCATGCTTCCCAAGGCCATTTAAATCACCAGGAGGCTGCCTGGACACGCCCCCTGCCACACCTGATTGGCTGAGCCAGCGAGCTTCCAGGTTTCCTCCCACGGTTCTGGGAAGCTGTACGGAGTTCCCTGATCTCAGGAACCCCCCTGTACCACTTGATCTCACTTAGCCTCTGGGCTTACTTCGTGTTTTTCCCTCTCCCACTGCCTCTGCTTGTCACCGAACCAACTGCCGAAGTATCAGTTTTCATCACGTTTAAATTTCTGGCTTTATGAAAAATGTTAGCTGGCGTTTCTTTATTTTTTTTCAAAAATGTTAAAAGAAAATACTAAAGAAAAATAAGAACAGTCACACTGCATAACATGCCAAGTTCCTCATTGAATCCTTTTGTCAACTTTTCCATTTCATCCACAAGCCACACCTGCCAAAGGCAATCAATGCAGTACTGCCTGCTTGCTGAAGCAGTGCCAGTTTCTAACAGTTACTTATAAACCAGCTAGAAGTAGATGGTCTATTAATTTTCCTGAATATGGTATCTTGTGACAAAAGCATATAAATTTTGCAAATAACTGCTATCAGGTTAAGTGGAAGGCTCATTCCATTTATTAAATAAATATGTTGATGTATTTCTCTTCAGTATGGCACAGTAATTGAAGAACAAAATAAAAAAAATGTATAAGTCTCCATTTCAAACTAGAACGTCTTTTGACTTATCTGATAATTCAATTAGCAGTATGTCAGTGTAAGAAGATATATTTTTAGGTGTAAGTTTAGAAAAGTTTTACGTTTGTCTGTATATCTAACTAATCAAATCTCACTGAGTAAATATTAGATTTTCTGTAAGAAAATAATTTAGGCCAACAATTACTAATTATTATAATCTAATTACTGCATGGCTAAGGTCATGCCTTGGCTCACTGGCATAGTCCTGTGGGTTATACAACTGTAAAATTTATGTAATCAGTAAAACTTTTTACAATCTGATTTCTTAAGCGTGTTATTCTTGCCATCATCTATGTACTCTATTTTGAGAATGCATTTACAGGAAAAAATGGTGAGAATATCCTTTGTAAAACAGGCAGAAAGGAAAATATAAAACTGTATTTACTTATATAGTGACTTAATGAACATCAAAAAATGAATAAAGGTATCAACAAATGCAGTTTAATGAACTGCAATAAAGTTAATAGAAGTTTTTCCAATGTTTTCAGAATGTAGTATGCAATTTCTATTGAAAGTAACTATGAAAGAAACCAACTAGCTTAAGTTTTTTTAGTCTTCATTATGTCCATATACATCCACTCTGACCTTTAGTTGTGGTGCAGATAATTAATTTGAAATCTGCTTCCAGTCAGTTTCTGATTTTTATATTTTATTCTTGCTTCTTTTATATACTAGAGTTACAAATCACTGCACACTTTTGATAAAGTAATACATAATTAAAGTTATACAATTATGGACCCCCTTTTAATTATGGACCCACTTTTAAAAATATACTGTATGTCTTTTGGGGGTTTAACACAAAATACTAGAGGGGTAGAAAAATTAGCATAGTAAACTGGTGGTTTTACAAATCAAAGCTCAAATGAAAGAATTAATGTCTAGATGGATAATTGGATTTGTTCTGCTTTTAATTGAAAAGGAGTTTTCCAGAATGGCAGATGAATTAGATCCATCTTCTGCAGCACAGGAAATAAAGAAACATTTGAGTAGGTAAGAATGTTATTGAGTCAGAGAATCTAATATCTTAGTTTGAATTTTGGGTTATTGTATGGATGGAGATTCCACTGATGGCTTTTGCAAATTAAAAAAAATAAACAAACAAACAAAAAAATAGGTCTTGTAAGAGTAAAGGTTAAGGGCTTGTTTTCCTCTGTGGCTTGGAAGGAGGAGATACTTCATGTTGTAACACTAGGTTGTCAAGTTACCATTGCTTTGCATTCAGGGTAGGTCAGAGGACCCTAGTCAATGTCATTAGCATTGCAATAGGCACCACATTCTTACCCTTGGCTAAAGAACTGGAACAACTGAGTTCCAAAAAGAAAAAATTGAATGTTGGGTAGTTCTGTCTAAGCATTACTCAAGACCTTATTATTCTTTCACGAGATGCCATAGCTAAATATAGGATTTTAAGAATAACTTTGAACTATGTATATTTTTTTTAATTTTAAAAACCAAAATTATTTTGAACTTTAAGCATTGAAGATAAGAAATACTGAAATTACTTGATGTATCTGACTGCTTTGCACATTTCATCTAACATATCTATAAATAAGGATTAGCAGGCTGCTTCTGGTTTATCGTTTTACATCACAATAGATTTGAGATGATTCAAATTGATTCATGCCTAGTGAAACCTTTCAAGACACATATAATTTGGTATATTAAATAACACATCATTAGGATCTTAGTCATAATACTAAAGTTGTTCCCATACAACGATACCTTTGGAACAATAAGGAAGGTGGTTGTTTCTCAGCACTGAATAAAATAATTAGGGGGTTATTTACTGAGCTATCAACATTTGACTGTTGATTTTTCATCTACAGTTTAGGCAATAAGTTATTTTTTATTTGCAATATTCAGGGAAGCAAGACTGCTACTAAGGTATTCTGATGGGTTTTTTTCTGTGGACTTTTTCAGCAGAAGGCAGTTGTTGTAGAAAGATATTTCCAGATGATGTGAAACCTGAAATAAATAGCCAGTACAGTTTCAATGAAAAATGAGTTGAAAGAAGTGATTTTTTTACAGCTTAAGTAGGTAAGATACATTGTTTCATCTTCTGACTATCACAGTTATCTTCAGCATCCTTTTTTGTAGCAAGTAATGCTACTTTACATACAGTGAGAGTGATGATGGAACACCTGTACTTTAAATTACACTGAAGTTTGGTCTATTAATAGTTTCACCTGCTCATTAACTTGAAAAAAAAAAAATTATAATGTCAAGTTGTTATTAATAAATCTTCAAGAATAATCTTACTGTTTGAAATAGTATTTCTTGTGGCAGTACATTACATGAATTTTCTTAAGCTATGCACGTATCCTTTATCTTACATGATTTACATCAGGAAATGAAAAAGCCTTCTTAACTCCTATGTAATAATGTCTGCTTTTTGTGTTTGTAAACACAATAACACACTCAAAAAGTAATTCATTGTTGTTCAACTGTATGACTTCTATTGAAGTCAATCAGCTGAACTCTTCTGCCAAAGATCTTGCTACTTAGAAGTCCGTAGGAAAAATTCTTATTTACCAGTTGTGTTCAAGACTTTTGTTTGGGCGATATTTATCAAACAAACAATTCTTGATCTTTATCAAACAGGCCTAATCAGCAAGTGAGTAATAAAAGTAATCTGTAATGATGTAAATTTGAAACTGTAAGCTGCACTACTCTACCAAATAATTATAAAAACAAGCAAATTTTTTTTTAAGTAGAAAAGCTTTATGAAACTCTAAAATTATTGCTTTTTTACATTGTTTTGGGTTTTTTAAAGAGAATGTATTTAGTTTTCATATTTATATGTGAACATGCCAGTAAGATGAGTTACATGAAATTGGAAGATTCGTGAGTAATATATCCATGAGCTCCAGCCAGATACAAAATACTTTTTGTATTATGGAGTGAACAGGTTTTGGAATTCCATATTCTTGATTTTGCTAACTTTGGATTTGCTGACATTGCCACAGTCAGTAAGGTTCAGGCAGACACAAAACAATTGTATTCAGAGTGAGAACATGATCTTACAGTGTGCACAGAGTCAGATACAGCACCTGGAGGAAAAAAAAGCATTGGGCTGCTACAATTCCTCTGTGGAACAGTAGTCACTTTTACAGGACACTAGTGCCTTCATTTCTCAGCTTCATCATTTTCTCAAGGTGCAGCTCAGTAACAGGTAATGTTATTCCTCTCTCTGTAGTTTGCTTTATAAGGTAGTTTCTGTGGTAGCAGTGAAAATGAGCATGAGGTTAAATTTTTAAAACCTTCTTCCATTTTCTTATTGGACTTAGGCCAATTTCGTTCTTTTTATTCTCTCTCCTCTCAATCTGACAACAGATATGTGCTACCTCAAGTTCCAGCATTAGACATCTGATATATCATTTGGTTTAGTTTACTTTGATGGCACTATATCATAGGTAAATTATTAAATAGAGATTGCCTCTTAAATACAATTAGATAATTCCTACAAAACAACTCCATTTAATTACTTGTTATGGAGAAAGCTTTATTCTTCCTACACAGCAAATCATTGAGCACTTTGATAAAAATGTAGCTTTCTACAATCATCCAAAGTCTGTTATTAGAACTGTTATTAGAACTATTTAAAACAGACTATTTAAAATGGTTTGCTTTCATTACTGCTTCAGCTGGAATCAGGACTGCATCTTAATGCAAGTCTCACAATTGTTTCAATTTATTACAATTTATTACAATTTGTATCCTGTATCATTCTAAAGAATGTTAGGATGTCTATCCTGTATCAACCGAAAGAAGGAAATACATTTCTCCAGAAATGCAGTTGATATCAGAGGTTTTTACTTGCAGATATAATGTGCATTAGGTTACCAGAATTACAGTTCCACCTGACACAGTTTGAATTGGTGTTTTCATTTTCAGGCACTTCCATGTTTTTTTATAATTATAGAATTGCAGATGTATTTTGTCTGAAATTAACTAAAATATGCCTTTGATATCAACAGTAGTAAAATGGGCCCTCAGAAGACAGGAAAAACAAAACCAAAAACCAACCCAAAAACAAACAAAAAAAGCTGAAAAAACGCCCACTTATCCACAATATAAAAAAGGAAACAATTATTGCACTTCTGTCTCACTAATTAGTGAACAAGTTTGCGAGTAAACATGGCTGTGTCAAAAAGGAAATACTGTTTTAACTCGCTACATTTTTTTGTGGCTTTGATTACGGTTGCCTGCAACAAAAATCCCCATAGCTGTACATAAAATAAGTAGACTATCCTATTTCAGAAATTTTGGCAGTAGTCTTCACAGGTTTTTTGTTAGAGAGGAAGGAAAGAGAGGAAGAATGAAAGACTGAGTGAAATTGTTTCTATGACCTTTTCCAGAAATCATGAATAACTGGATTATTTGCCATACAGACAACAAATATTTCCCTCCTTGAAGTATTTTAGAACAAGTGTAGCAATAGCAAAACAAAGAATTATTGTGTTCAGACTGAATAACTGTGTACAGGTTCTTATTAGTCAATATAGCTGAATCAAGCCTGACAAGATTTCACTGCACCTACTTGACCTATATTGTGTTTATCTTATTACTCTTATTTTCACTTACGTGCTATGTAAAAAGATTTATGCTTTTCTCACAGTGATTTACCCAGTACAACAGACTATATATATATCTTACATGAAATGGTTTTGGTGGCAGTGGTACAAAACACATCAGAAAATGAAAAAGGCAAGTCCTACTATTGCCAGAAATATGTCTAAGTTTACCTTCCTTGTTCTCCCATTCCTAGGATAGATCTCAAGGACTGCAGTCAAATTAATTTCTGGCAAACACCTCCTGTTGCTCACAGTGACCTTTCTAAATAAAGTGAGATTGTTTAGTACATGATACAAAGAATTCTAAATGAGTGAATTTAAGACCCTAAGAATTCTGCTAACAGATCTGGGTTTTTTTGTTTTGGTTTTGGGGTTTATTTTCTGTTTGGTGGGTTGTTTGGTTTTCTTTGTTTTGATTTGGTTTGGGGATTATTTGTGGTGTTCTTTCTCAGATAGTTGAAATAGCTACAGCTAGATTGTCGACTGGAACCAAGGAGTGTGTGGTTGTTAGTTGTCTGCAGTAGTTTCATAATGACACAGTACAGGACTAGGTATCCACAGTAAAGAGAGCTTTCAGTTTTAAGCATAAGAGAGAGGAGTCAGGATGAAAACCTTATGTCCAGCATGCTCTTAAGAGAAAGTCAGCAGCTCTCATGTCAAGTCCATTACGCAAGACCAGACATTATAGTTTAAGCAGCTGTGAAAGCATAATTCCAGAGAGTGGAAAATGTGCAGAAATGGTATCATGATAAAGATCATGTGTTTTTTACATCATAATTAGTTAATTACTGTGTATTTCCCAGTTGTAGTCTTTTTTATGATATTGGTTTCCTCAATGATGTTCTGCCTTGATGTCTATAGAGAATTTCTCAGGTCTTGGGCTAGGAATACTCAGTGTTATTAACCCAATTAAAATTCACACTTTCATCCAAGTACAACTTTTCTTCAGTTCAGGAAAAAAAAAAGAAATAGCTTAAGAAAGCTCACTCAAATGAGAAATATACAGAAGCATTTCTTTGGATAGAAGTTGATAGCCAGAAATTAATTTAATTTGTTAAGAAAAAATATTTTCTCAAAAGTTTTCTTTTTACTATAGCTAATATATTTGGTTGAGATGCATAAATTTTAATGGAATTTTTATTGAGATTTATGGCAGAGAGACTGAGAATATTTTCTCAACTGGTTATCTAGTAGTTAAGTCAATGTCCTGAATTACCTGATCAATGAGATAGTAGGAATGTTGAACTGGAATTTGGGATTCTGCTTAATAATTATAAAAATTTCTTGTTTGTATTAAATATCCTCAAGCTCTCTATAGTTCTTAAGTGTACAAACAAGAATTAAAAATCTCTAAGAAGTTAGCTGTTTTCTTGTTCTTTCAGATAAACTTTTTATGGTGTTCATGTTAACCCAGGCTACAAATAAAGTCAGAACAACTTAACAAGGTTCTTCAAGACCTAATAATTTTCAGCATGGACCTTCTGTAATTCATAGTTTTGAAAGACATGAAATACATTCTAATAGAGTCAAGTAATGTTTTTGTGGAGATTGATACACCACAATTACATGATGAAATTCAACAAGGGGAAGTGTAGAGTTTTGCATTTTGGGGAAGAACAGCACGATGTCCCAGTATAGGTTGGGGGCTGACCTGCTGGAGAGCAGTGTAGGTGAAAGAGACCTGGGGGTCCTGGTAGACAAGAAGATGACCATGAGCCAGCAATGTGCCCTTGTGGCCAAGAAGGCCAATGGCATCCTGGGGTGCATTAGAAAGGGTGTGGTTAGTAGGTCGAGAGAGGTTCTCCTCCCCCTCTACTCTGCATTGGTGAGGCCACACCTGGAGTATTGTGTCCAGTTCTGGGCCCCTCAGTTCAAGAAGGACAGGGAAGTGCTTGAAAGAGTCCAGCGCAGAGCTACTAAGATGATTAAGGGAGTGGAACATCTCCCTTATGAGGAAAGGCTGAGGGAGCTGGGTCTCTTTAGTTTGGAGAAAAGGAGACTGAGAGGTGACCTCATCGATGTTTTCAAATATGTAAGGGGTGAGTGTCAGGGAGATGGAGTTAGGCTTTTCTCAGTGGTGACCAGTGATAGGACAAGGGGTAATGGGTGTAAATTGGAGCATAGGAGGTTCAAGTTGAATTTCAGAAGAAATTTTTTTACTGTAAGGGTGACGGAGCCCTGGAACAGGCTGCCCAGGGGGGTTGTGGAGTCTCCTTCACTGGAGACATTCAAAACCCGCCTGGACACGTTCCTATGCGATGTACTCTAGGGGGCCCTGCTCTGGCAGGGGGGGTTGGACTAGATGATCTTTCGAGGTCCCTTCCAACCCCTAGGATTCTATGATTCTATGATTACAAAATGCTAATTGATTGCTATAGGTAATCTCATTTTACATGAGATATGAAGGAGAGACTGACATCTACACATTATAAAATCTATACTAGTGTGCAAAACATCAAAGTTCTTGGTGGCATATGCTGTTAATTGATTAATAGCTATTAAAAATTAATTTAAAAAAATTTTTTTGTTGTAGGGAAACACAAAGCAGCTTTCTAAAAACTAGTGTTTGGGTTCCAATGGTTGGTTCTGTTCATATAGTTTAAAATCTGTGTCTCTGCTTCTCTTTCTATCGTAAAAACCCTTATGTTTGCTTCATGGATAGATATTTCTGCATTTTTCCCCTTTCTTATGTTGATCCTCATCACTAAGAAGAAGACAAAAAATAAAAAAAAGAAAAAAGAAAAAAGAAATTAAATTGAAGTCTTGTTTTAAGATTTTTAAGATGTTCAGTCACAATCATATAAAGCATATTCATTGCATCATTGAGCTTAAGAAGTTTCTCAGAAACCTTTTAAAATGTGTAGCATAGCACATCTAAGAGAAATATGTTATCTTAGTTTTCCAGTCTGTTGAGTTTCTGCTATGCTTCTGTATTTCCTCCCTGTCAATATGGACTTCTGCTTTTGCTCATTGTATAATCAAGCACATTTTATTAGTGTGTCCCAATTGGATGCAAAGCATTCTCTGTTTAGACTTAAAAAGATATATTTGCAAAAGTTGGATAATGGTTAGTCTGTGGTAAGTCATGCTATTTCAGAATATCCTTAGTTCCAGTTTTTCATTGTCTTTCTTATGGCTCTGAATGTTGTAATTTGATTTGAGGAGACTGACAGTGGGAAAAGTTAGTGATACTAGAAACAAAAGATCCCTTTTTTTGTTAAAATAAAGTGCTCTTGCTGCCTTTTTAAAATTCTGCAACCTTCAAAATGTATGTTATATGACATTCATAAAAGGTATCAGCCTCTATCTGCTAGAGGTCAGCTGTTTCTTATGAAATCTAAACATGCTAATCTAAGCATGATAAACAAGTCGTTGAAAGAAATTATTAAACATTATGCATCTTTGTGTACAAATAGCTATCCTTCATGCACTTAATGATACATTGCATGTTTCAGTCTTCTGAAAAAAACCAAACCAAACCAAACCGAAACATTAAAAAGGACAATGATACTTGCTGCTTTTCACTCTTCAAATAGTCACAGAAGTGCCTCAAGGCAGTAGCAATCTTGATACTGAAAGTACATTGGGACTTAATTATGCACAGATGCTGCCTATAGAACAAACATCTCTACAGTGTTTTTTTCTGTTTTTTCCTGTGTTGCAGCTATGTAGTAAAGTATACATACCTCTAATGTAAGTAGAATCACAGAAGCTTGGGACTGGAAGGGACCTTGAAAGATCATAGAGTCCAATCTCCCTGCCAGAGCAGGATCACCTACAGGAGATTATGAAGGAATGTGTCCAGGTGGATTTTGAAAGTCTCCAGAGAAGGAGACTCCACAAGCTCTCTAGGCAGCCTGTGCCCGTGCTCCAATACCCTCACAGTAAAGAAGTTTCTCCTTGTGTGAACTTCCTATGTGGTAACAAACCCATTATTCCTTGCCCTATTACTGGGCACCACTGAAAAGAAATTGGCCTCATCGTCTAGACACACACATCTCAGATATTTATAGACATTAATGAGATCCCCTCTCAGCTTTGTTTTCTCAAAGCTAAACAACCCCAGTTTTCTGTCTTTCATCATAGGAGAGATGTTCAATTCCCCTTATTGTCCTTGTATCTCTCCATTAGACTAACTACAAAAAAAGAGGGAAAAGAACAACTGCTTCCTTTCCCTTTTTAAGACAGCTAATACCGTCTTATGAAATAACTTGCAAGCAGTAACTCATCTGTTCTTTCTTTTAAATTGATTTTTCTCGTTAGAATTCACGTTCTTCAGTTCTGTCCTTACAAAGCCACTGTGTTCCTTTCCCTTTTCTAATTCAGGCCTGATGACAATTTTTTGAGTCTTCATTTTTTTATTAGCCCTGTTGTACAGCACAAAGCTGAGCACAATATGCCTATGAATTGAAAATCTAGTATTATTTTGAAATTTGCTTATATTTTGTGCTTCGGAGAAATCCAAGTTATACTCAATGCATTTATTACCCAACGGTTATACTCAATACACTTAAAACACTAAACAAACAAAAAATTAATAAAAAAAAAAATGAAATAATAATTCTCTTAATAAATGAAATCTCTTAAATAATAATTCTTAATCTAGTTCCTTAGTGTTATGTTGATTTTTTTTTTAAATAACTTGGAAAATACTTTTAAAATTTATCTATTTTCCTCTTTGTACTTCAGCCTCATTTTAATATATATACTGATGTAGCAAAACATCAGTACACTATGCATTGGAAAATACAGTTGCTTGTTACCGTTTAAGTGGGCCAGTCTAATTTCATGATACACATTTGTGTACCCAGAGAGAGGGGTTCATTAGGACCCTAAAGGATCTGGGATGGATGGAACAGGACGAGATCATTGTTCTCTCCCGTTTCCTGCCATACTCTATAAAAGCCAGGGGGCCCTTAAGACCACTTTCCTTCCTACTCCTTCATTTCTTGTTGATAAGCAAAGTCAGGAGTCTTGGGGAGAGGCTCCTTTTCTATCAGCTCGTCATGTGCTTTCCAGCATCCAAAATCATTGGGTTCTGGGAAGAGCCATGGACCTCTCTCCCAAGTTGGCCCTGCCACAGGGGACCCTCAGACAACTATCTCTGTGATCATAGAGATTGGGTTTTGTGTATTTGCACGAATTTCTCATCCCATGTGTTACTGTCCCTTCCTTATTATAGTGAACCTGTTCCAGTTTCAATTTCCAACCTGTAGGTCTCCTTTCCTTTTTTCCCTTTTATCTTCCATTGGGAAGGTGGAAGCGGGTAAAAGAAATTCTATCCTTTGTTTTTTGGTGTGCCCTGACAGCTAAACTAAGACAAAAAAAATGTTTCTTTTTATAAAGAGAATGATAATTGTGCTTATGCCAAAACAATTTCTGAAATAGAAGAGCAGTGACAACAGTAGCATAAATAAAAGATGCTGTATAGCTACCATCCCATCAGGAATGACAAGTAGAACAGACCAAGTCTAATTAGATATCAATAGAATAGAAAATCCCATTTGAACTGGCAATATAGAGGCAGCAGTGCAAGAGCACTTTTGTTTCCAGAGTTAGAATTACGAGTTATCTTTGCATGAGATGTGTGAATACAGGATATAGTATTTACTGAAAGTCAACATAAATGCATTTCATACTGCAAAAAATATCGTGCCTCCTCTTTTTAGTTATTCCCACTAGCATTTGGATGAGAAAATGCAAGTCTAGAAGGTCTGGCAAGTCTGGCTACTAACCAGTAAAAGAAATAATATTTCGGATGGAGAAAACTTAAGCCTGCAATTTTTGAAAGATATTTTGTTCCTCAGTGGACCATTACCTTCAGTATTCAGATAGCTGAGAATGGTCAGATTGTGATGTTCTGGGTTCAGAACATCATTGCAATGGTGCATCCTGTTTTTGACAGAAGCAAAAATTATACCTTACAGAGAAACACAGAAACAGGATGAACATACATGGTAACCTTTCCTCAGCAGTCCCATAGTGTCTAGTCATGCAATTATATCCTACTGACTTCCTTCTTCCTTTTTTTTTTTTTTTTTTTTTTTTTTTTCATTTTTTATCAGATTTCACAGGTTCCCCTTGTGCTTTTGTAAACTTTCAACAACTGCATCTTCCTACTTCAAAGACTTCCATAGCTTTACCACACATTTTGAGGAGGGCCTTACACAATGCATGTTTTCATACAGAACTCTGTATTATTTGTATTGGAGGAAATTAAAGAAAAGCTATCCCTCTCTGTGCTACTAATTTTATTATGTCTCATGGCCTTCATACCTACATGAAACTGATATAGTTAGTAATCTTCAGTGAGTAGATTTCCTGTTCTTGGGCCGGCAAGGGATTCATGTCAGGGAACATCTGATTTTAGGAATTTCTGTACAACTTTAATCTGCATAGCGATGAAGGTCTGTGGGAAAAAAAAAATAGCCTTAGAGTCTGTGTTTGATATGATATATGGTTTGGTAAAGAAAAATAAAAATACTTACTAATAGTCTAATTTCTGCTACTTTGAAAATGTACACACATTTGAAGGCTAACCAGAGGCTGAGCTCTCAGACTTGGGTGGGGAGGGGTGTGTGTTGCATTCTTCTGAAATGCCATAATTCAGTGATAAAGCATGCAAGAGATGGTATGTCTGCTTATATTTTATATGGTAGGATAGGTCTACGTGAGTAAAAATAAAGCAGATTCACTTTAATACCATATTCTTCTGGCCTTGAGATCATGTGCTTGCAATAGTTTCTTTCTGCAGATTTTGATATCAAACTGATTTTTCAACTGGAACAAAGAAAAATCACGATGAGCTGATTTAAGTATGAATATCAGCAAAAGTGCCACCTTTATCCTCCTGATGTAAGCATGTGCATTTCCTCTTCTTCTGTATAAAGAAAACAATAAAGTTGGAAGACAAAATTGAGGTTTTAATTTTAATCTAAACCAATTTCTTTCTGAATTTGAGATGTTTTGGTTTTTTGTTTAATGGAAATTTCTCATCTGGACTGCATAGACCACAGCAAAACAAGTGAGTTCAAAGATCCAGGTGCAGAGAAAAAAAATTTCAAAACATTATTTGAAATATTAATTTTGTTCCCATTAGCTATAATAAAATTAATGAAAATAATTTCCAAGCCATTACAAATAATAAATTAATAATTGATGTAAATAATTACCACAAATTTTTGAGATAAATAATAACTAAAAGATTGCTTCTCATGGGTAATACTTGGCAATTTTTTAAATGAAATTCCATTGGAAATCTTTCCAGGTGGGAATATTTAAATGAGAGTAAATTGAGAGCCAGGACTGCTCTTCTGTTTCCCTTTCAGGAATAAAAAAATATTCTATCTTAAGATAAATATACACATATCATTAACTGTGGTCAGACCCATTTGTATTGCCTCACATCTTGCCTCCCATTACAAATATCTGCCATTTAATGTCTTGTTCTCATGGCTTAGTGTAATTTATGGGAAAGCCTATTGTAGCCTATTTTCAAACAAAAAGGAACATTTTTTAGATGTGTTTTAAGATGTATAGTAAAGCAAACAGGTTAAAAGGCACATGCTTTACAGTTAGTGAAAATAAATTTATGAGAGGGATGAAAGACTGTTACCCATGATGAACATGGATAGACTTCTAAATGTCTGAATTAAACTTGTTAGCTATGTGTAGTAATATCTGAAAGTATCTTCTTTCATTAATACATTTAATTCTAACAACACAGAGTGGTGTTTATAAGCATAAATTCATGCATGTCTTTGTTTATATCTGCCTTTGTTAACCAGAGCAGCAGTAAAAAAAATAATTCTGTCATAGCTTTACTGGATCTAATAAAAATTATGCAATTTCTATTATAATCTTCCAATATTTTTCCAACTTCTTGTTATAAGTATGATCAGAATTTTATTAAGTATGATAAGTAATCAATAAAAGGGTTGTTTTATGTCTTCTAGGAAGTCTATGGGTATGTACTCCATATTTGTCCTTTTGTTTCTCAAGACTTACTTGCTTGTATGTATGTGTGCAGAAACATAGAAATTAGAATTTTTTTTAAGTTAAATTCCAACTTATTCTCATCCCTTAATATCTAAAAAGGATATCAGAAAGGTCATGTGAGCAGTAACAAGGATGCACAGGCAAGGGGCAGTGGGCACAGAGGAGGAGCAAAGATGAGATCTCAGTGTGGCATTGTATACTAGGCTATTGGCTTAGTAAAATACTGAAAACTGTAACAGTTCAGAGAGAACTACTTTAGAAATAGACCATTAAGCTAGGCAAAATTCCAATGAACACACAAAGCAAGCCCAAAAGACACCTTTCAGTCTATATTTGCACTTATGTGTTAATTGTCAGTAGGGAAGTTTTTCTGGCATGCAAGAAAAACTATTTTTTTCAACAGTTGGCACTTCGACTCCAATGACTAAACTGAGTTAAACAAAATAACATACAACAATAGCTGATTCTGTGTCCTGTCATCCACCTTTTCTTCAAAGAAAGTGAAACCTGATCAATTAAGATTGTTGTTGCAAAATGAAGAGGCTGAAAACTAATCTGGAAGGTTCTAAAACATTATTAACTTACAACAGTGACAAACACCTTGAAGAGAAGCTATTAGAATAACAGGAAATGCTCAATTCTAACTTGCCTGGACCTTTAGCCCCTGGCTTCATGAGTGTCTGACATTCTAATGAAACGATATTATGTCTCTTAAATAAATAAATAAAATTAGGGTGATTGTTCGAAGCAATGAACATGGATTACTGAAATCTTAAATTATTTGGGCAGAATATGGTAAAAACTAGAAGACAGGGACTACTTACTTAAGTTAGAGTAATACAAGTGCAGTTAATTAATATCAATTGTCGGTAGTTGGAGATTGTATTATTGATTATATTGTACAGGTTCTCTTAACCTGAAATTAAAATACAGGATGACAATCTCTGTTTCATAGTAATTTTCAATTTGATTATACAGTCAAAACAGGTTAGATTTTCTGTTTGTTGCACTTAAGATAAACAAGTTTGAAACAAAATCACTCACCACTAACTAAAGGTAACATACAACATACTCTTCATACAAATTATGACTAAAATCAAATTGTTGAGTATGAAATAATTTCCACTTTTTCCCAGTTATTTTCTTGGCAGTGCTATAGATAGTGTGTCCATTAATCAGTTAACGTTCCTGTGGTTAAATTCTTTATTGGGAGAGCAGACTCACTATGAGTCTGTTCCAACTTCCTGGATTACTGCCCCAGTAGCATCTGCTTGAAGCAAGTGCACCTCCTTGTCTTTCTTCTTTGCCAGCCACTCCAGCAAAGGAACCCTTTGTGGTATCGTGGATCTGCTGACAAGGTATGAATAAATTAACCAGAAGGAGTCTATAGATCTTAAGATCTTATTTACCTTCTCTGAAGAACTTTCTTAGTCTTAAATACAGTCACAAAGCAGGAGCTTCAGAGAAAGTATCAAGCAAAAAAAAATTATTAAAATACATGTGTGTTTGTGTTCATATTTGTATGTAATGATGGATCATGTATCACAGATTCCATTTATCCTCTAAAGGAAGGCTTACTACATCAGTTTGACTGACTGAGATGAAGCACATGAGAAACTGTAAGAGACAATTCCTTTGTTTTTGTAGTAAATATTTTAGATAAAATAATATTGGAATATCACTTAGAACTTTTCACGTTGCTCTGTTATTCTAGTTCTACACTGACGTAATTTTTCAAATGTCAATGTATCATGAAGCCAAGGCAATCCAATAGTGATTTAGCATTAATTCTAGTAGTCCTTTCTTGTGCTTTATTGTCAGTGATTCTGGCAAATAACTCCACAAAATAAAATGCCAGATGATTGCTATGTTGCTGATGTTAATTATAATCTCTTCTGGAATTCTGTGGATTCCACTGAGGGACTACTGTTCATCCTCATTTATTACTTTCTAATTCTGACTGTTGGCATTGACCACCTGTTGTCTTGCTGGTCATGAAGCCCTATGTTAATCTCTGACTTTGTTCATATCTAAAATTAATTAGTGGTTATTACCTCAGGTATTATCGCCCTCTGGATTCCCATCTAAAGAATATGTATTAGTGGTCAATCTGTTGTGTTGTTTGGGGGTTTTTTTTTGTTGTTTTTTTTTTGTTTGTTTGTTTGTTTGTTTGTTTTTTAATCTTTTCCCATGGATATTTGACCAATTACACAAGAATAGGTGAGATGCTTTCAGGTAGTCTCCCCAGTGACAGCTATGGGTGCTTTATTGCTTTTCTAGTCAATACCAGAATTAGCTAATTGATCAGAGTTGGGAAGATACTGTCCAGTCCTCATTTTACCCAAACATGCTTTGAGGTGGCTTTCTCCCCATGACAATATTTCATCTAGACCTGGTGAGTCTGGGAACTGTGGTCTGTTGTGAGCTCTTGCTAGGCAGAATGACAAAATCCAGACACTTACCTCTCCCCCTTTTTTCACCTGCAATGGTTTCCTTCAGAAGAAACTTCAGAGAAAAGACCCTGAGAGGAGAATCCTACATCATTCCTCAAGAAAGTTCCAGGTTTTAAACCTGGGAGAACAGGTTTTTAAACAAATTAATCACGTCAGGGAAAGGGCTATTAAGAAAAGAGAAAAATTGACATTCTTTTCACACTCAGAAGTATCACCTCTTCACATCCAGGATCACTATCTCTTTGAAGTCAGTGATGGGGGTGCTCTCTGCTGCTTTTCACTGCTCTTTAGACTTCTGGCATGCTGCTGATTAGCTTCTTATTCGCTCGTGTTTGCTTCTGATTTTCCCCTTTGTCCTTTGAATTTTTATAGTAAAAAAATTCCTTTTTCTCATCAATTATAGTGAATTGGTAAATGTAGGTCTTCCCTTTGTATTCAGGTTTTTTTCATGGAATCTTTTAGTTCTTGGATTTGATACCAATTTGTATTACTGGTCTGGCAGCTTATAAGGAGTCATTAGCATTTTATCTTTTTATTCCTGACAAAGGAGGGGGGTCTATTGATGAGACTTTGCCTTGACACATTTTAATGATTATAAACAGGGGAAATATGGTGCTGGTATGGAAGGGGGCTTTGCTAATGGAAATAAATTTGATACATTTTAAACAGAGGAAACTATGCTGGTGCCACCTCATTCTAGTTTGGATGTAATTTTGCTGATTCAAGAGATATTTTTAAAATTTTCAATGTATCCACGTTACATTTCACCCTGTGGTTCTTGAGTCAGCATTCATACCTATAGTCCATTTTGTGTGGATATTTTGTGGCTGTGTTGCGTGACTCCTTTTTGGAATCTGTGGTCTTTCTGCAGTTTGCTCTTTCTCCTAGGGTTTTCCCACTCCGGGGGCTTAGCCTGAGCCTGCCTGGCAACATTATGCCCAAAGGTGTGGAGTGTTCCATTGAGCCATTCCCTTCCCCCGCTCTATGTCCAGGCTCTTTCCTGGCTCAAAAGTCAGTAAATATAATGTGTGGGGGCGGTGTGTGTGAGGGAAAGATCCCATTTTACCACATATTAACCACACATGGTCTGATATAAAATGTCATCTGGTTTGGACTTTGCTTCTGAATTGACCCATCATTTACAGAAGATGTTAGTCTGACATAATTGAAGACTGGGGTTATATAGTTCTTTGAATCATAAACAGCAGTATTTTCTACAGTATGTGTCAAGCTTGGAATGACCATTTCTGACACCAAAACAAGAAATAACACAGTCTGGCCTCTCAGAGTGACATTATGACTGCAGTATTTGCAGTTTAGATGTGCTTGTAGTGGGATTATCCTCAAATCAAATGCACTCATTTTTCACAGGCAAGGTGATAACTATAACTAGATGTTACAATGGTGTTTCCAAGCACTGACTTAGTAGATCTGAACTGAAAACTGAAAAATAGTTTCATCTCATATCCACATGCAAATATTGTATACAGACTCCTGTAGACTCAGTTATTTGAGAAGTTTTTGCTTGTTTTCTGCATGGGTTTTCTTCACTCCTGTTTAAAAAGTAAACAAGTTTAGTTTAACTTGGTAATGAAACAATTTTATTTTACATACAAATGAATAAGAAGCACTTGCCAGTGGATGGGACTGAAATTGATTTAATTTAATTTGACCAAGTGTATCACTTTGGCAAGAAAACTTCCCAGCATTTTGTGAGTCACGGAAAACAAGTAGGGTAAATCACATTGTATTGCTTTTGTTAAGATAAAATAGTTACTTGAGTCATATGACACATACCATTCTCTCCACGTGGCTGAAGAGGGCAGTGTTTCTTGTTACCAGGGTGTAGAGTCCTGAAAGTGATAATTGTCTCAAAACAGCTTCCCTCACAGACTGGACATTGTGTCTGGGCCAGGTTTCAGTAAGATTCAGTAAGCCATCTGGACATTGTTCTCACAAAGGGATGCCCCTTGTTAAATAGCCATCCTCACAAGCAGGGACATTGTCCTTATTCAATAAGAAACTGTAGCCAGGAACTGGGGTCCTGCAGAGGCAAGGGTCATTTCTTGGTCAACCCAGCAGGTGGGCCAAGTGACCACCTGGATCCCTGTGCTCCAGCAACTAATTTCCAGAACATTCTCGAATACAACACTGAGCACGCTCAATGTTGTACAAGCCTCACCCCTGAGATACAGGGCAAGATAGCATAAAAGATCCAGACTCAAAAGACTGGTTGCACACCCAAGGACCACTGCATCATGTCAAGATCATCACTGGATAGAAGGGTAGTGATATCTTCTCTACCTTCTTTTTCTTCATCTCTCACTCTCTTTCTTTCTAACCTTACTGTCAGCTCATAAGGGTAACAGAATTTCTAATTTTGACAGTTGTCACCTGTTTAGAGTACCATTTTACTAAGTTCTGCTAGTAGCAACCCACTGCTGTGAGAGTAATAGCACTGGGAAGGGGGGAGGAACTGGGGGCTTAAGCTGTATAATCAATTCAAAGTTGTGTTTGTATAAACCTCCTGGCTAATGAATAGCCTTGCTTTTGGTGTAACATAGAATTCAAGAGGTTACTCTTGCTGACTGCACTGTTAAATTAGATTCAGTAAAAGAGGGTTAGTTCGGCTCTTGAGATAGTTAGGAAACGCTAGCTCTAACAATACACACCTGGTGGGATGTGACACAGGGTGATTGTGTGATTGGTACAATCATAAAGCTTTAAGATTCTCCTTGTATTCCAGTTCTTGTATTCGACAACAATTTGCCTTACCTGTCTGGCAACTTTGTATCAGGAACCATTCTGATTAGCATTTTATCTTGTCAGTCCTGTTACTTCCAGGTAGTTGTTACCATATCAAAGGAGAGGGAGTCTGTTATTGAAAATAACTTATATCTTTCAAAGAGTGTAGACAGAGCAAATGGTACCTTTTGCTGATTCAAGAGCCAATTATTTTTTATTGCCATGTCCAAAACACTCAGCCGCTCTGTCATCTTAAAAAGGTCAGGTAGAACAGGAGAGGTGCCTGACAAATGCAGGAAGGCCAATATCACTTCAGTCTTCAAAAAGGGCAAGAAGGATGACCCAGCAAACTACAGACCAGTTAGTCTCACTTATGTCCCTGGGTAGGTGTTGGAGCAAATCACTTTGGATGTCATCTCTAAATATTTGGAAGAAAAGAGTTATTGGGAGTGGTCAACATGGATTTACAAGGATAAATCATACTTGACCAATCCGATCACCCTTTATGATGTCATAAGTGGTTGGTTAGATGAGGGAGAACAGCTGATGTAATCCATGGTGACTTCAGCAACATATTTGGCACTGTCTCCCATAATGCCCTCATTAGAAATCTCAGGAAGTGTGAGTTAATTCAGTGCCATGGTCCGTAATTATTAATATTTTATATTTTGTTTGTGAGGAAATATTAGCCACTGCGCGTACACGTCATTTTAAACTGCAAACTGCCTGCTGCTTCTCTGCCTTCACTCCTCTTCCCTTCTTCTCTTCTCGCTTCCACTTCTTCGCTCATTTTTTACCTTTTTCCTCTGACTTTTTATATAGTAAAAAGTTCCTTTTTTTCATCAATTATTGCCAGAGGTTGCAAATTAGTAGCTTCAGGACTTCCCTTTGTATTCAGGTTTTCCTGGACTTCTTGTATTTGCTACTAATCTGCATTACTGTCTGGTGCTTTAACATTTTATTTTTTTAGTCCTGACAAAGGAGGGGGGTCTGTTGATGAGTTTTGCTGATGTAAATAATTTTCATACATTTTAAACAGAATAAACTATGCCCTCAGAGCCAGGGTTCTGTTGATTCAAGTTTGATACATTTTAACAGAGTAAACTAGGCTGGGGAGCCAGAGGGCTGCTGAATCCAGAGGCAATTTTTTTTCTATTTTCAATGTATACACATTATAGTCAGTGAGAGGTATTGAGAGCTGGTTGAACGACAGAGCTCAAAAAGTCATGACCCATGCTACAGGATCAAGCTGGAAGCCTGTACTGAATCTGGTCTTGTTTAACATTTTAATCAATGACCTAGATGAGGGGACAGAGGGTACTCTCAGCAAGTTCACTGATGACACCAAACTGTAAGTGGCTCACATGTAAGACAGCTGTGCTGCCATCCCATATGACTTGAACATGCTGGAGAGTTGGGCAGAGAGGAACCTAATGAGATTCAATAAAAGCAAATGTAAGGTTCTACAAGAGGGACAGAAAAACCAGTATAGATTAGGGGCTGACCTCCTAAAAGCAGCTCTTAGGAGAAAGATCCTGGGCGTCCTGGTAGACAGTAAGATAATCATGAGCCAGCATTGTGCCCTTGTGGCCAAGTGGGTAAATGGTGTTCTGGGATGCATTAGGAAGAACAAGGCCAGTAGGTGGAGGGAGGTCATCTTTCCCCTCTATTCTGCAGCAGTGAAGATACCTCTGGAATACTGTGGTCAGTTCTGGATTCCCCAGTTCAAGAGAGACAGGGAACTGCTGGAGAAAGTCCAGCAGAAGACAATGAAGGTGACTGGGGGACTGGAGCACTGGAGAAATACCAGATTGGTATGGCATTATGTGTACTGCCTACTGATGAAAATCCCTGTTTTGGGTTAATTTTAAGACCTTTCTGTGCATTGAGAGGGAGAGTGCCCTTAGGTGGGAACAGGCTAAAATTGTCCTAAAACCATGTTGACAGTCAATATGGGTAGTAACTGAATATCAGGACCCAAGCAAACACTTGGCATTGTTTAATTTACAAGTGTGAATTTAGCTGATGGGGAAAAAGTTCTCAATAAGGAAAATCTGAAAACTTATATTAAAAATCATAAACTTGGAACTTTCCCTTCACAAATAACTGCTTGGCAGACTCTCTAATTATGGTCTGCTTTTCTTTTGCTGCACATCTCGGAGGAGGTAATATCTGTCTTTCAGATACATTTGATCCTAGTTTTATATGGATCATAAGAGTAGCTTGAGGATTATACCCAAAGTGCTATTACTAATTGTTACTATTAATAAAATACTTTGCTCATATCCGTTGCCTGTGTTAGCATTGTTCCCAAAATTATGCCTTTAGATCAGATAAGACATAAACACAGTCTGAGTATTTTCACTCAAAAGCTTCAAAAAGCTGGAAAAGTGCTCTCTTGTATAACTGTTTCTCTAATGAAATGTTCATCTTCTGTCTTTCATTAATGTACTTTTATTCACTTTCTGAGTAGAATTGCAGAGCTGTTTGTGTTCAGGTGCTATCCATTGCAATTTTAAATGGCTTCTCAAGCAAACATCAGACTGTACTCTGGGTAACTTGGAGATTACGATTGCTATGGGATTTCTTTGTGTTTATAAGATTTTTTTTTTTTAGAAGACAGAAGTGCTATTTGGCTGACATTATACAATTAAATTATACAAATTTAAAGAAACAGCATACACTACAGTGTATACTGAATTAATTTAATAATTATTAGTGGCTGCACTACTGTGAAAACAGGCAAACTAATATGCAGTTCCATATAGGGAAAACTAAAAACTTCCTAGATTTAATTCCTCTTTCTAACCTCTCCCACCCACTCTAGAACAAAGGCAAAGTATAGATTTCAACAGTTTCTTATACGTGAGGGCTGTCTGAGCCAAAAGAAAACACAAGCACTCAGAACAAATATTAGTAAGGTTCCTCATATGTAAGTGGCAAGAAAACCCTATCTGCATTAAATAAGTGAGTGCCTGTTAGTATGATATTTGAAGAATATATATATAGATATTCCAAGCATGTTACAAGGTAGTAGTTCAGTTTGTTAGTGTGATTTTTACTTAAATATTGCTATGTTGTAAATATCTGTTGACAGTAGGCTTCTCTGATTCTCCTTCTAGGGAGTTTAATTATAATCCTTTACTGGAATTTGTCACAGCTGTCTTCCTTCTTCATCCACAAATCATCAGTTTTCTATTCTTAAGCTATAAACAATGTATTCTTTATGTGTGACCTCTTCTCTGTTTTTATTCCCTTTGTGATCTCCTAAAACTAGGAACAATAGGTTTGGCTGCATGACATAAGGAATAATACAAACACAACTGCTTTCACTTCATCAAAAGATTTTGTAGTGAACCAAGATAATAAAACTGGTAAAACAACAAATATTCTTTTGGGACATTTGCCTAAGACAAGATGCCTTCCCAGGTGACACAGGTCTTAGTCAGATGGACATGGTTTTTGCAGGTTAGCTATGTGGACAGGTAGTCTGACTTCTCCTTTTAATCAGACTAGTGCACAGTAGAATTATTTTCACTCCTTTTGAAGTTATGCTATAATATGTGAAAGGAGAAACAAGCCATAGATCTCCTTATGTTGCTGTCAAAATATATGCACTATGGTCAAGTGTGACTGTTGAAAGATTTGCTAATGAATGGCTGTGTGAGAAGTTTTCATTGTTCCCTGGCCTCCTTCCAAGAACATCCAGATTTTCATCAGCTTTTATAATCTTAAACTAATAGAATTGTAACAAAAAATAATTCAAGACATAAATATTGAAATAATATAACCTATAAATAAGCTATGAATATCTGTATATATCTAAGTTCAGGTAATATAATTAAATGGTATGTGAAAACCTATAAATAAAAGAAATTTTCAAAGCAAGCAGACAGGAAATCAAGCAGAAGATTTATACTATTTTTTAATTCTCACTGGGTCCTCAATGTCCTCAATCTGTCATCTTTTGGACAATTAACTCTAATTCGTTATTGTACTCCAATGAATTTGCATCATGCAGTATTTCAGCAAAGAGACTGCAGGATCAGCAAGTTATTTGGAGGACAAGCTTCACAGGTCTGGGAGATGGAAGAGTGGTCCAGAGGACAGGGTAGTGAAATTCTGCTTCATCAGTCACAGACACAATTATTGCTTTCAGCTAAGGTAGACCAAGTGGTTATTTTGTTCCCACTTCATATTACATGAAACTGTTTCACAAAAAGGGAGGAAAAGAGCCAATGAATTTGACAAGATCTGCCTTTTACAAGAGTGTTGCATTTTCCCTGTTCACAGAAGTTCTGACGAAGCACTGGGGCAGCACGAGCCAGGGTCAGAAATTTAAAGTATGAAAAATTATAATTTTTAAATCAACCAGAAAGTTTATGCACATTTCAGGAAAAGTTTGAAGATTCAGTTTAAGTTCATTGGCTTCAGGTAAAGATCATATCTAGTTAATATTTCCATTTATTTTTCAGGTGGCTTTTTAAAATGCTATTTTACATTGACAGGCTATGTTTCCTCTTTAGAGAAGAATTTACATGAAAAGTTAAGAATATAAGCATTGTTTATTAATAATTTTTAAAATTATTTGGAGCAAGAGACCTTGAAATAATTTGAGCTGAATTTTGAATTTTAAGTATAACAATAAATGGTAAGCTTAACTTGCAGGGAACATGTACTAGCTGAGAGACAGAAAATCCCACGTTTTTAACTTACTCATGAATAATTTTTATTTGTTGCTTTTTGATATCGAGTGAAAGAAAAAAGCACAGTCAGTTTCTGAACTGAATGTAACAACATCTGTTTTAGTTTGGGATTTTTTTACAGTTTACTGCATTAGCTAGAGATCAGGATACTGTATTCATTTAGGCCATTTAGGTGCTTGTATTGTTCTACTCTGTAAAAGGTTATTAAGTGCAAACTCTTGTAAAAGTTAAATTGCACTGATGAATGTTAAGTAGTTATGCAAGACAAGGGAGGAAGTTTTATACCTCCCTTAAGATTATGCTTTTTAGGGGGTGAAATGAAAGTGAGTACTCCTAATATAACAAATGTATAAATAACTTTGACAGATAAACTATTTAATTAAAATGGGAAAACATCCTCTACCTAAGGCTGAAGGGGGTCAGGAGGAAAGAATTTTTTTTAGTGAATGATTAGCAGTGTAAAACATCTGAAAAATCTGTAATGGAGATAAGTGTTAACTTCCACAAAGCAACAATACCTACACAGAGGCAGAAATCATGATTGCTAGCTTTTCAGGAGGGGAAGAGATAACTGTTGTAGCTTCAGTTAAGCTGTAAGCTTTGTTTTGTTTCTTTCTTTGCTTAAGAAATTTTATAAATATTTTTAGCTACACTTTATGGTTTGGATACTACAGATAAGTGCTTGCTTTGTGCCTTTTCTCTTATCCTGTGATTATGTATCATTCAAAGTAACTGGATTACTGAAGGGCTTTTATCATTCAATGATTTAATGATCTTAAAAATTAGGGCCTGCAGCATTTCCATTTGAATAAAAGCCAGAGATATATCATCATAAAGGCTAGAAAAGTCAAGTAACTTTCAGACAATTGTTGGTGACCTTGAAGGTTTCTGGTATAAAGTAATAGCATTGCGTAAACAGTTGAGCACTCAAATTGCAAAAATAGTTCCAGAAGTGTATTCCGAAATGTAAGTATTAAAGAAGTTATTCAAGTTACTATAATTTTTTTTTTTTTTTTTTTTTTTTTTTTTTAATAAAGTAATATAAACCCTTTTCAGCTCCCGGGAAATTCTAATTTGAGAAATTCAAAAGGCCTTATGGCTTTATTGTCATTTATATTGCTACGGACATAAAAAACATACTTAAAAAAAGTATCAGTTTACAAAGATCTTTGAGTAGTAGCTAAATACACATAGAATATTTTGCTGATGTAGAGTTCTATGCCTGATTTAAAGAAAATTCGTGGGTGTTTCTAAAGTCTCCTTCCCCTGTGTGAACTTTTGCAAGACAGAAACATAATTTTGAAGGCAGTATGAGCTAGTGTTGATGTAAGGGGTAATATAAAATGCCTGCTAGTAATTGTCTAGGGGTCACATTGACCTGATAGTAGCTAGAGAAAGACCTTTGCTTCATTTTTACTTCATCCCCATAACCCCCGCAACCACCACCAGGACAGTAGGTGATACATATCTATAGGCATAAGAAGTCTCGGGGTGCGTGCCAAAGTTGTCTGTTTCCCCGTCGACCCTGCAGCTGGGTGGATAAGTGTCCCATCTGGGGTGCCAAAATCCACTCCTGGCTGGCTCTCCAAAAATAGACTTGCGGAAAATGACTCTACAACTTCGAGAGCTATAGAGAGGGGTATGTTTATTCAGCGCTGAGTGCACGAGGTGATAATTCCTCCGAAATCCATACGCACCAATCTCGCAATGAGGCTTTTGTTATATACACTGAAGTTTTACACATTCATTAGATTTCTCAATGCACCTATACATATGCATCACCTACTCCCACTTTGTATTAAAATTAGTCCCAAGAGGTCATTTTTATGATCTCCTCCCTCCTGCGCTTGCATAGTGTCTTCTGGGGGTGGTCATGGGGGTCGTGGGAAAGAAGTAAAAATGAAGCAAAAGTTTCTCTGAGTAAACTTTTCACCTCTTCTTCTCTGGGCATGTGCATTCCTTCAGTCTTCAGCCAGGCAAAATGTTCTGTTTCTTATCTCAAGGTTGCTATAGTTAACAGTATAGCACATATATTTCCCTTATAAATTGATGACTACCTAAACAATTTCTTACCTTCTATTAAACAAGCATTCTGTGTTAGCTTCTATGAGATCAGTGTGACCCCTAGACAATAGCTAGCAGGCATTTTATATTAACCCTTACATCTTATCCCCTCTATCTTTATTCAGTTAGTAAATTCTTTTACTTAACCTAAAGAATACTCTCTCTGTTTACACTTTATTTTGAAATATTTGCCTGATTCTAGCTTTTGATGAAGCTTATGTTTCTTCCACTGCTAATAGTCATTCATTGGTCTATTAGCACATAAAACACCTAAACAAGATGTCAAAATCAGTAGCCTGCCCACATACTCAACAATTAGTAATATTGGTGTACTTGACAATGCTCCTAATAAGAGATAAATAAGCTTTTTCATCAAAACCACACCCACATATTGACAGCTCAACAAAATTCAAAAAACCGTTAACTGCTCTTTTTGAATGCAAGGTTTGAGATTGCAAAGTCTCCCATTTTGGTTTAAGAGATTTCTTTATTTTCATATGATGCATCCAAGGTTTTTGTTCTTTAATTTTCACATCAGTATGTGTAGTGAGTAGCACCTAAAATGCACCTTCCCATTTAGTGTCCAAAAGAGAATCTAAAAGAAATCTAACATACACATAATCACCACATTTAACATCATGTAAGGGCCCATGGAGACCTCAGGCTCTAGTTCCCCAGAACCAATTTCTGTATTTCCCGCAGTTGTTTCTGTAAACTTATTACATAATTAGTTAACATTTCCATCCCAAATTGAGTCGATGTTCCTGTTCCTGCAGCAATATAGGGTCTCCCATATTTTGTTTCACCTGGACTTAAACCTTGTTTGGTTATGGGTCTGGTCCTAATTCAAAAGTGTCAAAGGTAATGATTGAGTTCAGGGAAAATTAGCCTGTTGGCCCAATTTTACAATTTGCAACTTAATCAGGTGATTTCCCACCTTGCACCTCGGTTGAAGCCTGTAGGGTGTATGCGATTGCTAATCTATCCCTAAACATCAACTAAGCTCTTGTACTATTTTTAAAATCAAATGTGGTCCCCTATCTGATGATATGATTGCTGGTATTCTGAAATGTGATATTATTTCTTGTAATTGTGCTTTGACCACCTCCCTGAGATTTTCAGTTTTGGTGGGCAATGCCTCCAGTCAGCCTGAAAAGGTGTCTGTCATCACTAATAAGTGTTTACAGCTCCTTTTCTTTGTCAGTTCTGTGTCTTTGTTCTGTTCTTTGTCAGTTCTTTGTCAATTTGCTGCTGCTGTCCAGGTCTATTTCCCCTCCCAGTTTGACCTACTTGTTTTGGGACTATTTTAGGACTAGTTCTAAGAAGACACCACATTGCTGTACCGCCAGCCTGCCTGGCTGCTGTATACAAATTTCTTCCTGCTATGCTCTTACTAAGATGTTTATACAGTTTCTGTTCCCCAATAATTCTTTTTGTGTTCTTTTCTTACCAGACCCATAGCATTGAGGAAGGGACTATAATTTTCTTTATGGCATATAAGCCCATCCATCATCACTATGTTCACTCCCTATGTCAGTTATAAGGTTTTGATCCTCCTTTATATAAATAGGTTTTCCCTTGAGTATAATTTGTCCATCTGGAACAAGGGCATTCTCTGTACCTACTTCTATCTTTGCTGCCCATTTTGACTCTCTATCCACCAGTCAGTTCCCCATTGCTTCTCTTGAGGTTACCTTCTGGTGCACCTTAATATGAATTACTGCTATGTTCTGTGGTAACTGGACAGCCTCGAGGAGCTTCGGAACTTCTTCAGCATGTGTTTTCCTCGGGTACTCAAGAGTCCTCTTTCTTTTGAAATTGCTCCGTGTACATGCACAACCCCAAAGTCATATTTAGAATCTGTGTATATGTTAATATTTTTGCCCTTAGGTCGAGTAAGGGCAATTATTTCTGCCTTTTGTGCCAAGGTATTTGGGGTAGAGGGCTGGATTCTATTTACCTCAGTGGCTGTTGTTACCACGTATCCGGACAGTCTTTTTCCTTTCAGGATGAAGCTGCTTCAATCAATGAACCAATGGTGTCTATCAATGCTTTTTGTTGACTTTCTGAAGCCTCAGTCACTATGTCCTCCCTGTATAACCATCTCCTGTAAGGAAGATGTGAGAAAGGCCCATAATGAATCACACTCTCTTTATAAATGGATAATGAATGTATCTGTGTATCTATAACGTATGTAATCTACGTAATATGTGTGATCTATGTATAGCGTCTGCATTATGACTAGCTTAACTTCAGTGCAAGAAGAGTGAGGTTAACTTTGAAAAACACAACATCAGGGAGAAGAGTAGTCAGGAATATTTCCTTTTTCTGGCTGACAAGAGCATTGAAGAAACCCTCTTGCCCAAATGTTCAGGATGGAGTCTCCTATGGCATTTTTATCTCTTCCATTCCTAAAATGAATACTCAAGTATTCAGCCTCATAGAGTATGAAAAAGAGGTCACAGAATATGGTACAGAGAGGCCATAGGCAGCAGAAGATGTATGTTTAAACATAGGTGTCAAATACATGAGCTGAGATTGGCTCATGCCAATCATAGTTTTTTTCTTTCTTTTTTTTCCTTTTTTTTTTTTTTTTTTTTTTTCTCCCTAGATGATAGCAAAAACTGAATGTTGGACAGAGAACTGCAAAAGTAGTAAGTTGCAAAGTCTTCGGGTTTATTGCAAATAGCTAGAAATTGGAAAGGCAGACTTAATGAAGAATAAATTAGAAGGAAGAAGGGCGTAAGTTTTTATTACCACTGGACAGTCTTCAAAGTATGTCTTGCCCTACTGCAAGAAATTAGACTGATCTGTAAAAAAGTGCAGAAGTACTCATAAATTTTAGTACAAAGGTAGAAGTCCTAAGTAAAAATCTTTGGGTTATGCCTGCAATTTATCTCAATTGGCACAATTGAGCAGTGAGCTGCAGCTGAAAATATATGATGGAGTGTCCTTGTACATTAATTTTTGTGGAAAACTTGAGAGTGAGTACTAGGGAGTTCACACTTTGCCAGCAAATGCATCTACAATGGCTGAAAATTCTGTCTAGAACAAAATTCAACACTTAATAGTCACGTTATAAAGAAATATGCAAAATTAGTATTGAAAGCCAACATTAGATAACCTTCTGAAAGTTTATTCTGAATTTTAAGAGTGAATAATTTCTGCAATTAAAGTTTAGTCATCTGAAGTTAATTCCAAATTGTGACATTTATCCCCCTACATTTCAAAGCATCATTCTAATTCTTCTGTTTTTCTGCTTAAAAGAAGAAAGCTGTAAATGCATTATTTTTGTGGAAATACTTGCTCCAGATTGCAGTTAATATAAATTTACTTAACAATACAACCTTTGAGTAAAATTCTAAAACTTTGGTATGTGTTGTGGATGCCATGTTTTCTGGGATCCTTTCTCCTCATTTCCTCTTGCAGTATCTAGTTTTATTTATCTTCGTTAACATCTGAAAAAAAAAATTGCAAAATCATCAAATATTCAGACCAAGTGCAGGATGTTGAGAATGAGTGGACACTTCTTTTTTTTTCATGTACTGGAAAGCATATTGTTGAAAATCACATCCACAGATTACTAACATTGACATCCAGTTTATAATTTGTTGCTTTTCCCCAGTAACACACACATCACCACCGAGAGTGCAGGGCAGTTCAGGCTGGACTGCTGCAGTCCAGCAGGAGTTGGAGGCAGGAAAACACGGATTCAGGCTGACATGGATTGAGACCACAGGCAGACAAACAGATAGAATCCTCCCAGGGACCTGAAGCAAATAGGGACAGGTGAAGATGGACGAAAAGAAAAGCCAAAGGAAGGAAGTGGTTTGACCCTCATGATCCCTCAAATTTATACTGAGTGTGATGCATATTAGATGGAATACTCTGTCTGGTCAATCTTGGTCATTTATTTTCTCCTCTCCTCCCTAAACGACAGTTGCAGGTGTGACCTCTTTACTCTTCTTCTTCCATGAGATCTTTCTCAGAACTGAACAGTGGCCTTGGTTCTGCATAACATTCTCTAGCCATAACTATAAACTCTAAGCATTATCAGTCCTAGAAGCAGAGACTGCTGAGAAACTTGCTCTTATTTTCAGCAAGTACAGCTGCTTACAAAGGCTTAACTGAAAGCAAAATTACAAGACATAAAATTAGTTCTATTCTGGCCCACCCAGGACATACCATTGTAATTTATTTTATGGCAACAGTTGGTGAGATTTAAAATAGCACAAACTCCTCTCTCAGAAGCTGAAAGCTAATCTAGCATTCATCTCTGTTGATAAACCACACCTCACTACTGAGTTAATTCATCTGCTAGCAAGGACAGGACTTGACTAGTTTTACTAACAACTAACTCTATCACTGTGTGTAGTCTAATAATTTGATTTAGATTATAAATTGGGTCACATGCTCCATTCATGATCTTGAAGGGATTCCGTGTTGCTGGATCTTAATATTTAATTGTTCATTCAGGGGTCCATTTGTCACCCTTCCAGTTTTGGGAACCAGATTTTGCACATTCTAACTTATGATGGATCTCCACAATCTGTCCAATTTTAAGTGCAGTGTCATTTTGTTTGGTAACACTTTAAAATAAGGCCAAATTATCCCTTTTATCTCAGGGATATTTTACAGGTTATGTGCAAGCATGTGGTGAGCCATTGTGAGTGAATGTTTGTAATCCTGGGGCAATCTTGTATTCCATCCCAAGTGAAGGCAAAATATTTTTGATCCTTTGGATCAATGGGAATTTGAAAAAACATATATTTTACATGGAGGGAGGCACAGGGTGTGCTGCTTCCTGTATTTCTAACACCAGTTTTGAAATATTTGGCATGGCTGCTGTAAGGTCCCTGGTGCTGGTATTTAATTTCCTGTAATCTACTGTCATTGTCCATTCACCATTTGGGTTTCTCACAGGCCAGATTTGGGAGATAAATGGTGAGTGGCAAGGCACAATAATGCCTCTTTGTTTTAAGTTGGAAATGACCTCCCTGATCCCGTCTTTAGCAATGGTAGGGATACAATACTCTTGCACATGAGAAATCCTGCTTTGTAGCAAGCCAGGGAGCATATTTCAGCAATCTAACTTTAAGTGTGGCAGTACTGAAATTCTAAAATCAGCCCTTTCCATCTCTCCACACTCAGCCCATGAGAACATCCATTCTTATTATATTGCAAGGCATATTGTCCACAGTCATTTGGGTTTAAATTACTTCTTCTTCTCATGGTAATTTTAGGGACACTCTAGTCATTTTCCGTAACATGCTTTTATCAAATGCACCACTTATGAATATTGGGTTTAGGGACGAATCAATACTACACTTTTTTAGCCACGTCAGCTTGTAATGTGGATATCTGTGCTCCTGTGTCCACCACAAATGTGACAGGATTACATTTCGGTCCAATAGTGCAGGTAAACTCCAAATCTCTGTTTTTATTTTGAACTAATCTCACACTTTTTGCTAGTCTTTTGGAAGACTGGATATTTTAGGATTTGATTGCTTATTATTTTCAATCATTTTCAATCATTGAAAAATCATTTCAATCATTTTCATTTCCATTTTCAGGGATGGTCTTCCATGGTTCATTGAGAGATTCAGTTATATTTATTGGCCTGAGATTAGTTTCCTGAATTATTTGAATTGATAAATCTCTCCCCTGAATTTGCCCTTGTGGGCCATTTCTCTATTAAGAGTTTTAGATGACCATATGTATGGTTTTGGGCCAAAAGTGTGTACAGGATACCTTTTCACTTAGCTTCCTTCTTAAACTTCACAAAAGGTCCTGATTCAGACCCTGGTAAAGTGTCTCTCTCTGGGGTTTTGAGTCTGGAATGTTATTTTGCCATCTGCCGCGTCTTCTCACAACTGCCCATTCACCCCACAGCTCCCCCTGCCCTTGAGGAGGTCTCTGGGGGGGCATGGCATAAGAAAGTTTTTGATCATAATCTGCTGGTCCCTGGAGGATTTTCACAGAGGATTTCTTAAGATAATCAACCTCTGGCACCTCATACTTATGGCCATATTCAGTTAATTACTTGGCAAGGTCAGCCCAAGTATAATTGGTGTCCATTAGTGAACTTTCAATTCTATTCTAAATTTGTATCACTAAACTTTCTTGTTCCTCTGGCAGCCCTCATTAATGAATATCCATCCTCTCTGGTTGTACCCTTAACATCAGAGGACTGTACCAGTGTTGTATCAGAACTTGATTATCATTTGGATTACACTCACTTTGTGTATATTTTCCATGAGTTGGTGGACATCTCCCACAATATATGGGGTTCCCCTCTGGCTATGGGGTCAATTAGACCAATATTAAAAGTCTCCAATATCCTGAGGCTTCTTCTGACAGCAGTATGTGATCTCCCCCAGAGGCTGAGACCCTGATTACATACTCAGTATCTGTCTTGGAGGCCAATCCACTGAACTGTTTTTTAAAATTGCACCAATTCCAAGGGAGAATGCAAAGTCTCTTTATATATTACCTTGTGCCTTGTTCATAGTTATGTTTAGACTGTATAACAGAGTGCAGGCCTTTGTGTTTTACGTTTCTTTCCTCCTCTTCTGAACTATCAGAAGAATCATGGTAGGAGGAGGCTTGAGTAGAGGCACATTCCAGAATTATTGAAAGTTAGTGGAGATTTTTCTCCAATTCATTAAACATCTTAGCACCAGATTCTATGAAACTGCTGACCAAATCAATTCATTTTGTTACTCCTCCTTCTAGCAAATTAATGACTGAGGGGGGTGGGGTGGTTTGTGGCTGCGTATTTGCCACTTGTGACTACTTTTCAGTTTTTATAATAAAGGGACGGCTTTTCCCTTTTTTTGAAATTAAAAACGCACGATTTTATTAGATGGCTATTCTCCCTCATCAGAGGTGAATTCTTTAATAGATGGTGGGCATTCTTTATACACTATCAGTGAGTTGGGTCAACCACAGACCTCAAAGTCTTGCTCACAAGACTCAACAAAATTTATAAAATCTCCACATTCCTTCATCTCGAGGCTGTCTCTGTTCTCTAACTGTTTCTGCAATTCCTCCTTCTCCTGCCAAATCATAGTGGCTAGGAGAAAAAAGGTATGTTGAAATAATCTACCCTGATTTTTTTAATTACCGGGTTTTTTTCTGTTTCTTTATTAAAAGTAGCACAGTTGTCTAAAGATTAGAGGGTTCTTGCTATGGCTTCAAATTCTCTTTTCTTATGTTTGTAAAGCAAACTGTACACGTCTTTTGTCAGAATGTATCTGTTTTTTGAGGTCCTCCCAGAAGGGGCATACAAACTGAATCTCACTAACTTCTTCCTCCTTGTAAGGGGGAAATACTGGTTCCTGAACCCCCATTGGTGCAAGCACAAACAGCTGTTCATTTTGGAAGTAATCACAATTCAAATTTGTAATTCAAATTTGTAATTTTTTTTTTCCTTAGGAGTTAATTTTACAATTTGAGTGTACAGTTACAAGCAGGCTCCAATATTTTCCTTCTCAATCCTGCCAACTGCACCAATTAAAATGTCATGGTCCATAAATATTATTATTTTATATTTAGTTTGTATGTAAGAGATTCACTCTACATGGAGCAAAGTGAGTTTGTCTTGTCTCAAATTGCAGAGGACTGACTGTGATTTGATGCAGTATAGAAAACAGCTAGACATGAATGCCATGGGGTGTTGGTCCTATTTATCTCTCAGTCTAGCATCAGTTATGGGTGATTTTTCCATTTTTGAAAGATAAAAAATTGCTGTTTCTTTTATGTTTCAATCTGTGAAACAAGTTACATGTTTGCAGCACTAGAACCAGTGGGAGGAAAATACTGGTGAAGGTGGGAGAATGGCATTGCTTAAGTTGTGATGGGCATACTGTTACACACGTGATGCATATTAAACTCACATAAATAGGAATATGGACAATAAAGTGGCAGTAAAGTAATTCATACTTAGATGTCATAATGTCATTTCTATAGGTGAAACTGAATTAAGGTACCATGACGTCTCTTAAAACTTACCTGAGAGCTCTGGGCACTGTCTGTCCCCTTTAAAAAGAAGGTTTCCAAATTACTTTTCTATTTTCTTTTTGTTTCAAAAATTTGTGTTAGCAATGTGTAATCCATGTATATAGAAATGACCGTATAGATTTAAGTCAGTCAGTGATGTGTTGAAACGTTGATAATAGTAAGGGAAACCTGAAGTACTGCAAGGAACAGAATATTACACTTCAGTTGAAAATAAATGAAATTATGTGAAACATTTTCATTCTCATTGAAAACAAATGGATAGCCATACTGTTAAAGACAATAATGGAACAGAAATATAAGGACTTAAAATAGTGGGTGTGTGCTTTTTACAGCATACACAGCTAGCAATTAATAATTGTCTATCTGTATCCAACTGTATAGTTTTCTGATTTAATCTAACAATGTAATTAAATCTAAAATTGTACTGTGTAATATATTTAGATATCTTGCCCTACACAGATTTTGTAACTATGCACAGCTGTAGATTCATAAGCTGGGGAAGAAAAGATAAATTAATCTTTAATGATCAGCAGAGGTATTTATAATGTAAAACTACATTCCTTACACAATAGCCTAGAGGACAGCAAGGGTTGTTTGAGTTTTTTCCTTCCATCTCTTAAAGATTACAGCTTGGGTTGTTTGGTTTTTTTTTTAACTCTATTTCTACCACAGCATTGAAAAAATAATTATGTTGGGTCTTATATTATGTGGTTTTGCTGAGATTAATTCCAAGTTCTCTTTTATCAAGTTTTTCAAAGTAAATATGAAATTACTTTATCTAAGAATATCAGGACTATTAAATGTTGAAGCGCTGGGTGATAGGGAAGAGTGATTTATAGATTTTTAAAAATTTAAAAATTATTATTATTTTATTTTTTAGAAAAAGAAACTGTATGTATGAGGGATTTAAAATTTTCTGAAATTCTATGTCTAACCAGTGGGGAAAAAAAACCAAAAAACCAAAACAAACAAAAAACCAAAAAACCCAACCCAAACCAACCAACCAACCAACCAAAAAAAAAAAAAAAAAAAAAAAAAAAAAAAAAAAAAGAAAAAAACCTGTTTGTTTAGAATGCTTATAAATTTTGTGAAATTAAGTGAAGCTGAGTTGATGTTGGCTTTCATCAGGGAAGGAGAACTCAATAAGAGAACTAAAGATTGAATATGTCCTCCTTCAAGATGAGTAATTAGCTAATTCCATCCGTGATGGAGCAAAGTAAAAATCACCCTGAATCTAAAATCTAATGAGTCAAACTTCACAAGAAGCTGCTAAATTAATTTTGCAATTGGACTACTGTCACATTCCATAACTACTATTATTATTATTATATTTTGTTTGTGAGGAAAAATTGGCCGCTGCACATAGGCTGCACAAATTGCAAAACAACCAATTCAGGGTTAATCTAATCAAGCGGTTTATTTAAAGAAACGCAACCAGTTAGGGAACTGGGTTTCAGAAGAACGTAAGTAATTAGGTAAATGAGGGAAACAATGCAAGCAATGCCGAGCTGATTGCTCTTAACAACTTAACGATTCAATGGGCAACGAAGTGTGCCCTCAATGACTTAATTAGCAAAAGTGTGCCCCGATGGAAAAAAAAAAGAGGGGAGGGGGGAGGGGGAAAGAGAAACAAGTTTTTAAGAGATGAAATACCCAGGGACGCAGCAATTTTAGGAAAAGGAAGAAGGGGAACAGAGATTCGCAATTTCACCCTCCAAAATGCTCCAGCAGGCTGCGGTTTTTTGCTTATAAACTTTCTGCTCTTATCAAGTTGAGTTGATGTTGGCTTTCATTAGGGAAGGAGAACTCAATAAGAGAACTAGAGATTGAATGTGTCCTCATTCAAGATGAGTAATTAGCTAATTCCATCCATGATGGAGCAAAGTAAAAATCACACTGAATCTGAAATCTAATGAATCAAACTTCACAAGAAGCTGCTAAATTAATTTTGCAATTGGATTGCCCATCAATATACAGAATAGTGTACAGAAAAATATCCAGAGGGATCTGGGCAGGTAGAATCGGTTTAACAAGAACAAGTGCAGGATCCTGCATTTCAGTCACAGCAACCCCAGACAATGCTACATGCTTGGGGAAGAGTGGCTAGAAAGATGCCCAGAGGAAAAGAACCTGGGAGTGTTGGTCGACAGACAGCTACAGATGAGCCAGCAGCGTGCCTAGCTGGCCAAGAAAGCCAGCAGCATCCTGGATGATATCAGAAACAGTGTGGCCAGCAGAAGGGAAGTGATTATGCCCCTGTACTCTGGTGAGGCCACACTCCGGGCACTGTGCTCGGTTTTGGGCCCCTCGCATTGAGCTGCTGGAGTAAGTTCAGAGAAGGGCAACCAAGCTGGTGAAGTGTCTGGAATCCTACAATGAGAGGCTGAGGGAACTGGGAATATTTTGTTTGGAGAAGAGGAGGCTGAGAGGAGAACTTATTGCTCTCTATAGCTACCTGAAACGAAGTTGTATGTGGATGGGTGTTGGCCTGTTCTCTCAAGTAAATAATTACAAGACTAGAGGAAATGGCCTCAAGTTGCATCAGCAGAGGTTTAGACTCGATATTAGGAAGAATTTTTTTACTGAGAAAGTAGTTAGGCATTGGAATGGGCTGGCCAGGGAGGTGGTGGAGTAACCATCCCTGCAGATATTTAAAAGCCTTTTAAATAAAGCACTTAAGGACATGCTCTAGTTGGCATGGTGGTACATTTAGTTAGTTAGGTATCTATTTATTTATTTATGTTTTTTTGCAGAGAGTGAGTAGTATTAACAGTTGGATGCAGTGATCTTAGAGGTCTTTTCCAACCCTGATGATTCTGTGATTCATAAAATTGGTTAAGGATGATCAACTTGATCAGGGAAATAAGACTGGGTAACCTAAAACTGTTAAAACTACCACCTTCAAAGTTAATATTCTATGAATGATATTGCAGTTGAAGACCACCCGAGATGCACTGAGAAGTAATTTATCCTGGAGAAGGCAAAGAAATGCAAATTACCTACATTTAAACCATAAGTGACACCAAATGTGGAGATGCAATACAAATAATTTATTTCTGGAAAATGTAACAGTAAGCATTGGAATCCTCTATAGGTTTATAGACATAACTTTCAGAATAATTTTGAGGCAAAATCAGAATGTTTGTTATAAATTGGTTACTTCAACATAGTCCTCTGAGTGCTCAGTGTAAATAAGACCTGAAACACTTGACAGTATAGTGAATAAAGTCTACATGAATAATGAAATCTATTGCAATTTGTAGTAAAATTTAGCTAGTTAAAATGACAATGAAAAGCTAGTGCAGATATGAATATAAATTAGATTTGTTTTGCATCTCTGATCTATTAAATCACAATAGTTTAATTACTTATACAACAAATTACATAATTATTTAATGTGAATTGGGAGTAACTGTGTTAATAGTTTTTTGCCATTCTATATCACAAGGAGGTAGTTTCTTGACAAAATCAATTTGCAGGATTAATTTACATGTACTTACCAGAGTTGATCCATAATTAAAGTAGTGTCAATATTTATATTTAAAATGTTTTATTCAGCTTCATAACTCAAGAAGTTTTTCTACTGTTTTAGATGGCTGTTGAAGTGGATCCTGGATAAGTTTATAACTTGTTAAAACTTTTACAAAGTCACTAGACTGTTCTTTCTTTTCCTCCCCTTTGTGTTCTTTCTCTTAAAAAATGCAAATCCGTCAGATCAATAGCATGTTTAGTAAAGAGGTAGCCATGTTACAGTCTGGTAGCAGAAACAAGACCTGAATAGGGGCAGATGGGAAATTATAGTTAAAAGTAGCTTATCATTGTGTAATACCATAGCTTCTAAGGAGTTAGTATCTTCTCTTCATTAAGTCATAGAGAAGAGGAGGCTCAGGGGAGACCTCATCACTCTCTACAACTCCCTGAAAGGAGGGTGTAGCCAGGTGGGGGTTGGTCTCTTTTCCCAGGCAACCTTCAGCAAGACAAGAGGGCACGGTCTCAAGTTGTGCCAGGGGAGGTTCAGGTTGGACATTAGAAAGAATTTCTTTACTGAGAGGGTGATCAGACATTGGAATGGGCTTCCCCAGGAAGTGGTGGATTCTCCGTCCTTGGAGATATTTAAAAAGAGACTGGATGTGGCACTCAGTGCCATGGTCTGGTAACTGCAGCAGTAGTGGATTAAGGGTTGGACTTGATGATCTCTGAGGTCCCTTCCAACCCAGCCAATTCTATGATTCTGTGATATGCCTGTGCATTTGTTTTTTCTGTTTCAGGGCTTTAGGGAAATAGCTGATAATTTCAAGTGCAATTCATCTAATAATGAGACCTTTTTAAATTTGTGTTTTATCATTGGCTTTGATTCCAGGAAACTTGAGATTCTGTTTTAGAAGTTTAGTGCGTTTTTTTGGTTTGTTTTGGGTTTGGTTTTTTCTTTTTGTTTTGTTTATTTGTGGTTCTTGCGGGGGTTTTTTGTTGGTTGGGTTTGGGGTTTTTTGTTTGTTTTTTTGTTTTGGGTTTTTTGTTTGTGATTTCCGTTGGTTTGGTTTGGGGTTTTTTGTTTTGGTTTTTTTTTTTTTTTTGTGTGTGTGTGTGTGTAGTCCTTTATAGGCATTCTACATTCCCTCTGGTTGTTGAGTTGTACAAGTCAGAAAAATCTTTTAAGGAGGGGGCCTTACATTTTAAACATGTCCTGATCAAAATTTATGAATATGCCTCAGATGGAGAACCTACTAATCACAGAACTTAGCAGTGTCCAGATATGGATTAGAACGAGACTGTTTTGGATGTGGTAGTTATGTGAAGACTATGCAGCCAAAACCGCCTATAACACTAGGTCACAGGTTCAGGTTGTGAGCTGTGTGCAAAAATTCACAATTAAAGTCTGTGTAAAGGAGAAAAAGAAAGGCCCAGGATACGTAAAGGGTCTAAATCACCAGTGAAAAAGATGTTTCTCTACAGAGAAATAGCAATGGTATTTCTCTAACAGTCAAAGGTTATTTGTGAGCAACTATTAGAGAAAATAAATCACCACAAGCATGTCCATATATATATATATTTATATTTACATATACATATATATGTAAAGGGAAACAAAAATTACAAAGGGGGAGGGGAGGGGGAGCTGCAGGGGGGTTGAGTAATATAACAGAGAGTGTGAGAGAGAGGGAATATCAGCAGTCCTGGATCCAAGAGTTGAGACAGCCAATGAAGGAGGGTTGATGATGATACTCTCAAAGTCCACCAGTGCAGCCCCACGTTTTATAGGCCTGTCTTCTTTGTTTCATAACAAGTAAGCATTGTTGATTCATCATGACTAAGCAGCCAGAATGGACTTCCGTACCTTCTGCTCCTCCATAGTTTTTATCCTCAATGTTATCCTTACCATGATATGCAAGACTTAGGCCATATGCAGATGCTTATCACTGTGTTCTTCTTCTCCAGCAGTCCCTTTGGGAATGCTAATGAGGACTTGCTCAGAGGTTTGCAAAGGTGGATTGATGCCTGCTCCCTTCTGCCCGACTCTATGTGATTCTGGTGATTGATTCAGACATCTCTTCTTTTGTTGTACTACTTGAAAGAGGAAGACCCCAAACTATCTGGTAACATGCTCCCCGCAGAATCCTTGTGACATGATACAACTTCACCTTCATTATTGAGAAAGGCTTGTGAGGTATTGGCTTCCTTCTCTAATAACAAGCAAGGAACTGCCACAGAGACAGTATCTAATAGCAGAGTTTCTGGCATGTGGCTTTCCTCAGGGGGCTCAAATGATGAATCATCTGACTGCTCCACATTTCTGATCTTTGTGATCAAAGACTTTCTCAAAGGCTCCCAAAGGCTATTGTGTTAGTGTCACAGATGCTGATGACCACTGGTGGCAGTTTGCCCTAGAGCTTTGATCCTGTATAAGGCTCGTTGCAGCACTGTCATGAAAGTTTGCATTTTATGAGATTACAGGTAGAGAAACACAAGTAGCATCTTGAGGTCCTATAATTTCCAGCTTTTCAGTGTTGTCCTTAAGAGTGCTGGGCTAGATTGGAGTTATGAGCAGGTCTAGAAGATCCTGTGAATTTGATACACAGGAGAGAGTGTCATCCATTCTGCCAACGGCAGGGCGGTCAAAGACTTGTTTTCTGGGCGTTTCTCTTTCAAGAAGGGAGGCAGTCTTCAAGGAGCCCCTGCTTCTGTTTTGGGTGTTGAGTCATTCTCTTGCACTATTTCCTGCTGCTCTTCTTCAGTGGATATTGCTTGTTATGATAGCTTGCATGATTTTTCTACAGGCATAAATCCACCAGTATCCAAGAAGTGCCAGCACTCCAGGTATAACATTTGGAATGACACTGTGGAAGCTCAAAGCCATTTTATAGAGCCTCAGCAATTATGGGCAATTCAGCGATGCACTGCTTCCCCACCTGGTGCTTGGAGCCAGTCCTGGTGCTGGTCCCAGTGCTAGTCCAGCCCCATTGCTCACTGTAGAATCTTGAAATTAATAATTGTCTCAAAACAGCTGCCCTAACAAACTAGACATTGTCTCTGGATGTGGTCCTCATTAGATAAGCCATCTGGACCTTGTTTTTCAAGGGGAGCCCCTCATTTGGTAGCCATCCAGATAAACAGGACACTGTTCTTGCAAGGGAAGCCTCTTGTTTGGTAGCCACTCTGATAAATGAACACTGTCCTCATTCAATAAGGAACAATCACCAAGAGGAGCGCTGTGGAAGCAGAGTGTCACCTTGTGAAAGACCACTTTTCTTTTTAAGGACAAAGCACATGCTTGAAAATAAGGGTCATTGTTCAGTCAATCTGACTGGGACAGGTGTCAAGTGACAACCCCCATTCCCCTCCAACACATTTCCAGAATGTTCTCAAACCCAACAGAGTCTGCAAAAAGTGGGCTGAACCTCACAAAGGAGAGGTACGGTCAGGTAGCATAAAGAGGCAGACTCAAAACTCTGGGTACATGTGCCCACCATCCAAGAACTACAGTGTCAGGCTGAGATCATTGCTGGGTCCAAGGGTGGTGATATCTCTTCTATCCCTTCTTCCATCTCCACCTTTTTCTTTCTCTCTGTATTTCTTACCTTATTCTTGGACAAAAAGGTAACACAATTTCTAATTTTGTTAAGTTTTGCTGGTTGTAGCCCATGTTTCTTGACAAGCTTTATAGTCAATTTTAAGTAAAGGGGTTTTTTTTGTATAATGGGCATCCTGGATAATGCTCTTATTCTTAGAATACCATTCAGAAAATTCAAGAGGCTAATCTTGTTATCAGCACCACAGTCAAACTAAGAGGCCTGTAATTTACCAGATAATTCTTCCATCCCTTCTTATATATAGGGGTTGTGTTGGTTGATTTCCAGTCTTCCAGTACTTCTCCAGTCAGACAGGACTCCTGTTAAATGATGGAAAGTGTTACATAAATCCAAAATACTCTACATCTTAGGTGACAAAAACCCCCAGAAAGTGTAGCTTTAAGCTTTGACTAGGTAGAATATTTTCATTAAAATGAGAAAAATTCTCAATACCAGGCTTATTTCTAGGGAAATGATGTAACTGCTTTCTTCTTCTTTATTTATTTAAATACAAGATGTATCCCAAAATCCTCTTAATAATTTTGTGCATAATTTGCATAAAATTTCTTGTTATTTCTACCAATCTGTCATTCTAAGGAGTTTCAGAAAGACACGTTTCAAAAACTGCAGGTTTTTTGCCTTAGTGAGAAGCATGAATCATGGGGATACCTGATTTATTCCAGAAAAACTTTTTATTTTCTGAAATTACTTGTCCACAGTGGTTAAGCATGAGATAACAATACTGTGTCCTTTTATATTTATTGATAGTTGTAGAATTATCCACATGTGGAAAAATTACAACATTATTAACAGAATTTAAAAAGTATAATTATATTGAAACATTTATGTATTTCATCCTGAGTAACACAAGGTGTATTAGTTTGAGTGGACCAGGACAATTTTTGGTACTAGTACAAGAACCTGAGAGATCTGGGAGAGGTGGAACACAGAGGGTTCAATATTCCCTCCCATTTCCTGTCCATACTCTAGAATATAAAGACAGAAAGACCAGAAGACGGTCTCTTTTTCATCTGCTTCTTGCTTTGGTGCTGTTCCCCTGGGCTCCATTGCCATCAACTCACCATGTACTCTTCAGAATCCAGATCAATTAGGTGCTGGGAAGAGCTGTGGGTCCTGCTCCCTGTAAGCCCTGGTGCAAGGGGCCCTCAGGCTCCTATCCCTGTGATCAATGAGATCAAGTTGTACCTTAATATATATTTGCATATATTTGTATATTTGTTCCTTATCCTATAGGTTACTGCCCTTCTCCTCTTCTAGTGAAACTGTTTCAGTTTTAATTTCCAACTTTAAGTCTCTCATCCTTATTCTTCTTTTATCTTCCTTTGGGAGGGTGAAAGGAACAGTTCTGTCTCATTTGTGATCCACCCAGACTGCTAAACTATGAAAAAAAAAGGCTCAGCCCAAAGTCCTTATTGGCAAAGCCCAAAGTCTTTGTTCTTCTGCTGTACTGTGGAGCAGTTTGCTATGGAGAATAGACAATTATGGCCTCCTTTATGCAATTTGAATCTAAGTCACATCTGTCAAAGATGCTGTAATAACAGGTTTTGGGGTTTTTTTATCTTTCAAAAACATGTCAACAGTATTGATGAGTTAATTTTTTCTACAAATACATTATGTAGCCATCAGCCCATCTTTCAAGAGTGCTTTTATCATCTGAGCGGAGAACGTAGAAATGGTTGGGGTTTTTCATAAGATGAAAAGTTATCTCAAATGCTACTACAAACTCACACTCTTGTGCTTATTTACAGTACCTGCTTCTCATTTTTCCAGTTTATAAATACAATGACATAGTAGGAAAAAAATAAACATGTAAGATTACTGTGTTGTCACTTCTCTGAAAATTAAGTGAACTTTCAGTGAGGGATATAAGCATTGGACAGGTTTCCAATCACAACTGGCTAGTGAGAACAAATGATGCAATATTTTATCATTTTTTATTAAACTTTTCTGGACAATTTCTGCCTTTATATATGCATACTTAGGCTAATAATTATTATACTTTGTAAAACGTTTTTTGGAAAAACAAGATACATTCTCAGCAAGATACAAATGAAGATAAAGATTTGTTCTCTGTATTGTAGTCATATTAATTATTTTAAATGCATAAATTATTCATTAGTAATTAAAGTTTCCAATATCAGTTGAGTTAGTTTATAACTAATTGAAAAAAATAGACTAATGCAATGCAGTATTTAAACAAGGAAAACTTAGGAAAATTAATATAAAATAGTTATTTCATACTGCGTAATACTGTTGATAAACATTTGGATTTAAAGAGGATTTAGAAGAAACATTTTACCCTGGAAATACAAAGGCATTTAAAAACATGTCAAAATGCTTTACCTACTTTTTAAAACTAGCATGTGACTAATCACTTTAAAAATTAGGTGAAGCATCTTGCCATGGCTGTTGATGGCTTACGTATATGACATATATAAGAAAGAAGCAGCTGTGATGTGTTGATGGTTTTTTTGTTTGTCAGGTTTTTTTTGTTTTTTTTTTTTTTTTAATAGGACAATTTCTGACTTGAAATTACTAAAGAAAACATCAGTTTGTAGGGCAAGGAATAATTTTTTTAGTTGTCTGTAGGCTCTGTGGCAGCATCTAAAAACTTTTTTTTCCCTCCAATTTATAGGGAGCAAGGAGGGCAAGGAAAAAAAACCAAAACAAAACCCAAAAAACAAAAAACCCCAACAAAAAACAAAACAAAACCAAACAAAGAAAAACAAAACCCACAAAAACCCCAAAAACAAACAAAGCAAAAGAAAACCACAAAAAACCCACAAACCAGGCAATGGAATACTTTATCCAAATACATAAAGCCAGTGTCAATTCTGTCAACATCTGCATCAAAGAATTAGACTGCATCTATTTGCACAGCATAAAATTAAATTTGGATGACACAATATAAATTTTCATTGCAATCCCATTGCTGCTGATTAAGGGTACTTTTCTAGAGGTTTTTTTTCTGACCCGCAGTTTTCAGTGTATTTCCTATTTGAAGGAAAACCAGAACTGTATATGATGACATCTGTGAACTATAGTGGAATATTTATTGTCACAAACATTCACGGACTACATGTATTTGAAGTACACCATAGCTGTCTCATTATGGCAGCAGCAAAAGAACTTGGTGTGCTGGAGTTCTTGCATTGGTATGGTTGAGGAAGATTCTATGCTGTAGTAAAAGGCTAGTTGGTAAGGAAAGGAACAAAATTCTCTATCTGTTACGAATCTCATCTATGTTTGTCTTGATTTTCTGTATAATAAATTGTTCACATTACTTAACAACCTTGCAATGTACAAATGATACATTTATTATTTTAGATAATGGATTGTCAACACTCTAGGTTTAAAAAAAGCTTGATTTGGACTTGATTTTTAGATACTCTAGGAAGAAAAACGAGTAAATAAAAAAAGAAAAACAAGTAGATAAAACTCCTCATACTCTAGGAGATTTATTACCCAGCCATGGTCTAAAGTCAGTTACTTTGTCTGCTAAGCACTCTTGTCTTTTTATGAGATATTTAAGGAACAGGACAATTACATGATTCTGAATGAATTTGTGCAGATTCAGAAGACCTGAAAAGACCAAAGAGCTGTTGAAGCATTAATTGAAACACTTAGAGATGATTATTACACAGATTTTATGCAGATTTTTTTCAGAAACATTGCACGGAAGCAAGTTAACAAATGTTTGCAGAGAAATTTTTTACCACAGTTCTTCCTCATGGAATTATTGTTAGAACCTTTTTGAAAAGCTGTTACTTCAAATGGAAAGTTTTCTATTAGAAAAAAGTTGACATATATGCTAGCTTGCGTTTCAAGATGACTTGTCAACACTGGAAAAACCCTTTCAAAAAAGCCAGATAAGGTAACTTTCAGTAGAGTGATTCCCAGAATATGCACCTTTTAGAAGACGTCCTGTGGTCATCTGTTACAATCACAAGATAGAGAGATTCTGGTCCAAGGACAATCATTCTATTGATGCTAACAGGACATTGCAGACTTTGAGAAATACTAGCGCTGCATAAAGGAACAGTGTGTCCTCAGTTGATGCTGAATATTTATCAGGAGTTGAAGGATGTGACAAATGATCCCAAACACACATTCACTGCAAAAGTTAGCTAGAGGTCATAAAATATGCCAGTGGAGAAAATGTTTCTTTTGCATAAATAACTATCAAGTCAAACTTCATCAAAATCATTACAAATGAACATGAAAGAAAGAAAGAAAAAAAGTGTAAAAAAAAGTTACATGCTAATATTCTTGATACCATTTGTAAATCTTCATTCTTCATTATAATCTTAAGACATCTATGAGTAAAAAGAACTTCTCAAATTATTTGAAGAACCACGTATTATCCATTAATGTGCCAACTTTCCTGGCAATGTGTAGAAAAATTGATTATGACTGAAGGTACTGCTTTGCCTTGAGTGAAACAATTTTTTTCCCTACAGTTCAGGAAATTGAAACATGGAACTGCTGAAGATTTAAAGATCTTAGTGCAGTATCTTTTTAGGTTTCCACACACAGAAAATTGGTAGCACGTCATTTAAATCCAGGTCCAACCATAAGAAACCGAAAAGCATAAAGTGAAGTAAAACAATCACACTTCAAAATGTAGGAGGTCTTTTTATAAGTACACATATATGTTCCTAAAGATTCTATAGCCAAGGTATAAAATTAATCATCTGTGCTAAAGGGTATATGATGAACCTACTCTAGTTTTCACAAAAGAGTGCTCTTCCATTTGTTCAACTCCTGGAAAATCTAAGTCACAAAATTCCTGTAAAATAAATCCTTTAGGTACAAATGGTGGTCAGACATTTGTGGATAAGAAGAATTTGAACACTCAGTGGAGAACCAGTTCACTGACACCATCTCAGATATGATGAAATATCTAATCCTGATAAATCTATGCATGTGTATGCATGATTAATTAACAGACAAACTGAGCAGATGTGTTTTCAAGGTACAGCCTCAGCAGGGAAAAAACTTATAACTGAGACACTGGCAAGTGGAATAACAACCATAAATAGCACAGCAGCAGGAGAAAAAAAAGAGAATTCTGATATCTGAAATGTGCATTTAGTGCTCTATCACAGACAGAATACTACCTGAACATCTGACATACTTTCCTTCCTAGAAAGTGTTACACTGATCTGTCTATTTATGTTGGACAAAAAAGCATAAACACTGTCTTTGTGGAAACATGGCAAAACTACAAAGGCAAGTTAAATTTGTATTAAAATGAATCTGAATAGATCTGCATAGAAATACTACCTTCTAATCATGCTTTTGTCAAGAAGAGTAGTGCTTCATTCAATGCCGAGAGGTATTTTATAAATTTTTAAAATATTTTACGTCATTTAAAAAATGACCAAAATATAAAAATTGCAGAAGCATTTTATTCTTTAGAAGATGAATGATGTGGCTGTCTTGAGAGAATTTTTTTTCTGATACTAAAAGTCTTTTTCTAGGAGCATTTTGACATAAATCTATTTGCTTTGCCACATAGTAGTAACCAATGAAATATTAAATCTCTTTCTGTTTTCTAGCTCTGATGCTCACTTTCTGCAAAGTTTTGGATTATTTCACCAGCTCTCATGCAGGTATGCCAATACTTAAGTCCCTAAGCAGCAAACCTGTGAAGTAAATGACATTTTAATTCATAGATTAGTTAAAATAGACACCGCCATGGATTCAGAAATATTTCATAACTGTCCTACTACATGATATATATCATTATTCTTTCATTTATGCCTGAGATGTAAGAATAGTCAGAATTTATGTCCTTTAGTCCATGTTATCATGCAGGAATAAAATTGAAATGCTTGTTTTTTAAGTAAAGTGCTAAAATAGTTTGGTAACCATGGAATAAAACGTCATGTTCAGAGATTATGCTAATTTCAATAAATATTCTTCCTATATATATCTACTGAACTTTGGCTGTTAAACTTTTCTAGAAATTATGATCCTGTAAGATGAGTCCTCAGTTAAGCACAAAGAATATAGTAGAAGATTCCTGAGGGATTTAGCAGATTCCTCTGATTAAAAGTGTATCTTGCAAATTAGTTATTACTTTTCTGATTTCTTTCAAGTGACTGCCTGATGGACACAATGAAGTTTTTCTCATGGTCCTATCTTGTTAGTCCTACTACGTTACAATTATTGTGTTTATTGAGACGTAGCATTTTGTAGTCAGTTGTTGTGCACTTGTTGCTAAACATGTTTCTGGACTTACAACAACCTCAGCAGCTGTCACAGACACTGTAGATTTATGCAGGCATAATGGGAGGATCTGTGTATTATCCCTTAGTGCTTTCTGTCTCTTAATTCTTTCATATAGCAGAATTATGAAACTTGCAAAACTTGAATTACGAAACTTGAATAAAATTGATTGGGTCCAAATGTCTTTACATTTTATCATTGCTCTGTTGGGACAGGTTTTTTGAAATTCCTTAACTTCGAATCTAAAACATTGACACATCCCTGCCTTGTAAAGAAAGGCTGAGAGAAGTGGGGCTTTTTAGTCTGGAGAGGAGAAGTCTGAGAGGGGATCTAATTAATGTGTATAAATATATGACAGCTGGGGATAAAGAAGGAAGGGACAACCTCTTCTCACTTGTGCCCTGGATAGGATAAGACAATGGACTTAAGATAGAGCACAGAAAGTTCCACATCAACATGAAAAAGAATTTCTTTACTGTAAGGTTTACAGAAACGTGGAACAGGCTCCCCAGGGAGGTTTTTGAGTTTCCTTCTCCAGACACTTTCAAGACCCATTTGGATGCATTTCTGAGTGACCTGTGTTAGTTTTGGTCCTGTCCTTGCAGGTGGGGTTGGACTTGTTCTTCAGAGGCCCCTTCCAGCTCCTGACATTCTGTGAATCTGATCTGTGACACAGTTCATGGAGGACACATTAAAAGACTCCTGGAAGGTTTTCTCCTTCAGTTTGTGGCAGTAACAACTGCTTGTTTTCATTAGTCTTTTATCATAGAATCATAGAATCATAGAATCCTAGGGGTTGGAAGGGACCTCGAAAGATCATCTAGTCCAACCCCCCCTGCCAGAGCAGGGCCCCCTAGAGTACATCGCATAGGAACGTGTCCAGGCGGGTTTTGAATGTCTCCAGTGAAGGAGACTCCACAACCCCCCTGGGCAGCCTGTTCCAGGGCTCCGTCACCCTTACAGTAAAAAAATTTCTTCTGATATTCAACTTGAACCTCCTATGCTCCAATTTACACCCATTACCCCTTGTCCTATCACTGGTCACCACTGAGAAAAGCCTAACTCCATCTCCCTGACACTCACCCCTTACATATTTGAAAACATCGATGAGGTCACCTCTCAGTCTCCTTTTCTCCAAACTAAAGAGACCCAGCTCCCTCAGCCTTTCCTCATAAGGGAGATGTTCCACTCCCTTAATCATCTTAGTAGCTCTGCGCTGGACTCTTTCAAGCACTTCCCTGTCCTTCTTGAACTGAGGGGCCCAGAACTGGACACAATACTCCAGGTGTGGCCTCACCAATGCAGAGTAGAGGGGGAGGAGAACCTCTCTCGACCTACTAACCACACCCTTTCTAATGCACCCCAGGATGCCATTGGCCTTCTTGGCCACAAGGGCACATTGCTGGCTCATGGTCATCTTCTTGTCTACCAGGACCCCCAGGTCTCTTTCACCTACACTGCTCTCCAGCAGGTCAGCCCCCAACCTATACTGGGACATCGTGTTGTTCTTCCCCAAATGCAAAAGTCTTTTAGATCATGTAAAATTCCCGGGGTGATAGCTATCACATTGATATCCTACAGCAAGGAAAAGAAGGAGAATAGGTAAGGTTTACTGAACTGTAGTTTGCTTAAAAGAGAACTTTGACCATTTTGTGACTATCTTTTGTAATTTGAAATGAGTATGTGAATTATCAGGTCACCTGCCATTTTCTGTTTGTGACACAATTCTCAGCAGCTGCCTGTAGAAGAGAAAAGCTTCTTTTCAGTGGGGCTATTGACTAAGGAGAAACAACAAGACTTCCTATCTACTAATCTGTGGATTGTTATACTAGCATATAAACTAACAACCATTTAAACATATGCAAAGTTTACGTTATACTAAGAAAAGATATGTTTGAAATAAGAGCTCTTGAAGAAAAAATATCCTTGGGGTGTTGGATACTCAGGTTTACTTGAAGAAATATTGTGAGGAGTGCCTGCCTCTTATCTGTCTTGAAGTCTGTTTCAAACAACAATGGATGGTCCTAATGTCATTAAAGGATCACTGACAAACATATCAGGAAAAAGATGAACTAGTTGCAAGTGATATGGAAAAGACTGAGGTTCTCAATGACTTCTTTACCTCAGTCTTCACTGGCAAGGGTTCCAGCCACACTCCTGAAATCACAGAAGACAATAGCAAGGGTTGGAAGGAAGAACTGTCCATTGTAAGTGAAGATCAGGTTTGTGACCATCTGAAAAACCTGAAAGCGTAGAAGTCCATGGGACTTGATGGGATACACCCATGGGTACTGAGGGAACTGGCAGATGTGGTTGCTTAACCAGAAGTCTAACCAGATCCTTGGCTGCATCAAAAGAAGTGTGGCCAGCAGGTCCAGGGAAGTGATTCTCCCCCTCTACTCTGCTCTCCTGAGGCCCCCACATGGAGTACTGCATCCAGTTCTGGAGTCCCTACTAAAGAAAGACATGGACATGCTGGGGAGTGTCCAGAAAAGTGCCATGAGGATGATCAGAGGGCTGGAGCACCTCTCCTGTGCAGACAGAGAGGGAGTTGAATAACAGATGGGTTAGTCAGTCAGGAGAGGAGAAGGCTTCAAGGAGACCTTATTGTAGCTTTCCAGCATTTGAAGGGGGCCTCCAAGAAAGCTGGTGAGGGACTTTTTAGGATGTCAGATAGTGATAGAACTAAGGGGAATGGATTCAAACTAGAGGAGGGTAGATTTAGATTAAGTGTTAGGAAGAAGTTCTTCACCATGAGGGTGGTGACACACTGGAACAGGTTGCCCAGAGAGGTGGTGGAAGCTACATTCCTGGAAGTTTTTAAGGCCAGGCTGGACGGGGCTCTGAGCAACCTGATCTAGTGGGAGGTGTCCCTGCCCATAGCAGGGGGATTGGAACTAGATGGACCTTAAAGGTTCCTTCAAACCCTGAAAATTCTGATTCTATAGGTTTATGAAGAAGCAGCTTGAAAAAAGTTGATGGCAAAGTTCAATCTATTACTACATGGTAGGGATGTGCAGGGGTTGGAACTGAAAGGGGAATGCATACAGGGACTGGGGAAGTGGTTTTCCGCAAGTATGGGGGAGATTGTGTTGGGAATATACTGGAGTGGTTTGCACAGGAATTAGTGAAAAGAATGTGAAAGAGGCTCCCATTGAATCACAAAGTCCAGAGTTGACTCACTTGGTTTCTGAACGCCTTCTCAGAGAGGAGGATAGGTTTTGCTGGCTCTACTCCTAGTCTTAGACTCGGCTAGCAGTTTACAACTAAGAGGTTTAAGCGTAGGGATTTCAGTGAAGTGATTTAACACATAATTACATATCTGTTGTGATTTGAAATAGCAGAGAGTTGATTGATTAACACTTTTATAACAAATCATAAAATTAAATTATATGACTTTATAGTCATATAATCATAGAATGGCTAAGGTTGGAAGGGACATTAAAGATTATCTAGATCTAACTCTTCTGAAATGGGAAGTTCTCACTAGATTAAATTGCTTAAAGCCCCATCCAGCCTGTTCTTGAACACTTCCAGGGAGCAGGCATCCACAACTTCCCTGGGAAACAGTTTCAGTGTCTCACCACCCTTGTAGTTAAGAACTTCCTTCTAATATTTAATCTAATTCTCCCCTCTTCAAGTTTTAAACCTTTTGTCCTTTTTGTCCTTTTACTACACACCTGCACAAAAAGACCTATCCCAACTTTCTTGTAGGCCTCTTTAAGGTATTGGAAAGCCACTATAGAGTCACCTTGAGGTCTCCTCTTAGGCTTAATAACCCCAACTTCCATACCTTGTCCTCACAGAGGAGATGCTCCACTCCTCTGATCAAAATGATCAAGGAACTCTATGTCCTTATGTTGGGAACTCCAGAACTGGACACAGTACTCCACATGGGGTCTCACAAGGGGGAGAATCACGTCCCTTGACTGGCTGTCTGTGCTTCTTTGGATGCAGCCCACGACACGGTTTTCTGGGCTGTGAGCACAAACTGATGGCTCATGTTAAGCTTCTGGTCTACCATCACCTCCAAGTCCTCCTCAGGGCTTCTTCTTCAGTCCTTTCTCCTCCCAATCTGTATTTGTGCATGGGATTACCTTGAGCCAGGTGCAGAACTTTGCACTTGGCCTTGTTGAACTTCATACACTTTGCACAATCTGATTTCTTGAGCCTGTGAAGGACCCTCTGGATGGTATACCTTCCCGCTAGTGTGTTGACTTCACCATGCTGTGGAAGTTCTGAAGTGATCTTCATGAGGGGATAGTGTTTTGTCTACATTTGTACATGACAGGACAAACACAGACTAAATCCATCTTCCCAAGAAATGAATGATGTCATTGTACTTTATCAATTTATTTATTTTCTCGTTTATCAGTTTATTTATTATCTTTAAACACAAGCATACAACACAGAATTTGCTAAGAGTTGGCTATTATTATTATTATTAATATTAATATGATATTTTTTCTTTACCTAACGATGTGTTGCTGTTACAGTTCTTACCTTGTATATTTTGACAGACTGTTGATATAGTGAAGCCAGGAAGGTTAGTAGTCTATAACTAGCTGAAATTTATTACTCTAGGAATCAAAAAGTCTTTAATACAAATGCCCCAAAATACAGGTGCTTTATTGCAACAATAAAAAGTACAAGAAAATAAAACTGTGTTTTTCATAAAAGTGAAATTCATTTAAATGAAATTCATCAGTTAAAGGATGATATTTGTTTAAAACTACATAAACCCACAAATTTATAGACATGAAAATATTTAAAGATAATAAGTTTCATTTCATTTAATTACTGATTTGTTATTACTTATTCTAGGTGGAATAAAAATATTTTCTCTAACACATTAAAATTATATCAGAAAATTACTACTCAATAGAGAAATTTAAACATGGACATTCATAATTCTTTCCAGAGGCTTTTCAACCTGTATTCAAGCCTGTTGTTGTACTCATGCCAGTAAACTGAAAAAATAAAAAAATTGTCTGTTGAATCAGCAAAATTACATGCAAGCCGGCACCATTTGCTCTGTCTAAACGTGCAATTACTTTCATCATTGAGGTCCCTCCTTGATAGGACTAACAAGATGAAATGCTAATCTGATTCAGAGCTGCCAGAGAGGTAATGTAAATTGGCATAAAATACAAAAACTAAGGAATTCTGGGAAAACCTGAATATCAAAGGGAAGGCCTGCAGTTACCAATTTGCAGTCTCTGACAATGATTGATGGGAAGAAATTTTTATTGTAAAAATTCAGAGGAAAAAGGAGAAAAACTCAGCAGTGACAGGGAGCAGCAAGAGGCAGCAGTGACATGGAGCAGTGAGAAGAAACGGAGGACAGCAACAGCAGCAGTGTGGCAATATTGGAGTTCAACTCAAACTACTTTCTTCAAGCTTTCTTCAAGCTGCTTTCTGTGAGGTGAAATGCTAGACACTACAAATTATGTAGTGTCAAGGAAAAAAAAGCTATATTCAGCCAGAAGCAACAAAATATCTTAACCTCACATATTTATTTTGTATACAGACTACTTAGTAACTCACTAAATATAAGTGGGTCCACTGTGCTGCTAAAGAGTCTGCTTTTCTCATAATTTTTCTTTGACAAAAGCCTTCATAAGAATCTGCTTTTGTGTAAAATAATGGTTATGTAAAGCTACATGGTGTAAATTTGCAAGTGATATTAAGCTACATGGTGTAAATTTGCAAGTGATATTTATTGTGTCAGTCAAAATCACTTAGATACTTTGCTAATGGTATAGTTTAACTAGTTTGTGAGCATAGCTCTGTTGTAACTGAGGATCTGTAACCTGGTGATTACAGAACATTTTAATTCATTCACCTGATGAGAAAATAAAAATAAAATAACCATGTTTACCTATATCTGCTATTGTTCAAGAATTATGGAGTGAAAGCTTTCTGAATTGGAAGCTTAGGCAGCAATTATGGATCATTGTATGCCATAGTTAAACTTAGACAAAGTTCCATAACTTCTTTCTTACAAGAATCCTCTTTAGGGATATTCTTGCTTTTATAACTTTCCATTTAATGGTTCTGTTTTTATAAAACTCATGCTTTAGGTTATAACTCTTTTTCATCAAACATGCAAAAGTTATGCCTTATGTTGTAGCTCATCAAATTCATCAGATATGCAATTTATCATGTTGTAATTTCTAATATATTGTACTTCTTGAGTACAAGACTGTATTTATATCACTAAGATAGAAGTACTAAGGAGTAGAGCCATCTAGCCTAGCAGCAGTCCGAAGATGTTAATACATATTATTTGTTTATTTTGTGTACGTACTGATGACTATGTGTACATATATATGTAAACATGTAGTATGACACAGCCTAAAGAAATATGAAACCTGAGTATATTTACTGGGTTTTTCTTTCAGATGGAGTAATGTGAATGAACCTAAGTGGGGTTAAATTTCATGTATCAAAATCTGAGAAGAGGAAGTGAGACATAAGTTGGCTGTAGCTTCAGCATGTGTGACTTGGCATATACACAGTGTCAACATTCAGAATCATAGATTTGCTCAGGCTGAAAAAGCCCTTCAAGGTCATCGAGTCCCGCCTTGTCCTTACCCTATCACGCTATTCCAGATGACCCACCACTAAGCCACGTCCCCAAGCACCGTGCAGGTGATTTTTTAACATACTCAGGGATGGAGACTCAGCCACCTCCCTGGGGACCCTGTGTCAGTTCTTAACAACCCTTTCTCTAAAGAAGTTTCTCCTAATACCCAACCTAAATCTCCCCTGATGCAACTTGAAGTCATTTCCCCTTGTCCTGTCATCTGTCACCAGTGAGAAGAGACCAACCCCATTCTCAGTACAGCCTTCTTTCAGGAGGACAGGGCTCTTTGTAAAGAGTCATAAGGTTTCTCTTCAGCCTCTGTTTCCACAGACTATAGAGCCCCAAGACCCTCAGTGTCTCCTCATAGGGGATGTTTTCTAAACCCTTCATTAGCTTTGTTGGCCTTCTTTGGACTTGTTCCAGCTCCTCAATGTCCTTTTTGTATTCAGGTGCCCAAAACTGAACACAATACCCAAGGTGGGGCCTCACCAGTGCTGAGTAAAGGAGCAGGATTACTTTCCTAGTCCTGCTAGTCACACAATTTCTGACACAAGCCAGAGTGCCACTGGCTTTCTTGGCCACCTGGACACATTGCTGGCTCATATTCAGCCATCTGTCAATCAATACACCCTTTCTGACAGGCAGCTGGCCAGCCACTCTTCTCCAAGCCTGTAGCATTGCCTGGGGTTGTTGTGACCACAATGCAGGACCTGGCACTTTGGCCTTATTGAATTTCATACAGGTGGTCTCAGCCCAACAGTCCCTCTGTAAGACCTTTCTACCATCCAGCAGATTGACACTCCCTCCCAACTTGGTGTCATCTGTGAACTTACTGAGGGTGCACTCAATCCCCTCATCAAGATAACTAATAAAGATGTTAAACAGGAGTAGCCTCAGTACTGTGTCCTGGGGGACACCACTCATGACTGGCTGCCAACTGGATTTAAATCCACTGACCACAGTTCTCTGGACCTGGCCATCCAGCCAGTGTTTAGTCCAGCATATGTGGTGCATGTTCTGACAACTGTAGACTGTGAGAACTGTAGATGGTGAGAATTTTTATGTAGTAAGAAGCAACACAGCAGAAACACAGAAAGGGTAATGTTAAACAAGGCATATGTGTTTTCCATGAGCTGATGCCCACTTACCAGCCACCTACAGAATGATGGTTTGCAAACTGGTCAGAAGTTAGTAGTTGTTACAATAGATCTTCTATGAAAGTATTAAAATTGTTCATATTTTATCAAATAGTTTTTTCTTAGTTATAGAAATAAATATGTCTTAGAGCCTTAAAGAAAATCTGTCTTAAAAGTCAGTCTTCTACCTTTTAATTCAGAACTCTCTTCCATTAACTTGATAGAATTAGAGTCAAGCTTTTACTGATGTGTCCAAACCTAGGAAGAAAGATCAAGAATCAAGAATTTCCAAATGCTAGTGATCTCTCAGGAGCAACTGAGGCAAAGGATTCATTTTATATCAGAATCTATGACTGATGCAATTAAGTACAACAGAATCAGGCACATAAATATTTCCTACTGATGTTTAATTACAGTAGCAGCATGATAACTACAGATTCATAGCATACGATAGATAGGCTTTTAGTAGGTTTTGATGTCTTGTATCCTAGTAAGTCTATCAACACGTATTTCATGCGTGCACAGTCAGCAGAAAAAATGAAGAAAGATCAAGACACAAAATTAGTTTCTGTGGTATATATATATATATCAGAGAGGTGAAGCTGTGTAGGTTCTGTTTTCCTTTGGATTGCTATTACAAAAGACTCAGTTATTAGCCTAGAATGCTAAGGCATACACAGAATAAGTACTCATATGTCACTTGAATGCATTTAGTTCATTCTTTTTTCTTCCTAGGTTTCCAAAATGTAATTATGACTGGAACAGCCACCCGCATCAAATGGAAACTTCTCAAGAAAGAACATTTGGCAGAATTTCCATGAGGTCTACAAGGGAGGAGCACTAAGGATCTGGAGGTTATTACATCTAAGAGAAGAGTTATAGGACAATGTCCTCTGAAGCCCATATGGTGCCTCTCTGCACTATCTATGCATCTGTGTGTTTATTATCCTCTGTTCTTTATCAGATAATCTTACATATCAATAACTTACCAGTTTGTGTGCAGAAAAAGAAGCATTTTTCTCACAACTAATTTGCTGTATTAAGGCACATTGACCATTTGGAGATTAGTTATTTTGGCAAATGTGTTGTAGAACATACAGTTCTACAGATGGCATACAAAATATGTGTGTCTATATTTTCTCCATTGCAGTGAAAATGTATATGCTTCACTAGAAAAAGAAAGAAGTTGTCAGATGTGTCATGTCTTTGTAAAAACTTAGAATGAATTAATAGGAAAATGTAACTCACCTCTCATAGAAAAAAATAACAAAACCCAATCCAAACCAAAATGTTAAGCTGAGGAAGAAAGTTTTAGGGGAAAATTGAGGAAAGGAATGTGAAAAATTACTAACAAATTGTCCACAGGGAGGAAAGGATATGACCATTTAAGATCTTCTGATCCTTCATACCAGATGAAACACTCTAGAGAAATTTATGGTTATCTTTGTAATATTTCCTTTAAATTACATTACACCCTCAGCATTCCACACATAGATCAGGTGTGATCTAAAGCAGATACTGCAACTAGAGGCCAGCAAAACTGATTGTTATTCCAGAAGTTGGCAGACAAGGTGCCACCTAGCACTCTGACATATGTGTCCAAAGTTACATTTTTATTTTTATTTGAAAATTGAACCATTCATTCTGTAGTTCTGGTTGCTCTTTAGTTTATAATAAATAGATATTTACTTTAGACTGAGAGTGTAGGTCAGTATGCTGAACATTTCTACAGACAAGCAACCTGTTTATAGCTAAGTTAATTTTTCTACCTCTCTAAAAACTCAAAAGAGGAGTTCTGATGTCTGTTTACCTTTTGTTCTAATCAACGGTATAAAAAATTAATGCACAGATAATTTTCCATGCAATCTATTAATCTTTTATCAAAGAAAAGAGGTTGTTTGGCTCTTCTAGGTTATTGCTTATATTTACTTTGCCGCAAACACTTGTTGACTGCTGAAAATGTAGCTGAATGTTGGCTGGTGATGTGTAGCACACTGTATTTTCTGTACCATATAAAATCCCTTCCAGCTTTGTTTATGACACATATTTTTACATGCTTTTTTTAAGTTTCCAATTTATCTACAGTGATTAAATATTATTTGTTGAGATTGTAAGCTGTTCATACTGTTTGTTTCAGTGGGAAATGTGAGAAACACAAACTGTTTATTTGAAAAGACAGCTCTTTGAAAAACATGAATCAGCTAGTATCTTGTGCATTGCTTTCTTGTCATACTTGTAAAGACTATGAAAAGATGTCCCTGTGCACTAGGTGGCTTTCTCTCAACATTGCCCTAAAGGCTTATGTGTGCTGGAGGGGTGCTTGTTCCAAAAATAACAGAAGTTAATTTACATTAGCTTTTGTTTTGACACTTAGGTATATCATGAATAAGTCCTTTCTAGCTGTATTTGTTCAAATCTTGGGTTTCAAGCCTTTCCTTCCATTCATTTCTGTGTCTTTGAATGCTAAACAACTTACTTTATTCATGTAGCTCTGAGATCTCTCTTCAAGGCAGTCAGTTTGCAGAGTAAACAGGGAGAAAATGAACTTTACAAAAAAAACTTTCTCTCCTTATTTCTGTCCTTATCTCATACCTTTTTTCCTTTTTTTTTTCTAGATTTCTAATGAATGTGCTGAATGCAATCAGATTTTGCCGTATACTCAGGCATCATTTGTACCTCATACCTAGGAAATTTTGCTTAATGATGTCTTTGCAAGAACACAGATACTGACTTGAGCCTAAATTTCTACATATCAAGTTGGTTTTTAACTACCATGTTTTGAAGTAATTTCTAAGCATTCATAACTGTAGGCTATTTTCTAAAAAAGTCTCTTTTCAAAGTATTAAACATAAAAACTTTGAAGTATCTGCTGATATGAAATGTATTACAGAACATAAATAAAACTCAAGTAACAGATAAAGAATAACAGAAAAGGTCTTTGTTGACTGTTTTATCAAATTACAGGGCTATGCTGAAGTATTACATACAGATTTTCAGATCTCTTCACATCTCTTTCATCAGTTTTCTTCTTAATAGGCTGGCTGGGAAGTAAAGGTTCTGATTGCTTTTTATGTAAATTTGGAAGCTTTGAAAATTTCTGTTCTGTGATGGCTGAGATATATTTTCCTTGAAAAAAAGCTTCTTCAGAGAGAGGACTGGTGATAACAAAAGTTAAGTTCTTACAAATATTTTCTGCTTTATGGAGCATTCACAACTCAGCTTTCTCAGGAACCTGGCCTATAAGTTGAGTACTACTCAACACCATTTTGTAAGTTTCAGACCAAGTCTACTCCTTGTCTTGGACCAGCCAGTCCCTGAGAATTTCCTGCAAATTTAATTAACCAGAAAAAAATTAATAAACTTATGGTAAAAAACAAACCAAACCAAAAACAAAACAAAACAATCAAACAACAAAAAACCACAAACAAACCACAACAAAACCAAACTATGAAGAAATCATAGAATTTTCAGGGTTTGAAGGAACCTTTAAGGTCATCTAGTTACAAACCCCCTGCCATGGGCAGGGACAGCTCCCACTAGATCAGGTTGCTCAGAGCCTTGTATAGCCTGGCCTTAAAAACTTCCAGGAATGGGGCTTCCACCACCTCTCTGGGCAACCTGTTCCAGTGTGTCACCACCCTCATGGTGAAGAACTTCTTCCGAACTTCCAATCCAAATCTACCCTACTCTAGTCTGAATCCATTCCCCCTAGTCTTGTCGCTACCTGACATAAAAGTCCTCACCAGCTTTCCTGTAGGCCCCCTTCAGATACTGGAAGGCTACAATAAGGTCTCCTCAGAGCCTTCTCCTCTCCTGACTGAATAACCCCAACTCTCTCAGTCTGTATTCATAGGAGAGGTGCTCCAGCCCTCTGATCATCCTCATGGCCCTTCTCTGGACATGCTCAAGCATGTCCATGTCCCTCCTGTAGCAGAGGCTCCAGAACTGGACGCAGTACTCCAGGTGGGAATCACTCATTTTTAACCACTAGTATTTTTTCCATAGGTAATGTATTTTGTAGAGCAATTTTTCTTTAGCAGTGCATTCTTATCAAGGATTTCAAAATCATGTGTATTTAAGAAATAAAGAAGTCTCACTTCCTACTAGTAACATTTAATTAACAAAAAAAAAACCAAAAAAACCAAAACCAGCCAGAAAAAAACTACAAAAAACCCATGTTACAGTTTGAGTTTCATTCATATGTCCAGAATAATTCAAGTGAGATTTTTAAAAAATTATACATATTTTTTTAGCTTTTTTATTTTGTCTTCAGTAGTATAATTGAAAGTGAGAATTTTGAATCAAGGATATATTAGGTTACAGTCTTGACTGCCTTTGAGGCATTTATATAATACTGGGCTAATAATATTACTTCAATTTTATGACATTTATGCCTTCACAATAAGTTTTTTTCATTGGCAATCAAATAGATTTTTTTTCATTGGACAACAACAGAACTCATACATTTCCTCATACAAAATAAGTTGTACACCAAAATGGAGAAAAAAATAATTTAGTCTTTAAGACATGCCATTTTCTTCTATCTGTTTTTTTTGTTTGTTTGTTTGCTTATTTGGTTGGTTGTTTTGGGTTTTTTTATTTTTGTTTCTATTTTTGTTTTTTTATGTGGAATGAAAAAGTACTACTATGGTGTGGATTGATATTAAAGACCTTGTTCTCAAAGGACCCAGTTCTAGGTATGATCTCTAGTGTTATGTTACTAAATTATCCTTTTCTTCATATGTACCTATGGAGTAGGCATAGGTGTGCTTGCAGAAAATTAGAGGGCCCCTCATCTCCTTTGTACAGATCCCATTTTGAGATGGACAAGAGTATCTCATAAAAACTGCAGTGAACACAGCAGTGCATCCTTGGAGATGTCTATCTGGACTTCAGATTTCCACATGGAGAAGTAGATACACATTACGATGACAGACTTGAGGTTGCTCTCTGGAAAGTGATCAGATGATGCAACTTAATCTGATTCACATCAAGACAACAGGGTACAGGTGTTGGTCTAGACATTTTCCAGTAAGCTTGAAAGCTCATTATGCAGTTTTCCAATATTCTAACAATATTAGATATGGTAGAAGAATTTTTAATCATTTTTGGCAAGCCATGGTTTTAAAAAGACTTGTAAGTTAAGAAATGCTGGAGACTCTTTCTAGATAGTACCTCAACTCTTTGTGACAATTTATGTCCTTCCTAAAAATCAAAGAGTGCTTAAGGCTCAATGGAGAAGTAAGATTTGTGAAACTAAGCCATCAGCATGGACTAGCCCTTGTGACCATGGTTTTCAGTCCCTAAGACTGTAGAATCAGAGTCCTCTTTTGAGGCTGCCTTTTTTTTGTTTTTTTCCCCTGTTTTGTTTTGTTTTCCTTTGGTACACTGTACCATTTTATGTCTTACCTTGGAAACATCTTCATAAAAGAGTTCTCATTATTGCATCAAATCTGTTTTCTCTTAAGTTTTAATTGGCAATGTGAAATTGCTATAAAGTGTTTTCCTTATCACCATTCCTGTTGCTAATAAGCACCTTAAAAACAACATCTTCTTGTAATAGAGGTAACTGTACTCAAATTCTTTCTGCTACTTTTTCTTTCAAAATTCAGAAACTTCCTCTTGTGAAAATCTGCAGAAATCCTAGAGTAAGACATTTCCCATTTGGTCCTCCATCACACATCCATTTGCTTTGGTATTTTTCCATACTGTGTTTGTTAAATATAGAAACACTAACCCTAAACATTCGTGAAGGTGTCCAGGATTCAGAGTCTAGGGAAGTTTTTGCCTACACATATATATATATAATACCACCAATTATAAATACTCATGTAGTTACATTTTTTTCTTAGCATTTCTCAGAGTATTGACACTAGTCTTGTTTCTTTTGTCAATATTAACATTGGAAAAGCTTATTTTTGACATTCAGAAACAAAGAGATCTTACCCCTCAATCATTATAGTCTAAGCTAATGTTTTAAAATCACAAAGATTAGGATATTTCTCACATTGGCTTTGTTAAAGCTTAAGCATAAAGCTTTCCACATCAGGAATGTAATGAATGTGAAGAATATTCTGAAAAAAGTATTTTGAATTGATATTTGCATAGACATATGCACAAAGAATGTTAGACTACTATTTTTGAGGGAACAATATAATAATTAGGAAAACGTTTCCATGTTTTTGGAAAATGACAATGCTTTGCACACATCATTCATCTTCCCATGATATCATCTCTGAAGTTCACCCAGAATAAAAAACTAATCAGTGTAGCAGAATATCCCAATTCCCAATATTTTATGTAGCCTGTTGTGTAGTCATATTGATGCTCTAAACGATTAGCTCCACACAATAGAAATTTGTATACTGTCTGTCTTAAACATGAGAGTAAAAAATTGCATTTCTTAGTACTTTCATTTTTTTTTTCTTTTCTGTGCTCTTTTGGTCCTAAATGGCATTTTTCCATTGTTTAAACTGAGTTCTCCTCTTCCAATTAAGGAAAAAGGCTCAGCCATCCATACCTTTGAATTTATCTCAGTCTTTTGGTCTTCATTTTGATCATTCTGACTTGTGCACAGGAAGCTTCCTGGGTTTTGTGGTTAGACGAAAATGTTAGTAAGCTGCTTTGCATAATCAACCGTACTCTTATTTTAAAGCTAATTTACTGCTATTTTTTGTGTTTCATTTGGTTTGGTTTTAGTGTGTGTGTGTGACTTCTAATTTCCTTGTTGTTTCACATACATTAGTACAGTGAAAAGGATTATTAAAGGATTATTCATTTCCTAGGAAAAGATTTTTTACAGAAATTTTTTATTAAGAAGACTTCATTTCTAAGGGAGAAGAGGTTTCTTCTACTGCACTAGAAACAGAAGTTTATTATTTGTTTTACTGTCATAGATGTTCAGTCATGATAAATGATATACCAAGTAAGATACTAGTAATAATTTTACATATATGAGTAACTCAGTGATTCTGTCTAGACTGAGAGAACAGATCATGAAGCCTCCTGGGCTTCCAGTGAGCCAAACAATATAAATAATAGATTAATTTTGGGTCAGGTATAATTTCAAAATACCAAACTAATTAGAGTTTAATTAAAAAAGACTTTTTGGTGTGCATGTAGTTCATGCATGCAGGTAGTTCATATGATTTTTGTTTGGACAGAAAAAGAAGCTTTTAGTACTTAGACTGAAATTCTTGGCAGGAAGAATGCCCTGTTCCCACCTGTTTTTCAGCTTTGAACTGTTTTTGAAATTAGCTGTGTAAGGGTGCATTGAAGAGTAGAAGTGATGAACAAGATTTGTCCAGCTGAAAAAAATGGAATATATTCTTTTAGTTGGAAGTGGTATTTAGCTACATAGTACTCTTAATATTTTTTAAATTATAACAGTATAATTATAGAAATGTTAAACTACTAAAGTAATCAGTGCAACACCAAAGTATAGACTGTTTTTGTGAAAAGTCATTCTTGACTTTTGTTGTTTAAATAATTTCCATAAATTAAATTTGTGTTAGGGTACACATGTAGCTATATATATAGCGAATTTAAGTCAAATTCTTTATCATAGACATAGAACATGTAGACAAGAATTCAAACAATCCAGTGCAACTTCGAACAGCTGTAAACCATGCTATTCAGAGAAGCAGGATACAGGAGTTCCAAAGTTTCTTTATAGACATCCGGACTGTTTGCTTATCAATCTGTCTGGGCTGGACCTAAGAGTATGGACCCACTAATTATTAGTCAGCAGGGAACTCTCTTCAGATTACTTCAAATTTAGACTTGGAGGTTACTGTCTCATCAGTATCTTATTACCAGCCTTTAAATTCTACTACACTAAACTGCTGCACATTAAAGAGGTACACCAAGAGATATCTTAATCACTGAATCACAGAAAATTAGGGGTTGGAAGGGACCTCGAAAGGGACCTCTAGTCCAACACTCCTGCCAGAGCAGGGTCATCTACTGCAGGTCACAAGTGCCCACAATAGGTAATTTTGTAAACCTTCAGAAATAAATATATGAAACACTTGACTGGTCTCTGCAGTCTAAACAATAAAGATGTTTCTTTCAGAAGCTGAATGTTTAAAGGTGAGCTTTTGGATAATTGTAAGTGTTTAAATAAGAGTATATGCGTAGAATACTCAGAAAATATGATAAAATTATTAGACTGGTAGCCGCTTCTGGAAAATGGCTTAGGTCTGCTCTTATATTCGTTTATCAGTGTTGATTTTACTGCATTAGTTATTCCTTGAAACTGTGTTTTGCAACATTTTTCCTGTATATTTCCTTCTGACAGATGTTCTCCTACATTGAAAAAAAAAAAAAGGTTACTTTTAAGGCATGAAGTAGTCTTGGCATCTGTCTAATTGCTTGTTTTCATTCTGCATTTTTCACTTTGTTTGCTCTCTATCTGTTTTCTACCCATCTTCTACTATTCCACTGCAATTTCCTATTCATGTTCTTATATCCAGTACACATTCCATTTTTTTTACCCTTTGCTGACATGTTGTATGTATTATTGTGTCTTTACTTCTATTTTTTTGGTAAATTTGGACAAAACCAAAAAATACAGTGATATTTCATTATTATTAGCCTAAAATAACCACTTAAAAACACTGGGGCTGTAAGAAGAACAGTATAGGTAAAGTAAGAAGCAGTTGTAATTTTCTGAAGAGGTGATTATTAAAAAAATTAGCAATGTTAGAAAAATAGCTATTACTATGATTCTGAATCAGAATAATTTCCCCAGAAAACATGAACTTTCTTTTTAAGATATAAGAAACCGTTAAGTTAGTTTTCATCATCACTGCTTTTATATAGAAGGTTTGAATTTTCTTTTAAGGAAGCACATCACACGACCCACACGGTATTAACTATGAAAATTTCTCACGTGTTACTTTTGTTACATTGCAATTTCTTTTTGTTGCATCCTTTGTAATCATATTTGCTTCTTTCACACTCTGTGAATACCTGTGTATCACAAGGATCTAGCAACCCAATGTGAAAATATATTCTCTTCCACGGAGTCAGAACTAATTTACCACATTTTACTTCTAGCTTCTTTTCCTTTAAATACATCACTCCTTCATAATTTTTCCTTATTTATAAATTGTTATAGCAGATGTAAACTTTCTTCATAACATAAATCTAAAATTTTCCTCTTTCGTATTAAATAAACACCCTTCTTATCCATTTTTTCCAGGCAGAATTATTTACACATACAGTGAAACAGACTTTTTTTGTGTCAAATCATATTTTTGTTACGTTTAAACTTCTAATTTTTAAAGAGGAATGTAGGGCTGGGGAAGACTAATTCCTCTATGTTTTCCAGATATTTCTGAACATTTTAAATGGAATGAAAATTTAAGTTTTATTCTTTCCTTATGAGTATTAATATTTTACAAACAAGGCAAAGTGCACATCCTGCACATGAGCAATCTGAAGTAGAGTTATAGGCTGGGTGTAGATTTGGAACAGCTCTGAGGAGAAGGACTTGGGGGTGTTGGTTAACTAAAAGCTCAAGATGAGCTGGCAACGTGCCCTCACAGAACAGAAACTCAAGAGTATGCCTGATTGCATCAAAAGAAGCATGGCCAGCAGGTCAAGTGAGACTATTCTCTTCATCTACTCTGCTGTCATGAGACCCCATCTGGGGTACAGTGTTCAGTTCTGGAGCCCCAAACACAGGAAGGACATGGGGCAGTTGGAGTGAGTCCAGAGGAGGGCCACAGAGATGATCAGAAGGCTGAAGCACCTCTGCTACGAAGGCAGGCTGAGAGAGATGGGGCTGTTTAGTCTGGTGAAAAGAAAGCTGTGGTGAGACCCTACAGTCGCCTTTTAGGAGCAAAAGGCAGATGGAGAGGGACTTTTTTTATAAGGGCATGTAGTGAAAGAAAGAGGACAAATGGTTTTCAGGTGGAAGAGAGAAGATTCAGGGTAGACATTAGGAAGAAATTCTTCATTGAGGCGGATGAGACACTGATAGAGGTTGCTCAGAACCACTTTGGCTGCACCCTCCCTGTAAGTGATCAATATCAGGGCATTGAGCAACTTATTGTAGTGGGAAGTGCCCCTGCCCATGCAGAGGGGTTGGAACTTGATTTTCAGATCTTTGGTTCCCTCCCGACTGATACCATTCTATGATTCTGATTCTGTACTACTTCAAGGAGCTATTCTGACCAGGATAAAGACACCAAGAAGACTTTCTTTTAACAATTCAGAGATGTCTTACATTCACTAGCCCTTGTTCTTCTAGAGGACTTCAACTTACCAGGTGTCTGCTGGAAGTCCAACACAGCAGAAAGGGGGAAGTCTGGGAGTTTTCTGGGATATATGGATGACAACATTCTGCTACAGAAGGTAAGTGAGCCTACGAGGGCAATGCCCTACTAGAACTACTGTTTATGAACAGGGAAGTGCTGGTGGAAGATGTGGTAGCAAGAGGTTGTCTTTGGCACAGTGAACATGACATTGATAGAATTTTCAGTACCTGTTGATGCTAGGTGGGTCATCAGCAAAACCTCTGCCTTGGACTTCTTGAGGGCTGACTTTAGTCTGTTCAGGATGCTGGTTCAAAGTCCTTTGGGAAATAGACCTCCAAAACAAAGGGGCTTAGCAAGGGTGGGTTTATTTCAAGAATGAAATTATGAAGGCACATTACCTCATCCATGTTTATAAATATGTAAGGGATGAGTGCCAGGAGGATGAAGTCCAACTTTTCTCAGGGGTGACTAACAGTAGGACAAGGGGCAGTGGTTATAAACTGGAGCATAGGCTGCGCTTATGTTCCAAAAGATGAGCTGGTGGGGAAGAAGACTGGCCTGGTTGAGCAAAGAGCTGTTGCATGAACTCATAAATAAAAATAAGATTGTGTCAACTTTGGAAAAAGAGGCAGATGAAACAAGAAGCATTTAAAGACATTTTAAGGTCATGTAGAAAGATAGTTAGAGATCCCAAAGCTCAGTTAGAAGTTAATCTGGCTATCTCTGTTAAGGATAATAAAAATGCTTTTATAAATACATTAATAACAAAAAAAAGGGGTCAGGGAAAAATCTCAATTCCTTATTGGATGAGGGGGGGGTACATAGTAACAGAAGAAAAGGAGAAGGCTGGGGTACTTAACACCTTCTTTGCCTCAATCTTTAACACAAAGACTGGCTACCCTCAGGGCAACTAGGCTCTGTTGGTAGACAGGGATGGGGATCAGAATTCCCCGCATGTAATCCAGGAAGATGTAGTTAGTGACTGATGTGCCATTTAGATCCCAACAAATTAATGGGTCTGGATGGGATTCATCCAAGGGTGCTGGCAGAAGAACTGGCTTAGCCACACTCCATCATTTATCACCTCTCCTGGCTAACTGGGGAGGTCTCAGATGACTGGAGATTGGCCAATGTGACGCTCATCCACTGGAAGGAGGGTCCAAGGAACTGTAGGCCTGTCAGCCTGACCTCTGTGCCAGCAAGTTTATGGAGCAAATCATTCTGAGTGCCTTCAAGCAGCTTGTAGAATACAACCAGGAAATAAGGCCTAAATAACATGGCTGTAGGAAAGAAAGTCTTGCCTGACCAATCTCATCTCCTTCTATAACTGGGTGACTCACCTAATGGATGACGGGAAGGCTGTGAATATGGTCTACCTCAACTTCAGCAAAGCCTTTGACATGGTCTCCCATAGCACCCTCCTGGAAAATCTGGCAGTCTATGGCTTGGACCAGTGCAGCCTTCCCTGGGTTGAAAAGTGATGGGATGACCAGGCCCAGAGAGTGGTGGTGAATGGTGCTGCATCCAGTTGGCATCTCATGAGCAGTGGTGTCCCCAGGGATCAGTATTGGTCCCAGTCCTATTCAGCATCTTTATTGATGACCTGGATGAAGGAACTGAGTCTAGTCTTAGTAAATTTGCAGATGACAACAAACTGGGGGAGGACTTATGATCTGCTGGAGGGTAGGAAGATGCTGCAGAAGGACCTGAACAGGGTGGATCAATGGGTTGAGACCAACAGTGTGGAGTTCAACAAGACCAAGTGAGGGGTCCTACGCTTTGGCCACAATAACCCCATGAAGTGCTACAGACTGGGGGAAGATTGGCCGGAGAGTGGCCTGGCAGAGAGGTGCCTGGGAATACTGGATGACAACTGGTTGAACATGAGCCAGCAGTATGCCCAGGTGATCCAGAAAGCCAATGGCATCCTGGCTTCTATCAGGAATAATGTGGCCAGGATTAGGGATGTAATTCTCCCCTTGTACTCAGCACAGGTGAGGCTTCACCTTGAATACTGTGTACAGTTTTGAGCTCTTCAAGAAGGACACTGAGGTACTGGACTAGGTCCTGAGGAGAGCAACAAGTCTGGTGAAGGGACAAGGGGTAAAGTCCTATAAGGAGAGAGTAAGGTAACTGGGGTCTTTAGCCTGGCAAAGAGGAGAGTCAAGGGGGACTTTATCACTCTTTACAACTGCTCAAATGGAGATTGTAATCAGGAGTGGGTCAGGCTCTTCTGCCACCCATCTTGTGACAGGATGAGGGAGCATAATCTGAAGCTGCACCAGGGGAGGTTTAAGTTGGATATCAGAAAGTACTTCCTCACAGAGAGGGTGGTCAGGCATTGGAATTGACTGCCCAGGGAAATGGTGGAGTCATTGTCCCAGGAGATGTTTAAGGAAAGACTGGATATGGCACTTCGTGCCTTGGTCTAACCAATGTGATAATGTTTGGTCATAGGCTACTCTTGATGATCTCAGAGATTTTCTCATTAATTCTGTAACCTGGACAGACATCAACTAGGTAAATTTTTAAATAATGTGAGATTTAAAAATAACCCAGTAAACACTGGGAAAACTATGGTTTTCTTTTTTTCTACAAAAAAAGTCATTTTGAGATAATAGAAAATTCTACCAGTTTTCATCTGCCAATAATTCATATTTTTTCAAAGAACTCTGGTAACTGTTCCAGGAAAGAATGATTTTCATCTTCATTATACTATAACCAAGACTGCAATTAGTTCAATTTAAAAATACAATTAAAGACAGGGTTTAAAATTTAGAAAGTTGAAATTACATATTTCTACTAAAATTTTTCATACCTTTTTCTTTAAAGTATGAGAACAGTGTCTTATCCATAAGGTATGAGGCAGATCACCACACTTTGAATGGCTAGTATTATATTTCAGAGGGGCAGAAAAATAATTTAAATGTTTGTGACTATGTTTCAAGAACCTTTAAAGACTGCTGAGGTAAGTCATAATGAGAAGAGGTTTATAAGTCCTTTTTCCCCACATCATAATTTCCATCTACATTTTGTTTGGGCAGATTTTACTTGCAAGCCACTGGTCAAAATATCTAACATTACCTGATCAAATTATAACACGAGTTATGAAATTATGAATTGTTAGAAGAAAAATCAATTAGTGGGTTACCAGGTGAAGCAACAAGTGTGAAGCAAAATACTAAAAAAAGCCCTACATAATAATTTGGAATTTTTTTTTTTGTCAGTAATTCTTTATTAGGTTGGTACTACAGTCAAACTGAAAGTCTATGAGATATGGAAGACATGTAAAGTAATTCAGTGCTCATGTCCACATTGGGATTGTCATTTAATAGATTTCATTCTAAAGCGTTCCTCAAGGATTTATTTGTTGTATTTCATATCCTGATCAACTTTAGAGTTTTGTATTTTAAAGTAGATCTTTATGTTCTTACTATAGCCTATTTTATTAGGGTGTTTATCATCTGCACATTTTCAATATTTTCTAATGCTCCTCTATATTTATAATTTATAATTCATAATTAAAGACTGAAAAAAAAAGAACACCTCATTTATCTAGCTGTATGAAATGCAGCTATCTGTGATATTTATGTTGTAAATGAATTTCATTATCATCTGGTAGGTCTTAGAGTAGTTTGCTTTTTAATTTGTATATAGTAAATTTATGCTGCAAATTAATTAGGAATGAAAGATTAGGAGTAACAGAACAGCACTGTGACATGAACTAGTTATTAGGGTTGATGACAGGGATTTCACCCCAAAGCTTCAATTTCGTGCTAGAGTAATCTTGTTCTTATCATCCTTTTTCACATAATTTTTTGCATAATGATACATTTCAATAAGGGAAGGATGGATATTTTTCAGCTTTTTCCTGATGCTTCAGCCACTCTTTGGGGAAAGAGGAGAGAATCTTTTTAGCTTTTGGGAAACCTTGAAATGTGAAAAAACTTTTTTTTTTTTTTTTTTTTTTTTTTTTTCCCCTTGAAAATGGAATCTTATCATAGAATCATAGAACGTGCTGAGTTGGAAGGGACCCATCATGATTACCAAGATCTACTTCTGTCCCTGTATAGAGCACCTCCAGAAGCACACCTCGTGCCTGAGAGCCTCATCTAAACACTTCTAGATCTCAGGTGTGCAGTCTCCAGGACTACCACCTTGGCCTTCAGGAGAGCAGACTTTTATGTCTTCCAGACCATGGTTGAGAGAGTCCCTTGGGAGGCAGTTCTGAAGGGTGTAGGAGCCCAGGAGGGCTGGGTATATTTTATGGAGATTTTTTTCGAGGTGCAGGAGCTGACCATCCCCAAGTCACAGAAGACAAGCTGAAGAGGAAGGAGTTCAGCCTGGATGAGCAGAGTGCTTTGTCTGGAACTCAGCAACAAAAAGAAAGTTTATGGTCTTTGGAAGAGAGGACAGGCAGCTTACGAGAATTACAAAGATACAGTCTAGATGTGTACAGAATAAATTAGAAGGGCCAAGGCATAACTGGAACTAAACTTGGCCACTGTGGAGAAAAATAACAATAAGTATTTCTAGAAATATATTAGCAGCAAGAGGAGAGCTAGGGAGAATCACCATCCTTTATTAGATACAGAGGGAAACACAGTGACCAAGGATTAAGAAAAGGCTCAGGTACTTAATGCTTTCTTTTCATCAGTCTTTAATAGCAGGACTAATTGTTCCCTGGGCACATAGTCCCTCAAAATACAAGACAGAGATTGGGAATAGATTTGGCCCTATGTAATCCATGACGAAAAAATTATAGACCTGCTTCATAATCTAGACACTCACAAGTTGATGGGGCCAGAGGGTTTAAACCCTAGAGTTCTAAGAGTGTTGTCAGATGTGGTTGCCAAGCTTCTCTCCATCATCTATCAGAAGTCCTGGAAAACTGGGGTGTCCCATTGGACCAGAGACTGGCAATCTTCAATATGATACCCATCTTCAAGAAAGGAGGAAAAGAGGATCCCTGTAACTACTGACCTGTCAGTCTCACCTTGGTACCAGGGAAGGTCATGGAACGAATAATCTCAGAAGCCATCATAGAACAGTTAAATGTCAACCAGACAATCAGGTCCAGTCAAGCTGGGCTCAGGGAAGGTCAGATCCTGCTTGACAAACCTGATCTCATTCTATGACAAGGTGACCTGCGTAGAGGAGGAGGGAAAGACTGTTGATGTAGTCTGCCTGGACTTCAGTAAGGCACTGTCCCCCATAGCATCTTAAGGGAAAAGTTGGCTGCCTATGTGTTAAACTCTTCTGGGTTAAACACTGGCTCAATGGCCAGGCCAAAAGAGTTGTGGTCAGTGGAGCCAGTCATGAGTGGTGTCCCCCAGGACCCAATACTGAGGCTACTCCTGTTTAACATCTTTATTAATGATCTTGATGAGGGGATTGAGTGCACCCTCAGTAATTCACAGATGACACCAAGTTGGGAGGGAGTGTCAATCTGCTGGATGGTAGAAAGGTCTTACAGAGGGACTGTTGGGCTGAGACCACCTGTATGAAATTCAATAAGGCCAAAGTGCCAGGTCCTGCATTGTGGTCACAACAACCCCAGGCAATGCTACAGGCTTGGAGAAGAGTGGCTGGCCAGCTGCCTGTCAGAAAGGGTGTATTGATTGACAGATGGCTGAATATGAGCCAGCAATGTGTCCAGGTGGCCAAGAAAGCCAGTGGCACTCTGGCTTGTGTCAGAAATTGTGTGACTAGCAGGACTAGGAAAGTAATCCTGCTCCTTTACTCAGCACTGGTGAGGCCCCACCTTGGGTATTGTGTTCAGTTTTGGGCACCTGAATACAAAAAGGACATTGAGGAGCTGGAACAAGTCCAAAGAAGGCCAACAAAGCTAATGAAGGGTTTAGAAAACATCCCCTATGAGGAGACACTGAGGGTCTTGGGGCTCTATAGTCTGTGGAAACAGAGGCTGAAGAGAAACCTTATGACTCTTTACAAAGAGCCCTGTCCTCCTGAAAGAAGGCTGTACTGAGAATGGGGTTGGTCTCTTCTCACTGGTGACAGATGACAGGACAAGGGGAAATGACTTCAAGTTGCATCAGGGGAGATTTAGGTTGGGTATCAGGAGAAACTTCTTTAGAGAAAGGTTTGTTAAGAACTGACACAGGGTCCCCAGGGAGGTGGCTGAGTCTCCATCCCTGAGTATGTTAAAAAATCACCTGCATGGTGCTTGGGGACGTGGCTTAGTGGTGGGTCATCTGGAATAGCGTGATAGGGTAAGGACAAGGCGGGACTCGATGACCTTGAAGGGCTTTTCCATCCTGAGCAATTATGTGATTCTATGATTCAGAAAGCTTTATGGGTTCCAAACAATCGTAACCATTGTGATTGCACAAACAATAAGGATTTTAATAATGTTGCTGGTTCCACTCTGATTTTGAAGTCTTCATGTAATACAAATGAATATTCTGCATAATATAAATTCAAATAATGATAATTTTTGCATTTCAGAAATAAGATCGTTTTCTCAAATGGTTTTTCTAAATAAATGTTATTGTTTACTCATTCAGTAATTAAATGTAATGAGGCACTCACAAAAAAGCCCTGCAATCATGTATTGATATTTGGATGTGTAGTTACCACAGCTGCAATTGTAGCTGCAAATTCAGTAATGAGGGGGAAAAAAAAAACATGCCACAAAAAACCCAAAAACATGCCCAGAGACACCAATATATTTCAAAATATGCTACTTCGTACTAAAATATTCCTTCCCTATTTCTCAGAGTAATCTTACAGCTGAAGCATGATTCAAGATACAGTTGTCCAAAGTTTACTTGGAAAAAAACCCCCAACAATTAACCACACATTACAATAATTTCTGGTTAACATGGTATATCTAATTTGAACTCTAAATGTGTGCAATAGTACTGGCAGATTCAACAAATTCAATTTGGCCATTGCAAATGGAGATACTTAATTATTATAGTTGCCCTTTCACTGGCATGAATTTGTAAATTTTTATATTTCAATAGGACTTTTTTTTTTCTTCCTTAGAGATATATCTTGTTTCCCATATTGCAAAAAATGTTTGTGTGTTTGCTTTTTTTTTGTTTATTTGTTTGTTTTTTTGGGGGGAGGATGTGGTAGACAGGTAGGTGGGAGGGATGTGTACTTCCTCTATGCAGACACTATTGCATTAAATCACTTGAGTGCTTTTCTAATGCTCTGAAGTTGAAGTTGAAGTTACTTATTCCACTTGTAATATTAAGAAACAAAGAGTGACAGCAGGAGCAGTTTTGAAAGTTAATACTTAAAATGAAAGATACTGAAGATTTAGTGATTAAGATGATGTTTACCTTCACTCCCATTGAAAAGGATAGGGAAACTTATCTAGGTTGCAAGTCTCCCTTCCAAGAAGGAATTCAACTATAAAATGAGTCAAAGACTTCCAGATATGTTGTGGACCATGATGAGTAGATTTTGGGGAAGGAACCAGGCATGTTGATTGACAGTTCAGAAATAAACATCAAAATTATTCGTCTTCAATATAAATAATAGAAGTGTAGGATCCCTTGAGAGAGATGATTATAGACTGGGGAGGAGGTAGAACTAATATTCAAAAAATGCTGTGATGTCTTCGACAAAACAGGCCAAATCTTGGGATGAGACCAATTAATTAATGTCACTCTAAATAATGATTTATTGTTGTATCTGTAACAGAAGATCTCTCAGACGCTGCAAGCTGTTTCTTTAGAAATTGAGCCTCCCTAATTAGCCAGATGACATACAGGGTGGATCCTTCAAGATGGTACACCGTCTGGTCTAACTAGCACACAAAACAAGCATCAACAGTGATGAGGTTGGCAAAGATAAATGGAAATGAGAGCCCCAAAACAACAACAGTGCAAAGAGTTGGTGCAGCAGGTCAGTGCAGAAAAATTCCTGGAGATTAATTAGAGTCAGATGATCTATCAAAAACATATGGAAAATGGCAATTGAGACTGAAACATTTTGCAAAGATAGTCAGTACATGGATTTGAAGACTAAAGAAATGTCTGGGTAAGCATCTTATCAAAGGAAGATTAAGTGTCATAAACTCATGCACTGGGAAGAGGATCATTGCTTTTTAAGTAATGGTGTAAGACATAATTTTCGAAAACCATGACCTATACTTCAGTTTAGGGAAATAACACTGCTGAGATAAATTATTTACTCATGTAGAGTACTGATAAAATTTTTCTATATGAGATAAACTTTATAAGTGGTGGGAATATACAGGTGAATGGAAACTACACACTAATAACCTCAGTTATGAAAAACTGTGTGGTAAATGAGTGACTTGAGTGACACAGATCATATGCTTTGAGAAGACAACAGGGAAAGAAGGATGAGGTACTAAGGGTATTGTGTAAAGATGAAAAAAAAACAATACGCCTCTCAAATTTATTTTAGATCTGAATTTCATCTTAATCAGAAATGTTGACATAAGTTATATTACAGAGGATATTAAAACTAATCTGAAGAACAGCCTGGGAATCTTGGCTATAATAATATTTAGTGACACTCATATATCTGTCCAGAAACCACCAGACAGAACAAGTTTTTGTTGGACTCCTTTCCATCCCTATCAGACAGGGGACATGTGGAGGTTTGTATTGGAAACAAAACAAGTCAAAACAAAACCCCTAAAATAGTGTTTGATGTATGTGTCTCAAAATAAATAAATATATAAATATATATATATTTGATGTATGGTCTCAAAAACAAAGCTCATAATTAAGCATCATCTGGCAGAGCTCCTTCTTCATTTCTGTATAATTATGTCTCTGGATTTTGTTTTTCACTGAATATGCATTGCTTTGTAGTCTAGAAATTATGGACTGAATTGTTGTTAAAGAATCACCATCCACTGAGACTGTTCTTCCTTCATTTGCCTTTACCCAATGCATACTGAGAACTTCTAGTCACATAAGTTGTTCTGCTTTCTAGTTCAAGCCGTTCTTAAAATCTAGGTCTTTGAAAATTTTTACTCACTCATTCCCATTAGTCATCATCCTTCTGCTTCTCCTTGAAAGTTTCATCTGGGTTTCATTTTCTTTCTTTTCCCTTTATACCTATTCTTTACCACAGATTTGAACAAATCCTTGACATGCTTTCACTAAAGGCTCACTAAAAAGCTGAAGTCCTGCCACTGAAAGCTGGGAGAACTCAAAAAGACAGTGACCAGTTGCAAATCTGTATTTTCCTGAAGTTCATCATAGCATCTTAAGTTTCCCTCCATGCAGCCCGTGTTCTGTTATGGAGGGCCACCTCTATAATTTGAGAGACGTGGGAGCTGGTGAGAAGGCAAGGTCCCATGCAGCTGTACAAGCTTGGGAAAAGTTTCTTCTGAAAGGGTAGAATAATGTAAGTTTCACAAAAATTTTACAAGGGCCATCAGAGCCTTTTGAACAGTTTTTAAATCATTTGGCTGTGGCTATTCAGAGGAGTGTGGCTGACAGCATTGCTTCTAACATTTTGCTAAAACAACTGGCATTTGAAAATTGTGATAAAGATTGTAAGCAGGCACTGTCTGGTTCTGAACGGACCATGATGATTACAGATACAGTGATGTCAGGATGTTGGCACTGCTTCACACAATGGAAATTTAATGGTCTCTGCTTTGCAATCAGTCAAAAAGGCGAAATGCTTTAATTGTGGTAAAGAGGGACATAGAAGAAGAGATTGTAGAAAGAAAATTATTTGCACTTATCCTTGTTTTTGAGGATTTCTCTCAGCCTATCATCTTGACTGATAGTTGCTATGCAGCATATGTACGTCAAAATACTGAAACAGCTTGGATAAAATATACCTCTAACAATGACATTTGCAGCTCTTTTATCGTTTACAGATTCTTGTATGCACATGCTGTGCACCCTGGTTTTTTCATTACTCATATTAGTGCACATTCGTCTCTACCAGGAGGCCAGCAGAAAATGCTACAGCAGATAGGTACAAGTGTTTTTAGCAGATTCTGATACTCCCTTACCGATTCACTATGCTATGGAAAGTCACTGCTTATTCCATCAGAATGCTACAAGCCTGCTCAGGTATTTCCACATTACTTGAGAACAGGCACAAGACCTTGTGAGAAGCTGTTCTGCCTGTGCTCCCTATCTTCCTGTTCCTCACCCTGCAGTTGCAGACCCTAGAGGTCTGCAACCTAATGATTTTTGGCATGTATGGCATGGATGTGTCCTTATTTTGCTGTCAGTCTTACGTCTATATTTGTGGTGATGCCTATTCAGATTTTCTTTTTGCTTCTGTCTTAACAGGAGATGCTGCTCGTCATGTTATAACACACTTATTGACTGCTTTTTCTGTAACGGGCATGCCTCATGACATTAAAACTGATAATGCCCTGGCATATACTAATGCCTCTTTTGCTCAATTTTGTCAGTCTCATAATATTGTCCTGACTACAGTTATTCCTTATAATCCTACTGGACAGGTGCTTGTTGAGCACCCCCATCAGAACTTACAGAATATGCTGAAAAAACAAAAAGGAGAAGGTTGGCAGGATTTCCCACACAGGAAATTGGTAAGTACACTTTATACATTAAATTCTTAAAATGTTGATACAGAAGGCCATAAAGCAGCAGAATGTCAATTTCAAACCTGTTTGCCACATATGCGAGCCAATTTGAAGGATTCTTTAACAGGGAAATGGAAAGGTCCAGATCAATTAATGACATGGAGTCAAGGTTTTGCTTGTGTCTTTCCAGAAACTGCAAATAAACCCATTTGGCTTCCAAAAGCCAAACTTGTGATTATGGGAGCCTTACTGCCCATCACCAAGAGCTTCCACAAGCTGACAATGCAGCCAAACAAAAAACAGAGATGTCAGAGACTCCAAGCCAGAATACAAAGAAGAAGGAACTGAGGAGATGCCAATATGGGGAAATGTCAGAACACTGATGTTTCGTGTGGAAGAAATAGTGAAAAATCAAGGTCATCCAGTGAAACCTGATTCGGTGTTTTTAGCAATGAAATGTTTCTCAAAAGTACATCTATGGAAAGCAAACTATACCTAATCTGACATTGCATTCACTTGCGAATTATACTCTTAATCTTTTTATATTCGTCTTGTTTACTGATCTTACCATTACCACTTGTAAGACATCTGTGTAACTACCCAAAATCCTATATACTCTAGTTAGTTGTATTAATCATCAAAACCATCATTTATAAAAAAAAATTTTCTTGGTGTTTGCAAAGAGAGTATGTTAAAGAAAACATGCCTACCATGCCCTGGACTCCGGCTCAGTCCCAGTCATCACTGGTCAGGAGATAACAATATGTTTCCACATAAATTAATATGCAAGTTGTCTTGACTTGCTAATTATTTAGTACATAAGGCTGGACCCTTTTGCAGTGACTTTGGGTGCCTCACTTACGGGTGGACACACTGCACAGAATTTTCCCACTTGCTGGGAGGGTTCTCCAAACCCTTGCTGCAACTGGGGCCCCCCAGCAACTGCAGATAGAGGTTAGATGTTTAATGTGAAATTAAGAATGTCAGTCTTCACCCCCCCCCAACTGCTCACATGAATGCATACCAGGGGTTAACAGCACATTGGCCCCACATGACAAGATGCTGTCCAAGAGCCTCCTACTACAATCAAGGGCAACACTGGGTTGGTCTCTATGTTGGCCACCAAGAAGAACTTGGAGCTCTGCTGCTAGCAGCAACCCAGGAGGCACTGAGTGGTGGGGACACACACCATTACAGACCTTGATGTGAGGGATGGCTACCTCTGTTATAAGAGGGATATCTAGGAGGGGAGGACAGGCCTAATTAGCTGGCATGAATGATGGAGGTTGAAAAGGACTACTTGAGTTTACCCAGTCCACTAGTAGGACCTTTGCAGATTTTCATCTGTTGTAAACCCCCTTCATGGTGGACTAACCACATTACTTCATGTTTTTCCTATGCAGTAATAGGATTTTTAATGTATATTTGTGTTTGGTTTTTTTGAGAATCATTACTCAGACCGTGATTAACCTGGACCAGGGTTCACAGAATACAATTATCCCTTAAAAACAAAAAAGAGGGTTATGTGAAGGGCTGCCTTGACAATTTGAGAGACCTGAGAGCTAGAGAGAAGGCAAAGTCCCCTGCTGCAAAGCAAGGCCGACCAAAGATAGCAACAAGGCAAGGCTCATTGCCAGAAAATATAGTAAGGAATTTGGAGGGCACCTTCTCTGAATAAAGGGATTATGTATTCTATTAACTCTTGGACTTTCTATTCTATTAACTTTTGGGTTTTTCATTGTGGGAGAGTGCTGCATCTTGTAAGTAATATCTGTAGATAGCAAAACCATGATATTTGTTTATTGTATCTTGCTTTTAAAACAATTCACCTTATCGTGATGTCATGTTTTCTTTGCACTATAAAAGAGCAATGCTGACAAATAAAATCAGACATATTACCACTGAGTATATGTCTCGCCCAGCCTCAATTTTTTTTTCTTGTCTATTTTTTTCCTCACTGCATTCACAAGATTCTGTATTCATGACTAAGTGGCAATATATTCCAAATTATCTTTGTCCTAACTGTCTCTTTTAGGATTTGAACTATATAAAGAAGATGGCATTCATGCCATTTGCAATTACTTGTAATTAATGATGTACATGGATGTACCTTGTTTGTCTTTTAGCATATATGATGCCTTCAGTGATGTCTGCAAGTATGTAGGAGCTGTGACTGTTAATCAACTTGATGAATACTGACTGCAGCTGGAGAGAAGTACTTCCCGTGTGATAAGTCGTATATCAGCTGTCCTGAAGCATTTTCTGTTTTTTTTTTTTCCCTTAAGAACAGAAAAATTGTGGATGTATCACGAGAAATTCTGAGATGAAAACACCAATCTACCACCAAGTTAAGAAGTTAAGGTGTGTAAACCATATCCCCAAATTGCAGGGTGAAATTACTTTTTTTTCCCCTTAGAGAAAGTATCAAATTAGTCACTGTAAAATTCCAAGGTATTTTTGGATGTTACCTTCAAAGTTTCATTTGTGAAATGAATAAACTCTTTAATGAATTTTAAGCTTCTGAAATATGTTTAATTGAAATTTAAGCAGCTTTAGAAAACTAGCTCTCTGATCCATCTAGCAACTGAAATATTAGTTTTCAGATATAGGAAAAGCTTTTTTTTTTTTTTTTTTTTTTTTTAGTAGGATAATAAATCAACAATTATGTTAAAAAACAACCTATTATTTCCACATTTGAAATCTATTTGTAGCGTAGGATTATTAGAGAGTCAACTATACTTGTGAATTATTGCTAAAACAATACCATTCACATTTAGACCAGTGCATATAAAATGTACAGTAGATAGGAATTGCCAGGATGCTATACATATTCTCTGCAATATTATTGTTAAAGGATTGGTCATTATCATATTTCTTGGAATTCTGATCCACAGCACTTCTGTTTCTTAAATCTCTTGTAGATAAAATAAGTGAATTTGAGGTTACTATGTACTTTCAAAGTTGTATAACATCTTCAAACTGAGACAAAATATTTCTCACCTTGATTCTGTCAGTGGCAGGACATTTCTCATGCTTTCATAAGCCTATTATCTATTCAACACATTATTTCTTTTTCTTTTTTTCTGATGTTACTAGACTTTAAGTTTCTCTTTGCCAAAACTTTCTCCTGCTCTTTGTGAGAATATGCAGTTTACCTTCTGTAGTTTATCTCGAAATTTTATTTCACTTTCATTCTTATACTATTTTTCAAAAGCTTCCATCTTAGTCTTCTACATGGGTTTTTAGTGACATTTTTTTCAGCAAGAGAACACTGAATATTTTCACCCATTAATCACAGAAAAATATTTTCTCTTATTCACTTTCAATTCAAATAAAACCATAGCATCCTACAGAAAAGTTTTGTATTATTTTTAATTAAAAAAAAAGAGAAACAATTAAAAAAAAACAGGATGAGAACATTACATAACAAGAAAATTATCTTGACAAAAATATTCTGAATTTGTGATGCACCTACACTAAATCTCTTATTGACAATTTAAATGTTGCAATTTTCTGGCACATTTTTATATCTTTTTCTTTATTAACTGTCCTCTTAAGGTTGGAACTTCTTTTTCTTGTTCTGTGTTCTGCATAGTTTCTTACATTAGTTCTGTTAATGAACTCATCTGCCACTTCAGGTAGTATTAATCCTTGGTAGTATTTCTATAGGCATATTGTGGTAGTCAGAAAATGTTCAGAAATTCTATTCTGTGTATTTCCTATTTAATACTACTTTATTTTTTATTGTATTCCCTCCATAGCTGTCATCTAACTAGTTTTAAAGGTAATAAAGGTAACTCACACAATTAAGTCATTGTTCTTCCTGTTATTTAATGTTTTGCAACTTTTTCTTGTTAGCTTAGATGAGTTCCCTGCTATCATGTGCTTCCAACTAAAATTGATTCTGAAATTCGCAAATGTCAGTGATAGAAATGTATTCATACGCAGGTCAAAAGCAACGAATGATAAACTTCCCTTTTGTAGTAAAATATTATGTTCTACTCTTTACTATACAATGCACCTATGCAGAAAATTTAGTGTCCGTAGTGGGCTGAAAGAAAGAAGCTGAAATTATTATTGTAGTGAAACTGAAATATGTCACAGCAGTTCACATGGAATATACCTGGGCTGACTTAGAGCTATCTTGCCTTGGCACTGAAAATATTGTGGCTTCAGCAGCAAAGGACAGATGCTTGATTTCTTCCACCTGTGCTTATGCACAGTTAATGAAAGGGCTCCTTTAGAAGCCTCAGTTTTGATGTTTCATATCTGACAGTAGTATAGGCATATGTAAAATTGATTTACATTATATCCACAGACACAGAAGTAAGCTCAGATAAAAATATTCAGAGAAAGTATGTTCTGCTTTCTTTTGTATAGGATAGCAAGTCAGCTTGTCTTACCAGAATTTGAAGTAAACTGAGGTTCATTTCCTTTGGAGCAATTGAGCAATCTGAATTGGCTAGTTTCTCCTAAATCTGATCTTTTTTCTCTGGCATTTACAAAGGAATTTTGTCTAAAACCACAATCTCATTTTTCAAAGAAAGAGCAGATTTTTGCTGAGTGCATATTTAACTTTTTAGTACATTTTGTATCTTTTGGAATAAAAGTGCATCTAGAAGAGCAGAGGTTTTCTGTCACATCTGTCACCATCCTACTGTGGTGTCGGGTCATCTTCAAACCTGAAAGTAGGATTTGTTTAGTTTCTCTCAGAAGTATTATAAACATGGAGACGGAAGCAATAAATATTCTAGTGGATTTTTAGTCTGAAATTCACTGAATTGGCTCAGCTGATACAGTTAAAATCATCTCAGATACTATAAATTATTCTTATTAATTACAGTAGGCATAAATAACTTCAGTTTTTTACCATATAAATGTCAAGTAAGGGAGGTATGAAACATACCCTTCCATGTTGCTTTGTATTTTGAAAGCTATTTATTTTGTATGCTCTCTAATACATCTGTGGATTTGTTCATTATAAACCTAGAAATATTTACTTCATTTATGTAAAAACTTTTTTTGTAACTATTTTTTTTTAATAAATGTTTGGGTGGAAAACAACATATTCTCTTAAGAAATTATTGTGAAAAATGTACAGAATAGCAGCTAGAATTGCCTGTAGAGATTCCTAATGCTTTTAAGAGTTTACTTTTTATTTGGTATAAACAGGATATTTAATCTCCAGCTGAACAGAAATAACAACAAAGACCCCATGACTCAGCATGAAGCTATAAACCTAAAACGGTCATAAAATACGAAACTCCTTATTAAAGAGAGCTTATATAGAAAAGGATAAATAAAACATGTGCATTTTGTCTCCAGTCACTGAATACTTAAGAGTATGCACTTCTATTGAAGTTCTTCTTAAGAACTTCTATTGAAGTTCTTAAAAAATGTCCAATAATATTAAAAAATATAGGTTTTTTTCAGATTGTTGTGTCATTTGATGAGTCTTTATTTTTACATAGTTTGAAACGTGTTTAGATGAGTTTTACATTTTGTTGCAGAACAGTGTGTTTGTACAAGAAAGCATGTATGTATTAAATTAATGTCAGTACTATAGAAAAGATCATTCCTGTTTTCAGGCAGTTTTGACAAAAATATGAAATGGGCAGAAATAAATTCTCTCTGTGAACCCTAAAATAAAATCTCTCCTGAATTAATAACAGTTTGTTACAGTTTGAGGAGCCCCAAGCTAATTATTTGTTATCAAGATGGGGGTCTAATTAGAGAGTTTTGGGGATCCTCAGGGATCCAGTATTTCATGCTATACCCTATAAAAGCCAAGAGGATGGGAAATCTCCCATGTTCCTGCTTCTTTGTTTCTTGATGCTTCTTTCTCCTTTCTTTCTTGTTGTTTCCTGCATGCTGATGTCTTGGGGGGAGGCTCCTGCCCTTTATTATCAGATTGCCATGTGCTCTGTGGAACCCAAATGCATCAGGTTCTGGGAAGAGCCCTGGACCCTTTTCCACAAGGGACCTTTGAATGCCTGTATCAGTAATCATCGAGATTGGATTTTGTATATATATATGTATTTGCTCCTCACCCCACAAATTAAAATTTCTTTCCTGTTTGAGTAAACCGGTTCTAGTTTTAACTTCCAACCTTTAAGTCTCTCTCTTCTTTCTTCCCCTTTTTATCATCCCTTGGGAGGCTGGAGGAGGGTAAGAGAGAGCAGTTCTGTTCACTGGGTTTTGGTTCTCCCTGGCCACTAAAAACTGACATATGGTTTAACCTTTAAAATTAGTGTGGCATTTTAATCAGGAATACTTACACTGGTTATATAAGAATATAGGTAGAATATAGGTTCTATTTTACACATAATATACATAATTATATATTCTAAATATATACATTTTTACATCTGAATATAAGGGTATATGCATTTATTTGGACACAGACCAACTGGGCACAGTAAAAATAGACTGGTCTCACAACCCAATTTGATCCCTGATTCAATTCCTTTTGTAAAATTTACCACAGTAGAAAGAACATACTCCCGACAGAACAATATTTTCAATACTACGGAGCAAATTCCCATTACCTTGTCATGTTAAAGCTAAAGACACCACTTTAAATCTGTTAGAGAAACACATTAACAAACAAACAAAAATAACACATTTAATGGCTTCAGCGATACCTCCAACAAACAAAACTTTTTATTGAAAGTTAAAAATTTCTGGACAACAGTGTGAGTACTAATATAGCTGATCTCATATCACTGTATCATATATTCTACGATATATCTATTCATAGACCATACATGAAATTTGGATTAGAGCAGCTAGTAAAGTTGAAAAGTGGTGAAATTTCCTTGATTTCAGCCTAATAAGTCATTTAAAGTTTGTCCTATACTGTATCTCTCATATTAATGATACTCTTAGAACTAAATTTTCCATACTTACGTTTATATTTACCACTTATGTTTTGAGCCACCCTTGTTGTTCTGAGGCAGAAGTGCTAACTCTAGTGACCAAAAATCAGATATTTGCATACTTATCAGAAATAAGAAGGTCAAGAATGAGCCATGGTTGTCGAACAGATCAATTTGGTTGGGCACCAGCACTTAATAAAAGTCTCTAATACAACAATGATCCTTGCTGATAATTATGTTTATCTGAACTTTTAGTTCATAAAGATGCAGTATAATAACACAGGTAGTGTCTGTCCTCACTTAATCCACCTGACATATCTTGCTGCTTTAGATTAAAATATCATTAGAGCAAATTTTTAAAGTAACTTCTCTCACCTCAAGAACAACCAAATTGTGTTCTTAATACAAAGAGAGATACGCTCAGAGAAGTATAAATAGTTTCACTGATGCCAAGAAATGGAACTGTCAGTAGCTTACACTTATCTGGAAGAAAATTTAATTAACATGTACAACCCTAATAATTAAAAAATATGGGGGTTCTGAACTTCTGACTCATTACTTTGAAAAATCTAGAAAAAAATTTGCAGATATTAGGTCTTATGCTGTGTGTTTGAGGATGACCAACAGAAAAAGAACTGCTACCAAAACCAACACTATCAGTAAATACTCTAAGCAACATGCAAAGGGATCCTACAGGAGTTAAGGTACCTACAAAAGGCTGGAGATCTTAGGTTACCTACTGCACACTGTACGTTTTAAAGACACATTTTCTCCATTTACTTGCACTTTTTTTTTTGGGGGGGGAGGGGGTTTGCTTGTTTGTTTGTTTGTTTGTTTGTTTTTTTGCATTCCAAGTGCTGGCATGCTTACTCTCTGCAATTGAATTTGTTATTTGTCACATGCAAAGACAGTGGTATCTTCTAGCCTACAGAAGTGTTCTAGCAAGTGTCTTTCATGACAGCAGTTCTTTTCTCTTTCATTATGTGCAAGACAGCAAGTGCATTCCCTGAGGGGCTGAGAAAAGCAGAAGAAAGTCTTAAGATAATTGGCATATTTTTCAAAATCTCTTTATAGACCTAGAGAAGAGCACTTTTGGTGAAGAAAAATGTGAGATTATTGAATTATTTTAGTTCTTTAGGCAAAGTATGGAAACATAGCAGAGGAAGGGAGAAGAACTTTGCCTTTCATTCTTGTATCCTTTAAGGAAACATCTGTGTCATTATAGGATTTCTTCCAATAACAGAACTAAAATCAGGATTTGTTCTTTCAGTTTATTGTAAAAATGGAATGAACAATACTGGATTATTTTATCTTTGTTTAAACTGATAATGTTAATTCTGTTGTGTCTATTTTTGCTTCTAGAAGTTAAAATTTTGAACACACATTTCTGGTTTATTGAAAAGCATATGCAGCAATAGATTACACAAAGATGACTTTTTGGGTGGTTCTCCGTTTTTAGTGACTCGCATGCTGCTACGCAATGTTTAAAGATGTAACATGAAATATGCCCAGTAGTTAATGAGAACTGTGTTGAGAAATACTAATCTGAAAATGAAAGAACTACTTTCATCACAGAAAAACCCCAACCCTTAATTAAGGTTTTTCTGCTAAAGTTGGTGAACCTGTCATTTAGGCCACACACCTTTTTGGTAAGTTTTAAACCAAGAGATTTTCATTAATAATTAACATAAATTTTTTTAAAGAAATATTTTATTAGTAAAATTATATTGGGTTCATATGGCAAAGTTTTAGTAGCAGGGTGTAGGAAGAACTGTAGAGGAGGCCTCTGAGAGGAGAGGCCAGGCATTGTCTCATGCTGGGCAGTCAGTGACAGGAAAGACCCAACTGCAAAGCCAATGGTGCCTCAGGAAAAAATGTATTTAAAAAAGGGTAAAAAACATTGTGAAGGAGCTCTAAGACAGAGGAATGAGAAAAAATGTGAGATAAATTACCTTGAATACACCAGTGTCAGAGAAGGAGGGATAGAAGATGCTTTAGGCATCAGAGCACTGATAGCCCTGCATTCCATGGAGAAGACCAAGGTGAACCAGGTGTCCATCTACAGCATGTGGAAAGGATCATAGCAAAAAAGATAATTCCTACAGCCTGTGAAGACAACCATACCAGAGCAAATATCCTCACTTCAGACCATAGAGGTCCCCATGCTGCAGCATAATGGTTGATTTTGACAAAATAAGGCATTATTTTTGTCTGCCAGTCAGTAGATCTCATATTTCTGTTTAGTAGTCTGTATCATCCAATTCACTTTGCGATGATCATTACACGTAACTTAGCTAACTACCTTTCAATAGAAGGAGCTTCATATATACAGGGACTTGATCAATTTATCAGAAAGAAGGTAAATTGCGAGGAGGGTGATTTTAACAGAATAACATTTAAGAAAATCTCCTCACCAGCTAACTAACACTAACTAACACTAGATACTAGTCACTAGATACAAGTTTTCCTTGACTGCTACAATAAAATTCTTCCAGAAGAAAACACTGATACATCATTAAATAGAAGACATGACTAATACCGCTAGACTGACATCCCATTAGTAAAGACCTTATTGAAAGCAATCTGTTGTCATCTCACGAGAATGCTTATAGAAAATGAAAAAATTAACTGGCAAAGCTGTTAATTTTCTAACGTGGATCTTGAACAAGAGCCTAATCACTGCTTATAATTCTGCAAATTATAAAAGGAGTTATGAATCATCTCAGAAAAAAAAAAGTCTTAGTCACTCTGACAGTTTTTCATCAGTCACAATAGAAATAAACTCATCTATAAATCAGTGAATTCTCGTCTCTGTTTTTTTTTTTTTTTAATAAACTATTCTGAATTTTCTTAATTCAGTAAACACTCCTATCAAGTCATCCTGTAAAACTTTTTGTCACAAAAAGATCTCATGGTCTTGTTGCATGTATATAATTGCAAAGGTAACTTGAGGGACAGAAAGTAACAAATGAAAAAAATGTCATTCCCTTTCACTGTACCTGAGATTATCCAGAGTAAAGTGTAAAGGAACAGTTAGAATGCTAAATATCTTCACAGGTTAGAGTATCACATTTCTTGACTTCAGGATTTTTATTTTTGACAACCCTGTCTCTATGCAAGAGATACAGGTTAAAGAACCTTCAGGTCCTGAGTGCAACTCCTGAGCGCAACTCCTGAGCACTGACTCTGTCTCTAATTATCTTATTCTTCATTTGCAGACCAGTTGTGTTAATTTCTCTCTCTAATATGCACGATTAGTAACATGAGAGATAGCATTTTGGAAACTCCTATATGAGTATTAAGGATAATTACTGTTAAATTACATTGTTTACTTGTGTTTCTATAGTTTCTTGTGTTGATTATGATAAGTTGTGACGCTTAGTGCCTTTTCATGAAGAGAAAAGCCATCAAGAATTATATAGTATCATAAGTTTATACAGCTCCCTTTCTCCTGACAGCATCACGCGCTCTTCTTCCAAATAGTTTTTCTAACTTCTAAATTTTCTTCCAAGTAGTTAGAACATTAAGCTACAAATTGTGCCATGTGTCTCTGTTTGAAAAGATGTCATAACAGGCATTCTAAATTAGAATTTTCTAATAGAAAGAGAAGTGGAAGACAATAATACTTCAAAGCAATTACATTTTGTATTACCTAATTTTGAAGTCTTTGCAGTCTCATTGCCTTCATCTGCTTCAGTGGATAACTTAGAAAAAAATTTTTGTCTTGCTCGTGATGACACTGAGTAATGGATTAGGTAGTTTTCATGATATAGTAAGATTAGAACAACGTACTGATTTTTAGTCTACTAAGGAAAATGAAAATTAACTCAGAAGCTTACCCAGATTTTTACCGGGTAATAGAGACTGTGAAGAGTAATAGTTGAGATTAAATTGTTGTTGTAATAGTAGAGATTTAAAAAATCTGTAAATATTTTAACCTCTACAGTTTTTTTGAATCTGTAAGTCTAGCCAAAACTGTCAAAACCACCCAAGTATGTTCTATGTTAAATTTCAGTCTGCACTGTGATGTTCTGCATGTCCAGCATTTCAGGATGCATTGTGCTGTGGAGATCTCATGATTGCAAGGAAAACTCAGATATCTGCTGTCAGAAGATGAGCCTTCAGGCATCTCACACTTAATACGAGCAATTATGCTACCTGTGTGTCCTTTTTATCTAAAAGTTTAGCTAGAAGTTCTGTGTGGAAATCTGCAGTGTTTGGCAGTGGAAACAATTAATAGATTTTTTTTATTTTTGAGTGAATGTGTGAATGATCAGCATGGGGTACTCTGCTACAGACAGAAGTTGCACTGTGTACTGTGTTCTGATCAGAAGTGTATTTGGTGTTGCACAACTTGAGAGTCCCAACATCTGAGAGATGTAAGATCACCTATACTATCCTCTCTTTCTATGCAGTGTAAACTTGAATAAGTTTATTTGAACTGATTTTAACTGATTTTGAACTGATACTTTACAGAGTCTGAGTCCCTTTCTTACTGGAGCCATAACAAACGAGCATGTCCTGGTACAAAATAAATGTTAAAATGCTGCTGAAAGGTGTTAAACTGAAAACTGCAGTGTCTTTGGAGAAAAGATGTGAAGCATTTGAAGCTGAGATAAGTTGCATAAGCAGTTTTCCAGTAATAAAAAACATATCAGTGGCCTAGAGGGAAAATAAACACCTAAGAGAAATATCTACTCTTAACAAATATGGGTATAAACAATACAATTAGTATGAATAGCAAAATAAAACTGGAAGAATAAAAAGGTAAATACTGTGCATATTCATGTAAGAAGAAAATCACATGAAACTCTCTTTGTTGTATAGATGTGACTGTAATCTCTAATGCAGTGCACTGAGTGCTGCCTCCCCTGAATCAAAAAATCCTCTTTGAAGAGGGTGAATGATAACAGGGTGCTATCAGGGAAAGAAACCTGTGGTTTGTTAGTACAGTCAAGAACCTTGGAGATCTTTGGAATTAAATGCAAAGACTGCCATGTAATTATGAGAAATATTATTGTAATGCCACCTTTAACTGGAATCAAGAAATCTGCAGTAGTTCTGTCACTATGCACTTGAGTAACAGCATGTAGCTTTTCCAGACTTAAAACCAATATTCATGTTCTATATTGCTTTGAATAATTTCAAGCTAAGTAGTTGTTACCTTTTCTGTGTGTTACATCCCAGTGATCTCCACAGGAAAGATATTAACTTATAGACATACACAGTATGAGTATGCCAGGAAAATTATTCCCTTTCTACTTTTTTACCCTGTGACATTTCCCCTTTTCATGAAGTAAAATTAAATAAAGTAAAGGTGAATACTTCATTAGAAGTTGTTCTCTCTGAGTGGTCTGAAGAGACCTTTTCAAATATTTATATTCTGCCCTTGGTCCATATACTATGTCTTCCTTAGATCTTCAAAACTTCTAACACTAGTGTTAATCTGGCCACAAATATTTGTTAAAATAACACATTACTGTAGGAAACATCTGCCAGGCCAGATATTAATTAATCTGCATTGCCTGAAACAAGTGAATCTCAAATAATTACTGAATCTTGACTATGAAGAGTTTTGCATTGCTTCTATTGCTAAGGGAACTTAATTTTATTGTTACCCATTGTGTTCATGTGAATTCCAATTTTTAATAGTGTCAAAGAAAGAGAAAAGAAGCAGGAAAAGAATAGCAATTGACACTGAAAGATGTGGGAAATATCTGAACCATGTTCTTTCTTTCAAAAATACTATTTTCTCTTTGTAGAGAGGAACAGGTGAGCATTTTCATTGTCTCAGAAAAAGTGCCATAGCTTCTGTTTCAGATGGTTACCAGCACTTCAGATGAGTGAGGGTAATGTAACTTTTTTGTTACTTTCTTAGACATTTTTATCTTTTTCTTAATGCCATAACTGCTAAAATATTAAGACACGAAGATCCTGTTGTTGTTAGTTTTATATGCACAAAGGAGTTTGGACATTTGGATTTATATTTTTTTTTGTCCTTTAGATAAGTAGGTATGTGGCAAGCAAATTCTTTAGGAAGCAAAGAAAGTTAGTTGTGAAATTTATAAGTAATAATTTCATTATATATTAAATATGTTTACATATGATGAGTTATTTTTATTATGAAACTCAAAGACACTAATAAAGACCATGTTTTCTTTCATTTCAAGTAACAGCTGAAGGAATACACATGTATTTAGTGAAAAATATAATAGTATTAGGATGTAGCACCTGAAAGCTAGACACAGAAGAAGATAGAGCTATTAAATCTCTCTTGAAAAGACATCAGATTTTCAACAGAAAATGATAACAGAAGTGATTTTACATAAAGTAATTTGTTTCTCATTGCTATTTTTCTTAAGATTAGAATCATAGAATGTTAAATTGAAAGGCATCTCAAGGATCATCTAGTCCAACTCTTCTAATATCGTTTGTATATGTCACAGCACCCCGTCAAGCTGACAACTAAACTTTTCTGAAGTAGGGAAATTCACCACTTTCCTATGTACTCATAGTGAAGAAGTTTCCTTCTGTATTCAATCAGAATCTCCCCAGGACCAACCTGTGCCCATTGCCCCTTGTCTTGTCCCTGTGACTCCTTGTTAAAAGGGAGTCGCCATCTTCTTTGTAGATGCCCTTTAAGTACTGGAACATTGTAATAAGGTGTCACCTAAGCCTTCTCTTCTCAAGGGTGGACAAACCCAGTCTCAAATGGCAGGTGCTCTCATGCCCTGATCATCCTCTTGGCTCTTCTCTGGACCATCTCCAACCTGTCCACATATTTTTTGTACAACAGAGACCAAAACTGAACACAATGGTCTGGGTGCAGTCTGACAAGTTCCAAGTAGTGTGGAATGATGACATCTTTGTCTCTGTTGGTGATGACCTTGTTGATTCCACACAGCATCCTGCTGGCTTTCTTTGTTGCTGTAGCACACTGTTCACTCATGTTGAGCCTGTTGTCCACTGAGACCCCTAGGTCCCTTTCTATCTCTCTAGCCAAACGGATCCCAGCCTGAACTGCACTCATGGGTTATATGTTCACAGATGCAAGACCTTACATTTCTCTACATTGAACTTCATAGGGTTCCTGTTAGCCCACTTTTCCAGTCTGTCTAAGTCATCCTGAATAATGTCTCTCCTTTCTGGGGTATCAACCTCTTCTCTCATCTCAGTGTCACCAGTGAACTTCATCAGAGTGCTCTTGATCTCATCATCCAGGTAGCTTATGAAGACATTAAATAGCATCAGTCCCAATATTGACCTCTGGGAGACTCCACTTGTGACCAGTTGCCAGGTGGAGGATGAACTATTTACTATTACCCCCTGGGTACACTCCATCAGCCACTTCCCAACCCATGGCTTGTCCAGACCATGCAGAATTATGGCAATTTCTCAAGGAGGTGGCTGGGGGGGTACTGTATCAAAGACCTTGGAAAAGTCCAAGTAGATGATGTGCACCACTTGCCCTGAATCAAATGATGGGTTGCTTTGTCATAGAAGGTAATCAGGTTTGTTAAGCATAATTTGCCCCTGATAAATCCATGTTGGTTTTTCCTGACCACATATTTTAGTTGACACATGATAGTCCCTGGAACCATTTGCCCTATGACTTTGACAGGGATTAAAATGAGACTAGTGGGTCTGTAATTGCCTGGGTCCTCCTTGGAACCTTTCTTAAAGATGCTGGCGCCATTAACCTTCAGGCTCTGTGGTTGCCTCCCGATCTCCACAACTTCTTGTAGATTATGGAGAGCAACTTCACAAAGACTTCAGACATCTCTTTCAACACCATAGGGTGGATAACATCTGGACCCATCGATTTGTATGGGTTAAGCTCCTGTAACAGCTGATAAACCATCTTTTCCTTCATTAATGGCAGGTTGGTGTATCACTGACTCTTAAGGTCCATTATGTTCCCCTGTATGACAGAGGACTCCTGGAGTCCTCCAATGTGAAATTAAAACACAAATGAGGTCAGATATCACTTGACATCCAAAAGGCACTTTTGCACCAAAAATTTAGCAGCGTGGGTTTGGGGGTTGGGGTTGGGGGGTGAGGGCTAGTGAACAAAGCAGGAAAAAAGGTGGGGTATATATAGCATACCACTCACACAATTCAGCAGTGCCCTGTTGGCAGATCCATGGTGGAGAAGCTTCCAAGCAAGGTAGTAAACATCTATTATATATAGTCCATATCTCCTCCTCTTCCAGAAAAGCTTCTGCATAGTCAATTAATTTTGGGAGTTGTATTGCCAGGCCCCCTGTGTTGCACGTGCCCAATGTCATCACTGGGAGTCTTGGTAGTAAAGACCCTGGGCCCAGGTTCATGTGCATGGGGGCAGATGGTCACTGTCTAGTAAGATTCCTGCTATAACTGTTTTTCAAAGTATTTTTGCAGAAAGCAGCCTTCTGTGCTTTTCAAGGAAGGAGCTGCTCCTTTGTGGTTGGAGAGGGGATGAAGTGGAATGAACATCTTGATGTTCCTTTGCGGCTACCAATGCTCTGGCACACAGCATCCACCCAGTCTTTTACAAAAATCCCATATAGTGGTGATGTTTGAGCCACATTAATTAATGGACCTTCATAGGGACCTAAAAGCACTGTTAAAGAAAAAGGTGGTGCAAACTTCTGCCTTTTCAACATTGTTGGTGACTAGTTCACAAATAGGAGAGGTTTCTACTCACTGTTAATATATCTGAAGAATCCTTTCTTGAAGTTTTTAACATCTCTGGCCATATTTAGCTCAAGCTGAGCTATTGCTTTCCTAACTGTTTCTCTGCATACCCTTGTAATGGCCTTGTAATTTTCAACTGGTGATGTTCCACTTTTCAGACTCTGGTACATTTCCTTTTGGTTCTGAGCAGACTCAGAAGCTTGCAGATAGGCCATGGGGGTCACTTACTCTGTCTCCTTCCCTTGCCTTTAGAGGGTATGAACTGGTTTTTGTTAACTAGGACAGCGTTCTTGAAAAACTCTCAGCACTCACTAGCTCCTTTACCCTCCATGGAAGCTTGTAGTGAAATGAGGCAACCAGGTGCCACTAATTGCCAGGTAGTGGGCATGAGCTTGTGTTAAGCCCACCTGTGCCTGATTAGGGCATGCCCCTACTTCGCATGAGCAGGATTAGGGGGCCAATAAAACTCACACCTGAGGAAGCCAGGGAGGAGGCTGGCCACTTTCAGAGCAATAGCACCTATCCAGGCTAGTCAGCTCTGAGAGCAATAGACTTAGAGCACTATTCGTGAGTTTCTGCTGGAACACTTGGTTGGACCTTGGAGCGCTGTGCCCTAAAAGAGGTTTATCTTGCTACAGAAGCTTCCTATGGGATCCTTTTCAACTGAGTCCTGAGTGAGCTGAAGTTTGCTCTTCAAAAATATAAGACCTTTGCTCTTGAAATAACCTCTTGAAACAGCTCAGCAGTATCCCAAACTCCACAATATTGCGGTCATTTCAGCCAAGTCTGTTACTAACTGACATACCACTGAGCAGGATTTCTTGGTTAGTCCAGCTGTGCCCCATTCCTGGCTGGCACATCCAACATTTGTGTAAGGAAGCAGTCTTAGACACATTCCAGGAACTTGACTGATGTGAGGTGAGCTGCAGTGCTCTTCCAATAAACTTCTGGGTAATTAAAGTCTCCCATAAGGACCAGGTTGTTAATATGAATCTTGCCTGATTGACTTGAGTATCATGTCATTGGTCACATTGTCTTGATTTGAGAGTTGGTAACAGATGCCTACTGTAAGCTCACCCTTGGAGACAACTGCTTTGATTTTCAGCTAGAAAATTACCACAATTACCATAGCTGACTTCTATACATTCAAATTTTTCCTTAACACAGAGTGTGACTCCTCTAGCTTTTATCTCTTTCCTCTCATTATGGAATCATCAAGCCTATAACTTGATGATTCTCCAGTCATGTGAATTGCCCCACCATGTTTCTGTTATTCCTATGATATCATAACTATCATAACTATCTGCCTGGGCACAGAGCTCCAGTTCCTCCTGTTTATTTCCCAGACTGCATGTATTTTTATACATACACTTCAGAAGCTGACCTTTTGCTTCATATTTGAAGAAACAGCTGAGGCACATTTACACTATTCTGGCTGGTCTGGTTTAATCCCAAATCATTTGTAGTGGTGGGATGATCATTGCCTTTTTTGATCCCTCTATCCAGGTCCTTCAGTTTAAAGCACACCTTAATTGAGGCTCTGGGCAACTTGATCTAATTTAGGGTGTCCCTGCTTACTGCAGGGGACAAATTACTCTATGATTCTATAATTGAATTGCATATTGTCACCCTAACCCCTGCTAAATACAGTGTAAAGCCCTCTTGATTAAGCTGGCCAGCTTATCTCCAAAGATTCTCTTGCCTTTTTGAGACAAGTGTATCCCATGCCACCCTATCAGATTACAGTCATCATAGACAATAGCCAGGGAAAAAAGTCTACATAAAATCTGTATAAGATGATGGTCACTTTTGACACAACTATAAATAGTTACAGATGCTATAAAATATTTAACTGAAATTTTAAAAAGGGTTCTGAAACGGTCTTGAAAGGAATATGAAGATATTAATATATGTGAATATAATTCTTCCCCTCCTAGGTTCTCTGCCACTCATTATCAAAATCAAGAAGAGAAGGCATTTTTTACTTCAGAGTACTCTCTAGCTTTTTTGTCATGCCTATTTGATATAAAACCAAGAATGTGATAGAATTAAAAAATATAAGTTTTGGTTGAAATGGCTCTTGAATTAGATTGATTAATATAATACATAAGTATAGCATGGAAAGTTACCACAGTGTTATGGAAAATTAATTTCTACTGTGCTGAAGTGCACAGCATGTGTATTAGAAATGCATAATCACTGTAAATTATGGACTATATTGTAGAACAAAGCTTGGATAATACTAGATAGTTTTCTTACCCTCTTGATAAAGAAACAAAGTGTCTGACTAATATATGTAACTCCCTTCCCTCTTATTCAAGAAGAGTTGTTTTGTATTTTGGAAACAAGTGACAGATAATTTAGAGTGTATGTTTTCCACCAACAGGAAAGAAGCAATACTTGAGCGTCAAGATAATAGAGCAGTTTAGTGTCTCAGGGAAGCATTGCAAACCTGCCATTTTCAATATATTTACAAAATGTTATGAACACTGGATATGGTATTTAATCTAAAGCCTTAATAAGGAAATAAAAAATTTGCTTATTTCATTTTCTTAGTAGTGGCTTATACTTCAGGAAATTTGGTCTCTATTTTAATCGTAAGTTTATAATTCTTTGAAGTAAATTGGGGTGAATAGAGATTCAACTCTCACTTTAGTAGGCCTCACATTTGAAAGATGAAGGGGATAAATCTAGGCTTGCTAGGAATAAGTCTGGGGCTAGCATGCTAGGGTTTGTAGGATGGTATATTAGTCAAGACTCTTGCACAGCCATCTCAGCTGAAGTGGTTGACAGAAATAGCACGGGAAATGAAGAGGTGAGGGCTATTAATGGATTAGAAAGCCCAGTAAGATCTGAGATAGATCAAGTAGAAATTCGGGCCCATGCCCACAAAAAGTTGTTGGGATCATTAGCCCATCTGAAGTGCATCTACACCAATGCACAATGCATGGACAAGCTGGAAGCCATGCTGTATCAGGAAAATTATGACATAGTGGCTATCACAGACACATGATAGGATGCCTCACCTGACTGGAGTGCCACAATTGACAGCTACAAGTTTTTCAGGAAAGATCGACAAGGTGAGGCATTGGGGTGGCCCTGCGTGTTAAAAATCATTCCAACTGTCTGTAACTTGAATGTAGTGATGACAGGGTTGAGTGCCTTTCGATCACATTTAGGGGCAAGGCTAACAAGGCTGATATTGCTGTGCAAGGCTGCTACAAATCTTCCAGCCAGGGCAGTGAGGTGGATTAAAAGTTCTATAAACATCTGGGTGAAAACTCATGGTCATTTGCCTTTGTTCTTTTGGGCAATTTCAAATTCCCTGATGTATGCTGGAATTACAAGACAGCAGAGAGGGAACAGTCCCAGAGGTTCCTGGAATATGTCAAGGATAATTTCCTCACTCAGATGGTGAGTGAACCAACCAGGGAAGGTGCCCTCCTGGACCTATTCCTTGTGAACAGGGAAGGCTGGTAAGAGATGCGGTGATTGGAAGTCACCTTGGACTGAAGTGGCCATGAAATTGTTCTCTATTCTTAGAGATACCAGGCTTGGTGGAAGCAAAGCTATCACCCTAGACTTCTGAAGGGCAAACTTTAACTTGCTTACTAGCCTGATTGCCAGAATCCCTTGGGAATCAGTTCTGCCAGATATAGGAGTCCAGGAAGGATGGACACTCTTCAAGAAGGAAAGTCTTGAAGGTGAAGGAGCAGGCCATCCCCATGGGCTGTAAGGTGAGCTGGTGGCATAGAAGACCAGCCTGGCTGAACAGAGAGCTTTGGTTGGCACTCAGGAGAAAAAAGAGAGTTTATGGCCTTTCACAATGACTACAAAAATGTTGTGAGGCTACACAGGGATGGCATTAGAGGTCCAAAGGACAGCTAGAAATTAATCTGGCCTCTAAGGTAAAGGACAGAAAGAAAAGTTTCTATAAATATATTTTAAAAAAACAGAATGTCCACGGAAAACCTCCATCTCATATGGGATGCAGGAGGAAATATAGTGATGAAGCATGAGGGCAATGTTGAGGTGCTTAATGAATTCTTTGCCTCAGTCCAGTAATAGGACCAGTTATAAAGAAGAAACCCAACTCCCTAAGCTAGGAGACAGGGATGAGGAGCAGAATGATGTCCCCACGATTCAGGAGGAGATGGTCAGTGACCTGCTACACCATATATATGCACTTATCTAATAGGCCATGTAGAATGCCCCTAAGATTGTGGGAAGAGCTGGCAGGGATGTTCACCAAGCCACTTTCCAGCAGTCATGTCTGACTGGAGAGGTACTGGCAGACTGAAATGAGGCAACATAACCCCTATATATAAGAAAGGATGGAAGAATTATCTGGGAAATAACAGGCCTGTTAGTTTAACTTCAGTACTGTCAGAAGATGATGGAGCAGATCATCCTGAATACCATTATGGGGTACATGAAGAACAAGCAGGTGATCACTCCAAGTCAGCATAGGCTCATGAATGGTCCTGTTTGACTAGCATGATCTCCTTCTATGACCCTTTTTCTGAACAAGGAAAGGGCTGTGGATCTTGTCTACCTTGACTTTAGCAAGGCCTTTGACACAGTTTCTCACAGCATTCTCCTGGAGAATCTGGGTGCTCATGCCTTGGATGCACACACTCTTCAAAGGGTTGGATGGCAGGGTCCAAAGAGTTGTTTCAAATGGGGTTAAATCCAGCTGGTAGCTAATCACAAGTGGTGTTCACCCAGGGCTCAGTGATGGGGCTGCTCCTGTTTAACATCTTTATTGATGATTTGAGTAAGGGAGCAAGTGCCCCTTCAGTAAATCTGGAGATGACACTAAACTGTGTGGAAGTGTTGATTTAGCTGAGGGTAGGGGGGTTCTGCAGAGGGATGTAGACAGGCTTGATTGATGGGCCAAGGCCAATTGTATGAGTTTCAGCAAGGCCAAATGTCAGGTCCTGCACTTTGGCCACAAAATCCTCCACAAGTGCTACAGGCTTGGGGAGGAATGGCTGAAGAACTGCCCAGCACAGAAAGGGACCTGGGTGTGTGTCTGCTGAACACAAGCCAGCAGTATGCCCAGTAGCCCAAGAAGGCAAATGGCATCCTGGCCTGTATCAGGAGCAGTGTGATCACCAGGACAAGGGAGGACATCTTACCTTTGTACTCAGCCTTGGTGAGGTTGCACCTAAAGTACTGTGTGCAGCTTTGGGCACCACAGCGTAGGAAGGACATTGAGGTGCTGGAGAGGATGCAGAAAAGAACCGCTTGGCTGATTAGGTTGGTGAACAGCTCTTAGGAGAGGCTAAAGGAGTTGGGCCTGCTCAGCCTGGAGAAGAGGAATTTGAGAGGAGACCTTATTGTTCTCTACAACTACTGGAGAGGAGGCCATAGTTAAGCAGGTCTTGACCTCTTCTCCAACAACAAGAGGAAAAGGGTTCAAGTTGTGCCCGCAGAGATTTAGATTAGATATTAGGGAAAAAAACTCACTGAAAGAGTGGTGAAGCACTAGAACTGGTTGCCTAGGAAGGTGGTGGATTCACCATCACTTGGGGGTATTAAGAAAACAATTCAGGAGTTGATCAAGTGGTTAAGGTAGTGTAGGACTGATTGTTGTACTTGATGATCTTGAAAGTCCTTTCCAACAGTAATGATTCTATATGCCATGGGTATAGTTAGACTAAGTTCAGTAGGTTTCACAGGACGTCAGATTGCAATGATTGAGAATAAGTCACTAGACGCAGACTGACAGTGGCCAGACTAGAGAACAGTGGCACAGAAAAGGGGAAATTTTTTACTGAAAAACGTATTAAAAGAACTGTTACTGACATTTCTGATCCAGGAATAAATGGAATTCAATTTATTTGCAGAATTTTTACTTTAAATGCAGAAGACAAAGACTTGAATTTGGTGATGAGATGGACAACAGAATGTTTTTTCATTTATTTAAGGAGCAGCATAGACTTCTGAAAAAAGTACATGGAAATTTTATGCAAATATTAATTTTTATATAAATTACAGAAAACATCTGCAAAATCACATATATTTTCTTATGCTGACCTTTTTTACAAATGAGTATTTCCAGTGCTTCAAGAGCATTTTTCTAGCTGAGAAATGCTGCATTTTCTTCATTTTTATCAGCTTATGTTTGCATGCACAGAAATAGGTCACTCTTCTAAATAATTGAATTTTAAAATGTTTTCACATACTATTTAGTTAATCACTTTAAAAATTATAAAATATATGAATGACAGTTATTGCTTAGCTGAAAATTATTATACTTCTCCATAAGTCCACCTTATGTCTAGTGGCTTTGACTGGGAAATTTGAAAACACTGTTAAATTATGCAGCACACAAAAAAATACACATTCTTAATTGTCTACTGGCTAAATGGTCCCTTAACAGAACAATGATTCAATTCAGATTCATGAATTTACTTTTGTTGATACTACTTTCCTTGGACTGTTTTCCTTTTTTAAATTAACCACATTCTTTTTTTTTTTTTTTGGATTCCTGCTTGATGACCCCTTAGTTGCATTTACATTTCTTGCTCTATAATCCTTTGTGTAGACTGTTTAAAGTAACAGAAAGCATAGAAAGGACATTTCTTAATGCCTTTGAGAACACAATATATTGTAAATGTCCTTTTGATGCCAGAGAATCAGCATTTTCCAGAACTGAACTGTCATTTCTGAAACTACCACATATGTACGGATTACTTCAGGCAGCAGGGATTCAGCAGTGTGAAAGATAAAATACTGCTTCCCTAAGCATGTAATGAAGAAAATGGATTTCTGCTAGCAACTTGAAGAAAATAATTACTACAAAAAGGTTGGAAATCATGAGGTTTATGTGTCACAGTAGTCATATATTAGAAAAACTGGATTTTAAGTAAGTCTTTAGAAGTTTGATTCAGTGGGTGGTAAATGCATAAAAGATGGGAACCTGTCTGTGAGTTTGGTACAAGTAGACCCTACAAGAATTAAAATTATGCACATGGTCTCTGCAAAGTCATTCTCTGTTGAATCTGTAGATAGATAGAATACTTTTTGTCTCTTTGAAAATAGACAGTTGTTTAAGTTTAACCATGATGAAAAAGACTCTTGTCCTGGCAAAATGTTGTAAATCTAACTTTCCTATGTGCCTGAACAGAAATCTCACAAATACCAAGCAAGAAGCTGAAGATAAAAACAGTTTATTATTTTTCTTTTACGCTGTCAAGTCCTCCTCCTTTTTCCTCCTAAAAGAAAGTTCTTTTAGGACTTTGTTCAGAAGATAACATTTGTTCAGGTTAGAAAATGTCATCTTTTACACAAATGAGTTGAGGATAAAGCAAGGTTGTCCATCAGACAACTAGAGCATAGTTAAATACTTGCTAAAGGTTTGGAGAAAGTAATCTAAATAAATATTTTACCATGTAGTCTTCTATTTTAACCTAAAGGAAGGCAGTTTAAGACAATTAATGTATGTAGAAGAGATAAAAGCAAAAAATTATATCTACCAGCTTAAATTCTTCAGTCCCTAACTATTAAAAATTCTTAATGGGTGGAAGATAAACCAGCTAGACAAAGTTGTATCCTTATGAGTGATGTTTAGGTCAAGAAATAAACAAACAAACCAGCAAGCAATACAACCAAAACCAATAAACAGTAAGTTTTTTTGCCCAAAAGTTCTTCTATGCAAAATACACCAGCAACTGAGCTTTCTTCAGTGAAGGGGGAAGCAGTACTATTCCTCTTTTCAGAGTCAACAGAGATGCTCTTTATCTTGATACACAGACATTGCACAGCAGAATTTGACACTGGGGAGAATTTCCCCCCTAACAGCTATATAGCTTGAATTTCTCCAAAATTCTTGGTGAATTTTGCTTGTATATTAAGCGATTTTCTTTCAGATATTATATTTACTCAGATACAATTTTTTTTTAATTTTTTTTTTTCCCACAGCTCTTTTGTCAAGAGAAGATCTTATAAACACTTTGCAGGTCTTGGATATGGTTCCTAATTTAAGTATTCAAGAGTTTAATTTCATCAGGCAGCTCTTTAAGCTTTGAAGATAAAATGTTGTCTGCATCTTTCATTGTGAGAAATTTACTCATCCTTACCGTGAGAAACATTAAAGCCATCCAGCAACTATGTAAATATTTTTCTAGTTTGACTTATTTATGCACTATTTATTCTGAAAGATGTTGACTCAATTTTACAGTCTAATTACACTCAGATTTTTTTGTTGTCTGAAACCAAGCCTACGTGACTGTTCATGCACATATACACATTATTAATAACAATGAAAGCAATGTATTCATGAACACTACATTCTACTAAAAGTCAAGCAAGCTCTATTTTGCAATATCTACACATCCACTAATGAAGTCTACTTGTAAATTCAATACAAAATATAAAAATTAAATCTTTGTAATATATTAAGTTCTGAGGTGTGCATTCAGACATTGTAAATAATAGAATAGATAGAAAATTGCCATAACTACTGAAAATCCTCCAGACATTGTTATAAATTACCATCTTAACAGTGTTCAGACCCCTGCACTTAAAATCATGGTCTGTATTTTCAATAGAGCTTTATTTTCAGGACTGAAAATATTTTTTCAATAGTGAACTGTAATGAGATTTGTTCTCTGTCAGGTTAATGTGTAAAAAAAAAAAAGCTATATATTGTCTATGGGAAAAATCTGGAGTGAAGTTTGTGTAATTGCACAAAATAGCCCCTCCATAATTTCTGTGGTTACATGGTTTGGTGCAGACAATTACCTGACGGAAGTGTCAGATAATTTAATCAAACAGCAGCTAAACACTACAACTTATATTTGCAGTGCTTAACTATTTAACTTTAGAAAAGTTCTTAATGCATATCTGAATGCATTCTACTCTGCTGACTCCAACTGTCATATATTTCTTTGAAGTTCCAGGTTGCAAAATTTCACAAAGGTTCTTGTGAGAACAGCAAAGCAAAGTTTATACTCATGCATTTTCCAGAGTATCTTTCTGTTTATATTGACTTGTCCATTTGTTCCCTGTATCAGCAGATGTCAATCCATGCTGTCCTTGTCATCCTTTTTAGTTTATTCTGTTTTTTGGACGTTTTCTACACACATGCTGTCTACACAATGATTCTGACCCTCTGTTTCTGCAGCTGATTTTCTGTCTGCCTAAATCTCACACTTAAACCTGTTGAAAAGTGTTTCGGGTTTTTGAAAACAATTTTTTTTTTTCTATGTTCTTTTGTTACCACTCTTGCAAACTCAAACCATTCTTTGCCTTGAACTGAAAGATATCTTCAGAATACTGCCTACAAAAATCTCATGCACCGTGTTTATTTTGTATCCTACTGGACACAGAGAAACCATATGGAACCCTTTTCCTCATAGCTTTTTCATTATACAGTAAAATATTCATAAACATTTTGTGCTTACCATTTCCAAATAGCTTTAAACATACCTTGTAGGTATTTCACATAGGGTAGATCCCTAATTTGATTAAAAGGTGTTCTATGACACAATTTCAAAAACACCAGCAATTGTAGGAATGCCATTTCCTCCCTGTTCTTTTGTCATCATGCTTTCTCTTACAATACTGAGTTTCATGGAAAATTCAGTGAGAAATACCAAAGGCAGTGACTCAGTGATAGTGGTTACCACTGTGTCTGGACTCAGATGAGAATGATTCCAGACTCATCTAGGGTTTATATGAATAAACCCTGGTTATGTGATTACATGAACAGCAAATTAAATGCTTATACACAGGACAAAGTCTATATAAGGGTAGCATTATAGTTTTTTTACCGAGGGAGGTAGTATTTTTAGTTAAGCTGATATATAATTTCTCACCTCTCTTTAGATACCTATAATACAGCATAAACATCTGAGGTGCTAATGTAAGTTTTCTTTATGGTTACAATCGAGAACTAAGTGCTGCTGCAGGGTGATTCATGTAAACTATTTTAGATGTCTCTTTGAGGATGAGATAAATTGCAGCCTTTTAGCAGCACTTTCCCTTTATTGATCATAATAAGTTTAGAGAATTAGCCCACTTGTAAATTGGAATAGATGACTCCCACTCTGCCTTAAGGTGAAGTATGTGACAATTATTTGGGCTTTCTCTGTCTACAAGACCTTCAGGCTTTGGGACCACACATGGACTTGAACATAAAAAAGGTCTAACCTTAGGCTACCAACATTAAATATCTGGGTCAGAGAAAGGGAAAACTGGATCCAAATAACTTCAGCACTATGAGTCTGTCTGCAGTTCAAAAGGGTGAGATGAAACAGAATAGAATCCTTTTTTATTATTACTATTTTATTCTGTACCAGTGCATAATACTTCATACATGTGAATATTTTGCAATGTTTACTTTTCTCAAATTTTAGCCCAGACACCTGGAAAAAATGGCTTCAGGAAATTGGGTGACCTTCACTTTTTGCTTAAGACAGTAGTTCTCAGAACTGAGAACACCTGTAACATGGCCTCTTACTGCACATTTCACAGCACATCCACAGCACAATAAACTCTCTTTCCACTTAACATGATGTATTAGTTTAAAAGCTAATAATGCTGTGGCCCATAAGAAAGAAATGTCTTTAGCTAGTCAGCACTAGTTAGAAAAACTGGAACACGATACGTATCAGCTGTCATAGCTGGCAAGTGGAAAAAAATGAATTTTCTAAAACTAGTTTTATACTTAGGAAACAGTTTATGCATAGTATGAGTAATTTTTTATGTCTTCTGTCTCTTTTCAACCAAATTATTTGTCTGTGTTTTTCATGTAAATAATATAATTCTGGGTTTGGTTTTTTTTGGCTTTTTTGTTTGTTTGTTTTGTTGTTTTTTTTTAAATATCTTATTTTTCCTCCTAAAAGTGTGGAAAAAGTCACTTAGCAGAAAGAAATTAAAATCAGGAGCAGATAATGAAATGAAACATAATTTTTTGTTGCTATTTTTATAGTCTCTTTTAAATATGCAATTAAGATTAATGGTACTTTCCCTGCACACAAGTTGCAGTTTTTCTTTTTTAGCTGCATGTGCCACTTAACCCACTTCCTCTCCTGTCTTACTCTGTGACCACAGAATGTACCTTTGTTTTCAAATTTGAGTTTAAGATGGCACTACTGATGTCCCTGTCCCATGACTTGCAGCCCACATAAGTTTATTTAAACATTTAACACTCCAAATTTAATCATTGATTAAGTCCACAAGAAAGAAAGCTGCACTTAAATAATTTATTTTAGTCTTTTTTTTTTACTCGTATATTTTAGTCATTTTCTAAACAAAAGTTGTAAGTTAGTAAGAATTTATTTAGTAAGACTCCTACTTTCAGCTGGGGCAATGTTAATTTTCTGTCTAGTATCTGGTACATGTTCATAAGACACTGATGTTCTAATTGCTGTTAAGCATGATAATCCTAAATCAAGGACTTTTTAGCTTCCCATGATCTGCCTGAAAGGAATTTCACAGGAAGCTGGGAAGGGACCATAGCCAAGACAGCTGTCCCAAACCAGCCAAAGGAATATTCCGTACCACATGGTATGATGCACCGTAGGGTGGAGGTTGACCAGGGAGAATCACTGCTCAGGGACTGGTTAGGCATTGGACAGTAGGTGGTGAAAAACTGCATTCTGCATAATGTGTCATACTTGGGTTTTATTTTTCTCTCTGTTACCTTCCTTTTCATACAATTAATACTTTTACCATTGGTAGTAATAGTATTTTTTAACTTAATTTTTATTAAAAACTATTACACTGTGCTTATCTTGACCCAGAAGTTCTACATTTTTTTCAGTTCTTCTCCCCATCTCACTGTCATATGCAGGGGTAAGGAATGAGTGAGTGGCTGTGTGGTGCTTAGTTAACAGCTTGGATTTAAGCCAAAACATTGCGGTGATTAGAACAGAATTTGTACTGCATTTGGTGCTTCTTTTTAGTGAAGTAGGATAATCCATTAAAGAAATATTAAGAAACATAAAGGTAATTTTATGATTCTGTTCATTTTTAAAGGTATCACAAAAAGTGGAAATTAAAATATGTTTTAAAATAAGGAAGAAAATTGATATTTTAGCTGTTTGTATCTAATTTTTTTGTTGGTTTGTTGTATTAGGAAATAAATACCACATCATAACAGGTTGGTGGATAACTACAATTAATAAAATTGTATGTAATGAAGAAGATTTGCAAGAGAAAGGAGAAATAAATCAGAACCCATTTGGCTACAAACAGTTGATGTGCTATCTGCAGATACTGAATTTTGAACCTATTCTTTGAGATTTTAGGGAAAGTTATCATTTACCTGTTCATCTAGTTTCTCCCTGTAGTGAGAATGTAACTTTGAGGCAATTCAAGCTTTGAAGTGCCTCAGGGAATTTGTGGTACAACTTCCTCACAGAAGGATCAGGTATGATCTCACATCAGGTTGCTTAGGGCCTCATCAAGTTGGGCTTGAAATCCTCCAAGTATGGAGTGTGGCCTGTGGAGAACCTGCTTTTCTGCTTTAATGCCTTCAAGAAGAAAAAAATTCTCCTTGTAAACCTCTTTTTATAAATACTATAGAAAATACTAAAACTTTCAAAATGCATATTTTGAAAAATACAATACAATGCAATACAATATTTCAAAAACAGTATTTATTTTAAATCCCTGTGATAGAAAAATACTATTTTCTTAATCACAGCTTATGTTTCATTAGCAAGGTTCACTTTTAGCAGTGTTATGAATTTTCTAAAAGATTCATCTGATATTCCGGCTCTATTAAAATTAGGAATTTGCTAATGTTAAAAATTTATGATTCTACACTTATGAATGTTAGTGTAATCAAGATAAGCATGCTGAAAGTACATCTATCTAATAACTTCAAGTCAAACAGTGTTAACATTTTAATATTTAATTCCAGGATTTGGAAATACTGCAATCAACGTTAATTAATCAAAAAGTAGAAGATGTATCTTTGCTTCCTATTCTTTATGCATGACTGATACTGGTATTCTCTTTTTGCTATGGAATAATCTCAAAACTGAAGAAATAAGTACATGTCAAATTTCTTGGATCTGCTGACTTCAATTCTATCTGATTATGTTTTACAAAACATAAGGCCATATTTTTATCCATAAGCCATGCCTTAGTTTCAAAGACTCCATCAAGCAACAGAAAGAAGAGAAAAAATATCATACTCATTTGTCTGGATTTCTTGCTAGTTTAGTGAGAATTACATGCTAACTCAGTAAATCTCATCTGCTTAGTGTTTTCCTGCTGTGGAAGACCATATTCTAGTTAACAGAACCTGTAATCATTAAAAATGCATTAATTTTATACTGGGCCACAAAAATGATTTTACAATTTATGAGCTCATTACAATTACTTAACTTGAATAATTTCTCCTCTTTTTTTCTCCTGATTCAATTGTCAGGAGAATGAGTTAACATGGAATACTAATAGTACTGATTTTTAAGTAGTCCATATTGATTTTCTTTAAAAGAGCAAAAGAGAAAAACTTACCAGAGCATATCGGGTAGCTTGATAGATAGACTAGTCTTTTGAAAAGAGGAAATGACAGGAACAAAACAAATAGGGAGGGAAAGAAGCTAGTCACATATTTGTTGGAGAAGTGCATTAACCATAAGAAAGACTAGGAATTAATTTTTTTTTCTCTTATAATCAAGTGACAGGAATTACAAATAAACTGTTATCTTTATTTTATCTTTAATTTATCTTTAATTCATATATGCTTTGCGATCATCTGGAACAGTGTTTTACCAGTGCCCAATAAAGAAAAAAATATTAGTTAAATTTCAACTAAATGCACTTTCAGAAGTAAATTATTTATGGGAACAAGTACTTAAGCATACACTTGCACTAAATTATTAAACTTCTCTGGAACATAATTAAATAGCAGTGCTGAATAAGTGCTTAATGGTTTGTAGTGGCTCTTTCTCCACTATAGTATCACTATCATTTCTCTAGTTATAACACTTCTGCCGTGAAGGCAGAAGTGTAAGAAAAACTTCTTAATTTTTTTTAACCTCCATTTTCTGGCAAAACATGAGATGACATACATCATATGATCTGTGTTTAACTCACAATGTTTCAAATTAAATCAGCTCTGGTTCCAACATCCCACACACCCCCCTCACCACTCTTTCCCCTCTACACCCCTCCTGCCCTTTGTTCTGTTGAACAGTGAAAGTCTTGGATTCTTGGATTTAAATTTCTGCCTGTGTGGACAGTAATTTAATATATTCTTGGGCAGTAAAACTTTTCCAACAGTTGTGTTTGTAACAGAACCTTTGCAATGTCAAAGGATTTGTAGTAAAATCCTGTGGTTTGTCATATCACACAGTGAGCATCAGGAAGTATGCAGGAGACAAACACTAACACGAGGCTCTGCAGTGTCCAAGCTCTGCTTTGTGCTCTTGAGCTCAAAGTTTAGGACTAGTTTCAGTCTAGGACTTAGTTTATAGTTTAGGACTAGGTCAATTTTTATCCTCCTTTGCTGTTCTGGTACTGACAAAACAAGTTCACATTGACATGGGACACTTCCTGTAATTTAAAATAGTTTATGCTTCAGGTGCTGTAGACAGGATATAAAAGACAGCCCAGGCTTCTTCTGCAGCTAGGTTTCAAATCCTTATAATCCAGCCTGTTGATTTTTTCTTAGCAAATGGGAGATCACACTCCTTTTACATCATGTTACGATATGTCCAGATTCACTCTCAGTCAAAAATCTATTATAAGATAGATATAAAATAAGAATATATAAAATTAATTTTGAGCATCATTGAAAATAATTACTGATACAGAGAATACAGATCTTTAGTTTAACACCATCACAGTATCTCGGAGCTGCAGCGGCAGCATAATTTCCATCACCTTAATTCTTTAGCAGAAGACAGAGAGCTAATCAATTAAACCATAGCAAAACCTAGAATAAAAATTGGAATAATTACAATTGTCAAGATTCAAGTTGCTGGTAAATTCTGTATTCATCTGAAATTTAAATACTCTTATTTTTTCCAAAGTTGCTTCATGTGTAGCATCTATTATGTTCTAAAACAAGAAATTCATCTTACAGGTTTGTTTCTCATGTACAGAACTGCATTTAAGTGATTGCCTTGCTGTTATGACAAAAAATGTGCTTTGTTTTTCAGTATTTGCTATTAATTTTCAACCATTGTTATGAATTTAGATATCTTACAATCATACTTTCACCTACAACCTTTCACCTACTGTCTTTAAATCTTTTAGAAAGAAACAAATATTTATCAGTATTTAATACAAGCTTATTAGCTTTGTGAATCAGTTAGAGATACAACAAGTTTTCCTTTCCAGATGCAAGAAATAGCTTTCATAGGTCTTGCTTTTTTGGCTTTCACACAAAAACTAATGGCATTTCTATTCGCCCCAAAAAAAACAAAGTTCAATGTGGAGACATCTGCAAAAACACTGTAAGGAACTGGAAGAAAGCACACTTTTCCTTTTTATAAGACGACTCAAAAAAAAGCACCATTGCTTTCCATCAATTGTTTGAGACTTTTCTGTACTTTACACTGTGTCTAGGGTTTACAAGACATTTGTCAGCTGAAACGTGTTTAAATCCCTCCTGTGGTAACTGTGTGCATTGGAGCAGGGCTTTGAGCTTGTTTCTCACACATTCCAGATGCTCTGTGTTTATTCATGCTTTCTTTTTTTCTTGAATTTCCCTAAAATTTTCCTATACTGAAATTTCAGCCTGTCATGGGATGGAAATGCTATTCTGCCCCTTGCTCATGTGGCCTATTTTTTCATATCCTTGACAGACTGCTGCTCAGTTATTTTATGTACCTTCTGTTCCTTTATTTTTATAGGCTAAACATGAGAAATCAATGCACTTGTAGAATTTTCTGTCCGTCTTCTCAGTTGGCTTAGACTGTTCTGTAAACCCAAGGACTACTGCCATGAATAGAGTAAAATTTTCTTTTTGGCAACAGATGGCAATAAAGTCTTGTCTTGGAACCTTTCCTTTGCTTTCTTCTCCCTCTTTGGCAACAGTGTTGTAAAGAGTGGCATAGCTTTTCAACCCCTTGAAGTAGTATACATAGTGGTATATTTATGCTGTGGATCAGCTTTGCCTGTTTATAACAAGGGTTGGGTATGTCTGAAAAGCACTGACTGGAAATATTGGTTGTCAAACTTCTCTATATAAATTAGATTCTGTGATTTTTATTTTTGAAAATAAAGGCCTAAGTTTTGACCTATGGAGACTTTTTGCATGTACTTTGCCTCCATGTGTGTAATAGTGAGCAACTAATGTGGTTTAATTTGAACTGAGGGTTTTGGCTCTGGGTTTTTTATAAGGCTGGAGAGAGCACTAGAACATTTCATAAATGGAAGATACATCATGGCACAGGGAAGAAGGGATGCTAGATTCATTGTCTAAGGGTTTAGGGATGAGAAATCGGAGTCTAAATACACACTTCATAATACATCTAACTGAAGGCTCTCCCAGTGCTGCTCAAAGCATGAAAAAGGAATGGGTATGTGCTCTCTTTTCCTTTGCCCCTTATTTCCTTGGGTCTGTCCCTGCAGCCTCTGTACTGGCAGGCACTGAAACAGTGTGATAGGTTGAGCAAAGCAGCTGTCTCATTTTGCTTTCAACACTGGAGGTCTCTGGAGCAAGATTACTGCTTAACATTGCTCTTAGCAAGTACACCTGACAGTACTCTGTGTGAACCCTTTGTAAGACAGAACGCTTGGGTATTGCTTTAGAACATAAGGAAACATGTAGTAGTTACAACAGTTTAAATAGGTCTCATACTCCCTTCTCAGGGCAAACTGATTTCGATAGCTGTTTTCTTCAGGCCTTAAAAATGGAGAAGGTTGTGGGGTTTTTATGGCTGAGGAAGAGAATTCTGTGAACTTGTACCCTGATTTCCTTATACAGCAAATTGTTGATGTAATTTTACTCTGGCTGGTCTCAGATGCCACTGTCTCTTTTTATCTATGAAGTTAAATCTATATGAAAAATCCAGGAAATACTCTAATTCAACATACAAGTTATTCTGTATTTTAAAGCTAAATATCCTGGTCCAGTTAAAAGCTGTAGATGGCTGGGGTGAAGATTTGACCTTTAGACACCACCATGCCCAGTTAAATATTATTTTGACATTTTGAATGTGTCAAAAACTGCTTCCTATTTGAAAAAGGATATGCATCTACAAACAATATGTTGCATATTTCAATATACTGGCAAATAGCTGACTTCTGTACACAGAAAATACCTTAAAGCAAAAATACCTTGTAGGTGGTAGTTCACCCTTTCAGATAAAAATATTCATATTACTGTCTAGTATCCTGGACAATTAGACACCATTTATCTAATTGTTCATTTTTAATTAAATACTACTTATTCCAGCAGAGCAGACTGTGAGGAGAATCTAAATTAATGAAGAGCTTTGTAGGGAAATTAAATCTTCTTCTTAAACAATTTTCAAATGTCTAATTATTAAAACAAAACAAAATGGAAACAAAAACAAACAAACAAACAAACAACAAAAAAAACCCTCTACATTCTTATTCATTCCAACACAGAGCTCTTGAGAAGTTAACAGATTTTCTGGTTTTTTTAATGCTGTATCTTCAGTGAAATAGTGGATTTTTTTGATCTTATTACAGTCTGAGATATTTTCTCAGTTACAGTTTTGGAATATTTTTTCTAGAAAAAGAAATATGACATGGTAAAGAGCTGTGACAATTTTAATACCTTTCTTGTAGGGAAATTTGCAAATTTCATTTCATCTTATGAAAAGCAACGGCTGACATTTTCTTATACTTGGAGACATATACAATTAAAAGCTGAAAAAAAAATCAAAGGTAGAACACTGAGTACTGCCAATTAACATTTTATTGAGTTTAATGCATGAAAATTAAAAATGGCCACGTAAGCTGTTGGTATGTGATGACTGGAAAGGTAGCCTAAAAAATATCTGATTAATTTGTATAGCACAGTTTGCTATAGTTTAATATAATATTTATGTGCCACCCCTTTTTCACTACTGATTTTACTTTTTTTTTTTTCGTAATTTTCCATCATTAAAGATTTAAACAATTCCTTTGCTTTGCTTTATGAATTAGGCATTTTAGTAGCATTTCTTTTTGAATGAGCAAAGATTATCAAAATCTAAGTACTTTATATTTATTACTTAATCAGAAGTGAAAATAATTATAAACCAAATTTCTCATGAGGACACATAAATCAAATTTTCATATCTCTATGAAATGATCATTTATAGTAAACTTAAGAATTTAATATCTGTTTTAAAATTAGTATCTAATTATTTCTTTACCTACATCTGCATCCCATTTATGTAACATGAGTATGTTTTCTATCACTGATGTGAAGACAGTGAAGTATGGCATGTTTGCTCCAGAATTAAACTCTCTGTTAATCCCTGAAAACATCAACAGTGGTATAACTGAACTATGCTCAAAGTTGGAAAGATGTATAAAGTTGCTGCAGCATGCATATATTCTGGGGAACTGTGGAGGTCAGATATAAGAAGGTTTTTCACTGAACTTGCTTACAGAGTCCAAATGTAAAGCCAGTTTAAGGTGTTCTGGCAAGATACACAGATGGATTATGACATATTCACAGAGATGATCAGTTTTAAGAACAAGAGGTGTAGGATATTTGGGCATGTGTTGCATGTTTGGGAGCAGTCTTAGGACAACTAGAGTAGATCGGAAAGTGCCATGCCAAGAAGTCTGCAATATGTCCTGGGTTCTTGGGCGTGAGTAAAGCGACTGAGATATTTTCAGGATGAAATATGAAATATTTTCAACATAAGTTATTTTCAACATAAGTTATTTTCAACAACTAGATATAATTTAAGTTTTTGCAGTCCAGCATTTGCCAACATTGAGCATAAACTGCTCAACAAACAACATAAAATACCTGAAAATCATGGTATTTTATCTGTTTCTCAGAAATTCTATAATTGCAGACAATTGGCAGAAGTACAAAATAAGCATTAAGATGATGAAGGATACATTTATATTTTTCCAAAATAATCAGGAATTTATATTTACAAAATATAGTAAAAAAAAAATTAAAATGGCTGTTTTGCACATCTCTGGCAATTTGACTTGCTATTGTATTCTACATCCATGTGTAGAAGTCTTAGACTTCCATCCTGATACATCTTCAGATTAAATTACCAGTGGATAGCTCAGCACCACTTTAACCTAAAGCTCCATTTGTCTAGTTGTTCCCATTTAAATGAACACTACTTATTTCGGCAGACTATGATTTGATTTTAAATTGAACCATGGTTTGGTAAAACAGGAAGCAGTATAAAAGGATTACTTTTTCTTGTTCTCTTGTAATATCTAGCATTATTTCATTTTTGTCTAAGCAAGGTACATGGAAATTTTGCAGCTTGACTCCAGGCCCTTGTTTTTCCTGACAAATCCATTAGCAATTAAATTTAATAGGAGCTACACACAGTCATTAAGGTGAAATACACATCAGCCATCTTCATCTTGACAGGCTGCTAAGAGAATAAACACCCATGCTGAGTTTTTGTATGTGGCAACTACTTTGCAGGCAATCTATGGGTTGTAATGCAGACTGAAAACCAGGATTTTTAAAGAAAATATTTAATCCTTAGAGAGGTTCTGGGGCCCTCAGTACAAGAAAGGCATGGAGTTGCTGGAGTGAGTTCAGAAAATGGCAACCAAACTAATGAAGGGTCTGGACAAGAAGTCTGGAGAGGCTGCAAGAATTGGGAATGTTTAGTTTGGAGGAGTTAAGTGGGTGGGTGTTGGCCTCATGTCTGAAGTAAATAATGACAAGACTAGAGGAAATGGCTTGAAGATGCATCAGAGGAGATTTATTCTAGGTATTATTAAGAATTTCTTTACTGAGAGTAGTCAGGCATTGGAATGGTCAGCATAGGGAGGTGATGAAGTCACCATCCCTGCAAGTATTTTTAAAAAGTGTAGATCAGGCATTTCAGGCCATGCTTTAGTGGGCATGGTAATATATATTTAATTTTATTTTATTTTTTGTATTTTTTGCTTTATTATTTTATTTTATTTTATTTTATTTTATTTTATTTGGAGGGGGATGTTGCTGGTTGGACTAGGTGATACTAGAGTTCTTTTCCAACTATGACAATTCTATGAGATGAACACAGCTCCGTTTCGTAGTCTACATGGGATATAACTAGAAGATGTAATTCATTATTTTCAGAAGTAATTAAAAAACTCATGCTGAGTTTTTTTGTCATGTTTATTCATATTGAAGTACCAATATCTTTAAAAGAAAATTTTAAAAAACGTTTATCCTTCATTTAATGAAGATACGATTTGGAAAATCAGTCTTGAAAAAATAATCAAAAGATCTACCTAAAGTCCTTATAACACATATATATTTTTAAAAGGTAACTAATTTTTCACAGTTTTTGCCTTTGGCTAGCTTAGTTTCTGTTCTGCTGTGTGCTACACGCATGGCCAGCAGTGTCTCTGCTAATGTTTACTTCATGCCCAGCTGTAACTTTTGTGTATGACCAGTTTCTACATACTTATGCACTACTATTCCTGCCAGGAGACATTTTTGCTTGTATTCCTGTATGCTTTTCAGAAATACTGTGAACATGTCAGGTATGGATTTGCGTGCATGGGTATAAAGCATTTTTGAGCATGCGTGTTTTTAAAATAAACACAGCAGCTGTTTCAGGACTGTTTTCCACATCACCTTTAGGATGCATCTGGAGCGTACTGAGTGTAGTAGGAAAAATCTACTGCTGCACCTGTGGAGAGTGGAATATAAAGAATCTTTGTACTTCTGTTATTGTGAGGCTATACTGCATCAAGGTTTCTGGAACAAGTGCACATAACCTGGGACTCTCTAAGATACTAATGTAGCCAAGATTGTTTTGCTCACCACCTTCTCCAGAGGTTGTTTCTGCTTTCAGCTTTACTGTGATACTTAGATGAGGATAGCTGACAGAAACTATTATGCATAGTCTAGAAGCATCTATTATCAAAAGGAAACAATCCTTATTTTGCTTTACCTATTCATTTAAGTATTTACTGTATAAAAAGCTTTGGGGATAGCTGTAAATCTGTGTCCACATAGGCTATCATAACATATTTCCATGTTTATTTCCTAATCTCAAAACCATTTTGGAATGTTTTTTTATGTTGTTTCATGACCCTGACAATAGAAATTCATCAAAGAGGAAAAGTACACTTGCCTTTAAAAACTGACAGAACACATTTTTATGTTTTCATGGTTCAAAGATTATGTTTTAGAACATTCTGAGAACAAAGAATAGGTCAATAAGTAGATCTTTAAAATGATATAATGAAGACACTTTACAATTTTGTTGGTTCTGTTCTTGCTAAAGGTAACAGCTGCTGAGCAAATTGAGAAAAAAAAGAGCCCTTGTAGATACTTTGCTTATGAAATATACCACTAAGCCTCTTTATATATAACATCAATATATACTCCAACACCAATCATCAAAATGTAATTGTTAGTGATTTCAGAGAGTGCAGTAGAGACATTCTCCCAGGTTCACATGTATGGATGAGGAGATCACCGTGTGATCAGCTGGCTGAATTTATAATTTTCCTTTTACAAATCTGAGCTCTTATCAAATAAAGAGTTTGACCAGGTATTTGCATTGTGAAATTAAACTATGAAAGTGAAAACTGTAATACATCTCTACTTTTGTGTGACGAGCAGGAAAATGGTAAATAGATTCATGGATGCTACATAGATAAGATTTTACATCACAGATTTCAAGTGATTATTCCTGAGTATAAGTTCTGGACTGACTATGGCTAGTTTTACACAGATGTGCAGATGGTACATAAATACCCGAAATCAAATCCATTTCTTGAGTATTTTGTAAAAGGAAGCTATGCTTACTTTATTTGTACATTTTTTCTGAGCAAAGGAAAAGCAGTATCCTAGTGTTTTAGTTCAGACCAGGGAAGAACTAGTTTTCTTACTTGTAATGTTACTTTCAGCCAAGTCATTCCTAAGTAGCCATACTTGCTGAAAGTAGCAGCAAGTTTCTCAGTCAGTGTCTGCTTTTAGGACTGATAACAGCCGATGTTTATAGTTACAGCTAGAGACTGGTATGTTCTGAGAAACATCTTATGCATCAGATAGGGCAAGAAAGTAAAGGAGCTGCACCTCCAACCCTCCTTTCGGGGGGAGCAGAAAAGACAGATGACAAAAATTGACCAAATGGAGTATTCAATCCCTTACACATCATACTCAGTATAAATTTGAGGGATCACAGGGGTCAGGCCTTCTTCTTCTTCATCTATGGCTAGCATCCTGGACAAATGGCATTCTGTCCATTTCTCTGCCTGTCCCTGACAGCCCCAGTCCCTGGCATCCTGAATCTGTGTGTTCCTGCCTCCAGCTTTTTTCTGCTGCTGACTCCAGGAGCCCAGTCTGGGATGTTTCCAGGGAACACTCAGCAGCCTCAGTAGTGATGTGAGTGTTATTGAGGGGTAGGGGGAAAGGAACATGTGTATATTTATATATATATTTAATGATTTTGATTTTTCCATCATTACTAGTTCATTTAATCTGTGTACTTTAGCTTACAACTTACCAGTCTCTCTTCTTTATTCTCCCTCCTTTCTTTACTGGCGAGGGGAAGGAAATTAATAAAGAGCATCTGTCGTTTGTTTAATTGCAGCCCAGAACTGAACTGTGGCACAGTATTCTGGGATCTCTCTTAGACACACACAAGAGGACAGAATAAGGACCAAATGCATCTTTATTCACTATACCAAATGTGTAGAACTGTTTTACATGAGGCTATGAAGAGTATGTACTTAGGAATATGGCTTAGTTAAGATCTTGTCAGTTAGGTTAGTGGCTGGACTCAATAATTTTGATGGTCTTTTCCAACCAAGGGAATTCTATGATTCTGTGATTTTCTGAAACAAATATGAACAAGGCAGGATTTCACATCCTAGTTTTGCAGACTGTACTTCCAAGGTAATCAGTTTAGTTGTAATCTTCATAATGGACAAATTTGGTTAATGAACTATTAAATCTATAAATAATTTTGATACATATCATGGAAAAAACTTATTGTGGCATCAATGAACTACCACCTTTATGGTGGTGTTTGTTTTTGTTTGGGGTTGGGGGCTTCTTTGTTTTTTTTTAATTCATGTAGTCTATCTTGTTATGATTTTACTAAATACTCTAAATGCTTCTTAGATTTTTAACAAGGCTTTAAGTATTTGAAAGGTTCTGTAATTGGCCTTTAAAGGGCCTTTATTACTTTCATAGTTATTAATGTTTAGGCCTGAGACAGGTCTTTTTAGATTTACTTCAGGAGGTTTTTTAATTTCCTAAAATCACCTTAAGTGCCTGTTTTAATTTGAATTTAATACTATATATATATATATATATATGCATATATATATTCTACAAGATAGACGATACAAGATAGAGGTGGAAGGGTCAGAAGGCAAGATGGCAGTGAAGGAAGAAGTTAAATAAAGAAGGTAATAAATAGAAAATACGAATTAGGGAAAAAGGAAGATGGGCACTATAGACTACAATATCTGCTCTTTAACTAGTGAAAAGGGTCAGAAGGTTATTGTCCCAGTAAGTCAGCTTATTGGTTATGATTAAAGAAAGGCTCTGCACTGCTGCCTTGCCCATATTGATGTTGTTTGGGGTTGTTGTTTTTTTTTTGTTTTAATATAGGGGGGTTTTTTAATCCTTCTGCATTCTGTTGATGAACTTCTGTTTGCCAGACCCAGAGGACACAGGCTGGTAGTTTATAATAAACTGCGAAAATTGGAAAAGAAAACAGACCAAGCTATGCCTCTGCCTCCTGCAGGTTTTGATAGCTTTAGAATATCAATTAAAGTGCTCGGGTAATGTATTTTATACTCCCTCTTCAGTACAAGGGTGGTGAGACTGGAATACATAGGCCAGAGAAGCTGTGAATGTTGCCTCCCTGGAAATTTTCAGGACCAGGTTGGATGAGGCCTTGAGCAACCTTGTCTGGATGAGAAGCATCCCTGCCCATGGGACTCTGAGGTCCCTTCCAGCCTAAGCCATTCTATAATTCTATCCAGACTGTGTTAGTGAACAGCCACTGCACCTATTAATCTCAGATCTTGCTATTTCAGCACATCGCAGAATGATTGTTGACCCTGAGAGTGTGATGACTGATCTCACAGATCAGATTCTTACACATTCTAGAGAACTCAAATTTCCTACAGTGTCTAGAAATTCAGCTAAAAAAAATGAAGCACCTCTGCCCTTGGTTGTCTAGAGATAATAGAAACTGAAGATGAAAGGAATTGTTTTTTGAAGTAGATAATAAAGTGAACAAAACACAGATTTACAAATTGTGTAGTTCTCAAATGATAGGAGTTACCTTGACATGTTTACGCTTAAGAAAGAGAGAGTCACAGTGCTATCTATTTTTAATTGTTTCATGCACATTTATAACATGATTCTTCTGAGATTCTGGTAATGCATGTTTCTAAAAACAGTATGTTGGTTATGTTCAACATCAAGCTGCAAGTACCAGTTTGTTTTCTATTTAATTTCTAACATAGAATCATAGAATCATAGAATCATAGAATTAGCCGGGTTGGAAGGGACCTCAGAGATCATCTAGTCCAACCCTTGACCCACTGGAGCAGTTGCTAGACCATGGCACTGAGTGCCACATCCAGTCTTTTTTTAAATGTCTCCAGGGACGGAGAATCTACCACCTCACCGGGCAGTCCATTCCATAGCCTAATCACCCTCTCCGTGAAGAAATTCTTTCTAATATCTAATCTAAACCTCCCCTGGCGCAACTTAAGACTGTGTCCTCTTGTCTTGTTGGAGGTCATCTGTGAAAAGAGTCCAGCTCCCACCTCGCTACATCCTCCTTTCAGGTAGTTGTAGACAGCAATGAGGTCTCCCCTGAGCCTCCTCTTCTTCAGGCTGAACAGCCCCAGCTCTCTCAGCCTCTCCCCATAGGGCCTGTGCTCGAGTCCCTTCACCAGCCTGGTTGCCCTCCTTTGGACTTGTTCCAGGGCCTCTACATCCTTCTTAAACTGAGGGGCCCAGAACTGGACACAGTACTCGAGGTGTGGCCTCACCAGCGCTGAGTACAGGGGAAGAATCACCTCCCTGGACCTGCTGGTGACGCTGTTTCTGATACAGGCCAGGATGCCATTGGCCTTCTTGGCCACCTGGGCACACTGCTGGCTCATGTTCAGTTTCTTGTTAATGCAGACTCCCAGGTCCCTTTCTGCCTGGCTGCTCTCCAGCCACTCTGTCCCCAGCCTGTAGCGCTGCATGGGGTTGTTGTGGCCAAAGTGCAGGACCCGGCACTTGGCCTTGTTGAACCTCATCCCGTTGGAATCGGCCCAGCTCTCCAGTCTGTCCAGGTCCCTCTGCAGAGCCCTCCTGCCTTCGAGTTGGTCAACACTTCCCCCCAGCTTGGTGTCATCTGCGAACTTGCTGATGATGGACTCAATCCCTTCGTCCAAGTCATCGATAAAGATATTAAAAAGAACTGGGCCCAACACTGATCCCTGGGGGACACCACTGGTGACCGGCCGCCAACTGGATGCAGCCCCGTTCACCACCACCCTCTGGGCCCGGCCCTCCAGCCAGTTCCTAACCCAGCACAGGGTGCTCCTGTCCAAGCTGTGGGCTGACAGCTTTTTCAGGAGAATGCTGTGGGGGACGGTGTCAAAGGCTTTGCTGAAGTCAACATTTTACACTAATTTATGTTTTCCCACCTTTTTTCAATTCATATCCCATAAAATAGTTCCCTGCGCATTTTATTTCAAGATGTCAGAACTAACTTGTGTGCTATAGAGGCTGCACATGTAAAAATGTCAGTAAATTAAGCTGAATATACCATGCAATAGAGGATTTTTTCTTCCAAAACAAGACTAGTCCTATTGATCACTAATCTTTCAACTGTATGCTATCCATACTGTTTTTCAGTTTCACTTACACATTAGTCTTCTTCTGCCCAGAAGCCCATACTCCTTCTACAGCAGAATGTAAGAGACATCTTAAAATTGTGTGTTTAATTTGCTGTTAGCCTCTATTTAAAGAATTGGAGGCACTTGTGAATCTGAACTATCAGCTCTGAAAACTCATCTACATGAGGTAGTTCAAAGCTGTTGTGTTTGAACTCTTTTGAAAATATTCTAGAATGAGACAAATTAGCATGAGTGGACAGCAGTACCACTTGTTTAAAAACTCATAGTTTGATTTCCTTACCTTCTTTACTACTCAAAACCAATTTGGTTGGTAATTATTTTACTTAAAATTTAGATAATCCTTTCTGTCCATAAAGTTTGATATGAATGGTGCTTCTACATATTCAGTTGTTTTATTCTTCACATATGTACATAGTTTGTCAGTTCTGAATGCACAGTTGTTAAGTTAAATCACTCAGTTGAGGTCTTGGCAACAAAATCCTTGAAACAGATATAAGGTTTTCCAGTGATGTCATCTAAAGTCTTGATCAGGACTTCTACTGGGAGTAGGTTTATTGTCTGTGTATTTACGCATGAAACCAGGTAGAGTTTTCCAGGCTATCATCAAAATTGAGCATTTATAAATATTTTAGCTTAAAAGAAAACGATGAGCACAACCACCACCAAAAAACAATCACACATATAGTAAACGTATTAATTTATTTTTAATTAATTTTAAAAAGTGTTACATTTTGCAGACTTACACAATCTCCTTTGCAGTATTGTTGTGTTTTTACTGGTTCTTGTGTTGCTTTTTCCTGTGATTGTTCTAGTGAAAATTTTCAGTTGAGCTCAACTTCCTTGAATATAATTCTGTCACAAAGAAGAAAAATATAAAAGTAATAAAGAATAAATAAGCAACCTTCCTTACTGATTATTATAACAAACCAATATAAAAATGCTGTAAATGAGGAAAGAGAAAAGTGCATAGCTTTAAAAAAACTCATAAAATATAGCTTGTGACTTTATAAAATGTAATCTTTCAAAAAGATTGCTTCAAGGAAGCAATTGCTTCCTGTGATAAATTTTTATCACAGGAATTATGTCCCATAAGTATGAGGCAACATGTTATCTACACATATTTATGATTAGTCAGTCTGATTAGCCAATCCTAAAAGCAGTTTATCTAAATTGTAATTGTGCTAAAAATGCATAAATAAATAATTGTGCTTAAAATGTACAAACAAACCAAATATATTTAATCACAAAGACATAAGAAATATTCTGACTAAAAAACTGCACTACTAAATTTATTTATTTGATATTTAAATTGTTTCATTATTGCATTGTTAATTTTAATAATTTTTTCTTCTTTATACAGTTAGAGACATGAGAAGGTACAAACTATCCACGTTTTTTTAAGTGGGATCAAGCTAGGACAGATGTAAGGCCTAATTCTATGTTTTTTGCTGTACTTGAAATGTAGGTGACATAATGCTGAAGCTGAGTAACTGACTCAAAGTCTTATCCTGGGACATTTTTTCTGCACTATGCATAGAGAAGTCACTACACAGATGGACCCAGTCCAGGGACCTGGAAGGGGAATTTCCCTGACTTCTAGGCTGCAGCATCATGCTTGTTCATGCAGTTATTCTAATTTCTTACTGGCCAGAGAACCAAACTACTTCTTTTCTCCACAAAAGTGCAGAGACTGCCCTCTACCACTCCAAATTGACCCTTTAATCAGTAGAGAGATGTGACATCAACTTCTATTGAGGCTGCTTGGTGTTTTCTGTTCATGGGGCAAGTGGCTCCAACGTTCTGGCTGTTGCAAAGAATGAAAGATAGAATGCTACAGTAGCTGCAGTTTGCAAAGGATACTTTTCCCACTAATGTATTTAGGCACCCCTTAAGTCCCTTACATGTGCATTAGACACTGGATTTGACTGTCCTGCATAAGAGGCAGTAGGGTGAATGCTTTGATTCTAAAGATGTCAGGTATGAGAACTCCACTTTTCTGCTCAACACTTGTCCAGTTTTCAGAGTAAAGACATTCTGGGGGCTAGTGGGTTGTTGAATTTTGTATCTATGAAATATGGGACATAACACTTACTTTATGAGTCTTTGTTATCTTCCTTTTGATCTTGCTCTAAATGGCTCAGGCTCATTTAGGAAAGTATACTTATTAGACTGTATTAGGCTAGTGTCATATTATTGGCTTGTACTTCCTCTCTTATTAAAGACAAGAGAAATATTCAAGTTAACAAATTTCCAGAGGCAAGAAAATCACATTTTAAGCCAATATACAAGCAAAGTTAGTTTTAATTAGTCAGATATACCAAGAAATTATCAATTCTTTTATATCAAAGATTAAGAACTATTTAAATGTTATACGTGGTAACAGAAATTTAATTATATACAGCCATTCTGAAGATGTTCTAGTTTTTGAAAGTTATGGGTTTTTTAGAATTTTCTTCTTAAGGCTCAGTGTTCTGGCTTAATGAAACTCCCACGTATAGCTACATGATTGTATCTGGTCTTGGCCACAGATACAAGATGATCCATTTTGTATTGTTTTCATTGTGTGAAAATATTGTTAAATTCTGCCATTTAAATCATGTGAGGTAAAAATTAATATATTAATTTAATATCAGTTAATGGGCAATTTTGAAACCAAGTTCATATCAAGGTTTCACGGGTTGTCAGCCGTACAAATTAAAAGGAAAAGTACAAACTCTAAGTACACATTAAAAGGAAAAACTAAGTGTTGCTGATATGGAGATACAAATAAGTGGGTGCTCATTACTCTGTCTCAATATAAAATCCCAGGTTTTAATTACCTCTTTCCCATATCAGTTATGCTGAAAATAAAAAGTTTATTATCATTTGCATTCAGAAAGGGTATGATGAAGCTGAATTTCAAAACACAGCAAAGACAGTTGAATTCCTAATTTATTTCTTCCCTATTATTAGATCATGAAAAAAAAAACCAAAACAAAACTATAAAACATGTTGAACATGACATATATGAGATTAATGTCTGATCATGTAGAATATACAAATGAATAAGCAGATTAATCAGTATACAACACCAACTAATATTTCATTCAGTCTCCTGTAAGCATTTTTCTCCTTAAAGACTTAAAAAGTAAAAAATACCATAAATACCATCCTTTTGTAATCTCTGTTTATCAGATATTGGACAAATAGAAACTTGTATGACACTGGCTTTGTGATAGTTTATAAGGGGGTTACAAGAGAAGACAGATATTTTTCCAGGTGCTTATCACCAGTATAGATGGCTTTCATTGTGTTACCAATGCCGTGTGGGTTCTCAAAATAGAAAATGAACTGAGGATTAAAGAGAGCATAGTCTATCTGTTTGCTTTAATTTAAACTGAAGTGTTTCTGGAGAAGGCAACAATTGATATTGCCTCTTCAGTAGTATAAAGGTAAGAGTAAACTTAAAATTGCTTTCCTCTTTTTCTGTGGGTTTTTTTTTTTGGTTGGTTGGTTTTGGGGTTTTTTATGTGTTTGTTTTGTTTTATTGTTGGTGGGTTGGTTTTTTTGTTTGGTTGGTTTGTTTTTTGTGTGTTTTTGGTTTTTTGTTATTTATTTGTTTGGGTTTTGTAGGTTGGTTGGTTTTGTAGGTTTTGGTTTTGGTTTTGGTTTTTTATGTTTGTTTTGTGTTTTAATTTTTAAATTTGAGGAATTTATGTACAATAGTCTCCACTGTGTGATAAATAAAATCAAAAGTTTGATGGCTTTGGCTAATAGTAGCAGTATTCCATTATGGTCCTTTTCAGAATAACAAAATTAATGTCTACAGTTGCCAGACAGTCTGTCATTTGCTTATATTCTTTTAGATCTCCAGAAAATCTGCATGTTTCCAAACCCTGCTTATTTTTTAACTTCACTGACAGCATTGCTGCTATCAGCAGGTGCATACACAGATCAACCAAGGTTATATTACAGACAAATCATTCTCTTCTATAGGAAAAACACTGAGAGAGATCAATATTAAACCTCGATTTGTGGAAAACCCAGAGCATTATCTACTGTTTCAGGGGGGATAAATGACAGAATGGAAGGCCTAAAGAATGCAATCTTCCCTGTAATTGCATCAAGCGCGAAGATCTGAAGGGAATCTTGATTCCTTGTGCAAAGGTACAGATGCCTAATCTCTGCAATGCTCCTTTGAGACATCCCTCCCCTTAGTGATGTGGAAGGCTTAGTGGATGCTCTGCTGCAACCTTCCTGGTTATATATTAGCTCTTGATTCAAAGAAAACCAATTTTTGGACTCAGAATTAAAAGCTGTTCTAAACAAACTACAATGGAAGCATAGCATGGGCTATTTGCATATAAAGAAAGTATTTCCTTCGGGATGAGAAAGATAGAATGCAGAGGCTACATATCAAGCAATAGAGAAAATAGAGCAACACTATGTGATACTGTGTATTAAGGGTCTTGGCAAAGACCTTTTTGTTGGTTTATGAATCTTGTGGGAAAATCCTTGCTGGAAGTAAGAGGAAAAAGGGTAGATTAATAGTTGGGAAAAGTCACTAGGCACCGCTGATTTACTAGCATCATGTTTATCATAGGAGGACTTTGAGATGCTCTATCTCATGAGATTCCCCTCGAGATCAAACATAGAAATATATAATTCCTATGAATCTCTTATTTTTAGACAGGAGTTTGGATTCTTGATGCAGTATTTAGCAAAAAAAGGCAACCTAATAAGTGAGTGAATTTGTCCAATCATGTCTGTAATAATAAAAAAGCACAAGAATAATTTAATCTTTTTGGTTTTATACAAAAGAGACTCATACAAGACAATTGTGGAATTTACATTCATAATGACACAGTCTTTGCAAGAGCTTGATTGCTTCCTGATATGGATAGGGAGAAATACTCGTGAATAATCTTTCTGCCACTGCTTGTATCCTAAATGTCTCTCCTTCTCATTGTCTCCATTTCCCAATGAAGTAAAGGAAGACTACTTACCTGCAGCACAGCTACAAAGAAATTCTACTCTTGGAGAGGTCATGATCACATTTACCAGTTAAGCACTGATATATAAAGAATTGCTCATAGTATCATGTGATGTTTATATTACTAAATCATACATAAACAAATCTACATGTTCAGGATGGATTTTCATATAATCCACATAAGGATATAACAAAGGACAGAAAGTACTAAGAACAAAAAGAGTAAAGCGAGTTTCTTTTTTTATGATGTTTGCAGAATAATACTGTCTTGGGTTAGCACAATGGTGCTTTGGAAGCCGGAGAGACCACAGGAAGAAGCTGCTGGAAGCTCCCCCAGTTCCAATCCTGGCCCCACCTCTGCCCAAGGAAGAGCAAATACGGGAAGATGAATGCACCTCTGTGGGTAATGTATTAAAGAAAAGGGAAAAAAAATAGAAAAAATATATATTAAAAAAGAGATATGATGGTCAGGAGAGACGAGAATGTGAGAGGAAAAATGCCAGAGAAAAGACACCAAGATCAGCGAAGGAGAGGGAAAGGTGTCTAAGAAGAGATTTTCCAGCAACCCATGGTGAGTGAGCAGTCTGTCTCCCTGCAGCCCACGGAGAAACATGGTGGAGCAATCCCGGAAGGACTACGGTGGGGTAAATGTGGATTTTTAAGCTCCGAGGTGTCACATGTGAACTAACATGAAGTGTCAGCCTGTGCAGAATCTTGGTGAGACGTGGATCTGAATCATATTATCTCTCTATTACACATTGGTTCAACAAAGCACCAGATTTGTATCCTAATGCAGTCACAAGTTCTATTGCCAAATGAGCAGTTTCACGCATGTTAAGATAGAGAAGCCATATCACATGGCTTTTTCTCCTAACATTAAGGAAATCATGCTTGATATGTTTCATATTGTGTTGTATATAAGGTGAGCCCTTGATTGCTTTCCACTGAATTGACAGATTTTGAACATAAAACAATTACATATAACTAAAGTCTAATAGTGCTGCAGTTTTTTTCATGTGGTCTAAACAGATTTTTATATAAACAACTTATTCATGTTTATCTTCCTAAAACTTCTACTTCAAGGAAGGTTGTCTCTTCCACAGTGAAATACAAGCCAGGCTCATTATGGAATCACAGTTTCATCACTGCTTTCTTGGCAATTAAATCTAGGCTTGCTATTCAAAGAAAAACAAGCAATTTTTTCTTAACAGGTACAGAGAGATGTGAGCTACATTTCATATTGTAGCAGACAGACACAAGATAGCTCCAAGCTGGATGCTTTGTAGCATTGGTTTGTGTAGTCATATCCTTGGGCATGATAAGAATAAGTAGCCTCTCATTTGGCTTTCCAGTGTCTGAAATATCATTTCAGCCAGGCATCTAGAGTCCCTGTCTATTGCCCAGGGAAAGCTAGTCATGAATGAGAATGACACCAACACAAACACTCAATGAATGATGACCAAAGTTAGTCTCTTTGAAGGGAATGATCTTAATATAGTATTCTTACTGAAGCTTTCACAGATTGATTCCAGACCTACATGGAATGGGAGTCACAGCCCAGTTCTTTTTCCAAGATTTGTCTCCTTTGGAAAAAGGAGGAAGAGTTATTCCACTGTTTGAAAAGTTTTACAGAATTTCCAGTGTCTAAAATCACAATACAGGGCATGAACCGCAGTTTCTCTGATCTTTACCACTCCTTCCCTTTTCTAAACCTCAGCACAACAGTGCAAAAACAGGGAGGGGGAATTTCTGGATCCAATGTTCATTTCTTCTAGGCCCTTTGGCTCTCTCTCCACTCCCAGCTCAGAAATCTTCCTTCCTTCCTAATGTGATATATTACTATACTGCATTCCCATTTCAAATACCTCCCTGATGAGTCTTACAATTGATCTTTCTTGTGGGCTTGCTCACACCAGACGCTGGCGTTCAGCTCACAGATGGCTGATTCAGCTAGGATCTGGATCTTCTCATGTTTCCAATTAAATATCTTACTTATAGTTGGTGTTGTCAGCCTTAGGTATTGCACATTCTGCATATTTTATGGCTGCATATATTTAAACTTTTATTCTTCAAGTAGATTGTCCTACACTTGCGTATGATACTGGAAGCCTTTCCTAAACATCTCCCAAAGCACCAGCCCCAAAAGCCCGCTCCTTATATTTGGACTGTAGCCACAACTGAATACATTAAAGATTTATAAAGTAAGAATATCTTTATAATTTTTTCCCTTCCATTACCATCTTTCCCACTTATTCATTGCACATATTCTTTGCTTACTCCATCTGGGTTATATAATCAAAAAAGTATCATAACTACTTCATAGTAGTTATGCATACCAGGAATCTGTATTTTTTCCTTAAGGAAGGAATTCAATATCAGAGATATTAACGTAGTGTAGTAGGATATGCCCCTGGTACATCCATGTAATGTTTTATGACATCACTGTACCTTTTCAATTTCCATGTCTTTAATTATTCTGCCCTTCAAGACATACTCCACTTGTGAGCAAAGCCACCAAGGTAGCTTAGTATCAAATCCTCCAAGATTGTTTTCTTGCTTCACTTTATTATACCTGGGTTTCATTTATTTTTACATTGGAAGCCATGATACATAGTATTTACTGTGAAAGGAATAGAAGGCTTGACTGTAAATTGAGAAGATTCACAGAGACTAAAAGGAAGTACTTTCACAAAACCTAAAGAAAGAAACCACCAGGATTTTACTGCATCCTTTCAGGTGAAAAATCTGAATTATCAGAAAGCAGGCAGAGAGAAACAATCTCAGATTGTGCAACAAGATGCGACCACAGATCTTGTTGCATCTTTCAAATCCCCATTTAGAACAGTGTTAAGGGAGTGAATTCTTCTCTTGCAAGTGCATGGAACTGTGTTGTCTCTGTTCTGTGTCTTATGTGAGAAAGAAGTAAAAAAAAAATTGTAAAATGTGGCATGCACATGTAGGTGCTGCCTCATTTTACTTACTGGTTTTTAAATTCTTTTTTCCCCTTTTTGGCCAATACAGACTAATGGAAATTTACAGCTTTACAATCAGAACATAAACTGTACTGTTCTGCCCCTACTGGGGAAAAAAAAAAACCAAAAACAAAAAGAGCCAAACTCATATTCTGCTGCCTTTATTTCTGACAAGTACTCAAATATTTTTTTCTGCATGCAATCCTTATTATAGAGATCTATGATAAAAACCTATGCATAGTGGTAGTAGGTGGATATGAATCTTATTTTGTCTTAAAAATGGCTAAAAATATTACCATAATTAGTGTACCCTGTATAATTTATCTCTGTTCATTTATTTTTAGTTTCTTTTTGTCTTTGTGCATTTCTGCTTTCTGCAGTCTCTGCAGACAATTACAGCAGTGTTTTTCTTCAAGGATGCTAAAAGTGTTAGGAAGCAGATTTCACACGATCTTAAAGTTTGCATTAAAACAATAAATTCTCAAGCTGCATTGTATGAATAGATCGTGTAAAAAAGTACGTGTAATACCAACAAAACTGCAGCAGGTGGCAGTAGAAGGAGGGCCATGAGGCAGACGGGCTTGAAGAAAACAAATAAATATGATAAAAACCCAGAAACGTTTAAAATTTGTATCTTTTCTTTTTTTTTTCTTTTTTTTTCCCTAGTCTCCTGAAATAAGAATAAAGTGTCACAGCTTGCTCAATATACAAATGTTGGTTTGACAGATCTTGAGTAGTGAGATGTCAGATGCAGAGGGTGATAAGTAAATAGCTAATTTCCAGTTTGATGGTTTCTGAAGAATTCATGGGGAGCAAAGAATTTACTGTGAAGGACTAAAGAAGTTCTTTTCAGCCCCCAGGTATGGGTGTTCCCTTGCTTCTGTTTTGCTTACTTCAATTTGCTTAGTTCTATTCTTGTGTTTCACAAGCAGATATTCATTTATTACACAAGTTGTCATTAAATAATGTGTAGTTAGTAACTGTAATACACCAAAAATTAAGCTGACTCTGCCAGAGGCAGAGGAAACTGTATTCCCTGGCTTTTAGTTTATAATTGGCCTATGTCATCTTTTAAAATTGTTTTACAATTAATAAGCAGGTCACAGTAGTAGTACCAGGAGTATGGTTAGCATGAATTTAAAAGTGCTTGCTCTAAAGACAAAAAGTCAGTGAGAATAATTTTGAAGAGGACTTATTCATCTATTAGTCTGAGTCTTCTGAGGAAAGGGATTTCATTACGAAGTCCTTCATTTGCAAATGAAGGCTGGCAATATGCAAATCAAATTATAGATGTTTTGCACAACCAAATTTTGCAGATGCATGAATCTATAATGAGACACAGTCGTTGTTCAGGAGTACTTGCAGTCTTTCTAAACAAGACATATACACTTACCCACTAAGAGAGAGCCCCTATCAAACCAAAGGGACAATATATTTCAAAAAGAGATAAAATGAGCAAGATTTTTGGCATGCCTGGGAAATTCCAAAAACAAAATATGAGAAAGAAAACAAAACACTGAAGGAATGAGATAAAAAAAAAAAAAAAAAAAAAAAAAAAAAAGGTAAGAAATGATGCTTGAAATGATGCAGTCAAACAGGACCAGGAGAGACTTGCCTACAAGCTCCACAAGGATGTGGTCAGAAGTTAATGACAAACCTGGAAATTGTATGGAAGATAAATGGAAAATGAGATTCTGGAAAAGAGAGATAAGATTGTGTGAGCAGAAATATATCATGAATGCAGGAGAGAGATACATTCTGATCTAAATTCAGACAGGAAGTTTCACTATTCTGGGTGCACCAAACTGCTATTTTGTATACTTTCTAGATAGTACAGATTCAGCCCCGGATAAAAATTTCCCCAAAACATTATCAGATAGTTATCAGATTATCAGATAGCATGCAGTATATATTTCTGTAGTTCTATTTGTCCACACAAACGTGTGTAGACATTTCAGCATATTTGTTATGACTTTTCCATAGTTATGAAAGTACGTTATATCTCTCTGTATACTTACCTGAATTCAACCATATTCTTTTTTTTTTTTTTTTTGGTGACTGTAAGATATTTTATAAGACAAATATTTACCCACAGTGACACTGGTCTTTTTACTGAATTTGCATTACATTACCATAATAATTGTGCTTTGTAATTCAAAGCCCTGGGGTACTTATAGCTAATCCTAAAAAACACCACTCTGCAAAAGTCTTTGCCAAGATTTTATGTCATATTTGTCTTATTGTTAAACATGAAATTTTGTCTAGCTGCAGAGTCCAGAACCATCTCAAGGGATAATCTTTAGAGATGAGATGCAGCATAAGGAACACTTTTATGCTCATATTAATGCAGTCAAAAGGTCAGTATTGTCTAAAACTATATGATGAAAAAGTACAGTTTTTGGAAAACTTTGCTTACATTTACTTTAAACTCCAGAAATAGAGTTGAGAACTTTAGGGAATATATGAGAGCCATTCTGGTTCTCTTATGATAACCTGCTAAATATATATGCAGGTTATGACCCATGCAAACTTTACTGTAAACAGTACCTCCATTCCTTTTTTATACAAATAAAAGCTGATATGGAAAACAGAAAAAACACAACAGATTATTTTGATTTCCCCTTAAGCTGTCTGCCCACCACAGCCATTTAGAAATGGGTCTTTTTTATTTCATTTGTGGTGACCTGCTATTTTCAAAAGAATGTAAGAAAAAGGTGTATTAAGCACTTTAAATTTTTTTTCTTTGTTTAGTGTCTTTATTTTTGGTGTCTTGGCCAATCCTTAATATAATTCTGTAAAACCTATATTAGTTTGATTGATGTAGCATGAAATCAAAACACAGCTTACTCCTCTAATGGGATCGGAGCATCCGTCGAGGGCTGAAGAAGTTGATTTAAATGCACAGCTAAAGTTCAGAAACTTTTGGGGCTTAATTCATAATTTATCTCTGTCTCACAGTTGTTCCTGAGACTAAAGAGTTCTACATAGAATCACAGAACAACTTAGGTTGGAAAAGACCTTCAAGATAATAGACTCCAAGCATTAACCTAACACTGTCAAGTCCACTGCTAGACCACATCCCAAAGTCCCTTGTCTATGCATCTTCTTAATGCCACCAGGGATGGTGACTCAACTGCTTCCCTGGGCAGCATGTCCCAATGATAGATGACTTCGTGAGCAATTTTTCCTAATATCACTTAGCAATTTGAGATTGTTTCCTCTTGTTTTGCCCCTTGCTACTTGGGAGAAGAGACCAACACTCACTTTGCTACAACCTCCTTTCAGGCAGGCACGTGGTAATTTTCAATTCCATAGCCTGTATTTAGGCTATAGTTTAAATATAATGACCTAAAATTTCTCAGAAAGTCTTTCTCAAATGAAGTTACTTTCCAGTGTATTCTGGAAAGTACAGACATAGGGACAGTCATATATATCCAAGTTGGCATATTCTATGATTCTACAGTATAAAGATAGTTTCCTTGTTGCAAAAGTGCAGAGAGCAAAATGTGGTGTATGTGGATAGTTGAGAGATAGAGTTTTTTGGAAAATCCTATACAAACACAAATATATGTTTGTATTCTAAATTTACTTTTAGGGGGTGAGAATACAATCCTTTACTGTCAATAATAAGAGCAGTAAAACCGTCTCATTCATGGAGCATTTTTCTGAGAGGCAGGTAATCACTCCATCCTTAAATCACTTCATAAGTAAAGGTAGACCACTCTTTTTACTTATAAGCTTAGGTTCCCTACTATAGGCAAAATATGTTCCCTCAAAAGTGCAGAACTTTGCAGATGCTTTTGCAGCTGAAAGTAAACAGAACTACCATGCTGAAAAAGGAATAAAACAAAGAATAAAACAAAAGGAATAAACCAAGGAATAAAACAAAACAAAAAAACCCCACAAAACCCAAACAGCAACAACAACAAAAACATACAAACAAAACCAAAAAAACCCACAAACAAACAGAAAACCCACAAGGAGCGGCAGCATGCACAGCTGATGGCAGATAATGACAAAGCTGGCCAGGGCAAACACTCAGCAGGCGTCTTGTGTCTCACTCAGTGCTAGTGTGCTGGCTGCTCTGTCTTATTGTCTGGCTTTCACCAGCGCCCACATTTTCTATCTGTCACCACAAGGGGTGTCCAGGACGCGCGGCGAGCTGGGGGCGTCCGTCAGCGAGCGGTGCCCGGGAGCCTGGCAGCTCAGCCCTCAGTGATTCGGTGAAACTGGAGAAGAGATTCTCGCTGCTGCGCTTCGGGGACTGCTGTGAGAGGGAAAAGCAGATTTGGAGGTGTGTGTGCATCTGTGAGCGGATGAGGAGTGCCTTTGACTGAGTTGTCTGGTTCCTGGGAAGCACTGCGAGAAGAGGCAGAGAGAGGCGGTGAGGGAGAGGAAGCAGGAGCAGGACTGAAGTACAGAGCAGCTGTTTCCTGATACTCTGCTTCTTTCGGGTGCCTCAACGAATGCGAACATGGATTCTGTCACTGAAATCTTCCTGAAACTGCTATTTCTTCTAGCTGCTCATAACTGGCACAAGGCAATAGCAGAGAATAAATGTAAGTATTGCATATGATTTTAAAATATATCCTAAGTGTTTTGAAAACTTCTGGGATATTTTATTTGAATTTACAATAAATATTATTTCTGAGACCAACGTTTACTGCTTTGAAATAATGCCAGCAAGTTGCTGGCTGAAAATGAAAAAATCCTTCTATAGATTTTTGTCATGAATCTTTGGACAGGATATTCCTATAAAGCATGAAGTCTAGGAGTATCTGAAAGCAGGATTTTATTAAGGGATACATTTTTCTTTTCAGTTCATAAGTGCAGCATTTTCCATGTAATTGTGCTTTGTAAATCACTAGCAAATTTCTAGTGTACTGTATAGGCTTGTTTTTTAGCAATTTATTATTCTGAATGCTGGTATCTGAACCTTCTGTATTAAGCTGGCACTAAAATAACTGACGGATGTTACTGTGCAGTTCAGGAGCGTTACAAATACAACAAGGTAAAATATGGATAGTAAGATTCTGCATTGATTGCTTAGGGATTGCTGTTCATTCATACCTAAAGAATGATACCGGCTTGAGCAAAAAGTTTTTTTAAAAATGAGTAATTTATAGTTAGTCAGTAGGATGGTATAGAAAAAAAAAAGATAGTGATTACAGTTTTAAAGAAAATCTGCCCTCTAGGAGGCAAATGTGATACTTATCTGAAAATCCCCGTTTTTCCGTGTATAATTAGATTATCTCTAAATTAAAAAGAAAAGAAAAAACAACTTATGCAGAAACTGATTTTCAAGGATTTTGTCATCCAGTAGTAGTTCTAAGCTATTCTTGTTTAATTTGATTCAGTCAGAGCAAGCTGAAAGATTTCATCTTGTCTACATATCAGTGAACAGTAGCCTAAATACTAGATGTTCATAACCTGAGATGAGCATATTTCCTCCCCTTACTGTTAAGGCAGTGGTTGTGCACCACAAGAATGGGAAGGGCAAGAGAAATACCTCTCTGGGTAGAAAGTGCGTGACAAAGAAGGGAGGAATGTTCAGGAATAACCTTACAGGCCAGTGGCAGGGGACAACTACCTGCAAACATCTGAGCAATGGCAGAGAAGTTTTAAGTGCTCTGTATTTCTGTAGCCTAGGGTTTTGCATATGGATGGCTTGCAAATTAAACATGATTTCATGAGACTGACGTTGACTTTGCAGCACCAAAATGATCTTATGTTGTCATTCAGTAACGATATCTCATTTGATACTCAAGTGCATAGTGTAGCCCTAAACATGAATACTAAGTTCTTCTTGTTAAACACCGTGCTGCAATCCAGCCACAGCTTTAATTCTCTTCATCATTCTGCATTGTACAGTTTATGAATACATCCATTTTCACAAGACCATGATAATTGAATTGTGCATTAATAGCATTTGGCACTATGCACAAAACTAAATCAGTTGCTTACAGGGAGGCATATTAAAATCACTGCAAAAAACTTGTATCACAGAGAAAAACAGTAGAGCACTAGAGGTCAGTCTTAGAGTTGAAGAAGCAAGGTTTGAGGAAAAGGCTCAAGCTTCTTTCCAATACAGAATTACGAAGGATGAAACAAATCAGGCATGAAATATGTTTGCTACTGGCTTTCTCAAATAGTTACTAAGCCAAGCTCAATTACAGTATCAAATGAGTGACTTGAATGACAGTTTTCACACAATGTGTATTTATAGTGTTTTTATTTATTAATAAGTCGTAAGTCCTATGTTAAAACACTCATCTGAGTTGAAAAGGTACTTTCCCCGTACTACATGTAAGGAAACCGATTATAGGAAGAGTGAATGAAATTATTTAAATTAGGAAGATGTAAGTGCTAATAGATGAAGGGAATTGGTTGATTTTATGGATCTTATTCCTTTTCAATATTTAACCTGAAAAAAATTTAGATCCCTTTATTTACATGCATTATTTTGAAAGTGAGCATTTCTGTGGGCGAGTTAGTTTCTTTTAGAAGTGACAGTTTTCATCAAGGTATTACTTTGATTGGAATGTTAGATTTCATAAAATGACCTAAGGAGAAAAGGGTTTTAATATTTACTGATTATTTTATACTGATTACAGTAGATATTTCTATCAGCCATAATCTACTCACTTGAACTTACTTTATTCCTTGAGATGTTCACCAGGAGATGCAATCTTTTTCATTAGATGGCTCTTCTGTTTACATTAATGTATTCAAATACATTCACAATAACAACAGAAGTTCATTTTTCAGTCAAAGAAAATAGGATTTTTTTTTAGTTCTTCATTGAAATGAATCTATTCTTTTATTTTTCTGGTTCTTTCTTTAAGATCAAAAACTACATACCTACATTTTTCTTAGTCCTTCAGATCACCTTTTTTTAATGAAGAAAAGACCAAAGTAAAGATCTTTATACACTTCTCCTTTAAGTGTCAGTGCTAATTTTACTAAGTCAGCTGTATGCAGAAAATTTCTCGCATCAAGAATTATTGTGTTCAGAATTATTACTGTTTTAGATTAATAGAAGTATTCCTCTTTTGAAAAAAATTATTTTTCAGTTCTTAGGTTATGTGAAGGTGACAGAACCTATCATCTAGAACACGAAATTTTATTTCTAGGGTTTGTTTTTTTGTTTTGTTTGTTTGTTTTGTTTGTTTGTAGTTTTTTTAGCTTCTTTGGTATTTGCTTTTTTTTCCCCTCTGGTAAATAATGCTGACACTTCCAATAATTGCTGATTGAAACTCAAATATTTTAAAAGGTCCTTAGTAGTGACTTCCTGTGTTTTTTCCCTCCTAAAGAACTGCACATCCAAAGCAGCTGAAACAAGTTTGAATCATGCAGCTGTTAGTATCTAATTGTGTAAGGTAAAGTGTGTGTTTAAAGCAAGTACTCCTGTAGGTTCAGTTTTTGTTGTTTTATACTGGAGCTAGGAAACACTGGAAACATTTTTATTTTATAGGGAACTGCCTCTGCAGCTGTAAATCAGTAAAGTGCTATATCAGCCCTTGAGAAGCTGCCAGAAACTGGTACTCTAATAGGTGCAGTATTTAAAACAAATCAAAAAACCCCACAACTATAAAACTGAAGTGTTGCATAAAACATTGTCAAACCCACGATATACATCAACTATACATGAACTGTGGCTAGAAATTACTAAGGTTGGTTTTGACAGTGAACAGAAATGAAAAGAACAAATTAAGAACTTTCTATGTAATTTCCTGCCACTTCCTACCTACTTCTTTTTGTTAAAACCCTCAAGTTATACAGAAGCTTTTATCAGTTCAGATTTTTCTATTTGTACTGCTATGTTCACTGTTTCCATAAACACAGAAAATATTATTGTTGTTAAATATCACATACTCTTGATAATGCAACAGTAGTCCTACTTCTACATCATTATCCTGCCTGACAATGTCTGTTAATGATGCTGAAGTTCTTAAAAAGAGGACGGACATATGACATACCATGATTATATTATCAGATTCAAGTCATTGTACAAGTAATATCTCCAGGGAAAAGATTTCTTGCAACAAAGAAAATACTGTTATATTAATTTAGAAAATAATTTCATTGTGATGTTAAGCATTGGTACCAAACAGTTCTGTAGACTGACAACTTCATAGACTAGAAAAAGATGGAACTATAGAAAAAGGTAAAAAAAAGCTGCTTATTACAAAATTTTTAAATTAAAACTTATTTTATTGCTAGTTTGTGGTCATTATGAACTGTAGTGGAGAAAAAAGTAGAAATTTCTTTAATTTTCTTTTAGTCTCATTAATATTTATCTTTTTATTATTTTCATCCATCTCTACTCTTAGATAGCCATGGAGACCCCATCAGAGATCAAGCTGTCTCTGGGCAATTATTGACATGAATAAAACATAACAGACATCTTTAGTATATTTTTCATGTTTTCAGTACAGTAACATCAAAAGCTTGTAACAAGATCAAATCCAAACCAATACCAATGGAAAAATCTGTCAAAATTTATTTCAGACTTTCAAGGTCAGGAACTCACAGAAAGGCCTTGGGTTGATTACACTGAGTCTAATCATCAATTTGCATCCCATTGATCTGTTCTTTCAAATTTCCATGAACATATTTGTCCCTGGGCTTAGTCAGAATGGATGGAACAGATTTGGTTATGACTGATGAACAGTCACAGACAAGTAACAACATTTTTGAAGTGGAATAGAATCAGTCATGAAAAGAAAATGCAGCAGATTGTATGTAAACCATGTTATCAATGCTGGTAGTAAAATTCACATTATATATTAAGATCTACTATGGTTCAGCTAAGTAGCGGTTAAGTAGCAGTCAAGACTTCCAGCGTAATAACTAGGTTCTTTACAACTCAATATTCTTTCTTAAATAGTAAGTGGATGTAAGTGTACGCCTACTTGTACAAGAAAGATAACCTTTAACTAAGGTGTATCCAGTCACCTATGTCTTACAAAATCCTGTGTACTTCCGACATTGTGTACAAGGTACAGTGATCAAGTTCAGTATTTCTTCTGTGAAATCGTTTCTACACTGCAGCAGAAAATAAGTTTGTCGTAATTAATATTCTTCTATGATACATTTGTAAGTATTATGCAACTGATTCTTCTTCTGTATGAACCTCAGCAATCATTATTTTGCAGCTTCTAAGAAGCTTAGGTAGGAAAAATGGGTCAAATTTCTCCCCATCCCTTCCCATCACAACTGGCCCTATCCTCAATAAATAAATCAAAGAGCATTTGAATGCTTGAGGAACATTACATTGCTTAAATGTTTATTTGCTTTTTGCCCAAAATGATCCTATGCTTTTGTGCTACTTTAAAGTTTGAGAGCTTACTGTGGAGTATCCATAGGAGTAGGCCTCTTTTTTTTGAAAAAGTTAGATCTGCATCTCAGTACATTTTTCATACATTTATTCCTTGTTAGTTCCTCCGAACTAACAAGGTGATAACAGAGGTGAAGGCTGTGGGGTCCACCACTAATTCAAAGGCATCTTACTTGTAGAGCACAACACAATTGTAGAGCCCAACACACTTGTTAAGAATGATAAGGAAATACCAAATGCTAAACTTAGATATTTCTGTCTGTAAACATTGTTTAAAAGATTTATGAATTTAAAAAGTTGAAAACTACCATTCCCTCTCAGCTTCTTCTTCAGAGAGAAGGAAAACTGAAATAGTGATAACAATGAGTTCAACAGTTTCTGTAAATTTGCTTGTGATTTTGCACTGTTAAATACGACTACAGTTAGATGGTAATTCTGGAATAAAAAATCTTTTTGTAACTTGCAGCTTTGGCCGTTGGTCTGTGCATGACTTCTATATTAAAACTGAGAAAGAAATATATGTGTTCCAGTGTGTTAGCATGTCATAACAAATGTCATGACAAAATCTGTCTCTAAGCTTGAAAATGTCATAATTGTATAGGAGACTGAGTATGTTGTGTATCAAGCTATTTAGTATATGAAAATGGGTTTGCTTTATTTTTTGGCAAAAGATGACATGGCTTTAATTCTAGAGTTAACCAATTGTAGTTAACAGAAATTTGTACTCTACTGTGGTTTATACTTGTGAATGTAGTCAGACTTACCTATATGCTCTTAGTTTGTGGTTTATACATCTGCAAGCATAACAGTACAGACTACTGTTTGTCAAGGGAGTACTCTATAGGTCTCTTTGAATCAGCTAAAGCCTATGCCAGTATTAAGGTTAATTTGTAAAATGAGAAGGAATCTTAGTCCTATTATCTTGCTTTTCAGAAAATATTTTTCAGTGTTTATGACAAATAGCTATGCTATTTCTAGTAAGTAAAATGTAGTGTGGACTACATGATAAAAATTATACCATTTATATTCTACTTAATAAGTATTTTTAGTGCAGTAATTTGAAATATGATTGAAATCCTGGAAACTTATAATATTTTAAGCAGATTAAAATTACTAAATGTAGAATTATTATTTAGTAGCATACTCACCCAATAGACTAGTGAAAAAACCTAATTCTAATGCTTTAAATCTCAAAGGATATAAAAAAAATATGGTTAGGATACCTATCCAACAGCAGGTCTAATTATTATTTTTATTAAGTGGATCTCATCATTTGGTTGTGCTCAGGAGTAAGGTATTGCTTGTTTCTTGCTGTTAGAGTGCCCATTTGTTTCTATAGCAATATTTCAGCAATTAACATATTTACATATGTGGTATGGAGGGAAAAATAAATTAGAAACAGCATGTTGGAATATTTGAATTTATTCTTATTACTTAATTACTTACTCTTTATTCAGCTGAAGATCTTGATCTTTTTCAGGTGTTTTTTTTTTTTTTTTTTTTTTTTTTTGGTGGTTTTTTTTTTTTTTGTTGTTGTTGTTTGTCTGTTTTTCTGTCCACTTTAAATCTAATTAGAATGTTGTTTAGGTTTCAAAACCTAATTGCTCTTAAAACCACGATTTTTTAAAGATTTTTTATCAAATCTTTTTTAAAAATTTCACCAAAAGTCCCCAGTTGTATCTGGTTGACCCACTTAGAGTCCTTGCGAAACTATACCTTTAAAGAAAATTCTAAACATGCAAAAAATGACATTTCAGAAAGTATGTGGTTTAACAGGGTATGAAAAATATTATTACTCAGTTTACTTCCAAGCTAATAAGCAACGTTGCTAGGAGAGTACATGGAATAAGTTATTACTAGAGAAGGTCTACAGCAGAAATTTTGAAAAAGACAGACTGAGAAAGACCTTCAGAGGTTAACACACACTATAAAAGTGATGTTGTAGGCAGGGTGGGCTGCATACAGGGAGTCTGAATCATTTTGGTTAATTCACTTGCAGCATTTTGCTGTGTCATCAGTTATGTTAGACTAGATATGCCCAACATGGATATTCTGTAATTACCTGGAAGTGTTGAGAAAAGGAGAATTTTTTTTTTCTTCATGATCTGAATTATGATAGAGGTCATGTGGTGTCTACTGCTATGCAGTATTAATGAGACAACACCGATTTGAAGCTGGAAAACATAATGAAGTAGAAATAACCATAAATGGCTGCAGAAGGGAGATTTTTTCTGAGTTTTGACTGGTTCAGTTATTAGCCAATATATCTTACTTTTGAAATACATAATGAACTCTGAAGGCTTCTGCAGAAACACGAAAATTGGTATTTATTTGTCTAAGATTCTGAACCCTGAAAGTTTGCTTCTGATTCACCTAAATCCCTTTCTAGTCATATGAGAGAAAAAAAAAATGTTTCTTATAGGAAGAATTAATGCAGGACGTGGAAGGAAAAATGACATGAGGAGCTAATTGTCTAGTATAAGGCAACTTGCTATGTAGAAGTGCTGTTTGTCTGATCACTGATTATGTGAGGCTACATATCTCAGTCATCTGTAGGCTTTGTAGACATCAAAACTTCAATGAGATGTGTTCAAGTTCCATCAAAAGATCCTTCTCTAAATCAATGTTAGAAAAAAATATAGAAAGCCATACTGGCTGCCTTGTACAGCAACTGCTGGCTATATCCAATGCATTGGTGTTTGGTTCTGGCACTCTCAGATTCCGTGTTTGTGCTTGGTTAAGTGGGTTCTCTTTGATTTTCCGAGGGTTTAGGCTGCTACTATTAATAGTGCTAGACAAAATACAGGGACCAAGTGAGGAGCTGGCCATGTCCTACGAGTGAAAGCACTTTTCACTTACAAAACAATGATACGTACATGTATTTTGGTCATACACAATGTTCTGCTAAACTGAGATCTTATTGACTTAAATAACATGGAATTGTCTGTTCTACGCACCTGAAAAAACCTGATCTTTTCACCTCCTTGAGGAAACGTGGCTAAAGCTCCATTTTAACACTAGTCTTGTCAAAACATGTTTTGGGGTTGTTCTGCATGTCAAGAGAGCATAGAGTGAAAAATCAGCAGAATACTAAAGCATTTCTTTTCATAACACAGTCATAAAACAGATAAAAGTATGAGTACTTTACACTTTCTACTATCCAGCATCTAATCATGGTTGCAGAGTTGCTGTTACACGGTACAGGAAGCACATTTGGGCTTCAGCACAGCAAACTGACTCTCACTGTAGCTCCTTTTCTCAGTCAATGACAGAATGTCTATTATGTAGTAGTCTTGTTTCAAATAGTTTTGTAATTAGGGTGACACCAGTCTTTTTTTTTTTTTTTTTTTTTTTTTAGTGCAGTCTTAGTAACTTTTTTTTTTTTAAATCAATTGAAAACTGCAATGTGTCTCAATATCCTTATTCAAGAAAAGCTCCTACGGAAATCAGTAGGAGTGTTGCCTAAATAAAACCTGAATAAAAGCTTTGGAAAGAATTATCTGAATATTCATTCAACAGTAATATGCTGCATAGTTTGAATATAACTGGAATATTTATTTCCTTTCTCTGTACCGATCTTTTTATTTTGCCTCATCTGGAGGACTCAGATACAGGACTTTGTAACAGATAATTATTAATTTGTATCACTTGACAAAAAATAAATATGAAGACAAAAAGACTTAGAATTGGAGCTAGTTCCTGTGGCTAGGTAATTTATATGCCTGGAGAAAAAAACTGCTTCTGTGTTTCTCTGTGCCAATGGTAATATTTATTTTCAAGCCATCAAGATTAACCCTATCCAGTTGGAGAAACAGAGCCATTATGACTTGTGGTCTCATTTCCTAATGTACTTTCGGAAGGTCTAGATGACAGTGATGAGCCTAGCACAAGAAAAGGACTATGACATGGTCTTCCTTAGCATAGTGCTACAAAAATATTCTGATTTCAGTAAGTAAGTCAAACAAAATACAGAAGGGATTCAATGGTGTATGGAACAGCTACCAAATATTTGTTTGGATTTGATCAATAGCCTTCTTTTAGTTGGGGGGAAACTCACAGTGTGTATAGCAATAAATGAGTGTAACACTTTCAGATGTCCTAGGCACTGGTGGCAAGTTAAACTTCTGCACTCTCATGAAGAAGCCTTTAAGGTATTTTAGGAAACTTGTAAGTTTCTTGTTATAGCAAATCACTTTTTTACCATGTACTCATCTATGGTAAATGTGTTTTGGATCATGATGACTTCTTTTTCCTCTGTGAAGGCTGGACTGTATACTTGTTTTGACTTTTGTGAACTGTCACTATCTCATAGATCATTCTTATGCTCCATAGCTCTGCTATACTGCATCCTGATTCATTCTTCTTGGGCAGGATAACAAAGAATTTAAGCAACAGAGACTGAGGAAAAAATGATTGATAGGCAAAATGTCTATATCTATGTGCTAGCTTGCTGTAGCCCAGAGTGGTAAGTGTCCAGTCAGACTGCCTCAAATTTTTAGTAATGGGTAATGGATGGATTCCCAGTTATACGTTACCTTACGATACTGCAGCAGAAAGCAAGTGGGCTTTTTTTCAATCATCTTTTGTCAGGTTTTTAGGAGGGGAAAAAAATCTACTATGGCAAAGATTGCTTTCCTTCTTCTTCAGTCTCTGCAGTGACTACTTAGAAATTTGACAATATTTTGTTACTTGGGAAGGTGGTAAGACATTGTACTGTCTGTAAATTTGCTAGGTAAGGACGGGTTGAGAAATTTTCACAAAAAATCCTCTGATATAACTCTCATCTCTAGTAATGTATGTGTGAGGAGAGTACTGAAGCAGGCAGCTTCTGTTTTGAGGTTTCTAATATATTTTCTAATATGTCAGTAGATATATTTCTTAGACACTATCACAGGTGCTGAAAATATATTGAGTGGAATCAAATTATGTCAAGTTTCAGTACATGTTTGTGTATACCTGAACATTATAGATTGAAAGTCATGATTCAAAAATCTACCAGTGAACTAGTATTGGTAAACACACAATATGGTGGATCACAATGGCTTACTTAGGAAATGCTGCGTATGATCTTCACATTTACTTTTTACAGTTACTTTTATTTTTATCTTGCTGGATGCTTTAACCACTTACAATCAGATTTTTCTTAATGAGAAATTAATCTGTTGCACATTGTTTGGTAGAAGCAGAGGCGTTACGATTTTCTGATTGAATATATATTTCATCATTTATGTTAGTTTTGTGTATTTGAGTAATGTAGAATTACATTTGGAACACAAATTGGATGTTTTGTTTTCTCAGTCATTCAAGTTGGATAAATGTCTTACAAAATAATATAACACATGGAAGACCCAGAATAGTAAAGATTTTTAAATGTTTCTGCAATTTCTTATATTCCTACCCTGCCACTTTCTAGTAGAGAGATACACATAGGAGAAAGTGGTGCTGAGGGAGTTCCTCTGACTTTTAAGCCACACTGCTAAAAACATGTTAAAACCACACTTGCAGTTTCAAACTGTAAATCAGATTTGTGAAAATCCTTTTCCAGAACAGAATGCTGTGGAACAGTGAATGTTTTTTTAATCTGTGATCTCTCATAAAATATAGCATGGCAAGGCAAATAGGTGGCAAATGGCAATGAGTGGTGCTTAGTGTGCTGCCCTTGGAAGATAATAGCATACTGTTTTATAGTATCTTTTAACGTCTGCCTAAAAGTATTTGAAAGACAATATCGTGATCCATTTAGAGCATAACTTTTTTAATGAAGGAAAAATTATGTTATTCCTTAACTCTGAGCAGAGATTTCATTTTTTCTGGAAGACTCGGAAGAAAACAAAACTTTCTTTAAAATAGTAAGTGGGTTTTTTCTGCTGGTTAAAGTATGTTGGGGAATTTTTATTGTAACCCTCAAGGCAGGAAAATTTAAGACACATTTGTGTGTAAATACTTAAAAAAAACATACCAACCAATCAAAAAAAAAAAAACCAAACAAACCCCCACAAAAAACAACCAAACAAAAAAACGTAAAAAGCCCCAAAACAAACCAACCAAGCAAACAAGCAGATAATGAACCATGCACTGAGCAGAATCCTACTGCAACAAGTGGTTCTAAAAGGAGTCTGCAAAGATGAAGTAGGAGGAGATGTCTTACATACATTTGCCCATGCAGCAAGCTTGTGAGTAATTGCATGGCATACCTCAGCCCAGTTTGTGTTCAACCCTGGGTCTATCTTAGCTGCCCAAAGGTGGCCTTTGAGGGTTTGCTTATTCCATGATGGCTACAAGACAACAGGGAGTAGTTCTGCCACCAGCATTCTTGATCCCATCCTGCTTAACTCCTACTGCAGTTCAGCTTTCTCATTTTCCATCCGAGATCATTTCTCAGTCACAAATTTACCACTGCTGAGCAGTTACAATTTGAATTTACCCTTTGCTACTGCCACAGTTATAGCCAATAACCAGGTGACAGGTAGTCTCTATTATACCCCATTACTCTCCCAGGGGAAGATAAAAGGGAATAAGGGAGAGGGACTTTCAGGTTGGAAAAAAAAAACCAAAACCTACAATAGGTTTAATGAGATAATAAATAGTAACATCAAATTATATAGATATATATACAAATAGATAAATATGGAATCCACATTCTTGAGATGGTAGTTATGACCCAACTGGAAAGTTATCAGTTATCAGTTGAACTCAGAAGTAGATGAAGGTGCTTCAAGTTCAGGGTTCTGGTTCTGGTGACAGTCCATAAAAAAAACTTGGAGTAGACAAGCTGGTCTATTCAGTAAGGTGGAAGAAGGTGCATGATGTTCTTCCCCAGAAAGAAGAAATGTTCCTCCTACATTGTGACTGCCACATCAACAGGTTGGCTGCTGCTGGTGCAGTCCCATGTGATCTACAGTCAGTATGTCCATAGGAAATTTTTATCCTGGTACTATCAAACTAGAACAACTACTTGTGTAGCTTTTCAGTTATTTTAAAATTAAAATTAAAGGTCTGATTCAATGGCTCATGCTAAAATGGAATTTCCATCAGAATGACATATAAATTCTGCAGTTCAAGATACAGAATCCAAACATCGGCAAAACACTGATGTCCATAGCTTAGACTGCTGTTTTTCAAAGGAAATATAAAACCAGAAGTAATGCCTTGCCCAGATTTTTGAAGGTCTGAAATGTGGCATTTTTGTAGTGATATGAGAAATTCGAGGTAGATCCTTCCTTCTTGGAGGTCTTGCATGTACTTAAATATTTGAAGCAACAGATCATAAAAAAGGGAAGAGCCTGATAGCCACTTAAAATGTGCACTGCTGATAGCTTACCTGCAGCACATTATCTTCTGTGCTAGCAAATGGGTTTGTTTGTGCATGTCAACTCTCTTGGCACCTACAGTGTTCCTAGTTTACACAGTTTCTTGGTGTTTTACACCTGTGAAACTCTAGTATTAAAAGAATTGCTCAAAATGAAAGCTTTTCAAGGAATTTTAAAGATCTAATTTTGCATTTGTGGAACCATAAAAATATTAAATGAGTTATCTTAGTGAAGGCATGAACAATATGCACACAGATTTCAGGGATTTTAAGTGTGAGACTCGTTCTGGACTTCACTCTTATTTGTCGAAGGAAGGACTTCATCAGACACCTTGCTATTGTCAGCACTAGTAAAACAAAAAGACCTTTTAAATATATTGCCTGGTTTTTCCCTGTTTTGAGTCTCATAGTGCTTGTGTATCTTGGCTATTTTTTATTTGAGGATTGATTGTCATGTCAGGTAACATCTGCCAATAGTGTTCAAAGTTTGAGGGATCATTCAGTGCTCACAAGTTAAACTTTACATTTTTTATGCATAATATCAATGAAATTTTTAGTCTGGCAAGATCATATTTATAACTGTGCATTTGTAAATCTAGATGTAAAAAAATTATTTTGTATACAAGTAGGGGTGTGTGTATTTTTTTTTAAATCAATTACGATTTTAAAATTTGTTTTAATAAAAATGTTTAGCATGTGTTGTTCTTCACACTGCAGGAGTTCTTTTAACCTGTATTTCATGCTGAGTTTTCATATGATTTTCATAGTGATGGGTAATTCGGTAATTGCATATATGAATTTAATACAGGACACAAGTAGTTTAATTGCAGATGTAGAACCTGCCTATGTATGATAAGGAAAAGATCAATTGTTGCTCTTCTGAGTACATTTCAGAGTTAATTTTGATACACATTAAGAGAAGAACATCCTGCACAACATTTTTTTTGAGGGTATTTTTTTTTATATATGTTTTATTAACAGCCTCTTTTGTTGAGGTCTTATCTGTAAGAAGCCATGCATTTCGGACTGACAGAAATCTTCTCTTTAATGCTTCTTTTGCGTCCTGTCTCTCATTGGTATTAGTTTGGTTTTTTGTTTTGTTTTGTTTTTTTGGGTTTTTTGTGTGTGTGTGAAAACACTGATTTATGTATAAAGAATGAGATAAATTATTGTGACAGCAAGGAAAGGAATTATTAAGATATGTAATGGCAATGGGTGTTCTCTTTATTAAATTGGTGGATTCCGCTTGCCATGTCCAGCAGCAGTCCAGATTGAGAGAATTCTGATTGGCTTCTCTGAGAATTTCCAAGCAAGGCAGAGTACACGCTGCCTCTGCATGCCTGCTGTAGATAGAAAGCTAGAGAAGATAGCAACACTATTTCAACAGCCAAGTGTTGAAGGTTTTTTATATGTATTGGTGGTAATGTGCTTCAAAACACATGCAGTGTTTCTGCTTTTAAGAGTATCAACATTCTGTCTATTCCTTCTGGTTTCATTATATTTTTGGAATAATTACATCAGAAACAGATACAGGTTATATAGAGTTATGAACTTGGACTGTGTCTTTTCTCAAAGGTTTTCCCATTGACTATGAGCTTTCAAAGAAAGCATGATAATTTCTTTCTGTAGAACTCACATCAGGCCTACTTTTATTCTCTAGAAAAAAATTCTGGGATATTGTGCAAGTGCAATGTGGCACAGGTAGCTTTATGGTTCTTTTGTCTCTCCATTTGGAATGTCTTTGCTGCAGTACAGAGTCTCTTGTGAAGTTGGATTATGTAGAATGCAGTTCAGCCATATGTACAGGAACAGCAAAGTGACATTGTACAAGTGTTTTTTTGTCCTATGGTAAAATTTCAGGAGTCCACTAATTTCAAAACCTCATAGAATCACAGAATCATTAAAGTTGGAAAAGATCTCTAAAATTATCAAATCAGTAAACTCAGCACTATGCCCACTACACCATGTCCTGAAGTCCACACATTTTTTGATCACTTCCACGGACAATTAACCCACAACTTCCTTGGGTATCCCATTCCAATGCCTGAAAGCTATTTCAGTAAAAATTTTTTTTTCTAAAACAACTTGTGTCTATTTCCTTTTATCCTATCACTGGTTACATGGGAGAAGAGACTGAACCCCACCTCACTACAACATCCTTTCCCATAGTTGTAGAGAGAAGTAAGGTCTCCCCTCAGCGTACTCTTCTTCAGTATAAACAATCTCAGTTCTCTCAGCTCGTAAGACTTGTGCTCCAGATCCTTCACCAACTTCATTGCTCTCCTCTGAACTCTCTCCAGCAACTCCATGTCTTTTTTGTAGTGAAGGGCCCAAAACTGAACGTAGCTCTCTGTCTCACCAGTTCTGAGCACAGCGCAACAATCACGTTCCTATTCCTGCTGATCACTGTTGCTGATACAAGCAAGGGTGCTGTCTGCCTTCCTGGCTGCCTGGGTACACTGCTGGGTCATGTTCAGCTGGCTGTCAGCCAGCACCCAAAGTCCTTTTCTGCCAGGCATTTCTCCAGCAACTCTTCCCCAAGTCTGTAATGTTGCCTGGGGTTGTTGTGATCCAAGCCCAGGACCTGACTTTTGGCCTCGATGACTTTCATGTAATTCACCTTAGCTCATCCATCCAGCCTGTCTAGGTCTCTCTGTAGATCCTACTCTTGAGCAGATAACACTCCTGAACAGCTTAGTGTCAACTGCAATGTTCATGTCTGAAAGTGCTTTATTTAGTCAAAACCTGAAAATGTAGCTACTTCCCTCACCACCCCACATGCTTCTTGGCATCAGTGTAAGTTATGCATACTATAGCAAGAAATACATGATATGATATTAAAGTTATATGCTGTCTTGGGGAGAAAATAAATAGAAAATATATTACTAATTAGGGCAGGAGCATTTACTGGGATGACAAGATGAGCTTTATTTTCATATTTCATTTTCAGAAAGTCATTAAGCAATGATGAAATGTAGTGTTTTTCTTGGCACCATGCTACCTTAGGAGGTGGTTCCATTTTTTTTCTTTAAAGGTGAATCACATTTTTTAAAGATAAGGCATACAGAGAGGCCCAAACATTTTGCTTTAGCAGGGATATATGCAACTATGCATGGAAATGTAAGGAAGCTGTGATAAATAGAAATATCCAGAAAGGGTTTTCTTCTCCATCAGCATGAAAAGACTGGTCTTACTGAAAAGGATGAAAACTGCCTCCAGAAGCTAGGGCTAAGACAACAGTGAATAAATTCTGTCAGATAATGCATCATTCTTTTTTAAAAAAGGTGTCCATAATGGTGCTGTTTACTGTCCCTTTGAGGTTTCAGTGTTTGCAAAAAAATTATTTTATTTTCAGCCTAAAATGATCTTCGTATAGGTATAGTAAACAAAATGCTAAAACTCATAAAAATTTTCATTCTGATAAAAAGATTGTCATATGGATAATAGGTGTGGTCTGATCTCAGCTCTAAAAGTGAACTTCTCCCAAACTCCTATACTTTTATATTAAATAAAAGTTATAAGGCTGCAAGATTTACTCAGCAAGTAAAATGAAAATTATATTATGCCTCAAAGGCCTTATTAATTTGCTTTAAAATTTTTTTAAATCTGGTATTTAAACTTGGAATATTACATTTATACAGTATTCAGCTCTAATATAACATGAGGGGAGTATAATACATATATTATTCCTTTCTTATTTTTCTGTCTCTCTTTGATAGATCTCATTTTGATTTTGCAATATTATGCTTCAGAAATAAGTGGAAACTCATTTGGTGTTTTACCTGTGTTTTTTACTGTTTCAGACAGGCAATCTGATTAGAGTTATGTTATACCCATGTAAGTATCATAGAATGGTTTGTGTTGGAATGGACCATCTAGTTCCAACCCCTCTGCATGGTCTAGGACACCTCCCTATAGACAAAGTAACTCAAAGCCCCATCCAGCCTGGCCTTGAACACTTACCAAGGATGAGGCCTCCATAGTTTCCCTGGGCATCCTGTGCCAATGTCTCACCACCCTGAGAGTGAAGAATTTCTTCCCAATGTCTAACCTAAATCCATCCTCTTCCACTTTGAATCTGTCCCCCTTGTTCTATCATTAAATGCCTTTGTAAGGGTCCCTTCCAAGCTTTCCTGCAGGCCCCCTTCAGGTACTCAAGGCCCCTATAAGGTCTCCCCAGAGTTTTCTCCAGGCTGAACAACACCTACTTTCTCAGCATGTCTGCATAAAAAGAGGTGCTCCAGCCTTCTCACCATCTTTTTGTCCCTCCTCCAAACTCACTCTATTAGCTCCATGTCCTTCTCATGTTAGTGGCCCCGGAATTGGATATGGTACAAAAGGGGGGGTCTCACGAGCAGAGCAGAAGGAAAGAATCACCTTCCTTCACCAACTGGTCACATTACATTTGATGATGCCCAGGATACGGTTGGCTTTCTGGTCTGTGAGTCCACATTGGTGGCTCCCGTTGAGCTTCTCATCAACAATCACAACCAAATCATATTCCTCAAGGCTGTTCTCAAACCTTTATTTGTGTAACCTGTATTTGTGCTTGGAATTCCCCTGGCCCAGGTGCATGACCTTGCACTTGGACTTGTTGAACTTCATGAGGTTTGCACAGGCCTGGTTCTCATGCCTGTAAAGGTTCTTCTTGGATGGTCTCCCTTTCCTCCTGCTTGTTGACCACACAACACAACTCAGTGTCATCAGTAAACTTGCTAAGGGTGCACTCAATTCCACTATGCATGTCGCTGACAAAGTTGTTACAATAGCACCTGTCCCAGCATCTGTCCCGGCCTTTGAGAAACACCTCTCATCACTGGTCTCCATCAGGACAATAATCCATCGATCTCTGTTCTTTGCATTATCCACCGAGTGGGCCATTTTTAAAATTCTAGATTTTCTGCTTTATGTGATCCAACTTGAATTCATCATTATATTTTATTACCTTGTTGTATATTATTAGTTCAATAGGATTTTATCGTTGATCTGACAACAAGTGATTAGTAATACTGAAGTATGTTTTCTACATTATTCTGCCTTGTGAGTGTGTATATGTAAAACATGGGAATGATCCCAGGAAAAGGATCTTGTTCTTTTCTGCTTCTTTTTTGTCTTTTACAATGATTAAAGGTTGTGGATGAGATGCTACCAACTACCACTGGCCTGCAGTGAATTACTAATATCCGTATCTTGGGGCTGGGGCATGGATTTGTGATCCTTTATGTTGAGACATCAATTGAATGTGACAAATTTTAGTTATCCACTTTCTTTTTCACAGTTGTTTATATTATTAGCTAATTTTATGTCATTTTTGACTACTAAATTTCAGTCATATCTATCTAATGAGCTTCAGACCTGAGGTGAAATTTTTGTTATTTCCTGTCACGTACATGACTTCCTGGTGCCAGATTTCATTCTTTCTCTATTATTCTTTCATCCTTGAGCTTTTCTTATGATATCTTGATTCTGCTTTGTATTTATGAGACCTAGTTTTTCAGAGAGATAAATTCATAAACACATTTCTTTGTTTGTTTGATGGTTTTAATGAAATTAAAGACAACATTGATCCATAGATTGTGAATTCTCATGTGGTTTGATTCTTCCCTCTGATTACCATTTCATCCTTATGCTGCCTGCAACTTCTTTTCTCATCTACTCAAGAATGACTAGCAATTACCTATGCAACAATGGATAAAATCAGACACTGCTTTTCAAAATAAAAATTGCCTGTCATAGAAAACTATATGTTACTTTGGCATGATCTACAGTAGATAGCCTTTGTTCCATTTAATCTATAGCTCCATTTACCTCCATTTCCTTATATATTCTTTCCTTTCAAAGCTATTCTAAAAATCTCACATATTATTATAGATCTGCAGGTATTTGCTGTCCGCTTTGCATGGCTATGTTCCTCATGTCCTCCATTCTTTATTTATGCTACACAGGATATTGTCCAGTTATTCACTGCCAGTTCTCCCTGATGGGTTATTTTATAGTTCTTGTTTCTGGATCCGTGGTATCTTTTATCAGGTTTTCAGAATTTAGTGATACAGACTTTAATCTGAACAGAATGCACAACTTGTAAGAACACCCTGATGTATTTTTTTTTTTTTTCCACTTCGTTCACATTATTCATCTCTTTGGTCATCAGTCATTCTTCTGGAATATTTTGAGACACATTTTTGCATAATTAAGTAGCTAACATAGTACTTGAGGAAGAGCAAAGAAATTTAACATTTAAAAAACAAATGTTACAGAAAGCAGAATGTGTTAGGCACAAACATAGGCAAACACTATCCTTGATTTGTAGAATCACAGATTCACATAAAAGAGAAATGCGTATACCTAATTAATTCTTAAATTAGGAAAAAAGGAGTGGCAATGGTGAATGAACTTTGGAAATTTAACATGAACTTTGTAAACATTTCTGGAATTATTGCTTCCAAGAATACTCTGTGTACTCGTAATGGCAAATTAGCATTTTATTATAATATGCAGGAACAGTTCAGTTTCCTTTTGTTCTGTTGTTTTTCCTTTACCTGTTTTCTTAAGTTGGTTAAATCAGTTAATGTAACTGAGCTACTGCAAGTCAATCAGTGGTTTGAGTTTAAATAAAAAGCTAGTAAAAATGATGACCCTCACCACACAAAGGCAAATGTTATACCACAGTGAGTTTTGTCTAATTTACCGTGTGTGTTGTGACAAATAGAAATATTTTAGGTGTGAACCATATTGTTTAAATAACATTAAAAAAACAAAAACCAAACCACAGAAACTCTGCTTTCTACTTCCTGAATACAGTTTCTTTTTGAGTATTCATCACTTTGTTGTAAAAGTTTTTGATTTATACCGCTCAGTCTTTATAATATTACATGGAATCTAATCAAGTGCAAAATTTGATTCTAAGGATCTGTTCCTTTATATCCTGGCATAATACATACATTAATACCTGAAACCCCCTTTCACTGGTATATTGTAGATATTTCTCTATATGAAAGAGGGGAAAACACCATGTTTGTCTTAAGCAATCCAGTTTTTTAACCCCTCTTGATGTGTGTAGTGCTACATTATAACAGTAATGGCCCATCATTTTTAATAAATACAAGCAGTTAAATGCAATGATTGTTTCATGGAAATTGCTTTGGTTCATTCCCAATTTTCATGGTACTTTAATTATGTAAATTTAAATAACTTTTAGCTCACAATTACATTAAACATCAATATGAGTAGATAATAATATCTCATTGAATTATAAAAATAATAATTGGCAGGGGATTGTATTAAAATGTGAGTCTTATATGTTATTCAATCCCATATGGTAATCATTATGAGTCACTGATTCATTCCTATTTATCTTGTGTTTCTTTGACAATATAGTTCTGGAGCCCCTATTATAAGAAAGACATGGACGTGCTGGAGTGTGTCCAGAGAAGGGCCATGAGGATGATCAGAGGGCTGGAGCACCTCTCCTATGGAGACAGACTGAGAGAGCTGGGGTTATTCAATCTGGACAGGAGAAGGCTCCGAGGAGACCTTGTTGTAGCCTTCCAGTATCTGAAGGCGGCCTACAAGAAAGGTGGTGAGGGACTTTTTAGGATGTCAGGTAGTGATAGGATTAGGGGGAATGGATTCAAACTAGAGGAGGGTAGATTTAGATTAGAACTTAGAAAGAAGTTCTTCACCATAAGGGTGGTGAGACAGTGGAGCAGATTGCTCATAGGTGGTGGAAGTCCCAACCTGTTAAGGCTAGCCTGGACAGGGCTCTGAGCAACCTGATCTAGTGGGAGGTGCCCCTGCCCGTACCCGGGGGTTGGAACTAGATGATCTTAAAGGTCACTTCAAACCCTGAAAATTCTATGATTCTATGATTCTATACTGCGTTTCAGCAGAGTGCACTAAGTATTGGCTGTTATTAAAAAATTCTGGTAGATAAAGGGTTAGTTGTCCACCTCCCATGTGTATCTCTTCTTTTCATGTTTTTCTTTTTTAGGGGTTGATTTTGGTTTTTGCTTTATTTTCTAGCAGGTTTACCATGAACTCTACTTCTAAAAGCCAAGGATCTTATGGCTCTGTGAAATGAGGAGTACAGAACTTGTTTATAGGCAATCTAAATTTGAGCTGTTTTAAGCTCTCAGTCTTGATATAGCCTTCTTCAGCCTTTTTCTTTTTCCCCACTATTATTTAAGAAACCATCAGTACACTACTTCAGTCACCACAAACACTGACTTTGTGTGTGCACATATGTGCATGCACATATGCTGTTCTCTAATACGGAGGAGACTTCTACTCTTTTTATACTTTATTTCTGTCTCATTATTAAAAAAAAAAAAAAAAAAGATGAAACTAATGAGGAGATAGAGTAAAAAAAGTAAGTTATGATGTGATCATAATTAAATTATTACACTCCTGTGAATAAGGTTTGCTCTAAGGGGAAGAGCTTGGGAGGAGAGGACTGAATTCTTTAACCCTTCAAATGCTAATAATATATGTATTAGGTTACACTTGGCACCAGTCCTGCCTGTAAATAAATATATGTGGTTTAGCCTAATGAATGGAGCTGGAATAAGAAATAATTGTAGAATTGAACTGCCAGCTCACTGTATGTGAAATATTCAGTGTGAATGAATTAATCTTGGTTTTGTCTGGGGAGGAAATAGAAGTAGAAAGTGCCAGCACTAAAGAAGCCATCTCTCTGTGGATTTACATCCTACAGTGTAAGATTGAATATATATAAGCTGATAAAAGACATTTTGAGCTCCACTGTAAATATTTACCAGAGTCTGTGATTATTTGCTGTTTGTGTCAGTTAAATCCCATCTGACAGCCTTGCCTACAGGCAATGCACTAAAATAATCCCTTTACCTTGTGACAACAAAGTCTTCAGTAACTTGTCTTCTGAACCTCCCTTGGTGGAATTTAGTTGAAATTAGGAAACAGAAACAAAACTTGGACTAGATTAAAGGGTGGACAAAAACAGTTCAATTTTTTTTTTTTTTTTTAGGGACCTAAGTTAAATTGTATGATTGTTCCCTTATCAAAAGAATATCTTTTAAGTTCTTGGATGACTTGGGAGAAAAGTGTCGAGTTGCATCTTGCCTCTGGCATTTTGAAATCATCTATGTGGAGCAAATGTCATGAGGAGTAAACTGAAAAAGAAACAGGAAGAAATTTTAGTTGTTAATTTTGCTTCAAAGTAGGTAAATAAATAGAAGCCTGTGTTTTTTCTCTTATTTGCAGTAATTTGGTTTTCCTGTAAATATTACAGGACTGCTCTCACAGAGAATCTTACACATACTGTGAAATGAGCAAAGGCAGTTTCTAGTTTCTTAAATGCAGTTTTGCACCATACCCTTCTGAGAGCATCAGGTTTACTACTGAAAGCAGCAGTGCAAATGTTCTTGCTGAGAGATTTAATTCTAATTGAGCTGAATAGAGGTTTGTAGCCACATGGCTGAAATTACCAGGAGAAAGAACAGGTTTTAGCAGACTGACTTCAGAGGCTGATGGATTGATATTGAAAAGCAGCCCTTCCGGCCCAGATGAAATTTACAATTGTTCTAACAACTCTGATTTGCCAGCTCTGCTTCAATTCTGTTTCCATGAAAATAGATGATGAATATGGCAATAACAACAAAAATCCCCAAATAAATTTAAAATGGTCATATGAAATAAATTACTAACACCATGTAGGCTGCTATGGCAACTCAAGTAGTTTCATAATGGGTTTTCTTCTTCATTTCTTCTTCTTCTTCTTCTTTTCTCCTTCTTCTTCTTCTTCTGAAAAAATCCTTAACTTTCTAAAACTTGAATTTTATTTCATTAACAAAATCTATTTTGATTGTTTAAATTAAATATTAGCTTTATATTAACTCACCTTTAATCAAATTCTCATTTACTGCTGGATGGAAAGATTTTAATCACGTTGCTAAAGAAATTTCAGCATTCCTTCCAGTAGAGGAATTGAAGAAAAGACCACCTTTGCTCCTGAACCCTCTACCATTCAGCCCAGAAGTTCCTTTTAAATGTCTTGAGACTTCTCTTGGTAACCTTGCCACTGCCCAGCTGTATGAAGTAATTGGAGTGTTTTACCAGAGCTGGGAGCTTCCTAGTAACATATCTGACCTAAGCCCCAGGGACACAGCAGACTTCCCTGTTGTATGGGTAGGGATGGCACACCGGGCCCTCTGTTCCCCTCAGGAGGGAACCCCCTACAACAATTACCCTCTTTCTACATTTTAAAGGAGCAGTCCTAATCCTAAGTCCTAGTCTTAATGCTATTTGTCTTGGTGATTCCTTGGATGGACTTTCATCAAAATCCTTGTAAGACATGCTCCTCCAGTTCCAGTGCCCCGTATCTATTGTTCAGGGGAACCTGGGAAGGTGGAGCAACTTATCACAAACTTCTGTAAAATATGTTTATAGTGGCTTTTATTTCCAAATCAAACTTTAAAGGTCCTTTCTGCAAAATTAAATACCTGAAAACTATCTCACCATATCAGTTAAAAAACAAATCTCCAGTGAATAACTGATGCCATTAAACTGTGTATGGTTGAATAGGATAATCTTTCAGTAAATCTCAGAGGTAAATTAGTTTACAGATCCTATTTAATGATAATACAAATATTAGAATTGTTTTCTGTGGAAAAAATAAACAAGCATTTATATTAGAGCAATTATATCCCCAAATGAATTCAAGCGCATTTTGCTTCCAGAAGCAACTTCAATATTTGGTTGTTAATCTTCTATTGATTTAATATATTTAAAAATATAATCCATGAAATAAAGATTGGATTTAAACTCTGTATAGCTAAAGGAAGATAAAAAATAATGTGGATTGTAAAAACTGTATAAAGCTTTCTGATGCTTTTGGATCAATATCTGGGACAATACTAATGCTCTAGAAGAAAATATGACTCAAACAATCAAGAGGTTTTTTCATTTTTTTCAGTGCTGCATGGCTGTTTTTTATTTCCACTGTTATTCATACATTGCTTGGTAGATTTTGTCATTTTGATCTGGTAGCTTACTGAATTCTAAGTTGCCCTGAAAACTCCTTGTCAGTTCATTTCTTTATATGAAAAGACTTGTAGGATTGTTGTCCTCTTTGTGAGAACAGAAAACTTGTGTATTCCCTTTCATTTATGCCTACCCTTTGAAATAAAGGGAAAAGATGGGAAAATTAGGGCGTAACCTGTGTCTGATGCCAATATATTCTGACATTTTCTGCCTTGTCTCAGCCTGGTGAAGAAATTAAATTACTTTGAGATTTTGTGAGCTACACATAGTTTTTCTAGAAATAAGAAAAGCCTGTGAATTATAACACTCATCTGAAACAAATAAGTATTTGATTCCCATGTTGAATACATATGCAGAAATAATACATCTTTCTCTTATTATAAAATAAAAATAATTGCAAAGTATAAAAATTAACTCTGCTACTTTCCAGACAATTGTTACTATTATAGGTTTGTACACAAACTAGAAGTAACTAGCAAAAAATTTAAACTGACATTTAATTTGCATGTGTGGTGAAAAACGAGGTAGGAGTGAAGGACTGAGGAAGGTGCTGAGAGAAAGGTAACCAAGTGAATAGATTTTTCAGCATCAGCTAACAGTATTATTTGTATTTCTTGAAGACATGAGGTCAGTGACAGATGACTACTTTGGTGACAGATGTTACTTTATTTGACAACATACTCTTCTAGGCTTTCTCCACCATCTACTGACCTTAATTTTTACTTTGTTGCTTACTTTTTAAGTCACCTTTGCTCACAATTTAATGATGAAGAAGAAAAAGGGTTCTGAAATGATCTGAAATGAAGATTTTCCTACAAGCTGTATGAAGATATATTTCTTTTACATTAATTATACAATTATCTCTTAATGCTACCACCCCTAGATTTTTTTTCTGTTTTTCAGTAAAGTTTTATTTATTCTTATGGCGGTGCTTCATCTTTCAGTAGCTTCACATGAAGATTTAAAATGCCAGTGTGAACTGGTACATTGGCCTGTGAATGTTTATTAACTTGAGCATACAAGATCTCAGCTTTATTTTCTGAAATAAAAGAACTTTTTTAGTTCTTTATTTTATTTGCTATGCTGAATGTTTTTTAAAAATAAATATATTAATGTTCCAAACAAACTAGAAGTGCATTGAGTGACTACAGAACCTTTCAAATGTAAAATACATGCAGAGATATAGATGCCTAAGGCCAAGTAAAGGTTGAAGCAAAGATCTGATTTACTCAGAAGTCAACTGCTCTTGCTTTCATGATCTGGAAGAGTCAAGAATCTGGTGATATGATGACCTGAAACTTCATAGTGCTCAGGGAGAACTGCATGAATTTGAGCTGTTACATAGGTTCCTAAATAAAGTGAGTTGTAGCCTGGTGTTCCTGGTATGATTCTTAAAAAGAAACCTACATGATTTTTTACATCAAAAGTCTTTTCAGGCACAGTAAAATAATAAAAGCTAGCTTATTTCTCTTATCTCTAAAACAGAGTTAACTATGTAACTTTACTACCTGAGGCAGATGGTTTTGGTTATTTCACCATTCTAGCAAGATTCGGTGAGAAGGCGGTCAGAAATTGTAGGTTCCCAGAAATATAAATCTGCTAATGCCGTATTGTGACCAAGAAAAAGTGGTAAATAACAGACTTTTGGCAAATTAGTGCTTTTCTGCTTAAATCTGTTAAAATGCTCAGAATATGATCACACAGAATTTTAGTGTTTTTGTTTCAATTGAAATATATTGGTGACTATACTGACCTGGAACCTGGAATAACATAATGCTCCTGTACTTCTTAGACTACAGTTTGAATGTAGTGTCAGGCACACAGGCACCTCCAAACTTATGAGGGGAAAAATACATACAGGCAATTCTCACCCAAATCATTGTTGAAGTTATACACCATATTTTCAAATAGGCTATGACACACTATTTTACTTTCCTGTGTGGAAAGGGAAGAGAAGGGGAAACTCCATACTTTCTACAAGTAAATTAGAAAAACGTAAAAATTATTACATTAAAAAAAAAAAAAAAAAGGAAGTCCTTATTGTGAATTATTATCCAGTTCACTGCTGAGGTCAGAATGCTAAGGTAACTTAAAACAGGCTACTGTCCACTGTTTTTCTATCCTATATGGTGCAGCACTCCCTGCTATGTTTTACTCTGAGATATAACACTACCAGTTTCATAAGGTATTTTGGAGTTAGGATTACTACATGAAGATTTATCCAAATGTCTTACAAACATTTTTTCTTCATGTTTAACTCATATTATTATGGTTATTGTTATTGTTATTATTATTGTTGTTGTGGCTAGTGGTGGTGGTGATTTTTTTTGGTAATTGTCACAGTAGCAACAGAAGCTGTAGTAGCAGTAGTAGTAGTAGTATCTGGTTATTCAATGTGAACTTTGCTGATTTTCAGTTTAACAGAAAAAAATGTAAGGAAGTTCAGAGGACCATCCTAAAGGAATGTGGCATCCAGTGAAACTTTCACTGCTTAGCACTGAACTGGCTTGAGTGAATTTGTAAACTTAGTGGGTTATGGGAAGGAACCTGCTTTCCTTTAATATTCTTCCTGGGACTCAGTTGTGCTCTAAAACAGAGCTGGAAACTTTACAGCTGGTAATTTTAGTATGTCTTTTAGTCTTAACTGTTCTTGGATTTTGTCAGTGCCTGCTGGACTTCACACTAAGCATTGATGTTGACAGCAACTAACTGTTGGGGTATGTGTGAAAAATGTAATTTTATTTAAGAGAAACTTCTAAGTAACTCCTAGAGAAAATAATTCCTATACAGAACACTATACAGCATTTAAGCTGTTCATAGGGAATTAAATGATATATAGATAAACCCATGTATACAAGCAGAGCTATCCATTCTGGATCTGTGTGAACAGATGAAATTGCTAGGTTTTGTCCCTGCAAAGTCTGCACTATGAGTTTTTTTATTTGGTGAATCCACCATGGTATTTTATCACTGGTTGTATTGCCATTAGTCATATCAAACATGGAAAGTACATCTCTAACTCAAATGGGATGCAGATACTTAACTCCTCAGAGAACACTAAGTAAACTGTACTTACTGTATAACCAAAAGCTGGAGGATATTCTACTATGTTCTTAGGATGAGGCATAGTAGAAATTCACCAGTACCCCAAACAGGTTAACTGGATAATCACAGGTGGCTTTATGTTCCTCAGTGAACTGATGAGCACAAACTAACCTATACAGTGCAAAATGCGTTTGGGGTAGCATTACTCTAATGTGTTAATAAGAAATCGGAGGGACTTTTACTTCTTTGAAGGAAGGAGCTGTTTATTAGCTAGTACAGTAGAGATGGCAGTCAGCCTAGCAAAGAGACATCCAGATTTTCAAGGAAATGGAACAAATACACTATCTTCCAAATACTTGCTCCAGAGCATGCAAAATGTAACAGTATGTGACTCAGCTGAAGGGATAGGAGGAAAATTGGCACTGAAAAAGGAAGAGAAGCATGTTCTCACAAAACATAATAATGGAGAAGGCAGTGTATCATGCAGTGACATGCAAGATTTGTAAGGAGTGTGTAACATTTCAGTTGTAAGTACTTGTACATGACTTTTTTGTTTTTATTTTACTGGAACCCATATACAATTTATTATAGATAAATACCAAAGTTATGTGGAGGTGCTGTCTTGGTTTAAAATGCTCTCTCCCATGCTTGGAGCAGTTTTCACTTAGAGAAAATAAGTAATCTGCACATTGTTTTGAAATACATGTAGTTTATCATCCTAATAATTTTGTTATTTGGGATTTTTGGGGTTGTTTTGAGACTTTTTAAAAATTTTTCATTACATCTATTTCATGAGGTCAGATTTCATCATGCATGACAGTGAAACTGACAGTCTAGTCCATTGTTTACTATGCATCGTGACATTATTAAGAGTTGTTAAGGATAACTTCTTCAACATGAGACCTGTGTAATGCCATGGGCAAAGTTTTGACAAATACAGTATATGAAAACAACTGAGGAAAGGAAATGATGAATCAATTTCATTTTAGTTTGCAATGAATCAATTTCATTTTAGTTTGCAGCACTGTCTTGCGTAACTTATTTCTTATTTTCCCCTAAGGAAAGATACGCAAATGCTGACCAGTCATATAGGCCTACAAAGTGATTCACAGGCTGGAAAATAAGGTTCACAGAATAAGACTACAGGAATTTAACTTACTAAAGAATCGGAGAGAATTATCCTCATCCATATAAAACTGCTCTTGAAATAATATATCTGTTATACATATAATAAAATGTCTTATGTATATGATAAAATGGGTTTAAACTAGAACACAGGAAGTTCTACCTCAACATGAGGAGAAACTTTTTTACTGGGAGAGTGATGAAGCACTGGAACAGGCTGCCCGGGGAGGCTGTGTAGTCTCTTCTGGAGACTTTCAAAACCTGCCTGGATGTGTTCGTGTGTGGCCTGCCCTAGGTTATTCTGCTTTGGCAGGGGGATCAGACTAGATGATCTCTAGCTGTCCCTTCCAATCCCTAACATTCTATGATTCTATGATCTGATAGTGAGATAGGAGATTTTTCCTTTGTATACAGAATATTTCGAAACAACTCCCAAAGGCTTCAGCTGAAGCTAGATTTAAGATCTTATTTTGCAATCTTATTTCTGAAAAATTAAATTATTTCCCATTACCAATGATATTTAAATTTATAAAATTATGAAAAAAAAAAGGTGGATTTACTGTATTGTATAATACAATTAGGTAATATGTGGATACATGTGAATTATATGCTTTTTGTTCTGTTTGGGTTTTTTCCCTCAGTTTTTGTAATCTGTAAATGGAGTCAATATGATACTGACACTTTTAATCCTGAAACTAATAATAGTATGAGTTTTCTTGTTTCCTCTTTTCCTGCATTGCCATGAAAATCTGAACTATCCTCAGTTTTCTCAGACCCCCTTAGTTTAATTGCTTGTGTCAGATACTTTCCAGCGGAGCAGAAAACTAACACTGTGCCTTTGAAGGTGACAGTCAGAGACCAAGTTACTAACTGGTTTCTCCCCATCTTCGGGGACCAATGTTGACCAATGCAGCAACAGAAGTCACTGTTCCTGTATTACCTGCCAAAAGTGTTTTGATATTACTGTTCCTTCCTCTAAAGGAACTAGAAGGCAAGTGCTTTACAGTTGAAAAGATAACCAGAGCTAGTGAAGTTTCATTAAACAACTGCAAGTTATCTTGTCAGAGTTGCTTTAAAATTATATTACTTTATCTGAGTTGCAAAGACCAATGACTGTCTCAAATCTAGTGTGAGGTATAGTGACCCAGCTGCATTACTCTCCTAATAAGTAGTTGTGTTCTGGAGCTCATGTCCAGGTAGTTACTCGTGAACGATTTCCTCTGCTGTTGAGGGGAAATATTTTGCTATGCCAATATAATGATAGTAATACAAAAGTAAATACTAATAAAAAACACTAAAATCATGAGACTTTTACAGCTTAAGCATTTTTACCTGTAATTTTTTTCCTCCAAATGCCATTTCCTCTCTATCCCCTCAGCCTGTTTAGCAGCAAGTAGAGTTTTGTACTGCAGGTATTTTGGCTCTTAATATATAACCAAATTTATAGATAAGAAAGCATCAAAAATATGCTTAAAAAATATATGGCTTGTAATCTCAGTGTTACTAAATATATGTTATCGTATAGAGTTATATCATGTTTATTGCTGTACAATCTTGATTGGGAATTAGTAGAGGAGCACAGCTAAAGAAAGTGAAGTCAAGAGGGATCAGTGTTGCAGTGTTTTGTCTGTGGAAGGGATCTTGCAGACTCAGACAAATGCTACCCGCTTGTAAGTCTTCCCATGATGAATGAGTAACATGCAGAAAATGCCAGTTCATAAAGTTTTGGTTCTAAACTGAAGTGTAATATCCTTTGATCAGAAAAAGCCATAGTAAAAAAAAAAAAAAAAGTTAGAGATTTATATTTGTTTTGCTTAAGGTTGTTCTGTGTAACCTGATTGTAAAGGTGGCCATCTCAGTGACAGCTGACGGTATTTTCTTCCAACACTCATTTATATTGGTTATTTCACTCTCAAATTTTAAGTGCAAATTTTGCCTCGAATAAAAAGGAAGTGTTCTTTTCTTTTCTAACATTTAAGTATAGGATGTTTGTTTCTTAGTTGAAACCTCAGCCTTTGGAAAAAGTTTAATTTAAGGAAAGAAAGATTAAAACAAACAATCTCTTCCATTTTCTTTGTGAATTCTGCCTGCTTCTATTAGTTAGAGAGAAAGAAAAAATATTTCTCCACTTTTCTGGTAGTAAAGCATTTTAAATACTCTGATTTTTTCATAAATATGTTTTGGAAAAATTAGGAGCTAGCATGAAGACACTGAAGATTAAGTAATACAGTGAGGAAGTGTAAAACATATTAATGAGAAAGGACATTCAATGCTGTTACAAAATTAGTTTTCAGATACTGCACACCTACACAGGAAAGAAAAAGAATTCTGATAATAAAAGTTATCTGTTCCTGATCAGAATTAATCATTTTAATTCTCAATTATAAATAACTTTTTTTTATTCACCTATAATATATAAATTCTGCTTTGTTTCAAGTCTTACCATTTTGCTACCACACATGCTTAAGATATTTTCACCTTACATTACAGAATACATTAGTACTTTACTACTCTTCATAGGACAAAACCACTATGCTTTTCTCATGCAATCATTCTAATTAACATTTAGTATATTTATAACTGTTAAGGTAAGAAAAACTAATTCTGTGTTTCCAAGATCCCCATGAAAACATAATGGCAATGAAAGAAGATAGTTTAATATGAAGTGAAAAATAGCAGTTTGAGTTTTTAAAATTAAGAAAGGACCCATAAGATCTCATAAGTTTCAGATTTTGATGATGGTTCATGCTAGTTCATGCTTCCTATTCATGCTAGTTTTGACTCTTTTAAAATAAGAAATATGCCTTCAAAACAAAACAGACAAGACACTGGCCTATCTAGTGGAAGGTATTCACTTCTATTTTCTTGATTTTCTATGGATGATTTAAAAGCATTACTACATCACATTTGGATAATTAATACATTTTTGAATATGTCCTTAAAATGAATAAGAAAAGTCTAACAGAAAATGATCCATTTCTTCCCATCAGCTCCCAGTTCTAATTTGTCCTATTCTAATATTTTATTGAGTCATATACTCTTTCACCACTGAATTCACACACATAAAATGTAATTGGAACCTATAAAAAATACAGTTTTTACAAGAGCATGTAGTCATAAGACAAGGGGTAATGGCTTTAAACTAGAAGAGAATAGGTTTAGGTTAGACATTAGAAAGGAGTTCTTCACTGTGAGGGTCATGAGACACATAAACAGGTAGCTCATGGAGGGTGTGAATGCCTCATCCCTTGAAGCATTCAAAACCAGGTTAGATGGGGCTTCAAGAAATGTGGTCTAGTGGTAGGTGTCCTTGGCCATGCAGGGAAATTGGAAGTGATCTTTAAGGTCTGTTCTAAAGGGCCTGGGGCTTCCACCACCTCTCTGGGCAACCTGTTCCACAGTCTCACCACCCTCATGGTGAAGAACTTCTTCCTACCACCTAATCTAAATAAATCTACCCTCTTCTAGTTTGAATCCATTCCCCCTACTCTTATCCCTACCTGACACCCTAAAATGTCCCTCACCAGCTTTCTTGTAAGCCCCCTTCAGATACTGAAAGGCTACAGTACGGTCTCCGCAGAGCTTTCTCCTCTTCAGACTGAATAATCCCAACTCTCTCAGTCTGTCTCCATAGGAGAGGTGCTCCAGCCCTCTGATCATCCTCATGGTCCTTCTCTGGACACACTCCAGAACATCCATGTCCCTCCTGTAAAAGGGGCTCCAGACCTGGGTGCAGTACTCCACGTGGGATCTCAGAAGAGCAGAGTAGACAGGGAGAATCACTTCTCTGGACCTGTTGCCCATGGTTCTCTTGATGCAGCCAAAGATCTGGTTGGCTTTCTGGGATGCAAGTGTACACTGACAGATCATGTTGAACTTTTCATCAACCAGCACCCCCAAATCATTTTCCTCAGGGATGCTGTCAATTGCCAAGGCAGCCAACCCAACGCTTTAGGACTGCCCTTGTTAAAACTAAAAGGAAAGTAGACATCACAGGCATTCTTTTCTGAGAGGAACAGGGGGCTCAATATGTCAGCCAGACCAGTCCCACAGGAAAGTCTTTTGCCTCCCAGGGACCTGGGTCAGAGAGGTAACCTGGAAGATTCCAGGTCTGCTACAACCCTCTGATTACTACTCACTACTGGTCAGACAGGTGGGCAGTGATGAGATTACCAAGAGAAGTCCTAAGGCAATAAAAGGGGACTTCAGAACACAGGGCTGAATGGTGTAGGGATCAGGATCACAGGTGATATTTTCCTTAATTCCTTCAGTGGCATGGAATACTGGAACGAACAGGAAAGCACACCTCATCAACACATGGTTTAGAGACTGGTGCCATCAGTTGAATTCTGGGTTCTTTGATCACAGGGATCTTCACATGGCACCAAGCCTGCTGGTAAGAGATGGAGTGGAGCTGTCCACTAAGAGGAAAAGGGGGTTTGTACAGAAGATATCAGGGCTCATTGAGAGGAGTTTAAAATAGGTTTTAAGGGGGAGGGAGATAAAACCAGGCCCACTAGAGCTGAGCCTAGGGGTGGCTTGGCAATATTAGGGGTGAAACCAATAGAGCAGTTCAGGTGCATCTACGCCAATGTATATAGCATGTTAAACAAAGAACAGGAGCTAGAAGCTATTATGCATCAGGACACCTCTGACATAGCAGCCAACACATAAGTCAGGTGGGATGGCTCTCTTGACTGGCATGATGCAATGTATGGCTATAAGCTCAACAGAAGCAACAGACAAGGAAGGAGAGGTGGTGGGGTTAGAGTTTGCGTTAGGGAGTGTCTTGGTTGTATAGGGCTTGATGATAGTGATGATAAGGCTGGGTATTTATGGATGAAGGAGAAGGTAAGTAAGGCAGATATCCTGTTACAGACCACCCAACCAGGATGAAGAGACAGAAGAAGCATTTTAAAAGCTGCTGGCAGAGATCTCACTGTCATTAGCCCTTGTTCTGGTGAGGGATTTCAGCCTATCAGATGTCTGCTGGAAACATAACATTGCAGAGAAGAGACAGGCTAGGAGGTTCCTCAAGTGTATGGAAGATAACTTCATGACACAGCTGGTAATCAAGCTGTTACAAGGCACAATAAGTTTTACAAATAAAGTAACAATAAAGAGAGACAAGGAGAATCTCCATCCTTTATTTGATACTGGGTATGAGAGGGAACTAGCATCAAAGAATGAGGAAAAGGATTAGGTACTTAATGCCTTCTTCCATCTTCATTAGTTAGACCAGTCAACCCCAGGGTATTCAGCCCCCTGAGCAGGAAGCAGCACAACACCTCCATAATTCAGGAGGAATCAATTAATGACTTGCTACAGCACCTGGACACTCACAAATCTGTGGGGCCAGATATGGTCCAACCGAGGGTATTGAGGGAGCTCACCGAGGAGCCTACCAAGGCTCTCTCCATCATTTATAAACCATCTTGATTAACAGGGGAGGTCCAAGATAACTGGAGGCTTGCCAGTGTGATGCTCATCTTCAAGAAGGGCCTGAAAGAGGATATGGGGAACTGCAGGCCTACCAGCCTAACCTTTGTGCCCAGAAAAGTTATGGAGTAGTTCATCTTGAGTGTGATCACATGGCAAATGCAGGACAGTCAGGGAATTAGACTGTGAGGGACAAGCCCCACATGTGCATTCTGGGAAGTGCTGTAAATTCAGCTCCCTGAACAGCTCATCCCTTAACTGTTTAATGAGAAGTGAACAGTCAAGATTAAGCATTTCCTGGGCATCCCTGGCTTTGTGCTGTTCAGATCTCTTCTGGCACAAGCAAAGAGATCACCTAGTATCCTCTCTTCCTATACAGACAAGAAAGATGTCTGCTGTCCCAACTGACCTTTTGATACGCAGGGGTATCCTGCTGAATACTCCAATAAAATGTCAAGACTCAAGCAGGTTACCTGCGGAGATACAGATTGGACCCTCTTGCTTTCTAAGTTCCTTCTCATAGAGGAGCCCAGGTGTGGATGGATCTAACCTTCTAGTGTTAGACATGGCCCTCCGAGAGAGGTCCATGAAAATGAAGAACCATCATGTACACTTTGATCACAGTAAGATGACGCAACACTCAAAATCTGTATTTGACTGTAAGATTTAATTAAAGCTATGGAAGGAATAACTCATAAAAGTTGATAGTTTGATTATTATACATGTTCACGATTTGCAGAAAATGACTCTACAACTTGGAAAATTATAGAGAGGGGTATGTTTATTCAGCACTGGGTGCACGAGGGGATAAATCCTCCAAAATCCATGTGCACCAATCTCACAATTAGGCTTTTGTTATATACACTGAAATTTTACATATTCATTAGATTTTGCAATACGCCTATACATATGCATCACCTACTCCTGCTTCCAAGAGGTCATTTCCATAATCTCCTCCCTCCTGTGCTTGCATAGTGTCTCCTGGTGGGGGTCGTGAGGGTCGTGGGGATGAAGTAAAAATGAAGCAAAAGTCTTTCTCTGGATAAACTTTTCACCTCTTCTTCTCCGGGCATGTGCATTGCTTCAGTCTTCAGCCAGGCCAACAACAGTTCTGTTTCTTATCTCAAGGTTGCTATAGCTATCAGTTTAGCACATATATTTCCCTTGTAAGGTGATGACTACCTAAACTATTTCTTAGCTTCTATTAAACAAGCATTCTGTGTTAGCTTCTATCAGGTCAATATGACCCCTAGACAATTACTAGAAAGCATTTTATATTAACCCTTACATCATTCAAAAACCAATCAACTTGCAGGGTTAACATTTTTCTAAGAGATAGCTGAAAATGGTTAGGAGACCTCAGCCAATCAAAACACTGAAAGCTTCTATGACTCCTATATGCAATTTATATGGAATATGTAGAATTACCTGAAAATATTCTACAAAATGAATGAAGACTTAAAGAAGGAAACAGTAATGATTAAGAACTGTTTCAAGGAGCTCCTAGGGGCATGCATGAAACAGTGCCACTTTCCTAGTTCGTTGTTTTTGAAGTCTTATTTTCAATGGGCAACAGTAGACTGAAGATGAAGAAGTGCTTGGGCTCTCTGAACAAAAATAGCTTACCCCTGGCTGGGAAAAAAAAGGGAAGCATATAGCAGCAGCAGCAATTTTGTAACCTTTGATACCTGTAGTTAGAAGAACTGAAACTAATCTGGTCTATTGTCTGTAAATCTGTCAGCTTGACATCTCCACATTATTCTTACTGTCACTGGTGAAGAGACCATTGCAACTCAGATCATCATAGTGGCCAGTGTGATGTAAGGGTTAATATATAATGCCTCCTAGTAACTGTCTAGGGGTCATATTGATCTAATAGAAGCTAACATAGAATGCCTGTTTAATAGAAACTAAGACATTGTTTGGTTAGTCATCACCTTACAAGGGATATGTATGTGCTAAACTGATAGCTATAGTAACGCTGAGATAAGAAACAGAACCTTTTGTCAGCTTGGCTGAAGACTGAAGAAATGCGCATGTCTGGAGAAGAAGAGGTGAAAAGTTTACCCAGAGAAAGACCTTTGCTTCATTTTTACTTCATCCCCACGATGCTCACCAGGAGACACTATGCAAGCGCAGGAGGGAGGAGATTATGGAAATGACCTGTTGGGACTAATTTTAATACGAAGCAGGAGTAGGTGATGCATAGGTATAGATGTATTGCAAAATCTAATGGATATGCATAACTTCAGTGTATATAACAAAAGCTAGGCATGGGTTTTGTGTGCAAGTTAGGAGGAGAGATCCCCCTTGCACTCGTCGCTGGTATAAAACATACCTGTCTATAAGTTATCAAGTTGTAGAGTCGTCTTCCCTCAGGTCAAGTACCAGCAAAAGGAGAGGGGCACATCTCCTTTTATTTATTCTCTATCTATGAACCTCATTAAATGCAGCAGATCTTTGAAACTAACTACAATCTTGTACATGGACTGAAGACTAAAATACCACAGCTAACAAATGTAAAGATTCTGTTAAATAAAGCAATGTGTTCTTACTCCTAATGTAAATTAGCTACTTTTTGTTGAAAACAATAGACATGCTTGAGGATGCTTGGTCTTTACTGCAGACCTTTTCACAAGAAAAGGAATGCTTTGAAATCGACATGACTGAATCACAGATTTAGTAAATATCTATTGGAGTGTAGTTTCTGTGGCACCTTTTTTTATTTTTTAGTAAGTATTAGTCCTATAGATACAATGACATGTCTCTTATTACAAGAGCCTCACTCCTTTTCATGAAATCTTGATCACAGATACTCAGTGAAGTCTGAATATATTAATGGCATCAAAGTTGGTCCTTTCTAAGCTTGCAGTTTCACCTGCATGGGAAAAATGAAAGTTAATACAATTTTAAGAGATTTCTGGTATTCTTATTTCTTCTATTTTATTCCCATAAGATTACATTTCCAGATTACAGTTTCCTACTTTTCTGTTTATTAGGTATCACAGATTTAGACAGTGGCTACACAGTGACAGATGCTCTCTTTTATGCCCACTGTCCCCCCAGGGCAAAGAAGGGAATAAAGAAAAGAGACTTTAAAGTTAAAAAAAAAAAAACAAACAAAAAAACCAAACATGAGTTGATATAAGGTGACCTGTCTTGGTAGATGCTTCTTCGGGGAGCAGCAGGAAGGCTTTGACCCAGATAGAACACCAGCCAGAGAAACCCCCCAAGGGCTTTTGTGGGAGCCACGTTATACTGAGTACTGTGGGAAGGAAATCTGTGATTGGTCCATTTGCATCACCTGACCCATCCTCTCTTCCTGTAGGTGGGCTCAAGTGCTCCCCATATAACTACCACATCAACAAGTGCCTCAGACAGTTTTTCTGTCCAGCTTCTCTAAAACCAGAACATTAGATATTTATTTTTCCCTGAGGAAGGTAAATTGGTAAAACTTTACTTGGTTTTGTTGTTGCTTGCTGTAACAGCTGGGGCTTTATTTGTGTTAAAATGTTTATTACTTACTAGCCCTCTGTAGTTTCTTTGAGTCTTTCACAGATCTGTGGAACTTAGTAGTTTTTTAGGGTGGTCAACTGTTAAAATATTTTTCCCTTCTTTGCTGCCTATTTCCTGTTTTACAAGAAGTTCAATAGTTTATGAAGAGATTCATCACAATTCTGAAAACTGTAGAATTAAAAAAAATCCAGGCTTGATCAGGTAAGTTGCTGTACTTGAACAAGGCAGACCAGCTAGCTCACTCCTTATCAACAAGCAGAAACAAGAAGTGAAGGGTGATTGTGGCGGGAGGCCCTCTTCAGGAGTTATGGAGGCATCCATTTGCCAGCCTGACCCACTCTTCAGAGTCATCTGTCGTTAACCAGGGGCTTTCATGAGGGATATCACTGAAAGACCACCTAAACTTGTATGTCCTACCAGCTATTATCTACTCCAGCTGTTTCACTTGGGTTCCAGTGACACAGCCATGAAAAGTCTGAAGATTGCAAAGGATTGCAGATCCATGGGAGCAGCGGTGGGAGCAGCGGTGAAGAATTCAGGATTGAAGTTTGCCTTTTCATCAGTCCTCCTGGTCAAAGGGAAGGGGTCTGAAGGGGAAAGTTGCACTGGGAGAATGAATAAATAGTTAAGGAAGTGGTGCCACAGCCAGAGATTTGGCTTCCTACACCATGGGACTCTCTTCAAGAAACTTGGTCTCCTAGGGGCTGATAGGTCTCATCTTACAGAAAAAAACCCAGAGCATCTGTGGAAATAGTCTTGCCAATCTTAAAGAGGGGTTTAGGCAAGAGTTCCTGGGTGAGGTGATCATCAGTCCATCCCTCTGCCACCACTTTGAGCCCAGTGCCAGTAACAGTTGTTCTGGGCTTTTAAAGGGTTCACAGGCCAGCAGGAGAACACCTGAAATAAAGGAAAATAGAATTCCAGGGGCTGAGGCATCTTCCATGCTAAACTTAAAAGTGCCAAACTTAAAAGCTTCTATGCAAATGCATGCAGCATGGGAAATAAGCAGGAGTTACAAACATGTTCATGTCTGCAGGGCTATCATGTTATGGTCTTGAGGTTAATAGGTGGAATCATTTTCATTTTAACAAAAAGTGAAATTGTAGTATGTTAATTTGTGTATGCTCTTTTACTGGGATATTTTAGTTTTAATTAATGTATGTCTTGAACGAAGTGAATGTGTCAGTGCATTACGTGTACTTTTTAGATAATTATGACCAGAATCCTTATTGCTTGTAAACTTGTAATAACCAAGCACTGAACTCTGACATTCATTTATACAGAATATATTTGCACTCAAATTGAAATGCATGAAAATCCTTAAATATTGTGTATATTTATAAACCAAGCTGAAAACTTAGATGACTACCATCAACCTGACTGCTATATTCAAATTAAAATCAGGGCCATACCTGCTTTATGTTGAAAAGAAATGAAATGTTTGTTCCTGTAAATAATATTGTGGATTTTTCAATATAAGGAAGTGAAAATACACACTTCTACCTCCTGAAAAAATAAATCTTAGGTTGTCCCAGTATTCTACTATGAATTTGTAGAATATGGAGGAGAAATGATAGGCATAATTTGTACATGCAACACTTGGCATTTTATTCTTATAAAATGCCTAAGCTGCTTTATAAATTTTATTAAATTTGCACTTGAATTATGGTGTATGGAGAGGAATGCCTTATATAACCTGAATAACTTCTTTATTTTGTGGATGAAGCATGTAATATATATTTGTTTATATATCCTTTCCCCTTCTATATATCCTTTTTTTCCCCCTGTATATCCTTTCACCTTCTTGCTTTTTTTTTTTTTTTCTCTTAAGCTTCACTTCAGCTTACAGCTTTTCACCTCTTATTCCCAGAGGCCTTTCTTTCCTATCGAATACTGCTCATCTCAGAGTTTTTAAACTGTTACATCTTATGTCAGTTTACTGCATTAGCCATTCCTATCATTTCACTAATATTCCTCATTCTTTTCATTGGATAGTTGCAATATGATGACTCTGTAGGCCTGAACTTGATTTTGTTTGCCAAAATGTCTTTGTTAGAATGACACAGTTAAGTATATGATTTTCCTTCACAAAGACTTATTTGATACTAGATTTTTGTTTATATTACAGAAATTTATGTTTGCATTTTCATATCCTTAGCTATTGAATAAAAAACTAGTTTTATCACAAGAATCTAATAAAAGCTGTGATACATTTCTTTCAATTAAAATTCTTTCTTTTAAAACTCATATTAGAGTAGACCTATTTAATTATTTATTTAGCGTGGCGGAACTACAAGTAATATCCCTAGAAATCCATAGCTCATCTTCAGCAGTGAGATCTCTTCTCTACAGAGGAAGAGCATCCAAAAAAAATGACAAGGTGACCAGTAGTATGTAGAAAGCACAGAATTCAGACAGCTTCATTGTAGAGTACATCTTCCACTGTAAGTGAAACTGTATAGAGTTGTTGTGGTGGGCAGATTATGTTTTCATTGCTTTTACTAAATTTTAGAGAAAAGTTGATACTGGCCATCTGGTTTCTGCCAATTTGTACAAAATATTTTGAGTTTAATTCTTACTAGATTATGAGTTAGATTGCACAGTGAAAGCTGCAGCAAGAGTGTGTTAAAAGCAGCATGCACTAAACAATAAGAAATATGTTGAAATGAAGAGATTTTCATGAGACAACGAATGCGTAGCAGCTGTTGTAAAATATATATGTAATTATTCAGACTATTCAGATAGCTGGCTCATTTCTCCTTAATCACTGTTGTGTAATGGCAAAAAAAAATTCTTGCACTGTTGGATTTTGCATTACATCTTGTATATTTTAAACTTTTTATGAGCCTTTCTAGTATAAGTTGAGATATACATAAATTATTACAAGATAAATACTAAATAGATACTCAATGAGTTCTTCTGGGAATATTTCAAGCATATCAGGAGCATAATACCTCTCTTGCCCATGGCAAGCTGTGGAATGACATGCTAAAGTCAGAGAGGTCAATGAGGACCCTCAGTATATTACTCTGAGTTGTGTTGGTTACAGTGGAGCACAGTTGGATTCTTACAAAGATGAGACAGGGGATTCTGAGTTAATTGGAACCAACGGTGAAATTCCTCAAAGGAATTAATTGGTGTTCCTCTAAGAAGATGAGATGACTAATAACCCAGCTGAAGTGCTTCTTCACCAGTACATGGTGCATGGTGCATGGGCAACAAACTAGAGGAGTTAGAAACCACTGAACCACTAGATGCTACAAGCTAGTAACCATTACTGAAACTCCATGACTGGAATGCACCTATTGATAACTACAGGCTGTTCAGAAGGGACATGTGAGGAAGAAGGGGACCAGGCATTGCCTTTTACATCAAGAAATGGACAGAGTGTGAAGATCTGTCTCTCAAGAACATCCGTGGGCAGGCTGAAAGCTTACAAGTATTAATTAGAGACCAAAGCTAAAAAATGAACTCTGTAGTTGGTGTCATTCAGTCAAAGGGGACCTAATGATGAAGCCTTCTTACTCCAGACACAGGAGGCATTGTGTTCATAGGCTCTTGTCCTGTTGGGGAACCTCCACCACTCTGGAACTTTCTAACACAATGAGCTGTAATGCAATCCAAGAGACTCATCACTCTCACAGTCAATAATTTCTTCTAAAAATCTAACATAAATCTCTCTTGTAGTTTAAAGCCATTTCCTCTTGTCCTATCATTATGTGCACATGTGAAAAGCCCCTTCCATATTTTCTGTAGGCCCTTTCAAGTACTGGAAGGCTGCTCTAAGGTCTTCCCAGAGCCTTCTCTTCTCCAGGCTCTAACAACCCCAACTCTCTCAGCCTGTCTTCTTAGAAGAGGTGCTCAGGTCTTCTAATCATCTTCATGGCTTTCAACTGGACTTCCTCCAATAGCTCTTGTCCTTCTTATGTTAGGGTGCTCCAGAACTGAATACATTACTCCAGGTGGGGTCTCATGAGAGTGGAGTAGAGGGGCAGACTCACCTGCCTTGTCCTGAAGGTGTCCTGTTCATGTTCTTTTTGATGTAGCCCAGGATACAGTTTACTTTCTTGCCTATGAGAGCACATATTCATCTCATGCACAGCTTTTCATCCACCAGTACCTCCAAGTAATGTAACAATGCTGGGGATCACCTCAACCCAAGTGGAGGACTTTGCATTTGCCATTATTGAACCCCAAGAAGTTCACATGTACACACTTACTGAGCTTGTCCAGGTCCTTCTGGATGGCATTCTGTCTTTCAGACATGTGAACACAGCTTGAGACATCTTCAGACTTGCTGAGGGTTCAAGGAACGTAATGATGTAGGGAGGGCTAATGGTTTTAAACTAAAAGAGGGTAGATTCTGGCTCAATATAAGCAATGTAATGAAGAGGTTTTTTGTTTTGGTTTTGGATTGGTTTGGTTTGGTTTTGGTTTTGGTTTTTTACAATGAGGGTGCTGAAATAGTGGAACAGGATGCCCAGAGGCATGGTAGATGTCTCATCTCTGAAAATGTTCAAGGTCAGGTTGGATGGAACTTTGAGAAAGCTGAAGAAGTTGCTGTTTACTGTGGAGGAACTGGGTTAGAAAACTCTCAAAGATCCTTTCCAACCTAAAAAAAAATGTGGTTCTATGATTCTAGATCAGGTACATGTTTTTGGGGGAAAATACTTTGCTGTTTTTTCCTCTTAATTTTTATCTTCATATTTAGGCTAAAAATATAGGCAGTCAGAGTAGAAAAAGGATTAGTGGCTTCCTTGCATTAGCAGTGTTAAGTAGCTTTCTATGAAGAACATTATTTTTATTCCTTTCTCTTTCTGGTGCAGTTTATTACAAGTAAGTTCTTTGTGTTTTCCATTCTGTAAAGAAACATTTCACTAATTTCATCATTTTCTAAGAGTTATCAGTGCAATTCATTTGCTCATAAGATTAAATCTTTTTTCTCTTCATGCTTTTTCTTCTCTGCTTACTAGCTGGACAGTTTGTCCCAACTAGAACAGCCTTTTTCAACATTATAAATCTAATTGGTAGATAACGCAGTGAAAAATGACCTGCAATTCGACAATAAATGGTCATTATAAAATTCTGGGGTTTGTATTATAGAAAGCTAGAGAAGGAAATAAGCTTATGAAGGTAAATAATTATTTTGTTTGCTCCTTTCATATGAGTCAGGTACTTCAGTTTTGGTAGAAGTATGTGCACCTATCAAGAACAGCTACTATATCATCTTGTATGTAGTTGTTGGATATTATCTTGAGGATTTGAGAGAACTTTTAACTGTAGCATTCATGAGATCATCAGATCTTCTCTTAGGAAGAGTTTTGCTTAAAGAACCAACTGAACGAACTTTAAAAAAAAATATTTTTGAAGGTGATGGATAAAATCCCCTTGAGACATTCATATAAGTCTTACTTGCCAATCCACAATTATTCAACAGAAACATTTAATTATACGTGAGTCAGGAAGATTTTGCATTAATTAACATTCATGATTTTGAGAGTGGAAATCCACTAAACAAACAGTCTGGTTAGAAGAAAGATTCACACATGACTTGTCACATAAGAGTTGCATTCAGAAAATGTGTTTGTCATGAAAGACAAATATTTTTTTGTCCAAGAAGAACCATTTTATAAAGACTAAGAATTTACCTAATTTCCTCTCAAGTTTTTAAACAACAGATGCCAGCACAGTATAGCTAGGAAAAGACTTACTAATGCTTTTTCTGGTTTTTTAAAGTCAGTCTTCTTTCAGCTAAAACTAGAACACATATTGATTCTCAATTTATATTTTGCAAATTTAAATGAAGAATGAACACATGTTCTGTATTGCAATTGAGTTGGAGAGGCATTTAACATCCAAAACATTGATTAGCAGTTGCTTGCTTATGCACCATTGGTTGTAAGCTACAGTTAAGTTGTCTTTTTTCTGAAACACTTGGGTTTCATTCTGTATGATGTTCCGACTTGCATACTAATAACTGGGATAATGATTTTGTGCTGTATCTTTATAAAGAAGCATACCATTGACAAAGTGAAAGATTTTCCACTTTGTCATTCTTGCAGTGCTGAAAAGGGATGAGATTAACTTTATTTCCTTCAGACTATTGTTTTTGTGTTTCTTTAAAAAAATATCTATGTTTACTGTGATAGCACATTAAATAGGGTTGCACAGAAATGTGCTATCATCAGGTGTAAAGAAAATAAAGAGCACATACTGAGGTTGTATCTACATGCTGCAACCAGGACTACAAACCAGCAGCTGCTGAACAGGATTTTAAGTGATCTGTGAAACATTTATCAGAATAATCTCAGAAGTTAGGTTAGAGGAGGGAAAGAATCACCAGATGCATAACATAATAAATTAATAAATAAAATAATAAATTATAACTTGGAAATTTCATGAAATACTGGGATAGAAGAGGGGGGAAATGCTCCTCAGTTTCCATATTTATCATGCAGCAACAAAAAATATTTTGAGACTTGCTGCTTTAAAATACATTATTGATCAGATGTTTTTCTAGTATTCTCTTAATTTTCTCTTTCAGTTACAGTTACAGTGGGTGGTGGTCATTGTATTAACCTGAACATGATATTTTTCTCTGGCAGATAATTGTGATGATCAGCTGATTTCTGCTTTGTCTCAGTCATCATTCAGCAGTTCATCAGAGCTGTCTACCAGTCACAGTCCTGGATTTGCAAGGCTTAATCGAAGAGAAGGTGAGTGTATTTTATTCGGTGATTGACATTATTTTTTCACAAGGGTTTTCCTTTTAAGCATTTTTGTACCTGTGGTTACGGTCCAGTTTATTTTTTGTTTTGGATCCACAAAACAAAGTCCAACTATAGAAGGGTCGGGTGCAAGCAGACTTTTTTTTTGACACAAGCAAGATGATAGAGCCAGGGAAAAGAGGGAGAGAGGAAAAGAAGATATAAGAGAGAGAGAAATATGAGACAAATGGGAGAGAAAAGGGTAAGAAAGTGGGAAGAAAGAATGAGATAGAGTGAGAGAGAGAGAGTGTATATGTCAGAAGATCTGAAGATCACCCATTGTAGCTGAAATTTAGTGGTAACTCAAATTTTGTGAAGGGTTTTTTGGATGGAACATGGCAAGTCATTATGCATACATGATTATAAACAATTGGGTAAGAAATTATTGTTAAACTGATGATCTCATGGAAGCAATAAATACGTCATTACAGTTTCAAAATAAATTGTCTGAAAACTGAATGCGTCTTCTTTTAATATAGACAATTATCAGGTTTAAATACAACCAAATAATTTATTCAAACAAAGTATTTGAGTGTGATTGAGGCCTTCTAATATTCAATTTAGAGAAGAAGATTTTAGTCCTGGACCGGTAATATACTTGCTGTTCTTAACACAGCAAGGTCAGGGAAAACTGAAAACAAGTTGGGAAAAAGTACAGTGTTTTCCCACAGATTACTAAGGAATTGAATTGCTAACATTCATCAGTTAAGAAATAAAACAAGTATGCACATAAACTTACACTTTTTAAATTGGCAAATCCAATCCAAATTAAAATGGATTAAGATCTATCTGGTTGATATCTAAAAGCATTTACATAACATCACTATATAGAGCTGTTTCCCCAGGATTTCAGAGGAAACTCCAAGACTAACTGTTTGATACTTTTTGCCTCTTATATAGAAGTAAACAGATAATTTATGATTAAATGCATAAATGGTGTGAGGATTGGTGAAACCTTTAATAATCATGGCAAATCAATACGCAAAGATCTAAAAATTTATATATTGAAATAAGCACTGTAACAGGGTGAGTTATAAAGTCTTTAAAATAAAGAACTGAGGTCATATTTATCAAATAGGAAATGGATTGTACAATGTTTTGTTTCTGAAATTAATCTGGAATTTGTGATGAATTAGCAAATCACCCTTGTATTTCTAGCATTTTCTCTAGTAAAAACAATCAAACAAAAACAAATAAATAAATAAACAGAAGAAAGGCATTCTTGACTGCCCCGGTAGCAATGTATTTCCCCACTGAACTGTGTTTTGTAAAATGCTAGATACTGAGAAGATTGTTGACAAACTAGGCTGGTTTTCTATGCTGGTTCCACTACTGTGAACAGATGATGCAAAATATCGTTTAGGGAAAATGACTTTTTTTCTTATATGGCTAAAAGAAGCAAAGAGAGAGAGGAAAAAAAAAAAAAAAGAACAAAAAAGAAAACAAAAAACAACAGCAAAACCAACCAAGAACAACAACAACAAAACCAAAACTGAAATGAACAAAGAAGAGAACAAAGAACAGCCTGCAAAAGGCTTTAAAAAGCCAACTGGGAAAAAAAGTATTTAAGGATTTGTATGTCTTAAAAGTAGGCATGCGTCCTAAAGAAGAGTTCTCAGTTCTTCTTGTTTGTTTGTTTGTTTCTTAATAGACACATGCTTCTTTATGGGGCAAAAATGAGCATCCAAGAGAAGAGGAAAAAAAGGCCAGCATTCAGAGCATGACAATTGGGCTAATGATAACAACCATAAGAACCATTATTTAACCTGGGCTTGGAAGGATGGATGTGCCTCTGTCCAGTGTTTGGCAATAATTTTCATTAGGAGTAGTAAGATGCAGTTTGGCATTGTGTTCAGTTTTCTACCTCTGCAAATACAGAAAGTTTCATGACATGTTATCTCCCGTCCATGTTCTGTAGAAGAGCCCCTTGGCAGACAGGAAGACAATTGTGCTATTGTTGGGATCAGGGCCTTCTGCTTTTGACTTCAGTCGGGTAAACATTTCAGGCTACACCAAGTTCTCTCAGCCACCATTAGAGTCCCACTGGAAAAGATTTAATGGGACTGTGAACCAAGAATTAACCCTATTTTAACACATATACACATAATGGATATCCTTTGTCTTTTTCAACTAATTTTAGCCTAACATTTCACTGATTATCAAATAGAAGTTATCGCACTGCTTTTTTTTTTTCATATGAAGAAAATATAAAAGATAATTTATTCGATATTATACTACTGTAAGTTCTGTCTTTGTTTTGTTGTTCGGTTGGTTTGGGGGTTTTTTGGGAACTTGTACTAAGTAGGTCAAAATGTAGTTAAAATTAACATCATGGGTGCAATTAAAGAAAAAGTATTTTTCACAGCAAGAAAAAAGGTTTATTTTTCTTCAGTTATTTTTTTTCTTTAAAAAATAACCTACATAATCTAATGCTAAAAAATAGAATTAAAAAAAGCAAACAAATTAAAAAATTTAATAGCGACTAGGTTTTTTACTTGCCATAAGATAATTAGAAAGAGCTTAGCCCCTCCATTTCATTAGTATGCAAATAAAATTCATTATGACTGAAATTTTGCTTTTGCTCAAGCAATAAGAGAATGAAACTAGAATTAAAAAGATCCAATTTCATGGTAATCATTGTACTTTTATAAATTAGCAGCAAATGTAAATTGAGCCAACTAACATCATGACTTAGATTTTTATGATTTATCTGACTTCAATAGGTGTGGCAGAAAAAAGCCAAAAGTGAAAACCTAATTCTTCTGTTTTTAAACTAAATGAAGTAAGCAGTGCCTAAGTGTTTTGCTCATGAAAGAACGGATGATGATTACTACTGTATCATCAGTGAGATTTCTGTACAGCTCAGTTTTTATACTAGAAATTGTTGAATTTTTCCTAATGCAATAATTAATGCTTTTAGTGAGGATGTTGCCAGCAATTTCTCAGCACGTTTATTACAAAGTTATTTTTAGTACCTTTGTACATCTTCACTTTTTCTATAGAAAATGTTTTTAGCACCTGTTTGAAAGACCTTAAAGAAAATATATTGACAATTATGAAAATTGTGTATGGTATTGCAGGTGCACTACAAGTACAAGAAATTATCACGTTTGCAGTAGAGAAAGTGAAGGCAGAATTTAAAGAGGTAGTATTTCATTAATGTCTGAAGTGAAATATATGCTAATTTTGGTTTGCTTTGTTTTGTGTTGGTGTGTGTGTATGGTATAACTGGTATTGCAAAAGGGTGTATGGGAGAATGTGATGGGAATTTACCTAGCAAAATAAATAAGTAGGATAAAAGATTTACAAATATTTTAAATATTTACAGAGCATTGTTCTTTTTTGAATATTTATCACACAAGAGGAATATTCATATAGTTATTTCCAGAAATTTAATTCCAGCTTTGTCATCAAAATCCATTCAAGCATAACAAAGCATTACAAGCATTTGACCTGTTGTTTCATGTGTAAGAACATCTGTAGGACAACAATGTCAAATTGTGGTGAAATGCAGAGAAACCACAAGGAAATGGTAGTAAATGTATTTTATTGTTGAAATTGTTTGAGACTTCCAAGTCTGCTTTGCGGTAGTAAATATTTTCAGATCAGATTTCCTTTAATATTTTGAGGGATAGAAAAATGAATCATAAATACTAATTATATATATATATGTATACACACACATATATACATTATATCCATAAATATCTAACCTGATTTTTCTCAATTTTTTCTTTGCAATTTTGGTGCAGGAGAAGGTGGTGTTTCGATTTTTTTGTTTTGGTTTTTTGGGGTTTTTTTTGGGTTTTTGTTTGGTTTGGTTGTTTTGTTTTCTTCTGACAGATCAAAAGCACTCAAATTCATAAGATTTTTGATAGATGGGTCAAAGTCAGAGAATATGGAGAATTTCCAAAGTAAAAATAAGGTTGGAAATATTTCACAAGTGTAACTTCAACTAGTTTCAGTTACAGTGCAGAAGAAGTGTGTATGTCTTAAATTCAAACTTTTTAATAATTTTTAAATTTGTCAATTCTAAAGGAAGCTAATATAAAAATATAAAACATTCTTCCTGCCACATCCCTATAAAAATTTCAAAGATTAATTTGGCAAAGTCTCTGTCTTGTGCCATCTAGTTTAAAATACTTTTCCTTACCCTGTTAGAGCTCAGTTTGCTGGCATACAAAATGTGATTTTCTTTACCTCAGAATCAGATAGGAAGTTCAACTAAATGCTATAATAGCCTTTATAATAGCCTTTATTGTACATTTATAATATTACATTCTAATATACATCTTAAGACATCTCAAAGATGCAGATAATTGTGTCCTAAGCCACTCCAGAAAATGGAGTGTGAAAGTAGAAATAGAAAATGGAAAATAGGTAAAAATAGATTAGTCACTCATGAAACTCATCTCTGGGAAGTAACAGGTTAAACTGATTAGTACTTATATTGACTTGTGAAAGGTAACTGACTTGACTCATCCCATATTTTTGCTATAGAAGTGAATTGACATAAAATATTCATAGATGGCATTTTAGTTTAAAAATTACAAATAAAATAAAATATTAAAAAGATACTAATAATATTAAATAATATATTAAATAAAAAGGTTATGTATATGTAGGCAAAATGAATATTTATGTTTTCTTTCACTTTTTAAACTTCCTGTCAGTGTATAATCCTGCTCAGGAAACAATTTATGGAGGCAAGTTTTTAAAGTGAGGTTGACAGTAACATTCTGTTACTTAGCAGTTTTGAATAAATTTCCTTGATCCCAGGAAAGCTGAAGGAGGGCAATCTCTGTTTACCAGTTATATAACCTTATATTTTCCTTCCAAACCAGAAATAAAAAACTATTGCATTATGTTTGCTGCTCTCCTTCCTTCAGAATTCCAGTGAACAGTGAAATCCAGCCATGCTTCCTCAATGAATATTGCTGTTGTCTCCTTTGTCTTTGAGCTTGACTGATAACCAGACAGGTTGTAATGCATTATTTGGATGTAGTGAACAGAAAAAAGATGAACCAAAAGTTTCAGCTTTACAGGGCACCGTATAACAGCACATTAACTTCCTTATCTATGTTGGAATTAATTTCATTCCTTGCCCCTGATACAAATATCACATAAAACTGCCATGGTCCAACTTCAACCAGCTGTGCCTGCAAGATAACTATGTGAACTTGATTTTATGGTTTTCTTCACATGCAGTGGGATTATATCTCTAACTCCATGCAATGATGAAATCAGCAGTAGAAGGGTTCTAGCTTCAGTGTTACTGATGTACAGACAACAAAGTGTTAATGTATACTTTAAAGGGTTTTAAGCCAGATAAACTGGAATGATGGTATATAGTGAGGTAGAGTTAAGTATGGTTGCTTTTCTTATGGTCCCTTCATAGTGTCATGTTGGTATTTGGTACCAGTTTACAGATATAAACATGGCCTTTGTTTCCTATATGACAAATTTTAGCTCATGGATTGTGTTAAATGAAAGTGGAAGGTCATCAGTAAAAAGCTGCTTAGTGTTCTGTAGCTCAGGTTACAAAAAACCAAATTCTTCCTGGATATAGTATGTAAACTTGCTTAGGCTACCAGAACTACTGCTTTTTAGATTGGTTTCGTTTAATTTGTTGTGTGTTTTTCAGGGTTGTTATTTTGGGGGGAGGAAGGGTGTAGAAAGATATTCCTTTCTTACCAAAAAAACCCCAAAAAAACCCAAAAAACAAACCAAACCAAAGCTTGTTCATTTTACACAGCCATTTATTGCACATAAACCTGTTTTATATTCTGCTTTTGGCAACTGAAATACAATTGTCCTTTAAGGTCATCACTACTATGTCTAATAGAGGATGCTCTGGCTACATGTATGCAGAGGTCTCAGTTCAGCCTTTTTTGTGAGGTGTGATTTTAGGGTTATTTGTTTGTTTGTTTGTTTTGGGTTTTTTATTATTATTTTTAATATGCAACATGAGCATTGCAGGAATGAAGTGACAGCCACTGCAGAATTCAACTCTGCAAGTAACCTGAGGTTGAAAATTAAGTTTTTATAGTATGTTTATCATAACTGCTGGCTGATGTAATGTCCAATCCTTCATCAAAAATTAACTTGAATAGAATAGGTGCTGATATCAGAGATAACTTCTGTGTCACTCTACATTAAGGTTGCTAGCTCCCTGAAACAGAAATAGTTTACAAGAGGTCTCACACATTGATATCCACTGTACCACTTTCATGACAACATAAAGAGATCATTGTTAAATAGTTTCACCTGCAAAGACACAGGAAGAAAATGCATTTGGGGATTCACAGTAGTTCTACATTTTTATGAACAAATTTCACAAAAAAAAAATGGCAAAAAGGATAATTTGAATAAATTTGAAATACAGGCATAGAAAAACCTAACACTAAATAACCCTGTTGGAGTAAGTAGGTGCAAATGAAAATGCAAAATAACAATCCAGACTATAAAACTGCTACCATATCAGAAGAAGTTGTCCATTAAATCCAAACCTAACTTGTCCTTCTCAGAATAACATAATGAACTTGAAAATTCAATAGGAATTCACAAGACTTTTTGTGGTTTCAAATCCATAAGAGGATTTGGAGGACATTACCCAAGAATTTGGAAAAAAAAAATATCCTGTTAAGCAAGTAGTAGCTGAATCTCCAGGAAAGAAGAAAGGTGAGAAGGACTTAGTTAAGACCATTTGCATCCTTGCCACACAAATGTTTTATTGCCCCTTTAAAAAGTATTCTGGAGACAATAGTGTCCAGAATACAGGGTACTTGAATAAAGATTATCCTTACCCACTTTATCAGATTTTGTTTTTTGATGATAAATCGAAAAAGTCTTTTATTTTAAAACTTAATGTGACAAAATATACGCAGCACTGAACACTCTGCAATTGTGAGCAATATTATAATAAGCATATAGTTATACTGATAAGCAGTATACTAATATGTGTAACTAATAAAATATTGAAATGTAGATGGAATTTTAGGTCAATAGTGTCATTGATTAAGAATAAAATTCAAAATATTCACAACAGAGATCTCCGGTGTTGAAGAAATGAGGCATAAAGGTGGGAACTTCAGTGAAGGAACAATCCAGAACCCTGTGATGTGAATAGAGTTATGAGCATAATTTCTGATTATATGTTTTTTCCCTCTATAATACTGTGAAATTCCATTGAAAATTCTGAATTTTTAAAAGGAAATATTCAAGAATAAATGTAATAATTTCACAAAAAATACATAAATAGATGTATAACTTAGACTTCATTCATATAATTCCAGTGTTGAAGTTTCTTTGTTTTGTTTTGACCTTGAAGATCATATAGCTCAAATCACCCTGCATGGGCAAGGCCACCTTCCCCTAGACCAGGTTATTCAAGGCCCCATCCAACCTGGCCTTGAACAATTCCAAGGATGGGGAAGTAGGTCAAGTCTTTGAGCTATAGGAAGATGAATGTTCTTCTTATGGAAAATAAAAAGGGTCTATTGATTCTAAAGTGTAAATTGTCAAAAAAGACTGGCAGCACCTTACTGATAAATCAGTTTTCCGACAGCTTTTGATATTTGAACTTCTAACATTTTAAATGGGATTAAGCTTCCTCATACCAAAGGGTGCCTGATTTCTTTATATGGAATGAGTGAATGAATTGCAATCTCCAGCTTTACAGCTGTTGAGAAAGGCAGAGTTACATCTGACAAGCACTACCCTTTGAGGTTGTTGTATGTCTGTACTTCTGAAACATTATATTTGCAGTTAAGAGAATATATAAAATTGAGCTTAGAGTTGGGAACAGGACAAAAAAGGGGAAAAAATGAACTGTAGTGAACTGTGGGTTCATCTTAAATATAGGTGTTTGAAAATATCTTAAATTAAGCCACAATCAGGGCTGATAAGAAATGAAAAAGAATAGGAAAAAAAAAATTTTTTAATATTGGAAATAATTGCATCTTTCTCATTTTGTTCAGCTCTTTTTCCACTAAAGGCTTGTCATATGATACTCAGTGGACCATTTGCATATCTTTCAATGCATCTTCACAATATTTTATATCTAAAAGCTTTAAGACATCTTATAAACATGTTGTGGTTAATGAGCCATAAGAGGCATTTATGAAAATTCTGACTAATATATGCAGTGCTGTTTTGTTTATTTCTTTTTTAAAATATGGCTTGATGTCCCTCGGTCTTCAGCATCTTCTTACAAATAGCCACATTGTTAACTGCAGAATATTCTTTTGATTTTTTGCAAATAATTGTGGGACATATTACATTGCTAAAAAGAATGTTGTGTTCTGAAGTAACCACTGGTTGACAAAAGAGACATCTCTTCCTCCTGAGAAAATAAATGCTTCTACATTAAACCAATACAGACAAAGATTTTCCATTTTTATAAATTTTTAAATGATAGCTATGTAATGTAATTATTTTGGCTTAGGTATAAAACGTTTAACATATCCATAACCATACACATTTCCATTTTGCTAAGATGTAAATATTTAATAAAAAGTGAAAGTACTTTGAGCATTAAGTACGTATGCCTCACATAATCTAAACATACCAAAAAACAGAAGATATTTTGGTTTTGCTATTGATTTTTGGTGATTGATCAAGTTTCATGTATTTTAAACTAATAACTCAATAGTTTTGTTTTCTGTGATATTCTGCTTTATAAACTTATCACCTAGTACTGATTCATAAATCAAAAATTATTTGTTTGACTAGCGTGGTCTACTTTTCCCAGTTAATTTTTTTTCTTCTCTGATAACAGTAAAGCCTTAAAATATATTTTGTTTAGAGATCACAGGCCCTAGTATGTATTTTCAAACTACTAATTCACTACAGAAGGCCAGCTGTCTACATTTAGTAAAATATCCTTGAAATTGGTAAGCTTACAAGAGTAGTCATGAAAAAGCAGATCAAGAAAAAATGAAACAACCCATTAAAATGGGTTAAAAATATGGGTGTTAAAATGGGTGTTAAAAATATTTCACAATCCGTTGCATTCTTGAATCTATTTCCTCATGGTATTGTTTTGCCTTTCAGAGAACTAATCAGGCTTGATTATTTTTCTAGCCTGTAGAAATATAGAAGAACTTTCATAACTGAATTTTTTATGAGATGAAAGTTCTAGAGATATAAAACAAAAGTAGTTTCAGCTTATTATTTCCTGATTAAAAAAAGGCAAACCAAAGCAAACAAATAAAATAACCTTCCCTTCTGGTTGGAACTGTGACCAAAAAAATCTTAATTTTTCTTGCTGTGTGAGTATCAGTTGCATAAATTTAATTGTGAGATCTTAGTTACCATCTTTAAGTTTTGTGGTGTGTCTATGTGGCAACATAGAATATATGTAATCAGACTACTATGAGGAGAGAGGTTTAAAGGACCATATGGATGCATTGCATTCTCCATGCTCACAGGAGAGAGCACAAAAGCATCATGGCACTGTTCTCACTTCTGAAGAGCATAGAGTTATTTTTCCTCTCACAGATCCAGAAAAGTTATCTGTGTCTATCTTTCCCAGAATTCCTAGAAACATATTTCCAGATTCATCTACATGTGTTTCACTTTAGTGCAGCCTGGGTGAGATTTTCTGAGCCATTGCTAAACAGTTCTCCCTTAGGTACTCATCATATTCCATCACTGAGAAGAAAAGTTAGGACTGAATTGAGATTTCTGCCACTTAAAATTGTGACACTAGGAATGACCTAGTGACAGGATCTGAAGCAGTTATAGCTTCCTTCAGGGAGGGAATACATAGTGACAGACAAGAAGAATGCCAAACTTTTGCTTTTCGGAAGACAAGATTCCCAGTGTACTTTCTAGATATATTGCACATGCGCTAGTTTCCAAGTTCTTTCATGTGCCTTTTCCACTCATTTCTCTAACCTTAAGCAGTTCCTAGCATCACAGGATACAAAGACACGATTATTTTTATGCTACTTACTTACTGAGGGAGTTTTGTTTTACATGGATATAAATTTCCTTCTGATTAAATTTTTGGTAGCGATGAGCCTTTGGCTTCTCTGAATAAAAAGCGAGTACTATCTGACTTTCTCGATCTTTGTTGTAGATATTGCTTACTAGCAGTACTTGTTTGTCCTCCATTTACACAATATATTTGATCTTTTTTGCCTCAGATCATCAACAGTTCTGAAAAAAGGTTTGACCAACAATCAGACAATTTCTTCTCTCCAGGAGTCATTCATTAGCATGCCCTATTTTCAACTGACTTAAAGACTTTACTCATGTATTTTTCTTACATTAAGTATTTTCATAGTATTTATGACTAATTTAATGTGGCTGCATTAAATTTCTTTAAGTCCGGTTTAAGTCACAGGGGAATTCTTTGTCCCAGTTTGTACTTCACACTTAGATAAAACTCTTTTCTTCCCATACTGAGTCTTCTGCCTTCCTATCATCTAAATAAAATACATGGAAACAAGCTACAAAATATATTTCCTCATGTCAGTTCTAGTGCCTTGTGCTAGCTGTTAAATCTCAGAATCACCAAGTAGTGCAGCATGAGTGGAGCAGTGCAGGCAGTCCTTTTAGAGTTACCTCATAACAAACCTTTATAATTTTGCTTGCAAAGTTTTATGTATCAGACAAATTTGGTGGTTGATAAAGAAAGATGGAAAAAAACAAAACAAAACAACCCCCCCAAAAAGCTCGAAAACCAAAAAACATATTCCTGACATATATTTCTTATGGTTTGAAGTAACAATTTTTTTTGGTTGTTTTGATCCACAAGAACAAAATCCAACCACCAAGGGTCAGGTGCAAGCATAAATTTTTATTTTACAATTGACATAAGTAAAATGATAGAACCCTGTGAAGGTATGGCAAATATGTTTCCAGGCAAAAGAGGGAGAGATACAAGGAAGAGAGAGAGAGAAACAAATAAAGAGACAGGCAAGAAAAGAGTAAGAAAGTGGGAAAGAAAGAAAAGAAGTAGAAAGAGAATTAGAGAAACTCACCACCAGGGGTCCAGCTATCCAGTTAATTTCTTGTTCAAGGTGGTATTCCTGTCAGGTCCTGGACAGGGCCCAATCAGGATGGTGGTGAGTCAGTGCAGGATGACAACAACAACAATGAAATGGGGACCGCTGTTTATGTGCCTTCAAATTCCCACTATTCTAGTGATTCTTCTTTGTTTGCCCAAGAAAAGGAGGAAACTCCTTCCCCAGGAGGAGCAGCTGGAGACCAGGTATCCCATTCAATTCAGACTGTCCTATCTGAGTGAACCCATCTTACCAGTCAAGGTGTCTCCACAACTGACAGAACTCTTGAAGACCGACCCTAAGGAATGTTACCTCCCAGGGGCAGGACCACCAAAGAAATGGCCCTCAGGAAAGAGGGGGGTTTGTCTCCATGTTTATCAGTCCTTATCTCCTTGGAAGTGGCAGTCTTAGCTCCGTTCCAGTCTCCTTTATTCACTTTAAAATTGTCTTTTGAGGCAAAAAAAATTCCAGTCAGTGGAATCTCACAAGTGGAATCTCACAATATGCATACTTTATAATACTGGTCTAAATTTTAGAATTGCTAAGGACAAGAATAAATAGAAAAACAGAAAAGAAGTCTGAAAGGACTGAAGATTTCAGTCTCATTTTACATGTGACAGGATTTGAAATACTTGGAAACAAGAAATTGTAATTGGTAGTGGATAATCTTAATAGTGGATAATCTTAATAACAGACCATACTAGCAAGATTTCCTGTAGTGTAATTCTTGCTGCATTTTTTACAGATCAGTTGAATGGAAATCCAGATCTATATCTTTTCCATCTAATGTAACTTAATAAGGGATGAAGAGCATGTCTTGGCAAGCTGTGGTTGGGCAGTCAACACTGAGAGCTGACATCTGGCTGTAAAAGGCTCTATTAATTTGATCAGCAGAGGGCAGGCCTGTGGTTGATTTGTGGTCCTCTTCAAGACCATTTGTATACAATCCTGGATGGTAAAAAAAAAAAAAAAAAAGAAAAAAAAAAAAGTTCACATTACTGCTAGATTACATTAGGAATAAGAAGTGAAGGTGAAATTTTAGCTACAAAATTTCCAATTTCTGTGATAGCTGATAAATTGTCAGATACTGAATAGAGAAAAAAAAAAAATTGAACATAATACTTGTGTTCTAGGAACTATAGTTGTACCTGTAAGTGAAGGTATCAATAATCTGATAATTAAATGAAGATATTAATTTCTTAATAACAGAATAATATATCTATATATTTGGTGTAACGACTTTGGAATTGCACAAAGTCAGGCCTTATTAGTGTAACTGGCAAAAATATTGTATGCAGGTTAACTTCCTCATGTTCATTCCCCAATAAAGCTATCATAACATGGGTATTCTTTGTACTAATGCTGAAGGATAGAACATTTTTTATTATTTTTATTTATGAAGTAGTTAAATATTAATAGCTCTTCAAAAGTCTAATTTACCTACAGAAGGGAAACCTGTCCAATGTTCTTAAATATACAAATTGTATAAAAATTTTACAGATGGAAGAACCTGGGTGCCCTGGTGTTTTGAGGTATTCTGTGACTGCCTGCATTTCTGGGAGATCAAAGGCATGGAACAGAGTATCTCTGCTTACAAAACTAGAAAAGCTTAATACATTGCTTTTCAGCAACAATCTTCATGGAAAATTGGACTCTTTTAACACTTTTTTGTAACCTAACATCTGCTACATTGCTTTAATATTCTGGCCTGATGGGGAATGCAGGTTTATTTCATTTGGTGATTATCTTTTTACTGAGAAACCCAGTTCTAATCTAAATTTGATTATCAGCAGTCAAGAACAGCCTTACCTCCCTATCCAAATTTTATGTGCTATTTCTGCATCTCTTTTCACTTGTTCGCATCATTGCTGAAGTCTGTCCTGGTTTAGTGAAACTTTGACTTTTATTTTGGTCAGAACACGAAACTATGGGTAAACCTTGGTAGTAAGAATATAACCTGTCAAAGAAGATACATTATTTGGCAGTTTCCACACTCAGGCAACATTAATATTATTGCACACCTATAAAACTAATGTTCTGGCAAAAGTTGAAATCACAGCAATAAGAAAAGATCTTCATGTTGTTTAGCTTGTAGTTTCATTGCAACTCAGTAGAAGACTGGTCACACAGTAAAGAAGGTTGTTTATCAAATTGGCAAAAAAAATGAGGTTAAAATTCTTGATTAATTAATAAATGATTTTCCTTTCATTATTAATTAGCAGTTTGACTATGATTTACTTATTTAATAACTAAGATTAATATTCTGCAAATACCAGTTTTCACTATGAAGAAATCTATATTATACCTTTGTTTACCTGCTTAACTAGACACAATTTGCTCATAAGGAAGTAAATTTACCAAAGGCCAAAAATCAGAATGGTATCATGTGGGGACATGTGTTAACCTACATAAGGTCTCAGAAGATTCAAGCACTAAATCCACCTATCCTAGAAGCAGAGATTGAGTTTTATTCTTTTGGCAATTTTTAATCAGTTTGGCATCACTTGTTGACTAGAGCACTTCATACTATATGTGATGAAGTACAAATGAGTTCTTGAGTTCCTAAATCCATTTGTAACCCAGTTAATAATCTATATTTCTTAGCCTCCTGGCATTCATAAATCAAATAATAATATCCTGCTAAAACGTAAGGAACTTTAAGGGAGGTGGGCAGATTATACCTGATAGGTATAGTCAACTTTTCATTTAAAAAATATGTATGTATTTATATATGTCACTTATATATTGTGTGTATTTATATATGATTTGTATACATGTATATGATGTTTATAAATCTACTACAATAAATCTTTAAAATACAAAAAGCTAAAATTTCAATTCAAAGAAGTCTGCTGTTCTATAGCATATTAAAGGTAACAAGACAGACATGAAACCTCTTAGAAATAAGAACGGAGAGAACGGTCCTGTTTCTTATTCAATACCCATCTAGCGAATTCTGGATGCTCTTTCAGAGAATCATAGAATCAGGGAAGAGTTTGGTTTGGAAAGAACCATTAAAGCTCATCTAGGCCAATCTCTTGCAGTGGGGAGGAACATGTTCAATGCTCAGAGCCCTGTTCAGCCTGACCTTAAATGTTTTCAGGAAAGAGGCATCTATATTAAACCTCTCTAGACAACTTGTTCCAGTGTCTCACTGCCTTCATTTTAAAAATATTCTTCCTTATGTCTTGTCTGAATCCACCCTCTTTTTTTTTTTTTTTTAATGATTCCTCCTTGTTCTGTCATTACAGACCCTACTTAAAAGTCTGTCCCTATCTTTCTTATAAGCCCCCTTTGTATACTGAAAGGCTACAATGAGTTATCTGCCCTAATTCCCCTAGCCTGTCTGCATATGATCATCCAGGATAACATTTTCAGGATAGATAAGTTAAACTTCCATATGGATGTTTGCATGTAGACAGCAGAACCACAATTGTACTGTCAGACACTACTTTTCAGTTTGAATTGTTAATTGCATAAATATAGATGTAAACAAAGCACAAATATTGGCTGGTCACATTATATTTTTGTTTTTATCAGTTATTTGCCATTTATTTTGTCTTTAGGAGAGTTATTATTTTATTAATTAGCATTTTATTTACCCATATGTTACAAGAGATGGAAAATAATTAACAAATAAAGTGTATTGCATTACTTTTCTGGAACTTATAGAAACTTTTCTACACAACATCTACTAAGATTTATTTATTTTCACGTATATTATATTGCATGATTCCAGCAGTTCTGCTCTGTAATGGATGTCATTAAAAGTAAGAAGCTATAATACTCTGAAAAAATGGGATCTGAATATGCATAAACACACAACTTTCAGTGTGAGAAAAGCTTCTAAGTTAAACATAGCTGTGTAAACAAAACTGCTTAGTTGTGCATTTGTTACATACTGGTTGTAAAACTAATGCAAATATGAAGTCCTTGAATTTCTCATTTAGCTGCTGAGGTTGGCTGATTTAGTTTCATAAACATTGTAATGATATTTTTGAAAATCAGAAATGAGGACTAATATCATTATAACACTTTGAAAAAAACAATCTAGATTGCTAAAAATGAAGCTTTTTTCCAAGGACAAAACTTACATAAATCGAACTGCACCATTTCTTCATTTCTAGATGTTTCTAGTAGTAAATTATATCCTCCTAAATTGACTGAAATAGTAATTAAACTCTTAGTCTGGTAATATTTGTAGGTGTACTACGAACAAATATATTATCTTCTATTTTTAATAATAAAGCCAGATGTGATTATATTTGCCAGTTATGCAGTTCCGTTACTCTAGATCAATTGCATTTTACTTTTGCTGTTTTTCTAGCCATCATAAATACTTATATGTTGTTGTTATGCCAACAAAACTGAGTCAGGAGTTGGTCAGGACTGTTTGTCCTTCTTACTTGTGAGGTCTGAGCTCCAAATTCTGTGGTGAAATATTGACATCAGAATCCATGAGTTCTAAAAAAACAGGGATATTACACAAGTGCGCAAATTCCCTTGGGTTTGAAAAGAAATAGTAGCTTGCTTGTAATATTTCTAGACGAATAAGAATTTTAAAACATGGAAGGAGTTATTGGATTGGCTAAATTATGACTGAAAACTATGGAATAAATTGCTATTTAACTTTTAAACATTCAGGTCAATAAGGACCATCATTAAAACTAAATCATTAAAAACTAAATACAATGACAAAATGAGAATTATGCTAACTTCACAGCTGAGGATCTGGCATGTGTGTCTGCAGAAATAAATCAATCAGTTGCTGCACAGCCTTGGAATTATTCAATACACAGACAAATACTTTAATTATAAATGTTCGCATTTGCTAAATAAGTATCATGTGACTTATAATTACATAGGTGAAAAGAATGCTGGGAGTTGTAACTGAAGCGACAAATTAAAGAACTACTGTTTATGTAGGAGACATTGCACTTAGCAGTCTGATCTCGTGGTTTGATTGACATGTTTGTCACAAATGCACATGTATACAAAAGGAACTGCATCTGTACATGCATATTGAGACACTTGAAAGAAAGTATCTCATACAGAGCCAAAATTTAATCAGACTAGACCTTTGATTTGTCTTACAGGGGGTGTGTCAGTGCATTTTAGAGAATTCGTGTTCTTTGCCTATAGGCACAAATAGATTTTTAAGCACCAGAAGAATGATGGTATGCAGGCCAATAGCCAGATGGAGTTGTCCAGTGTTTCTTTGCTGATAGCTGTAGTAATTTATGTACACAATGATGAAAATAAAAACGAGCTTTCCTGTTTAGATAAATACAATTAGAATATTTTTGCTTGGAAACTGCAGGTGCCAACATTTTATCTGTTTGCTTTGCTGTGCTTAAGGCATCATTATGTATATACTAAAACAGATGCCAGAGTCAGTGAATCAGCATTTCCAGAGCTAAAATAGAATTTTCAGAAGTACTACCATCAGGAAGTGAATTATTGGTGATGGAGACTAAAGCAGTGATGAAAATGGCAGACATAAACTAGTTCATCTGCTCAGAGATGAACATGCTCATTCTCAAGCAGAGTATAAAAACACAACACTCCTGCTAAGTACAACTGGAGACGAGGTATATAGCTTTACATTACAACGGGGTGGTTAATATCAGGGAGCCGTAAGATTGTTTTGATATTATTTTTAAGTGTGTTGTCATTCTTTTTACAGTCCATATTGCTGTTTAACAGTCTTCAAAGCAATGTACAATTCCTTAAGGAAAATATAGGAGTATCTTAAGTATTCTACTTTTTTTCAGTATGTTTAAAATTTATTTCGAGTCCATACCTTTGTCAATCTGCTCTTAATAAGTGTCAGTATTTCTTATCAAAATGCCAGTGATGTTGGAGGATATAGGAACACAAATCATAAATTAATGACTGGATCAGGGAAATGGGGATGAAACAAGATTTAATACAGAACAGCCTAGAAGCAGTTAGCCAGTGCTTGTGAGTAAGTGTGTTAGCAAGCTTCCACAGTCTGTCATCTCAGCAAAAGTGGGGGATGGTGATCCATATGGCATCTAAGACGTGAGGGTTTGTGATATTTTGTTAACTATTGACTGCCCGAGTGCAGACAGGTGGGAATTAGGGTTTCTCAAACACAAAAGGTGGTGGAATCATTAGCCCAGCTGAAGTGCATCTACAACAATGCATGAAGCATGGGCAATAAAGAGGAGGAGCTGGTGGCCATTGTGCAGCAAAAAACCTATGATATAGTTGTCATCACAGAAACACGGTGAGTTGACTCACACATCTGGAGTACTGCACTTGATGGCTATCAACTTTCAGAAAGGATAAGGCAAGGAAGGAGAGGCAGTGGGGTCGCCCTTTATGTTAGGGATAGATACCACAGAAATCACACAGAAATAAGAGAAAACTAAGGGTTAGAAAGGACCTCAAAAGATCACCTAGCTCAACTGCCCTGCAAGAGCAGGGTCACCTCTACCAGGTCACATAGGAATGCGTGTTTTGAATGTCTCCAGGGAAGGAGACCACAACCTCCCTGGGCAGCCTGTGCCAGTGCCCTGTCACCGTTGCAGTGAAAACGTTTTTCCTTATTTTTCTGCAGAGCCTCCTATGCTCAAGCTTGTTCTCATTGCCCTTGTCCTATCATTCGACATAACTTAAAAGAGATGGGCTCTGTGCTCCTGACACTTGCCCTTTACATATCTATAAAAATTAATAAGTTCACACATTCTCCTCTTCTCCAAGCTGAAGAGACTCAGCTCCTTTGGCCTTTCCTCATAAGGGAGATGTTCCACTCCCTTAATCATCTTGGAGGCTCCCCACTGGACTCCCTCCAGCAGTTCCCTGTCCTTCTTGAACTGAAGGGCCCAGAACTGGACACAGTATTCCAATACTCACCAGGGCAGAGAAGAGGGGGAGGAGTACCTCTCTTGACCTGCTAATCCATCCCCCTTCTAATGCACCCCAGGATGCCATTGGCCTTCTTGGCCACAAGGGCACATTGCTGGCTCGTGCTCATGCTTCAGTCTGCCAGCACTTCCAGGTCCCTTTCTTCTTCACTGTTGTCCAACAGCTCAGTCCTCAACCTATACTGGCACTTGGTGTTTTTCTTGCCCACATGCAAGACTCTACGATTGCCCTTGTTCATGAAATTCATGAAATTTCTCCCTGCCCAACTCTCCAGCCTATCTAGGTCCCTCTGAATGACAGCACAGCCTTCTGGGTTGTCAGCCACTCCTCTCAGCTTTGTATCATCAGCAAACTTGCTGAGAAGACACTGTCCCATCATCAAGGTCATTGATAAGCACTGGTCTCCCTGCATCTACCCATTCAGTCACAACATCATAGAAGGCTGTGAGATTAGTCAAGCATGGTTTCCCCTTAGTAAATCCATACTGACTGTTCTTTTCCATGTGCTTTGAGATGACCTCCAGAATGAGACACACCATCATTTTTCCAGGGATGGAGGTGAGGACAGTGGTTTGTAATTGTCTGGATTATCCTTCTTGCCCTTTCTGAAGACTGGAGTGACACTGGCTTTCCCGCAGTCCTCAGGCACCTCTCCTGTTTGCCATGGTCTCTCAAAAATGATGGTGAGTGGTAGGGCAATAACATCAGCCAGCTCTCTCAACACTCTTGGGCCCACTCAACATCCCATCAGGGCCCATGCACTTGTGCACATTCAGTTTGCATAACTGATCTCTAACCCAGTCTTCAATGACCAATAGTGAGTCTTCCCTCCTCCAGATTTTCTCTCTTATATCCAGAGTCTGGTGCTCACAAGGGCTGGTCCTAGGAGTAAAGACTGAAGCAAAGAAAGCATTCATCAGCTTTGCCTTCTCTCTATCCTCTATTATCAGGGCTTCTACTTCATTCAGCAGTGGGCCCACATTTTTGCTATTCTTCCTTTTACTATGGATATATTTGAACAAGTTCTTCTTGTTTTCTATTATTTCCTTTGCTAGTTTGAGTTCTAAGAGAGTGTTGGCTCTTCTTGTTGCTTTACAACATACTCTGGCAATATCCCTATAGTTCTTCCAAGTAACAATTTTCTTCCACGAGCTTTAAATTTCTTTCTTCCACGAGACTTTCTTCAGAAGCTCCTTTTTGCTCCATGCAGGTCTTTTACATGATTTTTTTACTCAAAGGAATGCACCTATCTTGGGACTGAAGTAAGTGGTATTTAAAAATTGACCAACTTTCTTGTGCTCCCTTTACTTCCAGAGTCTTGGCCCATGGGATTCCTGCAAGTAGATCTTTAGAGAGTATGAAATTAGTCCTGCAGAAGTTTTAATTTTACTTATTGCCCTTCTTCCTTGTAAAATACTAAACTCCACCATGTCACCAAGGTCACTGTCACCAAGGCTGCCCCCAACCTGTCCCAATCCAGACCTTCTTTATTTGTTAATATAAGGTCCAGCAGTGCACCTGTCCTCATTGATTCCTCCACTACCCGCATCAGAAAATTATCAAGAGCCTTTTCACTGAATATACCTGACTGTGTGGGCTTTCCAACAAATATCAACGTGATTGAGGTCACTCTTAAGTACTAAGGAGTGTGATCTAGAGGCTACTTGCAGTTGACTGTAGAAGATCTCAGCAACATCTTTTTGGGTTGGTGGTCTATAGCAGACACTCACAACAGTTTCACCCCTATTTGAATGTCCCTTAATTCTTACCCACAAGTTTTCAACCCCTTTTACCTCCCTCCCTGGATAGAACTCAGTACATTCCACTTGCTGTAGAACATAAAGGGCTACACCTCCACCTCACCTTTTTATTCTTTCTTTTCTAAATAGTGCATAGCCATCCATGACAACATTCCAGTTGTGGAAGCTGTTTCACCACATTTCAGTGATAACAATTACATCATAGCCATGCAACCCAACACAGATCTCCAACTCCTCATGATGATTCCCTATACTCTGTGCATGGATATATAAGCATTTCAGAGAGTGAGACAAGCTTTAGTTTCCACTTTTGATATCTGACTATTTCCAACCACTTTCATGGTTACTAACCTAGTAGTAAGAACTGTGTTTTTGTTGACACGTTTATCACCATTTCTCACCTTGAGTGAGATGGCACACAGAAGGCTGTCCTTAGGCTCATCTCTAGTGAGCCTGGTTTTATCCCCTTCTCCCTTCAAGTCTAGTTTAAAGCCCTCTCAATGACGGTTGTTATATGCTGTGAGAAGATCCTTTTCTTATGCTGATAGATGCACCTCATCTGGCCAGCAGCCTTGGTTATGTATATACTGATCCATTGTCAAAGAACCCAAAGCCCTGCAAATGACACCAGTCCCTGAGCCATGGGTTAATCTGTTGGCCCTTCATGTTGGTTCCCTCATCCGTCGTTGTCATTCGCAGGATGGAGAAGAACACAGCTTGCTGACCTGATCCCTTAACTAGTTGTCCCTGAGCCCTGAAATCTCTCATCATTGCTTTTGTTGCTCTTGATACCACATCGTTGCCACCCATCCAGGAGACCAGAAGTGGGTAGTAATCTGGAGGTATCACGAGGGTGTGAAATTCACTCATGTCATCCTTTATCCTGGCCCCAGTGAGGCAGCAGACTTCCCTATGAAGTGGGTTTGGTCTGTACATTGGGCCCTCTGCAACCCTCAGGAGGGAGTTATCCACAACAGTGACCCTTCTATTTTCCTTTTGGAATGCATTATGAATGTTGGTTTGGGGCAACTTGTCCTCAGTGGTACTTTTGGCCTATGTGGGGTATCCTGAACACTATCTGCTATTTCCTGATGCAGGGCCCCATATCTGTTCTGAAACACCACTGAAGGCGCTGAAGTTCTCAAAGAGAACACACCTGCCCCATTTGTGGTGTTGGGCTGAGGCCTGTTCTCACTGTCACAGTCTGAGACCTGTTATCATTGTCACTGTTCATATAAGTTATTTTGGAGTGTCTGGGAAGCTTGCTGGGACAATAAGGACTCCTGTGCTCCACCAATGATATTTGGCTCCTTAGCAGTCTTAGTGGAGAGTACACTATGAAAACACTCATCTAACTTCCTCTCATTCTTCCTGATACTCCTCAATCTGCTTATCTCCTCCCTGAGCTCCATCACTTCATTTTGCAGCTGTGCCACCTGCTCACACCAGAAACAGCCATGGTCAGTACTATCTCCTGTTGCCATAAAAAGGGTGTTGCATTCCCTGGCTAGCCAGGACCCTGAGCTTGAAGGCAGGGATGGGAAACAGAGTAAGACCTCAATAATACAAGAGGAAATGGTTAGTGACCTGCTGTTTACTTAGATGCACACAAGGCTATGTGATTGAATGGGTTTACACCCTAGAATGCTGAGGGCATTGGTGATGTGCTTATGAAGCCACTTTTCATCATTTATCGTCAGTCTTGGTTAACTGGGTAGGTCACAGTAGGACACAGCAGGAGGCTGGTAAATGTGATGCCAATCTTCAAGAAGGGCATGAAGTTGAATCCAGAGAACTTGATCTGTCAGTCTGACCTTGGTGCCAGGGCAGGTTGTTGGGCAGATCATCTTGGGTGCCAGCATACACTATTTACAGGATAGCCAGGCAATAAATTAGGCCCAATCATCATGATTTCATGAAGGGAAGGTCCTGCTTGAGGAACCTGATGTCCTTCTACAAAAGGTGACCTGCCAATTGGATGAGGGAAGATCTGTGGATGTAGTCTTCTTGGACTTCTGTAAAGACTTTGACATTGTTCCCCACAACACCCTCATGAAAACACTGTCTACCCAAGCCTTGGACTGGCATACCCTCTGCTTAGTCCAACACTGTCTGGATGGCCTGGCACAGTGTTAGCAAATGGAGTTCAGCTAGTGGCTTGTCCCAGGTGGTGTTGCCTAGTGCTCACTACTGGGGCCATTCCTGCTTAGCATCTTCATCAATGATCTCAGCAAAAGGAAAGAGTGCACCCTCAGTACGTTTGCAGATGACACCAAGTTGGATGTAAGTGTTGGTCTGCTCAAGGGTAGAAAGGCCCTACAGAAAGACCTGAACAGGCTGAATCAGTGGCCCAAGGCCAATATTTGAGGTTGAACAAGAACAAATGTCTGCTCCTGCACTTGGGCCACAACAGTCCCATGCAGAAGAGTGCTTTGAAAGCTGCCTGAGAGAAATGGATACAGTGGTGTTGCTCAACAGCTACATGAATAATAGCCAGCAGTGTGCTTATGTGGCCAAGAAGGCCAACATCATCGTGGCTTGTAAAAGAGCCAGTGTGGCCAGCAGGACCCTGTACTCAGCACTTGGTGAGATTGCACCTTGAGTACTGTGTTCAGTTTTTTGGCACTTCAAGACAGGAAAGATATTAGATGCTGAAATACATCCATAGAATGGCAGCCAAATTGATAAAGGGTCCAGACAACAAACATTCCGTTGAGTGGCCAAAAGAACTGTGGCTGTTTAGTATGAAGAGGAGGAGGCTAAGGGAAATCCTAATTGCTCTCTACAGCTGCATGAAAGCAAGGGGTTTTTGGTCTCTTCTCAGTAGTAACAAGTTACAGGGTGAGAGGAAATGGCTTCAAGTTATGCCAGGGGAGATTTAGGATGCATGTTAGGAAAATCCTTTTTACAGAAAGTCTTAAGCACAGAAAGGCTTATGGGCTGTCCAAGGAAGTGGTTAAATCACCACCCCCTGAATTTGTTTTAAAATTGTATGCATACAGTGCTCAGAGACATGGTTTAGCAGTGGGCTGGTAGAGCTAAGTTAGTATACTTAGACTGAATGTTAGACTGGATGATTTTGCATGTCTTTTCTAACCTGAATGATTCTATGATTCTAAATAAAATATACATTTTATTTATTCATACACATATTTGCATTTTTCTGTGTAATTCACATCCCTGAAGACTGTACCTGGACTTAGGAAATTTAATTTCATTACCTACCTTGGTAAACTTCAACAGAACACTGCCACAGTGGCATACATTTAGAATATTCACAGTCTTCTTGTGTAACATAAACTGTGGCCAACTGGCCAATACAAAATGTTTTAAGTTTGCTTCTCCTTTCTGCTAATTCTGTAACCATATTCAGTTAAACATTGGAACGAAACACTAGCTTGAAATGAACAGCAAGGAATAAAACAGAATCAGGTTTGGCATGGTTTGATAGCTTGGCTTTGTCTGATTGTGTTGTATCTGAGTGAATGAAATGAAAACAACCATAAAGAAGAACAAATATTAGAACTTTAAAAAGTGAATGAGTTTTGGAGGTTTAAATGTAAGAACTTTTTGATATGAAGTTTTTTTTGACCAGAACGGCAAGTTTAAATTGCCAGACAGCAGAATATCTTGGTGGGTAAAACCACTGACCAAGGAAAACAAATATAGGTGGTTCACTGAAAACAAATAGTATGTGAAGAGCATATGAAACTTTGTTAGCCTAAAATAAGTAGTATGACTTGATCAAGCCATGCTGAATATTGTATAGGAGTTAGTTTTCTATTATTTTGTCATGGTTTAACAAATATAATAACGTAAATACAAATTTTCCATTTCCACTCTATTTGGTTTATATTTGGTAACAGAATGCTGTATATACAGTTACCAATTACTTCAGTACAGAATTCTAAATGAGAATCCTTCTTAAACTCAGCAGTATTATGAAAGATGGTGACAATGGGATGGTTTTAATTTTCTTGCCCCCTTAAAGTTTTATATGCATCATCGGCCTTTGAACAAAATCACATCCTCAGAAAAAATTCAAAGCGGTGAAGAACAAACAATCCCCCTTTTGCTGATGAAAAAGACGGAGAGAAGATTAAGAATGAAAAGTAATGATCCAAAATTCACATACAGCAATATTTACTAATACAGCATCCTAAACCCAGATATACCTACAGATTAGAGAAGAGAGAACGGCACTACTGCAGTTGTGCATGAAAAAGTCTCCCAAATTAAGTCCTGGCTTTTTTTTCAGTCTTGGATTATTGTCCAAGTAGGTACCACAAAGGGTTACACCTGCAAGCTCTGAAAAATTCCTAGTTTCTAGTAAGTGAGATAGTTTGCTGGTTAAATGAAAATGGATTATAATAGAAAAGTATTATGGAAATCTTGCAGTGAAGTGGCACCCTTCTAAAATACTTTTTCCTAAGGATCACTGAATTACTATAAGAACTACTTTCCCAACAGAAAACTGCTGGAAGAACACTTTTTCTAGTATCTTCCTTCTGCTGGCGAACCATGAAATCCCTTTTTAATACATAGCAGGGGTAACTCAGTGTCAGTGTATCCTATACAATTACAGCTTCATTATACTATTTCTAAAGAAATCTACCTATTTCAATGAAAATGCGATCTACTTTCAAATAGTAAACCAAAATATTAATTATGTAAAAGTGTATGATTACAACATAGGCTTTCCAACACATTAAAATCATGGAGACAACTCATTCATAGTACTTTGTGGTGTAATGCTGATGAAAAATCTGAAGAAAAAATACTGGCTTTAATAAGTCTTTGCATCATTGCATATAAGTTCTTTTGATAAACTATGGCAGCTACCTTTAAAAATATCTCCATGGACATATTTATGTAGTGACTGAAGAGAAATAACTTTAAAGCCTTCTGAAAATGGAATGTAAAATGGGATTCAGTCACTCATTCACTCACTCTCTCACTCACTCATGCACTCACTCAAGCAGTCACTTTTGTAAGCTACTATTGATATAGAAGTGGGGGCAAAATAAAGTTAGCTACTTTCTTGTCACTGGCTCCATGAAGCTAGAGCAAACTTTGCCATTATTAATACCATTTCCAACACCTATCTGTCACACTGAATCACATCTAAAATCCTTTTGAAACTGCTTTTGACATAGAAACTGCTACTTGTCACAAGCAGTTTTTAAAACCTAACATTCATTTTATAATACCTGCCACATTGTGAAATTTAGGATCCTAATATGTTAAATATTCTGACAGCTGAAAAAATAAATGCAACTGCTCCTTCTCTTCTAAGATTTTATGTGTTTTCTTCATTGATACTCAAGTTCAGAATACGTTAAAGCATGGTAGTCCTTCCTAAAAATTGAACTTTTCCTTCCTTTGAGGCCAGAAAGTAGGTGCTCCACACATACTCCCATAGAAGATAGTCTATCTGACTGTATTCATATAACTCTTCTCTTCTTCAGCCTTGTTTAAAAGCCCCTGATTATTTTTAGTAGTTCTGGTTTTACCTGAGAAATCTCTGCATGCTTTCTATGAAATTCTACTGTGACAATACAGCTTCCTTATATGGGTGAGCTAAGAAATAGCTGGTATTTATATATTTGTTCCTGGAAATGATTTAGATAAATTCCTCTCATTCTACAACTTCTTCACACATTTCTTGACAGCAAAGGTAATCTATTACCTCTTTCAGAATCTGATGCAAATCATGTGGGACTTTTCAGTCTTTATTTAACTGGTGCATTTCCTAAATATGAATGAGAGTTAAGGTTTGTTTGGGTTTTTTTGGTTTTGGTTTTGTTTTGTTTTTTTGTTATTGGTGTATTTTTTTGAAGGCAGGCTTTTCTCGAATACCAGACATTCATCAAATATTTTCTGAAACATGTACAAAAGCTCAACAATCACAACAGGCTCAACAAATGTGTTCACCCATCTGCTATAAAGAGGGAGTGGCACTCAAGGCCTTCAGAATTTATATATAGAGATAAATATTGGCTTCCTGAAAGAAGGCACCATTCAGAAGACTTCTTTGGAGGGGAAATAATTTTTTTTGTTCCTTCAGTTCTACTCAAGATTTCATTCCGTGTTTCTGTTATTGAGACCTAAGTGCTTATATTGAGAGTAACACATCTTGGTGAATTTGTAATATATGAAGAAAAAAATAGAAAACCGTTAAGGAGCTATACATAAAAATGGGAACAATATTCCCATAAAAATGGGAATAATACTTATTTTTTCAAATACTTCTTTGAATTCTTTCAGTTCTTTGAAGCTCAGAAAGCCAAATATATCCTGGGTCAAAAGAAGCATGGCCAGTAGGACCAGGGAAGAGTTTCTACATCTCTAGGACACTGTTGTAGGACCCCACCTGGAGTACTATATTCCATTCTGTTTCCCCTAGCGTAAGATGGACATGGAGATAATGAAGTGAGTCCACAGAAGGGCCACAAAGATAATTAAAGGACTGGAGCATCTCTCCTGACAGGCTGAAAGAGTTGGGGTTATTCAGTTTATAGAAGAGAAGATTCTGGGTAGACTATAGCATCCTTTCAGTACCTGAGAAAGCTGGGAAGGGCTTTTTTACAGGGCATGTAATGATAGAACAAGGAGGAATTGTTTTAAACTGGGAAAGGGTAGACTTAGGTTAGATGTTAGGAATAAATTCTTCAGTGTGAGGGTGGAGCAATACTGGAACAGATTGCCCAAGAAACTTTGGGCTGCCCCTCCCTGGAAATGTTCAGGTCTGGGTTGGATGGGGCTTTGAGAAACCTGGTCTTGTGAAAGGTGTCCCTGCCCATTGCAACTAGATGATCTTTGAAGTTCCTTCCAACCCAAACTATTCTATGATTCTACGATCCTTAATAATTAGGACAGCTCCCGCTCTTGGTTTCCCAGATACAGCTCACATATTTTAAGTGAAAGGGAAGTCAAAGGGAAGTTATAAAGATATTAAGTGGTTTCCTACAGAATCCATCTGTGCAACAATACTGAACTGCGACACTGTCCTGAAGGACAGACATGGAGTCTTTTTATACACTATTGAAGTTGTAGGTTTACCTTTAGTCTCTCCTAAATGAGTAATATATCTCTCTCATGCGGACAGTAATTGCTTACTAGAAACCTTGGGCTCCTCAGCTATTCAAAGCCTACTGTTTTCATAATCTATAAATAACGAGCTTTTTATTTGTTCTTAAAATCTAGATGAACACAATATGTCCTCTAAACTGACAAGCTTAAAATAAGGAGAGAAGGCTGCAGAGACTAGAGCACCAAGGTTGCTCTGTCTGGGATCAGTTAGACAGGCCATTCCTCAGTCAGTAATGATCCTTTCTGAAGAGCTGAGCTTTACTCTATTAATGTCATTTTGTCTTTTCAGGTGTAAAGATTGTCTATTTTTTATGCTAGCTTTAAATATAAGTATTACATAAGAATGAGAAAGACATTTCAGTTCTGAAAATAATTTCTTGGGAAACAATAGGACTTTGTTTTATCTTAAAGGAAAAAGATGATGTGGCTACCACACATGGTTGCAAAATCCTGTGCAGGAATTTTATGTATGGAACACTGACTGCAGGTCTGGTTTATAATCTAGCAGTACCTCCGTGACTCCATCTGTGTTCAAAGATGATTCTGTGTCCACTGTTTCTTAATCTTAGTGAAGGTCCATCATCCTCCTAGTTTTACTTGCCACAGTTTATCCATGGTTTCCAATTTTGATGTTTACATTCTTTGCTTTTATCTCTGAGATTTCACGCAGAACATCATTGCTTCAATAGCTTTTGCATAACTTTTTTTTGCATAGGCTTTCTGGCAAACTGCCCAAGATGTGATTTGCACAGCTTTCAGAATCTTTACTCAAGATACTAGCTGATAATCACTTTTCTTGCACTTTTTTGGTATAAAAATGGGAGTTTCTAATAATATGAACTCTGTTCCTTGGATTGTCTGATTAAGACAAGCACAAGAGAACTAAAATCTAAAAGTTAGATACCAGCATTGTTTTTTTCCCTTGGTTCTCTTACTCAGGAGTCTTTTCTAAGGGGCCAAAATGGTTCTTGTCTGGTAACAAACCATCAAGACTCTTTATCAGTTGTTCCACCTCCATCCCTGTCATCAGTCAAAGAAATTTTATAGAACAAAACTCTTACATTTTTTACTTAAGAATAAGCCTAAAGTTTTTTAATTCTCCATTTCTGAAAGAGTTTGTCTTACTTGTCAGATTAAGAAGAGGAATAATGCCATATATTAGTACTTTAGATATTTTGGGTGCTCTAAAACAACTAATTTAACTTGTCTAAGCCTAATATGCATCAGTAGTCAATTACTTGCATGTAGAAAATGTGATTTGTAATATGAACAGCCAAATTTATCCCTAGTGCAACTCTATTGACTTCAAATTAAAATCAGCTTCTGTTAAATGATCCATATGGGAAATACAAAACTTGCTTAATCGAAGAAAAAGATACTTTATGATGTATGTTAGTTTCAATCTGGATTTTCGCTTCTGTGCATTGCTTTCAGTTCTTACAATTAAATATGCAAAATATGACTGTCTCTGAAAGTGGTATAAATGATGGTGCTCGCTAAATGGTACAATGAACTGCATGGAAAAAGCTGGTGTGAACACACATATGAGTGTGAAATGTGTTGCCATTTGCAACAGTAGTCATCGGACAGGCTAAACAAGCCTGTTCATACAAGGGGAGAATCTTTACATCAGTTTCTATTCTCTGTAGCTCAGAGTTTTTAAAATGAAGCAAAGGAAATTTAGCAGACTAATAGGGAGGCAGTTTGGAAAGCCTAAGCAATACCTAATATATTTTTTATATCAAGACCAAGTTTTAGCCCTGGTGCAGCTATCCAAATCCACTGTGAGAATACTGAGATATTTTTTCTTCTGGATTTGAGGCTTTGGACCTTTTCCTTGGTCTTTTCTACTTTTGTTGTTTTGTGGATATTTGCTGACTTTGTTAATTTTTCTATTTTCAGTTCTTAATGATAATGATATTCTTTATCTTGTGAAGCTAAGGAATTATGAAAATGTTTACCCTTGAAGAAATGCATATCCTAGCAGACAGGAACCAGAGGGAGAAAAAATACATCACTGTGATGTATTTATACTGCTGGCTGTGCGGGAAGGTAGAGGCTATTTAAGCTCCAGAAGCAAAGAAAACAAAAATAAAATCATAGAATGCTTTGGGATAAAAGGGACCTCAAAGATCATCTGTTTCCAACATCCCCACCATGGACAGGGACCCCTTCCACAAGATCAAGTTATTCAAAACCCTATCCAATCTGAACCTGCACCCTCTGGGGGAAGGAACATGCAAAATTTCTCCTGGCAACCTGTTCCAATAATTCACCATCACATGAAAGAATTTCCTCCTAACGTCTAACCCAAGTCTACCCTTTTTCAAGTTTAAAACTGTCCCTCGTCCTATCTCCAGGTAAAAAGAGCTTGCCCAGCTGTTTTATAGTCCTCCTTCAGGTACTAGAAGGTTGCTATAAGGTCTCCCAGTCAGTGAAACTTCACCAGACTGATGGGATTTCGTAGACATGATGATGCCTAGAAGCTTTATCCACCAGTTCTCTCAGGACCTGCAGATGTATCTCATGAGGTCCCCTGGACTTGTGTGCGTTCAGGTTTTTTAGATAGTCTCAAACCTCATCTATCCCTATCATGGGTGGTTCTTTGTTCTCCCCATCTCTAAATTTGCTTTCTGTGACCTAGGCAGTGAGGCTCGAGAACTTGCAGGTGAAGGCAAAAAAATTCACTGAGTCTATTAGCCTGCTCTATATTCCAGATAACCAGGTTTTAGGTTTCCTTCTGGAGAGGCCCTACATTTTTCCTAGTTTTCCTTTTGTCACTGACATACCTATAGAATCTTCTCACTGGCATACCTATGGAATCTTTTCTTCTTGCCCTTGATATTGTTTTCCAAAATTCAATTCTATTTGGGCTTTAGCTTTCTGAACATGGCCCCTGCTGCTCCAGAAATTTCTCCATATTCCTCCCAGGCTACCTGTCCTTGTTTCCACCCTTATAGGTGTGAGCTTCTTGTTTTTTTGTGTCTGAGTTTGTCCAGGAGCTTCTAATTCTTCTGTGTAGGCCTCCTGGTGTTTTCTCCTGACTTCCTCTTTGTTGGGATGCATTTCTGAGCTCAGGTGAGGTGATCCTTGAATATTAACCTGATTTCTTGGTCCTCTCTTTCAATCCAGAGCTTTACGCCATGGTACTCCACCAAGCAGGTCCCTTAAGAGGACAAGGTCCAGGGTAGTGAGGTTGATGTGCACCCTCCTTGTTACTCTAAAGATCTTGAACTCTAAAGCTTTGTGATCACTGCAACCCAGGCTGCCCTTAAGCTTTAACTTGTCCATGCTACTCCTATCTGACTGCAGAGGCCTCATCCACTTGGTCAGGTGGCATTTGTCAGACTCCTACTGTAATGTCCCCTGCTCTCCCTTTAACAGTAACCCATAAGGTCAGCTCCTCATCCATACTCAGCTGGAGCCCCATGCACTCCAGCTGTTCGCTGGTGTAGAGACTGATGCCACCTACCGACACCACTTCATCATCTCCCCAACCTGTCCTTTCTAAAGAGCCTGTGACCTTCCATTCCAACATTCCATGCCAACAAGTTCATAGATCTGCAAGGCTCATGCGCATCTCTTAACACTTCTTTTTATTCTCCATGTTATGGGAATTTGCATAGAGAAATTTAAATTTGGCCCCCAGTGAGACTGATTTACTTGCTTCAGTGCCTGGAACTCCATTGGGGTATTTCTCCAGTGCTTCCTTGTTGCCTCACTTCAGGAGCCCCTGGTTCATCTCTGTAAGACTTCAAATGTGGTGCAACTTGTCCAATACATCTCTGAGCAGCAGGCTGAGGGACCTTGTTAGTTCCTCATCCTTCTGACTTTCCTGTGTCATCCCACAGCTTGCCACAGGGAAGCCTGGTATTATCTTCCCCTCCTTCAACTCTAGTTTAAAGCTCTGTCTGAGTGCCAAAAGCTTCTCAGCAAAGACCCTCTATCCCTTTTGAGAAGAGTAAATCCCATCCACTGCCAGCATGCCTGGTGCTGTGTAGACCACCTCATTATCAAAAAACCCCCCAAATTTATGGCAGTGACACCAGCCACAGAGCCACATATTAGTAAGCTGAATGCATCTGTTTCTTTCAATGTTGCTTCCTGAAACCTCATAGAGACAACTGAAAATAAACAGTTCCCCAGCTTCCCTCATCAACCTTCCCAAGGCCTTGAAGTCTTTTTTGATCACCCTTGGACTATATACTCTGGCATCATCTCTGTCCATGTTGAAGATTAGTAATGAGTAATAGTCTGAGAATCATACTAGCTAGTAGGTTTCCTAGTGATGTCCTTAATCTGGGCTCCAGGGAGGCATCAGGCTTCCCTAAGAAAAGGGTCCCTCAGCATATTTGACCTTCTGTTCCCCTCAGAAAGCAGTTGCCTACAACTACATCTTTTCTTCTTGGTAAAGGCGGTCATGTTATGGGGCCCTGCTGACCCTGGCAAGATCTCTGGTGTGGATGGACCACCACCCCATCTCCAGAAGTGTATAGAAATGAAAAATCTGCCAAAAATGTAGACAATCTGATGGAATTACTCTTCTCCTGTAAACTCAGTGTCTAAATCAAGGGCAGATTACAAGACTTTAATTTTGTTTATAGTTTAGCAACTGAAATGCTTAATAGTTTTTTTTTACTAAACTGGGGGCTGATTCCTTTAATGAATAACATATCCTTGTATAACTTCTGCAGAAAAAGCATTGAACATAACTTAAGGGGTGAGTGGGAAGAAACCTCAGTATGTTATCATGTAACTGACTTGAAAATGAATGTTACTACATTGTAGAAAAAGAAAACAAGAATAATGAATATTCACAAGGCAAAATTTGGTTCATTAATATATGAAAGATGCATGATCGCTTATGTCACAGCTTAGCAGTTTGGGTGGGCCACAAACCTAATGACAGAATTCTTCTCTATTCCCCCACTCCACCCAAGAGGAAGATAAAAGGGGAATAAAGACTGGAGAGCTTAAGTTGGAAACTGAAAACAATTGGATACAGATTTTACTAACACAAGGGAAAGGTAATAACATAAAGCATAAGGTAACAAAGAATACAAATGCATAGAATTATATACAAACATAAATATACAACCCGATAACACATGGCAAGCTGGAGGGAACAAACAGTAGCACAGCCAGAGGGAGGTGAGAGTAGAAAGATGGAGGAGCTGCTGGCTTTCTGATCTTTTATAAAGTATGGAAGGAAATGTGAGGGTATAGATCCCTCCCTTTGCATTCAGCCCCTCTCAGAGTCCATAAACCCTCCTTCTTTAGTTCCTCCTGTTCAAATGGTGACAGCTTAGATTTTAAATTCAGCACAAATCAATTTTAATGAATTAAATAAACCAAGAGCTTCAGAAAATTTCCCGTTTTTAATTTAATACCCAGTTTATTTAACAATATTGCATAATATGAAGTAGACTTTCAACTAGTATGTACACTGGACAAATAGAAACTTCCAACTTTTAATTAATTGCTGACAGGCTGGATGAAAGCAACCTCCTAGTAACCATCACACCCTAACTTGACAGCCATCAAGACAAGCTGACCATTTGTTACTAAAATGGGATTGATAAACAGAGAATCATGAGTTAAGAGAAAGATTTAATACCTCATAAAAAGTGTGCTGTTGCTAGATGTGTTCAGTAAATTACTTTAAAGGCTTTCAAGTTGTGCCAAGGGAGGTTCAGATTAGATATTAGGAAAAAATTCTTTACCAACAGAGTGGTAAAGCATAGGAATCAGTTTCCAAGCAAGGCAGTGGAGTCATTGTCCCTGCAGATATCATAAAAATGGATAGATGTGGTACTTCAGAAGATTATTTAGTGGTTAAGGTGATGTAGGACTGATGGTTGGAAGGTTCGATATTGAAGATCTTCTCCAAGCATGATGATTCTATGGTGCTATATATTCCATAAATATTTCTTTTCAAACAGTTATATCAAATTAAAATAAAACTAACATTAACATAGAAGAGATAACATCAAATTATTAAATTATATTATATTATTTTATTATCTGCTTTTGTAACCTCAATTGAACATCTTCTTCCTAAAAAGGAATTGTGTAATGTTTGTGGGGCTTTTCTTAGCAGAAAATAAGCATCAAACTTACATGCTTTTGCCACCAGAGAAAGAAAAAGGGGAATGAATAAATTCACAATAATTTTAATAACTATAAATGGTTGCATGTATCAATCTGTATCAAATTTTATAATAGCTGCTACATAATATCAAGACAGTTTGTGTGCAGCTATATCTTGAATTCAAATCATGGAATGGTTTGTATTGAAAAGGGTCTCTAAAGATCATTTAGTTTCAAATGCCTGCCATGGTCAAAGCCATCTATTACTAGATCAGATTTCTTAAATGAATTAATTAGTATTTACGTGTACAAGTTTTGTGTAAACTCACTTCTTTTAGGAATGCATGTAAATCACACTTATTATTTTTTCAGGTGCTGGTGGCTGGTCTCCACTTGTTTCCAATAAATACCAATGGCTTCAAGTTGATCTTGGTGAAAGAACTGAGATTACTGCTGTTGCTACTCAAGGTGGTTATGGGAGCTCTGACTGGGTAACAAGCTACCTTCTGATGTTTAGTGATACTGGACGGAACTGGAAGCAGTATCGTCAAGAAGAAAGCATTTGGGTATGTTTTTTAACAGTAAGAATTAATTTTTTTGAAGACTTAAAAAATCTGTGTATTGTTGCAAAAATAAGCAAAGCAGTGGAATATAAAGAACTCCAAAGTGTTCATACAACTAAATTCACAAACTAATTTAACTTTTGATGAGATAAAAGGGAAGCAACATACATAAAAAACCTAACCTATAGCATTACTCTTCTAAGCATCTCAAGGAGGTATTCTGAGGACTACAAATGTACTGAAAAATCTCTGCTGTTTTGTGATGTATGGCAAAGGTGTTTTCCAAAATTTCTTGTCCCAGAGTATTAAACGTGGCTTTTTAATTAAGAAAAAACCAAACCAAAACCCCCCCTAGCTACTAGCTTTCTAGATAATAAAGATAATTAATAAACACTGCTATACACAAAGCCGCCTATTCACATGAATTTTATTGAGACTAAAGGCTATGCAGTATCAGACAGATGGTATCCAAAATCCTGATGGAAATCAAACAATACAGTTCGAGAACAGTGTTGCACCTTTCTTTGATCCCCAGTTACTAGCACTTGAAATAAAGAAAGAATATTGGTACCTGTGGTCTATAATTTTATCCTGTCAAGTTAATTATACCTTCTGTCCATACAAAGGACTTAGTTTTACTAAACTTCAGACTTTGATTCTTTCTTGATGAAGTTAAACATCATGTTAAAATGTATTTCCTTTTTATGCATTTTAATTTTGCTGACTTTTAATTCAAAATGTTCTTGTCAGTCTTGTTGTCAAAACCTATCTATGGCATAATGAGATTATGTAGTGCCTTGCTTGCTGCATAATTATCCTTTTGAATTTGCTACACATTTCTGCTTCAGACTGTGTTTCTGTTACAAGGAGAAATAAATTAGTTTCTGATCCATATGGCTTTGGGGAGTAAGGAAAAAAGCAAAAAAAAGGAACAATATTGTAAAAGTTAAATGAGCATAAGCTACTACAATATTGTGTTTCCCATCTACAGACAGACTGATAAAGCAAATCTGAGAGGTAGAACCATTTGATCGCTTCAATGAGGATTCTTATGAAATCTCATAATGGTATTGCAAACAGCGATGTAGATATTTATTACTTGATATTACCAGTAAAAAAATATCAAATATAAGTTTAAAATAATTGTCAAATGCTGATGCAGACACTGGTGTAAGGTTAGACCTCTAGGAGGGAAAAAGTAAGGCTTCAATTCCATTATCTCAAACTTAATAAAAAATTTATTTTCTAAGTGAGTGCAGTGCAGATTGGATGTATGGCTTACAGGCAGTGATGCATAATTCAAGGATGTAAACCATCAAATTCAGAGATAGTCTATTTATCTTTTTTATGTATCTTTATTTAGGACTTATGCTTCTAGGGGAATATATTTTTTCTTTTCCAAACTAATACATGCACATAGTCTTGGAATGAAACTCTTAAATCTCTATTTATTTTATAGATTTTCTCCAACTGTTTCCTGTTTATGTTAAGCCTTCTTAAATAAAATACCCAAGTTCATTTCAGGAAAGAACAGCACACATTTTAAGACATGTACTGTGTTACTTCTATTCTCTTTTTAACTGTATCATTGCCCTATTACAATATTGCTTACCAGCATTACCTTTAAAAATAAGTAAATAAATAAAAAATACTAGTATGCATTACAAAGATGAAACATGCCCAATTCTATGGTCTTTTCATTGATAAGAGTACTTCAGAATTCTTCACTGTATGTAAGAATATATACTCTGTAACAATTCTTTCTAACTTGGGTAGAATCCATGTGTCTTCTTGACAATTTCAAAAATTCCTACCTTTTTTTTTTCCTTCTCAGAACTTAGTTTTGAATTGTCTTTGATACCTTATGGTTTATCTTAAGGTTCTGAAGCTCCTGTCATCAGTGGAGCTAATCCCAGTTTTTTCATTCACTGTAAAATTTTTATAAAAACTGACATACAAAGAGGACTATCTGAGCATCTGCAAATGACTAGTTATAAAAAATGTCCTAACAGTCTGTGGAAAGGGTATTCTTTTCTAAGACTGGTTTATTAGACCTTGTAAGACTTTGTTAGGTTGAAATAAGCAATGTGAGAGTATCTTACTTCTTCCTGTCTATGAAGTGCTTCATTGTTTCTTGGTGCTAAATTTGGATGCAGATATTCTAAAGTTATGTGAGATGCTTGGGGTTGCCTTGACCCAGATGCAGGACATTGCACTTAGTCTTGTTGAACTTCATGAGGTTGGCATGGGCCAACCTCTCCAGACTGTCAAGGTCCCTCTGGACGGCATCCCTTCTCTCCAGTGTGTTGGCTACGCCACACAGATTGGGGTTCAGTGAACTTGCTGAGGGTTCATTCAATGTCACCACCCATGTTGCCAACAAAGATGTTAAACAGTCCCGAAAGAGATCCTCGCGGGACTCTGTTTTTCGCTGGCTTTCACTTGGACAATGACCCATTGACAGCCAGGCCATCAAGCCAGTTCTTTATCCATTGAGTGGTCCATCCATCAAACCCGTATTTTACCAGCTTGGAGACCAGGATGTCATGTGGGACTGTGCTGGAGGCTTTGCTCAGGTCCAGGTAAATTATGTTGGTTGGTCTTCCCTTGACTATTGATGTTGTGACCTTTTCATAGGCCACACAGTTTTTCAGGCATGATTTGCCCGTGGTGAAGCCAAGGGCTGTCTATACCCAATCACTTGTTCTCTTTCATCTGTGCCTCCTGGAGGATCTGCTCTGGGCACAGAGGTGAGAGTGTCCAGCCTATAGTTCCCTGCATCTTTCTTCTTTTCTTTTTTGAAAATGGGGGTTATGTATCCTTTTTTCCAGCTGGTGGGGACTTCACCAGACTGCCATGACTATTGGAATGTAATAGATAGTCTCCACATCTGCCAGTTCCCTCAGTACATGGGGGTGTATCCCATGAGGTCCCATGGACTTGTACACATTCAAGTTCTTTAGATGGTCACAAACCTGATTGTCACTTACAATGGACAGTTCTTCCTTCCAACCCTTGCCATTGTCATCTGTGACTTCAGGAGTGTGACTGAAGCCCTTGCCAGTGAAGACTGAGGTAAAGAAGTCATTGAGAGCCTCAGCCTGCTCCATATCACTTGCCACTAGTTCTCCTGTTTAATTTCTGAGGGGACTGACACCTTCCCTAGTCTTCTTTTTGCTGTTAATATATCTACAGAAATTTTTGCTATTCCCCTTGATTTCCCTGGATAGATTCAGTTCTGTCTGAGATTTAGCTTTTCTAACCAGGTCTTTTGCTGCTCAGAGAGCTTCCTTATATGCCCCCCCATTTTAGATGTCCTTTCTTCCATTCCTTGTTGAGTTTCTTTTTTGTCATAGTGTGTCCAGGAGTTCATTGTTCATCCAGTTGGTCTCCTAGTATTCTTTCCTGCTTTCCTCTTTGTCAGCATACTTTGCTCCTGGACACGGAGAAGGTGATCCGTAAATACTAACCAGCTGTCCTTGCCTCCCTTCCCTTTAGGGGTTTGTCCCATGGTATTTTGCCAGCAGATCTCTAAAGCAATAAAAGTCTGTATGCCTCAAATCCAGGGTTGTAAACTCGATATACCTCTTCCTAAATGTGCTGAGGATCTTAAACTCAAGCATTTCATGATCACTGCAGCCAAGGTGGTCCCTGAACATCGTGTTTGTCACCAGCCCTTCCCTGTTGGTGAGAACAAGGTCCAACACAGCACTTTTTCTTGTTGGTTCCTCTACCACTTGGAGGAGGAAATTATCACCTGTGCATTCCAGGAACATCCTGGATTGCTGGTACCTTGCTGCATTGTCCCTCCATTGAATGTCAGGCTGATTGAAATTGCCAACAAGCATCAGGACCTGTGAATGTGAAGCCTCTTCTGTTTGTCTATGGAGGGCCTCATCTGCTTGGCTCTTCTGGTCAGGTGGCCTGTAGGAGATGCCTGATGTAATACCACCTGTTATGGTCTGAAGTAACATTGAAATTTATTTTTGTTTTGGATCTGAAAACCAAAGTCCAACTGTAGAAGGGTCGGGTACAAGCAGATTTTAATTGACAGTTGACACAAGCAAAATGATAGAGCCGGGGAAAAGAGAGAGAGAGGAAAAGAAGATATAAGAGAGAGAGAGAAATGAGACAAATGGGAGAGAAAAGGTTAAGAAAGTGGGAAGAAAGAACGAGAGAGAGTGAGAGAGAGAGTCACCACCAGAGGTCCAGATAGAAGGGTTGGGTGCAAGCAGATTTTATTTGACAATTGACACAGGCAAAACTATAGAGCCAGGCAAAAGAGGGAAAGAAGAAAAGAAGATATAAGAGAGAGAAAATTGGAGAAAAAAGTTAAGAAAGTGGAAAGAAAGAATGAGAGAGAGAGAGAGAGAGAGAAAGACAGAGAGAGAGAATCACCACCAGGGTCCAGCTGTCCAGTGAGTTTCTTCAAGATGGCGCTGATCCTGGACAGGGTCTGATGCAAGATGGTGGTGGGTCAAGAGATGACAAAAACAACCACAGCACAGACAGCCACATATACCCCTGAGTTCCTTTTGTTCCGAGGGGCAGCTGTCAGTCAGCTGCCACAGAAGCCAGGGTCATTGGCATCAGAGCCATTGCAGACAGGATGCCTGGAGCGGTGCTTCTGCAGAAGGGTGCAGTCCCCCACCCACTCATCAGTTCTTATCTCCTTCCAGGTGCCACTCCCAGCTCCTTTCCAGCCCCCATAGCCAGGTACATCAGCATCAGTACAATCAAGATGGCTTCCTCCACCCTGGCCAACGTAATTGTGCCTGTAGGGATGTCCTAGCATTGCAGGCTGGCCCTAAAAAAAGAGGAATAGTCTCCACCCAGTAGTTCTTATCTATTCTCGAGGTGTCACCCCCTGCTCAGTTCTGAACAGCCAGGTCCTCCACCCTAGCCAGGGCTGTTCACTTTAAAATTGCTATTTTGAGAAAATTAGAAATCAGTGAGATCAGATTCCCACATCACCTTTTCCCTTCTTCCATTTAATCTAACCCATTCCTCCTTCTCCAGTCTCAAAATGCCCTTATGAAAAGTCCCTCCCCAGCTTTCCTGCAGTCCCCTTTCAGGTGCTGAAAGCCTTCTATTAAGTCTTCTCAGAGCTTTTTCTTCTCCAGGCTGAACAACTTCAACAACTCCATGCCCTTCTTATGTTAGGACACTAGAATAGTGTCTCATGACACTATCAGTATATACATCCCAGTATATGGTTGGCTTTCTCGTATGTGAGTTCACACTGCCAGGTCATAGAATCCTAGTACCTGCCAGGTTGGAAGGGACAGATCAGGATAATCAAATGCAACTCCTGTCCCTGTGTGGGGCACCCTACGAATCACACCAAGCATCATTCAAAACATGCAAGAGACTACTACTACTACTACTACTACTACTACTACTACTACTACTACTACTACTACTACTACTGCTACTTGAACTCAGGCAGGATTGGTGCCATAACTGTTTCACTGGAGCCTGTTCCACTGCTCAGCCTGCTTTGGATGAAATTTTTTTTCCTATTATCTAACCTAAACTTCCCCCAGCACATTTTGCTACCATTCCCTCAGGTTCTATCATCAGTCACCAGAGACAAGAGGTCAAAGCCTGCTCTTCCTCCTTCCCTAGTGAGAAAGAAGTAAGATGTGATGAGGCCTCCCATGTCTCTCATGTTGAGCTTCTTTCCAATCAACCAGCACCATGAAGTGCCTTTCCCTGGGGTTTTTCTCAGTCCATTCTCTGCCCAACAAATAATTCTGCCTAAGGTTGCCCCCACAGAGGTGCAGGACCTTACATTTGGCCATGTTGAACCTCATGCAATTGGCATGGGCCCACCTCTCAAGCCTACAAAGATCTCTTCGAATGGCCTCTTTTCGTTCCATCACGTCAAGCCACACACACAGCCTGGTGTCATTGGCAAGCTTGCTGAGGGTACACTCAATCCCAACTGAGCCTACATTTATGGCAAAGATGTTAAGCAGCAACTATTCCAATAGTTGAAGAATACCACATGTCACTGATGCCCGCATGGACATTGAGCCATTGGCTGCAACTCTGTGAGTGACACCTTTCAGCCAAGTCTTTGTCCATGGACCGCTGAATAATATAGAAAATACATAAATAGAAAAAAGGTACTTTTGAAAGGCTTAACACCATTACAGGTACTAGTACTAATTTCATTGTAGTTTAAGAATAACAATAGAAATTTTTATTTTAGTCTGACAAAAAAACCTACTGCACACTCATTTTTATTTCTTTCCTCACTGAGTATCAGGCTTTTTAAAAGTTATCTCAATGTAATATCTTCAGTTTTCTTGGTACTTATGTTAAAGATTTTTCAGACAGAAGGGCGAGGATCAGTATTAACATCTTTTGGTTGGTACTGTTCTTGTAACGATATAACTCTTAAGTGAAATAATTGTTATAAATTGTAAAATAGGAATATTTTCCTCTAGGAAGTTTGAGTTTAATTTTTAAAAGTGATTGATAAAATTTTAGATTTTCTTAATTGTTACCGTAAATGTAAATGTGTTTGAAAAAGGGATATTGTATATATTTAAGTAAATGTTCTTCAATCTACTTCTATTTTTTTTCCGCTTCTGAATGTATAATTTCAGACGCATTTTAATCTACCTCTCTGAAAGTCCAACCTTTTGCATATTTCTTTTTTTTTACCCCTATAAATGAGTAGCGGTTACAAATCTGTTTGTATATTAGGAGTTTTGTACTCCGGAAAGAACTAGTCTTTTCACTTGTTTTATTTCAAGCTTCTGGAGGTTTGTTGTAGAATGTCATAAAAATATATGGTAAACTTAAACTCTGTTTGAAGAAGCACTAAGAAAAAATTGGCATCTTTATAGACTGCCATTAATATTGGTACTGCTATTACTTATTTCCATTAATTTGCATTCTAGAAATCATCTCCTGTATTTTATCTATGAGGATTCTCACATTGTAACTGGTAGCTTATTTTATTTATTTCGGTCTGTGTATACTAATCCCTTTAACTATTGTATTTTCTAGTTTAAATTTATTTCATGGTTTTGTATCACAGATATTTTTTTCCTCTGTGCTCTCTCCGTAGCATTACTAATTAAATGTTTCCTTTAAAAGGATGGTAATAAAGTAACAAATATAATGTTATCCATCATTTCCAAAAGCACCAGCCAAGGCGAGGAAGAACAAGAGAATTTACAGTTTCAGTGACAAGTTTCCTATAGCTGAAAAGCATAGTGAAAGTATGAGCGACACAGCTCATGAGGAAATGCATCACAGTGCCATTAATTACCAGGAATTTTGAAGAAGAAAAAAATACAATTTCCCTTTAATTAAAAGCTGATTATTTCTTCTCTGATACAGTTAGAGAAATACACAGATACTCAGCCTTAAGTTTTGTTGGTTTGTTCTGGGTTTTCGGTTTGTTTGTTTGTTTTCTTTCCTGAGAGAATGATCCAGTTTTCAGTTTTACTTCTTTTAAAATTTATATCCAAAGAAGAACAATTAAATCTACTAATTATACAATTTTAGATGAAATTTTGGAAATTAGGACTTTTGTAACATCTGTTTTAAAAAGAAAATCTTTGCAATGTAGAAACATGTCTATGTCTGTGTATATTTGTATATATATTTAGGTTCTGATGACTGTTTCCCATTTTGTTTACCTTAGCTGAAGATAAATCTGGAAACTTCTTTTAACATAATTTTCTCAATCTTGTGAGTTTATATATAACTAGTTTAACATTTATTATTTTTATGGTATGCAATAAAATGCATAAATGTTCAATCATTTGCTGTTCATACACTGCTACATATGTTCCCAAACTCCTCTTTATAGGATTTGGGTGTTAGAGTTTGTTGCAAACTTCCCATGTTCTAAAATGACTCACCATTATGGAAAGTTCTAGGTTAAGGAATACTGAATCCCAAGTATTCTGTGATAGTCACATTATGTGATTCAGGAATGTGGAACTGCTTCACTGTTTTCCTAAAACTGGGGGCTTTTCCTCAGTCTCAGGGTTTTATGTGTTTGTGAGAAGCTATGATCTTCTTCACCAGAGAAAAATCAGTCATTGTTCTTGATCACATCTGCTTCACTGTAAAAGCAAAAACCTGTATATATATAGTTACATATATATATATATATATATGTATATATGTTTCTATACATATATATGCATATATAATTTTCTTTATTTCAAACAAAATCATTTGACCCAAAACAATTTTATATTGATTTGTTCTGCAGCCCAAGGCACGGATAATTTAAATGGGTACTCTTTCACTACTTTTTCCTTACACACAGATTCGAAATGTTGTAAATTCATTATGTAGACTGGTGTGTCACTTTTTCTGTTTGTATTGACTGAAAATAAAGAATCTCTGTCTACGAATAAAAATAGTACAGATGGTGATGGCTTCAACGCAGTTGGTTCCAATGTGCCTGTATTTGCCTTAGCTTGTTTATCATTCACTTGTCTTCCATCCTTCATTGCTGTGTTTCATCTTGCAACAAATCAAGGATGATGGCTTTCCCTGGCCATTCTGTATTTGTAGAAACATTTCTTGTAATCTGTTACCTCAAAAGCCAGATTAATTTCTAGCTTGGCATAGAGCCTTCTGATTTTCTTCCTGCATAGCCTTAAAACTTCTTTTTAGTTATTGTGAGTGGCCAGACCTACCTTCCAAAGGCTTTGTACACTCCTTTTTTCCCTCACTTGCAGACAAAGCTGTATATTCAGTCAGGCCAGTCTTCTATGCCATCTTGCTTTACAGAACATGGGGACAGCCTGCCTTTTAGCCTTTAAGACTTTCTTCTTAAAAAGGACTCATATATCCTTCAGAACTATGTCCAAAGGGATTCTATCAAGTAGCCTCCTAAAAAAAGTCAGTCTGCTGCCCTCCCCCCTCGTATCTCTAAGAATAGAGGACTGTAATTTCATGGTTATTGAACTCCAACCATTATGTCATCTACCAGTCCTTCTCTGTTCACAAAGACCAAGTCTAGCAGGGTGTCTTCCTCGATTGGTTAACTTACTAGCCATATCAGGACGTTATATTCCACACATTCCAGAAAACTCCAGGACTGTTTATTCTCTGCTGTGTTGTACTTCTGACAGACATCAGGGAAGTTGAAATATCCCACAGGAACAAGGGTAAGAGACTGAGAGATTTCTCACAAATGCTTATAGCCATCTATCTCTGTCCTGGTTGAGTGGTCTATACCAGACTCCCACTATGATATCGCCCTTGTTGGTCTTCCTCTTGATTCTCAACCGAAGACCCTCAATGCTGTCACCACTGTACTTTACTTCAAAACATTCATAAGAGCCCCTAACATACAGGTCACTCCACTGTCTACTCTTTCTTGTCTATGCCTTCTGAAAAGCTTGTAGCCTTTTACTGTGGCACTCCAACTGTGCAAGTCTTCCCACCATGTTTCTGTGACTGCTACCATGCCAGTTTTCCAGGTGCATCGTGGCTTCTATCTCCTCCTGCTTGTTGCCCATATTGACTGATGCAGATTCTAACCAAGAGACTTTGCACAAAAACAGAGCTTATATGTCTCTAAAATTGAGAGAAATATGGCAGATATTATTATTCAAACAATGTTTTGGCCACAGTTTTCTTGGGAAATAAGCTTAAAGTAAGTAGTTGAAACTCAAAAAAAGAAAGAGATGAGTGGAGAAAAATGCTGGGGGATGGTAGAAAAAGCAGAAGAAACCAAAGGAGGTTTGCTCTACCTTGGGCTAAAAAGAACTTGAAGGGGAAAATGAAAAAGGCAGTATGTAGAAAATCACAGATACAAGAAAACTAGGAAGAACTTGGAAAGAATAATAAATACATGACTCTATTGCAGAGAAGCCTTTTGTGAAACTGATTGCGTGTACAGGCTTCCATTTATGAGAAGAACATTACAATACTTATATAACACTTAAAAATTTCTAAACTTTTATGTTTTGGGATTTTTTAATCTTTTTCTGTTTAAAATGCACTCTGACCACACTCCTATTTTCAGACAATCTAATAAGGTTAATTTAGCAGTCACAGTGATTAATGTTCTGTATAAAGTAACTTACAGTGGGCAAAGAATTGAATGCATGTGTCAAGGTTAGCCTGTCCCTGAATATTTAATATAAGCTGAAAGGAAAAAAAAGGATTGAAACATCAGAAAATAATGCAGCATTCCAAATAAAATCTAGATAAATTGTGTGGGTATACATTAAAGAAATAGTTTATGCCATAGTAGGTAATATATATATTTTTCACTCCATATGTTACAAGAATCTGTATGTAAAATAAAATAAAAAAAAAAGTTACATGCATACAGGTAAAGAAAACATATTTAACCAAGGACAGAAAGATGCCTTGAAAATACCCAATTCCATCAACTTGTAGACGTAAATGTTCTACAATAATTAGACATTCAAAAGTTAGTTTTAGTGTATGTGCTAGCATTACAGTTAGTAAATTGCTTAGATGACCAGGAGGTTTATAAACCAAATTTAAATCTCTTAGGATGATACTTCATTATTTCAAAGACGGCGACCTATGTAAACTATTAACAGTGCTAGTCTTGATCAGGACTGTTTTACTGAAAGTTAGCTGCCTCATCATCATCATCTTAAGAGAAAGCAATGAAAATATGACTACAACTTGCTGTATTTGGGTAGTATACAAAAAGAGCAAGTAGCCTGGTCATTTCTTTTGCCCTTCTCTGCCCTTTTAGTTACTATAAACTATTTTAGTTTGTGCAATAAAAGGCTAAGCATGATTTTACACTTCTAATATGCACAGGTCCTAGAAAAGGAAGTGCTGTTTTCTTGAACTGGCTTTATAAATATCAACAGTAGTTTTTCGAGAAAGTAATTATTTTATTTGGACCTCTCATTATCAGTAATCTAAATATGGTGATGGTTGTACACTGTTTTTCAGTAGCAATAATTCACTATGACAGATCCTGAGTTATTATACATTGTTTTTACTTACTGGTTCTCTTAAAGTCAATAATTTTATAATATACTCATGGACAACACAGTAGGAAGTATTACAACTAGAAAAAAAAATTTTTCTTTGCCTCTCAGATGTTGGCTGCTCTACAGTGATATGGTACTGATCATATTCTCATGCTAATATGAGAAGTGTGATTCGACACATATTCCTGTCTGAAAATGACTTATGATGGAAAGGAAAAACTGCTATGGATAAGAAAATACTGTCTCTATTTTCTGCAACTAAAAGATTGTGAAAACTGCAGAAAATTAGAAGAATCAAGCTGTCTTCGAAGAAAACTGTTCATCTTTGTAAAAAGAATGGCATGTCTTTAATTTGTTCAAGGCCTGTTGAACTAGTAATGAGTAGTAGACCCCACATTCCACTTCTATCTTGTTTATTATAGCCACTCCCTTAGATTAGTAAAAATACTTTCAGAAGTTGGATTCAGAACTCATTTGGCACTGTATCTCTATTATATGTGGATTTGGTTTATGTCTGCTAAAAGCTCTGAGGTTTAAAGTTGACCAAAGAGGAATCTTGGAATATATTTATAGAAACTTTGGTCATTGAACTTCAGAGATAGCCTCAAGTTTGTTTTGAATATATGCATTTTTAACCTTGGTATTGTCATGGTCATGCAACTGTAATAGTACATTGACTGTAGAGCATAGCTGTATTTGTATTACCTTCATGTTTCGTTTTTAGCACTTAAAATACCTTTAGAAAATTTCTTAAATATTGAAATTCAAAATTCCTAAAAGTCAAAACAAAAATCTGGAGATCAAAGGGTTCTGACCTGCTTGAACATTTTCTATTGCCAGACAGCAACATTTGCTACCACTTCTTTTAAAGGTCATAGGTAAGTAGATTTAAAATAAAATTTATTGTATATTTCATACCTTTGCATAAAATTTACTAGGTTTAAATGTAAAAAGGATTTTTCAGTGTGTTTCAAATAAGCAGTTCAACTATTTTATAGCAGTACTACTCATAACTACTAAAGATTTCTATGAGATCAGTACTGTAGCTTGAAATGTCAGTGAAAACTTTTCTCTTTCCTATTTCTTAAACTGTCTAGTTTTTTTGACAGTCACTAGCCCTAATTAAAATGTTACTCACAACAACTTCCTTATTGTCTCTCGAGGTTCACTTTTCCCTATTCCTCTGTATAGTTAGCTGTATGGAAATCAGCTGGAATCACATGGGTTTTTTCTGAAGAGCTGAGTCAAAGTATCAGAAAAGTTCCATGGCACATTCTAATTTATAGGATCCAACTTATTTCAATAGTACAAAGCTTTGTCATGAATGCTGTAATGTCTTCATGTCACTTAAAGAATAACAAAGATACCAGGAGAATGTGATTTTGATTATATTTATGAAAATGCAACGTAAAAGAATTTGATAGTAAGGTTCACTCCATTATTTTATTTGTGAAAGGGCAGTGTAGGGTTTGAACTGGATTGAACTGACTTACATGGGAATCAGGGAAAATTATTTATATATTTATAGGGGCTATTGATCCACTCTTAGTCCCAGAATTGGTCAGTTGTTTATAACAGTTTAAGAGTAGGGATTTCAATGTAGTGCTTCAACATAAAATTATGGGCCTGATCTGATTTGAAAGAGCAGTAAATTAAGATTGATTGACACTATTATAATGAATCACAAAATTAAATTTTACAATTTTCTAAAAAGTAATAATAAAAATCAAGTATAATCAATACAGGTTTTCAGGTTTGATTAAAGATCTAACAATGCTTTTAGACTGAATTGTGCACATGCACATGCACACATATTAACACTATGTTAAGATGTTAAAATTTGGTATCTAATTACATATAAGAAGTGGTAACGTATGTCTGGTGAAACCACAGAATCAAGCTGTAACAACCCAATATGATTTGACTTTTCCCCCCATATGTATGAGAAGCAGTTGGCTACTTACAGATTCCAATTAGATGAACCAGCTTCCTTCGTGAGATGCAGGGCCACAGTTTGGTCCTATACCAGGGAACTGCAAATGGACTCAGGCTGAGGGAGTCAGGCTGATTGACTTTGATCAGTATTTATTCCATGGTGGTCTTGATTCAGATAGGTCATCTTTGGAAACGCCCAGAGCAGGCTTGTGATCTGAGCAGAAGGGGTCTTGGGTACATCATTCAGGTGACAGGAGTTCCAGGAATGGTTAGGAAGTGCCTTGATCACCCCAAATAGCTCTGTTTGCATTAGGACCAGGTTTGAACTCACTGCTCCTATTGGCAAGGACAGAAAGTTCCAGACTGTCTTCTCCTACTGCATGTGATATTAAAACGAGAACAATGTTGTACCCACTGTTCTTGTAACTAAATCAATAACAATGTTGGCTAGTGTTCACCTTGCAATGTGGCTCAGTGGGTGGAGTGGGGGATTGGTGTCTGCACCACTACAACCTCCTCTAATGAATTATTTCTTTCCTGTATCTGTTAACTTACTGGCAACTTTTGCAGCAGATTTTCTTGTGTGAGGACAATAAATATTTTATTCCAGTGGACATACTGAAACTCTATTTGATATCTTTGACTCGTTTCATCTGTGAAAATGAATTATGCATACAAATTTTTGTGTAGACTTCAGTAACTCACAGTATTTAAAAAAGCATCTAGGTTTTATCTGTTAGGTGAAGTTTTATTCTGCTTAGTGGACAGAATAAAACTTCTGGTTATTATATGTGTTTCTGACTTACTCTAATATTAATTTTTTTGACAGCTTATTCTATGAAAGACATCAGAGAATTTCTTATTGTACTCCAAGGCATACGCAATAATAATCTCTTTCAACAAACTTTCTGTGCAGATTTTTTCTCTTATATCAGCATTTATTACTACTTATCAGAGTTACTGACAGGAAAATTTTAGGAATAGAAGTATTCACTTAACTACATAATATTCTGCATCTGAATCAAGTAGTTTTTGGCTTTCATGCTAAGCTCGTAGTTAAGAGATTGCATGTTCCTTGTGGAATAGTAAAAACTAGGTTTTAGTGTCTAGTCATATATACAAAGTAGAGTCAGCAAGGGATATTCCATCACATGTGTGAATGATAATTTTACTTTTGTTAAAGTGCAGTACACTTCTAGGCATACATATCTTTAAGCTTCATATAACAAATGAGTCTTCCATGAACTGCCTATCTAATTGGGCAATTTATAATGTATTACATTAAAAATAACTATTCAGATAAATTATTGTCACCTTCGCTTTCCTCAGTTTTCTGCATCTTACTAAGGAAAAAGTAATAATTTGCAGCAGAGAGAAAACTGAAATATGAAAAATTTGGAGACTTGAGCTGTGTTCTACTGTGAGGTCTTTGTATTATTAATACGACCTATTTTCTATTCATGTAATATGAAATGCCTTACGGTTTATATGCTAAGGCCCAATATGTTACTATTTCTCAAGGTGCCAATATACTTATATATTGTGCAAATATGTAAATGTTAAGCAATACAGTTCTTTATTAATTGCAGCCATGAGATGAGAGCAGCACTGAAAAAAAGAAATATGCAAATGCAAGCAATATGAAAGGAGAAAAAAGTTTAAATCTATTTTAAAGAAGAAATTTTAGTAGATCATATGTGGGATGGAGGGATGTAAATAAATTTTTTAAAAAACTGAAAGAGATAGGAAAAAGCATTTCTGCTACTGGAGAGGATAAACTCCATTGTGTGGATGATACAGTATAAGTCATTCTTTGTCCACTTGTTTACTGTCTGATTTTTCAGATAGGACTATAACTGAAATCTTGGAAGCTACATCAGGGAGTAGAAAAGAAAATGATTAACACTGTTTCAGTTGTCATATACAGTCTGTTCCCTCTGTCTTCCAGTGTAGTACACAGTACTGATTGTCTGATAAATTCAATTTAGGCATTAATATTTTTAATGAAATATAATATTTTAAGTGAAATGAAACATGAAATATGCAACTAAAACATGATGAGCAAATACTCTATTTTCATAGTGTGTCTCATAGTTTCATTTTACAATTCAGATTATTTTTTCTTTAAAAAAAGGCATATTAACCCTTATGTGTTTTCAGTAGAGTTTCACTTTATTTAGATAACTATGGGAAATGTTAACTATATCAGGGCTGATACAGTGGGAAGGATGTTAAGGACCTTCTCAGAGGCACACCACTGTAATCAGAAAGCTACTAGTGTATACACATCATATGAACCACTTCGTATAACTTTTTTTAAATTGATTTCCTAAATGCACTCATGCAAATGAATGACATACATGGCAAATGCACTATCTAAGTGTGTCATGAGTGAAATTAAGTTTTTCAAAGACCTTTGTTCCCTTCTGATTAAAAATTAAAGCGTAAGTAAACAAAAATAATTTACACACCCCCCCTGTCCTTCTTGACCACCCCCCCAAAAAAAAAAAAGAAAAAAGAAAGAATATCAGAGCATTTTTCTGTGACATTGGAAGTGAGTTTTTCTCTTTTTTTGTCCTGAATGTTGACCACAGATGTGTGTGAACAACAAAGATTCTGTCACGGTGAAGATAGACAATATATTTGGGTGTTATATGAAGTGCATGTTCTGGTGTGACTTCAGAGGATGGATCTTAGGACTGGAAATGCAACAGAAAGAAGACATTGGTGGAATTCACATTGGATTTGAATTGACAAAGCATACAATAGGGAAAATGCTGTAAATTGGTAAAAAACACAATTTATAGACTCTTGATAAACAAGAGGATGTTGAAGAAGACTGTTCATGGGAACCTGGAAGTTAGAAAAAGAACAGTGTTTCAAAGTTCACTCTACTGAAGAGAGCAGGTGGGGTAAAAAAGGAGTAGTGAAAAAAAGACGAGGAAGACTAAAACTGAGGAAAGGAATCATTAGTCAAGGAGGAATATCTACGAAGAAATATGAAAGGATGATATGACTGAGAAACTAAAGACAGTTCTGTGAACAGAACAAAGACCGAGGGAGAGAAGATATGGTATGACAACATCAAGAGAAATAAATGGAAACTGACTGGCATGTGCTCACTCTAGGCGACAAAGCAGAAGACTAAAGAAGAACCTGAGGGAAATTTTGGAAAAAATTAATCCATGACAAAGAACTAGATTGCTGGTATTTCCCTTTTCCAAAACACAACCATATGCATGACAAAAAAAATCTCCGTTACTTTTCGTTTAGTCCTCACATGTTCTTGAAACTTGGCTTGCAAACTCAATGAAAAACTTTCATGAAAACAACTTAACAGTTTCCTTGAAAACAACATCAGAAAAGAAAGCAGTCAAAAAATAAGGGAGAAACAAAACAAACAAGCAAGAAAATGCAGTTTGTGTTGCTTGATATTTTATGAGGAATACTGTGATATTGAAGCATAATCACAGACCTAACAAAAAAAGATCTCAGAAGTGACACTTTTTTTTTTTTACATTGACTCATTAATAACTATGTCTAAATCACTTCTCACTGCTTCAGAGGGGAACATTGAAAATATATTCTACACATGATACTTTATCATCAAAAAGGCAGTTAGGCTTTATGAATGTCAGCATAAAGCCTGACAGAGTAAAATTCGAAAATTTAATTATTTAATTAAATTCAGAGTAAATTCAATAATTTAAACATACTGTCATTTACTGGAAGTAGAAACCCAAAGCTATTTGTCACTGACTTGGTCTCTCCATTATTTTTGTCCAAATATTGTAAACTCCATTAGTACGTGTGTAGAATAGCTTAGTCTTCTCTTTTTATTTCTTTAATACAATTAAAAGACAAAGATAAAATACTTGCTGTTTCTACTTTTTTTCATTAGAAAAATATGTAATGTATGTATAACAGGCATCCAGGATAGCCTTAGCATTAATATTTTTCTAGTAAAAAGAAGGCATCTGGAAAAATATTTAGAAGATAAATAGTTTGTTTACACCTGTAACATGAATCTGAAAGACAGAAATAACTATTATATATATATACACACTATATATGTAGATAATGCTTAGATCAATTAATTTAGGAAATCGGAAAGAATACATTAAATGCAGCAGATACAGTCCTACAGCAAGTGAAATAAGAAAGGAATTGATTTTCCAAGATGGAATAAGATAAGAACATTGTGTGTTGGGTAAACGATTCTTCTACCCAGTAAAAAGTCACTTAGTGTCAGGGAAGCGACAGTAAAACTTGATAGATGATGATCTGAAGCTTCAGAGTTACACCATTAACTAGGTTTTAAGACTGTTGAGGTTCGGTTTGTTTTTATTTTCAGTAAATAAATTATCCATTTTTATCTCTCAGTTGTCAATAGATGACTTAGATTTTCATGGGTGTGTTGCACCTTACACTTCAGTGAAATCCAAAGATCTTCAGTATATCCAAAGTGGATACCCAGGATTTTTACATTCCACTGCTGAATGTTTCCCTCTGCTCTTCTATTATTTTGAATGTAGGAATACTGGAATGTAATGTTATAGAGACAAAGCGATCAGTCAGTCAAGTTTCCTGACAAAGGAAATAATGCATAACATAAAATACATCTTCCCTAACTGGGAGAAATCATCTCTAACAGGAAAGCCTGAAATAAAGTTCTTATAGCTAGATAAAATGATCTGTGTATGAGTCAAACTGTTGACTTTCACTCATTATTCTCACATTATTTTATAGCACTAAAATAATGTCTGGATATAATAAGCACATTCCTGAAAGATGGAATAATTTGTATACTGTTTTATCCATCTCTGCAGTGTGTATGAACCTTCAGACACCTGTGCTGGAATACTTTCTGGAATAATTATTTCAATCAACTTTGATTTAGAGCAATTCTTTAAATTACTTTTGTTCTAAGAACTTTCTGGTTGGAATACAGGGAAGCTGTATCTTCCTACATAGGGAAATCAAAGAACGGCTAAAAGATCACCTAGTTCCACACCCCCTTCCTGGGCAGGGCCACCTTCCACTAGATCAGGTTTCTCAAAGCCCCATCCAACGTCATTTTGAACACTTCCACAAAGGTGGCAGTCACAGCTTCCTTGGGCAAGCTGTTCCAGAATCTTACTACCCTCACAGGAAAGAATTTCTTCCTAATGTCTAACCTAAATATGCCCTCTTTGAATACCAAAGCCATTCTGAAGTACTTTTAGTTCATCAAAGCAGATACAAAGCTTGTTCATTGATCAGTTAAAAATGCTCAGTATTTTAGATATACATAATTTGCACCACCCTTAAAATATTTTTTGCTATTTTTGTACAATTATTTTTAACAATTCTGGAGTTGTACTGTGGAACTTCAGAAAGTCTACCTTAAAAAAATTAAAATCCCTCAAAAGATAAAGGCTAATTGCATTTAGTCAGACTCTGACCTCCATAAGTTTTACTGTCATTTTCATTGAAATGCACACACATATGTAATGGTGTTGAGAAATTTAATGTCTCTAACAGAGGTATTCTAACCAAAGTCGTGGATAGAAAAACAGCATTCCAGCACTGAAAATGTCAAGAAAAGATATTTTATCAGTGATTTGGGTAAATAATTTGTGTTTTAGGTATTGTTCTCCAGGTCAGATCATAGAATCATAGAATCATATGGGCTGGAAAGGACCTCTGAGATCATAAAGTCCAGGCCCTGATCCACTATCACTGTGGTTACCAGACCATGACACTGAGTAGCACATCCAGTCTCTTTTAAAAACACTCCAGGGACAGAGAATCCACCACCTCCCTAGGCAGCCCGTTCCAGTGCCTGATCACACTCTCTGTAAAGGATTTTTTTCCTCATATCTAACTTAAACCTCCCCTGGCAGAGCTTAAGTCCATGCCCTCTTGTCTTACTGAGAGCTACTTGCGAGAAGAGACCAACCCCCTCCTGGCTCCCACCTCCCTTCAGGGAGTTGTAGAGAGTGATGAGGTCTCCCCTGAGCCTCCTCTTCTCCAGACTGAACACCCCCTGCTCCCTCAGCCGTCCCTCACAGGACTTGTGCTGGATCCCTTCACAGCCTCCTTGCTCTTCTCTGGACCTGCTCCAGCACCTCAATCTCCTTCCTGAACTGAGGGGCCCAGAACTGGACACAGGACTCAAGCTGTGGCCTCACCAGGGCTGAGTACAGGGGCAGAATCCCTTCCCTGGACCCGCTGGCCACACTGTTCCTGATAGAGGTCAGACTGTAGTGCTGTTTCATATTTATAAAAGGAGTTCTGTAATTCTGAGAAATACATCTTAATTCCCCACTAAGCAGAGATTTTAAACACAAATTTCATGTTATGGAAGTTGTTCTACGTTTGGCCATAAGGCTAGGAGGCAAACATTGTCACAGCTTAGAGGTTTTTCTTTCTTCCCTGTAGTACCTCTGTTGCTTCAATGATTCCTCTTATCCTATTAGGAGAAAATTTTGGCTTTCTGCACTAGCTGTAGATACATTATAGTCCCTGGTGAAGACTTTTTAAATAATTCTTCCAGGATTGACAGCTAATGTCCAAGAACCTGTTTAAAACATTGAATCACTAAAAAAATGTAGTAAATCAATGTAATTCTACTGTTTTACACATTCTGAAGGTGATGTGATACCCAGTTAAAACCTGAAAAGTGAAAAGCTATTTTTTGCTGAGGGTGACATTCTCTGAAGTCCTTCCAAAATAGGCATATCACACTGTGAAACAGAGGCCTGTGAAAATAGCTACCTTCATTAAAGTGATGTATTAACAGACTATATTTTAGATTTCCTGTCTTGTTAAACTTATTACTTATGGCAATATTCACTTCTGCCGAATAAATTCTTTTAAAGATGATCACGATACTGACAAAAAGGAGAAGACTGCATTAATACAGTTTCAATATTTTGTCTACTGCTGTACTTAGGCAGGACTGAGGCTATGTTTTGATATTTGAACATGCAGAAAGTACTGTGCAATCTGTGTAGTCTTGAGTCGATCCTGCTTTACATGTGACTTGGTTTCTCAAGTATTTTCAAGGAAAACTGTGGTGTGAGATGATAATTTCTAAAGATGTCACATTATTTCCCTGGAAGGATGCTGTCTGCAAACACAAGAAAAAATCTAATATAAACAAAACAGTCTCTTCCATCTCCTTCCCTTTGATAAGTAAATCTTGGCTATTTGAAGAAAAATAAAAATTCTACCCAATTTAACCAGGCATACTACATTAGAGAAACCTAAGCTCTGTGCACTGTCACATTTCAAATGAGTGAGAAATCAAAAACACAAAAAAACCTGCAGATGACCAAAACAAATTTAAACTGGTGGAAAAATTTTTCGCTTCATATTAGGCACTAGTGAAACCATTACTTGGTTATTCTTTCACACATTTTCAAAGTACTATGTAATTCTAGCCATGCATTATGCAATTCTAGCCAATCTTTTAAGTCCCAAGGTAAAATAAAGCAATTCTGTATGAAGAAACTGTTACTGTAAAACCAAATAAAGACATTTTGTTCAATATTGGAAAGATCCTAGTGTATTATTTTTTTTAGAAAATAGAAATCTCTTACATGTCCAGCACTATTTTGATAATAATTATTAAAATATAATGCTTTGCAGACCAGATAGAAATCAAAGTTCACTTAGTTACAGTGAAAGTAGTCTAAATTAAAACAGATTCACTGACTACAAGAAGAACGAATTTTTTTTCCAATTTTTCATCATTTCAAAGTAGAAAAAGAGTAGAAAAGTATTTGTCAGCTTTTGAGCATGAATTTATAATTTAATTGTTTTGTCACAAACATTCATATATGAGCCTTGTAACCATGAGATGTATCAGTGGTATCAGTGTGTTGAAGGATTTACTAATGTCTAGGTAGATAACATCCACAGCCTTTCCCTCAATCCACTAAGTGGGCCACTTGGTCATGGAATGAAATCAGTTTATTCAAGTGGGCCTTGCCTTTCATAAACCCATGCTGACTGGGCCTGATTGCTTTGTTGTCCTGCATGTGCTGCATGACAACATTCATAGAATCATAGATTTATATAATGGTTTGGGTTGGGGGGGACCTCAAAGATCATCCAAGTTCCAACCCCCCTGCATGGGCAGGGACATCTCCCACTAAACCAGGCTCCCACTAAACATCTCCCTCCAAGCCCCATCCAACTTGGGCTGAGACATTTCCAGGGATGGCGTCCTGTTGGCCTTCTCCTTGATTCTTATACATAAACACTCAATTCTTTACTCAATATTATCAAGCTTTAGACAATCAAAATACTGCCTAACACACAGAGTCCTCCCAACACCTCAACTGCCTTGCCTATCCCTGCTGAAGTGTATAGCCATGCATTGCAGCCCTCCAGATTTGTGAGTGATCTCACCACATATCTGTGATGGCCACTATATCATAGTTTTCCTGCTGCACAGTGGCTTCCAGCTTCTGTTCGTTCCCCATGCTGTGCATTGGTGTAGATGCACTTCAGCTGGGCTACTGATCCTGACATGTTTCTTAGGGAAGAAGCACTAATTCCTACCTGGTCACTCTCACAGTCTTCCATGGCTTCTAAGCCATCAATAATCCTTGTGTTTTCACTGCTGTGTGTCTTTCCACCCCTTGACTTCACTGAGATGGCTGACTGAAGGACCTTGCTCACATACTATTCCACGAAGACTGGCATGCAGCCCCCAAGCTTACCTCTAGTAGGCATGGTTTTAATACCCTTCCCTCTTCAAATCTAGTTCAAAGCTCTCTCAATGAGCCCTACTAAGTCCTGTCCAAAAATAGTTTCTCCTCTCTGAGACATAGGTACCCCATCTATCACCAGCATTGTGACATTGTATGAGCCAACCTATGATCAAAAAACCTGAAGTTCTGCCAGGCTAAAAGCCAGGGATGATCTCTTGTCTCTTTCCATTTCTTCCTTCATCATGCCCAGTAACTGGAGGGACAGGGGAGAGCACCACTTGAGCTCCTGATCCCTTAAGCACTAGTCCCAAGGCCCTAAAGTCTCTCTTGACTGTCCTCAGGCTTCTTCTAGCAACTTAATCATTGTCTGTCAAAAAAATAGTAATAGATAATAATCTGAGACCAATGCCAGGGCAATACTCTTTCTCTTCACATCATCCCCAGGGAGGCAGCAGAATTCCTTAAAGACGTGGGTTGTCTGCATTTCTGGGCCTTCTCTTCACTTCCAAATCGAGTCTCTCATTGGCCCATCTGTTGTTTTGGGCTTTTTGTTGTTATTTTATTTTTTATTTTGTTTTGTTTTGTTTTTTTACTTACAGAGGTATTTTTGATACAGGACATAGGCCAGTTTAGGAAGAAAATATAAATACAAAAAAACTGCAACAGCTTATGTAATATTCTATGCACTCTATAAAAAGAAATATCTTTGATATTTACCTTAGTAACACACAGAGTTTTCAAGGTGAAAGTCTTTAAATTTTCAGCTTATGCTAGCATTAATGACACAGCTGCATTGTTTATGTGTCATTAAACTTTGAAGGAACATGTATCACTTTCAGATTCTGAGAATGTGTGATATAATTCAGAATCATCAGACCTGGCAAGCAGAGCTTAGAGAAGCCATGTCTGCTGGATGGATTCCATGCAACTCTGGTCAAACTGGCAGACCTTCAGTGACCTGTTGGCATGCATTTCTATGTGAGCTACAGTGAAAAATGATGTGCCCCCCTTTGTTTATCCACACTGAAGTGCCTCTGGTTACCAGTGCTCAGTAAGATCATCTTCTATCTGGGAAAGGAGGAGTCAGGGCTTGTTTGCCATGTTCCTGGCTCATCAGCCACTCTTGTGAGATATGTGATCTCCTCCTGGCTCTCTCAGCTCCTTGAAGTTCTCTCGGTTTGGGAAACCCACCCCCACCCCCCACTCCCTGTTTGCTGACCTGGAGCACTCTGCAGCTGCTCTTGTCAGCAACTAGGGACCAGTTCCCCTGTTTGTTTGTCATAATTGGTGTCTTGGGAAGACTGCCACAGCCTCCTCACTGACACCTTACTATTGTTTACAAGTCATTCTTCATGTCAGTATTCACTGGATGCCTATTGTTAAGTATATTATCAAGAGAAATATCTTTTAATGAAGATCAAGAGAAAGATCTCTTTAGATAATATGAAGAATATCATTGATGTGATCCTGTGGAAAGGACTTCAGCTATATTGTGATCGACTCAAGTTTATTTTCTGTTTCTCTCATACCGGAGTGCCTGGACTAAATACCTTTATCATCTCACTAGTACTAAGTTTCCTTATTCTACTTCTCAATATTTTTTTGTCTTCAGTGATTTTCAGGATTTAGTAAAATTGATCTTAGTATATGAGCTAGCAGAAGTAGAAATATATGACATCCTAAAGCATCAGTTATCCACTACTGTAATAAAAAGTAATAAATACAGCTTAAGTACTAACCTGATCAAAAGAAATTTAAGTGAGTCATAAAACTCTTGAACAGTGGAATGTTGTTCATAGAAAATTTTCCATACACCCTTGTCATATATAATACCTTTTTCTTTCCATGAACATCTTTTGAAAATTAATACGGTTTTATTAAAAAGGGTTTTACTGAAACTTCTTTTTAAATAGCACTCTGTAGGATGGTGTATTTATGCAGCAATTTTGTACCCTTGGTAATTTATTAGCAGGAATTAAGTCAAATAATTTACATCAGCTTCCAAGACCATAACAGTCATATAACAGTAATTTTGTCCCTCCCCCTCCTGAATTCTACATTACAAGGCATTAAATCTGCTAAAGAGGTAGTGGAGTGATTTGTAGAAAGTGTTCAGAAGAGAAGTATTATGTCTTCAAGTATGTCATTGTAACTGGGAAAAAAAAAATCTTTTGTAATGGGAGAATTCTATTTTTCTTTCTTTCCCAATGGGACAAGACAAAGACTTTAATTTCACTGTCAAATCTAAAATAAGTGAAATAGAAACAGCTTCTTTTAATTAAATTAGATAACATTATACAAAAAATCTATGAATTTTCATTAACTGAATCTTTTTAAACCAGTTAGAAAAATTCAGGAAGTAGCTCTAAAAGGTGAGAGTTACATTAATCTAGCAGTCAGAGGTCATACTGGGGCTGCCCAACACTGATCATAGAATTACAGCATTGTAAGATTGTTTTTTAAGAGACTTTAAGGTCACGAAATCGAACCAACCTTCAAGGAGCAGTGACATGATAATGTCAAAACATAATAAACTTAAATTATGTTGAAACTATGCTAATACCCACAAAGAACCTCTATTTTAATTTCAATAAAGCAGTCTCACTGTCCATTGTTTTTTACTGTATTTAATGAATAACAATGATACCCAACAGTCAAACAGTTGAGTTAATTGAAGTGTCAGGCAGAACAGAACTTGGTGCTGGTTGCTATAATCCTTCCTGTCCTACTCGAACAAAATTGCTCTGGCTGCTTTTGATTGTATAACTCAGACACAACAGAAGCAGATACCTACTGATCATCATATAATGATGATGCAAATACCTGCTGTCATCACTGACAAAGAACTGAAACTCATAGTTACCCAATTAATATTTTTTTTAATAGCTGAATGAAAATTGCTTGAAAAAAAGAAACACATTTAGAACTGTGTATATGCTAATAGATTAATTGCTAACAGTACAATACACATTCCTTGAAAGAATGCCAAAAAGGAGAAAAAAACATAAAATACAAATTTTTCATAGAGAATTAAGTTCTGAAATGCTGAAATTTTTTCTAAGGCTGAAGAAACTGCTTATTTCAAAGAAATCTGACATCTGGAAATGTTATAGACAGCTTAATTACCAGATAATTTTCTTTATTATTAAGTAGTTATGAAATATCTTTCTACTAGTAAACATGAAAAGTTTTTAGTAGAATGTTTCTTTGGGGCAGACTCCATATTGGGTTGCAAATTCTGTGTTGATTTTGGTTTGCATCATATTAAAAAATATTAATAAAATAATTTTTTGCAAACTAGATTTTTTTCTTGGTATTTCACATGTTGAATTTAATCTTACATACACATTTGTTAAAATTTCTTGAGTTTGAATGTACATGAGATCAACAGATTCAATATATTTATCTATTTTGTAATCCATTGTACTTTGAGGCTTAGGAAATATGATGAAATCTGACAATAGATTAGATAGAAAGATTGTTTACACAAGGATATAAAAATGATAAACAGTTTAAATCTGTTTCTAATCTTTCAATTAATTTTTACTTTTCCTAATACATATATCTGTTACTATCTCCTCCATATAGTTAGACTAGAAGCCCAAATGAGATATTAGGATGTGAGAATACTCACTATAAAACTAATGAGCATAGTTCCACATAAACCAGCAAGAAAGACTGTGGAAGAAGACTATAATCCTAAATTTGATAGTAATAATTTTCTCTGTCAAACTGGTGTTGATGACCTGGTTGAATGAAGCTTTACATTACATTTGCATTCCAAAACTGATCTGAATACAAATATGACATTACTGGCAGGAGTTTACATACTGGAGTATGTAGAATGTGAATGTTTTGGGTTTTTTCAGTTTTCAAGTGATATTATCTGATGACACTAAAAATTAAAGAATCAGAGAATCAAGTGTGAGTGTGAAGGCACCTTACAGATCCTTTAGTTCCAACACCCATTCCATGGGCAGGAACACCTTCTACTAAACCAGTTTGCTCCAACCTGGCCTTGAACACTCTGGAGAGGCAGAATCCATAGATTCTCTGTGCAGCCTGTCCCAGTGTCTCACCACCCTCACACTGAAGAATTTCTTCCTATTGTTTAATCTAAATCTACTCTCTTCCATTTAAAAACCATTACCCCTCATCCTATTGCTACACCTTTACAAAAAGTCCCTGTCCATCTGTCTTCTTCAGGTACCTGAAGACTGCTATAAGGTCCCCCCCAGAGTCTTCTCCATCTTGACCAATCCCCAGTCTCAGCCGTCTTCACAGATGAGGTGGTTGGGCATGATTGACACCTCTGTTTTGCTCAAGAGTAAATCCAAAATTCTTGATAGGGAGAACTGATGGCTTTCCGGGAATTACCTAAGTAAAAGACAGTATTGGTCTATGGTAATAGCAATTACTTACAGTGAACAGAGAAATAGATTCTAACAAAATAACAGTTGGAAGCCAAGCAGTGATAATTCTACTTTGTATTCAATATGGAAGTGTCTCCAGAGGAGTGTATTAGAAAAATAAAATGTTAAAAAATGTAATATTTTTCAGAAGCAACAAGAGCAGTTATATTTCGTCAAAATATTTATTCTTGGGGAAGACTATAAGGTTCCAAAGGCATCCACTGCTATAGCTCGCTGATATTAGAAGAATAAGAATTTCTGAGAATGCCAAAGAATGTTTTCCAAACTCTGCTAGTGGATGCATGCAACCAATGTCAAGCCCTGAAAGTAAGGAATCTATCCAAGGCAAGAAGAGGACCTTTTCCAGCACAATGTGACACTGGTCTAGCTACATTCTTGTGTAAATCAGGAAATAATTATCAATGTATGTGTCCTCATAGAAGTCAGGCAAAATAGATTGTTTTGCACCTTGCTCCTACATCTGCAGTGGCTTGATTTAAAGTTTAAAAAAACTTTTTTTTTGCTTCCTTTTATTAACAATATTAATACTCCCTTACTGATGTTTGTACGGAGTCTAGTGTCCATATTATATAATAGCGTTGCCAGAAAATTCAGGGACAAATTATCAATATTATGGAATTACTTACAACATTAGGTGTAGAAAGGTGTCCTCCAAAGAAACTCAACTTCTACCAAAGTATTTGCATTTATATAATATGTCAAAAAGTTCCAGAGCAGTTCTTAACTCTTTATTGTTTATAATAACTCCTTGGATAGTATCTTATTTCTCAGAAAAACAGTACCTTTCTATTTTTTGAGAGTATGAAACACATTCAGTTCTTTAATACATTTATTTCCAGTCAAAACTACTTCTTTAGTTGTAATGAAACAAAATCATGATGAAATTTTTACTCATTTTCTCACACATGAGGTTGTTCCCCTTAGTGCTATCAGAAGCTGTTTAGGATCAGTCGGTGGCTTGAAGGAAGAAATCCTTTCTGTCTAACTGAATACATAGGGCTAACTCCTATGTCACAGATTCATGCAGCACTGTATTCAATTATTTTTAAATCAATGGCAGTAAATCAACACTTTCTGACATTCTCTGAAAAATATGAGAGGGTGTACAGTCTGGCTCGGAACTGCTCCTACAGTACAAAACTTTTCTGCCGCTTGTGGCAAGTAATGGAGAAAAAGTTGAAAAAGAAAACATTTTCACAATGAAGCTTATCTGTAATAAATATCTTTTTAACTGATGTACCATACTATCCTTTCTGTGGGGTATTTGCAGTCCCAAGAAACAATAGTTTCTGGTTTATGTTTTCCAGTGAGTTCTTCTCTAAGTAATTTCTCATTCCATTCAAAACACCAGTCTTTTTTTAGGGCTACGACTGTAACTGCCATTTTTCTGATGATCTTTCTGAATGTAATAGACAATCAAGTACAAAGACGAGTTTTGGAGTTAAATAGGATATTTATGTGACTAATGATAATCACATAATGAAAATTCTTGTATGTGGTGTGACACGGTCCTTTTTTGCAGTTTATCAGTGACTGTTTGGTAGTCATCATCTCCAAAGTATTACTAGTGTTTGCATAGAAGAAAACAAAACAGAAAAAGAACGATCTAGTAAAATGTACAAGGGTTCAATATTGCCTTTATATTTAGGAAGTATCTGCATACATTAATGTTCATGGAAACACATATGAAGATTTTAGATTTTAGAACAAGCTTCAGCTTGCTTAGGGCTCAGTTGGAAGGAATCCCATGGGAAGCTTTCATGGGGGGTAGAGGATCTAGTGAGTGCTAGGAATTTTTCAAGAACACTCTCCTGGTTAGCCAAAACTAGTTCATCCCTTCTAAAGCCAATGGAAGTAGGCAGAGTAAGTGACCCTTAACTACAAGTGTCTGGGTCTGCTCAAAACTAAAAGGCAAAGGTATCAAAAGTTGAAAAATTGAAGGTTACCTGATGGAAAGTACAAGAACATTACCGTATGTCAAGAAGCAGTTAGGAAAGATAAAACTCTTGAGCTAAATTTGGCCAGAGATGTCAAAAACTTCAGAGGGGGTTCTTCACATATGTTAGCAACAAGCAAGAAAAAAGGAATAATTCTGGCCCACTGTTAAACATGAGAGGTGAACTAGTCACCAGCAATGATGAAATGGCAGAGGTTCTCAACACTTTTTTCACCTTTTTCTTTACCAGTGCTGTTAGGTCCGAGGACATAGGAATGAAAGTCCAGGTTGATTCAGACACCAACCCACCACCAGTGAAAGAAGAGTTGGTGTATCTGTAACTATTACAGGAGCTTGACCCATGCAAATCAATGGATCCAGATACCATTAATCCTAGGGTATTAAGAGAGATGTTGTTGCAAAGCAATAATAATCTTTGAGAAGTTTCGGAGTCTGGGAGACATCCCTGAAGGCTGGGGAAAGTTAATGTCACCCCAATCTTTAAGAAGGCTTCCAAGAAGGACCCAGGCAATTATAGGCCAATTAGCCTCACTTCATTCCTGGGAAAGTCATGGAGCAAATCCTCCTGGGATGATCATAAGTTGACTGAAATATGATTGGGAAAAGCCAGCATGGATTTATCGGCGGCAAATCATACTTGACAAACTTAATTGCCTTCTGCAACAAAGTAACATGACTGCTTTATGCAGGGTGACAGTGGACATCATCTACATATTAATTAACCATTCAAGTCCTCCTTTTGAGCATCCAGCTGACCTGGCCAATGGTCTTAAAAGTTAATAGACACCAACCACCTATACATGGAAATGACCAACACTTGTAATTTCAAATGCATTTTTGAGGGGTAAAAAAAGAAAAAAATATCTTCTTTTGTTGTTGTTCTTGTGCAGGATTTACTCTTTTGAACAACTGTGACCCCTCGAGTTCTATTTGTGATGGTGAATCTTAGGAAAATAAAGTACAACGCCTCTGGTAATGCAGGCTGGAGTAGATGAAAGTTTTAAAAGACACTTTCATGAATGGCAACAGAATGATTCTGAGCTTGTGGTAGCTTTTGCAAGCATGGAGAATCATGTGATTATCCATGTATCTCCAAGGCAATAATGTACATATGGAATAAATATATAGAATTTTAAAATACGTATATAGATTTATAAATAAGTGTATGCAAATATAGTGTACACAAAAGAAATAATTTGCAATGCAATAATAATGGTTTGTATTTTTATTATTGAGAGCAGGAATATCTCAATAAGAAACAGCATAGCTGGAATTTGGGTTCACTCAATACTTTCTGAATGCTAAATGAGTCAACTAATGTGTTTAAGTTTTGGTTAAGTGTGGTTCAGTCTAGTCTCTTAACCTCAAATTCATATGCAAATGGCTTTGATGAAGAGAAATAGATGTCATTTGGCCACTTTAAAAGAAAAAATACTGACGATTGACTTGATTCATATATTTGGATATATTTAAAATAACCAGGAACAATATGAAACCTAAGTATTTGCATGTGTGACCTTTCCTTAGTTTCCATTCAAATCCATATTTTCAAAAAGACCTACAAAGGCAGTCTGTTTAAAAGAATGTCTCAAAAATAAAACAAAATGCCTTCAATGTAAATTAATAATAAATTAAGAAACTTAAGTTTGTTTATAGTAAATACTTTTTTCTTCCTTTCAGAAAATAATAGAAAAGAATGCAGTTATGAAACAGCCTTTAAAAATAAGAAACATAAATAAATACAATAAAAAAATAAAAATAGAAGACATCAAAAGATGAAGAAAAAAACAAAATCCAAACCTCCAAAACCACACACTAACTTCCTGGAAATATGAACATGAGAAACAATTAATATTGTCAAATTCTGGCTTGCTGGAGTGAAACAATCAGAAACAGCTATGTTTTATAATTGGATTGAGTATCTGTTGCTAATTTCATCACAAACAGATTTTATTTAAGGAGGACTTGAATGGTTAATTAATATTTTGCATTTTCCAGAGTTTGGATAAAGCATGCTTCAGTGGTTCTAATTTGCATTTTTGTCTTGTCATGGCACATTTTCCACATATTTTGCTTTTACATCTAAAATGTTTTTCTTCCTATTGCTTTTTTTCCAACTCCATTAATGAAAATAAAAATAGTGAAATGACTAAAAAATGATTGAAAATACTGTCCTTAAAAGAACAGCTACAAAATGTTGTGTTAGCTTTTCCTTTATGTGAGGTCAGGTCTTTGCTTTTTTAGAAAAACAGTCATTGCATGTGAAATCAGTGGAATTATGAAGAGAAGTGATAGCTGAACAAGGCACATATGCTAGAATATTAAACATTCCAGGTTTAACAATCAGATTTTTAGTGGTGTTTTCTGTTGTTTTGTCCTTCATTCTGTCACTGGCAGTGCCTATCATTAATTTTCAGACTTGGTTTTTTTTCATCTATGGGAGGTAATTTTTAATATGGCAGAGGTGTCTCTAATACAGCCATGCCTCAGGACTTTCTAAAGGAAAGCATAAATTCTAGTAGAATTTAGGTGGTATGGATAGCAATTCTATTCATAACAACCTGCATTTTTCCCCAAATTTCCCTGTATTTTCCATAGGAGGTTTTGGAGGACATATTTGAAGTACAATTTACTTGTGTAGGACAAATTTTTGTCTGGATATGTGTGTAGCTTGTAGGCTATAAATCCCAGCCTACTGACCTGAATGAAGGGAACAGTATGGAAATGAAGCTCACATATATGTCTAGAGCAAGTCTCTGTCAGCACAAGAGCGGGTGTATTGTACAACTTTCAAAGAGGAGCATGCAAAAAAGCACCCTGAAGTGGTCTACAAAAGCATAGCAGGTTATTATATCTACAGTATTCTCCCATGCTGAGACACTGCCATCCAAGCTGAAGATATATTCATATGACTTGGGGCAATGAGAAAGGATCTCTCCATGAGCAGCTCAGAGCTTTGACATTTGTTTTCATATTTGCACAGCTCTGAGGAGTTTTATGTTAATTTAGCTTTGCTGACCTGAAGCTGGATTTCAGTTTATTGGGCCATAGTTGAAAAAAAAACTGTAGAAATCTCTAGAATCAAGTTAATCTTTAGACTTATAATATTGCTTGTAGGTTTGACTTGGTGATTAGAAAAGTTACAAGTGGCAAAAAACAGAAATTGATGGTTCTGTTTTTATTGTGGTCAACAACTTCTGTCAGAGGCCCCAGAACTAGCTGAATGAGGTAATTTATTCCTTTATGAAGATGATAAAACTAAGCTGTAAAATCATGGAATAGTCCTAATCAGCATGGAACTTGAAGAGAGATGCAGTTTTAAAATAATTATTCTCAATTCAGAAATGTCTAGAAAGCAACTTACTGAGAATATAAGCTACCAAGAGACTCCATAGAAGGTCCTGGTCAAAGAAGGAACTTTGAAAAAAAACATACCATAAAATTTATATAGCCCTCTGTCCAGTGGGAGAAGCACTTTGTTTGGGGACATAGGGATCTGTCCTTAGAATAAATTTTGCTTAAACAGCAGAAACCTTGCTAAAATTTGTGTTGTTATGTCTCTAAAGCAACATGCAGTAGACCCATAGTAATGAAACAGCTCTGTTGTGCTAGGGAACTAGCTACAAACTTCATGGAAGATTATTACAACAAGTAAGCGTCTATAAATATATTTCCTTTTTTAATTACTATGCAAAGATGTTCTCAGTATTCTGCACAATGGTTCCAAGTTCAGATTTCATAGGATATCCCCAGACTTACAGCTGGGCATTTATCAACTTTGACTGTGTGTTAGAGGGGGTGTAACAAGGCCCTCTACAGAGCAATGGATATTTTCTCATGTTTCTACTTATTTACAACTAGACACTTTCATTCATTATGAATTTTTTGATAATTACTCTAAAACTACTCTATTGCCATTTTTTATGATACTCTTAAGCCTCTGTTGTGTTAGATAGTGTACATGCATGTACATGTGCAGATGGGGGCAGAATTCTGCTGCAGAATTTTCTCCCAAGACCATTAGCAGCTATAAGCTGTTAGAACCACCTCAGACCTTAGGAGCAAGTGCCAGAGAGAAAGACTTGATTTAATTTATAGAAAGACCAATCCTAATATGATGGTGACGATTAATTATTTTGAAGCACTGGCTAGCAAGGTTACAGGAGAAAAAGTAAAACATATAGGTAGGGATCATATTAAATTAGTTTTATTAGTATTTAAATAGTATTTAATATGTAAATTCAGTCTTAAATAAAAGTTCTTTTATCTCTGTCAAAATACCCAGTCAAAGCAACATCATAAACAAAATAATCTCATAAACAAAACTAATCTAACAGAAAGCCCATGTTCAAAAAATAACTTTCATAACCGCTATCTGCAAGTAAGTAAACTGCAGAATATTGAAGTTTGTACTTCATATTCATTTATCAGCTTCAGTTATCCCAGCTTCTATGTCTGGTCCTATACTTTCTATTGCCTGTGGCAGAAAAATTTTCTCCTCAATTTCATTTTGATGTCTTCTACCTTTTTGGCAAAATGAGTAAGACAGAGGTCTGAAGAAGTCCCCTTTAGTGAGCATGGTCTTAGACATCAGTGCTCTGGTAATATTTTTCTTAGGATAAGATTTCACACAGGCCTAATGAGAGATAAAAATTCACACAGACTTAACAGTCCAAGTGTACTCACATATTGAAAGCAGAGTGTGAAAAATTAAAAGTTATATTTTGTTTTTATTTTTCAGTTATCTCTTACAGTTAATACTGCTTTAGAATAAATAAATAAAATTCATCCTTACGACAAACTCCTATCTGTCTACTTATTACTGTCTTGTGTGATTCTTTCTTGTTAAATTTTTAATGTGTACTTCTTCCAAATGTTTATGAGGTTTACAAATATATTTTATCAGTTTTTCATACATTGTTTTATGGAAAATTACTAAATACAATTTAGTAAATAATAATAAATAAACTAAATAAAAATAATAATTTAAAATTTAAATATATATTTTTAAAATTATCTTAATATAACACAAAAATACATTCTCAGTTAAAATGTTTTAGAAATCTTTTAGTCACTCTGTGTTATATGAAGTTATTTTGAAGTGTAGTTTGATAGCTGAAATATAACTTTCTTATTCTGACAGATCCAAAATATACTCAATGGATACACTATTATATTGTCATGTCCTTTATCTTTTCTTATTTTGACAGCACTTCTGATTACTAAGATGTTAATTTGCAAAAAAATTCAGGATCATTTTATAATTAGCTTGCTCCTTGATTTATTCAATGGTAACGTAGGTTTTCAGGAGCAAACAATTCCCTATTTCAAATAGAAAGTGCTTATTATAAAATTGAGACTATATTAATGAATTAAATCAGATATTGAAAGGATATCTCCTCCATCTGAAGATCTACTTCCATGATGCTTCTGCAGAAACCTTCTTTATTCTTCCTCCACTGTGTGAACCATGTGCAACTTACTCTTGTCTGCCCTTCTGATAGCTGATGGGCACAATAATCTCAGTCATTTTCCCTTTCCTCTCTGTAATTATGCTCTTTGCTGATGCTAGCAGGTATGTCCTTTCTGTTCCCTGTCAGTCATGTGTTCTTGGTTGCCTTCATTCCATGCTGTATTTGCTAGTCATTTATTTGTATTTAAATGCACAGAAGTATAGGAAAGGCTGAACTATTATTTTGACAAATCTGTACCCAAAATCTTCTGGTTAGACTAATACTGAATTCTCTGTCAGACACAAAACAGTTGTGGGACAAACATCTAAGAACTTAACATTATTCGATCCACTAATATATCCTACTGTGTCTTTTCAGACACATTCCCTGAGCACAAGAGAGCACTCTAGTAAATGTTTTAAGCATGTCTACAGTAGAGACTTTGCAGAAATCCAATTGTGGTATCTATATTACAATTATGAGGCATCAGGTGCCTACTGGAGCAGTGGAATGACAGCAAGTGTGCTAGTTCTTAAACCTAGTTAACTCTCTCGTGCTGAGAATTTTCTCTGCTGCTTTTTTTAAAAGAACAGAAGATACAAATTAGTCTTATTTTCTTTATATTATGATCAAATATTCATGCCTTGTCTTGTTCTATATGTGCATCATTTATGATAAAGATTAGGAGTAAGTCTAGAAAGAAATATAATTGTAACTGGTGGTATGGAATCTTCCAGTTTTCACTGAAGGTTGGTTTGAGAATGTCTCTGCTGTGGTTTGACACTAAGCAGCACACACCCACTCTCTCACTCCTGATGCAGTTGGATGGGAGGGAGGGGAATAAAAAGGGTAGAAGTGAGAAGACGTGTGGGTTGAGATGAAGGCAGTTAAATAGGTAAAGCAAAAGCCACACACAAAAGCAAAGCAAAATAAGGGACTAATTCACAATTTCCCACTTTCAGGAAGGTGTTTAGAGACATCTTTAGGAAATCAGGTTTCCCTCACCTGTTCCTTTGGATGACAAATGCTATCACTCTAAATCCCCCACTCCCCGCTCCCCCTCCTCCTTTCTTCAGCTATTTTTGTTGAAGATGACATCTTATGGTATAGAATAGTGCTTCAGTCAGTTGTGGTCAACTTAAGTTGTTCCTCTCTCAACTTCTTGTGCACTCCAACCTATTTGATGGTGCAGTGGTGAGAGATGCAGAAAAGGCGTTGACTCTGTAAGCAGTGCTTAACAGTAAAAAATCACACCCCTATGTTATCAAAACTTTTCTCAATGCTGACGAAAATCCAAAAGCAAATTTTAGGCTTATACTAGCTCATATGAACAAAGTTAACTCTATCCCAGACAAAATTAGCAGTCTTCTAGATACTTTCAGATCTTTTCCCAAACTCAGACAATTCTTTCTTTTCCCTGCCTCCTCACTCCCCTGAATAAATGACTGATATTCTTTGAATCTATTCTGATAAAATAAGCTGCAGCAAAATGATTCCTGGGAGACCAAGTGAACTTTTGCTAAAATTTATGTCATTTTGTTCCACAAAAACAGATTGCTTTTTTTTATTGAAGATATTTTCTTGCTTTGTTTAATTGAAATTTCAACACCTCTTTTCTACTACGTTGCATTTTCATCTGGACTCCAGTCAGAATTACTACAAAACAAACTCATCCTGGTATCACCTTCTGTGCTGATAGAGGATGTCTTTATAGCTCTAACAGCACACCACTTTGGGTTACTTTAACTGCTTGTTGCTGATTTTGAAGATAGAGCATTATTTTTATTTTGTATCCTCATGAATATCTAAGTCCTACACTTTTTAGTGAAACATGACCTTGTTCTATGATGTCTCTGACTCTTGTGCTCACATTAGAGGTGTTTTAAGCACAATGTTCAGCAAGTTGAACAACACCAAGAATACTTTCTCCCCAGTTCAGGTTTTTTTACATCTTAAGAAGCTATAACACATACGCCAAAGTTATCAATCAAATGATGAAGGATGAACCTTACTGAAAGTTTTGAAATTATTTCTTGTGGATGTAAAAAAAAAAAAAAAAAGGATAAAAAAGAAAAATCGTTGAAAAATAATTACCTATAAGGTTACCCGGGGGAAATATAGTGGTGTTCATGTGCTCAAACATTTTCATTTGGCTAAATGATATATTTAAACTCTTAATTTTATGTGAATTATTATTTCAATCAGTTAAATTCAGCTCTGATTCCACTTTGCTATTGTTTTCTGTAAAAGTCAGTTAAATAGTTTTAATCTGTTTCAATCCAGATGTGTGACAGCAGAATAAAATAGACAGCTAGAAGTATGATTAAATAGATGAGGGATACTTAGAAAATGTATTTAGAAATCTGGAATTTGGGGGATTACGCTGTTGTTCAGTCTGTTGTCAGTGTGGCTACCATGAATGCTAACATTTCTGCAAAAATGAACCTTCATTTCTGTACTCCAAATGTCTTTAACAGGAAATATTTTATTCTTTGAATGTAATTTTTCATCATCACTGAAAGCTACTACTGAATGCAGGCTTTGTATACATTTGCTAAAATCTAATTCATCATTAGTGTACAGAAAGGTCTTTGAGCATTATTTTTCACAGTCTACCTGAAAAGCTTATTCTCTCCACAGAGTTTCTGTGGGGTTTCATTTCACAGCAAAGCAAACAACAGGGAAGCTGCTTGCTTTTGAAAGGTTTTCTTATAACCTGAACAATAGGCAGTATTTAAAAAGAAAAGTTATAATTTGCCACTGAGGTTTTTGATTATATAGATGAAATATTTAACTAATTTGGAAGTGGTAACAACATAAGAAACTGATGATCATTATAATAACTTGGTGTATAATATAAAATTATGAATTCATAATGATGAAGTTTCATACACAGGCATTTCTATAAAGTTAGAAATGGTGAAACTTTGTTTATAAAAAAACCACACAAATTTTTTTAGTAGAAAGCCTCTTTGTTGAACTCATTAATTCCCTGTGACTCTCAGGACATGAGAACTACCATGAATTTGCTCTGCCATTGTTGTATAGTTAATGAGGATGGCATCCTTTCTTTCTGTGCATCTAACTTCCTTCTAGAACAAAATGGGAAACTGTATGCAAAGGAACACTGATTTTTTTTATATTGTTTTTAGTAAACAGGATTCCCATTGCAGTAGACAGACTGTTGTTCCATCACAGTTATTTTTGTTGTTAATTGAATGAATTATCTTTTTTTTATTTCTTTCTGATAGAGTCTTTTCTATGTTATGTGCTGTGGAAGTAAAGCGTGAATCCTGATTCCTATCTAAATTTCATATTTCATGACCCCAAATTTTACAAATTTAACAAATAAATATGTGCATTAAACTGATTACATAATTTACTGTTTTTTGAAAACATTTCATAACAGTTATGGAGCTTATTATTTTTAAGAATGTAATAATACTTGATTTGTCACTCAACATAACCATTAGTAAAAATATTCTAGGCCCATTGCAGTAGTGGGCCAAACTATTTAATACACTTATTCTACAACTATTCTGTAGACCAGATTCAGATTTTAATGTGTTCATAATTTATAGTTTGTTTAAAACGGATTGGTTAAAGAAAATAAAAAAAAAAAAAAAAAAAAAAAAAAAAAAAAAAAAAAAAAAAGGAAAAAATAGAACAAAGAAAGGGCAAAAAAATGTCACAACACTTCCATCAAAACTTATCTTGGTTGTTACCCTCCGGCATCATCAGTTACCTTAAAATACCAGAATCCAAATTCATGGATTAAAGTTACATGTTTTGAAACCTGTATGTACATTCATTTCAGGTAAAGAATTATCTATCATTAAAAGTCATTGAGGACGAAGATTATGTATAGTTTCAGTAACATTATTGTGGAACACATTACCATTTTCAGTGTTCAAAGAATATGTATGAGATACACTTGCTTAGGAATTAATGAATAGAGCATAATAGTTTCATAATTACATTTTGGGAATTAATAAAAGTGTCATTATGGCAATTTTTTAAAGAAAAAAATAACAAACCTCAATATTGTGCCTAGCTGTGTTAACACAAGGGCTCTTTCCCATGGTGAAAAGTAGTTTATGTACAATTTACTAATACATAAGGATAAATAAAATAGGAAATAAGGTGGATGGAGGAACTAAAAAAAGATCTTGTTTCTGGTGGTTAGCACTGAAGTATTTTTAATGTACACATTATTCCTTACAGCATGACATCTAAACAATGAAATACCTTTCTGTTTCAGATCTGCAGAACACAGAAGGGGAAAATAATTTTTGTTTAACACATTTTCCAAAGAGCATAGCTTACTGATGGTAGACCTCTAGATAGCAATAGCCACTGAAGGACCCTAGATTTGTACTCTATCTACACATCCTTGCAATGCTGTTGAATAAAAGTTGTATGCTACTACTGCAAAAATAAACTTTTGTTGTTAAGTTATTTTTAGATATTAAAATCTTTCCTTTCTTGAAACAGAAAACAATAAAATAGAAAGATCGCAATTCATTCACAGGTGTCAGCTATTAACTTTGGTAAATTACCTTGTAAGCACACTCTCATAATCTCTTCCTCTCTTACTCCAGAAGTTGTTCTCTAAAAGATATACTGAGGTACCACTTGTATAGTGAAAGGCAAATAAGAGAAAGAAACATTAACACTATCCCAGTAAATAAAACAGTAATCCAATGTGAACTAAAAATGGAGATAGATTGAAAGAATATTGTTACAATTTATGACAGTATCTTGTGTCTGACTGACACTGATGCAAGGCTGTAAGAATAGCATGAGGATTTAGTAAATGCCCAACAGATATGATCTAGAAGCTAGCTGCAATTTAAGACATACTAATTCTCAGGAAAAGAACTTTATAGAGATTTTAAAAGTGGCACAAAACTGCAGCACCATTATGAACTGCACGCACAAGAAAATCCAAATAGTTTAGCTTTAACATCAAGGTTGAAATAAGTCCATAAAATAAGATCACAGACAAAAGTTAGGCCAAGCATTTTCTTAGAATCATTGAATAGTTTGGGTAGCAAGGTACCTTAAAGATTACCTAGTTCCAAGGCCCTTCCATGGGCAGGGTCACCTTCCACTAGACTAGGTTGCTCAAAGCCATGTCCAATCTGTCCTTGACGCTTCCAGAGAGGAGGAATCCACAGCTTCTTTGGGCAACTTGTGTCAATGTCTCACTACCCTCACAGTCAAGAACTTATTCCCAAAGTCTAATCTAAATCTACCCTCTTCCAGTTTAAAACCATTCCTCCTCATCCTATCACTAAATGCCCTTACAAAAAGTCCCTCACCAGTTTTGCTGCTGTATCCTTCAGGTCATTATAAGTTCTCCCCAGATGCTTCTCTTCTCCAGGCTGAACCACCCAACTCTCTCAGCCTGTTTTGGCAGGAGAGGTACTCCAGTGCTCTGACCATCTTTATGATTTGGCTCCAGACTTGCTGCAAAAGCTCCATGTAGTCCTTATGTTGTGGACTTCAGAACTGGGCATGATTCTTCAGGTGGGTTCTTATGAGACTGGAGAGGAAGGGAAGAATCCCCTCCCTTGACCTGCTCATCATGCTTTTTTGGTGAATCCCAGGATACAACTGGCTGGGCTTCAAGTGTACATTGCTGGCTCATGCTGACCTTCTCATCAACCAACACACTCAAGTCCTTTTTCTCAGGATTATTCTCCATTCATTCTCTGTAATTAAACAAAATTCAGCAAAAAGAAGAGAGAGAAGAAAAGAATATTGAAAAGAGAATACTTCTTATTATGAAGCATCAACTTAATATTCCAAGAGTATTGAGAGGAACATATATCTCTGGGACTTGGGCTGTGTGTCAAGTTTTTGGTATGCTCTCTTGCATTGAATTGGAGACATTAACACAGGTATTCCCCATAGTATGGTGGTTGTAGACCTGGAGGTCTGAGCCCCACAAAGGTTCTATAGGAATTTCATTCTAATGTTACATTTTCACATCCCAACTATGGTAACGGGATAAACCAGACAGACGCATATAGGGGAGAAAAAAAGATAATGTGTCAGAAGAAAGAGAACATATGATCTTAATAGTCTTAATACCTTCTCCCCATCCTCCCTTCTTCCTGGGCCCAAATTACTTCATTCTTGCCTCCCTCCTCCTCAACAGCACAGGGGGGTGGGGGATGGGGATTTAGGATTGCTACACCACATGTTGCTTTTGTCACTCCTTCCTCCTCAGGAAGATCTGCATCTGCCCCTCCATGATCCTTCACAGATTACAGCCCCATATCTGCCCATCATAATACTTGGCGGGCTGCAAATACACATCTGCCTCACCATGGTCCTTCAGGAACAGCTCCACCATTCTCCTCCATGGACTGCAGGGAAACTGTCTGACATTCCACCACAGGCTGTGGGAAGATCTCTCCTCAGGCATCTCCTTTCCCTCCTTCCTCATCTATCTTGGTGCCTCTGCTCTGGCGTTGCTTTTTCCTCCTCCTCTCCTGTGCTCTTTTTTACAGTTTCGTTTTCCTTTTCTTGAATGTGTTACTCACAGAGGCACACCAAGCTTCTTTCCGTATCTCTTGGCCCTGGCCAGAGGTGGGACCAGAACTGTATCCAAGGGAGTTTCCAGCAGTTTTTCATAGGAGCAACACCTGTGCCCCTCACCCCCACTTCCGAAACATCACTTCACTGGTCCATGACAGCAGCATAATACATGTCTACTCTGTCACCTTCTTCCCCTCCTTCCTCCCTGACCTTGGTGTCCTTGCTCTGCCATTGCTCTTACCTCCTCTTCTCCTGTGCTGTGCTTTTTTGTTTGGTTGGTTTGGGTTTTGGGTTTGTTTTTTTATTGTAGTTTCATTTTCTCTCTCTTGAATATGTTATCTGCAGAAGCATATCCATCTTTCCATATCTGCTCAACCTTGGCCAGAATTGGAAATGGAGGAGCTTCTAGCTGCTTCTTACAGGACCCATACCTGTGGCCACCCTACTTCCAAAACACCAGTGCACTAACCTAAGACACCTGAAAAATGAATTAAAATTTAGATTTTTGCTTTTAAACAGAAGATTTAATTAAACTCCTTTTATAACGCCCTTTTATAAATGAGAGTATAAGGACTTATACATGAAAACCCATTTGCAAAAAAAAATTTATCAAACTCAAGTAAAAGGAAATCAAAAAGCTCACTCTGTTCAGTAACAAAAGTATATTAGATATTACAATACACTGAAATGTCATGGTCTTTTACACATTTTGTAAAATGAATATTTTGGAAATTTTAAATTTTCTTAAATTTTAAAATATGTGAGATTTTTCAATGAATCTGTTGTCAGTACCAACTGGGCAAATGACACAACACTTGATCCAGAATAATAAAAAAAGATTGATTGAACAGTATTTCCTATGTAATTCACTGTCAATTACATTTTATTCCTGTTCTTTGCTGCTTTTCAGGTAAGAATGCAAAATGAAAAGGTCAACAATGCCTCCATATATTTCTGTTTCGATATGAATGTGTCTAATCTTTCCTTCATTCTTTTCTAGGCCATTTCTGGAAATACAAATGCAGACAGTGTTGTGTACTACAAGCTGCAGAATTCTATTAAAGCAAGGTTTCTCCGTTTTGTGCCTTTGGACTGGAATCCCAATGGCAGAATTGGAATGCGTGTTGAAGTGTATGGATGCGCATACAGTAAGTGTTACGCTGAATCAGCTAAATGAAAAAACTGTTCATCATTGTCTTTTGCTACCTAAGTTGCACTCAAAAGTATATTTCTAAGCCTAAATTTAATCTTGAATAAAAATGATTCAGTAAGTTTGTGTGCAGACTTCACTATTTCTGCATCATCTAGCAAGATGTGATGTTAATTTTCCAGTTCTTTCTGTGCTGGAATAAAAGGTGTGTTCGTAACTCAATAACCAATTTACTTTAAACTCATTTTTAGTAGTCTGAAAAAGCATGCATCTGAACACACTATGCTTTCTACCCGAAGGGCAGAATGTAGAAAATGTTTGCAGTTCTAAGTATGTATGGTATTTGTCCCAAGTCAATAAAAATAAAAGTAGATAGACCCACAAATACACAAGTGAAGGATACTTCAAAGTTATTATATACATAGGGGAACTTTTAGAATAGTTTTTGTGTCACTAATGAAACATTAATAACTGTTGTAAGCATTTTAAAGATGAATGCATAAGTATTATGACTGTATCGAATATTGGACAATGTAAATCTTCCTATTTTCTTCCTGTAACTGTTCTTCATCCATAGATTGTCTAAAAAACATTCCTCTTAGGAAGTTGTTCTCTGCTTTTTAGTCTCTGTATCTTGTCCCTATGAAGGAGAAAGGGCTTATTAAAAGCAATCTAAATATTTTCATCTGTTGCAGGATATTTTTTTTAGGATTTCTTTTTTTTTTTTTTTTTTTTTTTTTAATTTCCATGCTTAATTCATGCTTTGCAAGCCTGATCACTTTAAAGTGACTATTTCTGGGCTTTCTGCCCTAAGCCTAACTTTGTAAAATAAGTAAAAGACCATTAACTAAGAATACAGAAAATTTCAACCTGTCTTCAGGAGTTTAGGTCCCCTCAGAAATGAGATGAACTGTCCAATCCCAAAGAAAAGACAATTCATGTTAGGAGGAGGATGTGCAAAGCTAAATCACACAAAATTCCTCAGTTGCACCTGCCTTAAAACTGAAAACATGACTTATGATTCCTAGAAAAAACTGATACTGATGTAACTGAGAAGTATGGACAATTTCAGGTCCACTGCTTTAAGTGCTGGGACTACTAAAGGTTAAAAATGGAGGCTGAACAGATGACTGTCATTCCCAATTGAAAGCTCATCTGAATGTTCTATCTGAAACCTTCTTTGTGCTGCCTGATGAGAGTTCATTCTGTCCTGTCTGTGAGCTTCACTGAAAGTAAATCAGCTTTGCTTCTTCTCAGTTCTTTACCTTGATAATGTTTAAACCATTACAAGTATTTTGTCATACATCTAGAAATTGAGGATTTCTCTTCTGCATGTGCCTAAAGTTTAGATTACAATTATCAATTTTTAGTGTTTTTAATTTCCTCTGTCACCCTTAGCAAGGTATGTTATAGCTCTCTTCTTGGGATATGTATTGCAATGCTGCCAATACAAAATCTATTACTATGGGATAAAATGTTGACAGTGTTACTAAAAATAGTACTACTAGTACTGCAACATATAGGATTAAGTAGTTACACGGCTAAAATATTTTGTGTGTGCTCAGTCACTTCTTTTAAGGAAGATTATGTATCTTCCGTATTTTACTTACTTGTTACAGAATCAACCCTATAGATAGCTTACAGAAATATTTAATGGGAATATTTACTTCACGCACTATCCACTGTAATGCACTCTCTAAAGAATATGATACTGTTAAAAGTATGAAAATATCTTTTTTAAGATAGTGAAGGTTTTCTCTGTATTAATGATGTTGTGAGTTCTTGAAATTATTTTTTTCATCTATAAATGCTTTAAACCCAAGTGGACTGCAGACTGCTTACAGTTTTGCATCTCAAATTACCATGTGCTTTAGTGCCTCACCTCAGCTGTTGCTGTTGAAAATAAATCAGGTGATTATAGTCTTACAGTTATAAAATATAGGTAATAATTTAAAAGATTGTTTCTCTACAGTCTTTTCCCCCATTTGTTAGACACATGCAGGACACATAATTATTGTTAGAGTAATTATGCCTGGCTGTTTCTGAGTTCCTATGTACTTTTCCAGGCAGGACCAGAAACTAAAGAAAAGCAGAAGTGCCAAGGACACGTATTTTAACTTCGATTCACACTTTCGAGGTTTCGCCTTCTTTGTTCGTCCCATCAGAGAGATGTCGCTGGGTCTTGTAAGACTAAGAAACTTTCTTTCAAAAGAACGGTTTCACTTAAAAGAGACCTTAACTATCATCCAGTTCCAATGCCTTGCATGGACATGCACAACTTCCAGTGGGACAGGTTGCTCAAAGCCCATCCAGCCTGTCCTGGAACACTCCCAGGTATAGGACATCCGGAGCTTCTTTGGACAACCTGTGGCACCATCTCACCCACTCACAGTGAAGAATTTCTTCCCAAAGTCTAATCTAAATCTACCCTCTTCCATTTTAAAACCATTCTTCCTCATCCTGTTACTACATTCCCTTATAAAAAGTCCTTCCCCTGGTTCCCTGCAGTCCCTCTTCAGGCAGTGGAAGTCTTCTAAAAAGTCTCCGCTAACGTGTCAGTTACAAAATGCAGCTTGGTATCAGCACAATTGCTGAAAGTGCACTCAATTCCTGTGTCTGTGTCAATGGCAAAGATGTTAAACAGCACCTGTTCCCATACCAATTGTGAAGAACACAATTCATCACTGGTTTCCATTTGTTCATTGGGCTGCTGACCACTACTCTTTAAGTGCAACCATCTAGCCAAATCCTTATCCACCAAATGGTCTATCCATCGAATCCATGTCTTTCCAATTTAGAGGCCAGAATTTCATGTGGGATAGTATCAAATACTTTACACAGGTCCAGGTAAATGATGTCAGTCACTCTCCCCTTGTCCATTCATTCCGTAATCCCATTGTAAAAAGCCATCATATTTTTTCAGGGATGATTTGCACTTGGTGAAGCTTTATTGGTTGCCACCAACCACCTCCACATTTTCCATGTGCTTTAGCAAATACTTCAGGAGGATCTGCTCCATGATTCTGCCAAGTACAGAGGTGACACTGATTGGCCTGTAATTCCCTGGGTCTTCCTTGCAGTCTCTCTCTGCCTGTACTTGATAGTTCTATTTATTGTGTGAAAAAGAGACTGATAAATCCCTACAGACATTTCCTGTGCCTTGTTCTTGAAATGTCAGATGTGACCATTAAGAGATGTAAAAGAGAGTACAGGTTAAGCTGTACAGGTTCAGCTGGCACTGGAGAAATTAGGCATCTCTCTGGCTTACACTTTTGCCCCTTCATTTCAACAATCACTTCTCATTCCTACCAGTAGGATGCAAAGACAAAAAAAAAAAATTAAAAAAAAATTTAAAAATGGTCTTTTTCAAATGACAGAAGGATTTGTTTGAATATAAAGATGATAATTATATAAAATTATAGGAGAACAATAACTGGAAACAAACAACATACTGTATATTAAAGAGTTTTTAGATGCAGTCCTAGTTTTTCTGAACACTGAAAATTTTCAGGTCTGCTTTCTACAAAATTGGAATGGTCCAAACAACATATTTCTCATTTTTATTTAATTGGCTAGGACTAATGATGTAAAAATAAATAAATAAATAAGTGCAAAACTCTCAGACTCTTTTTTTTCTTTCCCGTATAGAGAGTTAGCATTAATTTCAATTAATTTCAAGATCAACAAAAATATATTCATTTTTCAAACATAGATATTGCAACTGAAACTTTTTCTAAAGATCTCTAGAATTATTAATCTAGAATTATTTCTAGAATTATTAATATTATGGTACATTAGGAGGAATCAAGAATTTTCAGACTTTATCTCTAACAACCCTTTCAGTTTATTTCTAGTGGTAATGCACAGATGGTGAAGACAAAATATAAGAAATGTTACAAGAATTTTAAATTAACAGATGCAGCCCCTACACAATCTTTGTTAGTGAATGGTATCAGCGGTAAAGGTTTGGTTTTGTTTATTTTCCAGATTTGGACATAGTATATTTTGCTTCTTAGGTACTAGTGCGACAGAAGTGTCAAAGAGATTTTGGAGACCTTTGACAAATGTAGCTAATGCTCATCTTGATAACTAATAACAAGAATATATTGCAAGTCAAACAACCTTGCAGTTATGAGTATATTATATAATAATATGTCTAGCTAGTTGGTCTGACACATACATAACAATATCGAAGTTCTATTATTTAAGTTTTTATTGAAGCCATTAAACTTCACATTCAGTATTTTAAATTAATATGAATTAATTATGTTACTGTCCATGTTCATTCAATAATATAATGAAATAAAACAGTACAGGACTCATTTTTAGGCAGAACGTCAAATTTATTTATTGCACATGAATTCTTCACTAGTGGGAAGTACATCACAAAGATGTGGAAAAAAAATCAATAAAATACATTTAAAAACATAGCTGTATTCATTTGACAAGAATTTTTTAAAACTAAGTATAAATGATTGGTTAAAATTGATACAGCTAATTTGAATTGTGTTCATTTCCATGCCAGCAATGTAGAGAAATATCTTCTGTGAAATTAAAGTTAGTAAATAGATAATGGGTTTTTGTTAACTTGCATGAAGAAAATCATGCAGTCAGTTGAAAAATAACTTCCTACTTTATTAAGTGTCCTTTACATCTTCATTTATTTGACTTTATATGATTATGTATCTTCCAAAGATAATTACCTTTTTCTTTTTAATTATGAACATTGAATACTCTATGAGCTTTTTATAGTGATACCAGTACCTTTGTGTGTTCAATCTATACTGATTATGAAAGATGATAATTACTTTTATTGAGATAAAATGCGTTCAGTTTTCTCTTTTCTCCTTCCCTTTCCCTTTTTGGTTTCCCTTTCCTGAAAGGAAATAGGTAAAACACTGACATAAATAGAAAATAGAAAACAGATTTCACTGGAGCACTGTCAGGGAGCTGTAACTTTTTAGCCCAGTCATGAGAAGTATGAATGTAAGTGAAAAAGTCAGAATACATAGATTTATAATGTAATTATGAAAATTATCCAGTATCATTCTTTTCTTCATCTGTACAACCTGAGTGTCTATTATTTCACTGTTATAGTACAGAATCAAGTAGGTCAGTGGAGGTGATTTTCCGCCTCTACTCCACCCTCATGAGACTCTGCTTGGAGCACTGCATCCAGTTCTGGGTTCCCAAGCACTAGATAGACATGGACCTGCAAAAACATGTCTAGAAGAGGGTGATGAAAGTGACCTGAAGGTTAGAACAGCTCTCCTATGAAGAACAGCTGAGAGAGCTGGGGTTATTTAGCCTGGAGAAGAGAAGACTCTAGGGAGATCATACCTGTGGCCTTTCAATACGTAAAAGCAGACTTATAAGGAAGATAGAGTGACAGGTTTTTTCCAGGGTCTGTATTGACAGGACAGTAATGGTTCTAAACTAAGAGGATACATTATATTTGACATAAGGAACGCTTTTTTTTTTTTATTTTTTTTTTTTAACTATGATAGTCATGAGACACTAGAAAAAGTTACCCTGAGCAGTTGTGGATGCTCCCTCCCTGGAAGTGTTCAAATTCAACCTGATCTAGTGAAAGATGTTCCTGCTCATCTCAGGGGTATAGGAAGAAAATGATCTTTAAAAAGTCCCTTCCAACCCAACTACTGCATGAATATATGCAATTAAGATGTTCCTTGAAGTGTGTTCTCAAGTTTCCTCACTCCATTTGCTACAAGTCTCCCCATCTGCCTTCCTGACCTGCTTTCTAGGGAATGGCACTGAATCTCACAGAATATTAAGGGTTGGAAGGACCCTCTGTCCAACCTTCCTGCCAGAACAGGTTCTTCCAGAGTAAGCTGCACAGGATGGCATCCAAGCGGGTTTTGAATCTCTCCAGAAACAGAGAGTCCGCCACCTCTCTGGGCAGCCTGTTCTAGTGTTCTACTACCCTCAAACTAAAGAAGTTCCTCCTCATGTTTAGATGAAGCTTTCTATGTTCAAATCTGTGCCCTTTACCTGTTGTTCTGGGCACCAGTGAACAAGGACTGATCCTTTTATGTATTTATAAGAGTTGATAATATCTCCCCTTCAGTCTTCTCTTATCTGGACTAAAAAGACCCAAATTCCTCAGTTTTTCAACAGAGGAGACATGTCCTAGTTTCCTAATCATCTTTGTAGCCCTTTGTTGTACCCAATCTAGTATTTTCCTGTCCTTCTGAACTGGACACAATACTGCAGATGCAGCCTCACCTGGGCAGAATAAAGGGAAGGGATAAACTCCTTTGACTTTCTTGCCACACTCAGTGCGTCCAAGAACACCACTGGCCTTCTTGAACACAGGGCCCTGCTGCTGGCTCATGTCCACCAGGACTCCCAGGTCTATTTCTGCAGAGCTGTTTTCCAGAAGGTTAGTTCCTCATCTGTGCACTCGTAGGTGCAGTACACTCCACTTGCCCCAGTGGAATTTCATTATGTCTCTTTCTACCAAGCTCTCCAGCCTTTCCAGGTCACACTGGACAAGCCTTCTGGTGTGTCAGCCTCTCCTCCCAGTTTTGCATCATGAACAAACTTCCTGAGAATAAAATCTTTCCCTTCATCCAGGTTACTAATGAACATATTGAACAAGACTGGGCCCAGTACTGAATCCTGGGGAACACCACTTATTACAGACCTCCAATTAGACTCTACATGACTAATCACACAGAGTGCTGTCTTTGAGCCAGTTTTAATCCACCCTACTGTCCATTCAACTGAACCACACTTCCTGAGCTTTCCTGTGATGATTCTGTGGGAGGTGGTGCTAGAAACCTTGTTGAAGTCAAGGTAGACAATATCTACTGCCCTTCCTTCATCTATACATCCAGTCATGCCATTATAGAAGACTATCAGATTAGCCAGACTTGTCCAGTCTTCAGACTACCCCCTGTTTCTCTTCCATCTGGTTAACAAAAGTGTGGTCAGGGGACACCTGGTATGTATCAAGCAGGACTCTAGGGGCAAGAGCATCGGGTTTTGTTAGGGTGACATTTTCCAGATTCCTTGTAACAGAATATAATATCTTGAGCACTGAGTTGATCTTTTGGATCAACAACTAATTGCGAAGATCTTGTCAGTAACAACTATTCAGCTTTAACAATCTTAAGACACTCTTTGATGATCAAGAGTTGCTAGGAATACACAGAATCATGCTAATCATGACCATAGGGATATAGTGAAATAGCTCACACAATTGGAGTGGTTCCACAGATGGATACAGGGTGTTTAGAAAGTACTAGCCCGGACAAGAAGAAAAGGCATTTAATAATGTGAGCAAACAGTAGAGGTGTATGGAGGTCTTTCTGGTGCAGACATCTCAAGGTTTATAGAAAAGGATTAGAGGAGAGAAGAAAGGTGGTGGCATTGTGGTGGATGTCTATCACAGACTCCCATAGAGGGGAGATTGGGTGACATCTTCTTCAGACAACTGGAAGAAGCCTTAGGTTCATAGATCTTGGTCATTGTTACGGTCTTAACCAAGAACTAGGTGATAGGTGCTCTTTGTTACTCCCCCAATACCCTATAAGGGGAAGATAAAAAAAGGGAATTAGAATGAAAGACTTTAAGGTTGCAAAAGAACAAGAACAGGTTTAATGAAGTAGTAATAATAATGATGATTATAGTGACTTGCAATTGATGACATTTAGAGGGACCCAGGCAGGCTGGAAAAATGGGCTGGCAGGGACCTCAAGTTGTTCAACAAAGAGAAGCGTAAGGTCTTGAACCTATGGAGTAATAATCCCAGCAAGGGTTTACCAGCATACACTGGAGGCTGTCTGTAGATTTGACAAAAAGGACATGATAAACTTAGGCTGACAACAAGCTGGCAGCTTGCCCTTGCCACACAACCCAACAACATACTAGGCCATTTTAGGAAGAGTGTTACCATCAGGTCATGGGAGTTTATTCTTCCTGTCAACTCAGTCATAGTAATGCAACACATCAGAATTGTGGGTTCAGTTCTGGGATCCCTATTACAAGGGAAACATAGACATACAGGAAAAAACTGAGCAAAAAAATCCATGTGTATAATTAAGGACTTGACTGACTGCCATATGAGTAGAGACTGAGAGAGCTAGGACTGCAGAAAAGACTCAGGGGAGATCTTAACCATGTGTATAAATACCTGATGGGAGAGTGTAGATGGAGATGCAGCCAGTATCTTTTCGGTGGCATTGAGTGACAGGACAAGTAGCTGTGGATACAAACTGAAATGCAGCTTTTTACTGAGAAGTTGGTTCAAAACTGGTATGGGTTGCCTAGAAGTAACTATGAGAACCAGGCATTACTCACAGCTGTTAGGTTTTCCTTTACAAATACTTAGAATAATAGAATATGGCAAGTTGGAAGGGACGCATCAGGATCATCAAGTCCAACTCCTGTTCCTGTGTAGGGCACCCCCAGAATCACACCATGTGCCTAAGAGCATCATCCAAATGCTTCTTGAAGTCAGGTAGTCTTGGTTCTGTGACCACTTCCCTGAGGTGTGGGGGTGACCACACCCTCTGGGTAAAAAATCTTTTCCATATATCTAACCTGAGCCACCCCTGATTCAGCTTCCTACCATTTTTCCAGGTCTTGTATTTGGTCACAGGAGTGAAGAAATTGGTGCCAATCCCATTTCTTCCCCTTGTGTAGAAGCTGTATACTGTTATGAGGTCACGCTTCAGCTTCCTGTTCTCCAAACTGAACAATCCAAGTGACCTCAGGTGCTCCTCATGTCATCCCTTCCAGACTTTTCAATATCCCTGTTTCCTTTGGACACTCTCCAACAGCTTGGTGTCTTTTCTATACCTTTTTTCCTTCTCAGAACAATATCTAATGATATTATTTTGTACTATTGTACATATATCCAGATTGATTGTAATAGTGGCTTAAGTCTGTAGCCTGCATGAAGGCCCATACAATTAGGTATAATAGACAAGACTTTTCCTTCTCTCTCTCTCTTTTATATATATATATATATATATATATATATATATATTTGAATTAATTGAAGATAAATGAATTAAGATTTTGAACCTAAAAATAAGGAAAGATCAGAAATGGCTAAAATACCATGGCTTCAAGGAAGACCTTTCAATATGTGAGAGTAGCATTAGGTTGGATTAGAAGTCAGATCTCTTGTGATTACCTTGCTATATTAACTAATGATAGCATCATCATTAACACTGGATAGGCTGAACGTTTGGGGAAGAGCAGGAATAGCACAAATAAGATATCATTTCCTGAGCATAGATGAATCCAGTAATGCTAGTGGTGGAACTTCATGTCATTGTGAAGTAACGTGCAGTAGAAATATATACTATCTTTCATTTCTTTATTTCTAGGGTCTGAGGTGGTTGGCTTTGATGGGAAAAGTTATCTAATTTACACATTTAATCAAAAACTCATGAGTGCACCGAAAGATGTGATTTCTCTGAAGTTCAAGACAATGCAAAGTGATGGAATTCTTCTCCACAGAAAAGGACAAAATGGAGGCCATATCACGCTGGAATTAATTAAAGGGAAGCTGTCTCTACTTATTACTTTAGGTAAAACAGTCTCATAAAATTTAATATACATATTAGATTTGACTGAAATTATTTTAATTTTTAAATAAATTGTAATATATAGAATATGAAAAACTAGCAGTATGTGTTTGAATAATTATATTTTTATATGGAATTAATATTTTTTCTTCTTGTCTCAAGGTGATACTGAAACTCATTCTTCTAATGCCCACATTAATATTACTCTGGGCAGCCTTTTGGATGATCAACACTGGCATTCTGTTCTAATTGAGTGCTTCAAAAATCAAGTAAACTTTACAGTGGATAAACACACTCATCATTTTCATGCAAAAGGAGAATTCAGTTATTTGGACCTTGACTATGAGGTGTGAAAATTACCTTTCATTTACTACATTTATTAAGTTTCTTGTGTAAATGCAGTGAAACAAGCAAAGGAGGCAGAACGTAAGGAAGTTTGCTTAAGGCTTTAGGGATTTTTCATCTCCTAAAGGAACAAATCAAACAGAGGTGTTCTTATATTACAAATGCTCCACTAGACTTACAATGCAAAATTTTCAAAAGATCATGTTTTAAATTTCAGAGTTAATTACTTTAATATCTTAATACCAAGTTGTGTTCCAGAAAGCTGGGCAATTTTGAGTCTATAATTTTTTTAAAAAACCCAAAATTATAGTAAGGGCAAAAAGAAGTCAAGAAATTGAAGAAACTGAATAATTAAGAGTTAAAGGGTCACTTTTGTAGTTAATCACTGAACTGAGGTTAGATCACCCACTATTGGCAGTGTGCATTACTAGGCATTACTCAGGGTGGAGCTGAGATTTCCTGAAAGCATAATCTCTATTCTTCTTCTAAGGCATTTCCATGTCGGTAAGGAAATATACAGGGACAAGAGAATGAGGCAAATATAGTAGGATAGAGTCATGTAAGACTATCCAACTGGGATTTTGAGGAGCAACTCTCAACTTTAACCTTCTCTAAGCTTGGGAACAACGAGATTCCTTCTTTCACAAAGAAGTTCCTCGTCGTTTTTGATTGCTGTTAAAACTTGGTATGACAGAAGCAACACTGGTGTCTCAGCCAGGAATCTCCTTTGTTTTTCATGAAATGGGAGAGCAGGACAGAGATGACATCATCATCTTCTGGGGAAAGGCTGAGAAAACTGGGTTTGTTCATCCTTGAGAAGAGAAGGTTTAGGAGAGACTTTATTATGATGTTCCAGTACTTTAAAGGTGTCCACAAAGAAGATGGAGACTCCCTATTTACAAGGAGTCCCATGGATAAGACAAGGGATAATGGGCACAAATTGCTCCTGGAGAGATTCTGATTGGACACAAGAGGAAATTTTTTCACTATGAGAACACTCAGATATTGGAATGGTCTCTCAGGCAGGACCTGTCTGACCAACCTGATCTCCTTTTATGATCAGGTGGACCACTTGGTGGGTGAGGGGAAGGCTACAGGACTTCAGCAAAGCCTTTGACACCGTCTCCCGTAGCATTCTCCTGGAAAAGCTGTCAGCCCAGGGCTCAGACAGGAGCACTCTGTGCTGGGTTAGGAACTGCTGGAGGCCACCAGAGAGTGGTGCTGAGCGGTGCTGGTCCAGTTGGTGGCTGCTTACCAGTGGTGTCCCCCAGGGATCAGTGTTGGGCCCAGTTCTGTTTAATATCTTTACTGATGATTAGCAAATTCACAGATGACACTAAGTTGGGTGGGAAGCAGAGTGTGGATCAGCTGGAAGGCAGGAGGGATCTGCAGAGAGACCTGGACAGACTGGAGAGTTGGGCTGATTCCAACGGGATGAGGTTCAACAAAGCCAAGTGCCAGGTCCTGCACTTTGGCCACAACAACCCCATGGGGAGCTCCAGGCTGGGCACAGAGTGGCTGAGAGCAGCCAGGCAGAAAGGGACCTGGGAGTCTGGATTGACAGGAAGCTGAACATGAGCCAGCAGTGTGCCCAGGTGGCCAAGAAGGCCGATGGCATCCTGGCCTGTATCAGGAACAATGTGGCCAACAGGTCCAGGGAAGGGATTCTGCCCCTGTACTCAGCCCTGGTGAGGCCACACCTCGAGTCCTGTGTCCAGTTCTGGGCCCCTCAGTTCAGGAAGGAGATTGAGGTGCTGGAGCAGGTCAGAGAAGAGCAAGGAGGCTGTGAAGGGATCCAGCACAAGTCCTGTGAGGAAGGGCTGAGGGAGCTGGGGATGTTCAGTCTGGAGAAGAGGAGGCTCAGGGGAGACCTCATCACTCTACAACTCCCTGAAAGGAGGTGGGAGCCAGGGGGGGGTCGGTCTCTTCTCCCAAGCAGCTACCAGTAAGACAAGAGGGCATGGACTTAAGCTCTGCCAGGGGAGGTTTAGAATATTAGGAAAAAAATTCTTTACAGAGAGGGTGAACAGACATTGGAATGGGCTGCCCAGGGAGGTGGTGGATTCTCTGTCCCTGGAAGTTTTTAAGAAGAGACTGATGTGGCACTCAGTGCCATGGTCTGGGAACCATGGTGGTAGTGGATTAAGGGTTGGACTTGGTGATCTCAGAGGTCCTTTCCAGCCTGGCTGATTCTGTGATTCTATGATTCAGGGGAAGTGGTAGATTTGCCCACTTCAGCAAATTTTAAGTCTCAACTCGACAACATGTTGAGACATCTCATATAAACAATAATATCAGAAGGGTAGGACCAGATGATTCCTGAGGTGCCTTTCAGCCTTACATTCTATGATTCTGTGATCTTCCATGTCCGTTTAGAAAATGGTGAGAAGCAGTATCATGACCATGTGATCATATCTTCATTTCAGCAGTGCTTCAAATGCAGTAAACAGTATAAAGACATGAAGAATGATCACCAACTGAAAGTTATTGTGTGGATTGATGAAAATTACCATAAATCAGCATGACTCCATTTGAAACAAAGTTTACCTTAGGGCTTAAATTCATGTTAAATCTTGAAAATATTTTGTGAAAAAATCTTTCTTACACAAATGGTAGATTTGTGAAAAGGAGCAAATTCAATTTGTTGTGTGTGTTTCCCACCATCATTTAAGTATATCGCTATTTCACATTTGTAATGTGGTGACTGGCTGCTTTGTGTTTGTCCCTGTCCTGACTTAGGGATGCAATAATGAGTGATACAGAAAAGTGTTTTGAATCTACAAAATTAAATTATTTTATTCTACTAAATCAAGTTTTTAAGCTGTTTAGAGTAATATTTCCAGCTGTTCTGTGTCTGCATTTTCATATTTCAGAAGTATGGCTCTCAAGATTGAAGTTAGGATTCTGCTTAAATATTCTGAACCCAAGCTTGGAGGATAGTACCAAAACAAAACCAAAACCAAAACAAAACAAGACCACACACACACACACACTCAAAATAGAAACCAAAAAATCAACAATAATTGTTAGTTTTAGCTGATTGTCAAATAGGTTTATTTTACTAAATCAATAGGTATTTTAAACTGATTTTCCCATTACTTCACATAGTGTTATTGGAAGTATGTGTTATCAAAGCAAGATAGGAAGCAAAGCACAAGCTAGAAAAAAACCTAAAAACTTCCAAAAAAGTATGAACCCCTATATTTAGAATTTAATTTCTGACTATAAAAATTTCTCAAGTTATTAATTTAATGAGACATGATAAAGTTAACTGGCTTTGAGTTTGGTTTTGTTTTGTATAAAATTATTTTAAATATTAAGTGAAATTTACAAATTAAAAGATACACTGGTTGACACTGGTACAATGTCACCTAGAATAGCTTTGGAATGGGTAAGTCCAAACGTTTGTGTAAGCTGGTATTCTGTTTCTGGTGATGCCCAAGAGTAAAAACACCGATGAGACTGTAATTCAGGTCACTCTTGTGGCAATACTTTTCTAAAATAGTATACTGCTTTCTAACAGTCTCTGCCTTGGGGACATTTTAAAATAGTGTTTTTCCTGAATGTAATAGTTCTCAAAAGACTTTTATTATTATTAAATCTTCCAATCTCTTTCTGAACCCAAGTAAACCTACATCATCACAATAAGGAACTTCACAGCATTCCTAGGCATTTTCAGAGGGAAAAGTATATTTTGTTCACCATGATAGTAGTTAATATTTGCATACAGTGGAGAATACAGGCTCAAATTTCCTAAAGAAGTTGTTAATGAGTCATCTTCTCTCTTTTTGCATTGTCACAGCATGGTCTGCATGTAGTGGGTCTTGTCCTTTTTCTCCTTGGTTTTGCAGCTGTACTCGTCCCTGAAAACTATGCTAAGCAATTGTTAAGAGGCATCCTCAGAAGGAAAAAAAAAAAAAAAGCCAGCATTTCAGAATACTTTAATGCATACATATAGCTTCATATATGATCTTTTCTGTTAGCTTGTTCTTTTAATACATAGATGTGATACAAGATAATAGACAACAAGTAGGAGATTCGCTACTGATCAGTCTTGGACTTTCACTCTGATGCTACTGGCAACTTCTTTCCTTAGAAAACTATTTAATTGTATCATTGATTTCTTTTCTCTTTCTAAGATCAGCTTTGGAGGGATCCCAATGCTTGGAAAATCAGGAATATTGTCACACAGGAACTTTCATGGGTGTTTTGAAAATATTTATTATAATGGAGTGAATATTATTGACCTGGCCAGGAGGCATAAATCTCAGATCTACTTTGTGGTAAGAGGTTCATAGTTAAAAATATAAATTTAAAATACAGAAAATAAAAAGATCATAACCACTTTCATATGCAACCTGTTAACACAGAATTCTAATAAAATCTATGTTGAAAAATCAAGGAATCACCTAATTGGGCTATTATATATTAGCTGCTGTACAGACTCATCCAGTAGACAACACAGGATGTATTTTATTCTTCAGCTCTTCAGCTTACATTAGATGTGTGTAACACTGCTCTGTGTTGGCTCACTGTTTTGCATGTACAAAAGCAAACAAGTAAATTAAGATGTAACTGAAGTTCTTCTGGCTTTGACTTCTGAACCTGATGAGTAAGAAAACTGGAGGTACATTTTTAAAGCCTTCCATTGCTGAGGACACTGATCCACTCTGTTTTCCATCAAGTATTATAATTTCTATAGGTAATGTTCCTTGGTCTGTCAAAATGTTTTTTGGTAAAAATAAACTGTGCCTTTAACAATCAGTTGCCAAGATAAGCCTTTTTCCCTGCATGCAAGCATTCAGACCCATGTAAATAATTGTACCAAACTTTGCAGTCAGTGGCATTTTACATACCATATACCAGGGATTGTGAAGTCCCTAATGGTTCCTGAGGTTGACACAAAGTAGGAACAATTTGTCAATTTAGGATGGTCAAAATAGGAACAACAGGTCCAACTCCTGAAGTACCATTAAATAATTCACGTAGCTTGGGATCTTAACACATTTACTAACAGGTTCTTGACACTTTTTGCAGAGGCAGATATGTCTGTTCTGATCAGATGAGGATGTATACCTTTCTCAAAATGATAATGTCCTTATATATACTCATATTTCATTTTTAGACAAACACATTCAAGTATTTCAGATATTAAGTTCTACACACAATGTTTTGAAAATCAGTACGTTCCACAAAAAGTTCCTATGACTATTTTTTCTTCGGATGTTCCTAATGACATATTTGTTTCATTTTTTTTCTAGGGAAACATGTCCTTCTCATGTTTAGAGCCACAGATCATTCCTGTTACATTTCTGAGTGCCAGTAGTTACCTGGCACTGCCAGGCGTACCAAGGCAAGATGAAGTACACATCAGTTTCCAGTTTCGCACCTGGAACAAGGAGGGTCTTCTATTATCTAATAATCTACCCCAGGCTTCAGGTGGTTTCTTTTTATATCTGAGCAATGGGAAAGTTAAAATCAGTCTTCACAAACCAGGAAAAACGCTGAGTGACATTACTGCAGGTAAGAGAAATGAAGAAAAAAATTCCAAGGTTCCTGTGCATTAAAAATAGGTTAATGTAGAGTCAGTTAAGCTACTACCTACATTCTTGACCTAGTTTTATGACTAATATGTATGAAACTATGCTTTACATGTGTGAATTTTAATTCCAAATTTCTATAAATACTTCATTTTCTCAGAAACATGTATATATGCTTTTTTCCCCATTTTGCATTTTTTTAAAATAATGTAAAATTAGTTAAATCTGGACAGAGAATGTCCAATCCCAAGCTGTGTTTCAGAAAGCTAGTCGAGTTTGAGTCTATATTCTTAAAAAATCAAAAAAAAATTATAATAAGGGCAAAAAGAAGTGGAGAAACTGAGGAAAATGAATAATTAAGAGTTAAAGAGTAACTTGTGTAGTTAATCATTGAACTGAGACTACATTACCTACTACTGGTAGTGTGAATTGCTTGGCAGTTCTCAGTGTGGAGCTAAGAGAGCTACTGTGAGAAGCATTAACATGACCATGTGATAATTTTTCCTTTTTCTTATAGAAGGATAAAATGGTCATTCCAGTATGAGTTCTCAGACAGGAAAAAAAAAAAAAAAAAAAGAAAAAAGGACTAGAAATATTAGGCAGATATCTGGGATTCCAAATAATATATGAAGATGAGGAAATGTGGCTGAATTGGAGTAGCTTCTGTATCTGCAAAGAAGATGCCCAACGAGCACTAGCTAGAGAAATATTTCATAGCAGCAGTGGGTAATTAAACTGCAGAAAACACAGCAATGATACTCAAAACACAGAGTGGTCCTAGATTTATTCCGAGCTGTAAAAAATCATATATTTCATATTGCTTGTTCATAAAGCAAGATTATTACCAGTGAAAAATAAGCCAAGTCATTTCTTGTAATGTAATGTGTAAACTGAATTAACAGTTGAAGAACAAGTATAAAAACTACATTTTACATTTTTACTTCAAAAAGAAGTTTAAATTCTTCACACATTCGAATTCTTAACTTTTATAGGGAATATTCATTGGAGTGATAGTAACCAACCCAAAAGCTTCTTCAGTGCAGTTTTCAAGCCAGAATATAGCGAATTTAATGACACTTTTTCGTGCTACTTTGTTTTCAGAAATAACAAATACAGCTGGTAAACTAAGCCATTACTGGAATAAATATTAAAACCAACAGTAATATTTGTCTCTTTCTGACCCCACAGAATCAATAAAGTTATGCAAAAGAGTGAGAAAATTTTAACCCCCCCAAAAATATTGTCAGTACAAACACAAAGTAAAAGTCACTTATCTGAAATGCTCAACAATCATCTGCATGACTGAGGCAGACAAAGAGAGCAAAGCAGAGCCAAATAAAGAAGAGAAAGAGCTACAGGATTTGAAGATGAGGCCCCCTTAATTCTGTGCTAGTATTTCTTTGAGGTTGATTCCTTACTTCAGTTCTGACACAAAATTAAAATTCCTTGGATGGGGGAGGAGAGGGAAAGGAAATAAAGAAGTTAAACATAACTCTGAAGCACATTATGTTTCTGCACGTATATAATTATTAAAAATAATATATTAAACAGATGATTATTTTAACTCAAGAAAAAATTGTAGGTTAGTAGTGACATGGATAATGTTGAAATCTACATAAATACTGTAATCCTGTTACTATAGGTGATACTAGGATCAGCCTTGGTATTTGTTATAACCTAAAATAACTGATGCACAGAGTGTCATTTTAATGACAAGACGTTTCCCTAGGCTCACTATTTGAAAATGTCAGTTCCTTAGTAAGAATGTCAGGGGCATGCAGTTAACTGTGATGAATTTGGCTTTTTATAAGCTACTTCAATTGCCATTCAATTAGATGATGTATGTTAAAGAAGCAGTTGCAGGAAACATCATTTAAACACACCAGCTAAAGGTGGTGGCACTTTTAACAGCTGTAGACTTGCACATAGAGCAATTTATTCAATTTCAATGTTGCAACACAATACTTACCATATAAAATTAAACACCTCAAAATAAATCTTTACCATCTATGATGAAACAGAAATGATATCATGCTATGCTAAGCTTACTCTTCATAAAATATAACAGGAGGAATTGTGTTTGTCTTTGTGAAGACAGAAATTATTGCAAAAGCATTTTATTATCTTCTGAGAAACAAGTTATCTAAAAAAACCATATGTGGAGCTTTTTTATTGAATACTTGAAGTACCTATTGTTATACTCACTGAAGCAATTCAAGTCTGTGTTTGGAGTTTGTGTAATTAATTATGGCTGGGTGGTTTTCTCCCTACATTCAAGGACATAGGACCTGTATTAAATAAATTAATACAAAGGCAATTTGTGTTGAATTGCAAATGAAAATTTAATTACTACGTGTATAAATGTCTGAGGTCATATTATTCAGTTTCTTCATATGACTCTATGAAGCCTTTAATTTCTCTGTAGCTTTGAATTAAATGATGTTAAAAATATTGCAGTAGGTGGTTATAGTAGTATATACTTTTATACTTCTATATTCTTTGTCTAAACTAGTTATATGCTTGCTTTACTGTTTGGAGTTTGTTGATTTCCTTATATGCTTCTTAGTTTCCTGATAAGCTATATACATTGTCTTTTTATATGTATATTCCTAAGGTTGGAATTTATTGTTACGCAATACCTCCCATGGGCTGTCTTTTTCTGTTCTTAGCTATTAAAATGATGGATATATAACCAGTGAGAATAAGTGGATATCATTCTTTATAGCTACCATGTTATGCATTAAAAGTTTAATCCTTACTTGTTTTTTTTCAAAAGCACTTTTTTGACTCATAAAAGAGCAACAGACAATGTAATTTTCATATGGAATATAAATATTAACAGTCCATTGGTCTCCAGCATTTATAGGTTTTACCACTCCATGACTTTGCACAACCAAATATAAACCTAATGAAGATTATAAATTAGAGGGCTGCAATGGTCCATTCTCTCTAGAATGTCCTGTACTACCACAATGAAATTGCTCAGTCCCCAGAATTAATGGAAGGGACTTTCAGGAAAACTTAACATGAGCTAGATCAACATAGTTTAGTATCTTGGATAATTCCAGCCCATATGAAGAGCAGATAAAATATCCATCCCAAAATAATTTGGTAGCTTAGTATGACAAACAACATTAAACAACCAAAATTGTGCAAAATTCATATCACTGATTTTCCAGTTATCAAAATATTTTTCTATTTCAATCATTCAGTCAATCTCCATTTTTATGTTAGGGCATTCTCTTACATATCATGACAGTCAAATGTTGCAATTCGTGGAATATGGTTTTCTTACAGAAAGTCCTGAATCCTGATGCAAAACAAAGAATTAAAAGCAATTAAATTTGTAACAATTGAAATAAAATGACAGTATTTGTCATTAGATTTAATATCGACAGTATTGCCAGGCAGAGGGATTGAGTACAATCTCAGCAAGTTTTCTGATGATACCAATCTGACTGGAGGAGTATACTCCCTAAAGGGATGGGGTGTCATCCAGAAGAACTTCAACAGGTTTGCCAAGTGGATCCAAGTGAACCTTGTGAGGTTTGACAAGGCCTATTGAAAGGTCCCGCACTTATGTTGGAGCAAAACCCCAAATCCTTATAAACTGGGGAATTAATGTATTGAGAGTATCCCTGCAGAGAAGCCTTGGGGACACTGTTGGATGAAAAAATGGACATGAGCTAGCAATGTGCATTTGCAGCCCAGAATTACGTCTGTTGTATCCAGGGAGGCACAAAATGAACAGTGACTCTAGCAGTTTCAGATAGGTGATTCTGCCCCTCAACTCCACTTTTTTGAGACTCTACCTGGAATACTGTATTCAGCCATGGGGAATTTCAGAATTGGGAAAAAAATTTTTTTTCATGTTTTATTTTTTGTATTGTGAAAAATATATTTTTCATATTTTTATTTATACCATACCTATTATTGTTTCTTGTCATGTTGGAGCTACACAGCCATAAGTAATGTAAATTGGTGCTGAACTAAACTCTCAGAAATTTTTCCCGTACGTTTCCAGTAAAAGAAACAACTGGAAAAAAAAATCTTGTGATATTTGCATGACAGTTGCTGAAGATTTTGACATCTATGGGATTTTTTTTCATTGGGTTGTAATACAATAACTATATTTTATTTTAAAATATAAAGAAATATGTTGTAATAGTGCAGTAAAAATGTGTATTATGTGTAAGATATTGTATCAGCCACCACAATGATACTTTAAAGATAAGATTTAGAGGGTATTTTTCATAGTCACTACATTAAGTGGATGTATTACCAATAGTTAGGAGTATTAAGAGAGTAAGGCTTCTTCATTTATGTACTTTTAATTTTACTTTATCAGAGATGAAACAAAGACATGGACAAAAGCGCTGTCTCCACAATTTTTTTCCCTTTGTCACTTGCAGATTTATGTGAGCTGTGGTTGATCTATTGGTCTCTCCTCCTTTTAAGTCTATAGCATTCAGGTAGCATACCAAATGTTGAATGCTTATAATTCATTTTGTATTCTATTTTCCTTCCAGGTGCTATGTTAAATAATGGTCAGTGGCATTCTGTATCCTTCTCTGCCAAAAGAAATCATATCAGTATAGTAGTGGACAATATCGTGACCTTGTCGTCTTATGCCTCCATACCTCTGGGAATTTTTTCAGGAGACGCTCTCTACTTTGGAGGTGAAATGCATTGTTTATCTATGTTGGAAATATCCTGCATATATGTATATATATTTTTTTCTTTTTTGTGTCACTTCAGGTTTACTATCCTTACTAGGTGATTTTCACTATTGTAGGATTGATGTCACAGGTGAACAGATAAGGAGGGATGTGGGCAGTTCAAAAAGCGGCCTATTCAGTTAAGTTCTGCAGCAGCAGCAGGGCACTTCTATTTATCTTCTGGGGACTGGAATCTTCAAATTAATGCTAAGAATGTGTAAAATTCTAACCTCATATCCACCCCTCTTCTCTGATTTCAGCTTTATAATTAAATCAGCAGCTTGTGCATGTTGCACAAACTTGGGAAAAACTAGTAGGTTTCCAAGTTTAGAAGACTGTTTATTAATATTTTATGTCATACACCATTGTCAAAATGCAGAGAATGCATTTTTACTTTGTTTCTAGGATATATGGATATTTACTGTATTTCTGTGTGTTGGTTGTTAAAACATTACCAGTATCCTTCCCAGAGAGGTGTCCTGCAGACCTCGTCATCAGTTTTCTTATTTTAATGAATACAAACTAGGCAAGAAATGTGTATCTTAGCTAGGAAAATGTGTGCTAGACATGAAAATACTTCGGTGCTCTGTCAGCACAGTTTCTTGTCATGTTATCATTAGGGATAGTAGTACTTCTTTCAGTTGTTGGAATAATAACATACTGTAAATATAGAAAAAAGGTATTTCAAAAAGCACAGAGGATAAATTTCATTATTAAAGGAATTCTTCCTATTTTTAATAACTGGTCCACAATAATAAGGAGTCCCAGATTCATTAGTACTAGGGATGTTGCTTTCTCTGTAAGAGAACTAGAAGATAATTTAAATTAAACTTAAAATAGCCAATTATAAAAGACAGAAACTCTTTCTGACTTCCATTGGTTTGTTAGTTTTTTTTGCTTGTTTGTTTGTTTTTAGGGGGGTTGGGGTTTTTTTTTTTTTGGTTGGTTTTGTTTGTTTGTTTGTTTTCTGGTGTTTTGGCATTTTGGGGTTTTTTTTTTTTTTGGTGTTTGAGGGGTTTTTTTGTGTTTTGGTTGTTTTTTGTTTTTTATTAGTTATTTGGTTGTAGTGGGTTTTTTTGGATTTGTTTTGTTTCACTTAAATTTTATTTTATTTCTTTTCATAATGAGCTACACTGAGTTTATCTAATTCTGAAAATTAGTGTCAGATTTTTCACCAGAAATTACAGATTTTACCGTTTTACTGTAGAATGTTGTAAAGAATGTGGTTAGACCTTTAACTGATGTGGTAGTGAAAAGTTACTATGGTCCTACTTGGACTTCTGCAAATCCAAAGACTGTTGTTCTTAAAAAACAAGTAGATAATAAATACTTTTCCTTTGGAAAGGTAATAACAGTTACTAACAGTTTAGTTCCTCACCAAAGTAAAACTGTCAGTTTATTTACCTATTTAGTTTCAGTTTTACTTTATTTTTTACGATATACTTCTTTAAAACCATAGAATCAGAATGGTTTAGGTTGGAAGGGACCTTAGAGGTCTTCTACTTCAACCTCCCTGCAGGGACAGGGCAGGGACACCTCTCATCTAGACAAGGTTGCTCAAGGCCTCATTCAGCCCGGCCTTGAGCACTTCCAGGAAGGGGGCAGCCACAACTTCTGCAGGCAATCTGCTCCAGAGTCTCACCACCCTCATACTAAAAAACTTCCTAATATCCAGTCTCAACCTATTCTCCTTCAGTTTAAATCCATTTTCCCTTGTTCTGTTGATGGACAGATGAAAAGTCTTTCCCCAGCCTTCCTATTGATTCCCTTCAGGTATTGGAAGGCAGCTATAAATGTACCCCCAGTGTCTTCCCTTCTTCAGGCTGAGCAGTCCCAGCTTCTTCAGCCTCCCCTCATAGCAGAGGTACTCCAACTCCCGGATCATCTTTGTGGCCTTCCTCTGGACTCGTTACAATAGATCTATGTCCTTATGGTGGGGAAACCAGAACTTGATGCAATATTCAAGGTGGGGTCTCACAAGAGCAGAGTACAGGGAGAGGGTCACATCTCTTGACATGCTAGCAATCTCTTGATGCATCTTGATGCATCTTGATGCATCTTGGGATAGAGTTGGCCTTCTGAGTTGCATGAGTTGACTGCCAACTCATGTTGAGCTTCTCATCAATCAACACCCCTAAGTCCTTCTCTTCAGGGCTACTCTCAACCCATTCTGTAGCCAGCTTGTAATCGTGCCTGCATTGGCCTGACCCATATGCAGAACCTGAAACTTGGACTTGTTGAATCTCATGCAGTCAATAATGGACGATTTCTCAAGCTTCTTAAGGTCCCTTTGGATGCCATCTCTTCTGAAGTGACTACATCACACAACAGAGCTAGGTGTCTTCAGCAAACTTACTGAGAGTGCACGCAATGCCATTGTCCATGTCACTGACAAAGATGTTAAAACAGCACTGGGCCTAGAACACACCCCTTAGAAACTCCACTTGTCACTGTTCTACAGGTGAACATTGAGCCACTGATCACAACTCTGAGGTGTGATCTCCTAGCCATCTCCTTATCCATCAGATGGTCCATCCATCAGATCCATGTCTCTCCAACTTCGAGGCAAGACTGTAATGTCTGACAGTGTCAAAATCCTTGGACAAGTCCAGATAGATTATATCAGTTGCTCTTCGCATATCCACCAGAGCTGTAACTCCATTAGAGAGGGCCACCGTATTTGTCACAGATCATCTTGTTGTTTTTCATGTGCCTTAGTACCAGATGTTAGGATGATCTGCTCCATGTTTTTCACTTCACACAGAGGTGACACTGGCTGGTCTGTATTTCCCTGAGTATTCTTTGCTCCCTTTTTAAGAAATGGGGGTTATGTTTCCCCTTTTCCAATCTGTGGGAACTTCTCCATAGTGCCATGGCTTCTCAAATATAATGGCTAGTTGCCTAGCAACTTCAGCCACCAGTTCCTTTAGAATCCATGGATGTAGCTGATCAAATCACATGGACTTGTGCACTTTCAGGTTCTCTAGGTGTTTCTGACCCTAATCTGCGTTTACTCTGGGTCGATCTTTACTCATCCAGATCCAGCCATTACCATATGTGACTTAGGTGGTGTGACTTCAGTGAATGGCTTCTTTGCCAAAATACAAAATATGCAGATTTTGTCTGGAATCGAGTCATGTTGCAATAGGAATTTTTAGCAGACTAAGGAAATGTCTTTCACTGAGTTACTTGAATTAAGATCTTAAACACTATTTATAAATAAAAGATAGGAAGAAAAAGCACAAATGCAAAAACACACTAAGATAAAAAGCAAGCCAATAACTTCTTATGGTATGGTTGTAGAAGATACAGAGTGTTTATAAGATATTGGTTCTTTTATACCTTGACTTCCCACAGTAGAAGTAGAAGAGAAGTAAGGTTGTTTTCATACATATACAGGTCTCCTCTAGAATTCGTATTAAAGGTTGTGAATGTAAACATTATATCAAAAGATTTTTTCCTCTCTTTAGAAAAGGTTATCAGAGTCTAATTATGTCAATTAATAAAATAATAGGATGAATGAAACTAAAAGATAGAAGTAGAAACAGAAAGAGAAGTCATTACTTATTGTTACATAGCCACATGAGCTTTATTTACAGGGCTACTGAGCTTCTATGTGAAAAGCAGAGTATGAAAGAATTCTTTCATATGGCAAAGAAGCCATTGAGTACTTCATCCTTCTCTATATCCTAAGTGACCAGGTCACCTGTATCCCTCTGGAGGGGCCCCACATTCACTCTTGTTTTATCTTTTTTTTTCTGACATATCTGTAGAACCTTTTTATGTTCTTTTGAATGTCTTTGGGGAGATTTGACCCCATCAGTGCTTTAGCTTTTGTAACCTGCTTTCTGGTTGCATGAACAGTTTCCTTGTAATCCTTCCAGGTTACTTGTCCTTGTTTCTACTCTTTGTGGATTTCCTTTTTGTGTTTGATTGTGGTCACGACTTCCTTTTTTTTATATATAGGCCTCTTGGCCTTTTTCCATGACTTTCTAGGGATGCAGTGAATTGGTCTTGCTGGAGATGATCCATGAAAGTCAACCATCTTTCATGGGATGAAATTTCATTTAGAATAAGTTCAGTGTCTTTAATCTGAGATGGAGCAAGTCCAGGTAACTATCCAGTCTGGAAGATAACTGCCTAGATCCATTGATTTCAGGAATCTCCTGGACTGCTTTTGCCTTGCTGCGTTGTTTCACCAACTGATGTCAGGGTGGTTAAAGTCCCCCATGAGGACTTGTGAAGAAGCTTGTGAACAAGCAGCAGCTCCTGTCTATGACGGACCTTATCCACTTGGTCCTCCTGGTCAGATAGTCTGTATCAGATCTCCATTGTAATGTCCCCTCTCCTTTCTTTCACCCTGAACCACAAGGACTTGGTCTTTCCTTCATCACTCGCCAGGTGGAGCTCCATGCATTCCTGTCCTTCCCGAAGAGCTTAAACCCTTCTGTCCAGCACACCAGTCATGAGAGTCATTCCACCATGCCTCCATGGTGCAAACCAGGTCATAGCACTGCAGGCATGCAAGCATCATTAGCTCCTCCTGTGTATTGCCTATGCCGCAGGCATTCACATAAAGGTTTTTCTGTGCCCCCAATGAAGTGTCTGAAGCCCCCAGTGAAGTACAGTTCCATGGTCCCAACATCTTTCTGTGGACATGGGCTCTAGTTCCTACCTGGCCCTCCTCAGGTATTTCTATACTTTCTAAACCAATATTAACCCTCCCCTCTTAATTTCCCATTGTTTCTCTGTCAGCCATCAAAGCTGAGATGGCAAAGCAAGGGTCTATGCTAGCACAGAATCCTGCAAACCTTGGCATGCTATCCCCAGACATCGCTTAACACAACACTCCAATCTAAAGAAGCCTGATTAGATCAGGATGTAGAAGGCTGTGGCTGCCTGAGCCTTGAACAGCTCCAAGGATGCAAATCTCATAACATTCATAGGCATATTTTTTTCTCCAAATAGCATGGCCACCCTCATGATAAAAGCACTTGTTGCTAAAGTCAGACCACAATTTGCTTAAGACTAACAGGCGCAGATTTCTCAGCCTCTCCTCATGCATCCTCTTCATTCAGGTACATGGCCATCTTGGAAGCCTCCATTGGACTCACTCCATCATGTTGATGTTTTTCCTGTACTGGGGAGTCCAGAACTACATCACTTCAGATGTGTTTTCATAGGCATCACATGGAGGGAAGGACCATTTCCCCAGAACTGCAGGCTGTGCTCTTGATAATACAGCTCAGAACGCCTTTGGCCTTCTGTGTTCCAAAGGCACATTCCTGACTTAGAGTCAGCCTGCTGGCCACCGGGACCCCATGCCTTTCTCTATGGATCTAGACAGTTATCCTCCAGACTGGATAATTGCCTGACTTGTTCCATCTCAGATTAAAGACACTGAACTTATTTTAAATGAAATTCATGAAATTCCTACCATCTTATTTCTCCAACTTGTCCATATTCCTGAGTTGTAGCCATGCCCTCCAACTTTTGAACCCTGCCACCACTTTATCATCAGTAATAGGCTTGCTGAAAGAGCACTCTGCCCAATTACTCAGGTCATTAACGAAGACATTAAACAACATAGCTCATAGGAGTGATCTCTGAATTGACCATCTGTTCACTGACTTTGCATCAGCTGGACTTTTCATCATCAAATGTCCACTTATCCCACCCATATGTTATCAATCTGGTGATAGGTAGACTTAAGAAAAGTGTTAGGATCTTTGGTAAACCAAGGTAAACAATGCTAATTTTTTCCCCTTTGTCCACAGTGCCCATCACGTCAACAAAGAAAACTAAGACCTTGGTCAAGCACAATTTATCTTTGATTCTAAAGTTACACTGTTGCTTTATTGTCCTTCCCATGTCCAGAAATTACTTATAAGAGGATTTGTTCCATGAACATGCGAGGCTGTAATGAACAGTAAGGCTGACTGGGCTCTAGTTACCTGTGTCCTCCTTCACACCTTTTGTGAAGATGAGTAGCATCTGCCTTTTCCAGTCATCAAGAAGGTCACCAAATTGTCAAGACCTTTTGATGATTAAAATTATAATGACTTCACAATGTCATTGGCAATTGTTTCAATGGCACTGACCAGCTTCTTCAACACCCTCAAGTGTTTCTCAGACCCTTTCTTACCTTATTGTGGGTATTCTCTTTTTCACATTCTGCTAGGAAGTGGGAAACCTAAGAATAAGTTTTACCATTAAAGACTATTTTTTGTTTTATTTGTTTTATTTAGTTGTGACTAAAAACATGTTTGTATCATGGGCACCTTGTACCATAATCAAACATTTTGGATCTAAGCTCAGTCAATCAATCTGTTTATGCCTTAATTGCTTTGGAACTCTTGCTTTACCCCAATTTTTGGTTATGCTTTTGCATATGCTTTGAAAAAAGTAAGACTGCACAGAAGTATTTCTTTTCAGTTGCAACACCATGCCGAATGAAAAGAGCTTTTGCTTACAGTCTTCCACCCACAAAGTTTACAATATCTAGAGATTATCAAAACTTAGTCTACTTTTGGAATATTTAAATTTTTCATTCAAATATTTTTTTTTTTAGTGCCATGTTTTCTGCTTCTTTCAGGCTGCCCTGGCAGTGGAAACATTTCTGAATGTAGTACCTTATATGGTGGCTTTCAAGGATGCATGCGACTCATTTCCATTGATAACAAAGCTGTGGATATTATTTCAGTTCAACAAAATGTTTCTGGAAATTTCAGTGACATTCAGATAGATTTATGTGGCATTATAGACAGGTAAGAAAATAAAATTTACTCATTTATTTATTTATTTTAATATTTTGTTTCCAATGCTGGTTTGTTGACAAAGTATGGAACACTTCGAAATTGCACTGTTTCTTTTGTGAGAATTCCAAAGTCTAGAATAAATGTAGTGCACATTGCACGGGAATTAGTTTTCCATGCTCTGTAAATAAAATTAGAGTAACAGGTATAAAAATTATTTAATGTTTCCAACAAATTTTGAATGCCTTTCTATTCAAGTAAAGCTATAGACACAGACACTCTTCTGTGACATATAGTCCTGTTTACCCTTTGAAATGACATGTTACTTACAAGTCAATGTTGTTTTTATATTCTAGCCATCCAGAAAGACGGTAGATTGTATTCATCACAATGCGTGAGAATCTTTTTTAGGCTATGGTCAGAACTAGTATCATAATTTACAACAGCTGGTATTAGCATCTATGTAAAAGAGTCACTAGTTTAAGTTGCCCCCTTCTGTGGGGAGGAAAGACCATATACCTTCCCTTAAAAAGATCAGAATGCTTGATGGAAAGATATTGCTGTAATTCAGTGTGGAGAGGACATAGGATGAACCAAAATGAATGTTTCAGAACAGCAAAGGCTGCTGAGAAGAGGTGGAACAGAAAGAAATAGGCAATGGAAGGATAAATTTTGTGCTGCAGTCACAACCATCTGTGCAAGTCAGTTTTAATCCACAAACACCTGCACCAAGCAGAAGGGCTGTACTGAAGTGACACAACAGGCAGGGGAAATACGTTCTTGTAAATATTTCTGCTCCACCGCCTAAATTTCTAGTCCTCAAAAGCTTCCTTTTGATCTAAAAAAGTCTGGTTTTAAATTACAAAATTTAAAAAAATTACTGTCTTTGGGGAAAACATTGTAGGCAGAAATTTGCTTCGAGACCACAGACACTTTCCAGTTCAGTCATACAGTCATATTTCTGTACCATGCTTTCCACTCATAGAGATTATCCAGGTTATTATTTTGAAGAAAGTCACAACGCTTTGTAGGTCAAATATAAAAACAATACTGGTGCTTTAACTATTTATTTAATTGTTTATACATGTTCATAGCAATGACCAAAAGCAGGTTAAAAAATATACATAGAGTGTGACCTTTTTTTAGAGTGTAATGTGTACTTTCAGTAATGCAGTTGTTAATATGTTGTTCTTTGTGCTAATTAATCCCTTACTGAGTCTATGTTGACTTTGCAATAGGCAGTAAAGAGTTCAGCCTCAGTCAAAACTTTGCCATTTAACTTAATAAAGATTTGTATCTGGGATGAAGCATACATTTATATTTTGTTTTATGTTTCCACACCCTTCTTCCTTCAACTGGTTTTCTTACTTTTCTAATTTCACTGCCTCTTTTCTCTCCTCTCTGGCTGAGAGGCACTCCCTTCCAGCTTCGAAAGCACAGTCTCATTGCTGCTTTTTCAACACTGGAGTTGAAATTACTCTTATTACACTGCTTGCTTTTTTGGCTCTGTTAAGGAGACAGAATAAAGAATAGAATCAGGTCAAAAGAATGTAATGTGAGGTTTTGCATATTCTTAGTCAAACACATTAAATGAGATATAAGCAAAATTATAGTGGAAAACATCACTAAATTGGTTCATAATATAATTTATGACAATGATTGTCTCAGATATACCATCAATTTTTCAATGTCTGATAAAAATGGAGACGACTCATGAGTTTTTAAAAAGAAGTTTGTGTAAGAAAATACACATAAGCACTCTGTCATAATAGTTCACAGGGTTAGGGTTGGAAGGTGTCCCTCCCATGACTTGCAGTCCTTCTGGAAAAGACTTCTCCCATGTATTTCACCCATGGGGCAACATGACCTGCCAGAAAACCTGCTCAGTGTCGACTTCTTTCTCCATAAGTACATAGGTCCTGCCAGAAATCTGGACCAGTGCAGGTCCCTCATCAGGACACAGGCTCCTTTGAGCATCCACCTGCTCCAGAGTGGATGGACTATGGGCTATAGGTGAATGTGTTCCACCATTATTGTCCATGGGCTGTAGGGTGGAAATCATAGTCTTCAGTACAGGTTGCAGGGGAATCACTGCTCTGGCTCCTGTACTCATCTAGCCCCTTCTTTACTGAATTTGGTGTCTGCAGAGTTGTTTTTCTCACATATTCTCAGCTCTGTCCAGCTGTAATTGTACAGATTATTTTATTTTATTTTATTTGAAATATATTTTTTAATATTTTATTTTAAATATTTTTTATAATTTTATTTATTTTATTTATTTTATATTATTATTTGTTTTTCCCTTTAAATACATTCTCACATAGGTGCTAACACTTTAGATGGTATTAACATGGACAGCCTTGGACAAAAGTGGGTCCATCTTTGATTCAGCTGGTAGTGGCTCTCTCAGACATAGGGGAACCTTCTAACAGCTTCTCACAGAAGCTGTTCCTGTAGCCACCTTGATACAAAGTCATGCCATGAAAAATCAATAACTATATATATTTAACATGCACAGGGTATTCTTTACTTTCCAGATTTACAGTCCTCATTGACAGATGGTTGGCTAATTATTCATTTATTCATTGGGATATAATTTTTCAGTTTGAAACAAAAAAAGAAAATTCCCTACTATTTTCCTATTTTCTATTTCCTCCATTCTCTTTGCTTTCCAGGTCCTCCTCTAATGCTTGAATTATTTTGACTTTTGAGTCATTGTTCTTTCCATGATCCTGCATTTAGGCTTTTCATTGTATAATATCTTCATATTGTCCTTTTACTTTGGTATGCAAATAATTATCTCAATATATTTTTCCTTAATATTTTTTCTCAGTTCTGTTATCAATATATATTAGTATAATAGCTACAAATTATGTGTAAAAAATTAGACATAATAACTTTAAAAGACAGAGTGTCATTCTAAATGATTTTTAGAGTTAGCAGATTTAGTTTCTGAGGACTGCCTGGGACAATCACCTCCCTTGGCCAGCTGGCAGTGCCGTGCTTGATGTACCCCAGGACTCAGTTGTCCCTCCTGGCTATCAGGGCACACTGTTGGCTCATGTTCAACTTGCCATGGAACAGAACCCCCAGATCCCTTACTGCAGGGCTGCTCTCCAGCCTCTCATTCCCCAGGCTGTATAAATATCCAGAGTTACCGTGTCCCCAGCACAAAATCTGGCACTTCTCCGGGTTAAACTTCATAAAATTGGCAATTGCCCAGCATTCTAATCTGTCTAGATCCCTCTGCAAGGCCCTCCCACTGCCTCTGGGAGTGTCCACGACTCCTCCTAATTTGGTGTCATCTGCAAACTTAATTGGTAAGCCTTCAAGTCATTCATCTAAATAATTTATGAATATATTAAAGAGAAGAGTCCCTAAAATAGATCCCTGTGGAACCTGACTAGTCACTGGTGACCAAACGGATGTGACTCCATTTACTATTACTTGGCCCATCAGCCAATTGGTCACCCTTTGCATTTTGAGCTATTCCAGCTTGATGTTGGACATCTTATTTAGAAGGGTGCTGTGAGAGACTATCAGAGGCCTTTCCAAAAAGGAAAGGAAAGATTACATCAACTGGCTTCCCTTGATCAACTAGGGGAGTTACTTTCTCGTAGAAATAAGTCAAGTTAGTTAAGTAGAACCTTCTCCTTACAAAACCATGTTGGCTGGGACCAATTATTATGTTGGTTTTAAGGTGTTTTTCAATAGCTCCCAGAAGAATCTTCTCCATAATCATTCCAGGCACTGAGGTGAGACTAATGGGCCTGTAGTTACCAGGGATGACCCTGCTGCCCTTTCTGAAGACTGGGACAACATCTGCCAAATTCCAGTCAACCGATACCTCTCCAGATTCCCAAGAGCATTGAAAAACCATTGAGGTAGTTTTTGACCTCTGCTAGCACATATTTTGCTATGACCTCCCACATAAGTTCAGGGCTGATTGAGAGATTATCATTTGCACAGTCATGGTTCACCATCCCAGGGCTCTAGTGGTGCTCAAGCCCACCATCAGTGTTGAAGACAGATGTGAAGAAATCATTAAATATTTCTGCTTTCTCTATATCCCTATTTATGAGGTGTCCATGATCACCAAGCAACAGACCAATGTTGTATCTGGCCTCCCTTTTGCTACTAACATATCTAAGTAAGTTTTTTAATTATCTTTCACAATGCAGACCAGCTTTTACTTCTTCCATACAGTGGCAAACAGGATCCATAAAGTCCTCCCATGTTGTCTGTCCTTCCTTCCACTGGCCATACACTTTCCTTTTGTGTCTTAGTTCTAGTAGAAGACTAGGGTGGCCTTCTACTTTGCCTGCTTGATTTCCAGCATTTTGGAATTACCTGGTTGTGTGCTCGTAGGGGGTGCTGCTTAAAAAGTGACCAGCATTGCTGGACTCCAGTACCCTGAAAAACATTTTCCCAGGAGACCTTACCAAGCAGTTCCTCAAGCAACCTGAAGTCTGCTTTCCCTCATGTCCAGAGCCGCAGTCTTACTGTCATTTTTCCTCCTATTACCATGTATGTTAAACTCAACTGCTTCATGGTCACCATTGCCAAGGCAGCTTCCAAGAACCACTTCACCCACAAGACCTTCTCTATTGCAAGTCACAAATCAAGGAAAGCACCTCTCCTGGTTGGTGCATTCAACACCTGTGCCATAAAGTTGTCATCCGGATGGTTTAGAAATCTTGACCTGCTTGTACCAGCTATGTCATGCTCCCAGTTGATATCATGTAAATCGAAGCCCCCATGAGGACAGATGCAGATGATGTGGAGGCATCCTGTAGTTCCCTATAGAATGAGTCAACAGTTTCCTCATCCTGACTCGGTGGCCTATAGCAAATTCTCATGATGACATCTATTTTAAATATTTTGCCTTTTGATCCTCACTCTCAACTGTGCCGTTACCAGCTATAAGCTCCATGCATTCCAGCCGTTCCACTGTATACAGTGCCACTCCCCCACTTCTCCTGCCCTGTCTATCCCTCCTGAAAAGCCTGTAACCATCTATCATGGCACATCAGTCACAGGACTCATCTCACCAGGTTTCACTAATGCCAGTAATATCATATCTCTGCGATTGAGCCAAGGCTTCTAGCTCCTCCTATTTGTTCCTTGTGCTGTATGCATTCATACAGAAGCACTTCTAATGTGGTTCATTGTGCCCACCTCTTTGTGGAGCAGATTTAAGGGTCTCACTAGGACACAGTTCCTCAGACACTGACAGTCCTTTCCAGTGCTCATCACTGACTGGCCTGCTATTGCTCTTTCCTCCCTTCAAATCTAGTTTAAAGCCCTAGTAATCCACCTACTCTTCAGCAAAAATTATTCTTTTATGTGAGGTGCATGCTATCAGGCATCACTAGACTCGGTGAAGAATAGACCATCCCATGGTCAGAACCCTAAAGTTCTGCCTATAGTACCAGCCTTGGAGCTGCGTGTTCATCAGCTGGGATTGCCTACGCCGTTCAATCAATATTCTTCCCTGATACTGAAAGGATTGAAGAAAATACCACCTGGACACCTGGCTCTTTAACCAACCATGTGTAGGCTTGGCAATCTCTTTTCATTGCTTTAGGGTTTCTTCTTGCCATTTCTTAACCATCAACATGAAAAAACACTGGTGGGTAATAGTCTGAGGATTTTATCAAACTAGGGAGCTTTGTGGGGATGTCTCTTGCCTTCACCCCAGAGACAGAGCAGACTTCCCTGAGAGTTGGGTCCGCTCAGCATATTAGACCCTCAATTCTGCTCAGGAGGAAGTCACTGATGACAACTACCCTTCTTTTTAAACTTACATGTGTGGTGGTGATGCATGGGGGAGGCTGCCTAGGTGACCCCTTCATTCACCTTCACATCCAATTGCAGGGCTTCATACCTGCTGTCCTGGTGCCCCAGGATGGGCACCGGGGGAATTGAGGCATGCTGAGAAGAGATCCTTCTACCATCCCTACAATTACCTACCAAGAGTTATATCTTTCCATGTATTGGCAGCAGTACAAAAACCAAAGCAAACAAACAAACAAAAAAACCAATAGAAGACACTAGCATGAGGAAGGTTTTAAAATTTTAATTGAAGACTGAAAAAAAAAAATGAATGAAAATTACGGCAATTAGTTATTCTTTTCAAAATATCTTTTAGCTGTAGTTTCAAACCATGATAAGCAGTTTGTACACAAAATATATATCAAGTAGATAATTGGCATATGTTCTTATTTTTCCCTTCTATGTCAAAAATATATTTATGATCTGGATTATTGTTCTCCTTTAGAGATTATAGCTTATGATTATTACTGGCCTGCTGTCTTAGTTTTAAATTATATATAATTTTCAGATGCTGTACACTTAAAAGAGTATTATCAAGGAATATGTGATAAACGCTTAATCAGCTGTTTTACTTTCTGGTTGAAGCAGACATTGTGATGAATCCAAAAATTACCTTTTAAAGATGAAGCAGTAATAATACTTTTCCTAATATTAGTGTCACAGTTTAACACTGGCCCAGCAATTAAACCAAATAACAGATGCTCTCTATTAATCCCCCTCCCTGTTAAAGAAAGGAGAGAGCATAAGAGAGAGAGACTTATGGGTTGGAAACTAAACTACACAGCTTTAATGAAACAGTAATGATAAAAAGGAAAAATTACTAAATATATACAAATATACAAGAAAATGATACCACATTCCTCCCCCCTTCCCTCCCCCCACCCCCCCTAGTACTTCTCATATCACCACAGAGGCTGCAGGGCAGCCCTGGGGAAGTCCAGACTGGACTCCTGGAGTCAGCAGCAATTGGGAGCTAGAGGCAGGAACACACAGTTTCAGGCTGGCACGGATCAGGACCACAGGCAGATGAATGGATGGAATCCTCCCAGGATGCCGAAGCAAACAGGGACAGGTGAAAAATAGGAAGGTAGGCAGGCAGGCAAGCAGGCAGGCAAGCAGGCAGGAAGGCAGGAAGGCGGTTGAACCTCATGGTCCCTCAGATTTATACTTTTATGTGTATGGGATGGAATACTCTGGTCAATCTTGGTCATTTATCTTGTCTGTTCCTCCCTAAAGGAGAGTTGCAGGTGTGACCTCTTTATGCTTTTTCTCCTTCTGAAGGGCAAAATGTTCCTCAGAACTGAGCAGTGGCCTTGGTTCTGCACACCAGTCTCTAGCACAAATTTTAAACATTGAACGTTATCAGTCCTAGAAGCAGACACTGACTGAGAAGATTGCTGTTTTCAGCAAGTGCAGCTACTTAAAAGCTGAAAGCAGAATTACAAGACAGAAGATTACCCTTATCCTGGACCAAACTGGGACAATTAGTAATATTTTTATTTTAAGATTTGTTTCCTCAAAGAATGCACTGTTCTAAAACAAGGTAGGGTTGCAACTTATAAAGTAATCATAGTTTTTCTGTGAGGTAGATACTGCCTAGTGCCTATTTTCTATTATGCATTCTGAAACAGAGGGAAGATGTAAAATTTTATGTTAAAAGATTGAAATTGTACTCTATATTGATTTAATTTCTACTAAAGTTGCTGTAAGAGTCATCAATTTCATCTAAACTTCCTATCTTGCAAACACTATTATGAAGATTAATTAATATGAACAAGGAGTCAATAGAAGCATAGACATGAAAATAACTTGCAATTTAGAGATAAGGATATCTTTTTTAAAAAGCAATCAGATAAGAAAAGCTACCACTGAAATACATGCAAGCAGAGCAGCTGTTATACATGGAAAATACTGAATTCTACTTATATTACTTTATTTATAATAACTTATGTCTAGTCATACCCACAGGAATTAAAATCAAGCATTTGTCTGAAGAAATATTGCTATACCCATTTATCTATTTCCTTCAAAATACTTAATATAAAAAAAATTGTAAGCCTGGTGCCTAATGTTCATTTCTATGTTCCAAACCACAGCTCTTTTAGACATATGTCATCTACAGACTTGTCTTAGAATTGCATCCTGCGAATCACACAACAGATACAAGATCAGCTCTTTCACTGTCAAAAATGTCATTATTTTTATTGAAAATATCACTTATTTTACCCACTACTTCTTTTTTTTGGTTGTGTTTATTGCTTGTTTATTTTGTTTTTGTCCTTTTTTCCCCCTTCCCTTTCCTGAAAATCTCTGCTTATTCTTGTTTATGAAAGGAAGATGAAGTGATTTGAGTCAGGTGGAGTGAATGTAGAAAGGCTCTGAACATGTGTGAACTGATGGACTTTCTACAATCCTACTATATTACTCTCCTAAAATTTCTTGAATTAATTGAAAAGTATTTTAAAATCCTGTGACAGGAATATTGGGGAAGATGAAGGAAAATTATCTTAATTTCCTAGTAATTATTTTAATATATCTCCCCTAATGAGCTTGAAAACTTTTACTATGCTATTATACTTCTTTCCCATGATTTTTTATTCCTTGATAAATAGAGGTGACATAAAAGAGAGTATAAATTATATTTATTTTTTCATTTTAGGTGCTCACCTAATTACTGTGAACATGGTGGTGAATGCTCACAGTCCTGGAGCAGCTTCTACTGTAACTGTGCCTATACTGGCTACAAAGGAGCTACTTGCCATATTCGTAAGTCTAAGATTTTCTAACAATTTTTATTTTTTAAAAAATTATTTTCACCACAAAAAAAAATGTATTTAGACAATGTGTCTACAGATTTTTTTGTTTTGATTTTAGAAGACTGCCTATTAAATCTTCCTTGTAGACAGTCAACAGTACTGTTACTTCTGTAATTCTTTAATTGTAAAGAACACAGAGGCCTAAGTAACAATTAAAAAAAGAAATTATAACAAATAAAGCATACCAATAGTACAGATATTTTTTAATACCACAGTAGAAAATATAAAAGTATGGCAAGCCCAAAGTGAAGATGAAGGTGATTTGATTAATTATAGTTTGAAAATGTATATTTTGAATCAACTGATGAGGAGGACAGATGGAAGCCATCGTTTCCTGATGACTCAGAGGCTCCATGAGGAATATGATGAGTTACTGAATTCTTATTACTACTTTTCAAATATATATCTAAAAGCTTTCCAGGACAGTTGTTTATTATTAATAAAGTATTGTATCTATGGGTAGGAAATGGAAGACTCTTAGTACTGGATTTTTGTTTGTTTGTGGTTTTGTTTTTTTTTTTTTTTTTAATTTAGTTCTTCAGTTATTTCAACCTTAAGATAATTTTTGGCCATGTTATCACACTTCTTTGTAATTTCAAAATAAATTTTAAATTGCCCCTTGAATTCTCAAAGCAATATTCTTTTTATTATAACCCTAGGAGTTACTAATCTTAAAATATTTGTGTTCAAACTGTCAGGATCAGAACATAATGAAAAGCTGAATCTCTTTTTTTCATGTTTAAATTTAACTAAGACCATTTACCACAGGGAACCATAAAATTCTATTTGAAATGTACATGCATTGTGCATTCTGAATATTTCATAATATAAGCATTCTCAATGAACTGTTTCTTTTTGATAGGTGTTGCCATATAACATCAGTAGTCATCAGGCCAAAAATATGAAGATCAGACTCTTCCAAAAGTAATTTCTTTTTAAAAAACAGACCTCTTTTATAAAACTGTATTGGTACTTTATGAATTTATTTTTAAATTTTAAGAACCCCTGATTTTACATAGATCAAAATCTTCTAATATATTAATAATTATTATGGATGTATGGTTTTATTTGTATACAGCTTTTAACTTTTTCCTTAATCTAATGGCTCTTTCTATTTGGCATAGCGTTTCGAGTTTTTATAATAACTGATAGAGCACACAGTCTAATTTTAGCAATGTAAGTGTTAAAGGGGAAGTAAAGATAATGCTGTCTAGCAGTGGCACTATCATCAGTAGTTTCTATCACTTTAGAGTGCAGAAGAGGACTCATAAATCTTTTTGATAGTTTTTTTATCATAAAGAAGACATCACGGACTTTTCTTCAGGCCTTGACTGATATAAGTATACATGACATGGGAGTAAGGAGCTGTCATTTTTTCTGTGCTTATTTAGTGCTTTAACTGTGATATCTGACAAGTCATTTTTCCCTCCTCTTTATAAAGGGAAGAAAATAAGAAGTGTGAAAGCAAATAAAGGCCAGAAGAAATTCAGAACACACTACTTACCTTCTGTTGTATATAACAAAAACAACAGCAACAAAAAAATCTGACTTTTTTCAGGTGGTTAGTGTTTGTTTCCTTAAAATCTGATTACCAGGATCTAGGTAATACCCTTGGGATTTACATATATTTGACAGATTTGACAACCATTTACTGACTCGCAGTATATTGTTTTCTCCCTGAAAATTTCAGGCTGAAATACAAAATGAAATGCTTGAAAATGTCCCTAGTGATATCTCCAATAAATAAAATTTAATGTTTAAGCACAGGTGCGCTTTACAAATTCAAATGAAAGTATAGTTTGGATTATGTAGTTTATTCTGTATTCTTTAGCAGCAAACACATACAATTTTGTCAAGTTGTCAAGCTCCATGCACTTTTTTTTTTCATTCCCTGAATAAAATGTAAAATTATGTCATTACATTTGTGATGCAATGTGTTCTTTTACAGCCATCTATGAGCAATCATGTGAAGCCTATAAGCACAGAGGAAACACTTCAGGCTTTTACAATATTGATTCAGATGGAAGTGGACCCTTGGAACCATTTCTTGTATACTGTAATATGACAGGTGAGGTGATAAATATTCTTAAATCGCATCTGAGTCTGTATGCATGTTCATTATGTTGAAACATGAGTTATCAAATAAGAAGCCTCTGTAGCTTGTGAATTTAATGTATACATGCACAACCAATGAAGAATTAGAGAAATTACAATAACAAGATTCAGGCTATGAATTCCTGTTGTGCTTTGTATCAATAAAATGTGTTCCATATGGAGACAATGTCATAATAGATCATTTTTTGGGAAGCAGTTTTGATTTCATAGAAATTACAGCTTTTACAGATTTTACATAGAAATTACATAGAAATGTCCCCCTTAAATGGGGACATTTAAGGAAATGAGAAATAAGTTATGCTTTGAGAAAAAAATATTGATTTTTCCCAGTAGCATTCTGAAAAATTGTAATTCACAACCGATATTTGTTATGAGAAATATAAACATTAAACTTATTTTTTCACACTGCAAGTAGATCTTTTGGAGAATGCAAATGCAGCCAATGGGACTCTCTCAGTCTCACTGTCAGAGATTCTGTCTCCTCCTCTGCAAACAGTTATTTGAATGACCATTTATCTCACTAAAAGTTTTAGATATCATAGTTAGTCAGCAGTCTGCTTTTCAACAAACCAGTTGATGTTCTCTCTCTTTGCCATTGATATATTTCCCTTTAGTGAAGCTTACATCTAAATGGCATTTTGAAAGTCATTATTGTTTAATTCGTGCATATTTACTTTTATTTTTACATAGTCTCTATTTATTTGAATTGTTTTCCAATCAAAAATATGGAAACAATTTGTTGTTTTCTATGAAAAAAAATATTTTTACACTATTATAGCTGCTTAAGAGGATACATATTTAAGCTATATTTGAGTATGGTTTAGTCTTGAGAACTTAGAAACTTTAAAAGCTTTTGTTGTTGATCTGTAAACAGGTTACACCTGTTTCTTAAAAAGATGACAGGACTCCATCTGCCGATAGCATCAGATTTTTTTCACAGTGATCTATAGTATGATTATCATACATGTTGAAATAGTGGAATTCTCATAATTTAAGTCAGTCTGTACAATTTAACTAGGTTATGTGATCCTTGACTTCTACAATGAACTGTGCTGGTTCACAGTGGGCACACTTCAGATTGGCACAGGCCCTTAAAAAAGAAATATCCTAGTGTCCTATGAGACTAAAAGAGACCAAAGAATCATGACAGAAAGATGGCAATTTTTTTAAGAGGATATAACCCTCCAAGGTTCAGTGTAGTGTCTGATTTACCCTTGTGTGTTCATGAACAGCTGTTACTGTTTTCCTCAGTCACTCCTTATTCACTACATTCAGCAAACCTCATTGGTTAGTTGTTCATGTTGAGATTCAGCCTGACAACATGAGTCTTCTATATTTTGTTCCCATTTTCCTCATGACTTTTTTCCACCGGAGGCAGGGAAGGTGCATGCCTACATTGCTACACCAGTGTCTTGTCTTTGACACTCATGGGTCTCTATTTTCCGGCATCTGAAAGGAGGGTATCTTTTACCAGTTTTATTCTTGACGGACAGTTTCAGAATGAAAAGTCCACAGTCCATATAGTCTGTTAAGATGACCAAACTTTGCAGTGACCTGCTTTTCTTGTTTTGTGTAAATTTGGGAGTGTAACAACGGGTCTGGTAGCTGACTTACTTTACTAATTTTAAGGTTCTGCGTATCTATTAAATATATTTGTTTCTGTGTGTATGTGCATGGAAAGAAATATTTCCAGCCATCCCCTTTTTGACATTACGAGAATGTACTTATTAATATTGTATAATATAACCAAAAAACTGGTAAGCAATTACTAAAAAGTTGAATAGACTCCTTTTATATCTTGAATAAGTATCTCACCTTGATATTTACTTTCTGTTTACTTCCTTTAAGTCACCTTGATTCTCTTTCTCTTTACATATCTTAAAATGTCAGTAATTTGTGACCTGCAGGAAGCTAATAGAATAACTCTGTTAAATCAATAAGAATATACTTATATTCTATGATACTACTATAAGAATATCAGAAATGCTATAATCATAACTAGAAGTTAGAAAAAAATAGTATTTTTAATACCTACTAAATTTGGAATGAACACTGAGTCAGAGCAGCTTTAACTGGGAGACTGCTCAACCCTGCCTTGAGGTGGATTTTAGTTATGGGGATCAGTCTGTCACAGGATTTGCAAGAGAGTAAATTCAGTGTTGCCCTTTTCACAGGTGAGGGGGCTTGGACTAAGTACAAACAGAAGAACCACATGAGCCTTTATCAACTGTCAATATTTAGAACAATTTCTATTTTGGAGACCACAAAAGGAATAATATCTGTAATCCCAAGCAGTTTCATGTTCCATTGTATATTCCTTGTATGCAAACTGTAGGACAGAGTGACCAATTGTGCTGAACAGTTTAATTCTTCCTGTGTCTCAGTGTACAAGAAAATTATTTTTGTAGTCTCATAGTAAATAAATAGTATTTAGCCTATGGATTCTAGTGTCATTTAATGTGATGTCTTTATATAAGTATTGTAACATCATTTGGGGGTTTTGATGTGTGTCTTTTTGCATTGCACTAAGGTATTTTCAGTTAAAAATCTCTCCACAGTTGCTGTAGAAAGTTAAAAGAAGACTTTTAATGAAAGAATGTTTGTGAAGTGTCAATATACCTGGGAAGCCATTCAATTGCTTTGTTGCTTCACTCAAGCAACAGGTCTCAGATTTTGAGAGTGTCTGTTTCACAGCAGATTGCACATCTCAGCAAATATCTTTTTATAAATGTGCATTATATTGTTTACTATTCAACTAAATGTGTTATATGTATATTTATACGCAAGTAATTTCTGCTTTTTATTTCAAAAGCATTACTTCAGAACATATTTTTTTAGAAATCATCTTTGAAGTACTGCATGTTTACTGGCAATTCATGGGAGGAAAAAATGTTGCAGACATACTTCATCTTATTCTGGAATAAATGTGCCAGCAGTATATGGCATGCCACAATTTACATGAATAGTAAGGACTGTCTACACAATACAATAAAATATGTAGATACTTTACTGAGCAGCGTCTGAGCTAAAAGTTGACCAGTGTAGGCTTTTTTTAAGGAAATGCACCTCTCACTTCTGAATTTCCTCAGGTTACAATACTGAATCAAGTCAGCCTGCCATAGTGCCTGCCATAACAATATTACATCAGCTGTTTGGAAGTAACTGTACTGAACTTTGGAAGCTGAGATTCTTAATCCCTGGATATATACAAGTTTCGAATAGTACTTTGAATAATATCTACCATTTGATTTTATATGGCTAGAATAAATCACCTTCATGTAATCTGAGTTAAATAGTAAATACAGTATTTGCAAGCTACTTTCGTTTCTATGTATAATAGAAAATATATATATAGGGAATATAACAAGTGTAAGTATTACTTCTTCCTATTCTTTCATAGTAATTTACTGAGTAAACTATATCTTATTTCAGAAATAATTGAGTGTTGCCACTTATAGTTTTTCCCATGCAATAATCATAATAATCTGAATACTTCTTACAGTTATGATATTATAACCTACTTATAAATAATGATCTGTTGCTATAATTGTTGCTTGGTAATTTATAGCTCTCTCCTATATGTTCAAGAGCACCTTTTGTTACCAAAGGAGTCACCCTGAGGTCTGGTTGTTTTGTTTTTTTAAATCAACTTATGAAACTACTACTCATTCTTTACTATTTTTCACATGTGTTTTGAAAGATACAACGTGGACAATTATGCAGCATAACAATACCAACCTAACCAGAGTCAAAAGTGCTAATCGAGAGAACCCCCACACTATGTTTTTCAAGTACTCTGCCAGCTTAGACCAGCTTCAGGCTACAATTAACCAAGCAGAGCACTGTGAACAGGAACTTGCTTACCACTGCAGAAAGTCAAGGCTTTCAGATAAGCCAGGTAAGTAAAACCTGCAAGTCGTAATATATCTCACTTTATTTTACTGGCTACTAAAGGTGCTTATTTCACATCAAGATTACGGCACTTTGCTACCATGGAATTTGAACTACTTCATCTATCTAGTTCTCAGATTTTTGTAAGTTACCAAGAGATATTTGAACCAGAAAAACACAAATGTCTGTTTATAATGATCCGAGAATTAAGTACTCTCGCATTTAATTTTTTCCATAAGCAGAGATCATTATTAGCAGAGCTCCTGTTGGTCTGCTTTCCAGAGATTTTTAATGAAACAATTATTGAGGAAATACCTCTTTGAAGAAACACAAGCTAGTGCATAGGCATCAGCAGAAGTTTATCACTGAACATTTTTGAATACTTGGTGTACATATGATACTGGGTGCCTGAAAAAAACACTGGTAATATTAAATTTTTACTGTCCCAGATAAGCTTTCATAGGATAAAAGCAATAGTTACAATATAGATTATTGACAAAAATATAAATGTTTTAAGGAAAAATGAATGGGATTCCTCTGACTTATTTTAAAATGAAAAGAAATTATATAGCCTACTTAAATCTTAACTCTCATTGACACAGACATGAAGTTAAAAGTCTTTACTGTGAAAATCCAATCTATGTATTCCAAATAATATGAGAGTAAAAGTCTCATTATTTCTGTCTTTTTTAAACGTAAGTAAAATTGTTTCACTTGTCCATCAAAATTCTGAAACTGCTCAAATTCATTTATTGACAGCCTTTCCTAATAACCAGAGACCACGACTCTGAGTGCAGCAGTCTTTGGCTTTGTCTCTAAACTTTTTTCTTAAATATTTCTCCTTTATATATGTCACGGACAACACTGGATTTATCATGACAGAATTTACTCTTAGCAGAATATCTGCTTTAAAAGATCTCTGCAGCACAGAGGTGAATCTACAGCTTAAGACATCCTACTGACCTTCCCTTTTACCTATGAACTCAAAATTGAATTTATGGTTCGATGTTCAAAAGCTGGGTCTAGATCAAGAAGAGGGCTTCAGATTGTTCTCTATAGGTGTTTCAAATTCTTTGTCTATATTAACTGTCATATAGATTAAGTGAAAACCAAAAACAACAATAAACCCCATCTTTTTAACTCCCCAGTTACAGCAGAGTGATGAAGCTGGAAATAATGAAAAAATTAGGTCAAAGAAAAGAAGAGGAAAAGACCTAGGCAAGCAGGACCATATGCTCATTCACCTTCATTCTCAGAAAAGCAGGTTTTCCTAGAAAACTAAAAGACTCCAATCAGTCAGTTGTGCTAAGCCATCGAAAATTTAGAGCTTTGAAGCTAGAAGTAAAAAGTGAGTTCTGCAGAAAATCACTCTTTAATTAAACACTACCATAGACTTTACCAATTGTATTTTGCTGTTCCTCTGAGGAATGGGTTTTGGTTTGTTCTGAAAGAGAGAACTCTTTCAGAGAGGTAAGAGAAAAGATAGTATCTAAGGATGCTCAGTGGTGGCTTCTGAAATGACTCTGCTTTAAAAAGTCACTAGGTTTTGTGAATGATGATGATGATTTAGCAACACTTATAGAAAGCTAATGCTTCAGTTTCTTAAAGCCACATTTTTATAACACTTTAGAGAATGTATTTAATTTGTCTCATTTTTTCTAGCATTATTAATTAAAACACTTCCTTAAAATAAAATTCTGAATTTTACATTCCATGATTTAGATCTGTCCCTTTTTATTTCAAGGGTAGTTACCATTAATAGATGACTTAATAAGGACAGATCCCCTTTAGCTCATTCAATCACAATAACAGTAAAACCAGATGAAATTCCTGGGAGAAGAAGTAGACAGCCTATTGTAGATATAGACTTCTTTTGAATGGGAGTTCTTACCTACAAGAAAAAAAAAGATTTTAAAAAGTGGGGATTTTTCAAAATATATGTGGTGGTAGTTTTTTTCAGAGAACTCAGTTGTCTGTACACCTAAACTGTGCATTGAAATAGCTGTTCTGCATGTCTGTACCAAATCAGCAGCAAAGAGTATGAGTTTGCACAGCTTTAGTATCACAGAATTACAAATCTCTGGCCAGCTGAGGTTGGAAGCAACATCCAGCTATCATCAATATCCCCGTTCAAAACAGGCCAACAAGAATCAGTTACCCAAAACCATGTCCAGATGTCTTTTGAATGTCTTCAAGGATGGAGACTTCACAGTCTCTCTGAGAAATCTGTGTCAGTGCTCAGTCACCCTCACAGTGAAAAGTATTGATGTTCAGGAAGAATATGCCATGTTTCAGTTTGTTCCCACTTCGTCTTGTTCTGTCACTAGGCACCACTGGAAGAAAGCAGGTCTCAGCTGTCTTTACTCTCTCCCTTCATGTATTTAAGTGTTTCCTTTTTTCTAAGCTATACAATTCCTCTTCTCACAGTCTGTCCTCATAGGAGAGATACTTCAGTACCTTAATCATCTCTTTTGCCCATTGTTAGATTCTCTTCAAAATTTCCATCTTTGTTTTGAAATGGAGAGCTCTGAACAGGACACAATTCTCCAAGTGTGACTTTACCTGTGCTGAATGAAGGATAAGGATAACCTGCCCTGACATGCTGGCAACACCTCAATTCACTCACTAATGCAGGCAAGGATGCCAGTAGTCCTCTATGCAAGGACACACTGCTGGCTCAAGTTTAACCTTTTGTGTGTCAAGAACCCCAGGTCATGTTCCATCAATAATTTTTCCAGATGGATTACCTCCAGCATATATTTCTGCCTGTGGCTGTTCCTTTTCAGGTGCAGGTTTTTGCAGTTCTCCTTGTTTAACTTCATGAGGTTCCTCTAAGCCCATTATCTTAACCTTCCTCTGGATAGCATCATGGAGTTATCAAACACTCCTTCCAAACTCATTGTGTATATAGACAGCCAACATGTTTGATAAAAGTTGGAAGATCAGCATTTTTACACAGTGATCACCATAGTGGATCTATGTAGCTAAGGAAGACCTGACAGAATCACCTTTAAGCAGTCAAGCTATCTACAGCTAAGCAAAACTAGTAATGCATAGATAAACCTTAGTTAAAAACGGGATGCATCTAAACTGACAAGTGTTAGTGAACATATGCTAAAATATTTCAAATTATTTTAGTCTTTGAATACAAAAAAACATAGTCTTTTTTGTCTCTGAGGCTATGCAAGTTTTCCAAGTATCCTCCAATTTACCCTCTTTTTCTTTCTACAAATAGTCATCATGATAAGGGAAAATTCTATTTTTATCTTCTGAAAATACTAAGGTCATGACACCTACTTCAAAGCAGGGATAACAATCTGGGCTAATCATTATGAATGTGCAGCATTTCAGTAAATACCCTGTTTTTGCACTGTGGTATGAAAAATTTGCAACCAGCTTTTAAACATACCCCAATGTCCCTAGTGAAAGTCTGGAATGTTAATTCCTAACTACAATATTAAGGCACACTGTTGAAACAGCAGAAATAGTCTCCTTTTTACAGTCTTAGTTGCTGGAAGGTTTTTAGAGTGTTATCTGATAAATTATTTATTTTTCTTCAGGTTTTCTTCTTCCTGTGATGACTCACAAACATGACAAGCATAGGTGCTCTTATGCAAGTTTGACTTTCCCAGAAACCTCTCACACTATTTTTTGGGCTGATGGGCTTGCAGTTGTGTAGTAATGAATACAATTAATATGTTTACAAACTCAGAGATTGTCAATGTAACAGAGAGGCCTTATCTAGTGAGAATCTAGAGTGAGATTTAATAAACAGTGACAGTTTTAAGTAAAGCTGAGATTAGGGTATATTTCAATTTGTTTCTGGGGTCTGCTGCTGAAAACTTGGGGCTTCAACAACAGTGAATAAAAGTGCATCTATAAGTAACTCTAATTTAACAGTTCTTGATTTCTTCTCATGTCTTGATTTCTTTTCATGCATCTATCACCCTTCTTATTTCTAATTTGAGGTGATTTGTTTTGTTTTTCTTCCTATCATCTGTTCAATATATATTTCTGTGCCTACTTGGCACAATCTTAAAGCTTAATCTGCAGTACTCTGTACTGTAGCATTAAGGAAGTACTCAGTTTTGCCATTTTGCTACAAAAAATGGTGACTGGATACACCTATACAGAGGTGTAATAGGCTTGGGAAACCTCACTTATATTCATCAGATGTATCAATTTTCTTATGGTAGGACTGCTAATATGATTTCTGCTGTGTCTAAGTATACAAATTCTGAATCTGCTGCCTGTGACCCAAGGTTGTCTTTGGGCATTTCTGATTTCACTATTCAGCTACTTAATGTTCATCCCAGAAATGGGTAAATAGTAGTCTACAACGCTCTTGGTAGTAGGATGAGATAATTTCTGCATTGCTTTCTAGTAAAACTTCTCACTCCATTGCTTCTCATTCCACGGTCTGAAATGGATCTTTACTTGGAAACACAAACTCTCTTGATTTTTTTGACAATGGTGTCACTTGTTTTCATGGAACATTTTAAAACAAATTACATAAACTGACTGCTTAAGCTAAGTGATTGTCTGTGAATTCCCTTTTCCACTAATGCAAGCAAAAGCTGTGACAATAATTTAATACCTGATAATTACATATTAAAATGAATAATTACTTAAAAAGTCAAGGTAGACTTTAAAGGTAAACAGTTGCTGTTTAAATATTTTAGATCTGAGAGGTGATTTTTCTCTGCTTAACCCTTTGGAAAGTTGCTTGGATTAGAAAGACTGGCCACTGATTTTCTCTAACCTACCTTTTAGATGGGATGCCATTGAGCTGGTGGATTGGAAGAACCAATGAAACACAGACTTACTGGGGAGGTTCCTTTCCTGCTGTAGGAAAATGTGCTTGTGGATTCGAGGGTACCTGCATTGATTCCCAACACTACTGCAACTGTAATGCAGACAGAGATGAATGGTGACTTTCTACAGTTGATTATTTACATTACTTTTTCCTGGAAAGTAAATAAAGAAGATTTAAAGAACGTTTAAAATACAAAACAGTTGTAAATTAAAATTACCATAGTGTCACCCGCTTCTTTGACACAGAACACATTTTCTTACAAAATTATAGCAATATGCATTATTCTTGCTAATTCTTTCCCTCTGAATTCTGAGGGTTTAATTTTATACAGATACTTTCTAGTTCTTTCGTATATTCCTAGTTATATATTAAGACATAAACTTTAATCTTTTGTGAAACTTCAGCTATTAGTTTTAGAATACTGAATAATTATAGTTAAAAGGTTCACTTTAAATAATCATTTAAGTATTAGCATAAATTTAACGACACTTTTAAATTTAGACATTTTTCTTCTTTTTTTGTCATGTACAATTTAGGTAATTAAAATTGTACGCTGTTGTTATCATCAAAGCAAAGCACTAATATGGAATCCTATTCCAAAAGGATAGAAGTATTTATAAGCTGTAGAGCTTTCACTTGTATATAAAAATTTAGCACTTTTTTTTTTTTTTTTTTTTTTTTTTGCATTACACATTACAGAAAAAAGCTTTCTGAAAAAATATGTACATTTTTTGTACACTTAGCTCCAGTATGTATTTTGTACACTTAGCTCCAGTATGAGTTGTTAAACTCAACCATGTTCTTAGAGAAATGTTTCTTGCTTGCTTTGAGGTGTGTGTCTCACATTTAAGCTCTAAGCAGTGTGAGGTCCAGATTGTCTTCTCTTTCTCAGTTTGTACAGTTGTTTCTGAGCTATTTGCTTTGCCCATTAAAGAGAAGATTCAGCTATGAATGGCTTAACAGGAAGATTGAATTTTACAGAATGGTCTTGAGTGACTGAATACTTCCATGGGTCCAGGGGAAAAAAATTAGAAACAAAACTGGTGCCTACAAAATTTAGAAGTACAGTTCTGACACTAAGTTAATGAAGATTTTTAAAAAGTTACTAGATGTGTGCTCTGAGTGGTAGGTTGCATATTTTTTGCCTACGAGTTATGTAGAAGCTCTTTTTCCTGTGCACTCAGCATGACTTTGTAATTTTCTCTTTCACTTTTTTATTTTTTTGACAGGGTGGGAAAAAAGAAGTTAGCCTTATCTGAAAGTTATACTAAGCCTTTTAATAAAAAAGAGACAAGCTATTGTAGATCTGACATGTCCTCAGCAACATAAAATTACTGACACCGGCAAACACATCACCTTATGAAGTCAGTTACGTACCCATTTATGTCAAAACCAGTTTTCTCATGCTTAGGCATGTTTTTCTCAAAAATAATCACAACCATAAAACTACACACTTCCCATGAAATTGTTTCATTCATGTTAAATGATCACAATACCAATACTAAAACATGGTACTGATATATTCACAGTTGTTTGTATTAGCCAGAGTTATGCAGCACTTTTTTCATATTTTAATTCTTTTCTTTTTCCCATAAATGTGAAAAGGATAATGAAATGTTCACCAGAAACATTAGGATAGCAGTCACTTTTGTTTTACCTTTTCAGGACTAATGATACTGGATTCCTCTCCTACAAGGAGCATTTACCAGTAACTGAAATTGTTATCACAGACACCGACAGACCAAATTCTGAAGCAGCTTATAAACTGGGGCCTCTGCTTTGCCGTGGAGACAGTAAGTAGCAACTGCAGAGTTTTATTAAGCAACAACGGGCTTTCACCACAATAAATTTTAAATGTTTGCCAAACAGCCTAAGATAAACTTGTAAAAATGTCATCCGGTTCCTTTAGACATTAGAACCAAAAAAGGTTCTACATGATCCAGTGCAAACCAGGATAGATTTGTGAAATAGATTCTTTTATGATACACACCAATAATGAAGGCATAAATAGTTATAATTTTCAAACAGATATTTTCACTATAAATGCTAGTGTTTTCCTGCAATCTTAATTAAGTTACAAATAAAGAATTATATGAACAGGAATTCATAACTTGTTATCTTATCTTGCGAGAAACATATCCTTCACTAAATATAGAATCATAGAATCAGATGGGTTGGAAAGGACCTCTGAGATCAACGAGTCCAGCCCTTGATCCACTGTCCCTGTAGGTACCAGAACATGACACCGAGTGCCACATCCAGTTTCTTCTAAGAAACCTTCAGGGATGGAGAATCCACCACCTCCCTGGGAGACCATTCCAATGTCTGATCACCCTCTCTGTTAAGAATTTCTTCCTAATATCCAACCTAAACCTCCCCTGGCAGAGCTTAGGTCCATGCCCTCTTGTCTTTCTCTATGCTCACCCTGTAAAAATGCTGCATGGGGTTGTTGTAGGCAAACTGTGTGTTTACCTTCATCGCCAAACCTTATGCATAGTAACTCCTCTGAGTATTTGTGCATTAGGAGAGCTATACTATGAGATGTACATTCAGTATATGCACTATCTATGAGAAAAATTTAAACACAAAAGAATTTAAAATTTAGAAAATTGTAACATAATTTAGAATATGGAGTTTATACATCCTGAATATGTGTGAAGTAACCAGAAAAGTATCATATTCAAATAAATAATTTAAAGATAATGAAAAAACTGGAAAACAAAATCAATATTTTATTGAATATCTGTGATGACATTTCTGATTTCACTAAATTCCACTGTCAAAAAAAACAATGGATTTGTATTTTGCCTATGGCTGAGTAAAGGCTAAAAATACTTAATAAAATTCTTTTTTTTACATCAAATACCATCCTATGAGTTTCCATTCACTATTTCACTAACTTCACTCTTTCAAATACCTATAAATTGCTATTATGATGTTGTGTTTGCTTTTTAAATTTCTTCAGCCTTTATTAATAAGATAAAATTAATATTAGTAAAGAAGTATTGATTTATACTTTGACATTCATTCAAGAGACTGCATAGATAGATAAATATAAATAGGATGTATTTATTTTCATGTCATCTCTACTTTCATTCCTGTGACTTGTCAGGTAATTATACCTGGAAGATTTGTTAACAGATGTGTGCTACAGCATTGCATTTTAATTTTCTCATGAAAATTTATGAGAAGAAACTGCACTCTGTTGGGTGCTTCCTTTTCAAATGTCTGATATCTGATTATAAGCTGACCATTTATCATACCTATGAAAGAACCGTTAAATCATGGGGTTACAGTATAAGATTATGATAAAATTCAAAGTAAAAACAACCTAGGAAGGTCTCCTGTTTGCAGCAGAATCAACTGTGAGCTCAGGCCAGGTTTCTCTGTGTGATTCTGTTATTCTGTGATTCTCTCAAGCCTTTGTCAGATAGAGGCTTGAAGAATCCAAGGCTGCAGCCAGAACTTCTCTGGGCAGCCTACTCTGCTGCTTGGCTGTCCTTACTGAGCATATCTTTTTACTTCAAACTTGAAACACTCTTTGTTCAACTTATGCCCATAGTCTTTGGTACTTGCACTTTACACTGATGCAAAGAACTTGGCTCCACATCATTGAAAAATTCTCTTTAGGCGGGAGACATCAGGCTGCTGTCAGATTCCCCACGAAGCTATTCTTCCTCTAGGCTGAACGAGCCCTGGTCCCTCAGCCTGAAAGGCGGGAAAAGTGATCCATACCTGAACATTCTGGTGGCCTTCTAATGCCCACTCTTTTTTATCAATATTTTTCCTGTACTGGAGGGCCTAAAATTGGAGACAGTATGTAGATGTTTTCTCCCAAGTGCTGAGTAGAGTGGAATAAGCACTGAGGGAATAATTCTCAGTTAACTGGCTGTTCTTACATATCAGAAGGCCAACATTGTGACCAGGGACAATGAAATAAGGGACGATTACAGCGATGAAATACAATTATTTACAGCCCATGTTGTCCTAATAAGTGGGGGAATTTAAGTTTCAGTACTCACCAAATTCTCAACTACTAATAGTTACAGAACCTGGCCCCAGTTATGTCACATCTTAAAACAGAGAAGCCAACTCTCTCTCCAGGGTGAATGTTTGAAACACACAAGCTGTTCACACACTCATTCACCTCTCTGCCTTTGTGTGGTGTTTGCTTAGTCTGAGTGATTGAATTGATGATAAATTTCACACTGATAATAAATAATCACAGGATTTCTAGACAAGTTGCAGCAGAGAATTTTAAAATATCATGAGAATCAGCACAAGAACTCAGAGTCTGAATGTCAGATAAAGAATTTTGTAATGTCAGAAAATATTAAAGAATTTTACTTCATAAAGAAGCAGTTTGGGACTGAAATAATCTCAGTGAAAATGCCTTTCAGAACACAACAGTCAATGATAATAGTACAGAAAAAAAATTGAAAAGGAGCATTCACTTAAATTGTTTAGTAAGAGCAATAGTTATGTAATTTTTCTTAGCTATTTACATTATAATGAAAAAGACAGTAGGAGACAGCTTGGGTTTAGGGAAGTAGGAAAAAAATTTAAAAAAACCCAATAGATAATTTATAAGAAAAAAATAATGTAAAATCATAGAATTTTGAAAGAAAACAGTGCAAGAGGTGTTGAGTAAAAAGTTAATGGTACAATAATACATAATAACATATGTAAGTATGAAGGATCATAATTCATGTTGTATATGAGAATTTTTTTAATATAACTTAGTATATATTTAATGTATAATCAGTTATATATTATATATCTTCTAACACATATTTTATACCGTAATATATATATAAAAGCATGTGTGATAATAGTATTACATATGTAGAATATATGACACATGATAAAAAATAAGTGAACAGATTATATAGCTTACTGTATGATCCTTCATACTTATATTTGTTATTATGCATTATTGTGCCATTAATTTTTTGCTCAACACCTCTTGCACTGTCTTCTGTCAAAATTCTATGATATAAGTTACCATAAATATTCTATTCTATTCTATTCTATTCTATTATTTCAGCCATTATATTGGAAGCAACAGTGTATGACTTTACTAGAGTTTTTGCAACAGTCTCTACATATCAGCAATGTTTTTTTAAATAATTTTTTTTCAAGTTCAGTATTTCAGGAAATGTAAAGTTGCATTACTGCAATGAGTTGCAGTAATGTATGGATTCTATATGTTAAATTTCATACTAGACAAAACATTAATTAAGCACAATCTCTTTGTAAGGTCAGCAATAATATTAGCAACGCTTTGAATCTGTGGGAAAGAAGTAGGCTATTATTATTTTTTTTTTTAATTTTATTGTATTCTGAGAATGCAGACACCCATGATGATATATTTAAATGTTTTAGTAACACTTACTTTCTTCTGCACCATTGAATAAGTGGAAAACAGAAAAAAGAACGAGTAGCAAATACCTGTCTCTCAGAATTGTTGTCAAACAAGGAAAAATAAATATTGAAATTCACAACTGTGATTTGAATATTCTCTAGAGATTTTATTGGTTATTTATATTTCTGTCCCTATCTGAATTCTACAGTTTTCATAGGTTATATCCTTTTATTAAGGATGGCAGTTTTTTTCCCTTCTGACAGACATAAATTCTTCAGAATAACTCACTAGTGTACCATAAAAAAGTGGAGTAGGTGGTTTACTTTTGTTTTTGAAACACTTATTACTTCATTAATCCAAACCCAAAATATATAAATATCTTATTGCATCAACAGTATACTCCATGCAGGATAGATACTTAGGTGCAAAGGTAATTTTTTATTCCCATAGCAAAATAAAGTAGGCCCATAAATACTTCATTGAATTGAAGTGTCATAAACCCACTCTCCCTTGACTAGGTTTCCAAGGTAGAGTTAGTTCATTAAGTACTTCTAAGAAGCCCTGTATGAGAACTCAAATGCAGTTAGGTAGAAGTTGCATATTCATTACATATTTTTAGCTTTCACTCTTACTTAATATTACTTACTTGGTTTCTTTATGATAGATTTTATGAATTGACTATCTTCAATGAAGTGTCTAACTTAAAGAAACTAGAACAAAGCAGGAAAGAGTAAACTCATATAAGGGAAATAATAGCAAAACTGGTATCAGTATAGTTCTTTTTATGTTTATAGTTCTATTCAGATATAGATGATTTTTTTCTCAGCATTTTGATAGAGATAGCTAAGATGCTGAAGTGTGATGAAAGTAGTAATGATACAGATAGACAAATATGACCTTTTAAAGAAGTTAGACCACAGGATTTGATGACACTCAGTTCTATACATGTGAGCAACATCTACCCATTTCTACCACGTTTGAAATACATAACTAGTTCAATTATGTATTCCCTTTTCTGCTGTGCAATGCAATACATCTAATAAATTGTATGCCAGCACTGCTGATATAAAATTGAAAAATTTGTCTAAATATAATGGAGGTTAAGATTCAGTTAACCTATGTCAACTAAGTTGTGTAACAGAAAAGATTTTAAAGCATAATAGGACAAAATCAACCTTTGTACAATTAACAGGCAGAAATACTATGGCTTTAATTAAAAAGAGGCAACTCCATTGGTTTGCCATTATTCAAGAACAAGGCACATGTTGATTAAATTCTAATAGTGAGTATGGGTAGACTTTCAGAAAACCAGAATGTTGGTTGGTTGGTTTGGGTTTTATTTCTATTTTTTCCTTGAAAGAACTGTCCGGAAATAATCCAATTTATTATTATGAAATGCCAGTAAGTACTCGTATTGCTAATATATCCAGAACACAGAAAGAAAACTAATTTCTAAAAATTATGTGTAATAAATGCGTAATTATATTCTGTCATCATCAGACTGATTCTTGGCCCCAAAATAGAAGCTGGAAGTAGTGATACATGTGGGGCAGCTGAATTCCACAGTTTCTCAGAGGCAAGTATTTGCCAGCTGCTCAGACTTCATAATGATAAGAGGATAGCTTTAGAAGAAGCAATTTGCACAGCTTCTTAACAATTTGGCCTTCTGTCTTCTGTGCTGGATTACGATTACTTTTTACAGGTGGCAATGCTGACATAAATATTGGGCAAATATAGAAAGAAATATAGATAACTAAAACATATAATAGGAAGTGGTGATTTTCCTACTTGATTTTACACAGGAATAAAATGAAGCAATCTCCCGTTTCCCAACTCTACTTCCAAAATAAAGAAATACCAAACCCAAACAAAACAAACATAAATGAACAAACCCATTACAATACAATAATAAATTATCACATAATTTAAAAATCAAATTAAGAGGCCAGATACAAAGGATCATATCAAAGGCAACAGGCAATGTTTTCATCAGTTACTGGTAGTTTAACCAGTTAAAGGTTAATAGGATCTAAAATTTACAATAAGCACTCTTTATACAGTATGAACTTCCAACTTTACTACAGTTACGCATTTAAAATCTGATCACAGTGATGTTATAGTGACTTTCAAGAATCCTGTTGATATAACAGAGATCAAAAGCTGCCTCTTACATAGAAGAAAACTCTCAGCTCTCAGGAAGGTCTTTCAGTATCTTTTAAGTGTTTCACAAAATTTCTCTAAGAGGAAAAATATGTGAAAATTGGAAAGTATATTAAATGACCTCTTCACAAAGACTACAGCTGGTTTAGAAATACAATTAGCACCTCCAGATTAATAGCAGTGTGCCTTGACTGTATCAGAGAGTAGTAGTCAGATGAGTAGTATGGTTTCTGTTATTTTAATTCAGCATTTTATTTCTTGTTTGGAGAGAGGGAAGGCTAGTGAAAAAATACATACAGAAAATGTTGCTTGGCAACTTAAGACCTTTATTTTCTCTTTCTTAAAACTCACTATCCCCCTGAAGTTTCACAATGAACAAATGAGTGGTGTAACACTTAGAGGTATCAAGAATTGAAACAAATAACAAAAAAAAATTATCTTTGAATGAAAATTTGGAGCATTCTACAATTTCCACTAGCACAAGTAGTGCACAGTTATTTTGAGAGTTAATTTTGTTATCTTAATCGCTAATTTATCTCTTTATCTCATTTGTCTCTTTTTTGTGGTAAAATTTCTAGTTAGACTAGTTGATAAATGCCAAAAGCTAAAATAATTTTTGCAATGTCAAAATGATGCTGTTTTATTTATAACAAACGTTTTTTTTGTTTTGTTTTTTTTTTTTTTTTAATCATAGGAAGAATGCTGACTTTCTACTCAGAAAAAATGTTAAATATCATTGACTTTCTAACTACATGGTGCTTGGCAGTTCCAGAAAACTAAAAAGGAGACTGCGAGCCAAATTCTGTAAAGGGAAGAAACTCTATTCCCACCCTGAGTTACAACATCATAAGATAATTTGTAATACACTTTTGCAATATATTTTTGCTAGATCTATACTTAACATGCTTTATTGATACAGCAGCTTAACATTCATAAATAACACAATTTTCAGAGCTGGATAAAAGAACAGCTAGATAAGAAAAGACAGGAAATTAAGAGAAAGAATAAAACTTCCTGTCCTTGCCCTCCCCCAGGATCTTTACAAAGATCATTCAGAAGCTTCATTGAAGCAAGCTGCATCATTACTCTACTAGACTACTACTGTCACTATTGTGTCTCTTTTAATTACTAGAAATATTTTACCAATTTTGTATAAATTACTAGTATTAAACTTCCTATTGCATTTGAATTTATTCATAACAACCAGCCCATTGTTTTTAAATAACAGTTATATATATTTGTGTCATAACTGTGGTGAAGTTTGTTCTATGGGAGCCATGACCTCAAACAATTGAACATAAATAAATAAAATAAATGACATAACATAAATGAATAAAACTGATCTCAATATGTAAGGTCACTGCCTTGGATGACTTCACTTTGCACAGGATAACTCCGAGGAGCCCATCAGGCAGCAAAGGAGAGCTAGGTCCAAAACCAGAGTTTCTTCTCCCAGCCTAAGCCGTCTCTTCCTACCTCTGCCCTGCCATGTAAAAGTTGTCCTGATGGCTGCTCTAATTTGTGGTGGCTTGCAGTATTCCCAAATGGCAAGTGTCACAGCAAGCAATCAACATAAAATGTATGAATCTCCTGCAATGTTCCTTTTCTGGGTGAGAAATCCAAAACCAAATGAGTGAATGGACTTTGATTTTACTTTGCTGGTCTGTGGACCAGGCCTCTTCGTTGACTGTATCATTAATATTGCAGATGAGAGAGAAACTTGCAAATTTTTATTTATTTTCCCTCCTCCCTCCCACTGTCCCCCACAACACAGTGTCTGAAGGAAATATAATTTTGCATAGTATTTAAACTCAGATTACAACATTATCAGCAGAATGTGAATTGGTCTTACTCAATTACACAGGAAGTTATTGAATGTCTCATTTGATCTAGAAAGCAATACAATTTAATAAAGAAATACAGATACATTTTTAAGAATTCAGCAATCAAAACAAGGTACTTCTAGGTGAACAGCATAAATTCAGATTATGTTCTTATTCGAAGAGGGTGCTATTAGAGATTTACATAAGCTTTTTAATAATCAAGAACAAAATCTTAAGGGATTATAATTAAACACCAGCTTTAATGGCTTGTCAGTAGAACTGATTTACATTGGATTTATCATGTAAATAAGAATGCTTATTAATTTCTAAACTGCAGTTAGATACAGAAGATAAGTTCATAAATATTTAGTTTATTTTATTATTCCTTCCACAGACATTACTACGATCTGTATCCTACCTTCTCTGTGGTACCTGGTAAAACTTCACTAGGCTACAAAAATAACAAAACTCTTTAGTGTTTTATATGAGAAATATACACAACTGTCAGAGTTATAGCTTATACCAGGTAATGTAGGTATAACACTTAATTCAAAATTGTTATGGAATGATAATACTAACGGGACTGTCTAGCTGAGATGTCAGACATTTCATTTCACATTAATTGTCTGAACTGATGGTGATTACTCTTGCCAAATCACTTTCTGTGACTTCAAGAAACCCTAGTTTTTCTTTATAAAGCTACGCAAGAGGCTTATGCAGAAATTAGACTCTGAACATTGCAACCCGTTGAGACTTGGGCACTTTCATTTGTTTAATATAGCTGTGTATCTATCACTTCACATCTTTTATTTTCACAACCAGGAACATTTTGGAATTCAGCATCCTTCAACACAGAGACATCCTACCTGCATTTCCCTACCTTCCATGGAGAGCTCAGCGCAGATGTCTCATTTTTCTTTAAAACTACTGCTTCTTCAGGATTGTTTTTAGAGAACCTGGGAATTCAGGACTTCATAAGGATAGAGTTATCCTGTAAGATCTTATTATTATTGTTGTTGTTGTTTTTATTATTATTGTTTTCAATAGGACTAAATTACAATTGACTTAAAGGGAGAATATTCCAAAACTGTTCTCTTGCTTTACCACTGTTAATACTGCTATTGTAGCACTATCATTCCCCCCAAAATCCCACCACTGGGTGGACCAGGTATTACATCTGGCTGCTGAGAGACTGACTCAGTTGCAATGCATGACTCAGATCTTCTGTGGCATAGTATCCTTACTTAGTCATACCTCCTCATTTTTATTTTTATGATTAAATATCCTTTGTGCATACTTAAATGTTTAGGCTTTTACACAATAATTTTTTGTTGTACAAGAGAAAATTATATGTCTCACTAAATTTAGTAAGATGACTAGTACAGAATGAAAGCTTTGTCTTATCTGACTCAATGTTTTAGTCTTATATTGCTCATTTCTAAAAGGAAGAATATTTCAAAGCATAAAATGTTGTTTCAAATAACTTTTGGATCCATTTGAAATGGCACATCCATGAAAAAGTCTTACATTTGGCAGGTGCCTCTGAGAGATCTTTATTACTCTTTTTATGTTGGGGTTAGACAGTTCCTCATTTTTTTACAGATCAAACTCAAGTATTTTCCAATGGAGAGTACAAATATATATATATGAAATATATATCACATAATGCAATATATTACTATAGAAACATTAATGCATCTTTCTTAAAATGTAAAACATTTTGTTTGCTTGTTTATTTGCCAATGTTAATGTCTTACATTATAGAAACTACACAGAAAAGACTACTTGTGTTCTGTAGGAAGTTTAATTTCAGAACACTGAGCAATGTTTAATTATTTTTTTATCACAAACCGCAGTGATGGCTTTGAAAAATACCATTTTCAACAGCATTTTGTTGAAATTCTGTGAACAGGTGAATACAATAGCATTATAACCACAGTGTCACATAATGAAGAAAATGTACTGAGTCAGCACTTCTGTTGAGAATCTTTGAAGCAATGATGACATTCTTGTCTGATGAATTAATTTCCACTTTCAAAATAAATATTTAATTCATGTAAATGTTAAAAAAATACTTCTGAGAGCTAGAGGTATTCAGGAAGTTGGCAGAAGATCATAACCAGTTTTTTAGAATAAAAATACACAAACTCATTACTTGTTGTATTCACCCATAAGCATACAAACTACTGTATATTTGTGGGTTTTATACTACTTGTGACTACTGTGGTATGAGAGAAAATGAAAGGCTGAATTTGTATGTATTTTCAGCATCTTAAAAACTGTTTATTTCATTAATTTTCAGCATGTACTTTTTCCCTTCCACATAAGTCAGTTTCTTTATTTGGTATGTGTAATAACAAATAAAACAAACAAACAAAAAATGTAAAAAAGTCAATGTTTAATATGAGAATGTTAGATATTATTTAAAATTCATTATGTCATTAAAATTTGGCAATCCCTACTTGTGGACAAAAGGACTTTTCGTACTATTTTATTGATTGTAGTCAAGATTTATATCTAATTTTTTAATATATGACAAAATGAGCTTTAGACTTTACATGGGACTTTGCCAAAGGAAGAGTGTCAGAGAAAGATTCCTAATAGAAAATATGAAGTTTAGTGCTGATTGTTTGGTTTTATGTAGTTAGAGAAACTGCAGTGCCTCTGTGTATAATATTTCAGAAAGTTATTGCAAAAATAGAGCAGTGCCTCCGAATTGTGTTTGAGAAGACATAGGAAGAGGCTTGTATGTAGTGTATGTATGTAGTGTATTACGTGGAATCACTTTCTGCATCCATATGCGTTTATCAGCCTTGATACTTTGAATGATTACCAATTACTGTGTTTTCTGATAGTCATTTTAGCCATGTCTAGCCACTGTCCACACTCCATGATAAGTACTAACTGCATCTACTGCTCCACTTTGCCAGTCTATAGATGAGCTACATCTATGTTTGAATTCGTTAGGGCATTAGGAGTCTCTGCAATGCTTGGAATAATTTTGAATAACATCAAGATAGGGCCCAAAGTACCCTCCCCTGCTGCCCAGAAAATGACTGAAGGGCTCTACTTTGGTGCTTTGCTGCAAGAGGACAAATTTTAGAACTCAGTCAGCACCTCTTCATGTTATGTGGCAAAACTTCAGTTTGGTTTGACTGTAGGTTTGACAGAGTAGATTTGACCACTTTGCTTGGAAATGCTGAATTTCTTCCAAATTTTCAATGTAGATGATTTTAGCAAAATTACTTAAAATATTATAGGGCATTAACTGTTTATATTTCTCACTTTTTCTGACATATTCTGATCAATCTTTAGACAGTCCCACCAATGACAATATGGTCATCCTTGATATCTACGTCTTCATCTCTGAAACTTCTGGGATTGTTTCCCTTTTTTCCATTATTTTTTTAGTGGTATTAATATAATTCATTATTTCAGACATTATTTAAAAATATTTTTAATGTGTTTCCTTGCCTTTAAAATCTAAAGATTAATTATCAGGTCTGTCATTCTAATATAATATGTAATAGGCATATTCATACAGTTCAAAGCAGAATTCATGTTTTAAGGCTTCACTCCAACAGTATCCAGAGCATTACAGAGACCTCCCAAAGTAATATTTGGCAGAAATTATTTTTGCCTGGTTACATGGCGTTTCTATTGCTTTTATTCTTCTAATGTGTAGTTGTTATGCTTTTGCTTTTGATTTTTTTTTTCTTTTACCCCTCACTAGGGGAGACTGATCTGCCAACTTTCTCCAAATGAAACAAATTTATCCTAAAACTAATTTTACTGACAAACAGGTTTTGGACATCTTTAATTTATTATGATTGTACAAAACATTGCTGATTTTTAGGCAAAAGAGATAATTTATTACAAGGCAATAATTTTAAAAATTTAATGCCCATTATGTCTTATTTTAACTGAAACAGCAAATGCTATAGCACATGAAGATATATGTATTTTTCGTTTTGTTTTTCTTTCTCAGGTTCAGCTGTTATGAAAAAATACCTTATAGCGACTAGACCAGGGGATTGTAAGCATGTAGCATTAGTCTGCCTAAAGATTGGCCAAAGTGGATCTAAATGTTAAAAAAATTCTAATGTATCTTTAAAAATTGAAAATAAAATTTTAAAATATTTCTTTTGAATTTTGGAGGGCTTTTTAGTTCAGTGAATTAACCTTTGGAAATGTTTTTGAAGGTTAGTTATTTCCCTTGACTAATTCTAGTTTTTTCACTTTCTAGTTTTTTCACTTTTTCTGAGAGTCCGATGGGAGTATAAATGGGAAGTTTCCTTTTGGTTTCATGGTACCCTCTCAGAACTCTAATCCCTTAATCATATTCTTAATGATTTAAAATGCTGGTACTCTCTTGTTTAGGGATTAGTAGTTTTCATACATGATTATCCTTGAACAAGTGAAGGTAACTGTTTATGATAGAATATTTTTCATATTCCATACTATGAATATTTTGAAATAATATATTCTACATGATGTCATAATCTGAAAATATTAAATTTCTGGCATATTCCTCATCTTATTACTTTGACCTGCAAATATTCATTTATGATTTTTTAAGCAAAATATAAAATCATGAAAGTTGCTTTGGGAATGACTTGATTTAATTCAGCCTACACATACTCTTAAAAATTACATGAAAATCTGTCCTGAGATAGTTGTACAGTGAATTTGAGTGAATAAATAATTAAAGCAAGGAGACAGTAGAAGATGCTGATAGGATTGCAGTGGTGATAATTTAAATAAAGTTACCAGTAGTAGTCAATTAACATCTAACCAGGAGATGCTTTTTATTCAAACTGAAAAATAACAAGGCTAGCACATTTCATTGTTTCTGGACAACTTTATTCTCTAGGGGTCCACAAATAGTTTTATTTCCCTAATGTTGATAAATCACCATTTTCACTGTCAATGTGTGTGAAGAAGGAACTTAGAGGATAAGACTTCTGAAGTAAACTTTTTGTCACACAATCAATTTAACAATCAATAAATCAATCAATAGTAATCCATTAAGCAGTAGGTTAGACCTTAGAATAACTTGTTTTGCCACTTAGTAATTTTGTGAAAGACTTAAATATTATATAATTTAAATGTCCTTTTTTACTGTCCTCTTTCTAGCTCCATCTGAAGTGATTTTTTCATTTGACGTTGGAAATGGACCTAGTGAAGTTTCAGTGCAGTCACTCACTTCCTTAAATGACAATCAGTGGCATTATGTGAAAGCTGAACGAAACATCAAAGAGGCATCCTTGCAAGTTGATCAGCTTCCTCAAAGGTCACACACTGCTCCACCTGATGGGCATATTCGCTTGCAGCTCAACAGCCAGCTTTTTGTAGGTAGGCATTCATTCAACAGAATAATCCCTAGCTATCATAATGAAAATATTACAAGATAAGGGGAAAAAACAAAGGGGGGGGAGGGGCAGGAAGAAAAAAAGATGGCAACTGGGCCTTTTGAAAATTGTATGATAGGATGAGAACCTTTTAGAAAAATCGATGGAGCTTTCTACCAGAATTTTCTTTTTAGTTTTGTTTGAAGAACAACTAAAGGATCACCATTTTTGATGTTATGTCATCAAATGAAGGAAGATGTGCTATTATTTTTCTTTAATTTCAAGAAAATTTAGTTGTCTCTCCTTACCCAGGTTCCCAGTAAAGCTGTGAATGTCCTATCAATGGAAGTGTGTAAGGCTAGGTTGGACAGGGTTTTGAGCAACCAGATCTAATGAAAAATGTCCCTGTCTGAGGCAGGGGGTTGAAGTAGATGAATAGGTCTTTGTCTATTACAACCAAAACCATTCTGTGAACATTATCTTTGCTGGCTGCTGTTTGCTACAGTACTTAATCAGATAATCAGACTGTGTTTTCTTGGTATTGAAAACAAAAGAAGGGTATTATTGTTTGATTTCACATAACAAGGAAAAATCCGGTACTATGGTTAATTCTGTCTGAACTATGAGAGCTTAAAAGAAGTGCACATAATATTTCTGCCTTTGCACTTTAGCAAATACATTAATGCATTTAGATACAAGATTGGAAAGGAGAAATGGAATATTTTCTTTTTCTTTTTCTTTTTCTTTTTCTACTTCTTTTTCTTTCTCTTTCTCTTTTTCTCTGTCTCTTTCTCTTTCTCTTTCTCTTTCTCTTTCTCTTTCTCTTTCTCTTTCTCTTTCTCTTTCTCATTCTCCTCTTTCTCTTTCTCTTTCTCTTTAGAGAGAGAGTGTCCCTCACTGTGTCTCTTCTTTTCTCCTCTTTCTTCTCTTGCTCTCATCTCTCTCTTTAAAAAAAGAAAAAAAACCCCAACCAAACAAAAAAAACAAAAAAACCCAAAAAACAAACAAACAAACAAACAAAAAAAACCAACAAAAAAAGCAAGAAATGAAAAGCACATATTATCTGGGTATTATTTCTTTGTTAAATAATAGAAGTATCCATCATATCTTGCTATATTTCTGTGCAAAATCCCTGTTTCCCATTAAAATCTTAAAGGGTTAACTTGGATTACTTGACAAAAAGAAATCAGATATGGTTTTAAAGCTATTTGTAAATATTTTCACATGCATGGGTTTGTATCTTGGAAATTTGAGTAGATTTTCAGGGGTTGTAAACCTGAAAGAGGTTTTGACACATCAATTCTTCTAAATTTTCAAAAACTCATATGAATTTATTTCAGGTGGGACAGCATCCAGGCAAAAAGGATTTTTGGGATGCATTCGTTCATTACAATTGAATGGAATGGCCCTTGACCTGGAAGAGAGAGCAAAAGTAACACCAGGAGTTGAACCAGGCTGTCCTGGACATTGTAGCAGCTATGGTAACCTGTGTCACAATGGTGGAAAATGTAAAGAGAAGTACAGTGGATTCTCCTGTGACTGCACCTTCTCTGCCTATGTTGGTCCATTTTGTAAGAAAGGCAAGCATATCTTTTAGATTTAGAAATTGTTAAATGCAGGACAATGTAGTCGAGAACAAAATCTTTACAGCTCTTTAAATATATATGTAAATACTTGCAAAATAATTCTGTTTTAATTAATGTAGAGAAGCATTCAGCTGAATCTGTTTAGTAAAGGTAAGTTTAGTAAACACTTGTCTTCCAAAGATACATTTAATATTATACTGTTTGAAGAAGAAACTTCAATGACTGAAAGAACCAGCATTTTTCCTGTATTTTCACACAACTCCTCTGGTTCTTTAATATTATAATAAAGCTAAGAAGAGCAGTTTTATTATAAACTTTTAAATTTCTTTTAAAATTTCTTATTTCATCCTACTCTTAAAAATAAGATTAAATTTGAAAAATAAATCATATAACACAGGACCCTTAAACTTCTTTCTGCTATAAAAATATAAGATCATTTGAAACAAGACTGAATCCATGTTTTCAGCCATTCTAAAGGAGTTCTTTGTTGATGGTGTCATACTGGCCTATAATCACAAGTTGTCAAGTTTGAATTATATCTAGAACTTTCATAAATAGTATATAATCCTCATCTGATAAAAATTAATTCCTCCATGTATTAAATGCATTCTGGAAAGTACCCAATGTCCTAAATGTTGTAAATCCATGTGCCTCTAAATAAGTGACTACAGTATCTGTCCAGCTACCACTGCCACTTCAAGATTAAAGGACTGATGTGAAGTCCTTCCATATCCATTGCTCTGCAGCAAATAATATTGAGTGTGGAATGATACTTTATTTCCCCTCCTCAAAATTGTAGCAGAAGAGACAAATGGTCACACACCATGATAACTGTTCTGCAGGGGCAAAGTAGTTTCTCTTTTTGAAAGTGGAATCTGGTCTACAGTAATAACTTTCAATCACCTGCTGTCAAAGAGTCTGAGCCAAATTACAGGAATTTCCAGAGTTTTTTCTGAAGTGTGGAGGGTAACTGTAGCAGACAATGTCCATGAGAAATCACAGAGGTACAGAATCCCTTTATTAGTGATTCATTCATAACAAACACCATAATCCAGTTTCTGTTCTCTTTTTCTTTCTTCTACTCAATCATCCTCTTTTTCCACAAACGTGTTTCAGGTGTGGTCAGGTTTAATCTGTCTGTTAGGATTCAAACTGGTGCACCCTTTTTTGTAGGAGCAGTAGATATTGGGCTATATATCTTGCAGAATGGGATAAGGGTCTTAAGGATATGAAAAACAGGAAAAAACTCAAAAGCATGTTCAACACTACACAAAAAGCAGCACTGCTTCAGATGTAGCAGATATTTAAGACACATGTACGTGCCCAGGTTTGGTAATTTTTTTTTCTCTAGTTCTAAAGGCTAGTTCCATTTCTGTTTCTTTTTAATCTTTATCAAAAATTTAAAAATACATTTTATTTTGTCTTGTGGCAGTGGAAAAATCTTTATTCTTGTTTTACATAATATTGAAATATCAAATTCTTTTTCATTTCAGAGGTCTCTGCCTATTTTGGGACTGGCACTTCTGTGACATACAATTTTCAAGAATACTACACCTTAGCTAAAAATTCCAGTTCTCATGCTTCTTCTTTCTACGCTGACATGACACTGAGTAGCGAAGCAATTACATTTGCATTCCGAACAACACGGACACCAAGCTTACTGCTTTATGTTAGCTCCTTCTACAAGGAATATCTCTCAATCATTCTCATTAGAAATGGTGAGTGTTCAGATAGGCTCTCTGGAAACACTGGGAATGTCATAGTTGCTAACTCAGATTCACTCTGATTGTCAGAGGTGAACCACAAACAATCTTGTCCTCATGTTGCTCTGAATGGCCTCTTTATTTTCAGATGCACCAAGCAATGCTTTCCACATGAAAAGCTTATTTTTTTGTAATTTTAACTTTTATTATTATTTATTTGTTTGTCTGTTTTTAATTATGGTAGTTAAAATACTTATTCCTGAAAGTCCTTTGGAAATGCTGTACAAGACTACAAAAATATCTTTTTAAATGTGTGAAATTAAAAGTTTTTGAAAAATTTTTAAAAATTTATGTCCAGTTTTGGGCCCATGAGTTCAAGAAAGACAGGTAACTGCTTAGGAGAGTCCAGCACAGAGCCACAGTGATGATTAAGGGAGTAGAAAATCTCCCTTATGAGGAAAGGCTGAGGAAGCTCTGATCTCTTCAGCTTGGAGGAAACTGAGGGGTGACCTAATTAACGTTTACCAATGTGAAAAGGGTTTGTGTCAGGAGGTTGGATCCTGGCTCTTCTGAGGGATATCTAATGATAGGACAAGAGGTAATAAGTTAGAGCATAAGAAGTTCTGTGTAAACATAAGAAAAATCTCTTCCACTATGAGGGTGACAAAACACTGGAACAGGCTCCCCAGTGAAGTTATGGAGTCTCCTTCTCTGGAGACATTCAAAACCCACCTGGATGCATTCCTGTAGGACCTAAACTAGGTGGTCCTGTTCTGGCAGGGGGGGTTGGACTCAATGATCTCTAGAGGTCTCTTCCAACCCCTAACATTGTGTGATTTCTGTGATTTATGTGAAATGAGATTCAAAATGTAATTCAGCTGTCGTCTACTCTTGATACGTTTTAATTGCCATCCTCATGGTAGATAATGAAATAAACTACTTTTTAAAAGTGCATTATTAATACTTATTAATCAAATGTGATTTTATTCAACTGATTTAATGAGTTGCTTACTCATTATCTATGAAAATACACGTGCACATCTTCAAAAATACACATAGTATGATTGCTGCTTCCATATAAGTTGAATATTAAATGTAACTTGGACCTTAATTCTACATCTAAATAATTATGTTTATTCATTTATTTATATTTTTTAAAACAAAAATACCCACGAACCAAGTCTAATCTTTCAGTTTATCAGAGACTCTACATTCACAGTAATTCTGTGGCTAAATAAGGGTCTGCCCCTTCCGGGATTCAGGTTTGGATGTAGAATAACTGCAGTATCCTTCCCATTATGTGACAAGGAACATGCTTTACTCATGAGTGACCTGGATCTGGCCTGGGTCTTACTTTTCAAAGATGTTAAAAGAGAAAGTGGTAGTCCCTCTACAACTGGTAGTAATCTCTGACAAGGAAACCAGAGAGCCTTTTGTTCTCTGAAAGCTTCTCTGTGTGATTATTTGCATAAAGTCAGTGTGCTGGGAGTTAGAAAACTAGAAATGGAAATTGAGCTAAAAATCATTGACTACATCCTACAGAACTGACACTGGTCAAAGGTTTACAGATCTGAGACAGTGTAAACATTGTATATGATGTATACATTTAGTTCTGTGTATGTATTGTATGTATACATTTAGTACATTGTGTATGTATGGTACTATACCTTTTGCTCTATTTATCCCTTCAGGAAGTTTACAGATCAGGTACAAGCTAGATAGTCATGAAGATCCTGATGTCTTTGGCATCAATACTAAGAACATGGCTGATGGACAGCTGCAACACGTGAAGATTAACAGAGAGGAGGAAGTGCTCTTTGTAGAGGTAATTCAGTTAGACATCAAAAGCAGGTTATCAAAAAAAAAAAAAAAAAATGTAGAAGATCCATGCCAATCTGCGGTTGTTAAGTTAAAACAAGACCCTTACCACAAATCAACTGAGCTTTAATATTTCTGAAGTAAAGCCAAGGTTATCACACTCATGATGCACAGTGGAAGTCTGTGTTAGATCATCTCTTTGGTATTCAGATTGTATGTTTCAACAGGTCAGTATTTCCTCACCATTTTGTATGGATTTTCAATTGGTTGCCTTATGTGAGAATGTCAAATTATGCATGAAACTACAAAACAAGTAGTACAACAAGTACAGTATTAAGATAATACTGTAATCCTACTTGCCTACTCTTATTTGGCCCTTTTACATCAAAGAAATGTGACTATTAAGAAAAGAAGCTTTTGCAGAAATTCCATTATAAATTAGGAACATATAATTTACTAGCAGATAATAACATATAAAGATATCATAATTTTAAAAGTAAGATGTTTTAATTTTTAAAGTTAAAATAAATTTTAAAATTGATGTAATTTGAGTGTTTGGAGACTAGAGGGGAGTTCACTTAATTATACATGACTTGGTACATGACTTGAAGGCAAGTAATTCTATAGTTACTCTGGGGGAAGAACATTTACAGTAGAATATTTGATCTTTTTGAACTAAATGTTGAATGCATTTTTTAATGAAAAGAACCTTTTTCATGTTTTTTAATATTTACCATTTTTATTCATCTTATAGATGAAAAAGAAGTAATCTGAAATATCAGTAAGATAAATAAAAGCTTATGAAGTGTGATGCTTAAGAACTATCACATCTATAATGAGCAGTCATCTATTTCTTGATTAGTCTTTAAGCTATAACTAAAAAATGCTTCCCACAGCTCCTTTTATTTTCAACCTTGATTTTATCTGTTTTTTCCAAACATTCATTGATATCCTCTTAAACATTCTACTTTATTCTTCACTGCACCATTTTGCAGGTTAACCAGAATGAAAGAATGAAGTTTATTCTGTCTTCAGGCACTGAATTCAATGCAATAAAGTCTCTTACACTTGGCAAGATTTTAGGTAAGTAGAACATCACAGTATTTTTAAAATATAAATCAAAATATCATCACAGAACATAAAAAATAGTAACCCTAATCTCATTGAAAGACAGTGTTGTCTTGGATTTAATTAGACTGTGAGTTACAATCAAGGTAGAAATTTCAGTCTTCTTGAAATAAAAATATAACGATGGGTAAGTATTACCTGAAAAATTATCAAGTGTGTTACATTAAAAAAATTTCACACTTCTCTCACTTATTTTGTAATCAAGCATTATGAAACACCAGCATTTTTTTTACACTCAGGAAAATATAAATCACTAGGAAATCATATGCAAGGACTGTTGAATACTATTAATTGTGTACCGTATTTGGAAAAAATTCTGTGAGTAGACTTTCATATAAGCAGTTAGGGACAAACTAATATGAGTAAAAACTTTGTTGCTTTTCTAGGTTTGTATGAAATATTTACATGTTTTATATAATACCTACCCTAAACTCAAAGTTTGAAGACATGTTTCATCCATATCCAGTTGTATGTGGCTTAGTACAGAAAAACTGTATTACTGTGTACCAGAGATGCCCCTTCAGGATCCTTCTATTTACTACTTTTTGTACAGTACCTTTAAGAATAACAGCAGCTTTGGTAAATCAATGTTTCTGATATTGTAACAGACCTAGAAATACTGTTCTGGCTATGACAATAGAAAACACTGTCAGTTTTCACAAAGAAACTCCTCCTGACAAGAAAAGCAATATCTGACATAGTCCATCATGCCATTAAGTGGGAGGTAGCAGGCCTCCACCAGTTTCTGTCTACATTTGGAAAAAACCCAAATACATAACAAAATGTGTATGAAATTAGTTTTCTGTTCTATTCTAAGTAAAAATTAGGGTTTAACTCTTTCAGTCACACATATGTGTCATTGCACACATGCATACACATAAAAATCTGTTCCAAATACATATTCCTGTATGTATTCTGATCTAGAAAAAAATGACTTAATTTACACAAGGATGCATGATTGGATGAATTCTGACCTATAATTGCTTAGTACAGTATTTCACAAGGGGGTAACTGAGATTTGAATGGGTCAAGTATAATTGATTTAATAGGCTAATGTAAAAAGTATAGACTTAGAGAACGAAACATTAAAAGATCATTTAGTTCCAGTCCCCAGTGCCATACGCAGGGAAGTCTTTCACCAGATCAGGTTGCTCAAAGCCTCATATAACCTGACCTTGAACATTTTCATTAATAGCAGATCCACAGCTTCTCAGGGCAACCTGTTCCACTGTCTCAGCATGATCACAATAACAAAACAAACAAACAAAACAAAACAAAACAAAAATCCCACAATATATCTTCCTTGTGTGTGTTATAAATGAATTATTTTTCAATTTAAAACTGTTACCTGTCATCCAGACAAAAAAATTTCTCACCATGTTTCTTATGATCTGCATTTTTATTTTGAAAAACTGAAAAAAAAAACCCACAAAAAAAAAAACAAAAAAAAAAACCCAAACCAACAGAAAAACCCAACCAGTATTAAAAACCAGTACTAAAAGTATTAAAGACCAGTATTAAAGAAAAACTAAAAAAATCAATTTCAGTGATTTAATGATGATAATTTATTTTGATGAAAAAATTTTGTTGGTAAAATATTCAACTTCTAATGTTTGGGGGTTTTAAAATTTTTCTACTCAGTAATGTGACAAATGACGGTTCCACATGTAATATCAACTTGTGACTCTTAATTGCTGGATTTGTACCACTGAAAAAGCAGGAAAAGTGTCCATGGCAGAACTACCTACTACTTCCTCAGAATCAGATTGCTTTCTTTACTGGCATTTTTTTTAATCAATAAACTGCTGAAACAATAAATTAAGGAAGAGGCCTAGACCATTTTTGAGTGCTTTAAAAGGATATTCTTTTGTTCACAAAAAAACCCAGAAAAATTATGTTGAAAACACATATTTTTCTGTAATTTCTCTCTTCCTGGTCACTTCAATCTGAATCATAAGTAAACTAAGTAAAATAATGATGTATTTACTTATATTACAAAAAAAGTAACAGCATACTAGCCTTTATATAGTCACCTATTAATGACAGGGCAGAAAAACCCTCCACCAACCAAACAAGTATGATTCAACTGAAATCTGTTGGTGTATAGACATTATTAGTTTTTATTGAAAAAAACACTTTTGATGCAAAAAGTCTGGCCGTAATAACATTTTCATACTTACACAGTCTTATAGAACAAATATGAGACTTTGTGGCAGTCCACTCCAAGAACATTGTTAGTACCTCCAGCTGGTAATTTAATTGCGAACATCAAATGAACGTTACTATTTTTTATTGGCTAGATGTATAGAATCATAAAATCATACAGTACTGAGAAATGGAAGGGACGCCTAAGGATCACTGACTCCAGCTCCCTACTCCTTGCAAAACTACCTAAAACTAAACTATGTGGCTAAGAGGGTCATCCAGATGCTCCTCATCCCTGAAGATCCAGTTCAAGCAACCAACCACTCTCTCAGTGAAGAATCTTTTCCTAGAGTCCAATTGGAGCTTCCTCTGTTGCAACTTCATTCCGTTTCCTTGTGTCCTATCACTGGTCACTAGAGAGAAGTATCATCATCTCCCACTCTGCTGCCCACCTTGAGGAAACTGGAGACTGCCCTTGGGTCACCCTTCAGTGTTCTCTTCTCCAAGCTGAAGAAACTAAGTGACTTCATCTATTCCTCATAAAACTTGCCCTCAGGACCTTTTACCATCTTGACTGCCTTCCTCTGGACACACTCTGAACACACTCTGATAATATGACTTTCTTCTTATGTCGGAGAGCCCAAAACTTCACTAGGTGCTTGAGGTCAGGTTGCATCAGTGCAGTGTAAAGTGCAACAATCCCCTCCCTTAACTAGCTAGCTATGTTGTATTTGATGCATCTCAGGGCATGGTTGGCCTTTCTGGCTACCAGGGCACACTGTTGACTCATAGTCAATTTACCACTGGCTTAACTGCCAGATCTCTCACCATAGTGATACTCTGAAGCCTCTGATCCCAAAATTTCTAAGTATAAGTAGGACTGCAAATGGACATAGAGTACTTCCTTTTGTTAAATTTCATACTGCTAGAGATTGTCCAGCCTTCTAGTCTATCCAGATCTCTGATCTAGCCTTAAAGGAGACCACAGATTCTCCTCATTCAGTACCATTGGCGAACTTATTTAATACACATTTGACTCATGCATCCAGATCATCTATAAAAATATTAAAGAGCACTGGTCATAAATTGTGCCCTAGAGAAATCCCACTGGTGGCAGTCTGCCAGCTTGATGCAGCCCCATGTATTATAACTTGTTGAGTTACACCCATCAGATGATAGTTCACCCAACGTAGTCTAATTTTGAGAAAAAATAATACAGGAATATGTAAAATTTTACATCATTAAAGCTGAAAAGTCAAAGCCAGTCTTTTGATTGCACAGTTCTTTTCTTAAAATATACTGCAAGAAGCTATATGTCTTCTGACTTTCAATATTACTAAAATGAGAAAAAATCATTGGAGTAGAACTAAAAGAGGGTTACTGAGTTGTGTTTTACAAGGCAACGTAGGAGTAATTTGGTCTGTCTATGCTGAAAAAATTTGAGTACACTTAGCAAATTACTGAAAAGATACTTAAAGATGCTTAAGTGCAGTTTACTATAAATTGCAGTATTCCATAAACAACTTATGTGTTTCATTTTCAGACAGTTAAATTTGACTTAAGAATAGGCGATAAGGTTTGTCTTCCCTAAACCTTAGTGTTTTTACTAGGAAGATTTTTTGATCTAATAAAATTTTATTTTATCCCAGCAGTAATTTAAATTGAGTCAGATGAACTATAAGGATTTTAAATATCTAATTTCCTTTCATATTTACACATAGAATGTTTACCACATAATTTGTACAAGAAATTAGAAAATAATAAGAAATGCTTCACTCTTGAGGTTATCATTTCAACTTATAATTATAGATTTAAATTTTTATTAGATGGGGTTTTGGACATTTATTTCTTACTGTATCACATATGGCTCTTTCTTAAGACATCCAAATCTAATAAATCTTTCAATGTGGTGAGGCAATCATCAAAAGTAGTGTATGCAACAAAGAGAAAACAAACAATTAAAAAATCGAAATTTTTATGTAATCAATCCATCACACTATTTGTCAGACATCTGTCTGTCTCTTAATACATCATCATTGCAATGTGAAGGGAGTAGTTGAGAAAAATGTTTCTGTGCCCTTTGCAACATTTTACCGAAGTGTATTAGTCTGATTTTCGCTGCTAACCCAATTGTACCAAGTATTGTACATTGAATATTTTTGTTGTAGCCATTCTAATGTTCATACATTCAGTCAGGGGTTCTACCATGAGTTGGAGGTGGAAATGAATGAGATTAAATTGCCATCTTATTTGCAAAAAATTTGAAAACCTACTTCCTTTAAAAGTCCTCTTTGGTTTATCAGTAACTTCAGAGAGTTTTTGCTTATATCAGAATTGTCAGTGTAAATAAACTGTTCCATTGCCAAAGCAGTGCATTAGTGACCTTTATCTGGTGCATAAATAGAGAGGTCTGACAGGGTACAGAGAATCATAGAAATTTAGGGGTTTGAAGGGACCTTGAAAGATCATCTAGAACAACCACCCCTGCCAAAGCAGGATTATGTATAGCGAGTCACATTAGAATGCATCCAGGTGGGCTTTGAATGTCTCCAGGGATGGAAGCTGCACAACCTCCCTGGGCAGCCTCAGAGTGAAAAAATTTGGAAACATCTATGCTCCAGTTTATAACCATTGCCCCTTGTCCTGTTGTCAGTCACCCCTGAGAAAAGCTTCACTCTATCCTCCTGGCACTCCTCCCTTACATATTTATAAACATTAATGAGGTCACCCCTCATTCTTCTCCAAGCCGAAGAGCCCCAGCTCCCTCAGCCTTTCCTCATATGGGAGATGTTCCACTCCCTTCATCATCTTAGTCACTCTGTGCTGGACTCTTTCAAGAAGTTCCTGTTCCTTTTAGAACTGTGGGCCCCAGATCTGGAATATTCCAGATGCCACATCACCAGGGTAGAGTAGAGGGAGAGGAGAAACTCTCTTCACCTACTAACCACCCGCTTTTCTAATGCACCAGGGTGCCATTGAGAAAGGAAATTCAAGAGAATAAGAATTGTTGGGGGTGTCTTTTTGTTTTTATTTTTTTTTTTTTGCCCTCTGTGGAAATGGTGATTTTTAAGTAATTTTTAAGATGAATAGTGAGTTAGAACAACCATCAGTTTTTTAGAGTTCCACAGAAAATATCTTGATGGTTCTACAGGGTCTGAGATCTTTAGAGGTTTTGTTTTGATAGACTTGATGATGATGGGACGGAGTAGATACATGATATCATCAAATTGTGCACATACTTAGGAGAAGAAATCTAATGAAAAATGTATTTTTCATGAATGTATGCTTCATCCTTATCTTTTTGCAGAATTAAAAAAAAATGCATTTTAATTTAAATACTTTAATTACATTTGAATCTTTTTGCTTTGGAACTTGCAATTTAAAAGCTTTTCCCTGAGCAGACTACCAACTTTCATCTGTCAAAAAAAAAAAACCAACAAAAACCAAACCTAAAAAAAAGGATTTAATATATCTGACTTGTCATTAAAGACAGACTAGAAAGGAATTTCATGAATCTACATGTGTTGCTGTTACTCTGATATACTCAGAGGAACACAGGTTAATTATTCATTTATTCTTCTGTCACTGTATTTTGTACATTTGCACTATGATTAATTATGTTCTGTTCCTTTTGATTAACAGAAAACAGTGATGTAGATGAGGAGACTATGAAGGCAAACTCTCAGGGGTTTATTGGATGTCTCTCTTCAGTGCAGTTCAATCACATTGCTCCTTTGAAGGCTGCATTGTACCACAGCAGCTCAGCCCCTGTCATTGTAAAGGGACACTTCACTGAATCCAACTGTGGCACTTTAACTGGAGCTGACTCAACATCAAGTGAAACAACCCATTCATTTGCAGGTAGCATATGGTTATCACTTGTTACACTCTCAGAAGCAAAATCTAAATTTCTCATGACCTGGATCACAACTGTGGGGTTTTTTTCCATGTGCATTAACATCTCAGGAGTAGTTTGAAAAATAATTCAATTTTATATGTACTTGTTCCTTTTCTCTAGACTTTCACTCCTGTGAATGTTTTTATTTTTCTATTTATCTCTTGAAAATATAACCTGCATCACTATTCCTCTTGGCATGCTTACAGACTCACATTACGGCCACTCTACCATATTGTAAGTTGTGAGAATTTATTGAAAACCTTTCTTCAGTTTTTCACTTTCCTTTTTCTTCTGCAGATCACTCTGGACCAATAGGTGAGGGAGAGCCCTTAGCTAATGCAATCAGAAGTGATTCTGCGATTATTGGAGGTAATAGGGACTATAAATACTTCACAGGAACATTTTTTTTCTGATGAGTCTTTTTAAAGATGAAGTAATGTCAGTGTTAGTTTTGTGTGTCAATTGTCTATGTCTGTTCAATTTCTACATTGTGACAAATAGCATATTTTTAAGAAAGAACAATCTTTGCTCCTTGACTATAGGAAAAAATTCCATTTTGCTGCATTGTCAGTTCAAACTTCTTTAACAGATCTGAGTAAAACTTTTTTTTTCCTTTTTTTTAATTTTTTTGAGAAAATGGGGTCTAATACTGCTCAAATCAGTCCTTTGGAAAACTGAAGGAAGTTTCATTTTGGTTCCCCATTTGGAAAGCAATGTATTCTTGAACAGCCTACTATTTGCATTGAGTAACAGCTTAAAAATCAAATGTATGTTAATAATGATAAAAATAATTACTGTTGGTTTGACATTTCTCCTCAATTTTCTTACTATTCCTTTTGGCCACTTTTATGATCTCAAACAGAACTGTAAGTGATCATTCACAAACCTTTTTCAAAACAGCTATTTTGAACAGACCAATAGAGGAAGAACCATATACAGCTGCTCCTAAAGTGAATACAGTGGTCATCCCTTTACTTTTTATGCCTAGCAGAACAAGTATGGTGTAAAGCTAGGGACGGATGTCTTGTGCTTAAGTGACAGAATGGATAATCAGGACGTGCAGGTTCTGTTACTGTGTCTTTCTGACTGACTATTGTTGAACCATGATTCATCTCTGTTGTGATGGGGAAACCTCTAAGTTCTGTATTTTTAGCAGGAATGAAGAGTATACAAGTGAGCCTGAGAGTTCAGGACTTAGGGCCCTCAGGAGAATTTCAGCTCCTGTAACTGTATTGGAAAAACTGTCTGGTTAGGCAGGGTCATATGATTTTTTTAAAAAAAATATCACTGTCTCTTGTGACAATCATCCTATGAAGATTTCTTACTTCCTTAGGAGGAAGTAAGGGAAGGAAAACAGTTTCACTCATGAGGATTGTATTTTCATGGTATAATAAACTGCTTCAATTTCAATGAGTTACTTCAACAGAAAAAGGGCAGGGTAAGGGTGAGATCATCTCTGTAATTTAAAAATTCTGAACAGGTTTGCTTTCTAAAGGATTTAAAATCCCCAGCAGACAAATGGTACAGTGGGATTCTCCTGCAGAGAATGACTTGGGGGTACTGGTGGATGAAAAGATGTGAAGGAGCTGGCAATGTGCACTTGCAGCCTAGAAAGTCCCCTTGTGAGAAAGTCCATTCTTGTGAGACCCAACTTGGAGTATTATGTCAAGATCTGGAGGGCTCGGAACAGGAAAGGCCTGGATCTGTTAGAGCAGAGCAAGAGGTGGGCCGTAAAAATGATCAGGGCAATCACACAATCATAGAATGGCTAGAGTTGGAAGGGAACTGAAGATATCCTAGATACAGCTCTTCAGCCATGGACAGGGAAACCTATCACTAGATGAAGTCACTCAAAGACCAATCCAACTTGGCCTTGAACACTTACAGGGAGGGGGCATCCACAGCTGCCCTTGGCAACCTGTTCCAGTGTTACACCTCTCTCACATTAAAGAATCTCCTCCTAATGTCTAATCCAAATCTCCCCTCTTCAAGTTTTAAACTCTTTCCCTTTCTCCTCTTCCTACACACACTTGCAGAAAGCCCTACCCCAGTTTTCTCGTAGTCCCGTTCAGGTATTGGAAAGTCACTATGAAGTTTCTTTGTATCCTCCTCCAGGCTGTACAACCCCAAGTTGCTCAGCCTGTCTTCATAGGGGATGTGCTTCAGCCCTCTGATAATTTTAGTGGCTCTCCTCTGGACTCATTCTGTGTCCTTCTGGGCACAGTGCTCCAGGTGAGGTGTCGCAAGAGCAGAGGGGGAGAATCACTTTCTTCAACTGGCTGGCCATACTTCTTTTGATGCATCCCAGTAAACCATTGGTTTTCTGGGCTGCAAGTGCACATTGAAGACTCATGTTAAGCTTCTTTTCCAGCCTCCAGGAGTCCCTGGGTAGGTTTTCTTGTAGCCTTTCAGAACTTAAAGGGGTCATAAGAAATATAGAGACTCCTTTTTTTTTTTTTTTTTTTTTTTTAAGCAGGGCTTTTTTCAATAGATCAAGGGGTAATGACTTTAAATTGGAAGAGATTAGATTAGGGCTAGATACAAAGAGTTTTTTTTTTTTACTTTGAGGGTGGTGATACGCTAGAGCAGGTGCCCAGAGAGGCTGTAGATGCCCCATCCCTGGAAACACTTAAGGTCAGGTTGGACAGAGCTCTGAGGAACAACCTGATCTGGTTGAAAACGTGCCTGCTCCTACAGGGTGATTGGATAGGATGACCTTGAAAGTCCATTCCAATAAAAGTCCCTTCCGTTCTAAATTATTCTGTTTCTATGATTCAGCAGAATAAAGCTGCCAAGGCTTCTGACTGAGGATAAATGCATTAGGTCTGGAAGGTGAAGTCAAGAAAAGGATCTGTAATGACCTGTGTTTCTGTGATTTAGATAAAGGTCCCTGCATGTCATGACCTTTAACATAATAATGAGAAGAAAGTATAATGAGAAGCTTCCTTCCTCGTACAGTGATATTTGTATCTGTATATATATATATTTGTACACAAAACTTTGAGGATTTTACCACTGAATTCAATGATGTCAGATCTTATGTATCTGGTTTCTGATTTCTTCCACATATGTAACTTTGTAAAAAATTAATTTGCTGTTTTAAAAGTTAAGTATTATTTTACGTAAGTATCTGTATATAAAGATTATTTTATAGAGTGGGTAATTGAGAGTGGGTGGAAATGTTTAAGTGTACTAACAGCTAAGCTGGTTTTGAACTTCAAAGTGTAATAGTTACAGTCTTTTCAAGGTAATAATAACTGCAGAAATTTATTGTTATAAGAAACCTTAGGGAATATGCACTCACAATTTTTTTACTGCTTAACTTCATTTGTTTTGAACTCAGAATAAAGCAAGCTGTACAACATTCACTATAAGTTTAATGAAAATACCCCTAAATGTAAAAAACTGAGAATTGTACCAATTCTTCTACCTCAGAAAAGGCAGGTTTATATACAAGCACTTGCAGTGGGATTGTACTGTGACTGAAACAAAGGAATATCTTTTCTAGTTAATCTAAATAAAACTGGATTTACTCAGATTTGCTATTCTGGAGAAGGATATACCACACAAAGATGTTTACATTCCTACCATTAATTAGGACTACTCATAGCAGAGGGAAAAAAAATGTCAAATATTGAATTTTGGATAGTCTGGTTTTATTTACAATACTAAGGTACTATGTATTTTTCTTTTTCTTTCATTAGTGGTCAGGTTATACAGTAGATTGTGCCTTCATTTAGTGCAGCTGATCCCCTGCATTACAAGTGTTTCCCAGGCTGCTTAGTGGTTTTTTCCTCCCTTCAGCCCAGTCTTAATTTCTGCCTCTTTAACAAGCTCTTTCTGCTTCCCTTATGTTTCACTTCTCCTCAAATTTTTCTCCTGCTCAAATTCATGTATTTAAGGGCCTCAGACCATTATGAGAGGAGACAGAAGAATTGCATCTCTGTAAGGTCATGTTTATCTGTGTGGGAAATATCTCTTTCCTTACTGTTCCTAATCTGCTGCACTAGAATCAGCATGCCCTGGTAACAGTTCAATAAATCTTTAATAATCATCCTCAAAATTTAGTGGTCATTCAATTTAATCTCTCATGTATTAGGTATGTGACACATATGGTACCTCCTGATCCCCTATATAAATCTTATGCTCCTGCACCTTTATGTTCTAAATGATCAGATAGAACTACATAATGCAGGTGGGGAACCTTGTTTACTTTTCAACCCAAGGTCATGTAGCCATGAAAAGCAAAACCATACCTAGGGTATCTGAAGAAGAGCTACAAGCCTGAAGGAAAGAGGAGGAGTCAAACTGTGATTTCACTGTGGTTTCACTTATTTTACTGTGAACATGAAGTGAGCCTTGGTTTTTGTATTTTTTTAGTATCAAACAAGTATCGATTATTTACAAATATGCTGTTACAGTCATGTGAGTCCTAGCTAATACCACAGAAATCATAGAGTGTTAGGGGTTGGAAGGATCTTGAGAGGTCATCGAGTTCAATCCCCTGTCAGAGCAGGATAACCTAGTGGAGCACATCCACTAGGTTGTCCTAGTGGATGGGTTGTCCACAACCTCCCTGGGCAGTGTGTTCCAGTGTTTTTTCACCCTCACAATGAAAAATCTTTTTCTTATGTTTACACTGAACCTAGATAGATAATGAAAACTTTTCATTCCATTATGGTGTACCACCAGCAGTGAAACAGAGCTGGAATTTACTTCCATGAGCAGAATAAACGTAATAATTTGTGTCTCATTTGATCTGAAGATGGGTGGCTATAAACATTGACCAATTTCCACTGGAGTGAATGTGATGAACTGTTTCAAATTTTCTTTTATAAATTCTCTTCATTTACTGAATTTTTTAGTCAGAACCTTTAAGATTTCTACTGGTTTTCCATTCAAAAATTCAAAAACTATAGCATTCTCTGGAGTTTATTTTCTGTATTAGTAGTGTGCAAAATTTCAAAACCATCACCATCATGCAATGCTGCTGCAGTGCTGTTTCAGATCTGAAGGGATTTCTTGCAACTTCCTGCATTATCTGATAGAGCCATTCCTTCTTTGTCCTACTCTGTCCCACAAGCTACTATCTTTTTTTTTCTCCTGATTTTTTGTCTCTTTTCTTCCTCTAGGTGTGATAGCAGTTGTGATATTCATCCTGCTTTGCATCACTGCTATAGCCATACGCATTTATAAGAAAAAGGGCGTATACTCAAAAAATGAGACAAAAGGATCAGAAAATGAGGAAAGCACTGAATCTGCACTGAAAAGTGAGCTCAGCATGCAAAACACAGCCAGTGAAAATCAAAAGGAATACTTCTGATTGGCATTCATGATTTAGTTTAATTTAATATAATAATGTGATGGTCTGACTTTCTTGCTAAGCCAGGGGCTCTCAATGGACAGAAAAAGCTCTTGTACTCTGAAATAAATGCAATGGGTTTGACACTTGCTATATCCACATGTTCAGTCTCAGTGGTTGCTATAGGGGGCCTCTTTAAATTACATGCATTCCTTTACCATTATACTTAAATGCATTTCATGTAACAGTGAATTAGGTATTGTAACCAATTTCATTGTTGGTAGTTTCTGACCGTTCTGATGTGACCTTCTACAGCTAAAGTTTAACGCGCATACTGAGTATGATTTTTGAATAGGAAAATTGTTATGAATTTATTGCCATACTTTTCTTTAGCATTTGATTCTAGGATTTTGTTCAAGGTGAAAGTTGGATTCTAAGACTTGTGTTACTAAAGAAATTCTTCTGTGTTGCAGTATAGTGATCCCTCTTACTTAGTTCAAAATGCCTTTTGAACTGCTGTTGGCTGGTGTCAGCATCTCCTTGTGAGTTATAGAGTTTGGTGTCCAAAACAAACTGTATCTCTTTCCCTTGGTATGTGACTGATGTTATTGTTATCCTTTTTTTTTTTTTTTTTTTTTTTTTCCAAGCCTAACAGGACTTAGCACTGAAGGGTGTATAATCTGGAGAAATGCTGTAAAATCTTTTTTGCACTAGCTTTTCACTTACGGTCAAGTAAGAGGGCACCAAGATACACTCATGAGCATTCTAGGCATTTAGAATAATATTGGGATCAGAAGAGGCAAGAAGCTTGCTGGGAAATTAAAAAAAAAAATATCAACAATAGTTAAATTCTCATGAATGAAGACACCAAAAGATGATAAAATTAATATGATCCCTGGAATATAGTGATGCTCCTTCTATCAATAAGTATTGTTCTGTGCACTACCTGTGACATACTCGCCTGAAAACTCTTGCCCTTGAGGTGTTCCAGACCTCAAGATTAAGTTTTTCTGAATTATAGAAATTGTTTACGATTATCATGGTGGTGGGAATAGGGGATCTGGAGTCTCATACAGTGGCTGCTACTTGAACACTTTTGCTCTTCACACTTAATGGTACCTACTGTGCCTATGTGACATAAGGTCTGATTATACCCTTCAAAAGTATAGAGGTGATTAATCTCCTGACAGAGCAAATGAGGGAAGTCTGTGAAGTTGTCTAAGCAAATAAAGAAGGTTTAAGTTGTCTAAACAGGAGATTGTATAGTCACTTTAGATACCATTGGATATCTGAACTATCCATGTGTCCTGATGGGAGTGTCACAAGTTCTGCAGAAGGTATGTGTGTTTTGGAGGAGACAGCTGGAAATAGTAAGAACATCCAAAGCATCCAAAATGTCACTAGATACCATGACTTAAGTAACTGATACACACACAAAGGATTTTTTGCACTGGTAACAGTCATTGGTTTTTCTCCTCTTTCAGTGAGGAGAATCAAAGCTAGAACCTAGACTGTGAAGTTTAGAAAATATTAATATACACACCCAAGAACATTATAAAGACATGTAAACCTGTTGTGGTCTGCCAAAGTTTTAACATGTAAGCTTCTTTACATAAGTGGTGGTTGTGAATGCCACCACTTGGTGGTATTCAGTGTCAGGCATTATCACCTTTTAAATTTTATTTAATTCTATATGCCTTTAAGAATTCTACAGTTCCTTTTCTGCTTCCTCCTGTATAACTTCATTTATTTTAGGAACAAATTATTTCCTTATTTTGGTACCTTAAGGATTTACAAGCAGAGCTTTTTCAGATTAAGATAAAACTGCTTTCTTGTTTTTCTCATTTCTGCTATTCTACATGAATGTGTGTTATATCAATCAGGTTGAGGATCCAGGATCAATGAGTAGAAATCTACCTTATGTATTTATTAGTGTATTTGCTGATACAGTTTGGTCCATGACAATAGGTCACCTTTAGAAAAGGACAGAACATGGTGAGGGAATAATGCTTGATTATTTTTGTAACTGATGTGGACAAGAATATCCTGTTTTCTGGATGGGGAGTGGAGAAGACAAAAAACCTCACATAGGTGATGAGAAGACCTTGAATTTTAACATTTGCTACTTCGGAGCATCTCAGTCTAGCTAATTAGTTTGAAGTGGAATTTAGGGTTCCTTCTGGTGTGAAATAAATTCCATTAAATTTAAGATGTGTCCTTCCATAGTCTTCTCTGTAACTCAGAGTTTCTGCATCTCAAGAGGCCTTCTCTTAGAGATTTGTCAGTGTCCACCCTTTTATGTCACTTAAATCAACAAATCTGTTGGCAGTGATGAGTCCCAGTCAACTCCTTATTTTTATCAATGTGAGATGTAATAACCATGTGACAAAAAATTTGCATGCTGGTGTTCGTTATAATACATTCGACCCTCAAAACATAAATTTTGATTGAATTACAAAAGATAGAGTATTTGTAAGAGTTACCCACATACTAACCTAATAAAACCTAAAGGGTACCTACACCAGGATAAGTTGGAAGTATGCAGATACAACTTTTCAATCACTTGCTTTTACTTCTAATTTCTTGATAATTTCTACTGTGTGTTTTCATAGAGTGAAAGATCTCTTCCCTTTCTTCATTTTATTACAAATGAATAATAATTTTCTTCCCCTATTCCATAGAAATTTTTAAAACAAAAGGAAGGAGAAACCTTTATTCCTTATTTCACAGACCAATAAATAAAGAGGTGGCAGGGCATAAATGCCTGTGTCAATAGCACATTATTGCATTCAAAGACCCTTTTAATGCATTTAATTATCTGAGGGAGTCTTAGGGAAATACAGAAATGGATTTTATTGAATGGATATCTGCAGATCTGTGGCATATAATTAATCTCTCTGAAGATGCTATGACCATTTTCACCTGTAGGAAAGGTGACCATATATTCATGAGCTTAATCTGAAATATACAGTTCCACTATCAATGAAGCAGCATTTTATATTACTTGCTGCATGTCTGTTAATAAAACAAAAATGGTAACACTGAAGTGTGCTGAGACATACACCATTTCGTTGTCCCTTTTTTGATTCTCTATTCCAATGTGTGACTTTTCACCTCTCTGTTAATAAAACCTTTTTAAAATAAAGGGAGGAAAATATTAAAAAAAAAAATTGTATTAAAAAGCTTAAAACGGACAACAATATACTGATTTTTTTTTAACAGTAAAATATGTAGTAGTGCACATAATATACTGGTGAGTGTGGTTATTTATAGATATTACTGAGTGCTAATGTAACAAATTTACAACACACTGACACATTTTCCATAGCAAACACATTGTTTTCTGGAGTATATTAGAAAATAAGTAGCATGTAAGCTGGTACATTTTAAAAACTTTGCGTGGACACTAACTATGAAAGGCTTGTAATTATTTATACACTTAACATTTGCTGCATAAATATGTTCTAGTTAGGTTTTGGGAAAACATTTTCCAATACATTCACTGTTTTATGGATGAAGAATGTGCAGAATTCTAAGTGCACATTTTAGCATTAAATGTACTTACAGTAAAAATAATTTTATGGTACCACTATATGGCAGTGAAATACAAGGAAAAGAGCTTGTAAAAGCCAAAACACAGAATTCCTGGGAACAATCAGTTGTGTAGATTGGAGTGAACAGGTTTAGATTTTGAGGCCACAAAGCATGCAGCAGCAGAGTAAGAGAAAGTAAATGATCCACTATTCCAAGTAAGTAGAGGATTGATAAGAAAGTATCTTTTTGAAATAAAAGTAATTACCTTGAGAGGTAATTGTAAAACGTTACACTCAAGGCATAGTTGTAGCTGTATAATCCATGTGACATCACAAGGGAGGACTGTTCTTTACAAAAGAAAAATGTTTGCTAAATCAGAAAACTGAAAAAGCAAATGCCCTAGTTTCTGGGCTGCAATGCAGAGTCTCTGGAGTGAGTGTGCAGAGGCGTGGCATAGTTTTTTCAGATTGAGCTGCTAATTCTGCAGCTGAATATATAATGTATCCATAGTATTTCCAACCATTTAATGAGATTGTTCCTTATCAAGAAAGAAGAAAAACAAAAACCCAACAAAATTAGAGCTGAATAAAAAGGTAGAGGTATAAAGGCACTGAAGTAATTTCACCATTTCTTTGAAGTACACATGCTTAAGAGAATAAGAATAAGAAAGGAACTTTCCTCTAAATTTATTCTTTTCAGAACTTTCTCTTTCGGCTTTTTGGTGATAGTGGGAAGGAAGGATTTAAAGGGTTTGGGTGCAAAAGGTGCTAAAGCTTCTAATACAAGAAACAGAAACAAGAAAATAAAGGTGCTTTTAGGCTGTGCTTTTTTAAGAAGCTAGGCTTGTCTGTATCCTTGAAAGGATGTCTGAAAAGAATTTTTTAGAAGAACTGGATATGTTGTCCAAATGTCTTAATATTTGATTTTACCACTAATGGAATGGTAAGAATGGAATCCAACATCAAAACTTCATTGCAGAGAGAGATTCATACCCTTCCTTCAAATAGTGACATAAAATCTTATTAAGTTTCTAGATTGTATTTATAATTAATTTTTGAGATTTTATTAATATTTACATATTATGTAAATAACACTGAATAAATCATCTCTAGTGGACTTTTTAAATAGCATGTAAAAATCTCCATAAGCATGTGACCGAATGTGCACATTCCCATATATATGCGTGGTTTTTATTATTTTTGTTTGTTTGTTTTGAGAAATCCTTTGGTAGCAAAATAAAGTGTTCTTTAGCACACAAACAGTCAGTACATTGAACAGCACGTTTCAGATATTGTCCGCTATGCATCTTGGAAAAATACTTATTGAAGAGTAACTATCTAAGCATCTTTACAGATTCACTTGGTGGACTTCCCCCAGACAGTTAGGAAATTTTAGGCAGCATCAGGACTTACGCCTTCAGACGAGGTTAGGTAGTGGCATCAACAAAAGACTCCTCAGAATGCAAGAGAAAAGGCTACTCAAAATGCTTCTGAGCTCCAAGAAAATCAAAGAGGAATTGTCCATGGGTTACATCGTATTTCATAAGTATGCATTTGTCATCAGTAACTTAGTGATAACAGCATTTAAAAGAACTATTAAAGAAATACATATATTACTTAGCAAACTGACCAATACCAGATAGGACTTGGTACTCTTAGCATGCGATACTTTTTAATACAGCATAAATTTAGGGTCATCCAGCTTATTCTGATATATGCAAGAATTTATTATTTCAAATACAATGCAAATACAATTGTTGGGGATCTATGAACTCAATTTAAAAAAAAAAAAAAAAAAAAAAAAGCTGAAGTGCCTTGCAAGCAATTTATAAAGCAAATGATAATTTAACTGAATCAGCCATCATAAAATCTTCTGGATTAAAAAAAGAAAGATTGCAAAAACATTTCTCACTACATAATATAAATTCAGTAATGGATGCCTCTTTATAAATTATTTAAGAAACAGGCTTTCAGAATTCTTCTGCATGACAGAAGTGTGTAGATTGAGCTCTGAGAGGGGTCAAAATATTTATCCTACCCTTAAGTGTACGGTGTTGAAAGAAGCCATTAACTTTTACACTCCAATGTACAATATGAAAAAAATACTGACGTTTTGACTAGCTTGATATATTAATATTTTTAAAGCCCTTTGAAGATAGAAACCTTTATATAAGTGGTCAGCATTGTAATAGGAATAAATGTTATGCCAAAATAACACTAATTAGTTGTATTTATTTTAATACATTTATTTCAAAGGACAGTCCTTTTTCTTTCAAAGGACAGAAATAATAATGATTTTCCTCATATTTAATGAATAAAGACAGAGTGACAGATGAATAAAGAGGAGAAAGATTTTGGAATATTTATTTTTTTTTGTAGTATAGATTTGATTGCATGTTCTGTTGTTGGTTTTTGTTTTGTGGTTTTTTTTTTCTTTATGAGAGGTTTGGTTTATTTGCTTTGTTTATTTATTTTTTAATGAGCAAATGAGAGCGCAGAACATTTTCATCTAACTAGATGGGTAATACTTGAAATAAACAAGATAGTTATCATATAGACAAAGACAAAACATGGAAACATGGATTATAACAACACATCAACATTCCTAAAAAATGTTTCTTTCTAATTGATTAGGTCAATGGAAGCATCATATGCATATATTTTAACTGTAAGTCCTGGTTCCTTCTTAGTAGCTTCAACTGCCTCTGTGATCCTGTTTGCTACAATTTTTAGTTACCAGGGAGTTACTTCTAACAACTAGTCAATCCTAGGCTTACCATATTTTAATTTTTAATGACCGAACACAAAATTTACTGTGTATCTTTAAATCAATTATACATAAGAAATAGTACTTATCTAGATAAAATAACTGTGTATTTGCTAGCATGCATGTTGTATACAAAGTATCAAATCCAAAAGTAAACATCTAGTAGGTTGGGATTTTCATTCATTTTTTATTTGTCTGGGTGTTTTTTTAGTGCACTTCCCTTCCTAGATAAACAAAGAGGATCACTTCTAGCTTAGTCACACGCTGCTTGTAAACAAATTATCTTAAGAGGGTGGCACAGAAACCTATTATTTAATTTTAAAAACTATAGAAAAACTGTAAGAAAAATTCAGAATTTTTCAGTAGTTGAAACCACAAGATATAGTATTTCCCTTTTCTATTTAAAATTTTAGTAAACATTCTGTATATTCTGTAACTTTTTTCCCCACTGCATTCAGTCTAGAAATACAGCTTTACAATATCTTAAAAAGAGCAAACACTCAATCATGGTCTTCTCACCAAAAACTCAAAAATTTTACCTGAAAAACAATATTTTTACAGAGATTCAGAAAATCCTTTAGCAGTTGCTGGTTTTTAGTTTTTGTTTTTGTGGGGTTTTTTTACTCAAAAAATATACAGGTCCTTATTCTTGCATAGGAAATGAAATTAATATTTAAATTAATTGTTAAGAATTGTGATCTGTAGTAACTCTGAATTATTGATATTGTGCTGCTATGATTTTGCTTCTTTAATGTTCAAATTCATAATATACGCATGTTTGATTCAAAGTGATTTTTTGTTAAATTATGTCATAAACATGTAAGTGCTATGTTTCAGGTGTTTTACAGATAAGTCCTACGAGAAAGTAGCACTTAAGTACACTATAGGATTTTCAGAATGTGTCATATATTACTTTACATTACACTTTGATAAAGCTCATTTATTTTTATATAACTTACTGTGATGGATTTATGTTTTATTCCTAGGACACATAGTGAGAATTAAACATCAAAATTAGCAGAAAAGCAAAATAAAACAAGTCAGAAATTTTCTTTGTTGATAAAGCTGTTATTATAAAAGTCCTGAAAAATGTTTTACTATGTTCCTGTACAGCTATTTTTCAAATCATATGAAGTGTTTATTTTAGATCATGTTATCAAGCACATCTCTTTTCAATCACTTCGTTTGTAAAAGCAAGCTAAAAGTAATTTTAGTTTCAAATTGATATCTAGCAGTCTGTATGTCTCAATAAAGTATTTCAATCTGTAAATGAAGTACAGCATGAAATATCTAGTATGAATCTTCTCACAGCAAAATAATAGTGATAATTAATACCCCCCTGAAACAGAAAGATCTTTGAATGTCTAGAATTGCCTTGACAGTGTTATTGTATGATTATAAGTACACCTATTTAGTTAGAATCTAATTAGGTAAGCATTAGTAAATGCCTGTTATTTAGTACTTGAGAACGGTTAAGTGCTACATTTGACAAACGAAATGTTTTTTTTAATTAATCAAATCATGCATATTATGGTCATAATGCTGCCCTTGCACTGGGCATAATGCTTGCCCGCTGTGGAACTTCCTAGTGATTAAAAGTAATTTCTCCATTACTAGGTTCACCTTTGGGCTCCGTAGCATACTCTAATATCCTTAAAAACTAATTATTTTTCCAGTAAACCTGTGTTACTGCTTCATGATAGCCTTTTTATTTCATCTACGAATTTCTTCCTTCTTTGCACCACTGCTAGAACCACGTAACTAGTGGGGAATCTATACTTGTAATTACACAGAGAGTTGCTGCAGCAGAGATTGCTTTTCCATTAGGTGGCTGTTGTACTTTGAGTTGGCTGCTCAAAATAGGTCATGCCTGTGAGCATTCCCTTGCACTGACAACTAGCACAGCTGTCCTGTTACCACCTTGCTGAACTGTGTCCTGCCAAATTTTATGGGCTTTGTACTTTTCAGTGTCTTCTGGGCTGAAATCCTGGGAAAAAATCCTACTACCTACCTTCAGTGCATAGGTCTCCCAAGCATGACCAAACATCACTGGTCATGTAGTGCTTCTCTGAAGTCCTAATCCCAGCTGGATACTGGGAGGAAGTATGAATACTGCTGTTCCTACATGATACTATGATGGAAAGCCATCTATGGCAGCCAGATATAGATACACCTAACCTGGAGACTTTGTCTTATTACATGCTCAATATAAAGAATAAGAAAATCAAGAGTGACAACTTCTGCTTAGGCCCCAGAAAGGAGGCAGGGCATCAGCAGGCAGGTTACAGTTCAGGCTGTGGCTGAGCAATGACCTGGTCTTCATGGGGAACTGAGGGGGAAGGTGCAAAGGAGGGGCAGGAGCTGATTGTTTCTCCTCCTGTTGGTGGACAGAAAAAGAAAAATGTGACTTTTGGTTCACATTTTTAAGGCTTTTCTAGAGAAAATATTTTAAACAAACAAACAAAACCTGCATGCTTTAGCTGTTGTGCTTCAAGAAAAAAAAAAAGTCAGACAGTAAGTATCTGGCTTTACTCCAGAGACAGTGACATAAGGCAGGAAGATAAAACCTCATAATGCTTTGTAAGAACATGCTCCTAGAAGTCAGGCTTCCTCTCTCACACAGTATAAGCAAGACTTTCAAAAGCACTTATATTGATTCAGGAAAATAACAGCTTGACATTCTGTACAAAATCCCTGATCATTCAGTTCACAGAATCACAGAATGGCTGAAGTCAGAAAGGATGCCTAGAAGGTAGCTAATCCAAAAATATTTGCTCAAGCAGGGCCAGGTAAAACTGGTTGCCCAGGATCATGTCCAGACAGATTTTGAATGTCTCCAGTGAAGGAGATTTCACAGCCTCTCTCAATGTTTAGTCACCCTCAAAGATGAAAAATGTTTCCTGATGTTCAGAAGGAACATTATACGTATCAGTTTGTGCCCAGTGACTCTTATCCTGTCAGTGGGCACCACTGGAGAGACTCTGGCTCCACCTGTACACAGTTCCTGCAGGCATTTATATATGTGCATGACATACCCCCATGAGTCTTTGCTTCTCTAGAGTGAGAAGTCCCAGCTCTCTCAGTCTCCTCGTGGGACAGATCCCCAGTTCGCTGACATTTTCTGTGTCCCTTTCCTGGAGCCTCTATTGCCGAGGAGAGGGAGAATCATAATAATTTAATAACAATAATTTAATTTGGAAGAGACCTTTCGGTCCAACCATGAGGCTACTGCTGCCAAATCCACCATTAAAACACACTTATTAGTGCCACATCTACCCATCTTTTAAATACCTCCAGGGGTGGTGACTCCACCATTTAACTGCACAGCCTGTTCCATTGCCTGACAATCCTTTCGGTGATAAAAGTTTTCCTATTATCCAATCTAAAACTCCTCTATCACAACTTGACACCATTTCTTTGTCCTATCACTTGCTACTTGGGAGAAGAGACCTCTACTTCACCACCACTTCCTTTCAAGTAGATGTAGAGAACGGTAAGGTCTCCCCTCAGACTGCTTTTCTACAGATCAAACAATCCCAGTTCCCTCAGACACTTCTCATAAAACTTATGCTCTAGGCCCTCCACCAGCTTCATTGACCCTTTTTGGACATGCTCCAAAACCTCATTGTCCTTCTTGTAGTGGGGGTCCAAAACTGAATTCAAAGCTTGAGGTTCAGCCTCATCTGTGCTGAATACAGGGGGACAATCACTTACCTTGTCCTGCTGGCCACACTGTGGCTGATAAAAGCCAGGATGCTATTGGCCTTGGCCACCTGGGCACACTGCTGGGTCATAATCAGCTGGTTATGGACCAGTGCCCCCCGGTTCTTTTCTGCCAACTCACTTTCCGTCAACTTTTTCCCAAGCCTGTAGTGTTTCATAGTGTTGTTTCTGTGACTCGTGTAGGATCTGACTTGTTCTTGTTGAAGCTCACACAATTGGCCTTGGCCCATCAACCAGCTTGTCCAGGTCCCTCTGTAGTGCCAGCCTACACTCAAATAAATCAAAACTCCCTTTTGGGTCATCTGAAAACTTATTGAGGGTACACTCAATCCTGGCCTCCTCCAGGTCATTCAGAAGACAGTTTCGCCAGCAGAATGTTGTGGAAACATCTGCCTTTTCCTCATCCACTAAGTGGGTAACCTAGTCATAGAACGACATCAGGTTATTCAAGTGGGGATTTCCCTTTCATAAACCCATGCTGATTGGGCCTAATTGATTTGTTGTCTTGCATATGCCACATGATGACTCTCAAGATGGTTTGCCCCATAACCTTCTCCTCCACAGAAGTCAGGGTGACAGGACTGTAGTTCCCTGGATACTCCTTCTGGCCTTCTGATAGATGGGCATCATATTTGCTAGCCTCCAGTGAACTGGGACTCTCCTGATTATCCAGGACTGCTGATAAATGATGCAAAGTGGATTGATAATTCCACTGACTGCTCCGGTACCTTATTTGGACCCCATCTTGGCTGTGTCTTGTCCCTACACTTGCATATGTCCATGTGATGTAGCAGGTTGCTAAGCATTCCTGCTTGGACTGTGGGGGCTCCGTTCTGCTCCCTGTCCTTGTATGCCAGTTCAGGGGGGGAAGCTACCCAGAAAACATCTGGTCTTATTACTAAAGACTGAGGTGAAGAAGGCACTAAGTACTTCAGCACCTCAGACTCTTTTTCATCCTTTGTGACTGTGTTACCTCCCCATCCAATATAGGATGGTGATTCTCCGTAGTTTTCTCTGGTTGCTAATGTATTTACAGAAAAAAAGAAAATGATCGTCTTTCAGCTGTAGCCAGATTAAGTTCTAGTTAGACTTTTGCCCTTTTAATTTTCTACCTGGTAATCACCCTAAGTTGCCTGATTCATCTTTCAAAGGCCATAAACATCTTTTTGCCCCTCTGTCCAGTGAGGTACCCTCCCTATTCCCCATTAGCCGTGTCAGGAACCCCACACTTCAGTTCCCTCTCTCCCCTGTTGTATTTCCAGCAGATATCTGCTACGTTGAAGACTCACATGGGAACAAGGGCTCACATTTATGAGGCCTGCCGGTTGATTACAGAATATATTTTTTCTTCTTCATCCTGGTGGGATAGTCTAAAGCAGACTCCCATCATGACATCTGCCTTGTTGGACTTCTCCCTATTACCTACACACTCAATTCTACACTCAGTATTATCAAGATTTGGACACTCAAAATAGTACTTAATGCACAGGACCATCCTACTACTTCTTCTACCATGCCTATCCCTGTTGAAGAGTTTATAGCCATCCATTACTAACCTCCAAATGTATGAGTCATTCCACCATGTTACTGTGATGGCAACCACACTTCAGCTGGGCTAATGATCCTGATACCTTTCTAAAGAAAGAAGCCCTAATTCCTACCTGTCCATTCTCAGGTATTTCTGTGCTTTCTAAACCATTAATAACCCTTGTGTCTTTACTGCTGCATGGCTCTCCATGTCCTGCCTCCATTGAGATGTTATACCAAAGGATTTCACTAGCATACCGTTCCATAAACACTGGTGTGCCATCTGAAGGCTCGTGCTTTTATCCCTATATTGTGGGGGACTGTGTCAAACATCTCACAGAAGTCCAGATAGATCATATCTCTTGCCCACTGATGTAGTTACCCAATAATAGAAAGCCACTAGGTTCATCAGGGAGGATTTGCCATTAGTGAAACCATACTGGCTATCTTGGATCATGTTCATGTCCCTCCATGTGCCTTATCAGACCTTCTGGGACAACCTGCTCCATGATCTTCCACGCACAGAGGTGAGGCTGACAGGACGTTAGTTACCAGGGTCCTCCTTACTACCCTTTTTAAAAATGAGTGTGATATGTCACTCCTGTGTCCTGGAGTGACACAGAATTCCTGAGTGATAGGACTCAGGGAAACGATAGGAAACTGAACCAGGGGAGGTTGAGGTTCGATATTCGGCAAAGGTTCTTCATCCAGATAGCATTTGAGCAGTGGAACAGGCTCCCTAGAAGTGGTCTCAGCCCCAGTCTTGCCTGAGTCAGGAAGCATTTGGATGACACTCTTGTTTGGATGAATCATTCTCAAGTGATTCTGGGGGTGCCCTACACAGGGACAGAAGTTGGACTTGATGATCCTGATTAGTCCTTTCCTACTTGTCATATTCTATTTCAGTCATCAGGGACTTCACCTGACTGCCATGACTTTTCAAATATCATGAAGACTAGCTTGAGAACTACATCCACTAATTCTCTCAGGACTCTGGGATGCATCTCCTCTGGTCCCATAGACTAATATGTTCAGGTTCCTCAGGTGGTCAGTGAGAGGGACTCCACTGCCCTGGTCCCCACCTAGTGTCTGCTTTTTTTTAACTTGGGAGATGCTGGAGAGAATTTGCCAGTGAACACTGATGAAAAATGTTGTTGACAACCTCAGGCTTCTCGTATTTGTTACTAGCTCACCATACTTGCTCTTCAGAGGGGGATTGTTTTCTTTAGCCTTCCTTTTTTCATTGATGTGCACTTTTTGCTATTCTTCATATCATTAGCAAAGTTCAGCTCCAGCTGTGCCCTGGCCTTCCTGACCAAAGACCTAAAGTCTCTCTAGATTGCCCTCAGGCTTCTTGTAGCAACTTTATCACTGTCCTGTAGGTCACTTCAGCCATGAAGGGAGAGGATGGGGAATTCTTTTTATCATGCATCCTGTTTTCCCATAAGGCCTGTCAGGGAAAGTAGGGTGCAATTCCATTAGTCTATCTCTCTCTTTTACTCCTTGTTACTCCTCAACCTACCCACCTCCTCGTGAAGCTCCACCACTAAGTGGAGGTGTTCCTCTACCTGAGCACAGCTCTCACAAGTGTACTCACTGCTGCAGTCCATACTGGCATAAGAGCAGGGCACACCTGCACCTGGACACCTGGGTGGCAGCTCCTTCACACTGCAGTTACACCTGGAAACCTACAACAGTTTTTGTGAGTGCAGAGCTTAAAGAGTCCATGGCTTTCTTCTGGGGGACATCGTTGCTCCCTGGTTGAGCTGGAAGAACTTCATCACCCTTATGTCGTGGCCTTCTTGCACACCCTTCTGTGTAACCTGCATGCCAAGCCTGTTCTGGTGTGCCACACCGTGTTTGCTTGCCTTGGTCAGGACACTTATGGTCCTGTATATACCTTAGGAACCTACACTAATATTTCTCTTGTAATTCAGGATTTTTCTTCTGAAACACACTGGAATGGTAATTACGGGATTTAAAGTTTCTATGCTTGACCTTTTATCTGAATGAGAGATCAAAACAATCAAGAAGGAATGAATAGCAAAACTTTTGCTGCTGGGATAGTAATACCAACTGTTCCTGATTTTTTAATACAGACTATAAATGTTGTTTTGCTTTGTGAATGTGTGCTTTTTTCCGAATGTGATGTTTTTTGTGGATGTGATGTTTTTTGCTCAGTGGTCAAGCAGTCAGCGCCTGGCCTTTTTATTTGAAGTTATCCTGGCCATCTGCACATTAAAGGCAAGAGAAGGAAGGTTAAATCAGATTCCAGTGAATACTTTCCTTGAAGGATGGTAAATATATTAACAAGAACAGAGGAAATACAAGGTCTTAATACTAGTGCAAGGCTGATGGAAATGACACATACTTACTAATTGATAAATATTTCTATTTAAATCTCCAAAGAAAAATGCAAGATCTGCAATACAAAAGAAAATACATCCTCCTATGCTGCATTCCAATAGGCATTGAAACTTAATGAATATTGTCATGTTCCTCTTTTGTAGGTTAAAAAAAGCCCAATTTCCATTAACCCAGGTTTCAGTCAATATTAGATAGCATATTTTTGATACTTTGGTAAAAAAAAAAAATGTTCAGCTTGCAGATCATGTTAGATGACTACAGTGAATTGATTACAGTCTATGAGACTGTAATTTATTGTGGTCTTTTTACAGCTTCCTGCCTATACATAGCTCTTCAAATGAACTGTAAAGTTTCTGTTTGCTGTAAACTAAGCACGTTTTAAAAGACATACTCCTGAAATAAGGAAAATTAGAAAAAAGGGTAAAAATGTTCTTTAGGTACTTGTTCTTGCTTCTTTTGGGAGAGCTAATAAATTTTTCCACAGATGTCTCTATCAGTTTATTATGGTGTCTAAATGTTATCTGGTTCTAAATGAACAAAAATAGAAGACATTAAACTGATGGTATTCAGAGGGTTATTCTGTTCACAGTTACCTATGAAAAAGTTAAATATCCTCTGCCTTTTTTGAGGTTACATTCAGCAGAATTTTCTTTGCTTCAAAGGACAATTAGCAAGTAGAATATAGTCAGATTACCAATTATAGGAACAATTATTTCCCTGCTGAGGAAACAAACAAATTATGTTAGTATAAAGACAAACAATGATTGCAGGGAGGACGCACAGTTGGGAGCATTCTCATGGAATGAGAATCAAGAATTCCAACATAGTTTAATGTCCAGCTGCTAGCATCTCCTCTGAAATCAGGAATCCTGAAGTGTTAACACAGCATCACTAAAAAGGCTCAAAATGGGGATTTTTATTTGTTATAATTATGATGCTGTATTGGTGTTATGCTTGTGGTAATGAGCAGAAAATAGCTTTTATCATTATTGTGTGTATTCTTGTTTGTAATAGTAAGCCTTGCAGTGAGTAATACAAGGCCTGCAAAGATTTTTTTTAGTATTGTTACTGAATGTTATACCACCAATAATTCCAATAATTTTCTGATGGGTAATTTGAAGTGCCCTATCCTAAAAAATGAATAAACAAACAAACAAAAAAAAATGAGACATCAGTTTGTCAAGTGCACCTTCTGAAGATTTGAACTAAATACACTTTTGAAGAACTAAATTTACAGGTACAGCAAGTCTCAAGGATGTTGCTACAGAACCACTCAGTTTTCAAGATGACTATGCTTGAAGAACAAGGAAGCTTGATGAAGATGCTAAGTTTCATAAGGCTGTCATCTGCCTTATGATCTTTGGACTCACGGGATGCACACTGGTGTGCAAAATTAACAAGCCATGATTATTTCCATCCATTTAATACCTTATCGTGGGGTGATTTGGGATATGTCTTATTCTGTTTTGTTTTGAAGAGTTGACTGAAGAAGGAGGGATGTGTGCCAAATTAAGTGTTGATGACTATAGGACAATGTAAGCATGTAGATAATTTTGTGACTTTTATACTTCCTCCTGACCACCCAGTCACTTTCATTTCTTCTATTAAACTCCCATTCTTCTCTCTAACACTTTCTGTTGCTCCCTTTCCTGTTCCCTCTCCTCTCTCTCCTTTAGCTTCCTGCTATTATTACCCAGAGACTGTTTAAAGTGTTATTTGAGCCACAGGGGGAAGTGAGGTTCCATTCAGCAGAATTGTCTTTGCCTCAAATGACAGATGGCAAGTGGAATGTTGGACAGTGGTCTCCCAATGAGCACAAAGACTTTAGCGTCAGATGAGGGGTTTCACTGAGATGAGCAGTTAGTGAGCTGTCTTCTGTACAGATAGCTAAAAACTGTTGGGCAAGATAAGGACTATCCTCAGAGAATTTTTTTCCATATGTTTACTAAGGGAGGGAAGAAATGAAGAAAAAACATTCCTTAATTCTGGAATGTACAAGCAGAACAGGAGGAAAGTTTGTGAGCATTTAAGAGACATGGGTGTGCACAGTCTTTGCTGCCTGGGACCTGACCCCTAGCCTGCCTAGGACTGGCCCACCACTCGAGGAAGAACGGTCATTGGGACATGAAAGAATCCTCAGGTGGTGATACTCTTATCTCCTTATCTCTCTCTGTCTTTCTGTCTCAATAGACTTGCAAAGTGTTTGCCAGGTCACTTAATTTTGCTCTCCACCAAGTGAAACTTTCTATTTGCACCTGACCCTTCATGGCTGGACTTTGTTCTTGCAGGATCTGAATATTAAGTTACATCAGCCACAATGTGGATTGCAACATTTTTTTGTTCGTTTGTTTGTTTGGTTTTTTTTTTAATATAATTTATTGTGAAATATGTAAACATTTTGTCATATGGAGTTAAATCACTTGACAACAAGCAAGCCCATGTATGGTTGAGTTAAAAAAAGTGGTTTTAACTCCAGATAACGAGAAACTTCATTTTCTTGTGGTACAAAGTTTCCTCTAGAGTACCTGCAAATTTTATCTGGGAGCATTTAAGCTTGTAAATTTCATACAAAAATAACTTAAACAGCGAAGTCCTTTGCTAAATAAACCACAGAAAAAGAAATGCATCAGAGAATGATTGAAGTGTATGTCATAAAACCTAGACTTGCTGTGCTTTAATGTCACCATGTCACTTGCAAGAAACTATTAATAAATTGCTGCTTCCCTCTTTCTAAAATGTATATATAAATATATTTATTCTTGCCTACTTGTATTAAGGTTAAGCATTTCTTTTAATTTAATTTACTACATCTGTATACTGTGCTTCATTTATATGTATAAATTAAGAAGTGCAGCTGTAATCTTTAGAATATGAACACAAAAACTCCTATATTTTTCTTTTACCAAAAAAAGTAAGTCACACAATTTGCCTAAAAATTACAATCCATTAACCTCTAAGAAGTACAAATATATAAAAGGTTTTAGGCTATAGTTTTTGTAATGTGAGAAACTTCTTTATGAATGAAAAGGAAGCTGTTAGGAATTTATGTATCCACCAGCTAAAAGGATTCTTTGGTATCAGATAACTGAAGCAGTTTTAGTGATACTCACCACAGCCATGTGTTAGAGGATGAAAGCTGGAAAAATGTCTTTTCTGGGATCTGAGGCCTTTCTCAGTGCCTGTGCTCTAAGTGAAAACGGCCTCCTGTGGTAGCAGGCGAATGTCACAATGTGTAGGAAAGACAAAGAGGTGATCAAGTTGCTACTGCCATTCATCACTGCACTCACTGGATTTGGGTATCACCCTTCCACAAGTTATGATGTGGCTTTGAAAAGTGAAACAGTTCTTAATAGAAATCCAGGTGAATGCACCTGGGCAAGATAACTCATGCTCTTTTAGAAATTATGAAAGGCAATTCCTTAGTTCCTGTATCAGAACTAATTCAGTTGAGAGTGGAGACAAGCAAAGAATTTATCTTAAGGATTTTTAACGAAAAGTTACTGGAAGAGATTGTCAGAATCAGCAGTACTATACTCAGACGGAATGGAATAAAAATTTAACAGTCTCCTAAGTCTGGTTAAAGATGGTTAAAAGTTCACAAATTTAAAAAATATGCAATTCAGAGAACAGAAAAAACTTTTTTAGATACCATTTCAATTTCTTTGAGACCTCGGCAGTACACAGACATTCAAAATTTATATGTAATGTAAATATATTATTCAAAACATTTATTTTGCTTCACTTTCACTACATCAAAGGAATAATTTGTGTTTCCTCAACCAAAAGCATTTTGTGATTAGAGCAGGTATGATGATTTTGTAACTTCTTATCACGAAAATAAAATAAATCCATGCTTGCCTCACCCCCCCCAAAATAGACATGGCAATACATGAAAAATGTATTCTTTCACATTTAAATGTATTCTTTCAATAGTGCTTAGCATGAATTCTGATGGAATTTCAAATTTCTTAATGCAATTAGGATTCACTGTTTCTTATACAGAATGAATCTAAAAAAAAAAACCAACAAACCAACAACTTTGTAAGGTTAGATTAGAAAAAGCTCAAATGTAAACACAGAAAGTGATGCATACATGTGCTCTTGTGGAATATAAATATGCAACAAACACAGAAAGAAAAAATATTTTAGTGACATGACAATAATACTAACTTTTCATTTAGTAGTGGCTTATTGTATTATAGAGAAAACGGAGAATATAAAACTGTGGTAGCCTAGCTTGTAGAAATTCTGTTGTTAGCACTGTGGTTTTTCAGTACTGCTTCCCAGTCTTAAGTATACAAGAGCAAAAGCCAATGTGATATGTCATGGTACAAGGCAAGAGGGAAATGATCAAGGCAGAAGTTCAGCTGTCTGCTTTACTGTCTTGCAGTCAGAATCTTTTTCCTCTTATCAGAAGAATTGTTCACTGCCCCAGAGCAGACCTTGGACGTAAGAACAGAAATCACCTGGCTGCCTGCAGGGACAAAAAAATAATCTAAAAATAAAGCTAGACCTTTGAACACTGTTGCTTCTAACTGGAGGCTTGTCTTTAATCTTATATGCAGCATAGCTGTGTCTAGAAGTTTCCTTTTCCACTAAGAAGATTTTCTTCCTTTTCTTCTTGCAAAGTCTGAGGTACTTTGAAAGCTCATCCTTTTATGTTGAAAGATAATGCTTAAAAATAAGGGAGTACTTGCAAACTTATCACTGGTGTGAATCTGGGAGAGAACAGCTGAGATTTTGATCTAGCCAAGCAAGAATAGATTCATCATGTGATGCTACAAATAAATTACACATCTAGGCTATGGCAAATGGTTTTGTGATAGAGAACAGGTGGAGAATGCCAGCACCTCATTCTGTACTTTCTACAGTTGCTAAGGAAAAACAAATCCCAAACCATTAATAAAAGATGACAGGGTTTAGGATACGGTATGTTAATTCTGAGGCAAAGTTTACATTATGAGCACATAGTTGCAAAAATGTAAGCATTTTAGTCAGAATTAAGCAGATATTAACTTAGTTCCAGATGTGCAGTGTATAATTTACAAACTTCCAGGCAGCAAGAAAAAAATAAAAATAAAAAACCCAACCCTGTAGTTCTCTTGTGGATCAAAAGGAAAAAAAGATTATGATACTTTACACCTTAAGGAGAGATACTTATACTGAAAATTTCTTTCTCAGCTAACCTTAATAGTAAACAAATGGCTCTTGCCAGTGGCAATGTTCCTTGGCTCTATAAACCTGACACATTACCAGGCTCATCTTAGACTTTGGTGCAAAAATAGAAAGAAAGGAATCAGGACATAATTTGAAAAAAAGGACTCAGAGTAATTCTAGCAAATACACTTAATAGTTCTATTTATTTTGCAGATGAAAATCTGAAAATAAATAAAACACATTTGTCTACAGAGGATACATTTTTTTTCTTCTATCTAGTCTAGGAGATGTGATACCCTAAAATATTAAGTGAAAGTAGCCAAAATGTCAATCAATTTTTCTTGCCAGTGAGGATTTGATGACATAAATTTGAATTGGAAAACAAATATTTTTATTATTTCCTATCTTTTTAAAAAATAAAATATGGTCTTAGACAAGTGCAAAAACAGGTTGTTTAAAACAATATTAGTCTAATAATTGATAAAACTTTTACTACTTTGGTAATAGATGAAAAATTAGGCCCAGCTAAGGTAACTTCTTACAAAATAGGTTATGTTTGAATTAATCCAATGTATTTTAAAAGATCATTTACTGTTTATCTTTGCCTGTGTTTTACTTTGTGTCTCAATAAGATTCAAATGCACTGCTGGATATAAATATCATTTGAATTCATAATGCAAAACTTTGCCCTGCAGGTATACATATCTATAGTATATATATATATATATATATATATATATATATACACTGCAGGTATACATATCTATAGTATATATATATCTATAGTATATATATATATATATATATATATATATATACTGCAGGTATACATATCTATAGTATATATATATATATATAAATATATATGCATAAAATAATTCATGACAAGGTTATAGTGTTTCTCCTAATCTATCTTCATGGAATCATAGAAATTTAGGGATTGAAAGGGACCTTGAAAGATCATCGAGTCCAACCTGACCCTGCCAAAGCAGGATCACCTACAGGAGGTCACATAGGAATGCATCTAGGTGGATTTTGAATGTCTCCAGGGAAGGAAATTCCACAACCTCCCTGAGCAGCCTGTGCTAGTGCCCTGTCACCCTCACAGTGAAAAAATTCTTCCTTTTTTATACAGAGCTGTCTATGCTCCAGTTTATAACCGTTGCTCCTTGTCCTATTGTTACTCACGCCTGAGAAAAGATTTATTCTGTCTTCCTGTCACTTGCTCCTTACATATTTATAAACTTTAATGAGGTCACCCCTCATTCTTGTCTTTTCCAAGCTGAAGAGCCCAGCTCCTTCAGCCTTTCCTTATAAGGGAGATGTTCCACTCCCTTCATCAAGCAGACTCTTTCAAGAAGTTTCCTGTCCTTTTTAACGGAGGGTTCCAGAACTGGACACAATATTCCTGATATGGTCTCTCCAGGGCAGAGTAGAAGGAGAGGAGAACCTCTCTCTACTTACTAATCCCCTACCTTCTAATGCACCCCAGGATGCCATTGGACTTCTTGGCCACAAGGATATGTTGTTGGTTCATGGCCATCCTTCCATCCATCAGCACCCCCAGGTGCCTTTCCCCTATGCTGCTCTCCAACAGCTTGGTCCCCAACCTATACTAGTACCTGGGGTTGTTCTTTCCCAAATGCAAGACTTTACACTTGCCCTTGTTGTAATTCATTAAATTTCTCTCTACCAAACTCTCAAGTCTGTCACAGTTCCTCTGAATGGCAACACAGCCTTTTGGGGTGTCAGCCATTCCTTCCAGTATTGTGTCATCAGCAAACTTGCTGATAATACACTCTATTCCCTCATCCAGGTCATCAAAAAATATATGGAATAGTACTGACCCTTGAGGAACACCACTGGAAACAGACTTCCATCTAGACTCCATCCAATTGACTGTAACTCTCTGGCTTCTATCCTTCATTTTCTGTAAGGTTAACTCCACATTTCATCATTTCTGCATATTTTATGATTATCAGTTTGCTCCTGCTTTATACCTGTAGTGTAATGGTCTACACCAATACCCATACCACTGACAGCTCTTTGAAAAAGTAACTTGTGCAATATGGTGCAGTATAGCATATACAAATACTGAGCTGCTTCTTGTTAGGAACTTCATGTACAAAGATATGAATATATTTCACTTACTGAAATGTCATGCCTGTACTTAAAACTTAAAGATATCCTGTGATATACTTGGTAGTTGTCTAAAATTACAAGTAAACATCTGGCAAACCTTCATTACAATCTACCACAGGGAAAGCAAGAGAGAGGCAAAACTTTTGAGGAGCTCCCTAATCTAAGACACAAAACTCAATACATCTATGGTGAGAGAACACTACTTGCAATTTTTTTCCAGAGCTGTATTGATTGTGAGGATCTCAGTTTTGAAAATGGTCCTCTTGTGGCTCAAGCCTAACTGTTGCTTCCATGCCTACTGTACTATTTATACTGACATTCTTATAATTTAGACATGAGACCCAAGAAGGAGGAAAAAGTGCACTAGGTCTATGGTCCCTCCCATCAACTGTGTTGTGACCTAAGTCTATCAAATCTAGTGGGTTTATGCCAGATTAGATTTTAATGGTGTAAAAAAATAAAGACTCTCATGAGTCACTCATTAGAATTCCTGAATTACCCCCTTTTAACTAGCTTAACTTCACCAACAATGCCTTTTTCCTATTTGAAATGGTGTCCAAAAGCTCCTCTATAAAGTACTATAGCAGAAAAAGAAGTCTGCCAAAGGAGAAAAAATGAAAAACTGTAAGTCAGCTTCAACACAACATACACTGCATGCATCTGAAACTATATATAAACATTGGATAATCAGACATGCCAATGAGTATGCAGTAGGAAATATAGTTCAGAAGTTTTGCACTCCTGTGTCTATTCTTCAGAACTGAAGTCTCAACTTCAGTAACACTTTTACTGTAGAAAATCAGTATAAAAAAAAAAAAAAGTTTTTAATACTTGCCTTATATCCCATAAAAGACTGGATCTCTTCAGCTTGGGTCACCTCATTAATATTTATAAATATGTGAAGGGCAAGTGCCAGAAGGACAGAGCCATGTTCTTTTCAGTTATGTCCAATGATAGAACAAGGGGAATTGGTATAAGCTTGAGCATAGGAGGTTCCACATAAAGGAAAAATTTTTTTACTTTGAGGGTGACAGAGCACTGGAACAGGCAGCCCAGGGAGGTTGTGGGGTCTCCTCTGGAGATATTCAAAGCCCACCTGGATGTGTTCCTGTGTGACCTGTTACAGGTGACCCTGCTCTGGCAGGGATGTTGGACTGGATGATCTTTCAAGGTCCCTTCGAACCCCTAACTTTCTGTGATTTCTATGATCTTTTAAAAAATACATTATTAAAATCCTATCACAGTTATTAGTCCAGTACAACTAACTGCTCAGTAACAGATTCTTTCAGTTTTCACCAATGTTATCAGCATGTGCCTTTTTTATCCCTGATGGGAAACAGAAAAACAGACTTGTGTTAGTTGTCCCTAGGTAGTGTGCAATCTTAGGGATCATACAAGGACACATATATGAAATAGAAGTGGAAATAGAACATCTTTACTACTTTTCATTTTTTTCTCCTTTTTTTTTATTTTCCTCCCACATGTGAATATACCCAGCTAAGGCCTATGGAGGCCAAGGAGTGGTCTATTGTCTATACTGCATACCCCCTACTCAAGTAATGTGCTTAATAGTAATTTTTATGGGAACAGATCAAAAATAAAAAAACAAGTTGACACAGAGTGATAACTCCTCCAGTTCTCAATAGCCTTAAAGTTTGTTAGCTGAAATGGCTGACATCAAAACATCAGCATCCCTTCTTTGAAAACTTATCCTGTAACCCTATTCATTATATAATATATAGAGTAATAAAACACTGCATTGCCTACATCCAAAGAAGTGTTATGTTTGTAACAGAATTTAACACTGGTGTGAAATTGACTAAAGCATCCTCAACAGAAAAGCTGATACATATTTAATTCACAGTTCATTGAATTTTGGAAGAAATTTCTGGCCATTAAGGAAAAATTACAGTGCTGTCAGTGGGTGATTTTTCCACATCCTACTAGCTACAGTAATTTATCTGTGGTTAAAAATTAAATCTAAATATGTTCCTCTGCCCAGTTGGTTCTGATAACAGCTTCCACTTTCAATAATATTGCAGTTTCCCTCATTTTTATTACCTCTACAAATCGTCCCAGGAGATGTATCAGCAACAGATTCATCACCTCTTGATTTAAATGTATTATGTATTCTTCTTGGAAATGCTCACAGGCAGAAGAGGCCCCTTGGAAGAGCAGCTGAAGGACCTTATTCCCTGGTTTGTTAAGGTACTTCATACCATCAATTTATATAACTCTGTCCATGATATAAAATTCAAACTACATCACTCCTGCCCAATTTGACTGATCACAGTGTACATGATTTATTTGTGTAACTGTATATTCTTTTCATTTATTTACGGGTGTTTGTTTAATGGCCTGTAAACTATAGAAGCACATCGTGGTAGTACAAAAAGGTGAAAAAGTACAAGAAGTTAATTTTTTTAACCATCAGGAGTTTACCACAATAACCAGTGAATGGAATTCAGCCTCCAGCCAAGAATGGTCTGAGACATATTTGACTCCACAATAAAAGATAGCCCAACAGAGACTCTCACACTCCTAGAATGTCATCTAGTGGTCATTTATGGTTAAATGGTTTTTTTGCAATGAATTTGAAAAGTAAATTATTTAATAATTTTTGCATTTTTGTGTGTACCACCGTATGGTTGTATGTGCATGTATGCGCAGTGCGTAGCATAAGAGAACATCAATCCATAACTGAAACTTTGATGTTTCATTGCAACACAAAGAGAAAATAATAAAATTTATATACATGGAATCATAGAATCATCATCATGGTTGAAAAGGACCTTCAAGATCTTCAGGTCTAACTGTCGGTCCTACACCACTGTAAGCACTAAATATCTCCTGAAGCAACACATTTACAAGTCTTTTTAAGTCCTCCAGGGAGTAACTATCTCACCTCCCCAGGCCACCAGTTTGCTCCAAAGCTTCACCACTCTTTTCATAAAGAAGTCTTTCCTATTATCCAATCTGAACATTCCCTGGCACAACTTGAACCCATTATCCTCTTGTCCTTAATGTTAGTGGCTGTATAATAAGAATGGCAGTTCTTCCAAGAACAATCACAACACTCCAGTTTGGGCACAATTTAAACACAGAAAGGTTAGAGATGAGTGATAGCCAATAGCCACCACCTCCCGCCCCCCAACCCCCGCTTTAAGATGTGTATTTAGATTAATATCAGTTACAGAAGCTGAAAATTTGGTTCAGCATAATAATTGAAGCCTTGTAACTTCTGTAATAGTCTGCTTTCAGGTTTACCAAACCCCATGCTCTTCTTGGATTCAAGGTAAGGTGGCTGTGAGGTGCCTGTGCAGTCATTCCCAGAGTTGCTGGCTGCCAGGGATTCTGGAGCTGGTACAGTTCTGTCCCTGAGCTGAAAGTGATGTCACATAATTTCTACAAGCAAGGACCAGAGCTTTTAGCTTGTCAGCAATACTAAAATACTGTCATGCATTAAAAAAAGTGGACAAAGGTTGTGTCTCGACAGAGCGCGCAATCAGCCAAGCATCTGTAGGGGCCTAAATATAAATTTGGGTACAAGCCGATTTAAGCAATATTCAAGTGATACCGTAGTGCAGTCTAATGAACACTTACTGAAATTTAACAAGAGAGTGATTTTACCAAACAGGATCAGAGACCTTATTATGTCTAAAGAGAGGGAAGTTCAAAATGAAGAAATTACCTCTCTGGATTGGGTCAGAGCCATGTATGTGGTGGCAGGAACCTGACAGTGACTGATCCTCCGAAAGAAGGCACAGCAAACTGCTAACCTGACTTTTATAGGATTTTCTTATGTAGGCATTGTCTTCTGACATAAATGGAAATGAGTGGCTTGTGGTCTGGCATATGAGGTTTTATATTTTTATCCTATCTAAACCATTTATTTATGTTCTCAATTTACATGTGAGCATCAAAGCCTTTTTCAACTGCTCTTCATGGCAGTAAGTCCCATGAGCTGTTTGTACATGTCACTCTTCCTCCTCTTCCCCAGGCTTCTGTTTTACATCTAACACATTTCCAGTTTCAGACAAAGTAAACAACAGCTGTTTTGGTCTAGTAAAATAAAATCATTAAGGTTAAGATCATAGAGGGGCTACATTAAAAATTATGCCTGTGTTTTGGTGATCTTGTCATGCAGTGGTGGTCATGTGGCTGGGGAGCAGACTGAGGTTCACTGGAGAGGCTGACAGGGCTGGGGGGAACTTCAAGTGTCAGAAGGAGCTCTTCCTTCCTGATGCAGTTCACTTTTTTTGTTGCCCAAAAATAAATGCTAAGTAAATGTGAGGTCTTTGTTTGACATTCACAGCCATGAGCCTTACAGTCTCTGGTTCTGCTGTTCCCTTGAAGAGGGGAATAGGTAGACTGTGAGGCCCACATGAGGGCAGGCAGTGGATCCTGCTAGCATGTTAACCTGAAGGAGGCACAGAAATATTTGTATTCTTAGTGCAGGAGATCTGCCTTAACATCAGTACACGATCAGACACTTAGCAGAACTTGACACCCAAGACTTAGAATCACTAAAATCTTAAAAGGTGGAACAAGTTTTGAGATGTTAAGTACTTGGCATGCTGTTTGCAACTGGCCCACGGATTTGGGTGCAGAAAATGTTATGTACAGATACAGAGGACAGTAACAGGTTGTACAATGTACCAAGACCTAGATAAGAAATACTTACTAGTAAGGAAGTGAATCCTTGAAAAAGTGTCAGGATAACTCTGTGGTTTTCAACATGATGTCTGTCCTACAGAGGATGAAGTTTTGGATCAGATGGTGAGCCCTTTAACTTTCAAATATTGCTTCTATCAATGGAAGGGCATGGTTGGAAGGAAATGTGTATTGAATTTCAATTTTCTCATACAATTTAATCAAGATTAAATTTGGTTTTTAAAAAGATTTTTGTTGAAGCAAAGTGAGTATAATAGGGGAATCAAAGTCCTCTGAGTCACTGAAGCAAAAAGAATATAATACAGAATCAAAATCCCCTGTGCAGTTTTGAGAAGGGAAATCTACTCTGCTGCAAGGAACATAATGAAATAACTTTGAAATAAAATTAGCATATCATTTTCTATTTCAAACCTATGAAATAAAGTTATCACAAAGTTTAACGTGCTATTTCTTTAACAAATAATTTCACCATAAATGCTTTTTTATAGTGTGATGCATTTGTATGTCAGCATATTGGGCCCCTCCAATTATAAAGAAATACTATTCTTTTGCCTTATTAACCACGAAAAAAAAAAAAAAAAAAAAATCCAGCTCCCAACGAACTCTTCCAATAAATATAGATTCATGTGCATATATTTTATGGTAGAAAGAGCCAACCCGTTGGAAAGCTGATAAAACAAAATATAGTAAAAGGAGCAAGTCTGGATAGGCTGATGGAGAGAAAAATGGTTCTTTCCATCTATTAGGCTTTCACTCCAAATAGTGCTTGAAAAAAAAGTAGAAATAAATTAAGAACCCCTGCGGTGTGAAGTAACTACTGCTAACTATTACTCTAATCGTAGATGTTTCATGAAATTAAATCTGGAATTAAAGCAAATTTATTTAGTTTAATGATAACTGTGTAAATTGATAGCTTATTTCAAAATCACTGACAGGCATAGTTTCCAAAGCAAGTTTTTTCTTTTTTACTGTTCTGTATTTTTGGTACAAGTATGTCAGCATTCATTACTGTAATATCATCTGGCAACTTACCATGTTCCTGATCAAGTGATTGTGCTGAATTAATGTGAAATCTGCTCATTTCCTCCAGATTATAACAGTCATTTAAATTTGCATTTCTCCAGTAAACTTCTTCACTTTAAAAGTTCTAAAGTGGCCCAGTTCCAGAACCCAGAAATTCTGTTTTCTTCAACATGCTATGAGATGGGTGATGATGTCTTATGTCTCCTGTAAACAAGCTGAAGTTGCTGTAGATTCATCTCAGAGCTTATGAGCAACTCTGGAAAAAAATATCATCTCCCAGTAGAAGAACTGGGCATGGTTATTCTTAATTCATAAAACAAAACAAAACAAAACAAAACAAACAAAAAAAATTCTGAAGCAGATTTGTTTTTTCAGAGAAAGATACTGAAAGCCTGTGAACTTTGTTTGCTGTCCACATCACTGGAGTAGTGGGGCGGGAGGTACTGGTTATCTCCAAATAGTATCTCCTATTACATATAACAGGAGAGAAACACAGTCCTAATGGTCCAGTCCACAGGACCTGTCCCGATTTAAGATATTTACTAAAGTAGTGACTTATCTAATAGAAAAAATAGAAATTGCTACTTGCTAGTATGTAGGTAGTTCTAGAGTTGCTGTGTATCTACATAAAAGAAACCTCTCTTCTTTCAATGAACCATGCCACTAGTTGTTGTTTCATGGTGACAATATGGTGACAAAACCTGAGTATGCTGTGACCAGGTGAAGGATCTGCTCAGCCTGGTGGTAGAACTAAAAGAGGAGGTGGAGAGTATCTGAGAAAGTGAAAGGGAGATAGACTAGTGGGGCCATACCCTTGAGGCCTTGAGGCAAAGCCAGGAGGTGGAGGGTCCACAAGAATTTGAGGGTCCCTTGCCCTCTAGTCACCAGACAAAAGGAGGGGACTGAAGAGATAAGGGAGAGTGGAAACAGGTCCCTGCTTGGGGCAGCGGATTAATCCTCCCTGGCCTCCCCACCTTCCCAGTTGCTCCTGCATAATAGGCATGGGCTGCTGGAACTGGAGGACCTGTCAAATGAGGATGTCAGTAAAGACCCATCCAGGGACTTGCCAAGGCAAGTGGTCTCATGCATTATAACCAGTCCTTTAAAAAATAAAAGAATCATAGTTTTCATAGATTCTCTCCTGAGGAGAACAAAGGGCCTGGCGTGCTGACTGGACCAATCCCATGGGGAAGTCTGCTGCCTTCCCAGAGGTGTTACTAAGAAGATCCCAGCTTTGGTGAGACCCTCTGATTACCAGCTATTACTGGTCATGCAGGTGGGCAACGATAATATAGCCAAGATAAGTCCCAGTACAATAAAAAAGGACTTCATGGTGCTGGGTCGAACAATAGAGGGATCAGGAGTGCAGGTGGTGTTTTATTTAATTCCTTCAGTGGCAGGGAATGCTGAAAGGGACAGGAAAGCACACCTGATCAATATGTGGCTTGGAGGCTGGTGTCCTAGAACCAATTTTGGGTTCTTTGATTATTGGAATGTTTACATGGCACCAGACCTGCTGGAGTGAGATGGAGTGGAACTATTCACAAGGGGAAAAGGATTCTTGGCCAGGAGTTGGTGGAACTCATTGAACAGACTTTAGGTTTGAAGAAGAAGGAGATAAAACCAGGCCCCCTAGAGATGAGTCTCTGGTATGGCAATACTAGGGGTGATAATGCTAGCTTGGTGATAATAGTGATGGTAAGGTTGAGTGTTTATGGGTAAGGATAAGAGGGAAGGAAATAAGGAGAATATCCTGTTGGTTGTCTGTTACAGACCACCCAAACAGGATGAGAATGTAGATGAAGCATTCTACAAGGGGCTGGTAGAGATCTCACAATCACTACCCATTGTTCTAGTGGGGTACTTCAACTTACTGGATGTCTTTTGGAAATATAGCAGAGAGAAGACAGGCTAGGAAGGTCCTCAGGAGTACGGAAGGTAATGTCCTGGCACAGCTGGTAAGTGAGCCTGCCAGAGGAGGTGCCTAGCTAGATCTGCTGTTCACAAATGGGGAAGGTCTGTGGGAGATGTAGCCATAAGGGTCTATCTTGGGCTTAGTGACCACAAAATGGTGAAGTTCTCAGTCAGTATAATAAGGAAGGGGGCTAACAAAGCCTCCACCACGGACTTCCAGAGGACATACTTTGGCCTGTTCCAGACATTGGCTGAGAGAGTGCCTTGGGAGACAGTCCTGAAAGACAGGTTGATCAAGGAAGGCTGGGTGGATGGTCTTCAAGATCCTTCTTAAAAAGACCAGGAGTGGGCTGTTCCTATGCTCCGTAAGATGAAATGGCAGGGAAGATGACCAGCCTGGATGAACATCGAGTTTTTTGCTAGGACTCAGAGAAAAAATGATACTTTACCTCCTTTAGAACAAAGGGCAAGAACCTCAGGATGAGTACAAGGAGTAGGTTATGTAGAGAAAAAAATAGGAAAGCAAAAGCCCAGCTGTTTCTCAATCTGTCCATTGCCATATGAGACAATAATAATAAAAATGTTTATTAGTGTAGCAATAGTAAAAAGAGAGTCAGAGAGAATCTCCATCCTTTCTTAGATGCAAAGGGGAGCATTACAAGTAAGGATGGGGAAAAGCTTGAGATACTTAATGCCTTCCTTGCCCCTGTCTTTATTAATCAGAACAGCCACCCCTAGAATATTCCTGGAGTGCTGGTTGACAGCCAACTGAATATGAGCCAGCAGTGCCCAGGTGGCCAAGAAGGCCAACAAAATCCTGGCTTGTATCAGAAATAGTCTGGCCAGCAGACTCCTGGCCAGGAGAAGGGAAGTGATCGTGCCCCCTGTACTTGGCACTGGTGAGGCTTCACCTCAAGTACTCCATACATTTTTGGGCCCCTCTTTTCAAGAAAGACATTAAATTGTTAGAGTGAGTTCAGAGTAGAGCAACCAAGCTGACAAAGAGTCTGGAGAACAAGTCCTATGAGAAGAGTCTGAGACAATTGGTGAATGTTTAGTTTGGAAAAGAGGAGACTGAGAGGAGACCTTATTGCTCTCCACAGCCACCTGAAAGGACGTTCTAGTGAAGTGGGAGTTGGCATCTCTTCACCCTGAAGTTGCAGCAGGGGAGGTTTAGACTAGGTATTAGGACAAATTTCTTTACTTAGAAAGTAGTAATAGTCCCTAGATAACAGACTTCTCAGAGGGGTGTTGGAATCACCATTCCTGGAGGTAATTAAAAATCATGTGGTTGAGGACACTCTTTAGTGGACATGGTGATACAGATATTGATAAATATATTTTATTTGTTTGAGGGTGGGAGGGAGCAGCTCGACTGTTGGACGCAGAGTTCTTAGAGGTCTTTTCCAACTATGAAAAGTCTGTGATTCTGTGGTTCAGTTTAAGTATCTTGAGCATCTTTATTCCTAGATTAGAATTCTGCAGTCCTCAGGAATGTACAGTCCTAGATATGTGACCACCCTACTGCCTTCACAGAGTGGTGTAATATTCAGTGATTCTCCTTTGAGTCCAAAGAAACCATTTGGAAAATGACTTAGACCTGTCCTTGTAATTAAACTGCAGGGATAGAAATCTGTTTGGCTGGCAGAAGGAAGAGCCATTTCATCAGCAGCTATTACCCAGGGTGGTTTTGTTTGTTTTGTTTTCTGTCTTGTTTTTTGTTGGTGTTTTTTTGTTGTTTTTTAATTTTTTTTTTATTTGGGGATTTAAACAGATGCAGATGAAACATACAATTTTGAATTATTTTTAAGTAATGTTTTTATTTATTTAGAATAAATAGGTTAATGTTACAGCCAGGCTATCAATGAAGGCCATTTGAACACAGAATTTTATTATCATGCGTTGGTTTTGGTTTTTTTTAAGTCGTACCTTTTACCACGGAAGTATTTTTTATCATTCATCAAACATTCTCATTTATTATAAAGTTACTTATTAAATTTACAAAAGAAATTGTATTTAGAAACTTCCAGAAGAAGCTTCTCTTTTCCCCTGCTAATGAGGTGAATCCAAGCCAAACTTTGGGCCCTTGAAAGAAACTGTCAGTCCCTCTCTGACAGAAATTTCCTTCCTAGAGCACATTTGACACGATGTGTCTTCATACAAATACAGACTGATTTACTCCTTTACTGGTTTAAGCTTCTGTCCTAGCCCTTCTCTTCCCATAAACATCCTGTTTTAGCATAATTATTTTTTAATGAATTTTCTTTCGTTTTCTTTCTAATACAAAAATAGGGAGTAGATTTCCTTACTTGACTGGTTATTAACTCCCTACATTCTCAAGTCATTGTTTTAGTATGAACGGGTTTTTCTGTAAAGCTTCATATTCCCAAAACAATAAATGTACTAAAAGTATATATGGTAGAAAAACGGAAGAGGTGTAAGTGGCTGTAGCTCATATCTGGGCTTTTGGTTGAGACTACTCACTGTTGTCATGAATCATTTTGCAGGGGGATTATTTGGGCTATGCTTATTATATTGAGTTTGGAGGACCTTTTTTTCTTTTTAATGATTTTACAACAAACTGCCATTCTGAACCTATAACAGAATATATATGGAAATGAGTGTCCTAGCTTTCAAATAAGACATATTTTCATTATTAGTTCATTGACCTTTACTATTTTGAAAACAAATTTTGAAACTGAGAACTTACTATTGTAACTAATGAAGAAGGGACTGATTTTATCATGTTGATTTGGTAAATCAGATTTTGCTAGCTCTAATCCATTATTCATACTTGACAAGTCTGAAGCATTCATTATTATACAGACAAAATTCAGAAACAAATTCCAGTGCTCTGTAAGATTTCGTGTAAAGGAATATGACAGAAGTTTATCAGCTTGTCAGATAATTTGACGGTCTATACTGTAAGAATACTGTGGCTTTTGATAATTGCTGTTCTGTGTATAATTCTTTTTGCAAATATTATAAATCTTTCTTGAATTTTCTGTTAGATGCATGAAGAGAGTTTGCTTCTATTAGAAATTGTATTTTGGCGCTACTTTGAAGCCACTAGGTTTTAGGATTTTATGTTTTTATATTACTACTAAATGTACACATTAAAATGCACAACCACTCTATCCAACTATCCAATTTCTTTCATATAATAATGGTATGTACATATATATATGCGTGTGCATGTCTGTGTACATTTAAAAAAAATAGAGAAAAAAATTTCTGAGTTGTAAAACCAGTCAACAGGAGTAGCTGGATCATATTTCTGCAGTTCTTGTTTATCAAAAGGAAACACAAGTGTGTAATTGCTCCTGCAAACTGCAGATGACAGATGGCTCCTTAGGGACCATAGCCATGTGACATAGGTTAGAGCAATCCCCAGGCTACTCTAATCTACACAGAATTTGGGTCAAAGCATCAAGGAATGCCATTTATTTCCTCAGGGAACAGATTTCTCAGTGGAGAAGGTCTTAAAGTGTGATAAGGCAAAGGAGTGAAAAATTCAAGGTAACTTTTTCTAGTCTTTAAAATAAATTAATTACTACTGCTGTGATGCTCTACATTATTAATATGTGTTCAGAAATGCTTTTGCAGTCTTGCATTTTGTTACTGCAGTTGCCTGTTCTATACTTAAAGCAAGCTCTCATAAAAAAAATTGTATACAGTGGGTATACTGGAAAAATATGTGGCTATTTCTCCCTAAGTCACCACCCCAGTGACAATGGATGTCTTGAGAGAGCTGGATGAATACGTACTATAAATAAAATACAGTGACAGCAAATATGACTTCAAGTATGAGCTGCCTTTGCTAGCAGCTAGTAGTCATGTTCTTCTCACTACCATAGCAACACTAGGCTACTATTTCATTTCAGAACTGAGTTGCAAACAAAGACCAAGTTTGCTACAACTTAGTGTTTCTAACTCCACCTTTTCCAGACAGGGGAATAACTGAAGTCTGATAAAACAAAAAGCCTAAACATAGATTTTTTCAGTCAGGTCACTTGAGAGGTGCCCATGCAATGAAACATTGCGTATCAGACAAAACCCAAAAAATAAAAGTCCATTTTACAAATTATTTACTTCTTATTTGCTTATATCTTTTACCATGTGTGTCTTAATTGGTTAATTTACATATTTACTAAGCGTGCATCAAAAGGCCAGTGTTTACAGCAGCATGCAATCCGTTCATACATGTGTTTTTTAAGTCTACATATTGCTATTGTGTAATACTACAGGTACATGCAAATCTTTTTAGCTTATGCATGGGTACAGATGTCCTCCCCATTAGTCTGTTAACCAGCTGCTGATCAATCTTACTTTCAGGCACTCTCCCAGTTAAATTGTATAAATGCAGTATTGAAGATACCCCATTTTAAAGAAAACATAACTGTACTTTCATATAAGCATGACACATCAGTAAGATCCAATCTTGCCTTTCTACCTTCAACCAATGTTTGATTCAAGACTGTTACCAAAAGTTCGCTAGATCAATCCCAAGTAGAGAGCAAATCAAAATATAGTACTTAATTTTGAATGCATTTTAAATGTTATTGCAAATTAATTATTTAACTGTAAAAATATGTACTATAGTTTGAATACCCAGAAAAAGATATCTTTGAATTGCTATTTGTTTTGATTTAGGAGTAAATTGTTCAGTTCCTCCCACCCACTTGTATATGATACAAATATACTCTATACAAATATACCCAGAAAATAAGAACAAAACACTAAGGGTTATGAGGTCAGATACTTCTGTCCTGGGATATGTTCTGACTGTGAACAGACTAGAGGCTATTTGAAGACATCAAAGTCAAAGAAAATTCAGAAGAAGGGAAAAAAATAATCAGTCAGTTAAACAAAAAACAAAAAACAAAAAAGCAACTGAAATAAGACCAAAACAAACAAAAAACCAAACCAAACCAAACAAAAAAATTAAACACCAAGTAAAAGGGACAATTTAGTTGAGAAGAAATGAAATAATCCCACTTCATACTTTTCTCCCTAAGCCAATTTCATGTGTTTTTGTGGAGTTTTGGTGGTTTTTTTCACCAAAGATTACACTCTCAATTAGAATTAGTTGCTATTTCCTCAAAGATTAACTTAATGGTAGCAAGAAAAATTGTGGTGATATCAATTAAACTAGATTAAAGTAGAATAAAGAAAGGTATACTTATTGCAGTCTATCTTGAGCATGGGACCAATACGCCATGGAGATATATAATTATGGATCTGGAGGTGGGTGGACCAAAGTTTTCAGAACCTACTTAAATATTTAAGAAATATGTTGTTCAATTTTTTGGTGTATAATTTCAAAAATAATTAATCATTGCGAGAGTAAAAATTCGGTATGGCCTTGCAAAAACCAGCAGCTGAAATGAGGCAAAAAGTTGTTCTTATCTTGGTGCCGATTAACTTGTAAAATTTTCTTTAGTGCTCTTGATTTACAAAAAAGTTCTTAGTATAACTTATCACAAGTAATAAAGTCATACATCTGAAAGGAAAAAATATTGCCAGTCTGCAGAACACCAGTATCTTAAATAATCTTTTCTAATAGTGCATCAAGAGAACACTTCTGCTCTCATCTTCTGTTCAAATAGTCACTTGCAGAACCATAAAATAATTGCTGGTAGGCTGCTGTATGCAGAGGAAAGAACAAATAACAGCAGTATATCACATCCCTTAAGGGGAAAAAATATTTTGCCTGTGTTATTTCATTTATGTGAGTCACAACACCTCCTTAAAAATAGTAACTGGATTTATTTCAGCTTCATGGAAGAAGTTTAACATCAGATCCAGAGTAAACAATGACAAATAGAGGCAGATACTTTTCTCTTTTTAGTACTGTATATTGATCCCATACTGGTGTAACTAATGTTGGTCAACTTAAATGTTAAATCAGGGTCTGCAGGGCTACTGACATAATCTTAGAACCTGAACAATCACAGAATCAAACAATGAGATTACACCAGTTTTAATAAATAGATTAGACAATTTAGGGACATTATTATTAATATTATTTTCATTGTTCAGTTAAATGTCTTCTTTGTAGCTTTATTCTTGTAGCAGAATTATTCTCTAAATATTTCTCTCACTTTACTAATAGGACTTCTCTAATATGGCACAGATACGTAACAGGGAGTCCTGGGATTTTGCCTTACTATATTAGGACTACAGAATATCTTCCCATAGAAACAGTGACTTGTGGTAGCCCAGCTGTTTACCGTCCCAGCAAAGGCTTCCACATGCCAGGGCTGCTGTCATCAGCGAAAGGACAAACCACATCCTGAATAGACCACTGTCTTGCAGATGACTGAGATTACTCTAAATTTTCACAACACTGAAGGTTAGATTTCTTCACAGACCAGATGCCAAGTAGAATTTTTCCAAATTACTTGTAATTGGAAAAGACAGAAATGTGTTTGAATTTCTTTTTAAGTGCTGTATTATCTATCTGACCTATCCTTTTGAAAAATGTAGGTTTTCTACTTTTAACTAGATCTATCAAAAGAGCTATAATAATGAGTCATGGGTCCCTTTATCTGGACAGTATGTCTCCAGAGTTTTTGTTACAATCAATCTATGCTACAACTATCTTGCATTTCATTACCTTGAGTGAAAAATCATTCCTATTTTTTTCTCAATTTTTAAGGCAAATAAATACCAGCCCTCTGTATTTCCTTTAATTTTCAAAACCAAGTCTTGGATTCTCTTGACTTTTTTTCCATTGTACTTCTGCTTTGGACACAGTTAGTAGATTTACATATCCAGGTCAGTGGAAAATGAGATCATCAGTTCTTCTTTCTTTATATTCCCATGGTCAAAGAGTTTCCTCCAAATATAAAATGAGTCAAACAATAATAACAATAGTATTAATGGAAATGTATAAGAATGTAGAGAAGATATTTTTAATGTTAGGGTGATTGAACATTATTACAGGATGCCCAAGGGGAATCTGTGGCTTCAGTCCCTGAAGATACTCAAAACTGGACTGGATGCAATCTGAAGCAACCTGATCTGGTCCCTGCTCTGAGCAGGGGGAGGAGAAAGGTGGTGTCCAGTGATGCCTATCAGAACTCAGGTACTCTGCCATTCTTTAGAATGGAAAAACTGCCAGGAGAAATAAGATATAAATCATAGAATCAAAACATGGTTTAGATTGTAAGGGACTTTAAAAACAGCTAGTTTTAACCCTCTCTTGCCATGGACAAGAGCACTTCTCACTAGACCAGGTTGCTCAAAGCCTCATCCAACCTGGTCTTGAACATTTCCAGGGAGGGACAAATCCACAACTGACATTGTCTGTAACTATTATTATTTTATATTTTGTTTGTGAGGAAATAGCTACTGCACATATACATCCCACAAACTGCAAAAGTAACCAACTTCATGGTTTAAGAATTTTATATTCAGGTTTTCCTAGAATTCTTTAGTTCTTCTAGCTGATGCCAATTTGCATTGCCTATCTGGCAGCTCTATTAGGGGCCATTCTGATTAGCATTTTATCTTTTTAGTCCCGTCAAAGGAAGGGATTAGCCTTAAAACATTCTGGAGTGTAAACAGAGCAAGGCAGTGCAGGCATTTTGCTGATTCAAGAGACAATTTTCTTATTTTCCATGTACTGATATTTCTACGACATTGCAACTCTCCTGGAAAACCTGTTCCCATGCCTCACCACACTCACATTAAAGAATTCCTTCCCAATATCTAACATTAGTCTACCCTCTTTCAGCTAAATTTTTTTCCCTTATTCTATAAGTAAAAAAGTCTTCTAAAAAGCCCCCCCTCCCAGCTTTTGTGTAGCCCCCCCCTTCAGACACCAGATGGCTGCTATAAGGTCTCCTTGGAGACTCCTCTTCTCCAAGCTGAATGACCCCAACTGTCTCAGACTGTCTTCATAGGAGCAGTGCTCCAGCCATCTGACCACATTTGTGTCCCTCCTTTGGTCTCCAACAGCTCCATGTCTTTTTTACGTTGGGGGTCCCAGAACTGTAGACAGAACATCAGGTTAGGTCTAATGAGGGCAGAAGAGAGGGGAAGAATTACCTTCCTCCACATTCTACCCATGCTTCTCTTCATGAAGCTCAGGATACTGTTGCCTCGATCCAGGTAAAGGACCATTCACTTGGTCCTCTTGAACTTCATGTGGTTTGCATGGGACCACTTCTCAAGCCTGTCTGGGTAGCTTTTGATGACATCCCTTCAGTCCAATGTGTCATCCACATCATAGAGTCTGGCATTAGCAACCTTGATGAGGGTGCACTCAATTCCACTGCAAGTAATTGACAAAGATGTTAAACAATGTTGATGTCAGCACTTCCCCTGAGGATCATCAGTCATCATTTGGACATCAAGCCATCAACCAGTACTCTCTGAGTGTTACCAACTAGCCAGTCCCTAATATACAGCATAGTCCGTCTGTCAAGACCCTGTCTCTCCAATGTAGAGACAAGAATGTCATGTGGGACCATTTCAGATGCTTTGCACAAGTCCAGGTAGATGACATCATCTGCTCTTCTTTTATCCACCAAAGCTACAACCCACACAAGACCATGAACATTGTCAGGCAGGATTTGCCTTCAGTGAAGCCATGTTGGCTGTCATCAATCACCTTGTTTTCCATGTGCCTTAGCATAGTTTCAAGGAGGATCTCCTCTATGATCACAGAGGTGAGACTGCCTGACCTGTAGTAACCCAGGTGTTCCTTTTTTTCATTTTTGAAAATGGGGGTTATGTTTCCTCTTTTCCAGTCAGTGGGAACTTCATCTAACTGCCATGATTTCTCAGATGTGATATATAAGAGCTTAGCAACGTCATCCTCCAGTTCCCTCAGGACCCACAGATGGATCTCATCTCAGTTGCTTCGGTTTCTGCAAAATCAGAACCTATGAAGGTGTAATAATCTGACTTCTGCAAGCACTGCTGTGGTCCAGGTACTCCTTTGTGTCCATGTTACTTGGGTCTGTCTATATTTGTTTCTGAATATATGCAGCATTTCTAAATTAGATATTCCAGGGCAAGAGAAAATTCTTGTTCCCGTACACAGATCCTCCTCATAGCCTGAGATGAGGAAGAGTTCTAGTGGCTTCTGTCCCACTTTAGTGTACATTTACTCACACACCTGTCCCCTTGACACCGTAGCGTACATTCATTTCTTGAACCACTGGACACTGCTTATAACTTTTATGGGAATTTTCCTGTCCATGGGTGGGGCTGGGGTCCCTGTCTTCTTGGTGTTCAGCTGCTGTACCTACCAGCAGATTCATGGACACCCTGCACAAGGAAGTGGTTCATGAGGCAAAACTTTTGGGATCAGGTTGGAATACTGTTACCTACATGGCCTTTTCATATGCTTTGAGAGGATTTAGTCATCTTTCACTGTGTATATAAGCTGTAAAGTTAGAAACTCTGTCTCCTGTCCTTTCCTGGACAAAACTAAATCAGATTATGTATTTATATTTGGGGTAGAAATAGAGGGTTTGGTAAGGGCAGGAATAGAATGTGTAGAAAAATTACCCTAAAGCACAAGGGACATGTATGTGATATAGTCCTGATAGGTGGCAGACAGTTATCTGAAGCAGTGCAAGCTGAGACATTGCCTAAGGTAATTCAAAGGGGTCTCCTTTCCTCTTAATATTAAAAAAAATATTATTTATCCCTTCTCTTTAAGATGTTTTTTAGGAGTCCATTATCTAAGATTCTCTATTTCAGATCTGGTATACCTGTGAATTGCTTTTATTCTTTTAACTTAACATCTAGCATCCAAGATTTTAAACAAAACCAACTCATCAACAATAGAAGGCCACAAATGCCAAAAGCAACCTCAGACTCACAAAACAAGAATCAAATCTATAACATGTAACTAACTGTCACAAAATATAGCTAAAAGGTAAAACCCAATTTATTTGAACAGCAGATAGCTGTTTAGCTTTGTATTTTACTGTTTAGCTTTGTATTTTACTGTTTAGCTTTGTCTTTTAGGGTGAGTATTTGGTAATTTGCAGTCACTGTCTGAGATGTCCTTTAAACTTGCATCTTTCTTCCTCTAGATGGTCTTCAATATGTAACAAACGTAATAATCAAAGCAAATGAGAAGACGCACTGAACCATCAAAAAAAAAAAAAAAAGAAAAAAAAAAAAGAAAAAAAAGAAAAATATTTATAGCAGCCTTACTGAAAACTTAGTATTTTTACTGCAGTTCATCCTTGTGTAGGCTATAACTTTTACAGAAGTCAGCGCCAGCCAAGATACAACTTTCAGTTTGGTGTTGTGATGCAACAGCGCTGTTGCGAGGAAACAGGGCTTCTGTGGTCATCCTATTTATATATCTGTCTTGAATAGTTATATGTATAGTTTTTAACTTTTCTGCCAGATTACAAAGAAATATAAAAGACATATTCAAATGTAATATTCAAATGTAAGTTAGATATATACAAAAAATAGAGATACTTTATGCCTTGATTCCATTATTGCCAAATGCTATCTTCATCTAGACAGACTATATGACCAAGAAGGAATTATGAAAGAAAGAGAACTGAAAACTTAAACTTTTCTAACGGAAGATTTATAATTGAAATATTTTTTTTCTTGGTGTTAACCAGCGATACGATATGGGAAGTGATGACTAAAGACTTTGTGTATATTGGTACATAAGAAAATTTGAAGAGATATGCTCATGACAGAGTTCAGTAGGTGACAGCTGTGCTGAAGATGGAGACATTTTGGATGTTTTGTGATAGTTCCTTGGCAATGCAACCTTTCCTGAGGGAGGTGTAAATGAAATATAGACATTCTGAAGATAAGAATATAATAAAATTTGTGAGGTAGCTTGGAGGAATCAAAGAAAACCATGCATCCCCGAGGGCAGCTTCTTAGCCTCTGTCATCTAAATACGTCATTAGAAGGACGGGGAGGACTTAGGAAGTCCTACCTGCTCCCCACCTCTGTATCTTCTGCTCTATACTGTTTTAACTTAGTGTGCACTGAAATCCTTATTTGGACTTACCTCCTGTGTCAGCAGGGAATACAAAACCAGCAATGACCAAAATCCTACTGAAGGTATGTGATAAACTACAATCATGGCCTTGCAGCTGCTTTGCCTCAAACTTCAGTTTATTCATGTCAGTCCATTCTGAATTTATTCTCTTATCTCTCAGCCTGGGGGGGATTAAGCTTCCAGAACCTATGCTTTCCAGACTTTACAGGATAATCAAAAGGGAAAAAAAAGACTTTTGTTCTGTTCAGACAGTGTGTGTCTGACACACACTTTTATCTTGAGACATACTTTTATCCTGAATTTGCCACCAACTCTTGCAATATGTCTTTCAAATTGTTATCCTTCCCTCCTAATATTATTGCTCTGCTGTTTGTTTTATATCTGTAGTTTCACTCATTCCTTTTTCTTCTTAGGATCAAGTCCTTCCAGCTGTGGTACTTGTTTAAAATTTTTCACAAGCTCACTGTATTTTAGCCTCTGTCTTTTTTCAGATATTGGGCAGACAGGGTAAAAGGACAGAAGTCTCTTCCACAATTAAGGCCTAATTAAAGCCTTTATGTAACCCCCCAAAAATATTCTTTCACTGGTTTTGCTGTTAAAGGATATTTATTAGTTAGAGAAGCTTTGACCAAATTGCAATTTGTAGTAACACGACTTCTTCATTAAAATAACATATGTTACACTAACAAAGACATATGTACATATGTTACATGTTCATACATTATATGTTACATATGTTACATTGAGGCAGTCCCATGCACAAATACTCGCTGGGAAGAGAAAGGTTTGAGGACAGCCGTGAGGAGAAGGGCTTGGGGGTGGTGGTGCACAAAATAATTCACATGAGCTATCAATGTGTAATTGCAGTACAGAAAGCCAACTATGTCCTGGGCTGCATCAAAAGAAGCATAAAAAGACAGTCAAGGAAGGTGACTCTCCCCTTCTACTCTGCTTTTATGAGACCCCACCCAGAGTACTGTGTCCAGTTCTGGAGTCTCCAGCATAAGAAGAACATGGACCTTCTGGAACATGTCCAGAGGAGAACGACTAAAAGGATCAGAGGGATGGAGCACATCTTCTGTGAAGAGAGGATCAAGAAGTTGGGATTGTTCAGCCTGGGGAAGAGAAGGCTCTGAGGTGACTTTATAGCTACTTCCCAACATCTGAAGGGGCCTACAGGAAAGCTGGAATAGGGCTTTTTACATGGTCATGTAGTAAAAGGACAGGGGAAATGGTTTAAAACTTGAAGAGGGGAGATTTAGGTTAGACATTAAGAAGAAATTCTTTCCTGTGAGGGTGGTGAGACACTGAAACAGGTTGCCCAGGGAAGTTGTGGCTGCCCCCTCCCTGAAGTCTTCAAGGGCAGGTTGAATAGGGCCTTGATCAACTTTGTGTTGTGGAAGGTGCCCCTACCCATGCAGGGTAGATGGAACTAAATGATCTTTAAAGTCCCTTCCAATCTTAGCCATTCTGTGATTCTGTGTTACAACAGAACTTGATCTATTTTTGCATATGGTTATTTTTACCCAGAAAATCTGAGATCACTGCAAGCAATAAAAATAAAGCCCTCTATTAGACAAAGCTCACCAGGTTCACTACTACTAGATTAATTTGTCTGTAGGAATCTCAGTTTTGATCCAGAGATTATCTTGTGTCATTATCACAGCTTAACTATAGAACTTTTCTAAGAACTAGAGAAAATTATGACTAATTAACACATGCCTTTAAGAAAGTATCCACTCTATCCATACACAATACCTGGCACAACAGCTTTTGATATGTTGGTACATGCATTTGAATTGCAGTCATGTTAAAGTGTAGTGATTGTGTGTAAATGCTGAAACCCTTGTGCAGTTTTTCCTATCTAAAAGGAATTCACTGCTAAATAAAATCTCCTCTTATGATCTAAAATTAAAATGGAAGCAAACTTTTTTATCATCATAAATAGGCAAAGTGATGAGGCTCTCAATAGCTAACTCTTGTTCACAGCTCTTTGGGGAAGATCGTAATTTTGGGGACTTGGTTAAGTAGAAAGACATGCTAAATTAATTTCTGTTTTCACTTTCAGCCAGGGTTTAACTAGAGTCCCTAGAATAATGCTTATTTTGAAGAAATGTCTCTGTAATATTCCCTGCTCAACATCAAAGGAAAAGCTACTAGTACCCATTCTTCTGAAAGCAAGTTTGAACCTTGAGTTTGTTAAATAAAATAGAGTAGGAGAATAGGGTTAAGTTTGTATGATGGTCACCTGAAAATGAATTGCTGTACTTCAGGATATAAAGTATATATATAATTCCTAGAATCATACAGCAAATGAATACACTTACTCATGCTGAGTAGGACCAATTTATGTTGTCAATTGGGGCTACACCCGACCAAGATTTCAGTGTCTCTAAGGAGTGAGGATCCTAGTTTCTCTAGGCAATCCCCTTTGATGGTTTGAGTATCATCACTGTAAAATATTTCTGATGGCAGACAGGACTTTCCCATGCTGCTCATCTTTTTATGGATCTGGGTACCTCAGGATTTGTTGTTCCCAGTTGTCTGAATTATACTATGCTGCTAAAATCTCTCCTGGTCCTCTTTCCTTCTGAATGAGAAAGACTTTTTCTCATTGCCCCCACGTCATCTTGTACATCATGAAGCCTCTTCATAATTCTGTCACTAAAATAAATTAAATAACGTGAGATTAGTATAATCTAAAGCTGAGAGCAAAAGTAAGATAGCGAGATAATGTTAAATGTTCATGAACATAGCATTTATGAGCTCCTGTAAAGCATTGTAAATGATCTGCCACTTTTAAGAAAAAGCAGAATTTTTTTCTTGGTTTAAGTGAATTATTCTGATAAATGTTATCATTGTTGCTTTTCGAGAATTTTTTTTTTCTGCTACATAAAACCATGCAGACATTTATTTTTTACCTTTCTCGTTACATTATATATTTATTTTTGGTAGCATTTCAATTAAGTATATGGTTACAGATTAAAAACTTCAGAAATAGATTTACCTTGTGTCCTGGAGCACTACAACACTACCACATTAAGATTTTCTCAGTTCATAAAATCTAAAAGTGTCTTCTCTCCTACTGTATTTCTCATTTCTTACACTAAAAAAGTAATTTGACAATCAAGATTCCAAAAATGTTTAATGTGTATAAATTCTTTCCAGCATTCTTATTTTTTATTACAAAATTGTAACTGCAATTTCTGCTGTAGGTTTTGAAAATATTTTCATCTGTGAGTTATAAGAAGCTAGGCAAATGGAAAAGACTTGGACATATACAACCATACTATGGAAAATTATAAGATGTTTTTTGGAAAAGCATCACAAATTAAGCACTTTTATGATCCTGGGAATTCTTTGGTTTAGCTCCATTTCAAAGGAACCTAGCAAAACATTTTTGTGAGGTGTAAATAATCCTGAATTTACGAAATTATCAGAGGGAAGTACTAAGATATACAAGATATACAAGTCTTTAATACCGTACAACTAATGAAGTGTTTGATTGCTATAATTTAATGGCTTTTCTAGAACGGATCACAAAATATCAGCAGGTCAAATGCCAGGATATTTCAAATTTTCAGATGGTAGATTGCTACATTAGAAAGACAGTCAAAGTTTTTGTCTATCCGTTTTGTTACCCCCCTCCCCCCCCCCCCCCCCCCCCCGGTGTGCTGACAAATGAGATATAGCAACGATAGTGGGAATAAGTCTCTATTAGGGTCAGATCATACATTTCTAGTACTTCCTCTGGATTAGAAGAAAGAAAATGAAGATTTTGTATGACGAATAAATTTCATCAATTATCCCCTTTATAGAAAGAAACTGGAAACTCTTACAGTCAAAAGAAGACTGGACAGAATTATAGAAAAAGATACAGGACACATGAATTCCTCACTGAAATTAACATGGAATTTCATTTTCTGAAGAAAATTAAACTGGAAGAAGCAAAAATTTAAAAAATGTTTTTTTTTAGAAACCATCAAGTTTGATTCAAAATTGGATGGCCAAGGGTAGTGTCAATGTACTCCTATCCTCATTTAGGTTAGGTTACGTCTTTTGGCAAGTATATTTATGCAATTCATGACTTGCAGACAAAAGCGAGATATACATGTGGAAGTTAATTTGGTTTTTAAAAAAATTATTATGAAACCACTTTTGTTCCATTTCTAACAGGCTCTTATCCTATTCAAATGCTTCATTTTTATATTAAATTACACTATGTATTATTATATTGTCTTGTGTTTATATTAATTATATGATATATTATCACATTACACTATATTACATTATTTATTACATTATGGTTATTATATTTATTGTATTATGTTTATTATATGATGATAATAATATGTTATACTAATAATTTAATATAATTTAAAACACATGAAGAGGCTTATCCTTCTGGAGTTACTTATCCTTCCTTTCCTACCAGAATGCATGCATGTTTCATTTAAGGTTGTGCTCTGGAAAAACTGTTAAAATGGGAAGTACTTTTTCTGTTGCTTTCCAAAGTTTTGATTCACACCTTCCGTACCAGAGAGTAGTCAGTAAACCCACTTTGAAATAAAAAAAATAATATTTCTTATCTACATAAATATCAGGTCTACCAAAATGATTGAAAATTTCATAAAGAAAGTCCTTCACTAGCATAAAGAATTTTGCAGAAAGGTGTCCAAAACCTACTGGTTTTGTGATGGCACCTAACATGGACAATTGGCCTAATTAATTTTATTTTTAGGAGCAGAGTATTCAGTGTTTCTAAACATACTGATAAATTATTTCTAAAGATACTAAAAATTAAACTGCTTCCAATAATTTGTCACGTTCACTGTTTTCTCCATTTGTGAATGTAAACAAAACATACTCTATTTTGTGAAAATTGTTTTTAAGGACAAATATTTTGCAAAGAAGTGCCTGTAAACACATTAAGTTTTGGAAATTGTAATTCGTCAACAGATCTGAATATCGGATTTTTCTTAAATATCACAGATTAAAATCTGTATTTGTAACAGGGGAATTTGTGTCTATGATTTCAAATTAACAAAACTTCTCATTGGCCAGTCTGGCATTTTTCAGAGCTTAGAAGTAAAAAAACAACACCATCCCATCTGACATTCAGATTTGGACATATACATGGATATTTGTATATACTTAACACCACAATATGCTTATGGGTCTGTGCATATTGTTTTCTTGTTACCAAATGTGGGTCTATCCTATACATCCATTAAAAAAATCAAACAATTTTATTGCAAAGATAACTTTACAGGGAAGGAAAAATATATTATGAAGTGAATTTTGTAATGCAGAACTTTAAGAAATTGGGACTTTACAAGTTCTTCCACTTCCTTAGGGTGGAAATTTAAGTGTTCTTAACACTTCCTTTAAGTGTTAATTTAATTAAATTAATTTATCTGTGCAAACACTAATCCTGAAAATTTAATATGCTATCATTACCTCCAAGAAGATTTAATTTTGGTGGACCCCAGATCTATACATCAGAATTTACCCAGAAATCCAGAAAATGCACAAAGGTTCCACACTTATCTAACAAAATATAATAATGCTATTTTGTAGCCACAATCTCATTTTGGAAATTAAAAAATAGTATATTTCACAGGGACTAGAGCTGGACCATATCCAAGATAAATCTCCAGGTATGAATATTCAAGGTTTTGAAGGGTTCTTAGACACAGCAAGAATATGGGCAGAGATTTATTTTAGAGATTTTTGAACTTTTTTACTTAAGTCTCTTCATATTTTTTTTCTTTTATAGATATATATTTTTTTTTTCACTTAAAGGTGATCTTAGTCCCTGTGTAAACAATGCTGAATATATGCAGTGCGCTAACAAATTAATCTTAACTTTATTTTTTCGTCCTCTAGACTTGAGTCAAACTTCTTGGTGCTCAGTGTCACAGTTCACTTAGACTAATGCAGGTCAAGATTAATTTTTATGAGATCTTTATGAATATTAGGTATATAGATCCCAGGATATTCAATGACATTAGTTTCCCAATTAACATTCGGCTTTACCAAGTGAGTTATAAGTGAGATATGAGTTCCCTACATGAACTTAAAGTTGTACAACCTTATTACAAGTTTATTTTATGGCACGCAGTTTCTTTCATTAATAAGATGGCAAAACTTAGAGGGAGAGAGAGTAGAGACAGCAGAAATTTTAGGATCAGACTCTTTAGAGTCATTCTTATAGTATGAAATTCTACACCCTTTATCATATCGTGTGGCCGGTGGAGAACATGGAACCATGTTCCATATAAGACATGGAACAGAAAAGAAAGAGGAAAAGAAAAAAAACAAATAAACAGAAAACTTAAACTGCCTTAATATCTCTGTGTAAAAGATAAACATTTTAAAAAACGTAATTCATATTCTGTCATGTAGTTGTCCATGGACTGATATCAAAAGTAAAGCTCTGCATACAGATGTGTGCCTATGTTTCTGTTTATTTGTGTATGTCACTAGGAAATTTGTTAGTATTCACAGTTTATGTTCATCAATAAATTCTGATTTTGACAAAATAATATACTGCGCTTTTTCCTCACCTCTCTTGTCATTTTAACATTAATTTCCACAAGTAATAGCTGGTGACTTACTTTTTAAATGAGCAATAATATGTGAAAAAATACTGAGCAATATTTAGTTTCTATGCACTTTAATAAGTTCTATACACTTTTTTTTCCAGTCATATCTGCTTTTGGTTAATATATACATCACTCTTTTTAGCTGTGTTTGGAATCATTAAGCAAATTTGTGTTATAAAACAGAAAAGTTACAGTATTCTAATGCATTAGGATGCAAATCTGAATTCCTCAAGAAACCAATGTTCCCATAAGAGTTGATGCACAAGCTGGAGTGAATTTACACAGCCTGCAGATAGGGAAGTTTGATGGAGAAAGATTGTTGTGGCTACATACATGGCTACCTACATGTTATTCTGTGGCACCTATTTGGTTTCTGACCAATTTTCTTGCAAGTGAAACATGACCCTGAACAAAAGCAGAGGACTAAACTAACATGGAGTGGAGAGCAATGTGTTTGTTTCCTGTCTGCCACCTTATTTTTGAGAAAATTTTTTTTGAGTATTCAGGGCAAAAATTCTCATGAGCGCATATATAAAAAACATTCTTGGTAGAACTCCATCATCTGCAACACTCAAAATCCTATTGCTTTGTAACTTTATCAGGTCTAATGGTCATACAGACTGAATTACATTGATCCATACAAATGGATGTCAGAGGGAGATATTTCTTAGGTAACAAAAATTGGTACGGAGTTGCTCCTGGCTTTTACAAAATGCCAGACTTTGTGAGGAATGGAAATAAATCTCATGACCTAAAATATTTATGGGTAGAAGCACTGCTTCTATGCAAAGGTCACCAGGCAGCCTGTATTTGCAGCCAGTTTAGCAGATTAGTGCTTGTCTCCAGATTACAACACGATTTAACATCTCAGTGATGCACTGGCCATACAGGAGGTATTTCAAAGTAAACATCTGTAGACGTGCTTGGGGAATCATCAGTTGATGGACACCTTTCCAGTGAGCAGGCAAATAATAATGATGATTTTAAAATAATCAAATGAGAAACACTTAGCTTAGGTGTTTCTTTGTGCAGTTTGCTTCACTGGCCCAAACTGCGGTTCCTGGAGATTTCTGTACACAATAGAATTATGTTTCAGATTAAAAGTGGAAGGAAAAAGTGCAAGACCATATATCTATCTGTATTTTTTTCAAACTTAAATATACTCCAGAAATTAGTTTAATGATACTTCATAGCATTTACCTTTTTTTAAAATTCAAGACTAAAATATTTCCTGATTAATTTGTTTGCATCTTAAATACTGATTTTGAAAGAACAATTGTTAAAGCAAAATATTTTTAATAATGGTCCATTTTTGTAATGCTTTATGTATTTATTAAGTTGCATTATTCCAATAATTTCTGCTGAAATCAGTGAAATCAGATTTATTTTTACATTATTTTAATTTTATCCTGAAAAATAATAGAATATTCAGACACATCTTACCATCATGTAATCCAAAATGAGATAGTTTGTCTAAAATTCTGTATTCCATTAAAATAACACCACATCCTTTTCTAGAACTATAGAATAAAAACAACATTTCTGTTATCATTACAGGTGAGATGTTGATTCCATTGCGAATACAAAGACTTAGGAAACCAGTGTTGCTGATGTCTCAGGCTATCCAACGATAATGTAATTCAGTGACCCATAGTAGTATAAGTGTCAAAAAGCTTATGTTGGTTTATGGAAATAGATTTCCTTCCCTCTTTTTTTTTTTAATCTTTTGTTCTTTGGTCACAGGTCATACCGGTTGGAGGTTTTTTCCTGGTGGATTTATGGTTTCCATTATGTTCTTTAATACTAGAACACCTTAAAAACTCAGTTGCCATAGCAATTTACTCCAATAGGATTGAATCCTTTTTAGAAGTGTTCTGGTTTGAGAGCACCAGGACAGAATACACCTGGGCCTTCAGTATAGCAGCTGTGCAGGCTGACAGTATTAAGCAGTTGTCTACCTTGCCTGGGCTCTCAGATGGCCCTTCCATTGTGGGCCTGATGAAGGTGGAGGAACAAAAGGTGCCAGCAGCATCCAACATATCCATCACCGGCAATACCAAACCAACAGAGACTCCCTGCTTCTCATACAGCACCTGGTATGCCAATTTGACAACCAAGGAGTCATCAGCAAACTCACTCACCCTTAAACAGTCCAGTAACATTAGTGAAGAAGTCTCATGGGGAATGGAGATTAACTGTGGACTACTGTGGCTTGAATAAAGTAACACCACTGAGTGCTGTGGTACCTGAGATGTTGGATCTCCAGTACAAGCTGGAGTCCAAGGCAGCAAAGTGGTATGCCACTATTAATATTGCTAATGCTTTTTTCCCCTTTCCCTTGCTGGCAGAGTGCAGACCACAATTTGCTTTCACCTGGAGGGGAATCCATTATACCTGAAATCGACTGCCCCAGGGGTGGAAGCACAGCCCAACTATCTGCCATGGACTGATCCAAACTGCACTGTAGAAGGATGAGGATCCAGAGCATCTTCAGTACATCTATGGTAACATTGTACAGGGATACACAACAGAGGAAATACTTGAAAAAAGGAAAAAGATGACTGATCTTCTGCTGGAAGCTGGGTTTGCCATTAAGAGAAGTAAGGTTAAAGGACCTGACAAAGAGGTACATAATTCCTGGGAATTAAATGGCAAGATGGATGACATTATGTTCCTATGGATGTGGTAAGATAACAGCCATGTCTCCACCTGCCAGTAAAAAGGAAATACAGGCCTTCTTGGGTATTGTAGGTTTTTGGAGGGTGAATATTCCATCATACACTAACATTGTGAAACATCTCTATAAAGTAACTTGGAAAACAAACAATTATGCATGGGGCCCTGAACAAGTACAAGCATTTGAACAGATACAATGAGGAATTAATTGTACATGCCATGGCCCTGGGACCTGTCCAGAAAAGGACCAGGGATAAAAAATGTGCTCTGCACCGAAGCAGGGGTTGATGGTCTTACCTGGAGCCTCTGGCAGAAAACACCAACAGAGACTAGAGGACATCTCCTAGGATTCTGAAGTTGGGGTTATAGAGGTTCAGAAGCCAATTACACTTCCAAAGAAAGGGAGATACTGGCTGCCTATGAAGGAGTTAGAACGGCCTCAGAAATTATTTGCACTGAGGTACAGCTCCTCTGGTGGCACAACTGCCAGTCCTGTCCTGGATGTACAAGTGGAAGGTACCATCCACTCATGCCACTGATGATACCTGGAGTAAATGGATTGCCCTAATAACACAGAGAGCATGAACAGGGAGCCCCAGTCACTTGGGCATTGTGGAAGTAATCACGAATTTTTCAGAGGGAACAACATTAATGATGTCATTGGAAGAGGCAGTGCCTTGTGCAAAGGAAGCCCCCCAAATATAAAGACCTCTCAGATCAGGACAGAAACTATGCTCTTTTCACTGATGGATTCTGTCATCTTGTAGGGAACCCATGGAGATGGAAAGGTGCAGTATGGAACCCTACTTGACAGGTTGTAGAAGCAAAGGAGGGAGAAGGTCAACCGAGCCAATTTGCCAAGATCAAACCCATCCAAATTGAATAGGAATTGCTGAGAGAGAGAAATGGTCAATACTTTACCTGTACACTGATTCCTGGATGGTAGCTAATGTTTTATGGGGGTGGTTGAAAAAAGTGGAAGCAGGATAACTGGCAGCAAAAGTGGAAACCAGTTTGGGCAGCTGACCTATGGCAGAATATTGCTGCCCAACTGAATAATTTAGCGGTGAAGGTGAGTCATGTAGATGCTCACATGTCTGAAAACAGGGGTACTGAGGAGAGAAGAAACAAACATCGGGTGGCCCAGGCTGCTAAGATGTTCTGAGTAGATTTATATTGGGACCACAAAGGTGAGTTATTCTTAGCCCAGTGAGCCCATTGTGCTTCTCATCATCAAGGAAGAGTTATCCAAAAGTCTAATACTGGTGCTGGCCAGAAGATTAAAACCTTTGTGGTATGAGGGAAACTGGCTTAAATATAAATACAGAGAGGCCTGGCAGAAGGATTATATCACCCCACCTCAAACCCACCAGAGTAAATGCGATGTGCTTAAGATGGTATAAGCAAGCACCAGATGGATGGAAACATACCCAGTGCTTCATGCCACTGCCCAAAGTACCATTCTGGGTCTTGAAAGGCAAATTTTATGGCCTCATGGAACACCAGAGAGAACTGAGTCAGACAATGGGACTCATTTCAAAAACAACCTAATAACTACTTGGGCCAAAGAGCATGGTATAGAGTTGATCTATCATATTCCTTGCCATTCACCAGCCTCCGGAAAGATTGACTTGCTAAAAACCACCCTGAAAGCAATAGGTGGTGGAGTCTTCAAAAACTGGGACAAACACTTATCACAAGCTGCCTGGCTAGTTAATAAATGAGGATCAATCAATCAATCAATCAATCAAGCCGGCTCTGCCCAGTCAGAGTTCTTACTCTGACTTGATGGGGATAAAGTCCCTGTTGCATGCAAAAAGAACCTATTTGGAAAAGATGTATGGATTTCTTCAACCCTGGGCAAAGGCAAACCTATCTGTGGGGTTGCCTCTGTGCAAGGCCCTGGACACACCTGGTGGGTAATGCAGAAAAATGGTGATGTGCCAGCATGTGCCAGAAGGTAATTTAATCCTAGATGAAAAGACTTAAGCACATGGTAAGGAATAAGGAGTAGATTGTCCTGGTTTGAGAGGGCAAGGATAGAAAATCCCAGCCTGGGACACCAACAACTGACAGCCTCTTGATGTTGCAGCTATAATGAGGAGCAGCTGAGATTACTGAAAGAGAGGTTGAGTCATGTGACATTAATTTGCCATTATACAAATTACTTCAAATCAAAAGCCCAGTGAAATACTCCTCTGAGTGTATATACAACTCTTCAATATTTTTATTGTGAGTCTGCTTTATGATGACAAGTTCTAACCACAATAATCTGCTAGGGGATAATTTTATTTCTACAGGCCTAGCACAGGGATGGACAATTCATTTGGGCTTAATAAGTAAAATAATGATTTTCCTCAGATTTTGTGTTTGACAGAGGCACATGTTACAGCTAGGTAGGAAATTATTGTACACCGTTGATTTTGTGCACAGCTGTACCTATCACTAGCTTCTAAAGTAAAATGCTAGTGTGGGTTAAGATTGTGCAATTACTGAAGTTCAGTTAGTATGAAACAATGTGTTAAGCAAGTCTCAATAATACATATTTTTTGTTACAACTTTGAAATTTTTTCAGTTCTGTAAACATAAATATAACTAATTCTTTTCCTGTTTTGAGTATTCTATGCAGTTGTTCCTCTTGCTGTATCTAAAAAAAAGAAACGCTGATATATTCCGTGAAGAATCTTGGATGTCTTGCATTATAGAGACTCTTGTCTCATTCTTCATTTTAGTTATCAGAATAAAGGTTGTTGAGGTAAGATGCTATAATGGTTTTTTAATATAGGTTTTACTATTGCTATTCAAATCAATATCTCCCTTTAAGCTCTGTGCTTTAAAAAGATAGCCAGTCAAAAACTTGTTTAAATTTTTATGATGATTGTACAAAGATGGTAGTTTGTATTCTTTACTGTATGCTTAAGAACAGAAGAATATATGAATGAAAAATAGAATATGTAATATTTTCCTCTATTTTTTTCTCTTCAAACTGATTTAAGTGTTTGGGCCTTACAATTAGTTATTATATCAGTATCTTGCTCCCAGAACATACATTTATCTGAAAACGGAAACAGAGAAGGAGAATTAAAAAAATAATATATGTAGAAAGAGTAGAAAAAAAGATTAATCCAGAATCAGTTTAGCTTCATGTTTAGATTAGACCTAACTGTAGTATGAAAATAATTTACTAAGGAAACCTGAATTCAGAACTGGAAGAGAAAGTGAATGCAGCTTTTTTTTTTCCAATTATTTCCTTGCTGTGATGATTCTTTTTTCCTTTTTTTTTTTTTTTTTCCCCACCCCTCTTTTTTCTTTATAGTACCAGTCAACTCTAGAATATCAAGTATAAATTTTTCTGTCACACTAGAGCAAACTCGAAAATTAAGAAGTGCTAGAATTAAAATTGTTGGAGCATTTGTTTTTTATCAAATTTTTCAAATCTCTTGATTTGGTCAGATTTGCACTTATATCAAACTTTTATTTTTCTAATATCTTCTAGTTCACATAATTTCTGTCATGAGATATCATAAACCGCACAGGAACGGAGAATTTCAATATTCAGTTTTTCCTCAGTTTGTTAGCCAACATCTTGCATTACAACTATTTAAAGTATTTTGTAAACAAATAAGATAATTACTAGTATTTAGGGTTTGGGTTGTTGGGGTTTTTTGACACATTCTGTAATAATGCACGGGAATTGGTTATCTCACTGTACTTAAATTATAGCTTTTTTCCCAATAGTTTTACCGTCTATTGTCAGGTTTTATAATGGTAAAATCCTTCTTGTCTGGAAAAAAAAAATAAAAGTGAGATAAGACTACAGCAAACATAGTCTGGAAAAGCAGCTTACTACCAACATGTTACAGAAAGAGATGAGCTTGGAAATTTGAAATTATTAAGGAAATATGACGTGTCTTTTCTGAAAGAATAAATTGTCTGTTCTAATACCTTTATGTCTTGGGCTTCTTCTGGTCCAGGAAGCCTAAATCCTAATGGAAATAGGTTATAAGCATACCTCTCAATAATTTTCTGGAAAAGAATCTTAAATGGAATAAAGCACAATGGCTGTTTTTTATGAAGAAGGAATTGAATGTTCAGCTGGTCCACTACAGCAAGATCAGGTAGCCCTATCTGGAAGCATGGATTTCAGGTGTGGATTTTGCAGGATAAGACAGACACAAACAGGAGATTTCAAAATGCTACTGCCAGTAAAGGAGTTTTTAGTTGCACTAAGATTTACTGCTAGGTTGAGTTCCAAGTGTCAGCATGGTGGGCCATGAATAGCTAAAAATATGGGTTTGAATCTAACCTCATTTTTGGTAATTTTCATTCTTACAGATTTTTTGATTAATACATTTACATTTACTCTCTACTGAAAAAGATTTTATCCCTTCACATTTCTAAATGCTTCCAGCTGTTCTTATATCAATATATTTTTCTTGGAAACAAGTTCTGAATCTAGGTTGTGCTTTGTTTAGATCCACCAGGATCATCCCTGTAAATTGTCAGTGAGCTTTTTGTAGCCCTGATGTCAGAGAGAAAAAAAAAAATGCTATACTCCTGAGAAATAGATATATCAAAAGTAAAGAAAGAAATGCTAAACTTTTGTAGAACTAACAAAGTTGTACCACAAAAGTAAATTAAGAGGTACGCTAGGGCTTGTCATAGCAGACTAAATGAGATGAAAGGCAGTTTCCTAGTGTTTATTGTGTGAATTGTGGAAGTCATAGATCTGTACCTACTGAGATCACCCATGTGTTTAGAATGAAAATCATTAGCAATCTTTGAAATCACAAATGACAGAGATGTAGCTAGAAGACTAAGTACAGGACAACAGATAACTCATTTTTAGCAGAGAGTCTATTACACTACGAGTCACAAAATGACCATTGTTCATTTTCCTACCTGTAAATGTCTTCCTCTCATAATACTTCTCAGTATTCTATACAAGTATTCTTGTATATATATATACTCAGTATTCTATACTTCTCAGTGTACTATACAAGTAGAAAGAACTAAAAATAGATGTGATATGAATAACTGCACATTGATTAAATAGATTAAATGTAGTCTCTATTTCAATCTCATTTAAAAGAAATTTAAAAAAATATGCATCTGTGAGCATAAACTCAGAAAGGACTGATTTTAGATTCAGCATCATTGATGGCCTTGACCAGCTTCTAAGAGATGAAAGGAAAACCTAGTATTCAGTTAAGAAGTATTAAATGTTTTAAGTGCAAAACTGAAAGCAAGAAAAAATATTCCTAAAACATGAAAAAAATGAAATATTAAAAAGTGAAACAGTAGTGAGACATTTGTGTAGAGATCTTCCTATGAAATAAGTTTAAAAAATTTTAGTGTGTCACCTATTCATTTTAGCAGAATAAACTCATCAAAAGTTTTACAAAAGTCATTCCATCTGGGATTTTTTTTCACAGTGTATAAAATGAAGCAACTACTCCAGTTTAGCTTCAATATCTTTGCAATATCTAAAAGGAAATAATAGATATCCAAGAGTAGCTTTCTTCAGCACGAAATCTGTTGATGAACACTAAATATAAGGGCCAAGACCAGGGTTTTTTTGGAAGTATTATTATGATCAAATAGGGCTGTAAATCTTGAAACCTGCTGAAGTCATAAAAAGTTTTCTAAATATCTTGATACTAAGTAACACAGAAAAACCTCAAGTAGGAAATTAAACAGATTTATAACAAGTGCCAGTAATGATCCCTAATTTCCTGCCCACAAAGTTGCTCTAAAAAGATTTCTTAAATTGTGTTTAAAATTAATGCAGAGCACCTGCTTTGACAGATGTGTTATAGGGCAGCAGCTGCAGACATGAAGAAAAAGAAAAAATTCAATAAATACCAAATCCCCCTTGAAGAATAACTAGATAGTAAGGTGGAAGGATTCACATAATCCAGAGGTGTTGTCAACAAGCATCCAATTATACTGAATAAATGGTTCAAAAATTTATAGATAAATTCTTAAAATTTCTCCTTGATATTAACCCCTCTCTTAAGAGGAAACTTACTGAAAATTCACGTAGTGAAAAACGTTAGTTTATCTTCTGTTTCTATTTTCTGTTGATAGTTACTGTAAGTCTCTAAGAAAAATAAGTAGCAATTCATCTTCTGAGTAATAGTATACTCAGTGACAGCACAGCTCATACTTTATATAACTTTGCTATCTAAGAAATACCATATTTTTGCACGTTAGGAAATAACCATTTAAAATTTCTCATCGAATTAATAAGGATTCTTTTTCATAGCATTATTTAAAGGCTTAAATCACAATATACAAATACCTCTCATATGCAGGAAATTTCAGAATATTTTGCACAGGAAAAAAAGAAAAGATTCTGCTGTGACCTTTTTTGAGCTATATAGTATTATGTGCACCTCTTATATTTCACATATTAAAGGACACAATTTTTTATTCCTGTGGAAAAAAATTGTGCTTCTTCACTGTCACAGAATAAAAGCCCTGTTATGATTTTAGTTGATCTTTTAGTTGATTTTTAAACAAATTTCTGATTTTCAGATGCAGAGTCTAAACAATTTGATGGCATTACTTCCTACTCTTACATCTCATCTATGACTTTACATTCCAGCTCTGTGGTGCAATGAGTTTTTCTGACAACCTGAAATAACAGTACTTTATTTCTGTGTTTGTCAATAAATACTGAACCCTAGGGACTTGCAGTATCATAGGTTTCAAACACTTACTTTTACTTTTTTTGATTTCTTGTGATAATTTCATGTGATTGTGAGTGTTCTCATCACACATGCCAAAATTTCCAGTCTTCCCACATGGTGAAATGTAAACAGAATGCTCTGAACTGTTCTGGGCTAAGTAAGTAGATGTCAATGTAGACATGGTACTGATAAAGCAGGGGATGGTGGGGAAAAAATAAAAAAGAGATCTTCCTTTTTTACCAATCCTGAATGACAGTAAAGATTAAATATAATTTTCCTGTAAGCTGCAATAGAGGAAAAGCTTGAATTTTGTTCCTGTTAAAGAACTGGGTTTTAATTTAATTATTTACAAATGGAATGATAGAGTAGTTTAAAATGGAAAAAAAATCTACAGTTCTTTACATCGGACAATAATAATGGAACTTGATTTGTAATTTTCAGACCCATAAATCAGTATTCCAGATGTTTAAGCATTTCACCCTCCCCATCTCTTCTGCCATAATTTTTTTCCAGGCTTTTTACCATGAGGCCCTGTATTGTCTTGGTGCTTTGTTGTTCTGATATATTTATTTACAGTTTCTAAGCTGGATTTTCCTTTCCTGTCAGCCCATAATTTTACAATCCTCTTGAAATATATTCTTATCCTCAGTAACTTCTCCAAATTTAGTATCATTTACAAACTAAATAGCCTTGCTGTCTTCTCTCTCTTCTAGACCATTAACAGAGCTGTTGAACTTAACTCCTTCATCTTGACACACACTGTTCCACTCAACCCTTCATGGCCAAGTTTCAAGCCCGTCTTTTCACCTTTCATGTGAGAATGCTTAAGTATGGTCCAAATGACCCTGGATTTCACTTCTCTCTGCACTGTGTGCAAGCCACAGCTGCTTGCCTGCACACGCTACAAAGTCCCTGCCAGTTGCTCATCAAAACACAAGGGAGAGTGTCAGCACATCCAAGTTTGTCTTGTACCATGACAAGCTGCTTCTGCACTAGCTGTGCATCAAGTTTAAGGCTGTGCTAGCTATAAATGACTCCTCTTGCCTCTTCAGTGGGGGAAGGGAAAGAGAATGCAGAAGAAATACTTAGAAGATAAACTACACAGCTTTAATAGAACAGTCATGATATAAAAGGAAATAAAATATATACACATATATATAAAAAAAATATTGCACTCCCAAAACTATTATGCTTTCCCCACACAATGATACTCATTTCACCACTGTGGCTGTAGGGCCAGCCCTGGAAAAAATCCCAGAGTCATCTCAGCAGCAGACTGGAGCAAGATTCAGGAACACACAGGTCCCAGAATATGGCTGGGGGTTGAAGGAAGAACAGATGGAGTCCTCCTAGACCATGAACATAGATGGCTTGATCTCCCTGATCCCTCAGTTTTATACAGATCTTGGCATGTGTGGAATGGAACACCTTGTTAGTTAGTTAGGGCCACCTGTCCTGCAGCCAGAACAGCTCTTCAGATTGGACTCAGCTGGAGAAAATTAAGTTTGTTACAGCTCCCTAATCACTTTTGTGATTTCCAGCTGAGCAGGTTGCACTAAAAACTGGCTCTTTTAAAACTTGTTTTATCAGTTAGCTTCAGAAAATACAGTCTTAGAATAGAGTTAACTGAAAAGTAGAACCACTGAAAAGTAAATTGGTTCTATTTTAACTCAAATGAGGATCCTATGTGACTAGATTACTGCAGATACTGTCAGGGACATCCCAACCTTCCTTGTACTCTGTCAGACTGTTTGTAACCTGGTTAGCATGCCAACACACAATATGGAAGTATTTCATTTTCAGTCTGTGATCCCTGCCTAATCACTTTACTAGCCAGAAAACAGTGAACTATGTCCCACCAGGTGCGTACAGAGAGTTCCACATGGTAAGGATTAACCCTATTTTATTTAATCTCTTTTTACAATCCAGTTGGCAAGATTAACCTCTTGAATTCTCTGCATGGTACTCTAAGATTAAGATCATTACACACTATGATGGGCATCCACCAGGCAATCTGAATCTGCCTTTTATGTTACTGGACCCCTACTCTCCAAGGTGAGATTTGACCTGCTTTGCACAGACTTAGTGTTGGGTTTGAGAATTTTCTGGAAATGAGTTGGTGGGGCAGGACTGTCTAGGTGGCCACTTTCCCCCTCCAGTTGAGTGGATCAATCTATGACCCTTATTTTCATGCATGTGCTTTGTCCTTAAGCTTTACAGCTGCTATATCCATCCCACAGAGTATTACCTTGACTATGTCTAAGCAAGAATCTTGACTGCAAAAGAAAATAAAATTTTGAAAAGGTAAGGAGTTAGATTCTTATCCAGTAGGCATCATTGCACTAGCTAGTGTAAAAGTGAACTGATTTCCACCTGATGAGGCTATTCTTACTTCATTAACTTTAAAGATGCAAAAATAAAATTAAGGCACAGAATTACATAAAAAGCCATAATATTTCTCTTTTACTTACAGAAGTAAGGAGGAGACCTTACCGGTTAAAATTTAAGGAGGTTTAAATGTCTTTCACTAAAGTTTCCCTAAGCTTTTTTTGCTAATAAGTGGAATGTTTCTGACTTTCACTCATCTGATTTTTTCTGGTACTCAGGTGCATCCTGAAGACATTTAAAGGGATTCCACAAAGGTTTTTTAATAAGCAAAAATGAAGATATATTAGCTGTGAGAAGTTAAGCAGTTTGGTTATTTCCATATTATAATGTAATTATATTGTTAGCCATGAAGTGAGGAAAAAGACCAATGCCACAGATTAAATCTTTACTAAAATGGTGGTCAAATATTTCACCTTTCCAGGGAGACTTAAATAATGCAGGCATTTCCCAATATCTTGTCAATCTCGTGAATTTGAAGAACATGTAATTCCCTAATTACATAAAATTTTATGTTAGAATGCTGAGATTGAAATCCTTCTTTTCAAATCCACTGAATGTAATATTTTATAGCAACTGAAAACAGACTTCTGTTTTTCCTACTCATGATGATTCCAAGCTGCTGCACGATGAAGGAGAGAGCTGAGGCATTCTCCCTCAGTATTTCTCCCACTTCCATTTCTCTGCATTGTGGAACTGTATTTTTGATCATTTGTATAATTATTGATTAAATGTTGCTAATCGAGAGTAACCCTTAAAGATCCACTTTAGCAAGTTTCCTTCAGTGGCTGTAGGAACTCATCTATCTGAAGAAAATAAATATGCCTTCTAACAGGCAGTTTCCACATTAGAGTGGGAAATAATTCATGAGTAACAGTATGTGGTGAAATTGTTTCAACCCTTTTGCCAGTAGTGAAGATAAAGCACCCTCTGATGTCTCGGTTTATATTATCATTGAAGGAGGAACCTTATTTATAAATGCTCCAGGAAATATAGAGCTATATTTTAGCATCTACCAAACCTAGAAATAAAACCTGTAAAACACTTCTTTTTCCTGTGATTAATAGAAAGGTGAATCTGAAAGCTGAAAATATACTGCTTTTTTGCTTAACACTGTGCACTTGATACCCTTAGAGAGAAGCAAAACGTAAAAAAAATATCTCCCTTTTTTCAGTGGCAATGACCTGTTACCAAAAGATAAAAAATTGTCCCCAAACACTGCTCAGATTTCAAACCAACAATAAAACTCTTGTAAGTGATATGAACATTTCATACTATTCTGAGATAATTTTTGAAACATTTCTATTAAGGAAACAGTTTGAAAAATTAAATCCTGAATATGTTGTAAAACACAGTTCTAATTTATTCAACAACTTTTGAAACAAAAACTTTCAGACATTATTACATGAGTTGGATTAAAGTTCAGTCATCTAAACAATTGTAAAACTCAAGAAAAATTATGGTTTTCGATATCTAACATTTTAAACTTTTATGCTCAATTTCCTATGCTATTACAATCTGTTTCCTTTTCTCACAATTTAAACTACCCCCTTCTGCTTTTGACTCATCATTTACCTTGAGTATTTTACCAGGAAACTGAAATACATTAATTAATTTTGTTGATATTTTCATCAGCTTTGGTGTTTTTCAAAAGTGTATATGGATTTTGGTCATTTTTTTGCTATAAATGTTTCCCCTGAATTCACTGTAACCTTGTCAATCACAAGTAGTTATCGTTACAAAATGCTTTTCAACATTGTCTTGTGGGTCTGTGTAGGTAATTTAATTAAGTTTTCTGCATTATAATAAAATCTTTCATAGAATCATAGAATGGATAGGGTTGGAAGGGAAGTTAAATATCATAGAGTTCTAACCCCCCTGCATGGGCAGGGACACTTTCTATACACTTTCTGTTTGCTTTCAATATTGAAATGAATCACTGTAATTTAAGGCAACTGGTAAGTTTCTGAGTTTGAAATGAAACATAAATGGTAGGACCAATACTGCTGTGCCACCATAAGCCTCTCACAATTGAAACATCTGTCACAGCTCAAATGTCTGCCACAGCTTCAGCCAGCTTTTGTGACATCAGAATCAGGTCAAGCCTTTTTTTGGCCACAGATGAATCTATGTGTAATAATGGACTGCAAAGCAGCATAAGAATTCACTTTCCCTAAATTTTGTAATGCTGATGCAAAACTGGTACCAGTATTGAGTCAGCTATCTTCACAGTCAATGCATGATCTTCTACCTTGGTGATAAGTTTAATTTAGACTCAATTTAGACTTACTTTGTTTAGATATTTCAATACTCTAAACTATGCAAGTACAAACTTGAAAAAACACAAAAGAGTGTGTTCATTCTTAACTGACCTGCTGTGAGCACAATAGGCAACAATTATCTCCTATATTGACTTTTTAAATCTTCATAGTTGCTATTAATGTTTATATATGCTTAAGTTTTTAGATGGCAAAACCTACATACAGCAAGGAATTTCATATCACATATCATGCTAGGGCTTTTTCACACCCCTGATCTCTGATTTCTTTCCCAAGACACTCTCTACTTGACGTCTTCTCATTAGTGCAGGCATACATGACCATCTATTCCCTAAATTCAGAGTTAGATGAAGAACTCCTTTCTAAATGTGAGGAAAATAAATCTATTTCACACAATGTCAGTTTTCAGGTAAGTGATATTTAGCTGATCAGAATCATGCTTGAATCATATGCAATAGCCTCTAATGTTTTATCTTCTCTCAGTCAAGGATCCTTGTTTTTTTCTCTTTTTTTCTTACCTGCAGTTGTTATGGTCCATAAATTTATACTAGACCCATGCTTTCCTAATACATGAACACCTTCCTCAGCATCTTCTTCATTCTACTACATTTTAAATGATTATGACCTTGATGCAGAATACAAAGGTAAGATTCTCCATTGTCTTAGTTGAGGGGGTTTTCTTTGGTTTTTTTGGTTTTGTTTGGTTCGGGTTTGGTTTTTTTGTTTTTTTGTTTGTTTGTTGTTTTTTTTTTTTGTTGTTGGCTGGTTGTTTTGGTTGGATTTTTTCCTTCCAAAATCAGGAACCTTACATTTAGTTACTTCTAAAAACCTTTGTACAGAAATAGCAGAGCAGTTAATTTAGTTCACTTTATAGAGGGCACCATGGTGGCCCAGCAACAGTAAATTTGTGAAACAATATGTATTTAACATGTATTCACTTTGTCATATTGATACTGCTAACAATTATACATTTATTGTGGCTTTCTTTTTTTTTTTCTTTCTTTCTTTTTTGCTTTAAATTGGATATGTTTTAAGGCATGTTATCTTCGTTGTAATCAGTTTTATGCTGACCAAAAAACAAATAAGAGAAAAAAACCCAATGACACTTCCTTTTAAACTTTCACTAAACTTAATAAATAATATTATGGTTTTCTCTCTGTCTTTCTGGAGAATCTCTGAGAACTTGCCTCTATTTTAATGACAGGACAATGGAAAAAAAGTGGAAAATCAATTTTATAAATACAGGCAAACAAGTTCTGAAAAATTCAGAAGTGTTTGCTGAGCTATGAAGCCCAAACTAAGGAATAACATTATATAACATTTGTATAAGTATAAAATGGTTAAATGGACACAAATCCAGAGCACCATTTTGAAGCTCAGTGGTGTTTCCAAAGTTCCATTTAAAAACATTTATGAAGTAGGTTGGTGTGATATATTCATATATATAGCTTTTTAAGAAAAATAGTAAATGAAGTCTGCAGTTTACAGCTGGAGATACATCAAGTTGTGTTCTCTTGCTTAATGTAATGGGCCTTGAAATTAAAACATACATTTTATGGCATAGTAAACAATCCCATTTCTAAATTTTAAAACTCACAGCTCAGAACATTTTTATGCCAAAACCAAAACTTCCTTGAAAAAAATTCCGTCAATTTAATGTCTAATGCAGTATGTATATAAAATGTAATAAGAACATTAAATTTTTTTGATAGCAATTTAAGATGCACCAGTTACAGGCTTTTAACTAACAGCAATTTTTTTTATATACTAGGTCCATATCTACTATATTTTCTACATGTAACTATACATTTAGCAGCAATTGAAATCAAATTATATTAAATCTAACTCAGAGCTTCTTAGCACGTTTCTTGCATATTTTCTGTTACGGCATTGCCTATTCTGAAGTGCTATATATACAAAGGTAATAGTGAGGGTGCTGATAGTCATGGTGTTCATGTAACATAAAGAGCTTCAGTTGTTCTCTATAGCTGGATGAATTACAGAATGGCTGAATTTGTTTAGTAACTGGCAACTGCTATGTACAGGTATCAATGGAACAGTGTTAATTCACTGGTTTTGACAGAATTCATCGATGGTCATAAATTAACCACATGTGGATAATGCTAGGAATATTGCTTAAGAATGACTGTCAGTGCCTTGAAGGCATATAACATCCCAAAGTATAACTTATCATATACAATGTTTTGCACCAAAAAGTAAAATGATTCTCCCTTGCTGCTGCTACCGCTACTACTACTGCTACTAGTGCTATTATTACTACTACTACTACTACGACTAAATTAATCTGAATATTATATAATCCTTGGCATACCACAAACAATGTTATAAAGTTTATATTTGCTTTTGTTAAAAAAAAAAAAACAAAACTAAAAATTATCACATTTAGATTTAGAGGTAGATGAACTTCTCTCAGTACCCAGAGATCCAGCTTTTTGAGATATCATAATTTTTTTTTACAATTTGTGTTTAAACTCTTTCAGGTATCAGCTGGCAACACCACATTTTCCTTTCCAAGGAAAATGGTTCAAATTAATGTTAAATTATAATTAATTCCCTTTCTGTTATTCTTAGACCAGTTAATCATTCCATTTAACTTAAAGTCCTGGCCCCTTCATTGTAGTTTTCTGTTCACTTTATTCAACTGAAGCAAGAGTGCAATTCCCAGTGACATGTTTAGGCAACATAGTTCATTCTAAAATTGTGAGAGAAGATTGTACAGAGGAAATCTACCAATCTTTGGAAAATTATGCCAATATAGTTTTTTAAAAGCAGATAGGCTGCTGGTGCTTTTATGGGATAATTTTATGGAATAACTGATGTACAGCATACAGTTAGTCGAACAAGCTCACCAAATAACAACAAATATACCTTTTCTTTGGTCCATTAAAGGGATTTATTTGGTATCAGATGTGCACGCAACACTGTAGTTTTTTGTGTCTTTTTTAGCCACAAAATCAGTACTTTGTTCTCAAACCTCTTGTCATGTCTAGTTCTGTTGAAAAATTATCAGTCTAGACAGATTCCACAGGGGATGAAAATGCGTATCTGTTAACATAGGGAACTGCTTGAAAGAGTGCAGAGCCACAAAGATTATTAAGGAAGTGGAACATCTCCCTTATGAGGAAAGGCCGAGGGAGCTGGGTCTTTTTATCTTGGAGGAGACAGAGAGATGACCTCATCAATGTTTATAAATATGTAAAGAGCAAGTGTCAGGATGATGCAGCCAGGCTCTTATCAGTGATGTCCAATAACAGGACAAGAGGTAATGGGTGAAAGCGGGACCACAGGAGGTTCTGCATAAATATAAGAAAAAACTTTGTCATTGTGAGAGTGACACAACACTGGAGCAGGCTGGACTGTGAGGATGTAGAGCCTTCTTTCCTGGAGACATTCAAAACTCATCTGGATGCATTCCTGTGTGATCTACACTAAGTGATCCTTCTCTGACAGGGGTATTGAGCCCAATGATCATTCAATGTCCTTTCCAACCTCTAACATTCTGTAATTCTGTGACATAAAATAATCTTTCTGTTGCTGGAAAAATGTATTTCTTGTAATAAATTTTTTTTTTGAACCTCATACACCAAGAATTTGAACTAGATAATAAACATATTTGGTTAATGTCTATTCAAGTACAGGAACTGGAGAGAACAATGTATATCATGACTTAGGAAAATTAGTGGAAGGCAGACTTTGATTCCTTTTTTACCTTCTGGTCCTTTTTTAACCACCCTTTTCCTAGAAGCTTGCACTTTCCCCAGAGACCTACTTTCAGTATATGGAGAGCTCTTCCTCATTGTGAAAGTCAAAATTCCTGTAACAGTTTGATTATTTAATATGTTACACTTTGCTAATGGGTGCTATGTACCACATGTTTATCCAGAAAGCTTAGTGTTCTTCTGCTATGTTCTCTGGACCTGGAAGAATTCTTTTTCTCCAATACAGGAAATAAATATATGAAAATCAAAAAACATTAGCTATGTAAATGTATTGACATGCCTTTGAAATTCAGCTTCTTCTTCCCCATGTCAATGCTCATCAGCTGATTGGTATTATTTTAATCTTTTTTTTTTTTCCATTATTATGACATTTAATGTTATGTCAATTAATAAACATAAGAAAGAAAATATATACAGAACTATGGAAAATTATAGGGTAAGGTGCTTTTACATCTAGTAACTCAAAGAAAACACAATCTCACATCTGTCACCAGTGTAATGGTTCAAGGTTGTGGGGTTTTTGTGAAATGAACGGCCATATAGGCCATATTGTGAACGAGCCATGAGAAATACTGGTAGTGTTAAACAATGTGCCATGAGAGTTATGAATAGACAATGCTGGTAGTGTCAGAAAATGTTATAAATTTAGACAATGTTGTTTTATACTGTTTTACAAACTTATGCTGTTTTAACCCTAATGTAAGACAATGCTGTTTTATAAAAGACAATGTGGTCTTGTAAATTATGCTGAGCTAAAGACCTTGAAGCAACGGAAAAATTACTAAAAAAGATGAGCTACATGCAGAAGATAAGGAAGTGGAGAAGAGCTGTTGCAGCTAAATTGTGGACTGAATTAGCATTATGTAATCTGTGTGTGGTCATTGCTATTAATTAACCAATTAGCTTTAAAGTTAAGAGTGTGGTCATCACATAATAACCAATTACAAAATGCCATGTATTTAGTAAAGACACACTTATTTGCATATAAGTACAGTGGTGGAGGTAAATAAATGGGATTTGCTTTAAGTCATATTGATTGTGCTGGCATCTCTCCGTACCCTCTTGTAGGTACATTTTTCTTCCTTTTTGGTTCTCCTCAGAAGTCCTTTTTAATCATTATGACCTGTACCTTTTATTGTGATGGAATTGGGAATATTTTTATTTTATACAGTAAAATAAGAGAGCCCACTCTCAGGCTAAATACCCAAGCAATTGATCCATCACTTCTACTGTGGATCTTGCATTTGGCATGTGGATGTATACGATTCATCTTCCCCCTCCTCCCACAGTCTCACCATCTGTGTGGCATCACTCTGTTCTGAAGAATACCCATTATGCATTTCAAGGAGATTAAATTGATGTGAAAAGGCCTCACTGTTTACCTACCAGATGTTCTGTTAACTAGAGTAACAAAGGCAGACCCACTTTCTGCAGTCCAGTTGTTTCGGGATTCTCAAGTTTATATTAATTTCACTTGTTTCACCTGGGAAATTACAATTTGCTGCAAATTTGTTTCTTTGTTAATCATCTATTTCAAAAGGCTGTCTTTTGCTGTTACACCATTGTTAGGACCCATCCAATGGTCAAAGTATGCCAAATGTCATGATCCACCCTGTGTAACAACTTATTTGGATCCCACAAGAACAAAGTTCCACCACAAAGGGTTGGGTGCAAAGAGAAAGTTTTCTTTGGTGGACAAGCAATGTGAAGTGACACAGTAAAGACTTGAGAGAGAAATTGGAAGAGGAAAAGAGATAAGAGTATCACCACCTGAGGATCCCACAGTATCCTGATGATCCTTCTTCTGGTCCAGACCTAGGCAGGCCTGCAGACCAATCCTAGGCAGCAACGTGTGTACACATTGCATCAGAGTTCCATATATGCCCCTGCAGCTTCCTGTCTCTCCCAGTGTGTATTCATTGATGCTCCTTTTCCAACATTTCTCACTCCCATTGTAGGTGGGGTTTGTATTGGAGGAAACAGTTTCGATCTGTAGAGGACAGATTTTTTATGTGAAACTGGGAGCTTAGCATCAGGTTTGAAACCTCCCCCTGGTGTTCATGTGGGCACATACCAGAGGTTAACAGAAAGGGTGGGGTTTGCTCACTTCCTAGGCAGCCTCCTGGGTGTTCTACGTGGCACTGGGTCCCAGGCACACAGGAGAGAGAAAACCAGAAGGAGGTTCAGAAAATTATTTCAAGGGGAACATTGTAATTTTTCCATGGAAAGACTCCTGTTAAACTTTTTCAACTACTCCAAATTTGATTTTGGGGAAGACCTGGATTGTAAATCCTGTCAATGAATTCAATCTTGTAAGTCATTTGTGGTTGGGATGGTATAATAAAGCTGTTTCTGATAGGTTTATAAGGAACTTGTATCTGTGATTACTTGCTGAATCTCAGACCTAACTGAAACAAAGCTATTGTCTGTAGTGGCCCTTATCTAGCCCAACAGTCATTAACCAGTCATTTCCTAGTTAGTCAGGGGCTCACTGCCAGCTTTATCTGGGTGAGACCCCCCCACCTGACTAAGTCACCATGCTTATCAGGAGTCAGTTGTCCAACATTCAACTTGCAAGTTTTTGAGGCAAAGCCAGACTGAAACCTCAAAACCATCATCTACTCATTGCCTCTTAAACATGGTAGATATAAAACTCTATGTCACTACCCTCTGTAGTTCAAAGATGCGTTTCCAATAAAGCACTAATTCATCTCTCAGCCTTTAAACATATAAATTACACTTTAATTGCTGAATTCAGACTAAATGGTAGATCACGCACCCCTCTGAAGAAGTTATACTGAGCTTTAAACCTGTCATAGTGAGAGGCTAAGAGGCTGTGAAAACAGACTCATCAGGTAAAGTAAAACAGCAAATCTACTTCCATTTTTTAAATTCTGACAAGCTACCAGAGTGAAGCAACACCTCCAAAGAACCTAAAATTGATTTAGTTTTCATTATATCAGACAAATTCTACACGATTCATGACATTTTTAATGATAATAAACTGTCACGCTCTTCAGCCTTCACAGAACTGAGTGGAACAGGGAAATACACTTTCTTGAAAAGCAGGCTAGAATTCTGCACTGAGCCACTTTATTCACATTTTACTTTGTCTTATATGTCTATGAGGCTAAACATGTGTGCAAGGTTAGAACTCTCTGTGAAACAACTTATATTTGAAAAACATTAGAATCTAACTATTGATAAAATCAGATGTTTAATAACCAAAAATTTTGATAGATATCAAAGAAAAATGGAGCTAAATCTCAGTCAGTTACATAGAAGCCCATCCTCACATTGCTGGAATGGAAGAAAGAATAAAACTGTACTCAGTCAGGGACAGGCTTGGTAAGGAAGGCAAATGAGTAATTTCAGGTACTCTTAATTATCTAGATAACATGGCCTTTCATGGATTTATAGTACAAAAGGAAGAGAAACTATAAAAGCTGTAAAGGTAAAGAAATAATAAAGGAGAGATAGGAAAGGAAAAGGAGGGAAGATAATAATATTGATTGGTATTATTTTAAGAGTAGATACTTGGCTGATTGGTTTATTTTTATCTTCTACCACCAATTACTTCAATTTGTCTCAGCTGCACCCTTTCATTTTCTTCCATACTTTTTATCTTCAGAAGTTACTGGAGTTGCAAAAGTGAAGAATGAATAATGATAATATAATCAGAATTTCTGGTTATTTGATCTGGATGGTTTGCTTTTCAGAACTTTAAAAACTGTTATGTTTGTGCTTCTATTTTCTCTTTACATAATGTGGCACTATGCCAGTGAGTATAAACCAGAAATGAGTTGATACCTGAAAAGGCAAAAGCAGATGTGTAAAGAAAAATGTGTAAAAATATGGAAGAACAAATATGTAAAATGCAAATATTCCCCATTTTGATGGGTCTACCGAACATGTTTATTGATAAGGTATTGCACTTCTCATGCATCCAAACTAATAAAATTCTAAGCAGAACAACCTTCTGTTTATTTATGCATGATGATTTTGACTTTAAAAACCCAAATATGATCAGTCTGCTCTTGTGGTCCCTAGAGGGATTTGAAAAAATAGACATAGTTAAGTTGCTATCTATGAACCCAGTCAGTGGCTTTCTAGCCTCCTAGTTTCTCTTTCCATAAGGAAGCTTGTAAATAAATTCAATACACATTTATTTCTTATCAGCCCAAGCTACAAGAATTTGCTCTGAAATCCAGGTTGGGCTTTTTTTCTTTTTCTTTTTAGTTTCTGAATATATGAAAGTATTATTTTTTCCTTTACTCCGTGTTTATGAATTCTCTTCCCCTCTATTCTTGCTTCTTCATGCAGTTCTCTTTTCTTGTAGTTTAAAACCTGTGCTCATAATGTTTACCTGTTGTTATGGTTTGAGGGGGCCTAGGCCAATTTTATGGTACCAATGCAAGGATCTAGAGAGGATCTTTAGGATCTTCAGGAATCCAAGGGCAGTATGGTGGGGTGGAAGGGGACAAAACAGAGAGGGGCCAGTATTCCCGCCCATTTCCTTCCTAACTATGAAAACCAGGAGGAGATGAATTCTGTCCCTCCCTGCTCCCTTCTTCATTGCTGCTTCTCTGCACTCAGAAGTTTTGGGGAGAAGCTCTGGCTTTTTCATGAACTCACCATGTGCTCTGCAGGATCTGAGTCCATCAGGTGCTGGGAAGAGTCATGGACCCCTTTTTCTAGTCAGCTCTGGTGCAAAAGACCTTTCAACAAATATATGCAAACACCGAGACTGGAATTTGTATATTTTTTTTTTCCTTATCCCACATGTTAAAATACCTTCCCTGTTCTTATTAAACCTCTTAGACAGTTAAACCTGTTCCAGATTTAACTTCCAAACTTTAGATCTCTCTTCCTTATTAGCCTTTTATCTTCCTTTGGGAGGGTATAAAAGAGAACACTTCCGTTCTCTGTTTTTTGGTTTACCCTGACCACTGAACTGAGACATAATATTAGAATATTAGAGTAAACGTGGGGCTTGAACTTAAGTTTACTTTTTTTTGTTGAAAAATTAGAAGGTTTAAAATTGTAGGAAATCATCTTCATCAGGTCATTTTTGAAGGACTTGTTTTATCTTGTTTTTTTGAACTTTAACATAAAGTTAATTGTGGAGATGCTGTCCTATCTCCCATCTATGGGAGATCTAAAAACCACGGAATATATACCAGCCAGGAATTTAGGTCTGAACAACCAGGATCAAATCATGCAACTAAAAAGAAATCATGGAGTTGTCTTTACAGTTTTCCTGGCTTAAACAAAAAGAGAATACCTGTCAAAAAATATGCCTGAAAAATGCCAGTATTCCTAAATAAATACATGAAAGTGAAAAAAGTCCATACTGGAAGTAAATAATGGCAATATGTCACGGTTTAACACTGGCCCAAACCAGGACACAATATAAAACACAGTAGCATTGTGCTTCAGTACAATGCCACACAGTCTTCTAAAATGCTCTGACATATCTTAGAATTAAAATGGTTCCTGAGCAGTTTGCTGAAAAGTTGCATTACAGCATAAGATAAAAAAATGAATAAACACAGCAGCTTCTTGTTAACTATATTTTTGAACTGAGAAAGAAGAAGGAAATATTGGTGCATTTAATTATCCATTACTTCTAGACATAGCCAACAAGGCTTCACTCATTCTTTGGCTTTGTGATAAAAGTGATACTTCAATTTACTAACTTTAAAAAATTTCTAATTCATATCGCAAAGAAAGAAACTTTTTTCATTTCCTGGCTTGATTCTCCTTGTTCTCTATATGAGTATTTTACAGGATAAATTCACCTTCCTAAGATTCATTGTTGGCACCAGTTCATTCAACTCCCAGTTGAATGGGACCAATCCCAGTCTTCTGGCACAAATTGGTACCAAAGTTACAAGGACAGGCGTTTCTCCTTAGTGCTGCTAGGTCCCTTCACAACTGCTGCTTTTCCCAGGGTCTATCTACCATCACAGCTTCCTGTGAAGCAACTTCCTGGGCAACTCTTATTCTCTCACAGAGGAGAAAACAAGACTTGTAAATTAAAAAATATTTTAAATATTGTTTTTAAGTTGTAGTAGTGTAAGGAAATTCAGGGAGAAAACCAGCACACACTAAGAACATAAGGATGTTGATTGTTGACAGAAAATATTAAACTACACCTATAGTTTTAAGGAAATTAAAATATTCTGAGTTATTGTACCATATTTCAGCTATTTATCAGACAATGAAAAAGAACATAATCTTTAACAAATTTCTAGTGCTATACTCACACTGATGATTAAATTTTTTTTATAAAGATACTGCAAATGGAATAAATATGTGGCATTTTTTGTTCATGGATACCAACAGTTAGAGGATAAACCACTATATTTATTGTGAAATAGCTATGATTTCACAGGGACTTGAAAATGCACCAGAATTGTTTCTAAGTTAGTAGTATTTAGTTTAGTATTTAATGAGATCTGTAATAAAAATCGTGTGTTACATCTTTCATTTTCTTCTTTTAGATAATAAGAGAAATATTTTATGACTTACTTAACACTGTAAGTTCAGAAAACTATATTTTTGCCAGAAAGATATCGTAAATTCCTTAGCACTTGTATGATTACATACAATCACCTAATTCTAATTTAACTTCATGTTTTGTCTGATCTGTAAAGGCAGTTAATAATAAAGGCAAACCAAAAGCAATCACATATTCTCTCATATACTCCTGCAGCAATCGACAGCAAAACTGCTCAATTAATTTTAAGTGCCATTACAGCAATGAGCAAGAGGACACACTGGGAAATACAAATAAGATAATTATAAATATAATATGGAAAACATGTATGTAGGTACTTTCAGAAAATAAAAAAAGCTAGCAGTGAGTCCTGTATTTAGGCAGATAACAGCTGTTAAAAGTTATAAAGGTAGTATTTTCTATATACACAAGCACTGTATTTGGTTCTTTGAGGGAATATTGTTTACCTTATCTTCCATCTGTATATTTGGGAGATATTCTCAGGGTAAACAAGCGTGTTTTCAACAATTTGAAAAGAAAAGAAATTTTCCACATCACCCAGCTTTCTTACATTTTTCAACTTGCTGTGCTAAGAGTCAAATATGTCTCTTTTCAGTCCATCGATGCAATAACTCACAGTTATTGCACTGCAGTACCAGCACTCTACCACGGAATTGTGATCAGTGACCACAGCTGGTAACCAATGTGATTATTGCTGGCATTAAATATACCCATAAGATACATAAAATAGGTCATGTTTCAGGCCTGTGACTACATTTGATACTGGGATAGAGAGGGCTATAATCCTAGACTCTGGGGTTGATGCAGATTGCATGCATCTGAATGATCACTGTTAAGAGTCAAAAATTAGTAAAAAAAAGGGGCTAGAAAGCCCCCACCTCTCTGAAAATTTGAACTGATGAGCAAACTTAACACCACTTGTTGAATATGAATACTGTGGTGTACACTGTTTGCCTGCTGATTTTATGTTTAAGTCCAGATTTAATCAACATTTAAGCCATACTCTCAAAAAACCCACAAATTCATAGAAGAGATGTTTGGTGATTGCTAAGCTGAATTACACATTCTGACACATGCTCTAAAAATTCGAAATCATCTGAGCTGCATCTCAGAACCTAGAACGAGTGACAAGAGCTTGCATAAACATAGCATATGAAAGACAAAAATACTGTTAAGTGGTGGCAAGAGACATGTAGTACAACAGAATGGATACATTTTCAATTACAGGGACCAAAAAAATTAGTGTTGGAGATAATGTACTTCTTCATTTAATGTACATAGTCATCTACTCTTATTTTGTGGATATATGATACAAACTTATTGTTTCTTATAAAATATTTGCATGCATTATGCTAACAAAATAATTATTCATATTTTCTTACCTTTCTATGCTTCATAGTATAATTAAAATAATGTTAAACTTTTTAAGGTTATATTGGTAATGAACTGCAAGTTTTTATAGTGTAAAACCCCTTACACTCATGGTCTCTTGTCAAAAGCTGGCAGTCTGTGAATGCATTTTGAAAAAAATTAAAACATCAAGAAATTTTACAAGGTCACTAAATAAATCAGTGGTCGGTGAAAGTTTACAATTCTTTCTACTGTATGTTTTTTAAAGAAGTCTTACATTCTTAGATGTCTTAGAACTCTATTTTCTGCAAGAGTGGGCTGATGCGTTCACATGATGGCTGACATTTTTAGTGAGTGGTCATTAAATACAAACAATGAACATATGCTGGTAGAAATGTGTTCCAATGCTGTGTGGCATGCCTAAGTTTGACCAGTCCTGTCATTGCATACGCACTCTTCAGAGATGACATTTATTGACCTTTGTGGAGTTAATGGATGATCTGAGTGTGTGCAGTATTAGTAGCCTGTATAAGGAAAATTTCTAGTCTATGAACCTGATGTTAATTGGCAGCCAGATGATGCCTCATCAAAAGAGCCAAGGACTGTGCAGGGAAAATTGACACATTATACAACATCAAAAGGCTTTAAAAATATATTTTTAAAATATTATAGAAATATTTTAATTTTATGAGAGAACTTCTGCTGTCTCTGCAAAACTTTTGTTATCTATACTGTGAAGCAGTATATAAAATCTATATCCATGAAGGTCAAAGAGGTCAGCACATTTCAGTCTCTGTTTGATGACTGATTCTGATGTGGTGAAATATGTTTTATTGCCCTAATTTGCATTGTATATGAAAGAAGGAGATGAACTACTATTGTGCTTTGCTTCAGTTATGTACCCAACAAGTAATCAATTAGTATGATAATAAGAAGGCAATGGAGTGGAGTAAGGTGATTAGGGGTATGCATCTTTTTATTTTTTTTAAATTTCAAAGAGATCTTTTAGAAATTAAAAGATGTAAATGTGTAACGGAACAAGAAAAGGGACATGCAAATTCAATTGGCTCTAAGTCACATAGCAAGGAAAACAGTTATTGTGCATCAAGACCACAATATAACTTTCTTTTCAGACCTGAATGAACATCTGAATTTCAACATCTGAATGAAATAAGCTCATTGATTTCCCAGAAATTCAGAAAGAAGAATATATAAGGCAAATTTCAATATTGTATCACTGTGATTTCCTCCAATTCTTGGATTAAATTTAATACCTGCATTAAATTAAATTCTTACCCACAGTGGCCCATTCAAGCTATGGGAAAGTCTTTCTGTTTCAGAAGGTTGCAAGAACGCCCAAAAAACAGGCTCCATTAGTAAAGAAGTGCACATGAAAGTCTCCATCAGTCACATAACAACTAGTACTGCTCAAAATAGCCTATTACAAGTGGAGGTCCACAGCAATACAGGAACTTGTCATTCAGGTCATAGTGCAGCAGGGCATAGTCTACTGACTATGTGGAGACATCTAAAGCTCTAGCTTACATAAATATGACTTCCCTGAAGGCTTTATCCATGTGTCATAGAGTCCATTTATTAATTTATTTTGTTTGCTTTTTAATTTTTTTTTTTATTTTATTTTTTTATTTTTATTTTTCAAACTCATCCAGCAGGAATTTTGAACTTAAAAATAAAAGAGCTATGTCATAGCACAGGCAATGTTGATCAGGTACCACAAAAAAAAAGTAGTGCTGTTGAGGAGAATTCATCATCATTCTGGGTTTTTAACTCTTATCTGTAACTGTGTCAGGATCTAACCATCTTCAAATCTCTGTTCTAGTTGATCAGCTGTAAATGAAGAATTTCTGTGGAAAAAAATCCACAGTTAAGAAAGCTTAAGTCAGAAGAAAGCAATAAGAGATTTTTAAAAAACCCACCAAAACCTCCTCCAAATCATTCTCAGAAGAATACTAATGACTCACGCTTGTGTGCTTTGGAGTAAAGAATGTCTTTCTGTTACCTCAATGAAACTCCTTGATGTTGGCAGAATTGCATACATCCAGTTAGAAAATTACTATCTTTTGAGAAAGGTTGAAAAAAATGCAGAGAATTTATTTCAGTAATTAAAAATATTTTTACTGTAATTTTTTGGAAAAAAAAATTAAAACAAACAAAAAACCAAAACAAACAAACAAAAAAAACCCCCACAAAACAAAAGTCCTAAATTAATAGTCTTAGAAGCTCGTATTCTCACAGATTTATGAATTTTATCAAATACTCACTTCAAAGATTGCAAATGTCCTTATGAGCGTGTTCTGACCCCACAGGATTTATTTTATGTACTCTCGCCTCGTAAAAGTCTCCTTCAGATACACATAGTGTTGAGCTGCTAGACCTTTGAGCCTTAGAAAACTGAATATAATCAGTTCTCTTTGGATTTCCAGTTTCACAGACTTTGTGAAGCTTTGAGTTCATAGCCTGTACTTATGGGTAAGAACTCAAAGGAATCAAGACAGTGTTCTTTGATGAAACATGCAATAGCAATTTTGAAAAGGTCACTGCTGGCATTTCTAAGAAGACAAAAATGTCTGCATAAAAGCAGTCTTGACTACCTTCTCTTTAAGATAAATTTCTCATAGATAGGTGCTTTGCCAGTGTTCTGAAACTATAGGTTTTCCTACAATCATAAGAATAGTATGCATTTATTTTAAAATAGTGTCTTCTTAGTGACATTTGAATAATAGGCAATGTTTTTCACTGTTTAATAATCACAGAACCACAAAATGGTAGGGGCTGGGGTAGGGACCTCTGGAGATCATCTGGTTCAACCCCCCTGCCAGAGCAGGATCCCCTAGAGCAATTTACATGGGAGCACATCCAGGTGGGTTTTCAATGTCTTCAGGGATGAAGACTCTATAGCCCCTCTGGGCAATTTGTTCCGTGCTGTTACCCTCAGTATTTTCTCATATTCTGGTTAAATTTCCTGTGTGCCAGTTTGAGAGTGTTATGTCTTGTTCTGTCACTGAATACCACAGAGAAGAGTTTGGCTCTGTCCTGATACCTGTCCTTTAGGTATTTGTAAATATTAATGAGATCCCCACTGTGAGGATCAATTCAACAAAATTGTCTTTGCCTCAAACAGCAAACTGGCAAGGGGGATGTTGGACTGAATTTTGGACTTCACTCCTGATAAGTACAGAGACAGGAATGTCAGGTGAGGGGTCTTGCCCAGATAAAGTGGAAGGGAGCTGTCTCCTGCAGAGACTGGAATGTTGGTTATTAACTACACTATGGGCCACATAACAGCTACCTCTAAAAACAGCATCCAGTATGCTTAAAATGAGGCAAGGAATGTGGAAAAAGCAACGTTCCTGAAGTTTGAACAAGAGGCACGGTGGGAAACCCCAGGAGAATATGCATATATGCATATATGCTGATGCGTACATCCTTCTCAGCCTAGGACTGGACCAACACCCCAGGAAGAATGGTGGTCAGGATGCCGCAGGATCCTCAAGTGGTGATACTCTTATCTCTCTCTCTCTCTTTCTCTCTTTCAACAGAATTGCCAAATGTTTATCTGGCCACTTCACATGGTTGTGGTATTTATTGTCCACTAAATTAAATTTTCTGTTTGCACCCAACCCTCTGTGCTTGTACTTTTTCTCATCGGAGTCTAATAGTAAGTTGCATCACCCACAGGGTGGGCTGAAAGACACCCTCAGCTTCCTCTTCTCTAAGCTAAACAGCCCAAGCTCTCTCAGCCTTTCCTCATAGGGCAGATGCTTCAGTCCCTTAATCATCTTAGTGGCCCTGTGGTGGACTGCCTCCACTAGTTTCTTGTCCCTCTTGAACTGTGGAGCCACAAACTACTCACAGTACTCCAGGTGGGGCCTCACCAAGGCGGAGTAGAGAGGAAAGATAACTTCCCTCCAGCTGCTGAGCACACTCTTCTTAATGCACCCTAGGATAACATTGCCCATCTTGGCCACATGATCTTGTTGTCCACCATGGCTTCCAGGTCTTTTTCCCCAGAACTGCTCTCCAGAAGATCAGCCCCTAACATGTACTGACACTTGGCGCTGTTCTTCCCCAGATGGAAAACTCTACACTTGCCTGTATTGAACTTCATAAGGTTTCCAGCTGTCTAACTTGTCCAGGTCCTGCTGGGTGGCAGCACATTTTCTGTAATACCAGCCACCTCTCCCAGTTTTATATCTTCAGTGAATTTGATAATGATACATTCTATCCCCTTGCCTGCGTCACTGAATATATTGAACAGGACTGGACCCTGAACTGACCCCTGAGGGACACCACTACTCATAGACCTCCAGCTAGAGGAGGTCAGCCACACTGACCACAATTCAGGGCTCTGTCTTTCAGCCCTTTCCTAATCCATCTCACTGCTCAGTCGTCCAACCCACACTTCTCAAGTCTGGTTGTGAGGGTGACATGAGCCTGTCAAGCTCCTTCTGGATGGCATCTGTTCCCTGCAGGATGTTGACTTCAACACAGAGTTTGTTGTCATCTGCAACTTTCTGAGGGTACACTCCTGTTGTTGACAAAGATGTTAAATAGCGCTGGCCCAAGTAACAACTCTTGAGGAACACCACACACCATACGTCTCCACTTGGATATATAAGCCATTCATCCTAGCTCTTTGGGTGTGGCCATCCATCCAGTTCCTTATCTAATGAATGTCCCACACATTGAATCAGTATCTTTCCAGTTTAGAGACCAGAATATCATGTGGGATAGTATCAAATGCTTTGCACAAGTCCAGGTAGATGACGTCTGTTCCTCTGCCTTTGTCCAGCAAGGCTGTGACCCTATCATAAAATGCTACTGAATTAGTCAGGCAGGACTTGCCCTTAGTGAAAGCATGTTGGCTGTCACCAGTCACATCTTTCTTATTTGTATACCTTAGCAGGGACTTCAGGAGGATCTAGTCCACGATCTTGCCAAGCACAGAGGTGAGACTGACAGTCCTGCAGTTCCCTGGGTCTTCTTTTTTTCCATTTTTGAAAATGGGGCTTATGTTTCCATTTTCCAGTCAGCATGAACTTTACCAAGCTACTATGGCTTTTCAAATGAGTTGGTCAGTGGCTCTGCAACTTCATTTGCCAGTTCTTTAAGAAGCCGTGGGTGAATCCCATCTGGTCTGATGCATTTATTTACCTTCTGGTCCGTTAGATGGTCTTGAACCTGCTCTTCATCGACAGTGGGAGGATCTTTCTTTTCCCAGTCCCTTCCAAAACCTGAAAGGTGTGACTAGAGCCCTTGGCTCTGAAGACAGATGCAAAATAGTCATTGAGTACCTCAGACTTCTCTGCAACTTGGATGATCAACTCTCCTATTTTCTTCTGGATTGGACCCACATTTTACTTATTCTTCCTCTTATTGTTGGTGTACCTATATATTTTTTTCTTGTTGATCCTAACCCATCTTTGCCATATCCAATTCTCTCTGTGTTTTTGCTTTCCTAACCTGATCTCTTGCTTTTCTGACTACTTCTTTGTACTCCCAGGGTATCTGTCCTTGCTGTTCTAATAACTGTCTTTGCATCACTCTCTTGCTTTGGGGGTATTTTCCCCTTGTTTTTCACTTACTAAACTCCTAATCTCAACCCATGGGTTTTCTTCATGTTTGTATTTCCAAGTCCCTAGCCTGAGAAAAGTGGTGAGGGACTGAATAGGCCCTAATCTGTAGGCCAAAGTCACCCCACTACAATCAGAATTATTTTACCTTTCAGAAGTAGTCTAGGGTGACTCTGCTGAGGCAGCAGTGTCTTTAAGTGCAATGTTATTATCCTATGAACGTAAAAGAAGTCTCATCATTACATATTGATGAAGATCAATATTGCACCATTTTCTTAATATGCTTCAAACCTGTCCACATTATTACTCATCTTGGTGCTCAGTTGCTTCCTGTTTTTAGTGAACAGTTCAAAGGATTATGTTAACCTCAGTTAAGGATACCTTTGGAGAAGTTATGGGCACTTTATAAGGCAACTCTGCTTCCTTCAACTCACCACAGAATAGCTTCTGGGGCACTGCCAGTGCCTGTTCAATCTTATCCAGCCTGCAGCAACTGGACCTTCAGTGCACTAGCTTTTCCTTCTTAATGTGCAGAAACCCAGCAAGCTGACAAATGTAATTCCTGATCGTATTATCCCATCTACGTTATCTGGAACAGAGCAGGAAATTAGTAGGTATTTCTTCTGAACCACATTTTGTTCTAGCATGCAAATAATAGGTAAGATAGCACGTTTACATGTCTTTTGTGTAGTGGAGAGCTTGATTCCAGCATATTTGATTAAGTCTTTCCATAAACCGTAATTACTTCATGGATATGAGAGACTACCTGTATATAAATATAATGACAATCATTCCAAGCACTTACAAAAGAAGTAAACTCCTGAGTGAGCTCAAGTTTCAGTTTCCCTAGTATATACATAAAGAATAACATATCTCAGAATAGTTCATAGGAAGTATTATTTTTTTCTGAAATTATTCTTTAATGCAATGCTGATTTCAAAATATTAAAATAAATTTGTCATAAACTGAAGACCTTATTTGGATGTTATCATAGTACAGAGAAGCTTATGAATAATTTATTAAAGAATTTTAGAAAATGAATGAAGATTAGAAAGGTTCAAAGTACCCCTACTATTTGAAAATTAATTATGACAACCAATTTAATTTATTTTAATGAATCTGTTGAGTAAAACAGTTGAAGCAGCACGTGCCAATTTGACATCCATTTTTTTACTAATACAATATTCATTAATAGATTGCTGACTTAAATTATATTAATAGCTTACCTGATAATGAAAATCAGTTTCTCTATCAAGGCACAGGTCAATACATAAAATAACAGAAATCAAGCAGTATAACAAATGTTGGGTACATTGCTTTCTAATGCCTTAGTAATTTATTGCTAGTCTGTTTCCTCCTTTGCTCTTGTTGGATTTCCTTCCTGAACAATGCCATAAAATATCTGAGCCCTAACTTGCCAGCATTGAGCAGTTATGCATACTGCATTACAGTCAATAAAATAATTTATTTATATACTGGAAAAAAAGTGCAAAGACAATGAATCATCATCACCAAGGAAAACAAAAATAATCAGAAGACTGAAAATGTGTATGTTAAAAGTAGTTGTACCACAAGACAGACACCGTATTACGCTTCCCAGAATTTAGACAGTACAGGTGAGAGGAATAATAAACACATGAAAAATGTATTTATTCGTTGATAAGTTGATGGGTTCTGCTCTGGTTGATAGGTTCTGCTGAAGATTTCCATGAAAGACTTTAATAATAAGACGTTCATGAACCAGGCAAAAATAGTAACAAAAATGCCATGCGCTTTCAGTTGCTAAGCAAAAATAAAGTTTATAGGCTTTTTGTTCCTCATGCCCTTATGAGGGAACCCTACATAGTAGGTTTCTCGTAATTTTCAACCCTGAAGAGTCACAAAAATAAGCTGTATGCCTTAACTGCCCTATCGGTATAAGGAAAACAATAAAAACAGGGTAAATATGATCACCAGGTGAAAATTATAACTGTAGAGGCAGCTGAAGTGACAGTGGAATTTTTTATATGAATTGATAAGACTTTTAAACATAGAAGGATGTGGGTTAAAAAAAAAAATAGATGAATTGGCAAGTAGTATATTCTTTGATGTTCTGCACTTTGAGGAGCTAGCCCCAGTAAGAAATGCACTTAGACTCAGTCAGTTAAAATGCTTTTTATTACTGCTGACACTGTAAGAGAATAATATGGATAATCCTATATACCTTTATACACTGGGAATGCTAAGCAGTGTAACATAAACAGATTGACTCACACGCAGAATGCCATGCAGACCCTGTCCACAGCAGAGATTTCCCCCTTTCAGTTATTCAAGCTATTGTAAGAGAAAAACAGTCCTCATAATTTTTACAGTTAAAGAGACAAGATCTTGCAAAAACATCTTGCCATGCTTTTAAAGGCAAGGCCACACCAGTGGCATCACTGGTATGGAGAGAGAGGTGCTCTGTTTCTGTAGGGTTGAGGTTATTCTTCAGCCAGTGGACCTGAGTAGCACAACACAGCCTGAAGGCCACACTGGATACACAACCCCATGCAAGACAGCACATGCCTGGGCATACTCAGGTAAACTGTATTGTGGATCTATAGCTTCTACATGTGTAATGGTCTTCTTGTCAGGATCACCACATGAATCATGTGAATCACTTGCTGTTATGCCTGTCTGAAAAAATTTGAGTAATTAGAAGAGTTTGGAAAAACATAATTGACACAGAAAATACCTATTCAACAGGAGACAATAAACAATTTTTAAAAATTCCTAATTGTATCTTTCAGCCTGACAGTATTTTGTTTTAAAAATAATTTTTACTATTTAAGTAAATTGTCTTCTTTTTATGTTTTGCATATTTACTAGTTTTATCTTTGGTATTTTTTCTGTTTGAATTTCAATTTCATTGTAATGCACTGTCTTGAAAAGTAAACTTTAAGCTCTTGTCAGGAGTGGAATAGAATTATTTTATCTTCAGCTACTCTACAATGTAATTAAGAACAATACTGTATCATGGTTGTTTTAGGAAGACAACATTTTCTTTTCGTTTCAGCACTTGAGAATGAAACAAGTGAGATGGATAGTTCCAGAAGTTGAAGTTGACAGAACTCAGAGTGTCCTGTTTTGGACCAGAATAGAGCTAAGTTTCTGTCTTGTAATTTTGCTTTCAGATACATCTTTTGTAAGTAACTGTACTTGCTGAAATTAACAGCAAGTTTCTCATTCAGTGTCTGCTTCTAGGACTGATAACTCTCAATGTTTAATAGTTACTGCTAGAGACTGGTGTGCAAAACCAAGGCTACTGCTCAGTTCTGAGGAACAGCTTGAGCTCCAGAAGGAGAAAAGAAGTAAACAGGTCACACCTGCAACCCTCCTTTCGGGAAAAGCAGACAAGATAAATGACCAAAATTGATCAGAGTATTCCATCCCATATCCCTAATACTTCGTATAAATTTGAGGGATCATGAGGGTTAAGCTCCTTCTTCCTTCTTCACCTGTCCCTGTTTGCTTCAGCATCCTGGGAGGATTCCATCCATTCATGTGCCTGTGGTCCTGATCCATGCCAGCCTGTATCTGTGTGTTCCTGCCTCCAGCTCCCAACTTCTGTCGACTCCAGGAGTCCAGCCTGGACTTTCCCAGGGCTGCCCTGAAGCCTCAGTGGTGACGTGAGAGCTACTGGGGGAGAAGGGGAAGGAACATGGTATCAATTTTCTTGTATATTTGTATATATTTAGTAATTTTTCCTTTTTATCATTACAGTTTCATTAAAGCTGTGTAGTTTAGTTTCCAAACCATAGGTCTCTCTCCCTTATTCTCTCTCATTTCTTTATCAGGGAGGGGAGGGGGTCTAATAGAGAGCATCTGTCATTTGCTTTAATTTCCGGACCAGCATTAAACCGTGACACGGAGTCTATGGAAGATTCCAGACATTGTATGGCACTGGGTATGAGCTAACTTAAGAGACAAGAGAGAGTTTACTATCTGTTTCTGGTTTCTCTGTTCTGAGAATGCAAGATGATAATCCTGTTATGTAGATAGTTGTGAATGGACTAGATTACCAAGGATATTGATTAAATTTTCATATTGAAAGTGCCCATTTTAATTCCTAAGTATAATTTGGTTTTGAAGCCTTATTTGTAACTATATCATGTTCCATGTAATTAAATTGTAATATACCTCTCTGTGAATTGCTCATTAGCAAAGACTTTGCTATTTATCAGCTACATTAGTTAAATACTTCAGAAATATATTTTCATTTGAGTGTTCATTACTTGTTAGTTTTATCTCTGCCTCAATGTGAGGTATAGGCCTATCAGTTCTAATTGACTTTCTGAAACATTATGACACACAGGAATACTATCATAAAAAACCTATGTTCTGTCTTCATAATTCTGTAATTTTTCTAGCTACTCTCTGGCAGCAAGTACTAAAAATATTAAGATATGGGACAGATATAATTCCAAATTCAAAATATCTTCAGAAATAGCAAAAATAGTTCTACAAATCTAGATTTTGTCACTATATAGATATTTTAGCTTTAACTTTCCAATTAGACTAATTAGGACAATACAATAATTAATCAAAGTGAAAAAGGGAAAGCATTGTCATGTTAAATATTTAATTAGAGAGACCATTAAAACATTAAACCTCTTAGAGTATTAATTAAATCCTTAGAGGGACCAGAAGCCAATGAGTCATACAATCATAGAAAAAAAAGGTTCAAAAGCATTTCAGTAAGTCATGTTATAAATCATTTGTGAGCTTTTTAGTGTTTTTACAATTCTGGATATTTTATTTGTTTGTTTCATGGAGATCTCTTTAACATGAGATGTGTGAGAAAAATATATGGTTAAATGTACAAAGTTAGGAGAAAGTGTACAGCTGTTCAAAGTTGGCCATACACAGATATTATTGATGATTTTTCTGCCACTGCTATCTGGGTGTGAGTTCCTGGTTCTGTGCTTAAAACTTGACAGAATATTGTCCCATAAAATTTGTTAAGCATGACAAACGCAATGACCATTCCCTGCATGATGAAGCATCTGTCAATTCCAGCTGCTCCACAAGTATTTTTTGTCCATCAGAGGCACCCATTTTCTTTGCCTTGTGTCTCTGTATTGAGTTTCTGTGGCAAACTTCTGGTAGCCAAGGTCCAATATAGGTGGCTTCTGTGGAAGATGCTGGACGCCTGCCCAGTGTCCAATAGAGCCAATGACAGACAGCTCCAGTGTGTACCCATTGCTGATCAAAGCTGAAGCCAATTACTTATGGTGGTAGCTCCTCTATGATAACATATTTAAGAGGGCATAAAACCTGCTGTGCAACAGCAGATGAGATATGATACTGAGTGATCACTCTGCCCTTGTTTCAACCCTTGAACTTTTGTTGTAGTTTTTCTCCTGTGTCTAGTTGGTGAGGTGGAGTGATAGAACAGCTCAGTGGGCATTTGGCATCCAGCCAGGGTCAGACAACCATGGTCCCCTAATCTCTGTTTTTAGGATTCTCCGAAGGTTGTTTGTTACCATAGTTACAGTATTTCACTAGTCACCATCTACATTTAGCTATTTGGAGGGATGAGAAATTCATGGTCCTTATATAAAAGGAATGCCATACTTGTAGGGAAAGCTGCTGATTATGCTTACTACCTGTCATAGAGGCTCCCTGGACTGAGTTTCTCTTATGTCTGCTCTTTCTTATCAGAAAAAATCAAATCTATTGAACATAAACTGAGATTTTTTCCTTTATGATTATGCTGAGCTTTTTATTTAATCTGAGTATCCTTTGCATAACATCAAGTGATCCTGACATCACTGACATCAATGGACCCAAAACATAAATTAGATTGCTAGATTACATGGATGACCCCGTAAAGTAACTAGAAGACTTTCCATCTGGATTGGGATCACACATCAGGGAGTTTCTGCTGAAGAATAAGGCATGCAGCCCTTGAATTAATATACAAGGGGTTTTTTTCTAGGTGAGGAACTTGGTTCTATAATATTATAAGGTGAGAAACATAAAAGGGTTGAAGAATCCCATAAATCAGCATTCCCATTCAAGTTCTGGTTTTTTTTTTTTCCTTGCTTTAAAAAGCTGTAAAATTACTGTTCAGATCTAACTAGCAAGAAATTCGTGTTTGTTGTGAAATAATAATTTTATTTACCAGATCAGTAGGAGCTACCCATTCCTGGAGGTTTAAGACAGAAGCATTTCAAAATAGTTACTATTCATACATCTTACACTGAAATCTAACTCCTCCGATTAAATTTCAGCATTGGTTTTAAAGTAAATTTATGCAGAGTCATAGAATTGTTTGAGTTGGTAAGGATCTTAAAGATCATCTAGTTCTAACACCCTTGCATGATCAGGGACACTTCCCACTATACTGGGTTTCTCAAAGCCCCATCCAACCTGGCCCTGAATATTTCTAGGGAGGAGGTATCCACAACTTCCCTGGGCAACCTGTTCCAGTATCTCAGCTTCCTCACACTAAAGAATTTCTTCATACTATCTAACCTAAATCTCCCCCCTTTCAGTTTCAAGCCATTGCCCATTGTCCTATTGTTATATCACTTTCTTAAAAGTCCCTCTACAGCTTTCCTGTAGTCCTCCTTCATATACTGGAAGACCACTATGAGATTGCCCTGCAGCCTCTTCTCAGAGTTGAGCAAGCCCAACACTCTCAGCCTGTCTTAATGGAAGAGACTCTCCATCCCTCTGATCATCACTCCAAAAGCTCTATGTCCTTCTTATGTTAGTGACCTCAGAAATGGACAGAGTATTCCAGGGGGTCTCAAGAGAGTGGAGCAGAGGGGTATAATCACCTCCCTTGAACTGCTGGCCATGCTTCTTCTGATGCAGCCCAGGACATATGTAATGGGTGGTATGTGTTATGCATCTGTAGAACAGTCTGAATGACCTATGAAAAGACGATTCCTTGATGCAAACTTTGGATGGTGACTTCACTGTAACTTCTTTTCTTTCCTTCCTTCCACTTTCTCATCTCTGCTGCAGGTATAATTTTAAGGGTCTGGTCCACAGGAAGAGGCATTGAAACACTATTTTAACTGCTTGAAGAAATACTTAGTAATATACCTAAATGACTGCCTGGTGCCTAGGGAAATAACAGCCTGCATATGGCCTGGGACCTGCACATGGAGACAATGGTAGAGATTGAGAGTGAAGTGGGTGGAGATCTGCTCCAGTGGTTCAATCTGGTGTGGGTCAACCACACTTACTCATAATTTTGAAATGATGGGGGAAACAGGCCTATTAAGGAATCTGTGATGCCGGACTTCTTTGAGAGGGTTTTCTACTAACATCAACATTCCTCCAGCATACTGGCCCAATGCTGGATCCAGGACGAGTAAATTTACCTCTAATTTTTCCTTTACCTTTCCTCTTTTTGTTCTCCTTTCTTCTTTCTTTCTCCTTTCTTTCTCCTTTCTCCTTCCTGCTTCTCCTCTTTCTTCTCCTCCTCCTCCTCTTTCTTCTTCTCCTTCTTCTCTTTCTCTACAGAACTAGGTTTCATAGTTAATGTTTTAATACCTACCAGTTCTGCTCAATAAAGTTGTTTAATTGCACCGAATATAGTGTCATCCTTATTTTAACCTGGTGGTATCCAACAAGAACCTCCATATTTTCAGCCTTTGAAACATGAAAACATGACAGCTGGCTTTCTGGGCTGCAAGCATGCATTGGTGGCTTATGTTGAGCTTCCCATCAATCATCAATCCAGTCTCCACCCGACCTGTATTTGTATTTGGGATTGCCCCAACCCAGGTACAGAACTTTGCACTTGGCCTTGCTGAACTTCTTGCAGTTTGCATAAGAGCACCTCTCAAGCCTTTCAAGCTCCCTCTGGATGGTATCTCCTGCCTCCAGAAGGAGCAGTATTTGGTATAATGCTAACTGAATACTCAATTTCACTGTCCATGTCACTGACAAAGATGTTAAACAGGAACAATCCAAGCACCCACCCTTGAGGAATGCCACTCAAGACCAGTGTTCATTTTAACATCAAGCCACAATTCTTTGGGTGTGACCATCCAGCCAGTTCCTTATGGACAGGAATGCCGTGTGGGACAGTGTCAAATTCTTCACACAAATACAGGTAGATGACATCAGTTGTTCTTACCTTATCCACAGCATTGCAATCCTATCACGAAAGCCATTGAATTTGTTAGGCAGGATTTGCCCTTGGTGAAGCCTTGCTGGCTGTCACAAATCACCTCTTTATTTTCCGTGTGCTTTAGCTGAGCCTTTAGGAGGATCTGCTCCATGATCTTGCTGAGCACAGAGGTGAGACTGACTGACTTGTAGTTCCCTGGGTCTTCTTTTTTTCCCTTTTTGAAAACAGAGAGAAAATTTGTCTTTGTTTCAGATTCACTAACTGAGAGTACCTGAAGAGTGACAAAGACGTGTTGTGGTCAGCTGTCCCAGCTATGTTTCCTCCCAGCTTCTCATGCACCCTTATCTGAGTAAAACATGGAGTCCTTGATTTCCTAGCAACAATTAAAACCATGTGTATTTATTAACATTCCTGTCATACCAACACCATATAAATCCAAAACACAGTGCTATTCTAGGCACTAAGAAAATTAGTTTTCGCCCAGTCTAAACCAGGACAAGGTGATATTCCATCAGTTTTAAATAGGTTTAAACTTGGAGAAAACAAAGACATTGAGAATGTTCACTTTTAAGTGAAAGCTGAAGTTCTGCCATATGGATGCAAGAATATTAAAGCTGGCCACCATTTGCTGTTTTGGAACTGGGCACTTCTTCAACAATCTTTTTGCTTCTTGTTTCCCTGCCAACTTACAGTTTAGAGGAAACAAAACCCAAAACAACCCAAGCAAACAAACAGCAAATACCCTTCTTAAAACTCCTCATAGGCACAGACACAACCGTATCTTCCCCATGGCTCACTTTGAATATATTTAAATTTTAGCTTTGGAGATTGCTCTTGCATCTATGCTTTAAGTTTTGCCTTTCAGTGCTGTTCACCTCAAATATTGAATGCTGGATTTATCAAATGATTTGTTTATTTTTAACTTAGACCCACCTTGCTTATTTTCTATTCCTTTCCATTTTCAGTGCTTGTCTTATTTTATATGGTTTACTTTACCTACCCCTACTTTTCATCCTATGCATTGTCTTCTTGTTTGTGCTCCATGGGTTTATTTATTTATTGTCAGAATAATAAAATAATTAAACTAACTGAACTGTTTAAAAGGGAAATATCAATGCATTGTTTTTTGATAAAAGTAGACACACGTTAGATATATTGATATTTATTGCTGCTTTAAGACAGAAATGGATGTTAAAAATGTCCTCAGAGAAACGTTATTCACATTCAGATTATCAGAATGAAGAAAAATTAATCAAAAGAAATGCCTCTGAGATAAGATCATATTTGAAGAAAATCACCTATTTTGTTTACTGAGATGCCTTAAAATCCAATTTTAGATTCAACTGTCCACAATTACTATTTTGCATTAATCATTAAGCATTGTATAAAAATGAAAAAACATTTTATCATGGAACGGTAGAGGGAAAGAAGAAAACACAAGGGAAAATACAAGAGAAAATGATTCTGACATTCTTTCTTTAAAATCGAATGGTGAAATGCAAAATCATGATAAAATAGTGGGCTTTTATCAAGGCAGTATTTATACAAATATATTTCTATTTATACAAAATGTGTCTTCAAGTTACTTAGTCCCTTTAGAAAAAAATTAAAACAAGAGGTTCTTTGGACTTTTCTTTGGAATACTATTACTGAGGTTCTATGATGTCCTCTGTGCTCCTGTTGCAGAATATTCATATGAATAAAAGATGAAAATGGTCTCTGCTATGACTGTCAAAAATTTCCTTTTTTTTTTTTAGTTTAGCTGGTTTCAGTTCTGTAGTAAATTAAAATAAAAACTGACCCAAACTGGAGATCCTGTAAAATATAAATAATTTTGAAAATTTTAGAACATATTCAGAAATAAAATGGTCTTTGGTACACTGCACTCCACTTACTGAAATTAATATACTAGGTCTCCACATCTGTGAAATTTTCAGGCTTTTGTCACTGTTATTCATTAAGTCAAGGTGTGATCAAAGTGTTCAAGAATACTTACGGCTTCTATAAAATGTCTAAAACCACTGAAACAGGTACAGTCCTCACTGCCACAGGGTGAAGAGTCAGAAGATTGAGTATTTATGAGGATTTTCTTCCAATACAGGAAACATTAGGAAAACAAAACAAAAAATTTAAAATGTTATAATGATTTGATGTCAGAAAGAAACATTCAAATCCAGTTAACAGGAAGAGAATATCAAAGCCTGGAATTTGTACACTGTAAAATTCCATCTTTGTAGTGAAGGAGACCTTAAAAATAATTTCCTTAAACAAATCAGAAACAAAGAAAAAGGAGAAAATTAGCAAATTATTTTATTCTGCAGATAATTTTCACATATCTGCTTTCTGGCAATGATTTTTTGTCATCAAAAGACCACAAAACTTAGGTTGCCTAGGGAGACTGTTGATGCCCCTTGCCTGGAAGTGTTCAGGGGGTTGAATCCTGATGATATTTACCGTCGCTTCCAACTCAATCCATTCTATGATTCTATGATAATTCTATGGTTCCCATATTTTGCTCTTTTTATATAAACCTGTATGAGATATCTGACTGATCAGAAACAGATCAATTGATGAATCTCCTGGTGTTATCTAACTAACCAGGTGCCTTGTGCCAAATGCTTATTCCAGTTTTCAGATGTTCCACCACTCATGGCTTTCAAGGTAGCTTTTAACAGTCCATCATATAATTCAGTTTTCCCAGAGGATGGTGCATGATAGGGAATATGGTACACAATAGGGAATATGGTACACCCACCTGATATCAGATTCTGTGGTTCAGTTGCTTGTGAGACTGTTTTTTTTATAGATATGATATGCATACTAAATACCACATTCTTTGACCCAGCTGTCAAAAACTGTTTTTAAAATGGATCCCACTGCCCAACTCATTTCTTTCTGGAGTACCGTGTCACCACAATAGTTGCTTCTCAAGGCCCAGGGTGGTGTTCTGGGGTGTATCATAGGCCACAGGATATTTTTCCAGCCATCTGATGCTTGCTTCCACTAATGTAAGAATGTAAGGCTTACCCTGGTGGGTTTCGGTTTTTGTGATACAGTCCATTTGCCATACTTACATTTTAGCCATTGTCCCCCACATCCCAGAGGGGCACTGAAGGGGCGGAAGGGCACAGCAGCTGCTGCCATGGCAACAGTGGCTACTCCTGCCTGGTGGGGGGCACAGGGGCACCTGGTGGGGCCGAGCACGGGAAATGGAGCAACCGCTGCACCCAACACCACCTGGTGCCACCTCAGCAATGGGGCTGGGTGCCGGCAGGAGGGGTTATCTTTTTTTTTTTTTTTTTTAAATACTAAGTAACCACAGTAGTAGTGGATTAAGGGTTGGATCTGATAATCTCAGAGGTCTCTTCCAAACTGGCTGATTCTGTGATAATCCCTGGTTTTGTCCACTCCTCAGTCATAAACTTATACATATGTTGAATCCCTTCCATGATCTCCTGAAGTGGGCAGTCATGGGCTGATGTCACTGAGGAAAAGTTCACTTTTTTTTTGCAGATGAAATCTACTTGGAACGCTTTAGCAGCTTAATCCACTTGTTGGTTGTTTCAGTGTTCTTCAGGGGCTCTAATAGCAGTGTCATTGCTTTCCTTTTGTGTCAAAACAGCAGCAGTGCCCACCGCAGGGGTGCAGTGGCCACAGTAGCAACAGCAGTATTTACACCCCAAGGAGCTAAGGTGGTTGCCATACATCTCCATGAGAAATCAAAGGCATTAATAAAAAACAGTAATAAATCCAAAAAAAGACACCAATAAATTAATGCTAATTTGATTAAAATCTTGTGGAATCAACACAACAGAAAATGGAAAGATGCTTTTTCAAGGTAAAAACAGAAGTGTAACTACCAAAAGCTATATCCACAAAGGATATCACTGCAAAATGTGAGGCAATATAGGTGAGTATTACTATTATTATGCTTACTATTAATAAAACACAAAACATTGAGACTGGATGAATAACATATTGAATATACTATATACAAAGTTTAGGGAAGCATAGCAGTATATAACTCTAAAAATTACATGAAGTGAATTGTCTATTTAATTTCCAGCCTTTCAAGTCTCTCAGAGGGAAAATCTAATGCAGTCTAATACAAACTGAGCTACCTGACTGAGCCTTCTCCCGTTGGAGTTGGAGTTGGAATTCAAATTATTCAGGCTAAGGAACTCAAGCCCTAATGAGCACCAATAAATCTACCAAGATTTGACTCTGGGCTGGCAATTAAACAAATGATGGATGGTCTCTATTAAACCCACCTCCTTCCCAGAAAGGGAAAGGATAGAGAATAAAGGAGAGACTTGTGGGTTGGAAACAGAACTACACAGCTTTAACATGTCAGTAATGATGAAAATAATACCAAATATATACAACCCAAATATCATGGTCCCTTCCCCTCCCCAGCCCTCTTGTCCTCCCCCAGATAACATATCACCACCAAGGCTGCAGGGACTTGTCCCGGACTCCACTGGATTCAGGAGCAGATGAGAGCCGGTCATGGGTGTGACTGACACAGTTTCCTGCCTTTTGTTTCTGGACCACAAGATTCTAAGCAGAACCAAGCAGTGTCAGATTCTGCATACCACTCTTCATCAGTAACTGTAAACATCAAATGTTGTCAGTCCTAGAGGCAGACACCAACTAGAAAACATGTTGATATTTTCAGCAAGTGCATTTACTTAGAAGAGACTTAACTGAAAAGTAAAATTACTAAAAAGAAAATTGTTTTTCTCTGTCTCAAACCAGAATACCTTGGACTTTTTCTGGTTACAGAACAAGCATTAGAAGAGAAAACCATAATAACCGGATGGTAACAGAACCTCCCAAACAGTTACTTTTTTGCCTGTGAGGGCATGATCTTAAATTTGTGAAAGAAAATATAACTAATTACATAAATTTACTGTAATTGACACATACAGTAAATAAAGATATTTCAAGTGCTTTTACACATCATAATGATTGCCCATGCTGAAGGGGTGATAGAAATTATACAGGTTGAAAGACACAATTAACTGCTATGAGAAATTATTTTGATTAATATTTTGTACTTTCGTTGCATTCCCCCCTACTGAGAAAGGAGTAAAATGAATTAATTCCCCTGTAGTTTTCTGACAGAATAGTGTATCATGCAGCAATTTTTCAGCTGTTTTTTTTTTCTGTGCTGAAGTGTTGAAATCAAACAGTGCCCTCTGCTAAATCATTACAAAGGCCCATGCATTTTCATAATTTGTGTTTGCTTTTTTAAGATAATGTCAGAAAGGTTTTTTCATTGCATGATTTTATCACGCATTGTATAGCACCACAGAGCTAAAGCAAATGACATTACACATTTACTGTGAAAGAACTGAAGCACCAGCACCACCTCTTCAGGAAAATATCTGTGTAGACTGAAATAATAAAACTAAATAGATTTGACAAGCTGAAAATTGAGCAGTCACTATTTCCCCTTCTCATCTAATCTTTCAAATATTTACTTATTATTTTAACAAAATCACATCTTTCAGTTTAGTTTTTTGCAATTGTTAAGGTCCCAGAGTACCTTTACGTTCATGTAAGAAACAGACAGTCAGAATTTAAGTCTTAATATGCTTTTCTTTCCTTCACCCTTACTTCCATCCACTTACAGCTTTTACTCCTTAGGGGAAGCACTGCTGTTTTCTCCCTAATACAGTCCCTTAATGGATACTTTGGGCAAGCATCCATCCCTTTTCATATTCTCTAAACTGCTACATAATATAAGTATCTTTCCTTTTTTTTATTTCTTTTTTTCCTTTTTTTTAAAGACTTGAGCACATTTCTCTGCCACATCACAATACAGTAATTTACCATTGATCCTATCAGTGATCCATGATTTTGAAACCAGTTGTTAAACCAAATGTCTACAAATTTCTCCATCCAGTTTCATCACATCCTCCAAGATAGCAAGTCTTATAAACTGATTTATTGCTGTTTTTCCAAACACTATCCATTTTGGCTCCATTGCACAGCTAATTCAAATTATGTGCAATAAACCCTAATGGTAGCACCAGAACACTGCATAGGAAAGAAATAGAGTACTTTGTTTATTTACAAGGGCTCATGTTTGTGTGTGCATAATAAATTATTCTGCAGCTCTAGATAGTCCAACCATCCCTATATATATTTCGAAGAATGAATGGGACACAAGCAGCATTTGAGTTCATAAAGTGTGTTAAGTCTACATCCAGAAACTTAACATGTCCGTTTATATCCCCAGAGAGGCACATAATAATAACAGCCTCTATCTAATTTTTTATTGAAGGATAAAAGTTTGTAACTCATGGCTTGTTGCCAGTATCTCAATAAAAATTGTCTTAAGGATATACCTGTGTTCATTTAATTGACTCTTTAACACTTATGCAAGAAGGTTTCGTGGTTCTTCCCCAGTATCTGCTGTTCTTTTTCAGTTACCCCATTGTTCAAGGTTTATTATTTGTAATCTCCTCTCTCAGTGATTTTTTTAGCCCCACTTCTCCGTTCACTGACTTCCTATATGATTTACAGATGATTTTTCTGCATTTTTCTTATTTCTTCTTTCAGCTTTGTTAGCTCTCTTTTACTGTGCTGTCAGATAATAATGATATTGTATACTTAGCAAATTCCAGGAAATATTTGAAAGGCAATTTCAGCTACGCTCGAACCAAAGATATCTGCTTTCATCTGCAAAGGCTGCAATAAATTGCCAGTCATTATGAGACAGAGTAATCATTCTGAGTAGGGATGGAGAGAGAAAGCTATCACAAGATTAAGGCTGTAGTAAAATCACAGCACATCAAAGCTAATCTGGAGTGACCACTACTCAAAAGAAAACCAGCCTCTCCTGCAGTGATGGGATACTTCCAGGCAGATATCACTGAAATATTAGACCCTTTCCTACCTCTATTATAACATTGGGTTTATAAAATGGAACTAATATCCTGACCTGATATTTTGTATCTCTCTTGGCATATACTATGGAGAAGGTACGTAATAGTATCATATGGACATGATGCAAATTATGTTTAAAAGCAATTAAATACGTACCGTTTCATTAGCAAAAAAAAATTCTGTTAGAAAAGTAGAATCATTGGACTGAATAAAACTGTGAAGAAAGCAATTTAATGCTAAGGTTATACCAATATCCTTCCTCATGAGAAGTGTTAGTTTTCAACCTACATAAATAATGTTTTTTAAAATTGTCAGACATGAAACTTCTTATCTAGCTATTAGTATTACCTAGAGAATTATCCATATTTTAGAAATCAGTTAAGAAGATCTTAAATAGAAGATAATTTCAGGGGTGGGTTTTGGTTTTTATGTTTGTTTTTTTTTGTTTGTTTGTTTTTTTCTTTTATTTTTCTTTTCTTTTGGGGATCCACTTTATGTAAGTCCTGGAGCCAAATAAGTACATTTAAGCCAGAAAGAATTTTCAAGGTCCAGTTGACAGTGAGTTGACAACCTGAATTTTTTCATACATTCTTCAAAAACGAAGAGGCTTCGCAGGCTTACACCCTAAAATATGTGGTATAAAATATGCCATTTCCCATTTTACTTTTAAAATGTCATACACTTGCCTGTGATCCTAGTCTTTCTATAGCTAGAATCAAATTTTTAAGCATTCTGAACCTACAAGGAAACACCTACTTTTAAAAATTTCTGTTTATTTAGAGATATAATTTATATTGATATTTGATGATCAAAGGACACAGATAGGAAAATAGTAAAAAATTCCAGGTATGAAGACACAAGATTTTCAAAATTTAGATATATGTGTGCATTTATGTACATGTTTTGTGTACATGTTCTTTACAGAGATATGTTTACTGAGAACACTTCAACAGATGTTTTGAAATGAGATAATTTTCCTATTAAATAGATAGTTAAACAATTGGGGTGCTACTATTCTTCATAATTATTAAGAACTTTGTAATATTTTTCAGGCTAGAATAGTCAAAATATTAGAAAGTCTACAGAGCTGGACTCTGTCTTGGTTTAAAATTGTTTGGAAGATCTGGAAAAAAGTAATATCATTAATAAATTTTTGAAATGCACATAGAAAATGTGATGCAGATTTCATGGTATAAGATATGGGGTATCAATTTAAGAAAATAAATGCTAATCATTTTCTAAAAATTCATATCAATAGAAATATTTATTTTTCCTGTAACAATTTATAGTTTGGGTTTGAGCATGGAGCAGTATATGCATCACTGATTCTGTTGACAGGAGGTGGGGTGCACCTATCATCTCAGTGTGGGAAAAGGATCTTCTCTCAGGAGTTAGCAGCTCTCATTGAGAGCCTTTAAACCAGGCTTGAAGGGGAAAGAGGATAAAACCTGGCTCACTAGGCATGGCTCACTAGGCCTTCAGCCTGCTGTCCCACTCGAGGTGAGAAATGCTGATATAAAGGGGGAAAAATATCACAGGGCTCGCTAATATGTTGGTGCCATTAAAGTGTCTGGGAATGGTCAGATACCAAAGTTAAAACTAACTGCCTAACTCTGTCTCTGAAATGCTTATATACCGATGCACAGAGTACGGGGAACACGCAGGAGGAGTTGCCTTAGGTTGCATGGCTATGATGTAGTTGCAACCACTGAAATGCGTTGGGACAGCTCCAATGACTGGAATGTTGTCATGGATGACTGTGCAATATATAGGAAGGACAGACTAAAAAGGCAAGGAGGTGGTGTTGCTCTTTATATGCTAGGGCAACTGGAATGTACTGAGTTTCATCAATGGGGAGAGGCAGAAGGGGTAGAAAGCTTGAGGGTAATAATTAAGGGTCATGCAAATGAGGGTCAGACTAGTGTGGGTGTCTACTATGGACCACCAACCCTAGAAGAAGAGGCTGATGAGGCCTTCTACATTCAACTGTAAGTTGCCACTAGATCACCCTCCAAATCCAGTCCAAAAGACTCCTGCAGTGCATTGGTGATAACTTTCTGATGCAGAGAGTTGAAGAACCAATGAGGACAGGTACACTGCTGGACATTAACAAACAAAGAAGGTCTTGTTGGGGTTGTCAAGGTCTTAAACAGCCTTGGTGACAGTGACCATGACATGAGAGAGTTTAGTATTTTACAAGGAAGGCTGTAAGTAGGACTACGACCCTGGACTTCAACAGGGCTAACGTACTCCTTAAGGATTTACTTGCAGGAATCCCATGGGTTTAGACTCCAGAAGGAAAAATATCACTTCCTTCAAGGCCAAGATAGGTGCATTACCTCGAGTGAAAAATTGGCTAGAAGCAGGAAGAGACCTACATGCATCAACAAGAAACTTTTGAAGTCTTACGGAAGAAAGAAATTCACAGCTCATGGAAGAAGACACTATCCACTTGGGAGAACTATAGGGATGTTGTCAGAGCATGTAGGAAGGTACCAAGAGCCAAAGCCCCCTTGGAACTCAATCTAGCAGAGGAAGTAAAAGGAAACAAGAAGAGCTTCTTCAAATATATCAGTAATAAATGGAAGAATAGGGAAAATGTGGGCCCACTGCTCAATAGTGCAGGAGCTCTGATAACAGAGGATGCAGAGAAGGAAGAGTTGCTGAATGTATTCTTTGCTTCAGTCTTTTTTCCTCAGACTAGCCCTCGTGAACTCCAGACCCTGGATATGAGAGAAAGCCTGGAGTAGGGAAGACTCACCACTGGTCAATGGAGAGTGGAGATCAGTTTGCAAATTGAATATATATGGGCCCTGATGGGATGCACCCAAGAGTGTTGAGAGAGCTGGCTGATGCTATTGCCTTACCACTCACCATAATTTTTGAAAGATCATAGCTAACAGGAGAGGCGGCTGAGGACTGGAGGAAAGCCAATGTCACTCCAGTCTTCAAAAAGAAGGAAGTGCCAGGCAATTACAGACCAGTCAGCCTCACCGCCATCCCTGGAAAAATTATGGCATGGCTCATTCTGGAGGTCATCTCTAAGCACATGGAAGAGAAGAAGGTTATCAAGAGTAGTAAGCATGGATTTACCAAGGGGGAAGCATGCTTGACTAATCTGAAAGCCTTCTGTGATGTTGTGCCTGAATGGGTAGATGGACGGAAACCTGTGGATGCAGTCTAGCTTGACCATAGCAAGGCTGTTGACAGTCTCCCATAGTATCCTTGTGAGAAAGCTCATGAAATGTGGGATAGAAGAATGGACAGTGAGATGGATTAAGAACTGACTACCTAGTAGAGCCCAAAGAGTGGTGACCAATCGTTCAGGGTCCATTTGGAGACCTGTAAGTCTCTAAATCCCCCAGGGATCAGTGTTGGGTCCAGTCCTGTTCAACATCTTTATCAATGACCTTGGTGAGGAGACAAAGCGTCTTCTCAGCGAGTTTGTTATGACACAAAACTGGGAGGAGTGGCTGACACCCTAGAAGGCTGTGCTGCCATTTAGATAGAGACCCAGGCTGAAGAGTTGTGTAGGGAGAAAATTAATGTGTTACAAAAAGCCCAAGTGTAAAGTCCTGCATCTGGGAAAGAACAACATCAGGCACAATCTAGTTGGAGATGTCCTTGCTCATTGCAGGGGGGCTGGACTATATAATCTTTAAAGGTACCTTCTAAGCCAAAGCATTCTCTGATTCTGTGTAATAGCAGCCATAATAGATATCTGAAGAGTAGGTCTCAATTAGTGAAAGGAATCTGAGCAGTTAGTTTCTGGAGAAGCCTTTTTTTCTGGAATTTCTCTGCTTTCTTCGTCCTGAGTTACTTATACAGAAATAAACAGTAAGCATTTTAATTGCATGATTTGATCATTGTCTCATCAAAATCCTGATAACAATATGATCATTTGTGTTAAATATGTGCACTACTCTGTGAAGTTCTCTGCTACTATTTAAACAAAAAAATAGGTAAGTCAGGCAATAATTGAGACATGCATTTAGTGGAAAATGAAACTGGATAAGAACACACTTTCCTTCAAAAAGCCAAAAAAAAAAAAAAAAAAAAAATATGGCACAACTTAGATATGTTTGCATTTTATCAAGGATGATGTGGTAAGCTGCAGCCCTACTGAACAACCATACTCTCCTGCACATGAATACAGGACTTACACTAATAAAGGAAATGAAATAACTTCAGATTAAGAAAAGAAAAACTTAAAAATTTCAGTTTAAAATAAAAAGAAACTGAGACATACTCATATTTATCAAACTAAAGCAACAAACACACCCAAAACCAAAATAAGTCCAAAGCCCACCACAGACACAAAAAAACAACCAAAAAAAGCCCCAGGACAGAGGAAAGAAATATTGTTATTTCCTTTCCATACTAGCAAGAGATAATATGTTTGAGTTTAGTTAGGATGTAACACCCTTGATTTTAGGTAGAGGTTCATAGAACAATTTTTGCAACCTGTGACATACCCTTTTGAGAAGCTACAATAATACTCAATATTAAAGTGGACAGGAAACATTCAGAAAAATATTTACTATGTTTGGCAGACCATAGTGATTTCGCAGAAGAACCTTCAATCACTGTTTCATCCCTACCTTTTTATGAAAGATATGATTGAGATATTAAATTAACTCTAAGACCATAGGTAAAGGCCAAGATGTGAAGAAAGTGAATTTTTTTCTCATATGACAATTTAAACGTTCTTATTAATAGAAACAAGAAATGGCTATTTTGTCCTAATATATGGTGTTCCATTATGCCTTAATATTAGGCCTCAAAAGCTTATTATTCATGGCTCATTTTTTCCAATGTTAATAGCAGCTTATAAATGGCACTGTATTTTCATTTAAAATCAGGCTGTTTGGACTCCATTTTATTGGCATTTCATAATTATTGTACATCATAATGCACTGTATGTTTGTGAATATAAACAGTACTGATAGCAGCTCAATTGCAATAAACAGTTTAATAATTGCCTGTTAATCTGACTTTGAGCAGAAGTTCTTTGTTTTTCAGACTCAATCTGCTTCTAGATCATTAAAGCAATGATAGGCTGCAAGAGAGGGGTTTTTTAGCATGTAATTAGAGATGCTGCTTGAATTATTAATGCATTATGGTCTTCTATGAATAATTTATACAGAAATTCCATTGGTATAACTTAATTTTGAACTTCAGTAAAACCTTATCCTTATTACACTTTTCAAGGTCTTTCAAAATAATTTCTCCACAACATTTATAACCAACAATAACCAATTTAAAATGTAAAACTGAAATCAGAAAATAAATTTAAAGACTATATTTGTTTCATTACAAAAACAATAATTTAGAGTAGATTAGCTTTACCTTCAAGCTGAAAAGCAAATTTCAAAATCAAATCATAATAACACAAAAAACAAATTATAATAAAAACAAAAGTTGGGCAGAGCTGAAGGCAGGAGAGTGTTGAGCTTGTCAGAACTAAACAGAGTATGATAAGAACTAGGTGTTGCCAAAAATACCAAACTCCTGACTAAAATTTCCTCCTCAAAATCACTTACATGATTTTGTATAATAATAGATTTTAAAGAACTAACAATCTTGCCATTTTCTGTTTTCTGATAAAGTCCAGATAACTTGACTCACTCTGCTTACAGTGTCCTGCACAAGATAAGAAAGCTGGAGAAAATGTCCACCTCATTTTGTGGAAGGAAACGTATAGTCACAACCAGTAAGTAAAAAAAGAAAACCATGAGAAAAGGTCCCTTATGGTGTGGGGAAAGAAGCAGAATAAAATTGCTTGTCTGCTGTATGTAACAACATACAATTAGCCAATAACCAATAGCAGTTTAATGTAGGCATTTAACAGTAAATCTCAATTGACTTTTGTATCATTCACGTTGATTATCCAAGAAAATCTAGTGTAGACTTTTCTTTTCCTAACACCACAGAAACAGCCTCCAGTGTGAACAAGTGGAACTATTGGTAGTCTGAACAGCTGTGAACCTAGCACTTGAGAGTTACTGTGCCTTGGCTGCTGAAAGTAACATAGCATATTATTAGAATGGCCTTGAGGCTTATGAAATAAAGACTGCCTTTCCCATTAAAATTTGTTAAATCAGACGATGACATTATTACACATATACATCATGCATGATGCAATTTTTTCAGGAAATAAATAAAAGAAATATGCACCAGTTTTCTCAGAGGAGCTGTCTGACAGAGTGTGACAGAGTGCCTGACAGAGGAGCTGGCCAAGACAGAGTGTGATAAAAGGAATGCTTCTTGAATTCAGCTTTTATCCCTGTTTTATACAGACAAATCTTACCAGCTATAAAATAAAAAGAGCTGTTTATAATTTATTTTTTTCTTTACAGAAAGAGAATTTAGGTTTTCTGGCTAAGAAGACATCCCTAAGGCTGATTTTTAAACAGCAAAATAATTTCCTTTCTCTGCAAATTGATTGATGAAATTTATATAGAAGTAAAGTACCATATTTCAGCCTGAAAATTCTCTCCTGTTTATTTCAGAAAACACTCCACATTTTTTAATTTAGAGTGTGTTGTAATCATAATGCTTTTGCAACATGATCAAAACTCCATTAGAATTTTACATGCCATATTAGTTTTCCTTGGAATTTTAAATGCCAAGTGCTTAGAGATATCATTCTCCCAGATGTACTGTTTTAATTCCATTTCCACATTGACCTTGAATCTCTGGGAAAAACATTCAGGTGTTTGCACATCAGCACACTTTTTGTACAGCTTTGAGGCAACAGTGTACCCAGAGATGAATCAAATGCACAGCATGTAGTGTGAGGAGCCATGTGTTAAACAACTAGTATTCCCCTGTGCACAGGTATTGATTTGCACAAATATTCTGGACTCCTGAGGAAACATTCACTATGACAAACACATGCACAGAAACATTTAAATATCTGAGCCAAATTCCAACTGCCTACTTAAGTGAATCTAAAAAATTAAAAATTAAAAAAAAAAAAAAAAAAAAAAAAAAAAAAAATTGGCTGTTGAAATTTATCACAGATATAAAAGAAAATAAATTAAAAAAACACATAAAACCCCCAAAACAATGAAAAGGCATTGAATAAAGCAACCCCCCCCAAAAAAGCCAAAAAACCCCTTAATATGTACATCATTATGATGAAGTACCACAGTTTTGAAATGCAAGAAAATATACAGTCAAATTATTTTAAATATATTATAAAATAATTACTTTAGAGGAAAAGCAAAGGACACAATTAATTTAGATTGTCAATGACAAACCTGGATGAGATGGAAATGAGGAAAGCAGACTTCAGGTTCCCTGAGGAACGTTTCGATAAGGTCTCCTGGGAAAAAGCTTTTCAGGGTGCTCGGTTCCAGTGATGCTGATTTTTAAGCACTGTCTCCTAAGAGCACAGGACCAGGTGATTCCAAAATGGTGGAAGTCAAGCAGGCATGGTAGAAGGCCACTCTAGCTGAGTAGAGATCTTCTACTAGAACTAAGGCACAAGAGGAAGGTGTATGGCCAATGGAAGGAAGGACAGACAACATGGGAGGACTATAGGGATGCTGTTCACCACTGTAGGGCGGAAATCCACGCAGTTAAAGCTCAACTTGAGTTGAAGCTGGACTGCGCTGTGAAGGATAATAAAAAAGGCTTTTTAAAATATGTTAATGGCAAAAGTGGTGTCCAAAACCAGCATTGGTCCATTACTTGGTGATCACGGACGCCTCACAAATAGGGATATAGACAAAGCAGAGATGTTTAATGCTTTCTTCATTTCTGTCTTCCACAGACTTGAGAACCCCCAACCCTGGGCAGGTAAACCATGACTGTGCAAGTGATCAACCCTGAACTTACGTGGGATTTGCTGCTCCAGCTGGATCCTTAAAAGTCGATGGGGCCTGATGGGATTCATCCAAGGGTACTTAAAGAGCTGGCAGAGGTCATAGCAAAAACTATCTCAATGATTTTTCAATGCTCTTGGGAATATGGAGAGGTACCAGTTGACTGGAAGTTGGCAAATACTGTCCCAGTCTTCAAGAAGGGCAGCAGGGATGACCCTGGTAACTACAGGCCTGTCAGTCTCACCTCAGTATCTGGAATGATTATGGAGAAGATTATTCTGGGAGCTATTGAAAAACACCTTACAACCAACATAATAATTGGTCCCAGCCAAGATGGGCTTAATATGGGAAGGTCCTGCTTAACTTTGGTTTCTTTCTATGACAAGGTAACACTCCTAGTTGATCAAGGGAAGCCAGTTGATGTAATATTTCTGGATTTTGGAAAGGCCTCTGATAGTCTCTCACAGCACCCTTCTAAATAAGATGTCCAACATCAAACTGGAATAGCTCAAAGTGTGAAGGGTGGCCAATTGGCTGATGGGCCGAGCTCATGGGGTCACAGTAAATGGAGTCACATCCATTTGGTCACCAGTGACTAGTCAGGTTCCACAGGGATCTATTTTAAGGGCTGTTCTCTTTAATATATTCGTAAATTATTTAGATGAAGGACTTGAAGGCTTACCAATTAAGTTTGCAGATGACACCAAATTAGGAGGAGTGGTGGACACTCCCAGGGGCAGAGATGCCTTGCAGAGGGATCTAGACAGACTAGAATGCTGGGCAATTGCCAATTTTATGAAGTTTAACCAGGAGAAGTGCCGGATCTTGCACTGGGGACACAGTAATTCTGGCTATTTATACAGCCTGGGGAACGAGAGGCTGGAGAGCAGCCCTGCAGTAAGGGATCTGGGGGTTCTGGTCCATGGCAAGTTGAACATGAGCCAGCAGTGTGCCCTGGCAGCCAGGAGGGACAACTGAGCCCTGGGGTGCATCAAGCACGGCACTGCCAGCTGGCCGAAGGAGGGGATTTACTCCACTCTGCACTGGTGTGGCCCCATCTTGAGTACTGTGTGCGGTTTTGGACACCACAGTACTGAAAGGACATAGAGCTACAACAGAGTGTCCAGGGGAGGGCTGCAAGGTTGGTGAAAGTTTTAGAGGGAAAGCCATATGAGGAGCAGCTAGAGGCACTTGGTCTGTTCACCCTGGAGAAGAGGAGACTGAGGAAGACCTCATCGCAGCTTAATGCTTCCTCACCAGGGAAGGAGGAGGAGCAGGCACTGACCTCTTCTCTCTGGTGATTGGTGATAGGACACAACAGGAATTGTGGGAAGATGTGCTGGGGGAAGTTTAGGTTAGATTTATATCTAAAACCAGAGTTTTTCACACAGTGAGTAGGTGAGCAGTGGAACAAGCTCCCCAGGGAAGCAGTTATGGCACCAACCCTGCCTGAGTTCAACAAGCACCTGGATGGTGCTCTCAGGCACATGGTATGATTCTTGGGGACAGGAGCTGAACTTGATGATCCTGACAGGTCCCTTCCAGCTCAGCAGATTTTATGATTCTATGATACCTACAGTGCCAACACTGGTGTGAATTAAAAAGTGCTTAAGAAATGGGAAGCCAGAAGTAATAACTTCTCATCACCAGTAAAAGTTCTAAAATATCAGTTTGGGGACAGTTTGAACACAATAAATAAAATATTCTGATTACATTAATCTTGTACATGTCACTAGGTACCTCCTTATATTAAATACTGTTTTTCATCTTAACCCTATAATTTCAGGAACAACATAGAAGAAGCAATTGATGCTCTGATAAAGCAATGTTTCTATGAAGAGGCAACACAGATACAATCTAAGAAAAGATTAGTCATTGTAATATTAGTGAATAGGGAAATACAAAAATGAGCTGGTCTGTAACAGCAGACATTCAGCTGGGAGTCTCATGCAAAGTCAGAAGATGTCTTAAATTATCTAAAAATGATATAGAATAATACTTAAGGACACTAGCATTCAAATGAAGTTAAAAACCTTTCTGAGCAGAACTTAATCATTTAATGTAATGAAAGCCCATAGGATTTTGTGGAAAATGGATAAAAATTAAAACTCTAAGAAAGAGATCAAAAATAATAAACCCACTGTGAATAATACTTTTTTTACTGTTCACTGACGACATCTGACACAGAGACATAATCCAGAAATAAACTGCATTTATTCTAGAATAAAGATACCCATGCCTTCATCTTGATCAACTTTTAAATATTATATGATAAAGCTCATTAATAGCACACTAGGTATCTTTAAATTTAATTTAAAATACTAGTATGTCACTATCAACTCTGCCAACATCTTTTATTCTAGTTGTAAATAAAGTTTGATGAAAGTCACACATTTTGGAATAGAAGAGAAACAAAAATTTCAAGAAATTGAATTTCCTAAGGACATGTAAAAGGTTTATGTGTATTTTAGGAAAAATGAAGGTGAGATGCATTCTGGTGCTGTCAAACAAACTTTGAACAGATTTGTAAATCAATTTGCAATACTTTGGATATTATTCCTTTTCATTCTTCAAAGATGGGAATGGAGGACTTAGGCAAAGAAATATTAGCTTGTAAAGGACCTGAGTTTCAATGCATATTGAAATAAGAACAATTAAACAATAGAAATAAAAATAAGAAAACATTATTTTGTATTTGAAATAAAGCTGACTTGGCATATTAAATTATTTTTAGTTCTAGATATACAAGTGAATAAACTTGCATTCATAAGTAAGCCTACAAAGACAAAAAGTATTGTTCTAATTTCAGTACATCATAAATGGAATTTGGAAGTCCCTAGAACCTGTATGAAAGCCTCCTTTTCTCCAGACCAAACAATCCCAGCCCCCTTAGACCCTCCTCATGAAAATTCTGCTTGGGGCCCTTCACCAGCTTCCTTGCCCTTCTTTGGACACACTCCAGCACTTCAATATCCTTCTTGTAGTGAGGAGCACAAAACTGAACAGAGTCTTAGTATGTTCCTCACCAGTGCCAAACACAGGGAGATAATCACTTTCTTAGTCCTTTTGGCCACAGCATTTCTGATACAAGCCAGGATGCCATTGACCTCCTTTGCCACCTGGACACACTAATGGGACATAATCATCTGCCTGTTGCCCAGCACCCCCAGGGATTTTTCCTCTAGGATGCTCTTCAGTAACTCATTCCCAAACTTGTAGCACTGTCTGGGGTTGTTGTGACTTTAAAGCAGGACCTAGCACTTACCCACGTGTTGACAAAACATATTCATAGAATTCAGATGTGTGCAAGTCCACTTTCACAACTTGATGAAATCTTTTGTAAAGAACCTAAGCAGTTTTTAAAAAGTTCTACACGTTTGGGTTTTTTTTTTTTTTTTTTTTTTTCCCTGTATTTGACAATTAAAGCTTTGCCATAAATGGTCAAAAAGGTGAAAACATTGGATAAATATTTTGTTGTCTTTCAGATAGATTTTGATTTCTTGAGATAGTGAGATTTGCTATAAAACATAAAATCAATTAAGGTAACAAATCCAGGCTATGCTTTGCATTAAAATTTATACCAGTAGCCTTTTTAGAAAGTGAACTCATATTATCTTACAAATTAAACACATTACTGATAAAAACAAAAACTCCATCAATATGAAATCTTAGCTTTTAGTCCTTACTTTATCCTCAAATTATTTCACCTGTAAAACTTTGAGTTTCCATCTATGATCACAAAAGACGTAGATAGAAATGCATAGAAAGTGATGTATATAGAGTTAAATATAAATGCTATAGACTACATATGTAACACTGAATCCCCTAATTGATGGTTAACTGCTACTGTGACATGAATATGCTTCATCTTCTAGTCCTGATTTTTTTGTTTGTTTTTGCAATGGACAACTTCTTTCATACCACTTCTTTAATTATTTATTATCCTAAAATACCCCTAATACATATTCCAGGAGTGGCAGGTTGTCAGATAAGTTCTGAAACAGAGTAAATACTTTCTGTGACTACTTAGTATGCCAAGATGAGACAACCATCCCTTCGTCAAGTAGCGACCTATGGATGTGATCGATCTGGACTCCTACAAGGCCTTTGACACAGTCCATGACATTATCCTGTGGGAAAAAGTCCGCGGAGGCTTAAAGGACGACACGCAGTCACCAATATGGTTAAAGTGAAGTCGTTTATTAACAGTGGACACTCACTTTATATAGAGCCCTTGTTTATACAACGATATCTTGCAGGTGGCTATATCTTGGACACAAATTCTGTTCCCACAGATCTTCTGCTGGCTTCCTCATTATCCTGTTATTTCTTCTTTTCTACTGCCAGCTCCCTTATCTTTTTCCCATAGCTCATCTTTCAGTAACCTTGCAACTGGGTCTCAAGGCCCTTAGTTTACTCTAGCTAAAACTAAATAGTCAGGATTGCTCACATGTCTGTTTTCTTCCAGACAGTTTCCCAACAATTATCCTAATCACCAAGTTGAAGAGATACAGATTTGATGGGTGAAATGTCCAGTGGATAAGGAACTGGCAGGACGGTCAGATCCAGAGGGTAGTGGTTAACATCTTGAAGTCCAGATGGCGAACAGTGACAGCCAGTGTTCCTCAGAGAGAGCACTGAGACCAGTAGTCTTTAATATTTTAGCAACAATGCAGACAGTAGGACTGAGTGCACCGTCAGCAAGTTTCCAGATGACAACAAGATGAGTGGTGCTGTTGATAAGCCAGAGCGATGGTATGTCATCCAGAAGGACCTGGGCAAACTGGAGAGGTGGGACCAGCTGAACCTCATGAGGTTCAAGAGGATGAAATGCAAGTCCTGCATCTGGGTTGGAACAATCTGCTCTATCAGCAAAGGCTGAGGGATGAGGTTTTAGAAAGAAGCACTATATATGAAGTCCTAGTCCATAAAGTTTAGTAAAAACTACTACAATGAATTTAAAAAATTCATTTAAAAGAAGGATTTTCACTGAGGGCTATTTTGTCCACACTACATTGACAGGGCAGACCATTTTGAATTCAAGTGGCTCAAAAGAAAATCATATACACACATTTTTGCTTCTTAAATCTATATTTAAGCTTACATGTCTCTGCTTCTTTACACATTTGGAGTTTCCAAGTTCACTGTCTGTATGTCCTCTTAAATAGCTCATGTTTGACAATTTTAGAAAAGACTACAAGAGGTACTTTTGGGAATGGAAGATAGCACTAGAATTCAAAATTAAAATTAATAGCCGATCGAGGCAGATCTAGTCTTCACTATGATTTTAGAAATTAAAATATCCCACTTTGCTTAAAGAAGTATATGTTCCTATGCAGATTATAAACAGAAGGAATTGACTTAACAATGTTCTTAAAAGAAAAAAAATAAAGTATTAGGACTTTGTGGCAAATGATGCTTTTAAAAAATGTTCAGAAAGACACCACTCTTCCATCCACCAAATGCTCCTTAAGTAGAGATACAGTCAAACATTGTTAATAAGGTTTTTTTTAGAAAGTCTTTTGACAATTGGCTTGTGTCTAAAAGTATTTTTTTCAAACATACTATCCTTCAAACATACAATCCTTCAAACATACTATCCATACTATATTCCAGAGCAGTTAAAATGATCAAACCATATTTCCAGTGTCTTATTCTGCCTTGCTCCATAAGAGATGCAAGGGGCAAACATATTTGGTTTTAAACACAAAAGTTAGTATTTGAACAAGTTTAAAATTTTTCTTCAAGTTAAATTGCTTAGTTAATTAGACAAACAAGTTCTGACTTCATGGTTTCAACAAAGTTTGATTTTTGTTATTACTTAAAGGTGGGCTAAGGAAAAGCTGGAAGCTTTTTGTAAAACAACATTTTTGGGTTTTTTTTACAATCACCATCTGTGTATTCATCTCCCCACTTAAGGGAGGTTTCTACTGTCATTTTGCAATGTAGTTAAACAATAAAACTAGCATTTGGGACTTCTATCTCTCAAGTGAAAAAGTCTACTTTGAACATCAGAAAAGTATCCTATTTTTTCAAGAGAGTGAAGTTCAACTTGAACAAAAGAGAACAAAATTAAACCTATTCAGCTTTTAAATATGTTTATTCTATTCAAGTCTGAACTGTTAAAAAAAAAGACTTTTTCAAACATAAGCTTCTACAGACACAAAACAGTTACATATTAAGAGCTAAACCAACTATCTACAGCCATTAGTAAAATTCTTAAATTAATTTAAAATTAAAATTGAATTTTATAAGACTAAGGATTTTACCTTCATAAAGAAAAAAATTTATATTACCAAAACTTTTTTGTTTGTTTGTTTATTCAGAGCTGCAATAAAAAGTTGGAAAAATCAAAATTTAAATGAGAATTATCTAAACTTTAATCAGCTTTTTCCTATCACAGAAAAAATTTGACCAGCTCAATTTAAAACCTAAAACAATTTATCGTCTCTTTTGCTTCTTGCTTATATTTATTCTTCCATCTTCTAAAAGCCTGTTTACATGCATATCCCCTAGCTCAGTCCTTTCTGAGATGGAATTCCATTTGTAAGTGAAAACTTATTTTACAGTTGCAAGAAAACATAATAATTTAAACATTTAAGAAAACCAGCCTACATTTCTTGCCTCAAAGACTGACAACACACTTAAATTAAGACTCAAACAGAGAAACACAATTACACTCAGTAACCAGGTAACAATTCAATATAGGCCGGAAATTTGCATTTTCAAAGTTTATGTGATGGAATGACTGGTATTAGGTGTTTCATCTGAAGCCAATTATACTTTTGTCAGACTCACTAAGCTGTACAATATAAAGGCTGAAGCTATTTATGTTTAGCTGATAAGCTCTTCTGAGTGCCTGCAGTTATGAAGGATGAAAAAACAGAACACAAAACAACAGATTGCTATGCAATTTTATCAGGAAACTACAAAAATACATGAACATAAAAATAATCACCTAGGACATTAAAACAAAACAAAACAAAAAAAAAAGGTATCCCCTTTTTTAGTGGAAAAAGACTTCTAGAATTGTAACTTTTTGATACATCTCCAAGAGAACCATTACAGTGATGGAAAGAGCTGACTTTTACTGAAGTTAGGAGCCACTATGTGCTTTATGTTTAACACCAACTACTTCTAATGTATTTTTACAAAGTTTTGGTGTCTCTAACATACAGGAAAACTCCTACAAGTGTGACCAAAAAGTGCCAAAATTTTCCCACTATTACTAAATATGTGGCAAAGTAACAGCTTACAGCTTATGTGTTTGCCCTGTCTCGTAGAGTAGCTTCATCAATACTGTTGTCTGACAATTTTCTTTAAAAATCAGTTATTATTTTTGTTTCCACTTAATGGATGTGCTCTAGAGTTTATGAAATACTAAACTGCTATTGAACTAATCAAAAACATCATAACACACATCTATTTTCTTCCCTAGAGAAACCTCAGAAATCAGTTTCTGAATCTATTTTGTTTATACCCATAAACACCCAAATGTATCAGTATGCCATGGTAATTCAGTGGTCTATTATAATAATGTCATTGTTTGAACATGAGGAACATATTCAAAGGAAGGAGGGCTTTCAGACTCTGAGAAGAACTGACCAAAAAAGGAGTCATCTATTCCGTCCCATTTCCTGCTCATACTCTATAAAGGTCATGCAGATTGGCATCCTCTCCTCCCTTTTTTGCTTTCTCTTGGCTTCGCTGCTGTTCCCCTGTGCTCCTTTACCAGCAGTGGAGCTCCCCTCATGCTCTTCCGAGTCCCCCTGTATTGGATGCTGGGAAAAGTCCTGGACTGCCCCCTGCCACACAGGGCCTTCAGGAACCCATCCCTGCCTCCACTGTGATCGGGTTGTATATATAATTTATATATTTCTATTTTTGTTATTTATCTCTTCTGTTATTCCTGCTCCCTGTGCTAGTAAATCTGTCTCCAATTCTTTTCAATTCCCAACTCTAAAGTCTTCAGTCTTTATTCTTCTTTTATCTTCCCTTTTCCTAGGAGGGGTGGGGGAAGAATAATTCTAAGAGTAGTTCTGTCCTGTAGTAGTTCTGTTTTTGGTCTTCCCAAACTGCTAAGCTGTGACAAGTGATAAACAATTCTGTATTGCTCATTAAATCCAGATATGCAACCTAAAACTTATTCTTTGGTCCCCTTTAAATGTTAATTACTATATGATTAAAATCTAGAAGCAGCTAACTCAACATTAATCAGTTTTCTTGCTGTAAGTGAAAGAGGTTTATACTCCACTAACGTCAAATCTATCCTTTTCAAATTCTTCCGCTTAAGTATTGTTTTATATAGTAATCTGCAAAGTACCAGTTATTACACTGTATTTTTAATTCATTTTTGCTTTCATAAAGAATTAAAAAAAAAAGTATTTATTAACTCTGGTGTGATAACATTAAAATATAATTGCAAATACATCTAAAGAAAGATAGTTCTTCATAATGACCTCAAGCAGTTACAAGATTTTGGGATGTTTGATATTTCTGTGAGAAGGAAAAAGTTATGTTTGAAGCAGCCCAGTTTGTTTTTTTCTTTTATTCAAAGAAAAAGAAAGGGAAAAAAAAAAACCACCAAGAATCTTTCTTTTCACAGCTGCAGGTCTTTTGCCTCCCATGGCTGCTTTGGTTTTGTTTTGTTTTCATCAAGAAACTTTCCTCTCTATATCCTCAGCTGCTAAGACCCCCTTTGTTCTCACCTTGTCTATCTTTGTTCAATTCTGCCTGCTCATGCTCTCAAATCCTACCAATTCAATGAGGTTAATACACAGTTCTCTACATTTGTATTCTATCTAAAATGTTTTCAGTTCCCCAATACAAAGAGATTAACTTCTAATGTATTTGCTAGAGTTTCACATGTTGGTGTTACTGTTTTGACCATTTCACTCCAGTAAAGAAGTTCATCTACTTCTACTGTTTGTCCTGAAAAGAAGTTGGAATAATTGATTCCTTAGCTATAACACCTCCATTTCAATAAGGTTGAGGGTTTTTTTGTCATCAGAGACTAACCACAGGCTTTTGACATTGTACCACCCCTATAGTCACAGCATTTTAGGGAAAATAATTGAGTCCATTAGAATTGTTCCAGTGTTTAAGAGTCTGTACAAAAAGAGGCCAGAGACTTACACAAATTAATTACCGTTAATGTGATACTATCTCTTTCAGTATATCATCTGGCTTTTTTAGGATGAACTTCTTTTTTTTTCTTTTAAAAGCAAAAAAAAGATTAAAAAAAAAAAAAAAAAAAAAAAAAAAGAAAGAAAAGAAATCAATGAAACAAAACCACCAAAACCCACACACATGACTAGATGTTACAATTATTAGCAAATTAATTACTTGCGATACAAGTTATTCTGTGTATATGTTGTGAGTCCACTGTTTTTCAAATTGGTGATCAAGTCACTATTTAAATTTCTGTTCAGTAAATCTAAAAAATTAAGCTCATGGATTTGAAGGAGGCATATTTTCCTACTCCTTCTTCCATATTTTTTTCAACCATTTCCCTGCTTGCATTGCTACTGTCAGCCTTCTAGCCAGAGCTCTGCACTACATTCTCAGCAAATTATCCACCTTACCTAAGATTTCCTTTTAAAGTCTTCCTTTTTACCTTTTAAAGTTGTTTGCTTGCACAACTCTACTTCCAATCTGGAAGCATGGTCTTGACTGTTTGTATCAGGATACTGTATTTTAATTTCTTGAAATCCATATGGTTTTCTTGCATTCACTCTAGCTAGTGAAATCTTAATATCTTGTAGGAAAACAGTTTCTTGAGAATGTGTCTCTCTTTATCCCACCATGATCTTAAATCCCTATGAAGGAACTAATTTTTGTATACCAGCACAAATATCCAGACTTCCCAAAATAATTCGATTTCCACCCTTTGACAACATTGCAGAGACAGTAATATTTGTGCTTGTGGGAAATTTATTAGTAATAAAAATCTTCTTCAAAAATAAAATCTGATATTTTCCTCTTGTAATATATTTTTCATCTCTTTTCATATGATTTTCAGTCATTTCTATCCTATTTTAACTTTAGGCCTTCTTTCAGCCAAAAATATTTAGGTTCACTAAATCTGGATGAAGTACTAAGAAAAAGAAGCAATGTAATCACACACGTGTATAGACACACACACAAATTTGTTCAAATGTTCATACTTATTCATAGCTTTCACAATCTTTATTTAATTATATCCTGAGAGTACTGAGTTAAGTTTGTCCATAGCAACCCACATAGTGCTCTGTTGGTGGTAACACACCCATGCATTAGTTGTCAATGAGCAGTTCTTGCATAGCACCAAGGCCTGTGTATCTCACACCACTCCTCAGACTGGAGGCAGGGAATAGACAAGAGACTGAGGCAGCTGGCCCAGACTGACTGAAGAGATGTTCCATACCACGTAACAATATACTCAGCAATAAAACTGAAGGCAGTTTTCCCAAACTTTTTCTTGCAGAGTGGCTGTGCATCAATCCACTGGTGGGAGATGGTAGGTGATTCCCTTTGCATCACTCTTTTCATGATCCACCCTTCCCTGAACCCTCTTTCCTTCATTTCTTAAAGTGTTTTCATCTCAACTCATGACTTTTCTCATTTTTATCTTTCAGGTTCTCTCCCTGCATCCCATTATGGGTGAATAAGTCTGTAACTGGGTAGACATTTTTCTGTTTATTGGGATCAACCCACTACCTATGGTTAGTATAATAGAGTAGAAGTTAGGAGAGGAAGTAGAAGAAGGACAGGAAACTTTTTTTTTCCTTGTAAAATTCAATATGGAAGAAAAATGCTGGCAGCAGAAAATATACAGCCATTTCTGTCCTGCTTGTCTTCCTAATATGTAGTCTTTATGTCTAGCTCCTTTCTATATCCCATGTTCATCAAGTCTTTCTGCAATAAAAATCTCCAGGATTTTTCTCCCCAAAAAAGCAGAGAATCAATTCAGCAAATTAATAATGATGAATTATGATTATGAACTACTAATGAATGAATTAAGAATGACAGAACAGATAGCTCAGCAAAATTACTTGAGTAACATTTTTTTCATTTTTTTGAAAAATACTTTTATGCTTTTCTAAAGGAGCACCAATAACTGGGAAGAGATGATACAGAGGGCCTTATTACTAGTATAATTCACTGTAATACTCATTACTTAACCCAAAAGTAGTAGGGCACTACTAAAATAAGAGTTTGAGCTGAAAATTTGCAATTATAACACTGGCTTTCAGCAGATATTTCTTACTGTGTCTATAAATTTTATTTTCACTGTCATATTTTCATTATGAAGATACCTTTAATTGATAAGTATTGGCTGTTTTGTAGAGAAAAAGACTAAGCAAAAAGTTCAGTGTATGGTGAACTGAGACTGAGTTTTGACAGATGCATATCTCATATTTTATCAGTAATAAGTGACTGCAGGTCAAGCATAATTTACTACAATATTAATTGTAAACAGGGCAGTAGAAAGATTTCTGGATGAATAACGTGTAGAGCAAGGAAATATTCTTTCCTCAGTGAAAGAAAATGCATGTACAGCTATACCTTCTGGCTACTTTATGTTTGAATTCAGAGATTAAACTTTTTGTACTGCTTTTTGTTGACCATAAGTGTCTTGCAGGGAATACTGAAGTGTGCAGTAGATTTTTGAGATCACATGTACAACACCCAGCACACTGGTGAAAATCTACTTAAGAAGTTGTTTCCCTTAGGTCTGAGATTCAGCAAGAAAACACGAATACAAGCTCCTTATAAGCCCATCAGAAAGTTTTATTACACTTATCCCAACCACAAACATAAAGATACAAATGACTTACAATATTGAACTCATTGACAGGATTCACAAAACTAGTCTTCCCCAAAATCAAACCCGGAGTACTTGAAAAAGTTTGAAGGTAGTCCTTCCATGGAGAAATTGCAGTGTTCCCCTTGAAGTCATTCTGTAAACCTCCTTCTGGTTTTCTCTCCCTATTATGCCTGGGACATAGTGTCACATAGAACCAGTACGCCCAGAAGGTGGACTAGGAAGTAAGCAAACCATGACTTTGCTATTAACCTCTGGTTTGTGCCCAGACAAACACTGAGGGGAGGTTTCAAACCTGATGTTAAGCTCCCAGTTTCACATAAAACATCTGTCCTCTACAGATCAAAATCATTTCCTCCAACATATGGCACCATGTGATCTGTAGAGGACAGTTAATAACATTGTAATACACTGTTATTATTGATACAATTTCTCATGATGGTTCCAGTCAGTCCCCAACTAAAATCACAATACCAGCTGAATACGGTGCCAGGCAATCTTCTCCAGATGATCCTGTTCAAGCAGGGGGCTTGGACTAGACTATTTCCAGAGGTTTCTTTTGACCTCTCCAATTGATCAATCAGCTGTAGGATTTTTTTGGCCTGTCCTCCCCTCTCGGATGGCCCTCTGATAACAGAGGATGCCAATCCTCACATTAAGGTCTGGTATGGCATGTGTCTCCACTGTTCAATGCTACTGGGTTGCAAACAGCAGCAGGGCTCTAGGTTCTTCTTGGTGGCAAACACAGAGTCCAACCCAGTCTTGCCCTTGATGTTAGTTGGAGGTACTTTGCCAGCCCCAGTCCTCTCACCTGACAGTCAACACAGAGCTTCATCTGCCTCACCCAGTAAGAAGTCATTACCATAGCAAAGATCCAAACTCATGTGGGTTGGAGTTATACTACAATATGGAATGTAGTTCTGATCAGCATTTCTGAGGATATATGAAACACAAAAGAGTTAGAGTACCCCTCACCTCTTCCCGGGTACCAACACAAAATTATTACTTGTGCTAAAGCCAAATCATTCTTGCTACCAAGGAGGGAGAAGCAGTTTCCTGACTGACATGATATTGTGTTTGTGGCCACCTCTCTGTTGGCCCTGGGTAGCCTCTTCATTCAGAGTAGGGGAGCTATATCCTTTGTCAAGCCCCTATTGTCCAGAACCCATGAAAATTCATGTAGGTTGTATACCCATTTGGTGTATTTTCCATCCCCTAGTTGCTGTAATTATTGTTACAGGAGGTCAATTATATGCTCCACTAACCTGTCCCCTTGTGAGTGGTATGGAAGATGTCACATCCAACCACTCTTTTCATGGGCCCACTGTGCCATATCTGATCTTCTGTCTCTGTTGTGGTGCTATGTATTCTTGCCAGCACATCTGCCCACACATTTCTGAGGGCTGTCTCTGTTTGCTGGTTGTATGTGCATCCTCATGGAGCACACAAATGTCTCAGTCCAGTAAGATCCTCTCAATCTGTACCCAGACTTCTTTTCCCCAAGCACCTTTTGTACCTAAACACCAGTTGTCCCTTTTCCACCTGGGGAGCCAATGCACCATCCCCTGAGCCACTTCCTGGGAGTCAGTGTTAATATGACATGTATGATTTACAGGTGTAGCTTCAATGGCTTGCCACACACCCATCAACTCTGCTAATTGACTGCTGTCATTTCCCTCTATCATTACCCATAAGGTTTGAGAGACAGGATTATAGGCCACAGCTTTCCATTTCTGTCACCAGCAAATCATGCTGTGTGATGTTTGGCAGCTAATGGTTCATACAGCATGCCCCATTTTACCATCTGAAAATTTTCCTGTCTCCAGTTGAATGTCAGGGTCTCCCTCTACCCCACCTAATACTGGTTTGTGCAAAGTATGCACGGACCGCGGCCCAGGTTTTGCATGCTCTTGTAAATACTATCTCATCTCCAGCATAGTAGCTCCTCTTGTATGTCATGTTTTATAAGTATTTACTGTTTCAGCAGCCCAGGATACTACTAATGAAGGGGACCTAATAATAACATTGTGGCCCAACATCTGAACTTCCATATCAAGTAAGGCCTAGCACACACCAAAGAGCTGCTTTTCAAATGTAATATACCTGGTCTCACCATTCATGGGCCTTCTTCAAGGGTCAGTGGCAACCCTCTTGCAGTTACCATGACTCCAAAAAGCCAAATCAGCTTCCAGGGTCACATGTGGTTCAACAGGGCCAGGCATGATGAGATGTCATATGCCAAATGCCACTGTACTTTTGAATTTCCTGAACAATCTCAGGAACCACCACCATAGTCGACGTGTTTAATTTATTGACACCCCCGTAATCTGCCATTGTGTGCCAACCACCATCTGGGTTCTTTACCAGCCAGATGGGAACACTGAAACATGATTAAGTGTAGCATATCACTCCAGCCTCTGTTCAATCATTGATTGTTGCTTGTTTATCATCATCCCCTCCTGGAATGCAACATTGCTTCAGATTTCCCACCTAAATAGCTGCAGAGATATCACCTTCTGGTATAATTTGTCCCACCTGGATCGCCTGAACCAACCCCCATGTGGTCCCAAAAGTTTGCAAGGTGCCGTCAATATCTAACAATCAGACACGTAATATGTCCAATGTTTGCTTTGGCCCATCTGCAATTTTTATAGCCATTTGAGTAAAAGTTCACCTGGAAAGGCTGATATCCTAAACCCTATACTAGTGTTGTGTCCCTTTCATGCTTGCCACGGTTCCCATGTATGAATGTGACCTCCACTCCAGTGTCCATTAAGGCTCTGACTATTTGTTGGTTTCAGGCGGTAATACAGGTGACAAACAGCTGATTATCTCTATGAACCATATTACAGTAGAACCCTTTGGACACTGGTGCTTGGTCACCCCACGGTTCTGGTTTAGAGTGAAACTGTTTGAGTGAATGTTGAGAGAGAGAGGATAACCCCTGTCCCACCTTGAAATGGAGAACAGTTTGTTCCAACTCTTCACAGGGATATTTCCCTCCATGACCATCAGTGCCTTGCTGTTTATCTGTCTGTATAGTGTGGACACTGTGTATCTGCACCAACCAGTGCAGTGCCTCAATCGCCTTGCCATCAATCTCCTGTTTACTTACACCCTAGTAATAGTGAATTAAACAATAGGGTTTGTTCCCTGAGTTCTCTTTTATTGCTGCCATCTCACAGCCTGGCCTCTCTGTGTGTGCTGATCTACCTCCAGACCTGGTAAATTTCCCAATTGTTGCAACTTTTCCTGTACTCCCTCTATGGCATTACCCTGTTCTGTTATCAATAAGGGGATTAAATAAGGATGCCAGGTGGCTGGGCATCCTCCCAACAACTTATTTCTCAACCCAGGCAATAGCGCCTGCTGCAGAAATGACTCTTGACTCCCAAGGTCAACTGCAGTCTTCATGGCTTCTGTTTTTAACAGACTACAAGATTGTTCAAACATTACCCAGGTGGGGCTGGAGGCTGGTCAATCATCACCCATGGTGTGTCTATCAGAGAATCCTTCTGCTATGATATCAAGTGAGTTTCTCCCATTCCCATCAACCTGCTGAAGGGCAGATTGTACATAAACATCATCTGTTAGTCCCATGATTTTTTTTTTGCATCTTCATTATCAAGCAGAACAGAGTCTGTACCCTCCTCCATCAGCCTCTCCATTTGTCCTGGACCTGTACAATTTGCTTTCCTGTGGAATACAGGCACAACCTACTTGCTTTTTAATTGGGGCTTGCTCTTTCTTCACTCCACATCCTCTTCATCATCAGACTCAATCTCCCCAGTCTACCTATCTCAGGAGTTGGGTCCCAATCCAGACTAGTAACAGTCACCCAAACTTCAGCTCCTACAGGCATGCATGTTTTTCCCTGCTTTCTTTTCACTACACTAACTGCACATTGTGTTGCTAATTTAGCGCATTTTTCCTCTAAGTGCTCTCTCTGATCTATCATCTCTAGTAAAGCTTGACTGTGCTCAATTTTTTCAATTTTTTTTCAGCTTGTGGTTAGGAAACTACAGGCCTGTCAGCCTGACCTCAGTGCCTGGCAGGGTTATGGAACAAATCATCCTCAGTGCAATCACACAGCACCTGCAGGATGGGCAAGGGATCAGACCCAGCCAGCATGGGTTTAGAAAGGGCAGGTCCTGTCTGACCAACCTGATCTCCTTTTATGATCGGGTGACCCACCTGGTGGATGAGGGGAGGGCTGTGGATGTGGTCTACCTGGACTTCAGCAAAGCCTTTGACACCGTCTCCCACAGCATTCTCCTGAAAAAGCTGTCAGCCCACAGCTTGGACAGGGGCACTCTGCGCTGGGTTAGGAACTGGTTGGAGGGCCGGGCCCAGAGAGTGGTGCTGAACGGGGCTGCATCCAGTTGGCGGCCGGTCACTAGTGGTGCCCCCCAGGGATCAGTGTTGGGCCCAGTTCTGTTTAATTGATGATTTAGATGAAGGGATTGAGTCCACCATCAGCAAATTTGCAGATGACACTAAGCTGGGGGAAAGTGTCGATCATCTGGAAGGCAGGAGGGCTCTGCAGAGTGACCTGGACAGACTGGAGAGTTGGGCTGATTCCAATGGGATGAGGTTCAACACAGCCAAGTGCTGGGTCCTGCACTTTGGCCACAACAACCCCATGGGGAGCTCCAGGCTGGGCACAGAGTGGCTGAGAGCAGCCAGGCAGAAAGGGAACTGGGAGTCTGGATTGACAGGAAACTGAACATGAGCCAGCAGTGTGCCCAGGTGGCCAAGAAGGCCAATGGCATCCTGGCCTGTATCAGGAACAGTGTCGCCAACAGGTCCAGGGAAGGGATTCTGCCCCTGTACTCAGCGCTGGTGAGGCCACACCTCAAGTACTGTGTCCAGTTCTGGGCCCCTCAGTTCAGGAAGGATATCAAGGTCCTGGAGCAGGTCCAAAGGAGGGCAACCAGGCTGGTGAAAGGACTCAAGCACAGACCCTATGAAGAGAGGCTGAGGGAGCTGGGGCTGTTCAGCCTGAAGAAGGGGCGGCTCAGGGGAGACCTCATCACTCTCTACAACTCCCTGAAAGGAGGTGGGAGCCAAGTGGGGGTTGGTCTCTTTTCCCAGGCAACCCTCAGGAAGACAAGAGGGTACGGTCTCAAGTTGTGCCGGGGGAGGTTTAGGTTGGACATTAGAAAGAATTTCTTTACAGAGAGGGTGATCAGACATTGGAATGGGCTGCCCAGTGAAGTAGTGGACTCTCTGTCCCTGGAGATATTTAAAAAGAGACTGGATGTGGCACTTAGTGCCATAGTCTAGCAACCGCAGCGGTGGGTCAAGAGTTGGACTTGATGATCTCTGAGGTCCCTTCCAACCCAGCCAATTCTATGATTCTATGATTCTATGATTCTGTAACTGATTGTAGAGACGTTCTTTTTTTTTCCTGCTCTTCTTGTAATCTCCCAATTAACACTCTATATGCTGAAAGTAAGGCACCTCCCATGCACCGAGCATGTTCAAGCTGTGCCTCTTTCTTCATCTACTCAGTTTCCACAAATTGTTCACAGTACCTGAACACTTCCATAGGATCTTTCTGTCTCCATGGTTTTGGGGACACACAGGTATGTTTTCCACTGATCCCAAAGAGTATTACAGAGATCCTTATTCCATTCAAAACTTTCACCATTTCTTTTCTCCTGCTAGTGCTGCTTGCAGAACTCCCAAGAAAGAATTTCTGCATCTTAGATTGCATGGACTTATAAATGGACGTCCACGCTGATCACAACACACATACACAGGACACAGATAATAACTGCACAAATTACACCAAATACAGAAATGGTCAACATAAACCTGACTGATCAAAAACACTGGGAGAGTGGGGGAAGGGAAAACACCCTTTCCCATACTATCTGTCCTACAGTGACGCAGCTCACCCAGCACCACTCCACCAGTGAGTCCCACTGATTCAATATTTTCCCAGTGGTGCACCCCACTTAGCAGCCCCCCAGCTAGTGAGTCCCACTTATTCAACAGTTTCTTAAACAGTGGCAAACCTTGCCTAGCAGCACCCCACTAGAGTCCCACTGATTTATTGCTGAATTCCATCCTTGACACCAATTATGCTTCTGTTAAGTCTGAGATTCAGCAAGAAAACAGAAATACAAGCTCCTTATAAACCCATCAGGAACAGTTTTATTACACTTATCCCACCACAAATATAATGATACAAATGGCTTACAGTGTTGAATTCATTGACAGGATTCACAAAACAAGTCTTCCCCAAAATCAAACTCGTAGTAGCTGAAAAAGTTTAAAGGTAGTCTTTCCATGGAAAAACTACAATGTTCCCCTTGAAGTCATTCTGTGAATCTCCTTCTGGTTTGCTCTCCGTTTTATGCCTGGTACAGGCATAAAAGATCAAAATTTGATCTACAGATCAAAATAATTTCTTCCAACACAGAAGTTAATCTGGTATACCAAAGGGTCACTAACCTGTCTGTTTACCAACTGGCCAGAATAAATACACAAATAAATAAATAAATAAAAATTGAGGTAAAGCAGTTCTTATGGATTATCAAATCTGAGTGAAGTATGATGTACCATAAGCCTGACCTCCATAAAGCTTTTTTCTTTTTTGCTCTAACATAGAAAATGCAGACACATAGAGTAATCAAGGTTTAAAAATCAGTTTTCAACCATGACCTTAATAAAACTGACCATCTGATCTTTTGAGAAAATATCAAAGAATCATCTCAATAACCTCAGCTGCTATAGATATTCCTTGAGTATCATTGTAAATCAAGCAAAATTGTGACAACTTCATTTTAACGTATCTTTATATTTTCACATTGCATAAAGTTTAGTAAATTACACTTTGTGTTACTGTGTGGGAAGTGAATTCGTCTCTGAAGTCAGCAGGCTTCACACAGTGCTGATACCAAAATTTAATTGATAAGCGAGGGATTTATATCTCTTTGGCAAATTTGTGCAGTTGTTTTTGGAATCATTGCAACATGACACTGTATTTTTATTAGCTCAATACAAAACATTGTCAATAAAGTACATTCAGTACTGTGTAGTAGACTCAGCACAGTAAAAAGTCTCTAAAAAGCCAACATTTTCCCCTAAATATAAAAAAGAATGCAGAATAAAATCAACAGTAAGTAAAAGTCACATGCAAAAAGTGAAATACGAATCACTATGCACCTGAACTTTTCCAGCATGCCAACAAGAATTGCTTGACCGTAACAAAGTGTATGAGAAATATATACGTTTTATAAGTACAAAAATACCTAAATAATTGACATACAAGATTAAATACATGTAGGATATACACTGTAAGGTGGTACAGGAGAGAAAATTACACAGCATTGAATTTCCCTTGAGAACATATTTGCAAGCAAGCTTAGAAGCACACAGGATAAGGCAAAGAATCTGCCGTAATGCTTTCTCTAAATATGGGTTTCATTTTCAGAATATTTTTCATCTATGGTCTTGTATGAAGATTCAGACAGCTTTCTTTCTTCAAATATTTATCATATATGCTATTTCATTAGCATTTAAATAATAATCAGTTTTCATAATTCTTCATTATTTAATAGTTTTGCCTACATATCAATGTTTTTATTTCCTAGGTTTTATTATTTTCTTATTTATAAACTTTATGCATGCTTTCATAACAGGAATAGTTTTTTACAATTAATTTCTTAAGATTTGCTTGAATTCTTTTCATTAGTACCTCAAGACTAGAGGTATGTACAGATGCCAGAAAACATAAAAATTGTATTTTGATTTGAATTTTATGATTTTTATGATTATTTTATTTTCTATATTGTTCAAGATTTTGAGCTTCAAAAGCCTAAAGACCATTAGATTTAAGATTAGTTTGATCTACCTGGAAGTAAAAATGTTTACATTTTTATGTCTGTCTACTGCACAAGCCCAGAAATAATATATGCAGGCATCCTGTTGTAGCTCCTTCAACAGTGAAGACTATTTTAAAAACATGGTGTTTACTGCTATGGGTTCTATCTTACTCTTATGAAGAGTTCTATGCTGTTCAAAGACCTTTGGATAGACATGCAAGCTACCAAACCCTCCCCACTGGTGGCAGATGTGCCTAAAGGACAGCTAAAATTGTAATTCTTCCTTCAGGAAGAACACTTCTCCAAAAAAAAAAAGTGTACCGAGAGAAAAGAATATGGTGGTTTCCATCCAGGTTTTGCTTTGTGAGGCACCTACCTGCATTTTTTTTTTTTTTTAAGTGCAGAGAAATTATCACAAAATTTTGGATTAACTAGTATGAGGCAGAGATATTTTGTATGAGTAGATACAGAGATACCATAGATTTACTTAAGAAATAGATACTTTGTATGTAATAGAACATTTTCATTTTAAAGGCTTCTAACAGTTTATTATCTTTTTAATAATTTCTCAATATTATTTCTGATAATAGTGATGAAGAAGGAGTTCAGTAGACCACAGAATCATTAAATTAGTAAAAAAGGAAAAAAAAAAGCAGAGTACAAATGGGTGGTTTCATGAGAGATGTTAGGACTTTAATATTTGTCAGGGTAGTTACACAAACAAGCTAATGGGAATATTTGAAACCATACATAAAATTGAAATGAAACCATACAAACACAACTGTGCACATCAAAGTTATAGTTAGCAGAAGGAAATTTCAATGGAAATTCTAGTAAACTGTGCATATTTTTAATTCAATCATTCATCTCAGATAAAATGTCCCAGACCTGAAGTCCCAAAAGTCACCTATTCTACTGCATAGGGAACATTTGCTTTGCCCTGCTTTTTACTGCCTAGGATATTGGGAAATAGGTAGGTAGATGGGCAGGCAGATAAATAGGTAGCTCAGTAGATAGATACATACATACATTTATATTGATATACAGACATATATATTTATATGCATAATTTATACATACACTTGTGTATGTATTTGTACATATTCTATTTAAACATACTTTTTTCTATGCATCTGTGTATCATGTGTGTCTACATGCATATATTAAATTTATAAGTATACATGTGAGTACATAGATACATGTATATTTGTATAAATACACTTTTTTTTTTTCCCTGTAGAACAACACTACAAGGAAGGTTAAGAGATTTTTCCATTCCAAAACTGGGATTAGGAAAAACCAGTTTGAACATATTATGCAGATAGAAATGGACAGGAATCTTATTTCTTCATATGTAAGCTTTCATATATAGATTGTTGACCTGGGGGAAAAAACCAACTACCAGGACACATCTACAAAAAAGAAAGTTATGGTAAACAAATTCCATATACTGTTAATTTTTTCTAGTGTGTATGAAGCCCCTAAGAGGATACTTTAGGAGAGCGACTCAAGTGTTGATTTAGGTTTATTAGAAGACAGGTATTATGCTACATATAAATATGTGTATAATATTGTAATACATTTCTGTATATATATATATATATGCATATATATATGCATGTGTTTTATATTCTGAAGCTTTTTTATGTTTTGAACCATTACTTGAAATCCAAGTTACCTTCCTATGGGTTAGTGTTTTCAATATTTGTGATATAAACATACAGCAATAAATAAATAAAGCTCTGCTACTGTCTGCATAATTTGTTTCTGAATAAAATATTAAATTCTGCATTTCATTATTACTAGTTATTACTTACTAGTAAGAATAACTACAGGACCTTGTTTAAATTGGTTTTTTTCCTTCTCATTTCTAGATTTGAGATTTGTAAAAGCACAATTCTCAACCCCTATTTTCGAATTTTTAGGTCAGTCATAAACTGCATTTATGAAGCTCTGATTATAATTCATACTTTATCTATCTTTTCATATTTCTAGCATTTAAGTAAAAAAAAAATAACTAGATCCATCCAGAAACATATTAGGTATAGCAATCATTTTGATTCTATCTATTAGCAAACAGGTGGTCAGATATCATATTTTTAATTTTTGCATTTAGGTGGAGGCATAAATTACTGAATTTAACCAAGCTACCTCAAGTGAATTTAACCCAAGCCAAACAAGTGTGATCAGCTACCTCAAATTAACATCCCTGATACTCAGGAAGTAACTCAGAGGTGGCACAAATGATTCATAGTGTTATAGCAGGCTGCAAAGCACTAGACGTCACTGTATCAACTCTTACGGCAGCTAACAGTTATGTTCAGAAAGACAGAAAAAAGGGTGTCATGACCCACAAGGTGGGTGTAGCACTGTCACATCTCACAAAGTGAGCACGGCTCCCCAGATGTGGAGTCCAAACCAAATATCAGGTCCCACAGAGTGGGCATGGGTAGAGTTCCCCAGAGTTGGGGTTGACCCAAGGAGATTTAGACTGGACCGCCTTGCTTTCTAAATGACTTCAAAGAGGAGCCCAGGTGAAGCTGTGCCCAATCCTCTTCCTCTAATTAATCTCTTCTAACAATCCATTTAGTGAGGTAAGTTCAGGAATTCTCTGAACTTACTCAAGCAGTAAGATTATTACCCTGGAGGTTTGTATGAAAACACAACTTTATCTTAAATTAAGATTATAAAGCATGTCAGATTACAACTATCAGAATTAGAAATGGTGGTATTTTCAAAGCAATGGATTACAATTCAACAAAACTTGAGCAAATTGTCAAACCAGCAGGTTATATCTAACAAAACTTAACAGAGCACAGCATAGTAAAATTTAACAATGTTAGAAACTGTCTTACCTCAATGTGCCCAGATAAAGTTAGAAAGAGAAACATATACACAGAAAGAGAGAAAGATAAAGAAGAGACAGGAAATCTATCACCACCTTTGCATCCAGTGATGATCTCAGTAGGAAGTTTAGATCCTTCAATGGTGGGCACACATCCAGTATTTTGAGTGTGCCTCTTTTATACTGCCTGACCCCACCTTTTCGGGGAGGGCTTTGTCATATCTTGTGAGGCCAGGTGTTCACTTGGGCCTATTAGGGAAGTGATCATACAGAGTCCTTGCAAGGATAGTGTTTAGTTTATCAGGATTGTCACTAAAGGAGGGGCTGCTCATGCAAGAATAGGGCCCCGTTTATGAGAGTGGTTACCCAAATGAGGGTCTCTCCTTGGGAGAAATCCAGATGGCTTATGAATGAAGCCTCCGCCTGAACTCAGTGTCCATTTTGTCAGGGTGGCTGGTTTGAGACAAATATTCTTTTGGGGATTCTATGCATAGCAATTCAATGCCCAAATAATCTGTATGTGCTAAGAATTCATATGCTTACACAAAACTCCAAGGTGGACAGTTATTTCTTACCTGGTCAGTATTTCAAAAGACCATTTGCTACAGATGTTATGAAAGAATGCAAGAGCATTTTGGGTTTACAGTAGAGGGACAAACAGCTTTACTAGCACAAAAGAAAAAAAGAAAAACAAAGCAGCTAATACAAAAGAGTTCAGGATATAAGAAACTCAAGCTTTGAAATAATCTGAAAAAAGGGTATAAAGTTGATGGAGACAAGTTCTTTCCAACAGTGTTCAATTGCAGGACAAGGAGGCATGAACAAAAGCACAGGAGGTTTCTGCTGAATATAAGGAAACACTTTTTTACTGAGCATGGGATCAGATTGCCTACAGAGCTTGGGGACTCTGTTCTTTGAAATCTTCAAAAGCCATCTGGTTCATTAAACCAAGTCGCCTCCAGACGTGTCTTCCAGCCTTAGCCATTCTGTGATTTATCTTGCAGACAATTATCCCTTACCGCTTGATAAGACTGTATGCAACTATATGGACTTTTTACTTCCAGACACCAGCTTTTCCCAAAACACTACTTGTACTTCTCAAGTCTATTACTTTCCTAGTGTTGCTTCCAAAAATGCCATTGACAGTTAATATCTATCTTTTAATTTCAAGTTTAAAATTACTCATAACTTGTTTATTTATACTCTAGTGTGTAGTGTCTCTAGTGTCAATTACCATTGCTCACTACTTCATGTTCTTCCTATACTTCCTTCACAAACACATAAGAAAAGATCTATTCTCTTCTCTAGTTCCATTTTAGTGGAATATTGAGACTCTTCAAGTCTAAATACAGACCGAGTTCCCTTGATTACCACAAGCCCTTTTCTTGACCTAATTCAAACTGAATTCATCTTTCTTCAACAAACATAATCAGAATCATATGTAGTGTTTCAGATGGCTTCTCAGTGGTCTTGGCCTCCTCACAATAGACAATTTGAAATAATATAATCCTTTGTGAAACACCTGCCTTCCTGTCTCTTTCAAGTATTGCAAAAAAATGTTTATCCTCTAAAAGGTTTTTATTTTTCTTCCTTCTAAACACTCCCTAAAACAGTAAAAAATAATTTGCTTTGATCGACCTGTACAATTGCTTCTTGCAAGATGGCAAGTCTCTCGGGAATGTTTTGTCAACCAAATCAGAAATACTAAATGGCTTTTTCCTACAACTCAAGGGTTTACAATCTTGGCTTAATATTTGTGACACTAGAAGTGTTCTCTTATTTATTGAGCACCTGACAGCCAGCTTAGGTGGGTACTCAGCATAAAGGAAAACATACAGTGTGATTTCAGAGCTTTAGAATATCATACAGCATCAAGAATTAGATGGGATCTTGGTGTCAGGACAATCTAAATATTTCAGTTTTCAGAAACATTGACTTCTTATTTATTAAATATCATCAAACATCTGATTATTCTGGTGATGTTTGTGACAGAATGGTCTGTATTTTTCATTTATCAAATTGGTTGAAGAGTGGGTATCTATATTTAAGCATTGTTATTCAGGAAGCAGAGTTGTCTCTTTTGTGAATGATTGTATGTGCACATGTACTGATGAAAGTGTAACTTTTTTGGTAAAGAGAAAGTGCAAATGCATTGCTAAATGGAGTACAGAAACAGAAATAAACTAATGCAATACAGAACCTGACAGAATCACAGAATCACCTTTGTTAGAAAAGACCTCCAAGATCATCAAGTCTAATCATAATCTAACACTGACCTTAACAAAGCCAGATCTCTAAGTACTGTGTCACTATGAATCTTAAATAGCTCCAGGGACAGTGACTCCACCACTGCCCTGGGCAGCCTGTTCCAATGTCTGAATCCTTTCATTGAAGAAATTCTTCCTAACGCTCAATCTAAAGATCCTCTGGTGTAACTTGAGCTCATTACCTCTTGTACTACACTGGTAAATTCACTGAATAAACCAATACCCACCTCTTTACAGCATTTGTTAAGACAGTTGTAGAGAGTGATAAAGTCTCCTCCTCAGCCTCCTTGTCTCTAGGCTAAAAAACCCTAGCTCCCTCAGATGCTCCTTGTAAGAGTTATGCTCCACACCCTTCATCAGCTTTGTTGCCTTTCTTTGGACACAGTCTAGTAGGTCAATGTCCTTTCTGTAGTGAGGGGCCCAAAACTGAACACAGTATTTGAGGTGTAGCTTCACTGGGGCTGCGTAAGTGGCTAAGATCGCTTTCCTGCTGGCCACAATACTTCTTATACAGGATGCTATTGGGCCTCTTGGCCATTTGTGTACACTGCTGGCTCATGTTCAGCCAGCTGTCAATCAACACACCAGGTCCCTTTCTGCTGAACAGCTTTCTAGGCACTCCTCCTCAGGCCTGTACCACTGCTGGGGGTTGTTGTGACCAAAGTGGAGGACCCAACATTTGACCTTATCGAAACTCATGTAACGGCCCATTGATCAAAACCTGTCCAGGTCCCTTTGCAGAAATTCCCTACCCTCAGGCAAATTGACATGTTGAGCCAGCTTAGTGTAATCTGCAAATTTACTAAGGTTGCACTCTATCTCCTCATCCAGGTCACTGATAAAGATGTTAAACAGGAGTGGTCCCAGAACTGAGTATTAGCAGACACCACTTGTGACTGGACGCCAAGTGGATTTAACTCCATTGACCAAAGCTCTCTGGGCCCATCCATCCAACCAGTTTTCAACCCACCAAATTCTATGTCTATCGAAGCCATGAACAGACAAGTTCCCTGGTAGAATGTTGTGGGAAACTGTTAAATGCCTCACTAAAGGTTCAATATGGCCAAGTGCCGGGTCCTGCACTTTGGCCACAACAACCTCATGGGGAGCTCCAGGCTGGGCACAGAGTGGCTGAGAGCAGCCAGGCAGAAAGGGAACTGGGAGTCTGCATTGACAGGAAACTGAATATGAGCCAGCAGTGTGCCCAGGTGGCCAAGAAGGCCAATGGCATCCTGGCCTCTATCAGGAACAGTGTGGCCAACAGGTCCAGGGAAGGGATTCTGCCCCTGTACTCAGTGCTGGTGAGGCCACACCTCAAGTACTGTGTCCAGTTCTGGGCCCCTCAGTTCAGGAAAGATGTCAAGGTCCTAGAGCAGGTCCAAAGGAGGGCAACCAGGCTGGTGAAAGGACTCAAGCACAGACCCTATGAAGAGAGGCTGAGGGAGCTGGGGCTGTTCAGCCTGAAGAAGAGGCGGCTCAGGGGAGACCTCATCACTCTCTACAACTCCCTGAAAGGAGGTTGTAGCCAAGTGTGTATTGGTCTCTTTTCCCAGACGACTTTCAACAAGACAAGAGGGTACGGTCTCAAGTTGTGCCGGGGGAAGTTTAGGTTAGATATTAGAAAGAATTTATTTACAGAGAGGGTGATCAAGCATTGGAATGGGCTGCTCCGGGAAGTGGTGGATTCTCTGTCCCTGGAGATATTTAAAAAGAGACTGGATGTGGCACTCAGTGCCATAGTCTAGCAACCGCAGCGGTGGATCAAGGGTTGGACTTGATGATCTCTGAGGTCCCTTCCAACCCAGCCAATTCTATGATTCTATGATTCTATGAAAGCTGAGACAGACAACATCCACAGGGTTTCCTTCATGCCATAAGCATGTCACCTTGTCATAAAAGAAGATCACATTTGCCTTTTGTAAACCTACACTGACTGGGCCTGATCACCTGGTTTTCTTTCTTGTGTTTTATAGTCATACTTGGGATTATCTGCTCCATCAGCTTCCCTGGGACTGAATTCAAACTGACAGGCTTGACTGCAAGGGGTAGCAGATTGAAAGGGAAAAGCAAAGCCATGAAGGAAAAGTATTGTCAGGCAAGAGAAAAAAAGAGAAGAGGGAATATTTAGGCTGACTGCAAAGAAACAATAAGAAAAAAAAACCAAAACCAAACCAAAGCAAACCGAGGCAAACCAAACCAACAACAACAAAAAAACCCAAAAACTATCAAACAAAAAACAACCAAAAAACCCCAGCCAAACCAAAAAAATAACCAAACACAGCAACAACAAAGCCAACCAACTAACCAATAAAAATTTTAAGAAAAACAATCTGCTAAGCTTTTACTAAGTACCTAAGGAAAAAAAAAAATAACACGAGGGCTATCGTGTGAGATATAAATAGACTGGGCAGCATTATATAAAAATTAAATTTGAACTGACCGAGATAGAGATGACAAGACAAAGTGAACCTTTTCTTGCTGTAGATCCATGAAGCAAAGCGTGATAGGAATGAGCAATAGATGCTGAATCTAATTTATGTGTCAGTAGACATTTTCTTTCTTAACTATTCCAGTGTGAACAGCTAATTGGCATGCACCTATTAATTGGCTAGTCAAAGCCAAAAGGCTAGCTGGCACAATTTCATGCCTCTCTCTCCTGGGGTTCATAGATGAATTCTGGGTATGATTCAAGCAGTGTTTAACAGCAGCAATTAGTTTATTCTTGGGTCAAAGTACAATTGCAGCTCCATACGTATGTACAGCAAGGAGCTTGTTTCCCATTCCACTGTGACTGAGGAAATGACAGCCAATTGACAGTGGGCCATACAGATAAAAACTACCAGCTGGCAGATGTTGGATTATTTTTTCCCACTTGTCTAGGGGTATGTTGGATGAAAAGAAGATACATTACTGAGCACTAAGCCATCTATTCCTCAATGTTTTTTAACTAACCAGTCAATAACAAGGTCATAACTAGAAATAAGGCAACCTTATAATTTTACAGAAGTTATTTGTAAGGGTTGACCAGATCAGATTATCCAGAATTATCAGAGTGGTGATATGATTAGTACTAACTGTTCAAGAGTATAAGAAATCTCAGCTTTGTATTAAAGTTCTCTGTGAGCAGATCTCTAATACTGTTTTTTAATGTTCATTGGAAATTTTGCAACATCTGCTGTCTTAGGATCTTTTCAGTAATTATTAGTTTTAGATTAATTTTATTCCTCTTCAATACTGTTCTTTCCTACAGACAGAGCATCAAATAACATAAACAAAAATTAATTCATTACATCAGTACAGAAGAAATAAATTATTAAGATCTGAGAAAATGACTACTTTGGAAGTAGCTAGAGTTGCCTATGGCATGTAACTCCACACCAGAAGTGAAAATATTTTATTTATTTTCTTTCATTTTAGTGTGATTTTTTTTATTATTTTATGCAGCAAATGAAAATATTTTTTTTTCTTCTCTCCTTCATTAAATATGAAAAGAGATCTCATGGCTGCTGACTGCTGCCCATATTTCAATTCAGTTGTGAGTGCCAATTGTGATTCTCAGCTTAGAATATTATTACATTATAATACCTATCTGCAAAATTAATAACTTAATCTGGCCTGATGTCATTAAAAGAATGTGAAATAGACATGTCTGTTTTGTAGGCTTCAAGTATTTCTTGCTAGTATTTATCTGAGATTGTCTTAGTGAGAGCCCTAAAAAGTTTAGCATACTTTTTGTCTTACATATGTCACTTGCAGTAGAAGTAAAGTATTCTGTATGAGGAAAGAAAATTAACTGAGGATATGCTGTGTGAAAAATGTTAGAAAATTAATGAATGCTAATTTGTTGAAAGTTAAAGATGGCTAGTATTAAAGATGACACATTGTCAAAAACAGTATTGTGCACAGAATGCAAATAAGCAGAAACTCTGAGAAAATCTTGTTAATAAAACCCTTTTATGATTCTCATCCAGTTCTGCCAAATTTCTGATGAGATATCATTCCATTATGCTTTCTGCACATTTTACACCAGCTTTTTCACAGATTACATCAATTTATCTAAACCATGCAATAGTTCACGTTTTATCCAATACATATAGTCATCAAGTGTTTGGAGTAAACTAGTCACCAGAAAGTTTCATATTAATAAAGCCCAGATCTTCCACTGGTTGCCACATGTGAAGGCATTTTTGAAGCTGTTTCATAGTTAAGATTTAACTTTACAGTTTATAACTGAGAGTGGTCCTTCTCACTCACAGAACTATATTTAAATAACTGTACATGCTAAAACACTGCTCAAACCCACTCTATTTAACTGTCCTCTTTTGGTTTAGTAATAGCATAACCCATAGAAATGTTTTACAGATTAACAGATTTACTATCCCCACAATAAAACTACTATTAAAATCAAGGAGTCGTATTTCTCAATTTCTTCTTAAATAAATGCACACTTTTTTTTTCTAATACATTACATTCCAAAAAGGCTGCGTAAGACTTAATACTATTTAATTCAGGAAATGTGTTGTTTAAAACTAAAACCTGATATGAGACTAAGACAGACTATCTACAGCTGTATCTGGATGAAGGTGCTTTACGACAATTTCTTTCCAGTAGCAAATAAATTAGCTGTTCCTAACAGAAACCTTCCACTTGTAAGGCCTTTCTCACAGAGAAAGCACATTTCACCTCATGCTGCAGGCAGGGTCTAATGAAGTCTGTTTCATTGAGCTGATTCCCATCTGCTTACCCCACTTCTATAGACAAGCATACATTTAAAAAAAAATGATAAGTGTCTTTTGTTCTTTCAAAATGTTACAGTGTAGAGTGGAGGAGCCTCTCTGGATGCACAAAATGTGCACGAGCCTCAGAAACTCTCATTTTCAAGCTATATTTCTATTTACAGCGCCATCTTTTTTGAGGCCTCCCAGGGATTAGTATTTATCAAACTAATTAAAATGATCACAAAGTCTAGAATGTCTTACTCTTGAAGAAGCATATGTCAATGGCCTTGGGAAAAAATTCCAGGTTTGACACGGGGTTTAAGAATTAATGTGGCAGCCAAAAAAACAAAAAAAGCAACAGATAAATACATAGTCAGTTTCAGATCTTTAAAAAGACCATAGCTGCCAACAACCATTCAGAAGACCCAGTATTTAATTTGTCTAAACTGGAGCCAAGTACCAATGATCCACTTACAGGGCTTGCTGCCACCATGCATAAACACCAAATAGGAATATTATCAAGTTGTTGTCTTACCTGGCAATTTAGAGTACCCTGCTTTGTTTTGGGGTTTCTGTTTGTATGTTTGTTTTCAATTTTTCTAACCACTGGCTCCATAACAGCATTTGTGTTCCTAATTCCTGAGTTCAAAACTTATTTCCAAATCTGGCTTAGAACGGGTTCAAGGCCAGAGTGAATTGACCATGTCCTTGTGTCCTAGCCTAAGACTAACAGGATTAAAATTTCCTTCTGTCATTTATATCAGAGTGTCAAAGGCATTGTCAGTGTAGCTGTATGAAATGAAATAAAATAATTCTTCAAAACTAGGGCTTTTAGAGCCTGTAAAAACTCATGATTCATTTTCTTAAACCTGCACAGTACTGTTTGGATTCCATACACTGCAAATTGTTACTTAGAAAAGAAAAAAAGAAAAAAACCTCATTTGTGGTAAAAAAAATATTGAATGATAAGTATCTATTTTGAAGTGATGCAGACAAGAAATTAACTTTTGAAATAACAGCAACTGAGTGCAAGAAAAGATGAGAAAATCAAGATTAATTTTCATGTATTCCTGTTCAATGTTTCATTACCGAACACACTTGAGTATGCAGTAAGTTCATGCACAGAAGATAAGCAATATTTATGCTTAAGCAAGTTGGTTATGTGATTGTGTGACTGTACTGAAGATGTCAATTAGCTCTCTAAATAGCATTTAGGTGCAGCCAGAGACACATTGCCAGCATGGCTTAGTAGATACTACAGCTGAAGATACTGTGGATTTTATGGATCATTGGTTTTACTATATCTAAAATTACTGGTGTTTATAATTGCCTGTTATGTCCACCAGCTTGATGGAACATTGTGTCACAGAGATAGCCCACAGCGAAAATCTCAAATCCAAATGAGTTTGGTTTCCTGACTTTATTTTTCATTGATTTACATTTTCAAGTTTTACTTCACAGTTTTCACTTTAAGTCTAAATTATTTTTTTTACATAATTTAGTGGTCTGTCATTGTGACAAATAATTCATCTCAGAAATAAGACACTTAGGAAATCCTTCAGGATCATGTATTTCATAAGATTAAAATAGCCAGCTAAAGAAATACATGATAGCACACTAACACTATAATTCCTTTGCCATAACAAGTTATAATTTCCTCTTAACTAAGAAGGTACTTTATAGAAAATAACATCTAATTACAGTATATATTTTATATATTAATATATTTTGATACATTGCAATTTTTTTGCTTTTCCAGTTTTATACTTCAGCACGAGAACTTCTACTGCCGTAGCTCGTACAGCTTGGTTTGTAGCAGGTATTAGAAAGTACATACCATAAATGTCCTGAGCTATCAAGCTAGAATGCCTGTGCACTGAGAGAAGAAAATTTAAAAATATATGTGCTATTGTCATAAAAGCAAAGAAATGTTGAGACTGTAGAAAAAATGGTTAATTGTTTTTGAAGAGTCTTTGCAGGATGAGTGAGGAGCACACACAGAGTAAATATTTATCTCTGGATTAACACCATTAGTAGATGGATATCCCATGAACATAATTGTTTGCAAAAAATTGTGAGTATTACAGTTCTTTGTGTCTTTAAATTCCTCACCCTTTCTGTGAGTATCTGCTTAATTTTACATCTGCTATGCATGCAGAAAACTATCTGTCAATGATGTAACCTAATCTCTGCAAGGTACTTCTGTTTGCTTCTTTTTCCTCTGATGGTTAGAAGTAAAAGTTTCATTTGAATCAATCTTAAGCATGTCAGGACTGCAGCAGTAACTTAGATGTATTATAAAGCCGTTTCAGAGTCTTGGTTGACAAATGACTTTCAGTAGCCAGTAGACTATTTAGTATGAGTTAAAGGTGAGAAGGACAAAGCAAAAGAAAGAGAAAGTGAGAAAGAAGCAATAGTATTGGAAAAATAGTATTAGGGGAAAACTAATTCTTTCAGGGAATGATTTTATTTTTATCAGCTACATGAGGAAGAAATACAAGTCTTCGTGCTCTATGCAGGAATACATAGGAATGCAGATGGCTGAATGATACTCACCCAGCTTCAATTTCAATTTGCAAAATTAGTTTTTCATACTTATGTATGTATGTATGAATTATTTACATCCAACCAACTATTTACACAAAAAATCCAAACAATAAAACCATAAAATATATGTTTGCTTTAAATATAGCTATACATGTATTCCTCTTTCAAATGTAGCAGAGATAAAATGAAGAGTTAACCTGTGCCTCCCTGCATGTACTTACTCAGCAGTCAGATTCTAGTCTAGAGCTTAGAAAATGCATTAAACAGCACCAAATGGAACAGCAACCCTTGTGCTGCAAGTTTGTTTTCAAAATGACAGAATACATTGAGCCTCAGCATTCAATGTGGTCAAGATTTCCTAAAAGGTGATGGATTCAGTAGAAAATGCTGATTCATGAACACAGAATTTTCAGGAGTGAGTTCTGGGTTATAAATAGCCTGTAGGAAAGATTTCTCAGTTTCCAGGATGTAAGGTCATGTCAGTAAGTAAAATAATCTAACGAAAAGTATTAGGACATTTCTCTGGAGTAGTTAGTATTCCTGGTACACTACAACGGAAAGATTCGACATTTTTGAAATTTGTATTCCCTTACAGTGGAAACTTTTCTCAAGTTTTCAACAGCTTTCTAGTCCTGGAACATGATTACATTATTGAAAATATTAAGAATAACTTGTGCTTAGAGATGTTTTCCTCTTGGAATATTACTAAGCTGTAGCCATCACTTGGTTCATACCCAGGTCTATATCCAGGATAGAATAATTTCTTCATGGTTAGATTAAGTGGATAAAGTTAACACATTACTTTTGAAAAAGGGTGCACATACTTAAAATTCAGTATTAAAAGTGTTCTGCCCTGAAGAGATAAAAATTAAAAAAATTAAAATTCATAGATTTACTTTCTAGGCTTCTTTTCTTTCTCCTAATTAGCAATTTTTATTATTTTAATGTTGGGCATTTAAACATCTTTAATTCACTGGAGAATAGTTTGCAATAAGACAACTCGTTCTGAGAAACCCTATAATGAAAAAAAATTACCCTCCACATGCTTGTTTGTCCAGTCTTTGTTTTCTTAATTTGTTTCCTCCTCGTCCTAGACTCACAGAATCACAGAATCTTCACAGTTGGAAAAAACCTGTGAGATCACCATGCCCAACTGTCAGCATCCATCCCAAATAAAATAAATGTATCAATATCTCTAATCACCCACTAAAGCATATCCCAACGTGCTTCATCTGTGTGTTTTTTGATTACCTCCAGGGATGGTGAATCCACCACATCTCTAGACAGTCTGTTCCAATGCCTGACTACTCAGATCCAGTCTAAATTCTTCCTCAGATCTAGTCTAAACTGTCCCTCTTACACCTTCAGGCTCTTTCCTCTGGTCCCATTATTATTCGCCTCACACAAGAGGCCAGCACCTACCTCCCTACAACCTCCTTTCTGGTATTTGTAGAGAGCAATAAGGTCTCCTCTCAGCCTTCTCTTCTCCTAATTAAACATCCCCAATTCCCTCAGCTTCTCCTCACGGGGCTTGTTCTCCAGACCCTTCACTAGCTTTGTTGCCCTCTCTGAACTCTCTCCAGCACCTCTGTCCTTGTAGCGAGGGTCCCAGAACTGGACACAGGACCTGAGGTACATCTTCACCAATGCTAAGTACTGGTGCATGATCACTTCCATTCTCCTGCTGGCCACGCTGTTCCTTATAAAAGCCAGGATGCTGTTGACCTTCTTGGCCACCTGGGAACTGTTGGCTCATATTCATCCAGAGGTCAACCAACTCCCCCAGGTTGCTTTCTGCTTGGCAGCTTTCCAGCCACTCCTACCCAAGTCTGTAACATTGCATGGGATTGTTGTGACCAAAGTGCAGGACCTGGTATTTGTCCATGTTAAACTTCATCATACTGACCTTGGCCCACTGGTCCAACCTATCCATATCCCTTTGCAGAGCCTTCCTACACTCAAGCAGATCAAACACACCCACCCAACTCAATGAAATTAAACAAGCCAAAACAAACTCCAAGTTCTAGCTAGCATTTTACTTGGACATCTGTCATGAAAACCCCATGCTTCTAAAGGCTTATATATAAGGATATACAACATATCCATTGGTTTATTTAAATAACATAGCTTAGGATTTACGAAGAAGACATTGGGTTAACAGCCAATTCAACTTGTTTAGAAATGCAGGGACCATAAAAAGCCAATGAGATTTCAGTGCTTACTATCTGCAAATAGAATTGTCATTGAAAGACAGTACTATTTTACATTATATATATTATAGAATCAAATCTCGGTAGCCCACTGTTTTATGAAAATAGTTAGGCTAATAGAATTTCAGTAAAATAATTAACAAATATTTGTCCCAGTCCTGAAACTGAAAATGAGACTAGGAAAAATTTATACAAGTGAAATAGCTAATAGAAAAAATATTTGTGAATTATTGTACCAAAACTCTAGTGTGTTATTTATAACCAAAGTATCTGTTATGGTTGATGAGTAAAGAATGGCTTTTACTTCTAATGAGAAGCCTTATAAAGGCAGCCTAAGAAAAAAATCACTTAGATTCTATAATGAAATTTATATTTTAATAAAGCTATGAACACAGAATTTGTCTTAGCATTAATAAACTTTCTGTAAATAAATTCATAGAATCATAGAATCATAGAATTGGCTGGGTTGGAAGGGACCTCAGAGATCATCAAGTCCAACCCTTGATCCACTACCGCTGCAGTTACCAGCCCATGGCACTGAATGCCACATCCAGTCTCTTTTTAAATATCTCCAGGGACAGAGAATCCACTACTTCTTGGGGCAGCCCATTCCAATGTCTGATCACCCTCTCTGTAAAGAAATTCTTTCTAATGTCCAACCTAAACCTCCCCCGGCACAACTTGAGACCGTACCCTCTTGTCTTCCTGAGGGTTGCCTGGGAAAAGAGACCAACCCCCACTTGGCTTCCACCTCCTTTCAGGGAGTTGTAGAGAGTGATGAGGTCTCCCCTGAGCCGCCTCTTCTTCAGGCTGAACAGCCCCAGCTCCCTCAGCCTCTCTTCATAGGGTCTGTGCTCGAGTCCTTTCACCAGCCTGGTTGCCCTCCTTTGGACCTGCTCCAGGACCTCGATATCCTTCCTGACCTGAGGGGCCCAGAAATGGACACAGTACTCGAGGTGTGGCCTCACCAGCACTGAGTACAGGGGCAGAATCACTTCCTTGGATCTGCTGGCGACGCTGTTCCTGATACAGGCCAGGATGCCATTGGCCTTCTTGGCCACCTGGGCACATTGCTGGCTCATGTTCAGCTTCCTGTCAATTCAGACTCCCAGTTCCCTTTCTGCCTGGCTGCTCTCAGCCACTCTGTGCCCAGCCTGGAGCTCCCCATGAGGTTGTTGTGGCCAAAGTGCAGGACCCGGCACTTGGCCGTGTTGAACCTCATCCTGTTGGAATCAGCCCAACTCTCCAGTCTGTCCAGGTTCCTCTGCAGAGCCCTCCTGCCTTCCAGATGATCCACACTCCCCCCCAGCTTAGTGTCATCTGCAAATTTGCTGATGATGGACTCAATCCCCTTATCTAAATCATCAATAAAGATATTGAACAGGACTGGTCCCAACACTGATCCCTGGGGGACACCACTAGTGACCGGCCGCCAACTGGATGGAGCACCATTCAGCACCATTCTCTGGGCCCGGCCCTCCAGCCAGTTCCTAACCCAGCACAGAGTGCCCCTGTCCAAGCTGTGGGCTGACAGCTTTTTCAGGAGAATGCTGTGGGAGATGGTGTCAAAGGCCTTGCTGAAGTCCAGGTAGACCACATCCACAGCCTTCCCCTCATCCACCAGGCGGGTCACCCAATCATAAAAGGAGATCAGGTTGGTCAGGCAGGACCTACCCTTACTAAACCCATGCTGGCTGGGTCTGATCCCTTGCCCATCCTGCAGGTGCTGTGTGATTATGTGATTACACTGAGGATGATCTGTTCCATAACCCTGCCAGGCACTGAGGTCAGGCTGATGGGCCTGTAATTTTCCAGGTTCTCCTTCTGGCCCTTTTTGTGGATTGATGTGACATTTGCCAACTTCCAGTCATCTGAGATGTCCCCAGTGAGCCAGGACTGTTGGTAGATGATGGAGGCTTGGCGAGCTCTTCTGTCAGCTCTCTCATCATCCTTGGGTGGATCCCATCTGGTCCCATAGGGATCCAAGCAGTACAAATTTGTTCAAATTTTTCAAATTACAAATGAGGTTCATGCAACAAAAAGTCTCCTCTCCATGAATCATTTCCCTCTACCCTCTTTGGCTCTTTGCAGAAACAAAACTAAAATTAACATGCAACTTTTGTCTTCTTATGCATTCCTTTTTATCTTGACTTCAGTTTTTAGTTACAGACTAAGTATTCTGGTCTTAATTCTTAAAAAAGATAAAAACTAATAAAAAAATGCTACAGATGCTTTCATTATCTGCATAGCAGAAAATGAAAAGTAGGAAGAAAACCATAATAAATATGCACTAAAAATTATCTTTTTCTCCTACCTAACTGTCCCCTTGGCCTCCTTTTTAGACAACTCTCAAGGTTAGAAATCGGAAGCAAAAGAATCTCTAACATCTGGTAGAGCATCTTTAATGTCTTCCCCAATATGAGTGTTTTTAAAACAAATCTAGCTTTTGCAGTCAACTATACTTGTGAGGAAGGTAACATTTTGGGGAGCTTATTATCTTCACTCAGTCTCTGCAGACTTCATTTTCTGGTAATTAGAGAAAATTTTCCTTTTTATTTACTTTTTCTTGAAAAAAAGTTGTGGTGGTGCAAGACCACCTCCCTCCCCATCCCTGCCTTAGTAAGCCACATAGCAACATGAACACTTAAGTTACAAGGGCAGTGAATCCAACATTGTTCATGTTTCAATAGCACATGAAGTAGGCTGAGACAATCTGGTACATTCTGACCTTGCTTACTGGAGCAGGGAGTTCAGATAACTGGGTACCTCCTAGTCCTAGAGCACATGCAGCTCTCTTGGGCATTTAAGCACTCTCCACCTCTGCCTGGAACTGCTGTTGCCTGGGAAAGGTGCCAGAGACCCCTCCTGCTCAGGTCACACAGCCACTCTGAACTTTGTCAAAAATTACCTAATTCAATTATGGCCATCGTGGAAAAATACTGCCCAAAGTCAATTATCTTGAAACACTATACATATCAGTCCTAAAAAGAAGGCCCCTTGGAGCACTCTGGGATCACACCAAGTTTTCACCCCATGTGCTATGAAGGAAGTCAGTCCATCTGTTTGGAAAGTAGCTGGCTACTTCTCATGTTGTTATGACCCACCCTGTGGTGATGAAACTTAATATTTGGATCCTCCAAGAACAAAGTCCAACCACAAAGGGTCAGGTACAAATAGAAAGTTTTATCTGGTGGACAGCAATATGAAGTGACCTGGTAAAGATTTGACAAGTCTGCTGATACAGGGAGAGAGGGATGTTAGAGTATCACCATCAGAGGATCCTGCAACATACTGACAATCTTTCTAACTTGGGTGGCAGTCTGGTCCTAGACAGGGCAGCTGTTCAGTCTTATGCAGCCATGAATAAATGCATCAGCATTCTTATATAATTCAGAGTTCCCCCCCGCTCTCATGGAAGACTCAACCTCTGGGAATGTTGCTTCTTTTTCCTTCATTTCAATGACCAGGGCTATTGCCTGGACTGGCCCTTATGTAGCCCAAGGGTTGTTAACTGTTCATTGGTGAGTTAGCCAGGGGTGTCAGCTCACTGATGGTTTCATCTGCGTGAGACCCCTCACCTGACTTTTTCAGTCACTGTGCTTATCAGGATTCTATGTTCAACATTCCACTTGCGAATTTTTGTTTGAGGCAAAGATAACTCTGCTAAATGGGACCTCACAAATAGATACTATGAAAATGTCAAATTGTATTATTTTTTTATAAACTGATCCTGTGGGTTAACTGAAAATGTATTTGCAGCTTCTTTTTATGTACTTCAAAGATTTTAGGTACCAAAATTTAACATATTACATAGGTTAAATTACAAATCTTTTACTGTGTATGTGTGTGCAATTGAGTTCAGAAACTTTGTCACATTTCAAATTGAACCCCTATAGTGATTACAACACATGTTGATTATTGGCTAAGTATTGCTAGAAAAGCATATTATCCAATTTTGTGATTCACTAATAGTGTAACTCAACTTTAATTTACTGCTATTTCAAACCACACGAGACCCATACTTATATATTAAAGCATTACACTGAAATTCCTATACCTTAGTATTAAACCATTGATAGTCTGGGACAGAATTGGATCCAGCCACATCTAGTTGTCCTTCTGAGAAGTTTAGAAAGGAAGGGTGTGCACTTTGAATTTGGTGACTCAATGGGAGGCTTTCCTTACAGTTTATTAGATCTACACCATTGACCAAGTCTAGGACAAAGTCCCAGCTGCATCTAGATACCTCTCTGAGGAGTTTAGTAAACAAGGGGATCCTTACTGAACTTCATGGATCAACTGGAGCGTTGTCTTCATTACTTTCCCTGATGAGGAAGTTGATGAGGCCTTTACAAGCAGCTGGTAGCAGCCTTGTGATCACAGGCCCTCGTTCTCATGGGAGATTTTAAATACCAAGCTATTTGCTGAAGGTCTACTCAGCCAGCCATTCACAGTCCAGGAGATTCCTACAGTAAATTGAGGATAACTTCTTAATAAAATTGGTGGGGGAACCAAATAGGAGTGGAACACTGCTGGATCTTCCCAAAACCAACAAGATTGAAGCAGTTAAGGTTGAGGGCAACCTTGTGTGCTGTGACCATGAGATGGTGGAATTCAGGATCTTATGTGGTAGAAACACAATTCCAAGTAGAATAAAACCCCTGAACTTCAGAATGGTCAACTTTGCCCTCTTCAAACAATTGTTGGAGAAATCCTGTGGTACAGAGTAGTAGAAGGTAAAGGAGGCCAAGATGGATTGTTAATATTGAAGGAGCACTTCTTCTGAGCTGAGAACTGGTGCATCCCAATGGGAAGAAAATCAAGAGAGGGAACTAGGGGACTAATTAAACAGGGAACTGCTAGGTAAACAGAAATGGAAGAAGAGAAACCATAGGTTTCAGATATATATATGAAAGAAAGAAACCACAAAACCAGATACTTTGACTATTATGTATGTTAAGGCTGTGAAACCTCAAAGGCTGATTCTATAGATAGCAGAAAAAATAAAAAGCAATACACGATGTTAATGCTGCATAATCAGGGAAAAAGTTGTGGCTACTTAATAATTTTAGGAAAGAGAAAGATAAAGCAAAAGACTAGTAAAAGAAAAGTTAAAAGAGACAAATAATCAAAAATCACCAGTCCTGGATTAAGCACGGGGCCAGCTAACAGGCAAGGGTTGGTGTCAATGAAACTCCCAAAACCTGTCAATGCAGCCCCTCATTTTATAAGCCTGTTTCCCTTAGTAAGCATGGTTGAGACATATCAGATTGAACAACTTGAGCAGACCTTTGCCCACTTTTCTCCCAAATCTTTATCTCTATGCAGGCCCTAGGCCTTATGCAGGTCCTTAGCACTGTCTCCTTCCACTCCATCAATCCCTTTGGAAGTTCTAATGAGAATTTGTTCAGGAATTTGCAAAGGCGGCTTGGCTCCTTGCAAAGGAATGTAAGAGGGTCTGGTGAAGGAATTACAATGTTTCCTCCATGCAGTCCCTTACAACCCACTCTCTGATCTATTCAAGAAGAATCCCTGCCATTACCTACTGGAAAAGGACTCTGTACATTGTCTTCTTGAGAAGTACCGCGTTTTTCATCCTTGTTAGAATTATTTGCTCCCTGACCTTGGTCCTTCTTCAGTAAAGATTTTGGATAACATAAGAGAGGGCAAAGACTGGCAAGGGACTTCTACATTTCTTTGCTCTTAGTCACAGGGTTGACTAGTACCAATGTGGATAGAGTAGGAGTGGCCATAGTAGCTGCAGCAATAGCAGCAGGGCTCACTTCTTGAATTAGAATAGCAGCAGCTATGGCTGTGCCTGTTACAGGAGCTGCAGTGGCTGTACCAGTAGTATCAATACTCACCTGCTATTTAGCTGTAGTGGCAGAGCTTGTCTCCTAAAGAGCAATAGAAGCAGTGCTTGTCTGATGGGTCAGAGTACTTAATTTCAGAAAGTGTGATTATTCAGAGGAGACTCAAATGAAAAGTACAAGTCCTAAAAATAAAAATGGTTCTGTACTGGCTCAAACCAGCAAACCTTTTAATGGTAGAAATATGTGAGGCAAAGTAACACCAGCATAGCTAGTGTGTCAGCACATTACTTATGTTCTTTTTTATCTTCATTATGATGAGTATGCAGCTCAAGATTTTTTTTCTAAAACAAACAGTACTCTGTGTGTTTTAAATTAATACACTCTTTCTGTCTTACTACTGTAACTGACATTAGTCTGTTAGAAACTCTCATGTGGATACAAGAAAACTGTATCTTCATAGAGATTACATTTCATTTGATACAAGAAAATGATATATTTCACAGAAGGAATAGAAGTATTAAAAAAAGAGAGTCTGACTTTTTAAAAGACGATGTGTTTTTTGCATGTTTATTTTTTAAAGGAAAATGATCCTAAATATGTATCTCCTGGCATTTGTGTTTTTTACCAATAGATGAACGAGACTTAGACAAATATGAAATTAGCTCCATATATAGAGAAGCTATTCCAGTGAATTTCACTGTCCTCAGTGGTGTATGAAGCCTGCCAAGGAAAAGCAAATTGGGATTTGCTAAAACAGTAGTGCGTTTGGTACAGCTATTGATCAACAGAGTACAAACCTCCAAAGTGAGAAATGGAATGTCTCTGATCTGAATTGCTACACCTGTGCTTATCTGACTAAAGAGAAGACCAAAATGATTATGAAGCTTGACATGAACTCGCATATTTCTTTTACTGACAACCGGAATCCAGCTCACTCTCTGCCCATTGTTGGTGGCCTTGGCACTCTATAGATTCGCTGTCAGTGTCAGTCATATGGCACAGACTCAAAGGCAGCTAGAATAGATAAAGTCTGAAGAAAGTCCCCAGACTTATTGAGATCCATCAATCAGTCTGAAAGGTAAATATGTTCCTGGTGTGTGCTGTAAAATACAGTCAGAATAACCAGCTTTTTATGCTATTTCCAGGCTTGAGGATATTCCAGCAAAAGGTGTGTCCAGACTTCTACCCAGGGTCACCTATATAAGCCTTGAATCTAGGACATTGGATCTGACTCTGAATCTCAGATGAAACTCCTAGCAACTGTGTTAATAATGTTCAGAAATTTAATTAAATGAATTATGTATTTCTCCTTTATGGCTTGGTTTTGAAATCAGTATTTTCTGACAAATTATGAAAAACAAAAATCAATTATGTGCACATGATTTCTATGAAACTGATCAATTTCAATTTTTTATAAACTAGTTTTGCTGTGTCATGACTGCTTCTCACTTGTTTTGGATGTTTTTCTTAAAGCCACATTTTCTCAGAATGTTGAAAATAATTTATAACCTTATCATACAGCACACATCTGTCGTTTCAAATATGTCATACATATGTAAAAAAAGCCTACTTCTGTGCCATCATTTTGTATGGCAGTTGATGAACTTTATTACAACACTCACTATAACTATGGTGTATCCACATCTTGAATATTGTATATTCTTTTGCTAAAAAGGATCTAATAGAATTCAAAAATGCTAGAAATAGGATGATACCAATAACAGAATCACGGGATCACATAGTTATCACAGCTGGAAAAGACCTCCAAGATGACTGAGTCCAACTGTCAACACAGAAAAAACCCCACCAAACCCAACAGAGCATGTTCGGCACTACTGCACATTCTGCATGTTTTTTTAATACCTCTAAGGATGGTGACTCCATCACCTCCCTCCCTATGCAGTCCCTTCCAGTGCCTTACTACTCTGTTTCCTCTAGTCTTTTCATTATTTACTTGAGAGGAGAGGCCAGCACTCATGTCATTACCATTTGATTTCAGATAGTTGTAGAGAGTGATAAAGTCTCCCCTCAGACTCCTTTTCTCCAGGCTAAACAACTCTGGTTCCATCACATGCTTCTCATAGGACCAGTTCTCCAAACCCTTCACTAGTTTCATTACTCTTCTTTTGACACATTCCAGTATCTCTATGTCCTTCTTAAAGAGATGAGTCCAAAACTGAACACAGCACTTGTGGTGCAGCCTCACCAATGCCGAGTACAGTCATGATCACTTCCCTTCTCCTATTGACCACACTATTCCTGATACAACCAAGAATGCTGTTGGCCTTCTTGGCCACTTGGGCACACTGCTGACTTGTATTCACCCAAATGTCATCCAGCATCCCACGTCCTTTTCTGTTTGGTAGTTTTACAATCAGTCCTCCCTAAGCCTGTAACATTGTATGGGGGGTTTTTAACCAAAGTGCAGAACCCAGCACTTGGCCTTGTTAAATCTTATATTCTTGGCCTTGGCCAACTGATCTAGCTTGTCCAGGGCCCTCTGCAGTGCCTTCCTACCTTCAAACAGACTCCCACCTGATTTGGTGTTGTCTGCAAATTTACTGAGGAAATACTCCATCTCCTTACATAGATCATTAGTGAAGGTATTGAACAAGGCTGTCCCCAAAACTGAGACCTGGGGAACACTACTGGTGACAGGCCACCAACTGGATTTAACTCCATTGACTACAATCTCTGTCCATGCAAAGAGTTTTTAACCCAATGAAGAGAACAACTCCATGAGCCACCAGCTTCTCAAGGAGAATGCTATGGGGTATGATGTCTAAAGTCCAGGTAGACAATGTACACAGCCTTCCCATCATCCACTAGGTGGATTGCATGGTCATAGAACGAGACCAGGTTGGTCAGGCAGAAGCTGTCCTTCCTGAACCCATGATGGCTGGGCCTGAATCCTTTACTGTCTTGCATCTGCCATGTGCTAAAGATGAACCTCTCCATCATTTTTCCTGATAACAAGGTCAGCCTGAATGGCCTGTAATACCCTGGATCTTCTTTCTGGACCTTCTGTAGATGGGCATCACATTGGCAAACCTCCAATAACCTGAAACCTCTCCTGTTAACCTAGACAGTTCATAAATGATGGAGAGAGGATTGGTAATCTGTGTGAGCTCCCTCAATTCTCTTAGGTGGATACCATAGACTTGTAAGTGTCCAGGTGCCATAGCAGGTTGGTAACTTCTTCCTCTTGAACTATGGGGTGATATGGGGATGAATTATGGGTCCATCCTTATTTTCCACCTCAGGGGCTAAGTACCCTGGAGCGGCTGACCTGACTAATAAAGATGGAGGGAAAGGAGGCATTAAGTATTTCAGCCTCTTCCTCATCCTTAGTTGCAATGTTGCCCCCTACATCCAATTAGATAGAAATTTTCCCTGGCTTTCTTTTTATGTTTAATGTATTTGTAAAAAAAAATTTGTTGTATCTTGTTACAGTAGCCAGATTGAGCTCCAGATGAGCTTTTACCTTTCTGATTTTCTCTCTGTATGTCCTAACAATATCCCTGTATTCATTCCAAGATTCTTGCCTCTTCTTCTGAGGGAGGTAAATTCTTCTTTTTTTCCTCAGTCCCAGCAAAACTCCATTTTTCAGCCAGCTGTCTTTCCTGACATTTCTGCTCACATACTATAGGTACAGCCTGCTCCTGAAACTTTAAGATTTCCTTCTTGAAAAGCATCCAGCCTTCTTGGGACCCCTTTGTCCTTTAGGACTGCCTCTCAAGATGCCCTCTCAATCAGTGTCATGGATAGGTCAAAGTCTGCCCTTTGGAAGTCCATGGTGGAGGTTGACTGACCCTCCTCCTTACTTCTCTAAGGAAAGAAAACTTGATCATTTTGTGGTCTCTTGGCCCAAGACAGCCTCCGACCACCACATCTACTGCCAGTTCTTCCCTGTTTGTGAATAGAAGATCTAGTGAGGTACCTCCTCTGGTAGGCTCACTTACTAGCTGTGTCAGGAAGTTACCTTCCACACAGTTGAGGAACCTCCTAGCCTGTCTCCTCCCTGTTATATTTCCAGCAGGTGTCTAGTAGGTTGAAGTCCTCCACCAGAAAAAGGGCTAGCAATTGTGAGGCCTCTACCAGCTTCTTGTAGAATGCCTCATTTTCCTCTGCATCTTGGTTAAATAAAAATAAAGTGGATACCCACTTTATTCACCTTCTTCCTAATCCTCTACCCATAAACTCTTGACCTTATTATTACTGTCACTGAGTGCTCTACAGTTGAAACACAAATTGAGCCCCCTCACTATCTCTCCTGATACCAATCCATTGCACCATTCCAGTTATAATGAAAGAGGCAAAACAATTTCCATACAAAGCAGGCTTGATACAGCAGGTTTGTTAAAATGGTAAGACAACTGTAATCTTATAAAATTTCTGCCATAATGAGTCATATAAAGAAGGTGAATAGCACATTGCAATAAAAAAGCCACCCCTGGCTTGAAGCAGAACAAAATGAAAAGAAGAGGTTAAATTAGAGTTTAAAATTACTACTAATTTAATGCTCATGACATGAGTTTAAAGTGGAGCAAAAAACAAGATTTTCATATATACATTATTGTGTTGCCATAGGAAGTTAAGAGTATAACTGCGACAGGAATGTTTGACATTCTTTTTTTTATATTTTGTGATCTGAAAACAATTACAGAAGAGTGTGTCTTTTTTCAGACAGTGCTACCATCCAAAAGCTCCTCTTGTGGATTTTACTAAATTCATATAGCTGGGCATTATTATTTCTTCCTCTTTACCTGGACTGTATTTCTTTCCACATGTATTTCCTAAAATAGACCTTTATTTAAATATTCTGTCCTTAATTCTTCTACCCCGGCAATGAGAAGACATGCAATATTGAGTTTGTTTTTTCTTTTGAGATGGGAACATGATGTGATCACATCCTATAGTTCACCAAAATGAAGGATAACAGCTTTATTTATACATTTTAGTGAGTTCCAGCAGCACATTTTTTGTCCCTGTCCATACAGGTTATAAATACCTGAAATAAGTATGTTCTATACAGACACAAATGATGTAGGTATAATGTAGTTCAGAGACTGTGCAGAGGTACGTTAAATTTAGTTTTTAAGTGTACGTACCTATACATATGAAGAATCTCCTGATTGCAGTTGAAACAAATAAATATAACTTCAGGAAATATATTGGGTTTTTTCCTGACAGAAACTGAAGTTTAGCAACTTCATTTCACTTCTGATTAACTGTTTGGAAATTAAACATTCTCAGTGCTGGTATAATTAGCTTCAGCATGAAGGGAATTGTTCCTTCTAGTTTATCTCCCAGAAACTAGAACCAGTCTGGTGATTCACTGAAAAATTTTGTTATGTGAAGTGAAACTTCTGTAGATGTGTCATGCTATGTATCTGGTACTCTTTCTGAGATTTATATAAAAAAAATCAAAACAAAATTCTTGCACAGTGAGACAAAAATATGATATAAAATTCACGAACTATGGATAGATGCCTGGACTTGAAAAAGGATTTTTAATGATTAATCAAGGCCATTAAATATAACCAGCATTATTTCTCAACTTCATTGTACGAAGAAGAATTAAAAAATCATACTGACCACTGATTACAGTATGGTAGATAACCTAGAACTATAGTAGTCTGTCACGATCATAAGAAAACTATAGATTATTAATTACTCTAAAGCTACCCTAAAATTGTTTTTTAAATTGAAATAAATTCTTTGTACTAAAAGCATTTAATGATATCAACTTTATTTGAAAAGAACTTGAACTTTTGAAGCTAAGAGTTTATAATAATAAATACCAGTGGTTGTTTTAAGGTTATTTAAAACTCTCATAAAAGAAGGAAATATAGGTAGCTTATGCAGAAATTCTAGCATTATGGGAGAAAAGTAGTCAGCTTTAACCTTTGCTAGCTGAATACAATAATTAAATTTCTAAGTTTTGAGAGCCAAAGGACATTGATTCACCTCAAAGCTTTTTTTCAATTTCACTGAAATATGTTCACTATGATTTCTGCAAAAAATATAAAATTCAAAAGATTTTATAAGACCGTAAATGAACATAACTGTTGTCCTGCAAGGGTAATAAAATGAAGTGACTAAGTTAAAAGTTGATGGCAACATTCTTAATCTAAGATTTTCCTGCTAAAATTTCTTATCAAGTTGCCAGACACCTGTTTTTTGCACCATCTTATTTTGATGTTTAACACAAATCTTATTTGACCAAATATACTATCCTGCTGTACTCATGACTCCAGCAAGAGAGACTTCATATGGCCATTGATACTTTATTTTTTAAATCTGTCATGCAGGACTGAAATCTTCTTAGAGTTATTTATGAGTTTTGGCAGAGGTCTGGTAAATATCTGGTTGAAAATTAAGTTTATCTAAATTTGCATGGACATTTGAAAGCTTTTCCAGTTCTGTTAAGTTTAATGAGAAGTGGTTATTTTCCTTTCTATTGATATCTGCATTACCACATGTCAGTTATGTGAAAGATGCTGAGAAAAAATAATGTCATGGATATATTTTTGCTAACATTGGTTATTTTTCCAATAATTTTTTATTTTGTCAGGTCAGTGTTCTGGGTTGATGCAGTGCTGTTTCTAGTATCAGGGAAGGGGTCCCTAAGGGGTGACTAATGTAAGTAACTGTGCCCAGCAGGAGGAAGTCACGTTGGAAAGGTTTGTGAAGGGCTTTCCCACATGGGAGGGACTCCATGGGGAAGTAGGGGAAGACTGACATAACCTTGTCCCAGAGGTGGAAGGAGTATTTCCTGCCAAGAATACAACCTCTGACATCCAGACTGTAGACTACACTCCCTGTTTCCCATGACACTGGGGTGGCGTAGGCAAAGATATCAAGAACAAAAGTAATGGGGCTTGGGAAGAAGGTAGTGGTGGGGAAAAGTATTTAGGCTCTGGTTTGTATTTTCTCTTTGCCCTATTTTGATTTGACTAATGATGAATTATTTTTTCTCTAAGTTGAATCTATTTTGTCCATGACTGTAACTGGTGAGTGAGAACCTCATACCCTTAGTCTTGGTTTAGGTGTATTTCCTCCTTGACATCCTGTCATGGGGGAGGAGGAGTGAAAGGATCCATGTGATCCTTTGTTATAAGCCTGGCTCAAACCACAATGGTCAGGATTGTGGTATCAAAACCCAGATTTGCAGATCTGCCCTTGGTACTTTGCCCAACAGCAATGAGTCCCAAAAAAGGAAAGCAGGCAAGGATACCAGACTTCTATGGGTGAACAATGAACTCCTGAACACAACTGGATGTAAGAACAAAGTATACAGAGGGTGGAAGCAAGGACAAGTAATCTGGGAAAAGGCTGCGGTACTCAACAACTTTTTCATCAGCCTGCACTGGCAAGAGGGTCTGGCAACACCACTTAAGTAACAGAAGGCAAAGGCAAGGGATAGTAGAAGGAAGATCTGCCAACAAACAATCAATCTTTCATAGATTTTTTTCTTACTAATGTAATTTTTGTACTATGTCTTAAAATTCTACTTCCATCCTTGCAGTTGTGAGTAACTTCTTAAATCTATCTTTTCTAAGGGTCTGGATATTCACAGAATCATAGAATCATAGGAGTTAAGGGGCTGGAAGGGGCCCTGAAAGATCACCTAGTCCAATTCCACTTCTGGAGCAGGGTCACCTACAGGAGGTCACACAGGTAGGTGTCCAGGTGGGTTTTGAATGTCTCCAGGGAAAGAAACTCCACAAGCTCCCTGGGCAGCCTGTTCCAGTACCCTGTCACCCTCAGAGCGAAAAAACACTTCCTGATATTTATACAGAACTGCTTATGCTCCTGTATATAAACATTGCCCCTTGTCCTGTTGTTAGTCACCCCTGAGAAAAGCTTCAACTCCATCCTCCTGGCACTTACCCCTCACATATTTATAAACTTTAATTAGGCCACCCCTCATTATCCTCTTTTCCAAGCTGAAGGAAGACCCAGCTCCCTCAGCCTCGACTCATAAGGGAGGTGTTCCACTCCCTTAATCATCTTGGTTTCTCTATGCTGGACTCTTTCAAGCAGTTCCCTGTCCTTCTGGAACTGAGGGCCCCAGAACTGGACACAATATTCCAAATGCTGCTTCACCAGGGCAGAGTAAAGGGGGAGGAGAACCTCTCTTGACCTACTTACCACCCCCCTTCTAATGCACCCCAGGATGCCATTGGCCTTCTTGGACACAAGGACACATTGGAAGAACACATCCTTCCATCCCTGCACTCCCACCCCCCTTACCTGTGCAGCTCTCCAACAGCTTGGTCCCCAGCCTATACTAGTACCTGGGGTTGTTCTTTCCCAGATGAAAAAGTTTCACTTGTTCTTGTTAAAATTCATTAAATTTCTCCCTGCCACTTTCTCCAGTCTGTCTAGGTCCTTCTGAATTGCAGCACAGCCTTTTGGTTTATCAGCCACTCCTCCCAGTACTGTGGCATCAGCAAGCTTGTTGATAGTACACTCTATTCCCTAATCCAGGTCATAAATAAATCTATTGAATAGTACTGGTCCCAGTACTGACCCCTGAGGGACTCCACTAGAAGCAGAGTCCCAACAAGACTCCATCCCACTGATCACATCTCTCTGGCTTCTATCCTTCAACCAGGTCCCGATCAGCTTCAGTACCCAATCATCCAGGCCACACTTCTTCAGTTTAGCTCCATTGATGCTGTGGGAGATGGTGACAAATGCCTTACTGCAATCAAGATAAGCTATGTTTACAGCTCTACCATCTTTCATCCACCTACTTACATCCTCATAGAATTCTATCATGCTGGTCAGACATGACTTCCCCTTAGTAAAGCCATGTTGACTGCTTCTGATAAGCCTCTTGTCTTTGATGTGGCTGGAGACAGCATTAAGAATGAGTTGTTCCATCACCTTTCCAGGGGTGGAGGTAAGTCTGACTGGTTTGTAGTTACCGGGGTCCTCTCTCTTGCCCTTCTTGAAGACAAGAGTGACATTTGCTTTCCTCTAGTCCTCAGGCACCTCTCCTCTTCCCAGTGACTTCCCAAAGATGATGGAGAGTGGTCTAGCAATGACAACTGCCAGTTCCCTCAGCACCTGTGGATGCATTCCATCAGGACCCATGGATTTATGGATATCTAGACTCATTAACTGATCCTTAACCCAGTCCCCATCAAACCAAGGCAAATTCATTCTTTACCCTAACTTCCTCAGCAGCCTTAGGGGGCTGGGGCTCCTGAAGACATCCTCCAGCAGCACACAAAGAGGAAAAGAAGGAGTTTAGCAAATCCTCCTTCTTTCACAAAGCATCTGACTCATTCAGCAGTGGGCCTACATTGCCTCTAGTGTTAGTTTTATCTGCTGTGTATTCAAGGAAGCCTTTCCCGTTGTCCCTAAGCTCTCTCACAACATTTAATTCCAAGGAGGCTTTAGCTTTCCTATTTGCCACTCTGCATTCTTGGACAACCATATTATATTCCTCCCAAGTGGCCAGCCCTTCTTCCACAACCTATGGTTTCTCTTCTTCCATTTCCATTTACCTAGCAGTTCCCTGTTCAACTATACTGGTCTCCTAGTTCCCTTTCTTCATTTTCTTCTGATTGGGATGCACCAGTTTTTAGCTCAGAAGTGGTCCTTGAATCTTAACCATCCATCTTGGGCTCCTTTACCCTCTACTACCCTGTCCCATAGGATTTCTCCCAGCAATTGTTTGAAGAGGGCAAAATTGACCATTTTGAAGTTCAGGGTTGTGATTTTTTTTCTTTTTTTTTTTTTTTTTTTTTTTTTTTTTTCTTGTCTGCCAGATTGCTTTACTTTTTTAACTCACCAATTGCTAGTATTTATCAAAGTAGTGCATTAGTGATGTGCCTTGTTATTCTACTGGCATTTGGTTTATAAAAAATACAATTACCTCTTGTATAAATTTGAAATCAACTGAAGTGTCTCCTCTAGAGAGAAAATTGGACAAGGTTATAACAATACCCATTTCTGCTTAAATTTCAAGAAAATGTATTATAAATATTGTTTTGGTGTTTCAGAGCATTAATATTGTTGGTAATAAAAGTTCTGGCAAAGGCAAAATTTAGACAAAAGCCTGGAACAAGATTATCTGTTAATTGCATTTCCTATTCATTGCATCTGTAGCTTTTAATTTAAACCACTAATTTGTACTCAGGATTTTTAAAGGGGAAGCAAGTAATATTATAATTATAATAAACATGTGAAAAGAGTATGCTAAGAATGGTGTGACCTATTCAATTTAAAATATTTAATTTATACATTCATAAAATATATATACACACATATGTCTTTGTTTTGGATGTGATATTTTTGCATATGATTCATAAAATGTGAGGAAATCATCATTGCATTGTAGAAATATTTTTGAACATTCTACATTTAAGCCTTAAATGTATCTCTACATAAGTGAGATATGCCTTTAGGTACCGTGGTAAGCACACTATATCTAAGTTGTTACCAGAGATGTTATATTTTGTATCTTGAAATGCTTTATTCAAAAAACTTGTCCATAATTGTTACTTTACATAATAATGTTTAACAGCCTGTAAAGGCAACTGTCAACTAGTGACGGTATAAATAATGGGTTTGTTTTGAAGATTGGCACCATATTTTAATCACGCTTCAAAGAAACATTTGTCTCTTAAAATATTGTCCTTCATTTTCCACTAACCCTTCTTATTTAACTTCTTAAAACATTGTTGAAGGATTTGAACTGGGCAAACTCTTTTAATTCTAGGAATGTTACTAAAATTAAACAGTGTTTTATAAACCTTATTTGTTATATCTTTTCTCAAAAACAAAATTCTAAATAATCAAATGCTATTTTCTGAAATAAATTATATTTTTGTGCACATCAATAATTAAATACATATCTGAGATACTTACTGATGAATTGGGCAATTGACAGAAAACACAGTCTGCAATATTGCATAGTGAAAAATGTTAAAACCCTCATCATCTCTACTATTAAGTGTAAGACTTAAAGCCATTTATTTTACTGGAATTTTGTTAACTTTCAAGAATAAAGAGATTAAAAAATGGGTCAGATAATCTATTCTTATCTAATGCTGTTATTAGTAGTCCATTAGTTCAAGTACTGAATCCTCTCTTACCTGCAGCTGCTGGCATTTTACACTGGTGTCAAACTATTAAATTAATTCTAGGTATACATGTATTTTAATTAAGATATAGTCAATATATATGTATTTGTGTGTATAACTGCATTACATTACTTGGTCTTATATAGACAGAAGTAAAACTGGAAGGCTAAATTGAACTGTGACTATCCACGTTGGTATTGTTCACCCCACAGATGTCTTATATCTGTAAAAAGTTTATTTTCTAGTACAAAAATCGATCAACTCTTTCTAGTTCAAGTATTATCATAGTTCAAAAGCTAATCTTTGTTCTATAATTCTTAGCCTGAAGTGAGTCAAAGTCCCACTTGTTCTCTTCAAGGACTTAATTTAAAGTTTACTGGCAATTTTCTGTCAAACTTGAATAGACTTCAGCTATCAGCTATTTGTAACATTAAAAAAGAACATTACAAAAAGAGTAGGTCTTCTTTACAACACTTCAACTGGAAAGAAAGAAATATAAAAGCTAAAAGTTTATCTGAAGTGCTGACTCTGTTCACCTAGTTTTAAAATATTCCTGATTAATATCAAATGTATCTCCTGCTGCAACTTCAACTCCAGCAAAGTTGACATAGTTCTAAGACTAAAGTTAGTCAACGTAATTCAGACAAAACCCAACATCTGAACACTGACATGGTGGAGGCTTCTTTTTTTTGAGGTTTCACTTAGATCCACATATGTATAGGAAAAAGAAATTACAAAGGAAAAAAACCACCAAAATTTGAGACATTTTTTTCCCCAGAAGAGAACTTGCAGGTCATTTAAATTGGTCTTCTGGTCTTATACTATTTCTGCAAAATTTGGTACTTGAAAAAGAAATTTTTTTGCAAACCATGTGCTCATAATAATTAAATTATCTTCTATCTATCAGCTGCAAGAGGCTGTGTCTTGCATAATATCCCTACTATGTTTTTATCAGCTGGTTCACACTGTATCACAAGTTTTAGATTTTAGCTAGTTAGGAGGCTTTGTCAATATTTTGATGTATAAAGAAATGACACTGTAAGGAACTGCAGCTTTCATGATTTAAAAAATCATTACCTTACCTTTATAGTACTCTGATTTAAGCTGAGACTCAATTTTTCTCTCCCACTTGATTTGTGTTAATTTCTTCTGGTTATACATTCTACCTGGATGATGGATAAATAAATATATTTTCTTCCATTTTCAAGAGATTTTGCATAAAATAACTAAATATTAACTGGAAGAAGAAAAAGACTATTCATGAGCATAACTTTTGCAACAGTTATGGCACTGATTTTGGAGAAGCAGCTGCCATCTCTGGTATACTTAGGATTAAAGGCCTCAATCTTCTTTAGAGCAGGATTTGAATGTAAATTCCTTTATCACATTACATTCTTGGTCATAAAACTAATTGATTTTGCTTACTTTCTTTCACTGCGTACTTAACATTATATAAGTAAATTAACTGTGTTTGGCTTAACTATTCTTACAAATGAAATACTAAAGAGTATTGAAACTGAATATAGCATTGGCTAAGTGGAATTCTATAGTTTATTTTTCAGAAAAAGAAACAAAAGGAAAAATCTGAGCTAATTTTTTTTTAACAGTTATGTGTACATTTTGTAGTTGTAGGTAGACCTTTAAGTAATGAAGCTCTAAATATGAATGCAGTTTTTTTAAACTTTCTATATACACTGATATTCCACTGCATTTAACTTCCTCCATCTATCTTCACAACAAACTGCTGACACATTATTTTAAATGCAGAGCAAAAATTATTCCTAAATAGACCCCTGGGGAAAAATAAACATACTTTAAGATTACTGCAGAATATATAGTCAGATGTTATGGTATAGTCGTATTGCAAGCACCCTATTTGCTTGTTGTGTTGGGTCTGGGTGAGGAAATGAAGGGAGAGAAGAAAGATGTCCTTACACTTTAGAGTGTATGCTCTCTCTATGCTTCTCACTATTTAGGCTGTTGTCTTTTACTTTTTCAACACCAACACAGGATTTATACAGAAATTATCTTTGATGACTTGGTCATGACAACAGGGCAGATTCATAATATCAGGGTAACTGACACTCAGTTGAGAAAATCCATGATCCAAAAAGATTTATGTCAACTGCTCTGTTGGGAAGCAGGATTGCTTCCTCTCTTCCCTATCAGAAATGAACTCTAAAGATAGCTGTAAGTATATTGCTATATTTATGTAGTCCAACACTCTTAATGGGTAATAAGGCTTAATTTCTGCAGTTATATTTGAGGAACAGTTACCTTAAGAATTACTTATTAGTAATTAATTACTAGTAAGAAATTCCTACTAGTGGCCCAAATAAGACTTGGCTGTCAGTTGATAAACCTTACAAGCTAAAAAACTCACAGTGCTGAAGGATCGAAGTCAGAAATATATTTAAACTTAGAGAAACTAAGAGAGATAAATGCAGTAAATTAGAAAAAAGGGTCTCCAAATGTACTAATGATTATAATTATAAAGTTTGTTTTCCAGCCATATGTATTTTAAGGGTTCTTCATTCTCATAAATGAAAATTTTTCCTTGTGATTGCCTCCTTTCACACATTAGGCTTTTCAAAATATGTGTCTAAATGGCCATCACAGCAGTGGTAAATATATATTTAAATATTTGTATTCATGTTTATAGTTTCTGATGGTTTCACCAAACACAATGCAAGTGGTATGTCAATTCATATGGAAGTCATTGTGTAGCAAGGAAGCTGTGATGAAGTTGTTAGCACAGAAATGTGGAGGGATGACTCAAGTGACTGGAGTACTGCCAAGGGTGTCTACAAGCTCCTCAGAAGGGACAGACAAGGTAGGAGAGGTGGAGGGGTGGCTCTGTATGCTAGGGAGTCTCTTGACTCTGTAGAACTCAAGGTCAGTAACAACAAGGTTGAGTGCCTGTGGGTCAAAATCAGGGGAAAGGTCAACAAGGCTGACATCCTGCTGGGAGTTTGTTACAGACCACCCAACCAAATGATGAATTATACTACAGTCAGCTGGTAGATGTATAAAAATCACTATCCCTTCTTCTTGTGGGTGACTTCATCCTGCTGGATATCTTCTGGGAACTATACACCATAGAGAATCACAGAATCATAGAATCATAGGATTGGCTGGGTTGGAAGGGACCTCAGAGATCATCAAGTCCAACCCTTGATCCACTCCCGCTGCAGTTACCAGACCATGGCACTGAGTGCCACATCCAGTCTCTTTTTAAATATCTCCAGGGACGGAGAATTCACCACTTCCCGGAGCAGCCCATTCCAATGCTTGATCACCCTCTCAGTAAAGAAATTCTAAAGAGGCAGTCTAGGAGATTCTTGGAGCACATAGAGGATAATTTCCTATTCCAGCTGGTAAACGAGCCGACCAGGGATAGGTGGGCACTCTGTTTACAAACAGAGAGGGGCTGGTGAGAGATGTAGTAGTCAGAGGCTATCTGGGGCATCATGGGCCATGGGTCAGTGACCATGAAATAACAGAGTTTTCAATACTCAGGGGTGCAAGGAGGGCCATCTATAAAATCTCTACACTGAACTTCCAGAGCACAGATTTTGGCCTTTTCAGAAGACTGGTTCAGAGTGTACACTGGGAAATAGCCCTGGAAAACAAAGGGGTCCACGAGGGATGGGTGTACTTCAAGGAGCAAGTCAAGAATGCACAGGAGCAGTCTGTCCCTGTGTGCTGAAAGGCAAGGCAGAGGGGAAGACGACCAGTCTGGCTGAACAGGGAGATAATGAAGAAAATCAGGATAAAAAAGAGAGCTTACAGACTATGGTAAAAAGAGCTGGCGACTCAGGTAGTGTTTAGGAATATAGTTAGGTCATGTAGGAAGAAAATTAAAGCCATAAAGGCACAATCTAAACTCAATCTTGCCACTTCTGTGAAGGGTAACAACAAGTCTTTCAACAGGTACATTAATGGCAAAAGGAGGAGCAGGGAAAACCTCCATTCTTTGTTGGACATGGAGGGAAACATTTTTACCAAAGATGAGGAAAAGGCTGTTGTATTTAACACCTTCTTTACCTCAGTTTTCAACAGCAAGGCAGCTTGTCCTGAGGACAGCTGCTTCTGGGGCTTGTAGAGAGAAATAGGAAGCTGAGTAGCTCCCCTGTAATCCTGGAGGGAACAGTTAGAGACCTGCTGAGCCACTTGGATCCTCACAAGTCTATAGGACAGATGGGATCCACCCCAGGGTAATCAGGAAGTTGGTGGAAGAGCTTGCCAAGCTGCTCTCCATCATTTACCAACAGTCCTGGCTCGCTGGGGAGGTCCCAGATGATTGGAAGATGGGGAATGGCACAGCAGTCCACAAGAAGAGACCAAAGGACCCAGGAAACTCCAGGTCTGTCAGCCTGACCTCAGTGCCTGGCAGGGTTACGGAGCAAAACATCCTGGGGGCAATCACACAGCACCTACAGGATGGACAGGGGATCAGACCCAGCCAGCACAGGGTTAGGAAGGGCAGGTCCTGTCTGACCAACCTGATCTCCTTTTATGATCGGGTGACCCACCTGGTGGATGAGGGGAAGGCTGTGGATGGACTCTGCCTGGACTTCAGCAAAGCCTTTGACACCGTCTCCCATAGCATTCTCCTGAAAAAGCTGTCATCCCACAGCTTGGACAGGAGCACCCTGTGCTGGGTTAGGAACTGGCTGGAGGCCACCAGAGAGTGGTGCTGAATGGTGCTGATCCAATTGATGGCCACTCACCAGTGGTGTCCCCCAGGGATCAGTGCTGGGCCCAGTCCTGTTTAATATCTTTATTGATGATAGACTAGCAAATTCACGGGTGACACTAAGCTGGGGGGAATGTGGATCAGCTGGAAGGCGGGAGGGCTCTGCAGAGGGACCTGGACAGACTGGAGAGCTGGGCTGATTCCAATGGGATGAGGTTCAACAAGACCAAGTGCCGGGTCCTGCACTTTGGCCACAACAACCCCATGGGGAGCTCCAGGCTGGGCACAGAGTGGCTGAGAGCAGCCAGGCAGAAAGGGACCTTGAAATCTGGATTGACAGGAAGCTGAACATGAGCCAGCAGTGTGCCCAGGTGGCCAAGAAGGCCAATGGCATCCTGGCCTGTATCAGGAACAGTGTGGCCAGCAGGTCCAGGGAAGGGATTCTGTCCCTGTACTCAGCCCTGGTGAGGTCACAGCTTGAGTTCTGTGTCTAGTTCTGGGCCCCTAAGTTCAGGAAGGAGGTTGAGGTGCTGGAGCCGGTCCAGAGAAGAGCAACCAGGCTGTAAAGGGATCCAGCACTGTCTACAACTCCCTGGAAGGAGGTGGGAGCCAGGGAGGGGGTCAGTCTCTTCTCCCAGGCAGCTCCCAGTAAGACAAGAGGGCATGGTCTTAAGCTCCGCCAGAGGTTTAGGTTGGATATTAGGAAAAAAATTCTTCAGAGAGGGAGTGATCAGACACTGGAATGGGATGCCCAGGAAGGTGGTGGATTCTCCATTCCTGGATGTGGCACTCAGTGTCATGTTCTGGTAACCATGGTAGTAGTGGATCAAGGGTTGGACTTGATGATCTCAGAAGTCCTTTCCAACCCATCTACTTCTATGGTTCTGTTTTGAATGGCAACATTATCATTAGATGGGGAAGGGAAATTGGATCTTGACATGAAAAAATGCATTAAAAGAAAAAAAAGAAAAAGAAAAAGAGAAAGAAAGAGAAAAAGAGAAAGAAAAAGAAAGAGAAAAAGAAAAAGAAAAAGAAAAAGAAAAAGAAAAAGAGAAAGAAAAAGAAAAAGAGAAAGAAAAAGAAAGAGAAAAAGAAAAAGAAAAAGAAAAAAGAAAGAAAAAGAAAAAGAAAAAGAAAAAGAAAAAGAAAAAGAAAAAGAAAAAGAAAAAGAAAAAGAAAAAGAAAAAGAAAAAGAAAAAGAAAAAGAAAAAGAAAAAGAAAAAGAAAAAGAAAAAGAAAAAGAAAAAGAAAAAGAAAAAGAAAAAGAAAAAGAAAGAGAAAAAGAAAAAGAAAAAGAAAAAGAAAAAAGAAAAAGAAAAAGAAAAAGAAAAAGAAAAAGAAAAAGAAAAAGGAAAAAGAAGAGAAAGAAGAAAAAGAAGAAAAAGAAGAAGAAGAAGAAGAAAAATAAAATACTTTAGTGTTAATTTTAATTTGAAATATTGGTCATCATTTGGGTAAACACAAGGTCAGTAAAAATGTAGTTGTAGTTTGGCTTTCCAAAGAGACTGAGTGTCCAGCTAAACTCCTGATTTAATTAACATTTCCTTTGACTTACCTAAGTAGTGGATCTGTCCCTTACTTAACTATCTACATGCTTTATCAGTCTATAAACTAAAGTCTGGAGAAAACTATATGTATGTCTGACATCTGGTATACAAAGAAAAATATGTTATAGTAAAATACTATTTATACACCAGGATAGTAAAATGACAAGCAGATTCACAGTCACAATCATGACTCTAAATTTTCATGATTTACGTTAAAATAAAAAACAAAAACCAACAATAAATCTCAGAATCAAAAAGTAATTAACCCATCTAGCCTACTACCACCCAACTATAGTGAATAAAACTATAATGACAAATCTTTTAAATATCTGATTATACACACTACCCATGAAGTTGGCTGATGATTAAATACAATTGTAATAAATGTAATATACATGGGTAATCTTATATCAAGCAGATATGTACCTAAGTTACCTATAAAGCCTCCAGTGATGATGGCAACAGAAATTTTCTAGTCTTCATTTTGTCCAAGAGAGGGGAAGGTGTGTCAGCCTTTACAAGAGAAGGTAATAGTTCCATTAACAAACAATACACAGATACAAAATATTCCTTTGTAATATAGATCTGGATGATTTCCGTGTAACTTACAGTTGTTTTTTTAAGGAAAGTTCAGGGGGTTTTATGCTTTTCTTTTTTTTTTCTTTTAGATTTTTCTCAGAGATCTTTTACTATTCTTACATATTTTTCTTTCCCGAATGTCCTTACTTATTTGTTTTTAGAGTTCCTGATTTTCTTTTCCCTTTGTGTCATTATAAATTTTTTATTAAATAGTACTAAAAACATGTAGCATTTTAATTTTTGTAAGTATTTAAGAATTTGTTCTAGAAGTATATTTCATAATGGATATGAAGAGATATTGCTTTGGGACTGATTACTTTTAGTCAGGCATTGTTGCTGGACCTCTGTTGCATGCTTATAAAATACTTTGGTTCCCAGTAGATAGAAAACATATGTCACACTGACGGAAAGAATATTTGTCTGCTTACAGAAAACAAAAAGACTGTTTTGGCACAGCCTTCAAAATAGGATTCCTGCTGTCACTTAAGTTACTACTTGACAGGTGCCTTTGTAACAAGAACAAACAGAATATCTCTCACAAATGAAAGCTTCAGAGTCAGCATGTACCTAAAAGGAGAAGAACAAAAATGGGCCAGAGGTGTCAGAGGATAAATTTCACCTTACTGTACTTTAAGGAGATGGGCTTTTTTTATATGATCTGCTGTTCCTGAAAACAAAATGGAAAAAAAAAAATTTAAAAACATATTAGCAGTATCTTCTAAATCTTTTCTCTCTAGGAAAATGTGTGATTTTAAACATTTATATATTACATGTGTGATTTTGTGATTTTAAACAAAACAGTGTTCAAATCTATTTTTTTCATAACTAAAAGAAGTAATTGCAATAAAAATAGGTTATAAAGTTATAAGGCTATAAAACTGCAAAATATGCTGGAGCAATACATTTTACATCAGTTATGCACACACTATAATCTTGAAAAAAACCAGGTTTCAAAGATGTACAGGTTCACAATTTGATTTGAGTAACTGAAGCATGTTATTAAATCCATCTGTATTTTATACTTAAACACTTAATGATGGTTTTTTGGTTGGGTTTTTTGGTTGGGTTTTTTTTTTTTCCCTTAGAGAATATGTAGTATAGAAATATCCACTTATTCTTGGCCAAACCACTTAACCATGTGAAAACAAATATTCTTCTTCCTTTCATCAAAATACTTCAGATCACAGACTTAAACACTACAAAAATGTGGACAATTTCCATGAGTGGGAATAATTAAAGTTGCTTTAAACAAAATAAACAGATGTTTACAAAGCATACAAAGCTGTTCAAAAGAGCAATTTGTATGAATGTGCGCCAAGCACTATTTTGGAAAATAGTATTTTTAAATTTTTTTAAAAAAGGATCCAGTGCTATAGAGCTTACAGCTTACACTCTCCACCTTAGAGCTGAGAGTGGCACTGCTGGTTTTGCATAAGCAGTCTTTTCTTCCATTACTATATTTACCAAAGAGTAGGGAACTCAGGATGATTTCCATTCTTCTTCCCTAATTTGGGGAGTGTCTTGGCTCAAATGTTTTTCCCTCTTCTCATTGTACATTTATAACAGCTATGACTTGATTCCTTTGAGACAACAAGATGATAGAGTAGATGGCCAGTAGATACAGTGCTACCTCCAAACATATGACGTCCCATAGCTCTCAAGTTCTGGATGAGAACTTTGAGTTGAAACAACTCAAAAGATTATGCAAGTTGTGTAGAAAAGTGTGAGTTAACTTAATCTGCTTTGTACCATGCTACTCAAAGCTTTACACATAATTTCATTTAACATTTGTTCAAATTAAAACTTCCTTGGTCAACTACATGAAAACTCATAATGGATGGATATTATAATGAAATTTCCAGTGAACTAAAATGAAGTCATAAGGTACAGAATCTGTAGAAATTATTGGCTGTAGGTTCAGCATACTTTTTTGTTTTTTCATAGACTAGAATATTCAACCTCTTCCTAGTGAATGATTCTTCTGAAACTGAGAAAAAGAAATAAAAATATCCCACTTACTTAACTGTGACAAAGATGATATTAAACAGATGACTGAAATAAATACACTTATTCCCAAATAAGTAGATAAGGTTTACTTTCTTTCTAGTTTCTTTTTAAATTCCTTTATTTTCCCCTTTTTTATACATAAACATTCCTTCAATAATCTCACCAAAGAAGTTGTTACATTTACGCATGAGAACTATAGTCTTTAAATGAATGCTTCCAAGAATATCAAGTTTTGTAAAAATATAAAAAAAATATAAAATATCAAATTTATGGAAAACAAACCATTATAAGATGTCTGGGAGTATCCCACTAGGCAACTGAGCACCCTCATGGAGTTACAAGCGGTTCCAACATACCAATAAATTTCATTAAACCATTACCTGTCATGAATATACTTGCGTGGTATTACCTAGCCTTAAAAGTTTCAAAAGACAGAGAATTTTGATAGTCTGGAAAGAAAAGTCTAGTGATAGCAACTCAACTTAAACTATTTCCTTTTTTTTCTTTTTTTTTTTTCCTCCTATCTATAAATGATAAATCAAAGACATTACAGCAGTAACAGCCAAAGAAAGCGACAGCATTTCACAGTTGAAATACCATTCTAAATACCTGAATGAGGCTTCAAGCATCAGTGATAGTTTTTCTTGACAACAGTTTTTAACAGAAGTTGTGGTTGAGCACAGACAACAGTAAATTTGATTAATGGATCAACTCTGTGCAGCCAGGGGGATAGAGAAATTTGAGATGTGAGGGTCATGTTAAACGTTTTGGTACAGAAGTAATTAACGCTGATACTATTTTATGGTCTTCTTATTTTTCAGGTAAGAGTAATCTGAAAGCTTTACAGTAAGTGTCAAAATCTTAGATTGTACTTCATTTTCCACGCAACATATATGCACTTCATGAAGTGATGAAACAGGGTGACGAGACATCTGATTTTTAAAAATTATTTCTTTTTGGTTTATTTCTCCAGGGAAGCAATGGGGTGTCAGAAAGGACTGGCTGCATTCTTGACTAGGAATAAAATGCCAAGGATGTAAATTGAAAGTGGCAGCATTAGCTGAAAGCTGTTCGTAGCCCTAAGACATCAGTATTTATGAAGTCTCTCAAGTGAAACAAATGGAAAAATAAAACCCTGTGTTGTGAAAATTGCTTTTCAAGTTTCTAACCTCTAAAAAAAGTCTTCTTCCTGAACAGAAACAAGTTAACCCTGAAAGTTAATGGTTATCATCATTCAAATTGATTACAATTTCATTATACATAACATACTGAAAGTACAGTCATAGAGAAATTAAAAAAAGAAATTGTTTAATATTTTAATAAAACATTAAAGAACATAGCAGTTCACACTTAACTAAAAAGTTGTCCAGTGTTGAATGTTTATCACTTTAGAAATGCAAAGTAACTTGCTGAGTATCTGATGCTATTAGAAAGGCTTTTTTTATGAACTCAGCATCAAATTCAGTTTCACACTAAAGAAAATATAAAGCTTCGATTTATTGGATTTGAGCAGAACTTACCCAAGTAGTTTCAAGGACATTATTACCCTTTTCTTCCCAGCTATACTGCTGTATTCACTGCCATAGAAGAGAAGATCATTTCATGTTCCTTTGGAAGGTTAAAATAAGATGATCTTATTGTGCTTTACTTTGTTTTTGTAGAGGATTTTGAGTTCTTTATTTTCTTCTTCCAATATTTTTCACTCCTTGTTAAAATAAGAAACAAGACCAATATAGATTTAGACAAATTTGACCTACTAATGATTCTTCTTACAGATCTCCTTCTTAGTCTCTGGCTCATTTATTGTCTACAGTGGGGGAATATTGCTGAATATTTCACTGGGGGAATATTTCATTAGCATGCATCAAAATGCTTTCACCCAATTAATAGAGAATGACAGCTTGCCTCATGGCTTCTCAGTCTGACAGAATTTTACAGCAGGGAAGATCTCAATAAGTATGATGTCTGAAAAAAATATCCTCCCCCCAAAGATTAGTTTGATGCCTAAAAAATTATGTAAAATTGAAAGGTTACATAGTAGCATAATTGTTTTCTTCAGGATCACACCTGCTCCTGTCTTACGCATATTTCTCTACCATGGAGCAAAAGGACAACTCATATATCATTTTCATTTACTGGACTTCAGCTTTGTTGTGCCCCCATTTCTAAGAAAAACTAGGCACTGAGAAAACACAGATATGCAGAGACTCTTAAATTTATACCCTCCAACTTCTGAAGCTTTTAGATTTAGATTTACTAATTCTTCCATATTCTGTTATTTTAAAATTTACAGCCCTGGTTACTGGCCACAAAAAAGACAATCATCTCTATGTCTTGACATGCTACTCTATTATAAGAGTGTTTTTAAATTATTATTCTGTTCTAAAATATGATTGTCCAAAGTGTGGCACGTTCGTCTACATATGGAATTTCTCACCTGTAGGCCTAGCTTCGTTTGCCAGTCTTGATCAGTTTCCTGTGACTCACTTGTTTTAATTAATTTTAAATACTTCACCAACTGCCAAATGTTACCTACTGGCTGAGAATAACAGAGAGAATTAAAATGTCTGAAATGAAATCTCATCATGTGTTTCCAGCATGTGAAGATGAAGTGGCCCAAGGTAATGGATTATTACTGGAAAAATGCTCAAGGTCATATTGCTTCTTAATACCCTATTGCATAGCTTTACCTCTATGTACTTCCAAACATTTTATATTTTTTATCTCACTTTGTACTGCGTACATTGAGGGCAAGAGCTACCAGTAGAACAATGCATACTGTGAGGGACTGGATGGAGGAACCCCCTCCATCTGACCCCTTTGGCTGTTCCATAAGTAGTCAAGGGGTCAAGTCACCTTTGCTAACCCCCCCCATCCAAATCCTCGTTAGCATTTCCAAGGGGACTGCTGGAGGGGAAGGAGACAAATAGGGTCTGCATATGGCCTAGGGTCTGGTGGAGATAAGGATTGGAGATCGAAGTGGGTGGAGGTCTGCTCCAGTTGTTCAATCTGTTATGTCTCAACCATGCTTTCTAAGCATGAAACAGGCCTAAAATGTGACGGGCTGCATTGGTGGACTTGGGGAATCTCATCAGCACCAACCCTCCCCTGTTGGATGGCCCAATGATGAATCCAGGACTGGTGATTTTGTCACTCTCTCTGCCCCCTTTCCTGTTGTCTCTGAATGGAATGGGACACCTCCAGCCTCCTGCTGGTAATGGGCAGCTGACTGACTTATGGTAATGACAGCTCTCCTCCTGGCGTGAAAAGCTGGAGACACAAGTTTCCCCTCTCCTTTGCCCAACAAAGGAGCAGTGATTCATTGGCCTGGAATAGCAGGAATTTGGGTGTATAAGCAACACTGATGTTCCCATTTTGGTTGTCATCTTTCACTGACCCACTATCCTGCACTGGGCCCTGTCCAGGATCGGAGTGCCATCTTTAACAAGAAATCCTCACCGGATTCCTCTGGACCTGTGGTGGTGATTTTCTCAAACTCCCTCATTCTTTTCTTTCTTTTTTGCTTTTTTTTTTTTTTTTTTTTTCTCTCCCATGTCTTTATTGCACTCTCTCTCTTTTCCTTGTATCTTTTTCCTTTTCTCTCAAAACTTTATGGTTGCACCCAGCCCTTGATGGTTGGACTTTGTTCTCATGGATCTAAAATTACAAGTTTCTTGAAACCGTAACATTTGGCATAGACAGCAGGAGAGGAACCTAAGGACCATAACACATGGCATTGCCACACTGAATGCCCTGAAGATTAATAAAATCTCTGCACAGTCTGGGTATCTTAAATATAACTCAGAAATAAATAACCCACAAGATCTTTTCCATGGGCAGACCTTATTACTGTGAACAAAGAATAAAAAAACATTTATCATCTTTAGTCTAACTGATCAGAAATTATGTTAGAAGGAGACTGTAAAACGTGGAAGGACTATAAGAGAGGGACCAGCTCCCCAGTTCTCTCTCTGGAAAGTTTGTCAAGAGGGAAATGCAAAACTGGACTATGTGTTTGTATGTATGCATTAATACTTTTCTTCTGTGATTAATTTCTCCTTATCTGACTGATACTGTGTCCTGACTTGAAATGTTGATCAAAATAAGCAGAAGTAAAGAACACGGAAACAATTTTTCAGATTATCTTCCATATTTCAGAACAAATTTATGAATAGTTACATACAAATTCCATCCATTAATGTTTTTGAAATATGCATGTTCCTGTGCTTTCCATCAAGATATACTTACCGTGTCAATGAGAAACTGTTTCAACTAGTATTCAGAGTTAGTATACCACTCTTTTTAAAAAAGGGTTCTATTCATGACAAAAGCAAACTAAAAATGTTTTGTTAGCAGCTGTTACTGCTCTACTTCATGGCTATGGGGGTGTGTCACAGTTACCTTGAAGATAAATATAACAGAAAGTGGGAGGTTAAGGAAATTAAAGCAGGTTCACATGCTTTTTGTGAGAGGGGACATGAAAAAGTACTGAAATGCTAGAACATCTTTTGGGTTTTCTTACATTCATTTTCCAGTTCCTGACTACTGTCTCTATTTTGAAATACTGCAAAAATACAAATTTTTATGGCTTAAGTAGTTTCACAATAGGCTGAACCATAGTTCAGTGACAATGCCTCCTTATGTGTATTTGAAACTGTCAGCTCAAGTAAAACCTGACATGAAATACAGTTGATTCAAGATGATTCTGCCCATGATAAATCAAAACTGTAGGTTGTTTTTATTTTTTTTTTACTTTTTCTTGTTATTTTCCTAAAGCAGCAATGCAAGTAAATAGGCAGAGAGTCTGGCTATGTGATATTAAGCTGCTACAAGTAACATAACAGTTAAGCACCACAGCTGGAAAAATGCATATAGCTCCTTGTGTAATCTTTCTTTTTCAGAACAAAAATTGGATTTTTGTTGCATGGGCCAATTTATGAGTCATCCGCATGACACAGATGTCACCAATTTTAGAACACTAGTCAGACTGCAGAACATTGCAGAGCACCAAACATGAAGGCAAAGTAACTACATGCATAAAGTTAGAGGACTTCAAACAAATCCTTAAACAGAAAGATGTTTTCAGCCTGACTGAGGTATGCTGGCATAGTTCTATTATCTAACCAAGAGGGGAGAGAGAAAGTAGTTAAATCCTGATAAATAAGATTTCAAACATACATAAATATGGCATCCTGGTACTAAACATGTACGTATATGCTTCACTGTTGGTACAATAAAGACAAGAATTTTGACTTCACTGCAGTAATAAAAAGAGACAGAAAATTTAGAAAAAACATCGAAAGACATTATTTCACATTTTAAGTGTTCACATGACCTAATAAAAAAGAATATTCCAACAAGCATACGATGCAACATTTGTTCTTTAATTGGGATTTTAAATGCAAAACACTGATGGGCTGAAGATTAATGACTTTCTTTAAAGCCAAGAGAGAAAGAAATCCTGACCTCAGGGACATTGCACTGCTATGACTTTAGCTTTTTAGCTGCTTCAGCAATTAGTCATAAAACCTAGGTAGGAATTATTAAAATGAAATAGCAAGACTTAAATTTGTATGAATCCCTTGAAGTTCTATAGGTGTAAGTCTCACACATCACAATCACTGCAAAAAATGTTGATGTATACTGTTGATTGAAAAGTAAACTATCTCTAGTGTGTGACACTGAGCACCCTGTGACATCAAATGAAATACAAGAAAACATTTTTTAATGTTAATCTCACCCCTTGCTATTAACAACTGCTCCCTCTCATTACTGAAATCATGTTTCCACTTATGCTTAACCTAGATACAGGAACTAACAGAACAGTCTTTCTCTCATGTCAAAGACAGCTGGTCCACAGCAGATCAGATGGAACTGGCCACACATCCAGAAGCTGGATAGCCATGGTAGTAAGGTCTTGTACCCAGCTGCTTAAAGAGCCAAACTGCTCATGAGTTTAACACTACAATTTGAGTCTAAGGCCATAGTAGCCCTACTAATTACTTCCAGGATGTCCTGAATTATTTATTTCAGAATAGTGCCTCCCCTGGATTAAATTAATTGTTGGCTGTCTGCTCTATTCATAGGAGTTTTACTCTTCATAAGTACACGTTTAAGGCAGAAATAATAAAATCTAATATTATGAAATAATCTAGCATATCTCCTTTCCCCAAATTTAGTTTTCCTTTCAGGATACACAAGAGATATGAACAGTGAGGAATTACCCCTACTACTTTCAAATTCAGTTTGTAGTGCTTTCCTTGATGACTGATGTAATGACTGAGATCTCTTTTCTTTCTCCTGGTACATTTGTATAATCTTCTGAGAGATGTCCCTAACCAAGTGCAATTACTAAAAATGAGCTAACATCATTACTTTACTCCTTTGCTTTCTTTCTTTTATTAAATTCTGTCTTAAGATCCACTTGTACAAGGTGTCTTCTAACCTTTCCCGTATCTCTATCAAAGCCTTCCAAAAACTGTTCTCTGATTAGAAGACTCTGTGTTGTAATTTTCATTCCTTGTTAAAGTGGAGGCTTATTCCCATTTCTGCTCCTTTTTCTATGATCAGATGGAGTATAGAGTGCAATTCTCAGTAACCTGGATTGTGTTGTTCACTCTAACCCATGACAGAGTCAGTTTAAAATGGGCAGCCTTCAATATCATTTTCTCAGTGTATGAACTTCCAAAGCAGAATTACCTGAGTCATTGCAAATTGTTTTCATGTTACACTCAATCTGCATTCCTTTCACACTCTTCATTTTGAGAAAATAACTAGAATCTCAACTGCACGTGTTATTCATTCTATGTTTTTTCTGTGAAGAAACTGATGCGCATTATTCTGTGCTCAGATGTGAGAAAACCTCTAAAATATTTCCTATCTATATATTAGTTGATAGATAGATTTCTTGATAGATTTCATTAACTCTTGGCTTTTTTTTTGTTTGTTTTTTGTCTATTTCTGTTATATGTATGTTAAGTATTATTAGTTGATGTAAAATTAAAATGTTTTTTTCTCTTTAGTGTTTCCAACAACAGTATAAAAAGAATTTTTCATTACAGCAAAAGTTCTTTTTGTCTTTTAAAATCCTATTTTCCAAAGCTTCTTGAAATCACAAATTAGTGTAACTCAAGTATCTAATAAATATAAAATCAAAGTTTCCCTTCTGCAGTTTTTCTATTCTATTTCCTGTTTATAAGTCACTGATGAGGAGCTTCAGGTAGTGGTAAGTTAGTTAAAAGCAAGGAAAGCAGACAAAGAAAACTTGATACTGTGGTGGCAAACGTTAGTCACATAATAGACAGGCAAGAAGAGTGTGTGACAGTTAGGACACAGCTATGGCGTGTATTTCCTGTATAAAAGGACCAGTGATATCCTAATTGATGAGTAACTGAAGCTATGTGAACTTTTAGCTTTTGAAATGTTATCAGAATAATTTCTTCCACAATACTGACATGTATGTACTAGTGCATATTTCATTGTCACGGTAAAAATAGTAAATTATGGTGTAAAAGTTCCAAAGAACTTATATGATTACCAGATTTTTTGATCTTTTCTAGTAAAAATGTAGTATTTAATCTATTTAGACTAGACAAGACTACTGTAAGAGGTCCAAGTCAGACTGGATGGAGCTTTGAGTAACTTGTTCTAGTGAAAGATATCAGTGTCCATGGCAGAGAGGTTGGACTAGATGAACTATAAAGCTGCCTTCAAAGCTAAACCATTCTGTGATTCTATGATTAGAGATCTTCCACTTTATAAGAAAGAACACAGAAGACAATTTAAAAAAACCAACAACAATGTCCTTTCTAGATATATAGAAATAATAAAACTGGCAACAAATATTAGTTAATTGAGAAACAATATTACAAATGTGCTTCAGAACTTAAAACTAGACAGTCTGTGAGACTTAAGATTGAATTTTCCAAAGTTGTCTTAATCTCCTTTACAAATGTATAACCAAATAATTGCTTTCATAAGCACAATATTTAATACAAAACGCTGGTTAACACATTAAAAAGTGTGAAAATGATAAATTATAAGATATTATATCAACCACCAATTCCTCAGCAAAAAATATCATATTGTTTCTAGCTCTATCAAGGTCTAAGGTTTGGTGTATTGATTTCATGGACTCAGTAGTCAAACTGAGACAAAGTTTATTCATCTGAGGGTCCTATTTATACTCTAGTATTTTCCTGGGATCAGCCCACAAGACCCTCCCAAGTTCCTACCACCAATGGTGGTCTGGTGTTTTTCCACTGTTTTTCAGTAATTTTCCAGCATCCCTTTGGGAAGCTAGTCACTTCATTAGCACATTCCTTTCTTATCAGCCACATTATCTTTGCCACTTCCCACACTAAGGCATCATCATAATTACTGGTATATTATCATATTACTTTTTCATTACTGTCTTCAGTTTCTGCATTTTTCATCAGATTGAGCTGTTGGCCATTTCTTTATAAACATTAGTGATAAAAAACTAGATGATCCAAAGATGGTAGTTGAAGCACCCACCTGTGCTGCGTGATAATGAGTTGACAGTTTTCAGATTACTAAAATGTGTGCTATTGCTAAAACTAAAGAGGAACTAAAGAGACAAATATTAGTGGAGAAATACTATGGTGAAAGAGTTTGAAAACATAACATAGTAACTGAATTGTAAGTATGTTATTACAAGCAAAGAATGGTTATTTAGCCAGAAACCATAGTTTTAATGGTGTGGATTATGTATTTTTTTTAAGTATTATGTAAAAAAAAAAAAAAAAACCTCAAAAAACCCAATAAGCTAGCTCTAAGTATCCCAGTCCAACTGGTAGGAAAGCTGAAAAGGACTTCCCACAAGGCAGACTCACACTAAGCACACTTAAATACCACAGAAATCAATATACACATAGCTGGCTACATGGATCACAGAAAAACAGAACACTCATGTGAATGCAGACAGCAGCAACAGCCTCATCCTGCTCCCTTCTCTGGCTGAGTAATATGAGGATCGATCAATGAATATATATATATGCACACATGTATGAACTGGGATCCCTTCAAAGATCTGCAACCTTGAAGCTGCACTTGGATCCCACTATCCCCAGCGGCTGGCACTGGCACATCCAGTCCTCAAGGCCAGAGCCTGACTCCTGTTTCTGGTACAGACCATTGGAGACACACACACTCACACACTCACACACTCACACACTCACACACACACACACACACACACACACACACACACACACACACACACACACAGACACACACAGAGAAGGAACAAGGATCCCTGTGTCCTCCATACCCAGGCACTGGTTCTGAGGATCTCCTGGGACAGCCCTGGGCTGGGCCTGGAGAAAACACCCTTTCCACCTGCTACTCTTCTACCCTGCTCTCTGGGCTTGTGCAGGTTTTCTTTGATGGGCTGATGGCACTTGTAATGAAGGTAGGGGTAGCTGGACCAGGGTATTTTTGGGCTCCCCCTCCAACCATTAACTACATGCTCCTTGGTGGGTGTATAGAAAAAATTTTATCATGTAATCGAACAAATGGATGATGCTATAGAAAATATGAAACTTTGAAATTACTATCCATTACAAAATAATTTTTATACAGTGATAGTCAACATGGAATCATATTTTGATAGCCTGACCTCTGCATTTGAAATTTTGAAAGGATAAACACGAACCTAGAGGAATAAAAATGAGAGTTCCAGATAAAGACAAAAGAATTATCCACCTTAGGCCAAATTGACACTGATTTTACTAGAGTAATAAACCTGTTTATCAGTTTGTCAAATTTATTCCACTGAAATCAATATCAAGCACTCCAATGATTTCCATTGTGCCACACTGAGAATGCATTAAATAATATTCTGCTGTCTAGAAAATTTTTAACACATGTCAGTTTGGTAAATCTAGGCAATATAGGGTGAGATTTTATTTTTTCCAAGTTAAAAAAATCTGTAAACTGATTTATTTTAATATGCAAATTTCTATTACTTTTTTTATGCAAAAATGTAGACCTAAAGGAATAGTATAAGAATTTGAATACTAGCTATTTTTCTAAAATAAAAATGGATTTGAATATGAAATTTTTCTATAAATTTTAGCTTTTTTCAGGAGCATTGCTTTAAAATTCTAGTAAGAATGGCAAAATGTGCACAGAAAGAATAAGATGAGAAAAACACCCTGAGGAAATCTCCAGTTAGCAATGTACTGGAGGAAGAACAAGCAAAACATGAAAATTCATCAATCCATTATTTATTTAAATCAATTTTTCTTTCCCTGTAGCATTTTCTTTCCCCATACAAAAAAAAAAAAAACAAAAAAAAACAAAAAAACAACACAAATACAAAATACAAAAAAAAAAAAATGCAAAAAATACAAAAAAACCAAAAACAAACAAAACCCAAAAAAAGTCTTTCACAGAAAATATCTCAGTCAGCTGCAATTAAACTGAAATAATTCATCAAATTAAGTAAACAACCCATAAAGAAATTACTCAGGAATATTTTATATCCTCATTATTAATAAGTTACCTTGTATTTTACAGGTCATGGTACCTGCAATTTCAGGTTCTTTTCCTGAAATATGAAGTTTGAGTTAGCCTTTCATATAGCTCAATGACTTTTGACTTCATGCCACAGGTACACTTAAAAGCAGAACCTGCCCACGTATTATCAAAGATTCATTTTTTGGTTTGCGTTGGATTGAAGAGAACCACTGGGAACAGTATGTTGGCTTGTTGCTTTGTTTGCTTGTTTTATTCTCCTGAGAAAGGAAGTGAAGAGGGCTTTGTGGGCAGGTTTGTCCCTCTCAACACCAAAATGTGACATATAAATATAGCTTTTAACTGGGTAAATGCTGATTGTGTCTGCTGACTCTATTAAGGTGTGCTACAAACTGAATCGTGAATCATGATCTTAGTGAAAATGGAAGAGCTTTCAGAGTTTTAACTGGTACTGGGCACTATTTTCATCAACAATGCAGAGCTCTCAGATATTTACTCATACTAGTGATGTTATCTATAGGAATAACATATCAAATAAGTCACTGGGAGTAATTATGTAGCTATTACTGGCAAATATGACATTCATAATCTGGAAAATGGAAATGATTGAGTGTTTTAATATACTTGTTATCTTTTTTTTTTTTCCCGGCTAAACAAAGACTTTTCTTGACCTATGATTTTAACCATAAAGACTAAGAATGTGCAATCATTATTTTGTTTGAAAAAGGTATCTTTTATGTATAGGTATTTTATGTATAGGTACTGAACCCCTAAATCTTCAATAACATTTCTGGTTGTAAAAAGATTTGATCCACAAACAAAAACATGGTGGGAATGGTGGCTGCCAATTTTAGTATTCTTTTTAATATTAATCTTCCAAAAGAAATCATTATGATAAACTTTTATCAGTGTTGTTTGAACTGTTGAAATCTTAAAAGAAAAAGATCAGTAATTAGGCCACATTGGCCTAATGTTTTGATTAACTGCAATTCCTGCAGGCAAAGTATGAGATAGAAAAAAACTTAAATGGCAATTGGTTGTGCATGCATACAAATGAAACAGCTTTCCATGTTCAAAAAGAAAACTAATACAGAAATGCCACTTTGCTGGAAGATGTATTTTTGAAGACCTATAATTTAAACTATCCTTTCTGACTACATGTAGTTAAAAAAAAGGTGAGGCTACAACATTGAACATCCTAGCATAGGTTTTAAACCTTGTGATAGAACGTGAACTAAGTGACACAATAAGCTGAACAACCCCAGTTCCCTCAGCCTGTCTACATAGGAGAAGTGCTCCAGCCCCCTGTCCAGATTCATGGCCACCCTCTCGACCTGCTCCATCAGGTCCATGTCCTTCCTGTGTTGTGGGCTACAGAGCAGCACGCCAGGTGAGGCCTCACCACAGCAGAGTAAAGTGGCACAATCACATCTCTCAATCTTCTGGCCACACTGCTTTTTATGGATCCCAGGATGCTATTGACCTTCTCGGATGCATGTGTGCACTCCTGGCTCATGTCCGTAGCTCTTGAATCTTTGGAGGAAATTCTTATGTAAAGGAAAAAACAAAAAGGTTTTAAAGAAAAAGAAAATATTCTGAGTTTTTTAGAATTTTTATAGAATTTTTTTAGAATATTTATTATACTGGGAAGTAAAACAGTTTTTATGTATTTCTGCATAGAAAGTCAGAAAGAAAGAGAAAAAGTGAATCTTAATTTCTCCAAAGTACATAATAACCAGGGCACCCTTTAAAAATACAAGAGGATAGAAACTATTGGAAAGAAATAAGGAATCTCACTGAACCATGTGAAAACATATGTAGCAGTAACAGAATGTCTCACTGAAATGGTTTTATATAAATATTTTATGTCTAAAGTCATTCCAATTTTGGATTATACTCCTATTGCTATTAGCTAAGCTCCACAGTGTAGTAAATAGCTAAGTTCTAGCTGAGAAAATAGTCTAGTATTTTCTCATTTGGTGTGGTCCTGAGCTAGTGTCTATACAGAAACTTGGCAGGAAAGATCTTCCTGAACAGAACTTCAGGACAAAATCCCATAAAAATCAAGGGGATCATTTATCCTGACAACACTATTTTGTAGTAGATCATCAATAACTTGATCACTGATAAACAAACCCCAAAAGAAATCTGTGTATCAGGAGAGATGAAGAAGAGCTCACTAGAACTCTTCTTCAATTAAGTGAAATTAAGTGTAAATTAAGTGCTCTCAAAATATACAGTTTAGAATCTGATTTCAAATTAAAAAAAATCAACGTTTTGAGCCTATTTTCCACTTGTAACAGAATTTTTCTTTTTCTTTGATTCATATTAGGCACGTGGTTCTGGTGGGGCTCAGTAATTTTCAACCTATGTGATTTCTCAACCTTATTTTAAGTGAATCTTAAATTCTGTGAAATCAGATTATTCTTAAAGGAATCAAAATACAAGGTCAACATGTTTTTTCAGAACATAAATGTAGATTAACCATTTCTAACAAAGGTGTAAATTCTGAAATAAAGGAAGGAAAATGGCTCCTCAGCTTTTGAAAAATGTAAGGGATTATGGTGAATCCTTTATCAAATTTTTTTGAGAATTATACCAAATAGAGCTTGGAATCTAAAGTAATAATATTTCATAGTTATGCCTATATAATTAAATGGTACATTCATTCTATATAATCATAGAAGGGACCTCTGGAGATCATCAGGTCCAACCACCCTGCCAAAGCAACATCACCTAGGTCAGGTCCCACAGAAATGGACCCAGGTGGATCTTGAAACTCTCTGCCAACGGAGCCTCCACAACCTCCTTGGGCAGCCTGTTCCAGTGTTTCATCACTCTTATAGTACAAAATTTTCTCCTCATATTGAGGTGGAGCTCCCTGTGTTCCAGTTTATGTCTGTTGCTCTTTGTCCTATCACAGAACACCACTGAATATAGACTGGCCCCTTCTTGACACACAGACTTCATAAATTTATAAATATTAATAAGATCTCCTCTCAGTCTTCTTCAGACTAAACAGCCCCAGCTGTCTTAGCCTTTCCTCATATAATGGATATTTCAGTTTCCTGATCATCTTGGAGCCCTCCATCAGACACTCTGTAATATATCCCTGTCCCTCTTGAATTGGGTTGCGTGGATCTGGGCACAATGCTCCAGATGTGGTCTTGGCAGGACATAGTAGAGGGGGAGAAGAACTTTCCTAGTGGTCTTGGACACAAGAGCACATTGCTGTCCCATGGATAACTTACTGTCCTCCAGTACTCCAAGGTCCTTCTCCTTGGAACTGCTTTCCAGCCTTGGCTCCAGTGATCATGAGATGGTAGAGGATCATTCATGGTATACACAGCATCAAGAAGGATCCCAGCCCTGGGCTTCAAAAGGTCTAACTTCAACCTCTTCAAAGAACTCCTATGCAAAATCTCATGAGATAAGGAACTTGATGGAAGGGGGGCACAAGGCAGCTGGCTAATATTCAAACACCTTTTCTTCCAGGCTCAAGAACAGAACATCCAAAAGTGTAAGAAATAAAGTAAGAGAGCCAAGAGACCCCCATGGGTGATCAAGGAAATGCTGAAGCAGCTCAAATGAAAGAATGAAGTTTATAGAATAATGAAAGCAACAGCAGACTACTTGGGAAGAATACAAGAGTGTTGTCAGCCTATGTAGGGATGGAACAAGGAAAGCTAAGGTCTCCTTAAACTAAACCTTGTGAAGCAGCACCTCCCCTACTAAGACAGACTGAGGATTGTTCAGTCTCTTTGTTCAACGTAGAAAAGAGTAGGCTCTGAGGTGACCTTATAACAACCTTCCAATATCTGAAGGGGGCCTAAAAGAAAGCTGCGGTAGGGCAGATAGACAAGGAAAAATCCTTTAAGAGTTGAAGAGGACTGATTTAGATTTGACACTAGGAAAAACTTCTTTCCTGTGAGTATGATGAGATGGTTGGATGGGTCTGTGAGCAAATTGATTTAGTGGTAGGTGTTCCTGCCCATGGCACAGGGGGTTGGAACTAGGTGATCTTTAAGGTCCCTTCCAACTGTAGCCATTCTGTGGTACTATGGTTCTACAACAAGAAAGGTTTCATGTACATTGGAGGAAAGAGGAAGTCCAAAGGGAATGTAGGCTATCTGCTTCTATGAAGCTGGTGCCCTAGTGATGGAGGATACCGAGAAGGTAGAGTTATTGATTGCCTTCTTCAGCCCTGTGTTCACTGATAAGGCTGACACTCAGAAATCCCACACCACCAAGGTCACAGAGGCATTCCAGCAAAAAAAAAAAAAAAAAAAGACTGGTGCAGCTGAAGAGGATTGGGTTAGAGATCAGTTAAGTAAACTGAACACACACAGATCCATGGGCCTTGACAGAATGCACCTGTGGATGCTGAGGGAGCTGGCAGAAGTCATTGCTAGGCAGCTCTGCATCATCTTTGAGAAGTCCAGGAGGAGAGGTGTCTGAGGACTGGAGAAAAGCCAACACCATAATCTTAAAAAAAACTCAAGAAGGAGGACCCAGGTAACTATAGGCTGGTTAGCCTTATCTCCATCCCTGGAAAGGAAATGGAATATTTTATTCTTAGTGCCATCTCAAAACACATTGAGAAAAGAACATTTATCAGAAGTAGTCAGAATGGATTCACCAGGAGGATATCATGCCTGACCAGTCTGATAGCCTTTTGTGATGTCATAACTAGATGGATAGATGGGATGAGGACAACTGACATGGTCTACCTCAACCTCAGCAAGGTTTTTGACGCTGTCTCCAATGGCATCCTCATGACCAAATTTGAAAAATGTGGATTGGACAATTGGGCAGTGAGATGAACTAGGAACTGGCTGAAGGACAGAGCCCAGAGACTTGTAGTCAGAGTGGCTGACTCCAGATGGATGTCTGTGACTAGTGGTGACCCTCAGCCATCAGTTCTGGGTCCAGTCCTGTTCAATATATTCATCATTGACTTGGAAAAAGGGATAGAATGTACCATTTATCAAGTTCACTGATGCTACAAAACTGGGAGGTGTGGCTGATATGCCAGAAGGCTGTGTTGCCATCCAGCAGGACCTGGACAGGTTGGAGAGCTAGAAACCTTATGAAGTTCATTACAGACAAGTGTAGAGTACTCCATCTGGGGAAGAACAACCCCATGCATAAATTCAGATCAGGGCTGAACTGCTGTAAAGCAACTCTGGTAAAAAAGACTTGGGAGTCATGATGCACAACAGGGTCACCGTGAACCAGCAATGTGCCTGCGCAGCCAAGAGGGACAATGCCATCCTGGGGTACATTAAGAAGAGTGTAGCTAGCATCTTTGAATCCATGGAATATGGTAGGTATATATTAAAATGCTATTAGTGTGAGTACAGAATGGGTGCACTGCTCCTGAGTAGCTAAGACCAGTACACTTTTTCCAACTCAGATCAAATAAAAACATTTAAATCTTTCACAAGAGCACTCTACATCCATCTAGAAAGTCAGTTACTCTCGTCTCTGGAGCTGGTAGTAACATTGTCAATGAAGGAAGGCTTAAGAATTTAGACAATTCTAAGATAAAATATGAACCAGCAACACTTTTTTCACTTTTCTTTTTTCTTTTAATTTTTATAATGAGGAACCCAAGAGATACTCTTTGAGAAATTACAACAACTCTAGCCTTAATTCTATTTCACAGTTAAGTGTTTTTGAAAATGTAAGCATTTTGCATAACACATAAAAAAAAAAAAAGTACTATTAACTTTGCCAGTTTCCATTTTTAGTTTACTACAGGCAATGAAATGAAAGAAATGCAATGAAATAAGTATCCCCTAAAATAACAGCAGATCAGAAACTAAAATAGTTCATTTTACAAGATGAAAGACTGTAATTTTGGAAGAAAAATCCTCTTTGTTGAGAGGGAAGTTATTATATGATAGCAATTTAGAGTTATGAATTCTTTCTTTATTTTTCTTTTAATTTTTTTTAATGAAGTTTTTTTTATCGGTTGTATGACAAACTCAAGTCCTGAGATATTGCCTCTGGAGTACTTCCTTGCTCTCTGTGGAGGGCATGATGTCAGAGTATCTTAATCCTAACTTCTTTTTCTAGCTGTTAATAGCTTGGCAAATGTCCTGCTTTGTATTGGATTTTAGGGCATGTCTATCTTGAGTGCATCTGCTATTTATGAAAACAGATTATTAAAATAAAGCACTTATTTATAAAAAAAATTTCCAAAGTTTTTCTCTCAGAAGTTTTGGTTTTTGTCTCCAGATTTTCGCTAGAAGAGCACAAAATTGATAGACATTAACCGTAAGAGAAAAATCTGCCTTCACTAGCCATGTATAATCAATCCAAATTTTGCAAAGTGACGAGTTTCAAAGATAAAGGATTTACTTTTTACCCAGCTCTTGGTTTCTGACTTCTCTGACTACCACCTAATATCCAAGACACAGGGAAGACTGGTCTCGCTGTGTTCTTATCAGCAGTGATGCTGAAACGAAGAGTGGAAGGAAAGGGATCAGATTCTGCAGTGGGTGGAAAAGCCTAATTACAGGAGGCACAGGAGAGCCTGGCAGGCACAGCAGGGATGTGTAAAGCAGACAGATAGTATCTGAGGTCTGAGGATAAAGGCAGAAAAAGTTGTAGAGGAGACCACAAGTCCTCAGGTGTCACTGATAATGAACTGGGAGCTTAAGCCCAGGTGTGCCCACTAATTAGGGCCTGCCCCAGCCGGAAATGGGCGGGGCTGAAGGGCTAGGTAAAAGGCATGCTCCCAGAAGCAGAGTCAGGCAGAAGCAGATGAAGACGCCTGAGGAGAGGAACAGCAGGAAAGAGCTCCCGGAGAAGAACTGAGTCCCCGAAAGAAGGCTCGCCGCAACATCTGGTGGAGAATGCGGGCAGCAACAGCAGCCGTGAACACTGAGGTAATATAAGAAGCTTTACACGACCACGTTGGTTGCGGGAAGCTCTACAAAGCCTGGCTTAAAAGCGAAAGGCGGTAAAAAGAGCTTTGAAATACGCAACCACATCAGATGGAGACACCACAGTGGTGCGGGACGCTCTAGAAAAGAGCTCCAAAAACGCAACCACGGGAACAAGCTCCACAAGGCCTAGCTTAAATGCGGAAGGCGGTGTGTAGAAGCTCAAAAATAGAAGCCCAGCACGGCAAGATACAACAGCCCGGTATGGCGAGCCAGGCGGGAGAGAAGAATGAGGCTCGAAAGGCGCAGCAAGTTGGCGCGTGGAACTCAAGCCCGAGGAATGCTGAAGCCGAAGCGGAGCTCTGAGTGCGCATCAAGTCAGTGCGGCCCCTGAAACGGAGTCTCCCAGGGACACGCGACAACGCGGTCCTGAAACGGAGCCTCCCAGGGACACACAACGCGGTCCTGAAACGGAGCCCCCAGGGACACGCGATAGTGCGGTCCTGAAAACGGGGCCCTAGGGACACGCGATAAGACTGGTGCGCCGAATGCTCGGAGAAGTCTCTGCATGGCCAGGCATTCCGAGGTGGCGAGTACCAGCGAAAGCTGAGCTGGTGCTCATGAGGCCTCATCTCCTGCTGATAATAAAGACCAAAGCAAAAAGGCCGGTAAGAGCCTGAACTTTCCCTCCATAAAGGCTAAGAGAAAAAATATATATTTATTGAAAAATAATGAAAATAATTAAACGTTTATCCGGCGCCCCCTCGATGCTCTTAGCTGAGTGTCCTGTGGGGCCCGAAGCATTTATATATTTATTGAAAAATGTTTATCCGGCGCCCCCTCGATGCTCTTAGCTGAGTGTCCCGCGGGGCCCGAAGCGTCTACTTTATAAATTATTGTAAAAATGTTTGTAAATTATTAAGAATATAAGGCCGTAAAAATGTTTGTAAATTATTATGTGAAATGAAATATTTGTAAGTTATTGTAATGAAATGTTTGAATGAAATGTTTGAAAAGGCCTATTGAAAAAATGAAGTTTATTTTTTTCAACAAACAACAAAAAGGGGGGAAATGTAGAGGAGACCACAAGTCCTCAGGTGTCACTGATAATGAACTGGGAGCTTAAGCCCAGGTGTGCCCACTAATTAGGGCCTGCCCCAGCCGGAAATGGGCAGGGCTGAAGGGCTAGGTAAAAGGCATGCTCCCAGAAGCAGAGTCAGGCAGAAGCAGATGAAGACGCCTGAGGAGAGGAACAGCAGGAAAGAGCTCCCGGAGAAGAACTGAGTCCCCGAAAGAAGGCTCGCCGCAACAAAAAGTGGCATCACTGATTACTGCAACCATGTACCAGCTACTTGCTTCTACATTAACTCATTCTAAGATCTGTCTTTTTAGTAGAATAAAATTAACAGCAACAATATTATATTTGGTATTAAAATAATATATTCAGAAATTGAGAATATCAGAATATGGGGTTGCTTCATGTATCTAGACATGTCTATTTCCAAATGCATTATCAGACTCCTTTATTTGTTGTAAGGTCAAGTTATACACTACCTGCTGTTAAATCAAGGAAGAACTATTGTATTCAAGATCATTCATCTGATGCAAGAGTGGGAAAATAAAGGGAAGTTATGAGAAGAGACACCATAGTGGGGTTCTGCTACAGACCACTCAACAGGATGACTCAGTGGACGAGGCTCTCTTTAGACATATAGGAGCTGCTTCACACTGATGATGGTGAGTGATGTAAAACTCAATGGGACACTAGGTACAGTGACTGTGACACTGAAGAGCTCAAGATCCTCAGGGCAGTGAGACAAATGTGAAGTTAGCTGATCACACTCAATTTTAAAAGGACAGACATTTTCAAGGATCTGCTTGGTATGTGACACCATTTTAACATGAGAAACTAAAGAGAGGAGAAACACAAAGGGACTTATTTATTCCCTCCCATTTCCTACCGTACTCTATAAAAGAGCAGAAAGCCAGCAGCTGCTCCCTCTTTTTCCTCTCACCTCCTGCTGGCTGTGTTACTGTTTATTCCCACCCGCTCACCCATATATCCGGTTGTATATATATATTTGTATTCTTTGTTACCTTACCCTTTATGTTATTACCTTTCCCTTGTGTTAGTAAAATCTGTATCCAGTTGTTTTCAGTTTCCAACTTAAGGTTTCCTGTCTTTATTCTCCTTTTATCTTACCCTTGGGGGGAGGAGGAGAATAGAGAAGAATTCTGTCTTTAGGTTTGTGGCCCATCCAAACTGCTAAAAAGTGACAATAGTGTAAAATAAGACAAAGCCCTAGATGGGAAGAGAGCCCAGGAAAGGTGGTCCATATTTAAGGATCACCTCCCCTGTGCTCAGGACCAATAAGTCCCAATGAAGTGGAAGGCAGACAGGAGTGCTAGGAGGCCGACATGGATGAGCAAGGAACTCCTGGACACACTTATGGGTAAAAAAAAAGTTTACAGAGGAGGAAAGCAAGGAGAGATACTCTGGGAGAACAGAGAAGTAATCAGAGGAGCAAGAGATCAGGTTAGGAAAGCAAAAGAACAGAGAGAATTTTATCTGTTAAGGGAGGTTAAGGGCAGCAAGAAAAATTTCTATAGGTGCATTAATGGTAAAAGGAAGATGTGGGAAGATATGGGCCCACTTCAGAAGGATAAGGGAGAGCTGGTCACCCAAGACATACAGAAGACAGAGATTCTCAGTGACTACTTTGTCTCTGTCTTCACCAGCAAGGACTCTGATCACACCCTCCAAGTTACGGAAGCCAAAGGCAGGGACTGGGAAAAGGAAGGTCCTCCCACCGTAGATGAAGAGCAGGTTCAAGACAATCTGAAGAATCAGATCATGGGGCCTGATGCTACCGCTTGTGAAACAACTGGCGTATGAAGTTGCCAAGCCACTGTCCATTTTATTTGAAAAGTTGTGAGAGTCTGGTGAAGTTCCTGTGGATTGAAAAAGGGGAAATATAGCTCACATTTTCAAAACTGGAAAAAAAGACACAAAGAATTACAGGCCAGTCAGTCTGACCTCTGTGACTGGCAAGATCATAGAGCAAATCTTTCAGAAAGCTCTGCTGAGGCATGCAGATAACAAAGGGGTGATTGGTGACAGCCAATGTAGTTCAATAAGGGCAAGTCCTGCCCAACTAATGTGGTGGCCTTTTATAATGGGGTCACAGCCTCAATGGGCAAAGACAGAGAAACAGACGTCATCTACCTGGACTTGTGCAAAACATTCAACAGTGTCCCACACAATATTTTTCATCTCTAAACTGGAACAATATAGGTTTGGTGGATGAACCACTCACTGGATAAGGAGCTAGATGGTTGGTTGCTCCCAAAGAGCTGTGATGAATAGGTCAGTGTCCAAATGAGTGATGTTCCTTGAGGGCTGGTACTCAGACTAGTGTTGTTTAATATCTTTTTCAGTGTCAACGACAGTGGAAGCCAAGTTTTCTTGTAGTAAATGTAGTAAATACAACTATGTAGTAAATACAACAGTCTAGAGGGAAGGGATGCCATTCAGAGGGATCTGAAAAGCTTTAGAAGTGGACAATTCAAAACTGTGTGGAGTTCAAGAAGGCCAAGCGTAAAGTTCTGCACCTGGGTTGAAGCAGTTGAATGCATAAATTCAGGTTGGGAGGAGAAAAGGCTGAGGGCAGACCTGAGGAGAAGGACCAGAAGCTTAACATGAACCATCAGTGTGCGCTAGCCCAGAAAGCCAACCATGTATTGGGCTGTATCAAAAGAATCATCCTACTCTGCTCTTGTGTGACCCTATCTGGAGTACTGTGGACTGAAGAACCTCCCCAGTGAAGATACGCTGCTGAAGTTGGGGTTTTTCAGTCTGAAGAAGAGAAGGCTATGAGTTGACCTGGTATTGGTTTTCCAATATTTGAAGGAGGCCTACAAGAAGGCTGGGGGAGGATTTTTTGCATGTGAGTGTAGTGATAGAAGAAGGGGCAATTGTTTAGAACTTGAATAGGGGAGAATTAGATTAGGTATTAGAGGAAAATTCTTTCCTATGTGTGTGGTGAGACACTGGAACAGGTTGCCCAGGGAGTTTGTGGCTGCTCTAGTAGTGTTCAAGGCCAGGTTCGATGAGGCTTTAAGTAACCTAGTGGAAGGTATCCTGGCCCATGCCATAGTTCCTTGATGGAATTAGATTGTCCCTTCTAACACTAACCATTCTATGATTTCTAATCAACATCATAGAGAAGAGATGACACCATGTTCTCCAAAGAATGCCTGTGTCATTGAGTTCATGTGAGAAGCTGGGTAAGTCATTGGTCTGTGTTTTTTCTCATTAACTGCATGCGTAACGTAGACATACTGAGATCTATGTGGCAAAAGTGCAAAGAGTGCAAAGAACTGAAATGGATTTTATACTGGGCTTTCAACATAGTAAACAACCTATAACCCATGGCTTATTCAGATTCTGCTGAATGTTCAGTGACAATTTTCAGAATTAGAAGGAAACTGTCAGTTTTGCAGAATAGTGATGTTTACTGATTCACTCTAGAAAACTGTACTTTTAGAACAGCAACTTCTATATCAGCTTACTATGCATGCTATTAAATTTTAGCAAATATGATGAGGAACTGTTTGATGGATCAACATTTAGTTTAAAATATATAGTACATAATAAGGTACACCCCTGTCCAAACTGTATCTCAGGAAATTGCATTACTTTCAAAAAGAAGTAAGTTTAGAAAACCCCTTTGTGTTCTTTAATCATTATTATTGGTGGTTTCATGTCATTCACTTCACAAGGCAGCTGGTGCACCAGAGTGACCACAGAAAGGTGATTTTACTTTGGCTGCACAAGCTTGTGGGTTAATAGGCAACCATCATTGATTTCTCTCAAGACTGTTAGGAATTCATTCAAGATTCATGAAGTAACATTCTTATATTTCATCTTAATTACATTAATGCTTGTTTTAGCATTAACTGCCATGAAGTTTAGAATGACTGATTTTATTTATTTGTGATTTGTCTGTCTTTTACTATTTCTTCAAAATAGTGAATCCAATTAAGACTGTCTTCTCAAATCCATCTATTTTATGCTAAGACAAGTATACTAGCTCGTACATGACTGTCTGCTCTAGTGGTTCAGGCTGAAAACAATGGCCAACATAACAACTCTTTTATATTTACATATACATTTTACAGGGTTATTTCTAGTACTTTTAAAAAATTAAACTGTAGAAACAACTACTTCTTCAGAACATGAAAGTACCACTTGAACTGAAATAAAGTGATCCTCCAGCACTGATCTTAAAGATATTATAATCCAAACTTATTACAGAATGTGAGTATGATATATAGGCAATGAATAAATCTTATCTTTTCTTAGTTCAGCAAGAATGTAAATTAAATAATATAAAAACACTCTTGACTTCTATAATGTGGGGTAAAGTTAGATGGCATACCCATAAATCTTTAAAGAAATGTTTTGGGTTTCTTTTGGGTAGGTTTGTTCTTTTCTGGGTTTTTCTTTTGTTTTGTAATTTATTTTAAACTCATGTTTTTAGATCTCATATTTTTGTAATCTATATGTAGGGGACCGTTATGTCCCACCAGGTAGGTATGGATAGAATTCCCCAGATCTAGGGTTAACTCTCTCTTAGTTAACTTCTTTAACAGCTCAGCTGGTGAGATCAACCTCTTGAATTCTCTAAGATAAAGACCATTACCCAGGTGGTTTACAGAAAACACAATCTTACTTAAAATTGAATAGGATTATAAAGCTTGTCAAAAAACCCACGTTATGCTCCCAAAGCAATGAATTACAGCAAGTAGAATTTAGCAAAATTAGAAACAATGTTGTCCTTATGTAACCAGAGTAAGGCTAGAAATAGGGTAGAATAATTGCAATAATTGCTAGAGGTGACTTAGAAATTAGAATAATTTTAAGGGAAGGTACAGCACTGAAGCAGGTGGAATGCAGCCAATATTCCTACCATGGGAATCTCGAGCCAGTATTACTACCAAGTTCCCTAGGCAACTCTAGATGCTGGCATTATCAGGGGAAATTAGTGTGCTAATTTTAAAAGAAATTGCATGGAGGTGGAGTGGAGACACTGCGGCCACACACTCTGTCTACAGTTGAGTCAGAAAGTACTCCACGATCAGTTTTGATACCGTAATGACTGGAATGTAGAAAGATCCAGGTCGCAACATCAATAGACAAGGGAAGAGCAACCAACTTCATTTACCTGAACCTGAGTAAAGCCTTCGACACTGTCCCACATGACATATTGGTCTCCAAGCTGGTAATGTATGGGTTTGATAGATGGACCGCTCAGTGGATTAAGAATTGGCTTGTTGGCTGCAACCAAGGAGTGTCTGTCAATGGGTCTATATCCACGTGGGGTAGGTCAGGCAGTAATAGATAGAATGGATTCAAACGAGAGGAGGGTAGATTTGGACTGGAAGTTAGGAGGAAGTTCTTCACCATGAGGATGATGGAGCACTGGAACAGGTTGCCCAAAGCTACATCCCTAGAAGTTGGTGGAAGCTACATCCCTAGAAGTTTTTAAGGCCAGGTTGGACAGGGCTCTGAGCAACCTTATCTAGTAGGAGGTGTCCCTGCCCATGGCAGGGGGGTTGGAACTCAGTGACATTGGAATGGACTGCCTGTGGAAGGGGTGGAGTCACCATCCCTGGAGGTGTGTAAGGAAAGGCTGGATATGGAACTTAATGCCACAGTCTAGCTGATGTGGTAGTGTTAGGTCATAAGCTGGACTTGATGATCTCAGAGATCTTTTCCAGCCTCAATAATTCTGTTTGCACACAGTTAAAAGTACCTCAATTTTTATGAATGTCTATCTCTGGTAATAAAAATTTACCTCTGTTGCATATGCATTTTAAAATGTGTAAAATTAACAGCACATTAAAGCTGATGGGTCTGAGACAATGCTTCAATATTCAGTCATCATATTCCAGTATTTTAACATAGTTTTTATATCATTACAATGAAATTTTATTATTCTCCTGTTACCTGTTTTCAGGATCACATATCTGTTTTGTGGCAGCAGCTGCTTGTGGTGGAAAAATGACCTTAGAAGAACATGGAACAGTTTCATCCTCTTATAAAATTATTTGTTATGTGTACACCATCAATACAGCATTGCCACCACACCAGCAAACATCATGAAGTATTGCATAAGTCACCTGTGTACCAGCTTGAGAAATTCTGGTATGAGCATAATTGAAAAAGACATAAAAATTTTGTTTTTGAGGAACAGGGAGACTACTTGTCTTCTGTAAGTCCTGGATGAAGAAGAGATGAGCATTACACCAGCCTCTACACTACTGCACCTGTCTCTGTGAATCATGAACTACTGACTCCACAAAAATGAAATGTAACTTTCTACCAACTAGAGAAAGGATTTATTTTCCAGCAGATTATATGAGGTAAAAAATAATGACTTATCTCAATGTTGCCCTACAAGTAATTACGTAATATGAATTATTTACTAAAGTTATTATGCAATAGGTTATACCCATACTACAAACAGATACTCAGAACACACTTTGCCTCAGAAGTATTTTATGAGTGCTATATGAAGTCCATATTTTCAGTGGTAAAATGTTTGGTGCATATAAAAATACAACTAAATAATAAACAGATAATACTAACTATTAACATATACAGTTTTTCCCATTTGTTTGTATGTGCATATTTCATGCTACTGGAATCACACACCACTGTTGTGACAAAAGATAAAAAAGTTTCTTAAGTTCTTTATAAAAGTCACCCAAGAATGAGTAATAGATGAGACAGTAAAATTCCTTGTGTTGGCCATAGATGGAGAGAAAGAAAATGCCTGGATGTACACCTTTAAAACTTTCTTACAAGAGCAGACCATTTAATGGGAAAAACCCTGTCTCGTATCAAACCCCAAAATAAAATAACTTACAAACGGTTTTAATTTAACATTATTAATGTTATGATGTACCTAAAATGCAAGTCCATAAAATTACTGTAAATTCAAGAGCAGTTAACCGTTCCCAGATGACAGTCTTCATCACATGGTAGAAAGTTTTCCACATCTTTTCTCTTTAGATATCTAACTCATTTTGCTTTTCTTGTCACTGTATTGGGTGTCCATGGCAAGGGACTGCCAGTGTGGGAACTGATAGGCAGCTTCTTCAGAAAGACATTGTAATAAAACAGAAGGGATTATGTTACTCTAGAAATAGATGGTTCAAGCTGGACCAAATGGTCCCATCAGAGGACACAGATGAGCCCATCAGCCAGATGTGGTGCCAGTGGAATAAAATGTTTATGAAAGGGCAAAAAATGACATAGAAAGAACAAAAAGATTGAATAAGACCTGAGAAAATACCTCCTGTCACAGCAGCAGAAGGTGCTCCCTGGTCGAGAAGATATCCACACTGCAACCCACAGAAGACCTATCCAGCTGCAGCTGGATATCCCTGAAGGAACTGCTGACCTTGGAGACACTACATTGGAGCAAGGGAAAAATGTGAGGAGGGGTGGCATAGAGGAAATGCTGTGTACTGACTGTGAATATCATAAATATACTTTACCCCCCTGTACTGCTTGGTGGTAGAACAATGGGATATGGAGTGAGGCACTTAAGAAAAGCTTGGGAAAATCGTGAGGAAAGGCATTGTTTTAAGGTTTTTCTTTCTCTTTTCCACTACCCAAAGGTATTTACATATGTATTATAATTGGCAATAACCTAACCTATATTTCCCCAAACTGACTATTTTGATAACACCAACCAGCAAGCTATCTCCCTGTCTTTATCTCAACCAGCAAGCTTTGTTAACTGTCTTTTCTACCCCTCATCAGACTGAGGGGGCAGGTGAAAACATCAGGTGGATGGGCATCAGGTGTTAGTCAAGGCTAACCTGCTGCAGTCAGTCACACTCCCTGTAATGTATTATCAAAATTACCAACTTTTCTAGGGAGAGAAGCTGTACTGAAAACTTTCTCAATCATATCTGAGGTTTGAGTTGATGTTCTGTTAGGAAAGTTTTCTCTTCCTCTTTAAGATAAAATTAAAATCTTTCAAATTATTTTATGAATATCAAAGAAGTCAAATTCATTAATGATTGCAGAACAGGATGCATGCAGGCCCTTCATGTTAAAATGATGTATACTAGAACACCCTCCAGTCAAGAGGCTTTTTTTTTGTTCTTTCTCCTTTTTATACTCTGCATTTTGTCCACATATTTCATATTTATCTCAAACATATTTCACAGTTAAAAATTTATTTAAATTGATATGCTCACATTCCTTTTTTCCATCTTTAGGAGCTTCTGCAGGTGGGCAGTGGTAGCTCCAACAACCAGGAGCCCTGCATATATCCTGAGTATCCTGATCCTCACTATGCAGGTAGAACAATAAGAAAGAGAAGCCATATTAATTAAAGAGATTATTAGGGTTTTTTTAAGTATACAAATTCAACAGAATGTGTCCCTACCTCTATGTTTTCTCATTTTATACTTGTCTTACATGCCAGAAGATGATAACATAATGGAAAGAAAGAAATCAGATTTCTCAGCAAAAATATTAATAATTTATATACTTGCCTAAGAGCTATAAATGTTTTGTTCGAACAAATTTATTTGAAGGAACACTACATACAACTGTGTTTTTTTATTATAAATGGCTTAATATTGTGCAATCCTTTTGTTATGATCACCAACCTCACCACAAATCTGAGTTGTACTATATTGCCTTTCTGAAAATACCCCACCAGAAAACATGTCATTTTTGGGGGTTTCACGATGTAAGGAAGAAGTGGAATCTTGGTTGAAAGTTATCATCAGTTCTCTCCTGGCTGCACATACTTCTAACTCATGAGTTTGCTTTGTGTATTTATTTTATACAATATCTAAAGTAAGTCCTGAGATCCATTTCATCAAAATAATTAAGCTTAGATCTGATTTTAATGGCAGTTATCAAACAAACTTAATGATAATGTTTGAGCGCTTTAAATGTTATGATTCATGATTCTTTCCATATTGCTGTGGAATACTGAAAACAATTCCATAGTTTTATGAATTAAGAGTTAAATATTTTGGATTAAAGTTTGTGAATTATTCATGTCCCAAATGTGATAAATTAAAATGTGTTACTTTATATTCTCAGAGCAGGAGAAATAAAAAATAAATAAATAAATAAATAAATAAATAAAAAAAAAAAAAAAAAAAAAAAAGCTGGAATATGAAACCAAGTAACCCTGGAATTCTTCGTTTAAGCTAAAGATGAACTTTCAGGCATGGGTGAAAAAGTAAACTGAAAACAGATAGTCATCAGCTGAGATGCGAGCGCAAAGTACACTACAAATCTGGGGTGTGCAGAATAGCGATTTCAATCTCAATGTGGATAATAAAAGCTTTATGTAGTTGATAGTTATTTAAAGAAGAAAAACAGTTTAGACCACTAGCTACAGTCCAAATATTTAAATCCTGTTTTATGTTAAAAAGAAATTCTAGTGTCTTTTTATGCAACTGTTCTCCATTGCAAATATAATTTTACAGTACACAGCTGAGCCACTGTAGCATCAGTATGAATTTAGATCTTGGAATAAAAAAAAAAAAAGTTTAATTTTTACATCTAAATATGAATTAATTTGTAATCAAATAAGCATTCATTTAAAGGACTGATTAAAATCTCTGCATCCAAATTTATTTGTGTAGTTGGAAACATATTTTGCATGGAAACCATAGCAGATACACTCACCAATTTCTTGTTTCTTTATGATTTGCGCTATTATTCCTTGACATATCAAGATAGACATACACATGCCCCTCTCAGAAACTCTTTGCTCTTGGTATTGTTTGAACTTGGTATTTTGCTGAAGGACAAAAAGCAAGTGTTTGAATATTTAAACTACTTTGTGTAGCTTGAAAATTTTCAAATGAGATTGCCAGCAGATCTGTCTTTCAAAAGTCTAATGGCACACATCATAGTGAACAATCATTATGATAAGTATTGTTTTTCTGATTTTCATTGAATTAAATTTTGGCTCTACATAGATAAGAAAGGATTTGGGTAAAAGCTTGTAATTTTGCAGCATTTAAATATATTTGAACAAGTTTTAAAATAACTGGAGAAATAATCACCTTGCAAACAGAGCAAAATAGGCTCAAGCTGCAAAGCAAGCAAGAAGCTAAATCAATACAGCTGTTGCTGGTTTGCTGTTTCTGAAGATCCCTTCTATGTCTTGGTTATGGTTCCAGATGTATTCCTTAGTTAGGTTGTGCTAAACGCTCTAATTTTATCCTTTTGTCCAGCTAATTTTAACCTCAGTAGAATCATCGAATTTTCGGGGTTGGAAGGGACATTTAAGATCAGGGACACCTCCCACTAGATCAGGTTGCTCAGAGCCCTGTACAGCCTGGCCTTAAAAACTTCCAGGGATGGAGCTGCCACAACCTTGCTGGGCAACCTGTGCCAGTATTTCACCACCCTCACAGTGAAAAATTTCCTCCTAACTTCCAATCCAAATCTTCCCTCCTCTAGTTGGAATTCATTCCCCCTACTCCTATCACCACCTGACATCCTAAAAAGTCCCTCACCACCTTTCTTGTAGGCCCCCTTCAGATACTGGAAGGCTACAGCAAGGTCACCTTGGAGCCTTCTCCTCTGCAGACTGAATAACCCCAACTCTCTCAGCCTGGCTTCATAGGAGAGGTGCTCCGGCCCTCTGATCATCCTTCTCTGGACACACTCCAGCATGTCCATGTCCCTCCTGTGAAAGGGGCTCCAGAACTGAATGCAATAGTCCAGGTGGGATCTTAGGAGAGCAGACTAGAGGGGGAGAATCACTTCCCTGGACCTGCTGGCCGTGCTTCTCTTGATGCAGCCAAGGATCTGGTTGGCTTTATGGGCTGCAAGTATACACTAATGGTTCATGTTGAACTTCTCATCCATCAGCACCCCCAAGTCCTTTTCCTCAGGGCTGCTCTTGAGCTGTCACTGATCAACCTATTCAGTGCTCAACCTTGCACTTGGTCTTGTTGAACTTTGTGAGGTTGGCACGGGCCCACTTCTCCAGCCTGTCAAGGACCCTCTGGATGGCATCCTTTCCCTCCAGTGTGTCAGCCACACTGCAGAGCTTGGGGTCATCAGTGAACTTGCTGAGGGTGCAAGTGAACGTGCTGGGGGTTGCAATGGCAACATCCATGTCACCGCCAAAGGTGTTAAAGAGGACTGGTCCCAATACTGATCCCTGAGGGACTCATCACTGGCCTCCACTTGGACATGGACCCATTGACAGCCACTCCTTGATTGCAGCCATCATGCCAGTTCTTAATCCACCGGGTGGTCCATTCATCAAACTCATATGTTACCAGCTTGGAGACCAGGATCCACATCCACCAGTTCCGCTGGTACCCGTTGATGTATCCCATCGGGTCCCATGGTCTTGTACACTTTCAGGTTCTTCAGATGGTCACAAACCAAATCTTTGCTTACGATTGGCAGATTTTCCTTCTGGCCCTTGCCATTGTCATCTGTAACTTCAGGAGTATGGCTGGAAACCTCTCCAGTGAAGACTGAGGTAAAGAAGGCATTGTGAACCTCAGCCTTCTGTGTATCACTTGTCACCATTTCTCCCATTTCCTTTCTGAGGGGGCCCACACCTTCTCTAGTCTTCTTTTTACCGTTAATATACCTATAGAAATTTTGCTATTCCCCTTTATGTACCTAGCTAGATTTAATTCTAACTGAGCTTTAGCTTTTCTAATCAGGAGGGTGTCCACACAAACTTCATTCCACAGCGTTAGTTCTAGAACTAACAGAGTTTCTACAGCTCAAAGTTATTCTAATAAAAGGGACTTAATTAAATACCCAATCCAGAACCTTCAGTCTTGTTAGACATCCATATACTTGAGTTATATAACTAGAAAAACAAAAACTAAAGAACCATTGCAGAACTAAGGACCTCAATAATTTAAAAGATATATATTTTCATTTAACTATTTATTTTTTAATTTAAATATTATATATCCCTATCTCTGTATCTCTATACCATCTATATCATCTATATCTATCATCTATGTGTATAGTCTATATACCAATCTGTCTATATCTATATCATCTATATCTATATCATCTATATCTATATCTAATCTATATCTATATCTAATCTATATCTATATCTAATCTATATCTATATCATCTATATTTATACTTATATCTTTTTCTATCTATATAAAGAGAGATTGAGAGAGTGAGAGTTCCATAGTGTAAACTTTCTGTAGATGTCCACAGGTATCCTTTATCCTTTATTTTGGGGTTTAGGTTTTCCTCAAGTTTATTTTGATTAAGCTAATATGTATTTAAAAATTTAATACACATCCATACAGTAAAGACTGATAGAAACATCAAGGAAGGGAATTTTCTTATCAACCTGAAACAATAGAAGGGGGTGTAGATACTTTACAATATATATAATTTGGAAATGATGAATATTGTAAGACTCATTCTTGACTACTATTTCAAACAAAACTGTTCAAAACACCAAGTCTGAAGGTGGGCAGCTGTCCTTATTTCAGTATCAATTGCACAGGTAGATGCTAGACAGCTTTCTGATCAAGGAAGCTCAAGGATGGTTACATTTTTTTCCTTTATTTACATAAAGAAATGTGCACCTCATCAGTTAAGATCATCTGCTTGAAAACATAACCTGCCAGATCTGAAGACAAAATGATGGAAAATGTGCTAATATATATGCATGATCATGCAATGTGCTTAAACTAATCAGTCATAGCTGAATATGAAATACAATATGAAGTAGCCTGGGCTTTTTCACAGTATATGTTAAATTATAATATCGTGAATAAAAGAGTTCATGTAAAGAAAGATTTCATTATAATAATTGTGGTTGAAATCACTGCAGTATTGCAAAAAAACATATTCACTGGAAAGATGTTTATGACATTTGTTGAACAAGAAGCATCTTTCTACTATGTATTTCTAATCAAAGGAATACTTACTTGTATAAATAGCATGGATTTCTAGGTGAATTTTACATTAAATGTAACTCTACTCACAGCAAGTAAGATGACATTCTGGATAAATACTTCAGTCTTTACAGCATCCTTCTGGGCTACCAAAGACAGGAGGAAAGTAGTCAACACTAACTTATATTCCAAGATTACATAGGATCTTTTAATTGCATTTTTGTTTCTGGAAAAAAAGTGAATCAAGCGAATGTTTGCACATCTACATCAACATCATATATACATATATGGATGTCTACTGCCCTGCGTATTTTTGATTGTCTCTAGATGCTTATCCATGTGAAACATTCTTAACTTTATTGCATTAGCTCCATGAGTTAATGCCTTGGACAGAGCTGCGGTGGGAACAGGGGCAGGGTGTTGTCTCCATGTAGTGCTCCCTCTATTTCTCCAGGCAAGTAAAAACTGCCTCCTTCTTGCATATGCTCAAATATAGAATATTCCGTTACCTTGGTGACAGGTGAAGACAGCCATCTTATGTACATGCTTGACATTAAAGGTTACATTCAGAGCAGCTGCATCAACCTTGGAGGTATGGGCCTCTCCCACCTCTAGTGGGAGGTGTTCCTGCCCAGGCAGGGGGGTTGGATCTTGATGATCTTTAAAGTCCCTTCCAACCCTAACCATTCTATTATTCTGTGATTCTCTGATAACATGTAGGTCGTTTCAATTAAAATAAAAGGAAACAAGATGCAAAATCCATACAGTTAGTTTATAAAACACAACTGTCTAATCTGAATAAGTCAATTAATTTTCAAAAACTGTAATACATATGTAGCCATTTTTGGTAAATATTGCTGCTTTTTTCATATTGTACATCAGTAAAATCTTTTTTTTTGTTTCTTAATTTTAGTTTTCCTATTTTTCCTCTGTACTGTTTTAATGCTGATTTTAGAAGTTGTAAACTGTTTATTGTTTGATTGCTTGTTTTGCCAATACATAATAATTTAATTGCAGTGGAATTTCCCACCTTCCCCATTTCCCAACAGAAGTGATTACAAGGACAATTGCTACAGAGCAACTTTCTTCTTCCACTAATAAAAATGTTGCAAGATCACTTGGTAAAATGAGACAGCATAACTACCAGTGCATCATCTCTGCTGCCTGACTCACTCATGGTAACGTTATCTGGAGAAAACCCATCCCTATGCCAGATTTGATTAGATCTCCATAGCCGAGCATCTGAGTGGTATCAGAGTTAAGATGGCTTTCCATAACAGCTGTAAACAGTCTCAGATAAATGGGTTGCTATTTCCTTTACAAAAATTTCAATATCTTGATTACCACAATACAGGCTTAGGCTGAATTTTCCAGTCTAGCCAAGACAACACACAGAAAAAAGAACCTAGCTACCTTGAGAGACTAAACCAAACAATAGTTTGGTTTGGGGTTTTTTGTTTTTTTTTTTTGTTTTGTTTTGTTTTGTTTTGTTTTGTTTTTTGCTGTTTTTTTTTTTTTTTTTTAACATTATATTTCTGCTAGTGATTCCCAGCAGATAATCTAAACTATTCTGTGTCATCCTGTCTTCTAGCATGAATTACATCTGCTGACAGGTCTATCATTCCCAGAAATCCTGAATGGTGGAAGATCTTAGCTCATTAAGTTGCTGTTCTTTATTACCTCTCTCAACACTGATACACCTGAAAGCTCAGAAAACTCTACCTGTTTGCTCCTAATTTGACTCCTAAATTAAAATCCATTATATCACAGACAACTAGTTGCAAGTTGTTGCATTTGATATACTTCACATAAACAAATCATAGATGAAGAGAGAAATTTCCTCTTTAATAGTAATAGATACTCATATAGTACCTTTGTATCTTGGAAAGCAGAGACTAGAAGATCAATTGTACTCATTAATACTGTAATACAGTTTCATCTAGCCACGCTAAAATTAATAACAAACCAATTAAGGCAGACTTTTGATTGATGTGGAGTGGAATAGCAAGAAGTTCAGGTCTGCTCATTAGATAAAGCAATGTTTAAGGGACAATATGTTAGTAAGGTCCTTCAGTCTACCATCTGAGCAGAGGGAGGAGACAGAGACCCATGCAACAACGAACACATAACTTTATTTATGAGCTAGAAACCACAGAGGCACCCAAGAATGATCAGGTAGAAGCTGGAGCTTTCTCCTCCCAGAAAAGTGGTGAGGTCAGTAGTCCAACTGAAATGCGTCTACAAACAGGAGGGGCAACAAACAGGAGGAGCTGGAAAGCCATTGTGCAGCAGGAAAGCTGACATTGTCATCACTGAAACATGGTGAGTTGACTTGCAGATCTGGAGGGCTGAAATAAATAGCTATAAACACTTCAGCAGGGATAGGCAAAGCAGCAGACATGGTAGGATGGCCCTATATGTTAGCGAGAGTTTAGATTGTTTAGACCTTAAAGACTGCGATGATAGGACTGAGTGTTTATGGCTAAGAATCAAAGGGAGGATCAACAAGGCATATATCATCTTGGGGTCTGGCATAGACGCCAGTCAGGATGAAGAGGCAGACAAAATAGTCTATAAGAAGGTGGGGGAAGTCTCACTGTCATTGGCCCCTGTTCTCATGGATGATTTCAACTTGGTAGATCCACCTAAGGGTACTGAATGAGCTGGTGGAAGTGCTCACCAAGCCACTTTTTACATCATCTATCAGCAGTCCTGGCTAACTGGGGTTTTCTCCGTTGACTGTAGCCTAGCAAATGTGAATGGGTTTCAGTAGCTCTATTACATTCAGACCTTTGTTATAACTTGTTACATATGGGCAGAATATGATCTATAATGCACCTCATACTTTATATATACATTGCAGCTTTATATTGCTCATGGGGATAACCCCTGAGGAAAGGAACTGAAGAGAAAATGCTTTTATAAGAAATGTATTATGCTTTTACTACATAAACTAGCTGCATAAGTTTAACAGCAACTGGAGACTATTGCATAAAAGATTCTGAAACACACACGTTTTGATGCAGGAATATGAATAACCTAGAAAAACCACACCTATGTGCACTTTGACAGCAGTCTTCATTCTGTATCCACAACAAACATAATAATACCAAGTTAATACCAAAATTAACTTAGGTCCCTCCCTTGGGAAAGAAGTTTACAAGGAACAACAATAGGAAGATGAAGATGCAAAAGTCAAATTCCCTAAATACCTGCTACAAACAGAATAAAAAAGAAAAATAATATGAACAAGAACCTGTTGTGGCCAACAGGTCCAGGGCAGTGATTCTGCCCTGTACTCAGCCCTGGTGAGGCCACAGCTTGAGTCTTGTGTCCAGTTCTGGGCCCCTCAGTTCAGGAAGGAGATTGAGGTGCTGGAGCAGGTCCAAAGAGCAAGGAGGCTGTGAAGGGATCCAGCACAAGTCCTGTGAGGGAGGGCTGAGGGAACTGGGGGTGTTCAGTCTGGAGAAGAGGAGGGCTCAGAGGAGACCTCATCACTCTCTACAACTCCCTGAAAGGAGGGGGGAGCCGGGGGGGGGAGTCGGTCTCTTCTCCCAGGCAGCTACCAGTAAGACAAGGGGGCATGTACTTAAGCTCTGCCAGGGGAGATTTAGGTTAGATATTAGGAAGAAATTCTTTACAGAGAGGGTGATTAGACATTGAAATAGGCTGCCCAGGGGGGTGGTGGATTCTCCATCCCTGGGGGTTTTTAAGAAGAGACTGAACATGGCACTCAGTACCATGGTCTGGTAACCATGGTGGAAGTGGTTCAAAGGTTGGACTTGATGATCTCAGAGGTCCTTTCCAGCCTGGCTGATTCTATGATTCTGTGATTCTAAGAACAAAACCAAGAACAACAACGATAACAATAATCACGTCAGCATCTCAGAGAACAATTAATTGGAACCTGAAGGCAAAGGGGACTACACGGAAATCGTTTAGTTTGCTACTTGCTTACTTTTCTGAAATGTAGAGCATGAAACCCTTTTTTATGTGTCTATAATATTTCACTTGCAAATAAGAAGAAAAAGGGGAAAAAAGTCTACATAGAGAAAACCTCTTTAGCAAAGCTAAAGGCAGGTTTTTTTACACATCTTTTCTATCTCCATTGACACATGCTGATAACAGGCCCTATGAAAGTTGAACAGAAGTCTGAAGATATTCAGATGCAATAGACATAGTAGCAAACAAACACCATTTATCATGAATTATCAAACCGTAGAAGATAGGTGTATGCCCTTTAATAGGCAATCCACAAAATCTATATTGGAGTACTGAGGAGAAAGAAAAGAAGAAGAGGAATTCGACTTAAACATTTCAGAGGATACAGTCTCTAGGCTCTAGGTATCCTAGAAAATGGTTGTACCTTGCACAGAAGTAGACTGTCAGTAGTTGTGTCAGCTGCCAGGATCATGCAACAGGGTTGGTTTTGAGCTGCAGTCATGGCATCAGGGATGTGTCATACACCCCAACAACTCACTCCGAGTAGAAACAGATGCTTGTTGGCCCCACCTGCAGTGGACACCCATGGGATTCACAGTGTATCAAAGACAGCCGTGTTTTGACTATTGCTGAGCAAATGCTTGCACAGCGTGAGTATTTTATTGTTGTTTTGGAGTTTTGTTGTTGGGTTTTTTTTTGTTTTGGTTTGTTGTTTGGGTTTTTTTGTTGTTTTGTTGGTTTTGATTTTTTGTTCTTGGTTTTTGTTTGCTTGTTTGTTTGGTTTTTGCTTTCCCTCTCTGCCTACCCAGTGAGAAGGCTGGGTGGGGCAAAAGACTGGTAGGGAACACAGCTGGGACAGCTGACCTGAGCTGACCAAAAAGTTATCTCATATCATATGACATCATGTTCATCTATGAAATGGGAAAGAAGGAAGGTGTGGACACTTCTAGTTGTGGTATATGTTTTCCCAAGTAACTATTATGCATGCTGAGACCTTGCTTCCGAGGAAGTGTCTGAACATCTACCTGCTGATGCCAAGTACTGAACAAATTCTTCATTTTACTTTGCATGTACGCAGGGGTTTGCTCTACCTGTAAGACTGTCTTTTTTAGCATTTTCTCTTCATAGCTGTCCTTTTCTTGTGCAAGTCAAAACTAACATCAACTTGATTATATCTGAAAACTGTGTACCAGGAGCACACTATTTAATGTTGACAACTGAAAAACTATCAGGCTACAGTGGTTACAGTTGGTTATTGTTTTTCTTTCTTCAAAGTCATGACTACTACACTGTGTATGATCTTTTTTTTTCTTTTTTTTTTCTTTTTTTTTTTTAATTAGGCTCCCAAAGGCGTCAAAAAAAAAAGTCAGTCCAGAATTTTCTGTCAAAGGTAATAATAATAACTGTGAAAGGCAGAGGTAATTTGTAGAATGGAATATCCCAGGTGTCTTAGTTTTAATAAGGCTGAATGAATCAGAAGGGTTTTATTCCTGTCTGCACTTCTTTTTAGAGGCTAAATAAAGCCTTAGTTTTAATATTGTTCTTATTTGAAAGCATGTAAAGTTGACAGTTGCCTAAACTGTTCAGAAAAGATGTATTTATGATCAGTATAGGTAATGACATAAGCTACAGTCTTTGAGAAAAAGATTAAATCATGTGAAATTTCAGATTGTACTTTAGCAAAAGATTCTTCACTGAATGGGAGGTTATTGGTCTGTGGATGAAAGTGGAAGTCTTAAAGTCTCTTAATGAATCACTAGTAAAGATATCAAGAGAAGGTTATTTTAATAGAGATTTCTGAAAGTACAACTTAACAGAATTCAGTGGTGAGATTCTCTCTATTACTGTGTGGAAGGGATGTGTTAGGACTGGAATAGGTTTGGCTGCTCACTTAAGGATTGGAGGCAATTTTTCATTCAGAGATTAGAGAAAAGGATGAGGAAAACTTCCTGTTGAGCCATGAGGTTCAAAATTTATACTCTTGCTTTCTGAGCTCCTTTTTAGAGAAGAGTTCAAGTGTGACTGAATCCACACCCAGTCTTAGACTTGGTCAACTTTGTGTCTAGAAAATTTTTTATGTGTAGGGATTTCAGTGTAGTGATTTAACACAGATTTAAGTGTCTGGTGTTATTTGGAATAGCATCAAACTGAGGTTTTGACATTACTATAATGAATCACGAAATTCTGCAACTTCCAGAGTGGGCCTGTGATCCAAGAAGGAAGGGTCTCGGGTACTTCTGACAACAACAGAGTTCTGAGTAAGGTTAGGGTGTGCCTGATTGCCCCAGATCACTGCATTTGCAGTGAGACTAGAAGATACCCAGCTGTTTCAACTAACTACTCCAGCAGGCAAGGTCAGAAAACACCAGACTGTCTCAGCCTTCTGCACTAGGTATTAAAATAAGAACAGCGTTGGGCTCATCACCCTTGTAACTAAAGGAAGAACCATGTTGCCTGGCTGCAATGTGTCTCAGTCCCACCACATCTGGGGACTGATTAATCACCAAATTATTACTATCTCATAGTGTTGAGTTGTTATCTAGTCTATCTAAACCAATTTTAGTATAATGCCACTGAAGAGGGCACATGTGCAGAAATAAGGGTTATTGATTACTCATTCCATCTGGAGGGGCCCAAGTGAACACCTGGCTTAGCAAGATATGCCAAAGCCCCCCAAAAAGGTCGAGTCAGGTTACATTAAAGAGGCACACTCAAAATTCTGGATGTGTGCCCACCATCCAAGGACCACATCTTCCTACAAAGATCATCAGTGGACACATGGGTCTGTCTCCTCCTTTTTCTTTATCTCTCTCTCCATCTCTGTTTCTAACCTTATCTTGGCACAAATTCCTTAACATTTGTTAAATTCTCCTATTTGTAATCCATTACTTTGAAATTATCATAATTTCTAATTCTGCTAGTTGTAATATGACATGCTCTATAATCTTACTTTTAAGTCAAGTTTTGTTTTGTACAAAAATATTCTTGCTCCTAGAGTACCACTCAGAGAATTACTGATTATAAAACCTCAGGCAAAATTAGAATTATAACATGTGAAGTGGCAGCAAGTTCAAGAAGAGTTAATTAATATAAAGCAACTCACAAGGCAACTCATAAAACAACTCACAATTGATATAAAACAACTCACTGTCAGTCAGAGAAGAAGCAGTGACAGCAACTGAGGTAAGCCTAGGGTGAGGGTTCTATTGCACTGTACAGAGGGGGTCCTCGGTCTGCGACCCCCAAGTCAACAGCCCAAACCCCAGTGGAACCTGAGAGTCTGTGGCAACCAATCAGTCCCTGAGGAGTCATGGCCAAGAGCTGTGTGGGAGATTTAAAAGCCCCTGGAGAGTGTGGCAAACAGGTAAACAGGATGTGGCATGGCATGGCATGGCATGGCATGGCATGGCAGTTTGTGTGGGGCAGTTCACATGGGCAGGGAGAGCAGCAGGTTTCTTCTCTGCTCAGGGAAGGACAGGTGAACGAACAAGATCCTTCCTTGAGACCATGCTGTCAGCACAGACAGTGGCACTGGCTGCAGTGAGAGTTGCAGTGCAGAGCAGTGATCATGGCTGTGTCCCATATCATGAGGCTGATGACCTGCTCTACCAGGTGGCAGTGCTGCAGGATGAAGTAATGGAGCTCAGGAAGGAGGTGAGCAGGTTGAAGAGTATTAGAGAGAACAAGATGGAGTTAGATGAGTGTTTTAAGAGCCTGCTCACCACTAAAACTACTCAGGAGACAAATCTCATAAGTAAACCACAGGAGTCCTTATTGTATCAGGGTTTCCAGCTGTCTTAGGAAGATCCCCAGCCATCCCAAGATAACTTACAGGAGCAGGAACAATGGGAACAGGTGCTAGCCCAATGCCACAAATGGGGCATGCATGTTCCCTCAAGAACTTCACCACCCTCAGTGACATTGCAAAACAGCTGTGGGGCCTTACAGGAAGAAATGGCAGACAGTGCTGAGAATACCCTATGTAGGCCAAAACCACCGCCAAGACCAACTCACCTTAAACCAATGATCATCAAACCATCCTCTCATTCCAGAGAGGAAAAAAGAAGGGTCACTGTTGTATCTGACTCCCTCTTGAAGGGTGCAGAGGCCCAATATGCATACAGGACCCATTTCATAGGGAAGTTTGCTTCCTCACTGGCAGCCAAGGTAGAGGATGTCACAAGTAAACTTCCAAACCTTGTGAGTCCCTCTGATTACTACCTGCTTTTGGTCTTCCAGGTGGGTATTGATGAAGTGGTATCAAGAATAAGAAAAGCAATGATGAGAGAATTCAGTGCCCTGGGGAAACTAATTAAGGGGGCAGGCATGCAAGTTTTGTTTTCCTCCATCCCTCTAACAAAAATAATGGATAAGGGAACTAACAGGAAGGCTCAACAGGTTTATTTATAGCTTAAGGATGGGTGTCAGTGACAGGGCTTTGGGTTCTTTGATCATGGATCAGTATATACATCACTGACCCTGCTGGCAAAAGATGGGGTACACCTACCTCAGCGTGGGAAAAGGATCTTCTCTCAGGAGTTATCAGCATTCATTGAGAGGTTTTGGACTTGCAATGAAAAGAAATATTTAAGAATATTTCTTAATTATAAAACTGGTGTACAGTGGAAAACGTTTGATTCTAGGTTACCTTACAATGTTTGAAAAGAATAATATATGTTGAAAATGTCTTTCCAATTTTATTACAAGAACATTACTCTGAAACACCCTATTAAGAAAATCTGCAAAAGATACACTCCTCCATTGATGGGCATCACCAGAAGGTATTGCTTGAAGGAATCTGAGCTGTCCTTTCCTATGCATGGAGCTACAGAGCATTTACCACAACAGTATTATAGCCACCTGAATATATGACCTGATCTTACCCTTCAAAAAAGGATTTACTAGAATGAAGGGGAAAAATAAGAATTTTATAATAGTAATTAATAAAGAGAATTTTACAAATTATTACACAGCCAATACATTATATTTCATATTAATTTTATATTAATATATCACATTTTTATAATGTTGTGCGAGTGATGGTGCCTATTTTAAAACAGTTTTCCACTAATTTAACTTTCTGGAAAAAGACATGGAATATGAGCTTAGATGTGACAGAAAGTACACCTTTCGTTTCAGTGTGCGATAAGACTTAAAGACCGGTTAACCAGAGTTATAAAAAAGAATTTTGCCCAAATGATGAAAATGATAGCAGTAGAAATACAATTATATTCATGTGTGGAAACCAATTTCTTCCAATCCACAGAAAAGGGTTCAAAAAATACCGATTTCATATGACAATGCTTAAGAATGCTGATCAATTAACATCAATTACATGTTCAGTAGATTAAATAAGGAGTATGAGAATGTCATCAACTTATTTCTGACCAGAAGAGACTAAGGAGTATTGGACAAACACTGATTTTAGTGGGGCAGAGTTTTAACTGTCAAAAATTGTTTCTTCCAATACACTATTGTGTTTGCTTGAAAATAACTGTAAAATCCACATGGAAATTTAAATTGTCTGGCTGAAAAAGATTGGACAAAACTAGTCTAGGTAACAGAAAAAATGCAAGAAACAAGTGGGGCTTCTCATAGTTCAAATTCGTTTAAGTTGGCTCTGTGTGTTTTATCTGTGCACGTAAGCTTTTTGAAGAAGTAAAACTTAAATCATTAAACGTAGTTGCCATAAGTTTTACATTGGTTTAGTTAAATAAGCGTAAAATCATATCTTCAGTCTGGAACAATTTTGTGAGTCAAACAGACGCAGATGGAAGGTAATAAAATAAATTAACTTCAATGTACAAATATCAGGATTAACACTGACTCCTTATAGGCTATTACAAAATTCTGAATGTATTGCTTTGATTTTGAACTATATCTCATAGGATTGACTCACATACTGCATTCTGATTATCTGTGTCTGGGAAGCATACTTAATTTGTCATTTTCTTTCAACAAACTATTTTTGGGAAAATTTTGAGTATTTAATCAAACAGAATGTACCATGTGAGGTTGTATCTGCCTGCCATTTCCTAATCTGTTGATTAGTTTTCTCTTTCTTTGCCTAGCAATACACTACTCTTGATCACAGAGAGAATTACTTGTTTGCATGTGGGTTTTTTCCTTTTTTTTTCTTTTTCTTTTTCTTTTCTTATTTTTTTATGTAATCTCCGCCTTTTTGTAAAGACTGTGCTTGATAGATATTTCACTTGGATGAGAGGTCCAGTAATCTGTTTCCTTGCTTTGGTCTTTCACATACAGAAAAAAAGATTGGTGTATCTCTTGCCTGTGACATGATGTTGGAAGAAATTTTTGTCATTATAAGCTACTGAAAAAAAAGTATCTCATTAAACTTATTTCCAGTGATCAGTTTTAATCACTGCTCTTAGTATATGCAGTTTAAAATAGACACCTGCACAGCCTTTCTTTTCTTCCTCTCCTTCTCCTCTCCTTGGTACAATTCCTCTTTCTGTATTTGTAATTCCAATTAAATAACATAGGAGACTTTAGATAATGTACTGCTTTCATGGAATAGGCAGCATAGCCACCTGTACTTCAGTTGTATTCTTCTGCCTTGCCTTTCAGGCAATTTTCAGTTCAGAGAAGATTAGTTCACATCCAGATGACTCTAACTTACTCTTTGAAATCAGATTTCCTCAGGCACTCTATCAAATACTTTTCTGAGTTCCTCTTATATTATATCTGACATGTTCTCATTTGTCCATGGACTCATTTATGTTCTTATCTCATATGGTGAGGGTCAATGGAGTGAGTGGAAGTTGAAAGATACTGTCACAAAAATTGGGCTGCCTGCCTCCTTCTGCTGAAGTTGGTCCTCTGGAGTTTCCTTTTTCTTTTCTTCTAACTCTTTGTGTTTCCTTTATAGCAAAACAGAATATTCTTCTGTTAAGAAGTCTCTTTTTTTTAATATGTTTTAACGTTGTATTCTGTATGGCTAAATTATACTGATTTTTATTCTTTCTCAGATGCCCAGAAGCTATTCAGGGCTCAATTCTAGGACCGGTTCTGCAGTTGATATGTATATCAACAATCTGAATGCAAGAGTTGAGTGCACCACTTACAGGTTTGCTGATGACACCAAACTGGGAGGTAACACTGATCCTCTTGAAAGACAAATGGCCTTGCAGAGGGATCTAGATAGGCTGAAGCACTGGACAGCCATCGATGGCATGAAATTCAAGAACCAATACCATATGCTGCAGGCAGTGGAATGCCAGCCACAACTATAAAGAGAGAAAAGACAGGTTCAGCACTGAGAAGCACCAGACACTACTGGGAGAAGTGTGGCTGGAGCTCATCTCTACAGAAAGGGATCTGTGTGTGCTGGTGGGCATCAGGCTCACTGTGAGTCTGCCATGTGCCCTGACAGACATTGAGGGCAAACTACATCCTGGGATGCATCACACACAGCATGAGCAGCTGGTCAGAAGAGAGGATTATCCCAATGTATTCAGTGCTAGTGAGGCCTCACCTTGAACACTGTGTGCAGCTCTGGGCCCACCAAGTTACATCCAGAGGAGGGCAACAAACCTGGTGGAAGGACTGCATGGCATGCCCTGTGAGGAGCAGCTGAGGACTTGTCTAGTTTGGAGAGAAGGAGGCTAGGAGCAACCTTATTCCTAGCTACAGCTTCCTCTCGTCTCCTTTTCCCTTCCACCCTTCTCCACCCTTCTACTTCTCCTTCCCTTCTCCTCTTCTGTTTTAGTTCATTCTATTTCAGCTCTTCTGAAATCTAGCATCCCAGGTCAGGAATGGATGGAATAGACCCGTATAAAACATTTCCTTCGTCTGAAATTGTTTATGCTAAGGGTATTTCATGCATTTTTAGAATGTGTGATGGTCAGGTTATCACATCAGTAGTTAAGTTTTTAAACATTTTATTTGACTTTATTTTTTCTATAGTGGAAAACATCAGAATGCTATTTTATTTTGGGGCCATAATCACTCATTTCTAAATCTTTGATAAACCCACACCTAAAAAATCCCACGTATCTCTTTCTCTTCTTGTCTGTTGGCAGCTTTTCACATTAATATCTGTAATTAGAGACTTTTCAGTCTCAGCATCCACTAGCACTGAAAATATATGTAAATGTGACCATTATGCTGACATAATGCTATTACTATAGGTAAGATTTTTTCTGCTGTTTCTCTTTATCGTTGCCAGTCTTTTATTATTATTACTCTTTCCCCTCATAAAACATTTTCAAATAATTAATTTCAATAATTTTAATAAATAATAACTTAATAATAATAATTTCCCCAATATTAATCCCATGGTTTTCTCTTGTTGATACATATCTCTGTGATGTATTCCTTTCAGCATACGCACTTTACCGTGTACTCACCTGTTTATTGAGTCACACCAAATTCTGCACAAAGAAATTGATCTGTCTCTTTTCTCTCATGAAACTTTATTGTTCATGCAGGCATGGGACAACAAGGCTGTATATCTTTCCAATCACTTATACCACTGGGAAGCACTGTGGGCTACCTAGTGAAAGAATAATTTGCACATGTGCAGTGTAAAACCAGTTTTGTTCCATTATAACTCTCTAGAGTAACTAGGTTCAAATATCCAGCTGTCATGTAATCTAGCAAGATAGTGGAAATTCATTTGTGCTTTAAATTTTCAATTAATTTTAAGTACCCAGCACAAATTAAAATATTTAATTTTTTAAATATAAATATATTTTTATATAAATATAAATATAAATATAAATATATTTTTAAATATAAATATTTTAATTTTTTAAAATATTAAAAAATATTTTCTATGATGAAATTTAGGTTGCAAAATATTAATTCAAATTCCACTAATTAGACAAGTTTAAGAATTTTTTCTTTGGGGATATCTCTGTTGTTAAGGAAATTACTGTTATTTATCTATTAGTGTTAATAGGACCAAGAATAATTTCAAAAATATAGTTTTCCTTTCTATTAGGTGTGCAAATCCATAGATGCTTAATATGTCTGTAAAGGTGTACTTTAATATTTTCTTCAATTATCATATAAACCTAGAATGTTTCTGGCTTGAATGGACCTTAGAGATCATGTAGTTCCAGCACCCCTGGTATGGGCAGGGACACCTTCCACTAGAAGAGGTTGCCCCATCCAACCTGTCTTTGCATACTTCTAGGGAGGGGGCATCCACAGCTTCCCTGGAAAACTTGTTCTAGTGCCTCATCATACTAAAAAATTTCTTCCTAATGTTGAAATTGCATCTACTCTCTTGAAACAATTACCCCTTGCCCTAGCACCAAACACCTGTGTAAAAAGTCCCCCCCCACCAAGTTTTCCTGTAGGCCCCCTTAAGGTACCAAAGGGCCTCTATAATGCCTCCTTGGAGGCTCTTCTCCAGGCTGAACAACCCCAATTTTCTCAGCCTGTCCTCTTAGGAGAGAGAGGTGCTCCAGCCCTCTGATCATCTTTGTGGCCCTCCTCTGGACTTGCTCCAAGAGCTCAAAGTCCTTCCTACATTAGGTGCTCCAGGATTGGACACAGTACTCCAGGTGGAGTCCCACAAGAGAGAAGTAGAAGGGAAGAATCGCCTCCCTTGACCTTCTGGCCACACTTGTTTTGATGCAGCCCAGAATACAATTGGCTTGCTGGGCTACAAGCACACATTGCCAGATCATCAACGTCTGCCTCAAGTCCTTCTTGTCAGGGCAGTTCTCAATCCATTCTCTATGCAAACTTCATTTGTGCTTGGGATTGCCATGCACCCAGGTGCAGGACCTTGCAATTGGCCTCATTGAACTTCATGAGGATGGCATGGGCCCACCCCTCAAACCAATCCAGCTCCCTCCAAATGTCATCCCTTCCTTCCCATGTGTCAACTACACCACACAGGCTGGTGTGATCAGCAAGCTTGCTCGGGGCGCTCTCAATCAAGTTGATGTCTCTGACAAAGATGGATAACAACATTTGTCCCAGTAAACGCCTTAAGGAACTCCATTCACCACTGGTCTCCATTTGGAAATCAAAACATTGACTAAAACTCTTTGAATATGACTATTCAGCCAATTCCTTATCCACCAAATGGTCCATCCACCAAATCCATATCTTTCCGATTTAGAGACCAAGATGTCATGCAGGACAATGTTGAATGCTTTGCACAAATTCACATAGATGACATCAATTGCTTTTTCCTCATCTGCAGGCTCCATCATAAAAGGCCACCAAACTTATCAGATACAATTTGCCCTTGTTAAAGCCATGCTGATTGTCACAAATCACCTGCATATTTTCCATTTCCATTGTTATCTGATGAAAGCATCATTATTTGCATACTTTGTAGTTTACCTCATTGTCTTCAGTCTTATCTCTGTCCCATACACATTTTATAGTCACATTTTTACAAAAGAAGAAATAAATATGGTTATGTCTCATTAAGGACTTCTGGCCTCTAAGAATGTGTGTGCTGAGCTTTCTTAGGTGTTCTGCAGTTCAGTTTGTCCTTTCTCTGAACCCCTTGTTGCATTAAAAGGAGAAAATCAATTTGGCAAGAAATAAACACCCTCACATTCCAGCTAGCCCTCAGGTGTTAGAGGAGCTATTTGTGTTTTATCAGGAAGATAACCTAAGGGATCTTTTGTATTTCTGATGGTCTTGCTCAAAAGAGGGGTTTAATCTTTACCTTCAAAAAGAACAATTTAAATTATCATGGAAAGGAATGGATTTGTCTCACTTTTGTGGAACATAACTATGGTAGAAAAGTATTCTTCAGAAAGCTTTTTCAATTTCAGATACAGAAGAAAAAAGATTCCCTCCAAGAAAAGTAGGGAACATGGATATTCTGATTATTTATCTTGCTCCAAAAGTGTAGTGTGTTTTATAAAGGTATATTTTGTTCATATATAGTGGTCATTAATTCCTAAATAAATAAGAATATTGTAGTTCCAAGTATCTAAAACCAGCACCAGCTTAAGCAGTGGATACCAAGAGATCAAATGAAAATTTGATATCATTATGTCCACAAATCATTATGTCCACAAAATAATGTTTGGAGACACTTAACTACATGGTATATAGGGTTAAAATAGCCTAAGTGGCTTAGGGAGAAAGCATTTGTTTCTTTCCAAAAAGAAATTAATTATGCTTTGATACTGAAAATCCCGAGTCACAAATCTCAGTGACTGAGGGTTTGAAGGGTCAAGAATCATACACAGGCTAAAAATTAAACAGAGATTCTGCAAAATCTGTGCTTGCTTGTGTTGGCAAGAAGCTAGCAAGGGTCAAAAGATGTTGATGAATGTAGACACTTACAATATGACAAAGTTTTCCAAGACCTATTCATAAATACTTTGATGCATTTTACAGAAAAGTCTGCATTTGTTACAGAAGGAAGATTCTAAAAGCCAATTTTATGTTGTGAATGAATGTGAAACTTGGTGGTGGGGAAGAGGAGATCAACTGCTTGAAGGCACAGAGTCTAAAGAATCTGATTATTAAAAAAAACCAAACAAAAACAAAAAAAACCCCACACAAACCCACAAAAAACCCAAAACAAAACAAAAAAGAAATAAAACCAAACAAAAAATGAAAAACCCAAACAAAAACAACAGCAAAAAATGAGTCAAGTTTTCTGTATTTTTTATACCAAGATTTTTCTGTTTTCATACCAGTGTAAGAACAAAAGTAGCGTTCTACACTGCTGCAAAATGTATTGTGCTGTCCCACCTAGGACTAATATTTTTCTAAATATTTTGAAATATTTCTTTTTTTAAGCTTTTGCTACCTAAAGCTAGACTTTCAAATGGGAAGTGTTCCTTTTTTAACTTTTCTAGATTTCTTAAGTGTAAGCAATCACCTGTTAAATTTTAACAGGTTGTCTGTTTCTGTTTAGAATAAGCAATCTGGTGCACAACTGTCCTATTTGTAGTTCTGCTAATATAAATGCAGGTCATAGGATGCTAGGGAAAACCACTACTTAATTGAGATTTCTGGAGGTGGAAACAATTGAATTAAAAATCTTCATCCTAGAAGACAGGAAAGATAATTATTTATCCTCATGCAAATATTTTATTACAGCCTGAATTTTGATTATTGTGAATAAAATTAATGAATGGGGAAATAAGTTAAAGCACTCTACTTGATTTTTCAAAGGCTTTGCTAAGGGTATGAGTTTGCCCTCTTGCAGTCTAATTGTGTAGCAGAATGAGTCAAATATAAAATAAAATTTAAGTTGTAAGTAGTAAGTAAATAAAAGAAAATGTCTTCCAGTGCATAAAGCTTCTGTTAGGGAAGATTTTAAGAGGCACAGATCTCAGAATTTTAAACAACCTTATGGAACAGTCATGAAGTTTAGGGACAACAATTCTGAAAGCAGTTTCCTTCTCTGTTAATTTGTAATAAGTAGGATCAATACCTTTGAGAACTTGTCATATTCTTTTCTGTTTATTCTGAAAAACACACAGTCATTTTTTAGAAATGTGTTTATTTAACTTTGTGTAGTTTTCGGTTTAAATATGCAGCAAGTTATATTGTGGTCGTGCAATATTTACAAATAGATTCATAGATTTATAGAAACAGAAACCCAAAACAAAAGGCAAACCAAACAAAAAACTCCAAAAAACACACACACACACACAAAAAAAAAAAAAACAAAAACAAAAACAAACAAAAAAAAAACCACGAAAAAAACAAGACAACAACCAACAAAAAACTAAAAACCTTCTCAGGATCTCAATTCTACTATAAGCTCAAGAGAGACACAGGGAAATGAAACGGTTGTGCTTAAGATCAGAAACCAAATAACTCCCCAGTATGATAACAGAATGTTCTTTGTTCATTACAATATCTTCCTGACCTATTAGAATAATAGAATGATTTCGGTTGGAAGGGACCATAAAGATCAACTACTTTCAACCCCTCTGCAGTGGCACCTCTCAATAAACCAGGCTGTCCAAAGACTCATCCAACCTGGGCTTGAACATTTCCAGGGTGGGTACATCCCCAACTGCCCTGGGCAACTTGTTCCAGTGTCTCACCACCCTCACACTAAAGAATTTCTTCCTAATGTGTGACCTAGATCTACCTTCTTCCAGTCAAAAAACATTATCCCTTGTCCTGTCAATTCATGCCCTTGCAAAACATCCCTCGCTTTCTTTCCTCTAAGCCCCTCTCAGGCACTGGAAGTCTACCATATGGTCTCTCTGGAGCCTTCTGTTCTCTGGCTGAACAATCCCAATCAAAATATCTTCAGATTTCAAAATCAGTGTTGCATGGCTTTTTGCAGCAATTATTTTAAGCAATGGAATAAAGCTTTGGGGGAAGACTGCAATTTGCAAAAAGAATCCCAAGCTACAGAATGAAAAACATCTGGAATAATAAAAAAACCCTCAGTTATTAGCGAAGTAGAAGAAAGCATTTTTCATCTAAATTAGGAGAGGTCATAGTGCTTACATATAATTTTAAAAATTTAAACAAAACAGCAGTCAAGAAATAAAGGCTTTATGCTCCCTCTCTCGTGTGCTTTTTATGGTGTTCCCTCAAATAAAATTCCTATTTGCATTTTTATGCAATGGCAAAAATATTTTGTATCTCAAATATTCATTCTAGCATGCATTTTAACGAAGTAACTGAGGACACCTCCAAAACATGCCATGTCAAAAAGTGAATCCTAGAATTTTATTCTAAAGTCTTTATTTTTTGTAGAATATCTGATACAAATTAATTCTAAAAATCTTTGGAAGAAGATGAGACAAACCTTAAGAAAATACCACATCAATTCCCAGAGGAGAGGTGTGTTCAGAAATACTCTACTCCAGAACACCATATGGCTGTTAGCTAGATTTATTGTACCTGCTGCAAAACATCGTGATGTTCTTGTGCCAGAAGTACTGTTATTATTTCTTCTCAAAAACACTCACTGAACTCACTCCTGCAGGCTATAAACAAAATTTTGTTCACATTCTCTATACATAACTATGTAGGAAGGAACTATCCAGTACTCACAGTAGGAGTAGGCAGTAGAAACAAGTATTTTGGTGGAAAAAAACCCAAGCCAAACCAAAAAAACCCCACACAACAACAACAGAAAACACATATCAAAAAACAAGAACAGGATTCTAAAGACAAATGCCAAGCATGTAATTCAACAGTAGACACAACATCTCAAACATTCTCAAAAGAAATTATTCTTAAGGGAAGTTGCAATACATTTTCAAAATTAAGTGTTCTCTGGAGAAAAGGACAGAAACTAAAGACAAATCTGTTTTGCTCTATTTTGTTTTGTTTTCTATTATTTTATGCTAACTATTTATGTATTAGGAATTTTTATTAAAGTAGTTGATAGAATGTCAATAGTCAAGAACAATGAATTATGGAAAACCTTGTGGAACCCGGTTCTTATTTTATATACAACTATCATAAATGTAGAATCTTTAAATTGTAAGTATTTTAACTTAGTCCTTGCACAAATAAACTGTACATTAACACATTTGCATCTAATTTTGTTTGAAAATAAACAAATAGATTGCATTATAATTTTATTCCACTCTTTTGTGCGTTGTCATATGGAAAGGCTTTTATGACTCCATTAATCAAGATAAGTTAAAATTAGATTAGTTAGATTAGATACTAGTAGATTGTCAGGAATTTCCATAAGAAAGTGTTATCCCTTAGTAAAACTGCATTCTCTCTATAAACAACCATATTACCAAATCTCTTATAAAACCAATCTGTGTTTTTACTATAGAGATGTCATGAAACTTCCACAACTGTGTTGTTCTTTCTTTCAGTCAGAATTCAGTTTTTAGTGGGGTGACTTTTCATATATATTTTCATGGCACAGTAAAACGAGAGGTAATGTTCCTCTGATGCCTGGGCTGAATTTACTGACTTCCCATACATCCACTCCTGCCTCAGTTTTCTTCCAAGAAATGTACAGCTGTTCAGTGCTATCAAAATGAAAAGGTGGATATAGCTGTAGATTTCCTACACCTTGAATTTTTTTTTTAGTTTGTCAGTCCCTGTTGTGGTGTTCTGTATTAAAACAAAGAAATTACAAAATTTCAGATTGATTCTGTTTTCCATCCTCTCCATCCATGGTCTTTAATTTGACCATTAGCAAAAGGAGAGCTATCCTAATGAGGGTGTTTCTTCACACTGATCAGGCATGAAAACAGTTGAAAAGCAGATCTGGAGAATGCTGAGTCAGATTGCAGGTTCTGAGTTCTCCTTTCTCAATTTTTAAAGTCACCTTAAGAATGCTGAAGCTTAATTTTAGCAGTTCTGATATCTCAAGAGCTGCTTTTTGCATTTGTTAAGGACTGTGTGTCTTTTAGTTTGCAAATGCTGTGTTTAAAATCTACCATTCTTATACATATGTGCTTCGTATCTTCATGTGTGAAGAGATTTCTCATTTATAAGCTAGCACAAAACTGTGATTTGGTTTCCTAGCCTTTGTTTATCATGTCCTTGAATTACATTTAATAGTATTGTAATATATAAATGTTTTCATTAAATGAGCTGGAATAATAAGCTTACTTACATATAATAATAATTTTATCATCATCAAGGTAAATCAGTGTGACCTTTAAATCAGATTATGAGATCCTTTATCTTTATATTATAAGTTTTTATAGTTTCTAGTTAATTGCTACCACAGGTTACATTAGATTTCTAATTGCTCCAATTATCTGTCCCTAACAAGTTCAAACACTGTGAACATAATAAAAAAAACAACGACAAAAACCACCACCAACAATGAAGTAAAACAACTATTTAAGCAGGTTTGTTTATATTTATAATTATTAATTATTTGGTTAACCTCTTTTAAATATTAAACAAAACATAACAAAAAAAAAAACCCTCAACATAACATTTTACAGAGGGCCACAGAATGTCATTTTCAGTGCACTCTCTCAGTACTTCACACTTCCCAATTTGTCTTATCACCACATCCTTGTTAAATTTAAACTCTGAGTCTGTTAAAACTGGTGCACAACTGGATAGCTTTAACTGTAAGTTTGCAAGTATTCCTTATAGAATCGACCAAATATAAATTTTATAATTTAATAGGAGAATCAATATGATGATGGAGGAATTGAGCTATCTGGACTATTGCAGTGAGTTACTCAGTTCTTTGCTAATTGACATATCAGACTAATTTCTCCCCCTTTAATTCTAATAGCCTTAATCAGTCAAACCGTAGACTCTGGGGATATGCTTCAGAGGCAGACAGGAAAGATGAAGTTTCCAGTGCAGATCTTTGGGGTCCACAGAACTTGTCTACAGCCCTTGGTTCCAGCTGGTTGTTCTTGGAGACAGTAACACTTTGAAGCAGCAGATTGTATCTGACAGCTTCAAGTAGAAGTACCTTCTCATCATCGTATAGTATAAGAAGTGGTGCTAACAGACTACTCATATTAGCTTGAATACTGTTCAGTTAAAAAAATAAGGAAACTAACAGAAAAAAAATCTGGAAGAAAATTTCAAACATGAAGATGCCTGTGGTGTAATTCTTATCACATCTGTTCTGGTTATCTATGGTCTTCTGAATTTTAGTTTTCCATTACACTCAAATACATTTTGATATATTTAGTTGTATGAAATATGTATGAAATATGTACAAATAATACAGCAGTTTAATGAGGCACAGCATTTCAATGTAGATATATACTCAACTAATGTTCTGAAAAGTAATTTTTACCTGCGTAACCAGAAAGGCACTAGTTTTTTAAAAGAATGAAAGGAAAAGGAAAGAGCTGATCTTGAAAAAAACACTAAAATAGATAAATCCACTTTCTTACTTACCTTGTTCTTCAAAGTAATAGTTTGTCACACTACAGAAAAATAGCATGCATATTATAGAAACATAGAATCATAGAATCAAAGAATCATTAGGGTTGGAGAAGACTTCTAAGATCAAGTTCAACTTTCAACTCAACATCACCATGTCAAATAAACCATGTCCTGAATTGCCACACTCACAAGTCTTTTGAACACCTTCAGGGATGGTCACTTCACCACTTCCCTAGGCAGCATGTTCCAATGCCTGACCGCTCTTTCAGTAAAGAATTCTTTAATTATAACAAATCTGAACCTCCCCTGGAGCAACTGGTGTCCATTTCTTGTAGGCTTATCACTGGTTACATAAAAACTGACCCCCATATCACTACAACCTCCTTTCAGGCAGTTGTAGAGAACTATAAGGTCTCCCCTCAAACTCCTTTTTTCTAGACTGAACAACCCTAATTCCCTCAGCTACTCTTTATAGAACTTCTACTCTAGACCCTTCACCAGCTCTCTGTTCTTCTTTTCTTACATTTTGCTAACCAAATGTCCTTCTTGTAGTGAGAGGCCCAAAACTGAACACACAACTTGAGGTGCAGCCTCACCAGTGTTGAGTACAGTTGGACAATTACTTTCCTTCTCCTGTTGACCACACTTTTGTGGATGCAGGCCAAGATGCTGTTGGTCTTCTTGGCCACCTGGGCACACTGCTGGATTATATTCAGATGGCTGAACACCACCAGGTTCTTCTCTGCCAGGAATTTTACCAAGGCACTTGGCCTTGTCAAACCTCATAAAATTGATCTCTGCCCATCCACTCAGCCTGTCCAAGTCCTTCCTACCCTCAGGCAGATCAACATTCCCACCCAACTTAGTACCAGCTACAAACTTATTAAGCGTGTGGTCAATCCTGTCATCCAGATCACTGACGAAGATATTAAACAAGAGTGGTCCTAAAACTGATCTTTGGGGAATATCACTTGTGAGGAGCTGTATTTAATGTCACTCACTGCATTTTAAGGCAGAACCATCTTCAGTACCGATGAAATCCTGACTCTACAAGGAATTTATAACTTTACTCTAACTTTTGTCACTTTGCTTCATAAAGGGTACTTTGGGTTCTAAACTCACAAACCTGATTTCATCACTGACTTCAAGGAGGCGTGGATTTCACCACAGGATATTTTTGACAAAGCGTGTCAGACTTTGAATATAACTGCTCTAACAGGAGACAAATCTTTCTGTTAGTCATGTTTCTTTTATAAGGTTTTTGGAATGTACTATGGCTAACATAGCTTATGGAATATTTCTTCTTGCTTTGTTCCAAGTTTTTGTGTATTAGAAATGCATTTGTGTTTTCAATAACACACATTTTGGAGACATGCAGAGACTCTTCTGCAGTGTTTAAAGTGTAAGTGTATTTTAAAGTGCAACTTTATTTTATTTACTTTAAAGTGCAACTATATTTTGCCTATTTGTGTGTTTAAGGTTTGCAGACCATGAAGCTGCATTATCAGCACTCCTATACTTGCATATAAATGTTTTATATTAAGCCTGAGAATGACCTTTGGGAACTCACCATTTTCTTCCTTTTGTCTTTGGATTCCTAGAAATAAGGAAGGATCAAGAGCTTCTTGTCTTTATTATTTTATATTAGGATCAAGGGCTTCTTCTCTTTATTATTTTATATTAAGATCGTATTATTATAACAGCTTACCTGTCTGTCTGTCTTCCTGTATGAAATATATTTTTAATTATGGGTGGGAATGTGGTCATTAATATGATGCATGTTTTATGCAAGCCAGTAATGTGTCTCTTAAAAACCCAGCATTTGAACTCTACTAATGATGACTAGTCTCAATTTAAAGGCTCAAGCAATTGAGTTCCTGCCAGGTTCACTGATGAGCTGTTACAGTGATAAACTGCCCCTACAGTAAAACACTCTTGCCCAAGTTTTATTTTTCATCCCCTAGTTTCATTTTCCAAGCAGTGGATCTTATTGTACATTTTTTCCTAGATCAAAAGGCTGGCCACTGGCAGAAAATTATTCCTGCATGCTCATCCACATGCTTGAATATTCTTGTTGAGATGTGCTTCAAGATTCTTTTCTTATTATTGAAGAGAATGAACTCATTAAAACTCTTGCAGTATAAAACATTTTTGAGAGATGAATTATAGCTGAAGCACATTACTGAATTCTTTCAGTTTTGCAATGAACTGAACAACATATACTGATTGCTGTCTGATGTGCAGTATAAAGTGCTTATAAAATTACCTAATTCTGCATTTAATTTTCTTCCCTGGGTATCACTTTAATATAAAAAACACCAATAAATAAACCTAGACTGCAAATTAAATTAATTATTTCCTAATCAGCAGTGCAGTTTCAGTTGATTCTTTCTAGTCATTTAAAGATATATTTTTGGTTCTGACTTTTTATCTATAAAACCAGACATGTATTTTTCAATTAGTTTCTTCTTCATTCTTTAAAAGGCCCTGCAAAGGGACCTTGACAGGTTAGAGAGATGGGCAATCACCAGCTGCATGAAGTTTAACAAGGGTAAGTACTGAATTCTCCACGTGGGATGGAGCATCCCGGGTGACAAGTACAGAACGGGGATTGAGTGGCTGGAGAGCAGCATGGAAGAGAGGAACATGGGGGTCCTGGCTGATGACAAACTGAATATGAGCCAGCAGCGTGCCCTGGCAGCCAGGAGGGCCAGCCTGGGGTGCATCAACCACAATGTCACCAGACGGTCAAGGGAGGTGATTGGCCTGCTCTACTCTGCAGTGGTATGGCTTCACCTTGAGTACTGTGGGAAGTTTTAGGCACCTCGGTATAGGAAAGATATTAAGTTATTGGAGAGCATCCCAAGAGAGCAACATGGGTGCTGAAGGGTTTGGAAAGGATGACTTATCAGGAATGGTTGAGGTCACTCAGTTTGGAGAAAGGGAGGTTGAGGGGTAAACTCATTGCAATCTATGGCTTTCTCATGAGAGGAAGAGATGAGACTGGTGCGAATTTTTTTACTTATATGATCAAAGACAGGACTTGGAGAAGTGGTAGGAAGCTGAATAAAGGGAAGTCTAGGTTAGATACTAAGAAATGTTTTTTCACCCAGAGGGGGGTTGAGCAATGAAGCAGGCTCTCTGGGGAAGTGGTCATAGCACCAAGACTGCCTGAGTTCAAGAAGCATTTGGATGACACTCTCAGGCACATGGTGTGATCCTGGGGGTGCCCTACACAAGGACAGGAGTTGGATTTAATGATCCTGATGTTTTGTTCTAACTCAGCATATTCTATGATTCTATGAAAATACTATATTCTTTAAAATCTTTTAAAAATTGCTTCTAATTTTATATGAAATTTAATGAGAATTACTATCAAGTAGATTGTATATTTTTTTTCTTACAGCCACAGGTGTATTCTTTGCTTCTGTTTTCTAAGGAACTCCCTCAAACTACTTGGAAAATGCCTCTGTGTTTTAGAAAAAGTGTGGAGCACACCTCAACTAGTTGTCAGTTCTTCAACTATACTGACATGGGAAGATATCAGACAATAAGTGCCAAAATGAGATGAGGTGGACATTTAGAAGCATGAAGAAAAGGCACTTAAGAGACAGACAACTGTCTGACTAGAGAAAGCAGGTGATGAAGAATTAGTAGCAGTTGCACTTACACTACATATAATCTTCCTTTTACACAGTATACCAATTGTCTTTATCATTATTCTCATTTCCTTCAATGTTAGACTGAAATATTTGAGGAAAGCTGGAAAAGACAGATATTCAAAACCTGTTAGAGGTTTTACCTCAATATACTGAGAACTACCAAGTTCACTTAAAGCCCGTTATAGGGGATGGCCAACTGGATAAAGAGAAAAGGCAGAGAAAAAGATAATAAATATCTCTTGCTAGACTAAAAAATGGATGATAAATTAAAAGAAGTAAATTAAGGAGTAAATAATTTGTTCTAGGACAAATTTAAGTGAATGTATCATATATGTTCTGTAAGGCAATGACAAACATTTCTAGGACCAAATGAAAAGTATTGCTCTGAGTACAAAATTCTGCATTATGTCTTCAAGAAGGAAAATTATATATAATGTAATATGGTTACACAGAAGAGTTGTCAACTGGAATCAAAAGGTCTCATTTAATAGCTGTGTATAGCAGAAGTCATTCCCTTGAAGATGACCAGGCCCTTCAGAAATGAGTAATGAGCACTTGTAACAATGTTTCTGATCATATTTTTAGCACTGATTTTAGGGATAGAAATTTTGGTCCCTTGAGGGAGGCTAGGTCCACTAGTAATTTTTCAGAAACCCATATTGGTTTTATAATAAAATATTTTTCCATTTACCTGCAAACCTCTGGAGTCCTCCTTTGGCTGTGAAACCTTTAGAACCACCTAGTAACAAAAAAATTGAGCAAGTGTTCATCAGTATCCATAACTAATGTCCTCTGGCCTTTATTATGCATCATACATTTCACAGGAAGGTCTGCTGCCTCCCTGGTGCCTGGGTTAAGGATGATGCAAGTAAGCTTTCCAACCTTGTGAATCCTTGAGATTATTACCCACTTCTGGTCGTTCGGGTGGATAGTGATGATGTAATAACAAGAAGCACCCATTCAATCAAACGAGAGTTCAAGGACTTGGGGCAACTGCTGAAGGGATCAGGAGCCCAAGCTGTATTTTCCTTCATCTCTCTAATGACACCAATGGATGAGGGAACTAGTAGGAAGATCCAGCAGGTTAACTCGTGGCTAAGGGACTGATTTCAATGGCAGGGTTTTGGGTTCTTTGACCATGGGGCAAATTCCATGCTACCCAGTGCCCTCAAATCATACGGGCTTCATCTGTCTAGCAGGGGCAAAAGGACTATAGCCTGTAAGGTGGTGGGACTGATCAGGAGGGCTTTCTACTAGGTTTGAAGGGGGAAGGGATTGAAACCAGGCTTTCCAAAGATGAGGCCGAGGGTGGAAAGCCTGAGTTGTGAGTAAAATCAGCAGCCTAACTGAAGTGCATGTACACCAATGCATGCAGTATGGGAAACAAACAAGAGGAGATGGAAGCCATTGTGCAGCAGCAAAGCTCTGATGTAGTTGCCATCACAGAAACGTGGAGGGATGACTCACATGACTGGAGTGCTGCCATGGATGGCTACAAGTTCTTCAGAAGGGACAGACAATAAGAGGTGGAATAAGAGGTGGAGGGGGGCTCTATCTGTTAGAGAGCCGCTTAGCTCTGTAGAACTCGAGGTCAGTAGCAATAAGGTTGGGTGCCTGTGGGTCAAAATCAGGGGAAAGGCCAACAAGGCTGACATCCTCGTGGGAGTCTGTTAGAGACCACCCAACCAGGATGATGAGAGGGATGAACTATTCTACAAGCAGCTGGCAGATGTCTCAAAATCAGCATCCCTTGTTCTTGTGGGTGACTTTGGCCTGCTGTATGTCTGCTGGGAACTGCACACAGCAGAAAATACACAGTCCAGGAGATTCCTGGAGCATATAGAGGATATTTTCCTGCTCCATCTGGTCAATGAGCCTACCAGGGATGGGTCCCCACTAGATCTTCTCTACACAGAGAGGGGCTGGTGGGAGATGTAGTGGTCAGAGGCCATCTGGGGCACAGTGGCCATGAAATAATAGAGTTTTCAGTACTCAGGGATGCAAGGAAGGCCAACAATAAAACCTCTATGCTTCTGGAGGGCAGATTTTAGCTTTTTCAGAAGACTGATTCAGAATGAGCACTGAGAAACAGCCCTTGAAAACAAAGGGGTCCAGGAGGGATGGGTGTACTTCAAGGAGCAAGTCCTGAATGCACAGGAGCAGTCTGTCCCTGTGTGCCAAAAGGCAAGGCAGAGGGGAAGACGACCAGTCTGGCTGAACACGGAGATAGTGAAGAAAATCAGGATAAAAAAAGAGAGCCTACAGACTATGAAAAAAAAGGTCTGGATACTCAGGAAGAGTTTAGGAATATAGTTAGGTCATGTAGAAAGAAAATTAGAGAGGCAAAGGCACAATTTAAACTCAATCTTGCCACTTCTGTGAAGGGTAACAACAAGTCTTTCAACAGGTACATTAATGGCAAAAGGAGGAGCAGGGAAAACCTCCATTCTTTGTTGGACATGGAGGGAAATATTTTTACCAAAGATGAGGAAAAGGCTGTTGTATTTAACACTTTCATTACCTCAGCTTTCAACAGTAAGACAGCTTGTCCTGAGGACAGCTGCTTCTGGGGCTTGTAGAGAGAAATAGGAAGCTGAGTAGCTCCCCTGTAATCCTGGAGGGAACAGTTTGTGACCTGCTGAGCCACTTGGATTCTCACAAGTCTATGGGACCAGACAGGATCCACCCCAGGGTGATGACGGAGCTGGTGGAAGAGCTCACCAAGGCTCTCTCCATCATTTACCAACAGTCCTGGCTCGCTGGGGAGGTCCCAGATGATTGGAAGATGGGGAATGTGACAGCAAGTGATGTCCCCCAGCAACCAGTGCTGGGCCCAGTTCTGTTTAATATCTTCATTGATGATTTAGATGAGGTGATTGAGTCCACCATTAGCAAATTTGAAGATGACACCAAGCTGGGGGGGAGTGTGGATCAGCTGGAAGGCAGAAGGGCTCTGCAGAGGGACCTGGACAGACTGGAGAGTTGGGCTGATTCCGACAGGATATGGTTCAACATGGTCTCTCACTCGTGATGAAAATCTCTTTAAGATACGCAATAGGATTACAATCTACATGATGGCACTTAATTGTCTCCTTGCTCCTTCCTCCCCAAATTCTCACTGAATTCCAAGGTTTAGATTTTCCTTATGTATGTATTTTATGTATTTTTTTTTGTGAAAGATCACTCATTAGATCATTTTCTTTACAGAACAGAAACAAAGTTGAATAATAATAAGTTAACTTCATTTACTTGAAAAAAAAATAGATAAAATCTGTGGAAGACATAATCTCTGTCATGACGAAACAGTCCTTTTTTTCAGACAAATAAGATTAGCATTAGAAAATTATATACTACTAAGATGATTCTCAGAGTAAGTAGGAACAGGAGACTCTTCAGTCATACAAATACTTGAAGAATATTAGGTTCTGTGTTGTTGTGTTTTGTTTTGGTTTCGCTTGGTTCGGCTTTAAAGGCAGACCTTGCTATATATGCTATGAATTTCATAGGAGAAAACCCCACAGAAATATTTTAGATAGATTTTTAAAGATATTGGTCCTAGTTATTTGTGTGATTCCCACACTTGCAGTGACACACTGTTTGAAATATTTTTTACCTCTACCATACTAAAAATGATACTGGATGCATGTTCACAAGAGTGAATTTATATGAAAAGTCATACACATCTGCACATTCTCACATGCTTGCAAATGGCATATAAATGAAAACTGGTTATGCATTCAGTTATTTGATGGGCTAATAACCTCCTGTTCTCATTATCATATATGTTGTACTGTGAAGGCTTTATTAATAGCTAGGTGATTTGGTTTCAACTCTTAGGACTAAAGGAAAAGTCCAGGATTGTATCTGCAATCTTTTATACTAAATTGCCATGTAATCACTGATTCTATATGCCATTGTCCCATTTTGGTGGTCAGGGGAACCATAACAGTCAGATAACAGAATTACTCTCTGCTGCATCCTTTCCACCCTCCCAAGGGAAGAGAAGAGGGGAATATGGAAGAGACACTGGAAGAGGTTGAAAATTAAAACTGGACCAGGTTTACTGGAACAAGGAAAGGATAGTAACACATGAGGTCAGGAACAAATATACAAATATATACAAAATCCTATCACTGTGATCTCAGGTGTAAGTGTCCAAGGGTCTTTTGTGTCAGAGCTGACTTGGAAAAGGTATTTACAGCTCTTCCCAGCACCTAACGAATTCAAATCCTACAGAGCACAGGGTGAGCTGACAACAAAACAGAAACCTCTCTCCAAGACCTCTGAGCACAGAGAATCAGCAAGGAAGAAGGGAGCAGTAAAGGGAAGATTTTAGGTTCTCCTGTATTTTATATGGTATGGCAGGAAATGGGAAGGAATCCTGTCCCCTCTCCATTCTGCCCCTCCCAGATCCCTCAAGATCCTAAACATCACTCTCTCTCTAGGTCCTTTCATTGGTACTGTAAAATTAGCCTGGCCTCCCTAAAACTGCAACATCCCCATTTTTTTCCATGTATTTTTCTTAATCCTGCCATTCTTTGTTACTTCTTAGATTCTTTTGTAAAAGGCTAGTAGCTCCTGTGCTGTGCACTCCCACTGTCATTATAAAATGATTGGGATCTCTCGCTATTAAAGTAGTGGAAAAAATTGTAGATCCTCTTTATTAAGTAGCGATGTACTTTTGCAGTAAGTGACATTGATTCTCATTATTTAGTCTTAAAGATATATTCCTTGTGCCAGTGGAGACTATCTTTCTCTATTTGTCTTGAAGCAAATAACCACACCTAAATATTTCAGTACAAGATTCCACCATTTTATTGACACTAATAATTTAGTACAAATCCTGCAACTAAAGGTGATGTTTGTGATCTTGATAACAGATTCTTGGGTCTTCTTTAGTAATGACTGGATCCCCAATGTCCCTTTGCTAGGTTAAAGAATATGTAGAGTAATAAGCTGTGCTGCTTCTCATGTTCCATTAGGTTAGTCCTTTATAACACACATCTTCAGGAAAATAGAATATGATTTGTGGTGCTCTAAACAGAAAATAACTGGGATCAAGACCTGTATCTCACATGGTGACTGGGAAATGGAAGTTTTTCAGTGTTGTGGATAGTTGAATAATACCCAATAATGTCCCCATATATATAAAATCTGGTTGGAGCAGGAAGTACTTCACATCAGAAGCAGTGGATGCAGTCCATCTCTTATTATGTTCATAAAAATCTCAGGTTTTATTCATTCCTTTGTGTTTCTTTTTAATATTTTTTTTTTTATTGCTTGAAAGGGAGCTTTTATAGCAAATAATGGCTGAAATTAGTAACTGATATTTCTACATTCAGTTATTGCAGCAGGGAAATTAAGTGGAAAGATGCCACATTTCTGTCATTTAATCCCATCTTTCATGAGACTCCTAGCAGTCTGAAATCAGACCAATCTCAGGAAAGAAACATGGAACCAGATGAAAGTTGGTATTGGAAATGAAGGTCATCTGTGATGGGTCCTCATCATAATTGACTTGATTCTGAAGGGAGTGAAAGGCCCCACAGACAAGCAAGACCCACTTCTTAGGGAAGTATGCTTCCTACCTGTGGCCAGGATTATAGGTAAATACAGAAAACTTCCTTCCCTACTTTGGCCCTCGGATTATTACCCATTACTGATTTTTCAGATAGGCGGTGGTGAGGCAGCAACAAGAAATCCAACAGCAATGAAGAAAGACTTTAGGGCCCTGATACAGCTGATCAAGGAGTCATGAGCACACGCAGTGTTCTTCTCCATCCAACCAGCAGTGGGGACTGATGAGGGGATAAGCAGGAAGAGCCAGCAGATTCATTATTGGCTTTAAGTGTAGTGTTACCTGCAGGACTTTGGGTTCTTTGGCCAGGGACACCATGGTCTACAAGGCACCAGCCCTTCTGGCAACAGGTGGGGGAAGCCTATCTTGAAGGGGAAAAGATCCTGGAACAAGAGTTAGAAGGGCTCATAGAAAGAGCTTTGAACTGGATTTGAAGGGGGATGGGAATGAAACAAAGTTTATTAGAGAAGAACCTGAAGCATTACAGTGCTTGAGGGTAGGTATGCTACCAAGGTCGTACAGTCTGCTATTTCAGTGGAGGTGGGGAATGGTGATCCATATGACAGCAAAGACACAAAGGTTAGTGATAGCTTAGCAGCTAGGAAGTATGTAAGTGTGGTCAGGTGGGAATTAAAGATTCTCCTCCCCAAAAGATCCTGGTATCCAATGTAATCTCCCCTGACGCAACTTGAAGCCGTTTCCCCTTGTCCTGTCATCTGCCACCAGTGAGAAGAGACCAAACCCATTCTCACTAACATCTCCTTTCAGGTATTTATAAAGTGTGATAAGGTCTCCCCTCAGCTTCCTTGACCACAGACTATACAGCTCCAACACCCTCAGCCTCTCCTCTTAAGAGATGTTTTCCAAACCCTCCATTAGCTTTATTTGCCTTCTTTGGACTTGCTCCAACACCTCAATGTCCTTTTTGTAGTCAGGTGTCCAAAACTGAACACTGTACTCGAGTAGCAGAGTAGCTACTGAGTAGCAGAATTATTTCCCTAATCCTGCTAATCATACAGTTTCTGATACAATCCAGAATGCCATTGCTGGCTCATATTCAGTTGACTGTCAATCAATACACCAAGGAACTCTTCTGCCAGGCAGCTGTCCAGACACTCTTCTCCAAGAATGCAGCATTACCTGGGGTTGTTGTGACTAAAATGTAGGACCTAAAACTTGGTCATCTTGAATTTAAAACATTTGGTCTCAACCCAATGATCCAGTCTGTCCAGGTCCCTCTCTAAAACCTTTCTTCCAACCAGGAGATTGACACTCCCTCACAACTTGGTGTCATCTGTGAACTTACTGAGTGTGCATTCAACCCCCTCATCAAGATCATCACAAAATCACAGAATAATCTGGGTTAGAAAGGACCTCTGAGATCATCAAGTCCAGCCTTTGATCCACTACCACTGTGATTTCCAGACCATGACACTGAGTGCCACATTCAGTCTCTTCATAAAAACCTCCAGGGACAGAGAATTCACAACCTCCCTGGGCAGCCCATTCCCATGCTTGATCACCCTCTCTGTAAAGAATTTTTTTTTAATATCCAACCTAAACCTCCCCTGGCAGAGCTTTAGACCATGCCCTCTTGTCTTATTGACATCTGCCTGGGAGAAGAGACTGACCCCCCCCCCGGCTCCCACCTCCTTTCAGGGAGTTGTAGAGAGTGATGAGGTCTCCCCTGAGCCTCCTCTTCTCCACCCCCAGCTCCCTCAGCCCTTCTTCACAGGACTTGTGCTGAAGTCCCTTCACAGTCTCCTTGCTCTTCTCTGGACCTGGTCCAGCACCTCAATCTCTTTCCTGAACTGAGGAGCCCAGAGATTTCCCTTTCCCTTTCCCTTTCCCTTTCCCTTTCCCTTTCCCTTTCCCTTTCCCTTTCCCTTTCCCTTTCCCTTTCCCTTTCCCTTTCCCTTTCCCTTTCCCTTTCCCTTTCCCTTTCCCTTTCCCTTTCCCTTCCCCTTTCCCTTCCCCTTCCCCTTCCCCTTCCCCTTCCCCTTCCCCTTCCCCTTCCCCTTCCCCTTCCCCTTCCCCTTCCCCTTCCCCTTCTCCTTCCCCTTCCCCTTCCCCTTCCCCTTCCCCTTCCCCTTCCCCTTTCCCTTCCCCTTCCCCTTCCCCTTCTCCTTCCCCTTCCCCTTCCTCTTCCCTTTCCCCTTCTCCTTCTCCTTCCCCTTCCCCTTCCCCTTCTCCTTCCCCTTCCCCTTCCCCTTCCCCTTCCCCTTCCCCTTCCCCTTTCCTTTTGCCCTTTCATTTCCCCTTTCCTTTTGCCCTTTCGTTTCCCTTTTCCTTTCTCTTTCCTTTTCCCTTTCCATTTCCCCTTTCCTTTTGCCCTTTCCTTTCCCTTTCTCTTTCTCTTTCCTTTTCTCTTTTCCTTTCCCTCTCCCTTTCCCTTTCTGTCTCCATTCCTTAGTTATCATTTTAATGCTTACCAGTTCTGCTCAATAAAGTTTTGTAATTGCACCCAATATTGTGTTATCTTTACTTTGTCCTGGTAGGATCCAACAAGAACCTCTATGCTTCCAGACTTTGGAACATAACAGGAGGAAGAAAATGTTGCTGTCTGTCTTGCAGAGTGATCATGAAAATAGTTTGTAGTTCATGGAGAAGGAGGAGGGGAGTCAACAAAACCACTACTATGGACTTCTGAGAGTCTTTAGCTTGTTTAGGACACTAGTAGAGAGATTCCCTTGGGAAACTGTCCTGAAAGACAAAAGGATCCAGGAATGTTGGACATTATTCAGGAAAGGATTCTTAAAGACACAGACGCAGACTGTCACTGTCTGCCACAAAGACAGACCGTCGAGGAAGATGGTGGGTTTGGCTTAATGGAGAGACTTGCTGGGATTCAGGGGAAAAAAAAATATAGAAATTGGCATCTCAAAATACATGGATCTTATTAAGTCATGCACATTAAAAAGTAGAAATGCAAAATCTCGACTACCAGTCCATATGGCCACTGTTTTCTTATGAAAAAACAAAAAAATTTTTTAGTAATATATCAACAGCGAAGAGGGCCAGGGAGAATTTTCATCCTTTACTGGAAGCAGAGGGGAAACACTACCACAGAGGATGAAGAGAACACTGAGATATTGAGTGCTTTCTTTGCCTCCTTCCTTAATAGTCAGACCAGTTATCTTATGGGTATTCAGCACCCTGAGCTGCAAGATGGGGAACAAAAGAAAATAAATTCCCCATGATCCAGGAAGAAGCATGGTCTGTAACTACAATTGTTTTATGTTTTGTTTATGAGAATATATTAGCCACTGCTCATATAAGTTTCACAAATTGCAAAACTAACCAGCTTTATGGTTTGAACAAATTACAACGGTTTATTTCAGGGAAAATAACACCACTCTGAAAGGAGTCTTAGGAGGGAGTTAATAGTGGGAGAAAATGCAGGAAATACAGGTCTTTAAACTAATGAATCACGCACATACACACACACAGCGGGAGAAAGCATTTTAAGCAAACAAAGGGAACAATCAGCGTTCTTTTCACCCTTGATGCTCTCGAAGCTGGGGTCGCTGTTCCTTCTCTCTGGTCTTTCTGGTCCTCCTTGGTGCTGCTTCCTCTTCTTGGTCACAGGTTTTCACTTCTGGTGTTTGCTTCTGCATTCTGATTTTGTCTCTGAATTTTTGCAAATTGGTAGCTGTGGGTCTTCCCTTTGTATTCAGGTTTTCCCCAATTTCTTTAGTTCACGTATTTGAAACAAATTTGCATCACCTGTCAGGCAGCTCTATCAGGAGTCATTCTGATTAGCATTTTGATGAGATTAGTCTTGACACATTTTGAAGATTGTAAACAGGGAAAAGGTGGTCCTGTGTAGAGGGAGGTTTGCTGATAGGAATAAGTTTGATACAACAGAGCAAACTATACCGGTGCCGCCTCATGCTGGCTTGGATGTAATTTTGATGATTCAAGACCCAATTTTGTTTTATTTTCAATGTATCCACATTGCAGAGTTAAAGACCTGCAATGACACCTGGACACTCATAAGTCTACAGGACCAGATATGACCCACTCAAGAGTATTGAGGGAGCTGGAGGAGGAGCTCAAAAAGCTGTTCTCCATCATTTAGTGCTGTTCTATAAGAAAAGCCAGAACAAGATTACATTTAACTATAGGCCTGTGAACCTGAACTTGGTACTGGGTTGCTGGGAAGAGCAATTCTTGTTTGAGTTCAAGCAATAGGTGCAGGACAACCCGGGGATCATGCCCAGCCAGGGTTCATGAAAGGCAGATCCTGCTTGACCAGCTTGATCTTGTTCTGTGACAATGTGACCCACCTATTGGATGAGGGAAAGAATGAAGACTTTGTCTACCTGGACTTCAGTAAAGCCTTTGGCATATTTTGCTACATCATTCTCCCAGAAAGCTGATGGGTTGTGGGTTAGACCTGTCTGCTCCTTGCTGCACTAAAAAAACACAAAAACAAACTGCTGAATGGCCAGGCATGGCAGAAGAGTTGTGGTAAATGGATTTAAATCCAATTAGTGGTGAGTCACAACTAGTTTTCCCCAGGGCTCAGTTTAGGAGCCAGTCTTGTTCTTGTTGATCTAGATGAAGGATATTGAGTGCTTCCTCAGCAAGTTTGCAAATGACAATGAACTGGGTGAAAATGTTGATCTTCTCAGACATAGGAAAGCTCTGCAGTGGGACCTGGCCAGGATGGATCAATTGTCCAAAGTCAATTTTTTGATGTTCAACGATGCCAAGTGCTGGGTCATGCACTTGAATCACAACAACAACAGGCAATGCTACATGGTAAAGAGTGACTGGAAAACAGCCTGGCAGAAAAGATCCTGGGAGTGTTTAATGACAGCTGTCTGGATATGATCCAACATTGTGCCCAGGTGTCTGAAAAGATCAACAGCATCCTGGCCTGCATCAGAAATAGTGTGGTCAGAAGGACTAGAGAGATGATTTTGCCCCTGTACTCAGCACTGGTGAGGCAACACCTTAAGTAGGGTGTTCAGTTTTGGGTCTTTCACTTACAAGAAGGGCATTTTGTTACTGGAGTGTGTCCAGAGAAGAAAAGTGAAGTTGGTGAAGATTCTAGAGCACAAGTCCTATGAGGAGTGGCTGTTGGAAACTGCTGTCTAGAGAAGAGAAGGCTGGAGAACCACAGTGGCTGGTTCTTCCCTCTCCCAGTCCATTTAGCCTTCTGCAGCTTGGGTGGTGGGACCAGAGCCCTTGCTGGTGAAGACTGAGGTAAAAATGTCATTAGGTACCTCCACCTTTGCCATATATCACATGACCAGGTTTTCTGGTGTCCTGACCATGGCTGTTATTTTCTCTGGTCTTTTTTTTATCATTCATGCACCCATAGAAGTTCTTCTTATTCACTTTTATGTCCTGGGCCAGATTAAATTCTATCTGGGATTTAGCTTTCCTGGCATGTTCCCTGGCTGCTCAAACTATGTCTTTGTACTTGTTCCAGTCTTACTTGTCCCTGCTTCCACTTTGTAGAACTTTCTTCTTACATCCAATGTGTCCAGGATCTTCTTGTTCATCTTTGATATGAGACTTTGGCCTCTCCAGAGAGTGGGTTGGGTGCCTCCATACCTTTTAGAAGAGAGTCTCCCACCACTATAGCTTGCTGCTTCTTCTTGTTAACACTTGTTGATGTTTCATGAGTGAATTGGGCTGCTTTTCTTGGCTCCAGCAACTTAGCTGATTCTTCTTCCTCCTGTTTTTTACCTTTGAAATCTTCCATTCCTCTTCATTATGAACTTCCCTTCTTTCTGTGTGTGCTGGTGAGGCAGTTCTTGGCTGCTTGTCTACAGGTTGTGGGTTCAGTGCAGCCTGGGACTGGATCCGACTCTTTGTCAGCTTTTCTGCCTCTCTCATGTTACCCAGACTTTCCACAGTGCTCTGCACCTCAGCCACCTTTGCTGTCCACCTGGGCATACCTGTTGCATGCAGGTATCCCATCTATTTCTGGACCATGCAAGAGATCTAGGAACTTCCCACAGCCTGAGGTAGGCATGGCAACCTAAGCCTTTAGAAGCTCTGTCTGGGTCAAGGCATCAGTCACCTTTAGGGTGGACAGTGCAGGCCCCCCCAGTTGGAGCTGCAGCCTTGACTCTTCTGCAAGAGCTTACCATTCTGCCATATTAGCTGAGATGAGTGACCTTGGCCCATGCAGACAGTCTTGGAATGGAATCCTTCAAAGTTCCCTCCCTGCCCTTCCACTCAATCTGCCCCACCAGGTCACCACTGGGATGACATCCCCTTTGCACATCTTGCTCACTGGAGCTCCCTGGCACTCCCTGCTGTCGAGTTGGGATGTGCTCAGCAGCCTTCCAACAAGCTGTCCAGGCTTGTCCCTGGCTCTAGAAAGCTCAGTAAATGGCCCCTTTTTTGCAGATTGTTCTTCACCAATACAGATTTTTACCAGAGTTATTTACCTTACAGAGTGACTGATTCAACTTCTTGTTTATAGGAAGAATATAGTTCTGATATTTTAAAGTGTCTGCAAACACTAATGAAAATACTATGAGTCTGGATAGGCAATATAGGATAATGAATAGGGTGGCTCATAAAATTATAGGAAATATATCTAAAAAAACTGGAAAAATGTGCAATTATGCAGATTTCTGCAGTAAGGAGCAAGTCATTTTATAGTTCTGCTATGCATATATTTTTCTATGCAGATGATTACTGTCATGGAAATATTGACCTTTTTGGTCCCCTAGTCTAATTGAACACCTGGAAATATAATTGTCAATTCTCTTAGGTCAGTGTAAAAATAATTACTTTAGCTCTTTGGTGCTTTGTTTCTTTAATTTTCTTTCTTTCTTTCTTTCTTTCTTTCTTTCTTTCTTTCTTTCTTTCTTTCTTTCTTTCTTTCTTTCTTTCTTTCTTTCTTTCTTTCTTTCTTTCTTTCTTTCTTTCTTTCTGTCTTTCTTTCTTTCTCTCTTTCTCTCTTTCTTTCTTTCTTTCTTTCTTTCTTTCTTTCTTTCTTTCATTTTTTTTTTTTTTAGTCTATTTAAGACAAAAGCAATTTGTACCTTCTTAAAAAGAAACTTTGGCATTTTTTAAAATGTCAAAGAAAATATTTTTTTAAAGGACTTTTGAACTTAGAAACTCAATAAAGTCAGCAAGGATTCATGAACTATTATGGTCAACTCAGATATGAAATTTTTGTTTTTCCAGGTTTTGGTAGGTTTTTTTGTAATTTTTACTGATTGTAAATATTTATCTATGTAGTAGTAAAAGTACTTAAAAATTATTAATTCATTACTGCTAAACCATTGTTGCAGAGGATTCTAGTATTTGAGCCAGTATTATGCCTTTTATTATAAAGAGAAATAGTCTGATAATAAAGGAATATGAGTTGTCTCCATTAAAATAGACAAGATACTACATTAATTTTCCTTCATATCTATAATTGTAAGACTGATTCCTTTCACCACTGACATAAAGTAGTAAGCTAATTAACAGTTTTCTGCATTCTTTGGAGTGGACGCTCCCTGTATACAGAGGTGTTGGCTTTGCCTTCTGAGAGGTGGGGATTCTGTAAGGTTTGTAGAGATAAAAGCACTGGCAAAATTCCATGTGGAACCAGTGACAGAGAAGTGAAGATAACAGTTCATCTTTGGCTATGAATAAATGAATATCCTTGTGAGTCTGAAGTTTCAGCAGCAGGAGTATCATAGTTCTTGATGTTCACTGTTTACTTAGAATTATAACAGAAATTTATTTTTTTAGAAATAAATGTAAAATGTTTCATGTCTGCAACTTAACTATGACTAACTTAATATTGAAATTTCTCTTGTGATTCAGCAATAAATCTGAAAGACTTTCTTGAAGTAATTTAAGAAATATATTCTTTTATTCATACAAAATATACGATTCATTGCCTACATATTGCTATCCATATAATATTAAATTGAAACCCTTCAGGACTGACAGAAGATGCAGGACTTGTGGAAGATCCTTTCTCAGCCATCAGCTTAAGGCCAGGCAGCACAGTAGTATTAAATTCAGTTCAGGTAGCATTTCAGTTTGGGTAACTGAGCGGCCTCCCAGACTGTCTTCTATACTCTTTCTAATACACTGTCATAGCATCTGATTTTGCTGAATTTTATTCTTACATGAATCATACAAAGTGTAACTGTCAGAATGTAAAATGAGCGTGAACTAAGTCTGTAGACAAAGTTGTCAAAGCAGTGCACTGGGAATTACACTCACCAATGCTGTTAATCGTAATGTTGTCAGGCAGGAAACTCCTTCTTTACTGCTTTAAAGATAGTACTTTATCTTGTTGTTAACTCAGTTGTGGAGACTTTCCAAACTAAATGGTGATGTTTTAAAACAGCGCATAAAGAGTTCCAAAACCAGGAAAATATGTCAGATACTTATTTAAATTAAGTTTGATAAAAAATTTTTAAAAAAGAAAAAACTATCACTATATAATAATAGCTATAAGGAAAGGAAGGACCCTTTTGTCATTAGAATTGTTAGTAGAGGTATTTCCCCTTGTTAGTTTACTTACAGAGTCATTGAATAATTTATGTTGGGAGTGACCTATGAAGGTCAAGTTCCTTGCTGAAATAAGGTCCATCTGTGATTAATAGCTGTGAAGTGTTGTGTCCTGTCAAGTTTAAGTATCATCCAGAATGACAGCCCTCTGGGCTCCAATATTTCATTATCTCATTGTGAAAATTTCTAATATCTGATCAGAGATTCTTCCACCATAACTTCTTCCATATAATTAAATATAATATTTATTATATATAATGTAGCTATATATAATATATAAGTATATATAAAACATCAGAAGTGTTTGGGTCTGTTTGCTGTTTCCCCTTCCCTTAGTATATGAATACAGCAAAATAATTTCCTTAACCTTCTCCTCATACAACTGAATAAAACAGTTTTCTCAGCCTCTTCTTATGTACCGTAGTTACCTCTGTGGTCCCTGACTGGACTTGTCACTGTACGCCAAAGTCTTTTTTTGTATCGAGGAACTCAGACATACTCTATGATCATTTGCTAAAAGAAGTCAGCCACAAATGGGAGCTAAGTGGACAGAGGACAGGAAGTCTATTGTGAAATTATTAAACAATTACATATACAATAATAGATTCAGCATTTTCAAAGTTGGAAGGCACCTTTAAGATCATCTAGTTCCAACACCCCTGCCATGGGCAGGGACACCTCCCACTGGATCAGGTTGCTCAGAGCCCTGTACAGTCTGGCCTTAAAAACTTCCAGGGATGGAGCTGCCACAACCTCACTGGGCAACCTGTGCCAGTATTTCACCACCCTCACAGTGAAGAACTTCCTTCTAACTTCCAATCTAAATCTACCCTCCTATATTTTGAATCCATTCCCCCTACTCCTATCACTACCTGACATCCTAAAAAGTCCCTCACCACCTTTCTTGCAGGCCCCCTTCAGATACTGGAAGGCTACAGTAAGGTCACCTTGGAGCCTTCTCCTCTGCAGACTGAATAACCACAACTCTCTCAGTCTGGCTTCACAGGGGAGGTGCTCCAGCCTTCTGATCATCCTCATGGCCCTTCTCTGGACACGCTCCAGCATGTCCATGTCCCTCCCTCCTGTGAAAGGGGCTCCAGAACTGGATGCAATACTTCAGTTGGGGTCTCAGGAGAGCAGAGGGGGAGAATCACTTCCCTGGACCTGCTGGCTGTGCTTCTCTTGATGCAGCCAAGGATCTGGTTGGCTTTCTGGGCTGCAAGTGAACACTGATGGCTCGTGTTGAACTTCTCATCCATCAACACCCCCAAGTCCTTTTCCTCAGGGTTGCTCTCAAGCCTATTTAGCTCTTGGGATTGCCTCAACCCAGATGCAGAACCTTGCACTTGGTCTTGTTGAACTTGATGAAGTTGGGACAGGCCCACTTCTCTAGAGATACACATATGTGAAAGCAAATACCTGCAAGTGCATATCTGTATGCAGGTATGATTATGCTAAAGTACATATATACCTGATAGAGATTCTGCAGTGCATTCTTTTGCTACAAATGTATATGTTTTATTTAAAGTAAGCCTTTTCAATTGATAGAATATTTTTAATCAATATATTTAAAATAGATTTTGAAAAGTCACAGGGAGAATGTAAAAGTTTTACCTTAACTTACAAAGGTAAAACACCATGTTTTGAAGAAAGAAAAAAAAAAAAACATTTTCATCCAAAGCTTAGCCATTTGGAGCAGAAAAGAACATTTCTTAACAATCTGATTCTATACACAAGACTTGGACTATGAATACTTTGTTACTGAAAGAAACTAACAACTTAATTTTGTCCATGACTTTATCTCTGATAATGTACCAAGAAAGCAATTTCTGTCAACGGTCCTTTTGATTGACATAAGATTTTTCTGGAGCAAATTAACAAGAACACTACATTTCATAACTCTTAATTACAGAACATACAAAATAAGCCCTTTTGAAAATACTATAACATTAAGCAACTGTTCTGTTTTGTCATGAGTCTGGTATTTGTTATGAATCAAGTATTTGTTGTACTTTGCCAGATTTTTTATTTTGGGAGAAGGTTTTGGTGGTGGCAGTCTATATATTTTTGTGCTGTTTGTACAGGGAAAACTATGTCTGAAAGAAATCAGTGTAGGTGTTTCAATTTAGTGGTTATATAAAAAGAAAATTTTCTCCATTTTGATACATTAACTTTCATGTAAAAGATTGTTCTTAACCTGAACAGATCTTGAAACGTATTCTGAATTTATCCCTACTTGTTCTGTCCTAGCTACGACCCTTCTACAGATTGTTTATATCCGAAACAAAAACCAGTTTCTGATAGTAATTGTCATTCTATTATTAAAAAAAAAAAAAAAAATTACTATAATCTTAATGAAAAGCAGGTCAATCTGCCTTCCTTGTGGTAGAAAAATATGCTTTTGTCTCCAGCTTAAATGTATTTTTGTTAGCCAGAACATATTTTAACACAGAAAGAATAAAAATAGAGGGGGTTTTTAAACCTAGATCTCTCCCTTGTGAGATTTATAAGTAATAAATTTTGTCTGACTATTTTTAAACTGCATGTGAACCCATCATAAAAACATGGTTGAATGTATGATATTTCCCTTTTCACATTATAAAAAATGAAATCAAATAACTCTGGGCTTCCTTTAATGATAAATTCAAATACTTCCATAATAAATCAGGTGTGAATTATTGTATATGGTGTAAGCAATATTTCCCATTAATCTCCCATTTCTGTTTTTTTTTATATATTTTTTATTTTTATTATTATTTGGAAGTTTTGAACAAGGAAAATGATTCCATTGTAAGAAAAGATGTTTTTTTTTCTTTATTATTGTTGGAAAACTTAGTCATATTTCTATCATCCCCCTTTAAATTCTGTGTAACAATAGCAGTTCAGCACTTATTGTTTTTCTGCTGACTGGTAACTACTAACATGTGTGCAAATTGTGAGCTGAAATTAAAATCAATAGCTGAAATGAAATGAAATGTTTTAATATATTTTTAATTTTAAAAGTGCTGCATGTATCAAAACTAAGAAATATCATGAAGACAAATTCATAACTGAGAATTAAAATAATTAAACCCTATACCTGTGCTGAATCAGAGTAATAATATATTAGATAACTAGAAACCGCTTCACTAATTTGATAAAAACCATCAAAATTAATAACACAGACAACAGCAAGAGATAATGTTGTTTTCCAGAAGTCAGCCATTTCTTATTTTATATACTATATTAACCTTAACCTCAGAGAGGCTGATGGGAGAAGTAACACTTTCTTTAGTAAAATTTAATTTGAATAATGAACTGTAAAAACCTGTTGGGCCATTAACCAAATATTATGAAGAAAAGGATCCTGAATAGCTGTTCATTAAGTAAACATCATGTATTATGTTCACAGAGTGAAGAAATTATTCTTGGGGAAAAGTACAATATGATTAGGTAACAGACAAACTTGACAATTAAAGCTCGCCTCACCATCTTAGTCCTACCATTTTGAAATTCTCAAAACTTGACAATGAATTCCTGATAATAATTTTATAGCGTATTATGTTAATATTTGTGAAATAATAATATTATATTCTTCTCAATAATTTTACTTTTTAATTTGAAAAGTTCAGATATATCTTTTTCTTAATTCAATTTTGCAATTAATTTAATGGGATTTTTGACCAACTGTTTCCTCTGAAGGGAAAAAAAAAACCAAAGCAAGGCAAACCAAAACCAACCAAAAAAAAAAAAAAAAAAACAAACCAAAAAAACCCCAAAACACAACATAATTAAAAACCCCAAAATAACCTATATGTACAATTTCATAGCAAGCTAAAAAAAGGAAAAAATATGAAATAAATTACGGTGATTTTTATCTGAATTTATGGAACATGGAACAAAATGCTATTGATTTTGAAAATAAAGCAAATGACTTCTCTGATTACTAATATGGAATGAAGAAATCAACCCACTATGCAGTTTGATAATCTATTCCCTTTACTTGGAAACTGTGAAGGAATAATCTACACAGTTCTGAAGGATACTCAGAAATTACTTTCTGTTTTTCCATTACACAAATGTCTTAGAAGAGTTTTCTAGAAAAATGCCACCTGTTATGCAAATTGTATACTGAAGGTGCCATCTTTGTGAGAGCATGCCACTTAAGAAATACGTAGCTACATCCTAATAGTTTGTCCTATATACTGCATAGCTAAGGAAACCATCACTGAAGAGTACATCACTGAATTGTGGTAGACTTTGAATAAGAATTCTGACCTTTGGCCTGGACACAGGCCATCTAAAATCAAATACAGGCAAGGATTTAAGCAACTGGCTGTGACTTAATTAGCTTAAAATACAAAGCAATTAAAGTGGTCCCTGTGTGGGAAGAATAAAATCTCTCTTTCTCTGATAGAGACTGAAATAATGACAAGAGCTGCAAATGCATGTTTATTTCATTTTAAAAACTAGGCCTTCTGGAGCTTAGCCATAAGCTGTAATGAACTAAAATAGATCCAGACCACTAGATTTGAAATTTATATTCCTGTTCTGTAACAACACCATACTGTCAGGATTTATGAAGTTAGAAAATATTTTCATATTCACTGGTCACTGGTCTCTGATAGTTAGGTCCAATGGGGAAATCTCCTTTATTCCATTAGGTCTTCCTTTAGACCATCTCCTTTAGACTATCTAAGGACCTGAAGGTGAACAAGTCCATGGGATGTGAAGGGACCCATGGGTCCTAAAAGAAGTGGTGGATGAAGTGGCAAAGCCACTGTTCATCTTATTTGAAAAGTTGTGGCAGTCTGGTAAAGTTCATGTTGACTGGAAAAGGAGAAGCATAATGCCCCATTTTAAAAAATGGAAAAAAAGAGAAGTCAGGGAACTACAGATCAGTCAGTCTCACTTCTATGCCTGGCAAGATCACGGAGCAGATTCTCCTGAAGGATCTGCTCATTCATGTGGATAACAAACTAGTGATTTGTGACAGCCAACACAGCTTCACTAAGAGCAAGTCCTGTCTGACTAATTTGGTGGCCTATTATGGTAGGGTCACAATCTATGAAGGACAAATGTAGAGCAGTAGACATCATCTTCCTGGACCTGTGCAAATCATTTGACACTGTCCCACATGATATTCTGGTCTCTAAACTGGAACAACATGGATAAGGAACTGACTGGATGGCTGCACCCAAAAAGTTATGATGAATGTCTCAGTATCCAAATGAAGATGTGTAATGAGTGGTGTTCTTCAAGGGTTGGTACTTGAACCAGTGTTATTTAACATCTTTGTCGTCAACATGGACAGTGGAATCAAGTGCACCCTCAGCAAGTTGTGGATGATACCAAATTGTTCAGTGAGTTTGGCATGCTAGAGGAAAGGTATGCCACCCAAAGGGACTTGAGAGACTCAAGATATGGGCTGGTACAAACTGCATAAAGTTCAACAAGACCAAGAAAAAGGTTCTGCACCTGGGTTGTGGCTGCTCCTTCCCTGGACATGTTCAAGAACATGTCCAAGAACAGGTTGGATGGGGCCTTGAGTAACCAGATCTAGTGGCAGGTGTCCCTGCCCCTGGTAGGAAGTTTGGAACTAGATGAACTTTAAGGCCCCTTCCAACCTAAACCGTCCTGTGATTCCAAAAAAAGGAATTGACCAAGCAGATCTTCCCTGTCTTTATGAATAGCCTCCAAAACTTCATTTACCTAACCCAGGTGAATTGGGCAGTTCAAGCACTACAGTCCAAAAATCTGGAGAAAAGGAAAGAAAGAATGTGAGTGGTCATTTAATGTTGATTTCTCATTAGATGTCTTTTTGTGGAAGAAAATTTCCTGTTAAACTGGACTTCACAGGTCGTCCCCAGTGCTTGTAGCTTTTTCCTTATCTGGTTCTGGTGACCCACAGCCAAATAAAAAAATTCCTGGATTTGTACCATATGTATGTTTCCTGAAAAGGCTAAGATTTCTGATCCCTAAATAGATATCTGATAAGGATCTGTAAATAGTACTGCCTGTATTAACATTCCTATGTTAAGTGAGAAGGTTAAGTCAACATATAAACTCAGCCCAACCTACGCCCTCTTCCCCCACTGGCAGGTCTGTGAGTTATTTTATTATTTTGAAACACACTCTAGGAAATTGGCACATCACAAAACATGAGCAAATTGGGTTTTTTGTTTGGGTTTTTTTGGGGGAATGGGGTTTGTTGTTTTGTTTTGTTTTGTGACTTTTTTATTGCTTTGTTGTGGGGGTTTTTTTGGTGGTTTTTGGTGGGTTTTTTTTTAATCAACTTGCTAAAGCAGAACTTTTTTTCAGGTAGATGTCATTAAACTAAGCAATTCATGTCAACTCAATGCCAACTTACAGGCTGCATCCTGTAGTCATTGTTGAAACAATAAGGACACCTACTTATATAGAATCAAAAAGGGAAAATCTTCTACCATCTTTTTCTTAACATTTACTATCCTTACTATAGCAAAAAAATAGTAACAAGTAATCTAATATAGTAATAGGTTTTTTTACTTACTTTTTAAGCTACTGTACTGTTCTATCATTTTTCTTTCTGTTAGCACAATAGATTTACATATTTTTCATAGGTATTGTTAATATTAAAATTTTAACAACTATATTCTCATTGCTGTGAGTATGCCCCTAATGTCTCTGGTCTACTGTAATTTATAAGTGTTGAGAAGCACAGCACTTTTCTGTAAACAACTTGAAATCAATAATTTGTTGATGAATTACTGGGAAATTTGCCAGCTTCTATTTCAATTAAAAATCTGATTTGTTACAGAAAGTGGAAAAGACCTAAATGTTTTTTGCATCATATTCATAGCTACTTTTAAAAAATTTTTTTATTCCCCATTCACATAAAAACTTAAAAGCTTCATGGATGACTTGGAAAATTATGGAGGAAGCCTTAAAATCTCTGGAAATATTTGACTCAGTACATGGCTATCTTTTTTCCTCTCAAATGTAAAGGTGTTCTCCTAAAAAAAATAAAAATCAGTGATGACGTGGGAAATTTTTATATTTATATTGTCTGAAACTTGGCAGATATATATATCATGGGAACATTAGAGGAGAGCTTAACTGTAAGTGGATAAAATAATAAACCTAGACTGAGGATTGGCCAAAGATTTGTCTTGAAAAGATTCATTGGGTTTTTAAAAAAATAGTGAAAGTAAAATGATTTGAGTAAATGGAGTGATAATTTATCTCTACTGTTTGAATATACAAAAAATTGTTAATAAATTATTCATTCAATATTTGTGTAGAAACTGGAAAATATTGGAGGTATTTACATGTACCTTTTTTTTTCTTTGCAAAGTTCAGTGCTGTTAAATCTCCAGCTAGAATTTAATTTTACTTAATGAGCTCGTAGAACCATAGAACTGTTTGGGTCGGAAGAGACCTTAAACATTACCTAGTTACAACCACCTTCCACAAACAGGGACTTTCCACTAAACCAGTTTTCTCAAGCCTCATCCAATTTAGTCTTGAATCTTTCCAAGGACAGGGCATCCACAATATCATCTTTGTGCAACCTGTTCAAGTGTCTCAATACCCTTGCAGTGAATAATTTCTTTCTATTATCTAACGTAAATCTACCTTCTTCCAGTTTAAAATCATTACCCCTCATCCCATCAGGACATGCCCTTGTACAAAGTCCCTCCACAGGTTTCTTGTAGTCCCTCTTCAAGCAGTGGAAAGCTGCCATAAGGTCTGCTCCGAGACTTCTCTTCTCCAGGCTGACTGACCCCAACTTTTTGAGCCTGTCTTCAAAGGAGGGGTGCTCTAGACCTCTGATTGTTTTTATAGACCTCCTGTGCACTTGATCCAAGAAGTCTGTGTGTTTGGGGCTGCTGAACTGGACATCATACTCCAGGTGGGGTCTCATGAGAGCAAAGTTGAGGGAGACAATCCCCTTTCTTGACCTCCTACTTCTGTTTATACACCCTACGATACCATTGGCTGCAAGCACATACTAAGAAGCAAAAATTCATAGAATCATCAAGGTTGGAAAAGACTTTCAAGTCCAACTGTCAGCACTACAACACCTAAATCATTAAATGATCTCCCAAAGATCCACATCTGTTTTTTTAACACTCCGGGAACAGTGACTCCACCACCTCCCTGGGCAGCCTGTTCCATTCCTTCACTACTCTTTTTGTGAAGAAATTTTTCCTAGTATCCACCTGAACCTCTCCTGCTGCAATGTGAGCCCAATTCCTCTTGTGTTACTTGCCAGCTCATGTTGAGTTTCTCATCAATCAGCACCCCCCAAAAGTCCTTCTCCTCAGATCTGTTCTCCATTCATTCTCTGCCCAGCCTGTATTTTAATTTCGATTGTCCTGAGCCATCGGTGATGGTAGAGCCCCCTGGACCCTCACCCAGTGTGTTGTATGTTGGGCAGAACAATGGAACCCATTAGAGAGAAGTGACCCCCTTGCCTTAACAGGGGAAATAAACCAACTAATAGAAAATGTGCAAAAAGCAGCTTGTTTCCAAATGATGAACCAGGAAGTTAGATCCAGTGGATCCTGAAAGACTGAATGTTTTTATAAGGAGACTCCCTGACATCCTAAAAATGTTTGGAATTCAGCTACAAAGTGGAATCCAGAATACTAACTCTCAATATAGGTTGTTGACAACATTAGAAGGGACACTGTCTACTGGTTGCCAGTCCCCTGAATGAAAAGTATGGATGCAGGGGAAGGTGGTGCAAGAGCTTGTTAACTATGGGTGGAAGTTTGGCCCTGTAGTGAAGAAGAGGGAATGCAAAGAGGTAAGGTAAATCTGACCATCTTTACCTCTGAGAGAAAAAGGACGCACAGGGGAGACGGTCCCAGCAGGAAGCCACTGTGGATGGAGGGGACCCAAAAGGGTATCCCACAGAAATTAATGGATGGACAAATAAAATTTTGCAAGAGCTTGTCACATAATGGAAGTCCTCACACAGGAGAAGAAAAGATCTCAGAGGATAAACACCTGATTGATCTAGGTAGTCCAGATGCTTCTGCCACTGAGCCTGAGGGAAAATAAGTGCCTCCACCCCCTATAGCAACCTCAGGGATGTGGAGGTTGCAAACAATGAGAAAGAAGATTTGTTAATGACCTGTATTATTGGTCCTACAAAAAACTCCAGTAGTTTATTATAGTTGACACAGGAGTACAGATTTCTTCTTTGTGGCATCAGGACACTAAAAAGCATAACATTGTGCCCTCAAAAAAGAACTGTTGATGACAGATGCTACATACAGATGTAGTTAACAGATGGAGTCTCTCTAGAGCGTCCTGTGGAAGAGAATGTGCAAAAGGTGAATATGGTGTTAGAAGATTTCCCAACCAATCTGTTAGGTATAGATATTGTAAAAGGATGTGCTTGGGAAGACAATCAGGATCCACAGTGGATTTTTGTACCTACACCCTCCTCACTTAATCTCTTACAAATGGATCCTCACCTGCCACCCTCAAAGATAGCCAAAAGATAGCCAAAGATAGCCTCAAAGATAATGGAGCCTTACCCACTCCTCTTAGGAGCTGAGGAAGGGGCCAACACAGTCCTAGCTGATTCAAAGGAGCAGGCAATAGTGGTAAATACTCATTCTCCTTATAACTCACCAGTCTGGCCAGTTAGGAAACCCAGTGGTAAATGTCAATTGATGACAGACTATAGGCAACTAAATGCTAACAATGGACCCCTTACAGCAGCAGTAACCAATACTGCCAAGATGACCACTGATTTGCAAGAACAAAACTCTTCTCATCATTGCAGTATTAGATGTGAAAGATATGTTGTTTATGGTACCCATTCAGGACCAGGACCGGGGTCGATTTGCATTCACATGGGAAGGACTGCAATATACATTTACCCTCTTGCCTCAGGGATTTAAACATTCCCCTGCTCTTGCACATTACTCACTCACTAAAGTGCTGGCTCTAGTTAACTGTCTGAAGGGCTGAAGGGCTGAAGGTTTACCAGTATACTGACGTCTTTTTAAATGGACAATATGAAGTTATTCCTGTACAGGATACTTATAAGATCCTCAAACATTTAACCTCACTATGAATACTGGTCCATGAAGAAAAGAATCAACCCCTGAGCACAGAGATTAAGGTTTAGGGGATCTGGTGGAAAGGAGGAATGTGTCTCATTCCCCTGCAGACACTAAATTCATTAGATCAGATCAAAATGCCTGTTAACAAGAAAGAGTTTTGATAAATTATGGGATTCTTAACATTCTGGCAAAAGCATATTCCAGATTTCTCACTTTTGGCACCACCACCTTATGGTTTGATGAGGAAGAGACTTAAATAGGATTGGTCATCACGTTGATGACCATCCAATTACTTGTGTTTGAAGCAAACACACAACATGTGTTTGTTCTGGTCCACCCTTCTGACCTCTTGCAGATTGAGTGGAGTTGTGCAGGAACAGCTATGTCTTACCACTTTTGGCAAGAAAGCCCTGCTGGACTTACAAGGCATTTAGGATTCTATTTATAAAGCTTTAAAAATGCAGAGAGATATAATTCTAATTGAGTTGTTTGTAGTCAGTAGTGCACTGACCACTGCCACTGTAACCCTTAAAAACCAAACCATTATTTTGAGAGGACCCTTCAAGGTTATTCAAGAAGAGAGGCGAAGAAACTTTTGGGTATTTAAGGAACTCCAGCAATCATTGCCACCTGGCACTGGACTGCTGCCCTGCCTAGGATTGGAACACAACCCCAAGAAGAAAGGTGATCAGAATATCATTGGATCCGTGGGTGGTGATACCTTGCTCTTGCTCTCTCTCCCTCTATCTCTCTCTCTTTCTCAACATACTTGCCATATCTTCACCAGGTTATTTCACTTTGCTTGTGGTATTTGTTGACTATCAAATAAAACTTTCCCTTTGCACCCTACCCTTCACGGTTGGACTTCATTCTCATGGGATCTGAATAATAAGTTATATTGATTACAGTGTGAATTGTAATAAGCTGTGACATTTTTTTTCAGCAAGAGTAAGATGTTTATTTTCTCCACTCACTCATTCACAGAAATGGCAACTTCTACGTTTCCATAGCCTCCAGTTATTATTGATCTTGGTTAGAGTATTAGAAAATCCCAACAAGCTCTCAATTTGAAATCTTTCTCAGAAGCTAGAGTATTTATTGATTTTTCTGACTCTTCTTTTATTCTCAAGGATAAATTCCTAGACAAAATATTCTGTCATTCAGTTTTCATATTAAATATTTAAGATTCACGGAGATCTAGATAGAGCACATAAAAACTGACTTTAAATTTAAACTGATTTTAAATAATGTTGTAGACACTTAAAATATAGGCTTAGTCTGTTATGTATCCTTCATTCCTACAGCATGCCTCTTGTAATTATTTCTAACCACCATTGTTTTTTTTTTTTTGCAAATCTTGATCTATCCTGACCTGCACATTAAAAAAATTTTCTATCAGTATCATGTTGAAATTATTCTAATCATCTCACTCCATAAGACATTTCCAAAGTAAATTGTCCTTGTGACTTGGCAACCCTAGTTTTATTTTCTCTTCAGTGACAGAAAAGAAAACAAGTTAAAATGATAATGCAGCAGTCAGTGCTCATTCTTCCTGTATGTTTTTGATGCAAATTGTCTGTTGTGATCTGCAAATATCTGATTGTTTTTATTCTGATTTTGGCTTAAAAATAGAATTGGAGAAGCTGACTTTTAGTCTAAGAATATTATCTAAACCTCCTTTTCAGGAGGCATTAATATGCTTGTCAAATGCATATTTTTCAAAAATTTTTGAGAATAATGAAATAGCATTATTACTTACACTGTGTATACCTGCACTGGATGCCCTTAATTAACTACGAACACAGTTAATAACATTATGAGTTACTTAGTTTTCACACAAAGGTTTGCAAACAGTATTATCTAAATTTCAGATGAAAGGACATAATTTTATATTCAACTAGTCAGAGTCAATAGAAGCTAATTTTGGCTGCCACAATAAAAGTATTTTTAAATGTTATTTCAACAAAATCTTCAGTATAAAAGCAAAAATGTGTCTCAAAGTGCTTTAAGACAGCACTCTTTGAACAGGGTTTTTTTCATGATAATATAATAAGACCAGCATTCCTGCAGGTGTGGGAGAAGTCAACTTTCACATCAGTTACAATGTATAAAAGTATTTTTTGTGAAAAATACCACACACTAGTATGATTCAATACCATTGTCAATTTAATTCCACAGGAAAAAATATAAAAGACTGCAAGATTTCAAAAAAAGAAAAAAAGCAAGTTAAAGGTACAAGTTTAAGTAGCTTAGACTGTTTCTTGATGAGGTTGTTCACCTCATGGAGAGGGATGCAGAAAAAGCAGATATATTTAATGCTTTCTTTGCCCCATCATTTTTCTAACGATGGGCTGTGGGACCCATTGGGCCCAAAAAATGGAAGACAATGACCAGAGGGATGATAAACTCCCAGCTGACACAGAACTTATTTGAGACTTCCTGCTCCTGCTGGATGCATAGGATATGGGGTATGATGGGATTCAACCAAGAGTACTGAAAGAGGTGGCAGATGTCACTGCAAACCCTCTCTTTTCAGCCATCTTGGAAGTTTGGAGAGGTCCCAGTCAGCTGAAAAGTGGCAAATGTTTTTGCAGCTTTCAAGAGCAGTAAGAAAGAAGTTCCTGGTAAGTAATGACCTGTCAGCCTGATTCCCACACATGGTAAAATTATGGAGAAGGTTATTCTCAGAGTTATTGAAAAAAACTTTGAAAGACAATCTAGTCATTGGTTATACTGAGCACAAATACATAAGGGGAAAGTTCTGCTAAATCAGTTTCCTCCTGTGAGAGGATTACCCATCTAGCTGACCAAGGAAAGCTAGCAGATGTGGTGGGTTTGGATTTTATCAAAGTTTTGATACTGTCTTGCACAATATCCTTGTGGACAAAATGTCCAACACATAGCTATACAATTTCATAATCATAGAATGACTCACAGAATCCTTAAAGATCATCTAGTTGTGACCTTCCTGCATCGCAAGAGGCACCTTCTACTGGATCAGGTCAAGAACTCATTCAACCTGGCCTTGGTTGGGAGGGTACAGTCGCAACTTCTTTGGTCACTCTGGGCACATTTTAGGCAATATTTCATTATAAAACATTGATGCTGTGTTTCACTTTTAAGGATTTTCATCTGTTGTATTTATTCCCTTGTGTCCGAATTTAAATCAAGATGGAATCAATTTTCTTCCTAATAATTTTACTTTTCATTTACATTTTGTCATCTAAGTATTCTTTTTAGTGCTTCTCCTCTGCCAGGAGTTTATGGTTGAATAAAAGACTAATATTTGTACCTTTCATTTTCAGTACCAGGTACTGCAAAAATAGCTTAAGCCTAGTAATATCATTTTCAGCACCACAGGGAAAGAAACAGCGTATGTATTTAGACTGCCCAGCTGTATGAAATTAATTGCAGTGTTGCAGTCAAGTTGCCTCTGGCTTCCTTCATAATCAATAAAGAAAAATAGACATGGTGCTTCTACTTTTTCCAGGGATTGTACCATCTTTGAGAAATCTATTATCTTTTCACTAAGTGAAATGTTTCAATGAGGCAGTTTGAGCTACTTTTGAATCATACCTCATGTACAATCCCAGGAAGAATATTTGTCTCAAAACAGCCTCCCTGACAAAATGGACATTATGCTCAGGTAGAGGCCTCATTCGATAGCCATCTGGGCTCTGTTTTCTCAAGGAGAGACCCTCATTTGGGTAACCACCCTGATAAACAGGGCCCTATTCTTGCAAGAACAGTGCCTCCTTTAGTGGCCATCCTGATAAGCTGAACACTGTCCTTGCAAAGGGAGCTCTGTCTGATGCCACCCTGACAGGCAGGACACTGTCCTTATCCCATAAAGGACAGGAGCAGGCAAGCTGTATCCTGTGGAGGCAGAGTGACATCTTGCGTGTGCCCCGGGTAAAGCCATCGGAAAGGACGTATGTGCAGAAATAAGGTTTATTGCTTTGTCATCCTATCTGAGGGGGCCCAAATGAAACCCAGCTTCACAAGATATGCCAAAGCCCTCCCCCCCACACCCCTCAAAAGGTGGGGTCAGGCAGCATAAAAGAGGCACACCCAAAATGTTGGATGTTTGCCCTCCATCCCAGGACCACAGCTTCCTACCAAGCTCATTGCTGGATCCAAGGGTGGTGATATCTTTCCTACCCCTTCTTTCTCTCTCTCTCTCTCTGTCTCTGTTTCTAACCTTAGATCAGCACATGAGGGTAACATAATTTCTAATGTTTTTAAGTTTTACTACCCGTTGCTTTGTTAAGTTTTTTTAGTTTAACCTGTTGTTTTGACAACTTCCTTAAGATTTGCTAAATTGTAATCCATTGCTTTGAAAGTACCATAATTTCTAATTCTTCTAGTTGTAACCTTTAAAATCTTACTTGCTTTATAATCTTACTTGTAAGTTAATTTGTGTCTTTATACAAAGCTCCTGGGTAATGATCTTACTCCTTGAGTACCACATGGAGAATTCCTGAACTTAATCTCACTGAATGGGTTATTAAAAGAGATTATTTAAAGGATGACGAGGATTGGGAAGAGTGCTCCTGGGCTCCTCTCTAAAGGACTTTAGAAAACAAGATGGTCCACTCCAAATCTCCCGGGGTCGACCCCCACTCTGGGGAACTCTACCTGTGCCTGCTCTGTGGGATGTAATGCCATACTCACCCTGTAGGATGTGATATCTGGTTTGGCCTCCACATCTACAAAGCCATGCTCACTTTGTGACCTTGTGGGTCATGACACCTCATAAATGTTATATTTCCATCTTCCATGTAGAAAAACACCATAGCAAACAGCAGAAGTATATAATAAATCTTTGAAAGGTAAATTATATGGTGAAAAAATTATTTACAAAGGAGGACAAATGCATTCATATATTTGGTTGGGTGTATGAGCCATCTGGCATAACATGGGCATGCCAGGAACACATGAATTAGGTGCTGTGTTTCACTTGATATAAACTTGTAGATCTTTGTCTTTGGCTATCCAATTTCCCACTGATTTTGAGAATGTTTATAAAAATCTTTTCATTCATGTTTTTATGACATATATATCACTGCTCATCCAGAGTTTGAATTCTCTTTTATTCTTACTCTCTTATCTCATCTGATCTCAACTTTTCTTATCTTTTGAAATATTGAGTTAAAATCCACCACACATTTCTCATAAAGTTCAACAATTCTTAGTCTGAAATGTTAATGAAAGTTTTAAAAATCATAATCCTTCCCTGTGCTATTTTTTACTATAAGAAATCTTTTGGTGTATACTTAGAGGATCTTGGAATATGAATTATCTTATACAAATGTCATTTATCAATATGAACCGTGTAGACACCAGTCTGTATGCACACTGTCGCTCTCGTATCGTAGCATGACACACATGAACATGGAATCACTTGGCTCATTTATGCTGTATTACACTGAAAACAAGCTCGTGAGGTGGGCAGAGGAAAATTCACTTTGCAAATTCTGAGCTCCAGTGGGTAATAAAACAGATACAGTTGTCTGTATGTTTTTATCAAACAGAAAATTAATGCAACTTTTCCTTACCAAAGCATTAGTTATAATTTCCAGCTTCTAATTTAGATTTTCAGTATAAGCAAATGATGTGTGGGGAACTGAAAGCTTTCAATGAAGTCTTGCAACCTGAATGCTATATATCTTTCAATGTGAGAAACATTGACCTCCAAAAGAGGAAATCCTACTATTTTTCTTTCTGTTTTCATTTTCTTTAACCTCTACACTGCATTCATATTTGTATTTGACACACACACAGTGTCAGATGTCCGTTCCAATGGTGTCTTGGTAGGCAGCAGTTTATACCTTTCGAAAGGACAATATAAACCATAAGCTAGTATCTGCTGTTGAACCAAGTGAGTGAATTCAAGTCTTGCCAACATTCATATTTGTTGGATCACCCAAAAAGTGGTAATAAATAAGTGAAAACTGAAAATGTTAATGTGTCTACACAGGACACAAAGGATAACTAATCTTATTTTGCTTTTCAAGTTAGTTACTTAGAATGCTTCAAGTCCCTGGTCAAAGAACTTTTGCCCTGACTTAAGGTGTCTGTAATTCAATTCCATGTCTTATGATTCCCCAAATCAATTAGAATGGGTGGAACTGCAGGATCTTCCCCAGGTACACATTTATGCAGAGATTTAATGTCGCTTAAAAAAGTCACATCAAATCACATTTTTTTTTTTTTTTTAATGTTCCTATGGAAATAAAACTTGAGATAGGACAGATATTATCCAATATAAGCAATTCAGGACTCTGATGATTTAAAGTTATCCTTTGAGTTGTTCAGTTTACACTCTGTTGTCTCTTATTTGTGATGCAAACTTGCTTGTTGAAGTAATCTAAAAAATTATTGAAACATTTAAATGGAATAGTAAACACAAACTGCTAAATAATAAAAAACTAATAAGGAAAAATTAAGGCTTTTTTCTCTTATAAATAACGACATTTGTACAAAGTGGAGCCACTGCCAAATGTTTGTCTAAATACACAGATGCACAGATGTGCAGATTCCTTGCATGGTTAGGTGCTGAATAATTTCTCATAAGGGTGTCTAGACGTCTCTACAGCTACACTAAAAAAGTGGCCTTTGGTAAAACTTTAACATCTGCCTACTAAATTTTTTTTTAAACTGTGTTCCATATGACAAAATATTTTCCTTTTGTTTTCTCCAATTTCTATTTAATTTTGACTTTAGCTTGCAGAATTGATATTAAATGATGACCAACATTTCCTGATTGTTATTTTTGAATCATTTATTCAGTGGCTGTTTCTGTATTAGATGGTCATGCAGCTAGTGTATTATCTGTGGATATTTTCTTTGGATGAGTTACCATTAACTCAAATAACTATTCTCCGTTCGAATAGTTCTTTTATATTATTTTAGCTGCAGAAACCGTTCAGCTGTAATGCAGAGATAATATCAAGTTAAAGAACTATACGGTAAATAAGAAAAATTAGAAGTATAAAATGAACAGATAATTATCCACATATACTGTGAATGACAGAGAAGAGGAAAACTGACACCTATTGAAGCTCTTGGTTTGTCTGGGTTTAAAATTTTTTTGGTTTGTGAGACAGTTAAGTGTTCTATTTTAGAAATACAAGGGGGAAAAACATCTTTACTTGTTCAGACTGCATCATGAAAGATGTTTAAACTACCTTTGCATAAAGGCCTGAGCATTTGCATTAATAATCCACTAAATATGCAACAGTTTGAACGCTATAAGTCATGTCAAATGGTCAAGACATAAGTAAAGTATTACTTCCTTGACATAGGAATAGTTCTATATTTGATATATACTGCACAGGATAATTTCTTATCAGGAATATTTCTTTATTTGCTAGTATTGGGGTTCTTTACATGAGAAAAGACTGTTTACTTTTTGGTGGGCAAGAGTGGAAGAGACATATACAAGACAATGAAATAAAAATCATACTGCCTAGAAACAAAATGTTCAGCAAGTAGCAGAGCTAGAGAGAGTGTAATGTTAAAGATACAGCTGTGGCCATAGTGGCAGGGAACTTAGACATACACTGAATCTCTATGTTACTGACTTCAAAAGCAGCAGAGAACAATTTTTGAGCAGGGCATCCTAGCTGATTCTACCCCAGCATATTACATTACTCCTGCAGCAATAAGATCAGAGTTGTGCTTTTAAGCACTTTTTTGAGGGGAAGTAATTTACTTGTGAAAGCTACACTCACTTTCTCAGCCTTATATCCTTGTCCTCCTTGTAGCAGAGACACCTCTGTTTCTGAGAGAAGGGAAGAATCATGGAAATGGTCAGAAATATAACCAAGTTTTTCTGGGGCTTTATATAGTTCTTATGCTGCCCAATGAGAAGTGAAATGTGAGAACGTGGAAATTTTGAAATTCCCTCATTTGAAAATTTAAAAATTCCCCAATTTGGAAGCATGTTTTCCTTTTGAACTTTAAAGAAACTTCTGCAGATAGAAGTGACATCACTCAGTGCAAGGATACAGAAGGTAAAAATATCATATAACTGGCTATTTACATAGTAAATAATAAATAATGTAAGAAAATCCACCATCAATATATCTTGAAAATATGGGAAATGTAGATAAGTGCTCACCCAGAATGAGAAACATTCAGGGGAAATGTATATGCATTGAAGAAGTCAAAGGTGGTTTTCAGTTGATTTATTTATTGCTGAGATTCTACTAGAAGGCTCATTAAAGGCAGATTTCTAAGAGTCAATTCAAAACTGTAGCAAACATCAGCTGCCCGAATTTCAGATCATGTAGTTTTGAAGACCAAGGTACCAAGATAAATAGGAATTTTCATTTTTTTTTTTTTTTAAAAAACATCTCTGCCTGCATAAATTATTAAAGTAGAGATGGATAATCTGTAGGTGGTTCAGGAGTTTGCTTCTGACATCAACATCATCTTCATCAACAGCCTAATGAAAGATAGATGGATAATGAAATACAGTATCCATGATTTCTCTAAGGATGGCCTGTTCTGTGTGAAAGTTTTCAGAATAACCATACTTTTAAATTTAGTTTTTGTTATAAATAGCCGTGATGCAGTAGGCATGAGTGCCCAGAGCTTTTTGTGGTGTATATTCAGAGTATTGTTACTAAGAGTTGTGGGTGTCATGTGATGTATCTTGACTCTACATACTGTAGCGTGACAACCAAGCTGAAGTGAGGAATAGAAAATGGAGTGTGAAAGAGTCCCTTGTCCATTTACAAATCTGCTTGGATGTGATTTTCCATCAGTTACAAATCTTTAAATGGAGACTGACTTGTGTGCTGAAGATGTCCTAACCTCATAAATTAAAAGGTTCATTTGACAATGTATCTATTCTGTACTGATCTCCAGTAAAGAGAGGGACAATGCCCTGGAATAAACAGACATAGCAACTAAAGATCAGTCATTTTGCTTCCATCCCAAGAAGGGTGATGGGGCAGCTTATTCTGGAGGCCCTCACTAGCCACATGAAAGAAAATAACGTAATAAAGAGAAACCAACATGGATTTGCAAAGGGAAAATCTTGCTTGACCAACCTGATATCCTTCTACAAAGACATGACCAAATGGGTAGATGAAGGGAGAGCAGTGGATGTTATATACCTTGACTTCAGTAAAGCTTTTGGCATGATCTCTCCTAACACGCTTGTAGCAAAACTGAAGAAACGTATTGGTTGAACTGTGAGGTGGATTCAAGAGAGTTCAGAGCACTGTGTTCAGTGACACACAGTCAAGTTGGAGGCCTGTGTTCGGTGGTATTTCCCATAGATCAGTACTGGGCCCAATTTTCTTCAATGTCTTCGTCAATTGAATGAGTGGACAGAGTGAACTCTCAGCAAATTTTTTGATTACATGAAGCTGGGAGGGGTGGCTAACAAACCAGAAGGCTGTGCTGGTATCCAGCAAGACCTAGAGGGGATAGAGAGCTGGGCAAAGGTCAACCTCATGAAGTTCAATCAAGACAGGTGTAGAATCTTTCATCTGTAGAATCTTTCATCTGTGTAGGAGTAACAAAATTCCATTAGTTGAAAGTGGGGAAGCATTGACAACTAAGATTTTTCTAAAAATCAATTATTTATTTTTTTGTGTATATTTTCATAAGGTTATCTCAACAATTATTTAAAAATATTATATTGGAAACAGCAGTGGTATATAGGAAATTTAAGGTTTCAGTTATCTTTCACTAACTTTAACAACTTGAACTAGAGAAGGAATTAAATAGCAACCAAAAAACAACCAAAAAACCCAAAAAAGCTTCAAATTTTAACCCACTGAAATTTTTTTTCTTACTCTAAAGTAATTATACTCACTAGTAAAACTGAGAGTACGCTAAAAACTTTCAGTTATTACTAAATCAAGGAAAAATTTTGTTGCCACTTTTTCTATGTCTTCGGCCATGTCCTTGGTCACCTTACGAAACTTGGCTTGAATTTATGCGCACATGCTGAGCACAGCTTCATGAGGTATTTAACAGATTCATAACAGATTTGTCAGGTATTTAAGGTTCATAAGTATTTAACAGATACTTATGTGATTCCTTGGAAAAGAAGGTAATGTTATAAAATGTGATTGTATGGAAAAGCCATATAAAATGCTTATGAACAGCAAAAGAAAAACCAACCCAGCCTTATCAACTGAACTTGTGGTCTTGCTGCTATTTATGAACTAGATCCAACCTGTGCCTGGTTCTTGTATGAACAAGATCTAAATCTGGGTTGAGATATGTGTACCAGGAAAAAATGGGTCAATAGTGTTTGACCTCAGAAATGGGAACCTCAGCAAAGAAAAAGCTCTGCTTTTGTTTTGGAATCCTACTTACTTGGAAATAAATCTTGATAATTAGCTTGGAAATAGGCTGTGAAGTGCACACTAGCAGGTTATGATGAATGAAACAGAACAGACAACAAATAACACTTGGAAAAAGAAAGAAGACCTGAAAAACTGCTGAACTTGGGAAAGAATAGTTGCGGTAAGGCTTTTTGTAATGGTCCCTATAGGTAGAAAATTAATCTGTACCACAACTTTATATTCTTGGATTCTGACAAGTTCAGTTTTTGTTTTCCTTTCTTTGTGCTTTTTACTGCTCTTTCTAAAACATAGTGGGCATGAATTGACCAACTTATCTTTTATTCTGTTCTGCATAAGAAATCATTAGTAAATCTGTTTCAGAATCCAAAAGTGTGTCTCTTCTCTCTGTAGCATTCCTGACGAATTACACATTTAAGAAATGGATTACCATGGTTAAAGTAAAAATCAGGCAATATGAGAATGAAGCATATATAGAAAGCAAAACAAATGCTCTGTATCAGGGCTTCTATCAAGCAGAAAGAACTGTCTTTGAGAAGGGATACTTTTATTTATACATAGTATTAGTGAATGTTTCTGATAAAATATTGCTATTACTGCAGTGAAAATTAATTATAATCAAAATAAATTACAAGGGCTGGAACACCTCTCCTGTGAAGACAGATTAGGAGATCTGGGTTTATTTAGTCTGGAGAAGGCTCCAGGGAAACCTTATAGCAGCCTTCCAGTACCTGAAAAGAGCCTACAGGAAAGCTGGATTGGGATTTTTTACAAGGACATGTAGTGATAGGACAAGGGTAATCACTTTGAACTGGAAGAGGGTAGATTTAGGTCAGACATTAGGAAGAAATTCTCTAGTGCAAGGTGGTGTGACACTGGGACAGGTTGTCCAGAGACATGTTAGAAGCACCTCTCCCTGAAAGCATTGAAGACTGGACTGGAATGCGGATTAGAGCAACATGATCTAGTTGAAGATGTCCCAGCTTACTGTAAGGGGATTGAACTAGGTGATCTTTGAGGTCTCACAATCCAAACCATTCTGATTCTGTAATTCTGTGTTTATGGTTAAGTCAAACAAGATATTAGTGAGCTTTTTTTCTACCTCTATTTGAGACTGCCCATATATTTTTTTAGGTCTGCAAGACAAAAATTAATTAGCTAAGTCAGCATTTCAAGATACTGATATTTTATAGCTGTCCTGAAATGTATTTAAGAGGAAATTATGTTTCAAGCTATAGAAGCTTCAAGAGATGGGAGAAAAAATTCATAAATGACATTGACTTATTAGTACAAAGCAGTGATAGAGCTGGAAAAGGATACAAAAGTCTCTCCTTGTCCAATGTTCATATCAACTGAATTCATCATATCTGTAGGTTAACTTCAGAAAAGACCATGAAGCACTCTGGATCTTAAATACTGTGTAATCCTTCATTTGCCTAGAAAGTCAGTGTTGGTTCTAGGATCCATATTGATATTTCAGCTACCTTCCAGTAAAAACTGTACACAATATTGTGTCTTAGCTCTACAGTTAAGATCAATTTTTTTCTAAACCATGCAACTATTTGTTAAACATAATAGAAACTTTAGATTTTTGCAGTTTTGCAATGATTGTAAAATTAAATCAGTATAGCTTCATTTTTATTTGCTCATATTACATATTTTTGGAGGCATAGAGTCTACATAAATGTTATGGATTTACATATTTTCCTGTCTCTATATTTCATTTAGCTAGTGAATGTTTAAATCCTGAAACTGAAATCACAGATTCGTGTTTCAATTCCACAGAACTGTAATGTATGATGTAAGTCAGTAATGGAAGTTTTACATAAATTAAGTGAAAATATAAGGGAACTTAGCTGCTAAGTAATGAATAAAGAAAAAAAAAATCAGTAAACATTAACTTTGCAGTTGTATTCATGTGAATATATGTCCTGGTTTGGGCCAGCATAGAACTAATATTCTGTCTTGTAATTTTGCCTTCGGCTAGTTCTTTTCTAAGTAGCTGCACTTGCTGAAATTAAAAGCAGGTTTCTCAGGCAGTGTCTGCTTCTAGAACTGATAACGCTTGATGGTAATAATTATGGCTAGAGAATGGTATGCAGAATGCAGGCTGCTGCTCAGTTCTGAGAAATACGCTCCAGAAAGAGAAAGGGAGTAAAGGGGTCACACCTGCAACCCTTTTTAGGGAGGAATGGATAAGACAGATGACCAAAATTGACCAAATGGAGTATTTCACCCCATACACCTCATACTTCATATAAATTTGAGGGATCATGAGGGTCAAGATCCTTTCTTCCTTCGTCTCATTCTCCATCCATGCCAGGTATCCTAGAAGGATTCTATCCTTTCATCTGCCTGTGGTCTCTATCTGTGCCCCTCCTGAATCCATGTGTTCCTCCCTCTAGCTCCATTTTGCTGCTGATTGCAAAAGCCCAGCCTGGGAGTTTTCCAGGGCCTACTCTACAGCTTCAGTCACAGTATTTGTGTATATTTTTATATTTTTAATAATTTTTCCTTTTTTTATCATTACTGTTTCATCGAAGTTGTGTGGTTTAGCTTCCAAACTTAATTCTCTCTCCCTTGTTCTTTCTCCTTTCTTTATCAAAAATGGGGATTAATATTGAGCATCTGCCATTTGTTTAATTGGTAGCCCAGTATTAAACCATGACACTATATTATAATTGCGAAGAACATTTTAATAATTCAATTAGCATTTAATACAATAATCTGTATCAATTTTATTAGATATTGCTTAGTTCATAGCCATCCACAATTAAAAATTCTGACCTTAATCATTCTATCTTGCTAATATGCTTTGGAATGTTCCACATATAAGATTGTACATTACTGAGATGTAAAGCTAGTAATTTTTTTGACTCCTCATGAACTAAGTTTAAAACATAAATAAATAAAAAGAACTGTGTATTTCAGTGATTGCATATTCATTATTTTCTTAAATGTTTACACTGAATTTATGCTTGAGTATATGTGGTATTTACAAAACACCGTTTATTTTTCTGTTATGAGACATAGAGGTAAATTTAATTGGAGAGTTTAGTGTTTTCTTCACTTTAAATATGAATCAATGGTACAATTGTGCTTTTGTGCACAATCGTGTTTTTACAAATAATTTTTAAAAAAATTCGCACAGCAATCACAGTCGTATTTGTTACATAGTTATTACACAAGCTCATATATCTACATTATGCTGAGCATCTCTTAAATGATATTGTACACATTAAATTGTATTTACCTCCTTAAAAAGAAAACATTTTATATCATCTGTAACATTTGCAGTAGCTGGCACAGTGGGGCTCTAAATGCTCAGTAAGCTCAATGGTCATTTAAAGTCTTTTTCCTTACCTGTCTCTAAAAATTGACATTGGCAGGATAGAACAAACTCTTAACTTCATCATATTTTCACAGCTTTGCTGCTCAGCCATGCTAAGAAGGGCATTTCATGTAATGTGCCATTTCTGACTTTGATTTCATTCTTCTTCAGATACGTGCTAAATGTAACATAAATAATCCAAAAAGTAAAATATTCCAAGGGTAGATAAAGGGCAGTACACAGTTCCAGTCATGCAACAAGTCATTAAATCTCTGCATGCACTTTTGAAGATTTCTGCCCTCTTTATGAATCTGTTTGGTGGTGTTTGCTAATATTTAAGTTAATCTTGTTAAATTCTACAGCTTGAAGTAACTAATTTTACATAAATTATATAAATCATGTTTGCATACATGTACGCTCCTGATTATCACTTCACCATGAAAAGTCTGCACCATCAAAATTGGAACTGAACTGGCCATCCACATTGAATACTAGAAATATTAACAAATAAAATAAACACATTAAAAATTGTCATATACAGAACATATATCTTGTCATTTTTTATTCAGATTGTCAGTTATTTAGATATTCGAGTATCATACTTCCATTGAAACTAACATATCTCTAAGAAGTTAGACAATTTTTAGCCTTCCAATGCAGGTTTTGGTAGCAGAAACAGTATTTCATTAAGCTAATGCTTACTTGAATAAATGTTAACTTGAGCTTGAAAGCCAGAAAAAAAATGAAAAAGAATTTTTGATGTCCAGTGGCCCCAAAAATCTTATAAAGAAATATCAGACTTATTGTAGGTACGATCACAATGTGTTCTTTTTCTAAATTGTGTATACCTACCTCCATATGTATTTTCCACTGTACTCTTAAGACAGCTTTAGAAATCTCCGATTTAAAACCTCAGCATCATATCACTTCCAGGTCACAGTTTTTTTTAATATAATCATACTATTATAAATCGTTCTTCTTTTATACACAGCAAATCTCTTTAATCACTCCATCAGCTGATACAGCCTGCAGATTCCCATTTCTCTCAGTGTGTTTATGAAATGACCATCTTTCAAAAAAGAAAAAGTGGGGTTTTTCTTCCAGTTTGTTTGATTAGTCTCTGGATAAATAAACCTGAAAATATGACTTTTGCTGTATTAGCCTGTATTTGATCACCTGCTTCTGAAAAAGAACAGGTGAAAAAATTGTATTGCAGTGTGTAGAAGTTGCAGTTTTCTTCAGCCGTTATAGATAATTTTTCTATAGGTGTTAAAAATCTTTTTTGAAGGTATGAGATTTCATTACAAAAAACTTGAAGATTTGTGGAAAAAATATTTTCAAATTATCTTAGGAAATGTCAATTACAGGGTCCCACATGTTAAAATTGCTCCTCTCTAAAAGGGGGATCAGTGCAGGAAAAGTGGAGGGCTGGAAGTCATGTTGATATACAGCTTTTAGCAGGATTTGGATGCAAGCATTTTACATGAGATACGAAAATCAACACTGAAATTATTGTGCAATCAAAATTAGGAAATTAGGATATTATTAAACGTTAATGACATCATTATTTGATGAAAAGAAATATTTTTTAAATTATTATGAACTTGTATGACCTGTGGTAAAAAGGAGAGGGGAAAAAAAATATAAGGTTGTTAGCACTAGTAAAATAAAGTTATTTACAGACTACACTATAATAATTAGATTTTTCTATCTTAACTAACAAACTTATCTGTTCTCCTGATTATTTTCCTTTGGATACTCTGATTTTTTTCCTCAACCTTAATATAAGAAGTTTCTAATAGAAATACTTATTAAAAGAAGTATGATTCTGAATATAACTATCTAAGTGAATTTTTTAATGTGACAAATACTATAAGGTTGGTTGAATAAAATCCAAAAACTTTGTGTAAAATGCAGTGGTCTTCTGTCTACGAATTGCTGTGCAAGTTTGGATTTTTAAAAATGTAGTCACAGATGAGCGAAAGAAAAGAAATATATTTTAGATTTCAGGTTAGATTTCAGTAGCTGACTATTTCTCACTAGATATTCCTAGATATTTATGGTCTTCAAAAATTTAATATGGCCCATGTAATGCAATGACATCTAGGCAGAGAGTTATGTCAGCTTTAACACTGGTCTGTCGAAACTCTTGGCTGGTTTGGATGTTTTGAGATCTTTTGAGGGTCACTTAACAGGGCTTCATTGCCCTTTAATCTATTATATTTAACATTTCTGTATCTTGGAGTGTAATGCAGCTAAGGACACTGTCTCCATATTTCTACTGTGTGTATACTAGGATGATTAGTAATGTAAAGGCTAAATTAAATCTGTTAACTGCTGTCTTTTCTTCACTGATAATAAGATATTTGTGGTCTTTAGTCCCATTTCAAGCAGGAAGAGTTTTGTAGTGAGAAAACAACTTGTAACATGAATTCACAGAACAATATTAATGTTTTGTTTTGCCTCACAGATATGGAAAAAAGATGGTGAATGAGTTAAGATTTATTATCATTTTGAAAGCTGAACAAATATATATGTCTTCAAAAATAAAGTTCACTATCTAAAAAGTAACAATCATAATAACCATAACCATAACCATAGATGAGCACTTGTATGAGAGTCAAAAGAAGTAATTTTAATTTTATGCTTCATCTTTTTTTTCCATATACATTTTTAAAGTATTGATATTTCTTTGAACATAATGAAAAAGAGATGTAAATTCTCCTGTATTTGTCTCTTCAGAAGTAATTTCCAGCTAATGGTTTACTGAGAAAAAAGTGGGCGCAGAAATAAGGGTTTATCTTTCAAAAAACCCACACAGAAACCAGTTTACCATACATCATGCCCCACAAGGTTGGTGCAGCACTGTCATGTCTTGCAAAGTGAGCACAACTCACCAGATGTGGGGACCAAACCAAATGTCGTTTCCCACAGAGTAGGGATGGGTATGGGTAGAGTTCCCCATAGTGGGGGTTGACCCAGAGAGATTCAGACTCAACACCCTTCCTTTCTAAACTCCTTCAGAGAGGAGCCTAGGTGTGGCTGGGCCCAATCCTCCCCCTCCTTTAATTAATCTCCCATTTGGTGAGATTAAGTTCAGGAATTCTCTGTGCAGTACTCAGGAGTAAGATTATTACCCAGGAGATTTGTATAAAAGCATAACTCTACTTAAAAGATTATAAAGTATGTCAGATTACAACTAGCAGAATTAGAAATTATAGTACTTTCAAAGCAATGGTTTACAATATAGCAAATCTTAAGTGGTCAAAACAACAGGTTACAACTAAAAAAACTTAAAAAGCAACTAGTAGTAAAACTTAACAAAGTTAGAAACTATGTTACCCTTATGTGCTGAGCTAAGGTTAGAAACAGAGAGAGAGAGAGAGAGAGAGAAAGAAGAGATCCGGCAATGATCTTGTTAGGAAGTTGTGCTTGGATGGACTGTGAGCATCCAGCATTTTGGGTGTCTCTTTTATGCCACTTGACCCCACCTTTTTTGGTGGAGGTAGCTTTAGTATAACTTTCGAAGCCCTGAGCTCAATATCCATTTTGTCAGGGCAGCTGTTTTGAGACAATTATTCTTTTTAGGATTCTACACAACAGTTGCAACAGGTCGATTTTGAACATATTATTTCTGGAGGACATAGAATGTTAGTGGTAGGCAGTTGGAAGCTCTGGGCCCAAGGAGTAATACTTTCCTCATGTGTTAACAGAGTTTTTTGTGTTGTTATAATCTCTCTGCCTTGCAGTATACATGGAAGTAAACATTGAATGTGTAAACAATTTTCTAAAAGTGAAGAACTGGTTGTGAAAAGTTTAGTACTTGAATAGAAAAAACTTTAGTACAGCTAAAAATATAACAATTTAAATGCTGAATTTGTGTTGTTGCTATAAGTATTTGGGCATGTTTGTTTTATGTAGAAGGTGAAAAATTTACCTGGAACTCGTGGAAAGTTTATTCCATTACATAAGAATAAGTGTAAGAAGTGATGCAGAGAAACTTAACAATCAAGAGAAGGTTTGTCTAGTATATATTTTGAAATGAATGTTTGAAAATTCTGTATGGTTAGGTTTTCTTGATCAAAGGATGTCTTCTCTGTTCTCTTTAAGTTATTGTATCGATGCAATTTATGTAGATTTTATGACCATGTGTAGAAATGTAAATATCAAAATCTTGATCTGGAAGTAGAATGTAAGCTGTTCTTTTCATAAAGGGTAAATTGATATTTTTGGATATTTTTGCTGGTTTGTTATGAAGAACTGTTTTTCTTGTGGTTTTTGGTTTTTTGTTTGTTTTTATTTATTTGGTTTTTTGTTCCTGCTCATTGTCATATACGTTTCAGTGCAGCCAGTAATGAATGCCACACACTTGGTCCGGTTTCTTACTATGAATAATGATCCATTATGTAGTTTCTCACAACTTTGCATCAGTTGAATTAATTTATATTAATATCTATTTAAAATTAAACACTCTATATAGTGAAGTTCAAACAGGTTTTGAATGACCTCAAATGGAATATGTACAATTATTTAAAATTTAATTCAACTTAACATGGTTATCACAAATATTTATGTTGTTGAAATTGTCATACTGGCTCACAGACAAGGATGTCTAGCATTGTATTCTGCCTGAGAGACTGGGGTGCTTCAGTAGGGGATGAACAAAAGAACTGAGCACATAAGAAAAGAAACAATCTATATTCCACCTCTTTTCAAGTGTTCAAAGTTGGGTTGGATGGGGTCTTTACCAACCTGATTTAGTGGAATGTGTCCCTGCCCATGTAGGGGATTGGAACGAGATCACATTTAAGATCCCCTCCAACCCAAGCCATTCTATAATTCTGTGATTTTAGGTATACGTGCCCGGTTTCACCCACATCTCTAAATGACAAATTCAAGATTAGATTTTTCTAAAAGCTTAAAATCTCCAGACTCAAATCAGTGTATTTTTATATCCTTTGGAAACTTACTTCTAAAGATTTACATTCTGGGAAGCATATGACTTATATGTGAGGTTTATATGAAGTTACAAGAAGAGCAGGAGCAATTTGGAGAAATGTGTTAGCATAAGGAAGCTGGAGACATTCTGTTGTCATTCTAATATTCTTCCCTGTACGCCTTCTCTTTCCTGAGGGCTGCAGAAAAAAACCCTCCCATTGAGTCAAACAGAAGATGTTTTAGTCCATGCATATACAACCTTTGGAATTCTGACTACTTCTCATATAAGCACTTTTTGTTGCACCAGGTAAATGTCTCTACTAAAGAGCAAATACCAGTTATTACCCAGCCTCATATACCCCATGATGGCAAATGTGGTCATATACCTATGACTAGTGCAGACTGGGGAAAGATTGTTGTCATTCAGTACTTCTTGAAGACTTCTGTACTGCCTTCAATATTTCTTCAGGTTCAAGTCCTGTTAAAGAAAATAGCCGATCTTAAATACTGATGAGGAGGCAATGAGGAGGTAATGCAGAAATTAGTATTTTATTTAATCAGTTTCTGGGCTATGACAGTGTTTGCTGTTCAAAATACTGGTCTTAGGCACATTGCAGACAGTCACTGCCTTGTTATCTAATTTGTTCTTACATGGGAGCACCAGGAAGAAATCCTGATGATTGAAGTTGGAGTGACTTGCCAATATCTTCATTCTTGACAAAAGGATATTTCGATTGTTTGAAATCTGTTACCTGTTCCCTTGTTTTCAAAAGTTTAGTTGTACCTATAAAGACTGTAAAGAAGTTTAGAGAATCCAGCATTTTTTATCAAGTTATTTTTCTGTGTGTAGTTCAACCTTTCACTGTTGAATAGTTTAGCTAGAAACATTGTATTTCTGTCACTGGTTTTCTAAATTATATATAAATAGGAGATACATCATGGCAGAGCATGTAATTGCACCAGTGACAAGCAGTAATGGCATAGTTACCATATGAGTTATCACAGCCAATTCCACAATAAGTCCTGATAACACCATTTTATCTATTCCATAAAATGGATTTAGAAATAGAAAAGCTGTGTCAGGGAGACAAACAAAATGTTGTTGCTGTTATTCCTTCCATACTTCACTCCCACCAAACCCTCCTTATTATTATACAGAACCAATTACATTAGTATCAATAAATATAAGAGGAAAAATTATGTAGCTTTTATGTATGAATTTATGTCATTTTGATAATTTACATCAGATCAAGAAAATATGCATCTTTTATCATTAGTTCAATTAGATGAAAAAAGCTGCAATTGCCTCTGCTTTTCATGGAGCCTTCTCTGAGGGAGAGACAGAGCACATAGAAGGCAAGCCCTGCTGTTCACTTAGGTAAGAAGCCTGTTAAGAAGATGGCATTTACACTAATTACATAATGCTAGTTGAATGCTAAAAAGATGAAAATTTAGCTGTGTTTCTCCAAATACTGGGTTACAGGAAAGGACGTGGGTGGTACTATCATATGTTTTTTCAACTCTGGATGCACATCCTGACTTTATCCTTACACAGAGCAGATAGTAGAAAAGTAATTCCAACAGGATGATAAATAGTGCAACAATATGGTCTTCCTAGTAAGACTCACAAAATCACAGAATATTAGGGGTTGGAAGGGACCCCTGGAGATCATCTAGTCCAACTTCCCAGCAACAGCTGTTTCACTGAGAGTAGGTTGTACAGCATAGCTTCTAGGTGAGTCTTGAATTTCTCTAGAGATTGAGACTCCAGCACTTCTCTGGACAGCCTGTTTCAGTGTTCTGCTATCCTTGCTGGAAACAAGTTTTTCCTTATATTTCGGTTGTGTTCCATCTTATGATCATTGCACCTTGTCTTGTCACTGGACAGCACTAAGAGTCTCGTCCCATAATATTGACCCCCACTCTTTAGATATTTATAAGCATTGCTAAGACACTACTTCTCCCCCTTAGTTTCCTCTCCTCAGTCTAAAAAGATCCAGCTCTTTCAGCGTTTCCTTGTGTGGCAGATGCTCCAGCTTCCTAGTCACCTTAGTGGCTCTGTGCCTGACAGTTCCTTGTCCTTCATGAACTACAAAGCACAGAATTTGACACAGTATTCCAAATGGCACCTTGCCAGGGCAGAGTAGAGGGAGAGGATAATGTCCGTCGACCTACTTGCCACACTCTTTGTGACAAACCCCAAGATGCCATTGGTCTACTTGGCCATTGGGGCACAATATTGGCTCATGGTCATCCCGTTGTCTACCGTGACTCCAGGTCATTTTCCACAGAGTTTCTTTCCAGCAAGTCCGCCCCTAACCTGTACTGGTGCATGGGGTTATTCTTCCCGACATGCAGGAACTTGAATTTGTCCTTATTGAACCTTATTAGGTTCCTCTCTGCCCAGCTCTCCAGCCTGTCCAGGTAACACAGGCTGGCAGCACAACTGACTGGTGTATCAGCCACACCTCTCAATTCTGTATCATCTGTGAACTTGTTGAAGATACACTCTGTCCTCTCATCTAGGCCATTGATAAGTACATTAAACAAGACCAGACCCAGTACTGACCCCCAGGCGAAACCTCTGGCTGCAGGCCTGCAACTCAGCCCTGCACCACTGATGATGACCCTTTGAGCTCTGTCACTCAATCAGCTCTCAATTCACCTCACTGGCCTCTCATCTAATCCACACTTCCTGAGTTTCTTAATGAGGATGCAATGGGAGACAGTGTCAAAAGCCTTGCTGAAGTCAAGATGGATTACATCCACTTCTTTCTCCTCAGTTAACCAGTAAGTTATGACATCATAGAAGGCTAACAGATTGGTCAAGCATATTTAGCTTAGTGAATCCATGTTGACCACACCAAATAATTTTCTTTTCTTCCACATGTTTGAAAATGCTATCTAGAACAATTTGTTCCATCACTTTTCCAGGGATAGAGCTGAAACTAATGGATCTGTAGTTTACTGAGTCATCCTTCTTGTCTTTTTGAAGACTGGAGCGATATTGGCCTTCCTCCAGTCTTCTGGCACCTCTCCTGTTTTCCACAACCTTTCAAAGATGATGGAGAGTGACCGAGACATAAAATCTGCCAGTTCTCTCAGCACTCACTGGTGCATCCCACCAGGGCCCATGGATTTATAGATGTCGAGTTTGGCTAAATGGTCTCTAACCTGGTCCTCTTCTACCAAGGGGAAGTCTTCCTCTTTCCACATTAGGGTATGGACTCATGAAGACTGGCTTTAGCAGCGCTTGCCAGATCATGAAAAGCATTCAGTAACTCTGCCTTCTCTGTGTCCTCATAGGCCACCCACCTGTCAGTGGGCCTACGTTTTCCCTTGTTTTACTTTTTCTATTGATATACTGAAAAAATATACTTAACTTATACAAGAAAAAACGGGAACTTATCTTCATTCCATCAGGAGATCATTGCACCATTGTCTTATTTCTACTTGGGAAAGTGCATGCATCTACTGTTGAAAAGAGCAGTAATAACCTCAGCTGTATCATAGAATCATAGATTAATAGAATGGCTTTTTTATTTCTGTGACATTATATACATATATATATATATATATATTTATATTTTACAGTGTGTTAGCCAGTGGGAAATATCCCAGTAGCCACCTCCTTTCCACTCCTTGATCAGACACTTGGCTTTAGAGCAGAATTTTGTCTCCAGTGCAGGTTAAATGTAGCTTGTACCACCAAAGAGCTTTTAAAAAATTGTTGCTGAATGTAATGAAATGCTAGTTCATTTACAGAGTTTAGTACCAGACAGAACTTGTCTCAGGCCTGAAGCAGATTCAGGTACTGCAGCAGGAGAGCTCTTCAGAGATAGTTCTGCTTCAGCTGTTCCAAAAACTCCTGTAATGGTGCTAGTACAGGCTCATTAACCCTCACCAGTCTCCAAGATATCTATTGACTGATTCAATCAGCACTCATGTAGCAGAACTGGTCGGAGGACCGATGGGAATTTGCGAGCTAAATATCTTACATGTAGACAAAGTTCAGACTCTCTCAGAGATGTAAATGAATGCAGTATTAGCAGCACTGGCATTGCAGTCCAGAAGAACACAGATGTTTTTTATCAGCTCAAGGCAACAAAACTATGCTAATGGGATTAATGAATTCCTTGGTGAAACTTCAGACCCCAATGAAGAAAAACTTATAGACACTGAACTTTTCTCTATCTAGGAAAGAAAAGTCACAGAATCAATCTATGGCACTGAGAATATCGCTTCAATGAATTCCACAGGGAACGACAAAACGGGCTTAACGTGAATTTGGTATTTACTGTCAATCTGTGTCCAGAATAAATATGCTGAAAATCATATCAATAATAATATTAGACTATTTTCTAAAACTGAGTTTCAATTATAGCTAAAGCTGGACTATAGTCAGAAATATTTTAATTAATTATATAATCCCCATGGTTTTTTTTAGTTTAGTAGCATCTCTCCTCTTTCTATCATGCTTATTAGAGAATGATTATCCAGTTTGGATAAAGCATGCTGTTACAGACACAGTAGGTATACACAGTTGGTACAGAGATGCTTTTTTAAATTCAATAAACATACTGGCCAGTAGGATAAAAAACAAATCTCATGCTGACATTGTTATACACTCTATATTATACACATAACAAAAAAAAAGCCAGAGTTGCCTCAGGTGCAAGAAATGGATATTTCACAACTCAGTATTTTAGTAGACAATAGTGTCTAATAAGGAGAGTGATGGTGAAAGCCTGGATAGAAATTTAGGAAAATACAGAGTAAAATATATTTGGAGAGGAAAAATAACTTTCAGATTAAAATAATAAATAAATAAACACTGTATTTCCATATTATTTTTATTTTTTATTTAAAGATAATTTATTTATTAATTTCATATATTTATTATAATTTTTTTCCCTGTTACAGGATCTGAAGAAGTAACAATGTTCAGATGTATTCATGTTTTGTATGCATGGCCCCGAAGGGGCTGGGATAAAATATGGTACATTCTTTCCCAGGGCAGTGTATTAACTAAACTGATTTGCTCTCCTTGAAGCATTGAACTGATTTCATTCAGAATATATCCTGAAGCAGTTCCTGGGAACAGTACAATTTCACATTTTTCCTTACTATTGAAGCTTACAGCTTCATTTAGTATAATTTTTCATTTTTTGTGCATTGTGTTTACCAGAAAACAGGAGAAATAGAGAAAATTATTAATAGCTACCTTTTTTTGTGGTGTTCCTCTTTACTGCACTGTCTTCAGCCACTAATGTGAACTGTTTATACAAAGCATGCAATAATTTTTGCAAAGTTGTATGCACTTTTGAGCACTGTTTATCTTTTTCTTACAGCCACCAGAGCAAGCAAGCAAGAGAATGGTGGCTAAATTAAAACTAACAAGACAAAACTGTGAATGCAACCTGCAGCTGAACCTCAGAGTGAGCCTTTAGGAGGGGGGTTATTTTTAAACCTTCCAATCAAAGATGCAGGGTTCTTTTTGAAAATTAATTTTTAGATAGTTTGCCTAGGCCTTGCATCCATGGCAATTAGTGCACAGACAAACCCTGGAACAGAAAATCTTTGCAGTTAACCTCTGCTGGAAGACAAAGACTGATAATGAAATCTTTTGTATTACACAATGGAGTATGTCTTTTTTCTCAAATGATGGAATATAAAAACGGTACACTGAGGACAAACAGTTTTCAGCAAAACTTTCAACAATGCAGTCACAGCATCATTGCTGTTTGTAGAGTTGCCCCAGGCTAAATGTCTATATTGTTGAAACAAAGACGAAAAATGCACTGACAGTAAATCATAGAATAGAACGGTTTGCATTGGAAAAGACCTTAAAGATTGCCTGTGATGATCTTTAAAACCAACCAAAATCATTTCAGTGGTTTTAGTCTATTTTAATCAACTACCCATATTTTTGCTTAGTGAAAAAAGGATTTATTTGCCTCTTTTTTGTGTGTTTATTTCCTGCTTTGGGTTTCTTTGCAGTTAACTGCAACTTATAAGGCTAAATCTGCAATGACATCCAGAGTGTGTTTGCAGTACATGTATCCATACCTGATCTAGCTTTAATCTCACAAGTTAGTTCAATTACAGGAACTAAATGACTGGTTATGCTTTAAAATAGCAGATATCCTTGCAAGTGCAGTTCCACTTCTGTGAGCAGTCAGATTACTGGCATACACCTTTCCGTGTTGCAATTACAACTTTGGCTGTAACATAGGTAGAAACAATAGTTTACAGAAGACATAACTCAAAAAATACACAATCCATTAGGTATAAAAATGTTTAGGAGTAATTTATGAAATATTTTGTAATCTGCACCATGGTGGACACTCTCGAGGTAAATCAATAGCTCATTGCAGGGAAATGAAACAAACGTTATAAAAATAAGGTATAAAAATCAGACAAATAGAATGGAAACCTGATCCTGCTGTCATTATACCCATGAGTGTCTGATAAAAACTTGCATCAAAATACTGCAAGCTGACATGTAAGGAGTATGTTTTCTGTGTGTAGAGAAATATGCTTTGGTCAGTAAAGGTAATTCATTATTTTTATTGCAAAGTAGGGGTCATACATCCAAACAATACAGGCAAGAATTATTTAAGGTACAGGACTTTGTGTGTGTGCATATGTATTAATGTATTACAGTAAAAAGTTGTTGTCCCAGGATGCTTTTGATAGACTTCCAAACAGACTGGAACGTCACAAATGAAGAAAAAGGCATCTGCAGCAACGTGAAATTAAAGCTAATTAAGTCTGGTTTATGAAATTTATCAATATATTGTTCATTTTCCATCCTGCACTTTTGCAGTTTCATGCTGAAAAAAAAAACAACCCCCCCCCCCCCAAAAAATCCAACCCAACCCAAAAAAACAAAACTCCCAAAACCAAAATGAAACTAAAAACCCTAAACCAAATTCAACAGAGAAAGTATAAATATTGGCTTGCTTTTATCTTCATATACAAATTACTGCTACTTTCACAGAATAAAGATAAATATATCTTTCTAAAATTTCTTAGGTTCTTCTTTGAGAAGCTCTTGAGGCTTTCATTTGAAGTGACATTACAACTTCTAGGCCTTAGAGCCTAAAATTTATTTCTACATCAGCTTGAATATTTATTTTTGTAGCTATCTCTACTTAGTATTAAACTATGCCTCATGAAATGGTTTCTACACACCTGCTGAAATATATACATCTTGGAAAATGTTTTAGATTTACTGAAGAAAATTCTTTTACAAGCTAAAATAATCTCTTTAACTACATAAAACTCAATCAAAACTTGTTCCCGTGTAACATGTGCTAACACTTTTAAACTGATATGGTGTCATTTGTCTAACATGGGAAGTATATTTGTTCTGATTTTATTCTCTATATAGATATTTTCTGTGTTTTGTTGAAATGAGATGATAATGGTCTGGCAATGTGCCAGGAACTATTTTTTGTTCTGTTTTAAGGAAAGAATTTAAAACTGGACAGTATCTTAATGAACTAAGAGAGCATGAAATACATGTAATAAATTAGATGGGGTTTAAAGGTTTATATAAAAAGTGGAAGTAAAGTTAGAATGATGTAGACTTGGGTGACAAACTCTGTAAAGTTTTTATTTCACTTACAAATAGATTAGGTTACAAGGAGAGATGAAAGTGGATACAGTTAGTCAGAAACTGTAAAGGAGTTTAGTTTAGTCCTCATCTTAAGTATTTAGCCTATTTTGTACTTTCAAGCTATAAGCACCAGGGCTGAGACTTAAACAATGATTTCAAGAACCTGAAAAATAATAATAAAAAATATTCAGTATCAAATGTTTTCTGTGCAATGCACTTAACAGAAAATTAAAGATACAGTAGGAATCCACTCTAGCACTGAGGAAGGTGCTGGTAGTGACCGGTTTAGTAGATGCATCTGGCTGATCTATAATATTAACTTGGAAAAGCTTAACTAAATCAAGGGACTGCCTGGTTGTTGTTAACAAAATTTAACATTTGATAACTCTGTCATGTCTTTGTAAAACTACTCATTTTTATATTTAATTTCTAGTGATAACTAGTTCCATTTTTCTTTGAATTCCAATGGTAAGTAATGACCTTGTGCCCTGATTCCTAAAGATTCCACTACAGAATATTATCAGAGCAGATTTATATTACAAGTGATATTAAGAGTGGCCCCTACTTAAAAGAGAAGCAATTTTAAGCTTTTAGTGGAAGAAGCAAAATTCTGGGTTTTGTTCTCAGATATTCAAACCTGAAGACTTAGATGCCTCATTTCCACAGTAAGAGAATTTTATATTTCAACAGAAAATTGCTAATTTGAAAGGAGAACTGTATGATAAATATAACAAGGTCTTAAGCCTTTACATCAGTTTTCTGAGAGGAATCTCCATTCGTATGATACTTCATCAGAATAAAATTTAATTTTTTTATTTTATTCTTGTCACGGTTTAACACTGGCCCGCCAATTAAACCGATGGCAGACGCTCTCTATTAATCTCTCTCTCCTCCACCATAAGAAAGGAGAGAGAATAAGGGAGAGAGACTTATGGGTTGGAGACTAAACTACACAAGTTTAATGAAACAATAATGATACAATAGGGAAAATTGCTAAATATATATATATATACACATATACAAGAAAATGGATACCACATTCCTCTCCTCTTTCCCCCAATAGCTCTCACGTCAACTGAGGCTGCAGGGCAGCCCTGGGAAAGTCCAGGCTGGAGTCTGCAGCAATCGGGAAGTGGAGGCAGGAACAGACAGGCAAACAGACGGGATCTGGGGGGACGATCCTTTCCAGGATGCTGGGTGGACGAAAGGAAGAAGGAAAGGCAGGAAGGGCAGGCCAATAGAAGCTTCTGCTGGTGGCCTTTTATAGCATTACAGGTAAGACCAATCAGCTGATAAGGGGGTGGTGCCCAGCACTTCTGCTGGTGATTTCAGGTGAGGCCAATCAGCTGGTAAGGGTGTGGCTCAGCCCTCGTGATCCCTCAAATTATACTGAGGATGACGTGTGTGGGATGGAATACTCTGTTTGAGAAACTTGCTGTTAATTTCAGCAAGTGCAACTACCTACAAGAGACTTACCAAAAAGCAAGTACAAGACAGAAAATCACCTTTATCCTGGCCCAAACCAGGACAATTCTTTAACCTCAAATGCAGTTGAAGAGATTGAAAAAATGCTACGTGCCCAATGTGTACTAAATACATTTAAGAAGTAGAAAGTGAAAACATGAACTATGTTTTATTTTGGGCACAAAATACAAGCTTTTCTACATGAACTGAATACATAACATTGTATGTCATGTTCACTTGGCCCTCCTGGTGCAGCTGAATGCATTTCTGCAAGTCTGATATACTGAAAAACACTGAAAACTGACACTAGCTTGTTTTTGGCAATTTATGCTATATATTCATCAGCTGCCCATTTTTATTGTGCTGAAAATTTACACTAGAGTTTCAGGAACACCAGTGGTACATCAAGAAGGTATAGAAATGACAGCCCTCTTAGGACAACTCATATTTTATAGACTTTTTGGGTTTTTTGCTTTTCTACACATCAATGCAAGGTTGGTAGGTGACATGAGATATCTCAAATGGCTCTTGCAGTGCTCACACAGCATTAAGTCTGTCTCTCCACATCCCTCCCTCATCTGAAAAAGCCAGTAGGATGGGAGTGGGCAAGAGCCTGAGAGGAGACATAGTCAGAATTGTTGTCCCAAACTGACTGAAAAAGTGTTCTGTACCATATGACATCTGCTCAGCAATAAAAGCTAAGAGAATGGAAGCCAGGGGGCTGGGAAGCACATATTGTTCTAGCATGTCTCCAAGGGCAACTGCTATTTGCATTTTCTGGGAATTGGCTGGACAACACCTGCTGATGACAAGTAGAGAATAAATTTCTTTTCTTTTGCTTCTGTGTGTAGTCTTTGCTTTTAATTCTTTATTGAACTGCCTTTATCTTGACCTGTGAGGTTTTTTTTCATCTTATTGTCTCGCCCTGTCCTGCTGAGGAGCAGAGTAGCATGGTGGATGCCTAGCAGGCAGCCAAGGTCAACTCAATTTCATTCTAAAAGAATAATAGAATTTTAGGTTACAAAGAAAGAAATTAATAATTTTTTAGAAACAGATGAATTAAAGATTTATGCTGAATTAATACATAGTTCTTTTTAAATGAAACATTAAAACTAAATGTAAAAAGTGTGTTTTTACTTTATTATTTCCCCTATTAAGTAATTACAATGGAATGTGTTTTTTAAGGTTTAGTTTCACTATAGGTTTTTCTTATTGATCTACAACTTCTGAGAATAGAAATGTAGTTAAAGGAATCTTTGAAAAGTAAAAAAAAAAAAAAAAAAAGAAAAAAAAATAAAATATATATATATTCATAGAAGGGGTATCCTGATCCACAACTAAACCTAAAACCGTTCAAGGGAAAAATCTACAGGAGAAAGAAGAGGTGAACTAAATTTCTGAATTTGTTCTACAGTGATCAGTAACATAAGGAGACAGGACAGAAGAACAGATTCTTTTTTCCAAATCTAGATATTAAAAACTGGCAGTTTCATGGGGGCTGGGGAAATGTACGGTGAAAAATGAGAACTGAGGTGGTGGAATCAAAAACTGTTAGGAAAAAAATAGGAGAACCTCTTTTTCCATATACCAGGCATCTGTCAAGAAATATAAATATCTTTTTGTCAATAGAAGAGTGTAAAAAAGTTGCTGAAAGGTCTATGATATACAGATGGCTGAGCAGTAAATCTGTTACTGGCTTAACCATCTTTATATTATTCCTCAAGCCTAAACCCCTTGGGAAAGTCTTATACTGGAAAATAGGGCTAAAATTAAACTTTCTCCTTTACAGCAACAGCATACGACTTCAGTAAATGTGTATATGTTTTTCCTAAGTAAGGTGACATGCATGAATAGGATGAAGGGACCAATATTGGTTTCAAGCAGGAAGTGATTTAAAATTCAGTTCATTACTCATGCTGCTAGACCATATAAGACTCCTTAGGGTCTGTGTTTTTCAAGAATATACATGTATGTGTTGTTACTTTGAAAGAGCTGTGCCTTATCTTTTTGGATTTGTTCGGGGTGTAATTTAGAGGGGGCTTAGTGTGTGTGTTTGGGGGGGGTGGGGCTTGGTTTGGTTTGTCTATTTGGTTTCTGTTTGTCTATTTGGCTTTTTTATTTGGGTTTGGGGTTCTTTTGTTGTTTTGTTTTGTTTTGTTTTGTTTTTTTTCACAGAAAGTGTAGGCTATTATATTTTCAGAGCAGTATGAAAATGCAAGTTTCAATGTTAGAAATGGTTCTTTCCAGGGCCCCGAGGGTCCAAAGCTCAAATGTCTTAGAGAAAATCTTAACAGCATAGAGGATTCTTAGCTCAAGGCTCATTGACCATCTCTTCCTTTCCGTAAAAATATAATGCCAGATCCTACAGCAGTTTTCATTTACTCCCCAGGTAAATTTCTGAATGATCTCTGTAAAACCAATTTGAATAACATCTGCTTTTGTTCCCGGTTTAGCTGGATGTTGGCTGAAAGAAAAAAAATTTAAATAGCATACCAAATGCCATTTTCTAACAGTTGTTTCTTTTAACTGGAATCAGAAATCATAGGTTTTAGACAGAATGTAGCTTGTATTCCAGTAAAATATAAATTAGTGATGCTGACCTTTGAGAATAACATGTGCTATAAAATTCAGCAACTGCTTCAATTCACCTGTCAGTAACCTTAAGTTAGCTGTTGATTACTTGCATTTCCAAGAGTTTAATAACTTTAGTTTGCAACAAAAAAACTGAAATTGAGAAAAATGCAATTTGTTGGAACTTCCTGCATGTGGAGTACATGTGAAATAAGATTATAGGGCCAAGATTCTTACACTGATTAGTTCTGAACTCTCCCAAGAGCACAGACTACATCAGTAAAGCTAGTAAGTAATTACAAATAGGCATAAGAAGCTCTTCAGGATAAATTACTGGGGGGCTGTTTTTCTTTTCTTCTTAAATGCCACAATCAGTATTGGAGTCATTAGATTCTTTATCTAATTCTTTGGGTCTTCATATAATTTGTCTCTCTCAACTCTGATAATTTTTTTTACATGTATGCTGATGACTCTGTCTTGCTCTTATCTGATAAGGGTTCTAGTAAGATTAGCACTATGCTTCATGCTGAACTAACTTAGGAAATACAAATGGACTTCCTAAAAATTAGACTCATATTCAATTTAGATAAAATTTCTGGGGCATTCTTCATTCCTTGACCTGTGCCAAGGGAAGAAGCTCTTCAGATGAAACTAGACAGTAACACAGAGTAACAAAACAGATTTTACCAAACATCTGGCAATATTACTTGCAGCTTTTCTTTTTTCTTTTAACATAACCTAATAGGAAGACAACAGTACTTCACTGTACAACAACACTGTCAACTCGTTGTCTTTAAAAATTTACTTCCTTGCATAGGATTAGATTTTAAAAATCTTTTCTGAGTGTTTGCTCCTAAAGCAGTTAGTGAAAAAGTCCTTTATGTTTCCTATATAAAGGTTTGCATTGCATAAGAAGTTTTTTTTCTAAACAAAACAAGCAATGTAATGGAGAACTACCTATGGTTTAGAACTTTTGTATGTTAATTGTCCAGATAAAAACCACATAGTCTGTTAATTGTCCAGATAAAAACCACTTTCTAAAATAACAGTCTTATTAAAATTGTGTGTAGCCTTGCTATTCCAATTTTTGGGGGGGGGGAGTCTATCTTAGAAGGTTTAGTGGATCCAGTACTTATTGTGGAAATCTGCTACTACTGAAGATTAAAATTTGATAATGTGTGTCAAATGTTGGAAGCAATTTAGAAGGTAACATTTTTCTAGTAATTTTTCATAATGAAACAGTCAAGCCTGTATATTAGCTTGATTTTTTCCAAAATATTTTGTGGAATATATGAATTTACAAAACTGACACAGAAATTGTTGAAATGCAAGCTTAATTCAGGAAATCTTGTGTCTGTAAATTTCACAGTTCTAGGTCTTTTTTGGAGTGTCACTCTAACCCACTGTAGACGCAACCCTCAGTAATCTTGAAAGAGTGAATAATAAGTAACGGTAAAAGTTCATCAGTGGGTCTAAGAAAAAAAACGTATTTTTTCAAAACCTCAGAAGTGTATTGGAATTAGGTTTTACTCCTGAATTCATCAGAATAATTTATTTACTATGATTTTCATGATATGTGTTGATGAGAGAAGTAACACTGGAAGAACATGGTGTTAGTCTCTGGGTCGCATTAGTCTGTCCAGCCCTTCACCAAGTGCTTTGACTGTATGTCACCTCATAGAAACTAAGCTGTTAGTTTATGTGGCCTGTTTTGTTTATTTCTAGTGTAAATGAGTGACTCAGAAAATCTGAGAACTTCTGTTTTTAATGATGCAGCTGAACTACTGGGCCACAAGTCACAATAAGTACCAAAACTAAACTGCCCTTGAATATGTAGCACAAGTCACTAAAAATACTCAGAGACAGCAATAGATGTGAAATGGTTGTAAGGAATATGATGAAGACCATTTGTTGCAGTTGCACATACGTGAATTGTTCTAGATGCACACTTTATATGCATGTATACATAACAATACTATATGAATATTAAAAGTACATAATTAAAGCATATTAAAGTATATAGTACTTTATACTTAAACATACAAAGTAAATTAAAGAAACAGCTTCCAGCTAAGCATAGTAGATTGATGTGACAAGCATATCAGAACATCAACAAAATAATTCAATGTTTCAGAACCACTGTAAAAGCAACTAAAAGTGTACCGATTACAAAACCAATGTAAAAGTTTACCTATAGTTTACCTGTGTTAAAGAACTGCCACTAATAAAAATGCATTAATTTTTACCTGAAGAGTAAGATTATTAGAATGCTCGTGTTGCTTTAGACAAAATGCACAATTCTTGCATTAAACCTACAAATCAATAATTTTTTTCCTTTTTTTCTTCTTTTTTTCCCCATATTATGCTGAATTTTTCTGGTTCATCTAACACTCTGCTCATCTGAAGGTGTGCTGTTCCATCTGCATTCCCCTTTAGACTGTCTGCATAGCCTCAATGCACTGGCACCTCTCAGAGACTAATAAGCAAATAGCCAGAACAGCTGCTAGAAGGCGTTGGTGTAGTAATAAATCAGCAAGGATTCTCCAGGCATTCAGGAACAAGAATGAAAATCAGGTTCAAAAAAAATACTTATAGGAACAAAACAGTAGAAAAAGGCAAGCTGTGTTTAAGACAATGGGAAGAAACTGGATTCTTTGGTTTTGGATCCTCTGAAATCAAAACTGGCAAAAACAAATAAATAGCACAGCTAATGAATAAAGCTCCAGAAAGCCTATGTAAAAATAAATGTGATATCTCTGAATAAACTGACCTTATTTACTAATCAAATAGTGAAATGATTCAAATACCTCGGAAAACAGACAGATATCACTTATGCTTCCCAGGGAAAGGTCAAGGAAATAAATGCTGAAGCTAAACCATGTTCACATAAGGATATTTCTAAGAGATTTCAGGAAATTCATATTCATTGTACCACAGGATTATAGTAAAGCTTGGATTTTGCTCTTTTATTGTTTAACTTTTCTCCCTGTGACTAAAATTTGTAGTTTATCAAAATCTGCCACTACTGTGTCTCTTCAGGATTTTCCGTTCTTTTGGCCTCTTCTGGCAATTTTTGTGCCTATAAAATGAGTCTGAAATCAAATGAGAAAGGAGACAATAGATCTAAAAAAATTTTAAGAATACCAGAACTGCATAATCAGTTGGGTTTTTCTACATTAAATACATTTTTTTTCATCTGCTTCACCTTCACTTTTTATTTTCCCTTTTTCCTCTTACACCCTGGAACATGCAAGAAATTCAGAGATATCAATACATTTTAATTGCTGCTTTTCTCTTATGTGTTTTTCTGTTGATGCTTATTATCTTGGGTTTAAGTACTGAAGAAATACTTGAGACCAAGAACTGACTGTCTTTTTTTAAAAAAAATGTTTCTTAAATGTTTTGGCTTGTTTTTGTGTTTTTTTCTTCTACTGTGGTGAAAAACTGAGGTTGTTGTGCTGAGGTCTTTGGAATTATATGATATAAATAATGAAGAATAGAGACAGCAGCCTTTGAACTTAATATAATCTCTGCTTTTATCTTTTTTTAAAATGCTTTTCAAGTTAATGAAAAATAGCTTTGTATATTTCTTTCAGAGAAAAAACAGTAGTGAAAGTCTTTAATGACATAAATTCATCTACTATTATTTTCGTTGTTTCATATTGAGACAGTATCCTAGTTCAATACTTCAAGGAAAAACAATGTTGTGCACATTTTGGGGGCTGCTAGCCCAACACGTAGAATGCTTGGTAACTAGGAGTGGTAGTTGATCTGTTCTTTTTACAGTGACTTGCTTCTGGCCCAGCAGTAAATAAATTTGATCCTGAAGAACATCCTAAATGGCTCGAAGCAGTTATGTTCTTTGCAACAAGACACACAAATGCTATTATCAAATTTTTCATGGTGTGTGATGCACTGATTTCAAATTGAGAGGTTCCTTCAGATTTTAAGGGAAGTTTTACAGGATACTTACTGGGAAAAAATAATGAATGAATAAGCTAATGAATACTTTCTTAGTCTATAAATTTGACTGCCTACAAGAAGTAGCAGTGGATTTTATAAGTAAATTATTCACACTATCCTACTGTCACTACGTAGACAGAAAATTCCCTACTTTAGTGAAATTACATTTGAAGAGTGTTTTTTATTGCTGTTGAAATTATAGCCTTAATTACTGATCAGGCATTTCAGCATGGAGTACATAAATACAATACATTAATAACTATAGTAGCTAGCGGTGAAACTGAAATGTTGAGTAGATTTAAACCTCTGTTTTGCACAAAACAAGTGGTGCCTGCCTAATTATTATAATCTCTAAATAGTGTAATTATGGTGTGAGTCTGATCTCACTGGTTTGAAATTGTCTCAAAATAACAATTTTCAAGCGAAGAGCCCTGGCTAGGGTGGAGGACCTGGCCTGGAGAGAGCTGTGCAGGGGATGACACCTGGAAAGAGATAAGAACTAAGAACTAACAGCTGGGTGGAGGCTGCTCCCCTTTTCTGAGGGCCAGCCTGCAATGCTGGGACGTCCCTCCAGGCACAATTACCCTGGCCAGGGTGGAGGAAACCACAATAATTGTTCTGGTACTGATATACCTGGCTGAGGGGGATGGAAGGGAGCTGGGAGTGGCACCTGGAAGGAGATAAGAACTGATGAGTGGGCAGCCTCTCTGCAATGGCCCTGATGCCAATGACCTTGGCTTCTGCAGCAGCTGACTGACAGCTGCCCCTTTGGAACAAAAAGAACTCAGGAGTATATATGGCTGTTCATGCTATTCATGTGGCTATTTTGTCATGTCTTGACCCACCAGACTTGCATCAGACCCTGTCCAGGATCAGCACCATCTTGAAGAAACTCCCTGGACAGCTGGACCCTGGTGGTGACTCTCTCTCTCTCTCTTATTCTTTCTTCCCACTTTCTTACCCTTTTCCTTTTTCACCACTTTTCCCTCTTTCTCTTCTATTTTCTTTTCCTCTCTCCCTCTTTTTTCTGGCTCAATAGTTTTGCCTGTGTCAACTGTCAAATAAAATCTGCTTGCACCCCACCTTTTTATGGTTGGACTTCGTTTCACAAATCCAAAGCAAAAATAAATTTTAATGTTACCTCAGACCATAATATATGGTCAACAAAGCAAGTGAAATTAGATAGCCAGATAGAAGAAGCACTTTGGCCCTTCCCATAAAATGTAATGTACACTGTTTGTTCTTATGTGGTAAATCAAACTAGTCATATAAAACAATCTCTAACAGATTTTGATACTCCACATGCACAAACATGCTGTAATCTCTCAGGCACAAGGTTCAACTCATGTTTTTAATCCCATTTTTTAGAAAACATTTATCTTCTTTAATGCTCCATAGAGTATTTAAATTAAATTCCACATTTTTCTAACATAATCACCTGCTGAAAACCTAAGTACTCTTTGTAGGGTAGATTTTATAAATACTGGAGACTATGTTAATATACTGTTTCACTGTAGTCTCTTTTTTGAAAATACATGTCATTTCATCCTGTTGCATAACTTAGTTTCTCCTCAACTTAACTCTTGTTTATGAATATTATAACAGTTCTTTATCTGTTAATCCATTTTGCACAACACCATGAGACCTCCCCATTTTACTGTGTGCAGCCTGTGCCAGAGAGCTGTCTTTTCAGGTAATGAATAAAAATACATTAGGACTTCTGAAATGATGCAGAAGGGAGACCAATACTATTCTGCTAGACCTTTCAGTTTTGTTACAATATCTGTGAATAAGATTTATCTGAATTTATCTGATTTATTCAAAGTTTGTAAGAAAATGTGAGCATATTTGCTTCTACCACTAAAAAGCAAATGAGATTATTTCAGATTTCCAAAGTTTAAATTGGTCTTGAATTACTCATGTTAATTATTTTCTTTTATAGTTGTATTTTTCACCCAATGTTTACGCTGCTTTGATGAATGCTTCATGGTCGCGTATGAGTCTGTATAAAGTACTTTAGAAGAGAGTTGCTGGAGTGGAATCACATTTTTAAGGTTGATAGTTACTCAGTCCAATAACTTTGCTGCTTAAATCATGCTAATTTTTCCTAATTCAGTATTTCTGTTGATCCAGTATCTCCACATTAAAATTTAGATTAGTGTGTCAGTCTGTGCTCTATTATTAGAGCGTAAAATAGAAAAGATTAGCAAAAAGTTGAAGAATCGAATTTCTTGCTTCAAAATGCCTAAACTCAAGGGAAAAGTCCCAAACCTTCATTGTTTAGTGTGTGTGCAAAATGTTAGTCACTTGCAAATGAGGTCCAAACTCTAAAAATCCCTAAACAGAAAGGGAAGTCTTGCAAGAATAGGCAGTAGTTGACGGAAAGGTAAAAAAGCTGTGGGAGAATTGTTATCCCTTTCTTCCACATCTTGGTCAGTATAAATCAGCTTTTGTTTTTGTTTTGTTTTGGTTTGGTTTGGTTTGGTTTGGTTTGGTTTTTGTGTGTGTGTGTGTGTGTGTGTGTGTGTGTGGTGTGGTGTTTATTTTTGTTTGTTGGTGGGTTTTTTTAAATATTCAAGGTACCAGAAGAACAGTAATGCTCCTCCTCTGTCATGGTTTGTCAGAAGTGTTGCTGTTTTTCTGTGGGTAGGTTTTCTTGGGAACCTAGTTGTCTTCAAGGATGGAATTATGAGTCCTATCAGGGATAACCTATTCTGACTATGCTCAAAAGCAGGAGTCTAGGTGCTCAGAAAAACCCAAAATAAGTTACCTGTTGAACTTGAGTACCTACAGTGTAAGGCAGAAGCCAAAAATAAATAGAGCAGAGAAACTAGATCTTCTGTTTTGGGCCAAAAATTCACCTTAATTTTGTTTTCAAAAATTAGAATTTTAGTTCAAGTAAATGTCAGCTTGTTGAGTGACTACAGAAAACTTCCTGAGTCACAAGAGAACTATAAACATCACAAAACTGTTACTCACAAAAAATTTAAACAAACAAAGAAAAAATGCTCTGGTTAAAGATACTGAACAAATTTGAGAGTTTTGGAGTATTTGATTCCTCTGTCAAGAAGGAGTACAAATTTTATTCTTGGACAGCTGCCCTACTCTTCTAAGAATGATCTAGATGAAAATCTGAAATTAGGAATCTTTTGAAGATGTAATAGGTGCAGATTTTACAGTATGAATACTGAAATAAACATTTTCCATTGATAACCATCTTATGTTGAGGGATGTATTAGGAAGATTAAAACAGGTTTTAAGTTCCTTGTTTACTTCTTCTCTGCCCCTCAGGAAATTTCTGTTGCTGGTAACTACAATACAAAGCCTGACAGTACAATGAATAGTTTCCAATAGCCTTAATTAGATGTCTCCTTATATAAATTTTTTATATAAAGCTTATATAAAGCTTCCACAGAGCTCTTTAGTACAGCTTATCGTATTGGTTTAAGAGCAACTTAACTGTAGCCTAGTGAGATAAGACTGCTTACAAAGTTCCATTTCCTGCTTGTTTTCAACAGTCTTATTTTGAATCCAATCAGTTTTCAAACAGATTTTTACCTTCAGGTTACCTGCTCTAGACACAGGGAATTATATTATATTAGTTCAACCAAGGCTGTGTTTCATTGTTTGTTTCAACTTCATATGGCTTTCAGATTATCTAAAAAAGCAAGTCAGTTCCACTATTTGTAATACATATTTAAATGTCTTAGTATCAGGTTTGAAATTGCATATTTTTCCTTTTTATTTTTAAGCCACTGTATTAGATTCCTGGTTTTGGGGTTTTTTTTAGTACCAGTATTTAGTATTCTTGTTAATTTACTAATAATTTTTATATTAGAAACATTACTTTTACTTACGGGATGTTTAATAGGAAAGCAATAAAGAAGTAAATACAGTATGTTTTATGTTGAAATATTTTATATTTCAAAATGTTTTCCTTGTTATTAATGTAAATTGTAAAAAATATTTAAGACCTTTTGGAGTAGTTTTAAATAACAACAATGAGCTGCCTTGAAGTTTGAATATTTTCCTTTTTTTTTTTTTTCCTGCCTGCAGATGAAAATTCCCTAAATGCTGTCCTACCAAGTTAATTTCCTTCTCTCTTTCCAAGTCTCCCTCATGGATATTGATCATTAAAAAAAAAAAAAAAAAAAAAAAAGCTGAAAGGCTTGTAGTAGTACTGACCAAACTTCAAAAGCAGGCTATGACAACACCAGGAAGGTTAACTTGTATGAGGAAAGCTGATTTTGCAGTTACCCCAACCTGTGTAACTGTCCATGCCTTTGAACTATCTTTGTGTGTTTGCACAACTCCTTTAGCTTGTAGCAAAAAAGAGAAATAGCAAAATACCTCTATACATCTACATAGACTGAGGAAGGTAGATATAATTAATATTTAATCACAGGCTTCTTCCAGAAGAACCTTGTAAATAATTTCTATTTGTTTGGGATGAGTTTGGTTTGTTTTGATTTGATTTTAAGTGTTAGAACTGAAGTGTTATGAAATACCTTATGTTTTGCAATTTGTACTCATCAATATTTTGCCTTGAAGAAAACCATAAGCAGTGAACAAAAGAAAAAAGGAAAAGAAAAAAAACCCACAAACAACCCAGCCCCCAGACAAAAAGCTCATAAAGTATTTGGAGCCAAAAAATTGTCCTAATTATCCATATGAAAAAATTCTGAAGAGTGGCTGTTTTCCAGTTGATTAGCTGTACTTCTGCGGTTGGCCGTTCTGATTAAAATTACTCTTGCCTTGGGGTGACACAGGTAACTGAAATATGCTACTTAGTGATGCTAACGGTCTAAAAAATCATTTGAAACTAATAATATATTTTAGTGTGTATAATAAAATAAATGTTCTTAGTATTCCCCTCAAGCTTCAAGTATCAGACAAATTATTGAATATTTTTTCATTTGCATCTGCATAGTTAGCAGTCTATTCAATGTAGGCGGGTTTTTATTTGTTTTGAGGTTATCTGTTAGAATGTATTCCATACGTTTTTTTGATCACCTGCTTACTTCTAAAAATTTTCAAAATTGACAGTGCAGAACCTAATTGACACAGTCACACTTTCTACATATTTAACAAGAGGTCATATGAAAGAAAACCTTAGCCAACTTTTTCGGTGTATTGTTCTTTCCCAAATTGTCTAAATAAGCTGACATTCTTCCCTGGGAAAGGTATGAAATGATGAAATTGTACAGAGACCCCAGTGCTTGGCACTTCTGTTGGTGAAGTGGGAAGAGGCTGTTAATAATCAGCTGGCCCAGCTACACACAGAGAGCTCCATGATTTGTCTGTGTATCTGGAAGAAGTGTGAGATGGTCCAAAATGCTTTTTAGATAAGCCTCAGCACTTTTAATGAATGAGCAAATTATAGAACCCGGCTATGAAAAAATGGCATCATACGATGTCTGTTGATTTCCCAGTACTGTCTGGTTTTCAGTGGATACATACTCATTAAGATAACTGAATTTAAAAACATTTACTGTAGTATGTGGCAAGATGACCTGCAAACATGCAAATAATCAGCAGAGTCAAATTAAGCACAATGGACTGATTAGTGTATTCTTAATTGTTAAATGGAATACATTTATTAAAATTGTAGAGATGTGCTTTGCCCTTAGATAGGTAGATAACTTCCCATGAGACAGAAAAATTCAGCTGGTATCCATCTATATTTAGATGACTAAAATTTTTCAAAAAAAGAAAACAGAATTGATAGCAAATTTTATGTACAGTATTAGTTTCTCAACACACATGCATGCCTGCACAAAGAATAGGCAGAACCATCACTTCACACTTTTGGGTCATTGTTTTATTTTACTTTTGTCGTTTTATTTTACTTTTGTTACTATTTTCTGTCTTGTAAATTTGCTTTCATCTAAGTTTCTTGTAAGTAGCTGCACTTGCTGAAATGAACAGCAAGTTTCTCAGACAGTGATAACTGATAACTTCTAAGACTGATAACTTTCAATGTTTATAGTTACTGCTAGAGAATGTTATGTAGAACCAAGGACACTACTCAGTTCTGAGGAACATCTGTGCCCTCCAGAAGGAGAAAAGGAACCCTCCCTTTAGGGAGAAATGGACAAGATAAATGACCAAAACTGACCAGACAGAGTATTCCATCTCATAGTTGGTATAAATTTGAGAGATCATAAGGGTCAAACCCCTTCTTCCTTCTTCACCTGTCCCTGTTTGCTTCAGCATCCTGGGAGGATTCCATCCATTCATCTGCCTGTGGTCCTGATCTGTGCCAGCCTGAATCTGTGTGTTCCTGCCTCCAGCTCCTGACTGCTGCCAACTCCAGGAGTACAGCCTGGACTTTCCCAGGGCTGCCCTGCAGCCTCAGTGGTGATGTGAGAGTTACTGGGGGAAAGAGAGGAGGAACATGGTATGAATTTTCCTGTATATTTGTATATATTTAGTAATTTATCCTTTTTATCATTACTGTTTCATTAAAGGTGTGCAGTTTAGTTTCCAACCCATAAGTCTCTCTCCCTTATTCTCTCTCCTTTCTTTATCAGGGAGGGGGATTAATAGAGATCATCTGTCATTTGATTTAATTGCCGGGCCCAGTTTTAAACTATGACAACTTTATGAAGGCACACCAGGAAAAAAAATTTTCTGGTATAATGTCACCTAACATTCAGAACCACTTATCACCCATAAGAGTGGGAGAATACATGGGGTAAAGAAATAAAAATGGATAGTAACTGCAACGTAGAGAAGGTCTTTTTTTTTCTTAAGTGCATTTGCATCCTACCCTGAAGTATCAAATTCTAAAGTTGTGTTCAATGTCAGTCAGCAGATCTAAGTTAGTTCCTCTTTTGAACATAATGAGGATAAGTGTGTACTTGGACTCACTGAGGCCACGTTATCCCTTTTGTCAGGTGTTACTTATTTTTCCATTAGGTGATGGATTAGGCACATTAAGATTCTGGCTTTAAGCAAAAGCTTTTTCCTGTTTATGCTTACAAAAGAAACATCAATCATGCTCACCCAACAGTTCTGTAACTTATTCTCATGTCTCACTAGGTTAACACAAATTATATGTTTTGTAGAGAAGGGTATATTCCCAGTAGTGTCTTCCTATCACTGTAGTTTTTCCTGACTAATTTGGAAAAGCTCACTGCCTGTATTCAGCTTGATCATGCAATGGGGAAAGATAATTTTGGCAGCATCTGTTATTTGGAAATCTGTAATTATTTCTTTGCTGAATGACAATTTTACTTGACTTTCATGTGTCTAAAATGAAATCAAAGTTAACTGTAATGAAAAGTAACACAGGAGCAGCTGGTCAGCATAGGATGTCCTACAATCATAGTTCATAATATTTTCCTGTTTATTTTGGGGGTCTTAGTATTCATATATTATTAAAGATTATTTTTACGATGATCATCTTGCAAAAAAAAAAAAAAAAAAGAAAAAAATCACAAACTTTCGTTTTTGGAGAAGAGAAAAAGAGCTGAAAGAGTGAAACAATCTTATCTCCAGAAATACAGATCAAAGCTAAAATCTGTAGGTTTTTTGGTTTTTTTTCTTTTAAACTGAGAAGATATTACTCATGATGCTTGAAAATAAACTAATAAAGTTTGTGAGAACTCTGGGGATTTATGGGCATCCTTTGGAAGGTGTATAAATTTTTTTCACGCACATAGTTATTTTACACAGAGAAATTTCATACGTGATTGTGCAGCTCTGCAAAAGGCTATGTCTACTGGTCTGTGCTCATCTAATAAGCCATAAGATTGCCCTTCATTTTATTTTTTTCACTAGACCGGATAGTTAGTTTCCTTGATTATCTCCCTTAGTTTATAGTGTACTCAGGGATTGTGTTAGTGTCCAGATAATGTCAACAAGTCCATTAAATAGAGTAATTAAGTTAATAGGCCACTGACACATTGTTCAAAATTTTATTGCTAGTGAAAAAACACTAACAGGCCTCTCGATTATGTACAAATCCCAAAGACTGAATGCGAAGTGTTGCAGCTACAGTGGTAGAAAATGTGTAAGAAAGCTGCAGAGGAAAAGCACCATGTGATCAGACATTCTGTATATCTATATTTTTTTGTTTATGAAATGAAAATGTATTCATTTTTTAATCATACCTCTAGCCCACAAGGGGTTTGGGAAACAACGATTGTTGGTATCAGCTGACTATTCTTCACTGAAGTAGCTTTTTTAAAAAAGCTTTAAAAATGCAAGATTTACATAAAAGCAAATAAAATGTATAAGAAAGACTTGAAAATTAAGGAGAAGCAGGCAAGTAACAACTTTAAATAAATAATATATATATATATTGCATATATATATATATAAAATCAGGTTTGTATATGTTTTGAAATTCATGATGTATTTTTAGAAGATTTTCCAAATTTTTTAATACACTTCTCAGAGAAAAATATTTCAATGTTTACTCATTAGTTCTCCAGTCTATCTGTATCTCTGTAATCTGCAGCACCAAGCATGGTTAAGAAAGCTTTTCAACACTTGGCATTCTATTTTAAAATGGTTGCTAGAACTTAAATGAAGGAATCACATAGTAACCACAATAGTGCAAAAGACAGCCATGCTATGCACATACTGTTGAATGTAGCATTCTTTCAAGGTTTTAAACTAAGAAATACCTTCTGTGGATGCTCTATGTTCAAGTTATCTGAATTAATTTGGGTTATGAACTCTGCCAATGAGTATTCATGCTTGCTATGTTACTCACGCAGAAACAATTTGTGCATAGCATGTTTGTAAAAGACCATTATTTGGCAACTTGGTGATTTACAATTGAGGCATTCACACTTCTGGAGACAAATGAGAAGACAGAAGGATGGAAAGGGCATAATTAGTGTGTGACTAGATTCTAACAATTTACTTCTTTCCAAGTCCTGTTATGATTGAAATGAAAAAGAATTTTTTTTGATAAAACAGAACACTCTAGAAATCAGTAATCATTATGTCTAAAAAAGAATTCTTTATTGGCTACAGGATGACCAAACTGGTTTTAGAGTGTATCACTAGACACACGCTAGATTTGTCACCAGAAGATGGCACATAGATGTGTACTGCTTTTAAATATTGGAAAAAAATAGATATATCTCCTTGGAGTTAAATTGACTTCAGAACTCTAAACTGGAGGTTATAAAACTGAATTCTGAATCAATATTAAGGCAATATAATTTACTGAGTTTAAATTGACATGATAGGCAATATATGTCCTTCTCTGTATCAAACCATTTTTAAACATATGTGTTCATAGAATCATATATGAATTTCATCTTTTCAAACCTGATTAGAATGGAGCTTCAGGTAAAAATTATGGTATTATGTGCAGTACTGAAAGTTATGGAATTATTGCTTCACAAACTATTTAAATCTATTGCATCATTCCCTCATTGAAAAGGCAAAGTCAGAAGGACTTCTGTAAAATAAGATAAAGAGACTATACCCACTCTGGTAAGATTTAACACTGATAAGATTTAACACTGCAGTCCCTGGAAACTGAGGTACAGTTAACCTGAAGCTCAGTGAACAGTTGTTTACACTTGTCAAGTGCAGGGATCACACAATTTTATCTGATCCTGTTTAGCTGAAACTACAAAACTACCCGTCCTTCAAAAATTTAGCTTACTGCTGTGTTCTGATTCTTCCTATTTCCACAGCAGTTTAAAAAATAAAAAATAAATAGTACTGACCTTTTTGATTAACGTGAAGGTGTTTTTCAGTCAATAAATATAGGTGGAATTGTGAAAGACAGATTCTGAAATTTGACTGTCTTGTTAAATTCTTTTAAAATTTTAAATGTATATAAATTATTAAACTTTTTTTTCAAAAGATAGTTGGATATTTGAGTAACTTAGATGATCTGGATTTTTTTTTTTGTCACATTGGTAATCTCTGGCCTGGAGTTTCAAATACTATTAAGAAATATTACAATTAACAAGCTAAAACTATGTTTCCTTTTGTTATTGTAGTTGTTCTGTTTTGTTTTCCTCCACATAACAATGATTTTTCTTTGGTTTTAGAAGTCAGTCAAATGAAAGAAGCCTAACAAGAAAGACACAACCCAAAGTTTTTCTCTGATTTACCATTATGCAATTCTTTAGGCTTGGTCAACATAACTTTAATGCATTGCACTAATCAACCTTTATATTTAAACGTGAGTTTTGTTCATTTAAAAAGAAGTGCATAAGAGTTTCCTAGAATCTGGGAGAATATTATTTCCACTCTTAAAGAAGAAAAAAGCTTATTTGCAACATCTGTGGTGGTATGACCTGTACAAGAGTCGTGGCATTATCATACTTCTTAGAGATATTCTTGAAATACACATGTATGTGATAAGAATTAACTAGTTAGCCATAGAAATTGTAACCAAAGAGGTGGTATGATATTCACTTCTTTGTGAGAGGTAAAGATAGGAGAATTTAATAGAAAGATGCAATCATGCAATAAATGAAGATGTTAGGGACATAGTGAAGCAGATTAAGTTATTTTTCACCTGACTGATTTCTTCCTTTGAGATCAATGGAGACATCATTAGACAACTGAAGAGCTATTGTAAGTGCTGTAGATATTTTTTTCTTAGAAGTTTCAGAAATATTCTTTCCTTTGTCACATGGTATGGTTTTCCACTAAACCCTTGCAATCATTTGAACAGAAGGAATTAAGAACACAAAGGGTAGTGATCTATTCCCTCCCATTTCCTGACATACTCTATAAGATCAGAAAGTCAACAGTTCCTCCCTCTTCCTTCCTCCCACTTCCTGTCCTTTATGTTTTCTTGTCAATATATTCAATATATTCAAGTATCAAGGGATTGCTTCCTGTGACTGTGTATATTTTTTCCATTGCTTTCTCACTTAGCTCTATATAACTTTCAAAAGGAGGCATCAGAAACTTTAATCCAATTTTGAATATATACTAATAAAATTTAGTAATCTTTCTCTAGGAAACAAATTTCACTTTGACCATTTCTACAGATCATTCAGCTGCTGACAGGTACCTCTCAAGCATCTGGACAGTTTTCATGAGTTTATACTGTCCAGAAAAAAATCTCCCACAGAAAAAAAAATAAAATAAAATCTGATGCTTTGTTAGAAGTTTTCTCTCACAAAATAATTAATTGGCTTTTCTCATAAAATACTTAATTACCTTTAGACTACAGAGCAGTACATGTGCAAAATATTAAACATTTATTTGAAATTTGTGATGGGAAACTAACCACACTTCAGAATATCTTGACTTCAGCATTGATTTTTAAAATGTGTTGTGTAACCTTTAATTTTGAGTGAAAATAACAGTACAATAAATTTTATTACTACCTCTTATTGGTGGGAGCATTTAATTGATACTGGTTAAGTGCTGCAGAACTCCCATGGTCTTAATAACCAGGAATAACAGATGAGCAAGCAGACTTAGAAATTATACCTAGGTTCTGATTATCTGGTATTTACTTAAAGCCATCCAGAATTATTGTGATGAAACCAAGAATAAATGGAATAATCAGGCTTGGGTAGCTAGAATACAAGAAACATATTCTAATTCAGCTCCAGATTGCTTGAATATCTGAACATTGATATACAATGAAAGCAGGGCCTAAGGCAAAGAAAAAGAACAACATTTAAGACAATGTAAAAATTTCCAGACATTTCTGCACAAATTGTTAACTGTTTCCTGTAGTATGTGTTTGGGTTTCAAGTTGCTTTCTGAGAACAGAACAGATTCGCTGCCTCAAAAAATGAGTTACACTGGGCAACCAATAAAGCTTTAAAATTTTCTAGTCAGGGGAGATTGTTTACTGACAACATTCATAATGTTTTTTTTCCAGAATTCTGTCAACACTGTCCATACATTCAAGTCATATTACTATCCTTTAGCTGTTTTTTAGTCTCTAAAAATCTGCACAATTTTTTTTTTATATTAGGGTTTTTTTTCATAGTAATTTGAAAATATGTAGAACAGAGTTAGATGTTCCTGCATTTTCTCACAGTCATGACTAAGAAATACTGCTTTATTACCACATTATTTCCTTACTTTTATGCATTCTTGGAAGAACAACAAAATACAAATTTTCATGAGATATTAAAATTTATTGTCTTACTGGAATGTTATTATTTATTTTTGTTATGCAATACTTCTAAAGAAGTATAATTAGAGAAATCTTGGTAGACCATTTTGAATAAAAAGTATAGCACAGTTTTAAGTCATCACAGAATAAAAAATTAATTTTATTTTTACAATATATAGCATTTGTAATAGACAAGTTTAAGGAATTAATTTATATAGAGTTGCTTTTCCTTGGATTTTAATCAACTTCTGTATATTTCTTCATCATCTTTTATAAATATAATTCTGTTTTGACAGGTTTCAAAACTCAATTGTATTTTCTCTTTTGATCTGTTACTCAGAGACACTCTTTAGTGTCTTCAGGCAAACAGCGGTCCTGCATACATATCAGAATTTATTAATGACTACTACTTGTGAAGTGAATAAATTCTCTGTTTTATAAGATCATGCCTCTCCATGCATTTTAATTAGCATGTTTTCTAACTTTGATGATAACCATATTATTTTAATCTCAAAAGTAAATTTCTAAACTATAATTTCATCAAAGTTCTTGTTGCTAAGCACATTACTATGTGTGAATAATCCAGAACAATCGATAACTCGAAATATATTCAAATTATAGGGTTGTGACAATATAATTAAGGAATCAAAAAAGGATTGCAATATCACTGGAAAGATGTAAGAAGAAGTGTGCCATCAAACACATGTTGCTTGTAAATAACTCACTAATGAAGGCACTATTACAAAGATAGAAAATCTTAATTTTAAATACTTCTCATTTTTCCTTATGGATTTGCTTCTTATTGAAAGGGAGGTCCTTCTTGAGCAGAAAGATGGCCATAATGTTTTGGGAATTCTGTTCTGAAGAATTCAGAGTTTATTTTTATTATCATATGATTTTGTTATGAAGAATTCTGAGCTTAATATGTTACTATGTGATTTCACAGCTGAAGGATGTTTGGTTGCAGTCAGTCATGTTATTTTAGAACTACTTTTTTTCCTTAGGTGAATGTACATTGGAGAGAATCAGAGGAAACCAATTATAGTGGAGCAGGACAGTTTGAATAAGAATGCATTTATTTCAACCACTCTTTAAAAATTTAGAGAAAAAATATTGCTTGTGTTTTGATTTTCCTGTCAAAATAATATATATTCAAAGACATATTAATTAAATTTGTATGAAACTCCACAGATCTATTGATTTTTTTATTATTTAGTTTGATTAGGGCTGAGTAGCTATTTATGTTACAGAGAAAAATCAAAGACATATATTCCGCTTGAAGGTATTAAAATCTGAGGACTATTGCATGTTCCTGCAACTGGCACTGTTGTGTTTCTCAGTACTACTAGATCTCAGCTTCCTATGCTACTTATCCTCTGCTATACCTCCACTGGTCTTCCGGTTGTGTATCTTGGTATCTTTATATCATAGGTTCTAAAAGGCACTCCATATTCTCCTGGAAAAAAAATCATGTCTATTTTTAGAGTTAATGGAAATAGTATTTTTATTGTGAAAGCTGTGAATATGGCTGCCAGTTTTCACTAGGCTGGGTCCAAGGTAAATTATTTCTCCTTCCCCCAATTGCTAAACAGATTGCTATACACTAAAATTGCAGGTTATTCAAACTATGATTTTGTAAATAGAGAGAAGACAACCTTAGGAAAAAAAGTAGACTATATGTGCTAAACTTTATAGACTTTTTACTTAAGTAAAACTACCTAAAAGTAAACCATATTTCTAAAACTGTCATCCAAACCCTACCAGAGTTCAAGGGGAGCCTGTTCCAGCAATTAACCAACCTCTCAATAAAGAATCTTTTCCATTCTCAACTTTCCCATAATGCAGCTTCATTCCATTTCCTCCTATCTAGTCACTGGTCACCAGAAATAGGATAGCAGCATCTCTCACTCTTCTGCACCCCTTGAGAAAGTTTTAGACTGCCACGGGATTGCTCCTCAGTCTCCATGCTGAAAGAAAAAAAAAAAAAAAAAGAAAAAAAAAGAGAAAAGAGGAAAAAAAGGTGTACAACATTCTTCTGGAGCTGTGGGGTCTCCTCTGGAGACATTCAAAACCTACCTGGGTGTGTTCCTATGTGGCCTACATTAGATGATCCTGCTCTGACAGGGGTGTTGGAGTCAATCTTTCAAGGGTTCTTCCTTTCAGATCCTAACATTCTATGATTCTGTGAAACCAAAGCAATCTCACCCACTCCCCTTAAGTCTTGCCCTCCAGACCTATTCACCTCCAGACCTTTTCACCATCTTGGTAACTCTCCTCTGAACACTCTGATAGTCTGATGTCCTTTTTATATTGAGGCACAAAAAACTGCACTCACTACTTGAGGTGGGGCTGCAGGAGAGTAATGTGTAGTGGGACTCTCATCTTCTTCAGCCAGCTAGATCTGCTGTGCTTGGTACATCCTAAGACACAGTTGGACTTTTTGGCTGCCAGAGCACACTGGTGACTCACATTCAGCTTGCTCTCCATATGAATTAAATTATAACCAAAGAACACAGAAATAAAAGCATGTTCAGGTTTAAATTATTAAACATAATAACAGTTTAAAAATATCATAATTTACCAAAAGACTCAGGATTGTGATGGTGGAAATGTAACTTTGATCTCTTTCTTTCCTAGATGTCAATGTATCATACATACACAGCATAGGCTATTTGAGATGACACACAGTATGTGTTTTCTTCCATTTCAACCTTCTGACTTATTAACATCTTGTAACATTCATGAAGTCATATGGAGTTTGGTTTTGGTTGTTGAGGGACTTTTTTGTGTTTGTGTGGTTTTTTTATTGTTTTTATAATTTTCGCCTTATAATCAAAGTATACAATTTATTAAACATCAGATAAAATAACTATCTAAGAGAAAATTATATACAGAGTGATGTAGGTTGTATATACTAACATTTACAGACTTTGTACTTAAGAATTTTGGACATATGGCTATAAAGCAATAAAACTGTATTAATAAGAACGCTTTCGTATGTAGTGCCTGATACATGGTTAAAGAAAATCATTAGATATTGTACAACACTACTATCCAAAAAAAATTCACTTTGCTGAAGAAATATATTTAGACACCTACTGGAGTGAAAAATAATAAGGATAGTAGTCAGTTCAGCCATTAAAGATTAGACGAGTTCCAGAGGTCCTTTCTGCCTAAAATATATTTTAATCTTCTAATAAGATAGGATTCCTTATAAATTAAATTTTCAAGTTCTTCAAAATTACAAGTTCTGATTTGAAGGAAACTATTGATGGAAGGATCCATGCTTTAGCTGCTACTTGCAGCTCACAAAATGTAATTCCTTTGAGAATTGTTTGGTAATGGTATAGGTCATTGATGACTTCAGTTTCTTTACAGCATAATAGTTCTTTCACCTGAAAAAATATATCTTTTTATTACTTCTCTTCAGTGTCTCATATTTTCCTCTTCTAATCATTTTAAAACTCCTTTTTGGACTATACACAATTCTCAAGTAAATGGTTTGGCCTTCTAGCAAATACAATCTCTCACCTGATTCTGTTTCATATGTTTAGCCTCTACGAAGATCTCAGCACTGTTTTCCTATTCAGTTTAAGCTTCATAAAGATATGTTTTTAAAATATTTCAATTATTTTCAACGCACATTTCTCTGGGGTCATTTGAGTATCATGATTCTTTTATTCAAAACCAAATCTGTAACATTTAAATTTTGGTAAGAATAGCTATTGGTAGCAGCAAACAAACACTGAGTTTTGGCCCTGCCTTGAGCAAGAAGATTGGACTGCACAATCTCCCTCTCAAACACACAAACTGTATGAAAATAGAACAAATAAGAATAGAATATTTTCAGCTGGAAGTCACCTACAATGACCATGTAGTCAAATTGCCTGACCACTTCAGAGCATCCACCAGTTCTCGTGGAAGCCTGTTCAAATGTTTGACCACACTCTTTGTAAAGATATATTTCCTACTGTAAAGCCTGTATCTCCTGGGAAAAGAGCTCATCACCTCTCTCTCCACCTCCCTTCCTCAGGAGGCTGCAGAGAGCAATGAGGCCACACTTCAGCTTCCTTCTTTCCAAACTAGACAAACCCAGAGTCATCAGCCACTTGTCACAGGATGTACCTTCCAGCCCTTCCACCATTTCTGTTTCTCTCCCCTGGATACATCCAGGGACCTTCACATCCATCTTAAAATGTGGGTCCTGGACCTGCACACAATGCTCAAGGTGATGCTGCACCGATGATGAATACAGTGGAATAATCCCCTCTTCTGTCTGGCTGGCCATGATGATACCTCCTAGGATGTGGTTTGCCCTCATGGATGCCAGAGCACATGACTGATTCACACTGAGCCTCCTGTAAACCAGCACCCTCAGATTCCTTTTTGCAGGGCTGATCTCAAGCCACTCCTTTTCCAGTTTATACATGGATCTGGAAGTCCTCTGTTTCAAGTGTAGAATCTGGTGTCTGCTCTTATTAAATTCCAAGCCATTGGTAATTTGTCATGTCATGACCCACAAGGTGGGTGTAGCACTGTCCTGTCTCACAAAGTGAGTACATGTCCCCAATCCAAAATCACATTTCACAGAGGATTTACCTAGTCTTGTTAATTTAATTCCCTGTTAATGGGAGGATCTAGGAGATCACAACCTGAGCTCTTGATTCCTCAAGCAAACATCCTAAGGCGCTAAAATCTCTTTTATATTCCCTCAGACTTCTCTTGATTATTTCATCATTGCCTACCTGAACAAGTAACGGGTATGTTACAAGTCTTAGGGCCTGCTCTGGTTTGAACATAGAAAAATACTGCCAGGGACATCACCATCAACTGTCATCCTGTTGATAAGGCCGTTGTTTTGAGGAGCTGCTGAGCCTATGGGAGGAGAGGATGGATCAGGTGACCAAAATAAACCAATCACAGTATTTCTTCCGATGTCACTCAGCAAAATATGGCTCCCAAGAGAGCCCTCTGGGGTCTTCTCTTGCTGGTGTTAGCTGGGTTAAGGCCCTCCTGACAATACCACCTCCTGACACCACCACCTCCTGACACTTCCTCCTCCTGATACCTCCTCCTCCTGACACCTCCTCCTCCTCTTCCTCTTCCTGTTCCTCCTGCTACTCCTACTCCTCCTCCTACTCCTCCTTCTACTCCTCCTCCTCCTTCTCCTCCTCCTCTTCCTCCTACTCCTACTCCTACTCCTACTCCTACTCCTACTCCTACTCTTCCTTCATCAATTGCAAATAGACTGCTGCCATCTTCTATTTATGCAAATTATTGGTACAAAAATGCAAAATATGTCAAAGAAAAACCAACCTCTAAAGATCTTTTAAAAATGGATTTTAAGTCACTCAAATGTGGTTTTACCCTGCTCTTTCATGCAGTACCACTTTATCTCATATATAATCTTATTGCCTATCTAGAAAACCAAAATACATACTTATCTGTCTAAAATGTACAAGACAGACACCACCTATAAGAAAGACTTGAAAAAAAATCCCTGCTTGTTACTCTTTAGGGTCCCATCACAATTACACATGGTGAACTAGAACAGACTTGAAAGGGGTATAAGATCTGGCCAAACATATGCACACTTTTCCCTAAGCATTTTATTAAAATATAAGCCTGGATTCATATGGTTTTGAGAATGACCAAGGCCTCAGCCAGTCCTACTCCTGTCAGCCAGTTAGGCAGGGCTCTGCAGTCCCAAGACTGTCATTTATCTCAAAGATCCCCAACATGGAAAACTGCAAGATTTTCCAGATGGCTTAAGGCATTCCTGATTTTGGAAAAAATGGAAGTCTAAGCTACATTTGCTTTTTCCCACTGTGCACAGGGAGGAGAGAAAACTAAAAAACATGAGCAAATCATTGAATACACTTCTCTCTCTCTGTCTACAGCATGTCTAACCAGAACACCAAAGAAGGGTTCAAAGAAGATGAGGAGGGAGTGGCAACAGTCTCCATTTAAAACCCATAGTGGGGAACATAGATGCCTTTTCCCACATGCCTTTGACAGAGAAAAGGAAAAGAGCCTTCTTTAACCTCCTTCTTCCAAACTGATATAATCCAAGATCCCTGAGGTGATTAAAAGCCCAGTTTACTGCAAACAGTAAAACTTGGTAAGACATTAATGTGAAAGAGTTATGTTTTTTTCAAAAAGACATACTGCTGGAGGTACAAGCAGTTCTTCTCTGGAAAGCAGGTTGGTGGTGCTGACCACAGTGAAAGAACAGAAAAATAAATTAAACAAAGCTGATGCTTGTTGAAGGTTAGTTTTCTGGAATAGGAAATAGCAGGCAAAGAAAAGACTTTCAAAACCTCCTTTTACACCATGGTGTTATTACGCACTCTGGGTAGTATTATTTGTTCCCACTCCCAATATTATTTGTTCATGCCACAAATTCCACCAAATCTCATAGCAACATAACTAAAATGGTGTTAAGTTTTGACCTGAGTCTTTATCAGTGATTTTACTATTGTTAAGCTTTGTAAACCTGTGCATTTTTTCTGTATTTCTGAAAAGCCAATTTCTGGCTGAAGAAACCAATTTTATGTTATATTGTTTTGAAGTGTTATTTTTCAGCCTGTTACTCTGTAGTTCTTAGTTTTGTTTAGTTAAAGCTTTGATGTGGGTTTTTTGTTGCTTTTTTTTTTCATGCTACCAGTTCTTCAGTTTTAAATGTCAGAATATTTATTGCTTCTGCTAGGCTGTTTTAGTAAGATAAGTATGAGACATACGTTTCCTTCCCAAAGTTCAAGTACTTGAGAAAAGCAGCTTGAAAATCCATCCTTAGTGCATACTTAGGGCCCCCCAAAAAACAGAATATAAAAGGAATTAAAATACTATGTTAGTGCAACATTTTAACCACCTGATTAATTAGGGCTTTATTTTCTTTTGTTTGTTTGTTTGTTTTGTTTTAACACTAGCTTCAAGGTTTAATCAGCATTCATTTTTCTTGACTTAGGAAGGAGCTCACATCATCTAGTTAAAATCCCACCAAATTAAATGAATACCACTGTGACCAAAATTTGTAACATTCTCCAGTTCCGATCCTTCACAATATACTGAAGTTTCTCTTAAACAGCTTAGCAGTCAGACCATACAAAAAATGTCAGGCATCTCCAATATTTGCAGGATATGTAACTAACATAGCTTCAAGTATGTGTCAGTACTGCCTGCGTTTAATAGGCACCTTAGGTACCGGTATGGATGAATTTCCTTTTATTTTTGTCATCAGAGTTTTTAATGCATTTTAGTTTTGTCTTCTGCATTTCATCAACCTCAGTCTCACCTTCTACTTTATTGCCATAAGCTACTAGACTGGAACAAAGCTCTGTGTGATGCTTAACTAAAGAAAAAGAAATCATGTAAGGAAATTTTACTATATTTACTATGGTAGTTCTTAATCCTCCAAGCAGTGCAAGTCCTGGAACATCAGTCAAGTTTCTCAGAGAGACAAGATGAAAGATGTGAGCTGATACTGATACTTTCTCTGCTGTTAGCTGAGAGAACAAAGGGTCACTGACAAAGAGCCAAGAGAAGGCATCCTTTCAAAGGAGCAGCTTGGTGTCAGCAATAGAAATGACCTAACATTCAGAAAAGCAGAAATACAAATAAAAAGTATTTTTCTTTCCAAAGAAACCTTTCTGATTACTGCAGGAACTGGTAGATGCTGTCTTCTCTCATCTGTGCAAAGTTAGCATGGTGATGTCTGTTAACTTTTTGTTCTAGTTTGACTGCAGAGACAGGTAAAGAAATAAAAAATGTGAGAGAACTGAGAGTGAGAAAATAAATAAATCACCACCTGTCATTAGGATTGTTATTTTTTATATTTTAGAGAGATTTCTCGTATGATCACAAAGTAATCCATATTGCATCACATCCAGCTATTACAATACATCTTAAATTTACACACATTAAAACAAACAAACAAAAACAAACAAAAACAAACCCAAACCAAACCAATACAAAAACAAACAAACAAACAAACAAAAAAAACCCCAAACCAACCAGCCAAAAAAACAAAAGCAAAAACCAGAAAACCACCAAAACATTACTGAAAACATAGAAGAGATGAGGTACAGATACCAGTTTATAGAACTGATGAATATCAGGTCAAGTTGTCACAATGTCACAACCCACAAGGTGGGTGCTGCATTGTCACATTTTACAAAGTGAGCACAGCCCCCCACATGGAGGGGACAAAAGCACATCATGTCCCATGGAGTGGGTATGACATTATGTCCCACAGAAGTGGGGGGCATGGGTAGAGTTCCCCAGAGTAGGGGTCGGCTCAGGAAGATTCCTACTGGACCACCTCTCCTTCAGAGAGAAGCCTAGTTGCAGCTGGACCCAATCTTCCTTCTTCTCTAATTAATCTCCTTTAACAACCCATTTGGTGAGATTAAGTTCAGGAATTCTGTGTGGTGTTCTAGGAGTAAGATTATTACCCAGGAACTCTATATAAAAGCACAACTTTACTTAAAAGTGAATAAGATTATAAAGCATGTCAGATTACAACTAGCAGTATTATAAATGGTAGTATTTTCAAAGCAATGGATTACAATTTAGCAAAATTTAAGGAAGTTGTCAAAACAGCAGGTTACAACCAACAAAACAAAGTTAGAAACTATGTTACCCTCATGTGCTGAGATAAGGTCAGAAACAGAGACAGAGAGAGAGAAATAGAGAGAGAGAGAAAGCAAGATGAAGATAGGAAAGATATCACCACCCTTGTGACAATCTTGGTAGGAAGTTGTGGTCCTTCGATGGTGGGTGCACATCCATCATTTTGTGTGTGCCCCCTTTATGCCCGCTTTCCCCACCAAAGAGGGCTCCCCTTGCAAGGACAGTGTTCATCTTATCAGGATGGACATTAAAGGAAGGGCTCCTCTTGTGAGAATAGGGTCCCATTTATCAGGGTGGTTTCCCAAATGAGGGTCTCTCCTTGGGAGAAGAGATTCCAGATGGCTATCGAATGAGGCCTCCACCTGAGTGCAATGTCCACTTTGTCAGGGCAGTTGTTTTGAGACAAATATTTTTTCTCACTATTCTACACACAGTTTAACAGGGCACAAGTTTAAAAACACCCATGTAATCCAGAAATAACTACAAGACTGGAGATAATTTTGGTGTGTAATAACTGCACTACTTGGAATATTCAGCAGGCAGAGCAGGGGTTTGCACGCTGCTAGGACCATTAGGAAGAACTACTAACACAATAATCTTAAAAACCTTAGTGCACACTAAGATGTTTAATGCATGTACATGGTAGAGCACATAAAAAGACTGAAGAAGTAGTAGGCTTCCTGAAGGGACAAAATATCAATTGATAAACAAGGACATATCAACTTCACTGCATAGCATCACTGACTAATTAAAATCACTGATACCTAAACTCATGGTAGTATTATGGTTCCAAATCTTTAAAAAGATTCCGAAATGTTATTGTCATTTAAAAGACAATATAGCAAGAACATGTGAATGAACAGTATAGCATGCACAATAGAGAGCAAAATTCATTTTTATTTCACTATCAATTAAATGCACCATGGAGCTTCCTCTTCATGCTGCACAGCAGGTATTGTTTTGGAATAAGTATCAAAGGCAGCAGATTCAAGGATCATTGCTTTAATGCTTTACAAATTGTGTTACAACTTGCCAGTGAAAATAGTTTCTTTCTTTGCTTCCTTCTTCTTGGGAAGACAGAAATGCAGAATGCCTAACACATATAGAACCACAGATCATAGAATAGCTAGATTTGGAACAGACCCTAAAGATCATCCAGTTTCAACATCCCCTTCATGAGCAGAACATATTAAGCATGTCCCAACTGTGTATATTAGGTCTCACTGACACCTGCTGCACAGTTACTGTGTTGTAACACTGAACTTTAGTTTCTACTCATTAGTCACCATTTACAATCAAAACAAGACGAAGAAAAATTTCTTAAGAGCTCTGTTTCTTTTCCTGTGTTTTTTTTTTTCTCATGTTTTGGTTTTGGGTTTTTGTTTGTTTGTTTGTTTGCTTTTTCTAAACCAAAGTTCTTAATGTCCTTAAGTCAAACTGCCTTCTTGCTTTAAATATTCATATTAGATTAGGATTTTAGACACCATCCTTTTTGGACCATTTACATCAAAATATTTCACATGAAAATACTTCTACTTTGTCTTTATCAGAATCTTACTGTCAAATGATAACACACATTTTTTAGTGCTGAACAATGATGGGACTAGGAAAGAGAACAACAACCAATGCATTGGCAACAACTGAGTTCCCACAAATGGAAATGAAAACCTTTGTCTGTGAATGTACAAAGTGGTAATAACACGGATGGACACAATCACAGGCAAAGGCAAAAAACACAGGAGATGAGCTGTAACCATGGGAAGTCAGGTTCTTAAAAAGCTAACTGCAATTTTACCAGCCATTATTTCACACCTGAAGCCACCCAACTAATGGTCAAAAAGTCCTCTTATCCAGTCCTGATGAGCATTCAAACTGATATGTGTAATAATGACCTAGGTGATCCTTTGTCCTTTTATAGTAAAGCTGTAATGTAACAAAAAATCTTTAACGGGGTGAAGAATAAGGATGAGGAATAAGTCTGTGTGTGTTGTTTACCTGGACTGTAGTAAAGCCTTTGACACTTTTTTTCACAGCATTCTCCTGGAGAAACTGGCTGATTATGGCTTGGATGGATGTACTCTTTGCTGGGTAAAAAATGCTAGATGGCCATACTAAAAGAGATGTGATTCACTGAGTTAAATCCAGTTTGGCAGATAGTTACAAGTGGTGTTTCCCAGGGCTAAATACTGGGGCCAATTCTCTTTAAAATCTTTGTCAGTGATCTGGATGACAGGAAGGCTCTACAAAGGGATCCAGATAAGCTGGTTTGATAGGATGACGCTAGTTGTATGAGTTTCAACAGGGTCAAGTTTTGGGTCTTGCCCTTGAGTCACAACTCCAGACAATGCTACTGGCTTCAGGAATAGTCGCTGGAAAGCTGCCGAGAGGAAAAAGACCCAGGGGTGTTGATTGGCAGCCAGCTGAATATGAGTTAGCAGTGTGCCCAGGTGACCAAGAAGTCCAACAGCATCCTGGCTTGTATCAGAAACAGTGTGTCCATCAGGACTAGAGAAGTGATTGTGCACTTCTACTCAGCACTGGTGAGGCCACATCTCAAGTGCTATGTTGAGTTTTGGGACCCTTGCTGCAAGAATGTGGAGTTACTGAAGTGAGTCTGGAGAAGGGCAAGAAAGCTGGTGAAGGGTCTGGAGAAGTCTTATGAGGAGTGCCTGAGAGAACTGAGGTTATTTAGCCTGGAGGAAAGGAGGCTTAGAGGAGACCTTATCACTCTCTATATTTGCTTGAAAGCAGGTGGTAGTGAGGTGGGTGTTGGTCTCTTCTACCTAGTGATAAGCAACAGGACCAGATGTAAAGGCCTCAAGTTGCACCAGGGGAAGTTTAGATTAGATATTAGAGGAAACTTCTTGACTGAAATTCTGTAATAGGCTGGCCATGGAGGTGGTCAAATCACCACCCCTGGAGGTCTTTAAGAGACACATAGATATGGTGCTTAGGAACATGCTTTCAACACAGAATTTGGTAGAGTTTGAATTAGAGGTGTTTGGTTTTTTGTGTTTGCTTTACTCATATAAATGCAGTTATTTTGATAGTCTTGGCTAACAGTCAATTTCCTACTGACGCACTCAGTCACTGCACACACAGAGTTGGATGGGAAGCAAAATAGGAAGAAATGCAAAGATAATATTCATGTGTCAAGCAAAGGACAGCAATATTAATTGACGATAGAGGCAATTCAGCTTGGGAAAATGCTCTTCCCCTTCTCCTTCTTCTTCCCTTTTCCCTTTCTCTTCCTCCTCTGACCTCTGTGTTCCCTCTGCTCTCTCCCACTATTTTCTTCTCTCCATATAGCATTTTGTGCTATATTTAAAAAATATTTCACATAGGCACCACTAGCTTTAGTGATGCCCTAAGATTCAGCTTCACAGACTCTGCTGTGTCAAATACAGGGTAGTCCCTGGCCTCTTCCCACGAAGGTCACCCTGCAGGCAAAGTGATCTACTATCACTTTGGTTTGGGCACTCAGAACAGTGGAATGTTGCACTAAAGTGTCTCAAACTTCTGCTAGATAAAGGAACAAATATTGCTTCAAGAAGGCTGAGGAGAAACATAAATTGGTTTTGCATCTGGATTTCTGTAGCTGAAATAAAAGTCACTAAGTTTACATAAATCTTTAACAATTTGTATCTTAGAAGAGACAAAATTCTCAATAATAGTTTGAACATCTATCCATTCAACAGCTGAGCCTGGAGTTACAGGTAAGTGAGCTACCTGGCACTTACCTTGCAAGGAATAAGCCTGGATATTTATCACCAATAGAAGTGCTGATGGGGAAAAACAGGTCTGGGTTTGGTCTGGATCCTACCTCACATAGCCAGGGTTACATAGCAGAAGACATTGACTGACACTAGGATCAGTAGTCTATCATTTTTTGGATTTGGGTTCCAGTACAGTATGTAAATAATTTATTTGAAGCATTGCCTTCTATTTTTTTGTTACAGTGTGGCTCAGAGCAAATATTAGGTGTAACACAGGAAGGGAATGTTAGAAAACTTCAGTGCTGAATTGCAAGTAATGAGGAAAACTTATAACTAGTTTTTCGGTTCTCAGCTGGGACCAATAAAAGCCTGTGAGGAATTTTTGTAAATTATAATATACTGTGGGGGGCCAAGGAAATGTTGTTTCTCATTTAAAATAAATAGTCCCCCCTACTAACTTATTCCTAATCATGTAAACAACAAAGGAATTAAGTAGGCCATTTCCATACATATGACTGTTTATTTTATGAAGTGCAGTTTACCAGAAATTCAGAGCTAATTGATGTAGAGGAATTCTTGTTTGTAATTTTTTAAAAATATTGCAACAAAAGCCAATTATTTTATTTTATGCAATTCCATTTCTTATTGTAGAATTTAAAAAATACAGTTTTGAGTACTCAATTTGTGTTCTGTTCACACTGCAAAGCAATGTGTTTTGCCTAAAAAAAGCCAAAGTGTTTTGTCAGATCCATAGATCATAGCACATATGTTAGAGACATTTTTCATGGAATAGTAGCGACATCACAGTTTTCTGCAGAACCAACTGTTTTTGCCTTCTACTTTGAAATTTGTATGATAGCTCTAACTTCAGAAAATTCACTTTAAAGCTAATAATCTACATCCACACAAAAAGAGAAAGATCATTGAGGGTTGCTAAAAAACTTTTCTTAACAGAAGGGTGTTTGTTTGTCACTTTTTTTCATAGAATCTTAGAATCACAGAATGGTTTGAGTTGGAAGGGACCTTAACTATCACCTAGCTCCAACCCCCTTGTATGGGCAAGGACACCTTCTACTAGACTACATTGCTCAAAGCCTCATCCAATCTAACCCTGAACAGTTCCAGGGAGGGGACACCCACAACCTCTGCAGGAAATCTGTTTCAGTTTTTCATCATGTTGAAATGAAAGAATTCAAATTAGATGTTCTCTCAAGTTGTATCTATGGCAAGTGTTTAGTGGGTTTAATCCAAATAATTAGAAGGTAACCGCCTCTCTTAGAAGCTTATGATTTACTCGATTTACTCAGCCAGTTAAAGAGATCTGAAAATGTTTTAATTTAATTCCATCTGATCTTCCAATTACTGAATCACAGAGAAAACACAAAATGAAAAAAAAAATCTTCTGTTCATTTGACATATTTAAATATATATATTTTACATTTGATAATCTAATTTTTTATTCTCTGCTGTTTAAATCAAAGGTGCCTAAACTGCCATATGAATATTTCCCTCCTGTTCCACTATATAGTTTCTCAAGAAAAAGAAAGAGAAATTCCAGGTTCAAGGAGTCTCATAGCCTAATCATTGTCAGAGTAATTATTCTGTGTATTACACAGTAGCAAGAATACATTGCTCAGCTCATTTAGTAATGGTGATACGTACTATCAAAATGAGTCCTTACATGCTTAAATTATGTCACAGATCCCCAGCAGCACATTTCAAAACTTTAAATAGTACATACATTTTCTGTAAGTGGGAATTGATAATACTGCTCTACTATTTAAGGAATTTCACTGATATGGTGACTAGGCCTGTGGATGAAGGCAAGTTATAATGGTTCTTGAACTTCTTATTTTAAAGAAATCCTTGATTTCTCTTTTCAGCTTCAACTAAGCTGCAGTGATTTCTAATGTATGAAACTGAGCTGCAGGTATTGTGGTGCTTCACTAGCCACTTCATTCAAACCTAGCTGATCCAAGGATGAATCATATCAGAAAAACCTCCTTAAAAATAATTAGCTGCTTTGAGGAACACTACAATGTTTCAAGCTGTCATGCTTCACAGTGAAGCAGGTACCAACAATATATCACATAACTAGAGCAACATTAAATACAAGAATATACTGATGTAAGTATTTACAAATATTTTCTCCTAGCTTCAGGCTCAGTTTCTGCCTCTCTATTGCTCTCAGCACAGTGGCTATACAATTTGGCATGTTGGTGTACAATATAGAAAATTAAAATCCAGTCAAATTTAATAAATTTTGTGCCATAGCTTCTTAGTGAATCTCTCTTTGATACTGAATTCACTGCAAATGAATAAATAATTCTAGCAGCATGGTAAAAATATAGGGACAAGTACTTTCCAAACTGGCATAAACAGACAGACAAGGGAGGTGATTCTCCCCCTCTACTCTGCTCTTGCAAAAGCCCATCTGGAGTACCGTGTCTAGTTCTGCATTCCCCAACAGAAGAAGGACAAAAAGCTTCTGAAACATTTTCAGAGGAGAGACACTAATCCCTATGAAGAGCACCACCCCTATGAAGACAGGCTAAAGAAGTTGGGGTTGTTCAGCCTGGAGGAGTCTTCAAGGTGACCCTACAGGACCTTCCAATATCTGAAGGTGGCCTACAAGAAAGCTGGGGTAAGGCTTTTTACATGGGTGTGTAGTGAAAGAACAGGGGGAAATGTTTCCAAATTTGAAGAGTGGAGATTTAGGTTAGACATTAGGAAGAAATTCTTTAATTTCAGGGTGGTGAGACACTGGACCAGGTTGCTCAAGGAAGTTGTGGATGGCCCCTTCCCCTGTGTTCAAGGCCAAGTTGGATGGGGCTTTGAGCATCCTGGGCTGGTAGGAGGTGTTCTTGCCCACACAGGGGTAGTTGAACAAGATGGTGCCCCAACGCTAGCCATTCCATGATACTATATTTCACAAAATCCTTAGCCAGCTCTTTGGAGTAAACAAATAGGTCTTTTTCCGTGATAACATAGTTTATTTCATACTCTCTAAGCTGTACCACTTAATTCAATGTTTTCATTTGCATATGCATTACCTTTCACTTAAAGGGGGTGAATAATTTTCCTGTAAGCCTTTAATAAAAATGAAATAAAGTTGCTTAGGAAAAAAAATATTGAAATATATGACTTTTCACAACACTAAATCAGATAAGACTTACACAGACTATAGTATTTTAAAATTGTGTTTTGAACAGAGCATACAGCTTAAGAGCAGAATTTGTCGTTACTCAACCTTAGACAATTATTTGTAAATTCAATTCTAACCAGCACATATTAGAATTGAAAGAAGAGGCACTGCATTAGCAATTTTAAACAAAGCAAAATTCAATTTGTATGATAAACTACAAAGGCATCTACATAATATATTAGATAGTTAACTCTTTAATACTTTTATATATGATATTGTTAAATGTATCTCAGGGAGTACTTTTTATTTTTGCTTGGGCCTTTTTGTTTGTGTGTGTGTGTTTTTCATTCAAAACTAAGTACTTTCTGAATAAAAAGGAAGAGATGTGAAAGGAAAGAAGTTATAAAGAATGCCAAAAGAAACTGCAGTGAACTGGTAGGCAAGAGAAGATAAATAAAAAGAGCAACATACAAAAAGCAATTCAAGAGAGGGAAAAGGGGACAAAGATAGAGTGGGGTGCAGAGAGAGAAAAAGAAGTAAAATTAACTTTAGTCAAAAAGCATAACAAAGAGTTTGTAATGGCAGGCAGGAATATGATCAGGTTGTGATATGTTAAAGACCAAGGAAGATAATTTCTTAAGCAGCTTGTTCATGAATTGCCTGTATTTTATTCTGTTCTTCCACTATAAGATTCTTGTAGAATGAATCATGTTGCTTATACTTCTGATTTAAAAAAGAAAACAAGGGAAGAAAAAAATGTAGCTCAACAAAGTCAGAAAAGTCTTCTGGAGACTACCAGAATCATACAGGTTATTATCCAAGTCTCCCATTGTCCCTTACTTGTCCTGTGGATGGATTGGGTGATTTTGATCTGTAGAGGCAAAATGTTTTATGTGAAACTGGGAGCTTAACATCAGGTTTGAAACCCCAGCCTCACAGTGTTCCTGTGGGTGCACACCAGGGGTCAATAGATAGGACAGGGTTTGCTCTCTTCCTGGTGGCCTCCTGGGAATGTTGGTCCCACGTGGCAGTGTGTCCCAGACATAAAAGGGGGAGAAAACAGGGAGGGTGGGGCAGGGGAGGAGGATGATTTCCAGGGCATCATTGTTTCCACAGAAAGACTCCTTAGGGGAGGCTTGCTTTGTGAGTCATGCTGAAAAGTTCAGTTTCTCAAGTTACTTGTATCTGTATGTTTATAGTTGGGATGGTGTAATAAACTCTTTGTAACAGGTGTATAAGGAGCTTGTATGTGAGATTTCTTGCTGAATCTGGCACCTAATGAGAACATCCTGTTAGTTTCTACATTCTCTCTCTCCTTTTCTGTCTCACAAAAAGGGTGGATTTGTAGGGAGCAATTTAAAGAGATATAAGAAAAAATAAATGCACAAACGCAAGAAATGAAATTAAAAAAACAGAGGAATAACAACTAGCAGAAGAAATTAATGAGATATCAAAACAACAAAATTAAGAGAAACAAGGTAAACAAGTCCAGGCATATCTTCAAAGAGAATGCAATTATATCTCTGAAGAAGCATAGAAAAAGGTTTAAGAAGAATGTGAAAATATATTGTTTATCTGGAAAACACATTTGTGAATAGTTCCTAGAATAAATTGATGTGCATTTTTTCAGCCATCAGCAACATATCACTGCAGCATTGCCACTGACCTTTACAAGGACAGTGTTTGGATTACTCATACTACTTGGGAGCACGTACCTGTTTTCTCAGATTTCCCATATCTGGTGTTCAAGCTGCTGGGTTTTGAATGTGTCAGAGAAGATACTATAGCTCTTCTAATTTCAGGCAACTGCTCCTATTTCTAGCTTATATTTCTAGTATTTATTTCTAGTTTCTAGTCTACTTATTTAAAGATATCAATTAGTACCTTTATTGTGCTTATGACTTGAGTATATTTTTCCCTTTAAACAATACATTTAGGAAAATTATTTTCCAGCAATCTTAATATTTGCCTTTACTTACGTATAGAAATTCAGGATCAGTTGACATTTTTCTGACAGCAGTTCTCTTCCTTCCTTTGCTTGTTTGTTTTTCTGTTTTGACTACATGTCAGCAACAAAGGTATTGGCAAGCTGATATATCAGAAATTAAAGCTGGTCCACAAATTAAATTAATTACATATGCTCTTCATTAACCTCTCTATCTTCCCAGAAAGTGCAGTTACTTAGAAGAGACTCAGCTGTACAGTAAAGTTACTGAAAAGAAATTTGGTTCTGTCTTTGCTCAGACCAGGAAAATAAAACTAATGAAAACCAACAGACTTAATTAACACCCAAAATACTTCTCGATTTTTTCGTTATCCTGTTTAAGTTTTGAAATGCCTACAGCAATTCTGATTGAAAAGCCACATCACTACGTCAATTGCTACTATTTTAATAATCTTTAAAATAACTATTAGACAATAAAACTAAAATCATAAAGCCAAAATGATAGTCAACATCTTGAGCTATAACTTCCACCAGCACAAGGAATGACAGAATCAGAGAATCATAGAATAGAATCATAGAATAATTTGAATTGGCAGGGAGCTCTACAGGTCATCTAGCCCAACCCTACTGCAGTAAGCAAGGCCCTCAACTCGATCAGGTTGCTCAGAGCCTCGTCAAGCCTCACCTTGAATATCTCCATGGTTGAGGTCTCATCTACCTCCCTGACAAACTGTTCCATTTTTCCATTACCCTCATGATAAAGAACATTTTCTAATATTCAGTTGTCCTGGTTTGGGCCAGGATAAAGGTGATTTTCTTTAGGTACTTTACTAAATTTCATTACTTTCTGATATCAGTGAATTTGGTGTTCTGAATATTCACAGACATCTTCCTGAATTATACAATTCCATATCCATACAGAATGCTTACAATTTTTCCAGCCGTATTCTTCTTCTCTCTCTTAGAATTACTATCTCACACTGAAGTCAACAAAATTCGTTTTATTTATGCTGATTATAATTTTTATATTTCAGTTTGAAGTTTTTATTTATGTTGTACTGAGAAGCCCCATGCATGGCTGTCTATGGAGTTATTTTTTTTTTACTTGAGAAAGCACCTTTCTTCTTATGTAGTCACAAAATGACTTGATTCAACTCATTCTTGAGTAGTAAGGAGTTACTGGGCAAAATATTAGTCCTTTATAAACAGATGCAAAGGCTGAAGACATCTCCAGCTGATTTATTACCAGTCCATTCTAAATATTCAAATCTTGAGCAATATAGTCAGTGCTTTTACTTCAAACGTTCCAAATGTTTTAAACTCTGCCTACAAGTGGATTCCACAAAAATAAAACACAGTAAATTATTAATGTAAAATATCAATGAAATAATATCGTAATAACGACTTACTGTTTTATCTACCAGGTGGTTTGAATAACTCTAATTAAATACATATATGTGTAAGGCTTCTCTTAACCTTGTAGTAGAATTACAGCATGCTTCTTCAAACACTGACACAAAGTTAACTTCTGCTTCTTTGTCTTGTTTTAGTGCAGTGGGGTTTTGGGGAGGCCACAGTGATGGCTCCTGGGTCAAGCTTCTGGAAGCTGCCCCAGTTCCAGTTCTGCCCTGCCTCTGTCCAAGGCCCAGCAGATACGGGAAGCTGGACATACGTCTGCAAACAACATATTCAAGAAAGGGAAACGAAACTATAAGGATACAAAAAAAAAAGACCTGCAAAGTAGAAGAGAGGAGGTGGTAAGGGAGCAGTGACAGAGCAAAGAGACCAAGGCCATTGATTTAGGAAGGAGGGGGAAAGATGCCTAAGCAGAGATTTCCCCCCAGACCGTGGTGAGATGGCAGCTGTGCCCCTGCAGCCTATGGAGCAGCACAGTGGAGCAGCCCCTTGAAGAAACATGGTGAAGCAGTACTTGAAGCACCGTGGTAGAATAAATGTGGATTTGCAATCCTTGAAGTGTCACAGATGAGCGGACTTGAAGCTGCAGCCTGTGCAAGGTCATGGAGAGTGGCAGATGTGGATCTTCAGTCAGAGGAGGGGACTGTTTCCTGAAGCAGACTGTGACTCCTGGGTCAAGCTTCTGGAAGCTGCCCCAGTTCCAGTTCTGCCCTGCCTCTGTCCAAGGCCCAGCAGATACGGGAAGCTGGACATACGTCTGCAAACAACATATTCAAGAAAGGGAAATGAAACTATAAGGATACAAAAAAAAAAGACCACACAGGAGCAGTCTCCTCCTGAGGGACTCCACCTTGCGGAAGAGACTCATGTTGGAGAGGTTAATGAAGAATAATAGGCACCCTGTGTGGGAGTGGGGCAAGAAAGTGAGGAGTGCTCCCTCTGAGGAGAAAGGAGTGGCAGAAACAACGTGTGATGAACTGACCCTAACCCCCAACTCTGTGTCATCACTGTGATGCTGAGAGGGAGGCAGGAGTGAAGCAATCCCAGTCCAGGAAGAAGGGATGGGTTCAGGGGTGTTATTAAGATCTGGTCATGTGTTCTCTTTCTCCTCATAGATTAGTCTTTTTTTCTTTACAAGTTGAGTCTGTCTGGTTTTTGACCATTACTGTAACCGAGGAATGAAAACCTCCCTATCCTTATCCCGAGTATGAGCCTTTGGGCAGATTTTCTCCTCTCTGGCCCACAGTGGGTATGCAGGGTGAGCACGCAAAGGCCTGGGGGGGTACCAGCTGGGCCTAACCATGACAGTTGTGTATAGAACATATTATGAAAAAGCATACATGAGCTGATCTTCTTAAATTGGAAGAAATATAATTGAATTCAGATTTTTCAACAGGAAGATAGTTAAGCGTATGGCCAGGATGCTAGAAGCATGCAAGGAAGATCCATATTTTTAAAACAAGCATCTGCACCCTCAGGTTATAGATAGGTTTGATTATACTTCAAAAGGGAAAGGGACCATTGTGCTTTTTATGACATCCTTTCCAGGCATAAAATGTACAGCTTTATGAATATATTTTACATAGTAAAAGTATACTTGATACATGTTTAAAGAATGGCATTGTAGATAGTACAATACTACTATCCCCCCAAAAATCACTTTCTTGAGGAAATATATTTAGGGACATATTGGGGTGAAAAATAAGAGACAGCCATCTCAGCCTTTAAGGATACGAATTTGATTGGTCCATTTTGGTCACCTGATCCATTCTTCCCTCCTCATAGGCTCAGCTGCTCCCCATTATCACTGCCACTTTAACTGGCTGGCAGTTGCTGGTGGTGTCCCAGGTAGGTTTGTTCTATCCTGGTCCTCTCAAGCCAGAATATTCCTACAGCTTGCACTTAAACCTTAGATGATCCCCCTCCCCAAATAAAATACATATGTGTATGTATATGTATATGTATACATATGTGTATCAGTCACTCAATACAGATATTAATAATAATAATTACTATTATAATAATTCTCTGGTAATGTCTCCTTTGGGTAGACTCAAATTATTTCATGGAAGAACAAGTGCTAGAAATTTTGAACTGAGAAATATTTTCTTAAAGTAGCATTACATCTTGCCTTTGTGAACTTAATAAAGGTACCATTGGACTTCTCACAGGTTAGAGTTCACTCTAGCTGAGTATCCAGAAGTGAAAGGCTAGTGCAGTATGTTTCTAACCCACTTTCAGTAAAAGCTTTTTTCATTGCTGGAAGCCAATCTTCTAGGCAGACCAAATACTGTGACTACGTGTTCTTCACCAAATGGAAATAGTTGAGCTATAACTTTAAGTAAAACTTTTATCACTGGTACCACAAAAATTAGAGTTTACCTCACCTTTTTGAAGATACAGTAATTTTGTAGGCATTTCAGAGATACCACATTCCTATCGTACTTGCTAGAGTATTCATTAATTTTTAGGTCTAAAAATATAAAGCTATTTATTGACAGTTTTTCTATATCACATTTCACCCACTGTTGACACACCGAAGGGAGTTTTCCCTTAAATCTCCCACTGCACCCTCATAGATGAGCTTAGGAAGTGGGGATTAGATTAATAGACTGTGGGGTGGATTGAAAACTGGCTCAGAGGTAATGCTCTTAGACCATCTCTGTAATGAGGAAAAGTTGAGTGCCTTGGGTCTTTTTAGTCTTGAGAAGAGAAGACTGTGGAGAGAACTCTTCATCACACACAAATACTTAGGGGGTAGCTATTGGGAGGGTAACAGTCTCTTTGCAGCTGTACCCAGTGACAGAACAAGAGGTAATGTGCACAAATTTGAACAGGGGAAGTTCAATCTAAACATGAGAAGGAACTTTTTTCCTTTAAGGGCAGTAACTGTAATCAGTTGCCCTTAGAGGTGGTGGAGTCTCCATCCCTGGTGACATTCAAAACCCACTGGGATGCCATCATGTGTAACCTACTCTAGGTGAACCCGCTCTGGCTGCAGGTTTGGACTAGATGGTCTCCAGAGGTCCCTTCCAGCCTCTAATGTTCTGTGCTTCTGTGATGCCCACAATAGATCACTTACTGCGTATTTCAGTGTCATCCTTTGTAAAACAGAATAGGCTTTGTAGAACTGTTGACTGTGTATAATGCACAGACACACCTCTCTCCCTAATGGTTCTTAAATGCAGGAAAAAAAAGTTTGTGAGAAAGTAAATGAATGATAGACTGCTCAGTCAGATTCTGTCTTCTGTTGCACAAAGAACTTGTATGATTACAGTTAAATAGGAGGCAAGGATATTGACTCCTGGGACGAAATTCTGATTTGGTTATTGTATGATACTTATTACTGGCTGTCATTTTCAGACACAACCTGTACTTTTAAAGTTCTACTTTTCACATTGAAGCTTCATCAAACAGCAGCATTTTTTAATATTTAAAATACTGCAATATTTATATCAGAGTGTATAACCTTAAAATTGGACACAGAGGATTTCACTGAATCCTATGTGGAAATTCCTTGAATAAATTCCACCTTTGTTTTCCTTACAAACTTTCTGAAGTATTAAAAAGAGAAGACGGAAAAATTAGTTTTGCAGACTTCTGCAGTCCTAGGGTAGACTGTAATTCCTATAGAATGATTTCTTTCTGAAATAAGACAAACTTTCTGAAGTATTAAAAAGAGAAGACGGAAAAATTAGTTTTGCAGACTTCTGCAGTCCTAGGGTAGACTGTAATTCCTATAGAATGATTTCTTTCTGAAATAAGACAAGAATCTTGAAAGAACTCAGCAGAGATTTTCAGAGATTTTTCTTAAAATAAATTTGAAAAATATAATTAAATTAAGTAACTATTACATTAATACATATTATTAATTACTTGACGCATTTTGTTTAATATATAGCCTTTTTTTTTTTTTGTTCAAAGACTATTTCAGTGAAGGAAAGTAAGTACTAAATTATCAGAAAAAATAATAAGAATGGAAAATTATGAAAGTTTAGTAGTTTTTGAAGTGGAAACAAGCAAGAGAGACAGATGACTCCAAGTGCTTGGTCATACCTGGATTAAATTTGTGATACACATTGATCTGAGCTATTCATGGGGATAGGAAATTCTCAGGGTTTCATTCAGCTGCAGCTCTGGGAAACTTTATTTGTTTATATTGAGCTTTGCCTAGGAAACTTTATTTTTTTAAAAGAATTAAACAGAGACAGAAAAACCTTTGCTGCTATGGGAAGTACTATGTGTCTTCAGTACAGGGTAAAATGTCAGTTGTCATGGGTTTAGACTGTAACTAGACAGATTCTCTCTGTTATACCCCACTACCCTCTCTGGAGAAGAAGGGAGAGAGACTTTAAGTTTGGAAGAAAAAACTTGGGTAGGTTCAATGAGGTAGTAGTAGCAAATTACAATTTAGATACAAATATGTAAATACAGAACTTGCCCTCCACAACTGATAATTACTTCCCAACTGGAAAATTCCCACACCAGATTGGGCTGTAAGGAGGGGTGCCCATGTCCAGGGTCCAAGTTCATAAGTCTTAGAGCAACCAAGCCAGTCCTACTTGGGAAGGTAGAAGGCAACCTCTCTTGGTGAATTATATACTTCTCCAGAGAGGAAACAAGCAGAAGTGGGAGGAACAGTGGGAGGCAAGCCTTGACCTACTAGGACACAAGCAAGAGAAACTTCCAGAGGACTCTTTTAGGAGCCATTTTATACAGAGCACCATGGGAAGGAATACTGTGGTTGGTCCATTTGTGTTACCTGACCCGTCCTCTCCTCCCATCAGCTCAGCTGCTCCTGGTTATAAAGGCCACATCAACAGCTTGACAGCTGCTGGTGGTGTTCCAGGCAGTTTTTTTCTGTCTTGGTCCTTTCAAACCAGGAAATCAGTCAAAAAGCATAAAATAGCAATAATGAAAGCCATGACTGTACTAATTGGTCTCTCACTCATACAGACTAATATAAATCATCTGCAGTATGCGGTTGAGGACTAAAAATCTTTTTCTGGAACTTTCCTTCCACATACCATAAAGCTATTGCCCATTGAGACAAAAGGACCACACAACCCATAATGATATAGTTCCACTTCACCAAATGAGACAGTTAGATATTTTGTCATGCAGTTTTTAAATTTAAAGATACATGATACAAATTTATAAGAATTATATGTCTGGCATATTTTATTCCCTGAAAATTTATAAAAATCATGCTCGGTAAATTTCGAGTTCCCACATATCACAGAGCAAACAATCCAAATAATTTAATTTTAATCAGTTATTAATAGTCTAGGTTTCAGTCCCACAGTCCTATAGATTTGCAATGATTCACAAAAATGATAAGTGACAAAGCAAGCACATGCCTATTTATGTGAAATATTCTATGTACTTTATGTTCAAAGAAATATTTGCAAATAAAATTATTCTGAATCTTAACATTTCTATATAAGAAAAGCTGTTCTAGGACACAACACATCCAAATTGTTCAGATAACTGACACATGGGTCAGAGAACTGGATATGGATATTTGCATTGAAACTAAGAACTGGAAACTGAACCCATTTCCCTCATTAAATGCTTAAAAAGTAGCAGTAAGAAATACAAAAAGTGGGGTTGTTTTGTTATTTTTTGTGCTAGACTATCAGAACGAAGACGGATAGGCTCTTATAGTTACGTTTTTGGGTTTTTTTCCCCTATAAAAATGGTGCTCTGTAATATTTACAGCTACTAGGAAATAAGTTTACACAAATTAGCACAGTTTATGTTCTGTACTTCTTACATTTCAAAACAAACATATCTTGATGACTGTATTAAATACAAAATACAAGCTTACAGTAAATGCCTTGCTATTAACTTCAACAGCAACACTTCAGTTAAAGTAATTCTTCAATATTTTACAACTTATTTTTATATATAGGTAAAACCACATTTCTACCTATGGCACCTAAAGCCATTTACCCCTCTAGTTAACATATTTTCTTTCAGCATTTACATTTTTAACTCTGTCAATGAAGTAATCAAGTTATATGGCAGAAGAAGAAATAAATTCTGTCAGGCATCCCATCTACTTATTGGTTCATAAGACAGTTAAAATATTTAAAAATGTTGTTCTGTCACAAAGATTTGTATAAAATTTCAAAACATTGTAACTCTGAATATAAGCATAGCTAATTATTATATAATAGCCACCAGTATCAGGCGGAAGTTAAGCTCAGTTATTATCATGGCTCTGTAAAGAGGCACAGCTGAGATTATGCACATTATTAATAAAGTACTAAAATACTAAGTCAGCATTACCAGCGGAAAACATTTTGCTTTTAACACATATGAAGTCTAAGCTTATATAAGTTTACTGCACTACTCTGTACACGTTTGAATTATGTGACTAACCAGACACAGAAAAAAAAGAAGCAAGGGGTTTGTTAACAAAGTGATCTGCAAATATGTTTCTAGATTGTAAATGTGTCCACATAAATCTGGGATAAATCACTGACAAATAGTGAGAAGCTTAAAAATTGTATCTATGTTCTTCAGTGAATAATTTAAGGTAACTCTTAACTTTTAAATTTTTCAGACAATTATACTATTCTGTAACTTTTTCTTGTAACTTTTCTTGTTACTTTCTTGTAACTTGTAACTTTTCCATTCTTATGTATTCTTTGTTCTGCAGCATCTCAAGACCTTTATTGGAAAATAAGCTACAAGTTGTTCTTTGGAGTTTTTAGTGTACCTTGATATTCATGGTATATTTTCCAAGCGCCTGTGTGAGAAGATTCCTTTAAAATAAGGTCTGTCTTTTTTCCAACATTTCATTGCAAGCTCAGGAGCAATTCCTACCAAATTAAGCATACTGAAAACACAGAACCTATAGATAATTATTATCAGGTATTTAAAAACTGCAGAGATATTTGAATACATATATTTACAAGTAAAATATCACGATATGTGGAGCATCATAATCATCTCATCATTATAATTCTAAATCCATCTCTTCTGATTTCTCTGTGTGCTAGTTGTTTAAACAGTAATTAGATCTGATGGAATTTTTCCAGTTTTACAGTTTTCTGTCAGAAAATGCGGTCTAATAAAAAAATAAGTTTTTTAAGAAAATAAAGGTTTCTCCACACTGACATTGTGAAAGAAGTCTGAATTGTGAAACAACAGTCCTGCAGACTATGCACCTGCTACTTTGGCTTACCTTTTTGTAGCTCAAATAAAATGGGGAAATACTCAAACTCTTACAGCCATGAGACTTCTTTTTTATCTTGTTTGAGATTAGTGGTGACCTTGGAACACCTTATGCTTCATCATGTATTAACCAGAATCTGTAAACAAGATCAACTATTACAAGACAAAGCAATCAACACAAGTATCAGCTAAGCAATACTAATACTAAATAAAGAACAAAAAGCTACAGTCTTTTGCTTATTTTGAATGGCAGCAAGAACTTGTGTGAAAAGAAACTTATAAAAGCATAATAATCCAAAAGTAGAAAGATCATCTTATCAAAAGAATCATTGATCAGATGGAAAGTCTTTTGGTACTTACAATATTGGTTCTAGAGATCACATTCAAAGTCTGTTAAATAAACCTTTGTTTTGGCAGGTGGCTTCAGCTCTCTTGAATGTGAAATACTTTCACCAGTATACAAGCAAGGCTTTAAAAATCCTTCACCTGCTCAAATGTTGAGCAAGAGAAGTTGGAAATATTCAAGTATTACACAGGACAGGGAATTTTTTTGTTTATCTTCAATTAAGAACAAAGCATGACTTTCTTACAGCAATGGAAGGGCTTAATGTCTGTTGTTTGATAATTTCTCTTGTGATGAAGGATTATCAGGGCTTTATCTCAGCTAAGAGCTCAGTCCAGTGCAAAGAGGGACTGAGTCTAGGAAGCCGGAGCATTCAAGGCAATGCAGATGGGAAATGAGAGTGATGAGCCTTATCAAAAGGCATAGGTCACCATCTGACAGGAAAGCAGAATTTAAAACTGTTGGAAAAGTCCCCCACTATGTGGACTGAAAGACTGGCAACCTGTGCCAAAAGCTGTCTATCTAAATCTCCAGGTGTGTAGCAACTCATCCAAAATAAATTCTTGTTTTTCCTTTTCCATATCCCTTTCATTTTTATAGGAATAGAAACACTCTTCTCTCAGTCCCTCTCCAGTCAACAGTAATTAGTGACTGTGCAAAACAAGCTTCCTGTTTTTAAAAGAAAGAATAAGAAATAAAAATGAACAAAAAAATTTTTAGAACTTCTAAAATCAGTAACTGTCATTAAAATCTTTCTTGAACCAAATCATAAAGACCTAATTCATATATACACATGAAAAATTTTCAATGCTTTTTCAGTAGAGATTTTATTAGGGAAAAAAAGAACAAAACAGGTTTTTCTGCTCACATTCCCCTACACATATTACCAGTTTGCTTTGGTGTGGGGGATGGAGGGGACCTAAATCCTCAGAAACTTAGATAAAGTTGAATATTTGTGAAAAAACTTAAGTGGTTGTATGTCACAATGTTCATTATTTCTGTACCCTTCCTCTACTTCCACATCTATGTACCTTACCAGGACACCAGAAATATTTGAAAAATTTAGTGTATGTTTGAATCTTGCTGAGTGTAATTATAACTCTTAAGAGAACAGGGTTGAGACTTTGCCTTTCCTTTCCCCTCCTTAACCCTTCTATCTTATGTAGCTAAGGAAGAAAAGGGGCAGGAACAATCTAGCCTCAAAATATGAGCATGTGATGCTTGTTACTGGAAGGATAATAAAAAGAAATATTTTATGATAAAATTTAAAATAACTTAAATCTTACTGCAGAGCCCTGATAGTAAATATCACTGTTATTATTGCAGTGACAGGCTACAAACTGCTTCAGTCTTCTGCAATTATGATCCTCAGCAGTGGTTTAATAGTGATTACACAAGGTATTGGCACAAGATGGTTAATGCTTGAAGAGCTGGAGAGTTAGCCACAGAGCCTAACAGCCTGAGAAGATGAGCAAGCTAGAGCTGTTGTGACACTAATGGTTACAGCACTGCAAGGCTGGTTTGTCAATAGTGGATGATGAGATCCTGATATACAGTGAAGCTATGACTTAAAAATTAATGTCATTTATTTTTTAATCAAATACCTCCCTTCCAAAAACTGTAAGGGGAAATATCTTTCAGGAAGGTATTCTGTCTCATTCTCTCTCCCCTTCTGTTTTCTTGAAACGGCAATTTCAGAAATGATTGGGGAAAGGGAAGGGAATGAGGAGGAGGAGATTAAAGCAAATTCTCTACCAGCAACTAGTTTTGACAAAATTTGCATAAATACTTTTTATGTTATTCTAAACTGAAAGTCATACGTTGGACAAAGCATTTCACTGCCCTCAGCGCCATCCATTATTTTTACAAAAATTATTTATTTTCTTTAAAAATGTGATTTTTCATTTCCTGACTTAGTTATATGTCTGCCTGTTTTGTCCTTCTCTGTAACTTATTAATCTCACCCATAAAGTCTGAAGTCTTTGAATCTGATAAATTAGATGTCCAGTGACTCGATTTTTACGGTTGCTCTGTTCTTTTAATCCTTCTTCCACTTCAAGATTCATATTTAGATTGGATTAATAAGAACTCTAATCACGATAAGGATTTCCTCTGCTAAAACTTTGTAGCTTTCTGGCTAAACTCACAAGCTTCCACCAGCTGAAGCACTAAAATCAAAGCACAGAAATGGACTTTGAAAACTCATAGAGCCAGGGGTCTTGCCACAGGAAAAGATAGCAAAATACACATCATTCATGACAGCCTATCCTCTTCTGAAAAACCTTCAGCGGTAGACATTCAACAGCACCCACAGGCAAACTATTTCAATATTTAGCAGACCTTTCTATTAGTACATTTTTCCTAATATCTAATATAGATCTCTCTTGATGAAATTTAAGTCAATTACTCTTTGCCTTACCTATGCTGTACATGAATAACTGATAATTTCCTCTCTCTTTGAAGCAGGTTTTTATAATTTTAAAGACAGTTATCATAACTCTCTTCAGTCAATTCCATTGCAAACTAAAAATCTATAGTTAAGTCAAACTTTCCTATTTTTCTAGATTTATAGTTTTAGCACTTGTTGGTCTTCTTGGACTTCTGCCTATAGTTTATATATTGATCCTCAAGACTGAGGGACATTTGTTTAAATCTTCATTCCATTGGTGACATCCAAAAAATACAATAAATTATGCTATTTTATTAAAATAACTATTCACTGGTGGAAGCACAAAAGTGTGACAGATCAAAAAGATAAATGTATGGAATACTTTTTGATACACAGTGGTTATTTTGAAAGGAACACTTTTTTCCAGTTTAGTATACATAAAAAAAAAAAAAAAAAGCAGTTAAAAAAAAAAAAAAAAAAAAAGAAAAAAAAAAAGAAAAGAAAAAAAAAAAAAAGCAGTTAAAAAAAAAAAAAAAAAAAAAGAAAAAAAAAAAGAAAAGAAAAGAACTGCTATGTTCAAAACTCTAGAAATGCTTACTGTTTACCTTAATTAAAATAGGTCTAGATTTTCCTTGATGATACATGGTGTCCATCCGCTGCCTTACTGAGAAGGTTAACATCACAATCTTCCTTGTAAAGACCTCTCACATTACCCATTCTTTGTACTACACAAGTAAAACACTGACGTAAACCTTGTTGATTTTAAATTATCCAGTGATGGTGTTTTCCTTCAGAGGTTAAAAGCTAAAAACTGTCAAGTTATTTTCCAGAGAGAAACACTGAATCTGAAATGTAACATTAGAAGATTCTTTAATTGAAAATGTAACCAAAGAAAATTGAAATTAGCTGCCAGAATCAAAACAGAACAAAGAAGACGTTATTGTATCTCCAGATGGAAAAATTCAAGGTAAGTTGCACCTCTCTATCTCAGACCTGTCAGAGGCAGAAGCAGGGGAAGGCTGCAGTGACCTCAGTGCCAGCTGATCTGAGACGTCCATGCAAACACGCGCAGTAGCTACTGACGATCATGATCACAAGGTTTTTAACTAATTAAAAATTCAAGTTGAACCTTTCTACCTTATTATTTGAAGAGTTGACATTTCTCCTTAATTAATTAACATGCAGATTTAAAGTGTAGAAGTCAGGAGATATTTAACTACTCTCCAAAAAACATTTTTTTTTAATCTTCTGAATTTATCCATTTGAGTCCATTTAACTAGGTCTGGCTGAGTCAAAAAGTGGTTTATGTGTCCTTCCCCCATGGAAATAGTAAAAAGAATAACAGCTACAAGAAAAACAATTCATTAAAGTCAATATGAATTGTAACATGGACCACAAAGCAAGGGAATATATAACTGAAGCAAGAAATTGTGCCTTTAAATGAAAAAAATAAACTAAACCAAACTAAACAAAAAAACCCACCAAACCTAACTCAGAAACGATAACCTTTCTGATCCTCCAAGGCAAAATCTCATATTTCTATGACTGTCCAAGCTTATGTTTCATATGAATCACTAGTTATACAGATAAGAAATAACCATATCCGTATAAAAATAGCGGTGGTCTCAGCACTCCTTCTGTCCCTCAGAGAAATTGGCCATGAGGCTTCCTGGTGACCTACTACAGCCCATGGCCATGCCACACCAGAATGTTTTACAGTGCCTGCAAACCATGCAGTTCACAGGAGCTTATCCTTACAAGGTGTTCATCCCTCATTATAATTTATTTCCATACCTTCCCTGCTCCTGTCTAATATTTTCCCTGGGATCCTTCTCCCTTGCAATTTGTTTGTTTCTAGAGCATCTAGAAGCTGTACATCTTTACTTTGGTAATAAAAATTGCCTCAACCTAGAGATTTCCCATAATTAATTCTGCTTCCCCTAAGGCAGATTCTGAGAGCAAGGAAAGTTTTCATTAACAGGTTGGATGAAAGTGGAAAATAGTTTCTGCCACTGTGATTGCTGCTAGCAGGGAAGGAGAGAGTTTTAGAAACAGCAGAACAGGCACCTTTCCCCTCTGCCTCCCAGAATGCTTCCTCATCATAAGCAAGGACAATTATACCGTGTTTGGGTCTACCTACCTGAGCTTGTGTCACAACACCTTTCCTGATGTCTACCTGAAGACACTAAAAGAAATAATCTCCAGAGAGAACGTGAGTTTTAGAAAAATAGTCAGCCACCTCATCTACTGGGCTATAAAGAAGATGCTAAGATTTATATAGCTTCATAGCTTCTGAATAGGTGGAGAAAGCGTTATTATTACGACTTGCAATAAAATAATAGTATAAAGGCAGATGCATCATTCTCCATCATATAATCCAGTTCACTTAAGTTTTGTATGTAATTCCTCTGGTGTACTAAAGAAATACTGTCCCTACTCTATTGGGCCAATTAGGTAATTAATCATCAAAATACTTAGCAATATAAATGGAATGCAGTAGACAGGATCACAAGCTGTGCAGCTGAGTTTCCTTGAGGATTTCTTCCATGTCAATAAGGTAAAAAGTCATTCTCATGTATATTCAGAGAAATGAAATTAACATTAACAGAGAATTTCATTTGTTGTACTTCCTCAGCAAGATGCAAAGTGCAACAATATCAACAAATTTTTCTTAAATTCTTAAAACCTCCCCAAGAGAAGAATTTGGCTTCAAAAATACCATTACTGGAGCTGATAAAACATATTTATCAATATTTGAAAAACCTGACAGATTGCCTAATCAGCAAGTATCTGACAAAATCTATTAATTATTAAAGAATAATGTTATGTAAATATATGAGAACATTTTACATCTGATTATCTTCAGGTTTATAATGTACCTTAGTAAGGGTTAATTGGCTGCTGCATTAATTTTAGGAATGAGCTACTCATAAATAGATTTAAAACTAGATATTAAAAAAACACACAGATTTTTAGCTTCAGGCAAGCTTTTTTCATTTTAATGGTTTTAAAAGAGACAGTTTTTGCAATTCATATTATAGCCTACAGAGAAACTGTAGCTTAATGACATTATATAAAGATTGATTATCTTTTTGAAACATTGTAACTGCAAGAAAATTTGTACAGATATATTTTAAAATACCACAGACTTTATTATGAAGTACCTCTGAAGCTGATGTGCTTCACTTAAGGGATTTCAATAAATTAATAGATTCTCAAGGGCTAAAACCTCCTCTAGATAAACATCAATGAATTATTTCATCCAAAATGGATCTCTGCTGAAGGAAATATATCTCTGTAAAAGTCTGTCTGGGAAAACCTTGTAACAGGATTTCTCCCTCACTTTTTATTCATGAAATCAGACTAATAAAAAAGAATCACCAAATTAAACCAAATTGGAGTTACTAAATAACTTTAAAAAATTATTTTGCATTCATTTCACATGGTGAATCATGTGAAAAAAGCTATTCCCATTTTTCCAAGGCTACAGTTATTAAGGAATTAGTTTTAACATCAGTGACATGTTCTGTAAAACTCAACCAACATTTTCTTTCTCTTCTTATGAAGTCATGCTGTAGACATACTCTGAACCACATATTTAAAAGAAAATTTTTATAAGATTAAATGCTTTAGTTTGGTCTAAATTTATTATAAAGAAAAGCACAGAAAAAAAGCACTTTACTAACTCAGGACTTTTTCTTCCTTTTAGCAAACCTGTAGTTAACTAAGTTTCAGGAAGCATTTGCTGTAAAGAAAATTACACTTTGAAAAAGAATCAAGACCTGACTAAGAAAAATGGAAGTAGAACACATAATAAGGTATGCTTTTGTTTAGCTTATAACTTGACATTGTTGTGTCAACATTAGCTTTTCAACATTCATATTAGACATGGTCATCCCATTTTAAAATACCATTACCATGTAGCGTATCAACTTTTAGAGAATATATTTCAAACTTGTTTTAAAAGTGTTTCAAGCAGAACATCCAAAATAAAAGGATTAAAAATCCATTTTCAAAGGTCTGAATTGTTCCACAAACATTAATGTTCAGTTTTTGAACCTATTTATATACCATCTAAATTTCATCTTTCACTTCTTATCCACTGTCATAGCACTGAAAACATCTGGAATTCATGGTCCTCTTTCCCTTTGGCCCAAAAGACACTCCCTAACTTCAGCTTCCAGGTATATGCAAGTGGAATCTGTTAGTGTAGCAAAGAATTTCTACCTGTATACAAATTTAATATTGAACATATGAAAAAACATACCTCTTTATTTAATCTTTACTATTGTAAAATAAAACAAAAATGTATACTATTTCTCATTTCTCAAAATAAAAAATTCTCTGTTGCTCAGAGCAGCTTTTTTGTCCTATAATTTAATTTTTCTATAATTTTTAATTCCTATTAATTTAATTACACCTTCTGTGGTAGTAGAGGGAATCTGTATATCTGAAATTAGATTTTATATCCAAGGTAGCAACCCCTTGAAGTTTAGGCCAGTTTACAGCAGTGAAATTATCATGTAATATGTCTTGAGTAAATTAGGGCATGTATTGCAAATCAGAATCGATCCTACACTGAAATGTATATAGCAAAAAAATATGGTGAATTTATTAGATAACCAAGTAATATATAAGTAACAATAGTTGCCTAACTTTATTTTATTTACCTTGAGGTTACTTAGTACCTCCTGAATTGAAGGAGGTACTAAGGAGGCTGAAAGGCTGTTTGATCTAAACATATGGGGACCTATTCCCTCTGAGAATTTGTGCATTCCTCTTCTTTGTGAAAAGAAGACAGTATTGTATTTAGTGTCAACTAATTCAGAGTTTTTTCTCTGAAAGAAGAAAACAGTTAACCACCAGAGGAATTTCTTGTTCCATAAGCACATCCAAAAATGTATTTTGCATATAATTCCAGTGAAGTACTGAAATTTATTAAGTATCTCTCTTTATTTTAAAGCATAAATTATTTTCTCACAAATGGAGAATAGATCTGATATTTTTCTTTAAAAAAAAGATAGGAAAGGCTGAGTAAAGGAGGCAACTCAGATTGATCAGCAGGTGGTACTAGCCAAGATATCTGAAATTAAGATTGATCCTCTTTTCCTAGTGTAGAATCCCAAAAAGAATATTTGTCTCAATACATCTGCCCTGAGAAAGTGGACACTGTGCTCAGGCGGAGGCCTAACTTGATAGCCATCCAGACTCTGTTCTCCCAAGGACAGAACCTCATTTGGGTAACCACCCTGATAAATGGGGCCCTATTCTCCCAAGAGCATCACCTCATTGAGTGGCCATCCTGATAAGCTGAACACTGTCCTTGCAAGGGGAGCTCTGTCTGATGCCACCCTGACAGGCAGGACACTGTCCTTATTCCATAAGGGACAGGGGCAGGCAAGCTGTATCCTGCTGAGGCAGAGTGACATCTTGTGTGTGCCCCAGATAAAGACACTGGAGAGGGCATGTGCAGAAATACAAAAGTTATTGCTGTGTCATCTCATCTGGAGGGGCACAAGTGAGCACCTGGCTTCGCAAGATATGCCAAAGCTCCTGACCCCCATGCCTCCCTCCCCCTAAAAAAAGGTGGGGTCAGGCAGCATAAAAGAGCCACACTAGAAATGCTGGATGTACGTCTGCCATCCAAGGACCTGAACTTCCTACCAAGATCATCACTGGATCCATGGGTGGTGGTATCTTTCCTATCCCTCCTTTCTCCCTCTCTCTCTCTCTCTCTCTGTTTCTAACCTTATTTCTGCACATTGGAACTAACATAGTTCCCACTTTGTTAAGTTTTACTCCCATTTGCTTTGTTAAATTTTGTTAGTTGTAACCTGTTCTTTTGACCACTTCCTTAAGATTTAATAAATTGTAATCCATTGCTTTGAAAGTATTTGTAATTCTGCTAGCTGTAATCTGACATGCTTTATAATCTTACTCACTTTTAAGCAAAGTTGTGTTTTTATACAAACCTCCTGGGTAATAATCTTACTCTTGAGTACTGCACAGAGAATTCCCAAAATTAATCTCACCAAATATGTTGTTAAAAGACATTAATTAGAGTAGGAGGTTTGAGCCCAGCTGCACCCAGGCTCCTCTCTGAAGTTTAGAGAGCAAGAAAGTCCAGTCTGAGTCTCCTTGGGTCAACCCCTACTCTGGGTAATTCTACCCATGCCAGCTCTGTGGGACATGATATTTGGTTTGGCCCCCACATTTGAGGACCTGCTTGTGAGATGCAAGAATGCTGAGCCCACCCTGTGGGTCATGACACATAATAAACAAACATACTGAGAACACTACAATGATATTCAACTCTGTCAATATTTGTACAAAGGAAAATTAGATCTTATTTCTATTATTCATCTAAAACAGGACTGATTTTACACATAATATAAATTATGAGAATAAACTCTTATTACTAGAATTTCAGTTTGGTTTTGTCTCTTTTAATCAGTGCTTGAAAAGGAAGAGGTAAACTACCATCCAACCTAAAAATCCCCTGTGGATCAATTCCACTTTGGCTGACATCTCAGGTAATTTCTAAATCCACCAAGAAATCATAGGAATATCTTTCAGCTGAATAAAGTATAAATTCACAAGGGGAAAAAAATCCAACCATTTCAAAGGAGTATTCAATCAGAACAACAAAACTGAATGAGATTCAGGTGATGAAATTACACAGAAAACACAAGAGGGTCCTACTGCAGCAATTCATGAAGGAGACATTTTAATCAGGCATCCACACAGCCTTTATGGCAGAACTGGAGTAAAGCAGGCCTCCATATGGTACCATTTAATAGCATGATCCTTCCTGAAAATGTAATCTAGGTAAAACTGTTCAGGAAATTTCAGCTCAAAAAAAAAACAAAAAAAACAAACAAAACAAAAAAAGATACTGGATGAAATAGAAAATGAATGTAATAAAAATTATGTAAGTTGTTCCTAAAAAGTATGAGAGAAAATAATAGTATTAAGGCAGCATGGTGTGTGAGGCCAAAAGAGGAAGGAATGGCAGAAAGCGATACTAGTAATGAATACTAGATGCTTCAACTACAGGTTGATTTTTTGTCTGGATATGTAGTCTTAAAAGTAGGAGAGTGAATTACTGACAAATCAAATGCAAAACTTGAAAATTTGAATCTCAAAAGAAAGCTGAGCTCTTACATTACTGTACACAGTTTAAGAATATATTTCTTTTAGAAAACATCTAAAGGAAGGTTTATCTGAACTCATACTCATGCCCACGACTTCAAAAAATGCTCTCTTTTTTCAGGATCTAGAGTGCACTCCAAAATAGAAGTGTAGCACCTAAGTCTACTATGAAACCTGCAGGATAAATTTAAGAAAGATAAGGGGCATGATAGTTTTTTCTTCTTCATAATGAGTTGTATTCCCAGAACTTATCTGCAGGAAATTCTGTCTCTCAGAAATACATGTACAGAATATTTTCTCATCATGGTAAGGTTTTGTTCTGTGAAGCCAGTTTCAGGCGAATATTCCAGACTTCATATTCAAAGCTGGAGCATTTTTATAATAATACATTTCTTAGCATTGTAGCATTTTCCATAATGCTATGAACTTCCCATCTAGTTTTCCCTTGTTCACATTCTTGAGTGATTCTTACAGAGGCAACTCAGAGATAAAAATCTCAGGCACTAACTAGCAATTAGTGATAAGCAGGAAAGGAAGGGTAGCTTTACTTTACACCAGGTCTCTGCTGTCAAGCTGGCTGACAGCAGAACTCCACTTATTGCTTGATTTCTGTTTGCCATCCATATGCTCTCTTCTACTTCAGATACCACAGTCTTGTACCACATGGAAAGTGGTTCCATGTTGTCCACTCTGTTTTATTATGTAGCTAAACCAGTATAACATCATGATTGTGGATATCACATTTGAAATATATTTCAAAATACATACTTAGTCTACCTGCAGATTCTCAGGAATTTCTCCCTCTCTTTCAGCCTGCAGTGGTTCATAGAATTGTGTCTTCATAGAAAGGTACATTATGTCGTGTGTAGACCTATTTTGGCTATCTGCCAAGATGTTCCCATTCTCTGCCTTCTCAAAAGGATGTGGAAAGACAGTAAGATGGAAAATCTTATGGTCTGAGAAAAAGACAAGGAAATCACTCACTGACAAAATAGACTCAACTTGTGGAAATTCATTTATTAGCAATTAAAACCAGTAATATCGTGAGAAACAAAGACAGAAAACTGCACTCTAATGAGTATTTATCATTAAAGTTATCCAGATAAAGTTTTCACACATTGGTGAGACACAAGATTCTTTTTTTCAGGAGTTTGTAACACAAATCTACATATCAAATACAGTACATCTATTCAAAGCAAGTTGCATAATGCATTGTACAAGTTTTATACTTGAAGTGAAAATATTGCTCAGCTAATGACCTTATACACTAAATGACCTTAATATAATTATAATTATAATTATAATTATAATTATAATTATAATTATAATTATAATTATAAATATAAATATAAATATAAATATAAATATAAATATAAATATAAATATAAATTACCTTAATGACCTTATATATAAATTACCTTAATGACCTTATATACTAAACCTAGTTTTATAATACCTATTAAACCTAGTATTATAATACTAAACCTAGTATTTAACTGTTTCAAAATCACGACAGTCCAGCAAATTCCTCAAAAAACAGTAAAATTTATTTGCATTTATGCAGATGAAAAGTCTTACAGTAAGTTAAGATTTTCTTTTCAATTATATTACGTATGAGATTCTGTCCAAAATTGCTTTCTAACTTCCTCCAAATTATACACGTGTCAATGACAATCTCCCTTTTATGAGCCATTTGAAAGTTTCTGCTCAAAATTCTCTCCAAAAGGAAATCAGAATTGTTAGAAAGACTACAGAAACTCAAATCTAAACTCAGAGTTTGAAGCTTAAGTAATTTTTAAAATGTTGAATTAGATATTCTATCCTCCATATATGTGTGCTTGGGAGTTCAAAGTACAGCGTATAGTGTACACACACACACACACACATATATATAAATATATGTATATATATATATATACACACACTTCACATATATGTATATAGATATACAGGTAAGATAGATGTATATACCCAATACAGAGGTAAGAATGAATCATGTATATTTAGGGTCTATACATGCTGTAACACATTTTAGTTTGAAGACCTAAACATTTTTATGCATTTAGAAGTTCTAGGAAAAGGAGAATAAAATTAAACAGAAATAAAGTAAATAAAACCACAACAACACACCAAACAAAAAAACCAGCAGTATTTAAAATACAGTAGGCTTCTTTCAATAGCATGAGCCAAGAAGCTCTTGCTTTTTATACGTAAGTGGTAATATTGTCCCATAAAAGAGCAACAGATTGTCTACAACAGTCTAAATAAGCATAAAAATCAGACAGTCTTACTCCAATCACATTTTTTTCACACGGGTAAAAGGGTAGAGCAAGCTTGTCCCTTAGAAGACTTTCCACTTCTGGCTTTATAGCATTCTTTCTTTATGGGCTTTCTTTCTCTTTTAAACATGGAAACCAAAAGAGGTACAAGCAGCCAATTTCATGTACAGATACAGTCATGTATTTTATGGCTGGTTGTCTTTCACTACTATGACATATTTGTGCAACTCGGGCAGTAGGTATTGAGACAGCATCTAGGAGCTAAAGTTGCTGCAGAGAGGTGAAAGAGTAGGAAGAGGCAGAAATAAAACTTCGGGGCATGTTAGATAACTCCAATGGATGTGTACCTGTCACTGATTTTCATGTAGGACAAGATGGACTTTTGAGGCTGAGTCCCACAGTCCAACAGAGGCTGATTATATATTGTAGATTGCAACAACAGCTTTAGGAAATAGTACTATACTTGTGAGTATGGGCTTCAGTAATAAATAATTAAGACATTGGAAATATGAAAAGATTAATATACAGTGCTTGTGACTATTAGATTTCAAGACTACAGATTCACATTATCTCTATAAAATCACAATAAAAAATCACAATAAAAAACGTATCATACAATCATAGAATCACAGAATATCAGGTAGGAAGAGACCTCAAGAATCACATGGTCCAGCCCTCTAGTATTGTTCATGTGAGCTGTATCAACACCCCATCAAGATGAGATTTATAACTTTCAAAAGTGGAGGTATACACCACTTCCCAGGGAGACCATTCCAATGTCTCACTGTCCTTATAGTGAAAAATTTTCTTCTTATGTTCAGTCAAAATCTCCCCAGGAGTAACTTGTACTTACTGTCCCTTGCCTTGTCCATGTAACTCCTTGTAAATAGTGAGTGTCCATCTTCTTTGTAGTCCCTCTTTATGTACTGGAACATCATAAATAGGTCTCCCCTAAGCCTTCTCAAGGCTGAACAAACTCAGTTTTCTCAACCTCTCCTCATATGGCAGGTGCCCTAGTCCTCTGATCATCCTCAAACTTTTCTCAGGACCCTCCCCAGCCTGTCTGTTTCCTTTTTGTAGAGCGGGGACCAAAACTGAATGCAATACTCCAGGTGCAGTCTGACAAGCACCGAGCAGAGCGAGACAATGCTTTGTCACTGATAGTGATGCCTTTGTTTATGCAGTACAGTATCCTGTTGATTTTCTTTGCTGCTGCAGCACACTGTTTGCTCATGTTAAGTTTATTGTTCACCAAGACCGCCAGGTCCCTTTCCACAAGGCTTCTCTCTGGCCAAGTGTATCCCAGTCTCAACTGCACTCCTGGCTTTTGTGTTCCCAGGTGCAAGACCTTGCATTTCTCTACATTGAACTTCATAATGTTCCTGTTATCCCACTTCTTCAGTCTGTCTAAGTCATCTTACAGGGTGGCTGCCCCATCTGGGGTGTCAACCTCTCTCTTCAAATAGGTGACATCAGAGAACTTCATCAGTGTGCTCTTCATCCCATCATCCAGGTCGCATATGAAGATGTTAAACAGCATCAGGCTCAATATCAATCCGCATGAGTGGGGGACTCCACTTGTCCCATTGTCAGTTGGAGGATGCTACCCTTTGGGCTGACACATGCTTCTCTTAATTTGATTAAGGTTGCAGAAACTGTCTTGCCAGTTTAGTAAAAGTATGCTTACCAGAGAGTAGTACAAGGAACTGACCTCCCCTGGGAAATTTCTCTCCACTATATTTTCAAATATATATGCAAAATTAACTAGATAGGGGAATCCTCAAATTTGAAATATGTACATAAAAAGTGTGATACCTAGAGCAGGTACAAATCTATTGGAGTGTTTAAGAAAGTTTTAGCCTCTAAATCAAATTCCCCTGAATTTTAAGTACTTAACCTTTAGTCCTCATTGACATCCAAATAGGTGTGACAAATGTACAGAGTCCAAATATATAGAGTCATACCTGCATACTGTAAATATTGTCTGGAAATCCTGTTTGTTTGCTTTTCCTTGCCTGGAAACTACTAACCTGCATCACCAAATCAGCAGCTATTTTCTGATCAATTCTGTCCGGCAGTTCTACCAATGCTCTCCCAAGTCACCTTTGATATATAGACACATACACATACAAGCATACCTGTAAACACTGAGCTCTAGCAGGCTATTGTCAGTTAAGCTGAACACTTGAGAAAAAATGTTTTTTCTTGAAATGCTCACAGATTAGCAGACTTACTCTTTTCAGCATTTTTTTTACTATAAAAGGACTCCCAAATCTTCTTTAAAATAGAATTATATGTATTTTTTCATTGCTAAATTTTTTTTTAATTATTTTGAAGTTCCAGTTTTATATTAAGTGCCTTTATATTTGCTTAGCAACTTTGATCTCTCTAATGTTGACTTTGAAAGAAAAATGCATTTGAGAATTTTATTTGTGTAAAAATTAATTATTTTATTTATAATATCCGATGTGTCATATGAATCCAAAAGACTTCTATAATTTTTCTTCTGAGATTTTCTATCCCTCCTGTAAGTATACACAGCTTAGATATTCAGAGTCAGGTTATTTTAAATCATGAAAGATATGCCAAAAACATACTAACATTCTAACATAATGGACAAAAAAATTTACAAAACAAGTTTGTTTGGTTTTTTTTGTCTTTTATATCTATTAAATAGAAAACAATTTTTATCCTAAAATGCATATTTTATTTTCTTAGATTTCAGCTTTATAAAACATCCTATAATTTAACCATAACAATATAAGCAGAATTTTATCAAGTAAAATTAGTAATAATTGTGATAGCACACTTTAGAAATTTTATGGATCCAACATTCTTGGGTGCTTGCATACTGCCAGTATATAATTTGTAATTCTATGTCCTTTCTGTATTATCAGTTTATTAATTATGACCAATAACTTACTTTGCCAAGAGCTGCATAGAAGAATAATTGATAAATTTCCAAACAGAAGACAATATATTTATAAGTCATGAATACTTGCAGTTTAAAACATTATAGCAATGCTCCTACAGAATGAAATATAACTGGAGAAATTTAATGCTCAACTGAGATAAAAATAATGATTAAGAAAAAAAAATGGTGAAGGTTCTTACTCATCTTGAGGGTTAAGATAAATCTAGTAAAAAAAAAAAAACCAGCCCAAAAGTGTTTATCAAATTAACAGTGTCAGTGATGTATTTTTACCCAGCAAACAACTATAAATACATTTGCAAATACAATAGCATCCCAAGTTTTGTGGAATAAATCAATGAAAAACTAAACAAGAACTGAAAATTGGGGCATTTTTGTTATTGTGGTTTTGTTACCAAAGCTGAAGATCCAATAGTCACTGTTTCACTGTTTATCTGTCTCTCCCCCTGTGTTCTTTAAATGAACCATAAATTTTTGATAAAAGTATTCCTCTAAATAGGAGTACTACAGTCAACACCTTTGTGGGTTTCTCAACTACAAAAAAAAGTAGTAGGGTTTCTTGCATTAATGCTGGTGACATCTAGTGTAACTGTGCTCTTGGTACCTTTCCATGTACGATTCCACAGGGAAGCACGCCCATTCCCTCAACCCCTTAGGGGCTCCTATTCCTCCCTGCCTCAGCAGTGCCTGACAAGTGCCTGCTGAGGCACAAGAGATTTCTGCAGAGTAGATTATTATCACAGAAACCTTGATCAAGCAGATCAGGTAAATGAATATATGCTACTTGGCAATATTAAGAAAATATTACTATTTTCCAGTTGTATCAGGTGTATTTACTAATCAACTCTTCATTGCTGAAACAACATTAAAATTACTTTAGGACCATATGGAAACCTTAATTATTTCACTACAGTTTCAACAAGTAATATTTGTCTCCATTTGTAAATGTACACTTACATCTTGTCCTTGTTGAAGGACATTTTTTTTTTAAGATTAACTTTTCTCAGAGAAAATAATTCAGTACCACTGTAATACAGGTGTTCCAACCCTCCCACTCCCCAAGAAAAAAAAAAAACAAAACAAACAAAAATAAAACATAAAATACAGTGCAAAGAAATAGAAAAAATCTTTACATTTTACAAGTCACTTCTTCAAGAAATCATTTGTTTCTGAAATCTTATTAATATATTTACAAGTTTTCCTTTTCTATTGATATCCGTTTTCCACTTCCCACTGTTCTATACCTTTACAAGCTCAAAAATCTCTGATTCATTAGGGATCAAAGTCTCATGGAACTACTTTTATGCTGTTGAATCTTTACCACCTAAATATTATACTATTTCTCAGTCTGTTTAAATCCCTATAGCTAACAGAAAACATGCAGATACTGTATGTAGGCTTAAATTTACACTGTAATTTAATGAATTTTTTTTTTCAACCTGTGTACACCCACTGGTAGGAATTGCTTTTCCCTCTTCTAGATCTTTTTGTCTCTCACATCCACTCTTTTTTCCCTGATGTAAATAGGGTTATTGTCCTCTCTGCAGGCTCTGATGTATTAATAAATCAAGTTCCCATGACTTTGCTCATTTAGCTTTTTAAGCTTTTTATTTTAAAATATACTTGAATTTGATATTCCCATTTTCCCATTCTTCCAAATTGTATTTCCTACTAGATTCAAATTGTCATATATTGTACAAATTTACATGGTGTCTGAAAAATTCCTGTCAGCCTAAGAGCTTTGGTCTCTACATAACTGGCTCAAAGTCTTCCCTGCTTCAGTTAAGTGGCTCAAAGAAATTTTCAAGGAGCAGAATGCTCTTATAAGACCTTATTACTGTGTACTTTGAGTACATATTTTTTGTTCTTTTTTTCTACAGTAGCCTTAAGAGGCAATTATACTGAGGTTAAAGAAGGACAGCTTGATGCCAAAGGCAAACCACACATTCTACCTGACAAACGTACCAGCAGAAAATACAATAGATGAGATCTCAAGTTTCTAGCTATCTAACTTCTTAGACAAGAAAATTATAGAGATTGATGGTAGGATGTTAAATCACATGAACACATAGACTTTTTGTACATGAAGACTCACTGTAATTCTGGTGGAAAGCTCTGGTCCTGATTTTAAAATAGGTCTGCAAATGTGTCTCAGTGGCTTGACTAATGTAGTTGTTAGCCAAATGGTTTCCACTAAAAAGGTGGATGAATAATTCATTATTATTCATACAGTCAATTTAGGGGTTTTTTTTTCTGTTAATGAACTTTTTGTTAAATTGTCTGAACTCTTTAGGCTAAACCACTCAAGCCTCACTGCAGCATACACTTCCTTCTCTTCATGTACTCCAGCACTGATGAATGCTCAAGTGGCTCGGAACTGCTCTCATTAACTGTACAGCTCTAGTGGCATTGTTTTTATTCTGTGATTTATGTAACTAACCAACACCGCATAAGGTCTAAATTTCAAAATCCAGTAAATAAACAGAAACTTGCTTTTAGCCAACATGCAACTGTTCAAGCTTAAAAACTGAATTTAATCAGCATACACACCAGTAAGTGCTGAGACGTTTGTGGAAAATAAATATGAATAAGTTGTTCCCTCAAGGAGACAACATAGTCCTGTTTCTTCTTCCAGCTGTAACCTTCGAAATCTGCTTTTCCAAGGAAGATTTTTTTCCTCAAGGAAATACAGAGCAAATGATTTCTGAGAAGACAAAACAAATTATTTTGTCATATACTTTCTTTCAGATTCTCCGCACCATCTTTAGAGAAAAGTAAGATATTTTCTCTTTTCCCTTTTTTTACATTTCAGTTTATCACTCCTTCCTTTTTTTTTTTTTCTATTGTATTATGCCTTTCAAAAAGACTAAAATACTTCACAGCAAAACAGATGACTTACCATGCTATCTTACATGAACTAATTTCTGCCCTCTGTCACTGTTGGTTTATTCTGCTTTTTTTTGTTTCGTTTTGTTTTTTAATATTACAAACTTTGTCCTGCTCTTTGTGGAAAGCATTTTATTCAGAAATTTGATGGCAATGTGACAATCAGTACATTTTTCCTTGCTGCGAATGAATGACAGTTTCTTATTTTACCCTGACGCATGTAACATTTCACATCACTTAAACAGCCAGCCTGAAAGTTTTGCACATTATACAAAAAGACAAGGATTTGTACTTTGAAAGACTAGGCTGCTGTGTGCCTTGGCTTTCATTTTTCTAAATTACTGAAAATCACTTAGAATTACTTTTCTATACAAATAGCACTTTTAATAACCAATGTGGATTATAATCTATTTTTAATTATTGAATAAAAAATATACGCTACTTCATTGACTCCATCTTTGGTTGAGATTGCTATTCCTCAAAAAATTGTTCAATTTTTAAAATTTATTCTTTTAAAGACGCCATTTTTCCTCTGTTGATGTATTTTAGAAAATCTGGTAGGCTAGTGTGAAGGAAAATCTATCTATTTCAGCTGTCATATTTTCCTTGCAGAATGTGAGGAGATAGAATATTTACAAGAAATACTTCTTAAAAAAAGATGTAATCAAGGTGTTGGATCAGATTAATTTTGAAATATTTAACTTGTGAAATTGACCTAGTTGTTCACTGATGTTCTATGTTTAACATTTTTTAACATTAACACTAGTTACAATCATAGCAAATATGCCATTTCTTCTTCAGAAACTCTGAATGTTTCTTAAGTTTGAGCTTGCTTTCTAAACATTTTCATGAAATATTGTTATAGTTTCTCTTTCAAAAATTCTTCTTTCTTTTTAAATGAATCAGTAGAAGCTTTGCAACACATTCCCTAAAAGACCACACCAAAAATACTTTTTTTTTTTTTTTTTCCAATCTATAAAATTCTATAGCTTAGAATTAAACCTATTAGATTTGTCTTTTAGCACCATATACTAAATTTCATCCTGGTAAAATGAAGAGTATAAAGGGCATGTACAGCTATAAAAAAATACAGCTAACCCCTGTGAGCTACATCTGATTTTCCCCCATAACGTTTACTTGGTTTTGCTGTGGGATTTTGGCTCTCTAATAATATGTATTTTTGTGATGCTACTCCATAAGCAATTAAATCAGGATTTCCTGAATGGGAAAAGAACTTTAAAAACAAAATAGAAGCTACATGTATGTAATTTAGAACCATACTGCTGTGTGCAGCACAGAAGCATCCACAGCACAGAATTTTTATTTTTAACATAATAATGTCAAAACCAGAATGAATAGGGCATTGTGCAACCTAGTCTAATGGGAGGTGTCACTGTGCATGGCAGGGCAGTCAGAACTAAGTGATCTGTAATGTCCCTTACAATTCAAACCATTCCATAATATTATGATTTTATGAATATCAGCAAAAGTAAACTAAATCCAAGGACCATTTATGTGCCTAACTTATTGCTATTAACTACACTATTTTCATGAGTTCACTGTGCACAACCATCAGCTACAGAAGTAAGGCTCTTTGCACCACTTTAACTTACCTCACTTGAAATACGAGTTGTCAGGTAAATTTAACTTAGTTTTAAAACAGTTTTTTTTTTTTTTGTAGGAGTAGTAATGATTCAGTTGAATGAATAGACAGTCTTAATTACACATTCGATGCATTGACTCATGTCTTGTTCATAGAATGTGAATCTGTACATGTATCTTCAACACCATGGTATGAACTGGTGTCATCAACTACAATATAAATTAATATCTACTGATCTGAAAATAAAAATTATTTAATCTAAATTATTTTAAGGTGTTTAATGGCTATGTTGATATCAAAAAAAGTTTATGTTAAACTGCCAGTTAGGCTTTGGAGTATTATTGGATTCATTACAATCTATAAGAAAAGCCATATACAAGAAAATGACAATTTTATGAGTGCTTAATATTTCTATTTATCTTCCTTTTCCTGTCACGGTGTCCAA